>NC_069796.1:57495000-59995000 GCF_027406575.1 Nycticebus coucang | reverse complement strand
AGCTGTTACCCTAATCAGTGTAACCTGGCTTATTGTACCCTCAATGAATCCCCAACAATAAAAAAAAAAAGAAAAGAAAAGCTGTTACCCTGAGAGGGGTAACAATAGGGTTAGTTTCATTGACATGTTAATATTAATTAATTTATCAGGTCTAATAAGGTCCTTCAAAGAACAAGGCAAATAACACTGATGGGAAAGCAAAGATGAAAAGGTGTATGTTCAGCTCCACAAGATTGCCCTGATTCAGTGCAACTATGGCTTACATCCCATGAAGCAGCTGGCAAATTGTGGCCCCATGAATCGAGTAAAATTTTCAGGAGAAGGGATGTCAAGAAGGGTCTGAGTAGCTGGGTATTTCATGCTGTTTGAAAGAAGGGCAGGGTTGGGATGGATCTAGTTTCAGTTCTTGTATTGAGTGCCTGGGGCATATACAAATGTATACACAATTTGTTTTTTGTTTTTTGGGGTTTTTTGCAGTTTTTGGCCGGGGCTGGGTTTGAACCCGCCACCTCTGGCATATGGGGACAGTGCTGTACCCTTTTGAGCCACAGGTGCTGCCCATGTATACACAATTTGAGAGATGTTGCCTATGTATTATTTTTCGAAGTTAAATTGAATTATGGCAGCAATGGGTAGTATGACGTTTGTTCAAAAGATAGCATTAATAACCCTTTCCAATCCAATTTTTCTGCCACCTGCGTACACCCCAGCTCTTACTTATTTGGGGAGGAAAGGAGGATGGTGGATTACTTATAATTATTTTACAATTTTAAAAGAGAAAAATACAAATAACAACTCACCTGATGATATTATATTATCTATTTTAGGTTACATAAAATAATCAAAGTATTTCTGTTTATTGTTTTTATTGCTTTGTTATTTTTTATTATAAACAAAGAAGTATTTTGTTTATTTTTGTTTATAAACAAAAAAATCATTATGTCAGATGAGGTCTGACATGGGATGGGAAAAATCAAATGAATGCAGGAGTTACTAGGCCACAGGCAGGATATTCAAAGAAAACAGTGGAAGTATGGCTGTCTTTTGATGAGAGGAAGGCCATTTTGAAATTTTGGTAATTGAAATTTGAGACTTGAAGTTTTGGTAATTGAAATTTGAGACCACTGTGAAAGTCCAAAGACAATGGAGGTGTGAGTATGCAACAGAACCTCCAGCATCCTAACAATTGCATGCTTTCACGGCAAGTTTCAGATACAAGGTCTGTATGTGCTGTGCACAAGGCAAGATCTGGAAGGCCTCTCAAGTAGTAATTCACTATAACCAGAAGTATCTGGACACTGATGGAACCATTTCGAGCACCTCTTGCAAGCACAGAAGTCAAATGTGACTTGTATCTACCTTTTGTTATTGGTATATATTGAGTGTTGTGATTTTAATACTATTTTTTCCTTTTCTAAAATGTCTATACATTTTTTTGCACCATATGTATAAAGGAATATGAAATACAACCCTCTGAGGAAGTAAAATGCTGTCATAAAGTCTAGAATATTCTAAAATCAGAAAGTCATGGAAAGTGAAGCATTGTGAATGGATACTGTTTCCTGCAATGGATTATTTCATAATCTTCCTAAAATACAAATATGACCTTCCCTTGACCCTACTAAAATCCTTCTTCATCTTTACATGGCACTCAGGATAAAGTCCCCAATCCCTAGCACCATCTGCAAGGCCCTGTGTGTCTGGTACCTCCTCTCTCTAGCCTCATCTTGCGAGCATTTTCTCCTCACTCTATTCTCTTAACCCACAAATGCCAGAAATGCACTAACCTTTTAATAATGGCTTTCTCTGGGTTATCATCTACTTATGGGTAATTTCTATGTATTATTTTGCTTGTCTTTCGGTTTTCATATTTTCTGCAATGAACCAAGATTATATTTTTAGTAATTTTTTTTTTTAAGAAGCCTTGAAAGTTGTGTAAGAGGAAAGGATTTAGAAAGGCAATTTTGTCAATAATGCCAGAGGCTTTAGAGAGGGCGTTGGGATATAGGATATCTGAGAACAGGAGACCCTGAGCTGCAGCAATGAATAGCCCAGCAGTGATAGAAGCTAGGCACGTGCTGGGGCAGACTTAAAATAATGGGTGAAGTGAAGCGAGACTGAAAGGAAGGTAACATTCAATGTCTATTCTGCCAAAGAGCATCTGGAAACAAAGTAAGAAATAGACAGTGGTTTGGGAGGGAGGCAAAACTAAAGTTCCTTTGTTGTTGTTGTTTTTATTTGGTTTTGTTTGGTTTTCCAGCTTGAAGACATTTAAATGTGTTTGCATGTTAAGCACAGAGCTGGCCAAAAGCATTCTCCTTTTGGTTTGTATTACATGCGGCTTTGTAATTATGTTTTGGGGATGATCTGTGGGGGTTACAAAATTTTTTAAACAAACTTGGGCCAATTTTAATTTACTAAAAAAAGATAAAAAGTCCGTGGATGGAAGTACTATAATGGCAAAGATGGTTGAAAAGGGTCCTTATAGTAATAACAAATGATTACAGCCTCATTTACTTCCAGCCTGCTTTGTTATTTATTTTTATTCTCACCCTAATTCCTTTCAGCCCCTAGATCTCTGTGTGGATGCTAATCTGCAAAAGTGGTTCCCAATGACCCCTGGAACCTTTTCAGTACAGTTCACAATGATTCGATGAGTTAAGGGCTGATAAGCACATATTTTCAAAGAACATTTCCTGGTGGTCTTAAGAGTTGGAAAGGGTTATTTAATTACATCATAAAGATACTAAAGCAATTGATGTTGGTATCTTAAAGCTACACATAACTCAAAGAGTGAGCTACTCCAAATCCTACATTTAGAGGTGCAAACTGGAACCACAGGAGGTGAAAGATCTATCCAATGTCTCCCCCAAAATGAAGGCTGAGCCCGGTTTCAGAACTCAGATGTTCAGACTCCCAACCCAATGATCTTTCCTCAGGCAATAATTTTTCTGATAGTACTCTTGCCCAAGAAAAAATATCTCTTTCCTAACCCTGTAGAATTCTAAACTCCCTTGGGGAAATGGGCCTGATAAAGGGGGTTGGGCTTGGGGGGATGGGGGTGGAAGGGTAGTAGTATTATTTTTAAAGAAATCTATTTTTTAAAAAAAGTTGGCTCAGTAATGATAAACATAGCCCTAAGTAGAATAGGTTTCCATTGAAACCAGAGATCCCCCTTAGTGTTCTCTTCATGAGACCAAAATGTTATGTATACTAGTGATACTCATATACTTAAGGGAGCAGAAGTGGGAGTAGACATTATTTGAGCATTGTTTTAAATAGTCTATTGGCGAACACAGCTGCTTCTGGGTACATTTGGGATTATATTTTTCCAGAAATTTGGATTTCCCTGCAGCTGATTGCATGCTCAGGTATAAGCAGAGGAGAGGCTATGGGTAAAACTGCCTACATCCACCTCCATCTCCCCAAATGGCATTTGAAGGGGCTCCTTGCTGCAGGTAGTGGGAAGCAGAAAGGGACCTCCCTGGTCCCTTTCCCCAGTTCCCTGCAGCTGTTTCTGGGATGTATCCTTGGCTCCCCTGTGCCCTGGGGCTGTTTCCTAGGAGCCAGCCTCCCTTAACCCCATAATACCTTCCCTGGTGACAAAGTGACATCATGAGGTCAGTGCAGACCATAAAACTGCACAACTGGCTCCCAAAGAGTAGCCTGAGCTCCAGAAGAACAGGGTATTTGCAGATCCTAAGACGCATATCAACCTGATTCAGGGAATACGGGGTGTACCTTGGCTTTATGCATTTTTTTAATTGGCCTTGTTATGACCCAACCCAGACATCAAGTCACCAATAGAGACAGGCTAAAAATAATGTGATAGAACCGCTATCTTTTAAGGGATAAGCAAATGTATTTTAATAATTAAGTTCCTAGGGCTCCTGATGAGATAGAGTCAGCATCTCAAGAGGAACATGGCCCTGAACTCATAAACAGGGCTTTAAATTTTGTTACCCCTGTCCCCTGACACCTTTTCCCCTCTCCTTTGTGACTTCAGCCAGCACCAAAGCCCACTATCCACTGAACAGGACTGTGGAAAACCACATATAAGGAGTCCAGAGACTGGAGAATTCAAATGTCAACCTAGGCTAGTCCATGGAAATATACATAAGTGCTATCAAGACTCCAAGCATACTTATATCTAACTTTGGGGGACCTGAAACTAGGTGCCAGCTTACAGCAAATCAGGACAAATAATCAGAATACCTTCAGTCATGTGGATTGTGACCATATATCCAAATATGTCTGACTTAATATGCAGCCATCTGTTGGTATACATGAGGGATAGGTTCCAGGAACCTTGTATATACCAAAATCAGTGCCATACTCAAGTCCCACAGTCAGGTCTGAGGAACCAATGCTGCACAACTCTTCATATATGCAGACTTCACATCCTGCAAGTACTATATTTTTAATACACTTGGGTTGGAAAAAAAAATCCATGTATAAATCAACATGTACCATGTAAGGGCCAACTGTATAGTTCTATGATTTTCTGTAAATTGATTGACTCCTAAACTATAGGTAATGTACGTATATGCCAACATGAACCGGGGAGCAACATAATATAGTGACTACAATAATAGACTTCTGAGTCACAAAGACAAGTGTTGATAAGCATTGCCCTTCATTAAGTCCATTAATTTCTCTTAGCCTTAGGTTCCTCATCTATAAAATAAAAACATTTTTGATACTTACTTCCCAAGATAGTAGGAAAATTAAAGAAAAGTCATTTAAAAACCTTAAAACAGTATTAACTCAATAAATGTTAGCTCTCATTATACAACCAAATATGATTTTATTTTAAAACTTTGTAAGACCCTGATTAAAAATAAATTCTTAAACCAAATAACTCTTTGATCACATGATCCAATTGTGGTTTGGAAACTAGTCAGAGTGAACAATGATAACTAGAAGAATCAAAATTTATAATATAAATTACTCAAAAATACTTTCCTCTGTAATTACATGATTTCTGTTAACATTTTAAATCTATTCATCAATATCTTTTTCTCCTTATATATATAAAAAAGTAATGGGGTTTCAAAACAAATTAACAAGGGAAGAGAAGACCTGTGTACGTCAAACCCATATTGTTCAGGAGAAGCAGACTCCAGGCTCACCTCTATCCCTAGTTGATGATTTGATCATATCATCTCCTCTGTGTAAGACTTGCTTATCTCTTCTGCAAAATAAGGGATTTGGGATGCACCTGCAGCTCCCTTCCAGCCCAAAGACTCCAACAATTGCTATTTCAGACATTCAATAAGACTCACAAACAGTAGCTAAGGGTTCCAGCTTCAGACAGAGACTCACTTCTGCTCTTGAATCATCATCAAGAAGTGATCGTTCATCCTCTTGCACATGCAGAAGAACACGTACCAACAGAGAAGCACCCAGACAAACATGGAATGGGCAAGTGGGGTGGACAACTCTGAAAACCACGTTATTCAATCCCCAGGGAGGCAGAGTCCCGGGCTGAGTGTAAGAAGACAGCAGCTAGCACTGCAGCCAATCCCTCCATCCCCAGGCACAGGACTTCTACATGCATACCAAGAGGTGACCACATCCTTTGGGCACGTGGGATACTGGCAGCAAGGAAGAT
The DNA here is from genome assembly GCF_027406575.1 of Nycticebus coucang. NCBI lineage: Eukaryota > Metazoa > Chordata > Mammalia > Primates > Lorisidae > Nycticebus > Nycticebus coucang. Next base: position 59,989,386 of record NC_069796.1, on the reverse strand, counting down.
CCTGTCTCTAATCCAGAGCACCAAGAAAACCTCATCAATATATGACAGTAAGCCTGTAGTTTGTCCCAGTGTCCTTGTTCCTGTAAATAAAATTAACAACAAAATATCTTTAAATGTTTTGTAGCTATGATGCAGCCCTGGAAAGTATGCAATCCTCACCCATGCACTATAGCACCAGGAACTCTTCTGAATGCCAATCATTTACGTGGGCATTAGAATAAAAACCTACTTGTCATTGCTAATATCATCTCAAGGTAGATATAAAATAACATATAAGATGTAATTGTAAGTGGCGCCTGTGGCTCAAAGGAGTAGGGCGCCAGCTCCATATGCCAGAGGTGGTGGGTTCAAACCCAGCCCCAGCCAAAAACTGCAAAAAAAAAAATGTAATTATATATATAATGATATCCATTGTGCTTTTTAAATAATACTAAAATGCTAAATCTCTGGGTGGCGGGATTATGGATCATTGTTCATTTTATTTCCTAATATTTTCTAAATTTCCTGAAACAAGTCTATATGAATTTTCTACTAAAGGAAAAAAGTAATTTTAAGAGAGTTTAACAAAATAGTGTCACCTTGAATGTTGTTTGACAAGCTTTCCACTCATTTGGGAGACTTGTTTGAATGAAATGCTGTCTTCAATTTCTGCTTTGCTTTTTTGAAATATCAATTCTATGACAGTTTACATCTAAAGACACTGTGACCTGGTGAGAAAAACAAGTCAAAAGGCCTAAATTCTACTCATAATTCTACTCTCTACTTGGCTTTGAAAATGAAAAGAAGTCACTCCTCCAAACTTCCAAGGACCAGGCTGGAATCAGATTGCCCATCCAAATCTTCCCTCTCTGGCCAGGCACAGTGGCTCACACCTATAATTTCAGTGCTCTGGAAGGCTGATGGGGGTGGACTGCCTGAGCTTAGGAGTTTGAAACCAGCCTGAACTAAAGATCCCGTTTGTAAAACTAGCTGGGTGTTGTGGCGGACACCTATAGTCCCAGCTACTTGGGAGGCTGAGACAAGTGGATCACTTGAGCCCAAGAGTTTGAGTTTGCTGTGAGTTATGATGCCATGGCACTCTACTGAGGGTGACAAAGTGAGACTCTGTCTCAAAAAAAAAAAAAATTCTACCTCCACTGCTATACCTCTCTGAGTCTTAGTTGCCAGTTCAGAAATGGGGATAATACTTATGTTCTCACTCATACATGGGGGCTAAAAATGTTTACCCATGTAGGTAAAGAACAGAATGAGGCTGAGAAGCGTAGGCAGGGGTGTGAAGAGAGGTTTGCTAGATAGAAGGAATAAGTTCTAGTGTTCAATAGCACAGCACAGTGACCATGGTTAACAATAACGTATATTTCACAATAGCTAGAAGACAATATTTGAGATGTTCCTAACACAAAGGAATAGTAAATGTTCAAGGTGATAGATGTTCTAAATATCCTATTTGATCATTATACTTTGTGTGTATCAAAATATTGCATGTACTTCATAAATAGATATAATTAGTATGTATCAATAAAAATATTTTAAACAATAAATAAATACAATTTTTAAAAAGAATTTGGGGATAACAATTCTCAGTTGCTCCCTGCCTCTTGAGACTGCTATAAAGATGAAATGAGGTCATCTACACAAGCCTTTAGCCACATGCTCATGCCTGGCACTCTAGAAGTGCCCAGGGAGCATTAGCTGGTGTCGTTATTATGTTATTATTGCCCTTCCTGTCCCAAAGCAGAGAGAAGCCAGCATGTGCTTGCAGAAGGGGGGTGGGGACTTCTAAGAGGGAGCCACATCTCTGCCCTCTGGTGCGTTGCCAGAGATCAAGCCAGTCTTCCCCACAGAGCCTCAGACTTTCTGCAATGCTACCTTCCCCTCACATTCATTTAGTTCCCACCATCCCTCCCAAACAGCCTCGAAGACCTGCAAGGTCACCCTGGGGGCCAGGACAGGGTAAAGGAAAGCATGTGGTGCCTGCTGACATCCAAAGGACATCAAGATAACCTCTCCTACCTTCAAAGAAACAGTTTGTATGTGCGGCCCATGACAAAGGGAGCACTGTTGACGTTTCTGTGTCAGAGACTATCTCAGAGCCCCGAGTTTGTTTGATGAATTGTTTGGGGTAGATAAAATAGTCCCACTCTCTCCATGCTGCCACCAAGAGCAGATTAACAAAAAAATGTGTGCAACACATCGGAAAATGCAGCCCTACAAAAACAATTCTTGAGAAAGAAAAAACTTTTGCCTCTTGATGAAAATTTTCCCATGCTTTGTAGCCAGCCCATGCTGCCCTGAACTCAGGGTCACCTTCTCTCCTTGGAAGCATCAGAAAAACTCAGGGCTGAAGACTCTGCACACGGTTTGCCTCTAAAACTGGAACAGATGGGAGATGGGCCCAGGAAACCCATTGGGAATACAGAAGACCATAGCCCACGAGCCTGCAAAAGAAGAGAGACAAGAATGACCTTTGGCTGTAGGAATATAGAGCTCAGAGAAAGCCCAATGAACAGGCACAGATATCTGTATAGCCTGGTGGTTAAATGAATGGGCTTCAGGGTCAGGCAGACCTGAGTTTCTAACCCAGCACGGCCACTCGCTCAGGTGAGCTAACTTGCTAAGCCACAGTCACACAGGGAGAAAAGAAAACTGATTCCACAAAGGTTGTTGTGGTGCATAAGAGAGGTGATGGAGGTAAAGCCCTCAGAAGGTAAAAATGATGGCTTTAATAATAATGTGTACATCCTTGAATTCTAATCCTTTATTTTGTTTCAGGTTTTAAAGGCAATTCAGAGCCAAGGGGCCCTTCTTTAGAGTAGGAAGCTCTTTAGCATGGTGGAAGTCACTTAAAGAACTCTCAAGTACATCTGGAGAAGCTGTTTTAAGGGCCATAGAGAGACAACACAATCCTTGCACCTGCTCTGCCCTCTCTAACTGTAGCTGATCCTGTCACTGAAACCACAAGGGGGTTCCATCTAAGTCTCCTTGCTCCTTGCACAAATATCCAATTATTGAGACAATGGGGATGCAAGAAAGAAAAGAATTTTTTTTTTTTTTTTGTAGAGACAGAGTTTCACTTTATTGCCCTCGGTAGAGTGCCATGGCATCACACAGCTCACAGCAACCTCCAACTCCTGGGCTTAGGCAATTCTCCTGCCTCAGCCTCCCGAGTAGCTGGGACTGCAGGCGCCTGCTACAATGCCCGGCTATTTTGTTGTTGTTGTTGTTGTTGCAGTTTGGCCGGGGCTGGGTTTGAACCCACCACCCTCGGCATATGGGGCCGGCGCCCTGCTCACTGAGCACAGGTGCTGCCCGAAAAGAATTTTTAATACTGTATCTGTCCAGGAGAATGGGAGAAGCTGCTTCAAATCAGTCTCTCTGACTAAGGGAGATCAGGGACTTTTAAAGGAAGAGTTATACCATGACCTTCCTTCATCAGATCATGGTAAAACTAACAAGGGGCTGTGTGCCTTAGGGCAGGTTGTGGGGGATGGTAAGTTGTCAGGAAATCTGCCCAGGGCCCTTCAGAGTTTCAGAATTTCCTTTGTCTTGCAGAAAATTTTCCATTACTACAACATAACCCAAAAGGTCAGATAGTTAGTTAAGCAGAGGATTATGTAAGGGTCATTGAAATTTGTATAATGGGGGACTGCTTACAGTACTACATTGATAAAAGCTGATGACTGTTGGGCAGTTATTTAAAGCAGCATTCTAGGTGGTTTTCAGGAATACTCTTATTTGATCCTTATATAAATGCTTATAATAATATTATTATCCTCACTGGGTAGAAAAGAAAGCTGAGATTTAGAAATTTTCATAAAATCACCCAGATAATAAATGGTAGAGTTAGAATTTACCTACACACATACCTGATCCATTTCATGAATCTCATTGGTGGGGGAGGGGGGGTCACAGAAGAATTTGATGCTTTTCTATGAAAAGGTGTAGGGATTACCTTTTATCCACACCACATTAGCCCTACATTCATGACCAGACTCCATCCTGCATTTGTGCCATGCCTTGAATTGGGACACTGTTGACAGTGACTGGAAATCACACTGAAGGATTTCTCCAACCAAGCCCTAAAAGCCCCCTAATTTTCTATAATTGTTCAGTGGTATATTCCAAGGACCCACAGACATTTTCCATTCTATGTATTCCCTTTTCAAATGACAAAAAAAAGACTCAGAGAGGTGAAGTGACCACAACAAAGACATATAGCTGGCTCTCAGCCTAGCCAGGTCTAGAAGAACCCAGCTCTCCAAATTCCTTTCTACCATTTTATGCTTCTTCCCTCTAATGTTATAGTCTTCCTTGCAAAGCAAGCATAGGCCTTTACCAAGGTAAATAGTAATGGTTGGTAGTCCACTTCCACCCAGGGTTCCCAGTGCCTCTGCCCATGTGACAACAGAGGAAACTTCATCACAAATCTAACAAGCGGACACCTGCCACCATACGAATGAGAATACCTGTGTGCCAGCATCACATCACTGTCTTGGTATGAGGCATCCCTCTCATTCTTCCATGAATTCATGAAGCCAACCCTTGCCTCTTACTAACCTGGCTATGCTCCTGGGGCCACTCTGTCATGGTAGTGCACCAGGCCATTGTAGATGTTTCTCCTCTTACCTGCAATGACTGTGGCATTGGGCTCTGAGATGCAGCAGTCATGAATAGAAGGAACATCCACGTATTCACTGAGGGGACCAACTATGCATCAGGCCCTGGGCTACACGCTGGAGCACAGTGAACAATCAGATGCGACCCAGGATCAGAACCTCCAGCCCAGAAGGAGATGTAAATATTAAAGAGGAAAACACACTGATAAATAAAACAGTGGTGAAAATGAAATGAAGGTGACCAAATAGGGTGCTATGGAGAGAATGATAGGACATCCCCACCCAGGACCGGGCCACTCTGCAGAGAATGCTCAAAGTCACCATGAGCACAGGACAGAGAACATCTTTGTCCCTGACCCCCATTCTAGGTTTTCAGCTTGCTCCGTATTCTGTTTAGTAGTTTTTAATTATAAAAATAAGATCATCATATATCCTCATGTTAATCGGAAATAAAAAATATAAAACACTCATTGTAGAACATTTAGAAACTCAAAACAAATTTGAAAAAAATGAAATTGCCCACTATCTCACTCATACTCTCATTATTGCTAACCAGCACATTTATTTCAAGATAGATGATATAGATATGAGACATTATAAAAAAGAATCTTTTATTTTTGAAAAGAAAATGTGTGGACACGGTAAAAAAAAATCCAAAGTATAAAAGATATATAATAAAAATTAAGTTATTCTTCTACCCTAGCCACTACCACCCCCAGTTTTATTCCCCAGAGTAAAAGGTTTTTGTGTAGTCTTCCAGAGAGGAAAAAAAAAAAGATATACATATAGATATAAATATACATATAGAGAGAGATCTGGCATAAAATGTTATCATTCTATAGGTCCTATTCTGCTCTTTGCATTATCACTTTAAAATATATCCTGGAGAAGAACATATAGATAATCTTTATTCTTTTTTAATGACTATTAATGCCTATTTTTACATAACAGAGACCACATTGTATAAAAATCTTGCACCCTGCTTTTTCACTTAAAATTACATCCCTTAAAAATTCTTATCTCATTAAAAATTATTTGTAAAAACAATTTTAATGACTGCAAAATATTCCAGTATATGAGTAAACTATAATTTACATAAACATTGCCTAATTATGAATATTTGGAATGCTTCAGAAAATCTTAATAATGGCTTCAGGGAACATTATGCATAAACCTTTTCTGTTTTTCTCCTCTTCTAGAATCTTGAATTCATTTCTGTAAGAATTTATCAAGACCTGTTAGGAACCCAGTATTGTTCTCTACAGCAATACCAAGGACAAGTGTGATGGAATAATAATTTTTTTTTAATAGGATAAATATGGCCTGCGAAATAAACAAATTCTCTCTGGGTGATCCCATCTCCAGGTGGCCTAATCAGCTCTGCTCCAGGCAGAAAGACAAATGCTGGTCCTTATTCATTTTTGCTGTCTGACTTATTTCTTCCCCAACTGACCTTTCCTCACCAATAGAGTGGTAAGATTCATAGGATGAAATCTCAGAAAAAAGGGGCAAAGGAGGGGACTTAGACAGCTTGCATCCTAGGCCTACATCTCCTGTTGAAAGGAAAATATGTGATGTCTGGCTCAGCGCCTATAGCTCAGCGTCTATGGTGCCAGTGATATACACCAAAGCTGGTAGGTTTGAACCCAGCCTGGGCCTGCCAAACATGAATGACAACTACAACCAAAAAAATAGTTGGGCATTGTAGGAGGCACCTGTAGTCCCAGCTACTTGGGAGGCTTAGGCAAGAGAATTGCTTAAACCCAAGAGTTTGAGGTTGCTGTGAGCTGTGACGCCACAGTACTCTACCAAGGGCGACATGGTGAAACTTTGCCTAAAAAAAAAAAAACAAAAAAAGAAAGAAAGAAAATATGTCATGTCTTTGGCCCAGAGGGTTCTACACTAAGGCAGGAGGCTAAAGTCTAAGTTGGTAATAAAATGTCCCTTTGCCTGCCCTTGTTGTGGGCATATATCCTCTGGAAACTTGCTGGGCCTGAGAAGGAGTAGCTGAGACCGATGGAATGTGGATGCCCAGCACACGTGCTCACTATGCACTTGTCTGTCCTCTTGTACATAACTACTGACTCAGTAAACATCAGTATAGGTTCTGGAGCCAGAGGGCCAGCACTTCCTAGACAAATTATTCAAACTGACTGGCTCCAGTTTCCTCATCTTTAAAATACTGATAATCACAGAACCTACCTCTTAGAATTAATGTGAGAATTTCACACGAGTAATTGAAAATGATGCCTGGCACAGCATAAGCACTCAATAAAGGTTTATCATAGTTTGTAACAGGTGAAAAGTGAAGTTAAGCATTTAAGTTTTTAAAAATGCATTCAATTCCAACAGCATGATAGAAGTGGCTCAGAAGGACTCAAACATTTTATAAAAGCAATTATAAATATTAAACAAACCAACACATTATTTGATCATGGGACTGAGGGTGAGGGGTGCACATGGTCAGAATAAAGCAGTGAAACAAACATTAATACTTGGTGTGTTGAATTGTTAAGTCCAAACATTGGACCAAGCCCAATGGACTTCGCTTCATCTGTCACATGAATTCTTGATGGAGGACATGCTACTTGCTTCCAATTCTCCTAGGACGGAATAGGTATATAAATTTTTATGAAAGAAATTACAGGCAGAAGGAATCATACTAGGCAAGCATGAAAGCCTGGAAATGTACTATATGCTCAGAGGATGAGGAATGGTTCACTAGAGAGAATACTGGGGCTTCTTCTGGTTGAAGCCAGAACCTAGGAGAAGAAGAAAATCCTAGAAAGACTGGATTTGGGTCCAAATATTCAGGGCCTATAAAGCCACATAGAAGTGGTAGTACTAATCCAATACATATAGGAAAAGGAGTGAGTCTTCATATTTCTATTTTAAATAGTATTACATGTGGCCAAGTAGAGAATGTATCAACTGATTAAAAGAGAGAGAGAGAGGCAGCCTTTGAATGCCTACAAATGCATTTCTTTGTCCTCACAATTGTCTAATAATTTGATTGGAAATAAAATAGTAGGTCCAAAATCCTCCCAAAAAAAGAAAAATTAGAGGTAGCCAGGCATGGTGGCTCATACCTGTAAACCTAGCACTTTGGGAAGCTGAGGCATGTGGACTGCTTGAGCTCAGGAGTCTGCAACCAGCCTGAGGAAGGGTGAGATCCCATCTCTACTAAAAATAGAAAAATTACCCAAGTATTATGGCAGGTGCCTGTAGTCCCAGCTGCTTGGACGAGTGAGGCAAGAGGATCCCTTGAGCCCAGGAGTTGATTGCTATGAGCTGTGATGTCATGGCACTCTACCCAGGGCAACAAAGTAAGATTATGTCTCAAAAAAAAAAAAGAAAAGAAAAAAATTAGAGTGACAAAAGCTATCTTAAGGTCATTATTAATAATCTAGGTAAGAGATGACGAGACTGTGATGTAGAGTGATAGAAAAGTCAAGAGGGGGCGGCGCCTGTGGCTCGAGGGGTAGGGTGCCGGTCCCATATGCCGGAGGTGGTGGGTGCAAACCCAGCCCCGCCAAAAAAAAAGAAAAGTCAAGAGGAAGAGAGAAAAAGCATCTAGACATTTCAGAGATAGAAGCGATGGGTCTTTATGATTGCTTCATGTCACAGGTGAGCATGTGCACAGGTGAAGAGTTAAAAGTTGTTCCAAAGCATTATGTGAGAAAGACAAGAGAGCAGGGCATCATAGCACAATTAAGTGTCAGTGGTTAGGAAGCATCCTTTGCAGGTGGGAGTGCTGAGATTATCATGTTCTGAGGGTGCTGAGTAGCAGAGGAATCCCTAGGCATCTAAGTCACTGGGTTCCATGGGGTTAGTGACACCTGAAGTGAGAAGAAAGCTGTTAAAATCAGAGATGGAGGATGTGCCATGGTCTTTATTTATTTGTCTATTTTGCCAAGTATTAGTCCCATCAGTAAGAACTTCCCTTCGTTGCTTTCCGATGCCATAACATTCTCCCAATATCCCCACATTTCCTCTCTCTGTTCCCCACCAAGAGTGAAGTACCCTTCCTCTGTACTACCATGGTACTCAGCACACACAAGCACATCATGTTATAATTACATTGTCCTCAGCCCACTTCCCTCCAGACCATGAGCTTCTTATTGGCAAGGAATATGTCTTATTTATCTCCATGATATGAACCCCTTTGTCCAGCACATAGTCAAGTCACAGTCAGAGTCCTATGGCGCAGGACTTTGCATCATCTAATACACAAGTGCAGTTGCATTAGCCCCTCACAGGTAGTTGAGGTGCTAATGTTCCTTTGATATGTTGAAATTGATAGAAGGAGATGTATAGTCTGACAAATTCTAATCAAGACATTCAGCTGTTGTCAGCTGCACTCTAAATGCACAAAGACCCATCTTCCTTTTCTCATATTCCGCCACAATCATTTTGTTATCTCTATTTCTAGAGTACCACAATAAAAAAATTTTAAATCTCTACCTTACCAGGACCATGAAAAACAGTCACAACGATACCAAAGACCAAAACTTAACATGAAAAGCTGATGACAAGCAATACGTTATTCTATTTTAATTATTTTTATTTATAAACCCGTTAGATATCTGAATGGGTTGTAAAGAGTATGCCAGGATTTCCAAGATTTAATTTGGGTTTTACAAGCAGTGAAAGCAAATGAGACATTCATCTCAAAGTAATTTCTCACCTGGTATCATTGTCCTCGGTACACTGACGAGGAAAGCAAGACACGGACCCAGAATAAAGAAGTACACAGTCCAAAGTCACCCACAGACTCTGGGAAGGGTGTGAAATGGACTATACTTCCTGACTCTGAGCTCTAGGCCAGTGGCTCTTTACCTTTAGTGAGCAGGAAAAATCACCCAGCCTATTTGTTTTAAATGCAGATTCCTGGGCACTAGCCCAGATGTGGTGTATCAGATGCTGGGTAGGGGAGCATTCCCAGGAGGCTGCACTTTTTCAGGCATCTCAGGTGATTCTTATGAACACCTGCATTTGAGTTCCACCAATCCAGTGGTTCATGGGCTGGAAGCCAGACTTTGAGAACACTATGCTGGACTCTTCAAATAGTTCTGCTTTGTCTGGCTTAACAAGAATGCTGCTTTGTGAAAATCCAAAGGAAGGCAGCAGGCAGGCATTACAGGAGGTTCCCCCCCGTAGCTCCTCAGCACCCCACCGATTCCATCTTCCCAAATGGGCCTGGCAAACAGGGACCAGCTTCACACACGTTCATTCTTACCTCAAAAACCTCCTCACTTGGCTAGCATCATCATGTAGGCTTGGGAACTTTCCCTTCAGTCCTGTTCTGAAGAACTGCCATGGGACAGATCCCACTCCCAATCTTTCCTGTAAGACTTTTTTTCCTGCTCTCTGTACAATTAATTAGCTAATAATTTTTGCTTCTGATCCATTCCTCATTAAAAAGCTGAATCCCCGAGTTGGAGCTGTCGGAACAAAGGTGGAAGAATTTATGTCTTAATTTTGGTTCATTATGGCAGGAAGCCTCTTACTCCCATCTCTCTCTCCTCAACCCCCTCCCATCTTGCTCTGATGGCTGTGTGACCCTAAATGCCTCTCACTTGGCAGCCACCATGGAGACACTGTCTCTGCCCTTTGTCTTCTGCCGCCTCATTAAGAGAAATGAACCTGAGTCTGAGAAAGACGACACAGGGGAAATAAAAATGTAATCCCTTGGTGCCACCTATAATGAATTGTTATGAAAACCATGAAAATATCTGTCTGCGGATATTGTTCTTTGATTTGAAGTCAGTGTTGTAAGCGGTAATTTTTGTCATTAAAGCTGTTAATCTGCTCAGCGCTCCTCATAAGTTTTTATGAAGAAAAACAGCCCTGCTGCCTCCCTCCTCATTGCAGGGTACTTGGGAGGCCAACACACATGCAGAGCACCATGGAATAATTAGCTTTAATTATGGCTGATACTGCTGTCTGTTGAAAGTGGAGGGACTTCACGCTGCTAGAGGTGGGGATGGGGTCTGTTCTGCCTTCAAGATGCCAAAAGAGTGGAAACTTGACTTTGAATCAGGGCCCCCAACCCACCGCCAACCACCAGCACCCCAGTCCGGGCAGATGCTCTCTGGCCACCTCACTCATGCCAAGCTTGGGCTTGTACACTCATGCAGACACACACACACACACACACACACACAGAAGCACCTGACAACATACATACACATTCAAACAACTTCATGTCCTTTTGTGCCCCAATCACCACACCACACTCCAATCATCTGTAACTCACATATGTGTCTAATGACACTGTACCAAGACACATACCAACCAAGAAAAGCAAAGTTCGACCAGCTATGTCACCTCACCATAAACAAGTGGTCATAGCACACACATACTCCCATTTCCTCAGCCACAACCCAACCAACCCCAACATACACACACCCAACCATGACATATGTACCTTGGCATATACAGCCAACCTCAAACAGACACATATCCAACTATGAGACATGCACCTGAGCATTAGCTCTAAAAGACAGTCAAGGCAATCACCCCTACTATGAGAAAAGTGAAGTAAGTTCTATAGAGAAAATGGCCAGAAATAAGCATCCAGACAGAAAATAACTAGCAATTTAGCAATTCATTGAGCTGCTGTGGATGAACTGAGCACTGATTGTGCATCCAGCACAGGGCTATGCACTACGAGGCCTTCACACAGAAATGAGACATGTTCCTTGCCTCAAGAAACTCCTGGTAGACACAGTTTGCCCTTCAGAAAGAATTTGTCAGAGCCTGCTGAGAGTGCTGTGTGCAGGAGGCTTTTAGTTGTCAGCATTGCAGGGATTGCATCAGTCACATACAGCTGCCTGGCCCAGGGTCACTGCCTGCCCACAGTGGCTGTGTCCATGCTGATCTCAGCATAGGTATGAAAGCCTGGACGTTTCAGTCAATGCAGAGACACTTCTGACCAGCAGAAGAGCCCCTCAGTAGGGGTCTTTTAAAAGGTCTATATCTCAGGTCAGTTTCTCCCACGGCCCACTCCTCCTTTGTTTTTCTACCCTCCATAGAAGTTGTTACAAAGAGCACTCCCTAATGGACATCCTAACCCACTAAACTCTACCTCAGAGTCTGCTTCCCAGAGACTACAGCCTGCCACAGAGCTAAATTCAACACCCATCATGAATATTATCTACCATGCAAGAGTATCAGAGTGAACTCAAAGGCAGCGGTTCTCAACCTGTGGGTCGTGACCCACAGGAACTGTATCAAAGGGCCACAGCATTAGGAACGTTGAGAACCACTGCTCTAAGGGGTCTCTTTGAACATAAAAAGAAATTAAGTAGCAAGAGAAGGCTTTCTGGAGGAAATGAGATTTAACCTGGGTCTGGAATGATGGTTTGGCAGTAGATAGTTGTATAACAACAGGGCATTTTAGTGAGAAACAACTCAGACAAAGGCCAAGGAGTAGGAAATGCAAACTATGTTCAGGGGAAATTTAACAGAGTCACCTCAGAGACATAAATGAGAAGTATGGTTTCTTTACATCATAGAAACCAAACTATGAATGCAGCTTGAATTTTTGAAATGAGTTGCACTTCATCTGTTAGATGACTTGACAACCAATGAACATTTGGCACTGTAGATTAATTACAAGGACTATGTAACCCCAAAGTGCATCTAGCATGGTTAAAATTATAGTCAAGAGAAGATATCGTAAATTGATGAATATTAAAAGAGAGAGAGAACAGGTTCTGGTCATATTCAAAAATGCTGACAACCACTGCTCTAGCAAAGGCAAGAGTGGAGTTCTTTCACTGTGGTCTCTCAGGCTGTCTATCCATTCAATGCTTAGTAGGCACCATACTATGGGCAAGTAACATTCCAAATAAGAGCCTTTGTGGAGCTTACCTCTAGTTGTGTGGCAGATATTAAATCAAGACCTGAACAAAAATGTAAAAATGAAATCTTTTCCATTGAGACAGTGCTGTGAGATGAACAAAACTGTAGAAATAAATTCTTTTCCATCGAGACATGTGTAATACAGTGTGTGACCAGATCAGGAGATTCAAACTGACCTAAACTGAGGTGGAGCAACAGTCAAAATAAAACCTTCCCTGAAAAAGTAAAATTGTAAATGGTGAGGAGGAGGTGTGTAAAAAACAAGATTCATATGCTACTTAATTTTGGGGGCGATGCTGTGGTGCAGGGTTACCAGGGCACTGCAGCATCAGAAGTAGGGGCTAGAGTTCTGCAGCCTTTTCAGACGCCCCCAAGTACTGTGCCCCTGTTAGCCAGGATTTTGCATAGATGAAGCATTGTCTCCAGTAGATTGAATTTAGAGACATTCAAAGTCCTTGCTTTGTTCCATTTCAACATAATTCAAAAATATGTAGCTTTGGCACTGCTTTGAAGTAATTCCTTGAGGAGTTTTAAAAGAGAGGAAAGGGCTTTTCTTTGGTTCATCACTCAATTAAAAAATAAAATTTGGGGGGTTTTCTTGAGAGTTCAAAAAATTGGTATTCATTTTTCAGTGGTTCATTTAATCAATTCAGTTCGAGTTCCTGTACTCAGCCTAACCCAGAAGAATCTAAGCATTGTGGTTACTTAGGATTTACCCAAGCTTCCCACCTCCCTTCAAGGGCTCATTTTCTGAGCCAGAGAGAAAGAGAAAATAGCTCTGGTTTGAATATATGAGAACAGTTATTTCCACTAATGGAAATACAGAAATCAAACTATAAACACTTATTAGTGTAGGAATCAAAGCAAAGTTTTGTAATATACATGATTTTTAAGTATATGTCTAACACAAACAGTAAACATACATGTGATGAAACATAAAAGATACCCTTATTAAAATCAGTAACCAGCAGAAATGGTTATCTGATTATTACTGATACTGCTATCATTGAGATGTGTTTCAATGCAGTAGGATAAGGAAAAAAAAATGTTGAATGATTAGTGAAAAGTAAAATACAAAATTATTATTAATCATAGTCAATACTATCATCCTGGAAAATCCAAGAAAATCAACTGAATAAACTATTTTAAGTAATAAAGAGTTCAACATGGATCAAGAAATAGAATAAATATCCCCCAAATTAATAGCTTTTCTATATGTCAGCAAAAATCAATTAGAAAATGTCATATTGAAGAAAGATCCCTTTTATGATGGAAAGAAAAATGGAAAATTCTTAAAAACAAAAATTATCAAGACTCACATGTTTTTAATTCTTTAAAATAAACCAAGGCAACAGCTTACTTGCAACTGGGCATGGTAAGACTGGGGAGAGAAGACTCAAGGCATCTCTGGCTGGTGGGATCTGCCCAGAAACACCCTTTGGGGACACAGGGAGTCAGCGAAAGACTTTTGGACCCCATGAGGAGAACAAAAGCAGTGGAGAACTGGCAAGTGGTAGCATGTGCTCACTCAGTCTAATCCCTCCAGCAGCTATAAGTACAGCAGCAGTGAGATTTCAAAGAGGAAAGGCCTTACCTGTGAGCTGTCTTGGTTTTATGTTTTTTTGTTTTTTTTTTTGAACTTGGCACTCAGTTGAACTATCTTGGGAGAACTTGAGCAAGAGTGCAGAGGACTTTAAGCCTTGTCTAGGGCACAGACTGAGCTGCTGAGCCAGATGGAGCTGATAGTGTTCGGCTGTTGGCCGTGGGGAGCCATTGTGGGAGAACTGCCCTGGCAAGCTCCGCCTTTAGGGTCACAGACCAAGGATCCATCAGGAGACCTTGGGTGAGTAATCTAGTAACCGAATAGCCTAAAGGTGGGGACTGAGACACCTTACAGCCTTGGTCTTCAAGGGCATAGAGTGAGACCATTTAGGCACACTGGTCTTCTCATTCTTCTGGTCCTGTACCAAAAGGACCCATCGAAACCCTAGACCAGAGGCATGATAACTTAAAGAGCAAGAGGAAGTGAAAGGAAAATTAGGGCAAGGAAACAGACAAAAGAAAACACTCATGAGGAAGAGTCAGCAGAAAAATCCTGGCAACATGAAAAACCAGTCCAGAGCAACACCCCCAGGGGACCTCGAGGAAGCTACTGCAGACTGGAAACAATGAAGGAAACTACTGATAAAGTAGAAAATAACTAAAAGGAAATCCAAAAACAGAATCAAATAAGACAAGAATGATATGAAGAATATAGAAAGGATATAGCAGAGCTGAAGGAACTAAAGCTGTCAATTAAGGAAATTAAAGATGCAATAGAAACAATCAAAAACAGATTAGACCATGCAGAAGAAAGAATCTCAGAGGTAGAGGACAAAGCTCTTGAGATAACTCAGATAGTTAAAGAGGCAAAAAAGAAGAGAGAGAAAGCAGAATGGTCACTGATAGAATTATGGGACGTTATGAAGCGTTCAAACATACGAGTTATAGGTATCCTAGAAGAGGAAGAAAAATGCCCCCAGAAGATGGAATCCATACTAGAGAATATTATAAATGAAAATTTCCCAAATATCAACAAACATTCTGATACATTCCTTTTAGAGAGATACCGGACCCCAGGTCACCTCAACTCTAACAGAGTTTCTCCAAGACACATTGTGATGACCCTGTCCAAAGACAAGAAAAAAGAAAAGTTCTTCAAGCTGCCAGGAGTAAGCGCCAGTTGACCTACAAGGGCAAATCCACCAGGGTGACTGCAGACTTCTCTAATAAAACTTTTCAAGCAAGAAGACAATGGTCATCTACCTAAATTAAACAGAACAATTTACAGCCCAGAATTCTATATCCTGCTAAGCTAAGCTTTAAAATTGACAGAGAAATCAAATCATTTACTGATATACAAACATTGAGGAAATTCGCCACTACAAGACCAGCTGTACAGGAAATATTTCAACCTGTTCTACACACTGAACATCACAATGGATCAAAAACAAAGTAAGAACTCAGAAATTAAAGGACAGAACTTAACTTACACACTGATGCAAAAGATAAAACTAAGCAATGGACTCTCACAAATAAGATCAATAGAACACTACCAGACTTACCAATTATCTCAATAAATGTTAATGGCTTGCATTCCCCACTGAAGATGCATAGATTGGCCAACTGAATTAAAAAACACACGCCATCCATTTGCTGTCTGCAAGAAACACACCTAGCTTCAAAAGACAAATTAAAACTACAAGTTAAGGGTTAGAAGACAATTTTTCAGGCAAACAGAATTCAGAAGAAAAGAGGAGTTGCAATCTTATTTTCAGATACATGTGGATTTAAAGCAACTAAAGTCAAAAAAGACAAAGATAGTCACTTTATATTGGTCAAGGGAAAAATACAACAAGAAGACGTTTCAATTCTAAATATTTATGTACCAAACTTAAATGCTCCCAGAATCTTGAAACAGGCCTTACTCAGTCTGAGCAATATGATACTCTATAACACCATAATAATAGGGGACTTTAACAAACCTCTTACAGAGCTGGACAGATCCTCTAAACAGAAATTAAACAAAGATATGAGGGACTTAAATGAGAGACCCTAGAACAAATTTGCTTGATAGACGTATATAGAAAGCTCCATTCCAAAGATAAAGAATATATATTCTCATCACCCCATGGAACATTCTCCAAAATTGATCATATACTAGGACACAAAACAAACCTCTAAAGAATCAAAAGAATTGAAATTTTACCTTATATCTTCTCAAACCACATGGCACTAAAGGTGAAACTCAACTCCAACAAAAATGTTCAATGCCACACAAAGGCATGGAAATTAAACAACCTTCTGTTGAATGACAGTTAGGCGCAGGAAGAAATAAAAGAGGAAATTATTAACTTCCTTGAGCACAACAGTGAAGACAGAAGCTACCAAACCTGTGGGATACTGCAAAAGCAGTTCTGAGAGGAAAATTTATCACTTCAGATGCCTACCTTCAAAAAACAGAAAGAGAGCATATCAACAAACTCACAAGCCATCTTATGGAATTGGAAAAAGAAGAACAATCTAAGTCTAAACCCAGCAGAAGAAAAGAAATATCCAAAATTAAATCAGAGATCAATGAAACTGAAAACAAAAGAATCATTCAGAAAATTAATGAAACAAGGAGTTGGTGTTTTGAAAAAAATAAATAAAATAGATAAACCTTTGGCCAGACTAACTAGAAATAGAAAAGTAAAATCTCTAGTAACCTCAATCTGAAATTATACAGGGGGTGGGCAGCACCTGTGGCTCAAAGGGGTAGGGTGCTGGTCCCATATGCTGGAGGTGGTGGGTTCAAACCCAGCCCCAGCCAAAAAAAAAAAAGTAATTATACAGGGGAAATAACAACTGATGCCACAGAGATACAAGAGATCATCTCTGACTACTACCAGAAACTTCATGCCCAGAAATTTGACAATGTGAAGGAAATTGGTCAATATTTGGAATCACACCCTCTCCCTAGACTTAGCCAGGAAGAAACAGAGCTCCTGAACAAACCAATTTCAAGCACTGAGATTAAATAAATAATAAAAAAAATCTTCCAACAAAAAAATGGCTTCAAACCAGAATTCTATCAAACCTTTAAGAAAGAGCTTATTCCCGTACTGCAAAAATTATTCCAAAAAATTGAGGAGGAAGAAATATTCCTCCACACATTCTACGAAGCAAACATAACCCTGATACCAAAACCAGGAAAAGACCCAACTGTAAAGGAGAATTTCAGACCAATTTCACTCATGAATATAGATGCAAAAATTCTCAACAAAATCCTAGCCAATAGATTACAGCTTATCATCAAAAAAGTCATATATCATGTTCAAGCAGGTTTCATCCCAGGGATGCAAGGCTGGTTTAACATACGCAAGTCCATAAACTTTATCCACCATATTAACAGAAGCAAAAACAAAGACCATATGATACTCTCAATAGATGCAAAAAAAGCATAAAATCCAGCATCCTTTTCTAATCAGAACACTGAAGAGTATAGGCATAGGTGGCACATTTCTGAAACTGATCAAAGCTATCTATGACAAACCCACAGCTAATATTTTACTGAATGGAGTAAAATTGAAAGCTTTTCCTCTTAGAACTGGAACCAGACAAGGTTGTCCTCTGTCACCATTATGATTCAACATAGTGCTGGAAGTTCCAGCCAATACAATTAGGCAAGACAAGGAATAAATGGCATCCAAATGGGAGCAGAGGAGGTCAAACTCTTCCTTTTTGCTGACAATATAATCTTATACTTAGAGAACCCCAAAGACACAACCACAAGACTCCTAGAAGTCATCAAAAAATATAGTAATGTCTCAGGATATAAAATCAATGTCCACAAGTCAGCAGCCTTTGTATATGGCAATAGCAGTTAAGATGAGAGGCTAATTAAGGACACAACTCCCTTCACCATAGCTTCAAAGAAAATGAAATATCTAGGAATACACCTAACAAAGGATTGGAAGGATCTCTATAAAGAAAATTATGACACTCTAAGAAAGGAAATAGCAGAGTATATTAACAAATGGAGAAAATACCATGCTCATGGCTGGGAAGAATCAACACTGTTAACATGTCTATATTTTCCAAAGCAATCTACCTATTCAATGCCATACCTATTAAGATACCAACAATGTACTTTCAAGATTTGGAAAAACTGATTCTGCATTTTGTATGGAACCAGAAAAAACCCATATAGCTGGGCAGCGCCTGTGGCTCAGTGAGGAGGGCGCCGGCCCCATATGCCAAGGGTGGCGGGTTCGAACCTAGCCCCGGCCAAACTGCAACAAAAAAATAGCCGGGCGTTGTGGCGGGCACCTGTAGTCCCAGCTGCTCGGGAGGCTGAGGCAAGAGAATCGCGTAAGCCCAAGGGTTGGAGGTTGCTGTGAGCCGTGTGACACCACAGCACTCTACCCGAGGGCAGTACAGTGAGACTCTGTCTCTACAAAAAAAAAAAAAAAACCATATAGCTAAGACAGTTCTTAGTAATAAAAGCAAAGCTGGGGGCATCAGCATACCAGATTTTAGGCTGTACTACAAAGCCATAGTGGTCAAGACAGCATGGTACTGGCACAAAAATAGAGACATAGACATATTGGAATCGAATAGAAAACCAGGAAATGAAACTAATATCTTACAACCACCTAATCTTCGATAAACCAATCAACAACATACCTTGGGGGAAAGACTCCCTATTCAATAAATGGTGCTTGGAGAACTGGATATCCACATGTAAAAGACTGAAACTGGACCCACACTTTTTTGCACTCACAAAAATTTATTTCAGACAGATAAAGGACTTAAATTTAAGGCATGGAACAATAAAAATCCTCAAAGCATAGGAAAAACACTGGAAGATATTGGCCTAGGCAAAGACTTCATAAAGAAGACGGCCATGGCAATTGCAAAAACAATAAAAATAAACAAATGGGACTTAATTAAACTCAAAAGCTTCTGTACAGCTAAGGAGACAACAACCAATGCAAATAGACAACCTACATAATGAGAAAGGATATTTGCATATTTTCAATCAGACAAAAGCTTGATAACTAGGATCTATAGAGAACTCAAATTAATCCACATGAAAAAAGCCAACAATCCCATATATCGATGGGCAAGAGACATGAATAGAACCTTCTTTAAAGAAGACAGACGAATGGCTAACAAACATAAGAAAAAAATGCTTATCATCCCTATCTGTTAGAGAAATGCAAATCAAAACTACCCTGAGATACCATCTAATCCCAGCGAGAATGGCCCACATCACGAAATCTCAAAACTGCAGAGGCTGGTGTGGATGTGGAAAGAAGGGAGCATGTTTACACTACTGGTGAGACTGCAAACTAATACAACCTTTTTGGAACAAAGTATGGAGAATGCTCAAAGAACTCAACCTAGACCTCCTACGTGATCCTGCAATCCCACTACTGGTCATCTACCCAGAAGAAAAAAAATCCTTTTATCATAAGGACACTTGCACTAGACCGTTTATCACAGCTCAGTTTACAATCACCAAAATGTGGAAACAGCCTAAATGCCCATCAACCCAGGATTGGATTAACAAGCTGTGGTATATGTACACGATGGAATATTATTCAGCCATTAAAAGAGGTGGAGACTTTATATCTTTCATATTAACCTGGATGGAGGTGGAACACGTTCTTCTTAGTAAAGCATCACAAGAATGGAGAAGCAAGAATCTAATGTACTCAATTCTAATATGAGGCGAGTAGATGACCTAATACATTGTGGGGAGCAGGGGAATGAGGGAGAGGGGGGAAAGGAGGAGGGAAAGGGTTGGGAGGTCACAGTGTATGGCACACTTCTTGAGGGCAGGACACAATTATAAGAGGGACTTTGTGTAACAAATACAATCAGTGTAACCTAATTCTTGTACCCTCAATTAATCCCAAACAATAAAAATTAAATAAAAATAAATGCTTAAAACATTGTTTCTTGATTACCAGACAATATGGTTAATGGTTGTATGTGGAAAATATGCATGTTATTCACTAAACATCCCAATGTACAATAAAGTAATAAAGTAAATAAATTTGCCAGGAAAAAAATACAGACAAAAACTTAAAACAAAAAAAGAAGGCAATTTCCTGTAATTATGAACTGAGGAGGAGAATTGAGGTTTGAAATAAGTTGAGGAAGGAAGCTGAAAGAGCTTAAGGCAGGCATTCTAAGGAGTGAGGGGATGGGGCAGATGGCTTTGATGAGGATGGGGAAATTCATGCAAAGAAGTTATGGAGATGCTCAACCATTTCATGGAAGGATAGAAGAGTTGATCAAGCTCTTTCAATTACTGGTTCTTTAGGTGGACAAATTAAAAACCTAAGCTTTCTTTTCATTCCCATGTTTACATTTTTAATTTTTCTATATGGTGCTGTAAGAGGTATTAAGGTATTTACAGAAGAAAGACTTCTCTAGCAGTCATTGTCAACAAGAGCGATTTTTTTTTTTTTTTTGAAACAGAGTCTCGCTATATCTCCCTCAGTAGAGTGCCATGGTGTCCTACCTCACAGCAACCTCAAACTCTTGAGCTTAAGCAATTCTCTTGCCTGAGCCTCCCAAGTAGCTGGAACTACAGGCCCCACTACAACGCTCAGCTATTTTTGTTGTTGTTCTTGTTGCAGTTGTCATTGTTCTTTTAGCTGGCCCGGGTTGGGTTCGAACTCACCAGCCTCGGTGTATGTGGCTGGTGCCCTAACCACTGAGCTACTGGTGCCAAGCCAAGAGTGATTTTTAAAATACCAGTACACATGAACCATATAATTTACTTCATGGCATATGCAGGCAGGGTACTCAACTGTATACCCCCCAAAATTCTATCAATTACATCTCATGCCATCGCTCTGACATGTGTGTTGTCATGAGGTCTATTTTATGGGTAAGGAAATTGAGGATTAAATAGGTTAAAAGTCTATAGTGACAGAGCTATAATGAATCCAGGTAAGTCTAACTCCAGATGCTTTCCTCTTAACTTGTACCTTACACTTCCTGTCTGGTGGTCGTGGCATTATTACGTTATTTCAGTCATCAGCATCATGATTATACCTATATCTGCCTATAAGGAAACTAAGGTGCAGAGAAGTTAATGGACTTTCTTAAGAGAACACTGTTATAAAGTGGAGGAACTTGAACTCAAACCTAGATGTATCCAATTCTAAATCCCATGTTCTTTCTAGTCCCTCAGAGTAATAATTCACATTGTGGGAAGGGAAGTGGTATGTAAACAGTGCAAATGAACAGATAATACGAAACTTATTTTCATTATACTCCGGAAAACTCAGCATACATTTTCAAACCCCCAGTTTCATATTCATCATTATTTTTAAAACTGCTACCAAAATGAGTTTGCAGTGCCTTACTGTGCATTTACCCTTACCCCCAACCTGAAAACTAAAAGGTAGCCCCAAACCAAATTAACATGCATTGCAAAAACAGCAAGCATTACAATTCTGCCATAGCTAACCACACACACATAAACCAGGAATTGACTGTTTGTGCTTTGATATACTTAGAGAAAAAGGGCTGCATAAATTCAAATTTATTTCCTACCTAGATATAAATTCAAGTTCACAGGGTCATAGGATGCAAATACAGCATTATTTTTTAGATACATCCATTCATTTACTCATCAAGCTAACATTTACTGAGCAGATCTACCAATTAGTTGGTCCCAGTCTAATTCATCTAATCAACACCTGGCAGTTGCTCTCCTTACTTTCCTATAGACACACATTCTTTTAGACAGGAAAGGGACCCTTATTGAAATATTCCCTCAATGTCTCTACCCACATACTTCCACTCCTAGCCTTTACACACCAAAGAAAGACAACTTATCTCCTGGCAATAAGTATTCTTGTTTCATACATTAAAAAACTGAGGCAGAAAAGTTCAAAGTCATCCAGCTTATAAGTGGCAGTGCCAGGATTAAGATCTAAGAAGCCTGATACCACAGCCTACACTTGTACTATATTTCTTTTTTTTTTTTAATTAAAATATGAGCATTTTTTTATTTTTTTAATTATTGTTAAATTATAGCTGTATACATTAGTGCAATTAAGGGGTACAATGTGCTGGTTTCATATACAATCTGAAATATTCTCATCAAACTGTTCAACATACCCTTCATGGCATTTTCTTAGTTATTATATGTAGACATTTGTATATTTCTTGATATGCTATATTTCTCAAATCAGTATAATTGTTTTTACCAATCTAAGGACAAAAGCAAAGTTTAAATTTATAAGGTTTAGAAAGATTTACATAAAGAAGAGATTCTCAGGCTGGGAAAATAAGTCCTTAGATGTCAAAGGAGTTGTCTAAGACTATCTAGTGAAGCAGGAGACAAACGGGGAATCAAAACACAGATTCCCCACTTTATAACCATTCTCAGGAGACACAGTGATCTGGAGCCCCAAAATATTAGGACCCTGGGTCTAGACCTAAAAAAATAAGAGAAACACAAGTTTAATCCCAATATTTATTGTCCCTTGAGTATGGCATCCTTTTCATGAGTCAGAATGATAAGAGGGTGGGCATATACATCCCATACCGTATACACACAATAGATGAGCTAATATATAAGAAGAAGGTGCTAAGTGCTAAGGAAAAGAAAGTAAAATAAAGGGGATAGGGTGCACCACAGCTGCCATGGGAGAGGGTGGGATTTACAGTTATAATTAGGATACACAGGATGGGCCTCACTGAGAAGCAGACATTTAGCAAAGACCTAAAGGAAATAAAGATCTACCAATAAAGGAGATCTCTATGCAGATATCTGAGCAATGGGCATTCCAGGCAGAAGGAAAAGCAGTCTGCAAACGCCCTAAGGTGGGTGGACATAGAGAGACCCATAAGATTACTACAGTAATCCAAGCTAGAGATGACAGTGGCTAGAGTGGTAGTGATGGGGTTGGGTTGATTACTGGATATGTTTTGAAGGCCAAGTGTACAATATTTTATGACAGACTGTGAAATCTAAGAGAAAAAGAATTCAAGCATGTCTCCAAGGTGTGTGCTTAATCACCTGGAAGGATGGAGATGCTATCAGTTAAAAAGGGAAGGAAAGGCTATGGGTGAGGTAGACTTGCAGGGGGCTAGAAAGAAGATCTGGAATTCAGTTTTGTCCAAATTGAGTTTGACATGATCTATGAAGTACTCAAATGAAGAAGCTGAGTAGGCATACAAAGCCAAGTAATAAGCTAAACTCTCTAAGGCGGAAATAAGCTGAAGTTCAGCAATAAGCTGAACTTTCCAAGGTAGAAAGAAAAAAAAAGAGAAAGCCTAAGGACGGAGTCTCAGGTGCTGTAACATTCAGAGGTCAGGAAGAAGAGAAAGCAGGAAAGCAGCTTTGGAAGGAGCAACCAGCGAGATGTGAAAAACTAAGTAAGTCTGTGGTGTTCTGGAAGCCAAGGGAAGAAGGAGGATCAAGAAGGAAGAAGTGTTCAGCTATGTCAAGAACTGCTGCTAGCTTATATAACATGAACCCTGAGAGATTACTGTTACCTAAAATAGGCCAAACATGAAAACTCACACCTATAATCCTAGCACTTCGGGAGGCCAACAGAGAAGGATTGCTTGAGCCTAGGAGTTTGAGACAAGCCTGAGCAAGAGGGAGACTGTCTTTACAAAAACTAGAAAAATTAGCTGGGCATGGTGGTGGGTGCACATAGTCCCAGTTACTCAGGAGGCTGATGCCGGAGGATCGCTTGAGCCAAGGAGTTTCAGGTTGCAGTGAGCTATGATCATGCTGCTGCACTCTAGCCTGGGTGACAGAGTAAGACTCTGTCTCAAAAACAAACAAACAAACAAAAATTAAGCAATAGTAAAGTCACTTGATGAACTCTGTTAAATGTAACAGAAATGATTTTGATAGATTGAGGCATAAGCTTAATTAGAGTGGGTTTAAGAGAAAAAGGGCTAAAATAAAGAGAAGAAAGAAGGCAATGAAATAGGGTTGCAAATGGCAGGAAAGATGGAGTCAAGACAAGATTTTTTTTTAAGATATGGAAAATAGGGCGGCGCCTGTGGCTCAAAGGAGTAGGGCGCCAGCCCCATATGCCGGAGGTGGTGGGTTCAAACTCAGCCCTGGCCAAAAAAACTGCAAAAGATATGGAAAATAACAGCATGTTTGAACACTGGTGAAAGTAATCCAATAAAGTGGAAGGGTTAGACGCTGTAGGAAAGAGAGGATTTGATAAAACATTGTTCCTGAATAGGCGAGAAGGCATGGGGGCTAGGACACAGCAAAGGAATTAGCCTTAGGTAGAAGCATGAGTAATTTATTATAAAAGGCACAGGACAGAGTACAGAGATGCAGATGCTGATGGATAGAATAATGAGAGGGTGCTTGGGAGAAGGGCTGTCAACAAATAAATAAATAAGACTAGTGAAAGAAACAGGGTCAGACTGTGAAGCACTACATAAACTTACAAATTTCCGTAAGGGATCCAGACCCCATTCTGAGTGCAATATGGAGCTACATTAAACTTTTAGGCAGATTTTCATTTTATTAAATTTATTCACAGGAATGATTTATAGAACAAATGTAGTATGGATGTGGGCAGGAGAAGGAAACTGAAAGTCAGAGAGACCAGTTAGGAAGTTGTTGAAGGTGTGTAGATGAGAAGAGATGACAACACAAATACTGTCAATACTGACAAGTGGATGCATTTAAAATCACTAAGGCAATGGATTCCCAAGAACCTGCTAATCAACTGAACATACTGGAAGGGGCATGGGAATCAGTACTTGACTTGAATAACTAGGAGGACAGACATGCCATTCACTGAGCTGAGACGCTCAGGAGAAAGACCTCTTATGGACCACGACTGGGTACACAGTGAGGATGGCTCCTGGGTTAGAGATTATAGAGAGCAGGAGCTGAGGAAAGACCCCTGACCTGAAGTTAAAGATCCGGGAAGTACTCCAAATAGTTACTGCTAAAACCATGACAGAGCATAAAGGGATCATAGTAGGTAGTACTGCCTGCTCCTATAACTCAATGATTCAGACCACTCCCTGGTCTGAGGATTCTTCCCCTTGATTTTAGTTTTGCCCTAATGTCAGTGGAATTTGCTTTTTATAGGCCTTTATTTTACACTTGCTGTGTAAAGGCATGAAAGTAGCTAATTCTGAAGAAAAAATGCCAAGTCTTTACCATAGCATCTTAGCTTTCCTTTTTTTTTTTTATTTATTTTTAGTAAACCATAGCTGTGTACATTAGTATGATCGTGGGGCACCATACACTTGGTTCATAGATCGTTTGACACATTTTCATCACATTAGTTAACATAGCTTTTGTAGCATTTTCTTAGTTATTTTGCTAAGACCTTTACATTCCACATTTACTAGGATTCACATATACCCTTGTAAGATGTACCGCAGGTGTAATCCCATTAATCCCCCTCCTTCCCCCTCCCTCCCCCCCTCCTCCCTTTCCCCTTTCTCCCTATTCTTAGGTTATAACTGGGTTATAGCTTTCATGTGAAGGTCCTACATTAGTTTCATAATAAGGGTGAGTACATTGGGTACTTTTTCTTCCATTCTTGAGACACTTTACTAAGAAGAATATGTTCCAGCTCCATCCATGTAAACATGAAAGTGGTAAAGTCTCCATCTTTCTTTAAGGGTGCATAATATTCCATGGTGTACATATACCACAATTTATTGATCCATTCGTGGATCGATGGGCACTTGGGCTTTTTCCATGACTTAGCAATTATGAACAGGGCTGCAATAAATATTCTGATACAAATATCTTTGTTATGGTGTGATTTTTGGTCTTCTGGGTATATGCCCGTAGGGGGATTACAGGATTGAATGGCAGATCTATTTTTAGATCTCTAAGTGTTCTCCATATCTCTTTCCAAAAGGAATGTATTAATTTGCATTCCCACCAGCAGTGCAAAAGTGTTCCCTTTTCTCCACATCCACGCCAACATCTCTGGTCTTGGGATTTTGTGATATAGCTAGTCTCACTGGAGTTAGATGATATCTCAAAGTAGTTTTGATTTGCATTTCTCTGATGATTAAAGATGATGAGCATTTTTTTTCATATGTCTGAAGGCCATGCGCCTGTCTTCTTCAGAGAAGTTTCTCTTCAAGTCCCTTGCCCAGCCTGCGATGGGATCCCTTGTTCTTTTCTTGCTAATGCGTTTGAGTTCTCTGTGGATTCTGGTTATTAAACCTTTGTCGGAGACATAACCTGCAAATACCTTCTCCCATTCTGAGGGCTGTTTGCTTGCTTTACTTACTGTGTTCTTGGCTGTGCAGAAGCTTTTTAGTTTGATCAAGTCCCAATAATGTATTTTTGAAGCAGCTTCAATTGCCCGGGGGGGTCCTTCTCATAAAAAACTCGCCCAACCCAATTTCTTCAAGGGTTTTCCCTACACTCTCTTCTAGTATTTTTATAGTTTCATGTCTTAGGTTTAAATCTTTAATCCAGTGAGAGTCTATCTTGGTTAATGGTGAGAGGTGTGGATCCAGTTTCAGTCTTCTACAGATTGCCAGCCAGTTCACCCAGCACCATTTGTTAAATAGGGAATCTTTTCCCCACTGAATATTTTTAATTGGCTTGTCAAAGATTAAATAACGGTAAGTAGCTGGATTCATCTCTTGGTTCTCTATTCTGTTCCAGACATCTACTTCTCTGTTTTTTGCCAGTACCATGCTGTTTTGATCACTATCGACTTTTAGTATAGTCTGAGGTCTGGTAGCGTGATTCCTCCTGCTTTGTTTTTATTTTTGAGTAATGTCTCGGCTATTCGAGGTTTTTTCTGATTCCATATAAAATGAAGTATTATTTTTTCAAGATCTTTAAAGTATGACAGTGGAGCTTTAATGGGGAGTGCGTTGAAATTATATATTGCTTTGGGTAGTATGGACATTTTAACAATGTTGATTCTTCCCAACCATGAGCATGGTATATTTTTCCATTTGTTAACATTCTCAGCTATCTCTTTTCTTAGAGTTTCATAGTTCCCTTTATGTAGATCTTTCACGTCCTTTGTTAGATAAACTCCCAGGTATTTCATCTTCTTTGGCACTACTGTGAATGGGATAGAGTCCTTAATTGTTTTTTCAACTTGACTATTGTTGGTATATATAAAGGCTACCGATTTATGAATGTTGATTTTGTAACCTGAGACACTGCTGTATTCCTTCATCACTTCTAAGAGTTTTGTAGTAGAGTCCCTAGTATTTTCCAGATATACAATCATATCATCTGCGAAGAGCAAAAGTTTGATCTCTTCTGACCCTATGTGGATACCCTTGATCGCCTTTTCTTCCCTAATTGCGGTGGCTAAAACTTCCATTACAATGTTAAAGAGCAATGGAGACAATGGGCAGCCTTGTCTGGTTCCAGATCTCAGTGGAAATGATTCCAATTTAACTCCATTCAATATGATATTGGCTGTGGGTTTGCTGTAGATAGCCTCTATCAGTTTAAGAAATGTCCCTTCTATACCAATTTTCTTAAGTGTTCTGATCATGAATGGATGTTGGATATTATCAAAAGCTTTTTCTGCATCGATTGAGAGAATCATATGGTCTTTGTTTTTTAATTTGTTTATGTGCTGGATTACATTTATAGATTTACGTATATTGAACCAGCCTTGAGACCCTGGGATAAAACCGACTTGGTCATGATGTATGATTTGTTTGATATGTTGCTGGATTCTGTTTGTTAGAATCTTGTTGAATATTTTTGCATCTATATTCATTAGTGATATTGGTCTATAATTTTCTTTTCTTGTTGGGTCTTTTCCTGGTTTGGGGATCAGGGTGATGTTTGCTTCATAGAATGTGTTGGGTAGTCTTCCTTCTTTTTCTACCTTTTGGAACAGGTTGAGTAGTATAGGTACTAATTCCTCTTTAAAGGTTTCGTAGAATTCTGACGTGAAACCATCTGGTCCCGGGCTTTTCTTTTTGGGGAGATTTTGTATGGTTGATGATATTTCTGAATTGATATGGGCCAGTTCAACATTTCCACTTGTTTTTGATTAAGTCTTGGAAGGTGACGTGCTTCCAAGTAACGGTCGATTTCCTTCGGATTTTCGTATTTCTGAGAGTAAAGTTTCTTGTAATATTCATTAAGGATGTTTTGGATTTCTGAGGAGTCTGTTGTTATTTTGTCTTTGTTATTTCTGATTGATGAGATTAGAGATTTTACTCTTTTTTTCCTGATTAGGTTGGCCAAAGGTTTATCTATTTTGTTGACCTTTTCAAAAAACCAGCTTTTTGATTTATTGATCTGTTGTATTATTCTTTTGTTTTCAATTTCATTTAGTTCTGCTCTGATTTTGGTTATTTCTTTTCTTCTACTGGATTTGGGGTTGGAGTGTTCTTCCATTTCCAGTCTCTTGAGATGTCCCATTAAGTTGCTTACTTCCTCTCTTTCCATTCTCCTGAGGAAGGCTTGCAGTGCTATAAATTTCCCCCTTAGAACTGCCTTTGCTGTGTCCCAGAGGTTCTGATAGTTCGTGTCTTCATTGTCGTTTTGTTCCAGAAATTTGGCAATTTCCTTCTTGATCTCATCTCTGACCCAGCTATCATTCAGCATAAGGTTATTTAACTTCCATGTTTTTGTATGTGTATGCAGATTCCTGTTGTTACTCATCTCAAGTTTTATTCCATGATGGTCCGAGAAGATGCATGGAATAATTTCTATTCCTTTAAATTTGCTGAGGTTAGACTTGTGACCTAAGATGTGATCGATTCTGGAGTAAGTTCCGTGGGCTGATAAGAAGTATGTGTATTCAGTTTTTTTGGGATGAATAAAATATGGTTTTTGATGTCTAAAAACATGAAGAAAATCTACCAAAAAAAGAAAATTATGTCTTAGATACACATAAAATAACACACTAAAGATTTTTTTTTTTATTATTTAATGCATTATCTAAATGAGGAAACCAGGCAGTTGATTTAACCAGTTCAAAGCAGAAGTCAAAGATACATTCTTTCATGGAGTAAAGGAATGTTCAAATAAATATGAGAATGGATGCGAAACTGCCTTTTCTGCAGGAGAAAAGGTTGTCTCTCCACTGGACAGAATTCATTTACATGTCTTGAGACAAGAACTATTTACCTTTGCTATCTGTTATCTATAATTTACAGAGTGATAAAATAATTCAACAGTAAAAATCTAAAATCAAACTACCTGGAAGGGTGCACTCTAAGCAATTCATAGTTGTTGTTGTTTTTTTAATTTCAAAATATTGGCCAGGCATGGTAGCTCATGCCTGTAATTCCAGCACTCTGGGAGGCCAAGGCAGGTGGATTGCTTGAGTTCAGGAGTTTGAGACCAGCCTGAGCAAGTGTGAAATCATGTCTCTACTAAAAATAGAAAAACTAGCCAGGCATTGTGGTGAGTGCCTATAGTTCCAGCTACTAAGGAAACTAAGGCAGGAGAATCACTTGAGCCCAGGGCAACTGAGTGAGACTATGTCTCAAAAAAAAAAAAATTAAGAGTGTACAAATGCTTAAGTTGCGTGGATTCATATTTGTAATGCTTGAATCCTGGCTATAGGTGTGCCCATCACCCACACAGTGCTCTCAGTACTCTTTAGGTTAGTTAATTCCCCCTCCGTGCTCCTTCCCCTGGTTGCTTTGCACTGAATTTTACTTCCTCCTGTGCACTTTGTGCACATCAGTGAGTTCCAGTTTAATAGTGAATACATGTGGTGTATGTTTTTCCATTCTTGAAATACTTTACTTGGAAGAATGATCTCTATATCCATCCTGCAAAACGTATCAATTCATCTTTTTATGGCTGAGTAGTATTCCATGGTATACATATATCATATTTTATTAATTCACTCATGAAGTGCCCATGAAGTGATGGGCACTTGGGTTGATTCCTCCTCTTTGCAATTGTGAATTGTGCTGCAATCGACATTCAAGTGCTGGTGTCTTTTTGATAAAATGATTTCTTTTCCTTTGGGTAAATGCCCAGTAGCAGAATTGTTGGATCAGACAGTAGGTCTACTTTTAGTTCTTTGAGGAATTTCCACACTGCTTTCCATAGAGATTGTACTAATTTGCAGATAACAGATGTCCCACTAATAGTGTATAAGTGTTTCTTTCTCTCTACATTCACACCAGCACCTCTAACAATGAACAGTTTTCCATTGAAGCACTGATCCAAGGCAATTTACATTACCAATTCTAGGGAGGAACCAAGGAATAGATAAAAAGTTACATAGTCAATGGAGGTCTAGAAATTTGGAGTCTTAACCCTGCAACTCTAGGAGCTTGGATATACAATTACTCCCTTTTGGTCTCAGATTACTTATTACCTCATTCTGTAAATGAAGGACCTGGACGCAATCCTTTCTAAGGATCCTATAAGTTATGAAATTCTCAGATTTTTAATACTTAACCCCACAGGACTTTAGCTGCATTTTAAAGCCTATCCCTTATTTGCAAGATTCTCACCTTGAAATTAGTCTATTCACCTGTCGACCACCATTCGTACACCGGCAGCATTGTTAGCGTGAAGGCACCTTCCTTTGTGTTCATATTGTAATCAGGACTTTGCTGGAAGAAGACAGATACACTTCATTTATCATCATCATTATTATTGTCGTTAATAACCTAGGTAGAAGTACCAGCTTCCATTGGCTACCACATCACACATCATTAACTTCCTTCTCCCTGAACTAGCTGCAGGTCCCATTCCTGCTTAGAAAGGTCCTGTACCAGGGGAGGCATTAACATCCGTAGTTATTTTAAAAGTAATTTGATATGAGAATTTTAGAGATGCACTGTTCAATTTTTGTACCCCCTTCTGAGTGTTTTTGGACCACCATCTCGAGAAAGCTAGATTAATACAATTTACATTGAGTCCAACCCATTCCTTCCTCAGGTGACAGGGCCTGGGAGACAGGAACAGGGGCAAAGGTTGCCAGGTCTATACCTCATGACTTTACACCCCAGGAGGGGAGCAAATGCTGCCTTTTCCTCTTCCAACACTATTCTATATTATCTTGGTTTCTTCCTGCCAGAACTAGAGTGAGAAACTAGCAGGGTGGGCTTTGCTACCAAGAAGCCTTGGATCTGCCACTTTACCTCAAGCAAAGTGAATTCATTTCTCTGCACCTCAATTTCCTGATGTATTACAATTAATAATAATAATAATAATAAAATAGAATCAAAGAGTTTTAGTGAGGCTTATAATTAGGCAAGTAAAACGCTTCGCACGACGCCAGTGAGCACATCAGCAATGTTAACTGCTGCCAGTCACCAGGTCCCTGCCTGGCTGCACTGGTACTGAAAATGGAAATGACCATAAAAATACTTATTCTTTCCCTGGGTGAAGGGCTCAACTACAGCTTGAAATTTACCTTAGAAACAAAAACAATGTATCCTCATTTGTCCCCTCGTAACTATCTGAAAAATTTTTAAAAGTTTTATTTTATTCATCCAATTTCTCCTTTACCCATTTTTTGTCATTTTCCATTATAAACAGTATGAATAATATAAATTTGTTAATATTTGCCATCAGTGTTGGAAAGTATGTATATCAAAGTATTAGAAGTAATTTCTGCAACATGGGATGAGAAAGAAAATTTTACTCTTTATACTTGCAATGCTACAGGTGGGTTCGTTGTTTGTTTTTAATGACAAATATATATATTATATATATACATATAAACATATATATGAGATAGATAGACAGATAAATCATTATTATAATTTTTTAAAGTTTCTATTTTAAAAAAACTGAAGAGCAAATACCATGAGTGCACAATAAACAACTTACAGAAACACAGAAAGGAAGGAAAGAAGACTCAACCTCCTCCACACCAGCTATCATCATTCTAGCTCCAGGGAGGTGAAACTCCTCAAGAAAGTTAATACAAAATCCTGAACACAAGAGTAACAGCAGCTCTGGATGTCTGGCATTCTTACAGTTGGGGAGGTCATGGATACAGGCATCTGAGAAGACCCATGGAATGTGAAGACATAAAATAGATGAATGCAATTTCAGGGCATCTTAAATCTCTTGAGGTTTGTAGAAATGAAATAAACATTAATGTTAGGCCATAATATAACATTAACAAGATCTGTCATCTTCTCCATAGGCCTGATCCTGGTGCCTAGCATACCAAATAGGAAATCCCCAGGTTACAAACAAGAGAGATTCTGTAGGTTGATTTTTAAATTAAATTCATATGTAACTTGGAACAGGTACATTTATCTGTTACCTATAGTAGTCTCTATTCATAAGTATGAGTTGTACATCAGTCAGGTGTTTGTAACTCAGGGACTGCCTATATTAGGAGCTCTTTTGGGTCAAGGCATTGTCATCTATAAAACTGCAGGAAACCCTGAGAGACTTAACACATTAAGCTTGTATTATTCATTCCTTCATTTTACACAATTGTTCACTAAGTGCATACTGTATTCCAGATGATTGGGTAAACAAGACACTTCTCTTCGAAATCAGATTCTAGCATGTAGCAGAGAATAGGCAGATAAATGGACAATAAATGTGTAAACAGATGAATTAGTGCTGTAATTGGTTGATGATGAGTGCTATGAAGTAAAGAAGACAAGTAATAGAACAGAATGGCTTTGGGGAGAACAAGGTCACATGGGTGTTCACAGAATCTTCCTATAGCCCTGGCATGTGGAAAAATGTGAGGGAAAAACATGTCAGGGACAGAAATGTTCATTGAATCTGCATGCCACCTTCTGTCTCAGATTAATGCAGCTTCTAAAAATAGGAGGGAAGGACAGTCCAGAAAATAAAATACGGCAGAGAAAGGAGGGGGAATAGTGAATAGGGACAGATTCAGAAAATGGTAGGTAGGAAAACAGGTCAAAGGCCAGACTTGGATTATACCTTAGAATAGTTAGGTTCTGTGACACACCTTTTGGGGGCAAGACACAATTATAAGAGGGACTTTACCTAATAAATGCAATCAGTGTAACCTGGTTTCTTGTACCCTCAATGAATCCCCAACAATAAAAAAAAAAATCTAAAAAGAATAGTTAAAATCCTCTCAGCTGCAGGCGATACACATCTGACACAAACTGGCTTAAGCAAGAAGGAATTTTACTGGATTATGCAAGTGGAAATTCAGAAGTAATGCAAGATTTGGGTATGGAACCATCAGGGCTACAACTCTGTTTTCCTTTGATTCTCAGCTGAGTCCTCATTAAAGACAGATGAAGATAAAGATCAATAGAGATACAGATAATAAAAGGTATAAAAATAGATACAGGGATAGGTACAACTACACGTCCAGTATTTCTAGTCTATTCTAGTCCCTTCTCTCTTCCCCTCAAAAAGTTTCTGGCCTTATTCATTTCGTTTCTCCCTTTCCCCAGCTCTTTGAGACAGGGTCTGCTATAGTAAGAATAGTTCTCTAGATTTTATGATATAAGGGGGGAAGGGTAGATGGACAAAGGCTAGAAATATAAATAGACCTTTTCTGGGAATTTTATAAACTTGTAGAAAAGGAGAAGCCAAAATGAATGAAATTGGATGATTAGATGAGAGGGGTATTTTTAAAAGAAATTTTTGTGGCATATGTATCCCCCTTCTCAATGTTCAGGAAACAGATAGTCTTCAATAAATGGTGCTGGGAAAACTGTCCACAGGCAAGAAAATGAAATTGGACCCTTGTCTTATGCCATACACAAAAGTCAACTCAAAAATTTTTAAAGGTAAGACCTGAAACTGCAAAACTCCTGGAAGAGAACATATGGAAAAATACCCTTGACACTGATCTTACCAGTGATCTTTTGGGTCTGATACTGAAAGCACAGGCAACAAAAGAAAAAATGAATAAATAGGACTACATCAAATTCAAAAGTTTCCACACATTAAAGGAAACAATCAACAAAATGAAAAGGTAGGCTCAGCGCCTGTAGCACAGTGGTTACGGCGCCAGCCACATACAACGAGGGTGGTGGGTTCGAACCCGGCCCGGGCCTGCTAAACAACAATGACAACTGCAACAAAAAAATTGCTGGGCATTATGGCAGGCACCTATAGTCCCAGCTACTTGGGAGGCTAAAGCAAGAGAATTGCTTAAGCCCAAGAGTTTGAAGTTGCTGTGAGCTGTGACACCATGGCACGCTACCAAGGGTGACATAATAAGACTCTGTCTCAAAAAAAAAAAAATGAAAAGGCAATCTCCAGAAAGGGAGAAAATATTTGCAAACCATGTATTTGATAAGGGGCAAATATCCAAAATATGTAAGAAACGCACACAACTGAACAGCAAATAAACCAGTTTAGAAATGTACAAAGGACCTGATATTTTTCCAAAGCAGACATAGATATATGAAAAGACAACTCAACATCCATAATCACCAAGGAAATGCAAATCAAAACACATGAGAAATCTTTTCACATTTGTTAGGATGGCTACTACTTTAAAAAAAGATAACAGATATTGACAAAGATGTGAAGAAAAGGGAACCCTGAGTGGAAATGTAAGTGGGAATATAAACTGATACAGCCATTATGGAAAACAGTATGGAGGTTTCCCCCCAAATTGAAAGTGGAACTACCAAAAATTAAAAACAAAAATAAAAGTGGAACTACCATTCCATTGCTCATATGGGTACATATGGAATCCTATTTATGGATATTTTTCCAAAGGAAATGAAATCTGGCTCTCAGAAAGATATCTGTACTCTCATGATTGTTTGCAGCATTAAGAATAATAGCCAAGATATGGAGGCAGACTAAATGTCCACCAACAAATGGATAAAGGAAATGTGGTGCATACACACAATAGAATATTATTCAGCCATAAAAGGGAAATCCTGCGATTTAAAACAACATGAGTGAACCTGGAGGATATTATGCTAAGTGAAACAAGCCAGACATAGCAAGACAAATACAATATAATCTTAGTTACTTGTGGAATCTAAAACGGTCAAACTCGCAGAAGCAAAAAGTAGAATGGTGGATACCAGGGGTTTAGGAGGAGGGAAATGGGTAGGTGATAGTCTAAGGGTACAAAATTTCAGTTATGTAAGATAAATAAATTGTAGAGATTGGCTATGCATCATAGTGCCTTTAACTAAAAAGACTCTATTGCACGTTTAAAATTTGCCAAGAGGGTGGATCTTACATCAACTATTCTTACCACGAAAATAAAGAGAAGAAGAAGAAAAGGAGGAGGAGAAGATAGTGAAGACAAAGACAAAGACAGAGGAGAAAAAAGTCAAGAGGAAATTTGTGAAGTTGATGGATATGTTTCCAGCCTTGATGGAGGTGGTAATTCCATGGGGATATAATTATCCCCAAACTCATCAAATTGTATACATTAAATATGTATGGCATTAAAAAATGGTTTAATGTTTTTAAAAATGTTTAAAAATTTTAAATAAATAACTTGAGTTATCAACCTCCCAAGTAGCTGGGACTACAGGCGCCCATCACAATGCCCGGCAATTTTTTGTTGCAGTTGTCATTATTGTTTAGCAGGCCTGAGCCGGGCTCGAAACCGCCAATCTTGGTGTATGTGGCTGGCACCCTACTCACTGAGCTATGGGCACCAAGCCTGAATTATTTTTCCTTTCTTATTTTTTCTTGCTAGAAAATATAAATTGTCATATGTAGAGGAAACCAAAAAGTACACAGCTGGAAAAAATAGAGAAAAGAGGTTTAGACAGCTCTGTCAGGTATTTAATTAATTAAAATATGATATTATTTTTCTGCATTTTGTTTTGTTATATTTGGCAGCTTATAAATTATGTAGTTTTTTGTGATTTATTTTCTTATTCTGAATAAAAATTCCCGTTTACACCTAAAAAAAAATAACTTCAGTTATTTTGAATTGACTTTTTTTTTGTTTTTTAACTAAATCCTTTGATTGCAACACAGTTCTTCTGAGACTGGACTACATGGGTCCTGGCTCCAGTAGGGTTATACAACCACTCACAAACACACACAACCACATGCACACCATGGTATAAGCTCAATAACCCTGTTGGTTACAAATTTGCCATGATCTGCTTCAATTCTAACCTTGTCTAAGCTTGTTAGAAGGAAAAGGACTGGAATTTTGGAAAGCTCGCTTTTTAAAAGTCATTGACCTTTGGTTTATACTACAGTTCAAACCAAGCCCCTATACTATAAATAATTATTATTAGAAGCAGCTTGTGTGTAGTGGAAAGTCTTAGATTTATAAGTAGGAAACATTGGCTGAAAATGCTGTGCTATAGCCCACTAGCTAAGTGATCTTTTAGCACGTACTTCTTAACATCCATTTAACATCTGTAAAAGGGACATATTAGTGCCTTCTTTACTAGGTCACTGTAAAACTGTGAACTCCTTGTATCTATGAGCTTATGTAGAATACATCTTGTTCATTTGTGTGTGTCCTTAAGACATAGCTCACAGATGGCAAATTATAGTCCTAAAGCTGCAACTCCTTATCCTTGGAAAACAAAGAATATAAATAATAGTAATTTGTTCCTCTAAACCTGGAACATGGAGGCACTGAATAAGGAAATATTTCTTAAGTGAATGAATGAATGAACCCAGTGCCCCAGGCAGCCACTACCAACTGATCAGAGCTGGCTATTGAGGTGAAGCATAGTTGCTGTCCCCTGTCTTGCCTTCACTCCAGCCTTATCATAAGGTATTTAATTGATTTCTTGCCCATACTCTCTAGGCCAGAGATCCACTCTTTATCTCTATAAATAATTGGAACACAACCACACTCACTTGTCTACCTACTGCTTATTGTTGCTTTCACACTCAGATGGCACAGTTTAGTAGTACAATAGAGATCCTATTGTTCATAAAGTCTAAAATATTTATTATTTGAGCCTGTATTTTAGAAGTTTGCTAACCTCTGCTCTAGATCATGATTTCCTTGAAGGTAGAAGCTGTGGGCTTTATCTTCTTACCCCCCGCATCTAGCAAAGAGACATTTGGTAAATATTAGCTAAATTAACATGTCAAAGACTCCAAGAACATTGATCGAG
Organism: Nycticebus coucang; assembly: GCF_027406575.1. Taxonomy (NCBI): domain Eukaryota; kingdom Metazoa; phylum Chordata; class Mammalia; order Primates; family Lorisidae; genus Nycticebus; species Nycticebus coucang. The sequence goes on along the minus strand of NC_069796.1, from coordinate 59,952,391 downwards.
TTTGAAATAATGAGTTCACTAGAGTTAGCCATGCAGTTTCTTATCAGGATCCTCATGTGATTTAAAAAAAAAGAGAGAGAGAGAGAGTATACTTTCACCAGGAGCAGGGCCACAGCAATCATCAGAGACCGGAAGACAAACTGCCAAGTAGTGGCCTACAGCACTTGGAGAGAGGGAGTGCCTTGAAAGTGACACAAGAACGCAAACCAAGAGAAGAACATGGAGAGAAGTGAAAGAGCAGGGCCAGAGCCAAACCTGTCTCCACCCTATGTATGTTGAAAACCAGCACTGCCAAATAAATGTGTTTCAAAACCTCAAAGTGTCGTCTGTGGACAGCTTACATCAGAATCACCTGACGAGTTTGTTAACATAAAAAGTCCCAGGGAAAATCCCAGACTTAATTCACCATAAAACTTAAGAGTCCAGGACTCTGCATGGATACCGAGGTGCTTTTTATACCCACCCATTTTTAGAACCACCAACCTAAAGTATATGCACTTTTCCCAAGTGAAAGTTCCTAATAAATATTTATCTCAGATGGCTCCCTTGTCACACATCTTTTCCATTTAAAGACTTAAGAGCAATGCATTTTTCCTAAGATCTGATTATTATCTGTTGAGAGATGCTTTTACTGTATCTGCACAAAGCCCAATCCCTGATCAACCCAACGAAAAATACCAGAGGAAGCTCTGCTTCAATGAACTGGCCAGTCAAAAATTGATGGATGATGCCAGAGCCTCATGCAGACACAGGCCCAGAGAGACAAGGACAGGAGGGGAATGTGCGAAGGAAGGACAGTATCTTTTTGGAAAGTATCTTTTTCCCCAAAATAACCAAGATAAATGATTTGTGACTGTGACATAGGACAAAGAACTTCAGTATAACAGAGTTGACTATGGAAAAAATGCAGCCAGTATAGTAAATTACTCTATGGGGAAAAACAAAAAGGAAACAGTTCAGAATAATGGCCTCTAGAGATAAAAATCACCTCTCTGAGATATTTTTGTGAAAAAAGTTTCCTTAGAAATATCAGGAAATAATTTATAGTAGAAAAAAAGCCATTATAAACCAAATTGCCTTCCCATATGATAACAAATATGTATTTAACATGAGCTTATTATACTTTATTTACTATTAATTCTAAATCTTCATTTTCTGTCAAGTTTTGGCTCCAAGAGTGTTAACTCTAAAGCCAACCCATTCTTCTCAAGGCTATAAATGGCCATGAAAAGGGTCAAGAATTGACAAGAGACTTCTTCCCCACCCTTGCCCCTAAGACTCATTTCCTGATTTATCAATGGCACTCATTCATTTCTTGTGTACTTGGGATACTCAAGCTACCTACAAGTTATGCTTACTCAGATTCTGGAAGTACAATTCAGAAACAACATATATTCCAAGGATTTTTTTAAGGAACAAAATGAGTAAAATAATATTAGGAAAACTGAATAATCATCTGAGTTAATAAGTGATGTTTAATTTCTAAATCACTTCCTATACCTAAAAGTATTTCACATGAATCAAAGTTTAAAATGGAAATCCTCATTAGTATAGCAGTGGGGGGGGGGGGAGATTAAAGTAGAAAATATGAAACTATAGACATTCTAGAAGAAAACTTGGGGGAAATGTCATAATCTTTAATAGAGAAAGCATTTCTGTATGTAATACAAAATTCAGATAGCAAAATGAAGTAGAGATGAATTTCAGCCACAAAATTCTGTGAAAAAAATACTGGAAAAAGAATCAAAGATAAATAACAAACTGGAGGAAAACTAGGTTGTAATGCACAAGGTCTGAAAATTAAGTTCACAAACTCATCCTATAAAATGTGCCACATACCTCATTGCTGAATATCATATAATCACCTTCAAAGTACTCTCCTTAGGAAATTATGTGCCAGTGTCAGTACCTAGTCAACCCTTCAAAGCAATTTCAGAACTCTTTTCCTGAAATGGCCAGAGTTGTCATCAAATTACCCTTGATGTCCTGAATGTCACCAAAATGTCTTCCTTTCAATATTTCCTTTATCTTTGGATAAAGAAAAAAAGTCACCTGGGTCCAGATCAGGTGAATAGGGAGAGTGTTCCAATACACTGTTTACTGCTTAAAAACTCCCCCACAGACAGTGCTATGTAAGTTGGTACATTGTCATGATGCAAGAGCCATGAGTTTTTGGCCAAGATTTTCAGTTAAGATGTTCTATTGAGACTGTCTTAAAAAAAAAAAAAAAGAAAGAAAGAAAGAAAAGAAAAGGTGGCACCAGTAGCTCAATGGGTAGAGTGCCAGTCACATACACCTAGGTTGGCAGGTTTGAACCCAGCCTGGCCAGCTAAAACAATGACAACTGCAACAAAACAAAATATCCAGGCATTGTGGCAGTCACCTGTAGTCCCAGCTAGTTGGTAGACTGAGGCAAGAGAATCACTTAAGCCCAAGAGTTTGAGGTTGCTGTGGGCTATGATGCCACGACACTCTACCCAGAGTGACATAGTAAAACTCTGTCTCAAAAAAAAAAAAAAAAAGATTTTCCTATTTCTCTATCGATGTTTATATGAGCTGCTATGCTTCTCATAGTCAGCCGATTATTTTGACACCATTTGCTGAATTTTTTGCAATGTTTTTGTCAGTTCTGCTTGTTAGTGGCTGCCCTGAACTCTTTTCATCAGTGATGCTTTCTCTTCCCTCAGAAAAATACATAATTCATTTGTATACTGCTGTTTTCTTCATGGCATGATTCCCATAAAGTTGGACTAACTTGTCCCTGATTTCACTTCTACTCTTGTCAAGTTTAACAAGAAATTTATTATTTGTTCATTGCTCTAATTCAAGCTCCAACATTCCCACAACGGCACACAAAAACACACAACAATAATGAATGCCATTTAGCAAGACACTGCCTCACGTTGACATGAACACAACTGTGAGACACTAATATACCAAGGTCATGAATCCTTACAGAGTTGTTTGTACAGTGCTCCCAACATATACGCATGGTGGCAAGTTCATGAACTTAATTGTCAGACCTCGTATTATGGTCTATTTTTACTAATATGTATATACAAAGTTTTTTTTAATCAATAAGAAAAATAAAACTGCCAAAGGAAAAAATAGGCATTGACATAGATACTTCACAGAAAATTAACTAAAATGACTTATATACATTCCTTATAATAAAAGAAATGAACATTCAAACTCACACTGAAATACCATCTTTCACTGATCATATTGGCAAAAATACAAAATAACTTACAGTAACTTGTATCAAAGGTGGGTAAAACATATACTTTCAATATGGATTGATTTAACCTCTGAGAAAGACAATTTGGCAATATTTATCAAAATTTAAAATGCATATATCCTTTAACCCAATAATTAAATTTCTGGCAATTCATGCTAAAATTTACCTATACATGCATACAATAACCACATTTGCTCTTGTATCATTGTTTACAATGGCAAAAGACTGAAACAACCTGAATGTCTTTTGACAAAGGACAGGTTAAAGAAATTATGGTAGGGTGTCGCCTGTGGCTCAGTGAGTAGGGTGCCAGCACCACATACCCTATATACCATGGCAGGTTCGAACTTGGCCCCAGCCAAACTGCAACAAAAAAATAGCCGGGCATTGTGGCAGACACCTGTAGTCCCAGCTACTTGGGAGGCTGAGGCAAGAGAATCACCTAAGCCCAGGAGTTGGAGGTTGCTGTGAGCTGTGTGATGCCACGGCACTCTACCGAGGGCAACAAAGTGAGACTCTGTCTCTATAAAAAAAAAAAAAAAAAGAAAGAAAGAAATTATGGTAAACACATATAGTAAAATACAGTATGAAGTTACTAAAATTAAAGACCTAGCTCTTTGTAATTATGTAGGAAAAAATTCAAATGTATACTAAGCCAAGGAAAGGTGCAGAATGATGCACTGTATCATAACATGGTTATGTATACACAGGACATTTCTGGCAAAAAGATTGAGAAACAGGTAATAGTGGTTACCTCTGGAGAGAACTAGGTAGTTGGGGAACAATGATGGGAAAAAGAGACTTTTCACTATCTGTCTTTTTGTATCTTTCGAATTCTGAACCATGGGTAAATACTACCCATTCAAAAGATATTTTTAAAGAACTGCAAAAAAGTGAGACAAGTATTCAAATTCTCTTGTCGAATTCTAATAGAGTTTTAAAGGCAAGTTTATACCTGCATGATTTGAATAGTATCAGCAGGCATGAAACTTCATTAAGTTAACTGCTTCATTTTTCCTCCTCCTTTTTCCCAAGCACATATTTAGACCCTTAATAACTCCTTGCCTTAGGGAGTTTTGCAGGGTAGAAAGCAGAAGCAGATTGAGTCAATGGTTCTTACCATCTTTTGCAATGCCCTGGCATCTTAGAGAGATTGTGGCAAAAGACCCAAAAGGGGAGGGATATGTGTGCTTTTGAGTTATAATGGAGTGGCCAAGGAAGAATAAAGTTTCTGTAATCTGAAAGAGCTAACATTCAGACAGCACCAACAGCAGAGCTTCAAGGGATCACTATTTGGCAACATAAGGGAGTTTCAACCCAGGACACAGGGACCCCCAACACTACTAAGCCCCAAGAGCCAGCAACTAAATGCTCTATGGAAGCAATAAGAGCTCACCTACAGGAACCAATGGGGCCACCTCTATCTGACCCTAGGAAAAAGCCTGGAATCTAGGCAAATCCTGGGTGGGAGGTAGGAGGCACATTAGGGAAAGTTAAAGCAACTCCCGTGATGACCACAGTCATATTTTCCCCCAGCTATCAGAATGGTTTGTAGTTGCATTACACAACTAATTTTATGGATGGAGATTCTTCCCTATGACTCAACAAGGTACATTTCAAAGCAGCTGACGTATAGCAAGCACTCAATATATTAGTTTTACTGTCCTACATCTTTTTGATGGCACCATGTGGAAATGTCTTTCTCTTCTTTGTTCTGCCATATGTTGTCCTCTTCCCTGCCTTTGTCTCTTCTACTCAATATATACTGGATACAAAAAATGAATGCAAGTCTTCTTGAGCACCTCTTGTATTTGCAGAAATCAAATGTGACTTGAGTATTACAAATTTAATACATTTTTTCCTATCTTAAAACATGTGTACATTTTTTGGCACCTTCTGTATATATTTTTTAAAAAGATGATCCCTGTCTTACTCAGCCCAAGCCAGGAGGGACAACTTTTCTGCCTAATGACCCAGTAGCAATGAGACAGGCAGCTACTGGTCCCCTTAAGCCTGAGCAGTGCCACAACCACTGCTCACGAAGAATGGAAATCCCAGTGACCCATTACCCAGCCTCCAGGTTGCCTCAGTGGCAGGGAACTGCCCCAGCTACCAGAAGAGACTCCACCACCACCAGATGATTCTGGCACAGACCATCAACATGCAAGCATAAAGGGTAGTCCAGGAAGAGGACATAGTATCACCTGAAATTTTCTGTGGAAGAAATTATCCAAAACAAGTAACAATGACCCACAGAGCTAGAATACTTCACCCTGTGATGGGACAAGATATTTCACCAAAAGTCAACTTCACATTTGAGGGAGAAATTGGAAAGAATGTGGATGAAGAAGATAACACATTTTGACAAAGACTCAAGTTCATGAAGGAACCATTAAAAGCACAAAAATTCCAGATGGTTTTGGAAAATATCTCCAGAAATGAAGATAGCTCAACATTTAGCCTGGGTTGCCTGTCATTGTATAATATGATAGAATTCTACCATAAATACATGGTATTAAATATAAAATGGTAAAAATTCAAACTGTCAAGCAAAGGCAAAGAAATGGATTGGATTGATTACACCATTCTACTTCATGACATTGTAGCTCAGAAGATTATTTTTTGGCAAAGTCAAGTTCTTTGGCATCTACAATATGGTACAAAAGTAAAACATAATAGCAATCGACCAAAGGAAATATAACTGGAATAAACAAAAACTCTAAAGCTGGGATAAAATTAAAATATGCCTATTAATGATACTTATACCAGTCTTCACTGGTATGTAGCTTAAGGGGGGCCAAACAAATCCCAAAATGCCACAATAAATGTACAGATTACAGTATAGAACTATACAAATTCCATAATTCACAGTGTCACTACAGAAAAATGTCTTCCTAAATGTATATCCCATTTTTAAAAGTTTCACCTTTGGCTTTTAAAGAAAGAAAAGAAAATTGGTACATATACACAATTGGAATACAATTTAGCCATAAAAAAGAATGAAATGCTGTCACTCACTGACAACATTGGGAGCCCAGAGGACACTGTGTTAAATGAAGTAAGTCACCCATGAGAAAAATAAATACCATGTGTTCTCACTCACATGTGAGAGCTAAGAAAAGATTGAGTTCACAGAAGCAGAGAATAGAATTGTGGTCATTAGAGGCTCAGAGGGTTCAGGGGAGGGGAGGATAAGAAAAGCTTGGTTAATGGACACAAAGTTACTGCTCTATGAGAGGAATACATTTAGTGTTATTTTTAATTAATTTAGTGTTAAACAGAGGCAATCCCCAACCTCTTTGGCACCAGGGATCAGTTTCATGGAAGACATTTTTTCCATGCGGGGGTGGATAAGGGGTGAAGGCAAAGCTCAGGTGATGATGTGAGTGATGGGGAGTGGCTATAAATACAGATGAAGCTGCTTCCCTGGATTGCCTGCTGCTCAGCTCCTGCTGTGCATCCCAGTTCCTAAGATTCATGGAAGACATTTTTCCACAGAGAGGGGGTGGTGGATGTGGGGAAGGCCTCTGTGGCCCAGCTCCTAATAGGCCATGGACTGATACCAGTCTGTAGCTGGGGAGGGTGGCGGGGGGTTTGGGGACTGCAGTTCTATAGTTCTATAGCATGACTATGGTTAACAATTATTTAGAGTGTATTTTCAAAAAGTTAGTAGAGAGGATTCTGAATATTTACAAAACAAGGAAATGACAAATATTTTGTTGTGATGAATGTGCTATTTAATAATTACCCTGATTTGATCGTTATACATTATATACATGTATCAAAATATGACTCTGTATCCCATAAATATGTACAACTATCACATGTCAACTAAAAATAAAATTATAAAAAAAGTCCCACTTGTTATTCAAGTTTAAGAAGTCCTGGTTTTTTATGCCCTGCCTTTTCAGGGAAGTGAGGCAAAGTGTGAACGTTCAAGTGATCTCCTGTCAGTGTCTTAGTACTGATTACTTAACATCCAGCCACAGCTTTGGAAAACAGATTGTCAGATGTCAGCCTAACAGATTTGTCCATGAATTGCCCTGTGGGACCACCCTGAACTTTAGCTGCACCCACTGAAACAGCCCCAACCCCAGTGTGTTCCAACTATCAAAATGTAGAGTAGCCTTGGATTCCCACTACTCTTTTCCTAAACCCCATCCATTCTTCCAGGTCTGCCTTCTCCCTAACCTCGCCCAGTGTATCATCTGTGCCATATATTTTATCACTTAGCCCTAAACTGTTCATCAACAGTGATGATGAATTCACTGTTGATCAACCTATATTCCTCTTGTCTCCCCAAGAAGATTGTAAGACCCTTGTGAGTAGGCACTAGAAAGCACCAGCCTGTAATAATAGTTCCTATTAGTTCCTATTACCAAGCACTATTATGAATATACTCTCATTTTATTCAAATATCGATTGATCCTATTAGGCAAACTGGATAGGAATTATTATAGACGTCTATCAAGAAAAGGAAACTAGTGGCTCACGCCTGTAATCCCAGCACTTGGGAGGCCGACATGAGTGGATTGCCTGACTTCACAGGCTCAAGAGCAACCTGAGCAAGAACAAGACCCTGTCTCAAAAAAATAGCCAAGCATTGTGGCAGGTGCCTGTAGTTCCAGCTACTCAGGAGACTGAGGCAGGAGAATTGCTTAAGCCCAAGAGTTAGAGATTGCTGTGAGCTGTGATGCCACAGCACTCAACCAAGAGTGACAAAGTGAGACTCTGTCTCAAAAAAAAAAAAGAAAGAAAAGGAAACTGAGGCCCTGGTCATGAACCCACTAAATGAACTCACAAGTATGCTAGTAAATTCTGCTCTCCACCAAACTCCATGCTGATCTGGGGATCCATTTGATTCTGCATGATTTTCTTTAAAACTGTCCTTCAAAGAAGTGGTGAGCATCCTGGTCTAGTAACCTCACTGCCTTGCCTAGGTTGTAATTTTATAGTTATTTTGTGATTATGAGCCTGATCTAAATTGGGTACCTAATAAATATTTGCTAATGAATGCGTTACCTCTTCCGCTAGACTTGAAGTTTCATGAGGGTAATGACAAACCTGTTTTGCTCATGATCACATTCCCAGCTCCTAAATAGTCCTTGGCCTTAACAAAATATTTATTGATAAATGAATGAATTAGTTAGTGTCGAAATGCCCTCCTGTGAAAAACTCCTGTGATGCCATAAATAGATTTATTTTAAAAATCTACTTTCTGTTAACCTCTCAAACCAAGGCAGTGAACCCAAAATAGCATAAAATTACTTCCTAGAAAATGAACTGTTCCCAGTTTCAAATCGGGCTCCGATGCTGCTGCTGCTGCTCTCACATTGACACTCTTTTCAGGCAGCTATTTCAGGTGATGGCATTATCATCGATGGAATTCAGTAAAGCCACTGGTTTTCCCCCCTTGACTTTTATTTTCCATAATCCGTCTTACAGCGGGAGACCATTATCTAGTCAAACAACGTTCAATTTCTTCGGTATTATGGCTTCAAGGAAACATGCAGAGGGTTCGCGCAAATGTGTGTGTAGTAAATTTGGTCTTTTAATAGGTTCATTCTTTATTAGGTATTTATTTCGGGAGGCAAAGTCCTAATTAGATTAAGTAGAGAAGCTAAAAAGCTGTGGAAACCCACAGAGAGATTCCAGAATTAGATGGATTTGGTTTAGGTATCCAGTTTTTCTTTTATTTTATTTTCTTCACTTAGCTGGAAAAATTCATGCAGGAATCTCCAGCCTCCCAGATAGGAGTCTGTGAAATGAAACCCTGCCCGTGTTTTGTGTGAAGAAGTCGCATTTGTCTTTCTCCTCTGCAAAGTTATTGTGGAGCTAGAATCTAGGAAAAAGCAGCTCCCAGAGCCAGTGGTGAACCCAATTTACTGTGGCAGATGAATATAACAAAGGTGGTGGTCTAGATGTTTGGCCTCAAGGCACAATTCAATTTTCAGCTGTTTCAAAGCTATTATGTCAAAGGCTGTTTGCATAAACATAAAGTTGCCAGGGTAATCTTGGGCAGGCGGGAGTGGAGACGTCCGCCCTCTACTGCCCAAAATGGAAATAGCGGCTGGACTTCCCCTAAACCCAAAAATGGGAGCTACAAAAAGTCCACTCACTGTTTCCCAAATAATGGGCCATTTCCAGAGCTTTCTGAAACTTTTTTTCTCAAGCTTTAAAACCAGTAATTATTCTGTTTTTTGTCAAGGGGGAAATGCAGTAGACTGAGGATGTGATGAGTTGATGTATGATATGGGAACCTATGAGAAAGCTATTTCCCTTCCTAGAATTTGAAAGAAGATTCCCTTCACCCGCTCAACCACCCACACATATATATTTATATCATCACACTCATATTTAATATGTTTTTTTAACATAGAATAAACAGACAATGACTCACAGGAAACAAATCAATACATTTCAGAACAAGCTAAAAAATGTCAACTAAAAAAAAAAAATGTTTAACGTTTATGAGGGCAAGATTGGGTAGATGTCTGCTCAGTTTCATGTAGGAGTTCAGCTATTTTTCTTCTCTTCCTTTGTTCTTTTCTTTAATTAAAAACTGAGCCAAGGCTTGGCGCCTGTAGCTCAGGCGGCTAGGGCACCAAGCCACATACACCTAGGCTGGGAGGCTGAGGCAAGAGAATTGCTTAAGCCCAAGAGTTTGAGGTTGCTGTGAGCTGTGACGCCACAGCACTCTACCCAGGGTGACAGCTTGAGACTCTTTCTCAAAAGAAAATAATAATAAATTAAAAAAAAAAAAAAAACTGAGCCAAGCTCTGTGGTAAGCACTTTACATACTCAGAGAAATACCAATAACATTTCAATGTCCCTTCCAAATACAGGTAATTTTTGTTGAAATAGAGCAGGAGCCACTTCAGGGGAGAATTTTCCAGGTGGGATGCTACAGTGGAGGGGAATTCAACAAAGGGGAAAGTCAAGTGCACAGAAGTGGGAGATGTGATTTAGGGGAGGCTGACATAAACCCAGACCTGCAGAGAGTCAGTCTAGACCCAAACCTGGAATAGAAAACTGCCCATCAAAGGATGTCGATCTTAAATGGCACAGAATTAATCCCCAACTGGGTTTTGTAAACTAGTGTTCTTATATCCAAAGTTGTCCTGTAAATGTTTTATGGTGTAAAACATCCAAACATTGTTCATCACTAGATACAAGATATTCCCTCTGGATATCTAGGTGCCCAATAAAGCTATTACATGAAGACTGGACAATAAAAACATGCATGTGGAATTCACAACCCAGTGCAGTTTATAGTTCAGTGACAGATAACACAGTCAAGTCATTAACTACAAAATTATAAAATAAAAGAGATAAAAAGTGGTGTTCATAGGGCATGATTTTTTTTTTCTTTTTTTTTTTTTGCAGTTTCTGGCCAGGGCTGGGTTTGAACCCACCACCTCCAGCATATGGGGCCAGTGCTTTACCCCTTTGAGCCACAGGTGCCGGCATGATTAATAGGTTATCTACACCAACACAACCTCTATTATGGCAAAATAATTATCCATAATAAGAAAATATCTAGTATTTATTGGTTCACTCCTTCATAGGATTTTCTCATTGAATCCTGACCACCCCACAATGAAGCATATCCAAGGCACACAGCAGGTGAGTGTCTCATATATGTCAACAGCTTTCAGTGCTTCTGGGTTTTCTAATCATCTAAGCGAACCATTCTAGAAAATTTAGTCAATGAGTTTAAGTTGAGGATCAATAACATTCATGTTAGGTAGAGCCACTATATTTATTTTCCTAAAGTTTCACAAGCTAAAAAGAGTTAATTGTTTTTAAGCGATGGGGGACAGAGTGCTGTCAGCGGTGGTAGAAAGTGTGCTTTCTGAAGCCTGATGACTTGGATTCAAATCCCAGAGCTACCAATTACTATCTGGGTGACACTGACATCTTACTATACTTAGGTCTCCTTACTTGAAGATAGGGATAATGATAACAATAGGATCTACCCAGTGAGGTTGTTGCGAAGATTAAACAAAGTAACCCAGTGTATCTGAAGCATTTAGAACAGTGTCTGGAGCAGAGTAAAGTACTTGATAAGTACTTCCAAGTACTTCCGTATTGGATTCATGATGAAAGCACAGATGAGGGGTTCTTGAGAAGATTAAATGAGATAGTATTTGTAAAGTTCTTAGAACAATGCCAGGAACCATGTAGGTGATTTATAGGTGTTGAATGAAATCTCCCTCTGGCAACCCATGACTGAGAAGAAGGGAATTTATCACCCAGGCCTCCACAGTCATTCTGAGATGAACCAAGCAGGGGTCCCTGTCTGGTTGTGTGAGGCCAAAGGATCTGGTCTAACTGAAGAACATTACGTATGTTGCATACATATTTGTGCTTGATAGCTGAGCCTTAGTGTTGGGATCCTGTGAACCACTTCATGTGGGAAAAAAATAAATTATAGAAGGCAAGGGGTCCTTTCATTTCTTCCCATTTTCCCAGCAGTTTGCCTTGCCCTCCCACACAGAAATAGGAATCCAAGGCTTGAGTAAATTTACATCTCCTTAGTTGGTACATTAAAGGATAGGAAGGACAAAGAGAACAGTGGTTAGGGACGTGAAATTTGAAATGTGGGAAAATCGAGTTCAAATTTCAGCTCTACCCTTTACCTACACATGACCCTGATTAAATGCCTTAAACTTTTTGATCCTATTTCTCAATAGTAGAATGGAGATAAAAATACTTGCCTTTGTTGAAAGAATGAAATATGATAACATTTTAAAAGTTTATCTTTAAAAAAAACATAAAAATAATAATACCCAATATTTTTGAGCACTGATCATCTTCAGAGCCTTTGACATTATACTTAGGTCTCACAACAACCTGGCATAAATATTGCTATTAGTCCCATTTTATGGATGATTCTTGGGAAAATCAAGTCATTTGCCTCCATAGTCAGTATTTAAAGTTCCATCTGCTTGGAGCTAAAACATAATGTTCTTCTGTAAGTAGTAGCTCTTATTTCCTTTTGTGTTATCAATTCCTCAATGATTCAAACCATTAAATATTTCTTATGTGCTTAATTTACAGAACTGGGGTCTATGAGGAAAACCAAGCAGAATAGGACCTAGTTCTTACCTTCAAGGAGCTTTCAGTTTTATTGTTTAGACTAGACAAAGGCATCTGATGAGTTAATGCTCCCATTTCTCATCTCTGGATCCTCCCAGATCAAAGTCCTCACACACAGTATTGAACTTTCCTCCTCACATTTGACTTTCAAAAACCATATCACTGTTACATGAAGTTAACATTATTCACCAACAGTATATTAGTTAGAAATTCTGAAGACAATCCAATATATTTGGGATATGATGATGAAACCATAAATTTACCACTCTGAGCATGTGGTTGGCATGGATATCTATTATTTTTCTACCTGATAACTATATATTCTTCTCCAAGTAACAGCATCCCAACAACTGCATTCTCCAAGGCAAATAGTTGGTTTGAGACTAGGCTATAACCTAGTCAGAGCTAATGAGGTTTTTCCTGGGACTAATGGGAGAAAGCCATCATGTTTTCCCCTGGGTCTCCTAGGAGTAGGAGGAACTTGAGTCTAGATCATTCGGGGACATCACAAAGAACTCAAAATGAAGCCAGAATGCAAAAGACAGAGTTTAGAAATTAAGAGAAACCAAAATCATTGTCAAGGGTGTTCCTTGCTAAAGTCCTGCTACCTCTCTGGGACACTACCAGTCAACCCCCTGAAAAGAGGGGGTTGCATACCACTGAAAAGAGACAATTTTTCTCTCTTCCGTAGAAATCCCTTCTCTTCTTAAACACTTTTAATTAGGTATGTGTTACTTTCAGCCAAATCCATCCATTTTACTGATACAATGCTCAATAAAAATGTATATTATTATTGTATTCTATATGTAGAAGTAGAAATGTATTGTATACATTATTCTATATTTATCAGCATCTATATCATTGGCATATCCCTGTGAAATGTCTCTCCAGAGTTGAGAATACTTTTTGAAAAATAGAATGAGGAAAATTTGCATCAAAAATCATGTATGGAAAAATATTAAAAAATCATGTATGAACCAAATAAATTCCACTAAACCTTGAATCCAACAATGCAAAACATAATGTTGACTTCAGTGTCCAACAGGTATAAATTCTATGTTCATAAGGTCCAAGAGCAAGACTCACGTATGTCATTTATGAACCAAAAGTAAGTTAACTTGTTAGTCCCCAAGCAATTAATTTGATAAAAGCAAAGCCTAAAACCTAAATAAGCTTCTTTTTTAGAATGCAGACATTATAAATCAACTCAGTGTGTTTTTAAGCAGGACAATTATTTGAGAAGTTTATTTGTGTGTTTCTCCTTCCTATATTTCCCTTTTCCCTTTTTTCTTGGTTCAGTCATGTACTAAGCTCCGTGCTTCCTTGTCCAAGGGAAGCTTTGTAGCTGCAAAACACTTTCTTCTCCAGCTTTTTCTTTCAAAAGCCTGCACTGGTGATGTTGGCAACCTGCTGGCCTCTGGATATTTAACTTCAGCCTACACAAAGTCATTTTAAATTAAGTCAACATTTGATACAAAGAAGATTATTTTTTTGAAAAAATCTAGATTTCTAGCTTTTCTTAAAAAACAAAAAGATCTAGTAACATAGGACAACATGAGTGACAACAGTATGCTAAAACTGAGTAGCATCTACCTTTAGACACACCAAGTCCCTGCCAGGCAGCTATACTCACTTCTGCTACTACCTGGCCTCTATTGACGATTGAGTTTGCAACTGGGGCTGGCAACTAAAAGAAATTCCTCTAATAGAAGCAAAAAGAGAAATAAATTTTTTCAAGATTAAGAAGGAGATTCCCAAAAGCTGAAAGAGAAGACAAGAGGGCTTTGAGGTCCATGAGCAGCAGAGCCCCAAGGGGGTTGACTGGTAGTGTCCCAGAGAGGTAGCAGGACTTTAGCAAGGAACACCCTTGACAATGATTTTCTTGTTCCAGTATGGCACAAAAACAGCAGGACAGAAATCACACCATGTAGACTAGGTTATTGGGTAACCCAGCACCCAAGGCACCTTAATGGCCTACAACACGGGGCTCTCCCAAATCCATTGACTCTGCTGCAGACCCCCTTAGCACACCCCCTTAGCACTTCTACAGATGGTCCCCAGGATTAAGGTTGAACCTTCTATCCCACCAGGGAAATGGAAGCCTGGGTTGTTATAAAGGGAAAAAAGTATACTTCTTGAGCATATAAGACTGAGAACTGCTATAATTTTAAAGGGTTTCTAATAAATCACAAGCAGACCCTCTCCCAGAACAAAATTCTTTCTTCCTCAATTTTCTTCTTTTTTTTTTCTTACTTTTGGCTGGATTTCTCAGATGGCCATTCCTATTTGTGTTTTCCCTGTGACAGCTGTGGCCTTGGCCCACAGAAGCCCACGTTTTATACTGTTATTAGGCTCGGGATGTTTGGAAGTTTCTTTCTGCTGCTCTGATCTGGATGCTGTGATCCACAGATGGAGCAAAACTCCTCACATTCCTCACATGCTGAATGAAGCCCAACTAATAGCTTCTTAGCTGACAAGAGAATACATTTCAGGCAAGTCTGCAGAATGGGATGCAGGATATGCCTTGTGATCTCTCTAGAATATTGAGAGGAAAAGTACAGCCTTCTCTGGTTACCTAAGAGGCCATGTTTTCATGTGGTCACCAAGAGCACCAGCTTCAAAGTCAGACAAACCATGTTCAAATCCTGGCTCTACCATTTGTTAGCTTGGGTACCTTCAGTTTCCTCAGAATAATAGTAGTCACCTCATTTATTGAGAGGATTCAATGAGATAGTGCCTATAAAGTGTCTAATACAATACCTGTTCATAGTAAGAACTCAACTAATGGTTAGCTGTTAAAATAATAATTTTTAATGAAAAACAGCCTAGACCCCCTGGGAATTCAGAACCTGGGTAATGAAACCAGCTAAACTAACATCTGTCCAGTGACTTCATCTAAAGAATATCCATTAAAGAAAACACAGGACACGGCACCAGCACGTGGCCATTCCAGACTCGGCTAACTCCAATATAAATATTGATTTACCCCTCACTCCCTATGGGGGAAAGCCAGAGCTTCCCTGTTCTCAAGGAAAATGGAAGCCAATACATATAAGCTGTTTAAGAAATAATTCCACAAGGCCAGTTGTCAATTTTTCCAAAGAATAGAAAGGAGATAAGCAGAAAGGGAAGATCACCTAAGTGAGGTCAGCCATTGGAGTTAAATGATCAGGCCAGAGCCATCGAATTGTAAAGCCCAAGGTTTTGTTCAGCATTTTGTTATTCTCTTTTTTTCTATTTTAGCATGTATCCTCCCAACTAGGCACACAATACTTCATGATGCTCTTTTGATGTCCAGGGTCTCAAAGTCAGCTATATTCTC
Source organism: Nycticebus coucang (assembly GCF_027406575.1). Lineage (NCBI taxonomy): Eukaryota > Metazoa > Chordata > Mammalia > Primates > Lorisidae > Nycticebus > Nycticebus coucang. The sequence goes on along the minus strand of NC_069796.1, from coordinate 59,936,729 downwards.
TCTCAGGTAACCTGTTGTACAAGGAAGCTTCCTCATCTCCAGTCAAAACCTGCCAAGTATTCTCTTTGCTTAAGATATTCTGCTTTTTTTCTCACTAATCTGATAATTCATTCTAAAGTAGTATAGGTGGATAGATTTCCTCTATTAACACTTATATTGAATTGGAATTTTTTTTAAATAAGAGAAAAGGCATACTGATTTTTATTTTAACATGAATAGAACAAAAAAGTCACAAGAGAATGATTATTCAATAACCCAATGGGGTATACAAATTTATATACCCTTTTTCATAGGACAGGGTAGAGATCAGGAATGTAGAAAATGTTTTTCTTTTCTTCGACACAGGATCTTACTCTGTCACCCTAGGATGGTGTAGTGGTGTCATCATAACTCACAGCAACCTCAAATTCTTGGGCTTAAGCAATCCTCTTCCCTCAGTCTCCCAAGTAGATGAGACCACAGTTGTGTGCTACCATGCCTACGTAATTTTTCCATATTTGGTAGAAACAGGGTCTCACTCTTGCTCAGGTTGGTCTTGAACTTAAGCAATCCTCTCACTTCAGCCTCACAGAGTGCTAGGATCATAAGTGCGAGCCACTACACCAGGCCAGGAATGTAATATATTCTTTTGAGGGGCAGAAAATTATTAATAGGGAGAAAAAATAACAGAAACTAACATTAAAGTGATTCTTTTCGGAATTGGAATGAGTCCAAGTTGCAGGTATCATCTTTGTTTAAAGTCCAGCCAGGTGTCATTGTGTTTCTCAGTCTTCTTTTCTGAGATAGATGCTGAAATTTTGGAGAAGGGAGGGAGACAATTGTATCTCTTTTAGAAATATTTCTTTCTCAGATAAGGAAATTTTAGAGAGAATTCCTTGGGGGAGTGGGGGCACCTGGGGAAGGGGAAGAGATAAGGTTAGAGGGACCTTGATTATGAGGCAGCCTGTTGCTTGTACAGACTTTGTGATATCACTTTTTGAGCTCCAGGATTATCCTATCTGAAACTTCCTTGGACATTTCATACATTAAAAGCTAAATTATAGGCTAAGTATCTCATTAAACTGATCTTCCATTTCTGGGAATAGGTCAGTCTGACCTAAACTGTGTCTCATTTTTGGAGATGGCATGCTTTGCAGATGGGCTCTTGAACTTAGGCTCCTATACATGATGCAGGCAACAGATGTTTAATAAAAGGCATTTCTAAGGAAACTGAAGGAAAAAAGTTAATATCTTGAGTAGTTTATAAACTAGATTTTCTAGAGTTTCTGAAGCATCTTCAGCTTGAGTAGGCAGGCAGTAGCAATCTGATAGATTTTCCTGGATTATAGTTGGAATCAGGTGTTCAGTTAAGAAAAGTGGCTCAGAGCAGGCTGAGGAATGCAAGTATGCATAATTTATCAGGCCCAAGAATGACTTGAGCATGAAACTTCAGTCTGTCCCCCACAGCCATGCCTGAGGGTAATTGTTTAAAGGCATTTGTTTTATCTGTCTTTCCTTCCCTGTGGTTTATAGACTAGTTGATAAATTATCTAAAATGTACCACAAGTTGCACAATGTTACTCTCACCCACTATCTTCATTTTCCTGGAATCTGGGATACAAAGAATCATGTATGTTATTTTAATGAACCAATATAAATTCTTGTTAACTCCCCATTCATTTTTAAGAACTGTCCCTTCTTTTTCTCTTTAAAACCCCCTTGTAACAGTTGCTAATCAGAGCAAATGTTCAGGGCAAACATGAATCTATGTTTCCCAGGCTGCAGTCTTCAACTTGGCCCAAATAAACTCTCTAATTATGTTACTGGACAAAAAGGGTCTAGCTACCTGTCAATGTTAGTCAATATGCAAAGACAGGGATAAGTCCACCAAACTATTTGTCAGAAGGCCAAAAATTCTGAAGAATAGCAAGACTAGCTTCTCCATGACTGTTCTGTTCTTCCATTAGTTCAAAGCAAAGACAACAGTAAACCTTATTTTAAATAATAACCAGCATAACTCAGTGACCTATTACAACATTTAAATTCAAAAGTTAATCTCCTAAATCAATCCACCTAAACTACTCAAGATAAGCATCTTTAGGGTGGGAGCTAAATTTACAAAACAATAAAATGGGAGAAAGGAGGCAAAGGTCACTTAGGACCTAAAATGGCCAGACTAGTTGTGTCATGTCGGTCCTAGCCTGACCAACTACATCTTATTCTCAATGCATGTGCTTTTAGTTATATTAATTTTGCCTCAGTTTCTTCCTTTAGGTAACCCAGTGGGGTTTCTGAGTAGTTCATACATAAACAATCATGAAATATGTATAAGATAGATAGATAGATAGATAGATAGATAGATAGATAGATAGATAGATAGCACTATAGTAATTTCTTCCGAAGTTTATATCAAGTTATCTAGCTTCAGCTTGTAAGGCTTTAAGAAAAGCAGTTTTCATTTCCACAGTCAAATCTGCATTTTCACCAGGCTCCTAATACTAGTATTACCTAGCTTTGGGGGTTATTAGGCCTACATGAAAAGTTACTAAGACTTGGTATGGAGTGGACAGCCCTGGAATTATGATTATAAACAGTGAGGTGCTCCATAAACATGACAAGGCATGAGAGAGCCACTGTTTCACACTCCAAGATGGGATGCCCCTCAGTTTGTGTAGGTAAAGCCCCCCACTTGCTTCTCCCACCCTCTATCCCTCAGCTGGGCTGAACCTTCAGCTAACAGAAGCTACAAAGACAGCACATGGGGCCCAAACACTGATCTCCTGCAAAAAGAATACATACTGCACAGAAAATGCCACTTGTAAAGCCACCTCTTTCTGGTCTTCTTGTAAGAAAAGAAGACGTGCAAACTTCTGTGAAAAGATAAAGGAGAATTCCTTTTGAATTAAGACCTAAACATTTATTTATTTATGGGAACATCTGGAACTTTTTGGGCCCTTAAAATCGAAATAGGATTGCCTAAAAACCTCCATCCTTCTGATACAGGGAAAGCCCTACTTCTCCCCAAGATTTCTATAATTTTCTAGAAGTTAGTCTCCATCACCCCCCTCCTCCCTTGCTCCCAAGTCCAGGGGATTGTCTCTGCTCTCCACTGAAGGGACCCAGATGTGAAGTTCAGTAGTTCCCCGTGTTGCCCCCAAAGTATCCAATCAGAGGGCTAATAGTGAAAAGTGAGGATTTTATTGAAGATTTCAGAGAAAAGACTGCACATGCCTTCCAGCAAAATACATTAGAAACCCCATTAAATGACCTCTATTGACAGACCCACTGGATAAAACCATGCTACCCATCATCACATATTGCTCATAGCCAATGCCCTAACATTAGTTATCTTCAACTTGTTTGTGGCAGTTGTGCCGTTTGTGAACTTAAATAAAACCCTAAGCCACCTGAGAGACTTCATAAACTAGAAAGAATGAAAGAAAAATGGCATGTGTAAAATATTTAAAGTTGAATATTTTTATTTCTGTCCTCACCTCCCTTCCCCTTCTTCCTTCTCTACTCCCTTTTTCTCTGTTCTTTCTTCTATAGTCACATGACTTCCTCCCTGCTCCTCTCATTGCTAATTACCACCTACTAACCTGGATGCCCAGATCTCTCTTCCAGAATTACACAGAGCTGCTGCTGCCTTGGTCAGGCAGTGTGGCCCCCAACCAGGCCACAGAAACCCCTTGTTAGATTGCTGGTTTGGCGAGCCACTTGGCAGCAGGGCCAGGGCTGGGGAGGGGCTGCCCACATGCTGGAACTGGAATTGAGACAGCTTCCAGCAGGCCTCTGGACTCCTCGGAAGCCAAGCAGTTCCTTAGCCCAAGGGAGAGCAATGTGTCTGCTTCTTTTGTGGGTGCCTCAGGGATATTGAAAGGTGCTGCCATGAATACAATTAAACTCCAGCAAGGTTCATCCAGGTGGACCTTTGGAGCAGCCGTGGGGCTGCTCCAGAGAAGTTTGGGGGATATTCCTGGCAAATAAAACAAAATGGATACCAAAGTTGAGGAAAAATGGTAAAAATTACAAAAGATTTATGAAAATCTTAACTTATGTTCAAATTGATTAAGATTAAGTAGATATGTCTATAATATTTTAGTAGAATTAGTTTTAATATTAACATTAATAAAATACTACTGCAAAGGTAAAACTGTGTTCTCTCTTTTGAATAATATTTTCCTGTAATACTAATAGAGATAATAAAAAATTTTGTTTACCTTTTGAGTAAATGTCAATAAATAAAAATAAAAAAGGAAGGAGAAAGACAGATTCAGTTTGCCTCAAACTGTCTTTGTTTGGGTTTACCCTTTCTTTCAAAGAGTAAAGATCTTTAACTTTTAAAATCTTTTGTCATTTTGGCTAAATAAATGGACATTATTTTACAGTGTTTTTTTTGTTTTTTGTGTTTTTTTTTTTGTAGAGACAGAGTCTCACTTTACTGCCCTCAGTAGAGTCCCGTGGCGTCACATGGCTCACAGCAAACTACAGCTCTTGGGCTTACGTGATTCTCTTGCCTCAGCCTCCCAAGCAGCTGGGACTACAGACGCCTGCCACAACGCCAGGCTATTTTTTTCTTGCAGTTTGGCCAGGGCTGAGTTCGAACCCACCACCCTCGGTATATGGGGCCGGCGCCCTACTCACTGAGCCACAGGCGCCGCCCTATTTTACAGTGTTTTTAAACTTTTTAATATTTGATAAAGTACCCAAAATCAAAATTCTAAATTCGACCTTTTTGACCCCAACAACCTTTTTTAAATAATAGAGCCAAAAGTCCAAGAGAGACACATTCAGCTTTTTTGACATATAAAAGTACAGGAAGCATTGTCAAATATGAAGTTAAATATAGTATTTAACTTTCTTTGGGTTATATTTATATAAATGCACTATCGATATGTGTTCCAACATTGTATAAGGTTCCTAAAATTCTGATATGTCTTAGTATATTTGATCAGTAATAATTATGGTTGTTACTTTAAATTGTTGCATGTATTAAAAAAAAAAAAACAGAGGCGGAGCAAGATGGCAGCCGAGTAACAGCTTCCTTGCATCTGGGCACCGTGAGTCTGGGGAGATAGGATTCCAGGCATCTCTGGCTGGTGGGAACTGCCTATCATCACTCCTATGAGGATACAGGGAGTCAGCGAGAGACTTCTGGACCCCAAGAGGAGGACTAAAACAGTGGAAAACCGGCAAGTGGTCACGTGTGTTCAATCCGTCTAAACCCGCCCACAACTGTAAGTTCAGTAGCAGCGAGACTGCAAACCAGAAAGGCCTTACCTGTGAACTGTTTTGATGTCCTTGGGCTTGGCACTGAGTTGAACTGCCCTGGGGAAGGCCTGAATGGGAGTGCGGAGAACTTTGGCCGTTGTCTAGGGCCCCAGTCTGTGCCGCTGAGCCAGACGGAGCTAATAGTGTTTGGCGGTGGGTCACACGGAACCATTGTCAGTGATCTGCCCCGGCAAGCTCCGCCCTCAGGGTCGCAGAGCTAGAAACGGGTGGGAGCTTGTAACCCAGCAACCAAGTAGCCTAAGGGTGGGGTCTGAGCCGCCTTGCAGCCCTAACCCTCAGGGGCAGAGTGAGACCGGTTTTGGCACACTGGGTAAGCGGATAGCCACTTCAGCAGTGATTCCAGCGAGAAAGCTGGGAAAGCTTCTGCTCAGCAAGTTTACAACTTCAAAGTGCCTTTTAAGTGGGCTGAAGAGAGATTTAGGGTGTCTACCTGCTGGGGTTTGAGAAATCAGCAGCCTCCAGTCGTATCAGAACTGTAACTAACATCTCATACCCCAGAAGACCACGTGTTGCCCAGACAATATTCAATAACATATACAAACTGCTTTGTTTTTGGTTGTGTATTTTTTTCTTTTTTTTTGTTTGGTTGTTTTTTTTTTTTGTTTTGTTTTTTTGTTTGTTTATTTTGACATTGTTGATGTTCTTTTGTTTTTTAATTTCAATCTTTTCCATACAGATCCCTTTTTCTTTCTCAACTTTTCTAATTTAATTATAATTTCCCATTGCTGCCTTTTTTAATAACTACAACTTCATTTTTGCTAGTGTTTCTACCGTTATCATTTGGTTTTTCACCCAATTGTATCCCCATAAAGTTTTCTGTTTGCTTGTTTTGGTTTGATTTATAGCATTTTTGTCTTTCCTCTCTACTTGGTGGAGGTGGGGTACTGTGTCTGATCAGGTTAGTAAAGAGCTGCTGACCTCAAGTGAACCACCCAACTGGGCACTCCCAGAAGGTGGAGTTTTTTAAGATTGTGTCAAAGTACCCTACTGTACACCTATATTACCCTGTCTCCCTCTTTCTGTACCTCTCTTCTTTTTGTCAATATTCCTAATCCCCACCCCCTCTCCTTTTTCTATCTTTCTTTTTTTTCTTATCACTCAGTCCTCCTTTCTTTCATCCCTTTTTTGCCCCTCAACCTTCTCACCCTTCTGGTCCTGTAACCCTTAGTCCACAGGCACAAAAACTTAAAGAGCAAGAGGAAGTGAAAGGAAAATTAGGGCAAGGAAACAGATCAAAGAAATCACTCATGAGGAAGAATCAGCAGAAAACTCCAGGCAACATGAAGAACCAGTCCAGAACAACCCCACCAAGGGACCACGAGGTAGCTACTGCAGAGGATTCCACCTATACAGAAATGTTAGGAATGACAGAAAGGGAATTTAGAATACACATGTTGAAAACAATGAAAGAAATGATGGAAACAATGAAGGAAACTGCTAATAAAGTGGAAAATAACCAAAAGGAAATCCAAAAACAGAATCAAATCAGAGATGCGCCGCGCCCACGGCATATAGCCGTAGTGAGGCAGTGCTGTCCGCATTATAGAACGACGGGAAGGTGGTTTGTGCTCCCCGGAGCTTTGCCCCCAGCGCCCCCAGTATGCACAGCATCAGAAATGTTGCCTAGCATGCTCAGTTACCCGCTTAAGTTTAAAGATTGTGGCGTCTACTCATGTGTTTGTCATCCTGTACCAGAAGTCTGTTTGTTCTGATAAATTGTCAATATGTACTTTCCTAAGAATGAGCACAATGCACTACTAATCCAGATAGAGCACAGCCTTGTGAGCTGCTAAACTCAGTGGCACCAACAATGAGCACATAAAGATGTTTTCCCACCAGTGAGCTAAGACGATAAGCCCAAGGACATAAAATACAAATTATCTACATAAGTTACAAAGTCACTAAAACACATCCACCCACCATAAAGTCCTGTTCAGAACATCTTGTTTCACCAACTGTCACACATAATAAAAATCAATAGGAAAAATAATACTTGTCAAGGAATTTACTCTAAATCAAAATTATAATTATCAATAACAATAAGATCAAATAATAAATGTAGAATTAGTCAAGCATTAACGTAAAGAAGATGTCAAGCTGTTCTAAAAAGATAATAAGAAACTGAGATAGGAGGAAACGGGCAGAGTTGACTAATAACCGCCACCCTCCGGAAGCGGAACGTTAAAACATAACAATGCATGATTAATCACACTTGTAAACGCAAAAATAACCCGCACACGTAAGCAAAAAGATTGCATTATGTAAGCTCTGTAAAAATGTATAAATACCAACATGTGTACCCAATAAATTCACAGCTGCATACTTCACCCATGGTGTGCCAGACTGTCTTTCCTGCGCCGACCTCTCAACTTTCCTCGTTCCTTCTCCCTGCACTCCCTCGGACTGAAGGCCACTGACAGGGCGGTCCGTTGCAGGTGGCGCCTCGAACAGGGACCTGAAGGACAGGCCACCGACTGGGCGGTCCGTTGCAGAGATGAACAATATGAAGAATATAAAAAGGATATAGCAGAGCTGAAGGAAATGAAACAGTCAATCAGGGAAGTTAAAGATGCAATGGAAAGTATGAGCAACACGTTAGAACATGCAGAAGAAAGAATTTCAGAGGTAGAAGACAAAGTTTTTGAGATAACTCAGATAGTAAAAGAGGCAGAAAAGAAGAGAGAGAAAGCAGAATGTTCACTGTCAGAATTATGGGACTTTATGAAGCGTTCCAACATACGAGTTATAGGAATTCCAGAAGGGGAAGAAGAATGCCCCAGAGGAATGGAAGGCATACTAGAGAATATTATAAAAGAAAATTTCCCAAACATCACCAAAGATTCTGACACACTGCTTTCAGAGGGCTATCGGACCCCAGGTCGCCTCAACTCGAACCGAGCTTCTCCAAGACACATTGTGATGAACCTGTCCAAAGTCAAGACAAAAGAAAAGATTCTGCAAGCTGCCAGGAGTAAGCGCCAGTTGACCTACAGGGGCAAATCCATCAGAGTGACCGCAGACTTCTCTAATGAAACTTTCCAAGCAAGAAGACAATGGTCATCTACCTTTAATCTACTTAAACAGAACAATTTTCAGCCCAGAATTCTGTACCCTGCTAAGCTAAGCTTCAAAATTGACGGAGAAATCAAATCATTTACGGATATACAAACATTGAGGAAATTCGCCACAACAAGACCAGCTCTACAGGAAATACTTCAACCTGTTCTGCACACTCACCACCACAATGGATCAGCAGCAAAGTAAGAACTCAGAAATCAAAGGACAGAACCTAACCTCCACACTGATGCAAAAGATAAAACTAAGCAATGGACTCTCACCAAATAAGACGAATAGAATACTACAACACTTATCAATTATCTCCATAAATGTTAATGGCTTGAATTCCCCACTGAAGAGACATAGATTGGCTGACTGGATAAAAAAACACAAGCCATCCATTTGCTGTCTGCAAGAAACACACCTGGCTCCAAAAGACAAATTAAAGCTCCGAGTCAAGGGTTGGAAGACAATTTTTCAGGCAAATGGAATTCAGAAGAAAAGAGGAGTTGCAATCTTATTTTCAGATACATGTGGATTTAAAGCAACCAAAGTCAAAAAAGACAAAGATGGTCACTTCATATTGGTCAAGGGAAAACTACAACAAGAAGACATTTCCATTCTAAATATTTATGCACCCAATTTAAATGCTCCCAGATTCTTGAAGCAGACCTTACTCAGTCTGAGCAATATGATATCTGATAATACCATCATAACAGGGGACTTTAACACACCTCTTACAGAGCTGGACAGATCCTCTAAACAGAAATTAAACAAAGATATAAGAGATTTAAATGAGACCTTAGACCAACTATGCTTGATAGACGCATATAGAACACTCCACCCCAAAGATAAAGAATATACATTCTTCTCATCACCCCATGGAACATTCTCCAAAATTGATCATATCCTGGGACACAAAACAAATATCAACAGAATCAAAAGAATTGAAATTTTACATTGTATCTTTTCAGACCATAAGGCACTAAAGATGGAACTCAACTCTAACAAAAATGCTCGACCCCACCCAAAGGCATGGAAATTAAACAATCTTCTGTTGAATAACAGATGGGTGCAGGAAGAAATAAAACAGGAAATCATTAACTTCCTTGAGCATAACAACAATGAAGACACAAGCTACCAAAACCTGTGGGATACTGCAAAAGCAGTTTTGAAAGGAAAATTCATCGCTTTAGATGCCTACATTCGAAAAACAGAAAGAGAGCACATCAACAATCTCACAAGAGATCTTATGGAATTGGAAAAAGAAGAACAATCTAAGCCTAAACTCAGTAGAAGAAAAGAAATATCCAAAATCAAATCAGAGATCAATGAAATTGAAAACAAAAGAATCATTCAGAAAATTAATGAAACAAGGAGTTGGTTTTTTGAAAAAATAAATAAAATAGATAAACCATTGGCCAGACTAACTAGAAATAGAAAAGTAAAATCTCTAGTAACCTCAATCAGAAACAATAAAGGGGAAATAACAACTGATCCCACAGAAATACAAGAGATCATCTCTGAATACTACCAGAAACTCTATGCCCAGAAATTTGACAATGTGAAGGAAATGGATCAATATTTGGAATCACACCCTCTCCCTAGACTTAGCCAGGAAGAAATAGACCTCCTGAACAGACCAATTTCAAGCACTGAGATCAAAGAAACAATAAAAAAGCTTCCAACTAAAAAATGCCCTGGTCCAGATGGCTTCACTCCAGAATTCTATCAAACCTTCAAGGAAGAGCTTATTCCTGTACTGCAGAAATTATTCCAAAAAACTGAGGAAGAAGGAATCTTCCCCAACACATTCTATGAAGCAAACATCACCCTGATACCAAAACCAGGAAAAGACCCAAACAAAAAGGAGAATTTCAGACCAATCTCACTCATAAATATAGACGCAAAAATTCTCAACAAAATCCTAGCCAATAGATTACAGCTTATCATCAAAAAAGTCATTCATCATGATCAAGTAGGCTTCATCCCAGAGATGCAAGGCTGGTTTAACATACGCAAGTCCATAAACGTTATCCACCATATTAACAGAGGCAAAAATAAAGATCACATGATCCTCTCAATAGATGCAGAAAAAGCATTTGATAAAATCCAGCATCCTTTTCTAATTAGAACACTGAAGAGTATAGGCATAGGTGGCACATTTCTAAAACTGATTGAAGCTATCTATGACAAACCCACAGCCAATATTTTACTGAATGGAGTAAAACTGAAAGCTTTTCCTCTTAGAACTGGAACCAGACAAGGTTGTCCTCTGTCACCTTTACTATTCAACATAGTGCTGGAAGTTCTAGCCAATACAATTAGGCAAGACAAGGAAATAAAGGGAATCCAAATGGGAGCAGAGGAGGTCAAACTCTCCCTCTTTGCTGACGACATGATCTTATACTTAGAGAACCCCAAAGACTCAACCACAAGACTCCTAGAAGTCATCAAAAAATACAGTAATGTTTCAGGATATAAAATCAATGTCCACAAGTCAGTAGCCTTTGTGTACACCAATAACAGTCAAGATGAGAAGCTAATTAAGGACACAACTCCCTTCACCATAGTTTCAAAGAAAATGAAATACCTAGGAATATACCTTACGAAGGAGGTGAAGGACCTCTATAAAGAAAACTATGAACTCCTCAGAAAGGAAATAGCAGAGGATATTAACAAATGGAAGAACATACCATGCTCATGGATTGGAAGAATCAACATTGTTAAAATGTCTATACTTCCCAAAGCAATCTACCTATTCAATGCCATTCCTATCAAAGTACCTACATCATACTTTCAAGATTTGGAAAAAATGATTCTGCGTTTTGTAGGGAATCGGAAAAAACCCCGTATAGCTAAGGCAGTTCTTAGTAACAAAAATAAAGCTGGGGGCATCAGCATACCAGATTTCAGTCTGTACTACAAAGCCATAGTGCTCAAGACAGCATGGTACTGGCACAAAAACAGAGACATAGACACTTGGAATCGAATTGAACACCAAGAAATGAAACTAACATCTTACAACCACCTAATCTTCGATAAACCAAACAAGAACTTACCTTGGGGGAAAGACTCCCTATTCAATAAATGGTGTTGGGAGAACTGGATGTCTACATGTAAAAGACTGAAACTGGACCCACACCTTTCCCCACTCACAAAAATTGACTCGAGATGGATAAAGGACTTAAATTTAAGGCATGAAACAATAAAAATCCTCCAAGAAAGCATAGGAAAAACACTGGAAGATATTGGCCTGGGGGAAGACTTCATGAAGAAGACTGCCATGGCAATTGCAACAACAACAAAAGTAAACAAATGGGACTTCATTAACCTGAAAAGCTTCTGTACAGCTAAGGAGACAATAACCAAAGCAAAGAGACAACCCACACAATGGGAAAGGATATTTGCATATTTTCAGACAAAAGCTTGATAACCAGGATCTATAGAGAACTCAAATTAATCCACATGAAAAAAGCCAACAATCCCGTATATCAATGGGCAAGAGACATGAATAGAACTTTCTCTAAAGACGACAGATGAATGGCTAACAAACACATGAAAAAATGTTCATCATCTCTATATATTAGAGAAATGCATATCAAAACATCCCTGAGATATCATCTAACCCCAGTGAGAATGGCCCACATCACAAAATCTCAAAACTGCAGATGCTGGCGTGGATGTGGAGAGAAGGGAACACTTTTACACTGCTGGTGGGACTGCAAACTAGTACAACCTTTCTGGAAGGAAGTATGGAGAAACCTCAAAGCACTCAACCTAGACCTCCCATTCGATCCTGCAATCCCATTACTGGGCATCTACCCAGAAGGAAAAAAATCCTTTTATCATAAGGACACTTGTACTAGACTGTTCATTGCAGCTCAATTTACAATTGCCAAAATGTGGAAAGAGCCTAAATGCCCACCAACCCAGGAATGGATTAACAAGCTGTGATATATGTATACCATGGAATACTATTCAGCCATTAAAAAAAATGGAGACTTTACATCCTTCGTATTAACCTGGATGGAAGTGGAAGACATTATTCTTAGTAAAGCATCACAAGAATGGGGAAGCATGAATCCTATGTACTCAATCTTGATATGAGGACAATTAATGACAATTAAGGTTATGGGGGGGAAGCAGAAAGAGGGATGGAGGGAGAGGGGTGGGGCCTTAGTGTGTGTCACACTTTATGGGGGCAAAACATGATTGCAAGAGGGACTTTACCTAACAATTGCAATCAGTGTAACTGGCTTATTGTACCCTCAATGAATCCCCAACAATAAAAAAAAAAAAAAAAAAACAAATTTTCCTTATCAATTTTCTCTTTAACCATGGCTATTCTAAGATTTGTTGTTATCCACAATTATTATTTTACTTTGATTCTTCTTAGAAACAGTTTTAACTGATTAGTCCAAAATTTGCTTCTTCAAGCAAATTTATAGTAAAGGACTATGATCAGTACTCTGTGAACATTCTTAATTTAGGCCAATATAGTTACTTATCAAAGTTCAATAAGAATGTTTTCTTTTTATAGCAGGATACATTGGGGACCTTGATTATTTTACCAGGGCTTTGACTGGAATAACATTTTCAGGTTAAGTCCCAACAAAGCTAACTTTAAAAAGGGCTATATGGCCAATAACTATTCTTACTGTACTTTAGCTAAGTATAATAAGACAAAAACTTCTTTTGCATGCAAATTTGTCTTACTATAATTTCTCTTTGGTGGAAAGGGGGGCTGGAAAGAAAAAATATATATATTTCAAGAAAAAGCACACCTGTTACTAGATTCTGTAATTAGATTCCAGCTCTGATCTTTATGTATTGTATTTATTATTTGCCTGTAGTTCAGACTGAATCCTTGATTATTTCTTTTTTTTTTTTTTTTAAACAGTCTCAGCTCGGCACCTGTGGCTCAGCGACTAGGGTGCCAGCCACATACACCAGGGCTGGCAGGTTCGAAAACAGCCTGGGCCTGCCAAACAACAATGACAACTACGACAACAACAACAAAAAAAATAGCTGGGTGTTGTGGCAGGCAACTGTAGTCCCAGTTACTTGGGAGACTGAGGGAAGAGAATCACTTTAGCCCAAGAATTTGAGGTTGCTGTGAGCTGTGATGCTGTGATAAAGAGCAGCCCCCTAAAAGACCCTGATTTGTCTCAGCCTGTTTCAGCCTTAGTCCCCAGCATGTTCCCCCTGGTTAATTTCAAAATCAGGTTTCAGAATCGAACAGGGAAGTTCCCCCAGTCCCCTAGCTATGGCTAAACGATGGTGGAAAACATACCTAAAAAGAATTTCCCAAGCTACTAAGTCTCCTAAGTTTGTTTCCATGCCAACCACCATGTTGTACACCATGCAGTCGCCACGCTGTAGCCCCCTAACTGTAACTCCTCCCCAGCTAACTGCCACGTTCTGCTTTTGTTTTTGCTTGCTTGCGTGGCAACAAAAATGGTATAAAAGTCAACCTGCTCCTCACTTCGGGGCCATTTGCCCTTTGGGGCAGCAACCCAACTGCGCAGGTATAATAAATCACCATCTGATTTATATCTGAAGTTGGGTCTGAGTCTTTCTTACAGGTGGCAAATGAGTACAACAATGCCATGGCACTCCACTGAGGCAACGTAGTGAGACTCTGTCTCAAAAAAAAAAAGAAAGAAAAAGAAAGAAACAGAGTCTCACTGTATCACCCTGGAGAGCACAGTAGTATCATAGCTCACAGCAACCTCAAACTCTTGGACTCAAGTGATCTTCTTGCCTCAGCCTCCCAAATAGCTGGGCTTACTAACACCAGCCACAATGCCCAGCTATTTTTAGAGACAGGATCTCACTCTTGCTCAGGCTTGTCTTGAACTCCTGAGCTTGAGCAATCTACCTGCCTTGGCCTCCCAGAGTGCTAGAATTATAAGCATGAGCCTTGCTTCTGGCCTTCCTTGATTATTTCTTGACTACCATAACTCTGTAAAGAAAAACCAGACTAAAATGTTTCATGATTTTTTTAGTTAACTTAATGAATTAGGTTCCTTTTTTCTGTTCTGACAGCCAAATTCTCCAAAACTGTTAAATTATCGATGTTATTTAATTCTCAATTATTTCTTCCGAGAAAACCAAAATCATGGTATTCCAAAGACTAGATGATTCAACAAAGCCTGCCAATCACCCTCATTTTTATTCCGACTGATCCTGAACTGTTTTCTGCTGCCAGTGCCCTACAACTAAACTATATAGACACCCGCCCTCTAGGCCCTCTAGGCCATCAATGCTGTGTCTGGCATATCTCAGTGAAAAGGGAGAACTGTGAATCAAAATAAAATCCCAAACCTCCTGCTAACTGAACAGACCCTCTTTTGGCCAAGGGACCCCAGAGAAACCTTAATTCTGAGTTCCCAGCCATGACAGGATAAGGGGTCATACACCCCTCATTATACTTCCTCCCTTGCTAATAGTAAGAGCTGAAACCAGCCAGGGTGCCGGGATTCATGCCTACAATCATAGCATTCTATTCTGGGAAACTACCACAGGAAAATGGTTTGAGCTCAGGAGTTCAAGACCAGCCTAAGCAAGGGCAAGATGCTGTCTCTACCAAAATCAACAAATTAGCTAGGCATTGTCATGGGCACTTGTAGTCTCACCTACTTGGGAGGCTGAGAGGCAGGAGGATCACTTCAACTCAAGTGTTTGAGGTTGCTGTGAGCTAGGCTGGCCACCCCAGCACTCTAGCCTGGGCAACAGAGTGAGACTCTGTCTCTAAATTAATTAATTAATTAATTAATGATCTACTCCTCCCTTTTTCATGGTTTGAGCACAATAGCTGAGAAGCATTCCTTCCTGATAAGATGTCACTGACCATGGAATAGTTTTGATCAGTCTATGGAGAATATACGAAGAGGGTTTTCATGTCCTCTGCTTCACCTTTTGATGTCAAAGGGCCAAAAACTCTACCCTGGAATCATGCTAAGGCCTCCGTTTTTCGTACACATGATGACCTGTGAAGTAGCATCAAGCTCAATTGTGCATTCACATGTTTCTCCTTTCATGAATATTCATGACCCCTTCTACAGCTTGTTAAATATGTGTATTTGGCCACCCTGCTCAGCAGAAATTCCTATTCCTATTGCTCCACCCTGGAAGCATGTGCCTCCAGCCTATTAGAATAGCTTCCCATAGGCTGCCACCCTTTATGAAAAACAAGGCTCTCCTTTCCAAATTTATGAACCTCGTGTCATTTTCTTCAGTTGACATGCTATTGTGATTATGTAATTTAATTCAGTATAAATAAACAGACAAAATATCAGTATAAAAATACAGCTCTTCCTTCTATCAAAACTAAGTTGAATGCTCTGTGCAGACGGGAGAAAGGTACACTTAGAGAGAAATTACTATCAGGTTCAATCTTTGGGGAAAAAAAAGATCACTATAAAAGATAAAGGGATGGGAATAAACCTCTAGAAGGATTCTGTCCTGAGATTACTTCCCAAGGTTCTTTTAAATGGGTGCTCCAATTTAAAAAAATAAAAACTAGAATTCACAGATAATGCATTATAGTGTGCCTGGTACAAGAAAGGCTAGGAACTCTAATAGCAGACACTAGCCAGAAAACGATGACCTTGGCCAGACATCAGGTGATGAGTAAATGAACACGTAATTTATGAGCAAAATGTACAAATGTGTTTTTTATGATATCCTGATTTAACCATTCTTAATTAACTGTAAAAGTGCTACTATCACATCAGCAAAAGGGCTTCTGCTAGTCTTGAAAATTTGTAGTTAACAGTGCTGTTTTCATATTCTTCTCAAGCACCCCATCCTCCAGGTGTACTCCGCCAAAACTCTTCTCCACTCAACCCGAAGATTCTCCTATAATTTCAGATCTTCACCCCTCTCTTATTGGAATAAGCCAACACTCTCTGATTCCAACTCTTAAACTTGTGATCAGAAATCTTTTTTTGTTTGTTTGTTTTTTTGTTTTTTGCAGTTTTTGGCTGGGGCAGGGTTTGAACCCGCCACCTTTGGTGTATGGGGCTAGCACCCTACTCCTTTGAGCCACAGGTGCCACCCCCAATCAGAAATCTTTACCAGAGTTTTCACTCAGGAGAAAGACAATTACTGCCAACACCAACGCTGTGTTCACTATATACCTGCTGTAAGTGTTTTATATCCATTAAGTAAACAATCTTATGAGATAGGTAGCATTTTACAGAAGAAGGATCTGATGCACAAAAAGTGCATTAATTTGTTCGTAGTCACAGATCTAGTAAGTGGCAGTTGCACCCCAGAGCCCATGTCCTTAAGCATGGTAAGAAAGCAAAACTTCTCCATCTAATCTATTCTGCCTTCCTCTGTATGAGAGTTTAAAAATTCTAACAAAAACAATAGCCCCCCCCCCAACAAAAAAAACCCTCCATATGAGACAACACATTGATATGTAAGTTTATTTGCACACTGATACTTACTGAATACCAACTACATGGTCAGGGACTGTGTCACTGTTGGGGATAGAGACAGAGGCAGTGCCTGCTCTCATGGAGTTTACAAGCAGGTCAGAGCGGCAGGCACTGAACAAGTAATTACAACTATGACTAGCCCATGCAAATAGCAAACTGCTCTTTATAGAGAGTGTCCAGGAAAGCCACAAACTGGAAAAAGATATTTGCAACATATATAAGCCACAAAGCTAAGCAGAAAACAAACAAAAAAAAAATAGCAAATGACATAAACAGGTATTTCACACAAAAGGAAATAGTGAATAGCAATAAGCATATAAAAAGATGTTCAATCTTTTAGGTTACAAAAAGCATTTTCAGGAGATTCTGGTTCAAAGTGACTAACTAGATGCAACTAGTATATACCTCTCCCACGGAGAGAAATTAAAATTTGGAAGTAGCTTTTCATTGTTCTCTCTATTGAAGAGAGAACACTGAATTTCAACAGAGAAGCCACAGAAATCATAAAAGTGGAGTAAAGTGAAGTCCAAAACCTTGCTTGGCTGGGATTGGCAAGAAGATGGAGAAACTCTTCGATTTGAGTGACAGATTTCTGCTGCCACAAACTTTTAAAATTGTAGCTATAGGAGAACTCCTAAACTGCCTTGAGCCTGCAGAGTGAAGCAAGGAACTACCCAGAGGGTATGCAGAAGCACTGGTGCAGCCCTACAGGCTTTTGAGCCATTCAGAGACCACAGCCTCCAGAGGTCTGTGTTCTGCTCTGGGCCCACAACCTACAGCACTGTGCCCACTGAGGAGTTGGGGTGGAACAGGCACTTTTGTGCACCACAAAGACAGAAACTGTAGCTGCTGCTAAGAGAGAAGGTAGTGAGCATTCCCCACCCCAAAAGCCTGCTTCTACTGAGAGGAAGCTGCCCTCCCTGGACATACTCTGTGAAACTACTGCCCCTCCTCAAGCAGAACATTTCAGCAGCAGCATGTAGCCATTCTGGGAGCCCAGCACACAACAGTTCTTCCACTCCTAAGAAGACACCTGGGAATCTAGGAGCTTTCATTTGCTCAAAGGACAAAAACAACCATCTCCACTGATGGAGGGAGAGATGAGCTGTCCAGGCACCCAGCTGCCTGTCTCTCCTGAGAGAAGCCTACCCTCCCCAGTAGGGACAAGTCTGCGGCACAATTGCCTCTCCCCTACATGGGCATTTCAACAGCAGCCAGCTACCGTCTGAGAGCCCAGCACACAACAGTTAAAGCTATGTCCCCTACCTCTGCTGCTGCAAGGCTAGGGAGGGGGCATGGAATCTGGGTGCTTTTGTGCTTGGAAGACACAGAGACTATAGCCACCACTGAGGGAGGGAGGTGACAGTGGCTTGTGTGCCCCACAATTGCCACAACTTCCTGCCTCTGGTAATCTCATTGAAAGCCCCCTCCCTCCACAAGCTCACAGTACAACCACCCCTCCCCTGCCTGAGCATTCTTCTGGACCAGAAGATTCCTCTACCCATCTCTACTGCCCCTCTATCATGTGCCTGAGCCCAGAGAGTCTGCAAGACATATTCAGCACTCTGGTCTCAGCTTTGTGCCTCCAGGACTCAAGCACACCATCCAGGGACCTAGGGCCTGGTAATTACCTAAACAGATCAACCACTACTGGCACCTGAACACTTCCCCAGGGTTCTGAGAAAGCTACTGCACAAAGGCTTTGTATAACCACTGAACCCATACAGAGCCATAGCCCCCTGAAAGCACACAAAATCAAAGCCAAACTTCCAAATACAATATATTCACACCCTCAAGGGGGAATAATTAAGAAAAATAAAATAATAAAAAAATTTAAAATCCCAACCACTAGAAAGGAAATTTAAAAATAAGAAGTGACAGTTTTTTTAGATAAGAAGGATTAAGCATGAGAACCCTAGCAGTATGAAAAACAGGCTGTTTTGACAACTTCAAACAATCACATCAACTCTCCAGCAGTGGATTCAAACCAAAAGGAAATTATTGAAATAGCAGATACAGAATTCAAAATGTGGATTGCAAGTAAGCTCAGTGAGATCCAAAAGAAAGTTGAAAGCCAACATTAAAAAAAAATGCAGGACATGAATGAAACTTTCACTAAAGGGATAGGTTCTTTACGGAAAGACAAAAAAGAACTGGGAATAAAAGACTCATTTGAGAAATTTCAAATTTAGTGGAAAGTTTTAACAATATACTAGGCTAAGCAGAAGAAAAATTTTTAGAGCTTCAATACAAGGCTTTTGAATTAACCCAGTCAGACAACAATAAAGAAAAAAGAACTGGCCCATATGGTGGCTCATGCCCATAATCCTAGCACTCTAGGAGGCCAAAGTGGGAGGATTTCTTGAGCTCTAGAGTTCAAGACCAGTCTGAGAAAGAGTTAGACCCATCTCTACAAAAAAAAAAAAAAAAAAATTAGCCAAGTGTGGTGGTACACACCTGTATTCCCAGCTATCTAGGAGTCTGGGACAGGAGGATCAATTGAGCCCAGGAGCTGCAGATTGAAGTAAGCTATGATGACACCACTATACTCTACCCATGGTGATGTTATGAGACTCTTGTCAAAAGAAAGAAATCTCTATGAAATATGAGACTATGTAAAACACAAGACCAAAAAATCATTGAATAATGATAAAAAGATCAATATAACAAGAAGATATAACAATCTTAAATATATATGTACCTAATTCCAGAGCTCCCAGATTAATAAAACAAATGTCACTAGACATAAAGAAAGACATAGACAGCAATATAATAATAGAGGGTGACTTCAACACTCCACTGACAACACTAGACAGATTTTAGTAGGCAGAAGGTCAATAAATAAAACATGGACCTAAACTGGACTCTAGAACAAATGGACCTAACAAACATTACAGAACACTCTATTCCGAAACTGCAGAATATACATTCTTCTCATCAGTGCGTGGAACGTTCTCCAAGATAACCATAGGATAGGCCACAAAACAATCTTGATAGATTTTTAAAAATTGAAATCATACCAAATATCTTTTCAGACCACAGTGGAATAAAACTATAAATCAATTCCAAAAGAAAATCTCAAAATCACATGAAATTTAAATAATCTGCTCCTGAATGATCACTGGGTCAACAATGAATCAAAATGGAAATGTTAAAATTTCTTAAAATTACTGACAATAGTGACATAAGCTAGCAAAACCTCTGAGAGATACAGAAAAAGCGGTGCTAATAGGGAAGTTTATAGAACTAAATGCCTATATCAAACAGACAGATCACAAATTGATAACTTAAAGTCACTCTTCAAGAAATTAGAAAAACTTTAACAAACCAAACACAAAGCTAGCAGGAGAAAAGAAATAACAAAGATCAGAGCATAACTAAACAAAAGTGAAACAAAGGGCAGTGCCTGTGGCTCAAGGAGTAGGGCACCAACCCCATATACCAGAGGTGGCAGGTTCAAACACAGCCCTGGTCAAAAACTGAAAAAAGAAAAAAAAAAAAAAGTGAAACAAAGAATGCAAGTATCAATTAAAAAGTTTGTCCTTTGAAAAGATGAAGTTGGACAGCCTGTTCCCGGAAGTGCTGCTGCTTGTGGTTATGATGGCTTCAAGGTTACTTCGTAGAGCTGGAGCTCTGGCAACACAGGCCCTGAGAGCCCGCAGTTCCAATGCTTTGGCTGCGGTGGGCTCCATGGCGTCTGGAGGTGGTGTTCCTACTGATGAGGAGCAGGCGACTGGGCTGGAGAGGGAGGTCATGATGGCAGCACGGAAGGGACTGGACCCATACAATATGCTACTGCCAAAGGGAGCTTCAGGCACTAAGGAAGACCCTAATTTAGTCCCTTCCATCACCAACAAGCGAATAGTGGGCTGTATCTGTGAAGAGGACAACAGTACCGTCATCTGGTTCTGGCTGCACAAAGGCGAGGCCCAGCGATGCCCTAATTGTGGAGCCCATTACAAACTGGTACCCCACCAGTTCGCACATTGAGGCTCCTGCACTAATTTACTCAAAATGTGCTGTAAAGTTTCATTTTTCCAATAAAGACTAGCCATGGCATTGGCTCCTTCTCCCATAGGTGGCTGGTCTTATTTTTTTCCTGTATTTTTGAGTAGGCATGGAATAGACTTTATTTTATTTTATTTTTTTGAGACAGAGTCTCACTATGTCACCGTGAGACTCTGTCACAGTAGAGTGCCATGGAATCTCAGCTCACAGCAACCTCAAACTCTTGGACTTAAGCGAATCTCTTGCCTCGGCCTCCCAAGTAGCTGGGACTACAGGCATCTGCCATAACACCCAGCTAATTTTTGGTTGCAGTTGTCATTGTTGTTTAGCAGGCCTGGGCAGGGCTTGAACCCTCCAGCCTCATTGTATGTGGCTGGCTCCCTACTCACTGAGCTACGGGTGCCAAGCCAGCATGGAATATTCTTATGTTGGAAATAAGTATCTGTTACTACTAGCTTGCCTTCCAGTTAAAGTGTACAACCAGTGTATTGTGCTTAGACTAATAAAAAAAGACTGACAACCCCCCCCCAAAAAAAAAAGAAAAAGAAAAGATGAAATTGATAGACAACTAGTTAGATTTGCCAAAAAGAAAAAGTAGAGCGAGAACTCAGATAACCTTAATCAGAAATGGAAAAGGAGACATTACAAGTGAAACCATAGAAATACAAAAGATCACCCAAGACTACTATGAACAAATAAACCAGAATATATAGAGGAAAGGGATAAATTTTTGGAAACATACAACCTTCCAAACTTGAATCAGGAATAATTAGAAATCCTCAGCAGACCAAGGAAGAATAGCGAGATTAAATCAATAAAAAAAAGAGAAAAAGTCCAGGATAGAGAGATTCATAACCTCATTCTATCAGACATTCAAAGAACTGATATCAATCTTACTGAATCTGTTCCAAAAGATCAGGAAGAAGGGAATCCTCCCTAACCAATTCTTTAAAGCCAATATCACCCTTACACCAATGACAGAAAAGGACACAAAAACAAAAAAGAAAACTACAAAGAAATATCCCTGATGAACACAGGCATAAAAATTCCTAGCATATCAAAAAGAAAATCAATCACAATCAAGGGGGTTTCATCCTAGGGAAGCAAGGATTGTTCAATATAGGCAAGTCATGGGAGAAAGGAGATCAAACTATCCCTGTTTGTAAACAACAATATCTTATTTCTTGAAAATCCTAAACACTTCACCAATAGACTCCTAGAATTGATAAATAAATATAGTAAAGCCTCAGTTACAAAATCAATGCACAAAAATCAATAGCAATTCTATATACTTAAAACAGTCAAGCTGAGCATCAAATCAAGAATTCAAAGCAATTTACAATAACTGCAAAGGAAATAAAATATCTAAGAATATACTTTATCAAGGAGGTAAAAGGTCTATACAGGTAGACCTACAAAACACTGATGAAAGAAATCATTGATAACACAAACAAGGTGGGAGACTTGCTTGTGGGTTAGAAAAATCAACCTTGTCAAAATGTTCACACTGCCCAAAGTGATTGCAGATACAACACAATTCTCATCAAAATACCAAGATTAAATTTCATAGCTCTAGGGGGGGAAATCCTAAACTTCATATGGAATCAAAAAAGAGCCTGAATGGCCAAAGCAATCTTCAGCAAAAAGAACAAATCTGAAAGTATCACATGACCTGACTTAAAATTATACCACGACGCTGTAGTAACCAAGACAGCATGGTACTAGTTTAAAGGTAGAGAAATAGACCAATGAAACAGAATAGAAAAAACAGAAATAAATCCAGGTAGCTGGCTCAGTGCCTGTAGCTCAAGCAGCTAAGGCGCCAGACACATACACCAGAGCTGGCAGTTTCAAATCCAGCAGGGGCCTGCCAAACAACAATGACAACTACAACCAAAAAATAGCCAGGTGTTGTGGCAGGCACCTGTAGTCCCAGCTACTTGGGAGGCTGAGGCAAAAGAATCGCTTAAGTCCAGGAGTTGGAGGTTGCTGTGAGCTGTGATGCTACATCACTCTACACCCAAGGTGACAGCTTGAGGCTCTGTCTCAAAAAAATAAAAAATAAATAAAAAAGCCAGGTAGCTATGACCAACTGGTTTTCAACAAAGCAGATAAAAACATAAACTGGAGGAAGTGTGCCTTATTCAATACATGGTGCTAGGAAAATTAGATAGCCACATGCAAAAGAATGAAAGTAGATCCTATCTCTCATTACATATAAAAATTAACTAAGGATGGATTAAAGACTTAAATGTAAGACCTAAAACCATAAAATTCTAGAAAAATATGTAGGAAAAACTCTCTGGACATCATTCTAGGCAAAGAACGTATGACTAAGATCTCAAAGTCAAATGCAATAACAATAAAAATAAGAAAGTAGTACTTAATTAAAAAGTTTCTGCACAGCAAAGGAAATAACAGTGTAAATAGACAACCTATAGAATGGCAAAAAATATTCACAAACTATACATCCTACAAACGAGTAATATGTGGATCATTATGAAAGTTTTGAGACAGACTGTACCTTCAGTCCATTATTTCACTTCCAAGAAACACAGTTAACAGCATCCTTTGTTTTTTGTTTTTTGTTTTTTGTTTTGTTTTGTTGGTTTTTTTTTTTTTTGTTTTTTTTTTTTTTTGAGACAGAGCTTCACCTTGTTACCCTGGGTAGAATGTCATGGTGTCACAGCACACAGCAACTTCAAACTCTTAGGCGTAAGCAATTCTCTTGCCTCAGCCTCCCAAGTAGCTGTGACTACAGGCGCCTGCCACAACACCCAGCTATTTTTTCGAGACAGGGTCTCACTCTGGCTCAGGCTGGTCTTGAACCTGTTAGTTCAGGCAATCCACCTTCCGAGGCCTCCCAAGTGCTGGGATTATAAGCATGAACCACCACATCCTGCAACAGCATCCCTTCTGATTCACCCATGCAAGTTTTAACTTGCTTGGCTTATCAGTATTGCTAGGAGGGCTTCATTCGTTTCCTTCTGTGAAGATTTTACATATCTTGAGTTTTTTGTATCTCAAAACTTTCATAATGACACATGTATCCAGAACCTACAAAGAACTCAAACAAATCAGCAAGAAAAAAACACATGTTCATCAAAAATCAGACAACAGACACGAACAACATTTTTTCAAAGGAAGATAAACAAATGGCCAAGAAATATATGAAAAAATCCACAGCATTACTTATCATAAGGTAAATTCAAATTAAGCCACAATGACATACTACCTAATCCCTATCAGAGTGGCTATTCTTAAAAAATTAAAAAACAATAGATGTTGGCTTGAATGCAGTGAAAAACGAATGCTTATACATTGTTGGTGGAACTGTAAACTAATACAACCTTTATGGAAAACAGTTTGGAGATTCCTTAAAGTACTAAAAGTAAACCTGTCGTTTAATCCAACAATTCCACTACTAGGTATATATCAGTCATTGTATCAAAAAGACACCTGCAACTGTATGTTTATCACAGCACAATTCACAATTGCAAAGATAAGGCATCAACTTAAGTGTCCATCAATGGAGGAACAGGTAAAGAAAAGTGTTACATATACACCATGGAATATTACTGAGCCATAAAAGGGTCAAATAACGTCTTTTGCAGCAACTTGGATGGAACTGAAGGACATTGTCCTAAGTGAAGTAAAACATGAATGGAAAACCAAATACTCCATACTTCACTCGTAAGTGGGAGCTAAGTTATGCATACATATGGGCATACAGAGTGATACAATGGACATTAGAGACTTAGAAGGGAGAGAAACTAATATTGGGTATAATGTATACAATTTCGATGATGGGTACACTAAAAATTCAGACATCATCACTATATAATTTATCCATGTAACCAAAAATCACTTCTACCCCTACATCCATTAAAATATATATACTTATATATCCTTGAGTTTGAAAATTCAAACTCAAAGAGATACTACTTCACATCTGCCAGATAAGCAAAAACTACAAGTCTAACCATATCAAGCACTGGTGAGTATGCAATGGAAACTCCCGTACAGTGCTAGTGGGACTATAAACTTTTATAAACACCTTAGACAACAATAAGCATAAAATAGAAGGTACATCAATTCTCCAACCAACAATTCTGTTCCTAAATGTGCATGTTGTCCATGCATGTATACAAGAAGTATATTGATAACATCGTTTGTAATCGAAAAATTAAAACAAAATATGAAACAACCCAAATGTTCATCCATGATGTCATAGATAAATAGGTTGGAAAATATTTATTCAACGGAACACTGTACTACAGTGATATAATATAAAAGGAGCATGTAGGTGTCTTCAAAAACGATTGATGATGTTATAATTCAGCTGATGGTGAGTATGCAGTTACCTTATTAGCACTCTTT
Source organism: Nycticebus coucang (assembly GCF_027406575.1). NCBI lineage: Eukaryota > Metazoa > Chordata > Mammalia > Primates > Lorisidae > Nycticebus > Nycticebus coucang. The sequence goes on along the minus strand of NC_069796.1, from coordinate 59,911,560 downwards.
ATCCTGTTGTTACATGCAGTCATGTGCATGTATATTTTACTATATTTTCTGAATACCAGCAAAGAACAAAAAAAGAAACAAGAGCTAAGTGAGCATACGCATTTTTGTGTTTTCTGTATTATATTTTTCAGATTCTGATAGGTCTGTGACCTGGCTCAATTCTTCATACAGTGGAATAGAAAAGAGAAAAAGTTCAACCAGCTCAATCAATGTGGACTATCAAAAACTCAGGTCACTGGGACCATAAAGTGTATTTAGAAGACAGGCCTGGATTAACCAACTGGTTTTCAACATAGTCTGACACATTTCATGCTACAAAGGCATATGCCTTAATCTTCATTCTATCAATCACTGGATTAATCTACTACAAGTGGGAGTGACTAGAGGGCCACAGATCCCTTACCACCTATTTCCTGAGTCTCCTCAAAAGATCTTCACAAGTTTTGCCAAAAGATGGATAAGGAAAGTACCTTGGAACCTGGATGATTTTTTGGAGACTGTTTTCTTTTCTTTTCTTTTCTTTTTGTTTTTGAGACAAGTCTCAAGCTGTCATGCTTGGTAGAGTGCTGGGGCATCACAGCTTATACCAACCTTCAACTCTTGGGCTTAGCGATACTCTTGCCTCAGCCTCCCAAGTAGCAGGGACTATAGATGCCCACCACAACACCTGGCTATTGTTTTTGTTGTTGTTGCAGTTGGCATTGTTGTTTTAGCTGGCCCAGGCCAGGTTCAAACCCACCAGCCTTGGTGTATGTGGCCTTCACCCAACCCACTGAGCTACGGGCACTGCCCCAGGAGCCTGTTTTCTTAATCAGGAATTTGTGGATGGGCTCCAAAGTATCCAAGAAGTTCCTGAAAAATGTATGCAAAACATGGCATTCATGTAAATGTGTGTATGTTTAGGGGAAAAGTAACTGTTACTATCATTTGCATTTCAAATGTGACCTTCTGAAATGGTGCCAGACTGCTACCTTAATGGAGCAATCAAACATGCCCATTTGCCTGGGACTGTTCTAGTTTTAGACTGAAAGTCCTGTGTCCTGGGAAACCCCTCAGTTGTGGAACAACAAAAATAGTTTGTTACCCTAACACATGGTTTCCAGATAAAATGCAGAACATACAATTAAATTTGAATTACAAATAATGAGTGCTTTCTTTAACATAAGTATCCTGAGCAATATTTACTATTTATCTAAAATTCAATTTAACTGAACATCCTGTATTTTTTTGCAAAATCTGACAACCCTGACCTAATAGAATAATTTACAGTCATAGGAATAGGCATACCAGTAGCAATAACAGTAACTAGCCATCACTGTTTTCTTTATGCCAACACAATTACTTATTCAATCCTAGCCACATCATAAGAGGTTAGGATTATTGTCATTCCATTTTTATGGATGCAATAACTAAGGATGAAAGAGCTAAAAAAAAAAAAAACTTGCTTAATATCATATAGTTAATAAAGGACAAAGTCAAATTCAAATTCACCAAAATCTGTTCTATAAAAAGGGAAACAGGGCAAGTTATATCCCAAGATGTCAACAGTGGCTCCATTTGCCAGCTGGACTCCCCTTTAAATTAACAATCAACCCCAGGCTCTGAAAGCCGGGAAGAGGCTATTCATGGAGGTTTACAGACAGGGAGCATTAGCTTTGACTGAGGCTTGGGAAGCATCCTGTTTCCCAAACTCTGCTCTAACTCCCCCACTTTTCTCACAGGCTTTATCAGGGAAAACTTCCCTAATGTCTTTCAGTCCATGAGAGTTGACAGCCACTTCTTACACCAGCTGAAATTAATTTGCCTCTTTGAGTGGTTTCCTGTTCCCAAAACCTATTAGCACTTTGCCCAAATATTCTGCAGGTTGAAATGGGACTTGTGTGAAAATTGACAGGCTGTCTTGATTTGCCCAGAACTGAAAAGTTTGATTTAAAGTAGTAAAAGTGGGAAAGTCCCTGGAAAACTGGGAGAGTTGATTACCTTACTTGCCTGACAAATTAACTATACACTTTCATTAATATTATCTCATTTGATCTTCAACACAACCCTGAGACAGATCCCATTTTACAGACAAGGAAACTGAATCACAGAGATATTCAGCAATTGCCTAAGTGTGCATGGCTATGAACCCCAGAGCTAAGCCTACCAGATGAGTCTCACTCCAAAGTGATTGCACTGGAGTCTGCGGTCAGACTGCCTGAATCTAAACCCTGACGCTGATCTTGGGTCAGTCAACCTCTCCTAGTATCCCATTTCCCTTACTTGCAAAAATGAGAATGATATTACAACCTACCATCCCATGTTGTGAAGACTGAGATAATGCCTTTAAAGCGCTTAGCACAACACCTGGTGCTTAACAAGGATTTGCTAGTGGAAGCTACCATTACTCCATCCTATTGCTAAAAGAATGAAGCATGGAAACAGGTTTGCCTTCTTTGACACCAACCTCACAGATTAGGAATGTCCTCGAAAATGCCCTTGTCTCCTCTTTCAACTGGCTATGTTCACCTATAATCAAAGTTCTTTCCTAAATATTTTTAAAAGCTTCATTTCAACTGTTACTATCTTTTGTGAGTCTCATATTCTGATGACAAGCCACATCCTTTTATTTAACACAGCTGTATCTTTCATAAGCCCACAGGGAATTGAGAGTTTACTGAAAGAATAAATTCACCTCGACCCCACCCTGAAACTGGGTGGGCACAAGGACCATATCTGATTCATCCACCTCTGAGTCACCTTTGGTGCCCAGTTAATCCGGGTGTTCAATAAATACTTGAATTCATTAAAATAGTCTATATTGATTCTACCATTATCCATCATTTTTAGTTTTTTTTTTTTTTTTTTTTTTTTGTAGAGACAGAGTCTCACCGCACCGCCCTCGGGTAGAGTGCCGTGGCGTCACACGGCTCACAGCAACCTCCAACTCTTGGGCTTACGCGATTCTCTTGCCTCAGTCTCCCGAGCAGCTAGGACTACAGGCGCCCGCAACAACGCCCGGCTATTTTTTTTTTTTTTGGTTGCAGTTTGGCCGGGGCTGGGTTTGAACCCGCCACCCTCAGCATATGGGGCCGGCGCCCTACTCACTGAGCCACAGGCGCCGCCCATTTTTAGTTTTCTATCTGAAATAAACCACCCCATTTTGTCATTTTCTCCTTGAAAATATGGCTATATGCTAATGAGTCTTGTTTTACAATAATTTTTAATCCTCATCTTATATAGTTCCTAAATTTCAAAAGTTTACAGTCAGGCAATGCTGTTAACCAACCCAATCATAAGAAGAAAAGTATTCCAAATAAGCAGGAATCAAGGAATGAAGGAAGGTGAGAGAAGAAATACCAAGCCGGAACTCAGAGGAACTGAAGACCGGATTTGTCATTAACCATATTTGCCACTAATTGGCTATGTGTCTTTGGGAAAAAGAAAGGGAATGAAAACATTTGCACAGCCCTTGCTATGCCAATTCTGTATTAAACACTTCTTACAGACTTTGAAAAATGTAATTCCCTGCCAAGAAGCTATTTCTACGCCAGTTTTTTTAAGTGAAGAAACTTAAGCTCAGGGAATTTGGGCATTTGACCCAAATTATACCTAGCAGGAAAGTTAAAATTTGAACCCAGGCTTTTTGACTAGAAGCATAAATTTATTTTTCTCACCACCACCAAGTTCCTCCCTAAAATATGAATTTGTAATAAAAAAACTGTCTTGTTTAATCAGCCTCTAATATATGGGCCCAACAAGCTTCCCTGGAATCAGTTAATGTTATCAATTTAAGCCCTAGTTCCCCACCCCCCAGGTGAAATGAGGTTGACCTAGATGATGCCATTCACATTTAAATCCTCTGACTTCGTGTCCAGAGATTGACTCTAAAAAGAGAGGCTGCTAGTTGGAACCCTCAGAAGAAGGCAGCCTGTGTGTTCAAGCATCCATCCTTCTAGCATTATCAATCTGCCACCTTAAAATGCTAATTGCAAGGGAAGAACTGTGGAACTAATTCCATGTATCATTCAAGGAAAGGCATCCAGGTAGCACCAAGATACTAGAGAATCAAAATCAACATGATTGCCTGTCCTGGAGTGTGTCCTGGCATGAAAACAGGAAAGGTGTTCTTCCATGACAACCCTTTAACAGGTTGTTCATTTCAAACATCCCAACAGAAAGGAAGCTCTTCTCCCCATTTGCTTCTGGTGTTGGCTCTGTCCAATGTATAAGACACATTGGCAGCTTCCTCCATCCCTCCAGGAGCCCATCAAAAAGTAATAACCCTGACACCTTGGGGCTGGGGAAATCTGTTGCTCACAGAATCCCCACCCAGCTCTGAAGGATTGGCTGACTTGAATAGAGGAAGCTAAAATAATGCTCCAGTTGGCTTTTTCAGAATCTTGACTAATTGAACCATCTGGTGGAGGACAAAAACCATGTCATTTTGGGCAGGATGATCTTAAATAAGCTGCCATCTTGTGCAGTATAAAAAAGACTATTGGCATGTTGGTGGTGGCTACAGGGAAACTTACCACGTCTGCCAGAATGGACTTTGATGTGGAAGATCATGAATGTAAAATCATCCTTTTGCCCTCTTTCACCTGGGCTCTGAAATCTATGCTTACTTCTTTTTCACATCCACTGCCCAAATAAGGACATTTCTAGCTCCCTCTTTTTGTGGGGTTCCTTTATTAAGAACAAGCCTAACACATTATCAAAATAGTCACCTACATAATTCAATTTTCAGGGCCCTTCCAAGTCCTCCTGTCTTAGGCCCCATGCCTGCCACTCACCAAAAAATATATTAAACACCAGCCCATGACAGTGACTGACAATCCCATTATTGTATACGTCCTTTGGATTAAGCTCAGAAAGGAAGATTTGTGGGTAAGGGATTTGTTAAGGAAATGCCCCCAGGAGAAATTGGCAAGGAAAATGCAGGAAAGGGAGGAGGCCAAGAAAAGGCCTGATTTCTACCCAATTCTCAGCCTGATTCCACACATAATGGTGGAGAGTAAGTTGTGGACCTCAGAGTTTGTCTTAATTTGAGGCAAGGAAGCTGGACTTTTATGCCTCTGCACAAGTCAGTCCGTTATAACTAAGAGCAGTCCCTGGTGAGGAAAGCCCCAGGCATTTCTATCTTTCTGGGACTTTGAGCAAAGCCAAAAAGTGTCCTTTAAAGGAATGAAAAAGGAAGGCTGTAGAAAGGGGAAGGAAGGTGACAGGGATCCAGGGGGGGTCTGGGTGGAGCCTGATGGTGTTGGCTACACACAGGATGTTTTCTCAGCCTTCAGTGAGTTAGTGCAAAATAACCAGGTTAACCTTAAAAAAGAAAAAGACCCAGCAGAACAGTGCAAGTGGCAGGAAAGTTAAATGCCAAAAAGTAGAATATCTGTGCCTCCTCCTAGCCGTGGGTCTCCTTGAAATCAAGAGCATGGAAATTGAAAATGCCAACACACCTCTGCAGAAGCTGGCAAGTGGAGTGTGATGCCAACACCAGATGGACCACGGCCAGGAGGTGCACACAACCAACTTTTCTCAAATGCTCATGTGAGCTATTGGAAGCACCCTAATGAATAAGACAGTCAAGGCACCAAGTTTCATGGAGCTTCCATTGTGGTGGGGGAAACCATGTGTAACCCGGTAAACCAACCCAGGTAATGTAAGACTGTGATAACTGGTGACAGCAATAAAAAGGAGTAACGGAATAAATCAGATGGGGTGAGGAGGCGGGAGCTACTCTAGAAAGAATGAGCAAGGAAAGCCTTTTGTATGGGAGGTCATTTGAGCAGAGACTTGAATAAAGGAGGGAATACATCCATCTGAGGAAGTTGGATGATCTGTTTTGTTTCTAAAAACATCACTGCAGCAGTTATGTGGAGAATAAACTGTTCATTGGACAAGTATGAAAACAGACCAGTTAGGGCAGAGGTTCTCAACCTGTGAGTCGCGACCCCTTTGGGGGTCGAACAACCCTTTCACAGGGGTCCCCTAAGACCATCCTGCATATCAAATATTTCCATTATGATTCATAACAGTAGCAAAATTACAGTTATAAAGTAGCAATGAAAATAATTTTATGGTTGGGGGTCACCACAACATGAGGAACTGTATTAAAGGGTTGCAGCATTAGGAAGGTTGAGAACCACTGAGTTAGGGTATTTTTCCCAAGAGCAAGAGGAGCAGTGGAGATGATGAGGGGTAGAAGACAAAGGAAGGCCCAGGAAAGAGTATGCAATCCCAGGAGCTGCATTTGGGGAGAAGGTTATGGGATCCAAAAGCTGCTTTAGGGTATGTGTATCTGTCCATTTCAGAAAATAATCAACTCCATCAACATCAAGAGTCAGTATCCAAGTACATCAACAGCATAAAGGACCTTGAACTCTTCAAGGCCCAAAGCTATCCTGTCCAGAGCCTGAGTCCAAATTCTTATACAAGAGGAGTCAGCATACGTTCTCTGTACAGGGCCAAGCAGTAAATATTTTTGGTTTGCAGCCATATGGTCAAATGCAGTGATAGGCAATATGTATATAAATGGATGGGTGCAGCTGTGGCCCAACCTTTTTATGAACAATAAACTTTGAATTTCATGTAGTTTTCTCTGGCCACAAAATATTGTTCTTCTTTTGATTTTTTTCAACCATTAAAATGTAAAAACCATACTCAACTCAGAATGTACACAAACAGGCAGTGGTCCAGATTTGGCTCCTGGGACAGTTTTCAGACCACTCTAAGAAGTTGCTGTCCAGAAGAAAAGAACTTCCAGCAGCCTCCTCCCAGTGTGGTTTCTCATGTAGCATCCTGTGGGTCCAATATGTCACACTGCACATCTTACATACAGACATAAGCCAGATTTTTTTTTTTATTTCCCTCCATGGAGTTTCCCTGGGGACTCAAGGGTCTAATAGCAAGAGTGAGTACATTTTGCCAACAATTCCTGCTTTCCATAATGGAATTTAATTATTTGGCCTGAAAAGCATTTAAGCCTCACTATACAGAAAGAGTATAATAAATAAATAATAAAGGGGCACATTTTGATAGCACCTGCCTCAAAGATCTTAAAGTCACTGTCATGCCTGCTTTAATATTTTATGGTGTAGAAATGTGACTGTTACCAGGACATAAAAATATACTGCTTTTTATATCAGGTCAAAATTGAGGGCCAGTAGTCCTATTTTGTGAAGGATGCAGAAAGCCAGTCAGGAAAGAGGATCAAGTTACCTTTTTCAAAATCTGAAGGGAGCTATTTAAAGATGATGTATCAGATAAATGCGTATTGGGTATTTTTATTGCATGTTTTTTTTTTCTTTTCTTCTGCATCTCGAAACAGAAGGCTTCAGAGTCTGCCAGCAGCTGGTGCAACATTCATTATTTACCACTGAAAAGCCAAGAATCTCAGCCTCTGACCCTCTATTATTGCTTAGGCATATTCTGAGAAGTGCTGAGAGGCAGGCAGGTGTTTCCTGGAGCCAGTAACACATGTTCTCGATTGCAAATGCTCAAAATTCTCAAGTTGAAAATGGCAGTAGTGATGATCTACCCTGACACCCAAGGCCTGAAAGGAAGACTCTCGTAGTGTCACTGTCTAAGGACCATCCCATAAAATTTATTCCTCCCTGGGCAGCCTTTATCATCACTGGAGAGTAAACTAACTGGAAATTGTTTCCTTCATAAAAAATCCCAAGCAGTAGGAACTGATTTATAATATCTAATCTACTTTACAGATAAGGAAACCGAGATTAGATAACTTACCCCAAAGTGACCCAACAAGGAAGCGATAGAGCTGGAGTGTAAAGCCCAGTCTTTCCGGTTCATCCAGGAGACTGTAACAAGCCCTCTCATCATGTTTGCCTACCACCTCTCATATTCCTACCCAAAGAAAATGTCCATTTCCAAGGCACAGATGAAAAAGAGAATGAGAGCAAAAGAGAAGAGTAACAGTTCCTCAGCTAGAGTTAGCTTCTAACAAAGCTAATAATGGACGTACAAGCAAAAAAATGCAGAGAAAGGTTTTTTGGCACCACTCTACATAACACAGTGATTAATTAATACTAGATTACAATGGAATTCCTATAGAATTACACTTGATCCAGACCCCAGTACAACAAAGGAATTCAACGTGATTAATGCTTTGAATAGCAAGAAATGTCAGAATGATTTACCTCTTATTACTAAAAAGGGCTGCCAGATTGCTTAAAAAAGCTCTGCCTGACCTGGGATATTGCTCTCCCCAGTGCAATCAGCTCTTTGAGTTTACTCATTTGACAGAGCACGATTCTTTGCCAACTCTACTTTTACATCTCCCCTTTCTCATCTTTTTCCCTCCCTGTTCCATCCTTTATTCCAGTTTCATTCCAGGCCAATAAAGTGATGCTGGAGAGGTGGCATTCACCAGTCCTCAGCCAGCCCAGCAGGGTAGCCTGGGCTGTCCAGAACCAGTGACAGACACTGGTCAGCCCCAACAAAACCAGCCCAAACTCCAGTGCTGGCTCTTCCACTAGCTCTGAAGGGGTACCTTTATTTTATCTTCTCATTTTTCCTGTACTGAAAAAAATTTCTGCTGGTGAGTCATTTGTGGCTATAGGTGTTTAAAGCATTTATATGAGGAGAAAGACAGATTGATGCCTTTAGCACAGCCTGCATGCTCTGGTCTAAGGAGAGGTCAGGAGGATGACAAGAATACTAAAGTTTAAGATGACAGAGTTGGCGCCAACATGTATTTAAGCAGAGACTAAGAGGCCAGAATTCCTGGACATCATAAAGAATCTATTATCATTGTGGTCACTCTCAGCAAGACTGATTTCATTACCGTCTGTCTTCGTCTACCACCGCTTGGTGAATAAATATCAAATATGGAACTTTTCCTGGACTCAAGTCACTGAGGCCTAGAGGGAAGCAGTTATGTAACCATGTGATCTCCACACCCCTTGTAGCAAGGAGGAAAGCAGAGGAGGGGGCCAGGTAGGGGACGCCGGGGAAGGCAGACACAGCTGAGCGAGGTAAGATCATTAGCTCTACTGAGTCGAAAATAAGGGTTGAGTTCTCGGTTGAGTAATAATTCTCTTTTCAAGGTGGGTGATATTTAAGCAATCATCTCTTGAAAATTGGTCATTACCACCAGCTAATAACTGATTTGTTAGTTAATAGCCCAAGGTGAAGCCAAGGGCAGCAAACGCTCAGGCATACCATTCTTTGATGGCAGAATTAACAGATTTCAAGGGCATTATTGCTATTATGAACCATGTTCATTGATTTATAACAATACTTATATGTTTAATATTAAAAGGCGGGTGCAATGTCCTGGAAAATTTGTCATTGTGTGATACTCTGAAGTTGAATAGCCACGATACCATGTCTGAGAGAGACACCCTTTTGTCTGGTTCTGGGCATTGCCAAGGTCTAGGCTGGTCCCAGGTGGCTTGCACAAGATTAGAGAACCAAGGGAACCATCCCTCAGAAGGACCCAGGCTAAAGCTTTAATTACAAAGATATCACCTCTTCCCCTACGCATGCCCTGATTATGTATTTTTTTAAACCTGCACATTATAAAGTCTAAACAGTAAGATTTTATTAGTGGCATCTCTGAAGAGTGGAATTTGCATAACATCAGAGCAAGACTTTTATTTCCTACTTTAGAGCCTCTGTTTCTCTTTTGAAGTTTTAGTACAGTTTTTTTTTGGGGGGGGGGATTCCCACTAGGGAATCCCAAGGCTCAGGGTGAGTGCTATCGTCCTCTGGTAAGACACATTATCATCTGAACAGCAGGTTTGCACAGTGTGGGGGATTAAGGGAGAGAAGTTGCCATGGTGCAAGAAGGCATGGGGATCCCACTGGGAGTGCCCTGGCCTCTGGCTGAATGATCACCACTTCTATTCCTGCAGCCAAAGTTTTCCTAGGGAGCCTGCAATCACATCTCCTTTACTTCTTGTGAAAACCCTCTTTCTACCTTTTTTCTTGATAATACACCTCTGATTTTATGCTTCAAAAGAGGTAGGGTTCCTTCCCATTCCCAAGGATGAATCTTGATGAGTCTAAGCTAATTACGGTAATTCCAATTCTCTTCCAGTAGATTGCGTTAAGGGTGGGTATGCAGCCCAAGTTAAGAGTCGGTAAGATTGAGGGCAGATCTGTAGATGCATTTCTGAGAAAGGTTTTCTTACTCTTAAAGTCAAAGAAGAAAGAAGTACCATTTTCCTCTCTCGACATGGCTGGTGAGGAGTGAAGCCTGGAGCTGTTAGAGGTTTATTGCAATCATGAAAAGATGTCAGTTCAAGGGCAGAGGTGAGTATGCTACGGATGATAGGGCAGAAGAATGGAAACAAACTAGTCACTTCACTTGCTTGAGCCTCCAAATGAATCAACCCTGTACCTTCCACATCTTCAAACATATTATTGGACATAATAAAAGTGTCCAGATTGTTTATGCTACTTTTCATTGGGTTTCTTTTTACTTACACAGCAGACAACATCCTGTCTGCTACAGTCCACTAGCTTGCCTTGAGAAGCCTGGAAAACAACAGCAAAAAAAGGCCAGAAGAGAAGGAAGTCATGAAAAGGTCATAATAAAACTGGGGGCGGAGGGCTTGGAAAATATAGAGAACATTCTAGAGAACACACAACTGAATGTTTTGTTGTACTTTAAAGATTAGGTGGAGTCTTTTCCACGACAAACATGGTTAGCTGGAAAAATAAACATTTACCTGTGCCAAAACCCTCTAAAAAAATAAAGAAATAATCAGACTGCAGCTAATGGAAATCACTTGGCATATTTAGTGAAAATCAAGAGACCTGTGTTACAATCAATCTCAACTCTCAACTGCACCAAATTTGTCTTTCAGAGAAATCTGTGGGGAAATAATACTGATGATGAAGAAAAAGAAAAAGTGAAGATTCATAACTGATTGGCTCACTAAATAAACATTTACCTACCGCCTGTCACATCTAAATACTGTGCATCAGGACAATGGAGTAATTGAGAATGTCTCTGCCTGAAAGAGCTCACAGTCTATGGTTCACTAATAAAAGATAGTTGGGGATAATGTAAAAATAGAGGTGCTTTACTAACTAGGTAAGCCAGATATTTATGTACATATGTTATCACTGAACTCAAAACTGCAAAACATGAATGGCTGGCTAGCCACTGTCATATGGGACTGAAAGAAAATAGCCTGTTGCTTTCCTGTCTTTGCACCATCTTTCTTCCTTAGCTGAGGCAGAGAGGTTTTCTGCAAGCTGAAGCTTGACTTCAAGCTAAAGCTGCCAGAGTTAGAGCAACTAACTCTGGCAGCTTAGAGGAGAAGAATAGAAGAAGAGAATGGTAAGAGGAAGAGCTGTCCATGACACAGACAATATTTTGGAATAACTTTTTATATGACCATTTCTTCTCCCAATCCACCATTTTTGGATTGAGCTGGGTTAAGCCAATCAATGTCAACCTTAGTTCTAGGCTACAATCAAAACGAAATTTGAAACATTTCTGAATTCCTTCAGAGACAATTCAGCTGCATTAGTCTCCCTTCTTGACCCTCCTTACCCACCATAGGTCATCCTCACTCTAACATGGCCATGTTCCTCACCCTCTCTGTCTCCATCAGAATTTCATCTGACCAGGGTGTCCTCTCTTTAGCATTGTACATTCTGCTCAGAGTCTGAGAAGCTAGATGTACATGAATTGGTCCTTCTGGTACCTCTCCCAGATAACATACATGCACTTTTTTTTTTTTTTTTTTGAGACAGAACCTCAAGCTGTCACCCTGGGTAGAGTGCGGTGGCATCACGGATCAAAGCAACCTCCAACTCCTGGGCTTAAGCGATTCTCTTGCCTCAGCCTCCCAAGTAGCTGGGACTACAGGTGCCCACCACAATGCCTGGCTATTTTTTGGTTGCAGTTGTCATTGTTGATTGGCAGGCCTGAGCTGGATTCAAACCCGCCAGTGCTGGTGTATGTGGCTGGCACCTTAGCCACTTGAGCCACAGGCACCAAGTCCATAAATGCATTTTTTACGGGGACTTCCTGGGTTAGTTTTCTGCCCTAATAGTTAAGGATTCTAATAATGAGGATTTTTAAGTACGCTGGAAATTTTGTGTAGGACTCTGGGGAAACACTCCTAAAAGCACACCTGGCAAGCCATTTGAATTCACTTATGGGTGATGGAGGCCTGGTCACCTCCTAAGTTCATCCAAACAGTTTCTGTGGGTTTATGTGAAATAATTCTCCTAAAAAATAATTCCCATGCTAACAATCTTGCTCCAGAAGATCCCTGTGCTCACCTGGTGTTTGCTGTAGGCCTACGATTGCGCCCATTTTAGAACGCACTGTCAAATTGAGTCTAAACATTTATTTCCCTTTAGGGAAAAACAAGACACTTTGCTTAATGATGGTTGCCTTCTCCTGTGTATTAGACTGGCAGGCCAACCACAGTAATAAATGCCACCCAAATCACAGAGGCTTAAAACAGTAAAGATGTGTTTCACTTGAAATTCAAGAATCTCTCTTCCAACTGATGATTAGGAAACCCAGATTCTCCTAGTTGGGGCTCTGCTGTCAGCAATCCACAGCTTACCTGGTTCCCTCAGCTTCAGTTCTGTGCCAGGGGTTCAGAGAAGGGGGAACAAGGAGTCAGAGGAGGTCATAGAGGCCTGGCCTGAAAGTGGCAAACAAAACTCTAACCCACAGTGAGGGGCCAGAACTCACAGTGCTCCTGGTGCTGAGAGATCAGAGTGAATGAGCAGTAGCTGCCATGCTCAGAGACCCATCTAGAGGCCTGATGGATAACTGTGTGGGGCACTAAAAGCATGGCCCTTAGGGAGATAAAGGCTGAAGATTTGGATACTCTCACTTGTAACAGAGTTTGCTAGCGAAAATTATTTCTGGTTTAAGAAAAATTATATACTTTCCATGACCTTTCACCTTCCCCCCCCCCAAAAAAATCCTGAGTTTCTCTTTAGGAATTAGTTCCAATCCCAAAAATAACATATCCATGGATGCATAAGGTCTGAGAACCACATATAGGTATAAAATATATAGGCCTCTGGAGAAACTGCCCCCCAAACTCTTTGATGGAGGTTGAGTAGATTTCTATAATGTGTATCCATAGCATTTGGTTTGATTTTTTTTTTTTGGTTGCCCATTTCACAGAAAACTAAAGTCATAGGAGGACTAATCCAAGTGATTGCAAAGACTCTTTGATCCAGATATCACTTTTCCAAGGCATTCACCACGGAGGGTCCAAGTCCATCTACTTTGTCCTTAGTACCTGGGGGAAATTCACTGCTTTCCAATGAGACACCAATGAGGTGATGTCTGGTTTGTATTCAAAGGGATAATTATTAATTCAATATCAAATGATTAATTTATACCAGAAACTAAAATATGGAGGCTGTCATATTACAGCATGAATAATACAGGAGACCAGACCTTGGACCACACTTGGAGAATCTCTAATATAATTGATCCCACTCTCAACTGGCCCCCATCCAGGCACAGCCACATAACTAATTTGCCTGCCCTCTCCAAGCAGCCAAGATTGAAAGAGAGTACTACTATTTTTTGAATGAACAACCTCACTCAAAGGTGACATTTTTTAATGTTGGCACTAAAGGCAAATTTTGACTACTAAAAATGTTACAAGAAAAAACTTTTTTGGAGGGCTTTAACAACAAAAGGGTCTTTCTAGTTCATAAGTTATTTATCTTTGTAATCTCCAAATTTATTGAGCACTCGCTATTTGCTACAAACTATTCTAGAAGGCTTTACATATCTTATTTCATTTACTCCTCAAAGTAATCCAATGACATGGATATAATTCCTGTCTCTGTTTTACAGATGATGCATTTGTTTAAGGTTGTATTAATACCTCATATTTGTATCAGCTACTATAGGTTATAAAAATATCTTTACTTTCATTGTCTCTTTTGATCCTTAAAATAACATAAGATGTAGGTGGAATATGTCATCTTTTTCCATTTTATAGATGATAAAACTGATACTGAGAAACATGAGCCAAATTATATACATCAAAACATAATTCCATAGGATAAATCTCAATACAATGCAGTAAACTCATACGTGGTTAGGTGTATCATACACTATAGGACTTTAATAAAATCAGTATTATCATTAGAAATAGACTTCAAGTTGTAGCAGTCACTCCTGTGGTCTTATGTGTTATGTTACTTGATCAACATCCTTTAGGAAATGTTGGGGCCAGGACTCAAAGCCTAGATGTCCTGGCTCCCAATTTCATGGCACTTTCTACTGAACACACTGCTCTTTGGAAAAAAGCACCCACAGCATGTTACAATTTTGAGAAAAGCCCTTTCATTTCAAGAGAGTGGACTGAACCCCAAAATTAAACTTGTAGAATTTTTTTATACTCTTTAATAATGTCTCATCCAAAGGTAATACTAATGAAATGAAAAGATAGATGATGTAGGGCGGCGCCTGTGGCTCAAGGAGTAGGGTGCCAGTCCCATATGCTGGAGGTGGCGGGTTCAAACCCAGCCCCGGCCAAAAACTACAAAAAAAAAAAGAAAAGATAGATGATGCAAAATACTGTCTGAACAGTCACATTGCAAAGGTCCTTCCTTTGGGAGAGAGAAGAGAATGTTTGCAGAAGAATCAGCTCTGTTGTATCCACATATAAGAACAAATGAATTGGAACAAATGAATTGAATGACATGTGGACCCACAAACATTGAACAAGTAGTAAACTCAGCAATAAATTTCAGAGCCCCAGGGTGGTGAAGTACTGCACAAAGTCTCCCTCCCCTCCTCTGGGATGCCCTTTCCAAACTTCTCAGCATACAATGTCTCTTCCTTTTTGTGAATTCATACTTTTCTCATACTCATCACCACGCAATATAGTGCCTGATGATATCTGGGTTTTTTTATCTTCTATGTATTACAAATGCATGTCTGGCCAGCCTAATTATTAACTTCTACAGAATAAAACCCATGTCTTGTTCTTTTGTGTCCATTAGAGGAGAAATACCATTCAGAGACCACATGAGTGACTGCTGAAACTTGAAGTCTATTTCTAACAATAATAGTGATTTTTATTAAGGTCATAATGCATGATTAAACTAACCACATATGAGTTTATCGCATTTTATTGGGATTTTATTCTATGGAATTATGTTTCAATGTATATCATTTCACCTATGTTTTAGCCAGAACTACATAGTAAAGAAGCATCCATCAGTCAGTTTCCCTGAATTTGTGTAGCTAATGTCAGTTAAAACCTAGTACTTAATTTTAAAGTCCCAGAAGTGAGGAAGGGAGATTGCTGGTTAAATATTTGGTATTTATGCACAGTACATATAAGTAAATCATAATAAAGGTACATTATAGATGTCGCCACCAAGTAATTTTGATAAAAACAATCCTCTAAATCTTTATTTATTACGGTTTCAAGAAAAAAATGGCACTATTTTCACAACTTAGTTAAATAATGAACTGTACATTTTTTTCCTTTGCCTTGGAGAATGAGCAGAAGTGGATAGCAGAGGCCATGGCAATAATGTTACTGATTACTAGAAGACCTTTTTGTTTTTGTTTTTGAGACAGAATCTCACTCTGTCACCCTAGGTAGAGTGCTGTAGCACCACAGCTGACACAACCTCAAACTCATGGGTTCCAGCAATCCTATTGCCTCAGCCTCCCAAGTTGTTCAGACTACTGGCGTGCACCACTACACTCAGATAGATTTTCAATTTTTAGTAGAGATGGGGTCTCCCTCTTGCTCAGGCTGGTCTTGAACTCCTGAGCTCAAGCAATCCACCCACCTTGGCCTCCCATAATGCTAGGATTACAGGCATGAGCCACCAGACCCAGCCAGTAGAAGATCTTTTGTTTCTATCTTTACTGCACAGACCCCTGGTGATTTACCTTTCAAGTTTGTGAGCCATCAATATATAAAAAGATACAAGGTATTTGACAGCAATAGAATAAGAATAAACAGTAATTCTCTGTTCTTTATCTGCTGCAGAAATACCTCCAATTATCTGTTGGTCTGTGAACCAAGGCCATGTCCCTGAACACAAAAACCTATTTATTTGGGCAAAGCACTCCGGGTAATCAGAAGTCAGATTGCCAGGACTTTGCATGGGTGTATGCCAATTATGTACACATTTGCCAAGGGCTTAGAGTGTAGGTACCCTTCTAAAAGACTTGGATATGGATTAAAGCTACTATTTCTAATCACACTGCATAGCACAAGAAATCATCCACAAGTTGGTTCACGACTACAGTTCTTGACCTAACTCATCTGACTCATTAGTATATTTTTGACAATGATCTAGAAATATAACTAACAGAGCTTAGGTCTGTTTTTGACAATGATCTAGAAATATAAGTGGAAGAAAGAGACTTTTTTTTTCTTTTTTTTTTTTTTTATTGTTGGGGATTCATTGAGGGTACAATAAGCCAGGTTACCCTGATTGCAATTGTTAGGTAAAGTCCCTCTTGCAATCATGTCTTGCCCCCATAAAGTGGGACACACACCAAGGCCCCACCCTCCTCCCTTCATCCCTTTTTCTGCTTCCCCCCATAACCTTAATTGTCATTAATTGTCCTCATATCAAAATTGAGTACATAAGATTCATGCTTCTCCATTCTTGTGATGCTTTACTAAGAACAATGTCTTCCACTTCCACCCAGGTTAATACAAAGGATGTAAAGTCTCCATTTTTTTTTTTTTAATAGCTGAATGGTATCCCATGGTATACATATACCACAGCTTGTTAATCCATTCCTGGGTTGGTGGGCATTTAGGCTGTTTCCACATTTTGGCGATTGTAAATTGAGCTGCAATAAACAGTCTAGTACAAGTGTCCTTATGATAAAAGGATTTTTTTCCTTCTGGGTAGATGCCCAGTAATGGGATTGCAGGATCAAATGGGAGGCCTAGCTTGAGTGCTTTGAGGTTTCTCCATACTTCCTTCCAGAAAGGTTGTACTAGTTTGCAGTCCCACCAGCAGTGTAAAAGTGTTCCCTTCTCTCCACATCCACGCCAGCATCTGCAGTTTTGAGATTTTGTGATGTGGGCCATTCTCACTGGGGTTAGATGATATCTCAGGGTTGTTTTGATTTGCATTTCTCTAATATATAGAGATGATGAACATTTTTTCATGTGTTTGTTAGCCATTCGTCTGTCGTCTTTAGAGAAAGTTCTATTCATGTCTCTTGCCCATTGATATATGGGATTGTTGGCTTTTTTCATGTGGATTAATTTGAGTTCTGTATAGATCCTAGTTATCAAGCTTTTGTCTGATTGAAAATATGCAAATATCCTTTCCCATTGTGTAGGTTGTCTCTTTGCTTTGGTTATTGTCTCCTTAGCTGTACAGAAGCTTTTCATTAATGAAGTCCCATTTGTTTATTTTTGTTGTTGCAATTGCCATGGCAGTCTTCTTCATGAAGTCAGAAAGAGACTTCTTAATAAAGCCAGAAAAAAATTCCAAGTCTAGAGAATGAAGGTTCATGCCAGCCAGCCCCAGGGAAATAGTACACAGTGCCTAAGACTTTTATCTACAAATTGAGCTTGAAAATGACCCCAGATTCTGCCACCTATTAAATACTTATTGAAAAAGAAAGGTGGTTGAGGAGATTGGCAACACATTTGGAAGATTATAGTACAGAATGTGGTTCCAAAATAGCCTTGAGTTAAATTTAAAATTCTTGATCTACAGAGTCACTGGTTCATTGGCCACTGCGAGGACAGGGCATAGCCCTGAATTTAGACTCTACTCCTGACTTCCCACAACCTGGTTAACAATCTTAAGCATGGGCCTTTGATGCCTCACCCTTCATATGATGATGCAATCTACACTAGTCATTTGTTATATTTTTAAAAATACAATAATTACACTTGTTGAACAAAAGTTTAATAATTTTACCCCGATGATCACTTCAGAATTTTGAGATGGGTGCTATTGAGTCTTGCAAGTTTTATGCAGAAAGTCTTGGATATTCTAAGACAGAATTTATCAAAGCATGTGCTATAGAATGCAAGTTCCAAAAACAACATGCAAAGAAAAGGTTCTGTGGTGAAATAAATTTGCAAAATACTGCATACTCTTCCTTCACCTTTGGACTTTCAGTATGTATGTTACATCTTAAAGGCTGAAACAGGGGTGTCCAACCTGGGCAGGTGACACATTTTGCTTATCTGTGGTGTCAGGTATTGTGAAAAGTGTGTACAATACTTTTTTTTTTTCTCTCTCATTGGCTATCCTTAGTGTTTGGGTATTTAACAATTTATTTTTTTTTCTCTTTTTTTTTCCATTGGAATGTACTTTTTTTATTATTTTTTTTGGCCTAGTATTTTTTTATTTTTTTTTATTAAATCATAACTTTATATATTGATGTATTTATGGGGTTCAGGGTACTGCTTCGATATACAATGTGAAATGCTTATATTGAACTAAGTAACACATCCATCACAATTATACTCATTTCTTAATGGTTTTGAAATGTACCATCACATCATGCACATCAGGTGAGGTCCCCCTAAATATCATCACTCCTCCCATATCCCCCCTATCCTCCCGTCTCTCTCCTCTTCCCTTCTACTTTCTGGACCAGAGTTATGTTTTGCCATTCATATGAGTGTGTAGATGATTATATATCAATTTTATACTAGTATTGAGTACATTGGATACTTTCTTTTCCATTCGTGAGATACTTTACTAAGAAGAATATCTTCCAGCTCCATCCAGGTAAGCATAAAAGATGTGAAGTCTCCATCTTTTTATGGCTACATAGTATTTTATGGTGTACATATACCACAATTTGTTAATCCATTCATGGTTCTATGGGTACTTGGTCTGTTTTCATGTCTTGGCTATTACGAATTGGGCTGCAATAAACATTCTGGTGCAAATGGCTTCATTGTAAAATAATTTTTGATCATCTGGGTATATATCTAGTAGAGGAATTACAGGATCAAATGGTAGGTCTATTTTTAGTTGCTTGAGTGTTCTCCAAACTTCTTTCCAAAAAGGTTGTATTAGCTTGCATACCCACCAGCAGTGTAGAAGCGTTCCCTTATCTTCACATCCACACCAACATTGGTAGTTTTGCGATTTTGTGATGTGGACTAATCTCACTGGAGTTAGATGATATCTCAAAGTGGTTTTGATTTGCATTTCTCTGATGATTAGAGATGATGAGCATTTTGGGGGGTGTTTCTAGGCCATGAGCCTGTCTTCATCAGAGAAGTTTCTGTTCAAGTCTCTTGCTCACATAGAAATGGGGTTATTTATTCTTTTCTTATTGATTAGTTTAAGCTCTCTGTAGATTCTAGTTATTAGACCTTTCCTGGAAACATAAACTGCAAAAATCTTCCCCCATTCTGAAGGTTGTCTGTTTGCTTTACTTACTGTTCTCTTGGCTGTGCAAAAGCTTTTTAGTTTGATCAGATACTAGTAATGTATTTCCAGTGTTGCTTCAATTGCCCAAGGGGGTCCTCCTCATAAAATATTCTCACAGACCAATTTCTTCAAGTGATTCCCTGCGCTCTCTTCTAGTATTTTTATAGTTTTATGCCTTAAGTTTAAATCTTTTATGCAGTGAGAATGAATTTTTGTTAATAGTGAAAGGTGGAAGTCCAGTTTCAGTCCAGCCAGTTCACCCAGCACCATTTGTTAAATAGGGAGTCTTTCCCCCACTGAATGTTTTTGATAGCCTTGCTGTGGATCAAATGATGATAAGTAGCTGGGTTCATCTCTTTGTTCTCTATTCTGTTCCATACATCTACCTCTGTATTTTTGTGCCAGTACCATGCTGTTTTGATCACTATAGATTTATAATATAGCCTGAAGTCTGGTAGCGTGATTCCTCCTGATTTGTTTAGATTTCTGAGTAATGTCTTGGGTATTCAAGGTTTTTTTTGAATCCACATAAAATGAAATACTATTTTTTCCAGATCTTTAAAGTATGACAATGGTGCTTTAATAGGGATTGCATTAAGTACTGCTTTGGGTAGTATGGACATTTTAACAATGTTGATTCTTCCCATCCATAAGCATGGTATGTTTTTCCATTTGTTAACATCTTCAGCTATTACTTTTTTCAGAGTTTCATAGTTCTCTTTATAGAGACCTCTCACATCCTTTGTTAGGTAAATTCCCAGATATTTCATCTTCTTTGGCACTATTGTAAAAGGAACACAGTCCTTGACTATTTTTTCAGCTTGACTATTGTTGGCATATATAAAAGCTACTGACTTGTAAGTATTGATTTTGTATCCTGAGATCCTGCTGTATGCCTTGATCATTTCTAAGAGTTTTGTAGTTGAGTCCCTGGGATTTTCCACGTATAGGATCATATTGTCAGCAAAGAGTGAGAGGTTGATCTTTTCTGACCCTATTTGGATACCCTTGATCACCTTCTCTTGCCTGAGAGTGGGCATCCTTTCCTCATTCCTCATATGAGTGGAAATGGTTTTTTTGTTTGTTTTATTTTTTTCATTGTTGGGGATTCATTGAGGGTACAATAAGCCAGGTTACACTGATTGCATTTGTTAGGTAAAATCCCTCTTGCAATCATGTCTTGCCCCCAGAAGGTGTGGCACACACCAAGGCCCCATCCGTCTCCCTCCTTCCCTCTCTCTGCTTTTCCTTCCCCCCCATGACCTTAATTGTCATTAATTGTCCTCATATCAAAATTGAGTACATAAGATTCATGCTTCTCCATTCTTGTGATGCTTTACTAAGAATAATGTCTTCCACTTCCATCCAGGTTAATACAAAGGATGTAAAGTCTCCTTTTTTTTTTTTTTAATAGCTGAATGGTATCCCATGGTATACATATACCACAGCTTGTTAATCCATTCCTGGGTTGGTGGGCATTTAGGCTGTTTCCACATTTTGGCGATTGTAAATTGAGCTGCAATAAACAGTCTAGTACAAGTGTCCTTATGATAAAAGGATTTTTTTCCTTCTGGGTAGATGCCCAGTAATGGGATTGCAGGATCAAATGGGAGGTCTAGCTTGAGTGCTTTGAGGTTTCTCCATACTTCCTTCCAGAAAGGTTGTACTAGTTTGCAGTCCCACCAGCAGTGTAAAAGTGTTCCCTTCTCTCCACATCCACGCCAGCATCTGCAGTTTTGAGATTTTGTGATGTGGGCCATTCTCACTGGGGTTAGATGATATCTCAGGGTGGTTTTGATTTGCATTTCTCTAATAGATAGGGATGATGAACATTTTTTCATGTGTTTGTTAGCCATTCGTCTGTCTTCTTTAGAGAAGGTTCTATTCATGTCTCTTGCCCATTGATATATGGGATTGTTGGCTTTTTTCATGTGGATTAATTTGAGTTCTGTATAGATCCTAGTTATCAAGCTTTTGTCTGATTGAAAATATGCAAATATCCTTTCCCATTGTGTAGGTTGTCTCTTTGCTTTGGTTATTGTCTCCTTGGCTGTACAGAAGCTTTTCAGTTTAATGAAGTCCCATTTGTTTATTTTTGTTGTTGTTGCAATTGTCATGGCAGTCTTCTTCAAGAAGTCTTTCCCCAGGCCAATATCTTCCAGTGTTTTTCCTATGCTTTCTTGGAGGATTTTTATTGTTTCATGCCTTAAATTTAAGTCCTTTATCCATCTTGAATCAATTTTTGTGAGTGGGGAAAGGTGTGGGTCCAGTTTCAGGCTTTTACATGTGGATATCCAGTTCTCCCAACACCATTTATTGAATAGAGAGTCTTTCCCCCAAGGTATGTTCCTGTTTGGTTTATCGAAGATTAGGTGGTTGTAAGATGTTAGTTTCATTTCTTGGTTTTCTATTCAATTCCAAGTGTCTATGTCTCTGTTTTTGTGCCAATACCATGCTGTCTTGACCACTATGGCTTTGTAGTACAGACTAAAATCTGGTATGCTGATGCCCCCAGCTTTATTTTTATTACTAAGAACTGCCTTAGCTATATGGGGTTTTTTCTGGTTCCATATAAAACATAGAATCATTTTTGAGTGGAAATGTTTTTAACTTTATACCATTCAATATGATATTGACTGTGGGTTTGTAGTAGATGGTCTCTATAAGTTTAAGAAATGTCCCTTCTATGCCTATTTTCTTAAGTGTTCTGATCATGGAAAGATGCTGGATATTATCAAAGGCTTTTTCTGCATCAATTGAGAGACCATAATCATATGGTCTTTGTTTTTTGTTTTATTGATGTGATGTATTATATTTATAGATTTGCAGATGAACCAACCCTGTAACCCTGGAATAAGACCAATTTGATCATGGCGTATAATTTTTTTGATGTGTTGTTAAATTCTGTTTGCTAAGATCTTATTGAGTATTTTTGCATTGATATTCATTAATGATATTGGTCTATAATTTTCTTTTTTGTTAGATCCTTTCCTGGTTTGGGTATCAGGATGATATTTGCTTCATAGAATGTGTTGGGAAGTATTCCTTCTTTTTCTATGCTTTGGAAAAGGTTGTATAATATAGGTACTAGTTCCTCCTGAAAGGATTGATAGAATTCGGATGTGAAGCCAGTTGGTCCAGGACTTTTCATTTTGGGGAAACTTCGTATTGTTGATGCTATTTCAGTGGTTGATATAGGTCTATTCAAGATTTCTAATTTCTAATTCTTTCTGGTTGAGTCTAGGAAGGTGGCATGCTTCCAGGTATTGGTTCATTTCCTTCAGATTTTCGTATTTCTGGAAATAGAGATTTTTGTAGTAATCATTGAGGATTTTTTGAATTTCTGAAGTGTCTGTTGTTATTTCTCCTTTATTGTTTCTGATAGATGATATTAGAGATTTTACTTTTCTCTTTCTGGTTAGGTTGGCCAAAGGTTTATCAATTTTATTAATCTTTTCCAAAAAAACCCACTTTTTGTTTTGTTGATCTTCTGAATAGTTCTTTCGTTTTCAATTTCATTTAATTCTGCCCTAGGTTTGGTTGTTTCTTTTCTTCTGCTGGGTTTGGGGTTTGAATGTTCTTCCTTTTCCATTTGCTTGAGATGATGCATTAAGTTATTGGCTTCCTCTGCTTCCAATGCTATAAATTTCCCTCTTAGGACTGCCTTTGCAGTATCCCACGGGTTTTGACAATTTGTGTCTTCATTATCAATTTGTTCCAAAAACATGATTTCCTCCTTAATCTCATCTTTGATGCAGCTATAATTCAGCCTAAGATTATTTAGTTTCCATGACTTTGTTTGAGTATGAAGATTCCTGTTGCTGTTGAGTTCAATTCTTTTTCCATGGTGGTCCAAGAAGATACAGGAATATTTCTACACTTTTAAATTTGCTGAGGTTAGACTTGTGTCCTAGGATATGATCTGTTTTGGAGGATGACCCATGGACTGATGAGAAGAATGTATATTCAGTTTTATTAGGGTGAAATGTTCTGAAGAGGTCTGTAAAGTCTATTTGTTCTAGGGTCAGTTTTAAGTCTAATATTTCCTTGTTTAGTTTCTTCTTGGAGGATCTATCCAAAACTGTCAAAGGAGTGTTAAAATTTCCAACTATTGTAGTGGAAGAAGATATCAAGTTTTTCATATTCATTAGGGTCTGCTTTATGAATTGAGAAGCATTCTGGTAGGGTGCATAAATAAATATAAATTATCAAAATATCTTTATGTTGGGTGTTTCCCTTCACAAATATGTAGTGACCTTCCTTATCTTTCTTTATCTTTGTTTAAAGTGAATTGTATCTGCTACTAAAATTGCAACCCCTACTTTTTTCTGGTTTCCATTTCCCTGTATTATACAAGTTCATCCCTTCACCCTGGGTCTATTTTTATCCTTTAAGGTAAGGTGAGATTTTTGTATACAGAAGATATCCAGTCTGAGTTTATGTATCCAGTTAGCCAGCCTGTGCCTCTTTAGAGGACATTTTAAACCATTCACATTAATTGAGAGAATTGATAAGCCACGTATGTTTTGGGTGTCATGATTTTTGGATGTCTAGTGGACATTTTTAATCCTTTCACCACTGTGGAAGTTGGGTTTTGTTCAAAAATTTCTGGGTGAGTTTACTTTGGAGGTAGAGCATTGCTCTGGTCATTGTGGAGGATGGGTCTGAGAATATCCCAGAGAGCTGATTTAGTTATGGCAAATTTCTTCAACACGTCTATGTCATTAAAGTATTCAATTTCTCCATCACAAATGAAACTCACTTTAGCTGGATACAGGATCCTGGGCTGTAAGTTGTTTTGTTTCAGGAGATTGAAGGTCAATGACAATCTTCTAACTTGAAATGTTTTGACTGAGAGATCTGCAGTCATTCTTATACTTTTCCCTTTGTAAGTGATGCTTTTCTTATGGCTGCTTGTAGAATTTTCTCCTTCATCTTAACTTTGGCAAAGTTAATCACAATGTGTCTAGGAGATGCTTTATTTGGATTGAATCCTGCTGGGGTTCTGAAAATGTCTGCTGTCTATGGCCATACCACCCTGAACGTGCTGAATCTCATCTGAAACTGTCTGCTATCTGAAGTTCTGTATCTCTTGCAATGTTTGGGAAATTCTCTTCCAAAATCTCTTAGAGTAGAGCATCTATACCTTTAGGACCATCCTCTTTTCCTTTGGGAATTCCTATAAGATGAATGTTTGATCTTTTGGAGTGATCCCACAACTCTCTCAGGGAATGATTAGTTTTTCCTCTCCATTTGTCTGCCTCTTTGAGTGTTTGGGAACGTTTGAAAGCTTTATCTTCAGTTTCAGACATCCTTTCTTCTGCCTGGTCAACTTTATTACTGAGGGATTCTACTGTATTTTGGAGCTCCTCAACTTTTTCATTTCCTTGAGCTCTGCTATCTCTTTTCTCATTATGTCCATATCTTTGGTGACTTGGGCTTTGAATTCATTAATTTCTTGAGACAACTTTAAAACTACTCTTTGGAATTCAATTTCTATCTCTTCTTCCATTCTATTTACCTTATTTGCAATCCATATTCTGAATTCAATTTCTTACATTGCTGCTGTTTGTCTATGCATGGCATCTTTAGTTGTACTCCTTTGTCATTTCTTGGGGGGGTGGGGGGGAATTGATCTACTCTGGTTATTCATGTTGCCAGAGTTCTTCTGTTGGGTCTACACCATGTTTATTTTCCACCATTTGGTTATTAAAACTGGTAGGGTGATTGAATTGGGGTTCCCAGGTAGTAGAGATAGCCCCTTACCAAAGTGCTAGGCTTTGTAATTGTGGCTTATCTCCTTCAACCTTATAAAGGCCCTTTCAGAGTTTTGGCCAGAGACTCTGAGGACCTACTTGATGAGATAGTGCAAGCTAGCTCTGTTTTAATATCAACCAACCTCTACTCTAGCCTAAGAAACCACAGTATTAAGTTTAAATCTTGACTGTGAAGAGATACCAACAGCTGTGGCACCCAGTTCCCACCCTTCAGTTCTTTTCCACTACAAAACTTTGAAGGTCAACCTCAGAATGTCCCTGAGTGGGCAGCCCCAGACACGGGTTCCAATAAAATTGTCTCTGGCAGTGAAAATCCTGCTCAACGGAGAGGAATTCAAGGGTCTTCAACAGCACAATTGGAGCCAGGGATCCACACTCCCGCCTGCCAGACTCAGTCCACACTATTGTCCATTTCTCTGCTCACAGGCCCAGGTGGAGCCAGAGGCCACACCCCCGCCCACAGGTCTCAGTCACACCCAGCTAGCCTCTGCTTGCCAGATCAGTTGGAGTCAGAGGACCATCCCCCCATCTGCCAGTCTCAGTCCACTGCCTGGCAAGCATGTGTTCACAGGCTCTATTAGAGTCAGGGCACCATACTCCACCTGCAAGTCTCAGTCCTCACCCAGTAAGCCTCTGCTCACCAGCCCCTCTGGAGACAGTAGACCACACCCTAGCCCTCAGGTCTTGGTTCACACCCATTAAGCCACTGCTCAAAGGTTCTATTGGAAAAATATGAATTCACAAAAAGGAAGAGACATTGTAGACTGACAAGTTTGGAAAGGGCTTCCCAGAGGAGGGGAGGGAGACTTTGGGCAGTACTCAGCCTACAATGTACTTTGTGCCCAACACACCCTTGCTGTCAGGTCTCAGTCCATGCTTAGCAAGCCTCTGCTGTGGGTTAAACTGTCCCACATAAGCCGCACAAGGCAAGTCTGTAATGGGTTAAAAATGGCTTTTGCTAACACAGAGGCAAGCTTGCACCCACAGCAAAGCTGCTGTTCTCTCACATCTCCAGTCATGCAACATCTGCTTTTAGGCCCAGCAGGGGCTGGAGACCAGCCCTGTCTGCCAAACTCAGTCCACAGGGGGCAACCACTCTCCCGCTGTGGGTGCCATCAGAGTTGGGGGGTTCTGCACCCCGTCCCACCAGACACAGCCTGAACTGAAGGTCCACACAACCACTGGCCAGGCATAGTCATAACCGGGTGACTGCTCCTCCTCCCACCAAGTGTCTCTTTCTTCCCTGTTAGTCACAGATTCCATCCTGGTGGTTGGTGATCCACACTATGCCCAAATCTCTCAGGACAAGACCTAACACTCTGTGCTCTGCAGGGAGCAGAACTTCAGACTTCCATACAAAGGAGAAAGAGTGGACTGGGAGTTTGGACTTGTGGGGGAAAATATCTGTTCAATTTTATGTCTGGCAGGGTAGTGTCTAGTTCATAAGTGGGACTGCCTGGAGAAAGAGACCTGGAGTTTAGCACTCTCTCCAGAGAGGTAAAATGAGAGGTCTTTTGTTTCCTGCTTCTTCACAGATAGCCTGCAGCAGGCCTCCTGCTGGGGAAGCGGGGTCTCTGGTTGATAGGCTTTGTACCTGTAATTTGTTTTCTTGAATGCTCTTCCTTGAAGTTACAGGTTGCCAAACTTCTTTCTTAGCTCAGCTCCCCACCTTTGGCTTCATAGAGTCCGATTCCATCCAGTTTTTCTTCCTCTGCTCAGGAGCCTCTGCCAAGGATTGCTATCAGTTGGAATCCCCTATTTAACAATTTAATGTGTGGCCTAAAGCAACACTTATTCTTCGGGGGGTGGGGGGAGGTTTAAAAAAAGATTGGACACCCCTGCGAGAAGTTCTGAAATAAAGAAATCCTGGCTTTGGTTAGTTGATTAGTATTCCTTGGGCCCTGCTGACTTCCAAGTGTCCATGTCCTCACCTCTTTGTCTGAGAGCTCACTCTCTCTCTTTCTCTCTCTGAAACATTAAAAGTCTGTTCTTGTGGAGGAGGCCTAAAGTACTGAGAAATTAACACACCTCCAAGAACAGTCCTAACCAATAACTGACAGGAATTAGAGTAACCCAGCTCCCCTGCTTCTTAGTTGGGGTAATCCTGAAACATGTGTTTTATATTGTCTCCTATATGTTTCTTATGGGATTAAGTTCTAGCCACCGGCAGTAGCTAGGTGCTGGCATGATAAGCTCCCCTTACTACATCTTCCAACTTCCTTGTCTGTCTTCCCCACACCCCACCTCCCAAATACCAAATAAACTTCCTACATGCACCCTACTGCAGTGTCTACTCCTGGGACAGCCCAAGTTCATATGCCTGGGATTTCCCACACATGTTCTTCACATCATACTTTTTCTTTTTCTTTCTTTCTTTTTTCTTTTTTATTGTTTAGGATTCATTGAGGTTACACTGACTGCAATTGTTAGATAAAGCCCCTGTTACAACTGACATCACACTTTCAACTAGCCAAAACTCCAAAATAAATCCCAAGTGATTGATCAAAATGGCAAGTGAGTGAAGCCCAGCACAAACAGGTAATAATATAAAAAGATAATTTATTTATGTCTCAAGAGTAGGGCTCAAGACTTGAACAACATCATAGTGACTTGCTCTGGCTCCATTTCTAGGTTCTCCATTCCTTTGTATTGGCTTCATTCAAATTCCTTCCACAGGCAGAAAGATGATCATTAGCCTTGAGCTTCCATCCTCTCTTTTCCACAACACAAATGAAAAAGGAATCTCTCACTCTCTTTCAATAATTCCAAAAAAGGCCCAGGATGAATCTCACTGGCTGTGTTTCGTCACATAATTCATCCCTACAACTAATTCCTGAAACTGGTGAGATGGATGAAATGTCCCAGTTAAATAGTCCTGGGCCATGTGCCTACCTCCTGAGCTGTGCACCTGGCCCAAAAGTGGGGAGGGGTGGTTTCTCCGAGGCAAATTGAGGTGTGGCAACCAGAAGAAGGAAATTGCTTCATGGCAGGCACAAATAACAGACCTCCACTCTACTCATTTACATTCTATGAAGCTCACTTAGGGAGATGCTATCCCACAGCTTCGACAACTACTTCCTACAAAATCCCTGACAAAATTATTCTCAGAAAAATCTGAAAGTAAACTTTAAAGAGGAGAGAATCTCTGACAACTTTATGTCATCCTAACAAACCTTTTATACATGACCAGTTTACTGGCATCACTAAGTCTCTACTTGGTTTCTTGGTTTTGGGTACACTTAAAGAAGTGTTGAGTATCGCCTTTGACATTTCTTGCCAAAAGAAAAAGATAAACCATCACTTCCTTTTCATCAACCCTGATTCTCATCATGAATTTATTTACTATTCCTATAAAGAAAGGTAGTCAAGTAGCCATAAGCAAATGAGAAACATAATCACAGTAATTGAAAAGACGACAGAATAATGGACAATGTGAGCAAGGACATGATCCCATCTCTACTGAAAATAGAAAAATTAGCCTGGCATTTATAGCAGGCACCTGTAGTCCCAGCTCCTAGAGAGACTGACATAAGTGGATCGTTTGAACCCAGGAGTTTGAGGTTGCTGTGAGATAGGCTGACACCAAGGCACTCTAGTCTGGGCAACAGAATGAGACTTTGTTTACAAAAACAAAAATACGGGCGGCGCCTGTGGCTCAAGGAGTAGGGCGCCGGTCCCATATGCTGGAGGTGGCAGGTTCAAACTCAGCCCCGGCCAAAAACCACAAAAAAATAAATAAAAATACAATAAAATACTGGAGGTTAGAAAAATATTCTATAAACCACGCATCCACTCCTGGAAATGGTTTTTGTTTTATTTTGTTTTGTTTTTTCACTTTGTCTTTCTCACAAAAAAAAATTCAATAAAACTCTAACCAAAAGGGGAAAAAAAGGATTTAACTGTCCATTGTGGTTTTATTACTGTTCCTAGAATTTACTACAATGCCAGAAATTAACTTACAGATAGTGGCAAGAATGGAACCACAACTATTATATGAAGGGGGCAAAAATCTCTCAAGAATGCTCTAACTCACAAGGCAACACTCATCTGTGGCCGGAATAGCCAAAAGAAAAAGTTAAGGTTTACATGGCAGCCTTAAAAAGCATTATTGGTTTATTGGTTTTCAAATTATAAGACAATGTAATGTCTTTCTAAATGTTTTATATTTTGTTCTCTGCTCCTAAGCTCTCATGTTCTTTCTCTCTCTCTCTCTCTCTCCTATAGAAATCTCACTGAAGACTCTCATCTACACTATAAGGCCACTGAAATGCCACTTTCTGGGCAGCACCTGTGGCTCAATGAGTAAGGCGCTGGCCCCATATACCAAGGGTGGTGAATTCAAACCCAGCCCTGGCCAAACTGCAAAAAGAAAGAATAGCCAGGCATTGTGGCAGATGCCTGTGGTCCCAGCTACTCGGGAGGCTGAGGCAGGAGAATCCCCTGAGCTCAGGAGGTAGAGGTTGCTGTAAGCTGTAATACCATGGCACTCTACTGAGGAAGATGAAGTGAGACTCTGTCTCTAAAAAAAAAAAAAGAAAGAAAGAAAGAAAAAGAAATGCCACTTTCTTCTATCATTCTCTACTTTTTGAAAGATGGGTGCTATGGCACTTCTGTTTTCAGACCCCCACGATAAACACAACTACTGATGTTTATCACAGAAAAGATGCACTATATTCAAATCATATGCTTTTAGTCTACCAATAGGGAGTCTCCAATATCAAGAAGCTTTTCAAATATAAAGCCGGAGCCCTCTTCAAATACGCAGCTGTGGGCTCTGCTATGCTCATTCAAATGCAAACTTAACTAAGTGCTATTATTCATGCCCCAAATAGCTGCACCCATCCCATCCAAGGGCACTTCATCCCATCCAAGGGCACTTCATGCCATTTAAGGGCACTTCATGCCATCCAAAGGCACTTCATCCCATCCAAGGGCACTTCATGTGGTCACATCATCATGTCAATAAGACTCTTACTTTCTCCCAAGTATCCTAGGGCAGCCTCAACACCAGATCTAGATAGCCCACGCAAGGAGGAACTTAGTTATAGAAATATGAAAAAGTTCAACAATACATACCCTTAAATAAATGGTGGGCATCATTTCTGTTCAGCTATTGAAAAGAATTCTTCCAAAGAATATTAATAATGTGAAGAAGTGCCAACAATAAAATATGTTTGAAGATTGACAAGTAAGACACTCAAACATTAGCAATAACATTCTATCTCTGGATGATATACAGTGATTTTTATTTTTCTTCTTCCTATTTTTCTTTTTTTTTTCTAGTTTCCCATGTTTTCTACAAAGAGTATTTGCCATATTATAATCAGAGAAAAAGACAACAAATGCTAACTATTTTCTAAAGATTGAAAAATACAACATAGCCTCTGAGAAAAATCTACAAAGTTCTAGAGCTGGTGAAACCAAGGAGGTCATTATTACAAAAATCAAAGCCTTGGATTCCTTTCTACTCTGTTAGATGCTTGTCATCACCCCCTTGTTTTATTTATATCCTTACATTCTTCCACAACATTGCAAGCCCCAACTCAACTTCTTTATTGCCCAAAAATGCTTATTACACTGCTTTGCGCAAAATAGATGTTCAAGAAATGTATTTTGAATTGATTCCTTCCAGCTTGGTAGTTACAGGATAGGTGTAATTAGATGGGGATTGTCCGGGCATGGCAAGAACTAAGGGTTCAAATGCTCTGGAGCCTTAAAAACTTCAGGTAAGTGTCTGAAAGTATGTGAAACCAGAGGATGGAGGAAGAGTTGGGCAGTCTAGGAAGTCAGGTATGGCTTATGGGATTGGGGGAAATCAATTGAATTAATGGCCCTGAAAGCTGAGAGAGCAAAGCAATGCTGAGCCTTGCTTTTAACTTTCTTCTAAGCAGGGTGGTCCTAGGAGCAAGTATGCTTTGTGGTTACCCAAAGTTGCCCCCTGCATGTACCAGGTCCAGATGGTTTGGCTGAATATAATTTGGCCACAGAAATTGAACAGTTCAGGCCAACAATAGAGGATTCATTGAAATAACTCAGTCCCACAACAGAATGCTTCTTAAAATGTTTTTTATTATATTTGCCTAATTTCAAAAACAATGCATTCTCATTAGAGAAACATCTGGGGTGACTAATAACCATATCAAACTTACCGTGTCCAAAATTGAGCTCCTTATCTTGCCTCCCAAACTTCATCTCCCTGCAGATTTCCCCACCTCCATTAACACAGTTCTAACCCACCAGTTACTAGAGCCAAAAAATCTTAGATTCATTCCTGACTTCTCTATCTCAAACTCCATATCCTGTTTGTGGCTATATATAAACAAGTCCTGTGAACTGTAACTACAAAATGTATCAATAATCCAACCACTGTTCCTCACTTCCCCTGCTGTCACCTTGGTGCAAGCTCCCATCACCTCTCATCAATGGGCTGCTTCCACGATTGTCCCTGATTTTACCCAATGGGGCAGTCATAGTGATGTATATAAAGCATAAACCATATTATGTCGCTTCTCTGCTAAGAAGCTCCACTGGCGGGCGGCGCCTGTGGCTCAGTGAGTAGGGCGCCGGCCCCATATGCCGAGGGTGGCGGGTTCAAACCCAGCCCTGGCCAAACTGCAACAAAAAATGGCCGGGCGTTGTGGCGGGCGCCTGTAGTCCCAGCTGCTTGGGAGGCTGAGGCAAGAGAATCGCGTAAGCCCAAGAGTTAGAGGTTGCTGTGAGCCGTGTGACGCCCACGGCACTCTACCCGAGGGCGGTACAGTGAGACTCTGTCTCTACAAAAAAAAAAGAAGCTCCACTGGCTTTCTGCCTCACTCAAAGTAAAAGTCTAGATCTGACTTTCCCATTATCTCTCTGACTCACCCTCTCCCTGCCCCGGGCCGACTCTACACCTCCTCTGCTTCCTTATATCATCACACAAATACATACATACACACACGCACATGCACACAGCCTGTTACACTTGCTATTCCTTCTGTTGGCTTACTGTTTTCCAGATGTCCATCTGCTTTGTGCCCTCATTTCCTTTATATCTTTACTCAAATGTTACCTTGAGGCCAGGCCTGGTGGCTCATACCAGAAATCCTAGCACTCTGGGATGCCAAGGCAGGTGGATTGCTTGAGCTCAGGAGTTTGAGATCAGCCTAAACAACAGCAAGACCCCAACTCTACTAAAAATAGAAAAACTGAGGCAGGAGGATTGCTTGAGCCCAAGAACTTGAGGTTGCTGTGAGCTATAATGCCACGCACTCTAGTCAGGACACCAGAGGGAGATTCTGTAAAAAAAAAAAAAAAAGTTACTTTGACAGTGAAAACTCCCCTGACCAGCCTGGTAAAAATTGGAACCCCTCCCCTATATGCTCCATCTCCCTTTCCTCCTGTCTTTCCTCCAAGACAGTTACTTGTCACTGTCTAACCTATGATGTGTCCTAATTCTTTTGTCTGCTTACTCCTCCCACTAATATGAACCTTCAATCAGGGAAAAATTTACTTTTTTCTTTATTGCTATATCCTAAATATAAAGAATGTGGATGAGATTTAGGGGGAGCTTAGTAACATTTTTTGACTGGATTAACAAACACAAATTAATAAAATAATCCCACTCACCCAAGGCAAACATGATGTATAGCTGTTCAAATATCATTTTATGTAAGTTCCTAGCAAAAAGAATTCAACAGCATATCAAAAAAATTATACACCATGACCAAGTTGGTTTTATCCCAGGGTTACAAGTTGGTTCAACATATGTAAATCTATGAATATAATACATCACATAAACAAAAGAAGAAACAAAGACCATATGATTCTCTCAATTGATGCAGAAAAAGCTTTTGATAATATCCAGCATACTTTCAGGATCAGAACATTTAAGAAATAGGCTTAGGCTCGGCACCTGTAGCTCAAGCAGCTGCATACACCAGAGTTGGTGGGTATGACTGCAGCCTCGGCCTGCCAAACAGCAATGACAACTACACCCAAAAAATGGCTGGGCATTGTGGTGCGCACCTGTAGTCCCAGCTACTTGGGAGGCTGAGGTAAGAGAACTGCTTAAGCCCACAGGTTGGAGGTTGCTATGAGCTCTGATGCCACAGCACTCTGCTCAGGGTGAAACCTTGAGGCTCTGTCTCAAAAAAAAAAAAAAAAAAAAAAGGAAAGAAATAAAAAGAAAAGAAAACAGGCTTAAATGAGTCACTTCTTAAAATGATAGAGGCCATCTACAGCAAACCCATAGCCAATATCATATGGAATGGAATAAAATTGAAAACATTTCTACTCAGATCTGAAACTAGACAAGGATGCCAATTGTTTCTACTGAAATTCAACATAGTAATGGACATCTTAGCCATCACAATCAGGCAAGAGAAGGTGATCAAGGGTATCCAAATAGGGTCAGAAGAGATCAAACTCTTACTCTTTGCTGACAATATGATCCTATACCTGGAAAACCCCAGGGACTCAACTACAAAACTCTTAGAAATGATCAAGGCATACAACAGGATCTCAGGATACAAAATCAATACTTACAAGTCAGTAGCTTTTATATATGCCAACAATAGTCAAGCTGAAAAAATAGTCAAGGACTGTGTTCCTTTTACAATAGTGCCAAAGAAGATGAAATATCTGGGAATTTACCTAACAAAGGATGTGAGAGGTCTCTATAAAGAGAACTATGAAACTCTGAAAAAAGTAATAGCTGAAGATGTTAACAAATGGAAAAACATACCATGCTTATGGATGGGAAGAATCAACATTATTAAAATGTCCATACTACCCAAAGCAGTACTTAATGCAATCCCTATTAAAGCACCATTGTCATACTTTAAAGATCTGGAAAAAATAGTATTTCATTTTATGTGGATTCAAAAAAAACCTTGAATACCCAAGACATTACTCAGAAATCTAAACAAATCAGGAGGAATCACGCTACCAGACTTCAGGCTATATTATAAATCTATAGTGATCAAAACAGCATGGTACTGGCACAAAAATACAGAGGTAGATGTATGGAACAGAATAGAGAACAAAGAGATGAACCCAGCTGCTTATCTCTATTTGATCTTTGATAAGCCTATCAAAAACATTCAGTGAGGGAAAGACACCAACAAATGGTGCTGGGTGAACTGGCTGGCAACCTGTAGAAGACTGAAGCTGGACTTCCACTTTTCACTATTAACAAAAATTGATTCTCACTGGATAAAAGATTTAAACTTAAGACACGAAACTATAAAAATACTAGAAGAGAGTGCAGGGAAATCACTTGAAGAAATTGGCCTGGGATAATATTTTATGAGAAGGACCCCCCTGGCAATTAAAGCAACACCAAAAATATATTACTGGTATCTGATTAAACTAAAAAGCTTTTGCACAGTAAGTAAAGCAAGCAGACAGCCCTTAGAATGGAGAAGATATTTGCAGGTTATGTTTCTGACAAAGGTTTGATAACTAGAATCCACAGAGAACTCAAACTAATTAATAAGAAAAGAGCAAGAGATCCCATTTCATTGTGGGCAAGAGATTTGAACAGAAGCTTCTCTCAAGAAAGCAGGCTCATGGCCTACAAACACATGGAAAAATGCTCATCATCTTTAGTCATCAGAGAAATGCAAATCAAAACCACTTGGAGATATCATCTAACTCCAGTAAGAGAGGTCCACATAACAAAATCCCAAAACTACAGATGTTGGCAGGGATGTGGAGAGAAGGGAACACGTCTGTACTGCTGATGGGAATTCAAGCTAATATATTCCTTTTGGAAAGAAGTTTGGAGAACACTCAGGGAACTAAAAGTAGACCTGCCATTCGATCCTGTAATTCCCCTACTAAGTATATATCCACATGACCAAAAATTATTTTACAACAAAGATAATTGCATGAGATGTTTATTGCAGCCCAAATCATAATTGCCAAGTCATGGAAGAAGCCCAAGTGCCCACTGACCCATGAATGGATTAACTAATATGGTATATGTACACCATGGAATATTATCCACCCATAAAAAAGATGGAGACTTTATCTCTGTTATGTTTATTGGATGGAGGTGGAACATATTCTTCTTTGTAAGTATCTCAAAAATCGAAGAAAAATTATCTAATGTGCTCAGTACTATTATGAAACTAATATATAACCACCCAAACTTTCATACAGATAATAAAACACAACTATAGCCCAAAATGAAGGAGGGAAGAGGAGGGGGAGGGGAGTGGGGAGGCTTGGTGAAGGGAGGGTAATTGGTGGGACCTCACCTATTATGCATAATGCAAGGGTACATGTCAAATCTATTAAGAGTAGAGTATAGATGGGGGAAGGCGAGATGACTGACTGAAGTCAGCTTTCCACAGAGGCTCCCATCCAGAAGGAGAGGTAAGGGACAGAAGTTTAGCAAGTAAGCCAATGGTTTGGAGCTGAGCCAAGAGAGAAGGTTGAACAATGCACATCAACCCTGCTGAGGCGAGCTGCGATCTGAAGGATACAAATAAAAGATCTGGAAGCCTGTACCCCATGGAGGCAAGATTTTGGGCTATTTTCTCAAGAGGTGTGGACAGGGCATGGATTGCTGCTGGTCAGTGTTGATTCTACAGAATGGGAGTAGGGAGAAGACAGTCAGCTGAGAGGGAATCATACAAGAGCAGGGGTGCCCTTAGGCACAGAGCAGCAGCTGCGATGAAAACAATAGGGTCACACCCCTCGGGATAATCTGGAGTCACACCCTCTGTTTCTCTGGGCAACCAGAGGAGGCTGGGCATCTTCTCTGGTTGCAGCCGCTGGCAGAACAGATCTGGGATGGAAATGCAGGCCCCACAAGTAAAGTATATGCCTGAGGTGGTACTGAGTTGGGTGGAGCATGGGGACTAGAATACACATGCACAAAGCAAGCAGATTCCCAGAGCAGGGCTGTACCAGAGGACCGTTTTACTGAGCTTAAAATGCACTGAGCCCTTAGGGGATCATAGCTTGAGACAAAGGTGCCCAGGCAGAGGCTGGAACTGACAGCTGAATCTGAGCATAACTGGCCTGCCCGAACCCAAACAGCAGCCGAGACCCAGCAGCAGCACAGACCAGGGTGAAGTCACAGTATCAGCAAATGCAAACAGCATCTGATCCACAGGAGAATATAGCCAGGACAGAAACAATATCTGTGAAATTGTTCTGTTCTGTCAACAACATCAATCAGTGGCAGGGCTGGAACTGAGTGAATCACCCCAGCCTGCATTAAGCACCCGAGGTGTCAGGCCTCACCTTCACCTGCCAGATAGAGGCAGAGAGCAGCAGCCTGGCTGAGGAGAAATAGATCTCCCTATGTGTGACTCAGGCAGGCAAAACCCCTAGAGTATCTGTTCATTGGAAGCAACTGGGTCACAGCCCTGCAGGGTTATCAGTGACTGGGTGTGACAGAGGTGCAAGGTGGGGAAGGAGGTATCAACTTTCCCAGATGAATTTATTTGCTGGGTGGGTCCTTCTGACCTCATGGAACACCGGAGCGAGTCATACTTGGTACCAGCAGACCCTGGTTATCTAGTTGCTGGAGACCTTTTGAACTCTCCCACCCGAGACAGATGCTGACTGAGAGAATTGATTTGGACCTCTTGAACTGGGCCAATCACCCTAGAACTATCCAAGTAGTACCCTGGTTGTGTGGTTGTGGGAAGGTTTGATTTTCCATTTACAATTGTTGCCTTTGGGGGGCAGGGTGACTTAATTGCTGGTATTTCTCCACAGCTGAGACTTCAACCCAGGGTAACTAATTCACTAGGGTAGGACAGAGACCAGCTGAAAACAAGACAGAGCCACTTAGCCCCACCACACCAAGCAGGTCCCCAGTCTCTCAAGCCATAGTACTGTACAGATCCTTGGCAAACTCTGCGGGAAAAGGGACAGACATCAGTCCCAGCTTTTGGGCAAAGGGCTGGTTAATCACTACTTCTGAAGACCCCAACAGAACCTCTTTTTATCTGCTCATCTAGTCAAGCAGTGTAAAATAATGATAAGGTAGAATCAGCAGAAAAACTCTAGTAACATGAATAACCAGAATAGATCAAACCCCCCCCCAAGAAAAGATATGGCAGACACAACTGAAGATCCCATTCATAGACAGATGGTGGAGATGTCAGAAATCGAATTCAGAATTTGTATTGCAAACAAGATTAATAAAATAGCGGAAAAGTTAGAATTAGAAATTCCAGGAGCATTTCAAAATTTGTCTCAAGAATTTAAGGAATTCAAAGACAAAATCACGAAAGATTTTGACACATTGAGACAAAAATCTGCAGCCCTCAATGATATGAAAAATACAGTAAAATCCCACAGTAACAGAAGAAGCAAGCAGAAGAAAGGATTTCTGACATTGAAGACAAAGCTTTTGAACACTCCCAAACTCTCAAAAAGGAAGAAAAATGGAGGGCAAAAATGGACCATTTTCTCAGAGAGCTCTGGGATAAGTCTAAGAAGACTAATTAGGAATCCCTGAAGGCGACAAAGTGGCTTTGCAAGGCACAAAGGCTCTTCTTCATGAAATTATAAAAGAGAACTTTCCATATATGCCAAGAGATTCTGAAATTCAGATAGCAGACAGTTGCAGAACCCCAGCATGACTCAACCTGAATAAGACATTTCCCAGGCACATCATAATTAACTTCACTAAAGTTAATATGAAGAAGAAAATCCTGAAAGCAGCCAGACTTAAGAAAACCATAACCTACAAGGGGAAGAATATCAGAACAACTGCAGATCTCTCTGCTGAAACCTTTCAAGCTAGAAGAGGGTGGTCATCGACTTTTAATCTCCTAAAACAAAATAACTTTCAACCCAGGATTCTGTATCCAGCTAAAGTGAGTTTCATTTATGTTAGAGAAATTAAATACTTTAATAATATTCACATGTTGAAGAAATTTGCCATCACTAACCAGCTCTCCAGGATATTCTCAGACCTATCCTCCATAACGACAAGCGTAATCTTCCACCACAAAAATAAACTCACTCAGAAACTTTTGAACAAACTCCAACTTACCCAGTGGTGAAAGGAATAAAAACGTACACTGGACTTTTGAAAAACTCAATACCCCAAATTCTACCAAGCTTATCAATATTCTCAATTAATGTGAATGGCTTAAACTGTCCTCTAAAGAGGCACAGGTTGCATGACAGGATACATAAACTCAGGCCAGATATCTGCTGCATACAAGAATCTCATCTAACCTTAAAAGATAAATATAGACTCAGGGTGAAGGGATGGTCATCTATATTTC
Source organism: Nycticebus coucang (assembly GCF_027406575.1). Classification (NCBI taxonomy): domain Eukaryota; kingdom Metazoa; phylum Chordata; class Mammalia; order Primates; family Lorisidae; genus Nycticebus; species Nycticebus coucang. The sequence goes on along the minus strand of NC_069796.1, from coordinate 59,873,186 downwards.
AGGCAAATGGAAATCAGAAAAAAGAAGGTGTTGTACCTTCTGAGGGCAAGACATGATTGCAAGAGGGACTTTACCTAACAAATGCAATCAGTGTAACCTGGCTTATTGTACCCTCAATGAATCCCCAACAATAAAACAAATAAATAAATAAAAGTCAAAAAGAAAAAAAAAAGAAGGTGTTGTAATTCTATTTCCAGATACAATAGGCTTTAAACAAACAAAACTAAAGAAGGATAAGAGTGGTCACTTCATATTTTTAAGGGTAAAACTCAATATGATGAGATTTCAATTAGTAACATTTATCCACCCAACCAGAATGTTCCTCAATTTCTAAGAGAAACTAACAGACATGAGCAACTTGATTTCCCCAGCTCCATAATAGTCGGAGATTTTAACACTCCTTTAACTGTTGGATAGATCCTCCAATAAGAAACTGAGCAAAGAAATTTTAGATTTAAACTTAACCATTCAACATTTGGATTTAACAGACATTTACAAAACATTTCACCCCAACAAAACTGAATACACATTCTTCTCATCAGCCCAAGGAACATAGTCCAAAATCAATCACATCTTAGGTCACAAGTCTAACCTCAGTAAATTTAAAGGAATTGCAATTATTCCTTGCATCTTCTCAGAACACCATGGAATAGAAGTTGAACTCAGTAACAACAGGAATCTGCATACTCATACAAAAATATACAAGCTAAATAACCTTATGCTGAATAATACCTGGGTCATAGACGAGATTAAGAAAGAAATTACCAAATTTTTGGAACAAAAATGAAGATACGAATTATCAGAACATCTGGGATACCACAAAGGCAGTCCTAAGAGAGAAATTTATAGCACTGCAAGCCTTCTTCAAGAGAACAGAAAGAGAGGAAGTTAACAACTTAATGGGACATCTCAAGGAACTGAAAATGGAAGAACATTCCAATCCCAAACCCAGCAGAAGAAAACAAATAACCAAAATTAGAGCAGAATTAAATGAAATTAAAAACAAAAGAATTATACAACAGATCAATAAATCAAAAAGTTGGTTTTTTGAAAAGATCAATAAAATAGATAAGCCCTTGGTTAACCTAACCAGGAAAAAAAGAGTAAAATCTCTAATTTCAGCAATTAGAAATGACAAAGACAAAATGACAACAGACTTCGCAGAAATTAAAAAAAATTCTTAATGAATAGTACAAGAAACTTTATTCTCAGAAATGTGAAAATCTGAAAAAAAATGACCAATACTTGGAAGAATGCCACCTTTCAAGACTTAGCCAGAATCAAGTGGAAATGCTGAATAGGCCTATGTCAAGTTCTGAAATAGCATCAACTATACAAAATCTCCCTAAAAAGAAAAGCCCAGGACCAGATGGCTTCACATCAGAATACTACCAAACCTTTAAAGAGGAATTAGTACCTATATTACACAACCTTTTCCAAAATATAGAAAAAGAAGTAATACTACCCAACACATTCTATGAAGCAAACATCACCATGATCCTCAAACCAGGAAAAGACCCAACAAGAAAAGAAAATTGTAGGCCAATATCACTAATGAATATTAAGGCAAAAATATTCAACAAGATCATAACAGACAAAATCCAGCAACACATCAAAAAAATTATACACCATGACCAAGTGGGTTTTATCCCAGGTCTCAAGGCTGGTTCAATATACATAAATATATAATTATAATTCAACACATAAACAAATTATAAAACAAAGACCATTTGATTCTCTCAATTGATGGAGAAAAAGCTTTTGATAATATACAGCATTTCTTCATGATCAGAACACTTAAGAAAATTGGTATAGAAGGGACATTTCTTAAACTGATAGAGGCCATCTACAGCAAATCCACAGCCAATATTGTATTGAATGGAGTTAAACTGAAATCATTTCCACTCAGATCAGGAACCAAGCAAGGTTGCCCATTGTCTCTATTGCTCTTTAACATTGTAATGGAAGTTTTAGCTACCACAATTAGAGTAAAAAGCGTAATCAAGGGTATCCACAGGTCAGGGTATCCACAGGTCAGAAGAGATCAAACTTTCACTCTTCATAGATGATATGACTGTATATCTGGAAAACACCAGGGATTCTACCACAAAACTCTTAGAAGTGACCAAGGAATACAGCAGCATCTCAGGTTACAAAATAAACACTCATAAATCAGTAGACTTTATATATACTAACAATATTCAAGCTGAAAAAACAGTCAAGAACTCTATTCCATTCACAGGAGTGCCAAAGAAGATGAAATATTGGGAGTTTATCTAACAAAGGATGTAAAAGATCTCTATAAAGAGAACTATGACTGGCCTGTGATTGGCACCCACCGGCCCTCTGGAAGAGTGCCACCATGACTCACGACCCGCAATCAGTGCCCGCTCCAGACCTCTGGAAGAGCTGCACTGTGATCTGCACCCGCCCAGACCTCCATAAGAGCTGCAACACAATGCACGATTGGTGCCCACCTGGACCCTGGTAAGAGCTGTGCCGTGACCCCGTGACCCATGCCCTCTGGGCCTCTATACGCCTTGACCAGGAACTCCGGGAGCCATGCAACACCAAGTCCTCCGTCCTGTACCCTCCCTGCCTCCACACTGGCCCACTCATCTGCCCAAGGACTCTGGTAGCGGCGTGCCTCCAGAGCCCTCCCTGCCTTTGCACAGAGTCCTTCTCCTGGCCAGAGACTGCTGGAGCCTTGGACCCTCTGTGTCAAAGTCACTGGGTGCCAGGCACTCCCAGAACCATGTGCACCACCACCCACCCAGTTGCTAAATCTGGGTGTGTAACACTCCAGAGCTGCTCCCACAACCAGAACTCCCTGCCTGGGGCAGCCCCAGGGGAGCTACACAGGGTCACTCCCTACAAAGATCCAGCAACAATAGAGTGATCCTGCTGGGCTCTAATCTTGGAGAGACACCTCTCCAACTCTGAGGATGGCCAGAGGCAATGGTGAAAAACAATCATAAGGCAAAATCAACAGAAATGCTCTGGCAACATGAATAATCAGAGTAGATAAACTCCCCCAAGGATAAATGGGGCAGACACAGCACAAGATCACATGCATAAATAGCTGAGATGTCAGAAATTGAAATCAGAATCTGGATAGCAAATAAGATCAAATTAGAATTCCAAGCAGTAACCCAAAAGATGTCTCAAGAATTCAATGAATTCACACCAGCGGTGCATCTTACACGGGTATATGTGAAACTTGGTAAACGGTCTGTGAAGCTAGTGAATGATGCCCCATGATCATATCAATGTACACAGCTATGATTTAATAATAAAAAAAAAAGAATTCAATGAATTCAAAGACCAAATGACCAAAGATTTTGACACATTGAGACAAGAAGTTGCAGCCCTCAAAGATCTGAGAAACACAGTAGAATCCCTCAGTAACAGAATGGAACAAGCAGAAGAAAGGATTTCTGACATTGAAGACAAAGCTTTCAAACGCTCCCAAACTCTTAAAGAGGAAAAGAAATGGAGGGCAAAAACAGATCACTCTCTCAGAGAGCTCTGGGATAATTTGAAGAAAACCAATATTCGTCGTATAGGGATCCCCAAAAGCCATGAATTGGCTTCACAAGGCACAGAGTCTCTTCTCCATGAGATTATGAAAGAGAACTTTCCAGACATGCCAAGAGATTCTGAAATTCAGATAGTAGACATTTTCAGAAATCTAGCACGGCTCAATTCAAATGAGACATCCCCCAGACACATCATAATCAATTTCACTAAAGTTAATATGAAGGACAAAATTCTGAAAGCACCCAGATGAAAGAAAACCATTATCTACACGGGGAAGAATATCAGAATAACTGCAGATCTCTCTGCTGAAACCTTTCAAGCTAGAAGAGGATGGTCATCGACTTTTAACCTCCTAAAACAAAATAACTTTCAACCCAGGATCCTGTACCCAGCTACACTGAGTTTCATTTATGATGGAGAAATTAAATACTTTAATGACATTCACATGGTGAATAAATTTGCCATAACTAAACCAGCTCTCCAGGATATTCTCAGACCTATCCTCCATAATGACCAGTGTAATCCTCCACCACAAAAGTAAACTCACGCAGAAAATTTTGATCAAATTCCAACTTCCACAGCTGCAAAAGGATTAAAAATGTCCAACAGACTCTCAAAAGCCTTATCAATATTCTCAATTAATGTGAATGGTTTAAATTGTCCTCTAAGGAGGCACAGGTTGGCTGACTGGATACAAAAACTCAAGCCAGATATCTCCTGCATACAAGAATCTCACCTTACATTAAAAGACAAATACAGACTCCAGGTGAAGGGATGGTCATCTATACTCCAGGCAAATGGAAAACAGAAAAAAGCAGGCATTGCAATTCTATTTGCAGATGCAATAGGCTTTAAACCAACTGAAATAAGGAAGGATAAGGATAGACACTTCATATTTGTTAAAGGTAATACTCAATATGATGAGATTTCAATTATTAATATTTATGCACCCAACCAGAATTCACCTCAATTTACAAGAGAAACTCTAACAGACATGAGCAACTTGATTTCCTCCAGTTCCATAGTAGTTAAAGATTTTTAACACCCCTTTAGCAGTGCTGGATAGATCCTCCAAAAAGAAGCTAAGCAAAGAAATTTTAGATTTAAACGTAACTATTCAATATCTGGACTTAATAAACATCTTAAGAACATTTCATCCCAACAAAACTGAATACATATTATTCTCATCAGCCCATGGAACATACTCCAAAATCAACCACATCCTAGGACACAAATCTAACCTCAGCAAATTTTAAAAAATAGAAATTATTCCTTGCATCTTCTCAGACCATCATGGAATAAAAGTTAAACTCAATAATAACAGGAATCTGCATACCCATACAAAAATATAGAAGCTAAATAACCTTATGCTGAAGGATAGATGGGTTATAGATGAGATTAAGAAGGAAATCACCAAATTTGGGGAACAAAACAACAAAAAGACGTGAACTATCAGAACCTCTGGGATACTGCAAAGGCAGTCCTAAGAGGGAAATTTATAGCATTGCAAGCCATCCTCAAGAAAATGGAAAGAGAGGAAGTAAATAACTTAATGGGACATCTCAAGCAACTGGAGAAGGAAGAACATTCCAACCCCGAACCCAGCAGAAGAAAAGAAATAACCAAAATCAGAGCAGAATTAAATGAAACTAAAAACAAAAAAATTATACAACAGATCAATAAATCAAGAAGTTGGTTTTTTGAAAAAAGAGTAAAATCTCTAATTTCATCCATCAAAAATGGTAAAGATGAAATAACAGACCCCCCAGAAATTCAAAAAATCCTTAATGAATATTATAAGAAACTTTATTCTCAGAAATACGAAAATCTGAAAGAAATCAAGAAATACCTGGAAGTACGCCACCTACAAAGACTTAGTCAAAACAAAGTGGAAATGTTGAACAGGCCTATATCAAGTTCTGAAATACCATTAACTATACAAAATCTCCCTAAAAAGAAAAGCCCAGGACCAGATGGCTTTCCATCAGAATTCTACCAAACCTTTAAAGAGGAACTAGTACCTATGTTACTAAACCTCTTCCAAAATATAGAAAAAGAAGTAATAATGAGGTGGGAGACAAGATGGCAGACTGAAGCCAGCTTTCAACAAAGGCTCCCGTCCAGAAGGAGAGTTAAGGGACAGGAATTTAGTAAGTATCCTGGTGGACTTGAGCCTCACCAAGAGAGAAGGCTGAAGAACGCACATCAACACCGCTGAGGCAAGTTGTGATCACAAGGACGCAAACAAAAGGTACAAAATCCACCACCAAGCGGACGGGAGTCCCCCTCCCCCATGAGACCGGCTCTAGAGCCCCAAAATTGAACAAGCGGGCAGAAATTAAAGGCCCTCCCACTACACTCCACGGGAGAGACCTTCTAAAAACTGGACCTACCTCCCCTACTGGGGTGCCATGGCGTTCTCCTGCCGGACATAGGGCTGAATAAAACTTTGGGAATCCTTTGCCGGCAACCCTGAATCCCCGGCGCTCCCCTCCCGCCCACTGAGGTCTGGAGGCCTGTCCCCCAGGACTTCGGATCCTTGGGTGATTTCTCAAGGGGAGTGGACAGTCCCCGAGTTGCGACTGGTCAGCATTGACTCTGAGGCGCGCCGAGTGAGGAGAGGGCACCGGGCTGAGGGGGAGTCACACCTCACGGCACTTCCCTGTGGTGCAGTGCAGCAACCCTCCCCGGGCATACGGGGCCCAAGACTGAATCAGACTCTGGCCTCCCCGCTGAGAGCTGAGAACCCCTACTCTCACTCAGGGTCTGAGGGCCTATCCCCCAGGAGTTCGGCTCCTTGGGTGATTTCTCGAGGGGAGTGCACAGTGCCTGAGCTGCGTCAGGTCAGCGCTGACTCTGGGACACGTGAGCGAGGAGAGGGCACTCTGCTGAGGGGAAATCAAGCCTTGGCGGCACTTCCCTGCGGTGCAGTGCAGGAGCCCTCCCCGGACCGTAGTATTGTGTGAAACTGAATGAAACTCTAACTTCCCCCCGCCCCACTCCCAATCGGGGTCTGGGGGCCCATCCCCCAAGAGTTCTGATTCTTGGGGGATCTCTTAAGGGGTGTGGACCCAGCACAAACTGCGGCCGCTCAGTGCTGACTCTGGGGCACGGGACAGAGGAGAAAAGGGTCGCCTGAGTGCCCACACCAGAGCAGCAGTTCCCTGGAGGTAGATCAACAGCCGTTTCTTCTTTAACGGCAGCTCACTTCTGGATATTCTGAGGCCACACCCCCTGTCTCCCTGGGCAACCAGAGGAGGCCACCGGTGACACGGCTCACAAACCCGGAAGCCTCCAGGGCGGGGCCGACCCAGAGAGGTGTTCAGACGCAATTCTCCAGCAGCAAAGACGTTTGAACTCAAAACAGCCCGTCTCCTGTAGGCGACGACAGGAACAGAGACAGAACCTCACAAAGTTGTCTGTTCTGTCCTGTTCTGTTAGCAGCATGCATCAGGGACGGGGCTAAGCCTGAGTGAACACCTCCTTCCCATCACCTGCATCAAACACTCAAAGATGTCAGGCCCCATCTCCTCCTGCTAGATAGCAGCAGTCTGCGGGGGCCTGGCAGACTTCCTTGCGATTCAGGCAGGTGCAAACCCCTGCAGTGTCTGTTCACTGCAGGCAACTGGGTTAGCCATCTGCAGAGATACCAGTGACTGGGTCCGACGGAGGGGCAAAGTGGGGAAGGAGACGTCAACCTTCCCAGACTGCTCTGTTTGCTGGGTGGCTCCTCCTGACTCCACTCTGCACTGGAGTGAGCTGTGTCAGAGGAGTCACCAGGCCCCTGTGATCCAGTTCCCAGAGACCTCTTGAACCCTTCCACCCGAGACAAGTGCCGATTGAGACAGTTGATTCGGACCTTTTGAACTGGGCTAATAGACTGAGGACTCTTCAGGCGGTGCCCTGGGTGTGCGATTGTAAGAAGGTTTGATTCTCCTTTTCCAACTGGGGCCAGAGGTGGGCAGGCGGGGTGACTTAATTGCTGATTTTTCCACACAGCTGAGACTTCAAGCCAGAGTAGAAGTTGCAATAGGATCGAACAGAAACCAGCTGAAAACAAGACAGAACCACTTTGCTCCACCACACCAGACAGGGCCCCAGTTTCTCAGGCCACAACACTGTACGGGCCCTCGATAAAACCCCAGGGGAAAAACCAAAGGGAGTAAACCATGGGGCGGAATCAGCGGAAAAACTCTGGTAACATGAATAACCAGAATAGATCAACCCCCCCAAGAAAAGATACGGCAGATGTGATTGAAGATCCCATTCATAAACAACTGGCTGAGATGTCAGAAGTCGAATTCAGAATTTGGTTTGCAGACAAGATTAATAAAATGGAATTAGGAATTCGAGGAGAAATTCAAAAACTATCTCAAGAATTTAACGAATTTAAAGACAAAACCACCAAAGACTTAGACACACTGAAACAAGAACTTACAGCCCTCAAAGATATGAAAAATACAGTAGAATCCCTCAGTAACAGAATGGAGCAAGCAGAAGAAAGGATTTCTGACATTGAAGATAAAGTCTTCGAACGCTCCCAATCTCTCAAAGAGGAAGAGAAATGGAGAGCAAAAACGGATCACTCACTCAGAGAGCTCTCAGATAATTCGAAAAAAAACAACATAAGGGTTATAGGAATTTCGGAGAATGATGAAGTGCCTGCCAAGGACACAGAGGCCCTTCTACATGAAATTATGAAAGAAAATTTTCCAGACATGCCTAGAGAATCTGAAATTCAGATAGCAGACAGCTTCAGAACCCCAGCACGATTCAACCCCAATAAGCCATCTCCCAGACATATCATAATTAGCTTCACTAAAGTTAACATGAAAGAGAAGATTCTCAAAGCAGCCCGGCGAAAGAAAACTATAATGTACAAAGGTAAGAATATTAGAATAACTGCAGATCTCTCTGCTGAAACTTTTCAAGCAAGAAGAGGCTGGTCATCAACTTTTAATCTCCTAAAGCAAAAAAACTTTCAACCCAGGATCTTGTATCCAGCTAAACTGAGTTTCATCTATGATGGAGAAATTAAATACTTCAATGACATTCATATGTTGAAAAAATTTGCCATAAGTAAACCAGCTCTTCAGGATGTTCTCAGACCTATCCTCCACAATGACCAACCCAATCCTATACCACAAAAGTAAACTCACTCAGAAACTTCGGATCAAACTCCAACTTCCACACTGGCGAAAGGATTAAAAATGTCCACTGGACCTTTGAAAAACTCGATACCCAAAATTCCACCAGACTTATCAATACTCTCCATCAATGTGAATGGCTTAAACTGTCCTCTAAAGAGGCATAGGTTAGCTGACTGGATACAAAAACTGAAGCCAGATATTTGTTGCATACAAGAGTCACATCTCAACTTAAAAGACAAATACAGACTCAGGGTGAAAGGATGGTCATCCATATTTCAGGCAAATGGTAATCAGAAAAAAGCAGGTGTTGCAATTTTATTTGCAGATACAGTAGGCTTTAAACCATCAAAAGTAAGGAAGGACAAGAATGGTCACTTCATATTTGTTAAGGGTAATACTCAATATGACGAGATCTCAATTATTAATATCTATGCACCCAACCAGAATGCACCTCAATTTATAAGAGAAACTCTAACAGACATGAGTAACTTGATTTCCTCCAGCTCCATAATCGTTGGAGATTTCAACACTCCCTTGGCAGTGTTGGATCGATCCTCCAGAAAGAAGCTGAGCAAAGAAATCTTAGATTTAAACCTAACCATCCAATATTTAGATTTAGCAGACATCTACAGAACATTTCATCCCAACAAAACTGAATACACATACTTCTCATCAGCCCACGGAACTTACTCCAAAATTGATCACATTTTAGGTCACAAGTCTAACCTCAGTAAATTTAAAGGAATAGAAATTATTCCATGCATCTTCTCGGACCATCATGGAGTAAAACTTGAATTGAGTAACAACAGGAATCTGCATACCCATACAAAAACATGGAAGTTAAATAACCTTATGCTGAATGATAGCTGGGTCAGAGATGAGATTAAGAAAGAAATCACCAATTTTTTGGAACAAAATGACAATGAAGACACAAGCTATCAGAACCTCTGGGACACTGCAAAGGCAGTTCTAAGAGGGAAATTTATAGCACTGCAAGCCTTCCTCAAGAGAACGGAAAGAGAGGAAGTTAACAACTTAATGGGACATCTCACGCAACTGGAAAAGGAAGAACATTCCAACCCCAAACCCAGTAGAAGAAAAGAAATAACCAAAATTAGAGCAGAATTAAATGAAATTGAAAACAAAAGAATAATACAACAGATCAATAAATCAAAAAGCTGGTTTTTTGAAAAGGTCAATAAAATAGATAAACCTCTGGCCAACCTAATCAGGAAAAAAAGAGTAAAATCTCTAATATCATCAATCAGAAACAACAAAGATGAAATAACCACAGACTCATCAGAAATCCAAAAAATCCTTCATGAATATTACAAGAAACTTTATTCTCAGAAATATGAAAATCTGAAGGAAATAGACCGATACTTGGAAGCACGCCACCTTCCAAGACTTAACCAGAATCAAGTGGAAATGTTGAACAGACCCATATCAAGTTCAGAAATAGCATCAACTATACAAAACTTCCCTAAAAAGAAAAGCCCGGGACCAGATGGTTTCACATCAGAATTCTACCAAACCTTTAAAGAGGAATTAGTACCTATATTACTCAACCTGTTCCAAAATGTAGAAAAAGAAGGAAGACTACCCAACACGTTCTATGAAGCAAATATCACCCTGATCCCCAAACCAGGAAAAGACCCAACAAGAAAAGAAAATTATAGACCAATATCACTAATGAATATAGATGCAAAAATATTCAACAAGATCCTAACAGAATCCAACAACACATCAAACAAATTATACATCATGACCAAGTTGGTTTTATCCCAGGGTCTCAAGGCTGGTTCAATATACGTAAATCTATAAATGTAATTCAGCACATAAACAAATTAAAAAACAAAGACCATATGATTCTCTCAATTGATGCAGAAAAAGCTTTTGATAATATCCAGCATCCCTTCATGATCAGAACACTCAAGAAAATTGGTCTAGAAGGGACTTTTCTTAAACTGATAGAGGCTATCTACAGCAAACCCACAGCCAATATCATATTGAATGGAGTTAAATTGGAATCATTTCCACTCAGATCAGGAACCAGACAAGGCTGCCCATTGTCTCCATTGCTTTTCAACATTGTAATGGAAGTTTTAGCCACCGAATTAGGGAAGAAAAGGCGATCAAGGGTATCCATATAGGGTCAGAAGAGATCAAACTCTCGCTCTTCGCAGATGATATGATTGTGTATCTGGAAAACACTAGGGACTCTACTACAAAACTCCTAGAAGTGATCAAGGAATACAGCAATGTCTCAGGTTACAAAATCAACATTCATAAATCGGTAGCCTTTATATACACCAACAACAGTCAAATTGAAAAAGCAGTTAAGGACTCTATCCCATTCACAGTAGTGCCAAAGAAGATGAAATATTTGGGAATTTACCTAACAAAAGACGTGAAAGATCTCTATAAAGAGAACTATGAAACTCTAAGAAAAGAAATAGCTGAAAATGTTAACAAATGGAAAAACATACCATGCTCATGGCTAGGAAGAATCAACATTATCAAAATGTCCATACTACCCAAAGCAATATATAATTTCAATGCACTCCCTATTAAAGCTCCACTGTCATATTTTAAAGATCTTGAAAAAACATTACTTCATTTTATATGGAATCAGAAAAAACCTCGAATAGCCAAGACATTACTCAGAAATAAAAACAAAACAGGAGGAATCACACTACCAGACCTCAGACTTTACTACAAATCGATAGTGATCAAAACAGCATGGTATTGGCACAAAAACAGAGAAGTAGATATCTGGAATAGAATAGAGAACCAAGAGATGAATCCAGCTACTTACCGCTATTTGATTTTTGACAAGCCAATTAAAAACATTCAGTGGGGAAAAGATTCCCTATTTAACAAATGGTGCTGGGTGAACTGGCTGGCAACCTGCAGAAGACTGAAATTGGACCCACACCTTTCACCATTAACTAAGATAGACTCTCATTGGATTAAAGATTTAAACTTAAGACATGAAACTATAAAAATACTAGAGGAGAATGCAGGGAAAACCCTTGAAGAAATTGGTCTGGGTGAGTATTTCATGAGGAGAACCCCCCGGGCAATTGAAGCAGCTTCAAAAATACACTACTGGGACTTGATCAAACTAAAAAGCTTCTGCACAGCTAAGAACACAGTAAGCAGAGCAAGCAGACAGCCCTCAGAATGGGAGAAGATATTTGCAGGGTATAACTCTGACAAAGGTTTAATAACCAGAATCCACAGAGAACTCAAACGCATCAGCAAGAAAAAAACAAGGGATCCCATCGCAGGCTGGGCAAGGGATTTGAAGAGAAACTTCTCTGAAGAAGACAGGCGCACGGCCTTCAGACATATGAAAAAATGCTCATCATCTTTAATCATCAGAGAAATGCAAATCAAAACTACTTTGAGATATCATCTAACTCCAATGAGACTAGCCTATATCACAAAATCTCAAGACCAGAGATGTTGGCGTGGATGCGGAGAAAAGGGAACACTTCTGCACTGCTGGTGGGAATGCAAATTAATACATTCCTTTTGGAAAGATATATGGAGAACACTCAGAGATCTAAAAATAGATCTGCCATTCAATCCTGTAATTCCTCTGCTGGGCATATACCCAGAAGACCAAAAATCACAACATAACAAAGATATTTGTACCAGAATGTTTATTGCAGCCCAATTCATAATAGCTAAGTCATGGAAAAAGCCCAAGTGCCCATCGATCCACGAATGGATTAATAAATTGTGGTATATGTATACCATGGAATACTATGCAGCCTTAAAGAAAGATGGAGACTTTACCTCTTTCATGTTTACATGGATGGAGCTGGAACATATTCTTCTTAGTAAAGTATCCCAAGAATGGAAGAAAAAATACCCAATGTACACAGCCCTACTATGAAACTAATTTGGGACTCTCACATGAAAGCTATAACCCAGCTACAACTTAACAATAGGGGGAAGTGGGAAAGAGGGGGGGTGGGTAGAGGGAGGGGAATCGGTGGGATCACACCTGTGGTGCATATTACAGGGGCATTTGCGAAACTTGGTAAATGTAGAATGTAAATGTTTTGGCACAGTAACTGAGATAACGCCGGAAAGGCTATGTTAACCACTGTGATAAAAATGTGTCAAATGGTTTATGAAGTGAGTGTATGATGCCCCATAATCATATCATTGTATACAGTTATGATTTAATAAAAAATTTAAAAAAAAAATAAAATAAAAAATAAAAAGTTAAAAAAAAAAGAAGTAATAATACCCAACACATTCTATGAAGCAAACATCACCTTGATCCCTAAACCAGGGAAAGACCCAACAAGAAAAAAATATTATAGACCAATATCACTAATGAATATTGATGAAAAATACTCAATAAGATCCTAACAAACAGAATCCAACAACACATCAAAAAAATTTATGCACCATGACCAAGTGGGATTTATCCCAGGCTCACAAGGCTGCTTCAATATATGTAAATATAGAAATGTAATTCAACACATAAACAAACTAAAAAATAAAGACCGTATGATTCTCTCAATTGATACAGAAAAAGCTTTTGACAATATCCAGCATCCCTTCATGATCAGAACACTTAAGAAAATTGGTATACGAGGGACAATTCTTAAACTGATAGAGGCCATGTACAGCAAACCCATCAATATCATATTGAATAGAGTTAAACTGAAATCATTTCCACTTAGATCAGGAACCAGGCAAGCTTGCCCTTTGTCTCCATTGCTCTTTAACATTGTAATGGAAGTTTTGGCCATTGCAATTAAGAGAGAAAAGGCGATCAAGGGTATCCACATATGGTCAGAAGAGATAAAACTTTTACTCTTCGCAGATGACATGATTGTATATCTGGAAAACACTAGGGATTCCACTACAAAACTTTTAGAAGTGATTAATGAATACAGCAATGTCTCAGGCTACAAAATCAACACCCATAAATCTGTAGCCTTTATATATACCAACAATAGCCAAGCCAAAAAAACAGTCAAGGACTCTATTCCTTTCATAGTAGTGCCAAAGAAGACAAAATATTTGGGAGTTTATTTAACAAAGGACATGAAAGATCGCTATCAAGAGAACTATGAAACTTTAAGAAAAGAAATAGCTGAAGATGTTAACAAGTGGAAAAACATACCATGCTCATGGCTGGGAAGAATCAACATTGTTAAAATGTCTATACTACCCAAAGCAATATATAATTTTAATGCAATTCCTATGAAAGCTCCATTGTTCTATTTTAAAGATCTTGAAAAAATAATACTTTGTTTTATATGGAATTAGGAAAAAAAACTCTAATAGCCCAAACATTACTCAGAAATAAAAACAAAGCAGGAGGAATCACACTACCAGACCTGAGACTGTACTATAAATCAATAGTGATCAAAACAGCATGGTACTGGCACAAAAACAGAGAAGTAGATGTCTGGAACAGAATAGACAACCAAGAGATGAATCCAGCTACTTACCATTATTTAATCTTTGACAAGCCAATTAAAAACATTCAGTGGGAAAAAGATTCCCTATTTAACAAATGGTGCTGGGTGAACTGGCTGGCAATCTGTAAAAAACTGAAACTGGACCCACACCTTTCACCATTAACTAAGATAGACTCTCACTGGATTAAAGATTTAAACTTAAGACATGAAACTATAAAAATACTTGAAGAGCCTGTAGTCCCAGCTGCTCGGGAGGCTGAGGCAAGAGAATCGCGTAAGCCCAAGAGGTAAGAGGTTGCTGTGAGCCGTGTGACGCCACGGCACTCTACCCGAGGGCAGTACAGTGAGACTCTGTCTCTACAAAAAAAAATAAAAAAAATAAAAATAAAAAAAAAAACTGCAAAAAAAAAAAAAATAGTTGAAGAAAGTGCAGGGAAAACTCTTGAAGGAATCGGCCTGGGTGAATATTTTATGAGGAGGACTCCCCAGGCAATTGAAGAGTATCAAAAATACATTACTGGGACCTGATTGAACTAAAAAGCTTCTGCACAGCCAAGAACATAGTAAGTAAAGCAAGCAGACAGCCCTCAGAATGGAAGAAAATATTTGCAGGTTATACCTCCAATAAAGGTTTAATAGCCAGAATCTACAGAGAACTCAAATGTATTAGCAAGAAAAGAACAAGTGATCCCATCTCAGGGTGAGCAAAGGACTTGAAGCAAAACTTCTCTAAAGACAGACACACGATCTACAAACACAGGAAGAAAAACTCATCATCCTTAATCATCAGAGAAATGCAAATCAAAACTACTTTGAGGTATCACCTAACCCCAGTAAGAGTAGCCCACATAACAAAATCCCTAAACCAGAGATGTTGGCATGGATGTGGAGAAAAGGGAACGCTTCTACACTGCTGGTGGGAATGCACACTAACATGTTTCTTTTGGAAGGATGTTTGGAGAATATTTAGAGATCTAAAAATAGACCTGCCATTTGATCCTATAATTCCTTTACTACCCTGTTTCCCTGAAAATAAGACAGTGTCTTATTTTAAGGTGTGCTCCCAAAGATGCACTAGGTCTTATTTTCATGGGACGTGAAAATCTTTCACGGTAAGTAGGTCTTATTTTCGGAGGATGTCTTATTTTCAGGGAAACAGGGTAGGTTTATCCCCAGAAGACCAAAAATCACAATATAACAAAGACATCTGTACCAGAATGTTTATTGCAGCCCAATTCATAATTGCTAAGTCATGGAAGAAGCCCAAGTGCCCATTGACCCACGAATGGACTAGCAAATTGTGGTACATGTATACCAGGGAATATTATGCAGCCTTAAAGAAAGATGGAGATTTTACCTTGCTTTCATGTTTACATGGATGGAGCTGGAACATATTCTTCTTAGCGAAGTATCTCAAGAATGGAAGAAAAAGTATCCAATGTACTCAGCCCTACTGTGAAGCTAATTTATAGCTTTCATATGAAGGCTATAACCCAACTATAGCACAAGAATATGGGTAAAGGGCCAAAGGAGGGGAAGAGAGGGGGGAGGTTAGGGTAGAGGGAGGGTAATGGGTGGGGTCACACCTATAGTGCATCTTAGATGGGTACAGGCGAAACCTACTAAATTCAGAATGTCTACATACAATAGCTAAGAAAATGCCATGAAGGCTACGTTGAACAGTTTGATGAGAATATTTCAGATTGTATATGAAACCAGCACATTGTACCCCTTGATTGCACTAATGTACACAGCTATGATCTAACAATAAAGAAAAAAGAGAGAATTACAACACTCTAAGAAAAGAAATAGCTGAAGATGTTACCAAATGGAAAAACATACCATGCTCATGGCTGGGAAGAACCAACATTGTTAAAATGTCCATACTACCCAAAGCAATATACAATTTTAATGCAATCCCTATTAAAGCTCCACTGTCATACTTCAAAGATCTCAAAAAAATAATACTTCATTTTATACGGAATCAGAAAATACCTTGAATAGCCAAAACATTATTCGGAAATAAAAACAAAGCAGGAGGAATCATGCCACCAGACCTCACAGGGGTCCTCAAACTTTTTAAACAGGAGGCCAGTTCACTGTCCCTCAGACCAGTGGAGGGCTGGACTATAGTTTAAAAAAAAAACTATGAACAAATTCCTATGCACACTGCACATATCTTATTTTGAAGTAAAAAAACAAAACGGGAACAAATACAATCACATCACCTCATGTGGCCCGCAGGCCATAGTTTGAGGACCGCTGGACTATACTATAAATTGATAGTGATCAAAACAGCATGGTACTGGCACAAAGACAGAGAGGTAGATATATGGAACAGAATAGAGAACCAAGAGATGAACCCAGCTACCTACCATTATTTGATCTTTGACAAGCCATTTAAAAACACTCAGTGGGTAAAGATTCCCTATTTTAACAAATGGTGCTGGGTGAACTGGCTGGCAACCTGTAGAAGACTGAAACAGGACCCACACCTTTCACCATTAACTAAGGCAGACTCTCACTGGATAAGAGTACTCAGAATGGGAGAAGATATTTGCAGATTATGTCTCCAAAAAAAGGTTTAATAACCAGAATCCACAGAGAACTCAAACGTATTAGCAAGAAAAGAACCAGTGATCCCATCGCAGGCTGAGCAAGGGACTTGAAGAGAACCTTCTCTGAAGAAGACAGGCATACAGCCTACAGACATATGAAAAAAGCTCATCATCCTTAATCATCAGAGAACTGCAAATCAAAACTACTTTGAAATATCTAACTCCAGTAAGATTAGCCCATATCACAAAATCCCAAAACCAGAGATGTTGGTGTGGATGTGGAGAAAAGGGAACACTTCTACACTTCTGGTGGTAATGCAAACTAATACATTCCTTTTGGAAAGATGTTTGGAGAACACTTAGAGATCTAGAAATAGACCTGCCACTCAATCCTACAATTCCTCTACTAGTTACATACCCAGAAGACCAAAAATCACATAATAACAAAGATATTTGTACCATAATGTTTATTGCAACCCAATTCATAATTGCTAAGTCATGGAAAAAGCCCAAGTACCCATCAATCCACGAATGGACTAATAAATTGTTGTATATGTACACCATGGAATATTATGCAGCCTTAAAAAAAGATGGAGACTTTACCTCTTTCATGTTTACATGGATGGAGCTAGAACATATTCTCCTTAGCAAAGTATCTCAAGAATGGAAGAAAAAGTATCCAATGTACTCAGCCCTACTATGAAACTAATTTATAGCTTTCATATGAAATCCATAACCCAATTATAACCTAAGAATATGGAGAAAGGGGAAAGGGAGGGGAGGAGAGGAGGAGCATGGGTGTAGGGAGGGTAATTGGTGGGACCACATCTACGGTGCATCTTACAAGGGTACATGTGAAACTTACTAAATGTAGAATATAAATGTCTTAACACAATAACTAAGAAAATACCAGGAAGGCTATGTTAACCAGGGTGATGAAAATTTGTCAAATGGTATATACCCTGTTTCCCCGAAAATAAGACAGTGTCCTATATTAAGGTGTGCTCCCAAAGATGTGCTAGGTCTTATTTTCAGGGGACATCTTATCTTTCCTGTGAGTAGGTCTTATTTTCAGAGGATGTCTTATTTTCGGGAAAACAGGGTAAAACCAATGTATGATGCCCCATGATTGCGTTAATGTACACGGCTATGATTTAATAATAAAAAAAGAAAGAGTAGAGTATAAATGTCTTAAGGCAACAATTAAGTAAAAAAGGTGAAGGCTATGTTAGCCAGTTTGATGTATGCATTCCAAATTGTATATAAAATCAGCACATTGAACCCCATAAATGCATTAATGTACACAGTTATGATTTAATAAAAAAATCATTTTATACATTATAGTTATTCTACAAATATAGGCTAATACCATACCTATGTTGGAAACCTGTGTGTTCATTTTATCACACTGTGATTGTTTGGATATTTCAACTAAATCCTATTGTCCCAATTTTCCACTTCAACAAACACCAAAGAATAGGAACAATGGGATGAAAACAAATGTGAAATATAATAGAAAGTAATAGGGAAACAATTTAAAAGTTATTATATATTTTTTTTAGACAGAGTCTCACTCTGTCACCTTTGGTAGAGTGCCATGGCTTCATAGCTCACAGCAACCTCAAACTCTTGGGCTCAAGCAATTCTCTTGCCTCAGCCTCCCAAGTAGCTGGGGCTACAAGCACCCACCATAATGCCAGCTATTTTTAGAGACAGTCTGGCTCAGGCTGGTCTCAAACTTGTGTGCTCAGGCAATCCACCCACCTCAGCCTCCCAGAGTGCTAGGATTATATAGGCATGAGCCACCAGTCCGGTCATTAAAAAGTTAAATTTTAAATGAGCAAAGATCCTTGAAGATGAATAAAGAGCACAAAGCAATTGCAATAACAGACCACAATTATTAAGGTTTTGGGATTAGTGTCTGGGGAATATTCACATTATGGGGTGTTTTTTTCGTTTACCAAAAATGAAAGTTATGTTGACCAGTTTTGTTTTGGTCGTTTTGTTTTGTTTTGTGTTGTTTTTTTCAGAGTATGACTTTGTCGCTCTCAGTAGAGTGTCATAGCATCATAGCTCACAGCAACCTCAAACTCTTGCTGCTTCAGCCTCTCCTGTAGCTGAGATTACAGGCACCTGCCACAATGCCTGGCTATTTTTAGAGACAAGGTCTCGCTCTGGCTCAGGCTGGTCTCGAACCCATTAGCTCAGGCAATCCACCTACCTCAGCCTCCCAAGTGCTAGGATTATAGGCATGAACCACGGCATCCAGCCGCAACAGTTTATTTTTGATTGAATTATTTTCTATCAAATGACCTAAATCTAATATTGGCAAGAAGCCCTCAGGAGCATCCTGATTCTGGCAGAATTAGGAGCAGAGAGTTTAGAGTAATGGCAAGATCATCATAAATATTCTCCTTGGAAGATTTCAGACCACAGGAATTACCTTCCATTTTATTTCACCATCCATCACAGTAAGACAGAAACACACCCCAGCTTCCTACTCCTCAAGGACTGGCAAACAAAGACAAGCCAGATCCCTCTGAGATCCTCAAATCTCAGTAGGACTTTCCAAGGCCAAAGGCCAATGGGATTGATTTTTTAGAGTCCAATGCCCCTCCTTTCTTCATGCTTCCATTGCACGAAGGTCCACAGGATGTCCTCAGAGGATCATAGTTTGGTCCCACATGCATCATTCTTGCTGACCACTTTAGCTCCTTGGACTCTGTAGCTCTCTGAAAACTATCTCATTGGTAGAAGTTTTGAGAGTTTAGGCTAACTTCTCATTACCTGAATAAAGTGGATGACATTACTCTTTCTTTCCTTTTCCAAGAAAATAAAAATCAGACTCACTGTTTTTTTATTATTAGTTCAACCAATGAATTGAGTGTAGGGTGCCAACCCCACACAACCTGTGGGTATCCCCAGTGCTAGATGGTGACAAAAGAATGAGAAAAACAAATTAGAGTAAATAGACACAGAGTAAGATTTTAGGAGTGGGCCCAGAGGACCAATGCCACTTATGCAAGTGATGGTGAAGGCCCAAACTATAGGTTCACTGCATATTTATTGTATACATTATCATTTAAATCAATCACATGAATAAGTAGAAAAAGAACAAAACCTTCTTCCCTATGCTGTCATTCTTCTGGTATTTACGGCTTCAACTAAGCTATTCTTCAATCAACCTTTATGATCTTTGCTATTTCCTTCTAATCTAAGTACAAACTAAAGAAATGGAATGTAGTGGAATGAGGAACCAGGCTTTGAAGTAGGATGTGAAAGCAGGGGCAGGTTTGACCACCACACAGATTCCACAGGAGGGCTTAGACCTCCCATCCCTGACAAGCAGATAGGCTAACACCACACCCATGGGGGGGGTGGAGAAAAAGGGCTTTTTCCCTTATCAAACCCCAAGAGACTTTTTTTCCTCTTATCTGAGAACCTGCTGTTTGCCTTGTCCCAGTGCATGTTGCAGCAGTTCATTAGCTGGCAGAGACCTTTGTACAGTCTCTGTAGGGAAAAGGTCAGGCCTCAATAAGACATTTTTTGTCTGATCCTCTAAGGCCTTGATGCCATTTTCAACAGACTTTTGGGGGCTCCTGAAATGCACTGTAGTCTCCCTATGGATATACTTTCCCCAAGTGGTCCTTTCTTCATTTGCCACTTGTCCCTTGCTCTGCAATCCACCTTTAATTATGTCATGAATCAATTCATAAAATTAAATCAAACAAAAACTCTAAAATTCAGTCCTATCAGCTTAATCTCCTCAGCTCCAGCCTTATAACTTTCCATCCATAATTGAAGTGTCTCCAGGAAGTACTGAGCTTTGATCATCTCCAAAAGGGGCTTCTGGGAGGGAATCTAAAAGGACTCAGTCTTCACATGGAGGAAGGAGAAAGACTAGGAAAAAATCATTTTTCAACATTACTCAGGGCTCCATCTTAAAGACAGATAAATGGTTGGGGGAAAAAAGCATTCTGAGCCTACTATGTGACATGCCCTATGCTGATGTTACCTTATTTAATCCTTACAACTATCACATTAATACTATCTGTGACATCAGTAAATTTCTTCAATTTATGGATGAAGAAAATATGCAAAGAAATTAAATAATTTATAGGGAGCAATGCCAAAATTTGGAAGCTTTTAAAACTTCTAACTCCTAGAAGACCACCCTGCTGTATTGTTGATCTTCAAATTTAAATGTAGGCCAGAAATGGTGGCTCATGCCTATAATCCTAGCACTCTGAAAGGCCAAGGCAGGAAGATTACAGGAGCTCAGGATTTTGAGATCAGCCTGAGCAAGAGTAAGATCCTGTCTCTAAAAAACAAGAAACAAAAAAAAAAATTAAGCAGGTATTGTGGTGAGCGCCTGTAGTCTCAGTTACTCAGGAGGCTGAGGCAAGAGTACACTTGAGTATAAGAATTTGAGGTTGCTGCAAACTGTGGTGATGCCACTGCACTTTAGCCTGGGTGACTGAGCAAGACTATGTCTCAAAAAGAAAAACAAATTAAATGCAATAATGATAACTAGCATTGGGGAGATGGTTGGAATGAGGGTTAACTACTAAAGAATGTGGGACTTCTTTTGGGAGTAATGAAAATGTTCTAAAATTGTAGTGAAGGTCACCCAACTTCATGAGTACATTAAAATACATTGAACTGTATACTTTAAATAGATAAATTGTATGGCATGTGAATCCTATCACAATAAGGCTATTACCAAAACATACTATTTAATGAAAGACTGGCTGGTGCCTGTAGCTCAGCAGCTAGGGCACCAGCCACATACACCAGAGCTGACAGGTCCGAATCCAACCCAGGCCTGCCAAACAATAATGACAATTACAACCCCCCCACACACACACACACACAAAATAGCTGGGCATTGTGGCAGGCACCTGTAGTCCCAGCTACTTGGGAGGCTGAGACAGAAGAATCACTTAAGCCCAAGAGTTTGAGGTTGCTGTGAGCTGTGACGCCACAGCACTCTACTGAGGGTGATATAGTGAGACTCTGTCTCAAGAAAAAAAAAAAAGAAAGAAAGAAAAACTGTTCCCACCCTTCAATATTGATGAAGTTACAAAAACCTCTCAATTTCTGGTAACCAACATGTCCTAGGATACAAAGTCTGTGCCTTACCTTTCTTTGTAATTTTATATAGTAGATAGTAATGACTACAAATTATGATGATACCAATGACTCTTGATAGTCACCATGTAACAGATCCAAATTTCTCCATTTCAATAGGGAAGAAATGCCCAGCTGAATGATAAAATACCTAGGAGTATATTTAACTAAGGAGACGACAGATCACTACAAAGAGAACTATGCAACACTGAGGAAAGAAATTGCAGGTGACACAACGGCAAAACGTATCATGCTCATTGATTGGTAGAATCAATATTGTTAAAACATCCATACTGACTCGGCACCCGTAGCACAGTGGTTACAGTGCCAGCCACATACACCAAGGGTGGCGGGTTCGAACCCAGCCTGGATCAGCTAAACAACTGCGACAAAAAAAATAGCTGAGTGTTGTGGCTGGCACCTGTAGTCCCAGGTACTGGAGAGGCTGAGGCAAGAGAATCGCTTAAACCCAAGAGTTGGAGGTGAGCTGTGACACCACGGCACTCTAACAATGGCAACATAGTGAGACTCTGTCTCAAAAAAAAAAAAAAATCCATACTACCTAAAGTGATTTATAGATTCAATACAATCTCCATCAAAATAAAAATATCATATTTCACAGACCTCAAAAAAAATAATTCCTTGCTTCATTTAGAATCAGAAAAGAGCCCAAATAAACAAAGTATTCTTAAGCAAAAAGAACATTCTGGAGGCATACTGCCAGACTTCATACTATACTACTAAAGGCTATAGTAACCAAAACAGCATAGTATTGGCACAAAAATAGAGACATAGGCCAATGGTACAGAACAGAGAACCCAGATTAAAAACTATCCACATACAGCCAAATTGAGCTTTGACAAAGCAGACAATAATACACACTGCAGGAAAGAATCCGTATTCAATAAATGGTGCTGGTGTTGGATAGCCACATTCAGAAGAAACAGAATCCATATCTCTCACCACTCACAAAAATTAATTCAAGATGGATGAAAGACTTAAGACTAAGTTTTAAGTCTTAAACCATAAAAGCATACAATTTTAGAAGCAAATGTAGGCAAAGAATCTATGACTAAGACAATAGCAATCACAGTAACAACAAAAATAAATGAATGGGACTTGATTAAATTAAAAAGCTTCTGCACAGCACAGGGAACAATCTACAGAGCAAAGAGACAATCTCTGTAATGGGAGAAAATATTTTCAAGCTATACATCTGACAGAGGGTTAATAACCAGAATCTACAAAGAACTCATGCAAATCAGCAATAAAAAATACAAACAACCCCATTAAAAAGTAAGAAAAAGCCATGAACAGAAGTTTTTCAAAAGAAGATAGAAAAATGGACAATAAACATATGAAAAAAATGCTCAATATCATTAATCATCAGGGAAATGAAAATTAAAAGCACAACAAGGTATCACCTCACTCCAGATAGAATGGCTTTCATTAAAAAGTCCAAAGGCAACAGCTGCTGGTGTTGACACAGAGGTAAAGGATCACTTACACATTATTGGTGAGACTGCACATTAATACAACTTCTATGGAAAACAGTATTACGATACCTCAAAGAACTAAAAGTACACCTACCCATTTGATCTAGCAGTTCTACTAATGGGTATTTACCCACTTTCCCCCAAAAGTCATTTTATCAAAAAGACACCTATACTCAACTGTTTATTGCAGCACAATTGACAATCGCAAAGATGTGGAATCTACTCATGTACCCATCAATTCATGAGTGAATTGACAAAATGTGGTATGTGTATACCATGGAATACTACTCAGCCCCCCAAAAGGATAAATTAATGCCTTTTGCCACAGTTTGGGTGAAACTGGAGACTATTACCCTAAGTGAAGTATCTCAAGAATGGAAAAACAAACACCACACGTACTTGCTATTAAACTGAAACTAACCCATGAGCACACATGTGCACAGAGGGAAGCAAAACTCTGTGGAAATCAAGCAGAGGGGAGAGGGAGGAGGGGATGGGCAAAAACCCACCTAACCGGCACAATGAACACTATCTGGGTGATGGGTACACTTACAGCCCTGATTTAAGTATTACAAAAGTACTTCATGTAACCCAAAACATTGTACCCCCGTAATATTTTTTTTTTAAAAAGAATTTTAAAGTTTTTTAAAAGGAAGCTGAATGGAGGACAAAATCATCATAATCTCAGATGAAGAATAAGTAGGCAAATTTTTTCTCTAGACACAGTGACGTGCACCTATAGACCCAGCTATTCAGGAGACTGAGGCAGAAGGATGGCTTGGTTGTAGTGTGCTATGCTGATTGGGTATCTGCACTAAGTTTGGGATAAATATGT
Organism: Nycticebus coucang; assembly: GCF_027406575.1. Classification (NCBI taxonomy): domain Eukaryota; kingdom Metazoa; phylum Chordata; class Mammalia; order Primates; family Lorisidae; genus Nycticebus; species Nycticebus coucang. The sequence continues at coordinate 59,849,021 of NC_069796.1, read as the reverse complement.
TGACCTCCAGGAAGCAGGGGCTACCAAGTTGTCTAAAGAGGAGTGAACCAGCCCAGGTCAGAGACAGAGCTGGTCAAAACTCCCATGCTAAGACACCTGTAACAGCCATTGCACTCCAGCCTGGGCAACATAATTGGACCCCCATCTCTGAAAAAAGTTTTTTTAAAAGAATTTCTTCCCACAATTACTTTCACAATCAAAAATTAGAAATTAAGAAAAGAAACTACTACTGTATGATATTTTATCCTAAGATGTTATTGCTTTTCGAATGAATCATCAATTTAATTACAGCTTTCCAAGTGATAAAATGTGTGTGTGGTGGGGGGTAGAGGGATGCATTTTGGAATAAAAGAAATATACTAGACAATTTATGATGATGGTAATCCAATTAATGTATGATTCCTCCATATTTGAAGAAAATCAAAATGATTTTTAGAATTAGAAGGGTGTTAAATCTTTAATGATGAAAATACAAGCCTGAAACTAGAGCAGAAGAAAAAGTGGTGTTTGGTGGTAGGTTAGAGGGGGCATTCCTCAGATCCTATCAAATGCCCAAAAGCCATGCTCTATCCATTCTTTCTTCTAGAATGAACCTCCACCCTCATTTTGCAAGGGTAAAGGGACATGAAAGGGGCACTAAGGCCTGAGGAGGTGTGTGTGATCACCAGCACTTTGTGGCTGTTGCCCTGTGCTGCCCAACTTTCGCCCATGCTTTATAGATCTAAGAAGCCTAGTTTCTCTGAAGAAGAATTGTCCACAGAAAAAGCTACTCACTATAGAAAGATAAACAAATCTTGCCTATAACTGAATGCCTTGGTCTATAGTACTAGTCAATCTGTTGCAAGAATGACTTGGGCTACAGGCAGTGAGGAAAGCCTAGCATCTCTGCCTCAGGCTTAACCATGGGAGAGATTTTCTCAGCTTAATACCTGTTGCATGACCTGAGACACGAAAGAACAGTAGCTTTGCCATGGGTATAAACTCACTCCTGCAATTATTAAGGGTTATCAAGAAACAGACTGCATAGTATGGGATGGCGTGTAGCGAAGTTCTTTATTCAGGGATTTGAATTTATACACTTCTAGTCACATACACACTTAATCTATTATCTGTTAGTTTCACCATTACCTCATTTTACCTATCTGAAATTAACTTGTAAAGAAATATCCTGTTACCACATCAACACAATCACTCCTGCAGTAAACATCCTCTTCTAGACACTGACTAATCTCTGGGGCAGGTATCTAAATAAAGATCACAAAGAAGAAAGCAGTCACAGAGGAACAGAGTTAATGGAAGAGTACCTTCAAGAGTTCACTCAGGAGACTGGAGTACAGGCAGGGGTGGAGTCGGCTGGAAATTGAAGAGGCTCTTGTGTGTCCCATCCACAGCCATGAGAACTTAAAGAGCAAGAGGAAGTGAAAGGAAAATTAGGGCAAGGAAACAGATAAAAGAAATCACTCATGAGGAAGAATCAGCAGAAAACTCCAGGCAACATGAAGAACCAGTCCAGAACAACCCTGCCGTGGGACCACGAGGTAGCTACTGCAGAGGATTCCACCTATACAGAAATGTTAGGAATGACAGAAAGGGAATTTAGAATACACATGTTGAAAACAATGAAAGAAATGATGGAAACAATGAAGGAAACTGCTAATAAAGTGGAAAATAAACAAAAGGACATTCAAAAACAGAATCAAATCAGAGATGAACGATATGAAGAATATAAAAAGGATATAGCAGAGCTGAAGGAAATGAAACAGTCAATCAGGGAACTTAAACATGCAATGGAAAGTATCAGCAACAGGTTAGACCATGCAGAAGAAAGAATTTCAGAGGTAGAAGACAAAGTTTTTGAGATAACTCAGATAGTAAAAGAGGCAGAAAAGAAGAGAGAGAAAGCAGAATGTTCACTGTCAGAATTATGGGACTTTATGAAGCGTTCCAACATACGAGTTATAGGAATTCCAGAAGGGGAAGAAGAATGCCCCAGAGGAATGGAAGCCATACTGGAGAATATTATAAAAGAAAATTTCCCAAATATCACCAAAGATTCTGACACACTGCTTTCAGAGGGCTATCGGACCCCAGGTCACCTCAACTCGAACCGAGCTTCTCCAAGACACATTGTGATGAACCTGTCCAAAGTCAAGACCAAAGAAAAGATTCTGCAAGCTGCCAGGAGTAAGCGCCAGTTGACCCACAGGGGCAAATCCATTAGAGTGACCGCAGACTTCTCTAATGAAACTTTCGAAGCAAGAAGACAATGGTCATCTACCTTTAATCTACTTAAACAGAACAACTTCCAGCCCAGAATTCTGTACCCTGCTAAGCTAAGCTTCAAAATTGACGGAGAAATCAAATCATTTACGGATATACAAACATTGAGGAAATTCGCCACAACAAGAACAGCTCTACAGGAAATACTTCAACCTGTTCTGAACACTGACCACCACAATGGATCAGCAGCAAAGTAAGAACTCAGAAATTAAAGGACAGAACCAAACCTCCACACTGATGCAAAAGATAAAACTAAGCAATGGACTCTCACAAAATAAGATGAATAGAATACTACCACACTTATCAATTATCTCAATAAATGTTAATGGCTTGAATTCCCCACTGAAGAGACATAGATTGGTTGAATGGATTAAAAAACACAAGCCATCCATTTGCTGTCTGCAAGAAACACACCTGGCTTCAAAGGACAAATTAAAGCTCCGAGTGAAGGGTTGGAAGACAATTTTTCAGGCAAATGGAATTCAGAAGAAAAGAGGAGTTGCAATCTTATTTTCAGATACATGTGGATTTAAAGCAACTAACGTCAAAAAAGACAAAGATGGTCACTTTACATTGGTCAAGGGAAAAATACAAGAAGACATTTCAATTCTAAATATCTATGCACCCGATTTAAATGCCCCCAGATTCTTGAAACAGACCTTACTCAGTCTGAGCAATATGATATCTGATAATACCATAATAACAGGGGACCTTAACACTCCTCTTACAGAGCTGGACAGATCCTCTAAACAGAAATTAAACAAGGATATAAGAGACTTAAATGAGACCCTAGAACAACTGTGCTTGATAGACGCATATAGAACACTCCATCCCAAAGATAAAGAATATACATTCTTCTCATCACCCCATGGAACATTCTCCAAAATCGATCATATCCTGGGACACAAAACAAATATCAACAGAATCAAAAGAATTGAAATTTTACCTTGTATCTTCTCAGACCATAAGGCACTAAAGGTGGAACTCAACTCTAACAAAAATGCTCGACTCCACCCAAAGGCATGGAAATTAAACAATCTTCTGTTGAATAACAGATGGGTGAAGGAAGAAATAAAACAGGAAATCATTGACTTCCTTGAGCATAACAATGAAGACACAAGCTACCAAAACCTGTGGGATACTGCAAAAGCAGTTTTGAGAGGAAAATTCATCGCTTTAGATGCCTATATTCGAAAAACAGAAAAAGAGCACATCAACAATCTCACAAGAGATCTTCTGGAATTGGAAAAAGAAGAACAATCTAAGCCTAAACTCAGTAGAAGAAAAGAAATATCCAAAATCAAATCAGAGATCAATGAAATTGAAAACAAAAGAATCATTCAGAAAATTAATGAAAAAAGGAAAAAATAAATAAAATAGATAAACCATTGGCCAGACTAACGAGGAATAGAAAAGTAAAATCTCTCGTAACCTCAATCAGAAATGATAAAGGGGAAATAACAACTGATCCCACAGAGATACAAGAGATCATCTCTGAATACTACCAGAAACTCTATGCCCAGAAATTTGACAATGTGAAGGAAATGGATCAATATTTGGAATCACACCCTCTCCCTAGACTCAGCCAGGAAGAAATAGAGCTCCTGAACAGACCAATTTCAAGCACTGAGATCAAAGAAACAATAAAAAATCTTCCAACCAAAAAATGCCCTGGTCCAGATGGCTTCACTCCAGAATTCTATCAAACCTTCAAGGAAGAGCTTATTCCTGTACTGCAGAAATTATTCCAAAAAATTGAGGAAGAAGGAATCTTCCCCAACATATTCTATGAAGCAAACATCAACCTGATACCAAAACCAGGAAAAGACCCAAACAAAAAGGAGAATTTCAGACCAATCTCACTCATGAACATAGACGCAAAAATTCTCAACAAAATCCTAGCCAATAGATTACAGCTTATCATCAAAAAAGTCATTCATCATGATCAAGTAGGCTTCATCCCAGGGATGCAAGGCTGGTTTAACATACGCAAGTCTATAAACGTTATGCACCATATTAACAGAGGCAAAAATAAAGATCACATGATCCTCTCAATAGATGCAGAAAAAACATTTGATAAAATCCAGCATCCTTTTCTAATTAGAACACTGAAGAGTATAGGCATAGGTGGCACATTTCTAAAACTGATTGAAGCTATCTATGACTGAATGGAGTAAAACTGAAAGCTTTTCCTCTTAGAACTGGAACCAGACAAGGTTGTCCTCTGTCACCTTTACTATTCAACATAGTGCTTTAAGTTCTAGCCAATACAATTAGGCAAGACAAGGAAATAAAGGGAATCCAAATGAGAGCAGAGGAGGTCAAACTCTCCCTCTTTGCTGACGACATGATCTTATACTTAGAGAACCCCAAAGACTCAACCACAAGACTCCTAGAAGTCATCAAAAAATACAGTAATGTTTCAGGATATAAAATCAATGTCCACAAGTCAGTAGCCTTTGTGTACACCAATAACAGTCAAGATGAGAAGCTAATTAAGGACACAACTCCCTTCACCATAGTTTCAAAGAAAATGAAATACCTAGGAGTATACCTAACGAAGGAGGTGAAGGACCTCTACAAAGAAAAGTATGAAATCCTCAGAAAGGAAATAGCAGAGGATATTAACAAATGGAATAACATACCATGCTCATGGATGGGAAGAATCAACATTGTTAAAATGTCTATACTTCCCAAAGCAATCTACCTATTCAATGCCATTCCCATCAAAATACCAACATCGTACTTTCAAGATTTGGAAAAAATGATTCTGCATTTTGTATGGAACCAGAAAAAACCCCATATAGCTAAGGCAGTTCTTAGTAACAAAAATAAAGCTGGGGGCATCAGCATACCAGATTTTAATCTGTACTACAAAGCCATAGTGTTCAAGACAGCATGGTACTGGCACAAAAACAGAGACATAGACACTTGGAATCGAATTGAAAACCAAGAAATGAAACTAACATTTTACAACCACCTAATCTTTGATAAACCAAACAAGAACATACCTTGGGGGAAAGACTCCGTATTCAATAAATGGTGTTGGGAGAACTGGATGTCTATATGTAAAAGACTGAAACTGGACCCACACCTTTCCCCACTCACAAAAATTGATTCAAGATGGATAAAGGACTTAAACTTAAGGCATGAAACAATAAAAATCCTCAACGAAAGCATAGGAAAAACACTGGAAGATATTGGCCTGGGGAAAGACTTCATGAAGAAGACTGCCATGGCAATTGCAACAACAAAAATAAACAAATGGGACTTCATGAAACTGAAAAGCTTCTGTACAGCTAAGGAGACAATAACCAAAGCAAAGAGACAACCTACACAATGGGAAAGGATATTTGCATATTTTCAATCAGACAAAAGCTTGATAACCAGGATCTATAGAGAACTCAAATTAATCCACATGAAAAAAGCCAACAATCCCATATATCAATGGGTAAGAGACATGAATAGAACTTTCTCTAAAGACGACAGACGAATGGCTAACAAACACATGAAAAAATGTTCATCATCTCTATATATTAGAGAAATGCAAATCAAAACAACCCTGAGATATCATCTAACCCCAGTGAGAATGGCCCACATCACAAAATCTCAAAACTGCAGATGCTGGCGTGGATATGGAGAGAAGGGAACTCTTTTACACTGCTGGTGGGACTGCAAACTTGTACAACCTTTCTGGAAGGAAGTATGGAGAAACCTCAAAGCACTCAAGCTAGACCTCCCATTTGATCTTGCAATCCCATTACTGGGCATCTACCCAGAAGGAAAGAAATCCTTTTATCATAAGGACACTTGTACTAGACTGTTTATTGCAGCTCAATTTACAATCGCCAAAATGTGGAAACAGCCTAAATGCCCACCAACCCAGGAATGGATTAACAAGCTGTGGTATATGTATACCATGGAATACTATTCAGCCATTAAAAAAAATGGAGACTTTACATCCTTCGTATTAACCTGGATGGACGTGGAAGACATTATTCTTAGTAAAGCATCACAAGAATGGAGAAGCATGAATCCTATGTACTCAATTTTGATATAAGGACAATTATTGACAATTATGGTTATGGGGGGGAACAGAAAGAGGGAAAGAGGGAGGTGGGTGGGGCCTTGGTGTGTGTCACACTTTATGGGGGCAAGACATGATTGCAAGAGGGACTTTACCTAACAATTGCAATCAGTGTAACCTGGCTTATTGTACCCTCAATGAATCCCCAACAATAAAAAAAAAAAAAAAAAAAAAACTTGCAAAAAAAAAATAGAGTTCACTTAGTTTACTCAGTATGAAGTAACAACTGCCTCTTTCCTCAGGGCAGAGCACCTATAGACCTCCTACAGTATGGTTTTAACATACGTCAACCCTCTGGCCCGTATCTCTGAGGAAGGGCGGCATGCCCTTTGGCCTCAGGCTTCACGGGTGCACTACTTCAGAGAATTGACTTGTGGAATTTTAACTCCAGGCAAGCTAACTCTGCGTGTGTCCCAGGCGGGCCCAGGTCCCTTAAGCCTCTGGAAGAATAGCAAGCTGTTTTAAACTCACACTGAGTTCACTTTGTGTGCTTGATGTAGGATATGTTTATTTCTAAATATTATCTTACAATACCCCTTGATTTTCTTTTGCCTTTTAGGAAATTAGGACCTGTTACCCCACCACCACCTGAACAAACAAGATTCAACAGGGCAAAGAGTAAGTCTCTAATGTACTATTTTTGCCAACAACTTGATTTCTTGAATTCTGGACTCCCTCTACTCCCTGCCTATTCTGCCCCATCCTTGCTGACCAGCCCAGGCATCAGGTGTCTGCTTGGTGGGATACCAAAGACAACTCCACGACCATCCATGCATCCTCAGAATGTTTCCTCAAGTCAAAAGAAACCCAAAGTTCTAAATAAATGGTGGTAATGTAAAATGAGATCATCGATAGTGAATTCTGTCAAGACGGACACTACCGTATTTGCTGGAACAGAAGTGCAGACAATTTTGCATCAAGATGGTCTGAGAGAACAGTTTTAATTATATTGAACACATATTAAGTAATGGTGACAATAAGTTGAATTACAAAGGGTAATATTATCTTGTTTTACAAACAAAGCACATTATATAAGGTGTCTATAAAGTTTGTGTGCAATTTTTATTTTAAATTGCACACGAACTTTATAGACCTCTTATATACTAGAATTCAATAGGAAAACATATTCTGGGTTTATAGCAACACTCTCTTTGGAAAAAAATATATATCAAAAAGTTAAAATATTTACCTTTTTATCAGTGTACATGGGCACATAGCAGGGTTATGATAAAAAGTCCTCACAGTCATGTAACCAAGACTGATAGTCCATATTCTTCTTGGTAAAGTATCTCAAGAATGATAGAAAAAGTATCCAATGTACTCAGCCCTACTATGAAACTAATTTATGGCTTTCATATGAAAGCTATAACCCGATTATAACCTAAGAATATGGGGAAGGGGGAGAGGGAGAAGAGGGAGGGGGAGGACGAGCGGAGGGAGGGTGATTGGTGGGATTACACTTACGGTGAATCTTACAAGGGTATATGTGAAACTTAGTAAATGTAGAATATAAATGTCTTAACACAATAACTAAGAAAAAGCTAGGAAGGCTATGTTAACCAGTATGATGAAAATGTGTCAAATGGTCTATAAAACCAGTGTGTGGTGCCCCCATGATTGCATTAATGTACGATCAATAATGTTGATTTAATAATAAAAATTTTAAAAAAAGGACTGGTAGTCAACTAAACAATTTTTTAGTTCAGTTGATCATAAATAATTACAAACAATAGTACTTATATAACTCACCAATTTTAACTTTAGAAATATAAATGTACATTTTTTCATTCATTTGTACATTCTAATTCATTGACAATAGGTCTATTGATTGAAATTGGCCATTTTTTACACAAACTAAACTCATAATGTAATGTCCAGTTTCAATTTCCTTAAAGAGTAATGAGATCTTAAATACACTTACAGAGAAATTCCAATGAATGCAGAGCTCTTGATTTTTACAGTGTTGTTATACCAATCCTTCCCAGTTATTTCTCCCGGTTATTAGAAGGATTAACTGACTATATACATGGTTATATTAACTAGCTATATACGGGGTTTTTAGTGACCTTCTTAATGAAACTTTACAAAGTTTTCAATCTTATTTTTACGTATACACTAACTTTATTTTTACCCATAGAATTCATTGGTTTTCTCATTAGCAAACATATATGATTTCTCTGCATTCCATCAAACAGTGCATGGTAGTAGAAAAAGGAAAGATCAGAGCAAAGTCAAGCACTTTCTCCATCTCTTTCCTAGTGATGTGACTTTGGACATCTCAGTTCAGCTTTCCGGGAAGCAGGTTCTGCCTCAATAAAATGAGAGGGTGTTCTGAGATGAGGAACTCTGTCCTGGCAGAGAAAGAAGTGTGAGGTGCTCATCAACCCACACTCACAAACACTTGTGTATGTAGAGGCTTGAGGGAAGCTGCTTTACACATCAGACTTCTGGATATTGTTTCTTTCCTGGCCTAAAAAAAAAAAATTTTAAAAACTGGAAACCCTGGGGCAGATGACATCAAGTTCAGGCCAACTCTAACTTTCTCTAATTCTTCTTTCCACACCGCCATTTGGAAGAAAGCACTCAAAAAATAGAGTTTGCTGCTGAAAGTAAACCTCTCCTACAAATAAGGTCCCTTGCAACTCTGCGGTTGTTTAAGATTTTAAATATGCAGCCTAATTAGGAGAGAAATTTAAAAAAGAAAGCCTGGCTGCTTTACTTTGGCACAGCCTTCAAATTGTATTCCCATTTGCAAATTTTACCATTGGATTTTTTGCAAAAGTATTTGTTAAGGCCAAGCTCAAGAAAAAAAAGAACAAGAGAAGGAGGAGAAAAAGAAAGAACCAACCAAGCAGCCACGTGGGAGGATAAAGAAGAGCTTGATAAAGATCACCAGGTGACCTCTGCCTCTAGAAATTTCAGGAGCCTTGCATAAATCCAAAGAGGTTTGAAATGTTTAACTAGTTTTTAATGGGGAGCAAATGCACACACACACAACACTCTAATATGCTTTAGCTATATAACCTGAACACCATAAAAAGTCCCGTTATTGGCATTCACAACAACTTCACGATTTAGATAGATGATATTCCTTAGGGGCAGAAGGCAGCCAGGATGCAAGGCAGAAGTTCCTAAAGTTCAGATAGTTTTAGGACATAAAAAATTTCCCATAAGAAGAACTAAGTTCTCTCAAACAAAAAACCAGGAGTGAAAATTTCTTCAATTAATCCCATGTTTTGGACAGAAACAGTGGAAATTCCTAGTTTCATAGGTGACTTTTGCAGAAAGGTTTAAACCAGAATTTTCCCAGGAGGCCATAGCCGGAGCTTTTAAAAGTGTATAAACATGAAAATATGCAGGAAATTTGCATATTCATTACACAAAGTCTACATAGACCGACAAGGTCCACATAGGTGATTCTCGGGTACTTTTTAAGTCCCTATTTTATGGCTGCTACCTTAAGTCAGTCGGTTTGAAAGTTCACTCATCTATATTCCCTCTCAGCTAATATTTCTGTCTGCAGTCCCCTGAGGGGAGGCACATTCACTTAATTCATAGAATCATAGGTGGGATTATGAGATGTGAAAGTTGAAAGGATTTTGTTTTCCACCTGACATACAGAATTAGAGAAATAATGGCAAGGTCATCTGAAATGTTCCCATGACCCCTCAGAGCTGGTGAACCACAGTTTGGGAAACATTGCCCTAAAGGGAGAAAATGCACAGAAACCCACCTACAAGTTTAGATGATCCTGGTCTTTGGAGTCAAATAATAGTGGGTCTTTGTCTCAGCTCTGCATGTCACTAACCAAAATTTGGCAAGTTGCTGAACTTTTCAGAGGCTTTATTTCTTCATCTGTAAAATGAAAATTCTAATAAATACTGTCTCTTATTTGTGCAAATTAAAGGAGATACCTGTAAAGTGTTTACAGCAATGCCTGGATTTAGTTCATCATTGTTTCAGATTATTAACCCTGTCCTTTGCTGCAAGACTTGGTTGATGTTTAATAGCCTCAAAAGTGTCTTATAAGTAATTTTTCCTGAGTAAATATCCATAGTCAAACATTTTATGTTCCACATGAGCATAAGAACTAAGGTTATCCATGGGATGGAATTTAAATACCCTAAATTTTTTTTTAACTAAGGTAATTAATCTTGTTCCAAATCACCACCTATGCCCATAATCCTTCAACAGTGAGTTCAGGTCACCATGCCCTCTGTCCTTCTTAGAGCCCCACGTCACTGACCTTGTTATGCTCACTTTAAAAAAAGAATCATATGGTTCTGAGCTGCTTCAGGAGCAAGGGTACAATTAGACGTCTATTTTTCCCTTCCAGCTATTCCATTTATAAAGAAGGAATAAAGAAACAAAACTCAGCTTAAAGAAAAAAGAGGTTAAGCCCAGCCCTGGCTGCTTTTAATTTGAGGCATTTCAGTATGGTGATTTCTCAAAGTCATTGAGGGCTAATGGTGCAATCCGATTTTGCCTAGATGAATTTCCCATGACAAACAATATTGGCTCATCATTTGTGGTCGTGATGGAGTGCCAGTATTTTTCTTCCTCCAAAGCTTGAGTAGGACAGCATGGAGCTCTTATGTTCCTTGGGACATTTGTTTCCAATTTTGCAAACACTGTGAATGTGGTTATTTTTGTAGCTCTGTTAGGAAAGTGCATGGCATTTGGTTTTTCTTGTTGGAGTTAATTATAAATCATTAGATTTTCAGTGCCCACAACAAAGTCCTTGGACCTTGAAGCTCAATCATTGTTGATTGCAATAGTCCTGCCCACAGCCCCCACCTCTTGCTAGATCTTTCCATTTCTCATTATGGAGCAGGAGGGAGGAGGGGGCGTTATTTTAAGATGTTTTTATTGGCTTCTAAATGGAAAGCTTTGGTTCCAAGTTCTTCTTTTTTCCCAGAGCAAGATAAACTTTTGGAGGTTGTAAATCATGGGATTTTTTTTGCATCACTTGACAGGGTCCATGTTTAAAAGTCATTCCAATCACCTCTCTGATGACTTAGGAAGCAAGAAGAGTTGCCTACACATCATTAAAAGGACCCTTTCAGTAGCACTGGGCCTATGCCCACATCTGTTGCTTTAGGATGATAAATCATTCCTATTTTCACCGCCTTCCCACCTCCATCTTCCACTTACAGAAAACAGCATTGGGACCTGACTGGTAAAGTTAGGGCCAGGCATTGACAAAACGGGGAGGCCTCAGACGAGAAGCCCTCCTCCCTCCTCCGCCTCTGAACAGAGCCCTCTTCCTGCCCACAGTAAGACCGTCACATTTTTGCACTGCTATAAATACCCATCCTATCTCACATATCAGAACAGCGCCCACAGTCCCAAGATTTTTCTCATTAAAATATCCCTAACCCAGGGTGACAGAGTGAGACTTTGTCTCTCTCTCACACACACACACACACACACACACACACACACACACACACACACACAAACGCATCCCTGCCCTGCATGTTATTTTCCCACAGGGCTCTGTTTCCTGCTAGAGAGCAAGTGATTAACCTAATTTTTAAAATAAATATATAAATACCAGCATTTGTGTATCAATAGGTGCCAGCCATAATGAAGTGATGAAAAGACTTGTTTTCTACTGTTGTGTGTTTTGGTTTTTCCAAGCTCTCCCTTCATCCAACTTTGGTTGAATCAGAATGGGAGGCTGAGATTCTTTCTTGTTCTCCTCTCTACCCCCAAAACCTAGAACAAAACACTGCAAGCTTCGAGAACTATTTATGAATGAATGAGGGTCTATCTGCTTTTCCTTCCTTCTCCACCCATGAAGCCAACTTTGAGTGGGACCCTGGGAGCCGACTTTGCACACCACGGAGCTGATAAAATAGATTCAGAGTACCTTAGAATGTTGATGTCTCAACCACTTAGCCCAACTTTGCCCCTTCATATATCACAAGACTGAGGCCCAGGAAGGCAAAGTTTCTCTCCCAAGGTCAAACAGTTACTGACTGTGGTGCAGAACCTGATAGCAGGATTCTGGACTCACAGGGCAACACTCATCACCTCTGGGTTGCTGTCTTGTTCTTTATTTTTCAATATAAGCCTTCTGAGAAGCTTTACTAAAAATAACCAAGACATATCAGATGTCTTCAACAGTTTCTGTGAGGGTTTTTCTTGTGTTTTTTCCCCCTACTTTCTAAGCTGGAGTTCCAAGTTTGAATGTTGCTTGTAGGAAATTAGACTATATGAAAAAAAGTCAAGTTTATTATCCCTTCACCTTATTTTTCATGCAAAAATATATTTTTAAATGTCAGTATTGCATGGGAGGGAGGCGGTGATAGGAAGTACAGAGTCAGAGGACAGTTGGAGTCGGGCAGACAATTTGAGCGCTGGCTCAGGTCCACCCTCTGTCAAATGATATTGATCTTTGGTTTCGATCTCCACTTACTAAAGATCCAACTAGTTACATGTGCTTTAAATGACTTTGTGTTCGTGTCAGAAGGAGAGACTGCAAAATATACATAGATAATTGCCAATTAATTCCAATATATGTTTGGCCCCAACAGTCCACTAAATGGCTCTTGTTAGAGTATCCAAAGACCTCACTCATTCAAAAAGTATTCCCTAATCTTTTTGTTTCTTTTCTTCTCAGAAACATTTGGCAGTGTTGACCACTCTTTCCTTCTTGGCATACCACTTCTCTGTAGCTAATGAGGCTCTACTTTTAACCATACATACACACACCCCACACCTTATGATTATGGGAGAAGTAGAGGATTCTGAAAATATAAATTCTCATCCCCTTTTTCCTACCTTTCTACCCCCAGGAAACCCCAAAAGCTAGAGACATAATTAGACACTCAGCTGAAACCAACACATAGCCTTTGGAGACTGTCTTTGGGTGGCTACCACTTACAAGCAGAACCTGAGATAAGGATTTCGGGACACACATTTACAGAGGTGATCCCAGGAAGCACCCAGAGGAAATGAGGGAGGAAGTAGGCAAAAAGGGAGGAAAGCCAATTAAAGCCAACTAATCAGCACATTATCACTAAGGGCAACTGGGGCCTCTGCCCTATGTGGAGTTCTCTAAGAGGCTTTGGAAACACACCTCAGAATTGTTCAACTGGAGGGTGAGGGAGCTGTGGTATTTATCCTCTAACTCTTGCCCACTTCAGTAGAAAACCCTCAAGGGGCATCAACTCTGCCATGCTCTGGCCTGCCCCTCATGGCCCCCAAGGGCTCTGTAGCACCCAAACCCCTGCAGGACAGCCTGGACCTATAAGGGAGCTGTCTACAGCTGAGGAGGTGCTGAGGAGGTGCCGAGGAGTGATGTGCAGGCACCACCACCATTTGCTGTAGAGAGCCACAGGTGGTCAAAAGCTTCCACTCCTCCAAAAAAGAGTGTCCTGCAGCTAAGGATGTGGAGCCTATGAGGGGAGGAGGAGTTAGAGGTTTAGCTGCACAGAGCAATCATATGAAATCCAGTGGGCAGCTGCCTTTTCCTCTAAATAGTAGACTTATTATTTCTCATCTTGCTCAGTCTGGACACTTCAGCTTTAAAGATTAAAGAAAACCACACACACATGTTTCTTGGGGAGGACTTTCCTGATCTCCTGTCATGCCCTTCCCTTTGGTGACATTTGTGATGATCATAAATAATTGTCCATTTTCCCCCAAGGACTCTACATTCTCTTAGTGCAGGAGCATGTCTGTCATTCACTTCTGTGTTGCCAGCACATAGCACAGAGCCTCCATAAATATCTGTAGGGGTGTTATTTGGGCATGTATTTAACTTAGCTTGGTTGTGGGTTATTTTGTGTTTAGTGTGCAAGAATCAATTTAGGCCTCCTGGCTCATTTTTGTCTGTTTTTACTTGATCAACTGAGCTTCTTCTGTGGTTCCTCAAAGCAGCTTAAGTCAGTAAAGACCCAGGTGAGAGTATCCTATCTAGTTTCATTAAAGGAAATTTGCTAAAAATCCCTCCTTTCAACCTGCTTACTGTCAGGACCCATTTATAAAGCATGAAGCTTACAACTACAAGGATTTAATCAGGTTTCCTCTTTTTTAAGAGGGTGAAAACTCAGCTTCCTCATTGGGTGAGGTGCATGATGTTATCACTGCCTCTTCTGGAAAGGACAAGCCTATTACATTTAACTTTCTCTGGTTGTTACTATGGAGGGTGGGGAGGGGGACTGGTGGATTAGCTACCCTCAGATACCATGAAGGAAAAAGGAAGTACAGACAGGGAGAGTGGCCCAACTCATTCTTAGGAGATTGTTCTCCAATTCTCTGCCATTGTATTTTCAGTCAAGACAAATAGCAATAATTTACTCATGTTAACTCAAGTAAAGGATTTCTCTCTCTCTTTCTTTATATTCCTTTCTCTAACCAACTTGTTCATCATTTCTGCATCATCCTGTGTTCTCCTCCTCATATACTGACATTTTTGTTCGACCTTCTCACTACCTGATAACAGGCACTTTTTGTTTTCTCAATTCCATATCCCAAAAGAGGAATCTGGCATGCCCTGCTCGTTTGTATTGAGACAATTCCAATAGCAAGCCATAGGGTATTGGCAAGCCCATAGACAATGCTCTAGCTCTGAGATGAATATCATCCAGTATGGTGGAAATGAGAATGGTAAAAGAGAATTTGAAGGCATAACCCTGGAACATGGGTACACCCACTCAGATAACAGTGAAGGTGGAATGCCCTAAGAAAGCAGAGTAGATGGTGTAAACAGCTAAAAATATTAACCACTGTGCAATCCTCCCCAACAGGGGCTCATAGCTGGTGACTAAGAACACAGAGTTCTTAAATTTTTTTAAGGCAGATGTGAGAGCCTTTCCCTCAATAGCCCCTTGCAGTTTGACCATTTCCAACTATAAGCGTCTTCAACTCTCTGCCTGGGGCTATTGTCAATCATAGCTGCCTGCCCAACCCATGCTCAAGGTCAGGCAGAGGGACCTGGGAGTTGATGGCACCAGGAGCCATCTTCAGTCAGCGACAACTAGGAGTCAGTAAATACCCCCAGACGCTTTGGCCCTTAGGTGGGGCAACTCAGCAGCACATTCTATACTTTGTCCCAGAGGTCCAGAGCCACAACTGAGTATGGGGCTCAACTACAAATACTGTATTTGCTCCCTTCCCTTCCTTGTCTCGCTCTACTGCCTGTGCCTCTGAGATCTACAAATCTTAGTTCAAGGTGTGATGCCTAGACACTCAACCTACAAAAAGAATTTTCAACTTTAAGAGTTTAAACCAATACTTGCTCCAGATCTATTCTCCAAGTCTTGATCTCCTCCCACTCTATCATGATTCCCTTGTTCCTGCTCTATAAAGCCATCACATCAAGACACACAAATAACAAAATCCCCAAAGTTATCATTTCCTACTGTATGGTGTGTTTGCTCTGTTGATATCATTGGGCAAGCAAGTGGTTAGCGCCTAGATCTTCTGAATTTGTGGAACAGGTTATGTCTCAGCAAGAAAAACAATAACTTAAAC
This sequence comes from Nycticebus coucang, assembly GCF_027406575.1. Classification (NCBI taxonomy): domain Eukaryota; kingdom Metazoa; phylum Chordata; class Mammalia; order Primates; family Lorisidae; genus Nycticebus; species Nycticebus coucang. Next base: position 59,833,168 of record NC_069796.1, on the reverse strand, counting down.
CAGCTTAAGAAATGAACCAAGTGATCCAGTCTCAGAAATCTGTTACAGTTGGAAAAGATGTAGTCAACGATCAAAAAGGTAATTTTGAAAACAAGTTTTTCAAATGAAAATGTAGACTATGTCCATGCTTAAGAATTCAATATCAACATCATAGAGATGTCAGTTCTGCCAAGTTAATGTATAAATTTAATGCAGTCCAAAAAAAATATTTTTTAACTATTTTCATATGGAAAAATAAAGAAGTAAAACTAGGCCAGAAAACTTTATTAAAAAAAAAGTAATAAGGCCAAATTAGCCCTGCCAAATATTAAAATCTGATAAAAAGCTTCATTAATAATAGCAATATAACATTGGCCTATAAATGGACATATCAATAGAATATTCCTGCAATGGACCCCCAAATATACAGAAATTTAATATATGAGAAGGGCATATTATTAAAGAAATGCATCACACAATGAGTAGCCATATGGAGGGGAAAAAAGATTGAATCCATTCCTCTATCCTTAAAATAAAATAAATTACAGATGGAGCAAATATTTAAATGTAAAAAATGAAAACAACAAAATTATTAAGAAACAATGGAAGAAATTTTTTTTTTTGTAGAGACAGAGTCTCACTTTATGGCCCTCGGTAGAGTGCCGTGGCATCACACAGCTCACAGCAACCTCCAACTCCCAGGCTTAAGTGATTCTCTTGCCTCAGACTCCCGAGTAGCTGGGACTACAGGCGCCCACCACAACGCCCGGCTATTTTTTGGTTGCAGTTCAGCTGGGGCTGGGTTTGAACCCGCCACCCTCGGTATATGGGGCCGGCGCCTTACCAACTGAGCCACAGGCGCCGCCCAGAAGAAATATTTTGTACAATCTTGGAATAGGGAACACCTTTCAAGCATGACATATAAATCAGTAGTCATGGAAGAAAACACTTAAATTTGACTACACAAAAATAAAACATTTTGCATACGAAAAACTTCCATGAGCAAAGTCAAAAAAAAAAAACATGACCAAAAAAAAAAAAAAAAAGATATATCTGTAAAACTCATATCACAAATGGCTTAGTTTCCTAGCATATAAAGAGCTGCTAGAATTTCTTTTTTTTTTTTTTTTTTTATTGTTGGGGATTCATTGAGGGTACAATAAGCCAGGTTACACTGATTTCAATTGTTAGGTAAAGTCCCTCTTGCAATCATGTCTTGCCCTCATAAAGTGTGACACACACCAAGGCCCCACCCCCCTCCCTCCTTCCCTCTTTCTGCTTCCCCCCCATAACCTTAATTGTCATTAATTGTCCTCATATCAAAATTGAGTACATAGGATTCATACTTCTCCATTCTTGTGATGCTTTACTAAGAATAATGTCTTCCACTTCCATCCAGGTTAATACGAAGGATGTAAAGTCTCCATTTTTTTTAATAGCTGAATAGTATTCTATGGTATACATATACCACAGCTTGTTAATCCATTCCTGGGTTGGTGGGTATTTAGGCTGTTTCCACATTTTGGCGATTGTAAATTGAGCTGCAATGAACAGTCTAGTACAAGTGTCCTTATGATAAAAGGATTTTTTTCCTTCTGGGTAGATGCCCAGTAATGGGATTGCAGGATCGAATGGGAGGTCTAGCTTGAGTGCTTTGAGGTTTCTCCATACTTCCTTCCAGAAAGGTTGTACTAGTTTGCAGTCCCACCAGCAGTGTAAAAGTGTTCCCTTCTCTCCACATCCACGCCAGCATCTGCAGTTTTGAGATTTTGTGATGTGGGCCATTCTCACTGGGGTTAGATGATATCTCAGGGTTGTTTTGATTTGCATTTCTCTAATATATAGAGATGATGAACATTTTTTTCATGTGTTTGTTAGCCAATCGTCAGTCATCTTTAGAGAAGGTTCTATTCATGTCTCTTGCCCATTGATATATGGGATTGTTGGTTTTTTCATGTGGATTAATTTGAGTTCTCTATAGATCCTAGTTATCAAGCTTTTGTCTGATTGAAAATGTGCAAATATCCTTTCCCATTGTGTAGGTTGTCTCTTTGCTTTGGTTATTGTCTCCTTAGCTGTACAGAAGCTTTTCAGTTTCATGAAGTCCCATTTGTTTATTTTTGTTGTTGCAATTACAATGGCAGTCTTCTTCATGAAGTCTTTCCCCAGGCCAATATCTTCCAGTGTTTTTCCTATGCTTTCTTGGAGGATTTTTATTGTTTCATGCCTTAAATTTAAGTCCTTTATCCATCTTGAATCAATTTTTGTGAGTGGGGAAAGGTGTGGGTCCAGTTTCAGTCTTTTACATGTAGACATCCAATTCTCCCAACACCATTTATTGAATAGGGACTTTCCCCCAAGGTATGTTCTTGTTTGGTTAATCGAAGATTAGGTGGTTGTAAGATGTTAGTTTCATTTCTTGGTTTTCAATTCAATTCCAAGTGTCTATGTCTCGGTTTTTGTGCCAGTACCATGCTGTCTTGAGCACTATGGCTTTGTAGTACAGACTAAAATCTGGTATGCTGATGCCCCCAGCTTTAGTTTTGTTACTAAGAACTCCCTTAGCTATATGGGGTTTTTTCCGGTTCCATACAAAATGCAGAATCAGTTTCTCCAAATCTTGAAAGTACGATGTTGGTATTTTGATAGGAGTGTCATTGAATAGGTAGATTGCTTTGGGAAGTATAGACATTTTAACAATGTAGATTCTTCCCATCCATGAGCATGGTATGTTCTTCCATTTGTTAATATCCTCTTCTATTTCCTTTCTGAGGAGTTCATAGTTTTCTTTATAGAGGTCCTTCACCTCCTTCGTAAGGTATATTCCTAGGTATTTCATTTTCTTTGAGACTATGGGGAAGGGAGTTGTGTCCTTAATTAGCTTCTCATCTTGACTGTTATTGGTGTACACAAAGGCTACTGACTTGTGGACATTGATTTTATATCCTGAAACATTACCGTATTTTTTGATGACTTCTAGGTGTCTTGTGGTTGAGTCTTTGGGGTTCTCTAAGTATAAGATCATGTCGTCAGCAAAGAGGGAGAGTTTGACCTCCTCTGCTCCCATTTGGATTCCCTTTATTTCCTTGTCTTGCCTAATTGTATTGGCTAGAACTTAAAGCATTATGTTGAATAGTAAAGGTGACAGAGGACATCCTTGTCTCATTCCAGTTCTAAGAGGAAAAGCTTTGAGTTTTACTCCATTCAGTAAAATATTGGCTGTGGGTTTGTCATAGTTAGCTTCAATCAGTTTTAGAAATGTGCCACCTATGCCTATACTCTTCAGTGTTCTAATTAGAAAAGGATGCTGGATTTTATCAAATGCTTTCTCTGCATCTATTAAGAGGATCATGTGATCTTTATTTTTGCCTCTGTTAATATGGTGGATAACGTTTATGGACTTGCGTATGTTAAACCAGCCTTGCATCCCTGGGATGAAGCCTACTTGATCATGATGAATGACTTTTTTGATGATAAGCTGTAATCTATAGGCTAGGATTTTGGTGAGAATTTTTGCATCTGTGTTCATTAGTGAGATTAGTCTGAAATTCTCCTTTTTGTTTGGGTCTTTTCCTGGTTTCGGTATCAGGGTGATGTTTGCTTCATAGAATGTGTTGGGGAAGATTCCTTCTTCCTCAATTTTTTGGAATAATTTCTTCCTTGAAGAAATTCCTTGAAGGTTTGAAAGAATTCTGGAATGAAGCCATCTGGACCAGGGCATTTTTTGGTTGGAAGACTTTTTATTGTTTCTTTGATCTCAGTGCTTGAAATTGGTCTGTTCAGGAGCTCTATTTCTTCCTGGCTGCATCTAGGGAGAGGGTGTGATTCCAAATATTGATCCATTTCCTTCACATTGTCAAATTTCTGGGCATAGAGTTTCTGGTAGTATTCAGAGATGATCTCTTGTATCTCTGTAGGATCAGTTATTATTTCCCCTTTATCATTTCTGATTGAGGTTACGAGAGATTTTACTTTTCTATTCCTCGTTAGTCTGGCTAATGGTTTATCTATTTTATTTATTTTTTCAAAAAACCACCTCCTTGTTTCATTAATTTTTCTGAATGATTCTTTTGTTTTCAATTTCATTGATCTCTGATTTGATTTTGGATATTTCTTTTCTTCTACTGAGTTTAGGCTTAGATCGTTCTTCTTTTTCCAATTCCATAAGATGGCTTGTGAGATTGTTGATGCGCTCTCTTTCTGTTTTTTGAACGTAGGCATCTAAAATGATGAATTTTCCTCTCAAAACTGCTTTTGCAGTATCCCACAGGTTTTGGTAGCTTGTGTCTTCATTGTTGTTATGCTCAAGGAAGTTAATGATTTCCTGTTTTATTTCTTCCTGCACCCATCTGTTATTCAACAGAAAATTGTTTAATTTCCATGCCTTTGTGTGGGGTTGAGTGATTTTGTTAGAGTTGAGTTCCACCTTTAGTGCCTTATGGTCTGAGAAGATACAAGGTAAAATTTCAATTCTTTTGATTCTGTTGATATTTGTTTTGTGTCCCAGGATATGATCAATTTTGGAGAATGTTCCATGGGGTGATGAGAAGAATGTATATTCTTTATCTTTGAGGTGGAGTGTTCTATATGCGTCTATCAAGCACAGTTGTTCTAGGGTCTCATTTAAATCTCTTATATCTTTGTTTAATTTCTGTTTAGAGGGTCTGTCCGGCTCTGTAAGAGGAGTGTTAAAGTCCCCTGTTATTATGGTATTATCAGATATCATATTGCTCAGACTGAGTAAGGTCTGTTTCAAGAATATGGGAGCATTAAAATTGGGTGCATAAATATTTAGAATTAAAATGTCTTCTTGTTGTTTTTTTCCCTTGACCAATATAAAGTGACCGTCTTTGTCTTTTTTGACTTTAGTTGCTTTAAATACACATGTATCTGAAAATAAGATTGCAACTCCTCTTTTCTTCTGAATTCCATTTGCCTGAAAAATTGTCTTCCAACCCTTGACTTGGAGCTTTCATTTGTCTTTTGAAGCCAGGTGTGTTTCTTGCAGACAGCAAATGGATGGTTTGTGTTTTTTAATCCAGTCAGCCAATCTATGTCTCTTCAGTGGGGAATTCAAGCCGTTAACATTTATTGAGATAATCGATAAGTGTGGTAGTATTCTATTCATCTTATTTTGTGAGAGTCCATTGCTTAGTTTTATCCTTTGCATCAGTGTGGAGGTTAGGTTCTGTCTGTTAATTTCTGAGTGCTTACTTTGCTGCTGATCCATCGTGGTGGTCAATGTGCAGAACAGGTTGAAGTATTTCCTGTAGAGCTGGTCTTGTTGTGGCGAATTTCCTCAATGTTTGTATATCCGTAAATGATTTGATTTCTCCATCAATTTTTTTTTTTTTTTTTTTTTTTGTAGAGACAGAGTCTCACTGTATGGCCCTCGGTAGAGTGCCGTGGCGTCACACAGCTCACAGCAACCTCCAACTCCTGGGCTTAAGCGATTCTCTTGCCTCAGCCTCCCGAGTAGCTGGGAACACAGGCGCCTGCCACAACGCCCGGCTATCTTTTGGTTGCAGTTCAGCCGGGGCCGGGTTTGAACCCGCCACCCTCAGTATATGGGGCCGGCGCCTTACCGACTGAGCCACAGGCACCGCCCCTCTCCATCAATTTTTAAGCTTAGCTTAGAAGGGTACAGAATTCTGGGCTGGCAATTGTTCTGTTTAAGTAGATTAAAGGTAGATGACCATTGTCTTCTTTCTTGGAAAGTTTCATTAGAAAAGTTTGCGGTCACTCTGATGGATTTGCCCCTGTAGGTCAACTGGAGCTTACTTCTGGCAGCTTGCAGAATCTTTTCTTTTGTCTTGACTTTGGACAGGTTCATCACAATGTGTCTTGGAGAAGCTCGGTTCGAGTTGAGGCGACCTGGGGTCCGATAGCCGTCTGAAAGCAGTGTGTCAGAATCTTTGGTGATATTTGGGAAATTTTCTTTTATAATATTCTCTAGTATGGCTTCCATTCCTCTGGGGCATTCTTCTTCCCCTTCTGGAATTCCTATAACTCTTATGTTGGAACGCTTCATAAAGTCCCATAATTCTGACAGTGAACATTCTGCTTTGTCTCTGTTCTTTTCTGCCTCTTTTACTATCTGAGTTATCTCAAGAACTTTGTCTTCTACCTCTGAAATTCTTTATCTGCATGGTCTAACCTGTTGCTGATACTTTCCATTGCATCTTTAAGTTCCCTAATTGACTGTTTCAGTTCCTTGAGCTCTGCTATATCTTTTTTATAGTCTTCATATCTTTCATCTCTTATTTGATTCTGTTTCTGGGTTTCCTTTTGGTTATTTTCCACTTCATTAGCAGTTTCCTTCATTGTTTCCATCATTTCTTTCATTGTTTTCAACATGTGTATTCTAAATTCCCTTTCTGTCATTCCTAACATTTCTTTATAGATGGAATCATCTGCAGTAGCTACCTCATGGTCCCTTGGCGGTGTTGTTCTGGACTGGTTCTTCATGTTGCCTGGAGTTTTCTGCTGATTCTTCCTCATGAGTGATTTCTTTTATCTGTTTCCATGCCCTAATTTTCCTTTCACTTCCTCTTGCTCTTTAAGTTCTCGTGCCTGGACTAAGGGTTCGATGAGTTCTTTTGGTACAGGACCAGAATGGTGAGAAGGTTGAAGAGCAAGAAAGGGATGAAAGAAAGGAGGACCGAGTGATAAGAAAAAAAAAAAATAGAGAAAGGAGAGGGGGTGGGTAAAAGGAATATTGACAAAAAGAAGAGAGGCACAGAAAGAGGGAGACAGCAATATAGGTGTACAGTAGGGTACTTTGACACAACCTTAAAAAAAAACCACCTTCTGGGGGTGCCCAGTTGGGTGGTTCCCTTGAGGTCAGCAGCTCTTTGCTAACCTGATCAGACACAGTACCCCACCTCCACCAAGTAGAGAGAAAAGACAAAAATGCTATAAATCCAACCAAAACAAGCAAACAGAAAATTTTACAGGATAAAATTGAGTGAAAAAAACAAATAATAGCGGTAGAAACACTAGCAAAAATGAAGTTCTAGTTATTGAAAAAGGCAGCAATGGGAAATTATAATTAAACTAGAAAAATTGAGAAAGAAAAAGGATCTGTATGGAAAAGGTTGAAATTAAAAAACAAAACAACATCAACAACATCAAAATAAACAAAAAAACAACCAAACCAAAAAAAAAAAAAAGAAAGAAAAAGAAAAAAAACACAACCAAAAACAAAGCAGTATGTATATGTTATTGAATATTGTCTGGGCAACACATGGTCTTCTGGGGCATGAGATGTTAATCACAGTTCTGATACCACTGGAGGCTGCTGATTTCTCAAACCCCAGCAGGTAGACACCCTAAATCTCTCTTCAGCCCACTTAAAAGGCACTTTGAACTTGTAAACTTGCTGAGCAAAAGCTTTCCCAGGAAAGTGCTTGTCACTGGAATCACTGCTGAAGTGGCTATCCACTTACCCAGTGTGCCAAAACTGGTCTCCCTCTGCCCCCAAGGGTTAGGGCTGCAAGGCGGCTCAGACCCCACCCTTAGGCTACTCAGTCACTGGGTTACCAGCTCCCACCCAATTCTAGCTCTGCGACCCTGAGGGCAAAGCTTGCCAGGGCAGATCACTCACAATGGCTCCCTGTGACCCACAGCCAACCACTATTAGCTCCGTCTGGCTCAGCGGCTCAGACTGGGGCCCTAGACAATGGCCAAAGTTCTCCACACTCCCACTCAGGCTCTTTCCAAGGCCATTCAACTGAGTGCCAAGTCCAAAGACACCAAAACAGTTTACAGGTAAGGCCTTTCTGGTTTGCAGTCTCGCTGCTACTGAACTTACAGTTGCGGGTGGGTTTAGACGGATTGAACACACGCGACCACTTGCCAGTTTTCCACTGTTTTAGTCCTCCTCTTGGGGTCCAGAAGTCTCTCGCTGACTCCCTGTATCCTCACAGGGGTGATGATAGGCAGATCCCACCCACCAGAGATGCCTGGAGTCCTATCTCCCCAGACTCACGGTGCCCATATGCAAGGAAGCTATTACTCGACCGCCATTTTGCTCTCTCCCCTCTAGACATTCTTTCTTTTTTTCTTTTTTTTTTTTTATTAAATCATAGCTGTATACATTAATGTCATCATGGGGCACCACACCTTGGTTTCATGGACCATTTGACACATTTTCATCACACTGGTTAACATAGCCTTCCTGGCATTTTCTTAGTTATTGTGCTAAGACATTTACATTCCACATTTACTAAGTTTCACATGTACCCTTGTAAAGTGCACCACAGGTATAATCCGACCAATCTTCCTCCATCTGCCCACCTTCCCCCTTCCTCCCCTCCCTTTTCCCCTTCCCCCTATTCTTAGGTTGTAACTGGGTTATAGCTTTCATATGAAAGCCATAAATTAGTTTCATAGTAGGCTGAGTACATTGGATACTTTTTCTTCCATTCTTGAGATACTTTACTAAGAAGAATATGTTCTAGCTCCATCCATGTAAATATGAAAGAGGTAAAGTCTCCATCTTTCTTTAAGGCTGCATAATATTCCATGGTGTACATATATCACTATTTATTAATTTATTCGTGGATTGATGGGCACTTGGGCTTTTTCCATGACTTAGCAATTATGAATAGGGCTGCAATAAACATTCTGGTACAAATATCTTTGTTATGATGTGATTTTTGGTCTTCTGGGTATATGGCTAGTAGAGGAATTATAGGATTGAATGGCAGATCTATTTTTAGATCTCTAAGTGTTCTCCAAACATCTTTCCAAAAGGAATGTATTAATTTGCATTCCCACCAGCAGTGTAGAAGTGTTCCCATTTCTCCACATCCATGCCAACATCTCTGGTCTTGGGATTTTGTGATATAGGCTACTCTTACTGGAGTTAGATGATATCTCAAAGTAGTTTTGATTTGCATTTCTCTGATGATTAAAGATGATGAGCATTTTTCATATGTCTGTAGGCCGTGCGCCTGTCTTCTACAGAAAAGTTTCTCTTCAAGTCCCTTGCCCAGCCTGCGATGGGATCACTTGTTCTTTTCTTGCTTATACATTTAAGTTCTCTATGGATTCTGGTTATTAAACCTTTGATGAAGACATAACCTGCAAAAATCTTCTCCCATTCTGAGGCCTGTTTGCTTGCTTTACTTACTGTGTTCTTGGCTGTGCTGCTTGATATTCTTATGCAAAATCAACAACTTAGCATTTGCTAACAAATGTGCAAAGGATACAAGTGGATAGTACATAGACAAGGAAGTACGAATGCTCCTGAAATGTGATTAGTTTCAGTCATGATAAGAAATGCTTAATCTGGGTGGCGCCTGTGGCTCAAAGGAGTAGGGCGCCAGCCCCATATACCGGAGGTGGCGGGTTCAAACCCGGCCCCAGCCAAAAACTGCAAAAAAAAGAAAAAAAACTATAGTGAATTATCACTTTTCGTGTATCAAATTGGCCACACAAAAGAAGTTTAATATCATTCTGTGTTTGAGGCTGCTGGGAACCTCCATCCTCACACTACTAGTACAAATATAAAGGGCAAGGTCTACTGAAATTATAAAAGCACAAATCCTTTGATCTGGCACTTCCATTTCTGTGGGCAGTTTAGAACCCTGTCTGGAACAGAGGCTTGTGAACTTTTTTTTTTTTCAGTTTTTTTGTTTTTTTTTTTGGCCGAGCCTGGGTTTGAACCCATAACCTCCAGTATATAGGGCCAGCACCCTACTCCTTTGAGCCACAGGCACTGCCCTGAACGTTTTCTATAAGGAGCCAAATAGTAAGTTGACCACCCAAGGAACTGTAACAAACTGGTCAGGTGGTCAACATAGGGAACTAGGCCTACTATACTAATACATACATGTGATGCACGTCCAGTCTATGAAAATCAGGTCAGCTGAAGTAGATAATCAATGTAGGGAGGTGGTCAACTACAGAGGTTCTACAGTATTTCAGGCTTTGCAAGCCATGTGGTCTCTATTTCAACTATTCTATCACAGGGGGGTGAAATCAGTCACAGATAATACAGGGTTGCTGTAAAGTTCGTGTTCAATTTAAAATAGTGTGCAAGATTTCACACAAATTTTATGGACACCCTATATATGAAATCAGCTTGGCAAATTTCAGTCAAACTATTTACAAAACAGCTTGTGGCTGGGATTTGGCCTATAGGACATAGTTTGCCGATTCCTACTCCAGGAGCCAGCTGAAGCAAAAAGATTGGGTGTACCCTTAATGTGTCAGAAACTACTGGCTGTCCCCAAGCTCCATTTCTCCAAGTTAGTAAAAGATCTATAGTTGGGACTCAAATGCCCAGACAGGAATTACATTATTTCTCAGCCCTTTTGGTACCTTGTTGGCTATGTAACTAAGCATCGAGATTGTTTAAGATCTCTGTCACTGGACTTCTGTTCTATCTCCCTTCTCACTGACTGCTGACAATGACCAGAAGGGCATTAAAGCCACGTGCCATACTAAAAGGGCAGAGCTGCCATCAGCCAGGACCCCTGAATGACTAAGTGGAGCAGAGTGGCCCAGTCCTGCACCTAATAAAAATTGTTCCAAATCTGACCTGGGGGAGAAAATGTTTTCGCTTCACCAGCTCCTTCTGAAGTTAGTATTCCTGATAAAATGTTTAAGCAATTTTCTGTGAACTTTAATGGGATTAAGGTTTGCTCTGGGAAACCAATTACCCACATGCCCAATTAACCACACACTCGGTTGCCAACTGTCAGTCAAGGGCCTAGTGACCTTTACCCAGACCTTCTTTTCTTTCTTCATCTAGTCTAGCAATGATTATCTAACCATATGCTTTTCCTATAAAATTTCCCTGCCAAAAGCAAATTTGGGAAATGGCCTTCTTAGATTCATTTCCCTTATACACATGATCATAATAAAACTTTGGTACATGTTCATAGCTAAATTGTTCGAAAGGCTTTCTCTAGCACTTGGAACATTCACCATAAGGGAGAAGTGAATTTATTTTTCTTCGGGCCATTAAATTTGGGTCCCTATTGCAGCAACCTAATAATTTTACACTTTAGACATTTATTTAAACTTCCTAAATCCTTATTATGTGCCAGAGGCAATACTACTCATTTTACATGCATTATCTGTCACCAAATTCCATTTCTTCCCCGTAGTAAAGATCTGCAGCTAGGATGGGATGCCTGGCCAGGAACCACCACTACTGATAGTAATAGTGGTAGTGATAACAAGAATACTAGCTAATACTTACTGAATAGTTGCAATATTCCAAGCCCTGAGCAAAACTCTATTTATTATTCTTTACAACTTCATGGGGGTGCTTCCTTAAAAAAGAAAAAATTCCACTTCCAAGGTAATCACTAGCATGAAACTAATCTGATAGGTTAATATACTTCATTTATAAAATGAAAGGAAATCTGCTTTTCTAAGATAAATTTTTGACCATAAAGCTCAACCCAATCTTCTTAGTTGGGAAACATGTAGGGAAAATGAAGTTGCTGTTAAAGAGGGACATGATTCCCCAGGGTGTCAGCATCACTGGCTCAAAACTGGTGGAAAGTTTTTTAATGCTTTCTAAAAAAGAATATATTTTTAAAGGCTGGAAGTACCACACACTTTTGATGCTTAGAGCTATCTCGTTGCTCCTTCAGAAGCAAAGCTTTGAAAGTGCTGTTAAACATTTTTCTCCTGCATGCCTCTTCTCTTTAGGAAAAAGAAATTGTCTCCCTTCGCCCCCAAAGACATGGTTCAGTTTTAAACTAACCACATTACAGGGGTGGAAGGGAGAATTTGATTTTGATTTAAGAAACAGGCTGAACCTGGAATATTTTTACAGCCTTTTCTTTCAGGGAATTGTAAAGTCTGATATATTCATGTCTGACTTCAATAGGGTTGAATGCATATTTCGGTATTGTTTTGCTTTTGTCTTATATAAGGATTTTGTGGGATCATTTCTACCTGATGGTACTTCTGAGGCAAAGTACAGAGGCAAAGTCTCAAGTAGTGTGTTTTGCATCAGTGTATGACTGTAAGACAAATGAACAAATGTGGGGGACACAGCTAAGGGCAGGGGTCCCACGGTTGCTTGCTACCAGAGGGATGAATCAACCATGTTACTCTACTATTGTGTCCAAGAGCAGGGCCCTGTTTTGTATAGTGCTTCAAAATCACCTGAGGGTATCAAAGCCTCAGTTTTCTCATGTGTTAAATTGACCAATATTAGTACCCAGCTCAGAAGTTTTTTATGGGAGCAGTGATGGAGTGTTGCTCTGATGCCATGCAGCCTACATCTTCATCTTTATGCCACCCTTAACTAAAGTGTAAGCCTTGAGCAAATATAGTAACTTCTTTGTGATTACATTTCTCCATCTCTACAGTAGGGGTAGTGAGAATGTCCATATCCTGAAGTTATTGTAAGGATTAAATTTTTACATGGTGCCTAACATGATACAATTGGCATTACTACCATTCTCACTACCACTACTAGTTCTACCCAGCAGGAGAAGTTTCTGTTACGGCCCAGCCAGGCTCATTGCCCACTGCTCAAGAAGAAGCCAATACACTGAGCCGGCAGGGGTTACAGCAGAAAAAAGTTTCATATCACAGGCATCATGCCTGAGACAAGAGGAATTTCTCAAATCTGTCTCTCCAACAATTCAGGAGAAAAGTTTTTAAAGATTGTTTGGTGGGCCAAGGGCTAGGCAGTTAGGTCTGCTGTCTGGCTGGGTTTGAGGTAGAATTTTAGGGGGGAAGAAGTTGCCTTCTTTGCTGAGTCTCGGATGGGGATGGTAAGACCAGTTGAGTCAATTCCTTGGGGTGGGCCACTGGTCTGGGTGAGTCAGCAGGTCCATCAGACGCAGGGTCTGGAAGATAGCTCAGAAACTAGCCTTAGGTTTCACAAGGGTGCAGTTGTCTATGGGAGCAATAAAGAAAGCAAAGAATCTTCATGACCATCAGCTATGTGACTCCTGATTAGTAAGCAATTAAAGGAAAGAAAACTAGGGAACAATGGCTGATTATAGATATTTAATGTATTTTAGTTATGCCTATACCTTTGCAGAATTCAGGCCCCTACCACAGGTGCTACCTTGTGGCCCTTCGTTAATTTTATAAAAAGCAGTTTCATTTCCAACCACACCACACTGTTGGTAGGGCTTGATGATGACCCTTGGAACCCCACCAAATTAGCCTTCTTTATGCTTACCTTTCTCCATGTTGAGAAAGTGCTGTCCAGAAAGAGAGGGTCAAGCATTCTGGGTGTGTGAGGGCAGGAAGCTAGGACTGGGCTTGCACCAGCCTCCTAAGGCTTGTGCCCTGGCTGTGGTTTTGCACATGAACATGAGGAGGGGCTCAAACCTGCAGTCTTGGCAGACCTCTAGGTACCCACAGCCCAGCCTAGCCCTGAAGGAGTAGGTGTCCTCCCCGGAGAAGCACTACGACCCTTGCAGGGATAGAAAGACCCCCTTTCAGGGAAAGACTCCGCCCAGGTGAGGGAGCCTATGGGAATTCAGCTTTGCCAGCAACACCCTCTGGCAGCAAGAAAGAAGCAACTGAGACAAAATAGGGTTGTATCCCCTGGGTTGTCAATAGAAGACTGGCTGCCCCACCCTGTTCTTTAAGATTAAGAAAATATCCTGGAATTTATAGCCATTATCAGGTCATGGAAGTCTCAGAAAAAGATATTTGGGGGCAGCGCCTGTGGCTCAAGGAGTAGGGCCCCGGTCCTATATGCCGGAGGTGGTGGGTTCAAACCCAGCCCTGGCCAAAAATCACACACAAAAAAAAAAAGATATTTGGAGTCCCTGTTCATGAGGAAGAGGTTAAGCAATCTATTAGAAAAAAGCAAATCAACCATCCATCCGTTCATTCACTTAACAAGTGATTATTGAGCATTTGCTATGTGCTAGGCACTGTTGAAAACATTAGGGATACAACATGGACAAAGTCGTCACACAGATATAACTCTGTTTGTACCCTGTGGTTGTGGAGTAGCTCATACAAGCCACCTAATATAGAATCATTTTGTAACATCAAATGGGTTTTTTTCACTTCTCACTCACCCACCCCTCTCACACAGTGCATCCAGCCCTCCTCCAGGCATGGAGCATCCACATACAATGTTGGTTCTATACTGCCAAAGGCTGGCCTCAATTGGCCTGCCCCCAAAAACCTGAGACTCTCCCTAAAAAGGAATCATTCCTTTGAGTTCAGACCTTACAAATCTAATAGTCCTTATTTAAATCCAAATAGCCCTGCAGCTGTGACACACTACATCAGTGTCACTCATTAACACCTCTCTAGGTAACAGCTATGTAAAGAGTGAAGAAATCCTAGAGAGGGGGAGAATCTGAGAGACTGTTTCCAGGAAGAACAGGGCTAGCCGATGAGGCTCAATAGGTATATGAGGGGGCTTCCATACAGCTGAAGAAACCATCTTTCCCCTACCCCCAGGTGATTGACTGAGGGAGATTTTCCCAAGGGAGAAACCAGAAGCCAACAGGATGATAAGTAACAAACTAAAGGATACCTGGCATTAAACTATGCAAATAACTACTCGTGTTTGTTTTCACATATACATGGAGCCGTTAATAAGATTCGTGGTCCTTTGTAGAAGTAGGCAGTGTGGGCTGGGCACAGGGGCCTATAATCTCAGCATTCTGGAAGGCTGAGGTGGGTGGATTACCTGAGCTCAGGAGTTTGAGACCAGCCTGAGTAAGAGCAAGATCTTGTCTCTAAGGCTTGACACCCACAGCTCAGCAGTTAGGGCACCACCCACATACAACAAGGCTGGTGGGTTCGAGCCTGACCCGGGCCTGCCAAACAACAATGACAATTGCAACAAAAAAATAGCTGGGCATTGTGGCAGGCACCTATAGTCCCAGCTATTTGGGAGGCTGAGGCAAGAGAATCTCCTGAACTCAAGAGTTTGAAGTTGCTGTGAACTAGGACACCACCGCCTTTACCCAGGAGATAGAGTGAGACTCTGTGTCAAAAAAAAAAAAAAAAAGAAAGAAAGAAAAGAAAAAAAGTAGGCAGGGTGTGTAACAACATGGAGAAAATCATTACTTTGTAGGAGATCCCACACACCCTAAATAAGGTTTTAATGGGAGTGACTAACTAAATCAGAAGCTTTGATCGATAAGCCCAAGAGTTTAAGGTTACTGTGAGCTGGACACTATAGCACTCTACTGAGGGCAACATAGTGAGACTCTGTCTCAAAAAAAAAAAAAAGATCTTGTCTCTAAAAACTAGCTGGGTGGCAGCTTAGTTATCCCAAGTAGTCCCTGCTACTTGGGAGGCTGAGGTAAGAGGGGTGACTAACTAAATCAGAAACTTTGATGGGTAAGAGCCCTCCAAGAGGTGCTTTGTGATCCCTCTAGGGCTAATCTAGGGCTTGGGTTAGCTGAACAAGGTGGATAAGTTACAGGCACACATTAAATAGTCCAGACTATAAAGGAGTCTGCAGAGGCTGCTTAGAGTAAGAGAGAGGTGCCTGGCAGAGGACAGAACAGGGATGAGAGCTTTTTTAGGTTTCCCCTGTGTGGTCTATGATGCCAGTTATCCTCTCCATTTTTTCATAAAACCTTTAGTAAAAAGTCCATTCTGGTTCACATGCTTTGGAGGATTCCCCAAATACCTCAGGGAATGGTATGACCACCAGCTATCCACAGGAGGCCTGCCACACCTGGGTTCCAATTATAAAAATTTAAAGAGCTTGAGTTGAACAGGGTCAAGCGCATGGATCCTGCTACTTAATGCAGAGTCATTGGTTTGGAGATGGGATTTTTTAATAGTGGCAAAAAGATCTAGATGTTCAAAATATGGTATTTTCATGGAGCAATACCAACTCAATGCTTACATTTGAACCCTGGCTCCCTACTTTCCAAAAACCAAGATGCCTAATCCTCAGAGCTAGTGGGATATAGCAGGTATCATTTGTCCATTTCCAGGAGAAAACATGACTTTGGCTCAGAAAGGCTAGAGAACACCATCAGTCACCTCCACCAATGACGACAGGAATCAGAGAGCCTGGCTCTCCACTGAGAGATAAACCCAACTCTCAGGCCGTGGAAATCACATTTGAGCATACAGCTTTATGAAGCCGATTTCCTAAAGGCATTCCATCTTCTCCATCACAAGACTGTTAGGACACCATTGGGTGGCACTATTGCTTACATTTTAAAATTCCAGGCCATCAAACTGAGTCCAGTTTCAAATCAGCACTTAAAAAGCATAGCAGAGGGTTATCAAAGGAGCTCTAGAAGATAGCTTCCCCCAACGTGTATCACCAAGCTGTAGTTGAAACTACAGAAAGTTCAATATAAATAAGATATTATTTCTTGGAAAATCACTCAACTCATTTAAAAGACAGTCTCCCAGATTCAATGAGCATTAGCATCCTCGTTACAATTTCCGTGCAACTTGACATCCTAAAGAGCTCTACTCTTGGTCCAAGATGGATTGCCAGCAATTGACACTTACTTCTGGTTAGGGGCTAATGGGCAAAGGCATACTGTTTTGTGGCTTTTCCTTTCTGCAAACATGCTTATGCCTTGGTTAGTCAATTACCCCCATGACTCCTATATCCATTTACAGTAATTTCTATTAAGGAAATATCCACCTCTTACACTAATGGGAATTTCAGTGATCAACTCAAGGTCCCTAGCTACTATGTTTAGCTACTATTCCTGCCAGACCTCCAAGACCTTTTTCGGCATTAAAGGAAAAGGGGTCTTTGAAGAGCATAATGGTTCTCATTACTCCTCCTCCCACACCCACCTCACTAGCAGACAGAAATCAGCACCGGTGACAGCCAGCAAGTCAACACTGGGAGCAATTGCTATGGTTGTCATCATCTGGCATAACCCACAGAGGCACACATGCACCACACACAGTGGATGGTGTTCAATAGCAATTCTGTATTCATTATATTTTTCACTGTTAATATTTGTTTACTGATTTAAATAGTTCGCTCCATGCTGCTGTCCCAGAGTAAAACCAGACATGCCCACTCTTCGTTGCATGACCATGAAAGATTCCATTATCACAATGAATTACATGTGCTGTCTTTCTTCAGTGGCACAATCCCAGCCAGAGGAACAACAGGGGAGAAGGACGAACCAAACACATAAGTCATATATACAATTGGAGGGATAAAACAATAGAGAATTACACCTAAGTTTAATGCAACATATATGGCTGGTGATGAGAACCCTCACTATTCAGCCCAGGCTTCCTGAAAATTTAGCAGAAAAAAGCCCCAAGACAGAGATTTTAAACAGAGTTCTCTCCTTTCTACTCGCTTGGTAGAAATGCAGAATTTGGGCCTAACCAGACCTACTGAATCACAGTCTGCATTTTAACAAACAGGCAATGGTCTGTATGAAGCTGAAGTTTGAGAAGCATGGTTCCAGCACATGAGGAGTTGAGCAAACTGAAGCCTCCTTCTAAGGAAGGGCCAGCTCTATCAGAATTTGGCTAGAACAAACCCAACAGAGAATTTTAAGAAAGAGAGGAAAGTGCAGCGCCTATGGCTCAGCAGGTAGGGCGCTGACTCCATATACTGAGGGTTCAAACCCAGCCCCAGCCAGCTAAAACAGCAGTGGCAACTGCAACAAAAAATAGCTGGGCATTGCAGCGGGCACCTGTAGTCCCAGCTACTCGGGAGGCTGAGGCAAGAGAATTGATCAAGCCCAAGAGTTGGAGGTTGTTGTGAACTGTGACACCACGGCACTCTACCGAGGGCAACAAAATGAGAACCTGTCTCAAAAAAAAAAGAGAGGAAGCTTTTAACTTTTTAAAATGTGTTACACGGCTTCTTGTCCATGAATGAGACAATCTTGGCCAACCCATGGAGTGTAACAAGTTATCTTTAACATCACTTTGTAAATGTACTCTGAGCATGTTGTGTCTTACAGTGAAAGTTGCAATGTGACATAAAGATTCATGTTTTATTAGTTAGAAGCAGCTTTGTCCTTTTATGTGACATTTCACGTTCTATTGCTATTTTTTTATTTTTTAGAGACATATGTTGTATAGGCTGGTCTCAAACTCCTGGCATCAAACCATCTTCTGGCCTCAACCTTCTGCGTTGCTGGGATTACAGGCATGAGCAACCTCAACCAGTTCATTCTATCACATTTAAATATAGGCTATTGTATTTATATCTCTTATAATTTAGAAAATTAGATATTATGGTTGAAATTTAAAATATTTTTTCAAAGTACAATTCATGAAAATATAGGGTTTCTCTGAGGGAATACCTCAGAGCTCACGCAGAATTGGTGAATCTTCTTATTCCTTTAAGGACCACTGTGCGATGCCCAGAGATGTTGCCTCTCTCAGCAGACCCACCCTACTTTCAAAAAATTTGTCAAGAGAGATAAAAGATGGCGGCCGAGTAACAGCTTCCCTGCAACTGGGAACAGCGAGTCTGGGGAGACAAGACTCCAGGCATCTCTGGCTGGTGGGATCTGCCTATAATCATCCCTTTGAGGATACAGGGAGCCAGCAAGGGACTTCTGGACCCCAAGAGGAGGACAAAAACAGTGGAAAACTGGCAAGTGGTTGCGTGTGTTCAATTGACCTAATCACGCTGGCAACCCTAAGTACAAGCAGCAGTCAGACTGCAAACCGGAAAGCCCTTACCTGTGAACTATTTCGGTGTTCTTGGACTTGGCACTCAGTTGAACTGCCTTGGGGAGAGCTTGAGCAGGAGTGTAGAGAACTTTGGGCATTGTCTGGGGCCCCAGACTGAGCCACTGAGCTAGGCGCAGGAAGCCATTGTGAAAGAACTGCCCCAGCAAGCTCCGCCCTCAGGGTCTCAGAGCAAGGATTGGGCGGGTCAAAGTAACCTACTGACTGAGCAGCCTAAAGGCGGGGACTGAGCTGCTTTACAGCCTTAATCCTTAGGGGCAGAGTGAGACGGTTTTGGCACAGTGGAGCCTAGGGCTTTTGCCCTGGGTAGAGTGCTGTGACGTCACAGCTCATAGCAACCTCAAACTCCTGGGCTTGGCGCCACCCAGACCTCCATAAGAGCTGTGCAGCGACCCCTGACTGGTGACCCACACCCACCGGGCCTCCACATTCCCTGACCAGGAACTGTGGGAGCCACGCAACCCTGCATCCTCCCTCCTGTGTCCTCCCAGCTTCCACACTAGCCCATTCGTGTGGACAGGGACTCTGGAAGCTGCGTGCCCTTTGGAGCCCTCCCTGCCTCTGCACAGAGCTCTTCTCCTGGCCAGAGACTGCTGGAGCCTTGGGCTCTCTGTGCCAAAGTCACTGGGCACCTGGCACTCCCAGAACCGTGCGCACGACCCCCAGCCCTGTTGCTGGATCTGGGTGTGTCACAAACTGGAACTGCTTCCACAACCAGAACTCCCTAGCTAGAGCAACCCCAGAGGAACTACACAGGGTCACTCCCTACAAAGATCCAGCAACAATAGAGTGATCCCGCTGGGGTCTAATCTTGGAGAGACACCTCCCCAACTCTGAGGACAGCCAGAGGCAACGGTGAAAAACAATCATGAGGCGAAATCAACAGAAAAACTCTGGCAATATGAATAATCAGAGTAGATCAACTCCCCAAGGATCAATGGGCCAGAAACAGCATAAGACCCCATGCACAAACAAATAGCTGAGATATCAGAAATTGAATTCAGGATCAGATAACAAATAAGATCAAATTAGAATTCCAAAAGTTATCTCAAGAATTCAACAGATTCAAAGACCAAATGACCAAAGATTTTGACCTTGAGACAAGAATTTGCATCCCTCAAAGATCTGAGAAACACAGTAGAATCCCTCAGTAACAGAATGGAGCAAGCAGAAGAAAGGATTTCTGACATTGAAGACAAAGCTTTCGAATGCTCCCAAACCCTCAAAGAAGAAGAGAAATGGAGAGCAAAAACAGACCACTCTCTCAGAGAGCTCTCAGATAATTGGAAGAAAACCAATATTCGTCTTATAGGGATCCCTGAAAGTGACGAAGTGGCTTCACAAGGCACAGAGTCTCTTCTCCATGAGATTATGAAGGAGAACTTTTCAGACATGCCAAGAGATTCTGAAATTCAGATAGCAGACAGTTTCAGAACTCCAGCACGACTCAACCCAAATAAGACATACCCCAGACACATCATAATCAATTTCACTAAAGTTAATATGAAGGAGAAAATTCTGAAAGCTACCAGATGAAAGAAAACCATTACCTACAAGAGGAAGAATATCAGAATAACTGCAGATCTCTCTGCTGAAACCCTTCAAGCTAGAAGAGGATGGTCATTGACTTTTAATCTCCTAAAACAAAATAACTTTCAACCCAGGATCCTGTACCCAGCTAAACTGAGCTTCGTTTATGACGGAGAAATTAAATACTTCAATGACATTCACATGTTGAAGAAATTTGCCACAACTAAACCAGCTCTCCAGGACATTCTTAGACTATCCTCCATAAAGACCAGCGTAATTCTCCACCACAAAAGTAAACCTACCCAAAAAATTTTTGATCAAATTCCAACTTCCACAGTCTCAAAAGGATTAAAAATGTCCACCGGTCTCTCGGAAGGCTTATCAATACTCTCAATTAATGTGAATGGTTTAAACTGCCCTCTAAAGAGGCATAGGTTGGCGGACTAGATACAAAAACTCAAGCCAGATATCTGCTGCATCCAAGAATCGGTGAAGGGATGGTCATCTATATTCCGGGCAAATGGAAAGCAGAAAAAAGCAGGCATTGCAATCCTGTTCGCAGACGCAATAGGCTTTGAACCAACCAAAATAATTAAGGATAAGGATGGACACTTCATATTTGTTAAAGGTAATACTCAATATGATGAGATCTCAATTATTAATATTTATGCACCCAACCACAATGCACCTCAATTTATAAGAGAAACTCTAACAGGCATGAGCAACTCAATTTCCTCCACTTCCATAGTAGTTGGAGATTTTAACACCCCTTTAGCATTCCTAGATAGATCCTCCAAAAAGAAGCTAAGCAAAGAAATTTTAGATTTAAACTCAACCATTCAACGTCTGGACTTAACAGACATCTACAGAACATTTCATCCAAAAAAAACTGAATACACATTCTTCTCATCAGCCCAGGGAACATACTCCAAAATCGACCACATCCTAGGCCACAAATCTAACCTCAGCAAATTTAAAAGAATAGAAATTATTCCTTGCATCTTCTCAGACCATCATGGAATAAAAGTTGAACTAAATAACAACAGGAACCTGCATACCCATACAAAAACATGGAAGCTAAACAACCTTATGCTGAAGGATACATGGGTTATAGACGAGATTAAGAAGGAAATCACCATATTTTTGGAACAAAACAACAATCAAGATAAGAATTACCAGAACCTCTGGGATACTGCAAAGGCAGTCCTAAGAGGGAAATTTATAGCACTGCAAGCCTTCCTCAAGAAAACGGAAAGAGAGGACGTCAATAACTTAATGGAACATCTCAAGCAACTGGAGAAAGAAGAACACTTCAACCCCAAATGCAGCAGAAGAAAAGAAATAACCAAAATCACAGCAGAATTAAATGAAATTGAAAACAAAAGAATTATACCACATATCAATAAATCCAAAAGCTGGTTTTTTGAAAAGATCAATAAAATAGATAAACCTTTGGCCAACCTAACCAGGAAAAAAAGAGTAAAATCTCTAATTTCATCAATCAGAAATGGTAATGATGAAATAACAACAGACCCCTCAGAAATTCAAAAAATCCTTAACGAATACTACAAGAAACTCGACTCTCACAAATATGAAAATCTGAAAGAAATAGACCAATACCTGGAAGCACGCCACCTACCAAGACTTAGCCAGAATGAAGTGGAAATGTTGAACAGGCTTATATCAAGTTCTGAAATAGCATCAACTATACAAAATCTCTCTAAAAAGAAAAGCCCAGGACCAGATGGCTTTACGTCAGAATTCTCCCAAACCTTTAAAGAAGAACTGGTACCTATACTACTAAACCTCTTCCAAAATATAGAAAAAGAAGGAATATTACCCAGCACATTCTACAAAGCAAACATCACCTTGATCCCCAAACCAGAGAAAGACCCAACAAGAAAAGAAAATTATAGACCAATATCACTAATGAATATAGATGCTAAAATACTCAATAAGATCCTAACAAACAGAATCCAACAACATATCAAAAAAATTATACACCATGACCAAGTCGGATTTATCCCAGGGTCTCAAGGCTGGTTCAATATACGTAAATCTATAAATGTAATTCAACACATAAACAAACGTAAAAATAAAGATCATATGATTCTCTCAATTGATGCAGAAAAGGCTTTTGATAATATCCAGCATCCCTTCATGATCAGAACACTTAAGAAAATTGGTATAGAAGGGACATTTCTTAAACTAATAGAGGCCATCTACAGCAAACCCACAGGCAAAATCGTATTGAATGGAGTTAAATTGAAATCATTTCCACTTAGATCAGGAACCAGGCAAGGTTGCCCATTGTCTCCATTGCTCTTTAACATTGCAATGGAAGTTTTAGCCATTGCAATTAGGGAAGAGAAGGTGATCAAGGGTATCCACCTAGGGTCAGAAGAGATCAAACTTTCACTCTTCACAGATGATATGATCGTATATCTGGAAAACACTAGGGATTATACTACAAAACTTTTAGAAGTGATCGAGGAATATAGCAATGTCTCATGCTACAAAATCAACACCCATAAATATGTAGCCTTTATATATACCAACATAACCAAGCCGAACAAACAGTCAAGGACTTTATTCCTTTCACAGTAGTGCCAAAGAAGATGAAATATTTGGGAGTATATCTAACAAAGGACGTGAAAGATCTCTGCAAAGAGAACTATAAACTCTAAGAAAAGAAATAGCCGAAGATGTTAACAGATGGAAAAACATACCATGATCATGGCTGGGAAGAATCAACATTGTTAAAATGTCCATACTGCCCAAAGCAATATATAATTTTAATGCAATTCCTATTAAAGCTCCATTGTCATACTTTAAAGATCTTGAAAAAATAATAATTCATTTTATATGGAATCAGAAAAAACCTCAATAGCCAAAACATTACTGAGCAATAAAAACAAAGCAGGAGGAATCACGCTACCAGACCTGAGACTGTACTATAAATCCATAGTGATCAAAACAGCATGAGATCAAAACTTGGTCTGGCACAAAAACAGAGAAGTAGATGTCTGGAACAGAATAGACAACCAAGAGATGAATCCAGCTACTTACCATTATCTAATCTTTGACAAGCCAATTAAAAACATTCAGTGGGGAAAAGATTCCCTATTTAACAAATGGTGCTGGGTAAACTGGCTGGCAACCTGTAGAAGATTGAAACTGGACCCACACCTTTCACCATTAACTAAGATAGACTCTCACTGGATAAAAGATTTAAACTTAAGACATGAAACTATAAAAATACTTGAAGAAAGTGCAGGGAAAACTCTTGAAGGAATTGGCCTGGGTGAATATTTTATGAGGAGGACTCCACAGGCAATTGAAGCAGTATCAAAAATACACTACTGGGACCTGATCAAACTAAAAAGCTTCTGCACAGCCAAGAACATAGTGAGTAAAGCAAGCAGACAGCCCTCAGAATCGGAGAAAATATTTGCAGGTTATACCTCCGATAAAGGTCTAATAACCAGAATCCACAGAGAACTCAAACGTATTAGCAAGAAAAGAACACATGACCCCATCTCAGGGTGTGCAAGGGACTTGAAGAGAAACTTCTCTAAAGAAGACCGACGCAAGATCTACAAACACATGAAAAAAAGCTCATCATCCTTAATCATCAGAGAAATGCAAATCAAAACTATTCTGAGATATCACCAAACCCCAGTAAGAGTAGCCCACATAACAAAATCCCAAAACCAAAAATGTTGGCGTGGATGTGGAGGAAAGGGCACACTTCTACACTTCTGGAAGGATGTTTGGAGAATACTTAGAGACCTAAAAATAAACCTGCTATTCGATCCTATAATTACTAGGTTTATACCCAAAAGACCAAAAGTCACAATATAACAAAGACATCTGTACCAGAATGTTTATTGCAGCCCAATTCATAATTGCTAAGTCATGGAAGAAGCCCAAGTGCCCATCGACCCACAAATGGACTAGCAAATTGTGGTACATGTATACCATGGAATACTATGCGGCCTTAACGAAAGATGGAACTGGAACATGGATGGAACTGGAACATATTCTTCTTAGCAAAGTATTTCAGGAATGGAAGAAAAAGTATCCAATGTACTCAGCCCTACTATGAAGCTAAATTATAGCTTTCACATGAAGACTATAACCCAACTATAGCACAAGATATGGGGAAAGGGCCAAGGAAGGGGAAGGGAGGGGGGAGGTTTTGGTGAAGGGAGGGCAATGGGTGGGGCCACATCTATGGTGCATCTTAGAATGGGTACAGGCGATTGCACTAATGTACACAGCTATGATTTAACAATAAAAAAAAATAATAAAATAAATTAAATTGAAAGGCTCAAGGAAGAATCACCCAAACAAGGCGGCCGAGTTTCCAGGCCTCAATGTCTCTACCACACTCCTCTGAGGTTGCTGGCCAGGCCAGAAAAAAAAAAAACATGGAAGTTAAATAACCTTATGCTGAATGATAGCTGGGTCAGAGATGAGATTAAGAAAGAAATCGCCAATTTTTTGGAACAAAACAACAATGAAGATACGAACTATCAGAACCTCTGGGACACCACAAAGGCAGTTCTAAGAGGGAAATTTATAGCACTGCAAGCCCTCCTCAAGAAAGCGGAAAGAAAAGAAGTTAACAACTTAATGGGACATCTCAAGCAACTGGAAAAGGAAGAACATTCCATCCCCAAACCCAGTAGAAGAAAAGAAATAACCAAAATTAGAGCAGAATTAAATGAAATTGAAAACAAAAGAATAATACAACAGATCAATAAATCAAAAGCTGGTTTTTCAAAAAGGTCAATAAAATAGATAAACCTTTGGCCAACCTAATCAGGAAAAAAAAGAGTAAAATCTCTAATATCATCAATCAGAAACAACAAAGACGAAATAACCACAGACTCATCAGAAATCCAAAAAATCCTTAATGAATATTATAAGAAACTGTATTCTCAGAAATATGAAAATCTGAAGGAAATTGACCGATACTTAGAGGCGCATCACCTTCCAAGACTTAGCCAGAATCAAGCGGAAATGTTGAACAGGCCCATATCAAGTTCAGAAATAGCATCAACCATACAAAACCTCCCTAAAAAGAAAAGCCCGGGACCAGATGGTTTCACGTCAGAATTCTACCAAACTTTTAAAGAAGAATTAGTACCTATATTACTCAACCTGTTCCAAAAAATAGAAAAAGAAGGAAGACTACCCAACACGTTCTATGAAGCAAACATCACTCTGATTCCCAAACCAGGAAATAACCCAACAAGAAAAGAAAATTATAGGCCAATATCACTAATGAATATAGATGTAAAAATATTCAACAAGATCTAACAAACAGAATCCAGCAACACATCAAACAAATTATATATCACAACCAAGTCGGTTTTATCCCAGGGTCTCAAGGCTGGTTCAATATATGTAAATCTATAAATATAATTCAGCACATAAATTAAAAAACAAAGACCATATGATTCTCTCAATTGATGCAGAAAAAGCTTTTGATAATATCCAGCATCCCTTCATGATCAGAACACTTAAGAAAATTGGTATAAAAGGGACATTTCTTAAACTGATAGAGGCCATCTACAGTAAACCCACAGCCAATATCGTACTGAATGGAGTTAAATTGAAATCATTTCCACTCAGATCAGGAACCAGACAAGATTGCCCATTGTCTCTATTTCTCTTTAACATTGTAATGGAAGTTTTAGCCATAGCAATTAGGGAAGAAAAGGCAATCAAGGGTATCTGTATAGGGTCAGAAGAGATCAAACTTTTGCTCTTCGCAGATGATATGATTATATATCTGGGAAAACACTGGGGATTCTACTACAAAACTCATAGAAGTGATCAAGGAATACACCAGTGTCTCAGGTTACAAAATCAACAGTCATAAATCGGTAGCCTTTATATATACCAACAATAGTCAAGCTGAAAAAACAGTTAAGGACTCTATTCCATTCACAGTAGTGCCAAAGAAGATGAAATATTTGGGAGTTTATCTAACAAGGACATGAAAGATCTCTATAAAGAGAACTATGAAACTCTAAGAAAAGAAATAGCTGATGATGTTAACAAATGGAAAAACATACAATGCTCATGGCTTGGAAGAATCAACATTATTAAAATGTCCATACTACCCAAAGCAATATACAATTTTAATGCAATCCCTTAAAGCTCCACTGTCATACTTTAAGGAGCTTAAAAAAATAATACTTCGTTTTATATGGAATCAGAAAAACACCTCGAATAGCCAAGACATTACTCAGAAATAAAAACAAAGCAGGAGGAATCACGCCACCAGACCTCAGACTATACTATAAATTGATAGTGATCAAAACAGCATGGTACTGGCACAAAAACAGAGAGGTAGATGTACGGAACAGAATAGAGAACCAAGAGATGAACCCAGATACTTACCGTTATTTGATCTTTGACAAGCCAATTAAAAACATTCAGTGGGGATAAGATTCCCTATTTAACAAATGGTGCTGAGTGAACTGGCTGGCAACCTGTAGAAGACTGAAACTGGACCCACACCTTACACCATTAAGATAGACTCTCACTGGATTAAAGATTTAAACTTAAGATATGAAATTATAAAAATACTAGAAGAAAATACAGGGGAAACTCTTAAAGAAATCAGCCTGGGTGAATATTTTATGAGGAGGACCCCCCAGGCAACTGAAGCAGCATCAAAAATACTGCTTTGACCTGATTAAATTAAAAAGTTTCTGCACAGCCAAGAACACAGTAAGTAAAGCAAGCAGACAGCCCTCAGAATGGGAGAAGATATTTGCACATTAAGTCTCCAGAAAAGGTTTAATAACTAGAATCCACAGACAACTCAAACATATTAGCAAGAAAAGAACCAGTGATCCCATCTATGGGTGGGCAAGGGACTTGAGGAGAAACTTCTCTGAAGAAGACACGTGCACAGCCTACAGACTTATGAAAAAATGCTCATCATCCTTAATCATCAGAGAAATGCAAATCAAAACTACTTTGAGATACCATCCACCTCCAGTAAGATTAGCCCATATCACAAAATCCCAAGACCAGAGATGTTGGCATGGATGTGGAGAAAAGGGAACACTTCTACACTCCTGGTGGTAATGCAAACTAATACCTTCCTTTTGGAAAGATTTTTGGAGAACACTTAGAGATATGAAAATAGACCTGCTACTTGATCCTACAATTCCTCTACTAGGTATATACCCAGAAACCAAAAATCACATTATAACAAAGATATTTGTACCAGAATGTTTATTGCAGCCCAATACATAATTGCTAAGTCATGGAAAAAGCCCAAGTGCCCATCGATCCACAAATGGATTAATAAATTGTGGTATATGTACACCATGGAATATTATGCAGCCTTAAAGAAAGATGGAGACTTTACCTCTTTCATGTTTACATGGATGGAGCTGGAACATATTCTTCATAGTAAAGTATCTCAAGAATGGAAGAAAAAGTATCCAATATACTCAGCCCTACTATGAAACTAATTTATGGCTTTCATATGAAAGCTATAACCCAGTTATAACCTAAGAATATGGGGAAGGGGTAGAGGGAGGGGAGGGAGGGGGAGAATGGGTGGAGGGAGAGTGATTGGTGGGATTACACATACGGTGCATCTTAGAAGGGCACATGTGAAACTCAGTAGATGTAGAATATAAATGTCTTAACACAATAACTAAGAAAATGCTAGGAAGTCTATGTTAACCAGTGTGATGAAAATATGTCAAATGGTCTATAAAAGCAATGTATGTTGCCCCATGATGGTATTAATGTACACAGCTATGATTTAATAATAAAAAGAAAAAAAAGAATAATAAATCCTTATGCACACTGAAGTTTGAAAACCTAGAAGGAAGGAACAAAAGGAAAGTGTCTATGCAACTGAATGGGCTGCCAATCTTGAAAATTACCAAACCCTAAAAGTGAGAGGGAGGTTGTATTCAACCTACAGTGGCTGTAATCAAGTATCATAAACCGGGTGACTTAAAACAACTCAAATTTATTCTCCCACAGTTACAGATACTCAGAGTCTAAAATCAAGATGTCAACAGGGCTATACTCTCTCTTTAGGTAGAATTCTGCCTTGCCTGTTTCTTGCTTCTGGTGGTAGCCATCCATCTTTGGTATTCTGTCTCTACTATCACAGGGGGTTTTCCTTCTGTGCCTCTGTCCTCACATGGCATTCTGCTTTTCTTAAAAAGATACCAGTCTGGCTCAGTGAGTAGGGCGCCAGCCCCATATGCCGAGGGTGGCGGGTTCAAACCCAGCCCCGGCCAAACTGCAACCAAAAAATAGCCGGGCGTTGTGGCGGGCGCCTGTAGTCCCAGCTACTCGGGAGGCTGAGGCAAGAGAATCGCGTAAGCCCAAGAGTTAAGAGGTTGCTGTGAGCCGTGTGACACCACGGCACTCTACCTGAGGGCGGTACAGTGAGACTCTGTCTCTACAAAAAAAAAAAAAAAAAAAGATACCAGTCATCCTAGTCCCCACTACTTGGGAGGCTGAGGAAGAAAGATCTCCTGAACCCAGGAGTTTGAGGTTGCTGTGAGCTGCCACCATGGTGTTCTAGCTCATGCATCAGAGTAAGACTCTGCCTCAAAAAAAAAAAAAAAAGACTAATGACCTAATTTTAACTTGATTATATCTACAAAGATCCTATTTCCAAATTAAGTCACTTTCACAGGTACTAAAAACCAGGACTTACACACATCCTTTGGGAGTACACAATTCAACCCATAATAGAGGTGTATGTAGACTAGATTCCAAAGTAAACTTACACACAGCAAGGTTTTCACCGTTAGTTTTAATAGTAAGTCTCTACAACAACAATATATGCTGATGGGGCAGCGCCTATGGCTCAGTGGGTAGGGTGTCGGCCCCATATACCGAGGGCGGTGGGTTCGAACCCTGCCCTGGTCAAACTGCAACAAAAAATAGCTGGACATTGTGGCAGGTGCCTGTAGTGCCAGTTACTTGGGAGGCTGAGGCCAGAGAATCGCCTAAGCCCAGGAGTTGGGGGTTGCTGTGAGCTGTGATGCCATGGCACTCTACCAAGGGTGATAAAGTGAGAGTCTGTCTCTAAAAAAAAAAAATATATATATATATGTATACACACACACATACATATATACATATATATACACATATATATGCTGATAGGTTTGTTAACAGGATCATTGATGTTAGCTAGATTTTAATCTATATTGTCCTTGTTCTAACCCCCACACACACTGTATGAAACTTAATACTCTGAAAACATTTGGGAAAGAACGTGATCAGCTGCTTTTTGTCTTTCTAAGTTGACCATTTTCTATAGTGACCACACTGACCAGATTCACTCTTCTGCCCTCGGGCACTGTTCTAGGGAGGCCAAGTTCTAAAGCCACCCAGTAAGTATATGCAGGTGCCATGAGACTATCTTGTCCTCACTACTTAATAGCAAGAGCCTTCGGTCTCCACATATATAAAATGAAGAGAATAATAGCACCCCAACCTCATACATGAACTAACACTAGCGAAAACCACACACAAAACAAATGCTGGCCTCTTAAAAATGTTGAGCAAATGGGGTGGTGCCTGAGGTTCAGTGAGTAGGGCACCGGCCCCACGTACTGAGGGTGGTGGGTTCGAACCCAGCCCCAGCCAAACTGCAACAACAACAACAACAAAAAAAAAAAAAAAAATAGCAGGGCATTCTAGCAAGAGAATCGCCTCAGCCCACAAGTGGAGGTTGCTGTGAACTGTGACGCCACAGCACTCTACTGAGGGTGACAAAGTGAGACTCTGTCTCTAAAAAAATAAAATAAAATAAATAAAAAATGTTGAGCAAATGGCAGCTAGGTGTGAACAGTGGTTCACACATAACCCTAGCACTTTGGGTGGCTGAAGCAGGAGGATCCCTTGAGGCCAAGTTGTCAAGTCCAGCCTGGGCAACAAAATGAAACCCCATCTCTGCAAAAACTCTAAAAGTTAAAATTGAAAGAATAAACATTGAAAGCTCTCTCATGTACAAGGGGATTTGGTAAATTTCATGGTGAATTTTATAGTGATTTTAAGTGAATTCTTACTTACATATAAGCAGTTAGGGTGCTGCGTAATTGGCCCCATCTACTTTGCAAAGCAGTGTTTCCCCTTCACAGATGCATGTAAGCAGAGGTTACTTCCGTCTGTCAAGGATGCTGTGCTACAAGGTGTTAGCTCTCATTAAATGTAGGGTGATAACATCTATTTCACAGGATTATATTGTAAAGATTTTTTTTGTTGTTGTTGAGACAGAGTCTCACTTTTACATCCTCAGTAGAGTGCCATAGTGTCACAGCTCACGGTGACCTCAAATTCTTGGGCTCAAGTGATTCTCTTGTCTCAGCTCCAAGTAGCTAGGAAGCTAGGACAATAGGCGCCTACCACAACACTCTGCTATTTTTTAGAGACAGGGTCTGGCACTTGCTCAGACTGGTCTTAAACCTGTGAACTCAGGCAATCCACGTGCCTTGGCCTCCCAGAGTGCTAGGATTACAGATGTGAGCCAGCTGTATTGTAAAGATTTTAAAAAATCACAAAGGAGACCAGGTGTGGTAGCTCAAGCCTATAATCCCAGCGCTCTGGGAGGCCAAGTCAGGTGGATTGCTTGAGCTCAGGAGTTTGAGATCAGCCTAAGCAAGAGCAAGACCCCATCTCTACTTTAAATAGAAAAACTAGCTGGGTGTTGTGGCCAGTGCCTGAAGTCCCAGCTACTCAGGAGGCTTAGTCAAGACGATCTCTTGAGCCCTAAAGTTTGAGGTTGCTATGAGCTATGAGGATGCCACCGCACTCAACCCAGAGCAACAGAGTAAGACTGTCTCAAAAAAAAAAAAATCATGAAGGAAAAAGTGTGGCCAGGAGTGTGAAGTGTGAAGTATGGCCCTTCACATACAGGAGGGGTTCAAGCACGTAATTGTTATCATAATCCCTTTTTTTATTAAGTCATTGTCAGAGAAGTTTCTTGCCCAGAAAAGAATGATCAACCCAAATGACTTCTTCCAATTGTCAGCCAAGATGGTTTTATACAAGGTCTGACAATTAAGTTCGAGAGCTTATCCTAGGAAAAGTGCTACATACCTCACTGCTAAATATGACCATGGTCACCTTTAGAGTACTCTCCTTGGCAAGCTACGTACTGACACCAGCACCTAGTCCACCCCTCAAAGCACTTTTTCTAGGGCAAGTTCTTGAACTTAATTGTCAGACCACAGATAGCTCTAAAGGCTGAGTTTCAAGATTGCTTTGAAGGGTGGACTAGGTGCTGGTGTTGGTGTATAGCTTCCCAATGGAAGTACTTTAAAGGTGACCTAGTGACATCCAGCAATGAGGTATGCAGCACTTTTTCTAGGATGAATTCGCTAACTTAATTGTCCAACCTCCTATGTGTATGCATTTAACGCATGTTGAGTATGGTGTGTGTGCATGTGTACTTGTGTGTGTGAGCAAGTGTGCACATATCTGTACAAAAGAGTATTTACCAAATGGTTTGGAGTGCCTCTTTCTCAAGCAAGGCCAGGGCAGGTAGGGTAATGGTGAAGAGCATGGGTTTTACAGTCAGACTTCTGTCAGACTACCTGAGTTCAAGTTCAAGCTCTTCCAACTCTGAGGCCTTGCTGGGCTTTCATCTTAGGAAACATTCATAATCCCTTTGTGCCTCAACTTCCTCAGCTGTAAATGTGAGCGATAGTAGACACTACTTCCTAGGTTATTAGTGAAGTATAAATACGTTAATATATTTAAAGTGCATAAAAGAGTGCTTTGTCCTGTTTTCATTTTTATTTTTTGGATACTAACATCACGGATAATTTCAATGTCTCCTTTACTTCTTTCCTTATTGTCTGAACATTTTGTTTTTTACAGTGACTTTATAATCTAGAAAAAAAAAAGGACTTTTTCAAAAAATTACCAAATTAGAGAAAAAAGAAGGGAAGAAGAAAAACAGATTTGTTCTCTTGGGCTATTTTCATTTCCCCTACAGGAGAACTTTATGCCTTCGCTGAATCATTCTAAGTGCTATTATTTGAAGAAAATTTGAGGAGTTTTTTTGCCCAGAAAATGAGCATTTATTTTGGTATGCAAATAGTTTTTCTCTAATGTATTTGTCCTATAATGTAGGGATTGGGAGTTTCTTAAAGGAAGGGTAACCATGAGTGTCCCTCCAGATAATAGTAATCTGATTTTTCCTGAATTTTTCATTTTGATAATTTTTAAACATACAAAAATTGAATAATATACACCTCTAGAGCTGCTACTTAATTTCAAGAATGCTTAGGATTTTGCTATATTTGCTTTCTCACTCTTTCTCAACCTACACTCACACATGCACACATAAACACACACACATCATAATTTTTTCCTGAACCAACTAAGCATCATTCCACTTTGCCCCTAAACCTTTCAGCATGACTTTCTAAAAAAATAAGCACATTTTCCTAGACAACTATAATAGTGTTAGATAATGGAAGTAACACTCCCACATCAGTAAATATTGCCTTGCAATTATTAATTCATTCCACAAATATTTACTGAAAACTTACTATCAACCAGACAGTGAGCTAGAGCAATGAGTAAAACAAATATGGTTTCTATTCTCCTGGAATGAGAGAGCCCCACACTTACATACAGTCACCGAGATCACCGTGGAATTACAAATGTGGTTTGCATCACACTGTGACAGAATATGAGGTCAGACAATTAAGTTTGTGAACTCATCCTAGTAGTAGTATGAATTAAGACAATTAAGTTCACAGACTTCATGCGCTACATACCTCATTGCTGAATATCACTCCAGTCACCTTCAAAGTACTCCCCCTTCGCTGTCTGGTGATGGTAGTGATATATTCAGCAATGAGGTATGAAACGCTTTTTCTAGGATGACTTCGTGAACTTAATTGTCTGACCTCATATGTCCACTTCGAAGTCACTTCTGATTACTGCTAATAATAATAATAATAGCAATGGGTAGGGCTGTCTTTCATAGTAATTCAAAGATTTAAGCTCAAACTAGCTTTAAAAAAAAAGATTTATTGGCTCTTACATAAGCAAGAGCTTAAACGTGGGCTCCCCTGGCATCTCCAGATCCCACCATCCTCCTCTTTATTGTTTTACATTCTCGGGCAGCTTCTCTCCATGTGACCAAAGAGATGGAGACGGGCAGTCCCAGTTACTAGGCCCCTGTAACCTTAGAACGCGAAGAAAGAAGCTCGCCTCCCGAGGTCCGCGTACCACTTCGAACCCTTTCGTCTGCCAGGCTCGGTCATGTGCCCTTTCCCAACCAATTCCAGAGGCCAGAGGATGCCCATTGGCCAGGTGAGTGCTCTGCCCATTGTGGCTGGGATGGGTCGGGGCTGCTTCCCTCCAAACTCTGAGCTATGGTTCTTTTGCCAGCGTAAGAGAGGCTGGATGGTCAAAAGCCATTCGGCTGCTCCATGGCAATATCTGAAATTCTGTCCCTCCACAGGTCCTGAAAACCTGAGGAGGACCTGAGGAAGTGGAAATGCCTTCATAGTCCAACGCACACTCTCTGCGAAGGAGGCAAAGGAGGCAAAGGCTACCAAGCTCACCGCTTGGTCTACGTCTTGACAGGTGAATTCCACCAGGGGTCAGGGCAGAGCGCAAAGCCGGAACCATCCTGGCTCTGCAAAGCTTCAAGCCCGCAACTCTCACCAGCAGACGCTGAAAACCCGGACCGCAGGAACCAGAAACAAAATCCGGGCAGCTGCAGAGAACGTTTCCTTCAGAATTGGCTTTCTAAAAGGACAAGTCTAGCCAGGAGCGATAAGAAAAGTGATTTTTAAAGCATTGTCTTTGGTAACTGCACATGTTCTGCTCAGTGAGCACGGACAGCTACTAGAGCCCCAGATTCCTGCAAAGTGATAAAGTGTGCCAGAGTGGAACCCTCCAAAAAAGCTGACCTTCCACCCGCTTCTGCCTGCTTATTAAGGCAGTCATTCTGATTGCCTTTCTGCCCTAGGAATCTGCCGACTTTATTCCCTCCTCAGATAGAGCAATTGTAAATTTGCAGTGCCCCTTGCCTGGCAAGTCCCTTTCCTAGACCTCTGCATATTGAGTTCCTTCCTGTCAAGGAGGTCTTAGCTTAAATGTTAGCACCCATCTGAAGTAATGTCCCACCCAGTAGGACTAACATATCACCCTGTTAATTTCTTTCATGTTATTTACCACCCTTTCAATTTATCTGCTGATTTGTTGACTTATTACCAAGTTTCTGCCACCCCACATCAAACCACAACAAACTCAAGGACTTTGTTTTTTAGTTTTCCTAGCACCCATAACCAGGCCTCCTCAGCGCGTTTAACAAAGGTTCAGTAAACATTTGTTGAATGAAGGAGTAAATGGACCCTACTTTCTACATATAAAATGAGATAGTTAAGTTACATACTAATGGCTGACATGTATTGATTGTGTATTGTCTGTTGGGTGCATTTTTAAGGGCTGCGAGCAGCACCGTAAATGGCTTACTTTATAAGTTTGTCAGCCCTTAAAAAATTGCTAATACTCTCAGGATTTCAAATATCCAAAGTGATGTTTCTGATGCCAAAATTCCTCTTTTAGCAATTTATTTCTTTGGTTTAATTTAGAACCTTTTTATTACAGAAACATTTGCTCAAGTGAAATTTTACACTGAAGCTTTGTATGAAATATAATTGAAAAAATTATCATGTATTATGTCATTTAGAAAGCTGCCAATAAATTTTTTGGAAAAGGATTCATAAAGACAATCATCTCTCACCTAAAAGTAATAGAGTTCAAAGTTTGTAAGAATCAATGAAAAGACACTTCTTTTTGTAGAAGTATTTAAGCTGATAATTGAAGAAGTGATGATAGATTCAGTATTTTGCCGTTTGTATTGGGGTTCTCCAGAGAAACAGAACCATTAGGATATATGTACATAGAAAGAGATTTATTATGAAGAATTGGTGCACATGACCATGGGCTCTGAGAAGTTCCCCCACTTGCCATCTGCAAGCTGGAGGCCCAGGAAAGCAAGTGAGGTCTTAGCTAAAATGTTAGCACCCATCTGAAGTAATGTCCCACCCAGTAGGACTAACATATCACCCTGTTAATTTCTTTCATATTATTTACCACCCTTTCAATTTATCTGCTGATTTGTCTTATTACCAAGTTTCTGCCATCCCACATCAAACCACAACAAACTCAAGGACTTTGTTTTTCAGGCCAACCCCAATGGCCTGAGAGCCATAAAGCCAATGATAATAAACCCTAATCTCTGTCTCAAGCTCCAAAAATAGGGAACAAGGATGCTGATTGTGAAAATCCCATCTAGGCCCAAAAACTTGAGAACAAGGAGCTCTTGTTGTCCCCCCGAAAAGGAAGATGTATGTTTCAACTCAAGCAGAGGGATCAAATTTGCCTTTACTGTGCCTGTTTGTTCCCTTCAGGCCTTTAATGACTTGCATGATACCCACTCACATTAAGGAGGGTGATCTTCTTTACTCACCCCTCTAAAATTTTAGAGGGCCCCTCTAAAATTCAGGTGTTGCCAATGTAATAGTATTAGCAGATGGGGCCTTTAAAGGGTGATTAAGCCATGAGGGCTGCTCCCTTATGAAAGGGATTAAGGCCCTAAGAAGCAGCATGTGCCTCCCTATTTAGCTTATTCTTTAGCTCTTCTGCTACCTGAGGACACAGCCTTCCGTCCCTCAGGGGGATGCTGCCTCACCGGACAACCTCACTTGCCAGTGCCTTGATCTTGGACATCCCAGCCTCCAGAACTATGAGAAATAAATAAATATTTGTTTCTTTATAAGCTGCTTAGTCTCAGGTATTTTGTTGTAGCAGCATAGACTAAGACACTCCCTCTACTAATTCAAATGCTTATCTCTTCCACAAACACCCACAGACACACACAGAAATAATGTTATCAACTATCTGAGCATCTCTTTGCCCAATCTAGTTGACACTTAAAATTAGTCAATATGTATTGATGATCCTTTAGTAGATCTAGGAAGTCTGCAGCTGTCATAGTAAGAGGGACCATCAGACATCATGTGGATCCTGAGAAAGGAGTACACCACCACCTGTGGAGGAGTCCTAACAAAAAGATCACAACTAAATGTGATCAAACCTTGAGATGTAACTATCAGTTTACAGAAAATATAGAGGAACTTGTTAATCTAAACTGCAGGTATAAAATGAACAAAAGCCAAACAGTTGGACGCTAATAATCTGAATTTCTCAAAAAGAAATTATAAGGAAGTTACATTGCAAACTGATGAATTAAAGAGGCTTAAAAGACACATTCCAATCAAAATACGTGGACCTTACTTGGTTCCTGAAAAATGTATGAAACAATGAGAAATTTTAACACTAAAAAGATGTTAATATTGAGGAATTGTTGTTTTAAGAATGATATGCTAGTCATTTTTGTTTATACACAGTCCTTTTAGTAAATACAAACTGATATATGACTAAAATGAAAAAAAATCATAAAAGATAAATTAAAAAATCTCCCGGCTGAGTGCCTATAGCTCAGTGGCTAGGGTGTTGGCCACATACACTGAGCCTGGTGGGTTCGAACCGGCCTGGGACTGCCAAACAACAATAACAACTACAACAAAAAAATAGCCAGGCATTGTGGTGGATGCCTGTAGTCCCAGCTACATGGGAGGCTGAGGCAAGAGAATCGCTTAAGCCCATGAGTTGGAGGTTGCTGTGAGCTGGACGCCATGATACTCTACAGAGGGTGACATAGTAAGCTGTCTCAAAAAAAAAATCTCCACAAAGGGTGCTAAATGAAAGAGATATATATACACATATATATGTGGGTATATGTACGTGTGTGTATATACATATATATAGTCATAACAAGAAGTAATGGACATTGGAAACTAAAGAGGAGGAGTATGAGGGATAAAAACCTACCTGTCAAGTACAATGTACACTAGTCTGGTGACAGGTACACTGAAAGCCCTGACTTCATCATGATACAATTTATCCACATAACACAAAAACACCTGTACTCCCTAAATTTTTTGAAATTAAAAAAACCTCCATGTAACATAATGAGCAAAAACTTATTATAGTTTTTCAAATCAGAAATTTAAAAAGCCACTAAGGTTTTAATTTCTAATAAGGTAAATATTGATAGGTATAAGCCACATAAATAAAAATCTGATGCTATTTAGGGTTCTCAATAATTTTTTTAAGAATAAAGAGTTCTTGAGGACAAAAAAATGAGGAAACCACTGTGGATTAGCACCAGCTGTGATGGGTCTCTTTCTTACTATAACCTCATAAGGGGCCACTGTTAAGGAATTTCAAGCACATATATAAGTCTCTGGTTGAGCTTAGGTGTTCAGTCTTTAGGTCAGGAAGCTGATTTTTTTTGTTGTTGTTGTTTTTGTTTTTGTGGTTTTTGGCCGGGGCTAGGTTTGAACCCGCCACCTCTGGCATATGGGACCAGCGCCCTACTCCTTGAGCCACAGGCGCCGCCCAGGAAGCTGATTTTTAATGACCAAAGTTAGCCTGTTTTCTCCTGGGCATTGTGGCTTTCTACTTTATTTGTAATTAATTTTTTCTCTTTCTCTTTCTCTCTCTCTCTTTATTTTATTTTATTTTATTTTATTTTATTTTATTTTATTTTATTTTATTTTATTTTAGACAGGGTCTCATTCTATTACTTGGGCTAGAGTGCAGTGGTGTCATCATAGCTCACAGCAATCTCAAACTCCAGCGCTCAAGTAATACTCCTGCCTGTGCCTCCAGAGTGGCTGGAACTACAGGAATGTGCCACTATACCTACCTAATTTTTCTATTTTTGGTACAGACAGGATCTCTGTATTGCTCAGGCTGGTCTCAGACTCCTGAGTTCAAGCAATGGTCCCAACTTGCCCTCCCAAAGCATTAGATACAGACATACGCTACTGTGCCT
This sequence comes from Nycticebus coucang, assembly GCF_027406575.1. Taxonomy (NCBI): domain Eukaryota; kingdom Metazoa; phylum Chordata; class Mammalia; order Primates; family Lorisidae; genus Nycticebus; species Nycticebus coucang. The sequence continues at coordinate 59,795,091 of NC_069796.1, read as the reverse complement.
GGCTTCATTTTTAATTTTTGTTTTGTTGTTGTTTTTTCTCATTTTTCCCTTTCCTATCTTTTTATTTTATTCTTTTTCTTATATTTTTCTTATTTTATTTTTTCCTTCTCTTTTTTCTTATTTATTTTTCTCATTTCCTTTTTTGATTTTGTGAGTATTTGGGTTTTTTATTTTTGGTTTAGTCTAGATTAGCATTGTGTTTTAATACCATTACAAAGATCAGTTTGTAGGGTGGTTTTTGGAAGTGATCTTCTTTAGAGGTGATCTAGATCAAGCTTCTCACCAACTTTTCCCAGTTTTGGGCTGCTTGATCTTGCCTTCAAGCCCAGAACTAAGTCCAAACACTGAAGAGCCCCTTGACCACCTCAGAGGACACCCATATTGGCAGACAACTCCTCTGCACCATCAGGGATGCCTTCACCATGGTGAACGTGGCCTGGCATATCCTCACTGGGAAAAATATCGTATCAAGGATCATGATAAAACTCAACAGAATTCCTCCAGCTTCCAGAAATTATCCTATAAAGTAAAAAGTGTAAAGTGTTTGACTCATCTCAACATAGTAAAATTGTTTGAAGTGATTGAGACTGAGTATGAGACTCATTGTCATGGAGTATATCAGAGGAAGAAGATACTTAGTTACTCATGGAAGTATGCAAGAAAAAGGGAACCAAGTCAAATGCTGCCAGATAGTATCTGTTGTATGCTACTGTCACCAAAAGTTTGTCGATAGACACTCAGGGACAAAAAACTTGCTCTTGGATGCCAACATGAACATCAAGATTGCAGACTTTGTCTCAGTGCCCATAGTGCAGTGGTTATGGTGCCAGCCACATACACTAAGGCTGGTGGGTTTGAACCCAGCCTGGGCCAACTAAGAAACAATGACAACTGCAACAACAACAACAACAACAACAAAATAGCCAGGCATTGTGGTGGGCACCTGTATTCACAGCTATTTGGGAGGCTGAGGCAAGAGAATCGCTTGAGCCCAAGAGTTTGAGGTTGCTGTGTGCTATGACGCCACAGCACTCTACCAAGGGTGACATAGTGAGACTCTGTCTCAAAAAAAAAAAAGATTGCAGACTTTGGTTTCAACAATGAATTCACCTTTGACAACAAGCTGTATACCTTCTCAGGAAGTTCTCTTTTTGCTGGGCTGGAAATCCCACAGCCAAAAGAAGATGGACCCATCATGGATGAAGGAGCCTGGGAGTCACCCCTTTTACACTGGATCCTTGTCTTTGAGGGTCAGAACTTCACAAAGCTGTGGGACAAAGAATGTATCATGTTCTTCTCTACTTGTCCATGGAATGTAAAAACCTGCTTAAGAAATTTCTCATTCTCAGTCCCAGTAAGAAACACTCTTTAGTACAAATCATAAAGTATCCATGGATAAATATACTTCATGAAGATGAGGAACTAAACCCTGATGTGGATCCACTCCCTGACTATGTAGCTCTCTCCCCATCTGGCAACAGAGTGAGTTGATGGTATTCATAGATTGCATATGTTAAGAGATCCAGGGCAGAGGTACAAGGTGATAACTATCTATCTGCTCCAAGGCTACAAAAGATACAAGCTTCAGGTCTACACCATCACTCTGAAACCCCAGCCTTTGTCTGATTTGATGAATAGCAGCACAATTTCCCTATCCCACAAGGAACAGCATGGGGTCTCTGCCAACCCCAACGACCAGTTTCAGTGAGCCTGCCTTTCCTATCTTTAATTGCTACATCTGTTTGCCAGGGCTGTTGTAACAAAATACTACAGACTGGTGGCTTAAAAAACAGAAATTTATTTGCTCACAATTCTGGAGGCTTGAGATCCAAGATCAAGGTGCCAACAGGGTTAGGTTCCTCTGAGGCCTTTGTCCTTGCCTTGCAGACAGCCATCTTCTCACAGCGTCCTCACAGTCTTTTCTCTGTGTCTGCCTATCCTTGATATCTGTTCCTCTTCTTATAAGGACACTCATCCTTTTGGATTAGGACCCCACCCTTAGGACTACAATTTAACTTTACTTACCTCTTTAAGAGCCCTATCACCAAGTACAGTCACATTGACGATTAGGGCTTCACTGTATGAATGGTGGGGGCAACAATTCAGTCCATAACGATTGCTACTCTAAGAATATTCAGAGGAGGAAGGCAGATCTTGAGAAGGATTAAGAGATCAGGCAGAATGCCACAGCACAGCCAACATGCTTGCCAGCCCATGCAGCCTGAAGGGAAAGAAAATCACTCCTTCCCCCTCCACAAACAGCAAGTTCTCCTTCCAGTTTATACAGAGGCATCTTTGTTTGGGGTTTGCCAGAAGAAACTTGAAAGCAAAAGTTGAGTGAAAATGCTCAGACCTGAAGAGGCTAAGACACACTTGCTACACTTAAGTGTGAAGTTTGACAGTCTCAAGATCCGTGGAGCCCAATGGGGTAATGTGGAAGCAGAGAAGTGAGACTACCGCATCTGTGTGGTGCATGTGCAGTGGGCCAAGATGGCTGCAGACAATGGAAGGTGGAGGTGGGCAAATTCCCCCATCAGTCCTCAGGGGGGTCAGTATATACCTGTGCATACCTGGCACCTCAATGGCCACCAAAATGACAAAGGTCTTCTCCTTAACCAAACTCAACTCAAGCTCCCCTGGATTCTTTTTCAACTAGGCTGACTTTTGGACTCTAGTGTCTATTTCTACATTGTCCAACTTTAGCAAGAATCCTGCTAAGTAGGTTTAGCCAGAATCCCCCATCCTCCACGTCTAATCACCCTTTGGGATCTAATCTGTTTCCTCAGCCTCCACCACCTTCCAGGGGATGCCTGATCACCCTGGCTTGCCTTCAGCAAGAATCCTGTTAGTTCAGTTAAAAATAGACTTTGAATCAGTTAGCTTTATTGTATAATAAGACACTCCAACACTTAGTGGCTGAAAGTGACAAACATTGAGAGAGGATACCCGGGAAGGGTGAGGTCTAGGAGAACAGAGGTCTTCTCAAGGAGACCAGAAGGATACACCTGCAGGGTTCTCTTCATGGTGACTGAGCTCTGAGGAATTTGTAGACTTGACTTCTCGTAACCTGGAAATTTCCACTTCTGTGAAATCCTGTAGTTCTGTAGGGGCTGGAAGAGCACCTCCCGCTTGATTCAAACTGACCAAAAGAAAGATCTGTGGGTTGGAACTTTTTGATTGGAGATAAGAAGGGAAAGACCAAGCCAGTCAGGGAGTGTGGCCATTTCAAATTTTTCTATCCGTAAGCTCCGCTGGCTCCATTGGGCCTCGTCTTCCTGCAACAGTATTATTTCTCTTGATTCTATGGATCTTCTAGACAGTTCTGATCAGGGCCAGCTTAGCAAATCTCTGCTGTCTGCTGCAGGATGAGAAAGTTTAGAGTAGCTTCACTCACATTTCCAGGTGATTAGCAGAAGGGTTTGTCCAGGTCCTCATCTGGGCCAACTTGTTTTTGTTTCACGTTGTTTCTCAAATGCTAATAGGCTCATCTGGGTTTCTTCACTTAGTGGCAAAAGGGGTCCTTGCAGCAAGAGAGGGCACACCCAATGTATGACCAGTTTTCAAATCTCTGTTTTCATTACATTTTAAAATGTTCCTTTGACCAAAGGAGGTCACATGGCCAAACCCAGATTCAAGAAGTAGATAAACAGACTCCATCACTTGATGAAAGGAAGAGCAAAGTCACAAGGCAAAGAAGAGTGTAATCCATGGTGAGAGGGGCTCATAGCTGTTTCACATTCTAATTGTGAATGTGAATGCTAATCACAATCAGCATTTAAATGACAATGGTGTGAATTGGTCTTCTAGGTAACACAGCAGCTGTTAATATATAATTTAAAATCACTAACCTCTCCTGTTAACACCTGTGGTTTGGCTCCTAACAGAAAACTTTCCATTGATATCAAGTTTACAGAGCAGTCTACTACTTTATTCACAGAGCTCTCTCATCCAAATCTCTTGTCCAAATGCATCAACTAGACATTTCTAAATGCATATTATCAATGACTCCCCCCAAAACAAGAATTCACTTACCTCTAACCCCACCCAGAGAGATTTTTCCAGAATTTGAGTGAGAGTAAGGAGGTGGGGGGAGAAATATAATTTGAAAATGTTTAATCAAAATCACATAATTTCACAAATAATGGAAAATACATGTAAATGTCTTTTATAATACAGATTGTAGAAAGTATCACATTTATAAAATGGAGGCATATTTTTTAAAAATTGAAAAACGCCAACTAGATAGTGTGAAGAGTTTCCTGTTTCAAGGTATATCCGGACTCCAGAAGAAACCATTTCTTTCCAAAGAAACCCCTGGAGGAGCCAGCATCCTTGGGACAACTGTAGGAATATTCTTCTCCTGGCTGAATCCGCTCCCTAGCTTACTGACACTTGGCGACCTGACAAGTGTTTTACATTCCAAAGGTCAAGTTCTGAGTGAATCTGCCCAGAAGCTCTACTGAACAGGGCCTTGCCACTCACGCCTGATTGCCCCAGCCTGGCACCTGTCCCTTGCTTCTGCCATTCTGACAGCTGTAGAAGAAGGAGGGACCAGATTCCCAGCTTGGGCTGTCAGCACAGGCAGTATGGCCTTTTTGCTGAAGGTCAAACTCTAATTCTTGCTCTAGGGAGCCTTCCCTATTGCTTTTCTTTCAACATATCCATCTTAATATTGCTTGTATTTTTCTGCTATTTTATAGTCTTTGAAACATTTTCCTTTTCATTTCATTTGATCCTGTCAAACAGAAGGAGGTATATAAACAACCACAAGCTTCCCTTCTATAAGAAACAGATCCAGAGAGACCAGGCAAGTGAGTGTTGGGAAAAAACATAGGGACAGAAAGATACGATCCCTTTCTTCCCTATCATAAGGGTCACAGCCAACACTACTATAACAAAAGACAACAAGAGAAAAGTAGGCTCAGCGCCCGTAGCACAGTGGTTACAGTGCCAGCCACATATACCAAGGGTGGCCGGTTAAATCCCAGCCCAGGCCAGCTAAACAATGACAACTGCAACAAAAAATAGCCAGGCATTGTGGCAGGTGCCTGTAGTCACAGCTACTTGGGAGGCTGAGGCAAGAGAATCACTTAAGCCCAAGAGTTGGAGGTTGCTGTGAGCTATGATGCCACAGTACTCTACTGAGGGCAACATAATGAGATAATCTCTCAAAAAAAAAAAAAAAACCAAGAAAAACCATAGCAGATTTACTTAATTCAAGTTTTACATGACACTGGAGCCTTCGGAATGAAGATCTAAAAATACATGAAAACTATCCATTTTATGCTTGTATTTGATGAAGAATGGACCACCATGCAGAAATGTGACTGTACAAGCACTTATGACCTAATAATAATAGATTGAGTGGGGAACCCAACAAGGCCTGTTTGTTCAAATTCTTCTTGGCCTCTCTGCTATCGCATTTCTTCCTCCTGGGTATGGGGCAAGATCTCACTGGAAAGTCTTATGACCTACGATCAGACAAGAATAGGTCAGAGAATTTCTTTATAGACAGAAAGGTGAAGGAAGTTTAGAGTCATAAATCTAGTTTCTGTTGCTGGCTTTGGAGAAGCGAAGTTCTAGTTTCTACGACCCACCTTAGGGAAGAAGAACTCTGGTCTCTATGATTTGCTTCAGGGACAGAGAGAGGGGAGAGACAGGAAGACAAGAGGAGGTCAGGTTAGATCTTGGTTCTAAGACTGCTTCTGAGGCCTTCCTATGCCCTTGAATTCAGAGTACTCAGCATGCCAAGGCACCATACTTTGGGGTATCATTTTCTGAGCCCCCCCAAAAGTATAATAGTATAGTGGTTTATAATAAAGGCTCCAGAGTTAGCCTACTGCCTATTACCAACTAGGCTACATTGGGCATACTATAGAGTTTCTCTCTGATCAAGTTTTTCTATATATAAAATAGAGATAATTTCCTATTAAAAGGTTTTTGCAAGAACAAAGTATAATTAGCAAAACATCTTGCATGTAACAATAGCATAACAAATAAATCATCAGTATTATTTTTATTATATGTATTGCTTTTGTTCTTATCACATAGCTAGTTTGGGGGGCATGTTTTGTTTTGTTTTGCTTTGTTTGCAGTTTTTGGCCAGCATATGGGGCTGGTGCCCTACTCCTTTGAGCCACAGGCACCATCCCATTGTTTTGTTTCGTTTTTAGACAGAGTCTCAATCTGTCCCTGAATAGAATGCAGTGGTGTCATTGTAGCTCCCTGCAACCTCAAACTCCTGGGCTCAAGCAATCCTCCTGCCTCAGTCTCCTGAAAAGTTGGGACTATAGGTGTCCACCAACATGCCTGGCTAATTTTTTTTTCTTTTTTTCTTGCTCTTGCTCAGGTTGTTCTTAAACTCCTGAGCCCAAGGAGTCCTCCCACCTCGGCCCCCCAGACTACACCAGGATTGCAGGAGTGAGCCACCACACCTGATCCACATAGCTAGTCAATGACAAGGTGAGGACACACATCTGTGAACCTGAAAGCAGTACTACTTCCATCTTTAAATAAAGAGTGAGAGTTCTGCTCTCCTGTATGAGAAGCAAGCTATACCACGTAGGCCAGAATTCTCCATAGACCCATTTTCTTACAAGAAAGCTTTTTTTTCTTGGTGGCACCTGTGGTTCAAGGGGTAGGGCGCCAGTCCCATATGCCGGAGGTGGCAGGTTCAAACCCAGCCCCGGCCAAAAACAAAAAAAAGAAAGCTTTTTTTCTTACAGCTTGGTAAAACTTTAGAAAAGAACCCCAGGGCCCTAAACTCAAAAAACAGATTTTTTTTCCCCAAATTGGGTTTATCTTTAGGATATTATTAGCCTTTCCCCCCACAGCCTAGTAATCTAATCTAGGAAAGTCAACATTCCCAAAGAAAACAGCTCTACTGATAATCAAAAGTTCTTCTTATAGCTAGGATTATAGCTAGGAAGTTCAAATCCTTTCCTTACTAAACTTTCATCAAATTTTCTCAAAAAAACCAACTTTTAACTGTTTAAGCTACTTTTCCTTCTTCATCCCTGAGTAACGATCAATGGATATGTTAATGAGTAGGGAAAAGCTGTAAGATCAGCAACAGGAAGAAGAGGGTGAAAAACTAATGCACATAAGCCACTAATCTGGTTCCCAGGCCCGGAATAATCCATAATTGACTCTGTCCACCTGAAGGAAAATGAGAGATGTGTACTTACAGGGTACAGAAACAAAGAAACAGAAGCTTACAAAAGAAAAGAATTAAATTCCAAATATGGTCATTAACTATATGGGGGGAAAGCAGCAAATGAGAGAGAAAATGAAAAGGGGAGAAAGTCAGAATCCCCAGGAAATACATTAAATCATGACTGTGAGAGACAAAAAGAATATGAAGTGAAAAAGTAACATAAGAACCTACCTTCATTGCACTACCGTTAAATTAAACTCAAATTGCTTTTGTTTCTAATTAACATATGCCTTGCCAAATGTGATGGTGGACGTCTTTTTCAATGCCTTTCCCATGCCACAGACATGTTACAACCAGAATGAAAGATTACTGATGGTTTTCAATAGCTTTCTCTGAAGTATGGGCCAAAGCTTATGGAAGGTATATGTAAGAGTTATTTGAATTCCAAGCGCATTTACAAGGACCAGGTCAATTACAGTACATAGCAAATGAATCCTTAATGAGGAGATATTCCATACCAATTGTTTTCAAATTATGCTTTTAGATTATCTTAATTTCTCTTTTGACAATATATGTCTTGTTATTTTTAGTATAGTGTAAGAAACTCTTGACATTTCCGGCATCAAATTTCGTCTCTAGTTTTTAATGGTTGTTCTCCCTCCTGCTTTTACACACCAGCCTAGCCACATGGGACTTATTGTTCTTTGTAAGCCCCTAGCATCCTCCACCCCTAGCTAAATATCACATGCTCTGTGATACCTTTGCCAGCACTCCCAGGTGGAGTAGAAATCTCTCCCATCTTGAGTCTAGGCATCTATTTTCCTAATGCGGCTTCAGCAACAATCTCCTCTACTGATGTTTGAACTCACCAGGTTAAGGGTATAATAGCCAAAGTGCTATGGATTGCACACAGTAGTCAAGTGACAGAAACCTATGGGGGCTAGCAAATTCAAAGGGGAGGGCATATTATTATAAGCCTACATTGGGAATCTTATAGAATCCAAGCCAAGCCTCAGAGAAAGACTAACAAAAGAAATGAAAGCCATCTGGAATTCAAAGGTCACGCTCTCATATTCCATCACCAATTCTTCCTATCATCTGCTTTACTCTTTAATCACCGCAGATGGACTTTTTAAAATCAACTTACACAACAAAAGGACAGGTTTCATAAGTCTGTATTCCTTGGAATAAAAAAAAAAAAAAAAAACAGAGTAGTAGCTGAGAAGAACTCAGTCCTCAGTTCCATCACAGTTTTGCACTTTACAGGGCAAAAGTTCAGCCGTGCAAAAAGAATTCTTTAGGCTCAGCGCCCATAGCTCAGTAGTTAGGGCACCAATCACATACACTGGGGCTGGTGGGTTTGAACCCGGCCCCAGCCTGTTTAACAACAATGACCACTTCAACAAAAAAATAGCCAAATGTTGTGGTGAGCGCCTATAGACCCAGCTACTTGGGAGGCCGGGGCAAGAGAATCTCTTAAACCCAAGAGTTGTAACGCCATGGCACTTTACCGAGGACGACATAGTGAGACTTTGTATCAAAAAAAAAAAAAAAAAAGAATTCTTTATTGTCTCCCCTTTAGTCTTTGGTCTCAATTCTAAATTCCAGGGAAAGAATCAGATTGTCCAGCTTGAGTCAACTATCCACAGTGATCCAATTTGCTATGTTCAGATGGTCAAGAATATGTGATTCAAACATAATTAGTGGGAAAACTGGGAAGGGGGCAAAAAGGAAGGGAGAATCATTACCAGCTCAACAAATAGTCCAAAAGGTGAGTCCCACATGGGTATTTTGTTGGATAAAAGGGAGGAAGAGACAGAAACAGGGAGGGAGGATAGGAAAAGAGGAATGAATCCAAATACATTTTAGAAGAATCTCCTATGGTGATGAGTCAAACTGGAAGGTTAAGAACTCAGTACCCACTGGGGACGCTCAGGAAATCCAGTGGTAGTGACATCATCGGATGTACACGTCTATCTGCATGTAGGTAGCCACTGATATGGACTCTCATGTGTGAGATCATGTGTGCTAATCAATAGCAGAGACTTACAGCTCAGGAAAAATAAAAAATAAGGAAAGACTTTACTGAAGAGCCCAGACCAAAAAATTTATACTCTCAGTGGCATCTGCTCCGAACAGCCCGGGGGGCTGTAGCCTTCATTCTTAGTATGCATCAAAACCTCCTGGTAGGTAGAAGAGAAATCCATACCTACTCACAGTCAAGTGTAAACGTGTGCCCACAGCAGACAACCAGCAGCCCTTCGGGCATCACGTGGTTGGTATGGTCAAAGTTTCCCAAAGCATCATTCACACCAGAAACCCACTTCCAAGATTAGGTTAGGGGCAGTGCCTATGGCTCAAGGAATAGGGAGCCAGCCCCATATACCAAGGGCGACAGGTTCAAGCCCGGTCCCGGCCAAAAAAAAGTGAAAAAAAAAAAAAACAAGATTAAGTTAGAAAAATACTTCAGCTCCCATTTGGCAGCCCCCATCCTCCACCTCCCCCTCTCGTTCCCCTTTCCCCTTTCCCCCCTCTTCTTCTCCTCCCCACCCTCCCACCCCCTGCTGTTTGATCACCACTCCCACTGGAGGAAACTATGAACTGCCCCAGAGAGATGTGGCAAGCAACTGAAGCCTCCTGCTAGTGATGACAAGGGTAAGATTAGAAGGGGATACTCCAGTTCTCTCAGAAATACTAGCTGACAGCTTGACCACAACATCCTAAGAGACTCAGAAATCAGAACCACTCAACTAACGATTCCCAGATTCTTGACCCTCAAAAACCATATAAAATATTACAATTTTTAGGGTAATTTATTACACAGCAATAGATGACTGATACAGGTGGCTAGCCTCCAGAGACTGCCTCTTCCTGTCCTTGCATACTATTGCTCACATCAGAAGTTAGAGTTTATTTCTTCCCCTCTTCATCTGAGCTGGCCCTGTGGCTGGTTTGAGCATTAGAATGAGGTAGAAGTGACGTTCTGGAACTTCTGAGTGCAGATTTTAAGAGAACTGGAAGGTACCTATCTCTTAGAATCCAGACAATGTTGTAAGTAGCAAAAGCCACTAGGAGAGGACAGGTGGAGAGACCCTGGGTGCCTGTTGGATCTTCCATCTGAGTGACCCCCAGATACAAAAGCTCCCCACCAAGACCACATGCGACAGAACTGCCAGGCAATCCAAAGAACTGGGGAAAATAAATGATGGTTGTTATTTTAAATCACCGAACTTCTGAGTAGTTTTTAGGTAGCAATGTACGCATATAACCAAATCATACTGTCTTAATCGACTGAATTTGTAAAAGAAATTTTTTAAAAGGAGACAATAAAGGCTTCAGGCACCTGTAAAGGACTGACACCATGGATTTTTTTGGGTTGGGGGGACAGAGTCTCACTATGTCGCCCTTGGTAGAGTGCTGTGGCATCACAGCTCACAGAAACCTCAAACTCTTGAGCTTAAGCGATTCTCTTGCCTCAGCCTCCCAAGTAACTGGGACTACAGGCACCTGCCACAATGGCCGGTTATGAGTATTTAGAGATGGGGGTCTCGCTTTTGCTCAGGCTGTTCTGGAACTACTGCTCTGCCTGCCTCAGCCTCAGAGTGCTAGGATTACAGGCACCCTGAGCCACCGCACCCGGCATGGATCATTTTTTAAGGAAATCTTCTTGCTGACCTCCCATAAGCAAGGATGTGCAAATTATAACTTTAGGTCTGCAAGCTACATCTAGTCCCTAAAACAAAGTCTGTTCAATTCCACCCTAATTATGAATTACAAGTTCATCTTCACAAGTACAGAACAGAGACAAAGCAAAGTCAGGAATTATTCTAGGGACACAGGGACATCTAAATAACTAATACTTCCTCCACTCCCTTTTTCTTTCCTAACACTTGTCTCATCTTATGTAAAATATAGATTTTCCTGGGTTTCACAATAATGTAACCATTTTGTCTCACTACCCCCACAACTTAACTTTTTTTTTTTTCCTTTCTGTGTGCCCTACTTCCCTCTAATACTAAAAATTCCAAATTCCCCTTCATAAAAGCAGCCTAAGTTTGTTGTTTGTGTTTTTTCCCAGGTATGTCCTCAATTTTGAATTAATAAACTTGCATTGATTGAGATTTTTGCCTCATTTTCTTCTTTTGGGTCAGCACATCTATTCTCTAATAATTGGATTCTGAATGTCAGTATATAAGTCGGGTACAGATGTCTGCTCAAGGGACCTTTTCAGGCAAAGACGTCATGCCAAGTAAGACAGCCTTGTCCCTACCATTTCCTGTGAATCCACCATGGTCCTGGGTATCACTAGAGACCCACAAAGGATTTTTGACACTGGCTTTCCCAATTTCATTTCTGCTTCTCATAACAACACAAAGAAATAACATTTACTACCAGCCACCAGGCACTGTCCTAAAGGGGTTCTCCTCTATCAATTCATTAAATTGTTAGAGCAACCCAAAGAGATAGGTCCTATGGTTAGGTCCATTCTCTATATGAAGGAAACTGGGACTTACAGAGGTAAAGAACTTGACCAGGCTCACAGAGCTCTCAGGCAGTAGGGCCAGCAGTGAGTGGGAGCTGGTCAGTCCAACTCCACGTCTATGCTCTCAGCCATTGATGCACACTACCCCCAATCCTCAGAGGTAGATGCTGTCATTACCTCCATCTCAGGGGCAAGGGATCTGATGCCTTGGACAGCCAGTCCCTGACATAAAGTTCACATGGTTAATAAAGGGAAGACCTAGAGGGAAAACGTCCTTTCACACTCTTGTTCTTAAATACAGCCCTATTTTAAATCCTTACACTTGCAGAACATGCAGATATAGAAGGGGCTGGTCCAATCATGTAATCTCAGCTCTTCTAGGCTCTACTTTCTAGGTTATTCTAGGCTGTGCTTTAGGAACAGTTTTTTAAGGAGAAAAGGGGTCAAAGAATCACATCCTTGTGGTGTCAACACAGCAGCTCTTTAATGCTCTTTGCTTCCTTTTGTGGGGAGATCATCAAAACTTACAAACATTCTCCTGACTACTTTTCAAACGACTGGCCCATTTTCAGGAACTCAGAAGAAACTAACCATATTTAGGAGCCCAAAGGGGAAAATATGGAGTTAGCAAACTCATAGATCTGCAAGAGAGAAGTGTTTCCTCCCTAACTCCTCCCATACTGAAACCAATTTGCTCTCTTCTCATTTTAACCGTGAATATCCTTTTCACATCCATGCCCTACAGACAGTGAGTGAGAAAGTAAAAGAAAGCAAACTTTCTTATCCACTATTTCATTCGATTTTCATGAGTTCTTGCTAACAGCAGAAAGTATTGTATATATGTAGCATGATGATTTATTGAGAATTTTCTGTAGTTGTATAATCTACTGATACATTTTTGTTTCCATTTCTTATCTGTCAGGAAGGATTAAGTGTTTTTTACATCTTCCAGAGGGACCTTTGTTTCAAAGCCAAAAAAGAAAGCTTCTGGACAGGGCTGGGAGCAAGAGAGCACCCTGATTCCATCTCCAGCTCTGACTGGGCATCATGAAGGGGTCGCCCAAGGGTTATGTCTGTAAGGGAGACAGGTTCTTTCTGAATAGGGACATCTATAGCTGGCTGCCCAAAGACAATTTGGGCAATTACTTTGCAGTTGGTGTGTTCCATGGTGGAGAGGACTGACCAATTGGTGCTTTTTTACATGTGTTTGTTTTTTGAGACACAGTCTCACTCTGTTGCCCAGGCTAGAGTGCAGTGCAACTAGAGTCCTAGTTCACTGCAACTTCAAACTCCTAGTCTCTAGTGATCCTCCTGCCTCAGCCTCCCAAGTAGTTGGGACTACAGGCACACACCATGACACCTGGCTAGTATTTCTATTTTTAGTAGAGATGGGGTCTCACTCTTGTTCAACCTCGACTTGAATTCCTGAGATCAAGTGATCTTCTTGCCTCAGCCTCCCAGAGTGCTAGGATTGCAGGCATCAGCCACCACACCCAGCCCCAGTTGGTGCTTAGAAGATAATCTGAGTTTAAGAATCCTCAGGCTAGTGGTTGGGGTCAGGGAAGAACTGGTGCCTCCTCATACCCAAGTGTGGCAGAGGCCTGAGTCCCAAGTACTGTGGCCTCAGAAGCCTAGGCAACAATCTCACCATAGGGCTTCACATCATCTGTGGTGACCATCTTGCCTTGAGTGCTGGAAACCTTCACCATTTTCCTGGACTGCATAACCAATCTCAAACCAAACCAGGGAAGGAAAGGGAGCCCTCCCCTGCCCTCCCACCTTGGCCCACATATATATACAAATGCTGGTATTGTCTGCCTTGAAATCTTGGAAAGTGAAGCCCGAACTAGATTTTGCATTTTTAGAATAACATGAAAACATGGCATGGCTTGTTACCTTCCCTCCCCACCCCCAAGCCCCCACCATAAAACAAATCATACCTTTTGCCACACATATTTTCTACCACTGCACAGAAAAAAAATTTTTTACTTAAATCTCAGTTTCCTAGGTTATCAGCTAAAAAAAGGTTAGCAATTAGAGGAAAAAAAAGATCAGAGAAAGAAAAATTTAGAATACTGGCCAGGCATGGTGGCTCATGTCTGTAATCCTAGCACTCTGGGAAGCTGAGGTGTGTGGATTGCTTGGGCTCAGGAGTTCAAGATCAGCCTAAGCAAAAAAAAAAAAAATAGCCAGTCTCTAAAAAGTAGCCAGGTGTCGTGGCAGGAGCCTGTAGTCCCAGCTATTCAGAAGGCCGAGGCAAAATTTGAGCCCAAGAGTTTGAGGTTGCTATGAGCTATGTCACCATGGCACTCAACCCCAGAGCAACTGAGTGAGACTCTGTCTTCAAAAAATAAAAAAAAATGTAGAATACTAATTGTAAGTAAAACTATAATACAATTGTACTACTAATTTATCTCACTCTCTTGAACATTAACCTTTTTTTTTTTTTTTTCCTGGCCAGAGCTGGGTTTGAACCTGCCACCTCTGGCATATGAGGCTGATGCCCTACCCTTGTGAGCCACAGGTGCCACCCTTGAACATTAACCTTTTATTCTCTCCCTTTCCTTGTTTTTCTGATCCCTTTCCTATTGCATGCAATGTACTTAGGCACATCATTTCTTGTTTGTTTTTTTGTTTTGGGGTTTTTTTTTTTTTTTTGGTATACTTGCTTGTTTTGCCCTCTCTGCTCTTCCAGAAATTCATTATTTCCATGACAGGGCATTTTTCCTTCTTCAGGTGCATATTCACAGAATGTTTACTGGCTCCTGGGCACTGATCAGCCAACCAAGACCTCATGGGCCCAATCCTGCCTACAGCCGGTGTTTGTAAATAGTTTCATTGGAATGCAACCTCATCCATTCAATCATGTATTGGCTATGACTATTTTTGAGCTTTGCAACAGAAACTCCCAAAAGCCTAAAATGTTTACTATCCAGCCACTTTTAGAAAAAGTTGCCAGGTCCTCCTCTAGCAGGAGAAAAACATATGTTGTACTGCATATTATTAATTTGCACCTTTGTTCATATTTGGATGATGTCTTAAGAGAGGTCAATGCAAAGTGTTCTGGGGGCACCATTAAATTTTTCCCATATACCTGGTTTATAGCTGCCACCTTAGTTGAGGCTTTATATGTGTGTACTGAAGATAACAAACAACCATTCAAGCTATATTATGCCAAAAATAATTTTTTTTTTGAGACAGAGTCTCACTATGTCACCCTCAGTAGAATGCTATGGTCATCACAGCTCACAGCAACCTCAAACTCTTGGACTTAAATGATTCTCTTGCCTCAGCCTCCCAAGTAGCTGGGACTACAGGTGCCCGCCACAATGTCTGGCTATTTGTTGTTGTTGTTGTTGTAATTGTCATTGTTGTTTAGCAGGCCCAGGCCAGGTTCGAACTTGCCAACCCCAGTGTATGTGGCTGGTGCCCTAACCACTGAGCTACAGGTGCCAAGCCCCAAAATAACTTTTTTTAAAGAGACAAAGTCTCCAGGAGTTGGAGGTTGCTGTGAGCTGTGTGACGCCATGGCACTCTACCGAGGGCCATAAAGTAAAACTCTATCTCTACAAAAAAAAAAAAAGAGAGAGACAAAGTCTCACTCTGTCACCCAGGCTAGAATGCAGTAGTACAATCAAAGCTCACTGTAACCTCAAACTCCTAGACTCCAGGGACCTTCCCACTTCAGCCCCCCAAGCAGCTGGAACTATAGGCACTATGTTATCACCGTGCTAATTTCTTTCACTTTCCTAGAGATGAGACCTTACTATTTTGCCCAAGCGGTCTCAAACTTGTGAACTCCAATTATCCTTCTGCCTCAGCCACCTGAGACCCTGGGATTACAGGCATGAACACCCCACCCAACCCAAGGATTTTTTATAAAATGATACGATACTGTTTTGTTCTCAATACTGTTTTGTTCTCAGAATTCAATCACGTAACAGAACCACTATCAGTATTACCGAATAAGAAGTTTATTGATTAAAGAAATGACACTTTACACAACTCTGGGAGGCACTGGGGAAGTAAGATCTGAAAAGGGCAACTAGAGAATCAGAGAAAAGTCTCTAACCAGCTTCTTGAAGCTTGGCCTAAGCTGGAACGGAGGGGGAAAACACAGAGGATGCTCAAAAGCATGTGTCTACTGAAGTCTACTTGTCTTGATGTTGTCTGTTATTCTTCCTCCCCTTTGTAAAATCCCCACTTGCACACATTTGAAGTATGGAAATACACCTCGGAATTCGGCCCTTCAGAAGAGTCATCATGCATTTGCCTTACATTAGCATAAAAAGGTCCTCATCCAAGCAAATCCTCATATTCATCTCTGTCTATAAGAAAAGGTGACAATAATATTCTAGGTTTACGTCTCTGCAGGAGTTCTTATCTCATTCGGAATAAGAGTTCAAGTCTCAACTTTTTTTTGACCAAAGTTTCCTTCAAAACTTCCAGGACAGTGATTGGGTAAGTGACAGTTCTGAAATACATTTGCAATTTCATTGACATTTCTCCCACAAAATGTGTAATCCAATTCAACCTTCCCTTGATTGTGAGCTGGCCATGGTGAATTCTTCAAAGACACAGAATGCAGCACAAGTGATGCTGTGAGACTTAGCAGGCAGGGTCGTAAAAAGTAACATGACTTCTATGTGGCTTTTTCTCTTTCCTTAGAACACACACATCTGGGGTCTTGACCTATCATTTGAGAAAAACGAGTACTCTGAAGCCACCATGCTAGAGAGATTACACAGGGAGACCACAGAGAGCTAGAGAGAGATGTCTGAGGAGCCCTGATTGATCCAGCCTGGCTGTTCAAGGTT
Source organism: Nycticebus coucang (assembly GCF_027406575.1). NCBI lineage: Eukaryota > Metazoa > Chordata > Mammalia > Primates > Lorisidae > Nycticebus > Nycticebus coucang. The sequence goes on along the minus strand of NC_069796.1, from coordinate 59,778,635 downwards.
CCAAACGTAGGCTAAGGATAGCTCTCAGACGATTTCTCTCTCCAGCCTCCAAACCACCCAGCCAACAACAAGGAGTGCTGAAATGAGCTTTCTCCACTGAGCATAGTTCCGACTGCAGATTACTTGTGAACAAAATAAATGTTGTTGAGTCTTAAGCCATAAGTTTTGGGATGGTTTATTATGTAACCATAGTAACTGAAGCAAGATGCAAAGAAATTTTCCAAACAAACTATAGAGTTCTAACTCGGAACCAGGTTAAATTCAGTGGCCAAAGATAAAAATGCATATATGCCAATACATCACTATGGAATTTCATTCATCTATCCGTCCAACCAGTATTTAGGAAGTGTCTCTTTTTTTTTTTATTAGAAACAAAAACCTTGTAAATGACAAATGAACATAAATATATTCAGAAAAGGAATCAGACAATTGCTACATCGAAATATTAAGCAATAATAATAATAACGCAAAGAAAGTAACATTCACATTGTCAAATAAGAGTATGTCTATTATAGAATGCTTTGACTCTGAGATTCGGTATGAAGTCATCAGTTAACTTCTTATTTTTTTAAGTATCAAAAAATAGACAACCAATATTTATAAATAAAAGTAAAAGATAATTTCAAAAGGAAGTGTCTCCTTTGTGTGCTAAGGATTCAGTGGCAAAGATAGAAATAATCTTGCCTTGATGGAAGCTACAGGTTACCCTGGGTGAGAGAGATACTGAATAAGTAATTTGTGAATGTTACAGAAGGGGAAGACCAGAATGCTTTGAACCCTGGTCAGATAGTAAGTCACATGCATTTTCTGGAAATTTTTTTTTAAATAGTTCCCCTTAATTGCTAAGCATTTTTTGGAATCTGGCAATGATTCCAGTTACACAGAGCCAAAGAAAAGATATCAATTTACAATTTCAGCAAATGCAGGCTTGCTAGGTTATGGGGGCTGATGGTAACCTTCAACTGCAACAAGTCAGCTGTCTTTTCCCTGGATCAAATGTATGCAGATAAAATACTAACTGTACACTTTTACCTGTGCCTACTTTGAAATTATTTATACTGATGAAACTAGGATCATCTCCTCTAAGAAACACTTCTGTTCCGAGTGGCCCAAGTTTTGTTGCAAATTGAAATTACAAGATCTATATTAGAAGCTAAATGCTCTCTCATCAGGCTGCTGCTAATGAAGTCTGCTAACCATTATAGCGCACAAAGTAGAATTATGAAAACTGATCCAGTCTAATTATCAAAGGGTCAGGTTTTTTCCACTGTTCTCAAAATGTAGCCATTGAAGCAGCTTGAAAACTCATTGTCCAGAATTTAAATTACCTATTGCCAAGGCTCAGTGACTGCTCTAGGAATGAACGAAAGTGCTTAAAATCTCCGGACTGTTTGATTACAGGTACCCATCCACCGTTTGCTCAGTCATGTACGACTGTGCAATTAAAACAAATGGTGGTGTATAAAAGACTGACTGAGGTAAATTCGGCCCACAGGCAGAGTGCCAGTCTGTTAGAAGGAAGTGGCGGGCATGGTCGGGAACCAATGAACAAAAAAGGCACAGGCCCCCGTGGATACTCTCCTGGAACTTACAGTCTAGGAGGGGACAGACACAGCAAATGGACATTAGCAACAGAGGCGTGTAAGAGCTGTGTCACAGGGGAACAGTTCAGAGTGGTGTATCAAGAAAGTTAACCCAAGGATGTGACCTCTAAGCCGAGGGTCGTGTAGGAGTCAGCAAGCAGGAGAAGAAAGCAGGGTTTGGGCTGAGTTAGTCATGGGCTAAGATGCTAGAGAGACTCAGAATTTTAGAGGAACTGAAAAAAATCAATATGCCTGGAAGATTAAGAGATAGAATGATAAAAGATAAGGCTGGACAAATAGGGGAAAGGGCCAGCCAGGTCCTGACAGGCCTTGTAAGCCATTTCAAAGAGCTTCAACTTTCTATTCCTTAGATTTCATTTCTAGCATGAAATAGACATGTTCAGCTGACATTTCAATTTTCTTTTTAAAAAAAGAGAGTCACTTTTATGAAGATCTCTAAACATCAGATAAATAGAAAAATCAGTTTTTCTCTGGTCTTAGGTCAAGAAGGCAGAGAACATGGAGCTCCCTTTCATGTCTCACTCAAGTTTTTTCTTCTGAAGACTAGTAGCTATTTCCCCCTTTATCAGTCCTGACCTCTCTCTGCCCAGCAGATTGGAGAGGGAGGCCAAAGAAAGCTTTGGAAATATCCTTTTCCATTCTCAAGAGGAAATTTTCCAGTGAAAAGAATAAAAATTACTATTTCAGACAAGTATATAAGTAGGTAAATAAGGAGAGTTTAAAATTGTCTGATTTTCTAAGAAAGACTCCTGCATAGAATATTTGTACCTTTTTTTTGCATCTCAGAAAAATCATGAATTGCATAGTTTAGTACATGGCACATATGAATACAGTACCAGCACTTTGTGGCAACCATTTTCACTGTAGGCAAAGTGGTTAAGCATATATAGATTTACTAATAGAATGACTGCTCCTCATACTATTCAGCCATTAAAAAAAATGGAGACTTTACATCCTTCGTATTAACCTGGATGGAAGTGGAAGACATTATTCTTAGTAAAGCATCACAAGAATGGAGAAGCATGAATCCTATGTACTCAATCTTGATATGAGGACAATTAATGACAATTAAGGTTATGGGGGGGTGCAGAAAGAGGGATGGAGGGAGGGGGGTGGGGCCTTAGTGTGTGTCACACTTTATGGGGGCAAGACATGATTGCAGAGGGACTTTACCTAACAATTGCAATCAGTGTAACTGGCTTATTGTACCCTCAATGAATCCCCAACAATGAAAAAAAAAAAAGAAAAAAAAAAAAAAAAGAATGACTGCTCCTCGTGAAAGTTGTTTGCAGAAAGGGCCTGAGCCAAGAGTAGAATGTCCCCTAGATTGAGGGCTAGACATCTAGCATGCCCAGCACACCACAGGGGTTGAAATAATAGAGATTAATTAAACACGTCCTGTAATTAGGTGCCATAATAAAAACAGAAAATTCTCTAAGATTCAAGCCCATTGAAAGTCCAAGCACAGGCCTGATGACATGGGGTGGGTAGAGATTCTGAAGCAAACACAGTTCTGTCATTTGGAAAAACTCCCAATTTCCTGTTTCCTGAATCAACCAAGCAAAACTCATAATAACAAACACCCTGAATCTAAAATTGACTAAGCAAAAATACAAACGTATCAGTTTCCTGTTGCTGCTGTCACAAGTTACCAAGAAACTTAATATCTTAAGTTTATTCTCTTATAGTTTTAGAGATCAGAATTCCAAAATGAATCCTACAGGACAAAAACTAAGTGGCTCTCCAGGAAAATCCATTCCTTGTCTTTTCCAGCTTCCAGACGCTGTCCACAATCCCTGGCTTATGGCCCTTCCTATCTTTCCTGGCTCTCCTACTCCCCTCTTTCCCTTATAAGAACCCTTATGATTACACTGGGCTTACCTGGAAAAGTCTGGATACTCTCTCCATTTCAAGACCTTTGATTTAATCATTTCTTAAAGTCTCCTTTTGTCCAGGGATTAGGACATGTACATCTAAGGTGGGGTGGGCATTATTCTGCCTGCCATAACAAAAACACAAAAATCTCTGAGATTCAGGAGGCAAGATTCTTGTCTGATATCTTCGACATCATACTCAGGGCACTGCCTGACTCATCATCAGTACTCAGTAAACACCCAACGAGTAACTGAGCAAATGAATAAGAAAATATAAAGGGTATGTTACTTCCTGTGATAATTCCTCATATGAATAAATCACAAATGGTTCCAAAATGCTGTCTCTTAAATATATGAATGATTAACTGACTACCGGATTTCAGTTTGAGAAGAGGAAAAAGTTCTGAAGACAGATGGCAGTGATAATTGCACAACAATGTAAATGTACCTTACTGCCACTGAATTATGCACTTAAAATGGTCAACACAGTAAATGTTATATGAATTTTATCACAATAAAAAAAAAGCATAAGGACTAAGGACTAGTTGAGAGATTCCATAAGTGAAGGTAAACATTATACAATGGCCCTTGACCAAAACAATAATGTCTAACTTGAAAGATACTTTTATTGTAAATAATCCATGAAGAGAAAATATGGAATATTCTCAGTCCTGGGGTGGAATCATATCACCATTTTTTTCATGCTAAATAATTAGAATTTGCAGCAGTTTTTGTTTATTAAGCCAAGATGTCTTCATTATGCTGTTTAGGTTACATGAATGCAAGTGAGATGACTTGAGCAGATTTCTACCTGGGCCTTTGGTTGGTTTATTTTTCTATGTTTATCCTCATTTGTCCACAACACGGTTTTAAACTTAAACTTACCTATACTCTCTCCCTCCAACACATACATATACACACACTTACATGTATTTACCTGAATCTTAAATCCAGTATTCACATAGTACCAAAATGCCCTAAAGGTTCATATTGAAAACTAGCTAGATTGCTTGGGCAGGCTTTCCACAGACCCAGCAACCAGGATGTGGAGTGACATTTCCACTTAGTCATCAATTCATGTAGACACAGTCCAGAATAGACAGGTCACCTTTAATCCCAAAACAAAAACAAGGAACCAATTACAGCCATTCTTATCAACTGGGCTTATTATTGGTGCTAATCTGTTAATAGAAGAGTACAATTGTGAAGGTCAGCGACCCTACCACACTTGTAAGACTACATACGTAGGCTTTTGCCAACACCTTCAAGCAGTCTTTATTGCTTCTTTCATTAGTAGAATGCAGTTCTTTCCAGGGCTACAGCATAGATCTTGGAGCAGCAGGTATAGAAGACAGAGATGAGCCCAGAAAACCTAGTCATGTTACTAAATCTGTTTCAGCATTAACTCATTTGATCCTCACAGCCACCTTGTTAGAGACGTATTATTAAGTACCTTATACAATGCTGCACCACTAAAATCAATGGAATAGAACCTGAAGCCCAAATCTGTCTTACTCAAAGTCCACTGCATTTCTACTGCATTATATGTTGACCCACAACTGAAGAGTTGGCCCTCATGAAAAGAACTAGCCAGTATTTGTCTTCAATATTGCTCTGTTCTTCCTCTATTCTCCCTGTCTTTCAGCAATCATCTCTCTCGTGTTGTTAGGAGAGTTTAGTTCCCCTGCCATCCACACCTATCAGGGAAAAAACAAAAAATTGGTAAAACAAACTTTCATGGCTGCCACAAGTCGACTTTACTAAGTGGTGACTGTGTGCCTGGCCCAGTGTTAAATGCTTCATATACATCACAATATGTAAAATCTTATTCTTAGATTTAAGTGATGTTACTGAGGTCTGAGAAGTCATTAGGATAACCAAAGCCTGAATTTATGACAGGGGACTGAGTTTCAGCCATTTCTATTCCCCCATATTGCCTTTGGGGCCACAGCTTACAACTCCATCTTCCCAGCACAGTAAATGTCAGTAAGTAAAGTACAATATTGACTTTGTCTTATAAACAAAGCAGTCTGGGGAGGGAAGGGAGATAGCAAAAGAACAAGGAGCCCTTAGCCTAGAGAAGAAAGGTCTTTTCTATAAACAAAGCTCTCTTACATTTTGCTTTCAAGGAATTTTTTTATAACAGCAAAGACTCTATGAAAGAAATTTTGTGTTAGAAAGCATTAATGTTTCTTCCATGTTCTCTATGCCTTGGGTTTAAGGAGCTTGGAAGAAATTGTTCCAGCGTGAACCTAACCCTGGTCCTAAGAGATGAATAAGGAAAGGTGGATCTGGAGTCTTTCTTTGTAGCATCCTAGTTCTTTTACTCTAATCAAAGATCTTCGAAAACTTGGAAGTTCCCTAAGAGATTTGGTCACTAGAGATTCATTACTGTTTGAATGAGTCTGGAGTAAAAATCCTCCTGTGAAGATAGCCTTCCCCTGAACAGTTTAATATTCTTATGTCCTGTGTCCTGCTTTCCAAAGCAGAGGGTGCTAATTCATGATTTTTCTTTTCATTTTTTGCCTTTTTTCCCCTCTCACCCAGTAAAATTACCTAGGAGATTGCTGAAATCCTTCTACAGCCAAAAAAGCTGAGGGCTTGAGAGAACCTAAACTCTAAATTTTTAGGTTCGTGAAAAAAGAAAACTATTTCTTTGAAATTAAGCAGAGAAGCAAGTGAATGCTGCCCAGCTAGGGGTAAACCACCTTGAAAGAAGTAGATTAGGGTGGGCAGTGCCTATGGCTCAGTGGCTAGGGCACTGGTCCCATATACCGAGGGTGGTGGGTTCAAACCCGGCCCCAGCCAAACTGCAACAAAGAATAGCCGAGTGTTGTGGCGGGCGCCTGTTGTCCCAGCTACTTGGGAGGCTGAGGCAAGAGAATCGCCTAAGCCCAGGAGTTGGAGGTTGCTGTGAGCTGTGACGCCACAACAGTCTACCCAGGGTGATAAAGTGAGACTCTGTCTCAAAAGAAAATAAATAAATAAATAAGTGGATTAGGGCAAATTAGTGTGGCAGGGATACTTGCTCTCTTTTGAAAGTGACTGAAAATCTCACAGTTCTCGCAGATAGTAAATATCTAGTCTGCAACCCAGAACAATGGCGACACTTCTCATGGATGAATTAATATGCAAAAAATCCCTCAATGGGAGGCGGAGCAAGATGGCAGCCGAGTAACAGCTTCCTTGCATCTGGGCACCGTGAGTCTGGGGAGATAGGACTCCAGGCATCTCTGGCTGGTGGGAACTGCCTATCATCACTCCTATGAAGATACAGGGAGTCAGCGAGAGACTTCTGGACCCCAAGAGGAGGACTAAAACAGTGGAAAACCGGCAAGTGGTCGCGTGTGTTCAATCCGTCTAAACCCGCCCACAACTGTAAGTTCAGTAGCAGCGAGACTGCAAACCAGAAAGGCCTTACCTGTGAACTGTTTTGATGTCCTTGCACTTGGCACTCAGGTGAACTGCCTTGGGGAAGGCCTGAGCGGGAGTGCGGAGACCTTTGGCCGTTGTCTAGGGCCCCAGTCTGAGCCGCTGAGCCAGACGGAGCTAATAGTGTTTGGCGGTGGGTCACACGGATCCATTGTGAGTGAACTGCCCCGGCAAGCTCCGCCCTCAGGGTCGCAGAGCTAGAAACGGGTGGGAGCTGGTAACCCAGCAACCAAGTAGCCTAAGGGTGGGGTTTGAGCCGCCTTGCAGCCCTAACCCTCAGGGGCAGAGTGAGACCAGTTTTGGCACACTGGGTAAGTGGATAGCCACTTCAGCAGCGATTCCAGCGAGAAAGCTGGGAAAGCTTCTGCTCAGCAAGTTTACAAGTTCAAAGTGCCTTTTAAGTGGGCTGAAGAGAGATTTAGGGTGTCTACCTGCTGGGGTTTGAGAAATCAGCAGCCTCCAGTCGTATCAGAACTGTGACTAACATCTCATATCCCAGAAGACCACGTGTTGCCCAGACAATATTCAATAACATATACAAACTGCTTTGTTTTTGGTTGTGTATTTTTTTCTTTTTTTTTTTTGGTTTGGTTGTTTTTTTTGCTTGTTTATTTTGACGTTGCTGATGTTCTTTTGTTTTTTTAATTTCAATCTTTTCCACACAGATCCCTTTTTCTTTCTCAATTTTCCTAGTTTAATTATAATTTCCCATTGCTGCCTCTTTTAATAACTTCAACTTCATTTTTGCTAGTGTTTCTACCGATATAATTTGGTTTTTCACCCAATTTTATCCCCGTAAAGTTTTCTGTTTGCTTCTTTTGGTTTCATTTATAGCATTTTTGTCTTTCCTCTCTACTTGGTGGAGGTGGGGTACTGTGTCTGATCAGGTTAGCAAAGAGTTGCTGACCTCAAGGGAACCACGCAACTGGGCACCCCCAGAAGGTGGGGATTTTTAAGGTTGTGTCAAAGTACCCTACTGTACACCTATATTGCCCTGTCTCCCTCTTTCTCTGCCTCTCTTCTTTTTGACAATATTCCTTATACCCACCCCCTCTCCTTTCTCTATCTTTCTTTTTTTCTTATTGCTCGGTCCTCCTTTCTATCATCCCCTTTTTTTGCTCTTCAACCTTCTCACCCTTCTGGTCCTGTAACCCTTAGTCCACAGGCACAAGAACTTAAAGAGCAAGAGGAAGTGAAAGGAAAATTAGGGCAAGGAAACAGATAAAAGAAATCACTCATGAGGAAGAATCAGCAGAAAACTCCAGGCAACATGAAGAACCAGTCTAGAACAACCCCACCAAGGGACCATGAGGTAGCTACTGCAGATGATTCCACGAGTATAGAAATGTTAGGAATGACAGAAAGGGAATTTAGAATACACATGTTGAAAACAATGAAAGAAATGATGGAAACTATGAAGGAAATTGCTAATAAAGTGGAAAATAACCAAAAGGAAATCCAAAAACAGAATCAAATAAGAGATGAACGATATGAAGAATATAAAAAGGATATAGCAGACCTGAAGGAACTGAAACAGTCAATTAGGGAACTTAAAGATACAATGGAAAGTATCAGCAACAGGTTAGACCATGCAGAAGAAAGAATTTCAGAGGTAGAAGACAAAGTTCTTGAGATAACTCAGACAGTAAAAGAGGCAGAAAAGAAGAGAGAGAAAGCAGAACGTTCACTGTCAGAATTATGGGACTTTATGAAGCGTTCCAACATACAAGTTATAGGAATTCCAGAAGGGGAAGAAGAATGCCCCAGAGGAATGGAAGCCATATTAGAGAATATTATAAAAGAAAATTTCCCAAACATCACCAAAGAGTCTGACACACTGCTTTGAGAGGGATATCGGACCCCGGGTCGCCTCAACTCTAACCGAGCTTCTCCAAGACACATTGTGATGAATCTGTCCAAAGTCAAGACAAAAGAAAAGATTCTGCAAGCTGCCAGGAGTAAGCGCCAGTTGACCTACAGGGACAAATCCATCAGAGTTACCGCAGACTTCTCTAATGAAACTTTCCAAGCAAGAAGACAATGGTCATCTACCTTTAATCTACTGAAACAGAACAATTTTCAGCCCAGAATTCTGTACCCTGCTAAGCTAAGCTTCAAAATTGACGGAGAAATCAAATCATTTACGGATATACAAACATTGAGGAAATTCGCCACAACAAGACCAGCTCTACAGGAAATACTTCAACCTGTTCTGCACACTCACCACCACAATGGATCAGCAGCAAAGTAAGAACTCAGAAATTAAAGGACAGAACCTAACCTCCACACTGATGCAAAAGATAAAACTAAGCAATGGATTCTCACAAAATAAGACGAATAGAATACTACCACACTTATCAATTATCTCAATAAATGTTAATGGCTTGAATTCCCCACTGAAGAGACATAGATTGGCTGACTGGATTAAAAAACACAAGCCATCCATTTGCTGTCTGCAAGAAACACACCTGGCTTCAAAAGACAAATTAAAGCTCCGAGTCAAGCGTTGGAAGACAATTTTTCAGGCAAATGGAATTCAGAAGAAAAGAGGACTTGCAATCTTATTTTCAGATACATGTGGATTTAAAGCAACTAAAGTCAAAAAAGACAAAGATGGTCACTTTATATTGGTCAAGGGAAAAATACAACAAGAAGACATTTCCATTCTAAATATTTATGCACCCAATTTAAATGCTCCCAGATTCTTGAAGCAGACCTTAATCAGTCTGAGCAATATGATATCTGATAATACCATCAAAACAGGGGACTTTAACACACCTATTACAGAGCTGGACAGATCCTCTAAACAGAAATTAAGCAAAGATGTAAGAGATTTAAATGAGACCCTAGAACAACTATGCTTGATAGACGCATATAGAACACTCCACCCCAAAAACAAAGAATATACATTCTTCTCATCACCCCATGGAACATTCTCCAAAATTGATCATATCCTGGGACACAAAACAAATATCAACAGAATCAAAAGAATTGAAATTTTACCTTGTATCTTCTCAGACCATAAGGCACTAAAGGTGGAACTCAACTCTAACAAAAATGCTCAAGCCCACCCAAGGGCATGGAAATTAAACAATCTTCTGTTGAATAACAGATGGGTGAAGGAAGAAATAAAACAGGAAATCATTAACTTCCTTGAGCATAACAACAATGAAGACACAAGCTACCAAAACCCGTGGGATACTGCAAAAGCAGTTTTGAGAGGAAAATTCATCGCTTTAGATGCCTACATTCGAAAAACAGAAAGAGAGCACATCAACAATCTCACAAGAGATCTTCTGGAATTGGAAAAAGAAGAACAATCTAAGCCTAAACTCAGTAGAAGAAAAGAAATATCCAAAATCAAATCAGAGATCAATGAAATTGAAAACAAAAGAATCATTCAGAAAATTAATGAAACAAGGAGTCGGTTTTTTGAAAAAATAAATAAAATAGATAAACCATTGGCCAGACTAACTAGAAATAGAAAAGTAAAATCTCTAATAACCTCAATTAGAAACGATAAAGGGGAAATAACAACTGATCACACAGAGATACAAGAGATCATCTCTGAATACTACCAGAAACTCTATGCCCAGAAATTTGACAATGTGAAGGAAATGGATCAATATTTGGAATCACACCCTCTCCCTAGACTTAGCCAGGATGAAATAGACCTCCTGAACAGACGAATTTCAAGCACTGAGATCAAAGAAACAATAAAAAAGCTTCCAACCAAAAAATGCCCTGGTCCAGATGGCTTCACTCCAGAATTCTATCAAACCTTCAAGGAAGAGCTTATTCCTGTACTGCAGAAATTATTCCAAAAAAACTGAGGAAGAAGGAATCTTCCCCAACACATTCTATGAAGCAAACATCACCCTGATACCAAAACCAGGAAAAGACACAAACAAAAAGGAGAATTTCAGACCAATCTCACTCATGAACATAGACGCAAAAATTATCAACAAAATCCTAGCCGATAGATTACAGCTTATCATCAAAAAAGTCATTCATCATGATCAAGTAGGCTTCATCCCAGGGATGCAAGGCTGGTTTAACATACGCAAGTCTATAAACGTTATCCACCATATTAACAGAGGCAAAAATAAAGATCACATGATCCTCTCAATAGATGCAGAAAAAGCATTTGATAAAATCCAGCATCCTTTTCTAATTAGAACTCTGAAGAGTATAGGCATAGGTGGCACATTTCTAAAACTGATCGAAGCTATCTATGACAAACCCACAGCCAATATTTTACTGAATGGAGTAAAACTCAAAGCTTTTCCTCTTAGAACTGGAACCAGACAAGGTTGTCCTCTGTCACCTTTACTATTCAACGTAGTGCTGGAAGTTCTAGCCAATACAATTAGGCAAGACAAGGAAATAAAGGGAATCCAAATGGGAGCAGAGGAGGTCAAACTCTCCCTCTTTGCTGACGACATGATCTTATACTTAGAGAACCCCAAAGACTCAACCACAAGACTCCTAGAAGTCATCAAAAAATACAGTAATGTTTCAGGATATAAAATCAACGTCCACAAGTCAGTAGCCTTTGTATACACCAATAACAGTCAAGATGAGAAGCTAATTAAGGACACAACTCCCTTCACCATAGTTTCAAAGAAAATGAAATACCTAGGAATATACCTAACGAAGGAGGTGAAGGACCTCTATAAAGAAAACTATGAAATCCTCAGAAAGGAAATAGCAGAGGATATTAACAAATGGAAGAACATACCATGCTCATGGATGGGAAGAATCAACATTGTTAAAATGTCTATACTTCCCAAAGCTATCTACCTATTCAATGCCATTCCTATCAAAGTACCTACATCGTACTTTCAAGATTTGGAAAAAATGATTCTGCGTTTTGTATGGAACTGGAAAAAACCCCGTATAGCTAAGGCAGTTCTTAGTAACAAAAATAAAGCTGGGGGCATCAGCATACCAGATTTTAGTCTGTACTACAAAGCCATAGTGCTCAAGACAGCATGGTACTGGCACAAAAACAGAGACATAGACACTTGGAATCGAATTGAACACCAAGAAATGAAACTAACATCTTACAACCACCTAATCTTTGATAAACCAAACAAGAACATACCTTGGGGGAAAGACTCCCTATTCAATAAATGGTGTTGGGAGAACTGGATGTCTACATGTAAAAGACTGAAACTGGACCCACACCTTTCCCCACTCACAAAAATTGATTCAAGATGGGTAAAGGACTTAAACTTAAGGCATGAAACAATAAAAATCCTCCAAGAAAGCATAGGAAAAACACTGGAAGATATTGGCCTCGGGAAAGACTTCATGAAGAAGACTGCCATGGCAATTGCAACAACAACAAAAATAAACAAATGGGACTTCATTAAACTGAAAAGCTTCTGTACAGCTAAGGACACAATAACCAAAGCAAAGAGACAACCTACACAATGGGAAAGGATATTTGCATATTTTCAATCAGACAAAAGCTTGATAACTAGGATCTATACAGAACTCAAATTAATCCACATGAAAAAAGCCAACAATCCCTTATATCAATGGGCAAGAGACATGAATAGAACTTTCTCTAAAGATGACAGACGAATGGCTAACAAACACATGAAAAAATGTTCATCATCTCTATATATTAGAGAAATGCAAATCAAAACAACCCTGAGATATCATCTAACCCCAGTGAGAATGGCCCACATCACAAAATCTCAAAACTGCAGATGCTGGCGTGGATGTGGAGAGAAGGGAACACTTTTACACTGCTGGTGGGACTGCAAACTAGTACAACCTTTCTGGAAGGAAGTATGGAGAAACCTCAAAGCACTCAAGCTAGACCTCCCATTCGATCCTGCAATCCCATTACTGGGCATCTACCCAGAAGGAAAAAAATCCTTTTATCATAAGGACACTTGTACTAGACTGTTTATTGCAGCTCAATTTACCATTGCCAAAATGTGGAAACAGCCTAAATGCCCACCAACCCAGGAATGGATTAACAAGCTGTGGTATATGTATACCATGGAATACTATTCAGCTATTAAAAAAAATGGAGACTTTACATCCTTCATATTAACCTGGATGGAAGTGGAAGACATTATTCTTAGTAAAGCATCACAAAAATGGAGAAGCATGAATCCTATGTACTCAATCTTGATATGAGGACAATTAATGACAATTAAGTTTATGGGGGGGGGAAGCAGAAAGAGGGATGGAGGGAGGAGGGTGGGGCCTTAGTGTGTGTCACACTTTATGGGGGCAAGACATGATTGCAAGAGGGACTTTACCTAACAATTGCAATCAGTGTAACTGGCTTATTGTACCCTCAATGAATCCCCAACAATAAAAAAAAAAAAAAAAAAATCCCTCAATGGGCAGCTTGTGGGAAGTTGTACATTCCAGGGAAGTTATGCTTGAACTTCGGATGAGCCAGAATCAAATTCAACAAGCAGCTCCAGCATGGAACTCAACTCATCAACTACATAGTTTTTACTCCCACTGCTTTAGCTCATAAAATATCAAGTTGGGAGAGAAGAGTTGAATCTTCCACCAATGAGTCTCCTAGAGAGTTTGTTTCTATTCACTTGCTGATTACAGTATCTGAAAAACCCCAAGCAGAATTTTTCTAATAGAATACACAAGGAAATTTCCACTTTCTCTTTCTGACACCAGGCCAGGATCAATCATAAAGTTAACAAAAGCCTTGTGGTATGATTGGAAAATTAAAATCCTACATTCCCAAACTAGCCCTGCCAACCACTCATGGGTAATCAATCCTAGGCCTTTTTTCCCATCTGCAAAATGATTAGCTTTTATAATCTAAGTTTCTAAATTTACCTCTGATCTCCCTTTTCCCCACTGTTTTAAGTCCCTCTGCCCCAGCTCATCACTCACCTGTTATATTCTATCCCAAAAGATTGTCACAAGCACATCTGCAAGTGATAAACATTCTCTGATTAAAAACACACAGAAAGTCAAGAGAATAAAAGTGTTATCTTCAGTTAGCAGATGCAGAACCTCAGAGAGATTAAAGCACTTGCTCAAGATCAGAAAGCAAGAAGAGGATCTCAACTGGATTTGAATCCAAGACTATTTGACTCTGAAGTTCATGTTCCCCTCACTATACACCATCATCTCCTGTGGCCATGGATCTCTTCTACGGGACCTCTTCTATGGGTAAATGGCTCTTTTACTCAGCTTGAAGATGGCAGCGACCCTCTGTTCCCCATCAAAGCTTATTTTTCCTAGTTCTCATTTTCACAAGTGCCCACTCACCTGTGCATATATTTTCTTTATATTAAATAACTGACAGAGGATTTCATACCCAATCTATTTATATAAAAACAGGAAGAAACTAAAGCCCAGACAAAGAAAGTAGCTTACTCAGTCTCACTCCAAATCCACTACTTTGGTTTTGGGGTTTTGTTTTGGGGGGGGTTTCTAGACACAGGGTCTTACTCTGTTGCCCATGCTATAGTGCAGTGGCATTATCATAACTCACTGCAGCCTCAAAACCATCCTCTCACCTTAGCCTCTCAAGTAGCTAGAACTACAGGTATATGACACCATATCTGGCTAATTTATTTTATTTATTTATTTTGCAGATACAAAGTCTTGCTGTGTTGCCCAGACTGGTCTTAAATTTCTTTCCTTGAATGATCCTCCCAGAGTGCTGAGGATTATAGGTTTGAGCCATGAGGCCTGGCCAAAACCCACCACTTTTTAAATTGTCAAATAAAGTTACCAACCACTAACATGCCACTGAACATTCTGAGAATAACATATTAACACCAATGGGAACTTTTCTAAAGACACAAACATATTTTCTTCCATAATAAAAGAAATATAAGTTTCTTCTTATACAATTTGGAAACAGAAGCAAAGTAAGACAAAACAATTATTCATAATTCACCAAGAAAAAAGAACAACTAATCTTATTTACTTCCAGTACTTTCTCTTTCTTTTCCTTCACATCATTTCAGTTTTATTTTTCATAAAACTGATTTTTTATTATAAAAATATGTGGTTCACAATGAGATAAAACTCCATGCCCATCTGAATGACTAAAAATTTTTTTAAAGACTTACATTATCAAGAATTGGTATAGATGCACCTCAATTTATAAGAGAAACTCTGACAGACACGAGCAACTTGATTTCCTCCAGCTCCATAATAGTCGGAGATTTTAACACTCTTTTGGCAGTGTTGGATAGATCCTCTAATAAGAAGCCAAGCAAAGAAATTTTAGATTTAAACTTAACCATTCAACATTTGGATTTAACACACATCTACGGAACATTTCATCCTGACAAAACTGAATACACATTCTTCTCATCAGCCCAAGGAACATACTCCAAAATCGATCACATCTTAGGTCGCAAGTCTAACCTCAGCAAATTTAAAAGAATAGAAATTATTCCTTCCATCTTCTCAACCACCATGGAATAAAAGTTGAACTCAGTAACAAGAGGAATCTGCATACTCATACAAAAACGTGGAAGCTAAATAACCTTATGCTGAATGATAGCTGGGTCAGAGATGAGATTAAGAAGAAAATTGCCAAATTTTTGGAAAAAATGATAAAGAAGACACAAATTAGCACCTCTGGGATACCGAAAAGGCAGTCCAAAGAGGGAAATTTATAGCACTGCAAGCCTTCCTCAAGAGAACGGAAAGAGAGGAAGTTAACAACTTAATGGGACATCTCAAGCCACTGGAAAAGGAAGAGCATTCAAATACCAAACCCAGCAGAAGAAATGAAATAACCAAAATTAGAGCAGAATTAAATGAAATTGAAAATAAAAGGATTATACAACAGATCAGTAAATCAAAAAGTTGGTTTTTTGAAAAAGTCAATAAAATAGATAAACCTTTGGCTAACCTAACCAGGAAAAAAAGAGTAAAATCTCTAATTCCATCAGTCAGAAATGGTAATGATGAAATAACAACAGACTCCTCAGAAATTCTAAAAGTCCTTAATGAATATTACAAGAAACTTTGTTCTCAGCAATACGAAAATCTGAAGGAAATTGACCAATACTTGGAAGCACATCACCTTCCAAGACTTAGCCATAATCAATGGAAATGTTGAACAGGCCTATATCAAGTTCTGAAATAGCATCAACCATACAAAATCTCCCTAAAAAGAAAAGCCCAGGACCAGACGGCTTCACGTCAGAATTCTACCAAACCTATAAAGAGGAACTAGTACCTATATTACTCAACCTTTTCCAAAGTATAAAACAAGAAGGAATACTACCCAACACATTCTATGAAGCAAACATCACCTTGATCCTCAAACCAGGAAAAGACCCAAAAAGGAAAGAAAATTATAGACCAATATCACTAACGAATACTGATGCAAAAATATTCAACATGATCATAACAGAATCCAGCAACACATCAAGCAAATTATACACCATGACCAAGTGGGTTTTATCCCAGGGTCTCAAGGTTGGTTCAATACATGTAAATCTATAAATACAATTCAGCACATAAACAAATTAAAAAACAAACACCATGTGATTCTCTCAATTTATGCAGAAAAAGGTTTTGATAATATCCAGCACCCATTCTTGATCAGAACACTTAAGAAAATTGATATAGAAGGGACATTTCTTAAACTGATAGAGGCCATCTACAGCAAACCCACAGCCAATATTGTATTGAATGGAGTTAAATTGAAATCATTTTCACTCAGACCAGGAACCAGGCAAAATTACCCATTGTCTCCACTGCTTTTTAATATTGTAATGGAAGTCTTAGCCATCGCAATTAGGGAAGAAAAGGAGATCAAGGGTATCCATATAGGATTAGAAGAGATCAAACTTTCACTCTTCACAGATGATATGATTGTATATCTGGAAAACACCAGGGATTCTACTACAGAACTCTTAGAAGTGATCAAGGAATACAGCAGTGTCTCAGGTTACAAAATCAACAGTCATAAATCTGTAGCCTTTATATATACCAACAATAGCCAAGCTGAAAAAACAGTCAAGGACTCTATTCCATTCACAGTAGCGACAAAGAAGAAGAAATACTTGGGAGTTGACCTAACAAAGGACATGAAAGATCTCTATAAAGAGAACTATGAAACTCTAAGAAAAGAAATAGCTGATGATGTTAACAAATGGAAAAACATACCATGCTCATGGCTGGGAAGAATCAACGTTGTTAAAAATGTCCGTATTACCCAAAGCAATATACAATTTTAGTGCAATCCCTATTAAAGTTCCACTGTCATATTTCAAAGATCTCGAAAAAATAATACTTCATTTTATATGGAATCAGAAAAAAAACTCAAATAGCCAAGACATTACTCAGAAATAAAAACAAAGCAGGAGGAATCACGCCACCAGACCTCAGACTATACTATAAATCGATAGTGATCAAAACAGCATGGTACTGGCACAAAAACAGAGAGGTAGATGTATGGAACAGAATAGAGAACCAAGAGATAAACCCAGTTACTTACCATTACTTGATCTTTGACAAGCCAATTAAAAACATTCAGTGAGGAAAAGATTCCCTATTTAACAAATGGTGCTGTGTGAACTGGCTGGCAACCTATAGAAGACTGAAACTGGACCCGCACCTCTCACCATTAACTAAGATAGACTCTCACTGGATTAAAGATTTAAACTTAAGACATGAAACTATAAAAATACTAGAAGAAAGTGCAGGGAAAACTCTTGAAGAAATCAGACTGGGCGAGTATTTTATGAGGACAACCCCCCGGGCAATTGAAGCAACATCAAAAATACACTACTGGGACCTGATCAAACTAAAAAGCTTCTGCACAGCCAAGAACACAGTAAGTGAAACAAGCAGACAGCCCTCAGAATGGGAGAAGATATTTGCAGGTTATGTCTCCTGACAAAGGTTTAATAACCAGAATCCACAGAGAACTCAAATGTATTACAAGAAAAGAATAACTGATCCCATCTCAGGGTGGGGAAGGGACTTGAACAGAAACTTCTCTGAAGAAGACAGGTGCACAGCCTACAGACACATGAAAAAATGCTTATCATCCTTAATCATCAGAGAAATGCAAGTCAAAACTACTTTAAGATATCATTTAACTCCAGTAAGATTAGCCCACATCACAAAATCCCCAAACCAGAGATGTTGGCATGGATGTGGAGGAAAGGGAACACTTCTACATTTCTGGTGGGAATGCAAACTAATACATTCCTTTTGGAAAGATGTTTGGAGAACACTTAGAGATCTAAAAATAGACCTGCCATTCGATCCTACAATTCCTCTACTAGGTATATATCCAGAAGACCAAAAATCACATTACAACAAAGATATATGTACCAGAATGTTTTTTATAGTTCAATTCATAATTGCTAAGTCATGGAAGAAACCCAAGTGCCGACTGACCCATGAATGGATCAATAAATTGTGGTATATGTACACCATGGAATATTATGCAGCCTTAAAGAAAAATGGAGACTTTACCTCTTACACGTTTACACGGATGGAGCGGGAACATATTCTTCTTAGTAAAGAATGGAAGAAAAATTATTCAATGTACTCAGTCCTACTATGAAACCAATTTATAGCTTTCGTATGAAAGCTATAACTCAATTATAGCCAAAAAAGAAGGGGAAAGGGAGGGCAGGGGAGGGAGGAAGATGGGTGGAGGGAGAGTAAATGGTGGCACCACACCTATGGTGCATATTACAAGGGTAAGTGTGAAATTTACTAGGTGTAGAATATAAATGTCTTTACATAATAACTAAGAAAATGCTGTATAGGCTATGTTAAACAGTTTGATGAAAACAGTTCAAATTGTATATAAAACCAGCACATTGTACCCCGTGATTGCATTAATGTACACCACTATGATTTAATTAAAAAAAAAATAATATTGAAAAAAATTGGTATAGATGTAGAGCAATCAGAGCTTGCTTACACTGCTGGTTATAGTATTAAAGGGTACAACCACTTTGGGAAAAGTTTTGGCAATTTCTTATAAAACTAAATATGCCCCTCCCCTATGACCCAGAAATTCTATTCCTAGGTATTTACTCTAGAGAAATAAAAACATATGTTCACAAAAAGACTTGTATAAGAACATTTATAACGGGCAGTGCCCATAACTCAGTGGGTAGGGCACTAGCCACATACACCAAGGCTGGCTGGTTTGAACCCACCCCAGGACAGCTAAACAACAATGACAACTGCAACAAAAAATAGCCGGGTGTTGTGGTGGGTGCTATAATCCCAGCTACTTGGGAGGCTGAGGCAAGAGAATCACTTAAGCTGAAGTGTTTGAGGTTGCTGTGAGCTGTGACATGATGGCACTCTACTGAGGGTGACATAGTGAGACTCTGTCTCAAAAAAAAAAGAAGAAGAAGAAGAATGTTTATAACAGCTTTAGTAAAATAGCCCAGATATACATCCATAGGAGAACAAAAATACAAACTGTGGTGGACATTTAAACCACCCTCAGCCCATTACTGGTATGTGCAACAGCCTAGAAAAATCTCAAAAACATTATGTTGAGTAAAAGAAGGCTTGCACAAGAAACTACACACTATATAATTGCAATTACATGTCGTTGTTTAACAGGCAAAACTAATCTATGCTGGAAAAAGAATGAGAATATAAGATGCCTCAGGAACAGGAACTCACTGGTCTGAGGGAATTTACTGGGGCGACTACAATGTTCTGTACACATACCTTTATAGGGTTTAGGCTGCACAAGCGGATACATTTATCAAAACCCACTAAATAGAAGCTAGGATTTGCGCATTTCATTGTAAGTAAATCTTACCTCAAAAGAAAAATAGTATATAAATACTGAATTTTAATAATACACATGATGAGGTATTTGGGGAAAAGCATACTGATATCTACAACTTACTTTGAGATGCATCAAAAAATGAGATGAATAGGCCAGGTACAGTGGCTCACACCTGTAATCCTACCCAGCACTTTGGAGGCCAAGGTGGGAGGATCACTTGAGCCCAGGAGTTTAAGGTTGCTGTGAGCTATGATAATGCCACTGCACTCTAGCCTGGGCAACAGAGCGAGACTCTGACTAAAACATAAATATATACATACATACATAAGATGGATAAAGAGAGGAATGGATAGAGGGATGATAAAGGAAGGGTTGTGAAATGTTAATTGAAGAATCAAGGTAATGGTTATACGTATTTACTGTAAAAGTCTTTCCAATTTTCTGTGTGTTTGAAAATTGTCATAATAAAATGTCCAAAGGAAAAGTGAAAAAGAAGTATAAAATATAGAAATCTCAGAAATTTCAAAAAAATAAAACTCAAAGCACAATAAAAACTGCCCAACAACAAAAACTTAACATTTTAGGGATTTATATCTTTCTATTATGAAGTAGCATTTTATCATTTTCCCAGCTTGTTAAGTATTCTTTAAAAATATTGTGTTATAATTTGTTTAAGCATGTTTTGGCTATTTCAGGTTCTTTTTCCCTGCTATAAATAACGCCGTGACAAATATTCACAAATACGCATTTTCACCTTCAGGCTTACAGCCACCTAATTCCTTTACCAAGAGGAAGTACTTTTCAAGGCAGTATGGCATCGTGGTTTGATGACTATACTCTGAGGATTTAATAAGACAGCACCTTGGAGGTGCCCACCTGCATCTGGCACATAGCAAACTCCCAAGATGTGGCAGCTAACCTTATGTCACTCAGTCAAGTACTTTCACACTGTGACCGCTAGTCCAGAGTATCTCTGCCAAAGGAAATACTCAAGGAGACATAGCAAGTCCACAGGCATAATGAGAAGTATGTCTAATTTGACTCACAATCACTACTTGTTGCACACTTTAATCATGTAAGATGTACTCAATAAGAGTGAGCTGAATAGACCAGGCATGGCGGCTCACGCCTGTAATCTTAGCACTCTGGGAGGCTGAGGCAGGAGGATCACTTGAGGTCAGGCATCTAAGACCAGCCTGAGCAAGAGTGAGACACCCATCTCTACCAAAAATAGAAAGATTAGCTAGGAATGGTGGCAGGCACCTATAGTCCCAGCTACTCAGGAAACCAAGGTAGGAAGATTGCTTGAACCTCAGGGGTCTGAGGTTGCTGTGAGATAGGATGACACCACCACACTCTGCGCAGAGTGACAAGAATCTGCCTTAAAAATAAGTAAATAATAAATAAATAAATGTGAGCAGAAAAACTGAGTGAATATATAAATGACAGAGTAACTACCTAGCTTTAATTCATCCATGCATAAGGCCAGCCACAACCTCCATTGTAAGCTTGGCCTGCCCTTATCCCTCTGGAAGCAGCTGATTAGCAGGAATTATAATGAAACACCTCAACTGGGAGACCAGGGTTCAAAGTCTGGTTCTATTTCTAACTAGCTGTGTGTCTTTTCAAGGGACATAGCATGTCATTATCTCCCTGTTTCAGATGAGGAAACTGAGGCCCAAAGAAGTGAAATGATGTTTAAATTCCCTCTTCCAGACCAAGAAGCCGTCCAGCAGACTCCCTCCACAGTTCTTCCAGCTCTAAGGGTCTTGGTCTACAACGTTTCCTTCCCACCCCGTCCGGGCTACACAGCATCCTCCATTCTTTCCTCTGGGTTCATTCTCTGCCCTGCTCTCTTCCCCTCGTTCCGCTAGGCTGAGGTACACATTTTTGACAGCAGAGGGGGCTGCTGAGCCAAACGGAGGTTTCTCCAAATAAGGAAGAGCGCACTATTGCCTGTCTGCCCCGATGCGGATTCAGAAGAAATGATAATATTTTAGATAGTGGTTTAAATAAAATATATTATTAAAATTAATTTTACCCATTTCCTTGACTTTTTTTAAATGGCTACTAGAAAATGTAAAATTCTTTGCGTGGCTTGCATTAGTGTCTTTTAAATCCTCAGTTCTGTGCAATAGTACTAAGTTTTCTAGGATTCTGTAGCATAAAATATAAACCAGGAGGAGTATGTGGTCGGGTTCTAGCTTCTTCCGATAACAACTTGTCACCCCAGGCAAGTTCCTTCATTGAAATGTGAAAATTTTTAGCTTAGAGGCTGTCAAATCTGGTAGCACATAGGAAACCCAAGGGCTGCTTATTAATAATACACAATGGGGAGGGAATCCAGACCAATGGGCATTAAACTTGAATCCCAAGGGTAGAACCTAGAAAGCTATAATTTTATATTTTAAAATCCCAGGAGTTTCTAATGAACTCTATGTTTACAAAACACTGAAACTAGATAAAATGAAATTTCTTTTTTTATTCTAAGATTGAAAACTCAACGTGTTGATCCCTCTCCGACTCCCATGAAATACTAGTGCTTTTGTTTCTGTTTTACTAATGTCTGCTGTCTACAGAATTATCTTATGCAGGATTTAAAAGACACTAATGCAAGCCACGCATAGAATTTTACATTTTCTGGTAGCCATTTAAAGAAAATTAAAGAAATGGGTAAAATTAATTTTAATATATTTTATTTAAATGAGCATATCCAAAATATTTCGAGTTGTAATTGATACAAAAAAAAAACTACTAATGAGATATTTTACATTCTTTTCTTGTGTGCTGAGTCTTCATAAGCTGGTGTAGATTTCACCTACACAGCACACCTGAATTTGGACTAGCCACATTTCAAATGTTTAATAGCCACGTGTGAGCAGTGGTTAACACAGCACTGTTAGGCCGTATCAATAGGACAGTGCAATCATCCATTGGCAATGATGAGCAGAGAGTTGGAATGGAGATATGTGTGCCACACAGTTGTCACCAGTGGATAGTGAATACCAGATGACCTAGTTTCTAGTTCTCTAGAGATTAGACAAAAAACAGTTCAAAAGTAACTTGGCTTAGGACTCATTCGACATGCAGAGGAGACAGGAAAACCACACTAGTAGTTAGTGGTTAATAACACTCCAATTGAGTGTGACATATTTAAAATAAATTTTAAAAAGATTTATACAGAGATGGTGGTAGAATAGGTCTAAGCATTGGCAAAGAATATAAGTTGAATTTATTCTAAGAAAATAACCTTCCTAACTCAAGGTCAATATAATGAGCCTACTGAAAGACTACTGATTGATTTATAAGGCGTCATTCATGATATGGTTGAATCTCCACTATGAGAGATAGCCAGCTGATACATCGCAGAAGTGGGAGGAGGGTACTTATGGCCACTAAAATAATAATGTGATCTGCAATAATAATAGACCACATTTAAAATTTATGACTTTAAAAAGCACTTCATTATCCATTCTCATTTGTACTTCCAAGTAATTCTGTGAGGCAGGCAGATGGAATGCATGTCTCTGTTTTAGACTAGGGAACTGAGGTTTATTGAGGTTGAGTTAGCTTAAATTTCATAGCCAGTGAGTGAACAGCATAGTTTCTCCACATGAAACTCTCTGATGCATATGGGAATTCAACCTTGGCCTCATTACCAGCAAGCTTTTGCTAGCTACTTACCTGATGCAGCTATAAATATCATTAATTCACTTTTCAAAGGCCTTTCCTTTTCTAATAGATTAAGTTCCAGTTAGCCTCCTATCCACTCCCTCCACTGCAGCTGCCTTTTCTAATCATGTGTTTCCCTGGAAGGTGTAAATGCCTTTGCCTCGGGCAAGGATGCCTTTTCCACAGCACCGTGTGGAGCTGCAAGCAGCTTTTAAAGTGGGAGTCACGCTTTTTTGCTGGATGAGTGGGAAGAACAACTTGCAATGTCTCTCAGAAAGACATGCAAGGGTTTTGAGTGGGAAATGTGATGTGATTTGATGTGATGAGATGGTGTGTAAGACAGGAGAACAACTGAAGTGGAAAGAGAGAGAAGGAGAAGATAATAATAATAGAATAACAAATATCAGCTGCTCTTGTCACTCACACTGTTACCAGTTCAGCCGACCTAAGTAGTCACCCTATTACTGTTAGATTACCTACCACCCTTTCATTTCTGCATAGCACGTCAGTATCAAATGTTTTTGGTTGTTTTTACCTGTCCCCACCCCATGTTGAATATAAGCTTCACAAATGCACAAACCGTTTGTCTGGTTCACTGTTCTATTTGTAGATCTTACAACTATACCAGGGTCCATAGTAAATACACAATAAACATTAGGTGAATGAATAAGTCAGTGAGCATTTTTCTCTGTGTTAGTGGATAGGCCAATTATTTAACACAAGTTACAAGTTATACCACTGAATCTTCACACTAATCCAAGGAAGTAAGTTTCTTCATCTACATTTTACAGGTTCTCATGATCTAGGTGTGGGGTGATAAATTTCTAATCTGCATATTGCAAAGTCACTAATGATTTCCTAATCCCCAAATCCAAAACCCTTTTCCCAGTGAAATCTTCATTCTTTCCAGCCTTGCTTTAACATTGGAGACTATTGACCCTGGGTTCCTCTTAGAAAATCCATCTGGAATTCCATTCAGTCACCCAACGAAGGTTTGTTGAGCACTAACCATGTGCCAGTCACTGTCCTGAGTGTGCAAAGGTTTGCTGGCCATGCAAAAATTGGAAAGGGTCACAATACACTGATGCTGGTTTTCTCCCCACCATTTCTTCTCAACCCCCTAACTGGTTCATTCCCATCTTTCCTCAATTCTCCAAATATGAGTGCCCTAACGTTCCCTGTAGGCCTCTCCCTGTGTACAGTTCCATCTGAAGGTTTCAACTATCATTCCTTCTTAAGCAGGTACCGATATGCAGATGCCTTACTAATCTATATATATTTTTTTTTTATTGTTGAGGATTCATTGAGGTTACAAAGAACCAGGCTATACTGATTGCATTTTTTGGGTAAAGTCCCTCTTATAATTGTGTCCTGCCTCCAAGAGCTGTGTCACACACTGTGACTAATCTATATATTTTTTTATGCTAACTTTTCACCTAAGTGCCAAACTTGCATGTCTTTTCCACCAATACATACCACTACCACTTCATTTCAACTCAACAGTTCTAAAATGAAATCCATCATGTACCCCACCCTCCCAAATGAGTCTGAATTCAGGGCACCTATTTCTCAAAGGAATTTAGAGGAGAAATCAAAGATACACAATTGTCAGCTCATCTAAGCCTGTAATAACCAATTGAAGCATCTGTTTTCTACCAGGCCACTGTCCCTGTCCTCCTTTCCTTTAAATGTCATTGCAATCCTTAAAAAAATAAGTTTTCTACAGTTCAGCAAGGAGAAAGTACATGGGATCAGCCCAATGGGTCTGAAACAGCTGAAACAGCAACCTAGTGGTGAGAGAACTGAACTCACAGGGTGACCAGCAGATGGGAGAAGTAGTAGAGTGGATTGGAAATAAGGAGGTTTATTCTCAACTCCTAATTCTTCTACTTAACTATGTGACCTTAGACAAGGTGCCACCTATTTGAACTTTGGTTACATCACTTGTGAAAGGGGAAAAGGGTAATTTCAGTCCCACCTATTATAGCAAATAAGTAATAATATATTGAATAACTAGCATGGATGACAAAGTTATTTGGAATGGAAAATTTAGGAATTATTATCAACATTGATCTGGTTGTAACTGTTCTTGGAATTGTAAATATTGGCTCCCTCTGAATGGGTCCCCTCTGAGCAGAGGATGAGTTCACTGTAGGTTATGCAGCCATGGCTTCAGCATCAGGGCTGTCAGTACGGTGGATACACTCTCAGCCTCACCTACCTGAAGTGCAGCAAAGGGCTTGGGGTAACTGCTACCTAAATGTTAAAACACTTTCAACTAAGTTATTATAGTCTGTTTAAAGCCCGTATTATACTGATTTTAATTTGATCCCCTATCAGAGATGGACTAGAGTCCATCAGGAAAGCTTCTTAACACTTTATTCTTACACAAATTCAGAAGTTGTCCATTAAACTTGAGTTGAAAAAACAAATGGAAAGTCCTTGACCTTTTGTATTCAGGTGGAAGGAATACAGAGATTGACATATTTTAAGAAGAAGAATGTTGCAAACCAACTCAACCCCAGAATCATAGGTGGAGGAATTCTCCCTATGGGAGGAAAGAGGAACTGAATTCATTCAGGGCCACTGCTAACAAAAAAACCAGTACCTGTACGTATGTTATTTGAGAAAGAATGATGTAATTGATTAGTGATTTCTGCCAAGGTGGGGAGAGAGACAAATGCAAGGTAATAATGGGAGTATTTGCCATCTCAAGTGTTCAGTCAGTTTTTAGATGTGGTCTACTAATCATAGCCGACAAAGATCAGCATTTTCTTTTTGTACTATTCAAAAATATGGATTTAATTCTGCCCAAACAAATTTACTTGAATCAAGCTAAAGAGAAACTGCTTCCAATACTATATTTCTAATGTCAAAGCTATGAGTTCAATACCTCTGGGCCAGTGAACTTTGATCTGTTGAGCAATTCTTGATTTCCTCCTTTGTCAAAGTCATACATTTACTTATAAATGTGCGCTACTCAGTTATGTAGAAACCAAATCAAAATGGAATGCATTCTCAATATTAAGCTGTCAATTCTCCCCAAAATTCATCTATAGATTTAACTCAATCCCCATCAAAATCCAAGTGGATTTCTTTATAGAAATTGACAAACTGATTTTATTTGTATAGAAATGCAAAGAATACAAAAAATAATTTTGGAAAAGAAGAACATATTAAGAAAATTCACACTGCCTGATTTCAGGAGTTGTCATAAAGCTATCATAAACAAGAAAATGTGATACCATTGAAAAGACATGATTGTAGATCAGTAGAACAAAATAGAGAATCCAAAAACTGGTCCACTATTACATGCTCAATTCACTTATGATAAGTAAGTCAAGGTAATTAAATGGGGAAAAGATTATCTTTTCAACAAATGGTGCAACAAAATAAATCTCACCTTTACTTTATACCATAAACAAAAAAGTACTTAAAATTAAACATAGAGTGAAACATAAGAACCAAAACTATAAAATTTCTAAAAGAAAACATAGGACACTTTGTGTAATAGTTAATTTTAGGTGTCAGCCTGACTGGATTATGGCATACCTAGAGAACTGGGGAAGTGTTATTTTTGTGTGTATATGTGAGGATGTTCCCAGGGGATGTGGGTTTTGGAAGAAGTGGTGAAGATCTGCCCTCAATGTGGGCGAGCACCATCCAATTGACTGGGGACACAGAACAGAAAGGCAGAGAAAAGACAAATTATTCTTTCTCTCCCTCTCTCTTTCTCTATATCTTTATTTCTTTCTCTTTCTCTATCTCTCTCTTCTGGCGTTAAGACACTCTTTTCCTGCCCTTAAACACCAGAACTCCAGGCTCTCTGGCTTTGAAATTCAAGACTTACACCAATGATTCCCCAGGCTCTCAGGCCTTTGGCCTGAAACTGAAATTTACACCATCAGCTTTCAGACTTGGACTGAGCCAAGATACCAGTTTCCCTGTGTCTCCAGCTTGCAGATGGCCTTTTGTGGACTTCTCAGCCTCCATGATCATTGACACAGTTCCCCTAAAAAATTCCCTTTCACGTATCTGTATGAGTATATATGTACATATCCTACTGGTTCTGTCTCTCTGGAGAACCTTGACTAATGCTCTTTGAGATAGGCAAACATTTCTTAAATGAAACCCATGAATTCAATAAATTAGACCTCATCAAAATTAAAACCTTTTGTTCTACAATAAAACACTATTACGAAAATGAAAAGATAAGTCCCAGAGTGGGAGAAAATGATGGCAAAAATAGAAATATGACTAAATATTGTAATTAGAATATGTAAAAGACAATTTTTTTAATTTTTAGATTAATATACAAGTACAAACAATTAGGTTACATTGTTTGCATTTGTTAGGTAAAGTCCAAGTTGCAGATGAGTCCTTCACCCAGTAGGTGTGCCATATACCCCCAAATTGCACCTATTGAGAGCTTACCAAGCCTCTTCCCTAAAAGACACTTAAAACTCAATAATAACAAAACAAACAAACAAAATATAAAATAAGCAAAATACTTGAACAGACACTTCATCAAAAAAAGATATACTGATGGCAAGCACACAAAAACATACTCATCATTATTGGTAATTAAGGATGTGCAAATTACACCACAATAAGACATCATTACACAATTCTTAGAATGGCTAAAATTAAAAAGGCTGACCATACCAAGTATTGATAAAGATGTATAGCAGCGGATATAGACTACTGGTAGAAGTACATAATGATAGAACGACTTGGAAAACAATTCGTCTGTTTCCTAAAAAGCCAAATATACACCTACCATACAATTCAGGCATTCCTCTCCTAGGTATATACCCAAGAGAAAGAAAGCATAGGTGTGTACAAAGACTTGTATACAAATGTTCATGATAGCTTTATTTATAATAGCCAAAAACTAGAAACATCTCAAATGTCCATCAATAGGTGAATGGATAAGCAAATTGGAAATTCATACAATGGAATGCTACTCAGCAATAAAAAGGAACAATCTATTTGTACACACAACAACATGGATAAATTTCAGAATAATTACACTGAGTAAAAGAAATCAGACAAAAAAAAGACTACGTACTATACAATCCCATTTATATAAAATTCTAGAAAACATAAAATATTTTGTAGTGAAAGAAAGCTTTCACTTTCTCCTGGGGAATGTAGTGAGGAGAGAAAAGAGGGCATTATAAAGGGCCTATTTAATGAAGTCATTGTTGATGCTCTGACCAGAAGCATTCCTGACTCTTTTTTTTTTGTTTGTTTTTTTAAGGGAAGCATGGAAACGAGGTTTATTGAGGAAGAGAAAGAGAAGTTTACAGAGTTAAGAAAGTTTATAAAACAGGATTTATTCATCACAGATAGCAAACAGGTCCCTGTTGCAAAGGACAGTAAGCAAAGAAGCCCCTCACTCCTACTGAGAACTCTAGTCCAAAAGAAACTAAAGTTGTGAATCTCTGCAATTCCTCCAGAAATTAAATATTGCTTTTGGTTTACTACTGTGGATAGATGCAATTACATGTACTTCCACCTGGTCTCCTATCATAATAACTCCTATTCCACAGTCAGAAAATCAATGTGGGCGTTCTTACAGTTGCCTTTAAGGGCAAAGGAGACAACCAAAGGGTAGTTTTGGAGACTACTGCACACTAATTCTTGGAGATACCAATTGTCACTGTGATATACCAGTTAGGAAGGTTGGCTTAGGGCTTATGTTCATCTCACAGAGTCCGGTGGTTCCCCAGTTCTACCCCAGGTGGAATACAAAAATTTCTGCCTTGTGTACCCAAACAAATGTTTGGCTGAATCTTGTGAAATATTTCTTTTACTCTCACCCACTTGGATTCATTCCTTTATATATTCCCTAGGTTTCTGTCAATATAGATTGGCAAAATAGTGTGAAATTTTTGGAATGTATAGTAATCCACCTCATGAATTATACTTTGTGCTTGACCCCCTGAAGCCAGGACTGAGTCTGGCTTAAGTCTGTAAGCAGAGAGAATGAATAGTGGGTGGTAGGTGTTGAGGAGGAGCAGCATTCCACGGTAAGAATGTAGGTCTAAGTGTAAAATGCTACCACCTCAAGGAAGGCCATTCTCAAACATAAAAGCACACTGCTGCTTTGGCCAAAGAGATTCAGCAAAATTTGGTGGTTCAAGGTTTCAGCTTCATTGGAATCTGACCATATATCCCCATTCTAATTTTAAGGATGGCACGTCTACCCACTCAATGCCTAAATTTAATGTAAAAGACCCAGTGAATCTCAGAATTCCATTTGTGTTGTATTTTATCTACCTATAGGATTAGATGTTGGCCTTGATTTTCAAAAATATAGAAGTAGCTAGCCAACTCTACAGTCCTCATTTCTCTAATTCCTCCAGAAATTAGATATTGCTTTTGGTTTACTACTGTGGTAGCTAGATGCAATTATATACACTTACACCTGGTCTTCTTATCATAATAACCCCCATTCCACAGTCATTATTATTGTCCCCCCATTCTTTATTTCTAACACACTGTTCCATGGCAGCAGCTCCTTGGTTACAATGTGGACCATAGATACCCAGCTCTAGGTAACTACAGGTGGTGATTTAAGTAAGTGATTTGCCACTCCTATATATTACCATTGTACTATTTACCAACAGCAATGGGGTTATTTATGCCTTAAAATTAAATCACATCAAATAACCAATTTCAGATGCCCAATTTTTTTTTGTTCTATTCCCTGGCACCATTTCCAGTACCAAAACTGTGTCAGAGAGGGTTCAGTCATGAAAAAGAATCACCATAAATATATGAAATAAAGGATTTAATTTAGAAATTGGACCTTACAGGATTATGTAAAGAGCTGGGAAATAAAGGGAAATTAGGGAAATCTAGAAGATCAGAGGAGCCACTAATCTATCCACCTGAGAAGCCAAGCACAATTAGCCACTGAAGTAGAACCACAAAAAGGAGCTTGTGGGTGGTCCGGAGCTGTGGCTCACACTTGTAATCCTAGAACTCTGGGAGGTTCTGAGCTCAGGCAATCCACTAACCTCAACCTCCCAGAGTTCTAGGCTCAGAAGCTCAGAAACAGCCTGAACAAGAGTGAGACCCCTGTCTCTAGTTAAAAATAGAAAAACTAGTCCAGTGTTGTGTCAAGCATCTATAGTCCCAGCTACACGGGAGCCTGAGGCAAAAGGATTACTCAAACCCAGGAGTTTGAGGTTACTGTAAGCTATGACTCCAGAGCACTACTATCCAGGGTGGCAGAGTGAGACTGTGTCTCACTAAATAAATAAATAAATAAATAAATAAATAAATAAATAAAATATTAAAATTAAAATTAAATAAGTAAAAGAAAATAAAAAGGAGCTAGTGGAAAGGTCTATGGAAACCTATTGCTCTGTGTTACTACCATCTCTGTGGATCCACAGCCAAGCAGCTGGTGTGGGTCTGGGACCCACGTTTAGGAAGACCTGAGGAGAGTACCATGGACTAATTGGAACACACTGGACATTTCTGCATCTGTCTGTCATCAAAACTGACCACAACAGCCCTCTGAGAGTAACAGCCACTTCTTTTCTTTCACCCTCCCAATCTCCAAAAATATCCTCTTGTGATCAACTTCAGCACAAATCCATACAGGGAGGGAACTCTGGGAAACAATTCCCAGCTGAACCAAGTTGTCCCAACACAATCTCAAAGGTGCTGTGTACTATTATATAGGTGTACCATGCTTTAGTTCTTTATTCCTTTGTTGATTATATGTATTTAATTTGCTTTCATGCATTTGCTATTTAAAATTATTGGAATAAATATACTTGACTGTGTGTGTGTGTGTGTGTGTGTTAGATCTTTGCACATTTGCACCAGTATTTTTCTTAAGATAAATTCCTAGATATAAAATGTGGGATCAAAGGTTATACGCATTTGAAGCTTTTATAGATGACTCCAAATTGACCTCCAAAATAGTTGCATAAATTTACACCCTTTTTTTCTGCCTTGCATCTTTGTCAACACTGAAAAGCATTTGCCAATATGATAGAGAGAAAATAGTGTCCTGCTTCCTTTTGCATTTCCTCGATTATAAAAAGATTTAATCCTTCATATTTTTCAAATGTCTAATGGGGGTTACATGTCTTCTTCCTTGGGTTGCCTGTTCATATTCTTTACTCTTTTTCTACAGATTTGTTTGCCTTTCCTTGTTGATTTTAGTAGTTCTTTATCTTTTAAGGGTGTGTGTTAGGTAAATATTTGCAAACATTTTCACCCAACCTGTGGTTTTCTTTTTAACTTGGTTTTCCTTTTAATTTGATTTATAGTACTTAGCTGTTTTGTTTGGTTTTTGAGACAGAATTTCACTCTGTTCCTCGGGCACAGAGTGCAGTGGCAACATCACACCTCACTGCAACCTCAAACTCCTGAGCTCAAGCCATCCTCCTGCTTCAGACTCCCAAGTAGCTGGGACTACAGTAGGCACCATCACACTCTCTGCTAATTTTTTTCTATTTTTAGTAGGCATGGGGTCTTGCTCTTGCTTATGCTGGTCTCAAACTCCTGACCTCAAGCAAATTTCACACCTTAGGTTCCCAGAGTGCCAGGATTACAGATGCAAGTACCTGGCTTTGTTTGGCTTTTGTTTCATTGTGTTTTGTTTTGGGTCATAGCACCTTATTTTATAACCAAAATTTTCAGTGAGTGTTGTGTTACTGGTCATAGTAAGGACTTAGTGACAGCGTGAATTTATCAGTATAAGAATCTCCTACTTCTAAGGCCTGGTGCGGTGGCTCACGCCTGTAATCCTAGCACTTTGGGAGGCTGAGGTGGGTAGATTGCCCTGAGCTCACATGTTTGAGACCAGCCTGAGCTAGAGCAAGACTTCATCTCTAAAAATAGCCAGGCATTGTGGTGGGCACCTGTAGTCCCAGCTACTTGAGAGGTTGAGGCAAGAGAATAGCTTGAGCACAAGAGTCTGAGGTTGCTGT
Source organism: Nycticebus coucang (assembly GCF_027406575.1). Lineage (NCBI taxonomy): Eukaryota > Metazoa > Chordata > Mammalia > Primates > Lorisidae > Nycticebus > Nycticebus coucang. Next base: position 59,746,339 of record NC_069796.1, on the reverse strand, counting down.
GAGCTATGATGCCACAGCACTCTACCAAGAGTGACAAAGTAAGACTCTGTCTCAAAAAAAAGAAAAAGAATCCCCACTTCGAGGAAAACCACAAATTGTGTATCTCAATGAGACAGGTCAGAAGCAAAGCCATCCTATATAAAGTAAAGAATTATAGCTATTTTCCTGCTCGGGAAAAGTCTACAGAATCCTAATTTTTGAGAACATTTCACTGACATTCACATTGAGCATAAGGGGTTTTTGTTTGTTTGTTTAGAGATAGAGTCTCACTTTGTCACCCTTGGTAGAATTCCGTGGCATCACAGCTCACAGCAACCTCCAGCTCTTGGGCTTAGGTGATTGTCTTGCCTCAGCCTCCTGAGTAGCTGGGACTACAGGCACCCACCACAACGCCCGGCTATTTTCTGTTGCAGTTTGGCCAGGGCCGGGTTCGAACCCACCACCCTCGGTATATGGGGCCAGCACCCTACTCACTGAGCCACAGGCACCACCCCAAGCATAAGGATTTTGATTGCAATTTCTTAGAGCTCGCCTACTCAAGCAAGGGATGCAAGAACGAAGCACCCAAGCCATCATCACCACCATTACCCTTTTTCTTCACCCGTGGTAGACGTTGCTAGTGTCATTCTTTCTTCCACAGCCCAGATGTGATCTAAAAAGTGTTCTCTATGGGTCAGTCCAGGGAGCTGTTACCAACCCATCAACACCAGCATGTAAGATAAAACCTGTTTTGTTATCCTGGTTCTAGTCCAACCTCCTACATTTAGAGGAAGAAATGAGGGCCGGTTGAGAACGTGATTTACACGAAAGTATACAGTGAGGTAGTTTTAAAACTAGAGCTCCAACCAGCCTCCTGCCTCTCGGTCTAAGGCTTCTTCCTCAACAGCACTGCTTCCTGCCTCTGCCACCACCACTAGAGGTGGCCCTCTATAGAACATGTGGACAAGACCCTTTCAAAGAGTGAATAATACATACAAATGTTTTATGTTTTAATCATACAAATGTTTTATATGTGTCAATAACATCTTGATAGGCTTAGAGCTGGATTAAGAAGGGCTCTTGCAGGGCGAAGCCTATGGCTCAGTCGGTAAGGCGCCGGCCCCATATACCGAGGGTGGCGGGTTCAAACCCAGCCCCGGCCAAACTGCAACCAAAAAATAGCCAGGCGTTGTGGCGGGCGCCTGTAGTCCCAGCTACTCGGGAGGCTGAGGCAAGAGAATCGCTTAAGCCCAGGAGTTGGAGGTTGCTGTGAGCTGTATGACGCCACGGCACTCTACCGAGGGCCATAAAGTGAGACTCAGTCTCTACAAAAAAAAAAAAAAAAAAGAAGGGCTCTTGCTGGGCCATCAATGGGAGTAAAAATCTGTAAGAGGCACTGAAACACAATGACAAGAAATTATCTCAAGATAACCCTCAATGGCATTGAATGAAATATCAAATAAAGTGCTTGCAGAGTGGGAAGGAAAGGCTGCTTCAAGGAGCAGACCCAGTACTAATACAGTCTCTAAGCTGGTGGTCTGATTAACTTTTGTTTGCAGAGTGGAGTAATAATAAATTTGGGGGGGAAATAAAGGAGAAACTAAAGGCTGAAAAAAGCCAGCCTCTTCTTCTGTTTGTCCCCTGTCTCTATACCAACACTGGCAAATATCTAAGGACTATAAATTTAAAAGATCATCATATTATTGGCATGTTCTGAGCACCAAATTATTCATCCTCAGCAGGTTCTCACATGTCTCCAAGCAGCTTATCTACCCCCACCTCGAATGGCACTCATCCTTCCATTTCACCTACTCTAGAAAGACTTCTCTGACCCTTACCTGCCCACAGCTACCTGTTTCTTTTCTTTTCTCTTCTGTACCCTGATTAGGCTCCAGGAATGTGCTAGATGTTATCAGCAAGTATATCTCTACAGAAGTACAACCTGCTTCTTCTTCTTAGGCACAAACTGTGCCTTTTCCTTATTTATATGCCATGCAGCACCAGGTTGACACATCATTGCCAAAAAACATTTGTTGATTAAGTAGCAAAAAGAAAAATTACAGTAATTTCTGGACTTGACTTTCAAGGGATTCAGGGAGACCTTTGAAGCACACAGAATTTCTTTTCCTCAAAGATCTATCTGATAGGTCCTATGCTATTCATAGAAGGATTCTGCTTACAGAGGCATCTTTTTGAATTGCTGCTGTGGTTTGAATGTGTTCCCCTAAGTTCATGTGTTGAACAATTAATCCTCAGTGCAACAATGCTTAGACGTAGAACCTTTAAGAGGCGATTAGGTCATGAGAGCTCTGCCCTAGTGAGTGGATTAATGTCCTGATAAAATGCCCTTCCTCCACCCCATCTTTCTCTGTCTCTTTCTCTCTCTCTCTTTTTTTTAAACACAGAGTCTCACTTTGTCACCCTTGGTAGAGTGCCATTGTGTCACAGCTCATAGCAACCTCAAACTCTTGGGGCTGAAGCAATTCTCTTGCCTCAGCCTCCCAAGTAACTGGGACTACAGGCACCCGCCACATCGCCCGGCTATTTTTAGGGATGGGGTCTTGCTCTTGTTCAGGCTGGTCTCCAACTCCTGAGCTCAAGCAATCCACCTACCTCAGCTTCCCAGAGTGCTGGGATTACAGACGTGAGCCACCTTTCCTGGCCTGTCTCTTTCTCTCTTGCACAGGCCTGCACCACCTCTCTCTTGCTCTTCAGCCTTATGCCGTGGAATGACGTAGCAGGAAGGAGCTCACCAGGTACCTGCACATTGATAGTGGACTTTCCAGCCTCTGGAACTGTAAGACAGGAATTTCTTTGCTTTATAAATTACCCAGTCTGTGATATTATGTTATAGTGGCACAAAATGGAATAAAATAATTGCCTTAGTAATTTTATTTTGTAACTGACTGCCATTTTATCAGGGTATTATGCATATAGTAACAGTGTGTTTCTACTTCCTCTCACGCCTAAGGCTAGTAACAATTTGTGGTGAGACCTGCATGGAATTTACGAAGGCTGGAATTAGGGAGAGAGGTTGGAAAGAAGAAAAGTGGGGCAGGAATAAGAGAAAAATGAAGTCCTTGATAATGTGAGTTCACTAATAAGTACAAATCTTTATCTAGAAGCATAGTTCCTAACTGTGGGGGAAGAGTCCCCCCCAACCCACTCCATATATTGGCAGATTTTATGTAGTTTATGTAGTAAATTCATACACTAAAAAATTATTCATTGTTTCTCTAAAATTCAAATTTAAGACATCTTATATTTTTATTTGCTAAATCTGGCAAACCCCCCCCCCCAGGGGGCATGTGGCATGTCTGGAGACATTTTTTTTTTTTTTGGCCAGGGCTGGGTTTGAACCTGCCATCTCCAGCATATGGGATCAGTGCCCTACTCCTTTGAGCCACAGGCACCACCCTGGAGACATTTTTAATTGTCACAACTTGAGGGTTCTACTGGCATCTAATAGGTAGAGGCCAAGGATGCTTCAATGCACAGGAGAGGCTCCCCACAGCAAAGAATGATCTGGTCTGAAATGCTCATAGTACTACTGTTCAGAAAGCTGATTTAGAAAGATAATTGTATCACTACAAAGTACCTAGTATCACAGTAGGAAAACAGTACACATATACATGTTTAAGCACGTACTTGAGAAAATGTGTTTGCAAAATTTCTTTCTTTTAAACCTACAAGTTATTATGAACAGAGTTTTATGATGCTAATTTCCACTATCCTGAGGAAATATGACAAAATTCACATCACATTTGGAAGGGCGGGGGGAACCTCCGAAATATTAAGTGATTTTCCATGATCCCACAGAGCCCCAAGGAAAACAGAATTAAAACTCATACCTGCTAAACACATTGTTCATTTCAATAAAGCCAACCTATCTCTACCTCTGCTACTCAGCTCTCACCATGCTTGGAATAAGGCAATTGCAAAGGGTTATAGTTTTCAAGAGGCGATCAAAAGTTTTCACAACTGATTAGCATCCAGACAGCACAGCCTCCTTTAACCTTGAGATGCAAATAGCCCAAGATTGTCAAGGGATCCAAGGGCTGGAGGATTTGATGGAAGATCAAATTCCTGACATTTCCAGGGCAATTAGTTTCACATGCAAAGTCACAGGAAGGTGCTGCGTGTTCTCCACAAGCAGTAAAGCTGTAACAAGACTCTGAGCTTTACGAACTCGGACTAATTGGCCTGCACCCACCCAGCACATTTTATTATCATTATCCCCATTTCATAAAACAGAGAAGGTGAGTAGAAATCTTTTCACTTCACCACTAGGTAGGCCTGGACCTCTTGAATATTTCCCACTTCAAATCACTAAACATAAACTCCAGGTACCAAAAGTTGAGTTTGTTGTGCTAATTATTCATGTGAGTGGCAGGGAAACATCTGGAATTAAGTCAAATCTCTTTGCAGGCACCTATTAAAATTCCACTTGAAAGTTAAGTCTTGTCTTCAAAATATTTAAAATGGCTCAGCACTTTTATCTAATGGTTAAGGAAACCAGGGAGAAAGTTGCTGTCAATTCTAGCCAGGACTATGGAGCATGAGCTAAATTGATTTTGAAAGATTTGATTGATAAACCGCTTTCCTCCCACTGGCGGCCCAGGCTGCAGCCACGGCTGACTTCTCCAGATATGCTGTGGAGGTCAAGTTCTAGCCAGGTGGCAGAGTACATTTGGTGACTCAAATGCAGCCCATTGTCACAAAGGATTTTCCACTTGGCAAATGTACAGCCGTGCATGTCCTTTGTCATTGCATGAGCTCTCTGAGGGGCAGCATGAGTCAGGATCCTCCAGGGTCCCTCAGTGCTGGGAAATCTTTAGGAGGCTCTGCCTGACTGATAAGTTGTATGCAACTCCAGACACTAGGGTTTTCACCTCCATGTTCCTATTGGCTAGCACTGACAAGGTTTGCTCTTATTTGAGCTGGCAGCCTGCTTTGTCACATCGACCAGAGGACACTGGCTGCAAAGACTTGCCCCAAAAGAAGGCAGCTGACCAGAGATGCTGGTTGAATCCCACCTGGCAGGACCAATTCCCAACTGAAAGGTTCGGCACAGGCTTTCCCCTCTTCAGGCTGTTCACTAACCTTTCCTGGAAAAGATGGGGCTGATCACAGGCAGCCCAGGCCCTACAAAACTTTCTGAACCCCTTTCATCTTTGGAGCAATTGTAAGCAATAATAAGGTGTGGTGATTAAGAACCAGGGTCTAGGCAGCACCTGTAGCTCATTGGGTAGGGTGTCAGCCACATACACCCGGGCTTATGGGTTTGAACCCAGCCCCAATCAGCTAAAACAATGACAACAGCAACAAAAAATGGCCAGGCAATGTGGTGGGCACCTGTAGTTTCAGCTACTTGGGAGGCTGAGGTAAGAGACTCACTTAAGCCAAGAGTTTGAGGTTGCTGTGAGTTGTGACACCACAGCACTCTACCCAGGGCAACATAGTGAGACTCTGTCTCTCTCAAAAAAAAAAAAGAACGAGGATCTAGTCTCTTCCACTTTACTAGCTTTGTAACCTTCCACAAAGTTATTTTTTAACCATAGTTTCCTCATCTATGAATGTAGGATAATGATTCTTAGACTGTGTAGAGTTGTAAGAAGCAATAAATGAACCACCAGTGCATGGTAAGGGTTCAATAAATGTGACCCCACCTACTGGTGTTGGTGTGGTGTGTTCTTCCCCTGTCAAAGTCAGGGGCAAATTCAAGCCTTCAGCCTATTCTGTGTTATGCCCAAACTAAATACCAAAAGAAACCCATATGAAGAAATAAAATCCAAGTTGCCTCATTCTCTTGTTTGCTTTCTGTTGCATTTTAAAACCTTTATCTCCACCCAATTTCAGGGCCCTCCTGCTGCTGTTTTTACCAAAATCTGCACCACCCCATTGACCTTGATGCAGACAGCCCTCCCACATGCACCCTGGCACACAACATTAAAGTCCTGCCGCTCATTACATTGAAATTCCCACTGTCTCTGTTGCATTGGTCTCTTCTGCCCGGCACAGCAGACATGCTAGACCAGCCCTGGGCACGAGCAGATCACACTGCTACCTTCAGAGGATGATTCAGGGAGGCCAAGAAGGCCATGCACATCCAAGGATTCCCCCCACTGGTCTGCTGCAGAGCCTTTCTTTGATTCGTACTGGCTTAAAATGCCCAGTGTGAAACCGCCAGTTTAAGCAACAATGTCCCCCATAGGCTACTATAGAGATGTTCATTTATTACATGGGCAGCAAAGGAAAACCACTTTCCTTACTAGAGACCCAATAAACCATTAGTTTCCCCAAATTGATTAGATGAAAGCACTGAACAGACAGCCATGTGAGAGAACTGGGCTTGCGATGGTGAAGTTTTGATGGAACTGCAGGGAGAAAACATTGCATGGAAATCAGGCAGTTCTGGGAGCCATAATTATTGGGGAAAGAATGAAGCCAGGAACTCAGGGAGTGACATGTCCAAGGTTGTATGGCACAGCTTTAGAAAGGTCAACTCCTACTTCCCCTTCTTGCAACCTGGGCCCTGCCTTCCTAAACCAGAAGGCTACAGCTGTCAGCTGAACATACATATTCATGGCTGCTGCAGACACAGCAGCATGACTATTTTAAACCTACATTTTCTGTTTCTGTCATAAGCTTGAAAACTTTTGCAATCAAACTGTGGAAGGCAGGAAGTTCAGGGAAGAAATCATTACCTTCTTGGGCTTAAAGAGCCATAAAAGTTTTCATTTGCAGGGACTGTTGGGCAACTGATATCAAGGGTAGGGAGTGTCCCGTGTGAGGCTTTATCATGCCCCCACAGTGGGTCACCTTATATGGGAAAAGAACCAACGGTAGAAAGAGCAATAATAAAGGCAGAGCAGAACAGCCCAGGCTTCTAAAGTGTCTCAATTTATAAAGGTATTACTTTAAGTTAGCTGAAGCACTTGAAGTATCAACTGCAATTTGTATTGACTTCCATGAATGCCATTAGCATTTGGTATATACCTTCTCGGTGCGTCCACACTACAAATAAAAAGAAAGAAGAAAATAAGGTAGGCAGATATATTCAGATAACAACTTTCCCCCCTCCCAAATCTCAGTTGCTTGAGAGATAAAGGTTTATTTCTCATTCTATTGAAGTCCAATGTGGGACAAAATTGTTCAGGTGCCCAGATCTTCCTTGTGGGTTCTCTGTATAGAACCAGTCAATAGGGAGGAAAAAGGGAACACAACGAAAGCTCTCTTGCACTTAACAACAGGTGACTCGCCTCACTCCAGCTGACATTTTCATTGATGGTACCTAGTCTGTTGCCCAAACTTTAGCACAGTGTCTGGAAAAACATTTAGTCCAGCATGTGCTGAAAATGGGTTGTGGAAGAGAACATGGACTGATGAGGACCTGACCTCTCCTACAGCAAGCAGGATTGACTGTGGCATCTAGTTGGTTTCACATTTGGTTTTTCTCTTCATTGGCACAACGTACAATGCAGACATGGCTGAGCTGAGCAAGATTGATATTCCTGTGAGCCAAAGAATCATCTTTCCCTAGATTGGCACGTCTTTGGCAGGCTTGTTGTCACTTCCTATTTCCTAATCATGGCAGACATAGCTAATTTTTTTTTTATTATTATTGTTGGGGATTCATTGAGGGTACAATAAGCCAGGTTACACTGATTGCATTTGTTAGGTAAAGTCCCTCTTGTAATCATGTCTTGCCCCCAGAAGGGATGGCACACACCAAGGCCCCGCCCCCTCCCTCCTTCCCTCTCTCTGCTTTTCTTCCCCTCCCCATAACCTTAATTGTCATTAATTGTCTTCATATCAAAATTGAGTACACAGGATTCATGCTTCTCCGTTCTTGTGATGCTTTACTAAGAATAATGTCTTCCACTTCCATCCAGGTTAATACGAAGGATGTAAAGTCTCCATTTTTTTTAATAGCTGATCATGACATTCCTTCCCTACACTGTCACACAATCCTTCTCGGCATAACTAGAGACACTTGAGATCAATGGATCAGAGTCAGCCTGTAAAACAAAACATCTTTGCATCCCAGATTCTTTTTACCCCTTACATTTTATAGATGAGAAAACAGAAACTCAGAGAAGTAGAATGACTTCATTCATTCACTGACAAAGTTATACTGAGTTCCTATTGTACACTAGACCCTATGCTAAGCTCAGGCAATGTTGCTTCAAACGAGATACAGGCCTGCTGTCAGGAACTTAAAGGAAAGTAAGAAGTCAAATGAGTGCTCAGAATATAGTATAACAAGGACTAAGAAGCAATAAGAGAAGAATACTATGGGAAAGCACAACAGCATAAAAGAATAAAATTATTCTGATTCTGGTAAGGAGGACATCGTTCAATAGACTATTTTTAAAGGGCTTTGCAATAGGGAAGAGAAACTGGGCACAACTCCAAATACAACAAGGAAAAGTGGAGATTTATAGCCAAGAAGCTGGGTGGAGGCATCAATGGATGGGAAATTACTAAGAGGGTAGGATAATTCTTACTACACTGACCTAACAGGATTCTTACTGAAGGTAGGCCAGGGTAATCAGACAGCAAGAGGAGAGATTATTTCTAAACTGACTATCTTAGTCCATTTTGTGTTGCTATGACAGAATACCACTGACCAGGTGATTTATAAAGAGAACAGGCCAGGCACAGTGATTCATGGTTGTAATCATAGCACTTTGGGAGGCCGAGGCAGGAGGATCACTTGAGGTCAGGAGTTCAAAACAAGCCTGAGCAAAAGTGAGATCCCCATCTCTACTAAAAACAGAAACATTAGCCAGGCATGGTGGTGGGTCTCTGAAGTCCCAGTTACTGGGGAGACTGAGGCAGGAGGATTGTTGCTTCAGCCCAGGAGTTTGAGATTGCAGTAAGCTATGATGATATTAAGAAAGAAAGAAAGAAGGAAGGAAGGAAGGAAGGAAGGAAGAAAGCCTAGTTTCTTACAGGTCTAGAAGCTGGGAAGTTCAAGGTGAAGGAGCCCACATCTGGTGAAAACCTTCCTGCTGGGTCATTCCATGGTGGAAGGCAGAAGGGCAAGAAAGCATGAATAGGAGAGAGTAAGAGGAGGCCAAATTCACTTCTATAGTGAATCCATTGCAAAGATAATGGCAGTAATCCATTCATGAGGACAAAGCCATCATGACCTAATCACCTCTTGTCAGGCCCCATTGCCCAACACTGTTCCATTGGGGATGAAATTTCCAAAACATGAACTTTGGGAGACACATTCAAACCATATCACTGACTTGAGATTCTTGCTAAAACTGGACAATTAAGGCCTAACGAGGATGAGCATTAGAGGTCAAGGCCTAGTGGGCTAGAGCAGCCTGAGTAGAGTTAGGTCAAAGAATGAGTCTTTACTAGTGGTAACAGCTAACCTAGTCATAATAAGAGGTTAAGCAAAACCTTCTGGGGAAAGACATATTTATGCTGAGTCATAAAAAATGAACAGGATTTAGCCAACCAAAGGGTGAAACTGGAAGATAAGAGCATCTCAGCCTTAAAGAAAGATGGAGACTTTACCTCTTTCATGTTTACATGGATGGAGCTGGAACATATTCTTCTTAGTAAAGTATCTCAAGAATGGAAGAAAAAGTACCCAATGTACTCAGCCCTACTATGAAACTAATTTAGGGTTTTCACATGAAAGCTATAACCCAGTTACAACCTAAGAATAGGGGGAAGGGGGAAAGGGAGGGGAGGGACGGTGGAGGGAAGGGGATGGGTGGGATTACACCAGCAGTGCATCTTACAAGGGTATATGTGAAACTTGGTAAACAGTCTGTGAAGCTAGTGAATGATGCCCCATGATTATATTAATGTACACAGCTATGATTTAATAAAAAAAAAAAAAAAGAGCATCTCAGGCAGAAGAACCAACCTGTGCAAAATCTAAAAGGTGAAAACGAAAATGGCATATACAAAAAAACAGCAAGAAATTTAGACAACCAGAGCTAAATAGATAGAATCAAGGGTGTACCGATTAGCTACTGCTGTGTAACAAACCACCCCCAAATTCAGTGGTTTAACATAATAACTGCATTCTTACTACTCATGAGTCTATGAGTCAGCTGAGAAGTTTCAGCAAGACTCATTCATGTATGGGCAGTCAGCTGAGTGCTGGACAGGGAGCTTTCTCTTACATGTCTGGGCTTCAGCTAGCTATTGACTAGTCTAGTATAGCTTTGGCTGTGACAACTGGGCTGTCTTTCAAATAGACTCCCATTCTCCAGCTGGCTAGCGTGGCCCTGTCCACATGGCAGTGGCTAGATTCCAAGGGAAAGCAGAAGTCCTCCAGACCTCTTGAGGCTTAAACTCAGAACAGACATAGTGCCACTCCCAATGTATTCAATAAGTCATAGCAAGTCACAAAGCCAGCCCAGAGTCACAGCATAGGGAAAAAGACTCCACTTCTTGATGAGAGAAGCTCCACAGTCTTTTTGCAAATCATGTAAACTCAAGGAGGGAGAATTTGGCCTTTTTTTTTTTTCCTAAATCAATCTACCACAGAGGCAAGGACGAAACCTGGAGAGACAGATAGGCCCAAATCGTGAAAAGTCTTGTTTGCCAAACTCAGGAGTCTGGAGAGGCAATGAGAAGCTGGGGAAGAGTGACATGATCAAATATAAACTCTAAAAAGGTTTTGCTTTAACCCAAAGATAGTTGATAAAAGCTTCAAAAATGGCAGGAGAGATGGAATGCAAGACTCCAGAGATCACCATGGACATACTACCTATTGTGGGAAAGAAGGGAAACACCTAAGGTTACACAGCTGGTGAATAGCAGAGCTCAAGTAAAACAAAGTCTTCTACATCCCAATATGATGTCATTCCCATTCCTCTTCTGGGTATAGTATGGTAAGTCTAGGGATTTTTTCCACTCCTCCCCTGCTAGTTGCAATGTTTCCTGAATCCATACCAGGAAACAGATATACCAAGTCCATTCTAAGTAAACCCCATCAAGATATAAGGCCTGCTTTATCACAGCTAGCAGTCAGAGACCTAAAGCCTTTAGAGATAAAGGAAATAACCAAAGACCTAATGACTAGCATGTTTACCTCGTGTGCCTTGGACAATCTTTAACTATTGTTAGATAAATAAATCATGGCTGTGGCTCATCCAGGAGCATGCTTCTCAACGTTGTTTATGTGAGAAGCAGCTCAGTTGCCAATCAACACCTGCCATTATTAGCAGCATCACCCTTTTGACTTTCAGTTTGGGCTCCTATTTGAAACCAGTTTATTCTGTCTGCCCACAGCATCTTAATCCTTTGGCACATTCTGCCAGCCAGAAGTCTGTGGGCCTCATTTCAATTTCAGCTGCTCTACTGAATGATTCTCCAGAGCTCCACACAGTGAACCACATGTATGCCAAACAAATATTGCCTGTGTTGTGTCTGACCATTGCAAACACACTTCTAAGTCACATTAAATCTACCCAATTGATTGTGTGCATCATGGTGACAAACAAAACTACTTGTTTATTTACAGTGGAAATTTGCACCTCTGCTTTCACTGTACCCTGCCCTTTTCTGCAAAGTGGCTCAAAACACTTCATGACTATTATTTCATTTATCATTGCATCCTTGGAGTTAGGTCTGAGCCAGATCTCATTATTCCTTTTTATTCAGGTTCAGTGTGGTAGTTGGTTTGCAAAGATGGCCTCAATAATTCCACCCAGCTCTTACATGCACGCAGGTACAATCTCTTTGCCTATCTCTTGAATCTAGTTTGGCCTCTTCACTTGCTTGAAACAATAGAATATGACGTAAGTGATAATCAGGCAACTCAACAGGCCTTGCAGTTTCTGCTGTGGCCCTCCTGGAACTGCTGCTATGTTAATTAATGAGAACCTGCCAGATAACAGTGACAACCTGTCCAAGCCAGTCTTCTGGAGAATTAAAGGAGTGTGTGTGTGTGTGTGTGTGTGTGTGTGTGTGTGTGTGTACTGAGACCCCAGCACATAGTAGGTATTACAGTAAATGTTAGTTTCTTGCCTCACTTTCTATCACAATCAGTTTCTATCTAGGGAAGGCTGAAATTAAATTAATAACTTTTGTATTTTTTTTTACAAGAGTAAGAGAATAGTTTCTCCCTTTCCCTTGTTCAGAAACGTATTTAGAATCTGACGTGATGATGGCCAGTTGAAGTGTGTCAAATATGATTACCATCTGAAGGACAGCAGCAGGGTTCTTCAAAACCCCTGTGCCCCTTACCGGGAGAAAGAGTTCACTTTGTAATACATTCGCAAGCAATGAGAACAGAGAGTACTTTGAGTTCTGAATACTAAGTATAGTTCAAAAATCCAACTCATTGGAAAGGAGAAAGGAAAATCACAGGTTTTACAACAAAGTCACTTTTCAGGTTCTCAGAATCACTTGAAAGACCTATTTTACTGTTTGCCTGCCACACTTGAGTTTTTGTCCTGTGACTGCTAACCATACAGGTCTCCAGGGCCTCTTAAGCAGCGGAGGCTGGGACTGGGCTGCAGGAAAAACCAGTTAAACTAGTGGAGGATAGTGCAGCATGTGGCAACTTGCTCCTTCCTGGGAAGTCCCTTGAGGTTTACAAGGAGAAAGGGCTGTGAGGGGTAGAGGGGGTGGCAGAAGGGGTGCAGTGACATTCTTTTGCCAAGACGATGTGTGATGGTAGCAGCGACAGCAGAGCTGATAACAGTCCAAAATCTGGATAGCCATTAATAGAAAAAGATATGGGGCCTGCTAAAATATCCTGACTACCACCAGGAAATCAATAATCTAGGGGTTGGCAGCCTTTCAAAGCACCCATCAGAGACTCAGATACATGCCCTTCCATTCTCTGGAATTTAGGTACCAGGGACTGAGAATAGAGAAGGGAGGAAGTGAGAAAGTCCGATGTTTTAGCTGGGGTGATAGGGTGGGAAGGTTACTCTTACTCTAGTTTTCTTTGGCATATGAATTGGAATTTGCCACTATGTGCACTGTATAAATGGAGGCCTGTGTAAAAGTTTCGTTAGGCTCATGTAATCCTAGCCCTCTGGGAGGCAGGTGGATCACTTGAGCTCAGGAGTTTGAAATCAGCCTAGGCAAGAGTGAGACCCCATCTCCACTAAAAACAGAAAAACTAGCCAGGCTTTGTGGTGGGCACCTGTAGTCCCAGCCACTCAGGAGGCTTAGGCAGAAGGACCACTTGAGCTAGGAGCTTGAGGTTGCTGTGAGCTATGATGACATCACAGCACTCTAGCCTGGGCAACAGAGTGACACTCTGTCTCAAAAAAAAAAAAAAAATATATATATATATATATATCTTTAATGAGTAAAAGTTGTGACTCAGTACTCTTGATTTGAGCAATGTCACATTTTTATTTTTCTAAAGCCATCTTCCAGCCCCACACAGTGAGGCCATGAAGAAACCTAATGGCTTTCACGTTTGTGGCTTCTTCTTTCAGAATGTGGGTGCCAATGCAGTCTGGGAAAAGTGGAAATGAGAGTTCTAGACCTCAGTCCCTTACCACCTCTGTTATCACCACTGCTCCCTCTAATGCAGGTGCCGTGGTTGAAGGCGGCTCCCTCCACGTGCTCATGTGGCTACTCCCTGTTCTCTCTCCCCCATCCTCCCTCGCCCTCCTCCTGAGGCCTCAGGAGCTGAGACACTCTTTCCAAATCACAGGATCCACACAACCACCCTTTAACCAAGTGCTGGAATGCTTCATACCAAAAGCAGCCTAGATGATGTTGGACACCCTCCCCAGAGTCTACAATCCCTCTCCCTTTTCAGTTTCCAGGAAGGAACTTCAACACAACCCTCCTTTTTTTTTTTGAGACAGAGCCTTAAGCTGTCGCCCTTGGTAGAGTGCTGTGGCATCACAGCTCACAGCAACCTCCAACTCCTAGGCTTAAGCAATTCTCCTGCCTTAGTCTCTCAAGTAGCTGGGACTACAGGCGCCTGTCACAATGCCTGGCTATTTTTTGGTTATAGTTGTCATTGTTGTTTGGCAGGCCCAGGCTGGATTTGAACCCCCAAGCTCTGGTGTATGTGACTGGTGCCTTAGCTGCTTGAGCTACAGGCCCTGAGCCAACAACCCTCCTTCTCGCATCTGGAAAACAATGAAAGTTGTCATTCACTCATGGAATAGGGAAACCTCAAACTCCAGGTAGCCTGCCCTTCCTCAGATACACACAAAATATTTACCTATTTGTTCTTTGGCCCTGATTCTACCACAATTAAAGCAAAGCGTGGACTAAATAATTATTAATGACAACCTGCCACATACAGATTGTTTCTCCCCCCTCATCCACTTTTGGTAAATAACAGTAAATTATCTTATTTATTGGTAGCCATAGAAATGCAAAGTTGCTTACACAAGTTGTTTGTGCTTTCTTTGTATAAACCAACATTATCTCGAAGATGGTAAATTCCCAGAGAGTCATCATCACATGTTGACTTTTAAATATAATTACAGTATGATGTACAAGTAAGCTGTTATTTATGATAATCCCTTCTAACGATCACTGTCATTATCATATATTACCATTTATTAGAAGTTTATTTTGTGGTCAGCATTGTGTCAAGAGCTGTACATGCATTACCTTGTTTATCTCAACAACCCATGGAAGTAGACATTATTAGCTTCATTTTCCAGTTGTAGAAATCAACTTCAGTGGGATTAAATTGCCCAAGATCACCAGGTAATATGCAAAAAATTGAAGTTAAAGATACATTGTCTAGCCTGGGTGCAATGGATCACACTTAAAATCCTAGCACTCTGGGAGGCCAAGGCAGGAGGATCCCTTGGGATCAAGAGTTCGAGACCTGAGCAAGAGCAGGACCCCATCTCTACTAAAAATAAAAAAATTATCCAGGTGTTGTGATGGGCATCTGTAGTGCCAGCCACTTGGAAGCTGAGGTAGAAGGATCACTTGAGCCCAGGAATTTGAGATTGCTGTGACCTAGGTTAACACCATGCACTCTAGCCTGGGCAAAAGAGCAAGACTCTGTCTTAAAAAAAAAAAAAAAAAAGAAAGAAAGAAAAAAACACATTGTCTGACTCCAAAGCATAAACTTTGAACCTCTTTGTGTCCTACCACATAGAGAACACATCTAAATGTGTCTCACCAGGATCTCAGGACCTAGCCCCTGCCTATCTCTCCAGGCTCATGTACCGATTTTTTCTTTATCAAACAACTTACACCCTGCTTTTTTACACTTGAAGTCTTATTTTATACAATTCCCTAGGACAAGAACACCTGATCCCTAGCATGTTTGCTATGTAAATGCTTCATCTTGCACGAATCAGCTAAGCCAGAGATCCCCTGGGAAACCTTCGCCAGTCCTTTCCCTGGGCTGAGTTTGTATCCTCACTCTATAGCCCCCTAGAACACTCTTAAATTATTGTTCTTACCACGTTTTATTGTACTATTGAATTTCCTATTTATGTATGTGTCCTACTAGACTTTAAACCCCTTCGAAGAGAGGAGCTATATATATATATTTTTTGCTCTTGCTGTTTTTTGAGAAGAGCTATATTAAATATATATATACATATATATAAATCTCCAAACTTAGTGTATCACAATTACATTATCTACTCAAATTTGCAACTTTATATATATAAATATATATTTTATATATACTTATACTATATATAAATCTATATATTTATACTATATATATATAAATCTCCTAACTTAGTGTCTCACGATCACATTATCTACTCAAATTTGCAACTTTTATTGCTGATGATGTTAAATGAGTTTCCAAAGCTTATCTAAATGTAGTATCCAGTGCTTTGGAACAATGGGTTAAAAAAAGGACCATTTAGCTTACCCAATATTTATGACAAAGAACAGAAAGGAAACTTAGAGAAAATTAAGTTGACAATGTATATAGATGAAAGTCTAGAATATGAAGCAAGGAACTGAGTCTAAGTCCTTCTTGGCTTCTTTTTAGCTCAGGTAGACCTTTTCACCTCTTTGTGGTTTAGTTGGTTCATCTGTGGAACAGGTTTAATCATATCTTATTCACCACAAATAGTTGGTGTGAGGCTCAATTAAGGTAATACCTATAGATATACTGTACTTTGCATACTGAAATCATTATATAATGATTTTTTTCTTTTTGCTTTTCGTGAAGACTAGGACATAGTAAATGTTCATTAATTGTCATGAAAATAAATTGCAGTATAATCTCTGTACACTGACTACCCAAGAGACTGTAACAAACTGATCAACATATTGAGGTAGTCAACATAAGGAACGAGGCCTACTGTATTGGCACATACATGTACTTTACTTTCTTGTACAGCTTCTATTAGAGAATATCATATGAAATCACACGTAATCTGAACAGTAAAATTATACATACAGTATCATACAAAATCAATATATTCACTTTTTCTCATGGTTTAACCATACTTTTTATTTTTCTTCAGAGTCTCACTTTGTTACCCCCTACTAGAATGCTATCACATCATAGCTCACAGCAACCTCAAACTCTTGGTCTCAAGCAGTCTTCTTGCCTCAGCCTCCAAAGTAGCTGGGACTACAGTCACTTTTTTTTTTTTTTTTTTTTTGTAGAGACAGAGTCTCACTTTATGGCCCTCGGTAGAGTGCCGTGGCCTCACACAGCTGACAGCAACCTCCAACTCCTGGGCTTAAGCGATTCTCTTGCCTCAGCCTCCCGAGCAGCTGGGACTACAGGCGCCCGCCACAACGCCCGGCTATTTTTTTGGTTGCAGTTTGGCCGGGGCTGGGTTTGAACCCGCCACCCTCGGTATATGGGGCTGGCGCCTTATCGACTGAGCCACAGGCGCTGCCCAAGGGACTACACTCACTTTAACTACATTATCACCTGGCTACTTTTAGAGACAAGAGTCTCGCTCTAGATCAGGCTGGTCTCAAACTGGTGAGCTCAGGCCTCAGCCTCCAAGAGTGCTAGGATTACAGGCATAAGCCACTACCCCCAGCCCCAACCATTCTAGCTGATAAAAAAATAATAGAGAGTCGGGTGGCACCTGTGGCTCAAAGGAGTAGGGCGCCGGCCCCATATGCCAGAGGGCAGGAGTAGGGCGGGTTCTAACCCAGCTCTGGCAAAAAAAAAGAAAATCTGAACTTAGTACATAGTAAAATAATAAATAAATAAAGAGTCTATCTTGGTCTGTTTCTTATTCTTATTATAAATAGTTGAGAAAGTACTCTCAACTCTCGCTACACCATTTGGCATGCTTGGGCATTTCACCACAGTAAATGACTTTAACTACATTATCAGATGCCTGACATCTTCTTCTTTTGGAGTTTCTGCAATTTCTGGGTCATTCTCACTTGCTTCTTTCACTTAATCAGCTATTTCATGCACTATTACCCTGGTCTATACTTAGGTCCATATGGCTTGGAAAATTGCTTCTGGGTGAGGTTCATTACAAGTTGCCACCTCATCATCCAATGCAACAAAATGTTCAAAATTTGCCAAATTAAAAAAAAAAAAAATGTTCAAAATTTACTCCTTTAAGTTCTGCCTTGGGAGATGGACTGTCTGATGGGGCCAAAACATCATGCTTTTGGGTTCTGACAAATCCAACTTTCTTAAAACACTTCTGTACAATTTTGTTGAGCTTTATTCCAAGAATAACTGATCCAGAAGACAGCACCAGACTGTTAACTGATGCAGCAGATGAAGTTGCTTCCACAGGTGGACCAGAGGTTTGTGTTTTAGTAATGACCTCTGCGGGAGCTGGGCTCAGTAGTGCATATTGAATGTTTTGACAATGACTTGGTCAAGAGGTTGGATTTTTGAGGTCATGTTTGGAGACAGAAATTGTAGTGTCGGGGATTGGATTAAAGATGGTGACCGAGTAACAGCTTCCCTGCAACTGGGCACGGTGAGTCTGGGGAGATAAGACTCCAGACATCTCTGGCTGGTGATATCTGCCTATAATCATCCCTTTGAGGATACAGGGAGTCAGCAAGGGACTTCTGGACCCCAAGAGGAGGACAAAAGCAGTGGGAAACTGGCAAGTGGTTGTGTGCGTTTGATGGACCTAATCACACCAGCAACCGTGAGTACAAGCAGCAATGAGACTGCAAACTGGAAAAGCCTTACCTGTGAACTGTTTCAGTGTTTTTGGACTTGGCACTCAGTTGAACTGCCTTGGGGAGAGCTTAGGCAGGAGTGCGGAGAACTTTGGGCATTGTCTGGGGCCCCAGACAGAGCAACTGAGCTGGGCTGCAGGGAGCCATTGTGTGAGAGAACTGCCCCAGCAAGCTCCACCTTCTGGGTCCGAGAGCAAGGAGTGTGGGGGACCCAGTAGCCTACCAACTGAGCAGCCTAAAGGCGGGGACTGAGCTGCCTTACAGCCTTAACCCTGGGGGGCAGAGTAAGATAGTTTTGGCTCTGGAGGCTCAGGCTGTTGCCCTGGGTAGAGTGCTGTGGTGTCACAGCCCATAGCAACCTCAAATTCCTGGGCGTGGTGCTGCCTGGACCTCCATAAGATCTGTGCCACGACCTGCACCAACCAGGCCTCTGCATGCCCTGACCAGGAACTGTGGGAGCCATACAACCCTGTGTCCTCCTTCCTGTGTCCTCCCAGCCTCCACACTGGCCCACTTATCTGGCCAGGGATACTGGTAGCTGCGTGCCCTCTGGAGCCCTCCCTGCCTCTACTCAGAGCCCTTCTCCTGGCCAGAGACTGCTGGAGCCTTGGGCTCTCTGTGCCAAAGTCACTGGGGGCTAGGCACTCCCAGAACCGTGCGCACCACCTCCTGCCCTGTTGCTGGATCTGGGTGTGTCACATGCCGGAGCTGCTTCCACAACCACAACTCCCTAGCTAGAGCAGCCCCAGAGGAACTACAAAGGGTCACTCCATACAAAGATCAAGCAACAATAGAGTGATCCGCTGGGATCTAATCTTGGAGAGACACCTCCCCAACTCTGAGGACAGCCAGAGGCAATGGTGAAAAACAATCATGAGGCAAAATCAACAGAAAAACTCTGGCGATATGAATAATCACAGTAGATAAACTCCCCCAAGGATCAATGGGGCAGACACAGCACAAGATCCCATGCACAAACAAATAGCTGAGATGTCAGAAATCGAATTCAGAATCTGGATAGCAAATAAGACTGAATTAGAACTCCAAGCAGTAACCCAAAAGATATCTCAAGAATTCAACAAATTCAAAGACCAAATGACCAAAGATTTCGACACATTGAGACAAGAAGTTGCAGCCCTCAAAGATCTGAGAAACACAGTAGAATCCCTCAGTAACAGAATGGACCGAGCAGAAGAAAGGATTTCTGACATTGAACACAAAGTTTTTGAAGGCTCCCAAACTCTCAAAGAGGATGAGAAATGGAGGGCAAAAACAGATCAATCTCTCAGAGAGCTCTGGGATAATTCGAAGAAAACTAATATTTGTCTTATAGGGATCCCTGAAAGTGACGAAGTGGCTTCACAAGGCACAGAGTCTCTTCTCCATGAGATTATGAAGGAGAACTTTCCAGACATGCCAAGAGATTCCGAAATTCAGATAACAGACAGTTTCAGAACTCCAGCACAACTCAACCCGAATAAGACACCCCCCAGACACATCATAATCAATTTCACTAAAGTTAATATGAAGGACAAAATTCTGAAAGCTGCCAGACGAAAGAAAACCATTACCTACAAGGGGAAGAATATTAGAATAACTGCAGATCTCTCTGCTGAAACCTTTTAAGCTAGAAGAGGATGGTCATCGACTTTTAATCTCCTAAAACAAAATAACTTTCAACCCAGGATCCTATACCCAGCTAAACTGAGTTTCATTTATGATGGAGAAATTAAACACTTCAATGACATTCACATGTTGAAGAAATTTGCGATAACTAAACCAGCTCTCCAGGATATTCTCAGACCTATCCTCCATAAAGACCAGCGTAATCCTCCACCACAAAAGTAAACTCACCCAGAAAATTCTGATCAAATTCCAACTTCCACAGTTGCAAAAGGATTAAAAATGTCCACTGGACTCTCGAAAGGCTTATCAATATTCTCAATTAATGTGAATGGTTTAAACTGTCCTCTAAAGAGGCACAGGTTGGCTCACTGCATACAAAAACTCAAGCCAGATATCTGCTGCATCTAAGAATCGCATCTCACATTAAAAGACAGATATAGACTCAAGGTGAAGGGATGGTCATCTATATTCCAGGCAAATGGAAAGCAGAAAAAAGCAGGCATTGCAATCCTGTTTGCAGACACAATAGGCTTTAAACCAACCAAAATAATTAAGGATAAGGATGGACACTTCATATTTGTTAAAGGTAATAGTCAATATGATGAGATCTCAATTATTAATATTTATGGACCCAACCACAATGCACCTCAATTTATAAGAGAAACTCTAACAGACATGAGCAAGTCAATTTCCTCCACTTCCATAGTAGTTGGAGATTTTAACACCCCTTTAGCATTCCTAGATAGATCCTCCAAAAAGAAGCTAAGCAAAGAAATTTTAGATTTAAACTCAACCATTCAACATCTGGACATAACAGACATCTACAGAACATTTCATCCCAACAAAACTGAATACATATTCTTCTCATCAGCCCACAGAACATACTCCAAAATCGACCACATCCTAGGCCACAAATCTAACCTCAGCAAATTTAAAAACATAGAAATTATTCCTTGCATCTTCTCATACCATCATGGAATAAAAGTTAAACTCAATAACAACAGGAACCTGTATACCCATACAAGAATGGAAGCTATACATACCCATGGAAGCTAAACAACCTTATGCTGAAGGATAGATGGGTTATAGATGAGATTAAGAAGGAAATCACCAAATTTTTGGAACTAAACAACAATCAAGACACGAATTACCAGAATCTCTGGGATACAGCAAAGGCAGTCCTAAGAGGGAAATTTATAGCACAGCAAGCCTTCCTCAAGAAACCGGAAAAGAGGAAGTTAATAACTTAATGGGACATCTCAAGCAACTGGAGAAGGAATAACATTCCAAGCCCAAACCCAGCAGAAGAAAAGAAATAACCAAAATCAAAGCAGAGCTAAATGAAATTGAAAACAAAAGAATTATACAACAGATCAATAAATCCAAAAGTTGCTTTTTTTAAAAGATCAATAAAATAGATAAACCTTTGGCCAACCTCACTAGGAAAAAAAGAGTAAAATCTCTAATTTCATCAATCAGAAATGGTAATGATGAAATAACAACAGACCCCTCAGAAATTCAAAAAATCCTTAACGAATACTACAAGAAACTCCACTCTCAGAAATATGAAAATCTGAAAGAAATCGACCAATACCTGGAAGTACGCCACCTACCAAGACTTAGCCAGAACAAAGTGGAAATGTTGAACAGGCCTATATCAAGTTCTGAAATAGCATCAACTATACAAAATCTTCCTAAAAAGAAAAGCCCAGGACCAGATGGCTTTACGTCAGAATTCTACCAAACCTTTAAAGAAGAACTTGTACCTATACTACTAAACCTCTTCCAAAATATAGAAAAAGAAGGAATATTACCCAACACATTTTACAAAGCAAACATCACCTTGATCCCCAAACCAGGGAAAGACCCAACAAGAAAAGAAAATTATAGACCAATATCACTAATGAATATTGAAGCTAAAATACTCGATAAGATCCTAACAAACAGAATCCAACAACACATCAAAAAAATTATACACCATGACCAAGTGGGATTTATCCCAGGGTCTCAAGGCTGGTTCAATATACGTAAATCTATAAATGTAATTCAACACATAAACAAACTAAAAAATAAGGATCATATGATTCTTTCAATTGATGCAGAAAAAGCTTTTGATAATATCCAGCATCCCTTCATGATCAGAACACTTAAAAAAATTGGTATAGAAGGAACATTTCTTAAACTAATAGAGGCCATCTACAGCAAACCCACAGCCAATATCGTATTGAATAGAGTTAAATTGAAATCATTTCCACTTAGATCAGGAACCAGGCAAGGTTGCCCATTGTCTCCATTGCTCTTTAACATTGTAATGGAAGTTTTAGCCATTGCAATTAGGGAAGAAAAGGCGATCAAGGGTATCCACATAGGGTCAGAAGAGATCAAACTTTCACTCTTCACAGATGATATGATCGTATATCTGGAAAACACTAGGGATTCTACTACAAAACTTTTAGAAGTGATCAAGAAATACAGCAATGTCTCAGGCTACAAAATCAACACCCGTAAATCTGTAGCCTTTATATATACATACAATAACCAAGCCGAAAAAACAGTCAAGGACTATTCCTTTCACAGTAGTGCCAAAGAAGATGAAATATTTGGGAGTATACCTAACAAAGGATGTGAAAGATCTATACAAAGAGAACTATGAAACCCTAAGAAAAGAAATAGCTGAAGATGTTAACAGATGGAAAAACATACCATGCTCATGGCTGGGAAGAATCAACATTGTTAAAATGTCCATACTACCCAAAGCAATATACAATTTTAATGCAATTCCTATTAAAACTCCATTGTCATATTTTAAAGATCTTGAAAAAATAATACTTTGTTTTATATGGAATCAGAAAAAAACCTCGAATAGCCAAAACATTACTCAGCAATAAAAACAAAGCAGGAGGAATCATGCTACCAGACCTGAGACTGTACTATAAATCCATAGTGATCAAAACAGCATGGTACTGGCACAAAAGCAGAGAAGTAGATGTCTGGAACCGAATAGAGAATCAAGAGATGAATCCAGCTACTTAACGTTATTTGATCTTTGACAAGCCAATTAAAAACATTCAGTGGGGAAAAGATTCCCAATTTAACAAATGGTGCTGGGTAAACTGACTGGCAACCTGTAGAAGATCGAAACTGGACCCACACCTTTCACCATTAACTAAGATAGACTCTCACTGGATAAAAGATTTGAACTTAAGACATGAAACTATAAAAATACTTGAAGAAAGTGCAGGGAAAACTCTTGAAGGAATCGGCCTGGGTGAATATTTTATGAGGAGGTCTCCCTAGGCAATTGAATCAGTGTCAAAAATACACTACTAGGACCTGATCAAACTAAAAAGCTTCTGCACAGCCAAGAACACAGTAAGTAAAGCAAGCAGACAGCCCTCAGAATGGGAGAAAATGTTTGCAGGTTATACCTCTGATAAAGGTCTAATAACCAGAATCCACAGAGAACTCAAACGTATTAGCAAGAAAAGAACACGTGATCCCATCTCAGGGTGGGAAAGGGACTTGAAAAGAAACTTGTCTGAAGAAGACAGATGCACAATATACAAACACACGAAAAAAAGCTCATCATCCTTAATCATCAGAGAAATGCAAATCAAAACTACTTTGAGATACCACCTAACCCCAGTAAGAAAAGCCCACATAACAAAATCCCAAAACCAGAGATGTTGGCGTAGATGTGGAGAAAAGGGCACACTTCTACACTGCTGGTGGGAATGCACACTAATACGTTCCTTCTGGAGGGATATTTGGGGAATACTTAGGCACCTAAAAATAGACCTGCCATTCGATCCTATAATTCCTTTACTAGGTTTATACCCCAAAGACCAAAAGTCACAATATAACAAAGACATCTGTACCAGAATGTTTATTGCAGCCCAATTTATAATCGCTAAGTCATGGAAGAAGCCCAAGTGTCCATCCACCCACAAATGGACTAGCAAATTGTGGTACATGTATACCATGGAATATTATGCAGCCTTAAAGAACAATGGAGACTTTACCTCTTTCATGTTTACATGGATGGAGCTGGAACATATTCTTCTTAGCAAAGTATCTCAGGAATGGAAGAAAAAGTATCCTTTGTACTCAGCTCTGCTATGAAGCTAAATTATAGCTTTTACATGAAGGCTATAACCCAACTATAGCACAAGACTATGGAGAAAGGGCCAAGGAAGGGGAAGGGAGGCGGGAGGTTTTGGTGGAGAGAGGGTAATGGGTGGGGCCATATCTACGGTGCATATTAGAATGAGTACAGGCAAATCTTACTAAATGCAGAATACAAATGCCTACATACAGTAACTAAGAAAATGCCATGAAGGCTATGTCGAACGGTTTGATGAGAATATTTCAGATTGTATATGAAACCCGCACATTGTACCCCTTGACTGCACTAATGTACACAGCTATGATTTAACAATAAAAAAATTAAAAAAAAAAAGAAAGAAATTGTAGTGTCATGTTTGTGAGATGATTAATTTATGAGTGGCCAGGACAGTTGTCTACTGTCAATAGAACACAGCATTTCTTCTTCATTTCTTAGTCAGTACTCCTTACCCACTTCTCACATAGGGCACCAGTCATCCATGTGCCTTTGTTTGATTTCCAAGTGACAGGGAGGTCTTAGGGCTTCAAGTTCTTGAACACTCATTGCTTTACCATTTCATCATGTACCAAGGACTTTAGTTTCTCTCCAGTTAAGCTAGCCCAAAGGAGAACTGTGAAATGTTCTTTGCAAAGTTCTCCATTCTTACATTTGTCGCTCTTTTTTTTTTGGCGGGGGCAGGGTATGAACCCGCCACCTCCAGCATATGGGACCGGCACCCTACTCCGTGAGCCACAGGTGCTGCCCACATTCGTCACTCTTCATGATGAGGCTCTTGTCAGGCATCACCTGAAAAAAGAGTCAGAGATTTTTTGATGAATTCTTCCAGAATTTCTACTGGAACTTCATTGAATCCATCACAAGACTTTCTGGGAGATCTCATGTCACAGTTTTAATTTCTCGGTGCTTGGAAATCTCCCACCCTGATTTTCTGTGCAATTTTTTTGAGCAACTTCTTAGATCATGGTCCCAGATTGGGTGTTAACTGCCCTCGTTTGTTTGAACCAGTTTAACATGGCTTCACTGACTTCATCAAGGGATGTTTTCTTCCTTTTCTGCTGCAGGTCTCTGCTTTCCTTACCATATCTCTCCAAGTATGCAAATTTGGATGTTGCTAACTGTGGTCTTGCTAACATCAAAATGTTCTGCTGTCTTTCCTCGGTTGCTACTTTCCAGAAAATGTAGAAGCTCAACCTTTTCCTTCAATGTCAGTTCTTTGAATTCTTTTCTTTGGGCTACCATGTCTCAATTAACAGTAAAATTTTTCAGTAATTATAGGATGTACCTACAGTTCAGATCAGTTCCTTCACGTTGAAAATATCTTCTGCAACACATGATAAACAATAGGACATTAGGCCTAACCCAAAATGTGATAATAATAAAACACAAAAAAAGAACTTATACTAAAGAAAAAAATAATACAACTAAAGGGCACAGCCCACATCTTCTACCCCTTGGTGTAAAGTGAGCCCAACTGGCCAAGTTTTATAAAGGGTAAATTAATATTGTGTGTCATCCAGGTCATCAAGATACAATTTACAGAGATGGTCAATATACAGAGGTCAGTTTTCCATTGAGTACATGTGGTATATGTCTGGTCTATGAAAATTAGGTCAGCTTAAGGAGGTGATCGAGGTAGGGAGGTGGTCAACTATGGAAGTTCTATTCTAATGATTAAACTCTGTATTTCCTATTTAAGCTATTAAAGAGCAGATTAAGTAATCTGCCAAAGATTCCTCCTACACTATAAATTCTTGGAGAGCAAAAATTTGTTATTCCAAAAATATTTTATTCCAAGATCCCACAGTGCCTGGCCCATGCTAGGTGCCCCATCTATGTTTGTGAAAGGAAGAAAGAGAAGGAGAGAAATATCACACAGCTGGTGTGACTGAAAGCCCAGGGGTGCTGATTTCCTGGCCATAGGTCTTGCCTGTCATCACAGCATTAGGTACTGTAAATCAGTGGCTCACAAAGTGTGGTCTTGAACCTGCAGCAGCAGCAGCAGTTGGCAATTTCTTGGACATGCAAATTCTCCAGGCTCCACTCTGGATGTACTGAATTAGAATCTCTAGGATAAGGCCCAGCAATCTGGATTTTAATCAGACCTCCAAGTGATTCTGATGAATGTCAAAAGTTTGATGGCATTCCTAGAAAAGAACTCTTCATTCTCTGCTTATATTTGATAGCAAATAGGCGGGGGGGGGGGGGAAGGTGAATTTATTAATAGCTTTTAAATAATTTATTCTAGGTACCTATTATTTTTATTGTCATTTTCTGCTAACCAAATATTATGATACAAGGGGGATATATTTCTGAAAAGATTGCATCAATAATGCAATATGTTTTTGGTTAAAAATAACATTTACTGAATTGTTTTCTAAGGATAGAAGACTACATATTCATTGCTAATAATATGGATAATACTGGAAATTATAATGACACTTATATAGTGTTTGCTATGTGCCAGGTGCTATTCTAAGCACTTTTCTTGTTTTAACTATGTTATTACTTAAAACAATTCTATAAGGCAGGTACAATTTTTATCCTCTCCCTTTTACAAAGAGGAATTGAGGCACATAGAAGTAATATAATTTGAAAAAGATCACAGAGCCAACAAATAGTGGAACCAGGATTTGTATTCAAGTGATCTAGCTTCAGGATCCATGGGATTAATCACTATAATACACAGTATTCTACAAATCACACAAAATTTAGGGATAATAACTGCAATTAATATTTATAAAGAATTTAGTATTTTCCTTTAGGTTTGTTAATATATATAAATATAAAGATAAATGCATATATAAAATATATAGGTGATATAAAATATATAGGTGAAGATGTCTATTTATAAGTAAAAAAATTATGTTTTTATATTTTGTACTTTTTTCTTTTGTTTTATGTTTTTTACATTTTTTTCTTTTAAAAAAATTTTTTCAGAGTTTTGAAATGCTGCTCAGGATGAAATGCAATGGCCCTGACAATCACAGCTCACTGTAGCTTTGAACTCCTGGCCTCAAGCATTACTCTTGTCTCAGCCTCCTAAGCAGCTGGGATTACAGGCACATATCACCATGCCTAGCTTTTTTTTTTTTTTAACATATTTTTTACAAATATATTTATTTATATTAAAAAAGAAAATCAGATTATATACTGCTGGAGCCTAGTTCTTTTATTTAATAGTATAGTGTAAGCACGTTCCAATATTTTTATAATTCTAAAATAATTGTGATGCCTGTCTTCTAATTTACTTAATTCTCTATTGTTGTATTATCAGATTATATCCAAGGTTTTGTGTGGTAAATAGCACTGTAATGAACATCCGTGAACTTAAAGCACAATGATTATGCACTTTATTAGTTAAATCCTGCATCATCCTTTAACACAAGCCACTTAAATAATAAAAATAACTCTCTCCAAACAGTACATGCAGTCTATAAACTTTCTCATTGTAATATCTTATGACAGTGAAACCAAATTATACCCCACTGTCCAACAGTATTTCTTCTGATAACAATACAGGTCATTTAAAAATACTTTGGGTGGCAATTTTATGAGCTTTGTATTAAGGAAACCATTGGCACTATGTCATCAGAGATTCAAAAATGTTGTAATGGAAGAACTGGGTAGGAATATAAGGTCAAAATATTTTTGAAGAAAAACAAAACATTTCCTTGAATGTAGACTAATTGCATGGGCAAGACAGTTTCTAAAACATTGCAAATATTTTGGAAGAAATGAATATAAAGGCCCAGTAAACAGATGAAAATATGAGGGAAAAGGGAGGAAAAAGGCCCCCTTTCCTGACCTCGATGAGAAAGGCTATTCATTCCATTGTGGCAAATAATTTCTATATGATTCACATACCAACTACAGCGAGAAATATAAATAGCAAAGCAATTTGTTTACATGCTTCCACGTCCCTGGTGTAGCCTTCTAGGGCCTTAGAATGTTTGGATTTGGCCTGTCTGTGTCCTAAATACAGCTCCCAGATAATTTGAAGGAAACCATATGATTTAAGCCAAATTGAAGGGGCCCATGACATCTGCCTCAAGCTAAAAATAATAAGGTTTCTGTGTCCACACGCACTACAGCCGGATGGAAAGGTGTATGTTTAATCCTCCAGATCCAACCAGAGTGTCAACACTGGGGAAAACATTTCAGGGAGGAGATGCATTGGCAGTGCTCAAACTTTCAGGCAACTCCCTCTTTCTCTGTGTGCTGTGTGAACAGGAAATCTGGAAAATGAAACACCCAGCAGTTCCCAAAGTCAAAAGACAATGCAGTACAGAAGTAGGGCCTTATATTCACAGCAGAGGTGAAACACGAAATTAGGGAACAAAAAAATAATTGTTGAAATAGATGTATTCGTATACTGCTGGGAGCCAGCAGGTCCCAGGTGCCAGAATCTAAGGAAAACTTTTCCCCATAATTATCTCATTCGTTTTCTTGCCAAAGACTTCATATTGCAGAGAGACAGGTTCCTCTGGATCTCGTAACTAAACTTAAAGCCATGCCAAATGTTGACTTACATGTTTGAGAATCCCAAAGTGCTAAAGCTGACAGGACTTTAGCGTTCAACAAATCTCATTCTAGTATTTCTCAGTTGAAGAAATTAAGGCCCAAGGAGATGAAAGAATTTTTCCAGAATCACAGATCCAAGATGAGGACCAAAAGAGCATCCCCTAGTCAACATCCCTGTTTAGTGAATGGCGCTGCCACCCACCCACTGCCTCCTCTGCAGTATAATTACCTTCCTCCGGGATCAGCCAATAAACACTATTGCACTTAATGCTGCTTCATCCCATTCCTTAACTCAACATGGACTTACAGGGGACTTTCTACATGTCAATGTTCTAAATGCAGGTAAGAAAATAATTAGCAAGACAGGAGCTTGCCTTCATTTGGGGGGTGGAGAGAAATTGACAAGAAGCAAGTAAGCATGTAAACAAGATAAATTCAAGTAGTGACAAATGCCGTGAACAGGGTTGTGTGGCAAGAGCTGTCTCAGTTGGAGAAAGCCCACTGCAGGGAAGGTAGCTGGGAAGGAAAAACCTGAAGTAGGAGTAGGAGTTGGACAATCAAAAAAATCCAGGTGTAAAGCATGTGAAGCAGGGAAGAATGTAAGTACAATCTCCCTGAGCTCCAGCTAAGATGGAATAAGCATATTCCATCCTGTCTCTCTCACTGGAAGTAACTCTGAAACCTGGGCAGAAAGCATGGAGCTTTCTTCATTTAAATGCTAGAATGTAAATTGCAGAAGACCAGAATTTGAAGCACCATTGAACCATCTGTGAAATTTCTTTATTTATTTTTTTTTTTTTGCTGTCCCCAACCTGGTTTCACTCTGAGCTGGGCACTGAGCACAGAGAAGGAGAAATCCAGGGGAAGACCTCAAGTTCTGGTTTTAGGAGCAGAAAAGGGAAGTCCTAATGCTAAGAAGAATGGAAAAATTCTTTGGGCTTATTCACTTCCCTATTCTCTCACATACTGGCCCAAAGCAATCCAGTGGTTGCAGTGTGGAAATTACAGCAACTGTAACAGCCTGGGGGCTCACTTGTGCCCTACATTCTGGGGAGGGAACCTTCCTCTCTAATCGAAGGGCTATGGTCACAAGATGGGAAGAGCACCTGCTGCTTTTGTTTCTCTTGCTGTCCTCCCACCACCTGGCCATGGAGGAAGGCACAGTTGCAGGAAGTGCACTGCTGGGCTTTTGTGTCTAAAAACCTAGGGACTGAGCAGGGGACACCCTGCTGGGAGGACCTGAAAGGACCTGAAAGGACTGGGAGGAACCAGGAAAGGCCCCTTGAAAAGTTGTTTATAATGGAGCCCGGTTTGTTTGTCATTCACATATAAAGAGCTAAATACAGAGAATAGACCAACCCTATAGAAAAGTGGGTGATAAATATGAACATAGGTTACAAAAAGAAAAGAAATGTGAGGCCAGGCACCGTGGCTCACACCTATAATCCTAGCATTCTGGGAGATTGAGGCAGGTGGATTGCCCTGAGCTCACAGGTTGGAGACCAGCCTTGTCTCTTAAAATAGCCAGTGTTGTGGCTGATGCCTATACTCCCAGCTACTTGGGAGACTGAGGCAAGAGAATTAAAATTCACATTTCTCTTACTATGAGCAACACTGATATTTTTGTGTGTTTAAAATCATTCACATTTCTTTTCTCTTTTTCTGAGGCCTTTCTTCTTCTTCTTCTTCTTTTTTTTTTTTTGTAGAGACAGAGTCTTATTTTATCACCCTCCGTAGAGTGCTGTGCATCACACAGCTCACAGGAATCTCCAACTCCTGGGCTTAGGCGATTCTCTTGCCTCAGCCCCTCCCCAAGTAGCTGGGACCACAGGCGCCCGCCGCCACAACACCCAGCTACTTTTTTGTTCTTGCAGTTTGGCCGGGGCCAAGTTTGAACCCGCCACCCTCAGTATATGGGACTGGCGCCCTATCGACTGAGCCACAGGCGCTGTGGAGGCCTCTCTTCTTTGCTTGTGAATGGCCATCGTCCCCCCATGTCTTCATATGAGCTACCTTTTATAACAACTGTTCCTGCCTAATTTCCTCTTGCAAGGATACCAGTCATATTGGAGTAAGGCCTATCCTAATGACTTCATTTTAACTAAATTACCTCTTAAAAGAGGTATATAGTTACAAATCTCTATGGCATTCTCTATGTATAGTTACAAATCTCTATGGCATTCCATACATTCCTGGAGCAGGGAGGAAATGGGGTCATTTACATTATACAAATAGGGGACCCAAGACTCAGATGCCTCAGACCACAAGCTGGTAAGGCCCTGAAATAAAGCAGCACCTAGGACTTTGTCCTACAATGTCCATGACCTTCCCTTACCTCTTTCAACCTCTGTGGCCCAAAAAGGGAATGAAATAAAAGGCAGATCCTTGACTAAATGAGAGAGTTGCTTCAAACTGGAAATAAACCTTTTGATTTTCTTTGTTTTTAAGGAGTTTGTTTTAAGGGTTTGCCTGGCCTTGTCTTCTATTTAGTGCTATTTATTTATTTATTTTTTAAACCCCTTAAAAATGGTCCTCATCCAAGAGAAATGCTTCCTCACATTTCCTCTGCAGGTTCACTTCTACAGCAATGAATGCCAAACCTTCTCTTTGTCCCTCCTTTGACACATTTTATGACGCTGACGTGAGAGTGTGAAGGAAACACAGACAGTGTGGGAAAACACGTGTGACATGTGCATTCTTTATCTTCCGCTGTGAGTTTCCAGATACACCTCCGGGGAAGAATGAAACTCCTCAGCATGAGTCACATGCATAGGGTACCTCAAACAGAATAACACTGATGTTCTTCATTTGTCGAGTATGTTTTGGCCCGATTTTTTTTTTCTTCACTCTGCTCTTTTTCTTTTTTTTTTTTTTTTTTTGTAGAGACAGAGTCTCACTTTATGGCCCTCAGTAGAGTGCCGTGGCCTCACACAGCTCCCAGCAACCTCCAACTCCTGGGCTTCAGCGATTCTCTTGCCTCAGCCTCCCGAGTAGCTGGGACTACAGGCGCCCGCCACAACGCCCGGCTATTTTTTGGTTGCAGTTTGGCCGGGGCCGGGTTTGAACCTGCCACCCTCGGTATATGGGGCCGGCGCCTTACTGACTGAGCCATAGGTGCCGCCCCACTCTGCTCTTTTTAATGATGTAGGGAAGTAGACTCCATTTTAGAAAGATTTCCTCCAAACAGGTAACAATGAAAGTTTCAGCGCAGGAGGCTAAAGCTCAGATCTCCTGTGATACTCCACAAGGAGGCTACTAGGATGTTTGTACTCCCTTCCCTCCAGATTTTTACCTCCCTCATGAATTTTAGGATAAGAACCTGCTCTTTCCAGGATCATCTTCTGGATGCTGCCCCTTCAAGCCGCCACTTCTCCCCCATTACTGTCTGGGACCTGAGGAAGGGTGAATGAGAGTATAAAGGTTCAGGTCTTCCAGTTCCGCCACAGTATAAATAAGGTCACCTGAGATTTTATTAAACACTCTTGCTCTGCATTCTAAGTAATCAGTAAAAACTGGGGTTAATATTCTTCAGTCACATTCTACCACAGCACCAAAACTATTTTTCTAGTGTTCCCCGAGGGCCTGGTTGTTATTAAACACTGTAGAACTACTTTCTTTGAGCCAAGCATCAGGCTCTGGCCTTTATCCAAAGAAGTGGTGAGAAATCTCATGTTAATGTTCTATTGTGGTAAACATTACTTAAGGCTGGCCTTAAGGAAAGGAATAAATCGGGCATTATAGATAGTTCAAAGGTAATTTTTAAAATGAAAGCAAGAGATTCTATGAATTGTTCCCAATGCCCAGAATGGCAAGTGTTCCAAAGCACTTGCTTTGATCTCACAATAACCTAGAAAGGTCATTAGACTTGGCATCATTACCTACATTCAATAGACCAGGAAATTGAGACTTAGACAGTTTAAGTGATTGGGCAAGGTCACCCAGCTAATTAATCACAGAGCAAAGCTTGCTTTCTGCAATCCTAGTCCAACTCTTGCCAAAGCATTGAAGTTTGCCTTCTCTGTATCTGTAAAGCATTTTGCAATTATTCCCGCTAATGCATAGTTCTACTGACATTTGTTTAAAATCACTTAATCCCCACAACCACCCTTTGGGTAAGTAATCTCATTATCCTTATTCTATAGATGAGGAAAACTTACAAAGTTATTTATTTACACACCACCCACCCCTGTATAATTATACTTGGAGTGCCCTTCTAGCATTTTAATATGTTCACTGTTGCATTAATCAAGATTACCCTATCCTGGAGAGGTTGGCCTCTATGAATTGTATCACCCAGGCGCTCTTGTACTACCAGGAGTTTAGACAGCAGGAAGAGGTCAGGGTATTTCTTCTGCCATTCCGTCCCCTCCCTCCTTTGCCACTACATTTCTGGCAGTAGCTTTCTTTTTTTTTTTTTTTGTAGAGACAGAGTCTCACTTTATAGCCCTCGGCACCGTGGCATCACACAGCTCACAGCAACCTCCAACTCCTGGGCTTCAGCGATTCTCTTGCCTCAGCCTCCCGATAGCTGGGACTACAGGCGCCCGCCACAACACCCGGATATTTTTTGGTTGCAGTTCAGCCGGGGCTGGGTTTGAATCCGCCACCCTCGGTATATGGGGCCGGCGCCCTACCCACTGAGCCACAGGCACCGCCCCTGGCAGTAGCTTTCAACCACTGTATCTGCCCTTCATAGTTCCAGCCCTTACTGTTAATTCTGTTTTCTTCCTTTGCCTTTTCTTATCTAGGCATGTGTGGTAGAGTATCTGCAAAGATAGCCACTAGTGATTCATTTCAGCCCTACATGTATATGCCGCTCTCTCCTCAATAGGTAGTACAGATTTCCCCTCCCCTCGAATGTGGGCTTGTCTTATGACTTGCTTTGATCAGTAGAATATGGCAAATGTGATGCCCTGTCAGTTCTGGAACAAGTCTGTAAGAGGTCTGGCAGCTCCCACATTGACTTTCCTGGAGTACAGCCTTTATCACAAGTTTGGGCTAAATTATTAAATAATAAGAGGTCACACACAAAGAAAGAGAGAAAAGCCAAGCCCACCCCTTGCCATTCCAACCAGCTGAGGCACAAGATGTGTGAGTGGGGGCGGCGCCTGTGGCTCAGTCGGTAAGGCGCGGGCCCCATATACCGAGGGTGGCGGGTTCAAACCCGGCCCTGGCTGAACTGCAACCAAAAAATAGCTGGGCGTTGTGGTGGGCGCCTGTAGTCCCAGCTACTCGGGAGGCTGAGGCAGGAGAATCGCTTAAGCCCAGGAGTTGGAGGTTGCTGTGAGCTGTGTGATGCCACGCCACTCTACCGAGAGCCATAAAGTGAGACAATGTCTCTACAAAAAAAAAAAAAAAAAGATGTGTGAGTGAACCCATCTTGGATCCTGCAACTCTAGTCTGGTTGTTCCCACCAACTCCCTGAAGAGTAGAGTCAAGATGAGCCATTTCTGGCCCCGCACAGTGGCTCGTGCCTACAGCCCTAGCACTCTGGGAAGCCAAAGCCAGTGTATTGCGTGAGCTCAGGAGTTAGAGATCAGACTGAGCAAGAGCAAGACCCCATCTCTAAAATAAATAAATAAATAAAAAGATGAGTCATTTCCAGCAAGTCTTTGCTCAAATTTAAAAATTGTGAGCACATAAACTATGGTTGTTTTTAAAAGTGGTCTGTTACAGGCGCCGGCCCCATATACCGAGGGTGGCGGGTTCAAACCCAGCCCCGGCCAAACTGCAACAAAAAAATAGCCGGGCGCTGTGGCGGGCGCCTGTAGTCCCAGCTGCTTGGGAGGCTGAGGCAAGAGAATCCCGTAAGCCCAAGAGTTAGAGGTTGCTGTGAGCCGTGTGACGCCACGGCACTCTACCGAGGGCGGTACAAAAAAAAAAAAAAGTGGTCTGTTACACAGCAATTGGGAAGAAACAAGTGGTAACGGCCTCTCACCACTACAAGTCCCAGGTGCCTCCATATCCTGGTTAATTCCCTTCACTCTAACCTTGACTCCATAAATGGTCTCTTCACTTCATTCTGTTCAACCCTTTTGACTTCTGTTTTCTGCCATGACTCTGCCTACTACCACAAGTAAATAAATAAATAAAACAACCAAAGGTTGTTGTAGATGCAAGGATTAAAAATAAATTGGATGCTGTGATAGGAAATGATAGAGAGAACCAGACTCAGGCAGGGTGGATACAGAAGGCCTTTCTGACTCACTTTGTCCAAGCCAGTTAGCATCCACAACCAAACAGGAAGAACACACTCTATCTGGGTGATGAGCACATCTGTAACTTCAACTCAAAGCAATATATGGAAATCAAAGGTTTATATTCCCCATAATAGTGTAAAACAAAACAACGTAAAATAAAGTGAAATTAAACTAAATAAGATAAAATAAAATAAAAACATCTACAGTAAAGAGGCTGATGGAAATATGATGCTGGAGGAAGTAAGGAGGTGGCAAACTCAGCAGAGGAATCCACTTCAAGTGCAAGCCATTCTTTTTTCAGTCTCTCTGCCATGGACCACTGAGCTAGGACTTGCAACTGCTTTTGAAATCTCTGAGCATATCGCTCATTTCATTCTTTCTACTAGGCTAAATATTTGAAGTAGAAGGAAAATAAACAATGGGAAGGACACCTTGGTCACCTTCCTTTCATCTCCCAATACACCCGAAGGGGCGGTTTTGAGGGGTCTGTGCCATATCCACCAAGAAGAAAGAATTGAAAAATGAGAGAGTTGTTAAAAAGGGACTTTTACACAAGGTATGGAAACATAGCTTTACTTCAATTATAAGTAAATAATTGCTTTGGAATTTGAATTGCTTCAAATTCAAGGCAACGTATCTTCATCAATCCAATTGGCAAAAATTCAAAAGAGCAATAGCATCTAGTACTGGTGAGGATGTGACAAAATGAGCTCTTCAATATGTTGCTTGCTGAGAGTGAGAACCACTCTATAACCTTTTTGGTGTACAATCTGCCAACATCCAATTGAGCAAAAAGTGCATATTCTTCCCTATACCCACTTTTGAGAATCTACTCTAAATATAATGCTATACATAAAGATAAATATACAACGATCTATTTTATCACAAAATTGTTTATAGTGGCAAAGACAAAAATAGGAATAACCTAGCCATCAGCAGGAGATAAATTATGGTACATTTGGCTGGGTGCTGTGGCTCATGTCTATAATCCCAGCACTTGAGGAGGCCAATGTGGGAGGATTGCTTCAGGCCAGAAGTTTGTGACCAGACTGAGCAAGAGCAAGACCCTATTCTCTACAAGAAATATTTTTAAAAGTTAGCTAGGCCTAGTTAGAACTAGGCCTGTGCTCCTGTAGTTTCAGCTACTTAGGAGGCTGAGGCAGGAGGATCACTTGAGCCCAGGAATTTGAGGTTGCAGTGAACTATGATGATGCAACTGTACTCTAGCCCAAGTGACAGAGCAAGACACTATCAAAAATAAAAAGGTTCATTCATATTAAGATATTATATCATGATTTAAAGGAACGAGTTAAATTTATATTTACTGAACTGAAGGGATAGCCATGACATATTATTGAGTATTTTTTAAAGTAAGCATCATATATAACATGATCCCAAAAACAAAGCCTATATATGTGCATGTATTTTTATTTATATTTGTCTGAGCATGGATAAAATGTTGAAAAATATACATCGAGCTTTTTAACAAAATCACATTAGCTTTTTCTTTTATAGTTGTAGAATATTTCTTGTTAGAAGGAGGGTGTATTACTTTTTTTGAGTATATATTACTTTTAATTTTAATTCTCCTGTTTCCACCCCTCCCACCTCAAGCAAGCATGGCTCTAAATATTTACACCTCGGACTAGTTTTTCCCGTTCTAGAATTTTTTTTTTTTTTTTATTGTTGGGGATTCATTGAGGGTACAATAAGCCAGGTTACACTGATTGCAATTGTTAGATAATGTCCCTCTTGCAATCATGTCTTGCCCCCATAAAGTGTGACACACACCAAGGTCCCACCCCCCTCCCTTTGTCCTAGAATTTTATATAAATGTGCTCATAACTTTCTGTGTTGGGCTTCTTTTGCTCACTCTGATGCCTATGAGATTCATCCAGGTTGTTGCATACATTAGTAATTCATTCTTTTTTGTTTCTGAGTCCTATTCCATTCCAATATATGTCATGATTTATTTATCTATACCATGTTAACGGACATTTGGGTGGTTTCTAGTTTTTGGTTATTTTAAATAAAGTTGCTATGACCATTCTGGCATAAGAATTTTGATACAGCTTTTTATTTCTCTTGGATAAATACCTGGGAATTGAATGGCTGGGTCAAAGCATATATAGATTAGGATGTATGAACAGATTTTACTTTTATGATAAAAAAAACCTATGGCTTGGTGCCTGTAGCTCAAGTGGCTAAGGCACCAGCCACACACACCAGAGCTTGCGGTTTTGATCCAGCCCAGGCCTGCCAAACAACAATGACAACTACAACCAAAAATAGCTGGGTGTTGTGGCGAGCATTTGTAGTCCCAGCTACTTGGGAGGCTGAGGCAAGAGAATCACTT
Source organism: Nycticebus coucang (assembly GCF_027406575.1). Classification (NCBI taxonomy): domain Eukaryota; kingdom Metazoa; phylum Chordata; class Mammalia; order Primates; family Lorisidae; genus Nycticebus; species Nycticebus coucang. The sequence continues at coordinate 59,709,453 of NC_069796.1, read as the reverse complement.
AAGCCCAGGAGTTGGAGGTTGCTTTGAGCTGTGATGCCACAGCACTCTACCCAGGGCGACAGCCTGAGGCTCTGTCTCAAAGAACAAAACAAAATTAGTAAGAACATTTTAAAGAAAAAATGTTGAAGAAAGAGAATAAATTTATATTAAAAATAATAATTCTGGCTACCTTTTTCTCTACTTCTTCCTCTCCTGACATGCATTTAAATCTGTCAAATTTTGGACTTTCCAAGTCAGGTCAGATCAACAACTTTCTACTTTTCAGGTTGAATCATCAAGCATGGGGAAATTCTAGGTTAAACCTGCCCAAGAGAAACTAGATTTTGATACCACCCACCAGAAGGCACAAAACTAAAGTGACAATTTAAGAGAATTGCTAACACGTAGGAAACTCAGCTTCCATGCAGACACTGCTTGCAAACAAAATGAAACTCAAGACACTTGTATTCTATAATAACAGGGTGTCACCAGAATAGATGCGTAGCATTAAAAAGAAGAAAGGAATATGTTCTGAAACTAATCAAATCAACATAGTGAGAACCAGAGTAGCAGAAGTAATCTCATCTTGGTGAGGGTTTATAAATAAATTGGGAACCAAACCTAATCCAATCAGTACCATGAAGGCATGTTCTCAGGGAGAATTCCTAAGATTGGCTAGAATAGAAATATGATATAAAAGAAGAGCGTACAGTAGTTCCCCCTTATCCATGGTTTCCCTTTCTGTAGTTTCAGTTACCCATGCTCAACCACAGTTAGAAAATATTAAGCAGGGAATTCCAGAAATAAATAATTCAGAAGTTTTAAATTGTCTACTGTTCTGAGTAGCATGATGAAATCTCATGCTGTCCCCTTCCAACTCACCTGGGAGGAGAATTGCTCCTTTGTCTAGTGGGTCTGTGCTGTCTTCACTACCCACCTGTTACTCATGGTCACTGTCTGCTCCTGCCTTCTAACCATCAACATCGTCATGCCTTGATTATCCAGGATCACCTGAAGCAGATGATTGTTCTTCTGACTGATTGTCAGAAAGTCAATAGCAGCCAAACACTGCATCACAATATCTAATGCAATTCGCCTCACTTCATCTCATCACTTAGGCATTTTATCATCTCACATCATCACAAGAAGAGCCAGTATAATACATTAAGATATTCAAGAGAGAAATAGTACATTCACATAACTTTTATTACAGTTATTGTTTTAATTGCTCTATTGTATTATCATTGTTGATCTGTTGCTGTGCCTGATTTATAAATTAAACTTTATACCTCTATATATGTATGTACAGGTGAAAACAGAGTTTGATACTATCTGTGATTACAGGTATCTACGGGGACTCTTGGAAGGTATCCTCCTCCAATAAGGGGGGGACTATTATACTGCCACACTGTCAATGAAAGATTTTTACCAGAAACTGCTGAGCCCATGGCTGCCACCACCCCTTTTTCTGAGAACTGGCCTGGAGACCTAACACACACAGGATGGTCATAGTATCACTTTTTCCTCCTGGCCACAGCTGTTTGGACCAGGGATAGGCACCTAGTAGATTAGGTTTGAATTTTAAGTATCATGGGATACTACTTAAGAATTTTGTGCAGGTAGTAACAGGGTCCAATTTGTGATTTGAAAAGTTTTTGGAATATCTAAAGAGATGACTATGGTTGATATTGGCAGTGAAGAAGGAGAAAAGTAAGGCATAGAGACCCCACTCTGTCAACATCTGGAAGCTGAAAGAGGAAGAACACGTTTTCTACAGAGCTTGAAATATAGGAAGAACCAGGAAACTATGGTGTCACAAAAAGTAAGGAAGAGATTTAGAAAAGGGAGAAGTAGTCAACCACGGCTTAAGAAACAAGGAAGAGGCTGGGCACAGTAACTCACGCCTGTAATCCTTGAGGCAGGAGGATCCCTTGAGCTCAGGGGTTCCAGAACAGCCTGAGCAAGACCAAGACCCCCCTCTCTACTAAAAATGGAAAAAATTAGCTGGCATTGTGGCAGTCCCAGCTACTCAGAAGGCTAAGCCAGGAGGATCACTGGAGCCCTAGAGTTTGAGGTTGCTGTGACCTAGGCTGAGGCCAGGGTACTCTAGCCTGGGCAACAGAGCAAACATAAAAAAAAAAAAAAAAAAAGAAGGAAGGAAGGAAGAAAGGAAGGATGGAAGGACGGAAGGACAAGAAGGAAATAATGAAGGGGAGTCCATTTGTGAAGAGGCCCTTCTGCTACCAGGAGCAGAGAACTGGGGCTGTAGCCGGCAGAAGATGAAGTGACAAGGAAGTGTCTCAAGTATGTTTGTAGCTATTTTTTTTATAAGACAGCCTGCCATTTATAGCTTCTTGCCACACTCAAGGTAACAATCTAAAAAGGCCACATCCTTAACTTGAAGTACATGTCCCTCTGTGTTTTATCAGTCACGGTCCCAGCAGCAAACACTGGCCCATTCAGGGAGTGCAGCTAAAAACAGTGTAACAAAGCGACAACTTACCACCCTGCAGGTGAGACAAGGCAAACAACAGCATTTGGGGCGGTGTCCAGGAGTTGGTGTCAGGGTGAAGACACTGCCATCCAAGCCTAAGGAGGCCAGGGAAGGAGACAGAGGGACCTAGAGCCAGAGAGAGGGACCAGACACCAGGTCCCAGCAGGTGGCCATAGGATGCCTACTGCCAGAAGCACGTGCCAAAGCAGGAACAAGAGACAAGAAATATCACGACTTCCTCTCTCTCTTCCATCTTCTGATCGCCCCTCACAAAACTGGAAGAACCCAGAAGCCATGAGACTGAGATCATAAAGTCTACAAAAGGGCCTGGAGCAGGGCAGAGAGGATAGAGAATGGCTTGAACAGCCAAATAGCCAGCATGTCCCTGCTCACCTCCCAGGCTCACCCCTGCCATTCTCCTCCTCTCGCTCCAGCCTCAGGTTCTGAAACTTACTGAGCTGCATACTTCCTTAGGCCTTGGCACAGGATCTGGAACATTCTGCCTCAGCAACTCAAAATAATCCTTCCACCTTCACCTTAAATGTCACTTTCTCACAGAAGTCGTTCCTGGCCCTCCTTCTACCCAGTCTAAATGAAATGTCACTGCCATATTATCTCAGAGCACTCCATTCTTTCCTTTCCCCGCATTTGCCATAAGTACCACTTACAGATTTATCACGTGTTATTTGTTCAGTATCTATCTCTTCCATCAATGACCATAAGCTCCCTGAAAACAGGAATAGAACCTCTTTTTCACAATGTAAGTCTTGGCAATGGGTAAATACCCAAGTACATATCTGTTGAAAGACTTAATGAGCTGCTCTGACACTCTCTCCCCATTGCCTGAGATCTCTAGATATAAGCAGTTCAGCAATAATATATCTTATTCAATGAGTCTTTTGTACCCTCCAGGTGCTTTGTTAGAAATTTAGCTGTCCTCTCATTTACTCTTCACAACAACCTATGAAAACAGGGACCCTTATCAGCTCCATTTTTCTAGTGAGGGATCTGAGACAAGAGAGGTCAGGTCATTTAGCCAAGGTCACACAGATCTGGCAGAGCTTCGGTTTGAACTAAGGTCTTGCTGCCATTAAAGCTCATGCTCGGAACTCCTCCTGCACATCGCGCTGCCTCCTTATATATCTTACTGTGGTTGTTGTTTATTTGTTTATATGCCTCTCTTCCATAGTAGACTATGTGGGGACCTACTTGGAATCTCAAAGTTGGTATGGGGATTGTTTTAAGCTGAAGACATTTGAGATTCAACCGATGTAGATAAAAGCCTTCTCTCAGAGATTCCTTTATCTGACTCAGGGCAGAAATTTCTGAGACATGAAACTACCATAAATTCCATCTTCAGGGCACCTGCAATCCCCAGAGAGACCAAGAATAAATCTATCATAAATCCTCTCTCTGGGAAATTTCATGACCCTAAAGAAGAGAGAAAGAACCATACATACCTGTATAGAAAAAAATATCACCAACTTTCTTATCTCTCATATGTTCTTCTAAAAAATGTGCTTGTCTTTCCTAAAGAAACTCATGGGGCCAGGTGCAGTGGCTCACGCCTATAATCTCAGCACTCTGGGAGGCTGAAGCAGGTGGATTACCTGAGCTCCTGGGTTCAAGACCAGCCTGAGCCAGAGGGAGACCCCGTCTCTAAAATAGCCAGGCATTGTGGTAGGTGCCTGTAGTCCCAGCTACTTGGGAGGCTGAGGCAAGAGAATCGCTTGAGCCCAAGAGTTTGAGATTGCTGTGAGCTATGACAGTACAGCACTCTACTGAGAGTGACAAAGTGAGACTGTCTCAAAAAAAAAAAGAAACTCATTTGTTCTTCCTATAGGAGCCTTTCTCCCTACTCCTCTGCCCCTATTAAGGTAGGTATATAAGCCCCAAACTCTAACCACCCCTTTATATTACTCATCACTGAGCATTCCCACAGTATGCACATTGCACACATAAACAAACTCTCCTTTATCTGTTATTTGTTGGTTTATTTCACAGGCCCCTAAGTAAAGATGTAAGAGAGTAGAGGAAGAATTTTTCCTCTCTTACAATGATAAGTTCTTTGGGTAATATTAGCTATGTTTCTATTTAACCCCACATTGCTGGTGACCACTAAATGTTAAATGTTGACTCCCACCCCCAGCTCTTGAATTCCTGGCTTCAAGGGATCCTCCTGCCTTGGCCTCCCAAAGTGCTAAGATTACAGGGGAGAGCCAGTATGCCTGGCCATCCTAACTCCAAGTCTTTAACAACATACATTCTGTTTAATAAAGAGCAGTGGTCTTTCTATAAACTCTTTTGAACTCTTCCTCTAGAGCACAATTCTTTTGATGAACTGATAGATTCAGGAACCCGTGGAGCCTCAGTTTGAACTCTGGACACTCAGGGGCTTTCTCAGGACACTTGAACCTGTCTAGGAAGACCCTGCCTCAGAACCAGCCAGCCCATCCTTTCTGACATCCATCCTGCTCACTCTGAATCTGACTTGATTTTGCAGGATCAGTTCTCATAGTCACAAGTAGCCTACTTGCTTCATGACAGCACCTTGGCTTCCTGTTAATAGTTTCGAGAGGCCTAGACACGGGGAGCTGCATGGCTACTCTGGGCTCATGAGCTTCAGGAGACAGAAGGAGAGAAAGCGCCTGGAGAGGCAGGGAAATGATTCCAAGAACACGTCTGCCTGTGCCTGCCCCTCCTCACAGAAGGAGCACAAAACGTGTTAGCCCTTTAGAGCACCTACCAGGCTTTCTGAATTGGCCCACCTGAGTCCCACTGATAGCCCTGAAAGGGGATTGAATTTCAGCCAAGAAAAGCTCAACTACCTGCAAAACAGAGAGTTAGCAAGGGCATGCCCTGGTGTCAGATTACCTGCTGCACAGTGCTGGCAACCCAAGGCAGCCTCAGACCACTTAACTCCTTCTTTCTTCATTGTTTCTTTTCCTTTTTAGTCATTCCCTAAGGTAGTCTTTTCTGTTTCACTTCTCCCAACCCAGCTACTTTTGTGGAATTTGAAGAGCTAGAAAAGATCTGTGCCATGGAACCCACAGCATTACAACATGGTAAAAATCCCTTACCTGGTTTTTTCACAATACAATTCCTAGACTCCACCTTACACTTTAGTAAACAACTGCTTTTGTCTGCCAGGGCATAGCTTTCTTCAGAATTCCTTGAGAGAACTCTTCCTTCTCAATTCCACACGAAACTACTTGAGGCGATTGGCCCTAAAATAGGCATATGGCCCCAACTGAGCCCATGGGAGCTGCTCCCTGTGATGTTAGATTCAGGGGATGAAATATTTTAGTTTCTCTTCCTCTGAGATACCTAACTGAGAAAACGGTACCTATTTACTGCAAGATGGTAGCCTTGTTTCCTGGCAACTAGGAGAAACCTGTCTGTAATAAGAGGAAATGAAAATCAAAATTTGCTAAGTTCTGAGGCAAACTCCCCTGTTTCCTATGTTGATAAATTCCTTTGCTTGGTTTAAACTTGTTGTAATCAAATGTCTGCCACCTGCAGCCCAGAGTATAGGGAATAAACTGAAGAAGGAAATTTCAAGGGTTGGTCAAGAGCATCTGAAATTTTTAAAGATGTCCATGAATTTCTGATGTGTGGCTAGGTTTAGGATACTCTGATAGACCAACCCCTCAGTTTATGGGGAAAAACCTGAGATCTACATAAGGACTTTGATATTAATGCGGTAAAATTATTTAGTGAGCATTTACTGCACACAGGTCCCAATGGAAAGAGAGTTATACATATTATTTCCCTTGATCCTCAGCATATCAGTTTGAGTTTATTGTGTTTACTACATACATTTACTTGTTAACTGTGCCAGTTTTATCTACAGTTGTATCACCTGTCACAGTGCCCAGAACATATTAAATAATAGGAGCTAACTAAATACTTGTTGAATATTGAATAAAATTCATAGGTTAACATAACTATTATTATTAGTGGTAGAATAGTAATAGTAGCAGTGTCACTAACCTTCACAAAGTGTTCCTTCTGTGCTAGATACTGTTTCAAGTTCTTTTTAAATATTATTAGATTTATTTATCTGAATAAACCTATCATGTAGATTTCTATTGTCCTCCATTATAATGAAAAAAACAGAGAAACAATAATTTCCCAAGGTCACACAGCTAGTAAATAGCAAAACAAAGATTCAAATTCAAACACTCTGGGTCTAGAGTCCCAGTGCACAGCTATTATCCTACACTGGTTTAAAGAACTTATTCACAGCAACCAATCTTCTGAACAGCAGATGCAGAATTTGGGCCTAGGTCTATCTGACTGCAGAGTCTTTAGCCACTACCCTAGGTTTCCTCTCTGTGGTTAACTGTCTGGCAGTTCACACTAGTCCTCATAAATGGTGCCCCCAGGCTTGCATAATAATCTGCATGGCTCTTTGTATCAACCTTCATACTATGATTACAAACCAAGGATCCTGACTTTTAGAGATGAGCGCTCAGGTGTAAAACAAGACTCATGGGTCCAGATACTCAAATTAAGGTGCAAACATTAGCTGGCTATGTCAGGGTGGGTCCTACAGGAAGCAGATGCTGAGATGGAATTAGAAGTGGAAGATTTGGAGGCGGAGCAAGATGGCAGCCGAGTAACAGCTTCCTTGCATCTGGGCACCGTGAGTCTGGGGAGATAAGACTCCAGGCATCTCTGGCTGGTGGGATCTGCCTATCATCACCCCTGAGAGGATACAGGGAGTCAGCGAGAGACTTCTGGACCCCAAGAGGAGGACTAAAACAGTGGAAAACCGGCAAGTGGTCGCGTGTGTTCAATCCGTCTAAACCCGCCTGCAACTGTAAGTTCAGTAGCAGCGAGACTGCAAACCAGAAAGGCCTTACCTGTGAACTGTTTTTGGTGTCTCTGGACTTGGCACTCAGCTCAACTGCCTTGGGGAGAGCCTGAGCGGGAGTGCGGAGAGCTTTGGCCATTGTCTAGGGCCCCAGTCTGAGCCGCTGAGCCAGACGGAGCTAATACTGTTTGGCTCTGGGTCACAGGCAGCCATTGAGAGCCATCTGCCCCGGCAAGCTCCGCCCTCAGGATCGCAGAGCTAGAATTGGGTGGGAGCTGGTAAGCCAGCGACCAAGTAGCCTAAGGGCGGGGTCTGAGCCGCCTTGCAGCCCTAACCCTCCGGGGCAGAGGGAGACCAGTTTTGGCACACAGGGTAAGTGGATAGCCACTTCAGCAGTGATTCCAGCGACAAGCACTTCCCCTGGGAAAGCTTCTGCTCAGCAAGTGAACAAGTTCAAAGTGCCTTTTAAGTGGGCTGAAGAGAGATTTAGGGTGTCTACCTGCTGGGGTTTGAGAAACTAGCAGCCTTCAGTCATATCAGAACTGTAATTAACATCTCATACCGCAGAAGACCACATGTTGCCCAGACAATATTCAATAACATATACATACTGCTTTGTTTTTGGTCGTGTTTTTTTTTTTTTTTTTTTGGTTTGGTTGTTTTTTTTGTTTATTTTGATGTTGTTGATTGTTGTTTTGTTTTTTAAGTTCAACCTTTTCCATACAGATCCTTTTTCTTTCTCAATTTTTCTAGTTTAATTATAATTTCCCATTGCTGCCTATTTCAATAATTAGAACTTCATTTTTGTTAGTGCTTCTGCCGCTATTATTTGGTTTTCCCAGCCAATTTTATCCCGTAAAGTTTTCTGTTTGCTTGTTTTGGTTTGATTTATAGCATTTTTGTCTTTCCTCTCTACTTGGTGAAGGTGGGGTACTGTGTCTGATCAGGTTAGCAAAGAGCTGCTGACCTCAAGGGAACCACCCAACTGGGTACCCCCAGAAGGTGGGTTTTCTTTTAAGGTTGTATCAAAGTACCCTACTGTACACCTATATTGCTCTGTCTCCCTCTTTCTGTGCCTCTCTTCTTTTTGTCAATATTCCTTTTACCCACCCCCTCTCCTTTCTCTATTTTTCTTTTTTTTTTTCTTATCACTCGGTCCTCCTTTCTTTCATCCCTTTTTTGCTCTTCAACCTTCTCACCCTTCTGGTCCTGTAACCCTTAGTCCACAGGCACGAGAACTTAAAGAGCAAGAGGAAGTGAAAGGAAAATTAGGGCAAGGAAACAGATAAAAGAAATCACTCATGAGGAAGAATCAGCAGAAAACTCCAGGCAACATGAAGAACCAGTCCAGAACAACCCCGCCAAGGGACCATGAGGTAGCTACTGCAGAGGATTACACCTATACAGAAATGTTAGGAATGACAGAAAGGGAATTTAGAATACACACATTGAAAACAATGAAAGAAATGATGGAAACAATGAAGGAAACTGCTAATAAAGTGGAAATTAACCAAAAGGAAATTCAAAAACAGAATCAAATAAGAGATGAACGATATGAAGAATATAAAAAGGATATAGCAGAGCTGAAGGAAATGAAACAGTCAATCAGGGAACTTAAACATGCAATGGAAAGTATCAGCAACAGGTTAGACCATGCAGAAGAAAGAATTTCAGAGGTAGAAGACAAAGTTTTTGAGATAACTCAGATAGTAAAAGAGGCAGAAAAGAGGAGAGAGAAAGCAGAACGTTCACTGTCAGAATTATGGGACTTTATGAAGCATTCCAACATACGAGTTATAGGAATTCCAGAAGGGGAAAAAGAATGCCCCAGAGGAATGGAAGCCATACTAGAGAATATTATAAAAGAAAATTTCCCGAATATCACCAAAGATTCTGACACACTGCTTTCAGAGGGCTATCGGACCCCAGGTCGCCTCAACTCTAACCGAGCTTCTCCAAGACACATTGTGATGAACCTGTCCAAAGTCAAGACAAAAGAAAAGATTCTGCAAGCTGCCAGGAGTAAGCTCCAGTTGACCTACAGGGGCACATCCATCAGAGTGACCGCAGACTTCTCTAATGAAACTTTCCAAGCAAGAAGACAATGGTCATCTACCTTTAATCTACTTAAACAGAACAATTTCCAGCCCAGAATTCTGTACCCTGCTAAGCTAAGCTTCAAAATTGACGGAGAAACCAAATCATTTACGGATATACAAACATTGAGGAAATTCGCCACAACAAGACCAGCTCTACAGGAAATACTTCAACCTGTTCTGCACACTGACCACCACAATGGATCAGCAGCAAAGTAAGAACTCAGAAATTAAAGGACAGAACCTAACCTTCACACTGTTGCAAAAGATAAAACTAAGCAATGGACTCTCACCAAACAAGACGAATAGAATACTACCACAGTTATCAATTATCTCAATAAATGTTAATGGCTTGAATTCCCCACTGAAGAGACATACATTGGTTGACTGGATTAAAAAACACAAGCTGACTGCAAGAAACACACCTGGCTTCAAAAGACAAATTAAAGCTCCGAGTCAAGGGTTGGAAGACAATTTTTCAGGCAAATGGAATTCAGAAGAAAAGAGGAGTTGCAAACTTATTTTCAGATACATGTGGATTTAAAGCAACTAAAGTCAAAAAAGACAAAGATGCTCACTTTATATTGGTCAAGGGAAAAATACAACAAGAAGACATTTCAATTCTAAATATTTATGCACCCAATTTCAGTGCTCCCAGATTCTTGAAACAGACCTTACTCAGTCTGAGCAATATGATATCTGATAATACCATAATAACAGGGGACCTTAACACTCCTCTTACAGAGCTGGACAGATCCTCTAAACAGAAATTAAGCAAGGATATAAGAGATTTAAATGAGACCCTAGAACAACTGTGCTTGATAGACGCATATAGAACACTCCATCCCAAAGATAAAGAATATACATTCTTCTCATCACCCCATGGAACATTCTCCAAAATTGATCATATCCTGGGACACAAAACAAATATCAACAGAATCAAAAGAATTGAAATTTTACCTTGTATCTTCTCAGACCATAAGGCACTAAAGGTGGAACTCAACTCTAACAAAAATGCTCAACCCCACCCAAAGGCATGGAAATTAAACAATCTTCTGTTGAATAACAGATGGGTGAAGGAAGAAATAAAACAGGAAATCATTAACTTCCTTGAGCATAACAACAATGAAGACACAAGCTACCAAAACCTGTGGGATACTGCAAAAGCAGTTTTGAGAGGAAAATTCATCGCTTTAGATGCCTACATTCGAAAAACAGAAAGAGAGCACATTAACAATCTCACAAGAGATCTTCTGGAATTGGAAAAAGAAGAACAATCTAAGCCTAAACTCAGTAGAAGAAAAGAAATCTCCAAAATCAAATCAGAGATCAATGAAATTGAAAACAAAAGAATCATTCAGAAAATTAATGAAACAAGGAGTTGGTTTTTTGAAAAAATAAATAAAATAGATAAACCATTGGCCAGACTAACTAGAAATAGAAAGGTAAAATCTCTAGTAACTCAATCAGAAATGATAAAGGGGAAATAACAACTGATCCCACAGAGATACAAGAGATCATTTCTGAATACTACCAGAAACTCTATGCCCAGAAATTTGACAATGTGAAAGAAATGGATCAATATTTGGAATCACACCCTCTCCCTAGACTCAGCCAGGAAGAAATAGAGCTCCTGAACAGACCAATTTCAAGCACTGAGATCAAAGAAACAATAAAAAATCTTCCAACCAAAAAATGCCCTGGTCCAGATGGCTTCACTCCAGAATTCTATCAAACCTTTAAGGAAGAGCTTATTCCTGTACTGCAGAAATTATTCCAAAAAACTGAGGAAGAAGGAATCTTCCCCAACACATTCTATGAAGCAAACATCACCCTGATACCAAAACCAGGAAAAGACCCAAACAAAAAGGAGAATTTCAGACCAATCTCACTCATGAATATAGACGCAAAAATTCTCATCAAAATCCTAGCCAATAGATTACAGCTTATCATCAAAAAGTCATTCACCATGATCAAGTGGGCTTTATCCCAGGGATGCAAGGCTGGTTTAACATACGCAAGTCCATAAACGTTATCCACCATATTAACAGAGGCAAAAATAAAGATCACATGATCCTCTCAATAGATGTAGAAAAAGCATTTGATAAAATCCAGCATCCTTTTCTAATTAGAACACTGAAGAGTATAGGCATAGGTGGCACATTTCTAAAACTGATTGAAGCTATCTATGACAAACCCACAGCCAATATTTTACTGAATGGAGTAAAACTGAAAGCTTTTCCTCTCAGAACTGGAACCAGACAAGGTTGTCCTCTGTCACCTTTACTATTCAACGTAGTGCTGGAAGTTCTAGCCAATACAATTAGGTAAGACAAGGAAATAAAGGGAATCCAAATGAGAGCAGAGGAGGTCAAACTCTCCCTCTTTGCTGACGACATGATCTTATACTTAGAGAACCCCAAAGACTCAACTACAAGACTCCTAGAAGTCATCAAAAAATACAGTAATGTTTCAGGATATAAAATCAATGTCCACAAGTCAGTAGCCTTTGTGTACACCAATAACAGTCAAGATGAGAAGCTAATTAAGGACACAACTCCCTTCACCATAGTTTCAAAGAAAATGAAATACCTAGGAGTATACCTAACGAAGGAGGTGAAGGACCTCTACAAAGAAAAGTATGAAATCCTCAGAAAGGAAATAGCAGAGGATATTAACAAATGGAATAACATACCATGCTCATGGATGGGAAGAATCAACATTGTTAAAATGTCTATACTTTCCAAAGCAATCTACCTATTCAATGCCATTCCTATCAAAATACCAACATCGTACTTTCAAGATTTGGAAAAAATGATTCTGCATTTTGTATGGAACCGGAAAAAATCCCGTATAGCTAAGGCAGTTCTCTGTAACAAAAATAAAGCTGGGGGCATCAGCATACCAGATTTTAGTCTGTACTACAAAGCCATAGTGCTCAAGACAGCATGGTACTGGCACAAAAACAGAGACATAGACACTTGGAATCGAATTGAAAACCAAGAAATGAAACTAACATCTTACAACCACCTAATCTTTGATAAACCAAACAAGAACATACCTTGGGGGAAAGACTCCCTATTCAATAAATGGTGTTGGGAGAACTGAATGTCTACATGTAAAAGACTGAAACTGGACCCACACCTTTCCCCACTCACAAAAATTGATTCAAGATGGATAAAGGACTTAAATTTAAGGCATGAAACAATAAAAATTCTCAAAGAAAGCATAGGAAAAACACTGGAAGATATTGGCCTGGGGAAAGACTTCTTGAAGAAGACTGCCATGGCAATTGAAACAACAACAAGGGCGGCGCCTGTGGCTCAGTCGGTAAGGCGCCGGCCCCATATACCGAGGGTGGCGGGTTCAAGCCCGGCCCCGGCCAAACTGCAACCAAAAAAATAGCCGGGCGTTGTGGCGGGCGCCTGTAGTCCCAGCCACTCGGGAGGCTGAGGCAAGAGAATCGCTTAAGCCCGGGAGTTGGAGGTTGCTGTGAGCTGTGTGAGGCCACGGCACTCTACCAAGGGCCATAAAGTGAGACTCTGTCTCTACAAAAAAAAAAAAAAAAAGAAACAACAACAAAAATAAACAAATGGGACTTCATTAAACTGAAAAGCTTCTGTATAGCTAAGGAGACAATAACCAAAGCAAAGAGACAGCCTACACAATGGGAAAGGATATTTGCATATTTTCAATCAGGCAAAAGCTTGATAACTAGGATCTATACAGAACTCAAACTAATCCACATGAAAAAAGCCAACAATCCCATATATCAATGGGCAAGAGACATGAATAGAAGTTTCTCTAAAGACGACAGAGGAATGGCTAACAAACACATGAAAAAATGTTCCTCATCTCTATATATTAGAGAAATGCAAATCAAAACAACCCTGAGATATCATCTAACCCCAGTGAGAATGGCCCACATCACAAAATCTCAAAACTGCAGAGCTGGTGTGGATGTGGAGAGAAGGGAACACTTTTACACTGCTGGTGGGACTGCAAACTAGTACAACCTTTCTGGAAGGAAGTATGGAGAAACCTCAAAGCACTCAAGCTAGACCTCCCATTTGATCCTGCAATCCCATTACTGGGCATCTACCCAGAAGGAAAAAAACCCTTTTATCATAAGGACACTTGTACTAGACTGTTTATTGCAGCTCAATTTACAATCGCCAAAATGTGGAAACAGCCTAAATGCCCACCAACCCAGGAATGGATTAACAAGCTGTGGTATATGTATACCATGGAATACTATTCAGCCATTAAAAAAAATGGAGACTTTACATCCTTCGTATTAACCTGGATGGACGTGGAAGACATTGTTCTTAGTAAAGCATTACAAGAATGGAGAAGCATGAATCCTATGTACTCAATTTTGATATGAGGACAATTAATGACAATTATGGTTATGGGGGGGAAAGAAAGAGGGAAGGAGTGAGGGGGGTGGGGCCTTGGTGTGTGTCACACTTTATGGGGGCAAGACATGATTGCAAGAGGGACTTTACGTACCAATTGCAATCAGTGTAACCTGGCTTATTGTACCCTCAATGAATCTCCAACAATAAAAAAAAAAAAAGAAGTGGAAGATTTGTTAGGGGAAATATCTATTAAGGAAAAAAGGAAAAGAGAGCAAGATTAGATGGGCAGTTCTGATACCCGTGGAGAGAGAGAGCTAAGGAAGGAAGATGAGGTAGGAGGAGTGTCCAATTGCAGCAAAGCTCCAAGGAAATTTGGGTGAAGTTGACAGAAAGTCCAGGTCAGTAATTGTCAGTAGAGGAGTCCAGCCAACACTGGGCAGAAATGGGCCAGCCCCATAATACCTTGCTCACTCATTGCTAGGAGTAGCCCAGAGAGACAATGGCCTTGGCATAAAGGATCCCAGAATCGGACAGCTGTGAGCAGTCAGCCACCCACACTTCTTGCAACTGGTTCCCTTAAAAGGAGGTTTAGTCTGTGAATTAAACTGCTCCTAAGGAAACACCAGGGAACCAACAACAGGAGGTAAGTAGTAAGTGTCTACAGTCTGCATTGCTTCTCACAGGTAATGAACACAGTTGAGTATGTTTTTTTTTTTTCTCCCCAAAATATGTTGGCTTGGCTTTACTAAAAGTGTCAGCTCATTTAGTGGAAAATTATTTTTTTACTGAAGAGGGGTAGGTGGGGCGTTTTCTCATTTATTTTTCTGCCACGTATTTGCCACAAAGAAATTACTAAGGAAACTGCTCTCAAACTTGCAGGATAAAAGGTAAAAATGGAACACTTTGTTGACATGCAAATGGTTAGTCTCTGGAGACCACTTTTTAACAAACTCTCCTGGTCTGGTTTTTCTTAGTTCTCTTGAATTGAAGGTAGAGGTTTTTTGGTATTACATTCTAGATGGCCCCAGCTAACTATGAAAATGCCAAATTTGGTGTTGGAATGAGCAAAGTAGACAATAATATGGTATTCTTTGGATAACTCTGGTGAAGCTGACTGTGAACTGCTGTGAACACATAAACAGGACAGGACAGGGAAGGTGGTTGTTTTGGCGTCAGGCCCGTTCTGCAGGTGTACTGTATACTCCCTTGTTTGAAAGATAAGTCGCTGAGCTCTTATTTATGCAAAATAGTTTCTCTTTCTGGTCTCCACTGGCCACATTACATCCTTTGAATCTAGGGCTGGACAGTTCTTTGAATCTAAAACACAAACTTTTCATTTGAGAGCCCTTCTCCTCTACTTATCTCTGCTTATCTTTATCTGTTCTTCCCCAGCCACCTCTCCTTCTCACTTTGGGTCAGCCTAAGGACTCCTATCTTAAGAAAGCTCTGAGATAACTTTGTCTTGATTTCTGCTCTTTGTACTTTTCCGCCTGTCAATTCCTTTCACTTGCTTCTCTTGGGGCCTTAACCCCAAAGCTTTACAGAAACACCTTTCAAAACTGCTTTCAGTAACTATTTGAAGTGGCTTGATGTGAGGCATCAGAGGTTCTGAGTTTTTTTTGTTGTTTGTCTGTTTTGTTTTTATGAAACTTGGTCTCCCTATGTTGTTCAGGCTGGTCTTAAGCTCCTTGAGCTATCCAAGTAGCTGAGATTATAGGCCTTGGCCTTCCAAGTAGCTGAGATTATAGGCAAGTGCCCCTGCACCCAGCTCCTTCCCAGGTTCTTCTTCTTCTTCTTTTTTTTTTTTTTTGATTTTTTTTAATTAAATAATAGCTGTGTACATTAATGCAATCATGGGGCACCATACACCGGTTTTATATACAATTTGACATATTTTCATCACACTGGTTAATATAGCCTTCCTGGCATTTTCTTAGTTATTGTGTTAAGACATTTATATTCTACATCCAGGTTCTTTTTTTTTTTTTGAGACGGTCTCACTCTGTTCCCTTGGGTAGAGTGCTGTGGCATCAGTGTAGCTCACAGCAACCTCAAACCCTTAGGCTTGAGCAATCCTCTTGCTTTGCCCTCCAAAGTAGCTGGGACTACAGGTGCCTGCCACAATGCCCAGCTAGTAGTTTTTTGTTTTCTATTTTTAGTAGGGTCTCATTTTTGCTCAGGTTGGTCTCGAACTCCTGACTTCAAACAATCCACCCCCTCAGCCTCCCAGAGTGTTAGGATTACAGGTGTGAGCCACCCGGCTTGGCCAGCTCCCAGGTTCTTGATTTGGGATTATTACTACCTAGCTTCATGACTAGCAACCATAATTTTCACCTCTTTGGGATATAGGGTCTTCATCTCTTCATCTGTTCTCTCTACCAAGCTTTTTTTTTTTGAGACAGAGTCTCACTTGTCACCCTTGGTAGAGTGCTCTGGCATCATAGCTCACAGCAAGCTCAAACTCCTGGGCTCAAGCAATTCTCTAGTCTCTGCCTCCCGAGTAGCTGGGAGGACAGGCGCCTGCCACAACACCTGGCTATTTTTAGAGATAGGGTCTTGCTTTTGCTCAGGCTGGTCTCAAACCTGTGAGCTCAGCCAATCCACCTGCCTTGGTCTGCCAGAGTGCTAAGATTATAGGCATGAACCCCCAAGCCCAGCCTTTTCAAGAATTCTTTTCTTGGAGATCTCTTCTTATGGTCAGCTCATTTTTATCATTTAAGTTTCAGTTTAGCTGTAATATCCTCAAAGAGGCCTTACACATTTCTTGTGTTATTTTCCTCTAACATCATTTTCTATAACATCTTGTTTTCTGCCAGCACTTACTATGGGCAATTGTCTCAAGCATTTCCTTGATTATTGTTTCCTCCAGTGATCTTTCCCCTTCAAAAGAACTAAGGCCCTAGCTGTTTTCCTTACTTCTGGCACATAGAAGATGCTGGATAAATATTTGTAGGATGAAAAGACTTGTAAGATTTAAGCAATTGGACCACATAAAATTTAAGTTTGCTCAAAGGTTTAACATGAACATTGACAAAAATGAGTAAGTGAAAAACAAAGTGATGGCAGCCATTGCAATAAACACTGAAACCAGAGTGTGTAACGTGTAGAACCTAAACTTGCCAAGTTCTTGGGTGTATCATATACAGTGTGTGTGTGTGTGTGTGTATTTTATTGTCTTTCTAGTTTCCCATGGAGTGTGAACTGAGTTTGTGAGGTTTATAATAAAGTATCTAACAAGAATATCAAGTAGGGGGTTGGCGCCGTAGCACAGTGGTTATGGCACCGGCCACATGCACCGAGGGTGGCGTGTTCGAACCGGCCTGGGCCTGCTAAACAGCAATGACAACTGTAGCAACAACAAAAAACAGCCTTACGTTGTGGTGGGTGCCTGTAGTCCCAGCTACTTGGGAGGCTGAGGCAAGAGAATCGCTTAAGCCCAAGAATTGGAGGTCTCACCAGAATGAGACTCTGTCTCCAAAAAAAAAAAAAAAAAAAAAAATCAAATCAATGTAGGGGGATCTATAAAATCATTGTATTAGAATCAGAAAGGAAAAGGATTTAGAATACAATTTATTCGATATAGAGGATGGAAACTAAGGCTGAGAGATTTAAGTGTATTTGTACATTTGGAACTAAATACAACGTTGTTATCTGTCAATGGACATATGCCAATCACACTTTCCGTGTAATCATGACTAATAACATAATAATACATGACTTTTGAAAAGAATGTTTGGGGGTGGCTAGATCCTACACCAGCGATCCTGAAACTTGTGCGTGATCATAATCTCTTGGAAAATTTGTTGAAGCATAGATCGGTGGGCCCCGACCCTGAGTTTCTGGCTTAGTAGTTCTGGTGTACCGACTCCGAGATCTTAAGAGAAACCATCCCAGGTTGGCTGAGCACATCCGCTCTGGCTACTTGACCGGAACGCTCGGAGACCATAGAAAACTACAAATCCCGGCGTGCCCTGCGCGCAGCAGCGGAAGACCGGGCACTTCCGCTCCACGCAGCGCTTCTGCCGCCGCGTCTCGACGTGTCACCGGCGGCTGGCGGCTGTGGCAGGGGAAGGAGCTGAGTGGGAGAGTTCGAGGCGACGGGCGGCAGCTGATCCCGGCCTGGACTTGCCCCGGCACGGAAGTGTCCCGGGGTCTGTGGGGACCAGGAGAGGGAGGTGACAGCCTGGCCCGCGCGGGGCAAGATGTTGAACATGTGGAAGGTGCGAGAGCTGGTGGACAAAGCGTGAGTATCGGGGGGCAGTTGTGGCCAAGGCCCACGCTGGGGCGGGGGATAAGAGGTGAAAGGGAACTGGCCCTGAGCAGGGGGTTGTCCGCGTCACGCCCCCCCGTTCAGCGAGCCGCATCATGGCGGCTGTCGACTCCCTCCGCGACCACGGGCCTCGTCCCCACTGGCGAGGCTGGGGAGGGACCCCTCCTTTGCTCCCTCCTTCGTTTCAAAACGGCCTTTTAGTTCCTTTCTCTCCTCTCCAGGTCTTCCTGTTCCTTCTACCTTCACCCCTGAGTGCGGACGTTGTGGTCAGAGAAGGGGTGGGTTCTCTGGAGTTGGGTCACTGCCCTGGCCAGAGGACTGTCTTGGCCTCTGGTTATGAGCTTTGCCTTCTGGGCAGGTGGGAAGGTTTGGAGGTGGGGGACCCAATGCCTTGTTCCTCAGTGTCCTCGGGGTGTGGTACGGAGAGACTTTAGGCCTGGTTGGAGTATGTCTTTTATCTTCCTGGGCTCTTTTTAGTTCCCAGTGAACCTGAAGTGTTGGAGTGGGTGGTAGGTGTAACAAGTGGCCATTGTGGTCAGGCTAAAGTTACTGAAGAGGAGACTCATTCTATGCTTTTCTAACACTAGTGAAAGTAAATCATACAACTTCTTGTGATTCTTTTCCTCTGTTTCGTACATTTTATTTTTGGTGGGCTACTTGCTCCATTAGTTTAATTAAGAAGTCATTATGAAATTTTCTTGAAAGAAGAAAAGCCAGGTTTACATCCTGTTGATCTGCTTTTAATTTCCTTGACAGGTAAAATGTCCAGTGCCTAGTTGATTTCCTTTAAGACTAAAATAATTTTAGTGTCTTACTACACTAGGAAAACCTTAACATTTAAATTGATAAGATCAGATATAACAGTGATTAAATAAGATCTCCTAGGTCAGCAGGAAATAAAGTTTAAAAATGTAACCAGTCCTCTTCCTTTTGGGTTTGAGTGATTATGCAATAAGTGTGGTGAGAAAAAGAGTTCAGTTATGCCACCCACCTTAACCTAAAATCAGGAAGTGTAGATGGCAAACTGTCTCCTTGACACCAGAAAACTAAATAATTCCTAATGGCTTGGATAATACATCGGATAGAACTTAGTATTTGACTGTATTTTCAAATTTTCTGTGCTACTGAGAAAGCAGTAGAGTGCCTTAAGGAGCATAGGTTTCAGAACCTGCAGACCTCGGTTCAAGCTTTGTAACCTTGGACAAGTTACTTGACCGCTCAGTACCCTAGTTTTCTCTGGTGCAAAATGAAAATACGGTAATAATACCTTAGTATTTTGTTGTGAAGATTAAGGGCTAAGGGTTTAGCTTGCATATAAAGTTATTAACACAGTATATTTAGATCAATATACTTTCAGAACTATAGCAAGTGTTCTGCATTTAGAGTGGGATAAACTTCATCAAGGGAGGAGCTCTAAGTTTAAAAAATGATTTGCTTTAATAATTTTCCAACTATTCATTTGGCCATGAAACCCACAGATTTTGGGGGCATGTTTGCTGTTTCCTTACCAAAGATGAAATAAATAATGATTCTTTCCCACATTCAGGTTCATTGGATATTGTTTTCATGTATTGTATAAAGACTAGGATACTGACTTAAGTAGTTTTTAAAAGTCCATCAGAAGACCTTAGGAAACTACCTCTTTGTCTCTAAATCAGAGAACAGCTAAAGAAAACTACTAAGAAACACCTTGTCATTTTAGAGGACTAAATTTGTGATACTCAAGAATTTGAAGAGGCTGACATTTTTCAGAAGATAGAAATAAGGCAATATTGGGTGGCGCCTGTGGCTCAAGGACTAGGGCGCCGGTCCCATATGCCGGAGGTGGTGGGTTCAAACCCAGCCCTGGCCAAAAAAAAAAAAAAAAACCACAAAAAAAAAAAAAAGAAATAAGGCAATATTTTCTTGCTGTTGTTTTTCCTTTCATATTTGTTTGGTTTTATCATCTATATTATAATCCTATTCTTCAAATACTTCACCAGTTGAATTTGTCATGTGAGTAGTTACCAAGTCATCTAATGGAAGAGTGTTGAAAAATAACGTGTTTTCTTTTTTACTACGCAATTTAGGATGTAGATTTGAGCCAAGTTTTTCAAGAACATAATAAGAATGTTACCACCAAGGACTTTTTAAAGCTTTCGTGGGTGTCTGACACACATTAAGATTAGAACATGAGGTTATTTTACTGATGAATATTCAGGATTTGCTTTTTATCTTTTACTGGCAGGAAGAGAAGAAATTCTCTAAACTGTAAGCATCTTGCAGAACCATGTACCTGTGGCATTATGTCCCTTTAGACTCTGCACCTGAAAATGCCATAATGGGGAGGAAGCAGATTCATAAGAATGGCTGCTATGATATCAGAGGGGTAACATAATGAGGGAACTTGTAAATGAAGAAAACAGTGAAGTGATTAAGGACTGCTCTGATAGGTGTATTAATAGAAGGAGGACTTGTATAACAGGAGGGGCACTGGTTAGGCGGTTTGGATGTCTGGGTTCAAATTCTGACACTGCCTTTTAAACTTAGCCATAGATATGATTTTAGGCAGTATCACAGATCTCCAGACTTTGCGTTCCTTATCTATAAATCAGAAGACTGAGCTAGAATAAGACTTTTTCCAGCTTTGCTGGCTATTTGAAGAAACGTTTCCATCAAGGAGAAATATTTGGAACTAGTATTTAACAGTAGCAGACAAATTTTGGAAAGTCATTATCCTCCAGAGACCATTTAGACTGGAAAGGGAAATTTTCTTAAGTAGAGATCAATAAATGTTATATTTAAGTATTTTATGCAGTAAGTATAGCCCATGACTCAGGGAAACTAAGACTTTGAGTATATATTCCTACCCAGTACTTCAGAAAGAAAAATGTACTCTTTCAAAATATGTTTCTTGGAGCCACGCTTAGATTCAGTATGTTATCATTTCTTAAGAATATATAATAGTATATTTCAAACATTGGCTTTTGAAACCTTGAAGACTTTCTGGAAGTGGGGGAATATTTTCTGTAATTGTTGCACCTCCTGGTGGTATTAAATGAATCTGTTTTGCAGAACAATGTGGAACTACAGGAAAGCAGATAAGTAAAGCCATAGGGCATCCAGAGTTTGTAGTGCTAGTTTCCTCCTACTTGTAGTTAAGTTATATAGAAGGCAGTTGTGGCAGGAAAGGATAAGTGACACCACTCCCACCAACTAGGACTAGCTTGACCATTGTCATCCTGTGACCTGTCTCCCTTAATTGTTTTTGTAATAAAATTGGACATGTTTATATTTTGTCATCTCATACATGGTACAAATTGAAAGTTGCAGTTCTGCCACGTTTTCTCTTCAAATTTGGGGGGTGTAGTGAAGATGACATGTAGCAATAGATTAAAACTACTTATTGTTCAAACTCAACTAACCCTTCCCTCTTCTTGCAGGGAGTAGTATTAATGGTAAATCTATTTTATCAGTGGCCCTTTTTTCTTAGTATTATAGTGATTGAAACAGCTCTGGCTAGGTTCCTGAGGCACCTGTTATAAATAGTACATTTTAGGTTATTCTGTTAAGCATAGCTTACATTTTTTTCTGTAATAAATTGATTTTTGTTGGTGTATATTTGCTTGTTTTTACTCAATATTTAGATAATGTAGAAGAACTGTACAAACTACCATTCTGGTCTATCTGACCTCATAGGGAGAATGTTTTGCTTTTATAGAGAATAGTACATTCAGTTCTTTTAACACTGATGCACTTAGTTATTGGATTAGTATACTGTTTTCTGAACTTGAAAAGTATACTTCCTTCAAGAACCATGCTATTACAAATATACCACACTTTGGACTTACTATTCGTTTTACTTTTACTCCTCAAATATATTTCCCTTATGTTACCAATAAATCTGTTAGTTTGTTTCTTGGAACTTGAAAGCAAAGATGATGAGATGATTGTCAGCTTTTTGATCTTCCCATATCAACTTTTCTCTGAATCAATTGTATATAATTGTTATTGCTGAAACAGTGAATTAATTATTCTCCCTTTTCGTTTTTCTTTTCTTTCTTTCTTTTCTTTTTCTTTTTTTTTGAGACAGAGTCTCACTATGTCACCCACTGTATGGGGCCATGGTGCCACAGCTCACAGCAACCCTGAACTCTTGGGCTTGAGTGATTCTCTTGCCTCAGCCTCCAAAGTAGCTGGGACTACAGGAGCCTGCCACAGCACCCAGCTATTTTTTGGTTGTAGTTGTCGTCGTTTGGCAGGCCCAGGCTGGATTCGAACCCACCAGCTCCAGTGTATGTGGCTGGCGCCCTAGACGCTGAGCTACAGGCGCTGAGCCAATTCTCCTTTTCTAGTAACGAGACACAAGTAGATATTAAGAATTTAATTCCAAATCTGTGTAACCTGGTTTATTGTACCCTCAGTGAATCCCCAACAATTAAAAAAAAAAGCAAACAAAAAAAAAAATAAAATAAAAAAGAATTTAATTCCAAAGAAAGATGAGTTTGTTTATTTATTTTTTAAAGACTTTATTGTCCCCGGTAGAGTGCTGTGGCACACAACTCATAGCAACCTCCAACTCCTGGGCTTAGGTGATTCTCTTGCCTGAGCCTTCTGAGTAGCTGGGAATACAGGCACCCGCCATGATGCCTGGCTATTTTTTTGTTGCAGTTTTGCCAGGGCTGGGTTCGAACCTGCCACCCTCAGTATATGGGGCTGGCGCCCTACCCACTGAGCCACAGGCGCTGCCTGAGTTTATTTTTGCCGACATTTCTGAAGGGTGTTTTTGTCTGTAGTTCATAGTAGTCTATTTAGAACTACTGTCAAGGTGCTTTTAAAAAGTACTTTGCTGCCTCTTGTGTTTTCTTGTTTACTTTAGCATTAGTTTCCAAGTAGTATTTCATCTGTTTACTGATATGTCCATTAAATACTTAGCTTTTTTTAAGTATGACTTACTAGTACTTTTAATTTTTTTTTTTTTTTGTAGAGACAGAGTCTCACTGTACTGCCCTCGGGTAGAGTGCTGTGGCGTCACACAGCTCACAGCAACCTCTTAACTCTTGGGCTTACGCGATTCTCTTGCCTCAGCCTCCCGAGTAGCTGGGACTACAGGCACCCGCCACAACGCCCGGCTATTTTTTGGTTGCAGTTTGGCTGGGGCTGGGTTTGAACCCGCCACCCTCGGCATATGGGGCTGGCGCCCTACTCACTGAGCCACAGGCGCCGCCCCAGTACTTTTAATTTTTACAGCATGACTCCATGGTTGAATCTTTTTCTGAACTATTGTATTATTTTTCTACTCATTTTCAATGTCTATTTAATAGTTTATTTAAGAGAAAAGAAAGCAACTATTATATTTTATTCTTTTGGCAGCTTTGTTGTTTTGCTTTTCATATTTAGATCTACTGTCTAGCTGGAATTTATTTAGTTTTCATTATGCAGGATTTCAAATATATCCAAAAATTATTGTAATGAATTTTTGTGGACACATGACCTAACTTCAACAATTTAGCTAATCTTGCATGAACTGTACTTCCCACCTACCATGCCCATTCCATACTTTGAAGTAAATCCCAGAAACCTATCATTTCATCTATTAAATGTATCCATCCCTAAAAAGTAAAGAGTTGTCTTTTTTTGCCATAACCACAATACCATTATGATTTCTTAAGTAACAGGTAGATCCCTTGATATCAAGATATCCTGTCAGTATTTCTTTTTCTTGTCTCATATTTCATTTTTGCTATTTCTGACATACATCTCTGGATTCCCTCAATCTGTAGGTTCAATCTTTATCCTCTTCTTTCTTCCCCCTCATTGTTTACTTGTTGAAGAAACTTGGGTTATTGGCATTTTCTTTCAGTATGGATTTTTCTTTTCTTTTTCTTTTTTTTTTTTTTTTTTTGAGACAGAGCCTCAAGCTGTTGCCCTGGGTAGAGTGCTGTGGCATCACAGCACACAGCAACCTCCAACTCCTGGGCTTAAGCGATGCTCTTGCCTCAGCCTCCCAAGTAGCTGGGACTACAGGCATCTGCTACAATGTCTGGCTATTTTTTGGTTGTAGTTGTCGTCGTCGTTTGGTGGGTCCGCGTTGGATTCGAACCTGCCAGCTCTGGTGTATGTGGCTGGCGCCTTAGCCACTTGAGCTATAGGCACCGAGCCGGTATGGATTTTTCTTTTTTCTTTCTTTTCTTTTTTTTTTTTTGTAGAGACAGAGTCTCACTTTATGGCCCTGGGTAGAGTGCCATGGCCTCACACAGCTCACAGCAACCTCCAACTCCTGGGCTTAAGCGATTCTCTTGCCTCAGCCTCCCGAGTAGCTGGGACTACAGGTGCCCGCCACAACGCCCGGCTATTTTTTGGTTGCAGTTTGGCCGGGGCCGGGTTTGAACACCCTTGGTATATGGGGCCGGCCCATTGTGGATTTTTCTCATTGCAGCCCCATGGTGTTATATTTATTTGTTCTTCTGTACTCAGTATTTCCTGTAAATTAGTAATTGTATCTAGTTACTTAATCAAATTCTACTTCCAGTCTTGGGGAGCAAGACTACACAGTACATTCTGAGTATTTCTCATAGTTATTTTATAGGAAGAGTTAACTCCTTTTGGTCTCTACAGGTCATTATCTTCTGGGGCAGCATATTTTACTATTTATTCCTTGTTTTTTTAAAGTGTTGCCTCATATGTGCTTTATTTAGGTTCATTACGACTGTTTTTCCATCTTTGCATTTTTATGGTAATTTACTAGTCAAATGCTTTGGTTAGGCAACTCTGGTTGGTACTTAATGGATCTGGAAGACAGTGGTATATGGTTGAGAATTGGGTAAAAATCTTAGGTCCCCTACTGAGAAATAGGCATTAGAGTGGTGTCTCTGAATTTCCCTGTCTATAAAATGGAGATGATAATATTTATTTTACATGTCATAAGGATTAAATGTGAAACAGGATAGTACTTGACATACAAGAAACTTGTGAAACATGTATTACTATTATTATTATTATGCACAAAATCGAACACTAGAAAAATCAAAGGAATACACTGTTTGAGAAAGTATATTGTCAGACTAGATTATTTGCAAGCACGTAAGAACTGTGTCTTCATCCCCTGAATTCATTTTCAGTGAGTGCTCTTTTTTGGGGCGGGGAGTGGTATTTTTGTGGAGTCAGGGTCTCACTTTTGCTCAGACAAGTCTCAACTCCTGAGCTCAAGCAATCCTCCCGCCTCACTCTCCCACAGTGCTAGGATTACAGGCACAAGCCACCCCACCGGGCTGAGTGGTCTCTCTTAAAACTGTTCAGCTAAACAGACAAACTACATATATGAAAACTCATTTAAATA
This sequence comes from Nycticebus coucang, assembly GCF_027406575.1. Classification (NCBI taxonomy): domain Eukaryota; kingdom Metazoa; phylum Chordata; class Mammalia; order Primates; family Lorisidae; genus Nycticebus; species Nycticebus coucang. Next base: position 59,684,116 of record NC_069796.1, on the reverse strand, counting down.
CCTCTGTAGTATGTGCCATGTATTATTTTTGCCAAATAATAAATGGCTTTTACTTTAATACCGGGTGTCCCCAAGGTCACCCATTAAGTTGCCATACATAAGGAAAATGGGAAATTTTAGCTAAACGTACCTTTTTACCCAGTACCCTGACAGGCTGAGGTGGGAGGATTGCTTGAACATAGGAGTTCAAGATCAGCCTGAACAAAGCAAGACCCTGTCTCTACTAAAAATAGAAAAAATTAACTGGGCATGGTTGTGCTTTCCTGTAGTCTCAGCTACTTGGGAGGCTGAGGCAAAAGGATTGCTTGAGCCTAAGAAGTTGAGGTTGCTGTGAGCTGTGACGACACCACAACACTCTAGCCTGGATAACAGAGTGAGACTCTGTCTCAAGAAAAAATAAAAGTACCTTTATTACAAAATATTCATCACAGAATTGTACAAAATATTTTCAAAATATTCTCTATGTGTTGGCACCTCTTTGTAAAATTTTGCAATGAATACTTTGTACGTAAAGGTACATTTAGCTACAGTTTCCTATCTTCCCTATGTATGGTGACTTTTATAGGTAACCTTGGGGACACCCTGTATTATAAAGCAGTATTATTGCAGAAATAACTCTTTCAAAAGACATGTTGAAGAATAAAGTCTTTGGAAAGACATATTGCTATTTCCATCTGCCACTTCTTAATATTTTGTCCAGCTTGCTTTATGTTTTCTTAGGATTATAAAGTAACTGTTAATGTAAAACATTTCTTCTAAAACATAAAAAGATTTACTTTATGAGTGAAAATTGAAGCTGATAGTTTATCCTTAAGAGACTGAACAATATCAAGAAAACGAATCCACTAAAATATGCTATGCCAAATTCATCTCATGACAATACATGTGCAGTAAGTATATACAAGGAACACCTTCCAGAAAGAGCTTTCCAGTTATTTAACCCATTCTTCCAAACTGGTAAGAAATGCTTTTTTGCTTATCATGGCCCTTTGCAAATTAAATATAGGTAAAGGAATATAGCATATTCTCATGTTGGAGCCAATTTATAGCTATTTATGGCTTATGGATAGGTTTGAATTTGACTTATTAAATATGAGTGGTTTTTGGTAGTGTGCAATAATAGACATACATGCTTTTTTTTTTTTGAGACAGAGTCTCACTATGTCACCCTCAGTAGAGTGCTGTGGCGTCACAGCTCACAGCAACTTCAAACTTGGGTTAAAGAGATTCTCTTGCCTCAGCCTTCCAGCTGTAGTCCCAGCTACCTGCCACAACGCCTGGCTATTTTTTGTTACAGATGTTATTGTTTAGCTGGCCCAGGCTGGGTTCGAACCCGCCCGCCTCTGTGTATGTGGCTGGCACCATAACCCCTGTGCTACGGGTGCTGTGCCTTTTTTTTTTTTTTTTTTTTTTTTTTGAGACAGAGTCTGACTCTTTTGTCCAGACTAGAGTGTCATGGCCTCAGCCTAGCCCACACAGCAGCCTCAAACTCCTGGGCTCAAGCAATCCCCCTGCCTCAGCCTCCTGAGTAGCTGGGACTAAAGGTGACCACTACAACACCCGGCACATTATTTTCTGTTTTTAGTAGAGGTGTGGTCTTGCTCTTGTTGAGGCTGGTCTCAAACTCCTGAGCTCAAACAATCCTCCTGCTTCAGCCTCCCAGAGTGCTAGGATTACAGGTGTGAGCCAGGATGCCCAGCCTGACGTACTTGCTTTGTACTTCACTTAAGCCAGGTTTAGTGCCTATAGTCCTAGGTATTTGGGAGACTGAGGCAGGAGGATTGCTTGAATCCAGGAGTTGAGACTAGCCTAGGCAACTTCATGAAGCCTCGTCTCTTTAAAAAAATTAAAAATACAGGGCGGCGCCTGTGGCTCAGTGAGTAGGGCGCCGGCCCCATATACCGCGGGTGTGGGTTCAAACCCAGCCCCGGCCGAACTGCAACAACAAAAAAAATATCCGGGCGTTGTGGCGGGCACCTGTAGTCCCAGCTGCTTGGGAGGCTGAGGCAAGAGAATCACATAAGCCCAAGAGCTGGAGGTTGCTGTGAGCCGTGTGACGCCACGGCACTCTACCGAGGGCAGTAAAGTGAGACTCTGTCTCTACAAAAAAAAAAAAAAATTAAAAATACAAGTACAGTTAGTTATTTAAGAATGTTTTTTGACATTTTGTTTAGGACAGTTATTTAAGTTCTACTCGGTTCTAATAGGTATAAATAATTTTCTTTGTAACTTTTGCCTAAATTCACCATTATGTAGTAAATGTGCATTCTTGCTTTTGAAATGTTTCACTCAAGAATTCTCGTTCAGATAGTCTATATTTTTATAATAGAAAAATGACATGTATTTGCAATTCAGTTTTTTATTTATCTTGCTGTTTGTTTTCATACATTTTTAATAAATCATTAATGAATTATGCAGATGATTCACACAGCTTTTTCTATTATTTTTTCTCATTCATTCTTCATTTGTCATTTTTTAAAGTGATTTAAGTTGTGTGGGTAAAACTATGTGTTCTAATTTGCAGTTGAAGTACAGTGGTTAAATAACATAGTTTGATGTGGTTGGCTTATAGTTGTAAATTAGCACTGAATGGACTTTGAAGTATGGCTTATTTCTTGTGAGACCATATAAAGTGTTTAACCTTATAATCTCCTCTCCTCACAGCTGTAGGTGATCTGGCTCTTCATCTCCTGCCTTTCTCTCTTACTCTCTGTAGTTTAGTTACCTTGTACAATACATAGCATGTACTCAGACACCTTAGTCTTTTCCTGTGCCTGCCTGCCTGCCTGCCTCTGTTTACAGTGTATCCTCTGATGCCTCTGGTATATAAATTCCTTGAGGGCAGGAACTTTGTTTTGTTTATTGCTGTTACTCACTCTTAGAACAGTTATGATTATATAGTAGATGGTCAACAAATATTTTTGAACAAATGTTAAATTTAGTAAGTTGATATTCTAATTACTCTGGTATATCCTTTATACTCTGGTATATACTTTATTTTATTTTTATTTTTTTATTTTTTTTTGGTTTTTGGCCGGGGCTGGGTTTGAACCCGCCACCTCCGGCATATGGGACCGGCGCCCTATCCCTTGAGCCACAGGCGCCGCCCAATACTCTGGTATATACTTTAAATCCAGGTATTCTAATAATAAAAGCTAGTAGTCATTGAGTATTTGCTATGTGCCAAGAACAGTGGAGACAACACTGTTATTGCCTTTAATTTTCTGACAAGGAAACTGAGCACAGAGAAATCTAAGAACTTGCTACTGGAGACACATTTGGAAAATAGTCTAGATTTAAATCTAAATGATCCGCTCTCAATATATATTTACCAGTGATTGGTAATTCTTTGCAAGGCATTATTTAACAATTTTTTGTTAAACAAGCATTGGTGGTATTGCAGGTTCAGTTCCAGATCACTGCAGTAAAATGGATATTGTAAATAAAAGGAGTTGCACAAAACTTTCAGTTTTCCAGTGCATGTAAAAGTTATGTTTATACTATAATGTAGTCTATTAATTGTGCAGTAGTGTTATGTATAAAAATTTTAATTTTAAAATACTGCTAAAAAATGCTGACAATCATCTTGGCCTTAAGCAAGTCATAATCTTTTTGTTGGTGGAGGATCTTGACGCTCTGTTGATGGCTGCTTACAGATTAGGGATGTGGTTATCCAAGGTTGGGGTGACAGTAGCCGTTTCTTTTTTTTTTTTTTATTGTTGGGGATTCATTGAGGGTATAATAAGCCAGGTTACACTGATTGCAATTGTTAGGTAAAGTCCCTCTTGCAATCATGTCTTGCCCCCATAAAGTGTGACACACACCAAGGCCCCACCCACCTCCCTCCTTCCCTCTTTCTGTTTCTCCCCCCATAACCATAATTGTCATTATGTCCTCATATCAAAATTGAGTACATAGGATTCATGCTTCTCCATTCTTGTGATGCTTTACTAAGAATAATGTCTTCCACGTCCATCCAGGTTAATATGAAGGATGTAAAGTCTCCATTTTTTTTAATGGCTGAATAGTATTCCATGGTATACATATATACAGCTTGTTAATCCATTCCTGGGTTGGTGGGCATTTAGGCTGTTTCCACATTTTGGCGATTGTAAATTGAGCTGCAATAAACAGTCTAGTACAAGTGTCCTTATGATAAAAGGGTTTTTTTCCTTCTGGGTAGATGCCCAGTAATGGGATTGAAGGATCAAATGGGATGTCTAGCTTGAGTGCTTTGAGGTTTCTCCATACTTCCTTCCAGAAAGGTTGTACTAGTTTGCAGTCCCACCAGCAGTGTAAAAGTGTTCCCTTCTCTCCACATCCACACCAGCTCTGCAGTTTTGAGATTTTGTTATGTGGGCCATTCTCACTGGGGTTAGATGATATCTCAGGGTTGTTTTGATTTGCATTTCTCTAATATATAGAGATGAGGAACATTTTTTCATGTGTTTGTTAGCCATTCGTCTGTCATCTTTAGAGAAGGTTCTATTCATGTCTCTTGCCCATTGATATATGGGATTGTTGGCTTTTTTCATGTGGATTAATTTGAGTTCTGTATAGATCCTAGTTATCAAGCTTTTGTCTGATTGAAAATATGCAAATATCCTTTCCCATTGTGTAGATTGTCTCTTTGCTTTGGTTATTGTCTCCTTAGCTGTACAGAAGCTTTTCAGTTTCATGAAGTCCCATTTGTTTATTTTTGTTGTTGTTGCAATTGCCATGGCAGTCTTCTTCATGAAGTCTTTCCCCAGGCCAATATCTTCCAGTGTTTTTCCTGTGCTTTCTTGGAGGATTTTTATTGTTTCATGCCTTAAATTTAAGTCCTTTATCCATCTTGAATCAATTTTTGTGAGTGGGTCCAGTTCAGTTCATGATCAAGTCCAGAAAGGTGTGGGTCCAGTTCAGTCTTTTATATGTAGACATCCAGTTCTCCCAACACCATTTATTGAATAGGGAGTCTTTCCCCCAAGGTATGTTCTTGTTTGGTTTATCGAAGATTAGGTGGTTGTAAGATGTTAGTTTTATTTCTTGGTTTTCAATTCGGTTCCAAGTGTCTATGTCTCTGTTTTTGTGCCAGTACCATGCTGTCTTGCCACTGTGGCTTTGTAGTACAGACTAAAGTCGGTTTGCTGATGCCCCCAGCTTTATTTTGAATATAGATGCAAAAATTCTCAGCAAAATCCTAGCCAATAGATTACAGCTTATCATCAAAAAAGTCATTCATCATGATCAAGTAGGCGTCATCCCAGGGATGCAAGGCTGGTTTAACATATGCAAGTCCATAAATGTTATCCACCATATTAACAGAGGCAAAAATAAAGATCACATGATCCTCTCAATAGATGCAGAAAAGCATTTGATAAAATCCAGCATCCTTTTCTTATTAGAACACTGAAGAGTATAGGCATAGGTGGCACATTTCTAAAACTGATTGAAGCTATCTATGACAAACCCACAGCCAATATTTTACTGAATGGAGTAAAACTGAAAGCTTTCCCTCTTAGAACTGGAACCAGACAAGGTTGTCCTCTGTCACCTTTACTATTCAACATAGTGCTGGAAGTTCTAGCCAATACAATTAGGCAAGACAAGGAAATAAAGGGAATCCAAATGGGAGCAGAGGAGGTCAAACTCTCCTCTTTGCTGATGACATGATCTTATACTTAGAGAACCCCAAAGACTCAACCACAAGACTCCTAGAAGTCATCAAAAAATACAGTAATGTTTCAGGATATAAAATCAGTGTCCACAAGTCAGTAGCCTTTGTGTACACCAATAACAGTCAAGATGAGAAGCTAATTAAGGACACAACTCCCTTCACCATAGTTTCAAAGAAAATGAAATACCTAGGAATATACCTAACGAAGGAGGTGAAGGACCTGTATAAAGAAAACTATGAACTCCTCAGAAAGGAAATAGCAGAGGATATTAACAAATGGAAGAACATACCATGCTCATGGATGGGAAGAATCAACATTGTTAAAATGTCCATACTTCCCAAAGCAATCTACCTATTCAATGCCATTCCTATCACAATACCAACATCGTACTTTCAAGATTTGGAGAAAATGACTCTGCGTTTTGTGTGGAACTGGAAAAAACTCCGTATAGCTAAGGCAGTTCTCTGTAACAAAAATAAAGCTGGGGGCATCAGTAGCCGTTTCTTAAAACAAGACAGCAGTGAAGATTGCGGCATTGATCAACTTGTTTCATGACAGATTCCTTGGTAGCATCCAGTGCTGTTGATAGCATTTTACGCACAGTTTACTCCAATTTTGAAGTCAGTTCTCTCAAATTCTGCTGCTTCTTTATCAAGTATGTTTATGTAATATTCTAAATCCTTTGTTGTCATTTCAACAATGTTGACAGCATCTTCTTTGGGAATGGATTTTATCTCAAGAAACCACTTCCTTGCTCATCCAGAAGAAGCAGCTCTTCCTTCCGGTTTTACTGGATTGCGCAGTTCTGTCGTCTTTTCAGCCTCCACTTGCAGTTCTAGTTCTCTTGCCACTTCTGCAGTTACTTCTTCCACTGAAGTCTTGAACCCTTCAGAGACATTCACGAGGATTGGAATCAATTTCTTCCAAACTCCTATTAATGATATTTTGAACTCTTCCATGAATCCTGAGCGTTCTTAATGGCATCTAGTAAAGTGAATCCTTTCCAGAAGATTTCCAATTTATGTTGCCCAGATGTGTCAAAGGAATCACTCTATGGCCCCTATAGCCTTACGGAATGTATTTCTTAATGAGATTTGAAAGTCTAAGCAACTCCTGGATCAGTGGGCTGCAGAATGGATGTTTAGCAGGCATGAAGACATTAATCTCCTTGTGTGTGTCCATCAGCACTCTTGAGTGACTCATTGTGAATGAGCAATAGTATTTTGAAAGAAATTTCTTTTTCTAAGCAGGTCTCAGCCATAGGCTTAAGCTATTCAGTAAACCCTGCTATTAACAAATGTGGTGTCATCCAGGTTTTGTTGCTCCATTTATAAAGCATAGAGTAAGGTTTAGCATATTATTATTATTATTTTTTTTTTTTGAGACAGAATTTCACTTTGTCCTTCTTGGTAGAGTGCTATGATGTCATAGCTCACAGCAACCTCAAACTCCTGGGCTCAAGTGATTCTCTTGTCCCAGCCTCCCAAGTAACTGGTATTATAGGCACCTACTACAGCGCCCAGGTATTTTTAGAGACAGGGTCTCGCTCTTGCTCAGGCTGGTTTTGAACTTGTGAGCTCAAGCAATCCTCCTGCCTCAGCCTCCCAGAGTGCTAAGATTACAGTGTGAACCACCGCATTCGGCTAGCCCGTGCGTGGAAGTGTTGAAGTCAGGCATTGACTTCTCTCTACCTAGGAAAGTCCTAGATGGCATCTTCCAGTAGAAGACTGTTCCCTTTACGTTAATAATCTGTTGTTTGGTTAGCCTTCTTCCTTAGTTATCTTTGCCTCCTATACCTGGATAACTTGCTTCAGCTTCTACATCAGCACTTACTGCTTCTTGAACTTTTGTGTTATGGTTTCTTTTCTTAAACTCATGAATTAACCTCTGTTAGCTTTAAACTTTTTTCTTTCTTTCTTTTTTTTTTTTTTTTTGGCCAGGGCTGGGTTTGAACCTGCCACATCTGGCATATGGGACTGGCGCCCTACTCCTTGAATCACAGGCGCCACCCAGCTTTAAACATTTTTTATGTAGCTTCCTGATTTCTTTTAGCCTTCATAAAATTAAAGGGAGTTAAGATCTTGTGTATTAGGCTTTGTCTTAAGGGAATGTTGTAGCTAGTTTGATGTTCTGTCCACTCAAACTTCCCCTTATCAGCAATAAGCCTGTTTTGCTTTCTTATAATTTGTATGTTCACTGGAATAGCACCCTTAATTTCTTACAAGAATTTTTCCTTTGCATTCACACCTTGGCTGTTTAACACAAGAGGCCTGGCATTCAACATGCCTTCCTCACTAAGTTTAATCATTTCTAGCTTTTGATATAAAGTAAAAGATGTGTAACTTTTTTCATTTGAATAAATAGGGTTATTAATAGTATTTCAGGGAATAGGGAAGCCTGAGGTGAGGGAAAGAGATGGGGGAATGGCTGGTCAGTCAATGGAGCAGTCAGAATCACAACATTTATCTATTAATTTTGTTATCCTATAGTGCAGCAGTTCTCAACCTATGGGTCACGACCCACAGGAACTTTATTAAAGGGCTGCAGCAATAGGAAGGTTGAGAACCACTGCTGTATTGGAATGGGTACTGGTACCCCAAAATGATTATAGTAGTAACATGAAAGAGAGCCGATCATAGGTCATCTTAACCAATATAATAATAAAGAAAAAATTTTAAATATGTGATGGTTACCAAAATGTGACACATGAAGTAAATATATAAATAGACTTGCTCCATCAAAGTTGCCACAAACCTTTGTTTTTATTTATTTATTTGTCCGTTTGTTTGAGACAGAGTCTCACTATGTCGCCCTGGGTAGAGTACTGTGGCATCAGCTCACAGCAACCTCAAACTCTTGGGCTTAAGCGATTCTCTTGTCTCAGCCTCCCAAGTAGCTGGGACTACAGGTGCTTGACACAACGTCCGGCTATTTTTTGTTGCAGTTGTCATTGTTGTTTAGCCGGCCCAGGTTGGGTTCGAACCTACCATGCTCAGTGTATGTGGCCAGAGCCGTAACCACTGTGCTACAGGCGCCAAGCCCTTTAGTTGTTTTTTAAACAAGAAAAAAGCAGTATCTGCAAAGCACAGTAAAAGCAAAGTACAATAAATTGAGGTGTGCTTGTATTTCATTATCATAAAGGTGAATTACTAGTGCATACTTGATGCAAATAAAAAATTGCTTGGAAAAAATTTATAGTACTTAAGATTCTGAACCAAATTCATTGAGAATTTTTACTTTTTCCCCATATGTACCTATCATACGGGAGTTTTTCTGACCTCTTTGTACTCTGAAAATATCTGTAAGTTGGATGATCCTCAATGAAAAAGAAGCAAACAGATGCTTCAGTAGGGGAAAAGGAAAGTCTTTACTGTTGTTACAAAGATGCCCTCTGCACAATCAACCCTAAAAATGTAACATTCATAAGCTGTATTAGATGTTTAAGGTATCTTAAAGCCTGGGCATGCACCTGTAATTCTAGCACTTTGGGAGGCCAACAGTGAGGATTGCTTGAGGCTAGGAGTTCGAGACCAGTCGGAGCAAGAGGGAGACCAGGTCTCTACAAAAAAATTTAAAAAATTAGCCAAGCCTGGTGTTGCATACCTGTAGTCCCAGCTGCTTGGGAGGTTGAGACAGGAGGATCGCTTGAGTCCAAGAATTTGAGTTGCACTGAGCTATGATGAAGTTGTACTCTATCCTGGGGGACAGAGTAAGACCTTGTCTCAAAAAAAAAAAAAAAAAATTAGTCTTCTGAAACCATCTTTTACAACTTTTAAAAGTTTTGTAATCCTATGATCTTTATGTTATGGTCAGTTTGATATCCCTGTAGCTCTATGTTGTATGAATCTTTGGTTTATGTACAACTTTTTCCAGTTTTTTTAATGTTTTAAAATGGATCATGTAGTTCCTTTAGTTCCTTATATACCTATCCAATTACTATATTTTTGGCATAAGTTGTAAATATTTAAATGCTACACAGAAACTTGATATCTTTATTAATTTTAGTTGTATCTTGTAAGGGTCCTTAGGGAGTGCTTCTTAAATACTTGGCATGAACCTTGAAGTGTACCACAGCCAATGTGATTGGCTGCCCAACTAGAAAGTGCGCAGCTTATAGATTTATAAAGCAAATGCATGTGAAAAGCACATGAAAAAGAAATGGAGAATGATACAAGATGATAAAATATCCAAATTTGGATGCTGTAAATACTGTAGGAATTCAGAGACTAGAAAAGATTATTATGGCTAAAATAAAAATGTTAAGGATATATTATAGATCCTGGTATTTAAAAAAATGTATACTTTCTGGGAGGAAGGTGAGGTAGCTAAATAAGATATCAAATATGGAATGAAAAAACTGAAGCACAGATCAAGTGATGTAGCCTCACTAATTAGAACCACTCCCAAAGGGTTCCAAGCATAGAATGACATCAATGAATATTTTCTTAGAAGCTAATTCTGTTGCAAAAGAAAAGTATTCTACCTCAGTCACATATTATAAATTATTTGAAATCTCAGTGTTTCTTTTTTTGAGAATTTGAAAGGAAAATAAATGGTAAAGGTTTTCAAAATTCTGGTAGTTAGGTTCTGGAAATAGTTTCCTTCATGTCGGAAAAGTTGAGTCTTGTTTTGGGGATTTGGTAGTGCATCTAAGTTAAATCACTCTTGAAAATTAAAAAGAACTGTAGCCTACTTAATTTAAAACATGTTTGTCCAACCTTTTTTTACTGCACACTGGAAAAATTAAGTTGGCGGCGCACATAGCTAGGGTGGGTAGGGCGCTGGCTATATACAGCGAGGCTGGCGGGTTCTAACTGGGTTGGGCCAGCTGAAACAACAATGACAACTGCAACAACAACAAAAAATAGCTGGGTGTTGTGGCAGGAGCGTATAGTCCCAGCTAGTTGGGAGGCTGAGGCAAAAGAATAGCTTAAGCCCAAGAGTTTGAGGTTGCTGTGAGTAGTGATGCCACAGCACTCTACCCAGGGCGACAGCTTTGAGACACTATCTCAAAAAAAAAAAAAGAAAAGAAAAAATAAACCGTGTCTAAGGCCACATTAAATTACACAAACACTAAGGAAAGTTGATTAGCAAAAAAAAAAAAGTCTGTATACTTTCTGTGATATCAGATACCACAGAGAAGCAAAAAAAAAATCCTTACAGGATCAGCATGTGGTCCATGCAACACAGGTTGGACACCGCTGATTTAAATAAAACATCAAGTATTTGAGTTTGCACAGAGGTGGTGTCACAAACTGATCACTTATTGGGTATAGGATTTCTCATTTTACCATTTTGTTGGTAGGATTTTTTAGAGTTACATTCTTTCAATCAGTGTTTGATGTTTGGTAACACATCTGAATTTAATTAGGTTGAAATAAAAAAATCTACAAATGATATAATCAAATTGCAATAGCAAGCCTTTTTGTCTGCAAAGATATAATTTTCCACATATTGTGCTAGTGTTTTGTTATTCTCTTGGAAGATTTTATGCCTTTTTAAAAAATGTTAACTGAGTTTAGTACTTTGTTTTAGATTTTTCTCCTGAAAGAGAAAGATAATACATTTGATAGAATTACCTTAATAGAGTGTTTAAAATAGAATACCACCTATCTAAAAGGATAACTGATTATGAATGTGCTAAACTTGATCACATTTCGTTGAATTTCTATTTTATTTTTAAATGAGGAGTAGGCTGGGGTAATTGGAGGGGAGACATGAGGCAAGATACTTCCTCCACTCCTGCCATATAAAATGAAGACTTTTAAGAGAATTAAGTGAGCTAACATATTGTGAAGACGTTTACTACTTTGGTTACTAAATTATTGCTTTTTACTTTTAGTTTTGTCATTGTTAGATAACTTCAAAAGTGTAATCCAAAAGTTAAAAGTTACAGATGAAAAATATTTTTTAGGTTAGTTTTAATTAATAGGAATTTAAAAGTTGGCAAATACATTTTTATAAAATGTTAAACTCCTTTAATATTAAGATTTTTACTTAGCTAAATACTCCAATGTGCATTTCCTAAGCACAAGGATTATTTTAGTGGCTAGAAAACTAGAATTGGGATCTATAATGCAAATAAAACTCATATGCTGTATTAATTTCCGAATACCTTGTACATTTAATCTTCTGGTGAAACTAGTCCAACACATAATATTTCTTGGCAAGAAAAATAGTCCACTGTCCTTTTCTTTTTTAAAACAAAATTGATCTACTAAAATGCAAATAACCTGTGTAAGTGGCCTTAAGCAACTGCCAGCAGTAGGAAAAAATGTTTCACTTAAACTTATACACAAAACAATATGAGTCTGAAGCTCCTTTTCAAGTGTGAAATAGGAATGTTTTGGTTTGGGCTGTGAGTTACTGAATAGAAATAATACTACTATACTTTTAAGAAAATTCACCTTGGGAGCTTAGTTTTTTTAAATGTATTAGAAGTTGCATCTAATACATTTTAAAAATGTATTAGAATGTATTAGAAGTTTGAGGGACTTTACTTGACTTGATAATTTGTACCATAGGATATACAGTTGAATTTGTAATGACTAGTGCTTACAAAGTAACTCTCAGATAAATATTTTATGCTAAATATTTGACTAAAAGTTTTTCTAGCAAGTGAGACTGGTTATTTTGAGTCATAAATATTCTATTACCTTTGTATCTAAATATAGCTTTCTGCTAGCTTTTATTAATTTTTGTTATTAATTAGAATAATTGTAAGAACTTTGCAAATTTTAAGTCTCATGCCTGGTGGTGTTGGCCTATTTATATGTTGAGTAAAATCACTTAAGATTTTTTACTTACAAATATTTAAGGTTGCTTGACCAACTAACATGGTTTTTGGGGATGTATTCCAAAAGAATAAAATTTGCATAATTTACACAATACTGATTGTGATTGTTCATTTTGCTATACCCTAACTATTAAATAAGATGTTAATTATAAAAATCAGGAAAGCTTAAATTTTAAAATAAATGTGTCTTTGATAAACTTTCCTTTATGTTAAAACTTACCCATTCTGCATCTAGAAATGTAATGCTTATGCTGCCTCTTAATTCTTTAGTGTTTTAATGGAGGAATGATTGCACTTGAGAGGTAGTTATTGCCTAGTTCAAATCTAAATAAATATTCTTCAAATTTTAAAATCTAGAAAGAAAATGACAGCTCAGAAAGAAAAGGAAATACCAACCAATCCTTTTCATGAAGTTTGACTTTATTCCAAATTCTGTATGTTACTTATTGAGGCAGATTTTTAAAATAATTTTTTTGTATTGAGATGAAAGTCACATTACATAAAATTAACCGTTTTATATGTTCAATTCAGTAGCTTTTAGAACATTCACAATGTTGTGCAATGAGGCAAATTTTTTAAATAACTTTTCTTTTTTTTTGAGACAGTTTCACTCTGTCACTCTGGGTAGAGTGCTTTGGCATCATAGTTAACAGCAACCTCAAATGCCTGGGTTTGTGCAATCCTCTTGCTTCAGCCTCCTGAGTAGCTAGAAGTATGGGTACCTACCACAACACCAGGCTAGTTTTTTTCTTTTTCTATTTTTAGTTAGAGATGGGGTCTCGCTCTTGCTCAGGCTGATCTAGAACTCCTGAGCTCAAGCAGTCTACACACCTTGGTCTCCCACAGTGCTAGGATTACAGGTATGAGCAACTATGCCCAGCCAATAACTTTCTATTTTAAAATTAAAGTTTCAAGAGTAATACACAGAATACTTGTATATTGTATATCCTTGAACCACATTCATCAGTTTGTAAGGTTTTGCCATACTAGCTTGTCATTCTTCTCCCCATACCCCAGTCTTTTTCTATTTACACACACATATTTCTCTGATCCATTTGAAAGTTATGCATATCCTGCCTCTTTTGCTTCAGTACTGCAATGTGCATTTCCTAAGCACAAGGATTTTCTCTTACATAGACATAATATAGTTACTAAGTTCATACAGTTTAACATTGAAACAATAGTTTTATCTCTCTATAGTCTGTATTCTAATTTTGTTAGTTGTTCGATGCATTCTATTCAGGATCATGTAATGCATTGAATTGCTATGATTCTTTAGTCTCCTTTAATGAAAAGTTCCTTAACCTTTCTTTGTCTTTCATTACATAGGCATTTTTGAAAACTATAAGTCAGTCTTATAGAATGTTTCTCAGTTTAGGTTTAGCTGATGTTTCCTCAGGTTATATATTCCAAGTGCAATACTGCATTTAGTGATTGAGTCCTTTTTCAGAATGGACACAGTGTCTATATGCATCTAATTGATGATGTTAATTTTGGTCACTAGGTCAAAATGTTTGGTTTCTCTACCCATGTAGTTACTGTTTTTCTCATTGCAATTAGACTGCACAGGCAGTCTGTGAGGAGACTCTCTGAGACCTCTCATCATCAAACTGCCCCATCTAGATTTTTCATCTCTGACGCTTCTTGCTTGAACCAGTCTTTACTATGATTACAAAATGGTAATGCTCACCCCTCTGCTCCCAACTCCACCACTTTTTTTTCCCCCTGAGACTGTCTTACTCTGTCACCCTGGGTAGAGTGCTATGGTGTGAGCTCACAGCAACCTCATACTCTTAGGCTCGAGTGACCCTCTTGCCTCAACCTCCCATGTAGTTGGGACTATAGGTGCCTGCCACAATGCCTGGCTAGTTTTTCTGTTTTTAGTATAGATGGGGTCTCGTTCTTGCTCAGGCTGGTCTCAAACTCCTGAGCTGAGGCTATCCACCTGCCTCAGCCTTCCAAAGGGCTAGGATTACAGGCATGAACCACCAAGCTTGGCCCCAATTCTACCATTCTTTCTAAATTTATTAGTTTACTGTAAGCAGGAGGCCTCATTGTTTTCTTCCCTTCCTTCCTGCTTGAATTTTTATTTTATTCAATGGTTTATAATTTATTCACTGCCTGTAATTATTTTGATACTCAGATTGTCACAGATTTGGCCAGTGGGAGCCCAGGAAAGCCAACCTGTGTCTTTTTGACATGGCCCACCTTCTTTTTCTTGTGAATGCTTTTTCAGTTTCTGGCACAAGGTCTTTAAAGGCTTATCCTGTATTCTCACTGCTTCAGTTCTGGAATCAGCCATTTCTCCAAGCACCCCTGGTTTTGGTTTCATTTAGTGATAAAGCAGATTTTTAAAATACAGATTATATATACATATATGTGTAGAGAGAGATTTTTGTTGTGAGTATGATATTGCAAGAACCCCTTAGTACACAAGATCACCTGTAGTTCAAAGAGTTGGCATGGAGGACAGAGCTCTTTGGAAGTGTGGTGATGGTTTTGTTTTTGTATTTTTAAGTCTTAAGAGAATAAGTTTTGTAAAGAATGCTATATTTCCCGTGCTTCCAGTAATGTAATTTGCTTTTCTTAGATCAATTAAGTATGAACAGACAAAATTAAAGCATGTGCTACACAAGTGTATGTACTGTAGATACTTGGTCTGATTATATCAATAACATTCACCCATAGAATATATTCTTCCTAATGGTGTTTCCCGTTATAGCCTTCCACTTATAATTCATACTTCTGTTATATTGCAACCCCATTTGCCTTTTGAATTGTTTATACTAGTAGCTGATTGCTGAGTAATTTAAGAGTGTCACTTATGGCAGCACTGTTATAAATGTTGGCACTTAATTTAGCAAGCTGAAGTATAAAATAACTACGTGTGCAAAATTTGGAGAAATAAGTATTGAGGATTAATTTATTTGTGGATTTTTAAAAAAATTGAGATGGGATCTGTGTTACTCAGGATGTTCTTGAACTCCTGGGCCAAGTCATCTTACCCCTCCACCTCCCAAATAGCTAGAATTTATAGATAACTTTAGCATATATATCTTTAGTTTGGACTTATGCTAGCTTTACCCTCAAAATAAATATATAATTCATTTGGAATATGAATCCATAAGTCTTTTGACTTAAATTAGGAAAAAAAGGGCCATTATGTTTCTTCGTACTCATTCTTGCTATCAACAGTGGATTTGGGCGCCATCATGGATTTCACTTCTAAAGATGGAGTAATTCTTTTTTTCTTTTTTTTTTTTTTGAGACAGAGTCTCAAGCTGTCGCCCTGGGCAGAGTGCTGTGGCAACATAGCTCACAGCAGCTTCAAACTCTTGGGCAGGTTTAAGCAGTTCTCTTGCCTCAGCCTCCCAAGTAGCTGGGACTATAGGCGCCCACCACAACGCCTGGCTATTTTTTGGTTGTAGTTGTCATTGATGTTTGGCAGGCCCAGGCTGGATTCGAACCCGCCAGCTCCTGTGTATGTGGCTGGTGCCCTAGCCTCTGAGCTACGGGTGCTGAGCCGGAATAATTCTTTATACAAGCAGTTTTCACTTTACATGACATGTTAACTAAAACATGTATATACTGGAACTCACAGCAACCTCACGCTCTTGTGCTTAAACGATCGTCTTGCCTCAGTTTTTCTATTTTTAGTAGAGATGGGGTCTCACTTTTGCTTAGGCTGGTCTCAGACTCCTGAGCTCACACAATCCACCCGCCTCAGCCTCCCAGAGTGCCAGAGTTACAGGCGTAAGCCACCCATAACTCTGTTGGGCCAGCCATGGTCTCAGCCACTAACATACAATTCATTTAATCCAACAATTCTTTGAGGATACTGTTATTATCCTCATTTTACAGATGAGGAAACTGAGGCAGAAAGAGCTTAAGCATCTCACTTAAGGTATCACAATCATTAAGGGTGTTCTCGGGATTTGGATCTAGGCAGTCTGACCCCAGAGATGAAGTTGCAGAGATCATGCTCTTAATTGCTATGTTATAATCATGATTTCAACCACTATCCCCTGCTACACTCCTTTTTCCCTTCCATCCACTGTCCAACTGAGCACCAAAGATAAGCTATCTTAATGGGATTGTTTCACTGTCTTTTTTTTTTTTTTTTTTTTTTGAGACAGTCTCACTTTGTCTGCCATGGCGTCACAGCTCACAGCAACCTCAAACACCCAACTAATTTTATATTTTTTTGTAGAGATGGGATGTCACCAGGCTGAGGCAGTAAATTAATATAGCTTTCTAGCCATGTCCCCAAAATACCTGGGATTGAAACATTTTTCCATGATAGCCTCTAAAAATTTTTTGTGTGTATGGGTAATGCTTATTATGTCATTTTCTCTGTGTGTTTGTTGGGTAGGGGGCATTTATATATTCACTAGTTTTTAAGTACCCCTTTTATGTGAGGCATTCATTGTTAGGGACTGAGAAGGAAACAAGTGCATGAGATACAGTCATTTCTTGTTATTTGAAGTAGTTATGTTTTTAAAAGCCACTATAAAACAGAATTAGTGAAAATGAACCATTGCATTTAGGGGGATACATAGGATTAGGTTCCTGTGAGCCTCTGGTCACAACAGTTTGTCAGCTGATCATTACGTCACCTTATTTTATGTGTGTTTTTGTTTAAATACATCTTATTTAATGTATATAAATATATATTACTGATTCACTGATGTTGAACTGACTGCCAGTAGGACTGTAACTTAGGCCTGAACAAAGTTAATCTGACACATATTTTCTGTGTAAGGCACATTACAACCTTCTTGGGTTTAGGAACACTAGTTACCATTTGAACACTAAGCTTGGTTGGGAGCCATATAATATAGCAAAATCACCAACGTAAACCACAAAAAATGTGAAAAGCATTGTACAAGATAGACTACAAAAAGTGTGCTTGTGTATAGTATGACGACTGAAACAAAAAGGCAAATTGTCACTTTGTTTGACCTTAGCTGGAAATATGTATGATGAATGACTCATCTTTTGCTCCTTTGTACATACTCATGAATAACCATGAAAGTATCATGACTGTTGATTTTGGGGTTACAAATATATTTTAGTAAGTATGCAAAATTGCACAGATATAGTCCACAAATAGCATACTTATTAAAAACTTTGCACTGTATTAAGGGAATTTCATACAGTTGTAGAAGGAATAATATAAGTACATAAGAGTTATAAATGTTATGTTAGATTTCATCATAGGCAGGGGAGACTGGTTTGGAAAGAACAGGAAAGCTTAATTTTTGCATCTTTGTTAAAAACTAGGTTTGAAAGGTGGGGTGAGGATTCGAGGAGCACAGAGTCACTGTGATTAAGAAAGTAAAAGGCATGTTGTTGATGTAGTAATGCACTTAGTTAGCTAGGATAAAAGCAGCATAATTATTCTATAAAGGAAATGAAACAGAAGCAATGGGAGAAAGGCTAGGTAGGTAGGTTGAGGTCAGAGCATGCAGGTTCCTTTAGAACTTTTTAATCTCTAAATAATTTATTTAAGAAAGAAGCCTTTTAAGAATTTGTCTTTTGGCTCAATTACTTGAGACATGTTTATTAATTATCTCCTATCTTTGAGCCTATTTCAGGCATTGGGATCTCTAAATGAGCAAGATATTTTGTGTCCTTTAGGTGTATTCAATCCAGAGTGGGGGACAGTCAAGGAAATAAACATGGCTGTATACACTGGGTTTAGTTTGAGTTCAAATAGTAGAAAGCACAGGGTGCTATGAAGAACATATACACAGACTCCCAGCTGCTTTGGGAATTGAAGGAGGGAGTGGAATTCAAGTTAAAATCTGATGATGAATGGAGTTAGCTGGGGAGCAAGGAATGAAAGAATAGCTTGTGCAAAAGGCCTAGAGGTGAGAATGACGTGCTGATGAGACTGAAGAAGTAAACTGGAATCTCACATTAAGGATCTTTTATGCCAAATTAAGGAATTTGAACTTCATCTTGAAGGCAATAAGAGAGTCTTTGGCTGGATTTAAAATTGAGGCTCAGTTAGGTAGAATGTATTTCGCCAAGCGTTCTCTTTGTAGCCTGGTGGCCATGGAAGGAAAGGAATTTGCTTGTGGTAGGTGCCTCTACTTGTTCTGTTGCTTACATTGTTCTGTACCATTGCTGCCACATTTGGAAGCTGCTTTTCATCCTACTTCCCTTAACCACACAGTTTATTCTTTCCTTTTGCTTTCATAAAACACCTCCCCCAATCTTACTCCTTCCAGAGTGCCTCTCTAGGAAATAATAACTACTTAGTGTCATGGGACTAGCCTTTGTTGAGACAGCTTTTTTGTAAACCTGGGGTCCTGCTGCCCAGACCCTGTGCTAGAAAGGGAGCAGAAGCACTTCCAAGTAAACCACCAAGACCCAGTGAATATCCAGACATTTCCTAGTATAATGGCTTTTGTTTTGCAGAGGAAACATCGTACTGAAACTATTCATAAATATCATGACCTTCCTCCCTCTTTTCAGCCAGACAGCGCACAGAATAAATTACATGAATCTTTCAGAATGTTGAAAACTTAGAATCCTGCTTTTCCATACTAAATAGTAAATACAAGCTTTCGGCTAATTTCCCATCTTATTTTAATAATTTAAAAATAATGGAAGAACACTATATGTGATAAATGCTTTACATATACCATTTTATCTAATCTCTATGATAGTAGTAGTATTACTACATGGAGAGACCTTTCAGATGAGGAAACTGAGGCACACAGTCACTCTATGCCAGAGACAAGATTCAGGCCCTAATGGTCTCTGATAAATTATTGCTCTTTTAATATGCATGCAACTCTGTTTTCATGCTAGACAGTCATTAACAGATGAAGCAGCTTATGAAAATACATAAATGTGCAATATTTTTCTTTAGTGTAGTCTTGTGTTTTGGAACAGTTCCTGGGGTCTAGGCCCATTTTAATATCTGAAAATAGGCTGCTATCAAACAGGTTATTTTATCTGGTATTGCTAACCACTGAAATTGTAAGAAAGAAGAAATAGTTTTGTATAGTTTCTACTCCCATAGGTCATAGTTTAGTTGTGGACATCAGGATGTTTTTCTTGCTTATCTGATTCATGTAGTTTTTTCCTTGCACATCTGTTACATAAATTACTAAACTATTTCCTTGAAAAGTTGCCAGGTTAAGTCACTTTTAATAGGGATTTAAGAGGTTGGTACCTTTTGGAAAGAAGAATTAAAAGATTGACTCAATGAGTTATTTTAGTTCCTCCTTCTATAATTTTATGCTTTTTCAGTGATCAATTTATGTATGCATTCTTTTTTTGTTGTTGTTGTTGTTTTTTTTTTTTTTTTTTTGGCCGGGGCTGGGTTTGAACCCGCCACCTCCGGCACTGCCCTTATGTATGCATCCTAATCCTGATACATTATCATTTGAAACTAAATTTGGAGTTTTGACTTCTTTAATGGTTGTTTATTGAATATAATCTCTTCTGACCTTGAATTCTATGTAAACTTTAAAATAATGATTGTCTGTGGTGTTTTTTAGGAAAAAATTCTCAAGATTTATTATTTCCGCTAGTTAAATTTTAGGACAGTTTTGTATTTATGACAAACACACCAGTTGTTAGTAATCTCAGAAATTTTAGGTATGAGTTTGGTTAATTTTGCTCCATCCAAACTAATACTGAATCAATATTGGAAATTTTCCTGGAATGTTATGTAAACTCTGACATAAATAAGAGACAAGGTATTTCTTGAAGGTACAGTTTGAAATTATAGGAATTTGGAATGCTGGTTTTTAAGCTTGAAATTTTTAGATGGAGAATAATTATACTGATAATCTATAATGGAAATTTTTAGAGATTAGAAGAAAAAGTATGGTAAAAAAATCATTTATCATCAGCTACTGATCCAAGTTTTCAGATTAAAATTTTTGCATTACATTTTCTATTGTTTAGCCATTCTTTCTAAAGCAGTAGTTTCTCTATAGATTTTTCTGTTAGAAGTTTTGACTTTTTAAAAATAGATCCAGAAGGTTTTTAACTGGAAGTAATTTGTAATTTTGTTATGATCGAAATCTGATATGTATATATTGGGAACAAATCACTTAGCTAAGCCGGTCACTGGCACGTACTTTATAATTCAGCTTTGTTTTCTAGCTTTGGGGCTGTGGTAACAACTTACTTCTTATGAAAAAAATGATTCAAAGAAAGCCAAACTTTAGTCATAGTAGTAAATATGGTAGAGTAAGAAAATGAGATACAAAGGAAAAAAATACGTATTTTATATATACATGTACTTAGAAGGGAACACATCAAGTTTGGCAATAGCTTGACCCAATCAAATCTATGCGGAATCAGTAATTATTGCAAAGTGTTCTGCTTTGTAAAGGTTTCTTACCTGAGAAATAAAATTTGGAAATACAATATGCACAGGATACTTTTGATTGATTCTTGGAGATTTTCAGGAGTCTCTGCTGCAGACATTTCTATTTTCTTATTTTTGAGGATAGACAAGGATCTTTAATCTCTCAAGAATGTTGCCAGTCCTGGTGGCTCACACCTGTAATCCTAGCACTCTGGGAGGCTGAGCCAGGTGTATAGCTTGAACTCAAACAGTTTGAGACCAGCTGAGCAAAAGCAAGACCCCCGTCTCTACTAAAAATAGAAAATAGGAGGCAAGAGGATCGCTTGAGCGAGTTGGAGGTTGCTGTGAGCTGTGATGCCACAGCACTCTACCCAGTCCAACAGCTTGAGACTGTCTCAAAAAAAAAAAAAAAAATCCAAAAACCAAGAATATCACAGGTTCTTCCTTATTAGCTTTATTGTTTTCCTACTTGTAGGGTATTGTTCAGTGTTTGATTTGCTTACACCAAAACTGAAAAATACTTTTCTAGAAAATAGGTTTGTAGTATTTGCCTTTCCACTTTATCTGTAAGTAGTACAAATACAGTCTTAAACTGAGTTAAGATTATAAGAATATTAAGCCATATCAATCAATAATTGAGTAGTAGGAAAATACCAGAGTGATTAAAAATCTTTGGTTCACTTCTTTGCCTTTATGATTACATCGAACTATTCTTGAAATTGAAGGCTGGCATTTATCAGAATGAAGCAAAGAATTTTGTAGTAGATTGATAGGAGAGTGTTTGGCTTAGAAAAAGTACAGTCCTCAATTGTTTTAAAACTCCAAAACAGTTACAATTTCAAAAATAGTATTTGGGTGTATTTTTCTGTTATATTACATCTTGTAGGGATGGAACAATTGGAAGTGATGTTTTTGAATATTAATGCACTTTCTGTGGTTTTACTGTCAGGCCCCCATCTTGAGTTTGGAGGTAGGCAGTTTTTTGTCTGTGCCATGTTTTTAAGATGTTTTAGGTACTCGGTTATAGTAACTAGCCTGGTCTTTCTTTGACTTTACAGAATTATTTTAAAAGGACCATGAGTCTCCCCTTCTTCCTCAAACCCTGGCAGTAAACTGCTCTTTCATTTATTTGATCTTGTGTTTTTGTTTGTTTGTTCGTTTTGCTAACCAAAGGATGAGGTATAATATTTCAGTGTAAATTCTTGATGGTTGTTTTAAAAAGCACAAAGGTTCATGTTTTGAGTATTTAGGATTTTAATGTTCCCTCTTGAAAAGTAAAGAAGGAATCAGGTGCAAATCTAGCATAGTTCTTTGTGTAAATAATTGAAATCATAAATAATATGCACATGAGCAACCCACATACATACTGATGATGTCATTGGATATGTGTTTTAAGGAATTAAGTTACTCTTTTCTAAAATCTTACATTGCAGAACAGATAAGAGAGTCGCAAGATTTTAGATGTCTCAGATTTTGGTTTTTCCCTGATCAAACAGATGTTTACTTTCGTTTTTAACTGTACATGTGTAAGGTTAGAATGTTGGTTTCCTCCATTTCTATTTTTTTGTTGTTGTTGCAGTTTTTGGCCAGAGCCGAGTTTGAACCCACCAGCTCCAGTATGTGGGGCCAGCGCCCTACTCCTTGAGCCACAGGTGCTACCCGGTTTCCTCCATTTCATTTGGATGGTTTATCTTTAGTATTTACTAAAACTCCCAAATATAATTTCCATGAGTGAGAAAATACCTTTTTTCTTAACATTAATTCAATATTTAACTCTTTTAATAGCATAATTTTTAGGGATGTTGCATTTGATGTCCTCTTACATATTAATTAATAGGTTTTAAAATTTAGATCAGATAATACTACTTGCTTTTTAATTTTATGGCAATGTGGCATAATAGAATGGGCTTTGGAATTAAAAGACCTAACAAAAGTTTTAACATCTGCCATTTACTAGTTGTGGGCTTCTAAGTAAGTTTTTTTACTTCTCTACTAAAGAGTTGTTAAATATATTTTTCCTCTCTGCTCACTTTTTATTCACATATATATGAATATATATATACACACATGTATGTATGTGTATGTATGTGTATAAATATATATATACACTTTTTTTTTTTTGTAGAGAGGGCAGTATTAGAAATCAGCCAGGTTTAGGGTTATATTTTGTTCTTCGGCCCTTTTCTGAAATTTATTTTATTGGCTTTCTTCTTATGATATGGAGGGAATACTATAGTTTGTTTTTTGCCCTCATCCCATTTATTAAAGAAATAGGAAGAAAAGATACAATGCAGGAAAAACACTATCCTTTTACGTCAGGCTGAATGAAGCACAGGGATTACATCCCTTCATCCTCCCACCCTAGACCCTCCACCCCCCATTCCCATCTATATCATTTTAAACTTTTTTTTTTTTTTTTTTGCAGTTTTTGCAGGTTTTTTTTGGCCAGGGCTAGGTTTGAACATGCCACCTCCGGCATATGGGACCAGTGCCCTACCCCTTTGAGCCACAGGCTCCACCCCATGTTAAACTTTGAAGTTCTTTGATTGGGAGTATCATGGGTGAGGGAGTTGGATGCGTACAGGAGCCTTAACTCTGGCCATCTCTTAAGTCCCAGCAGACAGGAGCTGTGGGCCCAGTCAGGCAGAGATTGCATTTGGTGGGTCTTAGATGTGGTTGTCCACCTCCCTGTTCTGTATGTAGGCCCCCAGGGAAAGGTGTGGCAGTAGAAGTTGACCAGGTCCAAGTTGCCCAGGTAGAGCTACTGGAGCATGGTCCGTTCACCAATGCAACATTTCTAGAAAGCAGTGAGCTAATTCTCCAGTGCTGAGCAAGGGACTACTGCATATGAATTGGGACCTGCAGGCCAATATATCCCCAGAGGAAAAGTCCACGAGAACAATTCAAGGAGCTAGTAAAGGGCAGAAAGCTGTGGGACAAAAGCACAGCAGGCTTCTGGAATGCTAGAGATCTTTTCTCTCAAGGCTAGGATTATTCCCACCTGCCATAGTCCATATCCCACAAATAACATTTCACCTTCAGTCAAGAAAAAAGTGGAAAAGATGGCTCATTTGAACTTCAGCCCCAGCTGTGTTCTTTAGATTGTAGCTCTGTATCTACTACCCTTTTACATAATGGACAGTCCCTGCCTAGAACCACAATGCTGGGAAACCAAGGTGAGATGGAAAGGTATTTAAGGAGGTAGGTAACATTCCATTTGGGTACATTGCAGCTATGAGACCAAACTTTTCCCTGCAGAGCCATTTATCCTTGGAAAGGAATATGGGTTTAGAACCAGGGTCCCAGTTGGCCTTGCAAAAGAAGCTGGGTTGATACCCACAGGGCCTACTGGAGAAGAGCCCAGGTGCCCAGCAGCTGACCTGGGGAAAACAACTTGACCAGGGCCTGCTGGGCCAGTAGATCATGGGAAAGTAGCTGGACTTGGACCCTGCAGGCCAGTGGCCCTCGGGAAGTTAGCTGGGTTGGGGCCTAGTGGCCCAGAGACCCTTGGGAAAACTGCTGGACTTGGGCCCTGGAGGCCAGCAGACCTTTGGAAGGTAGCTGGGTTTGAAGCCAATATGCCAAAAGACTGAGAGAAGGCAGCTGGGTTCAGTCACCATGAACCTTCCCCCCTTGGAAATGGATTGGCATTTATCCCCATAGGGCCACCTGGCCTTGAGAAACAAGCCGAATTGGAGCCCTTGACATGGGAAATGGATTTGTACTTGGAAGGCCAATTTCCTGAGAGCCTGGACCCGAGGTTGGACCTGTGGGACCAGGTACTCTTGCCATAGAAGATGGGCTTATACCCATGTTTCCAGAAGCCTGTGAGAAAGAAGCTGAGTTTGCTCCAAAAAAACTTGCTGCTCTTAGAATGGGGGCAAGATCTAGGCCTTGAGGAGCAGCCATTCTTAAGTTCAGACTAGATCCTGTGCCCATGAGGCCACCTGCTCTGGCATCCACATTAGGACTTGGGTCCAGGCCACCTGCCGTTGGGTTGGGACGAGGGCCTGGACCTGGAAACATACCTGACCTCGGGGCAGGGTTTGCACCTATCTCAGATTGAGACTTGGTCTGTGGGGCCCAGGCCAACTGGGAGGACCATTCCCAGAGGGCAACAGGACACCTGTTCTCAGGTTGGGTCTAGATCCAGGGCCCATGAGGCCACCACTTCCAGGGTTAGGACCTGCTCCCAAGAGACCACCTGCCCTAGGATTGGGCATAGGACCAGGTCCTGGGAGACCTAACCTGGGGTGAGACAAAGGCCCTGAGCCTTGGAAAAGAACTGTGCCTGTGCCAGTGGGATTTATCCCTCTTGGAAAAGAAGCCATGCATGGGTCATGGGCACCAGTGGTGAAAGGTGCTAGATTTGAAGCCAGGGAACCTGATGAAGTTGAAAACGGAGATGGATTCCTTGGAGATGGGACCAGATTTCCACAAAGAGAACCAGCTGCCATGAGAAAGGGATCTGAGTTCATACCCAATAGGTGGGCTGTATTCAGAACAGGACCTCCTGTTGTGCCAGGGAACTGTCCAACAGTCCTCGAGGTGGCAGTGGGGCATGAGTCCAAGGAGTAGGCTGCTCTCGGGGAAAAACCTGGGGTTCTGTCATACTTTCTTGGGGACATTGGTGATAATGGGCTTGGGCAGGTTTTGAAAAGATCTTGTTTTTGATAAGTGATGTCACCAGGTACCTGGTGCAAGTCTTGCTATCAAGCTCATCACAGCCCTGCTGCCAGGAGTATGTTTGAGAAGGACTGCAGAAGGTTTCTCCAGGTGGATGATTTTCCCATACAAGATTTGGGAAATGCCCTATTGTGGTCTCCCAGGAGGTTTCCAGCTAATCCAATGCTGTAGCCAGCTTGGATCTCCTGCTGTAGCTTCATCAGCACCCATTTTGCCAGGCCTCCAGCTCCTGCTCTAGAAATAACAGTTTTCACCATGAATGTTCTGTCTTTAAAAAGCAACTGAAAATAATCTGCTATGATGGCTGCCAAACGCGGTGCTGTGTTGCCAAGGGGCGACAACCGAACCTCCTGCCGCTGCCACCACCTGTGGGAGCGCTACCTCCAAAGTACTGTAGTTTATTACTGCTTTAGCAGTATACCTGTTTTATAACTAAGTTACTATATAATCAACTACAACATTTGCTGTAGCAGAATTAACTTCTAGTGAACCATGTCCTCACTTGTGTTAAGATATTTTTCATTGCTTTGTGTTTCGTTTTAGATCAATAAGCCTTTTTTTGATGGGTGATAAATATTTACCTCCTCACAGTATTTCTGTAGAGTTTCAGATTTTCTGCTAACAGCAAAAGTAATATATTTGTTGAATTTAAGAATAGTAGATTTCTTATCTGTTGACCCTAAATTTGATACTGTTCACAGGACTGTAATGACATGTATGTAATTTGGTTTTGAAATATGAATATTAAGCTGAAAATGTTCATCTTATAGATAAGAGTAATGTGGTGAAGGTCATCCCCTGATGAAAAATAATTATCACAGGGTTCATTATTAAACCTTTGTAGTTTTCTTGAAACGATTTCTCTGATGTTTTGGCAAGAAATATAAAAGAAAGAAAGTATTTCCTGCTTAAGTGACTTGTTACCTGAGGAAACTTTTTTCCTTGGTGTCATTTTATGGGTTTTTAAAAAATCCTTACTTATCAGGGAGCATAATTGTTTTATAAAACTTCATTATAAAAGTATCTTTTCTGAAACCTTTGTGGCATCCAGGTTAATAGATGACTTAAATATATATAGGTTTTGTGAATCATTCTTCCCTAGTACAGTTTTTAAAAAATCATATTAATTTGAAAATTAGGTTAAATTATTCCCTGTAGTTTTATACACATAGCACTTGGTATATATATTTTAGTACATATGCATATATTTTAGTTAGCAGTTTGCCATACTTATTAGCCTAATAAAACAAGATATTGGAAGTACAGATAATATTCAGACGTCTATCATGATGCTTACTTGCTTGTGAAATAGTTAAAATCTAGCTAATGATTATATAGTACTTGATTTTATATTTTTAATGGCTTTTAATAGTTTTCCCTTGGTTGCAGTATGATACCCATGAGGGAGAAATTTGGAAAATACAAAAAAATAAAAAATAAAGAAAAAATACCATTATTTAAAAACTATTGCTTGGAACTAAGTTACATTTGTGTCACATCTCGTTGTCCCTGTCTGAGTGTGAATGTGTATATGCATATGAATGACAAAATACATTTAAAGGTTATAAAGAAAATATTCCTGATAGCAGGGTACATGAAGTCTATGTAATAAGCTTAAAAGAAAGGAAGAAATTGTATGAAAAATATGTACTTACTGGACTTCATTTTTTTTTTGAGACAGAGTCTTATTATGTTGCCCTCAGTAGAGTGCTGTGGCATCACAGCTCACAGCAACCTCAAACTCTTGGGCTTCAGTGATTCTCTTGCCTTGCCTCAGCCTCCCAAGTAGTTGGGACTATAGGTGCCCACCACAGTGCCCAGCTGTTTTTTTGGTTGTAGTTTTCATTGTTGTTTGGCAGGCCTGGGCTGGGTTCGAACCCGCCAGCTCTTGTGTATGTGGTTGGTGCCCTAGCTGCCGAGTTACAGGCGCTGAGCCTGAACT
This sequence comes from Nycticebus coucang, assembly GCF_027406575.1. Taxonomy (NCBI): domain Eukaryota; kingdom Metazoa; phylum Chordata; class Mammalia; order Primates; family Lorisidae; genus Nycticebus; species Nycticebus coucang. Next base: position 59,656,694 of record NC_069796.1, on the reverse strand, counting down.
TCGTTTTTTAACAAAAGAAAATTAAAGAGGCAAGCTGGGAAAAATACTTATTACATTTTCAATTTACTCATTCCTTTGTTAGCAGTTAAGACCATGTTATATTATACTATAACTCCTGTACTTTACCTTTTTTCTTGGTGCATAGTTTCATTTTAGCAAAGTTACAAGCTCAAACATATTCTTGAGCTTTTAAAAGGGAAAAATATCAGTAATAAGAACTCAAGTTTTTTCCCGTGACTCGTTTTACTGATTATGCTTAATGTAGAAGCAGCCTTGACTATCATAACCAATTCTGACTAAAAAACTGGATCCAACTTTTCAAGTAAAATATCTTGGTATTTTATCAATATTATATGGTCAAATAAGCAGAAAATAAGGAATAAAGAGGAGGGCCACGAAGAACAACTGTAGCTTACTGAATTAGCCAACTGTAGCTTGGCTAACTGAGTGTTCACTGTGTTCAGAAGCATATGTGTAGAACTTAAGAATGGTAATTTTTAACAGTTGGCATTAAATATCCAGTGAGTGTAGTGCTTGGTTGTGCAGTTCTGTCTTAGGCCTGTTGCTGGTCATGTTGTGAGGAGCAAATGTGAAAGTGGTTAAAAGCACTGTGGAACCAGTGAATGCATTTACAAATAAAAGTAGTAATGATTGTATTTGTGGATTTTTCCCTTGTATTTTTCACTCTTTCACTATTTTTCATGTTCCCTCAGTATTTCTCCCTTTCTTGTTGACTGAACATTAAAGGTCCCTTAAACTTTGGTATTTGTTACCAGTCTTAGTATTTAAACTACCCAGCAGTAGTTACTTTACCTTTAAACAGTATAGTTTTTAATCATCTTCATCAGGACAGAGAAACTTACCCTTTTGTTTGCCCATTTTCAAGACTTCTGTTTTAAGCAAAGAGAACATTTATATATTGAATAAAAAAAATCCATGTGAGGATGGCTCATTTTGTGCTTTCTGGTGACTTAGTGAAGCAATGTCAAAAATATAGCCACATTTATTAAAATTATTTTTCTTTTACTCCCCCCCCAATTTGTACATTCTCATGTCTGTTTATGTTAAAGGAAAAAACGTGGGTGATAAAAGGTAGTTCTTGGTGGTGACAATCAGATCTTTGTGGGTCAAGCTCTCTTTTTGTATCACTGCCAGCCTGGTTTAAAATAATACACAGAATTTTTTTTTGGTTCTGGTCAGAGTATTCTTGATTGCTTTCTTATGATAATTATGTGAAAGGAAATGTAAGTAGAAAAGCCTATATCCAAGGCCTTTTAAAACTGAGTGTAAGGGGATAATTTTAAAAATTTTCAAGTCAGGAATTTCAGTCTAGGATTGGTGAGAGTCCAGAAGTCGTTTGTTTGACTGTAGTATTAATAATAAACGGTGTGAAACTTATTGGTCTTTTTCTATAGTTTTGTTTGCATAACAGATTCTAGACCTTTGTCTGGATTTTGTGTCTGTTTAAAAGCCTGTTGAGAGAGCTCCCTCTAACGTCTGAAATGACTGTTCAATCATAGGAACCTTTAGGAATTAAACTAGCTGTCTTTTTCCTTCCACATCTGCACATAATTTTTTTTTCTTTTTCTTTTCTTTTCTCTTTTTTTTTTTGAGGGGAAGAAGAGGATTACTTTCCCTTTTTAAAAAAGGTCACTGAAATAGGGAGGGGTAGGGCATGGATTAAGGGTAATAGAAACATGAGAAAGGAAGGGCCAAAATGCCATTTCAACCTTTTTAGAAATAGTTACTTTTAAAATGACTATAAGGTCACACTGTACAGTGTTGTTTTGTTTTGTTTTAGTTTACATTTGTTTCTGAATTAAGTGAAACTTAAAAAATACTTTGCTTTGGAATTCTTTGCCATCAGATCTAATCTTGAAAATTTCTTATTTCTGAAACCAACAATTTCACAAGAAATTGCCTTAAAGTAAAGCCTGATTGTTCTCATGGAAGTGTTCTGTTATTTTTGTTATTGTAGTAGTATCCTTCTATAGATACACTTTAGAACTATGATTTGAGTATGTTTTGATGGCTCCCCCCCCCCTTTTTTTTTCAATCAAAGAAATAAGGAGAATCTTAAATGTTTGGCTCTTTGCCATCTCTCCCTCTAAACACACAGCACTCAGATCCACAGGCCTTCTGCTAAGAATCTTGTGAAGGGTTATAGAAACAAGACCTTTCTTATTTGACCCGTGGGCCATTGTAGCTGGAACAAGGAAAGTAGTGTTCTGAAAGCTACAGCATTTATGTGTATGAGGCTCTGGCAAAAATACTTCATGTATGCGGGCTGAAGATTAACTCCTTTCATCTTGTTCTCCAACAAATTAAACAATGCAAAGAGATTTCAAGTGCATTCTTGGTAATGAAATGCTTGGGTGAATTGTAATCCTAATTGCTATTGTTCATTTTCACAGCTGCATTTTGACACTTTTAACTGCGTTAGCCACACATTCTTCAGCCACCAAGATAAACAAAATCATTCTGAAATCCATCATTTTGTGGCATCCTAAATGGCAAATCTGTTACTGGCTGCTTTGATTTTATTTTGGTTCCAGTGTTGATAAAATAAGGGAGGAAATTATTCTTATACATTTATTTATAAAATTGTTGTCAGTAGAGCCATTACTCCGTTTTTATGAAAATTTGTTATTTGTGGTCTTAAATTTTGAAGGGGGCAGTGGAGATTATGTATTTATTTTAGTCGCAGGGAAAGAATTTATATTCATTTTATCAAATCAGTTGATATTTTTAAGGGGCAGCTTTCTCTAACATTTGAAAGAAAATCATAGGATTTCACTTTTCCTTAGTAAAACAGTGTTCTGAAGTTAAATCTAGGAGCCAGATTTATTCAGTGATTCGGCAAGTCACATTTACATGAATAACGGTTCTTTAGTTTGATCCAAACCTGTGTATTGGTCTCTTCTTTAAAGGGGAAGAAATTGAAGTGTTTGCAATAACTTTGAAATTTATACTTATTTATATTTAAGAGATTTGAGTGCCAATTTCAACTAAATCTTCTCTATTTAAAAAACAGAACTTTTTGACGGCTAAAAAACTTTATAGCAACAGTAAGATATGTGTAAGTAATAGTTATCTATTTCTAAGACTTAATTTTAAGTGGAAGTATTCACAGGCATCTGTTATAAGAGTTATTCAGTAATAATTAGAATTTTAGATATCAAATGAACACTATTTTTCCAGTATTAATTTACTCTCAGAATGTCTTTGAATTCTTAAATTAATATAAACATGAGAAATTTCATTTTAACAAACAGATATTTAGCTCTCTCACATATTTAAGGTATTTTTCTAAAGATAATCGTTTCTTATAGAAATACTATTTAGTGTTTACAATTCTCCTAATAAGTGGTTGTTATATTTAATAATAGCTAACATTTATTGAGCACTTCCTATATGTCAGAAACTGAGCCAAACACCATTTGATATGCAATTTTGTGAAGTAGTAGTCTAACTTAGTCTCATTTTATGTTTGAGGGACCTGAGATTTAAGGTAATTAAAATACTTTTGCTAAAGGTCACAAAGTAAATGATTGGAATCAGATCTTTCTGACTCCTGGAGCTCATGTTTTTGATTGTTGCTGAAATCTTATGGGAAAGTTAAAGACATTATACAGTCTACTAATGGAATATTATATGGCCAATAAGAGTGAGCATTACAGTGATTATATAAAGACAGGGAAATTTCTATGATATAGGAAGTGAAAAAAGACTAGATTACAATTAAATGTTCATAGTGGCTCTTATCATTCTCCTTTAAGTGTGATGGATATATGGATAGTGTTCAGCTGTTACATAATTTTACTTAATTTACAGAATTTCTGTAAACAGAAACATAAGCCTGCATGTAAACCAGGTCTGGTCAGGAAACTGACACCTTAGTTTTATAATAGACTGTAACATGTTCAGTTTCTTTTTAATTTGACCCAAAGCCATCTTTTACTGGACTTAAGCCTGCTTTAATGTATTTTCTCATCTGTATTCTTGAAGACTGATAGAATAATAAAATTTTCTTAAAGATAAAGTGTGTTATATACGGTCTTTGGGGTAGGTTGTGCACAAAAGATGTTTTCTTTCTCACTCTGTAGAGGTAGCTCATTAGGACACCCAGTAGTGTCATTATTAAGTTTTCATGTGTTTCTCAGTTTTGATGCTAATCTTTGTGCGTATGTGCATGCGTTTTTTTTTTCCTCTGCAGCACCAATGTGGTTATGAATTATTCAGAGATTGAGTCTAAGGTTCGAGAAGCAACGAATGATGATCCTTGGGGACCTTCTGGGCAACTCATGGGAGAGATTGCCAAGTAAGTGATAATTTGAGTCAGCAGTGCAGAAAAAAATCAAAGTATCTTTACATAGAAATCTAAAATCTGCATTCAGTTTTAAACTATTTAGGTGCCAGATATAAATTTTGCATAAACATTTTAATAATAATGTGGAAAGTTTTATGCAAAGTCCTTTCCCCTTTAAAATTACCTCAAAAAACAAAAAAAAAATTCTTTATTTTTAGTGATGTTTTGAGTCTTACTATAGCTTACCATGTAAAATTTTGATGAATGTATGTAAAATAACTTAAAGCAAAATTACAAATTTTTTTCCCTGTTGAACATCTGGACCATTGTGTCAATGAACCAAAAGTTTGCAAAGCATGATATTAACCCGTGGGGCTTACAGATGCATTAGGTAGTGTGCAAAATACAGGAAAATATTTTTAAGAAAGTGTATCATCTAAATGTGTTAAGTGTATTCATTTTTTAAAATTCTTTGGAGAAACTCAGTAAATTAGAACAAGCCTGCCATCTACTGTCAAAATTAATAATTACAAATTCTTAAGGAAAATTGCTCTTTTTTTTTTTTTTTTTGAGGGCTACATTTATGTATGAACAATTTCCAGAACTTATGAACATGCTTTGGTCACGAATGTTAAAAGACAACAAAAAATATTGGAGACGAGTGTATAAGGTATGAACATAAGTCTGTTTTAATTACTTGACATGTTGAAAACAAATGTTTGAATTTTAAGGTATATGTACATAAATAATTTTTAAGCACATTAAATTCTAGAGTATCCTAAAATAGATAAAATAAGTAGATTTGTTACTTGTGTTCTCTTTTCTAGTCATCACAATGATTCCTAATGGAAAATGCTTAAAATTAATAATACTTCTAAATATTGAGCATTTTTATTTTATTTAAGATTTTTCTTAAGGCTCGGTGCCTATAGTTTAGTGAGTAGGGCGTCAGCCACATACAATGAAGCTGGCGGGTTTGAGCCTGGTTCAGGCCTGCTAAACAAAAATGACAACTGTAGCCAAAAAAATAGCCAGGTGTTGTGGGCGGGCGCCTGTGGTCCCAGCTACTTGGGAGGCTGAGGTAAGAGAATCGCTTAAACCCTAGAGTTTGAGGTTGCTGTGAGCTGTGATGCTATGGCACTCTACCGAGAGTAACATAGTGAGACTGTCAAAAAGAATGAATCAATAATAGTATATAGTATACCCACTATATGGGTAGTGTGAGCAGTTAAAACCTACAGTCAAATATGGTTTGTCATCTCTATATTATATATACGATAGAGAATGTATATAGTGTATAATATAAACTATATTTTATAGTATTATCACAGTAGTCTGCACTAAAAGGTGTTATTTCAGGATATAATTAGAGATGTTAAAACATTAGACTTAAATTCTAACGTTTTTAGTTTATGATTATGTGCTCTTCATCAGATTTCTTTTTTTTTTTTTTTTTTTGTTTGCAGTTTTTGGCCGGGGCTAGGTTTGAACCCGCCACCTCCAGCATATGGGGCCAGTGCCCTACTCCATTGAGCCACAGGCGCCACCCCATCAGATTTCTTTCATTTAGTTTTGATCTCATATAATGCAGAATTCTAGAATGGATAGTTATCTGTTCTATACTCAATATATTTTCTTGCTACTCAACAAGTTTTCCAAAATGACATAAAACATTTATATGTGAAACTTTGAAAGCAGTGTTTTGGCTTTCAGGATTGAAAGTCTGTGCTTTAGTTCCATGCTTTTTATGTTGTTTGTTTCTAAAAACATTTGTTATTATTCCCTCAGCTTATATAATAGATGTGATGAAATCATTGAAATTTCTGTAAATTACATTTGCTTTTTTAAATTACAGTTTTTTAAAAGAAAATTTTGGGCAAATTACTTTATAAAAGAATAGAATCAAGCACCATCTAAGGATATTTTGGTTAACAATGGACTCCATATATGATAGTGGTCCTGTAAGAGTATACTGTATTTCTACTCTACTTTTTCTGTGCTTAAATATGTTTAGATACATAACACTTCCCACTGTGTTACAGTTGCATACAGTGTTCCATACAGTAACATGCTATACAGGTTGTAGCCCAGGTATATAGAAGGTTTTGTAGGTTTGTGTAAGTACACTCTGTGATGTTAGTTCAACAACAGAATCATCTAATAATGCGTTACTTAGAACATATCTCCATTGTTAAGCAATACCTGACTGTAAATTACTGGTATGATAAAGTTTTGTGCCCCTCAATTTCATCATCCTAACTATAGAGTTTCATATGCCTAATCTTTAAGTGAGTTTTATTCCAAGCAAGGTTTAGTCAAAATGCACAATTCGTGGTTTCTAGCATATTCTTTGAGTTGTGCAGGAGTAACTACTGTCTGATTCCAGAACATTTTTATCACCCGCAAAAGAAACCCCATGCCTATTGACAATCACTCAAAATTCACTTTTTTTTTTTTTTGAGACAGAACCTCACTGTGTTGCCCTAGTTAGAGCTTGCCATGGTGTAATTGCAGCTCAGAGCGACTTCAAACTCCTGGGCTCAAGCATTCCTTTTGCTTCAGCCTCCCAAGTAGCTGGGACTATAGGTGCCCACCATGACACTTGGCTAGTTTTTCTATTTTTAGTAGAAATGGGGGTCTTACTCTTGCTCGGGCTGGTTTCGAACTCCTGAGCTCAGGCAATCTATCCACCTCAGCCTCCCAGACTGCTAGGATTACAGGCATGAGCAAAATTCACATTTCAACAAAAATTTTTTTTTTGAGACAGAGTCTCAGTATGTCTCCCTCAGTAGAATGCTATGGCATTGCAGCTCACAGCAACCTCCAGCTCTTGGGCTGAAGCGATTCTCTTGCCTCAGCCTCCCGAGTAGCTGGGACTGCCTCAGCACCTGGCTATTTTTTTGTTGCAGTTGTCATGTTGTTTAGCAGGCCTAGGTCAGGTACAGACCCACCACCCTCAGTGCACGTGGCCAGCGCTGTAACCACTGTGCTATGGGTGCCGAGCCAACAAAAACTTTTTAAACACTAGGTTTTTTTTCAAACAAAAGCCACATCATTAATCTCAAAATTAAATTTTATCTGGGGAAAATGCTATGGGATCGTGTAATTACCAAATAATATTTCTGATGCTCTAACAATTTGCAGTTCCGTGTTGCTCAGGTAAACTGAGCCAATTTCCTAAAACTTTATTGTTCATTTATATCATAGATCCAAATATTTTTGAACATCAGAAGTCTTGATTTTTAAAAATCTTTTTACACATAGTATCCAGTGAACAGTTTATAATTATGTACTATGCTCAGTATAAGAGGAATTTCTGTATAAGTGTATAAAATCTAGACAGTGTATTTAAAGTCTAAGGTAAAGTAAAGAAACTCTCCCTTTCGACCATGAAGATTATTTATTTGCTAATGTTGGGATTAGTTTTTTTAACCATTTACCAAAACTCTATTAGAATTTATTTTGTTTAATCATCTGGTGCTTTGTATTTCTACAGTCGTTGCTGCTCCTAGCTTACCTCATAAGGAATGGATCAGAGCGTGTTGTTACAAGTGCCAGAGAACACATTTATGATTTGCGATCCCTGGAAAATTACCACTTTGTAGGTGAGCAATAGAAAAACCTTATAAGCAAATTAAAACAGTAGTTGGAGTTGTCAGTCACCTGAACCAGCTTAGAAGCTTCTCTGCTCTAATTAGAATGTGACTGTTGCTGGTTGTGTGACGAGTGCAGAATCCAAGACATGGGGCCCTAGAGTATTAATTAGTGAAGACAAGAACTTGCAGAAAAGACTGGCTAATAACAACAGAACCAACACAACATGAGTGTTCGGGTTTATATTAAAATATGCACTGGAGACTGGTCCCCTGTGGTGTCCATAAAGGAATAGCTTTAATCATATGGGAAGAAAAGGTTAGAGCTCCAAAACACACACATCTGTTTGAAGCTGTTTTTTTTCCCCTCCCACCAAATAATATTTACTGTGCAAAGGCAGCAAGGCCAAAGTGTGTTTTGAATGTGAAAGAGGCTAGATAGCAAATGAAGCACATTTCATTTGTAGTATACCCCAGTTGTAAGCACTTGAAAAATTCAGGTTTTGAGCCTCACTAAAGCTTATTAGTAGTAATTAGTGCTCCCAGACTCATACTGGGGAAAGCAAGTATGCTTTTCAGTCATGAAAATTTTAAGATGGTTTTTATATGTTAAAATATGATGGAAAAAGAAAGTAACATTTATGAATCTGTCCATTTCCTATGGTTATCATCATTGATCCTTTTTAGTGGATCTTTAATTGATCTTTCATAGTGCTATTATCTGTGGTCCTTTTGAGTCCTTTTGATATGCTTTTGTTAGTGAAAATTTCATTTTAGAACTTAGTTTCCTGAAGAGGAAATGCAAAGTTAAATAGCACAATTCGGCTCTTTTTATTATTTGTTAAATATTGAAGTTGGTTTCTTACGTTTAAGTTTTTATGTGTGTGTTTTTGTCTTATAGATGCAATTATTACATATTAAGTGAATTCTTAGGTTTTGTTTCTCCCTTACCATCCTCACAGATGAGCATGGCAAGGATCAAGGTATAAATATTCGCCAGAAGGTGAAGGAATTGGTTGAATTTGCCCAGGATGACGACAGGCTTCGTGAAGAGCGAAAGAAAGCAAAGAAGAACAAAGACAAATATGTTGGGGTTTCCTCAGACAGTGTTGGAGGATTCAGATACAGTGAGTATCAGAGACAGGCTGACACCTAACCATCAGTGTAGCTTCCTGGGTGTATTTTAAAAACCATTTAAATACCAGAAACTAAAATGTTATTTTTTTTCCAGAAATACATTGAATACTAAAATACACAATAGTCATTTGGCTTCTATCACAAGTCTAGGGGATGTTTAATTTTAACTTTTGTGGATTTAAGAATATAATTTTAACCATTATTAGCTAATTAAATGACTATCAACTTTGATGTAATATGGAGAATAAAACAAATATATGTACGCTTCCCTCTTAGGGTTATCATTCTTTTAAAAGGAAGGGGAAAAAAGCTTTCTGTAACTCATAGTTTAGAACAGCAGTTCTCAACCTGTGGATGGCAACCCACAGGAACTGTATTAAAGGGTTGCAGCGTTAGGAAGGTTGAGAACCAATAGTTTACAGCATGAAAATATAGTTTGATTAAGAGATTAATCTTTCTAACTTGAAATCAATTTCATCTCTATTTTTGACTAAAACCAGATAAGCTTCTTTTTTTTTTTTTTTTTTGTAGAGACAAGAGTCTCACTTTATGGCCCTTGGTAGAGTGCCATGGCATCACACAGCTCACAGCAACCTCCAACTACTGGGCTGAAGCGATTCTCTTGCCACAGCCTCCCGAGTAGCTGGGACTACAGGCGCCCGCCACAATGCCCAGCTATTTTTTGGTTGCAGTTCAGCCGGGGCCGGGTTTGAACCCGCCACCCTCGGTATATGGGGCCGGCGCCCTACCGACTGAGCCACAGGCGCCGCCCCCAGATAAGCTTCTTATAAGTCAGACGTCCAGTCTCTTCCCTTACTTAAGCAGTGCATAATTTAACATAGAAAAAGGTGACAGATGATACCGTCAGTTTTTCGTCTCTGCCTATCGCTTTATTGGTCCTAACACATTTAAGATTAACTAGCACATTCATCTCTTATGTTTATTTTTAATGTAATAGTAGAATGTAGTTTTTTCAAAATAGGGCAGTAGGTGCTTGAAGCAAATACATAAAACAAGAACTCTCTTTCTCAGCATGTCCTGGAGTCGTTCTGTCTTCTCTGAGTTCTGATGTCTCCTGGTCTTTTTGTGTAGATGCTGACAGTCCAGTGTTGTGTATCTTAGCAGCTGTGAATTGGGGTTCCCCAGACCTCCCCACTCATAGCTAAGTTTGTTTATATTTGAATTATATTGAGACCTGTTACTTCTCAGTGGAACCATGTAAAAATCTTATTTTATAATTACCTATAAAATATCTTTATACTCATTTGCTCCTGCTTTCCTGCCCTGAAAGAAAAAATTATTGCCTTTAATTAGCTGTTTAAGGATATTTCTTTTTTTTTTTAATTTAGTAAATTTTTTCAAATTTCAAATGGGGGATATATGATTAGGTTACATATTTTGCTTTTGTATTAAAATCTGAGCTGTAGGTATGTCCTTCACCCGGGAAGTGTGCTATATGCTCATATAATGTACCTGTTGGGTGGTATGTTGAAGTATCACATAAAAGTCAGGTTTTGTATTGGGTAGGACTATTTCTCTTAAAACATACAAATATGTTTAGGGTTTTTACTTGTTTGAGGGAGTGAAAACCTTAAAACGTATTTGGATTATTTACCAACGTAGTTGTTTAACTTTTTCAGTGTACCTATGGCAATTTAATGTGTTTTTGAATAGACATTGCTGTTTGCAACTTATTTCCCCATTCAACTTAATCGTATCCTTCTTTTTCCCAGTACAATATTTAATTATACATGTTATGAGATAAATTTATAATTTTTTTTTTTTCTTTTTTTTAGAGACAGAGTCTCATTTTATCTCCTTGGTAGAGTGCTGTGGCGTCACAGCTCACAGCAATTGCCAGCTCTTGGGCTTAGGTGATTCTCTTGCCTCAGCCTCCCAAGTAGATGGGACTACAGGCGCCCGCCAACGCCCGGCTATTTTTGTTGTTGGTGGTGTTACAGTTTGGGCGGGGCTGGGTTTAAACCTGCCATCCTCAGCATATGGGGCCAGCGCCCTACTCACTGAGCCACAGGAACCGCCCAAATTTAGAAAATTGAGTAGGTTTTCAGTCTTCAGTCATGGCAAACTCACTATACCACCTACATTAGAGGTAGAGTTGAACATTCTGTGTGTTTATATCACATTCTTTGCTAAATTATTATTTATGTTTATATTAGTCAGACTTAAATAAGCAGTGTTAATGATTTTGTAGGTTTTCTCATTCTAACACTCATAACATCTTACCAATATCCAGTATCTTTAGCACTTACTGTGATGTCCACCACTCTAAATATGTGCCTTTCATCCACTTTTATTTTTCTATAAGTTTCTTTTCAAAGTCTAGTTCATCATGTTGTTAATGTATATATACACATTGTTGGAAAATCATTTATTTTGAAAGACTATCCTTGCTTAAATTTTGTCTAGAAAATTTGATTTTGCCATGTGTTCTTTAAGTGTGTTCATTTCCAGATTCAATAGATATATTTTAAAATCCTTTAACTTTACAGAAAATTTTAACCTTGCAGTTTTAAGAAGCAGTTCAGTAAAATGGTTTTGTTCAGTCTCCAGATGCCTTGTGTGCCATCAGAACTTGTTAACAAAAGTTCAAAACAAAAGCTGTTTGCCACCTTTTGATTTTATTGTTTGTCATTGTCCTTTTCTTCTCAACTTGCCTTCATTTTCAACATTTTCTTTAAAAAAAAACAACAAAACAAAACCTCAGGTGATTTCTCTGTACCTTCCACTCTTGCTCCTGAAGTTGAATTTGGACATGGAAATGGAAGGGCTTTGTTTGTGTCCTTAATTCCTCTCTCTCTTTATATTCCTAAAGGTAAGAATGAAAACAAATCTTGACATTTTGGTTTTTTTGTTCACTGCCATGATCTGTTGTCTTCATAACCAAATTGACACAGAGGCTCTGGTTTTGCCAGTCTTAGCATGTATTTTATGTTGATGTTTGAGTAGGTTTTGAACCAGCATGAACATTCTTCATTACTCCATCTTGTGTAGTTTTTGGTAGACTGTTCTTTTCTTTTTACAGTAATTTCCCATTTCCTGAAAAATCATTGAATTATTTTTCTAATTGGATGCTGAAGAATGACAGTTACTGAGTCCTTTGAGCTTCTTGGGACATGTAGCTTTCAAAGTGGAGTTCCTTTTGTTTGTGTTTTTAAAAACACTGTTGCTGTCTAATATTTTTTCTACAAACTAAAAAGCTGTTAAGGGACAAGAATGATATATATGAAATGACTTCTATAAAAACACAAGTATTTTCATTTTTCTCTTGCTTATATAACTTAGGTTGGTTTTTGTGTTTTCCATTGCTACTTGGAGTAGCCTCTAAGATCTTCCTGATATGCAGTGCTGTGCATTAAGGTTGTGGAAGTTTTCATAAACAAAAACCTTTGAATCTTGCACTCTTGCCGCTTAATGACTGGCATTACATGCTGTGCCTTGCTGTAATTGTGTTGATTCAGCACTGTGGGAGCTTTCTGTTTTCCTGTGAAAACAATTTTATTATGAGGAATAACTTCAGAAATAAGGACTGTAGACACCTTTTGAATTTAATGTCCTCAGAGTTCCTTCTTCTTTTTTTTTTTAATGTTTATAGGTGAAAGGTATGATCCTGAGCCCAAATCGAAATGGGATGAGGAGTGGGATAAAAACAAGAGTGCTTTTCCATTCAGTGATAAATTAGGCGAACTGAGTGATAAAATTGGAAGCACAATTGATGACACCATCAGCAAGTTTCGGAGGAAAGATAGAGAAGACTCTCCAGAAAGATGCAGGTATTAACACTTTGTCTCCTGGGTTGCTTAGAAAGGGTGCTAAATTTATGCAGCTGGATTTTGGCGGGTGGGGATGGGGGGGTTGTTGTTTTTGTTTGGGGTATTGGCATTACCTAAAGTTTGGCTGTTTCTTTAGAACAATTTTAGGTTCACAGAAAAATTGTGGGTAAAGTACAGGGAGTTGCCTTGTACCCATCTCTCCTTCTTCACAGGTTCTCTTGTTATTAACATCTTACTTAACATCTTACATTGTTATGGTATATTCATTAGCAATGGAGAAACCCAAGTCATAGTTTACATTTGGTCTCACTGTGTTGTATAGTTCTGTAGGTTTTTACAGACGTGTAATATACACCATTACAGTGTCATATAGAATAGCTTTACCGCCATAAAAATGCCCTGTGTGAAAGTATGAAGCAGTTCGTGAATTTGCAAATCATCCTTACACAAGGCTGTGCTAATCTTCTCTGTCTCATTCCAGTTTTAGTACATGTGCTGCCAAAGCGAGCACTGTGCAGCTTCTTTTAAGATGCTAAGTCAAACATTATTTACAGTTAGTATTGATATATCTTCCTTCATATTGTCTGTGTCCACTTATTTCTGAAGTTGATCATGTGTCCTGTACATTTTTATTCAAGCTATGTAATTTTGGGGGGAACATTTCTCTTTCTTTTTTTGAGACAGAGTCTCTCTTGTCTCTCAGGCTTGAGTGCCATAGCATCAGCCTAGCACATAGGAACTTCAGACTTCTGGATTCAGGCGATCTTCTTGCCTCAGCTTCCTGAGCACATGCCACAACACCTGACTAATATTTTCTGTTAGGCTGGTCTCAAACTTTGTAATATTTTTCCCCAGTAAAAACTTTTACAGGTTATTTTGTATTTGGACATCAGATCAAGAGATGTAAGATATTCTTGAGGCATAATGAAGTTTATATATGTAAGCAAAAGTTAAAGGATTTGATTTAAAATTTAATTCTTCCCATGATATTTCATTATGAGTCTGTGCTGGTGTGTGCCAGGAAAATAATACCAGTGGATTTTGAACTAAAATTTTTAAGTGTAGACCTATATTTTTATAAACTACATTTTCTGATGGCAGGCATTTATATTTAGTTTTACATAAAACAATACTTGGAACTTTGTAGCATTAACCTTTCGTTCTTACCTACCAGTATAGCTATAAACTGATTTTTCTGTCAGTTTAAAGGGCAATGTGTATAACACTTAATTTGCAAAGCAAGTTTTACAATGCCTTTATCATTTGTGCCTTACAATATTTCTATTAAACAGGGCAGAGCAAGAATTTACCCTTCTGTTTTAGAAGCAAAACTAGAGACGTAGTCAGACCCTGTGGACTTACCTAAAGTAACACAGTTAGTGATGGAACCAAGCCTTCAAGTGAATTCTTATGACTAAATATCCCCCACCCCCAAAGTCTTAATAGTTAAGATTTAGAGATCACTAGAAAAGAACAATACATATTTTTTATTTTCTGAAAGTTTCAATGTTTATTAAATTCCTATAATGCCTCTTTTTTCAAGACTTTTTCTGGAATGTAATCTTTGAAGAGCCAGAACTTACTTTTTAGCACTTTGGATACTTTTATTTAATAACTACATTTGTTGCTTTTTTAAATACTGAAACAGTATGAATATGAAAATTATAAATACTAAAAAAAAAAAAAGAAAAGAAAGTTATAAATACTAAATATAGGTTGGGAAGGATAGTGTCTACTTCAAACATTCTACTGTTTTTTTCTCATTTTTGTTTTTGTTGTCTTTTTGTGTAAGTTTTTGGCCTGGTTTGGAAAACACAGTAGCCCTGTATTCTGCCATATATTTCTTACAGAAGTATGAAAATCGGGTAGTTGTAGGCTGGTTGGAGATCTACTGTGTGTATTCGTATATTGTTACTTTCTTTCCTTTGTCCCACCATCCTCAGTTTTGCTTTTCTTGCTTTGTCTATCTCTTTATTTTTCTGTTTCTCCCTTAATTTCTTCTATGTTACCTCTCAGATAGGATCTCTTAGAGTTTCCGAATTTTTTTTTTTTTTTTTTTTTTTGCAGTTTTATGCTGGGGCTGGACTTGAACCCCCCGCCTCTGGCATATGGGGCGGGTGCCCTTCTCCTTTGAGTCACAGGCACTGCCCCGAGTTGCTGAATCTTTTATGTAGAGTATTAGGTTTAAAAAATTGAAGATATGGTGAATATGATTTATTATAGTAAGAACGGGAACACACTAGGGACTTTTCATCTGAGAGTGTTTGTGAGAAAAGAGTAAATTTTTAGACAAAGTTGCATGTTACCTCCGCATATTACCAGAATTTCAGACTTTTTAGTTCATTATTAGATTCAGGAATTCTTGATTGGATATGAAGCTTCCATTTCATTGGATATGAAGCTTCCATTTCATTCTGTGCTGGTCAGATTTATATTTTCAACTTGTAAATACATTACCTTGCACAGAAATAAAATTGGGTACAAAAAGGTAAAAATTTCAGTTTTACAAAAAGAGCTGATAATGGGAATCTAGATCATTTGTTGTTGAGAAATTAGTAAGAGCTCGTGAACATTTATAGAACTTATAGGTTCCTTAAAATGCTTACATGTAAAAATGTGTTTAACCCCTTTGCTCTGTGTGGGAAGTCATTCTTTTTGATCCTGATTTATGCAAATTCCAAATAGGTTTGTATTTAAGTAAAAATTGCTTTAGATTAGTCTGAGTTAAACTGCATTAGTAATAGTCATGGTTTAAAGGAGAATTTTAAGCATTTTACTCCAGGATATTTATAAATTAAACCACCTACTCTAAAATTAAGTAATAGAGGTAATGGAACATATTTCAAGTAATTTTTCTCTGTCCTATTTGCACCAGGAAAAAACCCAGTGCCTTATTACTAGTGAACAGACAAGTGCTGATATTTTCATTCCTAGCATATGAAAAACTCAGTTTTTTACTTTTTAGTTTTCTTTTTTCTTTTTTGTCTTTTTTGCAGTTTTGGCCAGGAGTTTTATTTTTTCTTTTGTACTATTATTAAAAAGAAAAAAAAAAATTTCTGAATGTGCCTGAAAGGGAATTACTTTAAATACAGATAAGTTTTTTGTTTTTTTTTTTTTGTAGAGACAGAGTCTCACTTTGCCACACCCTCAGTAGAGTGCCATGGTGTCACAGGACTCACAGCAACCTCTATCTCTTGGGCTTAGGCGATTCCCTTGCCTCAGCCTCCCAAGTAGCAGGGACTACAGGCGCCCAACACAACGCCCGGCTGTTTTTTGGTTGCAGTTCAGCCGGGGCTGGGTTAGAACCCGCCACCCTCGGTGTATGGGGCCGGCGCCCTACTCACTGAGCCACAGGCGCCACCCTACAGATAAGTTTTTTATAAAGTAATTTCCATACTTATGTAAAAGTTTGATCTCTTGATACTATAGTAAAATAGAGCTCAGTTGTAAAGTGTATTACCTCATGTTTTTCTTCACTTGCAGATGAGAATTTAATCATTTAAAGTCAGGATAGTATTTAAAAAGTATCTATTGATATTATAGATATGTGCATGAGTATATGAAAGTTATGACAGAATTGTGTTATTAAAGCAACTATAGCCATTTGCATTTCAAGAAAATGTTCATCAAATGCAGATATTTGAACTACTGGGGTCTCATCAGTTGATTATGACCTAATCCTGCAATTTTATTTTTAATTAATCTTTATGTCTATAATAAACAAAAACTCGAGTTATTTCAGACATTCTATTTGCACACATTTAGGTAAATGCTTTTTTTGTAGCAGCGTTTTAGACTTACCTAAAAGAGGCTTCTGTGTGTTCCCACTTCCCCTCCCCAGCATACACATACCATTATTTGGATAGCTTAGTAACATTCTGTTGATCCCTGTCAAATAGTCAAAGTATGGAATTTTGGAGTTACTTCATTTGAAATTCTTTAGTTCAAATCACTGAGGACTCTATTTTTTAAAATCCCAAGTCTTATTACTTACTTTATCTCTAATATCTTTTAGTGACAGCGATGAGGAAAAGAAAGCAAGAAGAGGCCGATCTCCCAAAGGTGAATTCAAAGATGAAGAGGAGACTGTGACGACAAAGCATATTCATATCACACAGGCCACAGAGACTACCACAACCAGACACAAACGTACAGCAAATCCTTCCAAAACCATTGATCTTGGAGCAGCAGCACATTACACAGGGGACAAAAGTCCAGATCAGAATCCTTCAACCCATACACCTCAGTCTTCAGTTAAGGTGGGAATGGCAGGAGTTTACACATTATACATGGTTTTATTTTTATAAACTACTTTTAGCATCCTTGCATTTCTAGGCAGTCATATTAATTATATATCATCTGGCATGAATATTACTCAGAGTCATTAATAATAAGAAATCTCTTTGGGGGAAGAAACCTGTCCAATTGCTGAGTGGTTGTCTATGCACTTTCTATGAAAGTGGAAATGACACTCTTGATTCATTCAGGGAAGGTTATGAATCAGAAGCATCTCTTTCCTCCTTGACACCACTAGTTGTTATCAAGCATAAGTAGATTCACTAAGGAAAACATTGGGAGTACTTCCAAGTTTTAAGAAATGACAAAAGAGGGACTAAGAAGGTATATAGGGGAAATGATCTCATTTAACATAAGAGATGATGCCTCTAAAGGAAGGCTTATTTGCCTTGAGGTCATTGCTGATAAGTATCAGGGAGCACTGCCTCTATATCTTTGTTTTTATTTACCATAGAAATTACTTACTAGGTAGCTACCCGAACAGTGGTCTTTTAGACTGAAACCTGCCAAAGACGAAGATTTGTTCTAGAAGACTAAATTGTTATTTGTGTCATGTTTTTTTTTCTTTTTCTTTTTTTCTTAAGAGATAAGATCCTGATGTGTCACTGAGGCTAGAGTGCAGTGGCATGCTCATGGCTTACTGCAGCCTTGAACTCCTATGCTCAAAGTGATCCTAGTACCTCAGTTTCCC
Organism: Nycticebus coucang; assembly: GCF_027406575.1. Lineage (NCBI taxonomy): Eukaryota > Metazoa > Chordata > Mammalia > Primates > Lorisidae > Nycticebus > Nycticebus coucang. Next base: position 59,638,877 of record NC_069796.1, on the reverse strand, counting down.
ATTTGACCAGAACTATGGAAGTGTACTATCACACACAGCTAATTTTAAAGATTTTTTGTAGGGACCAAGTCTTGCTGTGTTGCCCATGTTGCTCTCAAACTCCTGGGTTCAAGCAGTCCTCTGGCCTTGGCCTCCTAGAGCTCTCTGATTATAGTTGTGAGCTGCCACACCCAGCCATAATGCAATCTTTCTAGTTTTAATGAAAATCTCAAAATTATAACTCAATTTTAGCTGTAAAGAGGGAAAATGGCTTTGTTATTTCTTTATGGTCTTAGATTTTCTCTCCTGTGGATACACTTAGCTTACGGATAGCAGAATGTGGTAGATAGTTATAATAATTAGAACCCAAATACGTAATGACTGTCATGGAGAACTCATTTAAGGTTGTATAAGGAAAATCATTCTAACTCTAATTTTTTAAAAAATAAATTGTGATTTGTATTTCATATCTTAAAGGATTTAAATTAGCAATTTGTAGTATAGTTTGAAAATATTTCACTCTACCATAAATATTTTATATATGTAGTATAAAGTTTTGTTTTTTATTGTGGAAGAAATATATCTAGAAGGCTGACATTTTTTAAAAGATAGCTACCTACTTTGGATCTCTTAGTATAGAGGTCTTTTTGGACCACAATGTAATATTTTAATCAAAGCTTAAGGTAACATGCCCAAGAATTTACAGTATTTTTCTGTCACCTAATAATTGAATTCTAACTTAACATGCATGTTTTGAACATTTAAGACATAGATATCCAGGGAGCTTAGTACTATGGAGAAGACAATAATATTATTACAAGTACACAGTTTAGTTTGGGAACTAAATATGAAATAGCCAGGCACGTTGGCTCATGCCTGTAATTCCAGCACTCTGGGAGGCTGAGGTGGGTGGATCACTTGAGCTCACAAGTTCGAGACAAGCCTGAGCAAAAGCAAGACTCCCATCTCTAAGAAACTAGCTGGGTATTGTAGTGGGTGCCTGTAGTCCCAGCTATTCCGGAGGCTGAGGCAAGAGGATCACTTTAGTGCAAGAGTTTATGAGGTTGGTGTAAGCTGTGACGCCATGGCACTTTACCAGGGGCAATAAATAGAGACTGTCTCAAAAAAAAAAAATACGAAATAGATGTCAAGGTGTATCATACAACACTAATACAGAAGTTAGAATTATGCTAATTTCTGTGGTATATAAACAAGAAGTATTACTAAAGTTTATGAAATTTTAGAGCTGGATAAGATCTTGGCCTTTAATCCAGTGGATCTCAATCCTTGGACTGGTTTGGGGAGTTCTCTTAAGGTGTTAACAGACCAGGGTCTCGCTCTGGGCAGTTATGAGTCAATATTTTGCATCCGGCTAAGACATGTTTATTTTTGAATGCTAGGGCATTTTTTTCTTAAATGATTCTGATAGAAAGCATAAAGATTTGAGTGGGATCTGAGAGGTATGCGAGTGAAATTCAGTAAGAAAAGAAATGAGTTAGGAGAAAAGACAATGGATGTTAGGCACTTTTATACCACTGGGAATAGGATGACTTAAAATTGCTTACTGGCTCTCCGTAATGACTCAAGATCAGTACTCTTTTTTTTTTTAACCCCTCTGGAAAACCAAATCTATCCTTACTAAGGTAATTATAGGTATTTGTGTCTACACTAGAAGTTAGAGATGGGTAGAGCTGATTTTGGAAAAAAATGATAGGAATGTTCCTAAGCTTATTAGTTATGTTGTTTTCAGACTTCAGTGCCTGGCAGCAAGTCATCTGGTGACCTTGTTGATCTGTTTGATGGCACCAGCCAGTCAACTGGTAAGCTTCTACTTTGGCTCTTTTCCTTTTAGTGATGTTGGTTTCAGTCATTTTTTTAAATGCCAGATAAAAGATATAATGAAAAATAAAATTATTTATTTACACTAGATTTATTTTTTACGTGAACTAAGTTAGCATTATTTGGGGAGGGAATTGCTTAATTGCCTAAAATAAGGGAGAAGAGTGCTTAAAAATTTGGTGATCTCTTCTCTTTCTCTCTCTCTTTTTCTCTTAATTTCTTTAGTACCCATGGCTTTTACCACTCTTTGGAACTGTTGTTATTTTTGTTTATCTTTTTATATATGCATTAATTTCTGTAAGTTATTCTTTAACAGAAATTATACTCTGTTTATACCTTTTTCTGAACCTCAGACCTAGCAAAACCTTGTTTGTGGTAGATAGTCAATAAATATTGGAGAATATTGGAGACATCACTAAAATACATATGTTTTAATGACTCCTTATATGTAACGTGTGCTTCCTCTCTAATTAACAAGAAGTGGTATTTTAAGGTATTACATACTTATGAAATTTTCCACAATCAAAGATTTTGGAGTCTATAGTTCCGATTTTTGCTTTCTTTAGATTAACTTGGAGAAACAACAAATTGCTCTAAAACTGCCTCATTTGCTTTTTTTATAAGCAGAATGTACTGCTGTGCACATTTTACTGTTTTTTCCTAAATCTTTATTCTGGGCAACATGGGCATACCTAAGTTCATTTAACTTTCCATTCATTTATTCATCAATTATTTGTGGAGCCAGGCTGTAGTTCAGGTGATTGTAAAACAGAACTCCTGCCTTCATGGAAAGGTCAAGTGGAGGAAGTAATCATTAATCAAGAATCAGAAATAGTTACTTATTTTTCAATATACGTAATGCTTTGGACTTCCTGTGAAAAGTGTATAACTACCTACCAAACATGTTTTAAGATGGTTACAGCAAAGGAAACAATATTTTCTTTTAGATGAGATTTGATGATTTCCAATATATAGTATTTAACACTTCATAAATTGTTTCCAAGAAAATTGGTATTTTTAGGGTTGTATTGGATGATTATGGAGTTCTAATAAACTACTGTGTTACATGTCAAAGCAGCTCAAGAAATACAGCTTCCATTTAAAGACAGTCTTTCCAAGCCTCATTTCACATTAAAATGTAGACAGTAAGATGGAGGTATAACTAATGTGCAAAGTAAATATGTTATTCTCACTTATGTGTGATTTTTCAAAGCTGAATTGTTTCTAAGCTTCTAAAATTAGCATTTTATGTCAATGATGAAAATAAGTTTTCATTGATAGTTTAGTACATTTAATGTAATATATAAGTCTCCTATTATTTTCTTTTTCTTGCCTAGCATAAAATTCTTGGACTGGGAGTGAACATAGGACATCTGGATTGACCTACTTTCTGAGACTCAATTTCTTTCCCTTTTTTCTATAACTGTAACTGTTTCTAAAATTATTCTGTAAACTTTATTGGTTTGTAATGCCTAAGGTTACGTACAACGACATTAGTTGTTTAACAGTTTCTGTGATGTCTTTTTGTATGTTTAAGATTTGAACTGTAGAATTAACTGGTAGGCAGCTTGTAGTCATGTAATATAGACATGATGTCACAGAATATCAATTATTTTGGACTTACAGTATGAAATATTAAAGCACCCCTTTTGTGCATTGTGGAAAGTTCTAATGGAGCAATCAGAGAAGAATTAACTAGGAAAGTCAGATGATGTAACTTTTTTCCTCAGTGATCTCGAGATTGCTTTGAGCAAACAGAGAGAATTATTAAATACCAATATGCTTTCTTTACGTGGCAAGAAACCTTTGAGTGGTTTTTCTTCTCCAGTGCAAACAGTAGATTGACTAATTGATAGAAGTAGTAATTGTTATTACTATAATAATTGAGACAAAGTTTGAATGAAATCTGGAAGGTCTCTTGACTTAAGGTTTATTTTATCTTAATAAAAAGCAATTGAATGTGGACTGACATCAAAAGTGGTTTTAAAGTTGTCTTCTATTTGAAACAGTGTATTTAACTAAAGTTTTTTTAGATCTCCCTCCAGTCAGAACATAAATTAGTTACCCCCAATCTCTTTAAATTTCTTAATGATATATTTTAAATTAAATTCAGCAGTGAAAGAAAATTAGATATTAAATCAGTAGCACCTACACATGAGAAGTGTAAGAATCCACCACATTAACATTGCTATTTGGTATCTCATTTGGGTGTCATTTACCAGATGTGCCCATATTTATAATAGTACCATCCTGTGAGTACTATGAACATGAACTGTAAAGCTAAGCAGATACTGCGTCTGTACCACTCAACAGATAAATACATCCTCTTAGAAAATGCTCAGATTTTCTTCTTTTGTGTTTGGGTTAGTACATTTTTCTTATTAGCGTCTTCAAAAGTATATATGATAAAATCTTTCTGAAATATCTTACCAAGTTTAAAAATACATATGTGAATACCAGAGAAAAGAGTGCTTAGGCAAAAAAATATACATATGGGAAAACTAATCATTTATCAAGATTTACTTCAGACTATCTCGATAAATGTCCCATTGTTGGTGATATTCTTTTAAAATCTATACTCAAATGCTGTTTTGGTGGCTTTTACATGTACTACATTTCTAAATAAACATTTTAAGAAATGAGTAACAATTTAAAGTACAGTTGTGCGCTGCGTAATGGTGTTTCGGTGAAGGATAGACCACCTATGTAGCCATAATCCTATTAGAATCTAATACTGTACTTTTTTACCTTTTTTATGTTTAGTTAATGTTCAGATACAGAAATACTTCCTATTTTGACACAGTTGCTTACAGTATTTAGTACAGTAACATGCTGTAGCCTAGGCTATGCTATATAGGTGTGTAGTAGGCTATGCTATCTAGGTTTGTGTAAGTACACTCGTGTTGTTCTTACAATGACAAAATCACCTTGTGTATCTCTCAGAACTTATCCTCATCATTAAGGGATGCATGACTATATTTGGAAAAGAAGCCAATTAGTAATAGAATGCCAAAAGCTATTTTGTTTCTTTTTTTAGTATATCTCACTCCTCTAAAAAGAAGTCCAAGTTGCCTCCTTTGTCTCTTTGTAATTAAGAAATTTAGGAAAAAAAACAAAAAGAAATTTAGGTTTAATTATCATACTATTATACAAGATATTTCTAGTAAAATAAAGGAAGAAAAGTACACCATAATCAGTGCAAATAAAAAGACTTTATTTGCAATATATTTTGAATTCTTTTTTTAAGTTAAAAAAACATTTGAAAGAATTAAGGTATATTAATCCACAATGTTTATTATATTTATATTAAAACCTGTTACTTTGTACCCATCACTCTCTTGTTGAAGATATTTACATAACTAAGGTGGAACAGTATATTTATATAAATATGTAAATATTCACCTTGATATATCCTCAGTATACCAAATTATATATCAGAATTGGATGGGAGTGTCTCTAGTTTTAAGCCAAATTTACTAAAAATAAAAATTTTTAAATATATTCTCCTTTTCACTTATGAAAAGTAAAGCATGAAAAAAAAGTAAAGCATGCTCAAATAGGTGTAAAAAAATTCATAGACATACAAATTATTTTAGTGAATATTCTTTTTTAAATACATTTGCTGCATATTCAGTCAATACATTAAGTATTTATTATGTGGCAAGTCTTTTTCAGTCTTTTGGGTAGGGGCTTTTCTTTTCTTTTCTTAACTTTTTTTTTTTTTTTTGGTAACTTTTCACCCCAAATCTCATGACCATTTGCTTATGAGAACTGGTATTATTTTTCAAAAGTTTTTACTCCTTTATAATCTTATAACCTATACTATAATTTTTTTAACCAATCAGTCCTTTGTTTTCTAGAGATTAGGTTTTGGATTTTTTCCAAATTTTTCTCTGTTATAAAGTAGCATAACAGCACCCTTATAAACCTCCCACTTTGGTAAGGAGAAGATAGTATTTCATCTTATTCTGCAACTGATTGATGACTGAGTTTGAACTTTTCATATTTTTTATAGATTAGTTGCGAATTGTCTATTCATGCCCTTTGTCCATTTATTTCTATTGAGGGTATTCATCCTTACTAATTTTTCAAACCTCTTATATATTACAGATGGTAATTCTTTACCATGTATTTATAAATTTTTTGCACTTTATATTTCATTAATTTTATTTATATTAGAATTCTTCTTGCAAAATTCAGGGTTTTTGTTAATGTAATCTGTATTAAATTCTTTGTTGAAGAAATTTTTCATTTGTAGTTTAAGCACTGTCTAGGTTAGCTATATTTTCTTGTTCACAGTATTGCTTTGGAAAATACATGTTCCCAGCTGGTGATTGTACATAACCTCCTTGCTGCCCTGAAAAGGCAGATGGAAATGGTTCATTTATAATGATAGCTCTCATGTGGGAATCTTGAAGGATAGCTGTTGTGAAAATTAGCAGTCTTCCGAAGCATGTAGCAATTTTTGGTAGACTCTTTTATTTACATTCCCTTAGAAATTAGCTCATAAAATGCATAAGTATAGAAAATTTCTTTGGAATTTGTTATGAATATCATACATAAGAGATATGGATAGTCCTAGGAGAGCAAAACTTTTCCTAAATAAAATAAAATTAATTTAAATTTTTGAGACAGTTTTCAAAGCTGATGGTCACATTGTATAAAGTACTTTAAAAAATTAGAGAAAAAAATTAAATCCATTTCAAGAAAGGTGGCTTTTATTTGTAAAATAGCTATGTGTTAGGTTTCTGTTCTTCAGTCTGAATATTCTTAAATTAGATATTTTAAAATCAAACTCCCTGTAGTATGGATAAAGAGGAGTGCATATTTGCTGTAGATAAATTATGAACATCATGCAATTTCAGTTTAGGTGGTAGGAGAGTTGGAGCAGCAAAATCACCAAATTGGATATTTATTTGAAATGTTAAATTTAGGATACTTCAAAAAACAAAAGTTTTTAACCCATTTTGAAGACGTGATCTACAATATTCAGTGCTTTTATTCCCAACATGAATTTCTTTGTAGTCTAGACTGGATAAGAATTGAAAATCTTGGGCGGCTCCTGTGGCTCAAAGGAGTAGGGTGCTGGCCCCATATGCTGAAGGTGGCAGGTTCAAACCCAGCCCCGGCCAAAAACTGCAAATAAATAACTAAATAAATAAATAAATAAAAAGAATTGAAAATCTCTAACTTGTTCGGCATAAAAAATTACATATTGATGTTTATTCACTGCTTGGGTGAAGCAAATTAAAATAATCCCCGGTTTTCAAATCTCTTAATGTTATAGTTAATTAACTATTAATATCATTCTATTACTCAACATTATATTTTGGCCAATATTTTTAAAACAGACATTATAGAAAACAGCTTATGAATATTAGTAACTATTAGCAACATTCCAGCAACATTCATTTCCTTGCTAGATTTTTATTAATATTCGTGCTTGTTTATATATTTTAAAATGATAGTTCATTGATCTTCTCTGCTCCCTGTCACATTTTATCACAATACATGTACTTAACGGAAGAAAAGCCAAATTACTGGGGTATTATTACCTTTTGAGATGAAGTAAAAATTTGATTCATAAGCTGTAGTATTGGTAGAATTGGAGAACTGTTGCTATGGTTGGCATTAGTTCTCAGGTGAGTGAGGATATATGTATATGTGAACATGTTCATCTATAATATGGTAAAGAATGAGGAATTATGCCTGCTGATAGCTGACTATATAGTAAATGTGCATTAAAAAGAAATACCAGGTACACATGTATGAGGAACTGATTTGTTCCTTTTATTACTGCTGGCCATTTATTAAGAATGGGCGATGGTTCTCGTTTAATTAACCCAGTTAAGTGTAGCAGATGGGGCAGAATGTCTTGCAGTGATAAGGCAATTCAGAAATGGCACCAGATGTTGGAAGCTGTCCCTAGTGGTGTTTGAGTGCAGCCCAGATGTTCCAGTCCCACCTGGCTAGTTTCTAAGCACTGCAGGCTAAGCATCTGTGATGTAACCTATATAATGTTCGCATAACACTAAAAGCACCATAATTGAACTGCTACTGTAGACTTCTAAGGTGGTGACTCTTAAGAGGTGAAATCTTTAAGGACAGACAAAAAATAAGGACACCTATTTAAGGTTTTATAGATCTTTGGCTATTTCATTGATAATTGAGTTGGAGAAAATGGAATATTAAAGCTTGTTCTGTTATTCAAATTCTAAACAAAAGTAAATCTTCTTACCTATGTAGGATTTACAAATACAAATGTAAAAATGTGATGTTAGACACAGAAAATAATTTGTAGACTTAACGATTTGGATCTAACCCCTTTAAAGACGTCAGTCTAGAAGTAGCAGGAAGCTATTAGTTTTCCATGCATTTAACATACAAATGCTGTATTTATTCTTTTATGGAGTAAACAATAGAAAAATAGTCCCCCTAAGTCATCACGTTGATTTTTCTCCCCATGTCTGTTTAAATTGATTGTTTTACAAATCAACTTAAAAGTTTTTCCTCTACTTTTACTTTTAAACAGAAAATCTGTCCCGTTTTATTTATCTCTTGCTTTCTAATTCTTTTTTTGTTGTTTATTTACTGTGTATTTGGTTTATTCTGTGCCTTTTTTGAGGAAGTTATAAATATCTTGACATTTTCTTTCAAAAATACCACTTCATATATCTCCTTAAAGGGATATCCTCCTTTATAATCATAATATAATTATACTTGAGATTTATTATTAAAAGAATGTCTAGTATACAGACTATATTCAGATTTCTCCAGTGTCTCAATTCTGTCAGGGTAGCACTTAAAAATCTCAAGTCTTATCAAGGATTATGCCTTTCATTTATTCGTCTTGTGAATATCTTATTCCACAGCAAATTTTACTCATTGGTATCCATTAAAAATTCTTATAAAGAATATAATTGGATAAACTGTACATGGGTCACTACAAAAGTTTTAAAACAGACTGTGGTATGGTCTATTATTTCATTTCCAAGAAGCAGAGTTGACAAAGAATCAAATCAGCATCCTTTCTGATTTGCCGGTGCAAGTTTCAATGTGCTCAGAGTGATTTCCACGATGCGACATAGATGTCTGTGGCTTCAGGTGGCAGGTGCGGTGCTGCAGGGAGCACTGTCGGCAGTCCCCGCTCCGTCAGAGAACTGGCTTAGCTCACTGCCACATAGCATGGCACGCAGAGGATGTGCACGTGGGGCAGGGAGATCACACTCAGTCTGGAACGTGGAGGTCACTGTGTGCAAGTAAATGTCATGGGCAGGAAGACCAAGTGTTCTGTCAGCACAGATGGCCCAAAGCAGACTCAACAAGGGCAAAATCCTTACAGATTTTGTTTCTTGATTTTTATCTATTTCAAAACTTTCATAATGGCTCACATAAATCCATGTCATATTTGTGAAATATTAGGGAGAGCTAACAGTAACTTTAACTACAGATGTAGTGTCATTTGTTTTATTAGATACAGAGCTAGAGATCTAAGTCTGTAGTAGCTTACAGGTGTACAGTGACATGAAAATCTAGGTCAATAAGCTTTTGTGAGGTGCATAGGACTTCTAATGTTGGTTATTTTTTGCGCATGCTAAAATGGCTTCCTGAAATTGTTACAATTGTTTTCTAGTTTTAACAGTTTAACTTTTTCCTCATTTTTAACTTTTCTAGGAGGATCAACTGATTTATTTGGGGGATTTGCTGACTTTGGCTCAGCTGCTGCGTCAGGCAATAATTTCCCTTCCCAAGGTACGATGCGATTTGATTAGCCAGAAAGTGGAAGGTTATCAAAACAACAAAACTCAATGCCCCTCAAACTGGCTTTTTAAATCTTTCTCCCTATAGAATTTATAATTCATAATTCCTAAAGAATTTATTCACAATGTAGTTTATTAGCCAACTGTCTTAAATGTATTAAATGAGTTAATATGGTTGCCAACGACACAGGTGCAATCTAAAGAAAATTGTATTCATAAATGACTTTTCTTTAGCTTTTGGAAGTGGAGGATGTTAATAAATAGAAATAACCTCAATTTAGTAGCAAGAATATTAATGGTTTATGTTTAGTTTTTGGCTTATGTGATTTTCATGAATGAAAGTTAGGGACATTGGAATTGAGAAAACTATCTTACTAAAATTTATTCCTTTGCAATTTAGATATCTTGAGAGCATTGTTTTTCCTGAAAAATAGCTTCATTTTGACATACCTTAAAATAGTGAGCATTTAAGCCTCAGACAAAACTTTCTCACTCTTAGATTAGAATAGAAATTTTTTAAAAATACTAACATCCAAGCAGAGTGTAGACTTAAACATCAAAGATTGAGGTGAAGGATTTATCTTTTTTCCTTTCTTAATTAATATTTTTTACCTTATTACCTCTGCCATATACTATAGAAGCTGTTTAACTTTATGAAAATACTTTTCACTATTCTTTATGAGGGTAAAGCAATGTCTATAGAAGAATGTAGAATAGGGCTAAAGTTCATTATTAATTTTTTTTTCATTTTTAGACTGTAGTTTTTTAAAATTTAGCTATGAGAATCTGAATTAGTGTTTTTTTCATTTAAAATAAAATCTATTGCTGTTATATTAATCTAGATTAAAATTTATATTTAGTAATGTCTGCTTTAGGTTTGTAAGGAGCTAGGAAAAAAGATGCAAAGCTTTTAATGTGGTTAGAGGTAATTTTGACAGCCTACTTTTATAAATTCCAAGTATTTCCCAGAAACCAGAATTGTTGAGTAATTAACTGCTTCATTTTGAAAGTATGATTATGCCTTCTAAGGGTTGATAACTAACTTTAGGCAAATCAAAATGGAAGATAAACATTGCCCTAATTTTACAGACTCCCTGTGTAATTCTCAAGAGTTTTTATGTGTGTAAAGTTGCCTACTATGCAAATAATTTGAATATGTTAATGTTGCCTAAATAATACATCTCTCCATCTGTATGCATGTGATTAATATAACCTGATCACCATTATACAGAGGGTTGAAACTGTTGCTACCGTGATTAATCATTGCTAAACAATATATGCTCTACTAGAAATCTCTTCCTCCCATGATTAATCATCTCAGATGCTAAGTTTTCAGATGGTGTAACACATTTTGCCACAGTTTCCATTCATATTCTGCTTAATAGATCAAGCAAGTAGAAAATCAGCATGAAGTTTACCTTTATCCAGCAGCCTTACTTAAATTAATTTAAATTGTTTGAGATACAGAACTAACTGTAAAACTCCTCCTTGAGCCACAGGTGCTGCCCCATAAAACTCCTAATGTACTCTCTTTTGTAAAAAAGATCAAAAGTAGGTTTTAGTAAAACCCTGAGGTAATGAATATTAGACTAATTTTTATATTAAATTGTTCATGGAGCTTGGGGTTTCTAAGTGAATTAATTTTCCTTTTTGAGGGTGCTTACATTTTAATATGGTAATGGAAGAATATAATTTTAAAGACTTCATGTTATTCTCTTTTGATATTTAGCATAAGAAGACACTGTATTGCAGCAGTTGGTTACCTTTTAGGCTAGACAAAATGTATTTTCAAGTTGTAAACAAACATGGAGTGCAAAGAGATGGTGTTAATTAACTTGGAAATCAATACTATTTGCTTTCAGATGATAGTTTTTTTTGGTAGCTCTTTACCTTTTGCTTTTTCAACTTCCATTTATTCATATTTATCTGTTTGTTTCTTAAGCAAAGGTTTATTTACTTAGATATGGGTATAGTCTAGCAAAAATTTTTTTACAAAGTATCACTTGCCTTTATAATCATTGGGTTCCTCATGGTTAATATTACGTATACAAAATATATAGAAGCTTGACTTACACTTTTTTGTGGCATACCTAAAGGAAAGAAGAGTGTAATGCTGTGGCTCTCACCTGGGTTTTCTCAATTAATTCAAAGTAACAATAACAAACCTTACGTGGTACTTGCTACGTATTATATTATTTAATTTTCACAACTTAAATTTTAAAAGTTAGGTACAGAGGTTAAATAATTTGCTTATGCTTACAAAACTAGCATCGTGGCTCATGCCTGTAATCCTAGCACTTGGGAGGCTGAGGTGGGTGAATTACCTGAGCTCATGGGTTTGAGACCAGCCTAACACAGAGCAAGACCTCGTTTCTAAAAATAGCTGGGAGTTGTGGCGAGCGCCTGTAGTCCTAGCTACTCCGGAGACTGAGGCAAGAGAATAACTTGAGCCCAAGAGTTTGAGGTTGTTGTGAGCTATGATGCCATGACAATGCTAAGGGCAATAAAGTGAGAGTCTGTCTCCCAAAAAAAAAAAAAAAACAAACCCAAAAAACAACAGGCTGGTCACAGTGGCTCATGCCTGTAATCCTAGCACTTGAGAGGCCGAGACAGGTGGATCGCCTGTGCTCACAGGGTCAAGACCAGCCTGAGCAAGATGAGACCTCGTCTCTAAGAATAGCCAGGCGTGGTGGCAGGCGCCTGTAGTACCAGCTACTTGGGAGGTTGAGGCAAGAGAATCACTTAAGCCCAGGAGTTTGCAGTTGCTGTGAGCTATGATGTCACTGCACTCTGCCAAGGGCAACAAATGAGACTCTGTCTCAAAAAAACAAAACTAGTAAGATATAAAATCTATACTTTAAATCAGTACAAACTCTGGATTAATTATCAATTTTTATATTGAATGCATGTAATATAAAATATAATCGCAATTATACCTTAAAGTATAATGATAGGCTTTTGTTTCTCTTTTGGTTTTTTTCATTTTCAGTTTACTTTACCTTTTCAATGTATATATATTGAACAGTCTTAGTTGAAGCAACCAGTGTACTACGGTTATGCCATGACTATAGCCATTGTGTTGTAAAGGGAAGCATGGCCAAAATCAGCAAGAGCTCCTTAACCCTACTCTTAATTTTATTAGGTCTTTTCCTCCATGCTTTTCTGTTTTGTTTTGTTTTGTTTTTTTTAAATAACTTTAACCTTGTGATTTAGGGGTTCTAAAAATTATATGAGATAGTATAAGTTGTAATTTGATTTCTCCTAAACCAAATAATGAATGAACTAAATGAGTTGAATTCTCTAATTTTACTGAGTTTCTTCTTACATGAGGATTCTGGAGCTCTCAGCAAAAAATTTAACTAGTTTAGAGTTTCCTCTTTGCTTTTCAGAGTCTCAGGCTAGATCATATTTATTCAGGTGGAAGCATATTTGATGTACAAGCTTGGCTGAAGGGAAGTTTTTATGGTAATTTCTGTGTGTTACCTACAGACCTGCCAAGAGATGGGTTTTACTTTATAATTAAGAAGGTTGTTTTTCCCTTTGTCAACTTCTTAAGCTGTGTAATATTCATGAGAAAGAATAATGTCCAGATGGAAATTGTACCTGCAGATGTTAATCTGGGTCGACTCAGATCAACTCTGATTTGTTTCAGTTCATAGATTATTATATTTATTTTGTGCATTTCAGAATGTTTCTTACTCTCTGTCTTTAGTAACAGCAACAAGTGGGAATGGAGACTTTGGTGACTGGAGTGCCTTCAACCAAGCCCCATCAGGCCCTGTTGCTTCCAGTGGCGAGCTCTTTGGCAGTGCCTCACAGTCAGCTCTAGAACTTGTTAGTAGCTCACAACCAACTTTAGGCCCAACTGCAGCTGCCTCAAATTCTTCAGACCTATTTGATCTTATGGGCTCATCCCAGGCAACTATGACATCTTCCCAGAGTATGAATTTCTCTATGATGAGCACTAATGCTGTAGGGCTTGGTTTGCCCGTGTCAAGATCACAAGTAAGTTGTCTGCTTCCCTTGGAAATTGTGGTTCATAACTTTCAGGTGCCCTAACTCATCTGATGATAGACAAGCATAAAACAGAAAGTAAGCAAGCAAGCCATGTGTGTACCACTTTAGCACTTTGCATTTACTTTATTCTCTTTCCACCAGGGTAGTCATTTTGAGTTTTAGAAGGCAACGCTTGCCATTTTGTAGTCACTGTAAAGCCAAGTACAGTGCCTTATACAGTGGAGGGATATGCTGAAAATTTATTTAATTGTAAAAAATTGGTGTTAGTTTTTTTTTTTTTTTTTTATTGTTGGGGATTCATGGAGGGTACAATAAGCCAGGTTACACTGATTGCATTTTTTAGGTAAAGTCCCTCTTGCAATCATGTCTGGTATTTAATAGTTTTTAAAAATTGTTTTAAAGAAAAGGAATAGAGATATTGCTTTACCCATGTTAACCATTTCACTCAGTAAAGTTTCTGGTTATATCCCAAGAAATGTCACTCATTGGTTGTAAACAGTTGTTGATACAGAAAATCATTCTTTCAAATGGTAAATGTTCTTCCCCTTTATGGGCGTACTCTGCATTATGTAGGCTATTCTTTGTACTATTATTTTCATAAAGGAGAACAACTAAAATGGGAGTTCTTTATTCATTTTTTTATAGCTAAGTCCAGATTACCTAATACTAATTTAGAATTAGAACAAGTGCAGGGTTGGAAAATATGTTTCAAAATGTACCAGGAACTTGCTATTTTTGACTCAGGATACTGAGAATATTTATTGATGATGATAATTACTCATTTTAATATGTAGATTCTGTTCTTTGAGGTGTTAGGATGAAGGAAGAGAAGAAAGAAGCAGAAAGGTGACTGCTTTATATAACAGAAATTAGGCCTAACCTGCAATTTAAGCTTTCTAAAGCCATTTTACTTTATTTGTGGTCTTAATTGTAGCTGTTGGTTTCTTTGCATTGCTGCATTTGTAGCTACTCTTCCTGTTTCTATTCCTTTTTTCTGTCCTTTTCACAGTCATTCTTTGTAACCACCAGGAACCTCTGCTTCTTTCTTCTGAATTTCTTTTTTCCCCTTACTTGGTTCATCAAGTTCCACTAATATTGCTCACATTAGGCAGAAGTGTGCACAGAGCAGGGAAATGTCAGTCAGGGTATGTGAAATATAATCTGCTATTTGATAGTTTGCCCTTCTATAATTTGAGAAGTCATATCCCGAATTTTGTTTTGTAAGAATAAATTTCCATTTGTCTGTCTTCTAAAACCTGTACCAAATTGATGTTGGTAGTTTGGGCATTTGCCAGGAGTGGTGGCTTCAAGACTTTGGGTGGTGGGAGAATTATTATTAGTGTAGAAACGTCGTTGATATTTTCCATCTCAAACCTGATTGGGACTTCAGAGGAAGCTCTTTGGGAAGCTTATGACTCAGAATATTAAAGATTTTAACATAGAACATTTGTTGTTCTTTTTGGTCTTGAAAGTTCATTACTCTGATTAATTTGCCATGTAAATCTTTATGGAACAGATGCTTAATTTTTAGAGCATTTTTCTATTTTTCAGCCTTTGCAAAATGTTAGCACAGTGCTGCAGAAGCCTAATCCTCTCTATAATCAGAATACAGATATGGTCCAGAAATCAGTCAGCAAAACCCTGCCCTCTACTTGGTCTGACCCCAGTGTGAACATCAGCCTAGACAACTTACTACCTGGTATGCAGCCTTCCAAACCCCAGCAGCCATCGCTCAATACAATGATTCAGCAACAGAGTAAGTTACCTTAAGACATCCCACTTTTTTTGTGTATCGTAATCTTTTGCCCTGGTGCCAGCGCTACTACAGCCTATGGGGTAAAATACTTACTATAAATTGTAAATAACTATTAACTAAACGTATGTTTACTTATGATCTTTTCACATAATACTTTATATCCTTCCTGGCACATTGAATTACTTTGTGAGCTACCCTTGACATGGTAACATTTATTGTATTGTGAGTTTTGGGGCTGCGATTAATAAAATAAGAATAGGGCGGCGCCTGTGGCTCAGCGGGTGGGGCGCCGGTCCCATATGCCGGAGGTGGCGGGTTCAAACCCAGCCCCGGCCAAAAAAAAAAATATATATATATAAAATAAAATAAGAATATTTGCCATAGCAAGTTTTTAAACATACGGTAAAGAAACAAAAAGCATCCAAATTCCACAGGTGAGGGGTAATTAATACATTTTTATTTCCATCTTCTCTAAGCATATTTTTAATACTTATCGTCCTGTCTCAATTATTTTGTTTCTTGCTGTTCTTATTCAACATTAAATCATGAGGCCAGGTGGCGGTAACTCATGCCTGTAATCCTAGCACTTGGGAGAATAAGGCTTGAGGTCAGATGTTTTAGACCATACTGAGCAAGAATGAGATCCCATCTCTACTGAAAATAGAAAAAATTATCTGGGCATGGTGGTATGCGTCTGTAGTCTCAGCTACTTGGGGCGGGGGGGTGGGAGGAACTGAGGGAGAAGGATCACTTGAGGCCAGGAATTTGAGGTTGCAGTGAAGTAGATTGTGTCAGTGCACTTTAGCCTGGGCGGCACAGTAAAACTATCTGTCTGAAAAACAAACAAACAAAACATTACATTGTGATCCTTTCTCCTGTGTTGGGTATTCTTAGAAAAAAGTGATTTTTAGATCTTCATAGTTACCTATCATATCAGCGTATAATTCCTCTTGCCAGTTATTTAAGTTGTTTCCAGCTTTTTGTTATTATTCTGCATAAATAACTTCAGGATTTTTTTTTTTTTAGGATTTTTAAATAAAACTTTGTACTTACGTTTTTTTCTTAATGTGTAATGTTCTAAAAATAATAGTGAATCAAACGATGTAAACTTTTTAAAGGCTTTTGATACATACCAGCTCTTGACAGCTTGTTAGGTAGGGTTTAACAATTGAATTTGGAAGAATATTTTATTTATTTATTTATTTTTTATAATATTGTCCCAGACTCTTTCAGAACTTTATTTATTTATTTATGCAGTTTTTGGCTGGGGCTGGGTTTGAACCCACCACCTCCGGTATATGGGACTGGTGCCCTACTCCTTTGAGCCACAGACGCCAACCTGTAAGAATATTTTAAGTGGGCTCATGTTTTTACCCTTACCCTCTCTTAACTGCTTCTGCATCTCTGGAAAACCAGAGCCAAGAGCCACTGAATATTTCTCAAGAGTCACCAGTGCAAATTAATTGACTTCTCTTATAAAATCACTATATAGGAATTTTACTGGGGCTAAAAGTATTGATAGGAAAATTATATTAGTTTTCTGTTCTATAAATCTAAGGACTCATTGTGGTAAAGTTGTCTGTTTTCTTCTGTTAGATATGCAACAGCCTATGAATGTGATAACTCAAAGTTTTGGCGCCGTGAACCTCAGTTCTCCATCGAACATGCTTCCTGTCCGGCCCCAAACTAACACTTTGATGGGAGGACCCATGCCTATGAGCATGCCCAATGTGATGACTGGCACCATGGGAATGGCCCCTCTTGGAAATACTCCGATGATGAACCAGAGCTTGATGGGCATGAACATGAACATAGGGATGTCAGCTGCTGGGATGGGCTTGACAGGCACAATGGGAATGGGCATGCCCAACATAGCCATGACTTCTGGAACTGTGCAACCCAAGCAAGATGCCTTTGCAAATTTTGCCAGCTTTAGCAAATAAGAGATTATTAAGAAGCAGATTGAATGAAGAATTTTTAGTGTGCAGATAGGAGATATTGGGATGAAAAATGCTAATCAACTCCCCTTTTATCAATTAATTAAAATAAACCTACATAAAGAACCCCAAAGTCTGTTTTATAAAAAATGAACTATATTTCAGGCAGGCAAGAGAGCTTCAGATGAGGCAGTCAGAATTATTTTTTCCTTTGAGGATAAGACCACAATGAGGTGGTGAGATCATTCAAGCCTTTATAAATTGAAGAACCAATTTAACACCATAATTTGTGGGAAGACTGAAATAGGGCTGAATAAATGTGTTTGAATCTCTAATTTTATACTTTCTTTTCCTGAGGAACTTGATTTTTCTGTCCCTGAATTGCCTTGTCATAATTGGGTCTGTTCCTTTTACTACCACTCTTTTGAGTCCATATATGATGAAATCATTAAAGTTGGATGATCAGTTTTTTATAAAAATATATATTTTTGTCCAAAAAAGGCATACATATGTGATTATGGCTAAATCAAAGGTAACTGGAATGTATATACTTTTGCTAATGTTCCAGCAACACTGCTATTGTAACTATCCAAATTTTTATTGTAACAAAAGTTCTTTAAACAATTGGTGATAGCTATGGGACTTTCCCCATGTCTTCTGCTATAGTTATCCTGTGCAAAACTAGGAAAAAAATATGGTTTTTTTGTTTGTTTGTTTGTTTTTCAGGACTGCTCTATGGTTTCCTTTAAAAGAGAAAAAGCCTCCAGTATTTTTGTTTGTTTTCAGCAGTCATTATTTACAATTTGCAGTGATTAACTTGGCAAGGCTTCCTTCCGTGTTTCTCCCTGTAGCCATCATTTAATAAGTCAGGAACAGTCAAAAGAGAAAAATATTTATTTTATTATTTTTTGTTTGGTGTCTAAAAAGGTAAAAATCCATTAAAACCTTAAGTTAAATATAAATGTTAGAACTCAATGTTCACTTTTAGATTTTATACAGTATTCTGTTTTGGTTTCGAGTGTATATAATATGGCATTAGCAGTATGGTTCCAATAGAGAGGAGTTAAATATATATTATTAAAGGAGACCTGTAGCAGTCAAAGATTTTATTGATTTAATGACAAATAAAGGAAATTAATTAAAATGTTTTTGTTTTTCTGCTGTAATTCTGCATTAAGCTCACATGAAAATCATGATTCTAGAGTTTGGAATGCAAAATTAATTGTTTCTCCCTCAAGCTGGGAATATTTTTCAAAAATAAATACTATAATATAGATATCAAATTACCACCTCCCCACTTTATGTTGAAAATTTTTTTATTAAATTGATAAAACTTTGTTTCTGTTGTATTCATAATGTTCTGTTATACATAACATTAAAATGTTCATTAAAATCAATGTTGAACTGCTTTTTCTTTCATTCTGTTAGACATTTGAGACCATTTGGGGAAAATATAATTATGATTTGGGCAAAGTAATTTTTATAAATAATTTACAATTATTTAATGACTTCTCTATTCTTTCCTATCAGACTCTACTGTTAAGAATTAAAAATGAAGCAGCAGAGATATTCTGACCTGCTCTATTCTTGCTAATGTTCCATCTACAACATTTCTAATTAGGCAGGAATTCATGTACTTCAGCTAAGTGGTAATGAAAAGTGATTCATTTGCTGAATAAGAGATGAGAGTGTGTGTAATTAGCTGACTGCGGTTTTTAATCTTTCAACAATTCAATGTGTTTAAATTAGTTTCAAAGAATAGGAGCTTTCAAGTGTTGTTACTTCAGAGCAATCAAGCCAACCTCTGGTGGCAGCATAGTAGAATATCTTTCCTCGTAGTTAAAACCTGTAATCTTAAATAAAATTTTACTTTAAGTTAAAAAGTATATCTTCTAAATATTAGTATATGTGGTTTTTAGAGGAAGATGTTTTATATCTACACCTCTGTGTTTAAATATTCTTTTCTAATAAGATTTATCGCTAAAGCATTTTCTATATCATCCTGCCTTCCTACATTGTATCTCCTTTTTTACTAAACCTCAAACATAAAGAGTTTGTTATCAATATTTTTTGTTTCTGAGCCCATGGAAAGAGAAAAACAGTTGCTTAACTGAGGGTCTGTCCAATTTCATGATTTCTTGCTAAAGGGGCTACTAAGTGATAACTTTGAAGAAAGGCATGAGTGCCCCCAGATCATTTGGAGTTGACGAGAAAATTCTCTTCTTTACCTATTGGGTTCTCTTCTGCCTGTGCTCTGCCCTTTTTCCTTTTAAACCAGAGCTTTTCTGTTTGTATCTATGTTTTATTCTGCCTAATCTATGAGGGAAAAGTCATTGTTCCAGTAATTTTTGTATGGTGAGTGAATCTACTATCATTCCAGATTGATTTTTGTTTTCTTGTCGATTTTTTTTAACTTTTCTGATCTTCAAGAACCATAAATGTACACACTGTTCATATACAGTACTTTGATCAGATGTTTCCTTTTTTGTTTAAAATAAATCGTTTGAATGATGTCCATAATACTGTTTACTGGTTTAGGGGTAATCACTACATTGGGGACTGTAGTATGTGTGTGTGTGTGTGTGTGTATACACACACACATACACACACAGTCGATAGCAACTTATATGTGGAGGGAAGAGTTAATGCTTTTTTTTCCTTCTCGTATATTTATGAAACGGTTTTCTTTAGCAGATGAATTAAAGATTTACCTTCTTTCTGAAATTTATGTTGTCTCATGAAGTCAGGCGTCACGTGTAGTTTTCTAGCTGAGATATAAGGAAATAGAACTAAATCTACCTTATGGAGCATACCTTATGTTAAATGGATTTCTGATAGAAACTGGCCATGTGTTTCAGCTCTCCTGGGAAATAGCTTTGCATTGTGGAAAGAACATGTGCTTGGAAGCAGAGAGATGAAATCCCCTTTCTCTCAAGCACTATCTGTGTGACCTTCATCCATTTCCTTGGTCTCTCTGGGCCCTCGTACATTTTTTCTAAAATGAACTTGTCTTGAAGTGTTGGGTGATTAAATAAAATGATGAGTGAGATCCACCAGCCCTGACACATGTGTACTATAAATGTTTCTCTGCCTTCTTTTTTTATCCTTACATAAGTGCTTACATAGCAGTAACATTCTTTGTTTCCATCACTGTGCTAAACTCTTAACATGAATATCATCTAATTTACACAGCAAATTTGAATTCATATTTCTGTTTTGTTCCTAAAAACAGACTATAGTTAAGAAAGCCTGAGAGACTACTAAGTTGCTTTCTAATTGAGGAGTTTACAGTAAAGCTGCATGAATTTAACTCAGCTTTTTTTTTAACTGTCAAGGAAATTGTAAATTGTTTTGTGAATGTATTGATTCACTTCTACTTAACTACATTAGTGAGGGAGAGAGCTAGTGAAGTCAGCTTTTGCTGTAGGATTTGCCACACAAATACTATAATTACAATGTTCTTGGCTTTTACAAGCAGAGATTGCAATTTTTTAATTGACTTTCTGAAGTTCTTTTGACAAAGATCTTGCTATTTTTCTAATACCCAGATAAGCAGTCAGATACAAAGCCTAAAACACTCTATATCAGGATTTTTGTTTGACTCGTTGGGACTTTAACTCTTGCGTGCCTTCCTTCACTAATGGCAGCCTTGATGATGTTTCCTCACAGACCTGAGCAGTTCTCAGACACAAGCCCTTCTACATTGCTTACCCAGTGAGGAGGAATCAGAATGTGGCCTATTCAGTGCTGGGTTTGGGGGGGACTTGGGAGGGATTTGAAGTCCTGAAGGGCCAAAATATCTTCATTTCCTACTTCTAAAAAAAAGTCATTTTAAATAACTGAGTTCTGAATTATGAAATCCTATTTCTCTTTTCCATTTGATCTTCTTAACCATATATCTTGGGATTGTGTTCTTTAACTACACCACACTTTTTTCTATCTTGTAATGAGGTAAAAGAGTGCTTACAGATAGCATATGGAACAGTTTGGTCCCAGGGTCCCCTCTACCCCCTTAGAAACCAAGGACCCCAGAGCACATTTGTTCATATGAATTGTATCTGTTGATATTTACTGTATTTTAAGTAGAACTTTACTGCTTTAAGGCCAGGTGTAGAGGCTTACATCTGCAACCCTAGCACTCTTGGAGGCTGAGATGGGAGGATTGCTTAAGGTCAGGAGATCGAGGTCCCATATCTATAAAAAATAGAAAAACTAGCCGGGTATGTGTCATGTGCCTATAGTCCCAGCTACTTGGGAGGCTCAGGCAAGAGCATTGCTTAAGCCCAGGATTTTGAGGTTGCGGTGAGCTATCATGATGCCACTGCACTCTTTTCTGATCTTTGAGGAGAGTAAAACAGGTCAAACCTGAAGCCCTTGGACCTTTTGGCAAAGGGGCCTCACCACTTCGTATACTTTAGTGTTCTCTCGCAAACACCTGAGAAGGATTTGTCCGTAGAAATAATGCATCCATGTTCATAGTATTATCCTAGATGAATCTGGTCCCCGAGATTAGAGGAACAGTCCAGCAAGGTTTCCATCCAGTTTGCAAATGGCAATACCAGCAAGCTGTGTGCGCCTTACTTATGTCAACTGGCTTCGTGACCTGTGGATTACCTCCTGGTGATAGATGCAAAACAGGAGAGTCAGTAGCAAAGTAGCCAGAAGTGGCTCTGGGAAGATTGTTGTTTAGGATCCCCAAAGTTGATTTTCAGTGAGGAGCCCCAGGGCCTGCCGTTAGCAATTTGCCAGTGTTTTGTCATGGAAAGAAGAAGGAGATTTCAGATAGAATTCCTCGCATCAGAACTTTTTAAAAGAATAAAAAGTTAAAAAAAAAAAAACTTAAAAAAAAGAGCTTTGTTTGGAAACCAGTACATAGAGTAGGTGCAGAATTAATTTTTGGTAGTGAATTAAGCAATGAAGATGGGATTGTGTCTGATAATTTATAAATGCGTTTTATTTATTTGTATTTCTTTTTGTTAAATACAGCTAGAATATGAATAGTTTTGTTTTCATGGTATTTACACTTTTTTATTTTTCAAAAAATTCAACCAAGGAAAATAATACCAAAACAGTCCTGATTATTCTAATGATAGCCCAAACTTTCCGATCTAGGATATTAGTAATAGGCCATTAAACCAGAGAGAACCCCTCCCCAAATTTTCTTCAACGTGATAGTCATATGCATTATGTACCTGCTGCCTGCACTAGCTCCAGTTACACACTATGGTAACTGCAACAGAAACCCATAAATTCACCACACGAAAGTGGGCAAGTGTTAAGTGTTCAGAAGGAGACAGGGTACTGTCACTGAAGAGCAGGAGCAGTTTCTTTTACAGAGTGTCACTTGGGAGGTCCTCTCTGAGCAGGGAGCTTTTACACAGAGATCTGAAGCACAATGAGAAGGAGGCAGCCACACTACGTGAGAGGAAAGATCATTCAGCCATGGAGAACTACCTACGTGGGAAGACTCCAGGTGGAGAAAGACCTGTCCGAAGTTTAGAGGGTGTGGCTGAAGTAGAGTAGGGTAGACAGGCAAGCACCATGCTAAAATTGGTGTTTAAGATGCTGAGGTAAGTAATTGCTTCGCTGACGACAGATGCTCCTCGGAGGGGACTGTCACCATCCAAATGGAATATTCTGAATGCCCTTTGTGCTTTCCTTGCCATGGTTGTCAGAGGGCTCACTTTACTTGGACTTTAGGAAAATTTGGGGTGGAAAATTGTATGGCAATAGTTTGGTATTCACTGTTAAACCCAAAAAGCATTAACAGTTGATTTGTATGTGAAAAATATAAATTGTTTTTATCTAAGGGGCCATTTATAAATGCAAATTGAATATTTTAAACAATAATAACTGCCTTTGCATATTACAGCCTACAGAGTGGATTCACACTCATTTCTTCCCTTGATGTTCACAATAACCCTAAGCTAAGAAGGTAAGACAGTTACCCCTTATTACAGATGAGGAAGTTGAGGCTCTGAGACATCAAGGTTATCAGGAAAAGCCACATGCCCTAGGACAGGATCTCAGAATCCACATTTAGTTTTATTCCACTAGTCTTCATTACCCTTCCCTTAGTATTTCAGGCCTTTGAATTTATTTTTTTTTCCACTTCTTATTTCAGATTAATATGAGGGTGCAAATGATGAGGTTACAATGTTTGCGGTTTTTAGGTAAAGTCCCTGTTCTAGTTGTGTTCCTCACCCAGGAGGTATGTTATATACCCTTACATTGTGCCCATTAGGTGAGGCCTTTGAATCTAGAGTTTGTCATACAGATATACATTGAATCTAGAGTTTGTCATACAGCTTTTGTGTGCATATCCCTGAGCTCAGACCACATTGTCCCCAGACACCATGTGATGCTCCACAGCGTAGACAAGCTAGTAAATGGTTGTTAACGAATATGTTTTTTAAGTAAGCACTGAAATGTTTATGTAATCTATTTGCATTTTCTAAAGGTCCACAGCAGGAGATGAGCCACAGAGCAAATAAAAACTGATCTCTCCTGAAGGGTAAGCCTTTTGTTTGTTTTGTAGAAATGGTGATATAACTTAAGACATTAGCCAAATCTTGAAAACAGAAAAATCCAGCAGATTTGAAGTAAGTATAACACAAGGTCACTCAAGGAATCAAAAGGAGTAATTTGAGGCTAAAAGTGGGTTGCTTGGTTAAGAAATCCATTTCAAAAAGTGCCTTGAGCTGTTTTTTCAAAGATTGTGTGTTCTGGGTAATGTTTCATTTGCTTCTATGATTCTAATGCTTCAGAAGTAGAACTGAGATCCCCAGCCATCAAATAAATGTAGAAATGGGATTTGCAGATTTAGGATGTTCTGAAGAGATAATTTGAATTGGTATCTACAGAAAGGGTTTTGAAGAACATGTCGAAATAACTGGCAATTTGAAAACCCTATTCTGATTGCCAGTACTTGAACTTTCTTATTTTTGCTGGGGAAAAATGAGATTGTTAATGGAAAATATAAAATGAGATTTGAGACGTAGGATTCACAACCATTTTTCAAATTCTCTTTTATAGGAAAGTAATAAAATTATATAAAAAATATTATTAAAGTACCTTAATTTTAATTCACTAGGTTTATCAGCATCGTCCTTTAGACCTGATTCATGTAATGAGCCAAGGAAAGGATACTGTATATTGTAGCTGAAAATTTGTTAGTTAAGAACTTTGCATATCCCTTTAATTCCTCCAGTGTGGAAGTGTGGCTGTGTATCTGCCTATATATAAATATATAATAAAGATTGGCTTTTAAATACTGTCTCTTCACCAAATTTTTAGATGTCCCAAGAGTTCTCAGATTTGAATGATAAAAAGAGTGGCACAAGGTACCGCTTTAGTAATTAACTGGTTCTTTAATAAGGCCTCAATTACTTTGTTTCATGATAAGGAAAAAAAAATATGTTCCAAGACAGAGTTACATTCGACATCTGGGAACCTCCTAACAGCTGGCTACCTAATGAATATGCATCTGCTTAAGAGGCTGTAGACCATTAATAAACCAATAGATGTAAAGCAGAAACAATCTTTGTCAGCTTCAAATGAGATTGGACGCAATGTGCTGTGAAGTGTCACTGTCACATTGAATTGAGTTTGGGAGGTTAACAATCAACTGTTAGCTACTCGTGTCTTTGTAGCTCTGCACTTGTGCTAACACTCTTCCGGAGCTGGTGCCCATGTACGCCTCTTTTTCCTGAGTGCTTGATTTGAGGCTTACAGTATCTGCGTTTCAAAAATGTCTTCCTTTTTGTTTTACTAAACCACATGTTCACCAAGATTCCTTCAAACAAAAGAGTCACCTCCAGATGGGAAAGGCATGAAATGTCAGGATCAGATTGGTGCAAGATGGACATCTAGAGAATTAGAAAGTTCTCAGAATGAAACGAATGTGTTTACAGGTCATTTTGGGAACATTATTTGTTGTGTCCTTCTGAGGAAACCCTTCACTTCCCACACAGGCAGCTTTTCTAGTGTTGGTAAAGATTCTAAATGGGACCTCAGAGTAACAATGCCATTATCTGTCTGTGTGTGATTATGACCAGTTTCTTGGTTGAGATGTCTTGAGGGACAAATTCATAGGTGCCTTGTTTGAGATTTTATCATATGGGAGGGGAGATTAGACCTAGAAGAGCCTGCACTTTTACAACCAGGCACGTACCTTTCACTGTTGTCATCAAAGTGCTCACAGATATGTTTTGGTAGAATAGTAAGGGTAAGAACGAAGATTAGAAATTTACACCTCAGGGAGTTCTTTCAGTTGCCTTCTGTGTGTTATTTGGCTTACCGTTTGAAATTGTGGTAAAATACGCATGCTGTATTTTTAGTGTGTAATGTGGTAAATATATGTATGTAAACGTGGTAACATAGTTCAGTGGCATTAGCACATTCGCATTGTGCAGTCATCACCACCATCCACCTCCAGAACTTTTCATCTTCCCAAACTGAAACTCCATAGTCGTTAAACAATACCGTGTAACTCCCCATTGTCCCTTCCCACCAACCCTGGCAACCACCATTCTCCTTTTTGTCTGTATGAACTTGCCTACTCTAAATACTACTTCATAAAAGTGGAATCATACGGTATTTGTCCTTTCCTGACTGGCTTATTTCACTTAGCATAACATCCTCAAGGTTCAGGCATGTTGCGTCATGTTTTAGAATTTTATTCTTTTGGCTGGGTGGGCATCATGGTTCACACCTGTAACCTTAGCTCACTGGGAGGCTGAGGTGGGAGGATCGCTTGAGCTCCAGAGTTCCAGACTATTCTGAGCAAGGACAAGACCCCCATCTCTACTAAAAACAGAAAAAATTAGCTGGGCATCTTGACAGGTGCCTCTAGTCCCAGCTGCTTGAGAGGCTGAGGTAGGAGGATCGTTTGAACCCAGGAGTTTGAGGTTGCTGTGAGCAAGGCAGATGCCATGGCACTCTAACCTGGGCAATAGAGTGAGACTCTATATATATATTAAAAAAAACAAACAAAAAACATTCAGTTCCTACACAGAGATTGTTACCTTATTTGTAGATATGTAAGATCCATTTCTCCCCGATACTATATATTGTTAAAAAATTACCATCACAACTACCACTTTTTCTAATATGCTTATATTATGGATGGAAGGCCAAACACCAAAAGCTTAAAATGATGGATGATTCATGACAGAGGGAAGTAGTTTTGTAGGGAAGGACAGAGTCATGTAAATATGACAATACTCTGTATAACAATACAATAGGAAATCATATACGTGGATATGCAATAATGTTCCTTAATCCTGAGCAGGTAAGGAGACATTTGTCACACTATACTATAGGTAGACAATATAAGTATGATTTTAAAAAGTGTGGCTTTTTTTAAGAAAAAAATCTTTTTATAAGATTGTGATATATCTTGTATTTATACCTGCATATCTTAGAGAATAACAAATGAATGGTTTAAATTCCGATATTATCGATAATATTCATCTACCCTTTGTAACATATTTGCAAGACAACTTCCTTTTCTTTCTTTCTTCTTTTCTTTTTCTTTCCCTTGCCATGTTCTAAACTATTTAAGGGTAAACAGTACATTCATTTGGTTTCATTTGAGAGTGCAATTTGAGACCATGGTGTTTTTCTCGGTCAAGGTTATATGTATATTGTTACTATTATCTGGCAGGTGTTGGTGAGACCCAGGTCTCAGGTTGGGGATTTTCCCATGGACTTCCCATTATAGTTACATTCTCAGGATTCAGACATCAGTGCTATGGTTTGTGAAATTCTTCAATAACACTAAGTTATTATTAAATTGCTGCTAATTGGTAGCTTCAGAATTTGGTATCTTCTATTTGAAATGGATTTTTGTCCAGGTGCAGTGACTCACTCCTGTAATCCCAGCACTCTGGGAAGCTGAGGCGGGCAGACTGCCTGAGCTCACCTGAGTTCAAGGCCAGCCTGAGCTAGAACAAGACCACATCTTTAAAAACAGCTGTGTGTTGTGGCGGGAGCCTGTAGTCCCAGCTATTCGGGAGACTGAGGCAAGAAAATCTCTTCAGCCCAAGAGTTTGAGGTTGCTGTGAGCTATGACAGCACAGCACTCTGCTGGTAAGAAGCCATCAAATCTTTTTTGAGACGATGGGGATATATAATTCTTTGTAGAAAAAAATAAAATATCTAAGATCTGCTCAGAAAATATACAGGATTACTATTGCCAATTAATGTTTTTCTAGTCACTCTGCTACTGCTCTCGGGTGAGCTCAGAATGACCTCTCATGAGTCTGAGTCTTGCAGCAGCCTCCTCACTAGTTGTCTTATTCCTAACCTTTCCTTCACTTGTAACATCTTATTCATCTCTTCCCAGTTCCCAGCTCAAAAACTATTAATGTCTCTCTGTTCCCCTCTGGGTCAAGTTCAGGTATTCAAGGCCAGATAAGCATGGGCTACCTTGGCCTTTCCTGACTTTTATCCTTCAGCATCTCTCACGTGTGTCAACTCGAGGAAACTGCCTGTTTCTCTTTCCCTAATGCTGCTCCAGGCCATCCTTTGCGTCAGGACCCTGGAGGCCTTCACTTGGACCTCAGGTCTGTTCAATGAAATACCCATTCTCTTCTGTGAAAATTCAGTAACTCTAGGGGAAGTGATCTCTGTCTCTACCTCTTTCTCTTTCCCTGTCCTTCTCCTTCTCTCCCCAGCCCTTGGATAATCATATTAATAATAACCATAGAGTAGGCACTAATAGCAGATTGGATAGTTCTCTCTTAGATGGAAAACAACAGTAGCATTATTACCACAGTTATATTAACCACTGTTGTCAGCTATTGTGCCAGGCACTATGCTGAGAGATTTCCATACATTATCCCATCAAACTCTCGTACTAACCTGTGAGCTGGTATTATAGTGAAGTTGCAGCCTCAGTGGGGGTTTGATTGTAGAAACAAGAATATGGCAGATACTGAGTGGGATGAGACTTGCCTTTGAAAATTCCTTAAATTACATGTAATTTTTTGTTAACGATGTTGCACAACAGTATATACATATGATGCATGTAGTTATGTACAATATGTACTAACCTGTCTCTAAGTGGAGCATAATTTTATGACCCCGAATCTTTAAATACTAGGGCACACTCAGAGGTCACATTATGAGAGGCCATGGAGAAGAACCCAGCTGAGGAAACAGCAGATTTCATCTCCTCCAAGCCAAATTTACATTAAAAAGAAGGATCCACATTGGGTTTTTTTGTGTTTTTTGTTTGTTCATTTTTTCTTTTTTTTTTGAGACTGAGTCTCATTCTGTCATTCTGGATAGAGTGCCATGGCATCATTGTAGCTCACATTAATCTCAAACTCCTAGGTTTAAGTGATCCTCTTGCCTCAGCCTCCCAAGTACCTGGGACTACAGGCACCTACCACAACACCTGGCTAATTTTTCTATTTTTGGTAGAGACAGGGTCTCACTCTTGTTCAGGCTTGTCTCAAACCACGGAGCTCAAGCACTCCACTCATCTCCACGTCCTAGAGTGCATGGATTACAGATGTGAGCCACTTGACTGCCTTTCTTTATTTTGACTCAGTGTCTTGCTCATATCAATAAAAGTTTATAAATTAAAAGTTCATAAAAATTAAAAAAAAAAGAAGGATCCACAAAAGAGCTTATATATTATTTCAAATAATATATTATATATTATTAAAGGAGCTCAGGAAATTTTACCCCAAAATATGACTACTTGATATAAGGAGCATTTTGAAGTAAAGGCCCTTAAAGATCAATAGACTTTGGAAGGGGGTTTACTCTTAGAACAGTTGACTTCTTTCCCTTCCCTGTTATCTCAATATATTGCAGGAAAAGAAGATCAGGAATATAACTAGACCTAGCCCAAATAATTTTAAATTATAATATCTGTGTCTCAGGTTAATTTACAAGTCAATCTGTTTTCTACCATCCATTCACTGCTCCAAGACAGAATTACCTATATTCCTCATCTCCCCCTCCCTATAAAAGGAGGATATGCAAATTTATGGGCCCCATTGGGATATTGGGTGATCACTATGCGATTGTACTCAGGCATGCAGTAAATAAATCTCACTTATTAATCTTCCTTAACTGTGATGTGCTCTTTCAGCAAACTTTCAGAGGAGAGGGGAAGTTTCCCCTCACCCCCACATACTGAAATAACATTCAAATCCATAATGCAGTTTCCATTTTGCAGATTTGGAACAAATTGGGACTCAGCAATGTTGAAGAAAATGGCAGCTCAAGACCTTGATAGCCTTAGCATTTGCCCCAGATTCATCTAACTCCAAAGCTCTAATTGCTAACCCACCTGCTGAAGGTATGGTCTTTTCTATTTGCACTAATATAGTGCTTACCACATGCTACCTTGAAGTGTGCTTAATCCATCTATCTTCTAAGACTGTGAATTCCAGAGGAATGGAAGCCATACTAGAGAATATTATAAAAGAAAATTTCCCAAATATCACCAAAGATTCTGACACACTGCTTTCAGAGGGCTATCGGACCCCAGGTCGCCTCAACTCTAACCGAGCTTCTCCAAGACACATTGTGATGAACCTGTCCAAAGTCAAGACAAAAGAAAAGATTCTGCAAGCTGCCAGGAGTAAGTGCCAGTTGACCTACAGGGGCAAATCCATCAGAGCGACCGCAGACTTCTCTAATGAAACTTTCCAAGCAAGAAGACAATGGTCATCTACCTTTAATCTACTTAAACAGAACAATTCCCAGCCCAGAATTCTGTACCCTGCTAAGCTAAGCTTCAAAATTGACGGAGAAATCAAATCATTTACGGATATACAAACATTGAGGAAATTCGCCACAACAAGACCAGCTCTACAGGAAATACTTCAACCTGTTCTGCACACTGACCACCACAATGGATCAGCAGCAAAGTAAGAACTCAGAAATCAAAGGACAGAACCAAACCTCCACACTGATGCAAAAGATAAAACTAAGCAATGGACTCTCACCAAATAAGACGAATAGAATACTACCACACTTATCAATTATCTCAATAAATGTTAATGGCTTGAATTCCCCACTGAAGAGACATAGATTGGTTGACTGGATTAAAAAACACAAGCCATCCATTTGCTGTCTGCAAGAAACACACCTGGCTTCAAAAGTCAAATTAAAGCTCCGAGTCAAGGGTCGGAAGACAATTTTTCAGGCAAATGGAATTCAGAAGAAAAGAGGAGTTGCAATCTTATTTTCAGATACATGTGGATTTAAAGCAACTAAAGTCAAAAAAGACAAAGATGGTCACTTTATATTGGTCAAGGGAAAAATAACAAGAAGACATTTCAATTCTAAATATCTATGCACCCAATTTAAATGCTCCCAGATTCTTGAAACAGCCCTTACTCAGTCTGAGCAATATGATATCTGATAATACCATAATAACAGGGGACCTTAACACTCCTCTTACAGAGCTGGACAGATCCTCTAAACAAAAATTAAACAAGGATATAAGAGACTTAAATGAGACCCTACAACAACTGTGCTTGATAGACGCATATAGAACACTCCATCCCAAAGATAAAGAATATACATTCTTCTCATCACCCCATGGAACATTCTCCAAAATTGATCATATCCTGGGACACAAAACAAATATCAACAGAATCGAAAGAATTGAAATTTCACCTTGTATCTTCTCAGACCATAAGGCACTAAAGGTGGAACTCAACTCTAACAAAAATGCTCGACACCACCCAAAGGCATGGAAATTAAACAATCTTCTGTTGAATAACAGATGGGTGCAGGAAGAAATAAAACAGGAAATCATTAACTTCCTTGAGCATAACAACAATGAAGACACAAGCTACCAAAACCTGTGGGATACTGCAAAAGCAGTTTTGAGAGGAAAATTCATCGCTTTAGATGCCTACATTCGAAAAACAGAAAGAGAGCACATCAACAATCTCACAAGAGATCTTCTGGAATTGGAAAAAGAAGAACAATCTAAGCCTAAACTCAGTAGAAGAAAAGAAATCTCCAAAATCAAATCAGAGATCAATGAAATTGAAAACAAAAGAATCATTCAGAAAATTAATGAAACAAGGAGTTGGTTTTTTGAAAAAATAAATAAAATAGATAAACCATTGGCCAGACCAATGAGGAATAGAAAAGTAAAATCTCTAGTAACCTCAATCAGAAATGATAAAGGGGAAATAACAACTGATCCCACAGAGATTCAAGAGATCATCTCTGAATACTACCAGAAACTCTATGCCCAGAAATTTGACAATGTGAAAGAAATGGATCAATATTTGGAATCACACCCTCTCCCTAGACTCAGCCAGGAAGAAATAGAGCTCCTGAACAGACCAATTTCAAGCACTGAGATCAAAGAAACAATAAAAAATCTTCCAACCAAAAAATGCCCTGGTCCAGATGGCTTCACTCCAGAATTCTATCAAACCTTCAAGGAAGAGCTTATTCCTGTACTGCAGAAATTATTCCAAAAAATTGAGGAAGAAGGAATCTTCCCCAACACATTCTATGAAGCAAACATCACCCTGATACCAAAACCAGGAAAAGGAGATCTCCTTCTCTCCCAAACAAAAAGGAGAATTTCAGACCAATCTCACTCATGAACATAGATGCAAAAATTCTCAACAAAATCCTAGCCAATAGATTACAGCTTATCATCAAAAAAGTCATTCATCATGATCAAGTAGGCTTCATCCCAGGGATGCAAGGCTGGTTTAACATACGCAAGTCTATAAACGTTATCCACCATATTAACAGAGGCAAAAATAAAGATCACATGATCCTCTCAATAGATGCAGAAAAAGCATTTGATAAAATCCAGCATCCTTTTCTAATTAGAACACTGAAGAGTATAGGCATAGGTGGCACATTTCTAAAACTGATTGAAGCTATCTATGACAAACCCACAGCCAATATTTTACTGAATGGAGTAAAACTGAAAGCTTTTCCTCTTAGAACTGGAACCAGACAAGGTTGTCCTCTGTCACCTTTACTATTCAACGTAGTGCTGGAAGTTCTAGCCAATACAATTAGGTAAGACAAGGAAATAAAGGGAATCCAAATGGGAGCAGAGGAGGCCAAACTCTCCCTCTTTGCTGATGACATGATCTTATACTTAGAGAACCCCAAAGACTCAACCACAAGACTCCTAGAAGTCATCCAAAAATACAGTAATGTTTCAGGATATAAAATCAATGTCCACAAGTCAGTAGCCTTTGTGTACACCAATAACAGTCAAGATGAGAAGCTAATTAAGGACACAACTCCCTTCACCATAGTCTCAAAGAAAATGAAATACCTAGGAATATACCTAACGAAGGAGGTGAAGGACCTCTATAAAGAAAACTATGAAATCCTCAGAAAGGAAATAGCAGAGGATATTAACAAATGGAAGAACATACCATGCTCATGGATGGGAAGAATCAACATTGTTAAAATGTCTATACTTCCCAAAGCAATCTACCTATTCAATGCCATTCCTATCAAAATACCAACATCGTACTTTCAAGATTTGGAAAAAATGATTCTGCGTTTAGTATGGAACCGGAAAAAACCCCGTATAGCTAAGGCAGTTCTCTGTAACAAAAATAAAGCTGGGGGCATCATCATACCAGATTTTAGTCTGTACTACAAAGCCATAGTGCTCAAGACAGCATGGTACTGGCACAAAAACAGAGACATAGACACTTGGAATCGAATTGAAAACCAAGAAATGAAACTAACATTTTACAACCACCTAATCTTTGATAAACCAAACAAGAAAATACCTTGGGGGAAAGACTCCCTGTTCAATAAATGGTGTTGGGAGAACTGGATGTCTACATGTAAAAGACTGAAACTGGATCCACACCTTTCCCCACTCACAAAAATTGATTCAAGATGGATAAAGGACTTAAACTTAAGGCATGAAACAATAAAAATCTTCCAAGAAAGCATAGGAAAAACACTGGAAGATATTGGCCTGGGGAAAGACTTCATGAAGAAGACTGCCATGGCAATTGCAACAACAACAAAAATAAACAAATGGGACTTCATGAAACTGAAAAGCTTCTGTACAGCTAAGGAGACAATAACCAAAGCAAAGAGACAACCTACACAATGGGAAAGGATATTTGCATATTTTCAATCAGACAAAAGCTTGATAACTAGGATCTATACAGAACTCAAATTAATCCACATGAAAAAAGCCAACAATCCCATATATCAATGGGCAAGAGACATGAATAGAACTTTCTCTAAAGACAACAGACGAATGGCTAACAAACACATGAAAAAATGTTCACCATCTCTATATATTAGAGAAATGCAAATCAAAACAACCCTGAGATATCATCTAACCCCAGTGAGAATGGCCCACATCACAAAATCTCAAAACTGCAGATTCTGGCGTGGATGTGGAGAGAAGGGAACACTTTTACACTGCTGGTGGGACTGCAAACTAGTACAACCTTTCTGGAAGGAAGTATGGAGAAACCTCAAAGCACTCAAGCTAGACCTCCCATTTGATCCTGCAATCCCATTACTGGGCATCTACCCAGAAGGAAAGAAATCCTTTTATCATAAGGACACTTGTACTAGACTGTTTATTGCAGCTCAATTTACAATCGCCAAAATGTGGAAACAGCCTAAATGCCCACCAACCCAGGAATGGATTAACAAGCTGTGGTATATGTATACCATGGAATACTATTCAGCCATTAAGAAAAATGGAGACTTTACATCCTTCGTATTAACCTGGATGGACGTGGAAGACATTGTTCTTAGTAAAGCATCACAAGAATGGAGAAGCATGAATCCTATGTACTCAATTTTGATATGAGGACAATTAATGACAATTATGGTTATGGGGGGGGACAGAAAGAGGGAAGGAGGGAGGGGGTGGGGCCTTGGTGTGTGTCACACTTTATGGGGGCAAGACATGATTGCAAGAGGGACTTTACCTAACAATTGCAATCAGTGTAACCTGGCTTATTGTACCCTCAATGAATCCCCAACAATAAAAAAAAAAAAAAAAAAAAAGACTGTGAATTCACAGAGGAGCCAGGCCCTGTTAATCCTGTGTGTATTCATAGCATACTTGGCCTACCACAGTCCTTAGTACCATCTGCTGAGTGAAGGTGATTGAACCGCCAGACTTCACACTTTTGTGGGGCTCTACAGATTATTCTTTCATCCTGCATACTTTTATCCTTCTTACAAAAAAAAACGAACAAAACAAAAACAAACAAAAAAACCTCTTCTGCCTACCATGTTTCAGTTATACTAATTTAAACAATAAATTTCTAAATTCTTTCCAAATAAGTAAGCTAAATTCTCAAGTATCTTGCACCACTAACAACAATTGAGATAATTTTTCTCAACACAAAACAGAAATTTGTGGTATGGGAAGAGGACTCCCCTGGCATGGGCTTTTGACAGGACTGAGAATAATATCAACTCCTCATTGATCCAGATCAGTGGTCAGATCGGTGGGTGGGCAGGGCACTGAACTGAGCTGGAGCCTGGGAGCCTTGCAGCAGGCTGAGCTCTGTCTCTGTTAGGGCCTCAAGGAAAGCACGTGGTGGTGCTGAGGATGTAACCTGACACCCAGCAAAAACCCAGTAAAGGAAGATCTGTCAAATACAGTGTTCATTTTTTAGTTACTGAAGGCAGTATTTCCCAAGGTGTGGTGCTTAGGGGGGTGTTAGTTGGTATTGGTTTGGCTTTGGTTTGTTTGATGATTTTTGGTAGCGTATAGATGAAAAATTTTAAATTTAATCACAACTTTTTGATTGCTTTTTATTTAAAGCAAGTAAGATTAGCATTTCATTTATGATAGTAATAGAGAGGATCTTTTTGAAATATATTCATTTAAGTACCCATGATAAAATTAAAATCGTTTTGAAAATAACAATACTGTGGTCCTCTACATGGCAAAAATTGTTATGGGAATATAAGAAGGGCAGGATTTAGATAAACACTAGTGGCTGAGGTGATTGCACATCTTTTGGAAAGCTTCGATCAGCATTCTCAAGGGAAGCTCCAGGGAAGGTCAAAGGCCACGCCTTTTTTTGCTTAATACATTTTCCATTCAAATTCTTTTGCAGAAAATGCCCCAAATGCTCTTAAGGTGCTCATAGTAGTAAATCTACTCCCCATCTCACATTTCTGTAAGAACCCATATGTAAGTCAGGTTACATCAGTGATTCAGAGCAGTGCTCTGCACACAAACCTTGGGAGACTGCCAGATGCCCCACTACAAACAAGAGCTGAATATTTATTTGTAGTTATTTTATCTAAAATATAGGGAAATATATGTGACTCATGAATTAATAGTTCAGGTGTATATTTTATAAATACATACATTCAGAGGTGGTACCCCAGGAACTATTTTGAGATAGGGTGTCCAATCTGAAAGGTCCGGCTTCTACCAAGTGTGAGAAAGGAGTTGTGGAGTCCCAGGACATGCACTGTTGTGTCTGCATGCTGTGGGCACACTCACCTTCTTTCCCTTGTCTGCACTTAAGGGAGGGAAAAGTAGGAGGGGGCAAAGGACCCCAAAGAACCCACTCGTACATGTAAGATGTGTGTTCAAGAGGTTGCCTTCTCATCTGAAGGCTCACAGGCTGTTTTCTCATAGTCCATTGGAGATTTCAAAACCCAGTCATCTTGATCCAATTCCAAATTTAGAAAAGGAAAGACAATTACAAATGGAGTATGTTTCCAAATTTTCTTAGGAGTAATTTTTAACTCAGGGTGTATTTTTCTATAAAAATGGCTTACAGTAATTTGTTTTCTTAGACAAGGCCTATTAATACTCAATGTGGCAGACACAAACATTTGCAATGACAATTTACAGGTTATAGTGCTGTTAAAATGTCATCCAATGAGACAAAAATTGAATAGGAGTAATTTATTTTGAACCATGTGGAGAAAGCTACAACAAGGAGTAGTAGAGGATTTTGTGAAGACTTTGAAAGGCTCTCCTAATCTCTTTTGAGGACATGAAAGACATATAGAACTAAGTTTTTCTTGTCCAAGTTTATTGCAAAACTCATTTTTCTCTTCCTTAATACGAGAGAATCACTGGTATGCTCCTTTTACTTAGATTCATGATTTGGATCCACTTGGGGTTGGTGGAGAAGGAAAGAGCAAGCATAGCTGTTCCTCAGTATCCACGGGAGTTGGTTCTAGTGCCCTGCAGGTGCAAAATCCATAGATGTTCAAGTCCCTGATGTAAAATGGCATGGTACATGCATATAACCTACACACATCCTCCTGGATACTTTAAATCATCTCTTGGTTACTTATAATACTTAATACAATGTAAATGCTACGTATAAAGAGTTGTTACACTGTAATTTTTTTTTTTTAATTGAGAGTCTCACAATGTTGCCCTCAGTAGAGTGCCATGGTGTCATAGCACACAGTATCCTCAAACTCTTGGGCTTAAGTGATTCTCTTGCCTCAGCCTCCCAAGTAGCTGGGACTACAGGCGCCCGCCACAACGCCCAGCTATTTTTTATTATTGTTGTTATTGTTATCATTGTTGTTTAGCAAGCCCTGGCTGGGTTGGAACCCACCAGCCCCGGTGCATGTGGCCAGTACCCTAAACACTGAGCTACAGGTGCCAAGCCTGTTACACTGTATTTTATTTGTATTATTTTTGCTGTTTTTTTTTTCTGAATATTTTTAGTCTGTGATTGAATTTAATGGAACTTCATTCACCAAAGTAGTTATTCATTAATGTAAGGGTTTCGTTTAACTCTTACATTTAACCCTTTCTTTTAATTGCTTACATTTAACCCTTTCTTTTCTCATTGGAAAATAATGTTCTTTACGTACCTAAGACATAATTCAGCTTATGCTGGGAATTGGGTATATGTTGGTCCCCACATATACCCTATATAAGGTCTGAATAGCCTATCAGACAAGGGAAGCCTAGAAAGGGAAGGGACACACTCTGCTGGAACACGGTTTAGTTCATAATTAGGAGAGTATAGGGGCTCTTTCTGTTGTTTTCCCATCAGGACCTAGTGACCCAGACAGAACAATACCTTTTGCATACTTGAGCAGCATGCACTTCAGATTTATTGTTTGGGCTAGGTTGCTCTTTCAAAGAACTTAGCATCCATGGGACAATGTGGAAATTTATGAATATTTTAAAGTTCCATCAACATATCATGAAAGTGCTAAAACAGATTGGAAATACATAAAACATAGCCGGTTACCACCTGCAGACCATGCTAGGGCCAGGGAAGTAAGGGATGAGAAATTGCTCTCTGCAGTTTTTCACTTACCTGGACACACACTAATGGCAAAATGCAATAAGTTCGTGTTGTAGTCTGATCGCAAGCAAGTGCCCAGCCTTGCAAAATGACGATAATGAAAATGATGGGGACATAATGATGCCATCTACCATTCATTCCCCTCTCTCTTGCCAACCTATATCCCCACACCCAGCCTCCTTATCTCTTTCCCATCTCTTCCCTCATCTGCCTTCCCCTTCATTCACCTCAGAAGTTCACACAGCAGAAAACAACTGGTAAAACTTGGGGAATAACAAGCTTTTACTTGCTGGAGACCCTCCAGTCCCTTTGTGAATGCCCCAAAGGGCCTCTCTCCTAGTCTCCTATTTCATTATATTTTTCATGGTGCTTTGCACTGTGTAAAGTTCTTACTTAAATTTTGTTTCCTTGTGAATGGACTGTCCAGTAGAAGGTAAATGCCATGGCCGAGGAGAGGGGACTTGTCTGTCCTGTTGGTCCAGTGTCTCTACTCCCTCAAACATGCTGGTCCTAGGAGGGGCTTAGTAAATCAGTGTTGATGGAACAAGTACCCTGAGGTGCATAAGCCATGGATGGGGGGAAAGTGGGAGCCAAAACAAAATTACAGAATTTAGAACTGGAAGAAACCCTGGAGAGAGTTATTCAGTGGATTTTGATATTTATAAGACTATTCAAGAAGATAATACAGGTAATCAACACAATGCCTGGAA
The DNA here is from genome assembly GCF_027406575.1 of Nycticebus coucang. Taxonomy (NCBI): domain Eukaryota; kingdom Metazoa; phylum Chordata; class Mammalia; order Primates; family Lorisidae; genus Nycticebus; species Nycticebus coucang. Next base: position 59,600,615 of record NC_069796.1, on the reverse strand, counting down.
AATAGACAGTAAGAACTAATAAGTGGTATTAAAACTAATACGTTTTTAAAAATTGTATTCTGTTACAAACAGAAAAATGACCTGACCTCTAGGATTTGATGGCGCTCTTTCTCAACCCAGCAAAAGGTTCTTATCTCACCCCGATCCCAGAAATAAAATTGTACTCCTAGAGCTGCCCTACTCACTACCCGCCACAGTAGTCCTGACATCTTCCTGCATATCTATTTCCGTGAGTTAGCATTGCAGAATTACAGCTGCGATCCACAGACTCTTTCGAGAATATTAGGGGGGAAATCCCTGCAGCGTTGGCCTGAGCTTTCTTTGTTCACATTGTTAGCTTTGAAGACCTTAGCACAGCACAGAGAAATCAATAAACAGGGCTGCTGCTGACCCAGTAGTGCTCTCGTTTTCATTCTCCTCGGGGAGGCCCGCCTCACTCCCGTGCGCTGAGAGGTAGGGAAGCACCCAACTCTGCAGATCAGGGTCCTGTAGGTAATCAAGGAATACTGAGTGGAGCTTGCTGTGGATTTTCCATCCAGGGTGTCATTAGATGAAATGAAAGTACACATTACAGGTTTGCATAACGAACAAGCCTCAAGTTAGGTTTGCTGTGATAGGGTTATCAGTCATTGCAAAAATTAATTATTTAAGAAAGCACTTTTTACAGTGGGTTTTCATTTAAGTTTGTCCCCTTGATGTATGTATATAAAAATGACTAATCCATTGGACACTGCTATTGTGCATGTACATCTATCACTATTGGGCCTTTTTCCATAATTGGTTTATTAATTATAGCATCTTAATGATCTGTTTAAAATAAATAAACCATTTGCACCATTTCAAAGGTATTTTGTGAGGCTCAGCTGATATTAAAATAGCACCAGCTTTATGTGCTTTTTCAGCAAGTGACCTAATTAGTTAATAAAGTAATTGAATATTAAAAAGGATGTTGCAAGTGATTAAAATTTAAGAGCCTTCAGAATGTTATTAAAGCTATAAATCATACATCACTGTTTTAATTTGCATAGCTACAGAATTACTAATGGTCCCACGTGCACATGGGGCTTGGCAATTAGTCCTTTAACAAAATGTTGGTGATGTTGAAGTACCAAATTCTTTCAACCTCTTTTGATAGCTACATAGTAACCTGCTTTTTCCAAATTAAATATCTAACAGCTGAAATTGCTACTTGCTCCCTTTGACAGGTGTATACATTCCTCTATCCAACAAATATTTATGAAAACCTATTGCATTCAAATACTATGCTGGTTGTCAGGTATAAAGGTGAGCAAAACAGATGCAGTCCTAATGGAGGTTATGTCCTGGAGTTGGACAGAAGCACTTGCGTAGTTCCTCAGTTTATGGAGAACTATAAAAGGTGAAAAGGGTGTATGAAGGAAAAGCATAGGATCCTCTAAGACAGTGGTTCTCAACCTTCCTAATGCTGCGACCCTTTAATACAGTTCCTCATGTTGTGGTGACCCCCAACCATAAAATTATTTTCGTTACTACTTTATAATGGTAATTTTGCTACTGTTATAAATTGTAATGTAAATATCTGATATACAGGATGTATTTAGGTGACCCCTGTGAAAGGGTCATTCGACCCTCCAAGGGGTTGCAATGCATAGGTTGAGAACCGCTGCTCTAAGAGGATTGTGCTGTCAAAATCTCATCTAGTCTGCTAGGAATTAATGCTTAATTTCAGGTGAAGATCCTGGGACTTTACCCAGGAGGCTATGGAGAATTCTTGTGCAAGTAGGAAATGTTTGATGAATCTTCTAGTGTCATGTAGGAAGTTGTTGGTTGTTTACCCAACAGCCATAGTGACTTCTGTGTATGGGATTCCCAATGCTCTACTATGAGCCAGACGGGCAGGAGTGATGAAGAGCCTGAACCCATTGTTGTAATTCCACTCCCCTTTGCCTGTGATTGGTTTAAGGTAGATACGTTCTGAGGAACTCTTGAGGCTTTCTGGAAGAACTTCTTTTCCTGGTTAAAAAAAAAAAAAAAAAAGAAGATACACAAGGAGAACATGCCTTTCTTCTATGCCTTTGGATACCATCATGAGTGGAGATGATGCCTGGAGCTATAGTAGTCATCTTGAGACCATGGTGGGAAAGGCAAAACAAACAAAACACCACACACACACACACACACACACACACACTCCCTAAACCTGAGCCCTGATAGTCTTTTTTTTTTTTTTTTGTAGAGACAGAGTCTCACTGTACTGCCTCAGGTAGAGTGCCGTGGCGTCACACGGCTCACAGCAACCTCTAACTCTTGGGCTTATGCGATTCTCTTGCCTCAGCCTCCCGAGCAGCTGGGACTACAGGCGTCTGCCACAACACCCGGCTATTTTTTTGTTAGTTTGGCCGGGGCTGGGTTTGAACCTGCCACCTTGGGCATATGGGGCCGGCGCCGTACTCACTGAGCCACAGGCGCCGCCCAAGCCCTGATATTCTTTGGTTGCTGAACCAACTATGAAAACTTTGGGCCAGGCATGGAAACTCACACCTGTAATCCTAATACTCTGGGAGGCTGAGGCAGGAGGATTACTTGAGGTCAGGAGTTCGAGACCAGCATCTGCAAGAGTGAGACCCCAGTCTTTACTAAAAATAGAAAAAATTAGTGGGTCCTGGTGGTTCATAACCATGGTCCCAGTTACTCAGGAGGCTGAGACAAGAGGATTGCTTATGTCTTAACACAATAACTAAGAAAATGCCGTGAAGGCTATGTTAAGCAGTTTGATGAAAAGATTTCAAATTGTATATAAAACCAGCACATTGGACCCCATGATTGCATTAATGTACACAGCTATGATTTAATACAAAAAAAGAAAAAAGGATTGCTTGAGCCCAGAAGTTTGAAGTTGTAGTGAGCTATGCTGATTCCACTGCACTCAAGCCTAGGCAACAGAGCAAGACCTTGGCTCAAAACAAAACAAAACATATTTGGGGTGTCTTAATGCATGAAATAAGAAATTTCACTTGGGTATTCTGTTACTTGAAACAAAACATCTTAATTGAACCAGATGTGTCCAAAAATTTGGGTTTTGGAAGCAGAAAGCTAAATTAAGCAAAAAGGTAAATTAAGCTGGGAGCAAAAAGCTAAATTAAGAAGCTAATGTAAGGGCAGCGCCTGTGGCTCAAAGGGGTAGGGCGCCAGCCCCATATGCCAGAGGTGGCGGGTTCAAACCCAGCCCCGGCAAAAAACTGCAAAAAAAAAAAAAAAAAAAAAAAAGCTAATGTAATTCCAATTGGGCAGTGATGAGATACTCAGTTATGGTGGGGTGGAATAGGAGTAATGGAAAATAAGGTCACAAGCAGAGCTGAGGCATTGTGGACATAGAATCTATGGAATTGGCCCACGTATTAGCTATTGCAGGTGCCGCGTAATAGTAACTATCATTTGTTGAGCATTTCCCATATGCCAGGCAATGTTCTAAGTGCTTTTCATGCAATGTCTCATATAATTATTTTAGCAGCTCTAGGAAGTGCTGCTGTTACCATGATTGGATTCCATTACAGTTGTGACTAGATATCCCAAGTCAAATCCCAGTAGCCTCTCCTACTACCAGTGAGCAAAGGCAGAGGAATGTCTTCATAGGCCTTAGATTCCCTGACACAGTTGCTGGCAAGAATACTTTCTCCAACATTTTTTGCTTCATAGCACATATGGAAAGTGATAATAGTTCGACTTACACACTGGGATAAATTAGAAAGGATACGGAGTATTTATGTGGGACTTGGCAAAGCCTTCATTATTCTTCACATTATATAAGATTTCAGAATTTAGGGATGACATGAAATACGGAATTTTTAGAAAATTTGGCCAACACAGTGGCTCACACTTGTAATCCTAGCACTCTGGGTGAGTAGATTGCTTGCGCTCAGGAGTTCAAGACCAGCCTGACCAATGGTGAGACCCCATCTTTATTAAAAATAGGAAAACTAGCCAGGCATAGTGGCTCATACATGTAGTCCCACCTATTCAAGAGGCTGAGGCAAGAGGATCACCTGAGCCCAAGAGTTTGAGTTTGCTGTGAGCTATGATGATGCTACACCACTCTACCCAAGGTAACAGAGTGAAACTCTTTTCTCAAAACCAAAACTCAAATTAAAAAAAAAAAACAAAACACTTCAGTTTTTAATGGGAAGTTTGCGTTTGTGTTTCTGAATAGCTTTTTAATATTGGATTTTGTGCTTGAAATAGCAATTCTTGATCAGACTTTTAAAAATCCCATCAGGACTTTGAAATAATGGTCTCTTCAAGTGATAGTCATCACTAATGATGAACTTCACTCACACAAGTGATAGGAAACAAGTAAAAGATACTTTGGGAACCATTCCAAATTTTATAGTATCTGTCATATTTAAAGAAACTGATAGTTCTTTCTATACTTTCATTGACAATCGCAATGTTGAAATTCCTTGCAATTGTATGAATGACTTTCAAATGTGATGGAACTTTCTCCAAGTATTTCAAAATAATGACAACACTTTAATGTTGATTACTCACGCATGGTTAGATGCTATGTTGCTATGTTACTATACACGGAAAGGGCCTGTCAGTCACAAACAGCTGAATGAATTCAGTACACATGAAGACAGATTCAGTGACCTGCCTGCCAAGAATCCTGTCCCTACCTAGTGCTGTTGAACTTCAAGTGGCTCCACTTTGGCCTGTCACTGTCTTCTTGCTGGGCTGACATCATGGGCAGTCAACCTGTACACTCGCACAGGGCCCCCCACACTTAAGAGGGGGGGGGGCCCTCCTGCTTAATGGGGGGCCCCCCTGCTTAATGCTCTGATGCTACCATCTTGAAATTCTTAGTAAGTTTTTTAAAAGAGGCCCTACATTTTCCTATTTCACTGGGCCTTGAAATTTATGTAGCTGCCTTGGGCAACTGGAACACAAATTCCTTCAGTGGCTACCCTGTACCCTTGCTCAAGATGGGCAGTCGCATGTGCTACCACTGGCTTCCGAGTTGTGAAGCAACTTCTTAGCAGCTGTTCTCAGCTCACTGATGTGGAACATAACAATGTGCACATCATCAGGCCCGTCAGGTTTGGTGTTCACAGGACTGAGGGCCACACTTTTTGTACCTGGTTCTATTTGGCCACTCTCATGGGACTGTGATGAAGCTGTTGATGCCGTGGCTGGCAGTGACGGATCCAGGGTTTCCGCCTGGCTCAGTTGGGCAGTCTATGTAGGATATATCCCCAAGTGTGTTCCCTCCTTGTAAGATCTCTGTGATCTAGAATAGGTCTGTCGCATCCTCGCTAAAAAAGTGTTTCAAAATGAAAGAAGAGCATTAGATTTTGAGTGTCTTTTCAGTGCAAGAGAAGCTGGTATGAGGTATGATTTCTCAGTGTTAGAACTGAAGACTGAAATAGAAGGTAGATCTGAAGGTAACATTCAGAATCCTTGTGAGCTCTTCCCCTGCACCAGGCATGTGATGATTTAAAAGTTTCTCCTAACCATTTTCTGAGTTGGATTCTGTATCTTTCTTGGTTTGGTATCATTAACTTTACTCTGGTCTTTATTAAAATGGCATGTATTTGAGGTTTGACAATTAAGTTCATGAACTCATCCTAGAAAAAGTGCTACCACCTCATTGCCAAATAGCATTACATTCACCTTCAGAGTACCCTGCTCGGGGAGCTATGCACTGATGTCAGCACCTAGTCTACCCTTCAGAGCCCTTTTTCTAGGGTGAGTTCATGAACTTGTCAGACCTTATATGACAGCAGCTCTGATGGCCATTCCAGAAAAAGAGTCCCAAAAGTGCTTTGCAGTGTGGATTGAGCACTGGTGTCAGTGCACAGCTTCCCGAGGGGAGTACCTCAAAGGTCCACAGTGATAGTCAGCAACGAGGTACTTAGCACTTGTTTAGGATGAGCTCATGAACTTAATTGTCCAACTTTCATATGCGTATATACATATATTTTTACCTACTTTATTTAAATATAAGTAAAAACAGTTTTAAGCCAGGAAAGACAAATAATTCCCAGCACAGGGGAGGGAAGCGCCTGCCAAAATACTTTTCATGGAGCAACAGAAGTGCTCAGATTGACTCTGGGGTCAGAGAAGGACGTAGGAGCAAGAAGAGGCATCATTGGAGCTGGCAACAGGAGAGAAGAGGCTGCAGCCCGGGACCTCAGGTTCCTCACACAGAGTACAAGATTAACTAACTCACCCTGCCTGCATGCAGAGGCAAAGATCACAAATACGTGTCAGTCTTGATCAAAGCCATACCAACAGAAGCCTAACAAAATGATATTTTTATAGTGTTTTACATGAATACATACACAGCTGTCCCTAATTGCACAATCTTACTGTTCGTGCAATGAGAACTTGGTAGATCTTCAACGTCATGAGTCCTTTATGCTCTTCACCGTGTGTGCATGTGTGAGCACAGTCATTCACAGGGGTCCTTGTCATTGTAGTAGTTGTAAGGTTCATGAGCAGTGGAAGAAAAGCTGTAACTACTTCCCTACTGCCTAACATTCTGATTCTACTGTCTAAGAAAGGCTTCTTTCTGGCACTTTATAAAATAGCCTGGTTCTCTTGCTACCAATTAGTAGCTTTCTGGAGATGATGAGAAGGCTCGAAAAGTGGTACAACCCAAGCACTGATATAACAGGAGTGGCTGGTTCAAGAATCCGTAAGGTAAGGGAGACACGAGAGGGCAAGTGAGCTTTTTCATCTTCTCACCCTTCTGTACCCCAGACGACTTTGTCCACATCGCCAAAATATTCTGTTCTACTTTGTGAAATACTTGAGCCCAGCTCCTGGCTTGAGCTCATCCCGGGGCCCAGGGTGGGGAGGGAGGCCCCTCAGGAACTCATGCTGGCAAAGATCTCACACACACACTGCAGCTCACCCTCAAGTGAGGGCTGCACACCCAGTCACAAACAGGACAGAAGACTGTCCATCGGTCAACTCAGATTTGAAAAGTACATGGCATTTTACAGCTCTGCTTTGGCATTTCTTCATTTTTTAATGTATCAGAAACCTGAAATAAGGTAAGTGGCTGGGCTCTCCCTCAGTCTTCAGGCTGCCCAGTGTGTGTATGTGTTTTCATGTGTATTTATCCTCAGTGCACATTTTTGTAACCAGATTGGGTATAACATGTTCAATTAATTAAGGGATACATTTTTATTACCAGTACCACTACTGGTTGTATCTTTTTTTTTTTTTTTGTAGAGACAGAGTCTCACTGTACCGCCCTCGGGTAGAGTGCTGTGGCGTCACACGGCTCACAGCAACCTCTTAACTCTTGGGTTTACGCGATTCTCCTGCCTCAGCCTCCCGAGTAGCTGGGACTACAGGCGCCCGCCACAACGCCCGGCTATTTTTTTGTTGCAGTTTGGCCGGGGCTGGGTTTGAACCCGCCACCCTCGGCATATGGGGCCGGTGCCCTACTCACTGAGCCACAGGCGCCGCCCATACTGGTTGTATCTTGATCTCCATCAAGAACTGGCGAACCAGGGAGATGAGCGTGAACTGGCTTATGACTGGAGGGGAACTAAGATGTCGTGCAGTGAACACAGTTGCTTTGCATGTTTGGGCTTTGTTTATCATAAAACGGGTGATAATGATAAGGATGTGTAAGAACCACCCTGTTAATGATGGTGCCAGTGGAGAGTGTGAAGAAAAGCCATGGCTGTTAAGCCAAAGAAAAGCTAGACTTGTTCAGAGTTTAGGTTTTACAGCCACATATTTAAGGCTATTAGAAAGGCCCTTGGTGTTGAAATTCCTGCCAGAATTATATTTTCATCACTTCAAGTGTGAAACTCCCCAGTCACAGATCCCAGCTCTTCCTACTAAAGCAGGTGTTTTATAATATTGTTTTTGTTGATGGTGCCATTTTATTACTGGTGTGTATGTTACTGAACACAAGCAGATTCTATACATGCGACGTGGATCTGTTTGCAGATGGCATGAAGACAAACATTTTAATTTCAATAGTTATTTATCTATTTTAATGTGGATTTTTCATTTAGGGAAAACTTCCCAATTTTCATTTGATGGTAGTGATAACACAGCTTCCTTTTAAATGTAAGTTTAATAGTGAGTCCATTTATAGAATGATATTGAATAAATAAAAATGTACTGGTCTGCTTAGGCAAAAATCAGGAAGACACTCTGTAAATGACCCAGGTTTTTGGTAACAATAAGCAATATAATAAGAAAGGATATTAGGGTTGAGTTTCTATTAATGATGACAGCTACACTGAGCCATCCTGGTGACCACTGCCACACACGTGTAAGGCTGCTGCCTGATGCCCCAGGAGTGTGCCTTCCACGTGACACTAATTGGCCCACACAGGAGAGAAACCACGACCCTTCCCTCATTAGCCACATGCTCAGACCAGCTGAGCTAGCTCACGCTGGGTCACTGGGGTCCCATGTAGGAAATTACCATTCCAGTGCCCCGTGGCCCTCTCATAACCCCAACTAATGAATGTCCCGTGGAGCCTAATGTCATTCCTGAGGGAGCACACAGCTCTCCCAGTAGTGGAGAAGTTGATGACATTCTGAAGTTTTAACCCATGGAGAGCCAACTGAGGATGCTTGGAGAACTCAGGAAACCTAGAAACAATCTTTCCAACACCTGTGTGCTAGAAGAAAGGAGGAAAACGACATTCTATGCTGTCCATTTGTTTGCCAGGTCTAGTGTGAGGACACAGAACAGACGTATGGGGAAGTTAAGAGAGCCACTAGCAAGAAAGCTCAGCAAGTTCATCAAGCATAAATGTCATTAAGTGCTTGCTATACGGGCTGAGCGCTTTACACCCACGAAACTATGAAACAGGTGGTATTATCCCTAGTTTAGAGATGGGAAAACTGAGGCTCAGAAGTAGTGAAAGAGCCAAGGATTCCCCCGAGGATTGCCATCTTCTGGAAATTAATACATCAAGTAAAGGGCAATTTTACTAGATGGACAGCTTGCTTGTTCTTTTGGCTTGTGTTCTTTGGGGATCTCAGGAGAGACTATAGGCTCTCAAGTGACCTTCATTTCTGTAACTTTAGCACCTCCATAGTTTAGCCTTGAGAATAGTTTCATTAATTAGATAAATCTGTAGGCGATGCCAAGCGAAAGCATCCTTCTTAAGTGTTGGGGAATACTGGAAAGAACAGGATGGTGGACTTTCTCAGTGCATACTAGTTACTCTCATCTTCTTTCTAATGAGATTAATGGATCAATATCCATTCAGACCAAACTAGTGGGGCAAAATACCTCCGCGCCTTCACTTGTCAGCTACTTTACCACAGCCACAGCTGGCCTGATATTCCCAGGGTTACCCACCTCCCTGCTTCTCTCTAGAAGTGACAAAGCCCTGTGCGTGTGTCCACATTGAATGCCTGAGTGCCATCAGTCAGGCTTCCTGGGCTTCAGATTAGGTAGATTCAATATTGAAAAAGAAACTTGTACATTGCCATTTGGGTTGATTATAGCTTGTTTTTACTTGATTAACTTAGTCCAGACTGGTGAGCATTTAAGGATAAATTGTAGCAGTGAGAGAAACTGGGGCCTCAGGTCCTTCTGGGATTGCTCATTAAGCAGTTTTCTTTAACCTACTGCCACCTAGTGGTAACTGAGCCGACTGAAGGAGAGAATTCCTTACCACTCCTATGGAGGAAGCACAGAAGAGTGATAAATGTGTCTTATTCTACTGCTCCCTACTCCCCTGCCAACATTTAACTATCACTGCAGCTGGCTGACCCTTCAGCCTTTATTTTGTTTGATGAGGGCATCTTCATTTAATCATAAGTCCCTGACATACAAAACAAGCAAGGACCAGACCTAGAGCATGTGGGTCCTCCCTCCTCTTCCTCTGCGATGGTTAGAAATTTCACCTATGTCAGGGGAGCTCAATTTAATGTATCCTTTAAAGTGGGGTAACTGGGTTAACTTGAGGTCTCCTTTGAGAATCAGTGTGCCTTTTATTTGTCTACCTTAGCAGGTGACTCAATTCTGGAAGCACACAAACCTTTGAGCAACTCAACTTCTTGTACATGCACAGAGGAAAGGTGGTAGGTAGCACATTCACACATTTCTGGAAACGTGTAAGGATCAATTTGCCAAATATATTAAAACTCTCATAAGGGGGCAGAATCAATGGCAATTTCAACAGATTATGAAGAGAATGGATTAATGCCAACAAGCTACTAGGTGGAATAAACACATGAGGCAATCAGAGTTTGAGATTACAGTGATCTATGATCCAGCCACTGCATTCCAGCCTGGGTGACAGAGCAAAACTTCTGTCTCTAAAAAAATGTATTAAAAAAATATTTCACAGGGTAATTATGATTGCTTGTGGCTTAGGACAGATAATTCATAGTGTGGGCCAAGTTCCTTTTCTAAGCAGGAACTTCAAATCAATTTGGAAAAATACCTACCTCAAAGATGGTGATCTAGATGTGTTTGCTTTGGTAAAAAAAAAAAAAAATAGCCCAAAGCTACAATAATGAGACTGCAGAAGACTTCAGATGTTTTAACTTTCCAGATAGGAATCTTCACTTGGTAATGGACTTGCCTGATTCCTCCCTGCCTCTCCCGCCCCAAATCAGTAGAGACAGCACAGGAAGTGGTACATGAATACAATCATATTTATTACAGTTTTCAGACTCCCATATGACACATACATATCTAAAGCAGAACACTGCAAACTGACGTTACTAGCAGCAATCTTCCCTAAACAGGGAGGGTTTCAGTTAACAATTAGGAGTAGTTTAAAGACGAGATTACAGTCATGGTTTTTCTTTTAGCAGCTGGTATATAAGTAGTGAAACTATAGATACAGAGTCATTCAGGTTTTGCTTGTCTCAAAACACATTAATAAGTTACAGTGCAGAAGGATATCCCCAGGATTGCCAAATAGAAGGCTAACATCTTTAGATGTCAGCATGAAATAGGCAAATCACTTTTTAAGACATGGCTTCCTATCAGCTTTACTGTCAGGACAACAGAAAAAGAAGTGGACAGCTGCCCTAAAATCTAGCTCACACATAATTCAGCCAGATAATCATCATTTAAATAATACCTCTTAAAATTCTTCAGAGTTTTTTTCCGCCACTCTAAAAACATAACATCAGACATTTGCTCCAAAGGACTACAATTCAAAAGCAATTGCAATGTATTGGGAACAGCTTTTATAGCTTTCCTAAGGGACAGTTCCCATCTTTTCAGAGAATGTTTTTAAAGAAGCAGTAACTCTGGTAGCTTATCAAAGTACTTTTTATTCTAAATAAATAAAAGACCAACTGAAGGTCTCAGGTGTACTTATTTTTCTTCCCCTAGATCTTCAAACCATCCAAAGCCATTTCTTGACAGAGAGCTTTCATTTTTTATTAGAGAAGTGCAAGAAAACTTACTAACATTGGAAAAATACTCAAAACACTGAGAGTAAGGGAGAGTCAACCCTTCTTAGGACCCAGAAAACTGAAAGGAACCCTAAAGGATTATCTTAAATCCATCAACTCCATTTGCCAAAGAGTAATCAAACTGTTCACCTTTACAACACAAACCCAGGTAAGACTTCCTTGCTTTGCAACCACTAAGAAAAGCCTCTGAGAGAACAAAAACACAGACTGGTGAACATAAATTACTGAACAGGGGTCGACTGCATTCTATATCTATCTAGCACAGGAAAAGAAAAATTAAAACAGCTATAAAACCATTATATTTATACCATGATATTCTTCTCTTACATGATAACCTTCCTACAGCAACCACTTCATTCAAAAAAAAAAAAAATACATTAAAGACTGGAAAGCTCTGGGGCAGCACCAGTGACAGCTAGCTGTCATTGAATAATTTTAATTTTTTCCTAAAGGTAAAATTTAGAGAAAATTTAAAGCAGCAATATATAGAACTGATTCTATTTCACGATTTTGCCCATGTCAGCTGCTATGAAAATAGTGCCAACAGAAATATAAATATCCATTCTGCATCAAATTAATTTTATATTTCTTTTTTCTCAAGGGGTAGGAGTGGTATACCTAGATTTCTGTAAGGCTTCTGAAATTAAGGGCAGCTCATAGGTTATGACCTGGCAATCTCTAATGGTGCTCCTGGACTGGTTCACTCTGGGGAGAAAGGGAGCTGCATTTGATCCGCTGACAACTTGTAACAAGGATTCCATGCACCTAGATTTTAATGCTACAGTTCTAGGCTTTCTGACTTGACATGCATCATGCACAAAAAGCCCACCTGCCTCAAACACTAACTCTGGCTAACCAGCTCATAGGCAGGCGGCCTACCTCTGGTCATAAGATGTTCCCTAAAAGAAAGCATACATACTTAAGAACAACCTTAAGTCCAAGTTCTAGTAATGGTAGAGCAAAGGAGTCACCTCTATGTACAAAGAATGGCACATAAAAATTGTTCTGGATATAATACCATTTCTTCCGTTTCTTAATCACTTCTTAACAAAGGTGGATACTTCTGAGAAGACCTCACTAAATGCACAGGTATATCCTATGAATTATTGTGAAAACATATTCCCCTGCCTAAAGATTACTTTAAAAAATAAAAATTGGGTGTTCAAAAATAAGTACTACTCCTAATTTGAGCTTGATGTTTCCCAAGCTCAAATCCCTGGGGAATTCTAGAAACCACTTTTATTGCATTTCAGCTCCCTAGGACCTCTGACAGGTAAGTTGGTGGGGGCTTCTGAAATGCTACCATTACTTCTCCCTTCTTCCTTCTCCTGAGAAAGACATCAGTTACTTCAATAGCAACTTACAATAATGTCCTAACTGATCACATTTTTTGAATAGCACATACATTATTGGAACTATTTTTTTCTTCCTTAAAAAAATTCTCCAATAAAGACAAGACCATGGTTTTTAAGAATTGACTTCTTTAAAAAATAATTATCATGCTTTGTACACTATTGGCACATTTACTAGGTAGTGTTCATTCCAGAATCACTGTCCAAACCAAACAAATAAATGGAGGCATGTAGCACATAAAACAGTAACTTTCATAACCAAACTGTCATGTTGGGCAGAAAATTATAAATCAGTTTTTACATGGATATATGAAAATTATAAACACATAAACATAAGGCATGTTTAAAATAAATCAGTTTAGATTTAATCAGGACCAGAATGAATGGAAACTGATTATATTCCTTTTGATTTCAAATTTCATTATTGGAAAAATACAGTATCCATTACAGCTTCTAGCTGAGAGACAAGAGGGCACACAGATGAGAACAGACAGAGACTGATCAAGAGATACAGGCAACAAAGCCTGATGATTAATCACAAGATGACTATTAACTTGGGAACTGAATTTTCAGACACCCTACTCAGAAGAGACTGGCGGTTCTAAAGATAACTGTTCATTTGAATTTGTAACCTGGAACCTCTATAAACTTTAGTGCATCTGACCTGACTCTAGAGTGTACTCTAAAATGCATTTAAAAACAAAAACACATGAGCAAACTTTTTTTCAAAATCCCATAAATTTCCCTTCAGGGATGGTCATTTTTAGATGCTCACTGATTATGTGGTACTATTATATAAGCCCCTTGAAAAGTTTAGGGGATTCTAATAATGATCAAATAAGTGTGGGAGCTGGGATGTGGAGGGAGAAACAAAAATTGTTATTCTCCTTTTACTAAGGACACTCTTCTCAGAACCTTCCCTGTCCCTTAGGAGGAAGGAATGTAAGACGGACAACAGTTCCTGAAGATATTACTGCCTTCTGATGATAGTTAGAAAATCATGATTATGACACCTAGGAAGATTACTTTCTTATGTAGCACCTGCCTTGCTCATAAGACATAGAATTCTTACAAAGCTAGGAAATAGAATTTGTAAAAATTACTCATGGCACTTATATCTATTTAGAGACTGTAAAATGCCTTCCTAAAATTCTCTGTCTCGATGCCCTGTGAGGTAAGTGTCTGATGGGGAAAAGCTGAGGCACAGAGGGGTGAAATCTGCTCACCTTCCATTGTATGATGAGCCAGTGGGCAAGCTAGCAGAAGGACCAGGCATCCCAGCTCCCTAAACTTTATTCACCTTGCTACCCACAAGGCTTAAGTTACACAACAAATACAGCAGGGGAAAATTTTCTGTTCATATATTTTAACTAGTTACCTATTTCTTATGCTTCACAATGAACTTAAGTTATCTTGGATAAAAACTAATGTAACAAAAAAATCAATATTGCCTAACAGTCTGTGTCAAGACTATGCTGCACTGGTGATTTAAAAAAGCACAGAATAGGGGCGGCGCCTGTGGCTCAGTGAGTAGGGCGCCGGCCCCATATGCCGAGGGTAGCGGGTTCAAACCCAGCCCCGGCCAAAACTGCAATAAAAAAAAAAAAAAATAGCCGGGCGTTGTGGCGGGCGCCTGTAGTCCCAGCTGCTCGGGAGGCTGAGGCAAGAGAATCACGTAAGCCCAAGAGTTAGAGGTTGCTGTGAGCTGTGTGACGCCACGGCACTCTACCCGAGGGTGGTACAGTGAGACTCTGTCTCTAAAAAAAAAAAAAAAAAAAAAAAAAAAAAGCACAGAATATGATTCAAGTAGAAGCACTCGTGGGAACTATGGTGTTCCTGTTACTCAAGCCAGGCTGCGAGTAAAGTGTCCCTTTAGACACTACCCACTATATTTTTTATGAACTTCTTTGGCCTGACAAAAAGAAATAAAACAACCACCCCTGATTTGTGGTTAAACCATTCTGAAAGGTATTTTATATAAGGCCGGCCCCACCTAGAAAGGGAACTTTCAGCCCTTGATGATGTGTAAATTACCGAGTTCATACAGAACTCTCTGAAGCCAGATATGGAGGTCACAGTCTCTTCCCATAATGCTCACAGAACAATTCACACTACAGACAGAGGGGCAATACCACAGGGTACATGCGTTAGCACCATGCCACAGAAGTTACAGAGAAGGACAAGAAGCTACCAGACAAGCATCTTATAGTCCCACCTGATAGGCCATTTGCAGAGGGTATCTCTGGTAAGAGGAAGACTGATGAGGTCCTGAATTCCCTTTGATAATACGGAGAAGGATCAAAACAGCCTTCATTGCTGTCTGCTTTGAGCACACCACCTATCCACATTTCACTCCTGCTTAAGTTGGTACCTTTCCTAGATGGTGTAGATAGTCATAGGTAATAAATATTAATGCATTCACCCTCCCAACATCTTCCAGAGAACTGAGCCTGCTCTGTCCTCTGCACATGCAGAACCAGAGGGAATCATTCCAAATCAGAGTTTCACTGGGATACTAGGATACAGCATAGCAGCAATTCATGCACTTTATTTCTAAAAACCAAAGCTCAAGTGAGGCTGAGCTGGTCACTGTGCAAGATGAACCAGCAGGACATTCTCACCGCGAATGAAAATTTGATTTATGTGTCGAGTGAATACCTGCTGGTAATCCACTTTGGGCTTTCGTTTTTTCTTACGGGTCTGGCCCCTGGAAAGGGTGGTAGCCCTGGAAAAGGTTCCTCCCATACTGGACCCTTCTGTCCGTGTAGTCCTCCCTGACAGCTCTGACCTGGACTCTTCCCTTGCAGAGGCCTGCAGGGAGGAAGGGACAGAGCGGGAACGTTTGCGTGAGCCCCGGTCAGTGTCTTCTCTTCCCCACACTGAAGCCACCTTCCAAGTGGATGTCTGGGAGTATCTGGAGAGAGTGGAGTCTTCAACTGCAGACTTAGAATCTGCTTCCTTCTTGGAGGAATCTTGAAGTTTCAGACGATCAAATAGCTGTAAGGAAAACAGGGATGAATATTAGCTTATCATTAACCTTCAAAGTCCTTTCAAAATAAAGAAAAAAACCAGATTCCTTAATTATGCTTTATGGACTCCTTGCTTTCCCATATTTTTAAAAGTTCATAATGAATTTGATATTTCTAGCCATGACTCAGATAAATCAATAAATATGTCCAGGAAAAAGCTACCTAGCTTATTTCTGTAGTATAAAGCTGGAAGACTTTTAAGTCTTACAAAAGGTAACTTGTTGCTCAAGTAACATACAGGTGAGAAGCACCAACTTGTTTGACATTAGCTGGAAGCGTGAGCAGAGAGACTAATGAAGACCTTGGTATAGGCATACCTGATATACAATAGGGACCCTGGTCACTAGGCTCAGAGATCTTAACTCTTAATGCTGGAAAGCATGGTGGGCACTCAGGAGGTCAGGGGAAACTCCTACCCTAGTGAGAGTCAGTGAAGAATCCCGTTCATATGCTTTGCCTAGAACAGGTTTTCGGTAGGTCTCGTCCACATCAGTAAGTGCCTAGAGAAATAGCCCAAAGTGTGAGAAAAAAGAAAATGAAAAATGTTATTTTTGTAGATTTTTCAAGGAAAAAAAGACTAACATTTAATCAAAGCCAAACTAAACTTGGGTGACTCAGCTGCTGGGCAGAAGAAAATGGTGATACCTTCTATATAGGATTTTCAAGCTGTTACTACCATCTAAGATGGGTTTCTTTTATGGATAGTAAGTGCTTTTATGACTGCATGGTAGAAGTTCTTAAATTTCAGTGTGCATAAATATCTAGGAAGTTTATTAAAACATAAATCCAAGGCTGTCCTCCTAGAAATTCAGATTCAGTAGATCTGGAACGAAGCCTAGGCCTGCTGGTTTTAACCAGAAGCCTCAGCAATCCAGATGCAGGATGACTTCAGATTGCACTTTGAGAAACACTATCTGCTGAGGCTTAGCACTCCTCAGTTTCTATGTCTTATGACAGCAATTAATATAGATTAGCCAGGGCTACACAGAATTGCTGTTGAGTTCTCATCATCAAGATTAATCACACAGGATAGTTGTTAGGGTCAATTGAGATTATGTAGGAAAAATTTAAAGGTAATTTCTTTCAAATTACCCTACAAATATGAACTTCTTATTACCACCACTGCCATTAAATAAATTCTCTTCACTCCTTTCCCCTCAAAGGTAAAATTATAATCCATATATATAATTATACATTGTATGTAATATTTTATAATTATATATATATATAAAGTATTTTTTTTTTTTTTCATTTTAGCAATAAGAAAAATTGAGGCTCAGAGAAATTACCTTGCTCACAACTACTAAGTGGTGAAGCCAGGCTTCAAATCCAGGTCTAGGATTTGAAGCTAGAATTCAAACATCCAGGATGAGTTTGTGCTTCCACTTACTAACAGTATGATATGGGCCCAGTCTTCCAATCCCTCTAGACTCAATTTCTTCATTTGTGAAATGGAACAGTAATAGTACCTATAACTTATCCATTAAGATAATATATAAAGCCACTACTACAGTGGCACATACAGGGTACTCAATAAAGTTAGCAACTGTTGTTCTTCTCCAGGAGAAGGCATGAATGAGGATAAGAAGAGAAAGGTTGGAGAAGACCATATGGAAAAGCAACACTAGAAAGCTCTGATGGTTTTTAACTAGTTCATGTTACAGTTTTGTTGTAACACATCCCTTCCCTCTTATGAATGTCTAGAAAAGTCAGTCAGCCTTTAGAAGGCTGAGAGGATGTGGTATACGCCTTCCTAAGGAAACACCATGCAAAGTGCTTTAATTATTAATGTCTGCTTCACTTCTATCCTTATCTATCTTCCCAAATACTATATAGTGAAAGTTTATTTTTTTCTGAAACTTCTGTACCTAGCACTGGGTTCAGCCAAAGTGGAAAGTCAATAAATATTTTTAAATGAATGAAAAGAATGGTTGGTAGAAAATCAATTTAAAATTATTAAATAGATTAAATACTAATTCCTTATGGTTGAGTTTCTCAACCTTGACACTAACGACATTTTGGGCTGGATTTTTTTTTTTTTTTTACAGTCTTACTTTGTCACCCTCAGTAGACTGCCATGGCATCATAGCTCACAGTAACCTCAAACTCTTGGGCTCAAGAGATCCTCTTGCCTCAGCTTCCTAAGTAGCTGAGACTATAGACACCTGCCACAAAGTATGGCTATTTTTTTTCTTTTTTTAGAGATGGGGTCTCACTCTTTCTCAGGCTGGTCTTAAACTCCTGAGTTCAAGCAATCCACCCAGCTCAGCCTCCCAAAGTGCTAGGATTACAGGTGTGAGCCACTGTGCCCTGCCCTAGTATAGGATATTTACCAGCATCTCTGACCTATACCCGTTAGATGTCAGTAGCACCCCCTTCCACAGTAGTGACAATCAAAAAAATGACTCCAAACATTGCCAAATGTTTGTAGAAGAGAAGAAAAAAAAAATGCCCTCGTTGAGAGCCACTCCCTTAAGAAAAAGGAAGCAATAAAAAGATCTTTTTGTTGTTGTTGCCTGAGACAAAGTATAAAAAAATTCTAGTTTGTCTGAGAAGGTATTCTATAGGTTTTCTTTTTCTTATTTATTTTATTCTTTCTTTCTTTTTTTTGGAGACAGAGTCTCACTTAGCCCTTGGTAGAGTGCCGTGGCATCACAGCAGCAAACTCAAACTCTTGGGCTCAAGTGAGTTTCTTGCCTCAGTCTACAGAGTAGCTGGGACTATAGGCGCCTGCCACAATGCCTGGCTATTTTTTAAAAATGCGGTCTTGCTCTTGCTCAGGCTGGTCTCAAACTCCTAAACTCAAGTGATCCATCTGCCTCGGCCTCCCAGAATGCTAGAATTACAGGCATGAATCACCAAGCCCCACTGTAGGTTTTTCTTAGTAAGTTTACTCAGATCCTTTAGACATATAGGTTATTTACTCTCTAGAAGGTTCTCCAGCCCTTGAGAAAGGCTTAATTACCATATTCCAGAACTTGTCAAATGCAACGAGGAAGCCTGTACAGACACCACGAAGTCCCTTGAAAGTGCGGATGTGAACATTCACCTTCACCCCCTCCCGGATACATCGATGGAGCTCACCCAGAGGGCTCCCTTCGTGCACTAAAACAAGAAAAGGACAATCAGCACTGCATAAACATCTTCCCTCATTCCCAGAATTAGCAGCCTGCATCACCTAATCACATCCAGCAATACAAGACAACATGCTGCAGTGACAACCTCACTATCAAAACAGGAAGGCTCGACAGACTAGATTTCAATAAGGTATGGATAAACCATGGGTATGAATAACATCCAAATGTTTCCCTACCTATATATCTTTTATTCTACAATGTCACTGATCCTAAGATGCACCGTGATTTTAAAACTTTTGGGGGCGGGAGGCGCCTGTGGCTCAAAGGAGTAGGGTGACGGCCCCATATGCCAGAGGTGGCGGGTTCAAGCCCAGCCCCGGCCAAACACTGCAAAAAAAAATAAATAAATAAAAAAACTTTTGGGGGCAAAAAAATACCACATTAAATGTATACATCAGAAGCCAGATTCTTCTCAGTTTTGTTCCTTAAGATAATTCATGAATGACATATCCAGTTAAGGCCTTCTAAAGAACCAAAAATCTTGTTCATATTTGAAGGAAATAAACTGTGTAACACATTTTCCAAAAATGTGTGCCATCCTCTCCGGGAGAATGTCCTTTGGCCCCACCAATCTGAGTACTCCACGCACAGGCTCTAAGGAGTCACTAGTGACAGTGTACATCATTTTGACACTAACAGGAAAGGTACTGGTTGTGTTCCAATCCTTGATGGTGTAAAAGGCACCTGCTGAGTGTCTGGCTCCTATGAGATTGCTAATAAGCACCATGTAAAAAGAGCAGTATTAAAGATTCATAGGAAGAATATTGGGATTATAAATGCAAGCTTTTATTACAAGGGATTCACTCCTTCCTCAGGTCTTTGGAGCAGAGATTAATTTTATTTTTCTTATTTCATGTTAACTTAGCTCTCATAATATGCTAACTATAGAATATGTAATAAAACCTCCCAAAAGAAAACTATAAACAAACACATGTACACACTGTCTCTCTTTCCCACATTTCCAAAGCAAAATTCTATAGAGCACATTTGCTAATGATAGTAAAAATAAAATTTCTCTGCTTTGTTTCTAGTGGCATAAGAGAGAACGAGAGTCCGGCACTTAGCGTAACTTAGTTAGTTCTTGGCCACCTTATCCCTCATTCAAGGGCTGGCTTATAAGTGATGGCTGTGATAAATTAATAAAGGGAAATACTCTTGGAAAAAAATGAGTTAGCAGATGAGAAGAGGAGTTCGTGACAGATTAAGATTCAGCAATAAGGGACAAATGGAGGCAAAGTGGCAGAAACAATGAGAAAGGAACATGAGCATCTTGACCTGACCTTCATGTTTACGTCTCTTATAGCAATATTTTAAAGTCCTTTAAATCTTTGATATCTAAGGGTGGGTGTATGCATGTACGTATATCTATATATGTGTTTTGTTGCAGGCCTTATTAAACTAAGCATTGTACACAACTTTCAGGTCATTATAAACTAGTTGTGTCACCACGGTGGTTAACTCTTTCTTTACAAGTCCAGGTTTCCTCATTCATAAAATGAGGTTAGTTACTTTGTAGATGAAGTTCAGGAATGAGTCTCTATAATTCAATTTTTTTTAGAAACTGATCACATACTTAGATTAGTCCATTTGCCTACACATACACACTGCCTCCTGCCCTACAAACATAATGTGTTTGCACAAAGAGTGGAAAGACGATTCTTTTTCTCATTTGGAACAAGCAGAGGAATTACTTTTTCCTCTGCACCCCAATATTAAAGAGAAAAGGCAAGTATGTATCTTAATAGTCCCTTATTCTAATTAAATAATTGCCAAAATTGAGTCTTTCAACTCTCATATCTGTACCTTTCTCTTGATTTGTTTATTCCAAAGATTTACTGAGGAATAATTCCAGGGAGCATTTCTCTCCTGTGTGATCAAAAATATACTAGTACCACAGGTCAGGGCAAACTGCCAAGGCAAAAATGAACTCCCCATTTGAATCAGAATGTACATTTGCTTTCCAGCCACCTCAGTGACAAACTCTAAATGGATATGAGCTGGGCTTCTATAACTTAATATGAAAAGAATGATATATGCCTTATGTTTGAAGAAAGTTATTCTTCCAAATCCCCTTCTGCTGAGGTAACTTTTGGGCCACCCCTTTCGAAAGACAGCCCTACTCTTCCTTTTCCCTGATGTGACTGGTTTACTATACTTTCCTAGCTTCCTTCCTTCACATCCACAATGCTGTAGCATTAGCATCCATACTGGGCCTTCTGTATGAGCCAGGCCCTGTGGTAATTTTAACTTCACATATATTACTTAATTTAATTCTCCTAACAACCCTAACAAATTGGGTTCTACTCTTTCACCTCATTTTATAGATGAGACAAGTGAGGTTCAGAAAAATGTAAGTAATTTGCTCAAGGTCATTTATCTAGTAAACAGCTGAGCCATCACTCAGTATAGTCAGATCATATGCATTCTGACCTGGGGATTTTGATTATGACAATCTAAAAATAATAACCACAACAACCTACAATAACAGTATTTTCCATGAATGGTAAACGGATATTTACCATTCATGGAAAACTTCCCTATGTGCTAGGAAACACTGTTATAAATGCTTTAAATATGTTAACCAACTTAATCCTCACAATGACAGGGTAGATATTCTATAGATGAAGCAACTGAAGCCCCAAAGAGTTTAAGTAACTTGCCTAATGTAAAACAGGAGATGGAGCAGGCAGTGTTCAAACCTAGTCAGACTCTATACATTTGTCAAAACTCACTTAAAAGGGTGAATTTTGCTACACTACATCTTAATAACATACACCCAACTATTTCCAGTGCCATGATTAAAATTTTCAGTGTGTAGGGCACATTCTCCAAGATCTTGGTTCCAGATGAATATTTAATCACAAGCAGTCGACAGAGCTGGTCTTCATACATGCTGTCATACTAATACAGTAAAGTGCTCCAGAGTAAAGCTAAACCATCCACCACACAGAATATTGTTTCCCCTTTACAATCTTGATAGCAAAGCAGTAACTGGTAAAAGAGAAATAAATGTTATAATCTAAGGTTTCCCAAACTGCTCTCATTTTAGGAACATGCTTACTGTCTTTGTGTCACTGCTGGGGTCAATCCTAGCTTGGGCAGGGATGCTATGGCACTGTAAATCATACAACAAAGTCACCCCTATCAGTACACAGCTTTTCAGAGTTTCTCACTTAATAAACAAATTTCTAGGAATACAGCAAAATAGTCTTTTGCTTAGCACACTCTTGCTTTCAAAAAGCTGTGATTTTAAAATGTAACAATTTAATTATTAGGATACAGATGCTTTGAATGGCTAAGTAGGTCATTGTGTTCACAGGGCAGATGTCAGACCTGCCTGCCAGATGACAAAAGATATAACCCTCGGCTGTTTTTATTCCATTTGTACAAGACCTAACTCACACATTAGAACGTCACTGTTTACAGCTTTTCTCTAAGGATCTATCAAGAGGCTCCAAGAAATTCCCTTGTGCCATTTACACCTTCAGAACTTAAAATAACCTGCGCATATGGTAACATGAGCCTGACAGACCCTGTCCCTCTCCCAGCCAGGCAAGAGTGGCTGTAAAACAGAGTGTGTTTTAGTGGCATTTTGTGCCTACTTATGACTTAGTAATGTGAACATATGCGTATAAAGACCCTGCAACTCTTCTGCTTACTGCACACAAGAACGGGCTGTCATTTAATGTGCAGGGATTATGAAATTATGTCCCTTGTGCTATCTGAACAGATCCCACCAACTCCATCCGATTATCTCGAATCCCATTGACCCTCCCTATTCTCTAATATTTGCTGTGCTCTCCCCCACAATTCCTGTACCTGTATGTCCTTCCCCATTTACCATCATCTGTTGTCTCCAAGACCTCTCGTCACCTCTGCAGAACTCCCTGTGATGTCCCCCAAACTCTCTAACCGTTTCCGTGCCCCACTACCTCTCCAGATCGCCATCACTTCTGTAGACCCTCTCTGCAGGCTCATCAGCTCTGCAGACACGTCCACGGGCCCCGATTACCTTTGCAAACCCTTTTCATGGCTCCTTATTACCAACACAGCCTCACCACTCTGCTCCATTGCTCCTGCAGACCCCTCGTTACTCACAACCTTATTACCCACATTACTTAAGCA
This sequence comes from Nycticebus coucang, assembly GCF_027406575.1. Taxonomy (NCBI): domain Eukaryota; kingdom Metazoa; phylum Chordata; class Mammalia; order Primates; family Lorisidae; genus Nycticebus; species Nycticebus coucang. The sequence continues at coordinate 59,577,569 of NC_069796.1, read as the reverse complement.
GATCCTTCCCACGGTCGCTGGCCCTCTCCCAGTAGGCGCAGACCCCAGCCAAGCCCCTGCCGCCGGCAAACGTCGCCTGGGCCGCCCGCTTCCGCAAGCCGGCCGGTCCCACCTCCCGCCCGGCCCGCCGGACTCACGGGGCATTCGAGTGAGCACGTTGCGCGGCGCCTTCCTGCTCCGACCCGGACCCCTCCGGCGCGATCCCGCGGTCCCATCTCCTTCTTCTTTGGCCACCATGAGGCGGCGGAGGCGCTGAATGCGCTCCGGGTCTGGGGCGGAGGCGTCCTGGCGGCGGCGGCTCCGGCCCGAAGGCCCGGCAGCGGCGGCGGGGCCCCCCGAGCCTGCGGCCGCACCTCGAGCCCGCCCGCGCCCGCCGCCCCGGACGCCGGTCCTGAGGAAGCTTTCGTACTCTGCCAGGTTGTTGAAGCAGGGGGCGTTAGGGTAGGGGATGGGAGGCAGGCGGGGCGTATACAGGGCCAGCAGCGGGTCGAAGCTGTCAGAGCTGACATCCAGCCGCGGGCTGGGCGGGCTCGCGGGGCTCCCGGCGCGAGCCGACCTCGCCCCCCTCTCCCGCTCCTCCATGTTTGAAAGGCCCGCAAGCCGAGGCCGATGGGAAGAAGGAGCGGAGCCGCCAGAGGGCGGCACTGCGCAGCCGCAGCGTGGAGTGGGTGCACTACGCAACATGGCCGCCAGAGGGCAACATCTGTCTACGCTCTGCCTCTGCTGGGGGCGTGGCGCTCGTCTCCGACCTGCCCGGGCCTAACACCGCCTACTCGCTCAAGTGTCAGGTTAATGCTGTAGCTGATGTTTAATCTGCTGTAATTCACTGTTTCCCTATCTGTATCATTATCACTTAAGATGTTTGTTAATACTCCGGATTTCCTGTGGAGCCCAGGAGCAGCATTTCAATATCCGCAGGTGCTTCCCAGCTGTCTTCAACAGCAACTGCAACCAATTCCTAGCTTGAGCTGGCAGGTAGGGCAGGGATGAGAGAAAGAGCGGCTCAGTGGGTGGGGCGCCGGCCCAGTATACCGAGGGTGGCGGGTTCGAACCCGGCCCCCGCCAAACTGCAACAAAAACTAGCCGGGCGTCGTGGCTGGCGCCTGTAGTCCCCGCTACTTGGGAGGCTGAGGCAAGAGAATAACCTAAGCCCGAGAGCTGGAGGTTGCTGTGAGCTGTGATGCCACAGCACTCTACCAAGGGCAACAAAGTGAGACTCTGTCTTTAAAAAAAAAAGTCTCAGTTTCTCAGTTTGTCTTCGTGTTGAATAGTACAGTACGGGGCTGGTGGTGGTAGGGAAGTTAGCCTACCCGGGCTCAAATTATTTAGTTTCTCCTGGGCACTTATTGTCTCACCTGAAACATGGTACAAATAGTACCTACCTCAGAGAACCATCCTAAGGATTAAGAGATACAGCATATACAGCACAGAATAAATAAATACATGTTAGCCAATAGTTTAACTGTACAATGGAATTATGAAGGATGGGTGGATATCAGTCCTCCATTTCCTGTACCCTATGCATAAATCAATACCCACTAAGACTGGAGAGACCTTAGTGTCAAAGAAAATCGATTATATCACTGATTGTCAAAGCACTGCTAAACAATTGAAGGAAACAAGGAGCCAATTCTTGGAGGACGGCATGTAAGATTCACAAGACCAAATCATACCACTTGTTATTTTATAGCCTCAGTTCCCCCCAAATCCAGAGTATGAACAAACACCGTTTGTTTTTGATATTATTCCAGACTGAAGCCCCAAATACTGCCTTCTTGTCTAGCAAAGCCTTTCACCTACAGACCACACATACTACAAATCACCTTCCTAACTGCCAACACTCTCCCAAAGGGCCATCAACTAGTATTAACTGTACAACAGCAGCTTTTCCATATATGTATTTTTTAAGATTGGGGGAAAAAAGCCAAGAGAATACTACAGAGTACCTTACAGAATAAGATGAAGATTAATACACAACTGTGAAATATACATTGGAATGAATACATACTGTAGTAACAAAATAACCACAAAGCAGTGGCTTCTGTTTTTTTGAGACAGAGTCTCACTGTCACCCTCAGTAGAGCGCCATGGCATCACAGTTCACAACCTCAAACTCTTGGGCTTAAGTGACTCTCTTGCCTCAGCCTCCCAAGTAGCTGGTACTACAGGCGCCTGCAACGCCCAGCTATTTTTGTTTTTATTGTTGCAGTTGTCATTGTTGTTTTAGCTGACCCCGGCTGGATTTGAACCCACCAGCTTCAGTGTATGTGGCCAGCGCCTTATCCACCTGAGCTACAGGCGCCACCCCAAGCAGTGGCTTCTAAATAATATTACAGGTTTCATTATGGTATAGTATTAAACCAAGCCCATCACGTCGTTCAAACCCTCCTGCCTATACAAGAAATTCAAAGATGCAGAACTGCTGGCAATTCAACAAATGCTCATCTTCATCTTACAAGAGAATAGCAGGATAGCCTTTGTAGAATCACATAAAACACAGAAAGCACAAAGTTCTGCTGGGTGGTTTTGTCTTGGAAATGTGCACTTGATTTTTGGAGACAGTCTTGCCTTGTAACCCTGGCTGGAGTGCAGTGGTATCATCATAGCTTTCTGCAACCTCAAACTCCTGGGCTCAGGCGATCCTCCTGCTTCAGATTCCCAAATAGCCAGGACTATGCAGGCATGTACCACCACACCCATCTAGTTTTTTCTATTTTTAGTAGAGAGGGGGGGTTTCCCTCCTGCTCAGGCTTCTCCCGAACTCTTGAGCTCAAGCAGTCCTCCTGCCTTGGCCTCCCAGACTGCTAAGATTACAGGCATGAGCCACTATGCTTGGCCTTAAAATTTTGCACTTTAATGAATACCTATGTATAGTTTTGATATAAAATCCTGTCAGTTTAGCATTGTAAGAGTTATTTTATCTTACTGCCTTACCTAGCCTACCACCATACACTGAGCACCTCATTGTCCAAGGTATTGTGAAGCCTTTGGGGTTAAAAAATCAGATTGCTGAGCCCTAATTCTTCATAGAAGAGCCTGAAATTGTAATTTTTACATAAGCATTCCAAGTGATTTTGCATCCACAAGTCTGTGAATCATGGCTGTGATGAAAGTATGTGTATGCTGGCTTACCCAAAGACATACACAAAACTCAGATTCATATACTGTATTTATACAAGAAAAATAAAAAAGGAGACCAAGGGAGTTGACACTTTTTCTGAGATTTTAGAAATTACCAGACAAGAGCAAAATCTCTTATTCCTGTACAGTTGGGAGAACAGGAAGGGAAAAAATGGCATCAACAGATGGGATGTCAATTAGTGAAGGATGAGGCCAATCATCACCCTTTCAAAAATACATTTTCTTCTTGGCTGTAAATTCTGCAGTGTACTGGGACATGGGTTCTCTCTCTTTTTTAAATTAAATCATAGCTGTGTACATTAATGCAATCATGGGGTACAATGTGCTGGTTTAATATACAATTTGAAATATTTTCATCAATTTTTTTCTTGAGACAAAGTGTCACTTACTCATCCTGGGGTTAAGTGCCATGGCAAGTAAGCAACATAGCTCACAGCAACCTCAAACTCTTGGGCTCAAGAGATCTTCTTGCCTCAGCCTCCCAAGTAGCTGGATCTGCCACAACGCCCAGCTCTATTTTTTAGAAGTAGGGTCTTACTCTTGCTCAGACTAGTCTTGAACTCCTGAGCTGAGACAATCCACCTGCCTCAGGCTCCCAGAGTGCTAGGATTACAAGCATAAGCCGCCATACCTGGCCTTTTTATTCTTAATAGAACCAAGTAATGTTCTTCTAAAATATGAAACAGGGACAAGAAGAAATGTGAGTTCTCTCGCCACCTATTCCCACTACCTCCCCCATCAGAGGCCAACATCTTGGCAACGAGCAATGACCTATACTGTTCTTCACCCACCTCCACTGGCGTATCAGCAGATGGCTGTGACCCTGAGGGGCATGTTGACCCCTCCCCTCTTGAACTCGAACATCACTGTTCAGATATAGAGGCTACCTGAAGATCATTTTCAGGAAGTCCACAGAAAAGCCACTTTTGAAACTGAAGTATGTAGAAGACACGGAGTGATTCTCCATCTTCGTTCACTCATTTTCACATTTTCTCTCTCTCATACACACATAATTCTGTCTTCTCTGAATGGCCTTGAAAACTATGCCCCCAAGATGATGGCGTTGATCATGCTGACAACTCCCATTAAATCATTCCATGGAACATGTACCCGTGGACATCCAAACCACTACTCATTTGTTCAGCCAAAGTTGCCATCCTGGAGACTGGCACAAAGCCCTGAGTTCTCCCTGAAATTCCTGAACTCAGAAGCATCATGCAAGCAATAACCCATATTTATCTTCAGGTCTTCCAAAGATGAATGCAAACAGATCAGTGGCAGAATTGAGATTTTCAAGGTCACTGGGTTCCCTAGTTAAGAACAAGTAGGTGATAAAGTTTGGGCTCCTCTCCTAGGATAGATGAAAAAAGCTGACAGGTTTTTATAAGATTTATGTCACAATCTAAAAATGAATCATTCTGCAAGGCATGAAATAGTTCTTGCTTTATAAAAATAGTACCACAGTTTTTTAAAAAAAAAATGTACTTCTACCAAAGGAACCATGTTCCAACACTGCTTTTTTTTTTAAAAGGTGTTCTGCTTAAGCAGAACAAGATAACCAACCCCCCATCCATCCCTTTCTTCCCTCTTCCCCTCCCGAGTCAAGTCATTCTTGGCAGTGTTCTGGGTGGTAGGGATGTTAGGACCACTGAAGGAGATGTGGAGAAGGTGGGGCTTGCATGGTTAAGCGTGCCAGAACTAAAGAGCAAAGGGTCAGCTGCCTTCATCGAGGATCTCTGGATGTTCCTTCCAGAAGGCATCCCCAATGATATCGCAGTGCAAGGGCACTGGCTTAGTCCTGGTCCGGGTCACTGCCATTTTTTTTCCTTCCATTTCTGCTGGTAGCTTAACTTCTTTTGTCATGACTTCATCCACCTATAGGTAAAAAGTAGTGATAACTGTTAATTCAAGAGTAGAACTGGGAGAAGGGAAGATGTGGGGGAAGTTCACTTTTTTACTTTATACATTTCTGGCTGCCAGTTTATGTATACACAGATATGTATATCAATATGCATGAGGTTCTTTATAATTAAAAATACTTTTTAAAAGGTTATATTATAATTCTAAAAAGAAATTTTAAGAAGAAGGGATTTGACGTTCCTCATTAGTAGTGACTATAGAATTAAAGATATTTCTCATCTCCCACCTGAATTAAGAAGTATCTAAGTTTATGCCAAAGAACAAATGTGTTTTGAAAATACCAAAGAAGGTAAAATTGCCAGTAGAATGACAAGCTCTCAAAGGTACCCGTTAGTACTTGAAAAGATTCATTTTGGAAAAAAAAAATACTACTTTACACAGAAGGAAATAAATGTAGAAAATTTTTTATGCTCAAGAGCTGGGAGAGAGAAAATCTGGGTAGAATTAAGGATTTAGGTAAATGAACAGACTTATTACAGGATATTATGATTAAGTATGAATGTCTGGGGAACTTCATGAAATTTCTGAAAGTTACAGATACCATATACAACATCTCTTAAGTGCCTTATATTATAGTTGTCATGAGATAGATGGACCATTTAATGCTATTATCTAATGTGGGAGGAATTATTTTTTAAATGTTTTGTGAATGCAAAAGTCCCCTATCTGCACCATAAATATATACACACACCTCTTTAAAAGGGTTTTATTTGATACAGGGAGAGCTTATGACACGGAAAAATAAGTGTACTAATTCTGTATTCTGTAATTTTACTTACATATGGGAGATGCTAGACCACTACTGACTGACAAAATGAGCATCCAAAATAAGAATCGACAGCATCTCCTTCTGGAAAGGATCTTAGGTCTGTGTTAGCACATAGCAGGCAGTCAGGACAACAGGCTCTCTTTTTTCCTGACCTCCTTTTTGTTTTGAACATAGCAATATTACCTTCTGCCATATTAACACAGTTCCTTTCCTATACATTGGAGGCTCATTATTGTAGTTGATGTTGAATTCAGAAAACAAAATCTCATTCTTTTTCGCTGCAAGAGTTCCCTAAGGAAATAAAGAGATATAAAAAGCTTTGAATATCTTCTTTCTCCTATAACATTACCATCCATTCAACTGCTATCTAAACTTCCACAAACAAATCAAGAAGTAGGAGGATTTTATCAAACATATTACAGTCACTAATGAATTGCCATTTTCTGAAAAATTCAAATCTTATTTAGATGTCTATATTTATAAAATTCTCTTCTGTAGCAAATACTGGCTTCACAAATCAAGACTATGGAGAGGTGGGAAGAACTAACAGTGAGTGAATACCTCTCACATACTAGATATTTGATGTTTCTTTTCTTTTGTGATCATCACAACTCTCTCCATTTTAGACATGAGAAAACTGAAGCTTAGAAAGATTATATAGAGGCCAAGCCAAGTGGCTCATGCCTATAATCCCAGCACTCCCGGAAGCCAAGGTCGGTGAATTGCCTGAGCTCAAGAATTCCAGACCGGTCTGACCAAGAGCGAGACCTAGCTCTAAAAAAATAGCAGGCAGGTGGGCGCCTATGGTCCCAGCTACTTGGGAGGCTGAGGCAAGAAAATCGCTTGAGCTCAAGAGTTTGATGTTGCTGTGAGCTATGACGCTACAGCACTCAACCCCAGGGAGACTGAGTGAAACTGTCTCAAAAAAAGAAGAAAAAAGAAAGATTATACAAATTGCTCCAGGTTGAAGGTTGTCCTTATCCTCCTAAGAATCAAAATCTAAACTTGGCTCTCCCAAACCTGGATATACCCATGGGTATTTCTATTATTGCTATAAATATCATTAGTATTATCAAAGATAGCAACCATTTACCGAGTAATTACAATGTATCAGGCACTGTATAAGGAACTACTACAGCATATTACCTCATTTCAGTTAGTCATCCTGTAAGTAATACTTTTTTATTACTATTATCTAATAAAACCAGTATTTATTAAGCACTTACAACATACTTCATACCATTTTAGGAGTTTTAGATGGCATCTTGACATTGAATTCTCACCATAAATCTATGAGGTAGGTTCTACCATTTTCTACATTTCACCCCAAAAGAACTGAGGCAGAGTGGATAATATTAAACAGAAACATGATTATATGTCTATTTGCCCTCCAAGCACGGACTCTTACCACACAGGTCATAAACCCAAGAAACTATAGATATCCAGTAGGGAATGGCAATGAAGTCAGAGGTCTGGTAGGACTCACAAGAAAACAAGAGCATGTGCCCTGTGTACACAAGGCAGCCAGTACACAGCTCCAGCCAAGTGTCAGGACCTAGATATGTACAGCCACTGTCATTAATTCCAGTTTCTAGCTGAGGACATAGTGGCTCAGGGAGTAGTGGTGACTTCTCCAGGCTTACAGAGCAAAGAAAAGCAGAGCTGCTACTACTGTGATTTTTATATCCTTTCAAAATAAAGTTGTAAAGGGAGTTAAAAAAAATGTAAAGAGAACATTTAAAAAATGTTAGGAGAAAGCCCACATCAAACTGTCCCCAGTTAAGTATTAATGTATTTATACCTGTAATCTCTCTTGAGCTTGTATTGGTGTTAGTCCAGATTGCTGTATAAGTGCCCAAAAAACTGTATTATAAAGATTATTGATGTGACCTGTGGGGAGAACAAAATAATAATGATGTAGAACCTTTATTCAGTATCCACACTTAGAGCCCGACCCTCTCTTCTTAAAAGTAAAGGCATCTCAGAAACATTCAGTGACTACCCAAAGTCTTACATGGGGAACATGAGGAAAAGAGGTAGAAAAAAACTTACTTTCTAACAACAGTTTTATTGGTCATTTCAGTTATGCTTTACATAAATCTGTTGATTTGTACACTAGTAGTAGAAATACTTTCAAAATTATTTTATTTATATTATTCCCATCTCTTTTCCAGTTCTTATGGCAAAATCAAAATATATCAAATGAATAAAAGTCTCACAAAAATCATCACAGTCGCATAAGGTAGGGGTCACAACTCAAACACCCACTGAACATAAAGCTATATAAAGCAGCAGGTGGCCCCAGGGAGGATAGGGCAGGGCAAGGGTTGCAGCTCGCTGGCTTGTGCGAGTGTGAATCTTTGTGTGTAAAGGCAGCTGCCATCGCATGGGCTCTGTCCAATACTAAGTGGAAATTAGATCCAATATTAGCACATCTTCTGATTTTTCAAAAAAACTTGGACATAGGGATTTTTTACATGAACTCTCCCAATTTTTCAAATTATTTTTAACCAACTGAAAAAAGTTTACTGCATTCCATACAAAATACATGTGAGCCAAACCTGTATCAGATCAACACCCTTAATGCATAGAACTGGCAGTTTAACTACATGTTTATTTGGTGTCACTTACAATCTGCTTGTCGCCAGCTGAGATAGTCCCTTAAGATCTGGTTGCTGGGATACACCACAACTCTTCCATCAAAGCCTGGGGGATATAGAAGATGCTGGTCCTTAAAGTAATCCCGCCAATAAAACACATAGCTGGAGGCGAACTGGGATGCCACATGAGTCATGAACTTACTTGCAAATGTAAGGCATATTGGGTGGAACAAGAAAAGAGAAAATAATACATGGTATTAATTCAACACCATGATAAGGCCTGTGGGTGCAATAGAGAGATTATACAAACTGTTCAGCAAACCTAGAGATAAAATGCATTTGCTAAAAAACATTTTTTATAATTCAGTTATGTATTTTGAATGCAGCCTGCCTTGCCTTCCAGTCCTATTAAGTAATTTACCAATTTACCAATACCAATTTTTCTCTGTAGATGTGTTGTAAATATATGGTTCAAGAGCTTTGCTTTGACTTAAAAACATACTTCTTGTAAAGAGTTTTACAATACTGCCAAACCAAATATCAGATTTATCTATTTTATTTTTTGAGACCACGTCACACTCTGTTGTCCCAGGCTAGCATGCAGTGGCATCATAGCTCACAGCAACTCAAATTCCTGGGCTCAAGCTGGGACTACAGGTGTGTGCCACCACACCAGCTAATTTTTCTATTTTTAGTAGAGATGAGGTCTCACTCTTCCTCAACTCCTGAACTCAAGCAATCCACCTGCCTTTGCCTCCCACCGTGCCTAGCCTAGACTTGTCTATTTTATACTGAGATCCTCTTTATTTAAAAGTTGAAATAATACTGCAATGCATGTAGAGACTGCCACTGGCTAAAGCCAACGTATGAATCATTAATATTACATTCTTATAGTCTCTTTCTTGTTTCAATGTTCAATGCTAGATCAGTCTAGAAACTTAGTTGATGGGGCATGAAGGGGAAAGAATTAGATAAAGGGGCATATTGAATGGTGAGAAGCCAGATGGAAGACAACAGTCTAAACGGGAAATATACATACACTCAGCAGCTGGTAACACTGCCAACATCATCTACAGTCTATAAATTGGCTATTAAGATAAACAGAAAACCAGATCCTGGCAGGAAATATTCTAAAGAAAGGACCTAGATCATGGAATTACCTGGCTCTTCTTTTAAACCAATTACTTTTCCGCTTGAACACGAAGCTATACTCATCACTCTGTCCATATGCAATCACAATATCCTCTAGTTCTTCCATTACGGTCTGGGCACATTTGGTCATCAGATGGAGAGCACGGCTATCATTAGGTTTTGCAAAGTGGTGCTTCTCAGCAAACCTTTATAGAGGCAGGAGAATAGGGAGGAGGGCATGGATGAAAGAGGTCTTGTTATTAGACTTCAAAGATGCTACTATACCAGCACTGTAAACCCAAACCCTCCACTAGTGCAACCTATTTCCTCAAGAATTCCAGTTCTTGCCCTGACCAACTGAAAAAGAAGGGACATAATTGCTAAGCTTCCATTCCCTTTTCTGCGAAATGGGTTGTCCTGAAGGTTTGGGAGAAAATAACAAATGTAACTATTAATTAAGCTTATGCATCTCAGTAAGTACTCAGTAAATGTTACAATGATCCTTATTAACAACACAGCCCTTTTTAAAAATTAAATTCCCATCTTTTAAAAATTAATGCATACTATGTACAGTTTCAGAATAAATTCCTTTTTTCCTGTTACATTTTTCTCCTTTTTTTCTCTTTCTTGAATCCAGTACATGTGGCCTATGGCTGATAATTAAAAATGGATATTTACATGGGCCTGTGAGCATGGAGCATACAAAGATAGCTAACAGAATAGCTGGGCAAATGATTGAACAGCTTAAGTACTACGCCGGAGAGTAACTTTTTTCCATCAGGTCCTTTCTAACAGGTCTCTACTCACTTAATACGGGAACTACAAGCCGGGTCCTCAGTAGAGGATTCCCCCCAACCCAATCAACTATCCTAACAAGCGGCAGCCAACACACAGGACGATGTTCAGTGCCACGCACTCATTGGCTGCCGCGTTACCCAGTGACCGTGAGTGGAGGTGGGATTGCAACAGCAGGTGCTGGAGTCCCCAGAAGCGCGGGCGCACCCCGCGGCCCAAGGCGAGCTTGCTCACCGATGGAAATTCCTGCCGTCCAGCCGCACTACCACCCAGCAGTGTGCCAAGCAGGTGTCGTCAGCTTCAAAGTCCCTAACGTACTCGAATTTGCTTTTTGCCATGGTCGCCCCCAGCCTTAGGCACCGTCTCAGAGTGACAGAAACTGCAGCCAAGCAATTGCGAACCTCAACGTTGCAGGAGGCCCACATGCCCCCACCTCCTCCCTCGGAAGAGAAGCGACGGCGACGGCGACCCCGCCCCGGAAGTTTCTCTTTCCCTTCGTGTCCGCTCTAGCCGTAGGGAGGACTGCATCCCTCTCGCCTCTCCTTGGAGTTATTCCACGTGGGGACGGTGAGGTTGCTTTTTTTCCTTTGCTCTTTCCGTCTTGCAACAAATCACTGTCATTGAAGTTTTAAAAAATTCTTTCTGACGAAGTTGGAAAGTGTAGCTGTAACCTTTTCCCTTTTCAAGTAGCATTTATTAATTCATTGCAGAAAATGTGGGCTATGCTGAAGATATCATTAAGAAAAAGTGAAACTTTATATAGCTTCTCGTCTCCGTCAAAGGACTGTGGAAGGTTTCTTCCAGTTTCTTTTGTCTTTGTGTATGTACATTTACACAGGGAACACACAAAATCGGAATTATTCACCTGTACAATTGTTATATTTTTACCACTCAGCTTGGTAATTTCCCAGTTCCATTGATTATTCCACAGTATGATCATTAAAATAAAAATGGACTCTTGATATTCTAACCATAGGTGTAATAAATTAACTTATTCATCTTTTTCCCCCACTAAATAATCAAAGACCCAGTGTTTTGATTTCTTGTTGCTGGTGGACGATAATAATAATAAACTCCTGGTAAATATTTGTGTGCTGTTTTGTGATTTATAAAGCTTTTTCAAATTAATTACCAACTACGTTGTTTTTTTCATCCTCCAGAAAAATACTCATAATATAAAAGGGTATGTAGTGAAAAATCTCTCATTGACTTCTAACTTCACATGCCTTAGGTAATTGTTATCAATTTCTTGTACACACACGTCCACCCAGGATTCACGATCTGCACCTAAATGTGTGTATATCTTCAGATGGAAGCATGGGGGGAATTGGCATCTCCACTTGACAAATGAGAAATTTGAGACTCAAAAAGGAAAAGCAATTTATGTAAGGTCACATAGTGGCAGAGCCAGGACATAAATCCACGACCTTCTTATCTTTCCTTTCTTTCTTTTGCTTAGAAGTCAGTTTTCTGTAAGTTATCATTCCTCACCTTTTATTTCCACAACCTCTTCTCTTCAAGCTAACCAGGAGGCAATCAAATTCTACCCACTCTAGGAACCCTACAGGTGAATTTTAAAAATTACTTAATATGAATTCATGATTTCTAAAATCCTTTCCAACCTCTGTTGCCCATTGGATGAAGATGAAATGAAACCCCAGAAACAATAAACATCTGTCCAACTTTTAATTTCTAAATGCACAGTAATGTTCCACATTAAAAGAAATTCCTTGGAGAAAATGAGTGACTCCATATTGTGGCATGCAAATTTAAGGTAAGCCCGGGACATCAGAGTGTACCATAAAGGAAGGAAATACTCACACTAATCGAATGCATGTTAAAGAGATGAGCAACTTGAAGGAATTTCTCCTGGCCAAATTTGAGAGATAATTTGAGCATTCAAAGGAGTAGGGCGCCGGCCCCATATGCTGGAGGTGGCGGGTTCAAACCCAGCCCTGGCCAAAAAAAAAATAATATATATATATGTATGTGTGTGTGTATATATATATATATATATACATATGAATAGATCATGCAAGTAAAAATCCACCAGTCCATAATGATGCTTGAAAAATGGGTGGGGGGAGGGACTCATTTGCTACCATTGGAGATGATAGTTACACTAAATTCTTATTCAGAAAACTGGTTATTCAAGGGAAAGAATTAGGCATTTACCTTGCCTTTTTATGTGGAACTATATAGTTCATCCCCAGCTGATGAGGGACAAGCTCTTTACAAAAGAATGCTGGCTAGTTTTAAATGCAGAATGATAAACATAGAAAGTCAGCCTTTTCTAAACATCAGTGACGTAAACATCAATCAAGAAAAGATCACTCATGGAGGCTAAAACAAATACTCATTAGACTCATGGGCAACAGGATGTTCCCAAAATGTCATAATATTGTCCCACAAATTATTTGCTAATTACAAAGAAAAAAACATACAGTTACAAAGGAGAGTTCTGTCACTACCTGGTCATCAAATTCAGTACAACAAATAGTGACATGACCTAAATCTACAGGAACTCCCATGTAATGTAGTATGACAAACACAACATCATGGGTTGAAACTGATCTATTAAATCAATGAGTTACAACCTTCCCCCCCACATTATAATAAACTGAGAGTATTTTAAAATTCTCAACCCCTGGGCTGCACCCAAGCCAATTAAATCAGAACCTCTGCATATGGAATCCAGGTATTAATGTGTTTTCAAGCTCCCAAGTGACATCCATGTGCAACCAATATTAAGAAGTACTGACTTAAAAGGAAATGTTAACACATACCAAAAGAAGGCCAAGAGCAGTGGCTCATGCCTGTAATCCCAACACTCTTGAAGGCTGAGGTGGGTGGATGGCTTGAGCTCAGAAGTTCAAGACCAGCCTGAGCAAAAGTGAGACCTGGTCTCTAAAAATAGAAAAACTAGCTGTGGCAGGAGCCTGTAACCCAGCTACTCATGAGGCTGAGGCAAGAAGATCACTTGAGCCCAAGAGTTTGAGGTTACTGTGAACCCTTAACAACATAGCACTCTACTGGGGGCAAAAAAGTCTCAAATATATATATGTATATATCAAAAGAAAATAATCAGACAAATTTAGAATATGGGGAATTGTATAAAATTAATAACTTGGCTTCTTCAAAAAGTAAATTTTATGAAAAAAAAGGAAGACAAGGAGGGAAGGGAGGGAGGGATGGAGATAAGAAAATATAGGTGGGGACTATTGCAGAACAAGAGATTTAAGAGACATAACTAGGCGGCGCCTGTGGCTCAGTCTGTAAGGCGCCGGCCCCATATGCCGAGGTGGCGGGTTCAAACCCAGCCCCGGCCAAACTGCAACCAAAAAATAGCCAGGCGTTGTGGCGGGCGCCTGTAGTCCCAGCTACTCGGGAGGCTGAGGCAAGAGAATCGCTTAAGCCCAGGAGTTGGAGGTTGCTGTGAGCTGTGTGACGCCACGGCACTCTACCGAGGGCCATAAAGTGAGACTCTGTCTCTACAAAAAAAAAAAAAAAAAAAAAGAAGAGAGACATAACTACCAAATGCAATTTGAAAATGGTGTAAAAGTCATTAAAAACAGCTCTAAATTAACTAGGAAATCAGCAATTACAAGCAGCCCTAAGTTTTAGTAGCTTATAAAGCAAATACTCTGGGTGGTTGTTTTAATCCCTGTATCTTCTCATTCCGAACCCCAGGAAATGAGTGAAAAGCATTTGCACTGTGTGGTGTGCCTCTTACTGCTCACATTACCTTTGCTCTAGCTATGCGGCCCACTGCACAGCTGATCGGGAAGGGCAATATCCACCCACAGGGGAAGGAAACGTGAATAATTTTAAACCATAACACACTCTACTGCAAGTGTTTGTTAGTTAATAGGGAATAATAACTCATTTCACCATGATAATTGCCAATGTAGTTATGTAGAAGAATCATTTCAGTTTTAGGAGATTCATGAAGAAATATTTAGGAATGAGATGGTAATAGCAAAAAAAAAAAAAAGAAGAAGAAGAAGAAGATTGATAGAAAAAACATGATTGAATCTTTTTTCAACTTTTCTACCTGTTATGGGTTGAACTGTATTTCCCCTAAAAAACATTAAAGTCCTGGCTTGGCGCCTGTGGTTCAAGTGGCTAAGGCGCCAGCCACATACATCTCAGCTGGAGGGTTCAAATCCAGCCCCGGCCCGCCAAACAACATGGACGGCTGCAACCAAAAAATAGCCAGGCATTGTGGCAGGTGCCTGTAGTCCCAGCTACTTGGGAGGCAGAGGCAAGAGAATCGCTTGAGCCCAGGACCTGGAGGTTGCTGTGAGCTGTGATGCCACAGCACTCTACCCAGGGTGATAGCTTAAGGCTCTGTCTCAAAAAAAAAATTAATTAATTAATTAAAAACAAAACAAAACATTAAAGTCCTAACCCATGGTACATGTGGCTGTAACTTCATTTCTAAGTAGGGTCATTAAACAAGTCTGTGATCCGACATGACAGAGACACACAGAGAGGATGCCACATAAGAAGGATGCCGAGATTGGAGTGATGTAATACAGGAAGGCCAGAGATTGTTTTCCATCACCAGAAGCTAGGAAAGAGGCACCATTATTATTCCCACTTTACAGATATGGTGATTGAGTGGAGAGAGGTTAAGTGACTTGCGCAAGGTCACAGAGCCAGCAGGAGCAAGAATTCTAATCCAGACATTGGAACTACAGAGCTTGTCCTCTCCACCTTCACTCAGTACCATCTCCTTTTCTCTCTGTATTCACCAACTCTACAGTAGTTTCTGTCTGTGCTAATTACTTGGCACTGAACTAAAAGGTACATGGCCATCCAATTCCTTAATTCCCAAACATAGTTTATTGATATACAGCCATTATAAATGTCATCATATCCATGTACTACCTTATTTTATTCATATTATTCTTTATGTTAACTCTTCTCTTTATTGAAAATATACAGTAGGATCTCTGTAAGTTGACTACCTAAGGGACTGTAACAAACTGATCAACATATGGAGGTGGTCAACATAAGGAACTAGGCCTATGGTACTGATCCTGTACTGATACATACATGTGGTGTTTGTCCAGCCTGTGAAAATTAGGTCAACTTAAGGAGGTGATCAATGTAGGGGGGTGGTCAACTATGGAGGTTCTACTGTATATAGAAAAAATGTATAGT
This sequence comes from Nycticebus coucang, assembly GCF_027406575.1. NCBI lineage: Eukaryota > Metazoa > Chordata > Mammalia > Primates > Lorisidae > Nycticebus > Nycticebus coucang. The sequence continues at coordinate 59,562,044 of NC_069796.1, read as the reverse complement.
ATCTCAATTATCTGACTGTACCAGTTTATTCACTGCAGTTTTGAATAGACATTTGGGTTATTTCTGTTTTGGGAATTGGGTGATTATGAGTAATGCTGCTATGAACAATTTTGTACATGTAAGTATACATTTGCCTGAGTTTATGTTGAGTGTATACCTGACTGGAATTTTTAGGTCATGGAGAATGCATCTGTTCACTTTTTTTAAAATCTACAAATCAGAGTCTTTTTTTCAAGTTTCAGATTACTAGGGGGGTACATTTATTCACTGTGCACTTTTAATAGTTCCACACTTTTTCCAAAGTGTTTTTTGCTAATCTTCATTCCCAGAAATAGTATATGAATGTTTCTGTTGCCTCCTATCCTCATCAACAATGATATTATTAGCATTTTAAAAAAATTGTGCTGCATCATTCTGGCCTGTGCTTAGTAGATCTTTTGTGGTATGCATTTTCATAAGGAGGAATAACACTGAACATCATTTTTATTCTTTTTGTTCACTTAGATATCCTTTGTTAGGAAGAACTTGTTCAAGTCTCTTGTCCATTTTTTCTTTTTTATTTTTCTTTTCTTTCTTTTTTTTTTTTTGGAGGCAGTCTTACTTTGTCACCCTCGGCAGAGTGCCATAGCTTGCAGCAACCTCAAACTCTTGGGCTCAAGCTATCCTCTTGTTTCAACTTTCCAAATAGCTGGGACTACAAGCGTCTGCCACAACACCTAGCTAGTTTTTCCACTTTTAGAGACTGGGTCTGGCTCTTGCTCAGGCTGGTCTCCACCTCCTGAGCTCAGGCAATCCTCCCACCTCGGCCTCCCAGAGTGCTAAGATTACAGGCATGAACCACCACGCCTGGCCTCCATTTTTTCAACTCTTTTTTTTGTTTGTTTTAATACTTAAGTGAATTTACTGGAAAGGGAAACTTTATGCCATTATGATAAATGGAAAATCAGTATCACATGTCAAAAATGGAGGGTGCCTATTAAATAAAATTCTAGTTTGATGCTTGTTCTTTGTAATAGGACAGGGTGGTTTTTTTTGTTTGTTTGTTTGTTTGTTTGTTTTTGGCCAGGGCTGAGTTTGAACCCAGTGCCCTACTCCTTTGAGCCACAAGCACCACCCGGACAGTTTTTGTTTTCTTTTTCATTTCCCCAACAGGAAAAGGAAGCATTTAAGATTACCAGACATGCTCAATGTCAAGTTAGAAGTCAGTGGCAGAATAAGATCTGGCCCAGAATTCCCTCCCACTTCCAGTGACTTATGAAAATATTGGAGAGGAGGAGCGGATCAAATCCAAAACAGAACTGTGCTAAGCTGTCCCCTAGGTTTAGTAATGAATATCAAGGACTATTTGTCAAGCATGCAGGCTGTGCCCAGCACTGCAGCAGTCACATTACATAATCTATTTTGTTTATTCTGTACACTGCTCTCTGAGGTTGGGGCCTCCAGCTCTGGTGTGTGGCTTCCATCTCTGATGGCAGGAGCTCCAGCCATTGTGTCTATATTCCAGGTGGAGGAAGGAAAAGGGGGAGAGCAAAAGGTCAGACCTGCCAGCTAAATCATCTTGCTCCTTGGGGTTTTTACCAACTCTGTACAAAATCTGCTCCCATATTTTTGGTCTTTCTTATCTGCAAAGTAGGCTGGACAAAGTAGCTTTTTTTTTTAATTGAAAACTTGACAAATTCCAACAATATAGGATTTTTTTTTTTAAGACAGAAAAATGGGAGAATGACATTGGATGGGCAATTGGAAGTTTCTGCCATAGAAGCCAACAGGGGTTATAAAGGAGCAGTGTAACAGGCCCTGTTACACTAAATCATCATCCTAACTCTCTAAGGCTGCCCTCTTTCCCACCCCACCGTGCCCCTCTGGCCCACGTAGTCTATAAAAGCAGAAGACAGGGAGAGAAAGGCAGGGATAGAAAGATTAGCTGACAATTGCTGGTAAGATGTTACTCCCTTCCTTCTTCACACTTCCCTTCACTACCACCTGCCGTGGCCCCAGTGTAAAGTCAAGTATCGGTGAGTGGGGCTGGGTAGGGCAGAGGGAGGGCTGCTTCTTCACGTCCCACAGATTCTGGAAAGCTGGGAACCTACAGAGTTTTCTTGGAGCTTCCATTGTAGAAAAGTAACAAGAGAATTACTGGGAGGTCCTAATCCTGATAGATGTTGTACCCACCCCACCCCCAAGTTTGGGAAAGTATATGAATGCAGAATCTGGTGACTATCACTGTGACAGCTCCAGTCTTTCTGGGGCAGGCTAGGCCAATAGATGAGAAGGAACCATAATATGGTGTGCCTGAGGGAAGGATGGTAGATACTTGAGTCTCTCTCAGCCTTTGGGGCCTGAAAAAGGTCACAATAGGCATCTCAGAAAGACTTGAGAGGTTAGAGGGAGAGGCAGGAGCTGGGAGTTGTGTAAAAGGTCCGTGAGCAAGTTTTGTCACCCCTCTTAGAGAGCGTAGAGACAGAGCTGGTAGGGCCAAAGTGAGTTAAGAACACTCCTGTCCAAGGGATCCTTGTAACAGCATAGGGTCAAGGTGGTGCTAAAGATGGCCCAGGACAACCATGAACCATGCCAAAGCAGCAAGAGGGAACACTTCCCAGCACTAGGCCAAGGGGCCATTCACATAAGGAGGCCTCTGCCTCCCCTGCATTCTAGCCCAGCCCTCAACAGGAATTACACCTTGACAAGAGGGTGGTGGTGCAGAGAGTTTGGAATCGGACCACAGCTCCCATCTCCATCCCTGGGGCTCCCCATCTGAGCCCCTTCAGTAATAGCTCTGGCCTATGCTGGGGCAGGACTGGGGAAAGGGAGAAAGAAATTAGTTTTACATAGGATTGAGATCACAGCATTGGCCTGCAGAAACTGAGCTTTAGATTATCAAAGTGACCAGAAGATTATGGGATCTGCCCAAAATGTTGGTTAAAGGGGTGAACCAGAGTGATTTGATTGGGGCATATGATATATTAATATTGAATTATGATGGATCAATAAACTGGTAAAAATACAGATAACTGCCATTTATGGATCACTTGCAAATTGTTATGGGCCATTGCATAAATCTTTCATAGGGCATCTGTGAAATAATCCATTTTACAAATGAAGAAACAAACAGAAGCTTGTAGAGATTGAAAGTCTACACTTTAAGCCACAACAACACTCTTTTGCTTCATAAAATAATTAGCATGTATGATGTCCCTAGTGCTGTGCTATGCATTCAAGACACCATATATGGATTCATCTTCTCAGCCACCTTGTTGAGAGGCATTGTTCTCTTTATTTATCAGAAACCTACATGAGATGGAACAATTTGCTGAGATACTATATACAGACAAACAGGGGAGCTGGAAGATTCACCCAGGTCACTGTCTTGAGAGACGAATTCAACCTAGATCCTGCCTAGATGGTGACAGATGAGGAGGTTAAGACTATACTGCAAGGGAAAATGTGGTATGTGTCAGAGTGGACCCACTGAGGGAGCACCACAAGAATCCCTAGGAAGAATGCCAGTGAAAGAGATAAGTAAGCTTTGAGGTTTCTTGAAACTCAATTTGTAAAATTTTGTACATAGTGCTATGGAAAACAGTATAGTGGATCCTCAAAAAATGACAAATAGAATTATTTCTATGATCCTGCAATTCCCCTTCTGGGTATATTCGCAGGAGAGACATACCCACATGTGTAGTAGCATTATGCACAATAGCTAGAATGAGGAAGCAGCCTGAGTGTCTATCAATGGATGAATGGATAAACAAAATATGGTATGTACATACAAAGGAATATTATTCAGCCTTAAAAAAAGAAGGGGACTCTGACACATGCTACAACATGAATGAACCTTGAGGACATTATGCTAATCAAATGTGCCAATCACACAAAGGTAAATACCGTATGATTGATTGCATTCACATGAGGTGCCAGGGAGAAAAGAATGGGGATTTGTTTCATAAGGATGGATTTTTAGTTTTTTTTTTTTTTTTTTTTTTTTTTTTGTAGAGACAGAGTCTCACTTTATGGCCCTCGGTAGAGTGCCGTGGCCTCACACAGCTCACAGCAACCTCCAACTCCTGGGCTTAAGTGATTCTCTTGCCTCAGCCTCCCAAGTAGCTGGGACTACAGGCGCCCGCCACAACGCCCGGCTATTTTTTTTTGGTTGCAGTTTGGCCGGGGCCGGGTTTGAACCCGCCACCCTCGGTATATGGGGCCGGCGCCCTACCGACTGAGCCACAGGCGCTGCCCGGATTTTTAGTTTTATAAGATGAAAAGAGTTCTGGAGATTGGTTCACAATGATGAGAATATACTTAACATTGCTGACTTGTATGCTTGGAAATGGTTAAGATAGGAAATGTTATATGTACTTTACCACAATTAAAAATAAATAAAAATTCTGCATATAACAGGTATTTATGATCTAACTGGATACAGGTCTCTATTTTTTTTTTTATTTCTATTACTTAGAAAATCACTTGTTGGGTGGCGCCTGTAGGTCAGTGGATAGGGCGCTGGCCCCATATACCAAGAATGGCCGGTTTGAACCCGATCCCGGCCAAACTGCAAAACAAAAAAATAGCCGGGCATTGTGGTGGGCACCTGTAGTCCCAGCTACTCGGGAGGCTGAGGCAAGAGAATCGCCTAAACCCAGGAATTAGAGGTTGCTGTGAGCTATGAAGCCATAGCACTCTACCAAGAGCGATAAAGTGAGACTCTGTCTCTAAAAAAAGAAAGAAAGAAAGAAAGAAAATCACTTGTTCACTGCTGATGGAAAGAAAAATAATTGCCTTTGATACGGAAGTCATATTTCAGTTTGTCTTCCCTGATGCTGACTCATTTCATTTGTGCTAAGAGCTGCATTATGTAAATGAAATTTAGGGTGGAGGTGAGTGAGGAGAGGGAATAATTTGTCTCTAAAATCTCCTTTCCCTTCTGAACTACTTCAATCTAATTTCTGGCTTAGAGTAATGTATATACTTCCAGGAACGACTGCTTAGTTCTGTCATGGTTTTGAGTCAGACAGAATCATTAGGGCACATCAGGATATAAAAGGGTATGAATTTTAGAACTACTATTCTAGAATAAATTTATGGTTACAGGGTCTCGAAATTACTATGTTTGCTCTGCATTTTTCAGATACTGCTTATATAAGTCAGAGTGAATGGATTTTATTTCTTTTTTTTCTTTCTTCCTTTTTTTTTGAAACAGAGTCTCACTTTGTTGCCTCTCGTAGAGTGTCATGATTTCACAGTTCTCAGCAACCTCAAACTCTTGGGTTCAAGTGATTCTCTTGCCTCAGCCTCCTTAGTAGTTGGAACTACAGGCCACAACACCTAGCTATTTTCTGAGATAGGGTCTTGCTCTTGTTCAGGGTGGTCTAGAACCCCTGAGCTCAAGCAATCCACCTGCCTCAGCCTCACAGAGTACTAGGATTATAGGCATGAGGCACTTTGCCTGGCCCTGAATGGATTTTATTTCTAAATAGACATTGATTGAACAGGTACATTCAGTTAACTATCCATTCTTTCTCTATTTAGCAGAGGTTCCAGAAGTCAATGAGGAAGTGGTCGATGGAGGGCTTGGAGAAAGACATTAGGAGAACAGAATGGGGAATTTAGATGTATGTTTCCTAGTCCCCTCTACCTTGTTCCATTCAATCCTATGAACTTATTCACTGGGTAAGTATTTCTTGATTTCCTACTATGTACCATGTATAAGATGTTAAAACAGCAAACAAGACAACCAGCATGCCTAGAGCATGGAGTTGGTGGTTACTTGGGAAAGAAACATTAAATGGAATTTCACAAATAATTGTTGGGAGACAGTTGTATTAAGTGTTGTGAAGCAGGATGAAGGTTCTGCCCTAATTAGGGAGCTGGGGGATGATTCATGAAATTTTTCCTGAGGAAGCAGTATTTAAATTGAGACCTGAGAATGAGGTCAAAAGACAGCTTGCCTTACAGGTTCCTGGAATCTTTGAATTTTAAAATTGAATGAATATTTTGGCAAAACATTTTGCTTGCATTAAAGTTTGGAAAAGTACTCAGAGTAATGTGAGTTCCCATGTCATGGATTAGTCAATTAATAAACATCCACTGAGCACCTTCTATGTGTGAGAGTACTGGGCTAGATGCTAATTGGGAGAATATAATAAATAATAATACTTTCCCAATATAAGAAACTTAGGGTTTCCAAACCATGTACTCATACTTTATCTCATTTTCTCCCCCTCAATGAAGCTGTAGGGAAAGTAGGATAATAACTTCCTCCATTTTATAAGACAGGAAACAAATTTTGTTAAGTGATTTGCCCAATGTCCCACAGCTTCCAGGACTAGGATTAGAACCCAGTTCTTTCAGCACCAAGTCCAAGGTCTTCTCCACTCTACCACTTTGCCTTTCCATGCTTTTCAGGAATGAAGTAGAAACCTGTTGTCTTTGCCAGCCCACCATACATTTTTCTGACTTTGGGCCATAGCAACCCAACTATCCTTTCTCCATCCTCAGGCCCTGTGGTCTAGGTGGGAATAAGCCTATCTAACCTTTGCTCCAGGGTGAACACATGGTCAAGATCATTGTTGCATTTTAGCAAATTAGAAAACGGCCCTCTTTTCTGGCAGACACAGTTCTAGCAAAAAGGCTTGATACGGCTTTTGTTGGATTTCAGCCCCTACTTATCCTCATTTAGAATGAACAATCTGCACACATATTTGTGGTGGCCTCACTACTGACTGAGACTTGTCCAGTCAGGTTCAGAGTTACATATCTGACCCAAGCCAGGTCAATAAGCCACTCTGGCACTTTGCTAGAATAAGTGGAAGAAAGACTTAATGTTATGGCGGCCATGTTGTTTGAAGAGGAAAGAGACTGTTCAAGATTTAAGACTACAAAAAGGAAAGAAAATCTGAGATGTGGAGAAAAAAAATGTGTGATGACATTGAGCACCAGGCCTAGACACAGCACTACTCTTAAACTCTTACAAGTTTCTGGAGAATAGGGATTTTGTTTAATATTCTTTAAAGCTAGGCTGGCGCAGTGGCTCATGCCTATAATCCCAGCACTCTGGGAGGCCAAGGTGGGTGGATTGCCAGAGCTCATGGGTTTGAGACCAACCTGATCCAGAGCAAGACTCTATCTCTAAAAATTGCCAGGTGTTGTGGCCGGTGCCTTTAGTCTCAGCTACTCAGAAGCTGAGGCAAGACAATAGCTTAAGCCCAAGAGTTTGGAGGTTGCTGTGAGCTATGATGCCATGGCATTCTACTCAGGACAACAAAGTGAGACTGTGTCTCAAAAAAAAAAGAAAGAAAAAGAAAAGAAAATTCTTTAAAGCTGTATCCCCATGCCTAGAACAATGTCTGACACGTGGGAAACAATCAATAGCTATTTGTTGAATGATCGAGCCAATAAATTTCTTTTTTTTTTTTTTGTATCCGTAACTGGTTTGTTAGAAGTCTCAATTCTTTGAAGTATAAATAAAAAGTAACTTTATTTTTTTCCAGTAAGTGTTCTCATATGCTCTCCTTTCTTGCTGATTAGCAATTCCTTTTAAGAACCTTGACCAGATCTCATAATTTCCCACTTAGAAAAATGTTCTAGTATTGGTATTCAAGAGTAGTACAAGCATTGTGAACCCCCTAATGTATTCAACCCTCTCAACCCTATTCTCTATCAACTCATGGTAGAAAGGAGGTTGATACAGCACATCTGGTTCCTGCTTCTTTCAGCAAGCCTTTCTTTTAAGGATGTAGATGTCCTCAACTACTAATGGCTTATTAGGGTCTCTTTGATCTTATAAATGGATCACTTCTTATCTTATATTCTCAGCTTTGGGCCTTTGGCATAAATTCAGAACAATAGGAAAAATCCCACTGACCATGTTGTTTATCAGGTTTGAGTTAAATCAAAAGCAATTCACATTGACAGGATGACCTTCAAATAGAATAGGATGACATTTTGGATAAGTTCAGGAGTGCAGAATGCCTGGAGACCCAAAAGAGATGGTGAAGAGAAAGAGAGCTGTGAGAGACAAAATTAGATTTAAGGATATTAAGTACAGCTAAGGACATTTGGCTTTGATCTAGCTCATGGTGTTTTAGGAAAATTAATCTGGCTGTAATGTGAAGGGTAAATGAGGGTGACAGATAATCTATCTTAATATTTCAGATGTGAAGTGCTGACTAAAAGGAAAAACTGAATGAATGAAGAATAAAAGACTTTGATGTCCACAAAATGTTCTGAGATCCTAAATCACAAAGAGCTTCAATCCTTTTTTAGAAAAATATTAAGACATCTTGAAATAATACGAAGATGTTATTGCTAAAGAAGCAGAGTCATGCTCAATGAAGTATGAATTCCACCATGTAATTGGGAATTATTTATATGGATATATATTGAATGACTCAACAATTTGACCCTGAATTGGGTCATATGTTGGTAGAGAGATGGATACAGGGAGATATTTCAATTTAATATTTTCCAGTGACTGAGCTTTATTGAATAAAAGAATTTGAAATCCTTACGCCCATCCAAAAATGGAATCTGGAATGTGAACAGACTTTCTATTTAGTTTATACTGTTACTCATTGGCATGCAATTGAAATTAAACACAGAAGAAAATCCAATAAGTAATTTATGAGTTATTTGCTTAGGAATAATTATTTCCTAATATGAGTTTAATGAGATCTTTTATTTTAGCAATGGACAAAAAAGTGCATGACAAGTATTAATACTCACGCTTGATTTTTATTACTCATCCTGGCTACTTGGAAAACAGAAGTGTTTCCTTGAACACTAAAACACAGAATTTCTCTGAAAAATATTTCTGGTATAGTTTTCCTCTATTACATAGCAGTCTCTGAAGAAAATTAAATTGGGAAGAGCATTCAAAGGATTTCAGAGACTGGACTGTTACATCACTGATACTGCATGCATCTATACCATTTAAGGAAATCATTTTTGTTCATGATATATTATTTTTGAATATTGCCACTTAAAAACACATTCTTAGGCAAAATCTCAGCAAATCCAACCCCCTTGGATTTCACTCATCATGGATACAATCCAAAAGCTATCCTCCTTTATAAATTACTATATTGTAGAGTACAATTCTGTAATTATAGAAACTCAGGATAAATAACTATAATATAAATCAGAACCTACGTAGAGTAACTTTATCTGTATAAACATGACCAATATAGCTTCATTCCCTACCTATATTTAGGCTTTGTTTTACACATGTCTGGAGTTGAACATCATCTTTTTCATTTCCACACTGAATTTTGGTCAGATTTATATTCATTTTCCCAGTCAGCCAGGCTTGACAATTTGTAAGCATGGCTGCCTACTTTCTATTTTTCTTCAATACTAATGGCTAACATACTAAGTGTTTATTAGGTGCCAAATTCTGTGTTGAGCCCTTTACACGAGATATTTAATATCCTTATAATAGTTATGTTAAGTATATGCTGTGGTTATCCCCTTTTTATAACTGAGAAAACAGTCTCAACAACACTAGTTGGCACAATGCCTTCTTTTTTAAAAAGCAGAGTTTCGTTAGCAAGGAAAAGGAGGGGATGACTATAGGGTAGAAAACCAATGCTGTCCGCCATATCTTTCTTCCAATATGAGTGCTATGAAAGCACAAATAAAGAAATGTTTCATTCTGCCTAGGATAACTAGAAATGGCTCTTAGACAACAAGATATTACGGCTGGAGTCTTGAAGGGCAGGTAGGAGTTTATCAGGCAAATGAAAAACATTTCAGATGTTAGGGATGAAGGGACCTTTTAGAGTATGAAGTGCAAACTCTATTCAAAGTTTGCATCTCCTTCATAGTAATTCCAATTTGCCTTTTTACTTTCTATAATCCAAATCTCCAGAAAACTCATTACTATTTCATGTCTAGCCTTGCTTTGGTCAACGCTGATTACATAAGGTTAGGAGATCCAAGATAATATAAATATAATAATCACATTTTTGCCAGCTGATCAAATGCTCTTTTGATCAAAATAGATAGCAAAAAAAAAAATAACATTTACAGTGCTTACAGAAACACTGTAAAGTGCCTCAAATATTTGTTCCTTTCCCAGATACCTTTCTTCCTCTTCCCAGCTTTCCCTTTTATTAACTACCTTCCCCTCCCCCCATTTCAGGGAATGGCAACATTGAAAAACTATAAATTATTTTTATTTAATTATTAAAATTAAAAATTAGCTGTGGCACATGCCTATAGTCTCAGCTACTAGGGAGGCTGAGGCAGAAGAATTGTTTGATCCTAGGAATTTAAGGTTGCAGTGATCTATGATGATGCCAATGCTCAGGCAACAAAGCCAGACTCTGTCTAAAATAAAATAAAACAAATTGTGCTTGGGTGAGACTGAAAGCATATTAGTGGATTCTAGGGGCTGGGGAGTAGAGGGAATGGAAAGTGACTACTAAAAGATTTGAGATTTCCTTTTGGCATGGTGTAAATGTTCTAGAATCATTGGTGATTATTGTACAATATTATGACATACTAAAAATAACCACTAAATTGTACACTTAAAAAGTAAACTAAAAAAATTAATGAACATACTGTAGAAAATACAATTAAGCAAAAAGAAATTTTTTAGTAATTATATTAAATGAATAAAGAAATATATTGTCAATAACTAAAATGACATGCATAAATTAAAATGTATGTACATAATACATCAAACATTGTATGTTATTATATATTATATATTACATCAAACATTATATAACCAAGGACACATGTTAAATATAGTAAAGTGGGTATACCATGTACCAGTGGAATTAAACTAGAAATCAGTCCAACAGAAACATTCATCTCACACAAAATCAAGAAATTAAATAACTAATTGCTGAATGACAGTTGGGTCAAGGAAGTGACAAAGATAGAAATAAAAAGATTCTTTGAACAAAATGACAACGGGGCCACAAACTACCAAAACCTGGGGATACCGAAAAAGCAGTCCTGAAATCAGGAAGATATCACATACAAATCAACAATCTAATGAATCATCTAAGTAACTGGAAAAGGAAGAGCAAACCCATCCCAAACATAGAGGAAGAAAAGAAATAACTAAGATGAGATCAGAACTAAATGCAATTGAGGGGGCAGAGGCAAAATGGCTGACTGAAGCCAGCTTTCCACAGAGGCTCCCATCCAGAAAGAGAGTTAAAGGACAGAAGTTTAGTAAGTAACCTGGTAGATTAGAGCTGAGCCAAGAGAGAAGGTTGAAGAATGCACATCAACCCTGCTGAGGCGAGCTGCAACACCAAGGATACAAACAAAAGGTACAAAATCTGTTGCCGAGCAGACAGGAGTCCCCTCCTCCATGAGGACAGCTCGCAGTACTCCATACAAACAAGTGAGCAGAGTTCAAAAGTCCTCCCATAATATCCCAAGGGAGAGATCCTCTAAAATTGGACCTACTTCCCCTACTAGGGTGCCATGGCACTCTCCTGCCAGGCATAAAACTGTACAAAACTGTATATATTCTCTACCTGCAATTCTGAACTCCCAGCACTCCCCTCCACTCTCACTCTGAGGTCTGGAAGCCTGTTCCCCAGAAGTCCAGATTCTTGGGTATTGTCTCAAGAGGTGTGGACAGGGTATGGACTGCTGCTGGTCAGTGCTGATTCTGCGGCATGGGAATAAGGAGAGGACGGTCAGCTGAGGGGGAACCATACAGGAGCGGCGGTGAACTGAAGCACAGAGCATGAGATGTAGCAGCAACAATAGGGCTCTCCCCTGGATATTCCAAAGTCATACCCCCTGTCCCTCTGGGCAACCAGAGGAGGCCGGGTATTTTCTCTGGTGGCAGCCACTGGTCGAACAGATCAGGGACGGAAACGCAGGCCCCATGAGTAAAGGGTTTGCATGAGGCTGTACCAGGGGGACTAGAATATGCACGCGCAGAGGGGGCAGATTCCCAGGGTGGGGCTGACCCAGAGGACCACTTTACTGAGCCTAAGACGCACCCAGCCCTCAGGGGATCCTTAGCCAAGACAAAGGAGGGCAGGCAGAGGCTAGAACTGACAGCTCACCGTGCTGCTCAAATATAAACTGCAGCCGAGACCAGGTAGTGTCACAGACCAGGCATGAGTCACAATTTCTGTGAATTCAAACACTGTCTGATCTCCAGGGGAATATAGCTGGGACAGAAACAAATTTTGCGAAGTTGTTCTGTTCTGTCAGTAACATTAATCAGAGGTGGGGCTAGAACCGAGTGAACCGCCCCAGCCTCCATTAAGCACCTGAGGCTGTCAGGCCTCACCTCCCCCTGCTGGATAGTGGCAGAGAGCAGTGGCCTGGCTGAGGAGACAAAGATCTCCCTGTGATTCAGGCAGGTGCAAACCCCTGGGGTATCTGCTCATTGGAGGCAACTGGGTCACAGCCCTGCAGGGTTATCAGTGACTGCATGTGACAGAGGTGCAAGGAGGGGAAGGAGGCATCAAACTTCCCAGACTAATCTATTTGCTGGGTAGGTCCTCCTGACCTCACAGAGCACCAGAACAAGTCATATTAAGTCATATTTGAGTTGTCAGCAGACCCCTGCAATATAGTTGCCAGAGACTTTTTGAACTCTCCAACCTGAGACAGGTGCTGACTGAGACAATTGATTTAAACCTCTTGAACTGGGCCAATCACCCAAGGACTATCCAAGTGGTACCCTGGATGTGTGGTTGTGGGAAGGTTTCATTTTCCTTTTCCAGTTGTTTCCTATGAGGGGAAGGGTGACTTAATTGCTGGTATTTCTCCACAGCTGATACTCCAACCCAGAGTAATGGATAAACTAGGGTAGGACAGAGAACAGCTGAAAACAAGAGAGAGCCACTTAGCCCCACCACACCAAGCAGGTCCCCAGTTTCTCATGCCGTAGCACTGTACAGGTCCTTGGCAAAGCTCCAGGGGAAAAGGTACAGACACCAGTCCCAGCTTTTGCACCCTCGATCCAACTTCTCTTTATCTGCTCATCTAGTTAAACGGTGTAAAATAATCATGGGGCAAAATCAGCAGAAAAACTCTGGTAACATGAATAACCAAAGTAGATCAAAGATATAGCAGATGCAACTGAAGATCCCATTCATAAACAGATGGCCAGGATGTCAGAAATTGAATTCAGAATGTGAATTGCAAACAAGATTAATAGAATGGAAGAAAAGTTGGAATTAGAAATTGCAGGAGCAATTCAAAAGTCGCCTCAAGAATTCAATGAATTTAAAGACAAAAATCACAAAAGATTTTGACACATTGAGACAAGAATTTGCAGCCCTCAAAGATCTGAAAAATACAGTAGAATCCCTCACTAACAGAGTAGAACAAGCAGAAGAAAGGATTTCTGACATTGAAGACAAACCTTTGAATGCTCCCAAACTCTCAAAGAGGAAGAGAAATGGAGGGCAAAAACGGATCATTCTCTCAGAGAGCTCTGGGATAATTTGAACTAAGCTAAAATTCACCTCACAGGAATTGCTGAGAGCAATGAAGTGGCTTTGCAAGGCACAGAGGCTCTTCTCCATGAAATTATGAAAGAGAATTTACCAGACATGCCAAGAGATTCTGAAATTCAGATAGCAGACAGTTTCAGAACCTCAGTACGACTCAACCTGAATAAGACATTCCCCAGGCACATCATAATTAACTTCACTAAAGTTAATATGAAAGAGAAAATTCTGAAAACATCCAGACGTAAGAAAACAATAACCTACAAAGGGACAAATATTAGAATGACTGTAGATCTCTCTGCTGAAACCTTTCAAGCCAGAAGAGGGTAGTCACTAACTTTTAATCTCCTAAAACAAAATAACTTTCAACCCAGGATCCTGTATCCAGCTAAACAGAGTTTCATTTATGATGGATAAATTAAATACCTTAATGACATTCAAATGTTGAAGAAATTTGCCGTAACTAAACCAGCTCTTCAGGTTATTCTCAGACATATCCTCCATAATGACCAGCACAATCCTCTACCCCAAAAGTAAACTCACTCAGAAACTTGGATCAAACTCCAACTTCCACAGTGGTGAAAGGATTAAAAATGTCTTTCAAAAAGGCTTCAAAATGGCTTTCAAAAAACTCGATACCCGAAATTTTACCAGGCTTATCAATATTCTACATTAATGTGAATGGCTTAAACTGTCCTCTAAAGAGGCACAGATTGGCTGACTGCATACAAAAACTCAGGCCAGATATTTGCTGCATACAAGAATCTCATGGTACCTTAAAAGATAAATATAGACTCAGGGTGACGGGATGGTCATCTATATTTCAGGCAAATGGAAATCAGAAAAAAGCAGATGTTGCCATTCTATTTGCAGATACAATAGGCTTTAAACCAACAAAAGTAAGAAAGGATAAGAATGGACACTTCATATTTGTTAAGGGTAATACTCAATATGATGAGATTTCAATCATTAATATTTATGCACCCAACCAGTAAATCTGCCTCAATTTATAAGAGAAACTCTAACAGACATGAGCAACTTGATTTATTCCAGCTCCATAATAGTCAGAGATTTTAACACTGCTTTGGCACTGTTGGTTAGATCCTCCAATAAGAAGCTGAGCAAAGAAATTTTAGATTTAAACCTAACCTACCAACATTTGGATTTAACAGACATCTACAGAACATTTCATCCCAACAAAATTGAATACAGAGTCTTATCATTAGCCCATGGAACTTACTCCAAAATCAATCACATCTTAGGTCACCAAGTCTAACCTCAGTAAATTTAAAGGAATAGAAATTATTCCATGCATCTTCCTGGACCACCATGGAATAAAAGTTGAACTCAGTAACAACAGGAATCTACATACTCATACAAAAACATGGAAGTTAAATAACCTTATGCTGAATGATAGCTGGGTCAGAGATGAGATCAAGAAGGAAATGTCCAAATTTTTAGAACAAAACAGCAATGAAGACATGAATTATCAGAACCTCTGGGATACCACAAAGGCAGTCCTAAGAGGGAAATTTATAGCACTGTAAGCCTTTCTCAAAAGAACAGAAAGAAAGGAAGTTAACAACTTAATGGGACATCTCAAGCAACTGGAAAAGGAAGAACATTCCAACCCCAAACCTTGTAGAATAAAAGAACCAAAATTAGAGCAGAATTAAATGAAATTGAAAACACAAGGATTATAAAACAGATCAATAAATCAAAAAGTTGGTTTTTTGAAAAGGTATAAAATAGATAAACCTTTGGCTAACCTAACCAGGAAAAAAAGAATAAAATCTATAATTTTATCAATCAGAAATGACAAAGACGAAATAACAACAGACTCCTCAGAAATTCTAAAAATCCTTAATGAGTATTACAAAAACTTTACTCTCAGAAATATGAAAATCTGAAGGAAATTGACCAATACTTGGAAACAGGTCACCTTCCAAGACTTAGCTAGAATCAAGTGGAAATGTTGAACAGGCCTATATCAAGTTCTGAAATGCCAGAAATCTCCATAAAAAGAAAAGCCCCGGACCCGATGGCTTCACGTCAGAATTCTACCAAACCTTTAAAGAGGAACTAGTACCTATATTACTCAACCTTTTCCAAAATATAGAACAAGAAAGGATACTACCCAACATGTTCTATGAAGCAAACATCACCCTGATCCCCAAACCAGGAAAAGACCCAACAAGAAAAGAAAATTATAGACCAATATCACTAATGAATATTGATGTAAAAATGTTCAACAAGATCCTAACAAACAGACTCCAGCAGCATATCAAACATATAACAAAGATATTTGTACCAGAATGTTTATTGCAGCCCAATTCATAATTGCTAAGTCATGGAAAAAGCCCAAGTGCCCATCCATCCACAAATGGATTAATAAATTGTGGTATATGTACACCATGGAATATTATGCAGCCTTAAAGAAAGATGGAGACTTTACCTCTTTCATGTTTACGTAGATGGAGCTGGAACATATTCTTCTTAGTAAAGTATCTCAAGAATGGAAGAAAAAGTACCCAATGTACTTAGCACTACTATGAAACTAATTTAGGGTTTTCACATGAAAGCTATTACCCAGTTACAACCTAAGAATAGGGGGAAGGGGGAAAGGGAGGGGAGGTAGGTAGAGGGAAGGGGATTGGTGGGATTACACCAGCGGTGCATCTTACAAGGGTATATGTGAAACTTGGTAAATGTGGAATGTAAGTGTCTTGGCACAGTAACTGAGAGAATGCCAGGAAGGCTATGTTAACTAGAGTGATGAAAGTGTGTCAAACAGTCTGTGAAGCTAGTGAATGATGCCCCATGATCATATCAATGTACACAGCTACGATTTAATTAAAAAAAAAAAAAAGAATCCAGCAACACATCAAACAAATTATACATCATGACCAAGTGGGTTTTATCCCAGGGTCTCAAGGCTGGTTCAATATACATAAATCTATAAATATGATTCAGCACATAAATAAATTAAAACACAAAGACCATATGATTCTCTCAATTTGTGCAGAAAAAGATTTTGATAATATCCAGCATCCTTCATAACCAGAACACTTAAGAAAATTGGTATAGAAGGGACATTTCTTAAACTGATAGAGGCCATCTACAGCAAACCCACAGCCAATATTGTACTGAATGGAGTTAAATTGAAATAATTTCCACTCAGATCAGGAACCAGGCAAGGTTGCCCATTGTCTCCTTTCCTCTTTAACATAGTAATGGAAGTTTTAGCCATCGCAATTAGGGAAGGAAAGACTATCAAGAGTATCCATATAGGTTCAGAAGAGATCAAATTTTTACTCTTTGCAGATGATATGATTGTATATCTGGAAAACACTAGGGATTCTACTACAAAACTCTTAGAAGTGATCAAGGAATACGGCAACATCTCAGGTTACAAAATCAACATTCATAAATCAGTAGCCTTTGAATATACCAACAATAGTCAAGTTGAAAAAACAGTCAAGGACTGTATTCCATTAACAGTAGTGTCAGAGAAGATGAAATATTTGGGAGTTTAACAAAGGACGTGAAAGATCTCTATAAACAGAACTATGAAACTCTAAGAAAAGAAATAGCTGATGATGTTAACAAATGGAAAAACATACCATGCTCATGGCTGGGAAGAATCAACATTGTTAAAATGTCCATACTGCCCAAAGCAATATACAATTTTAATGCAATCCCTATTAAAGCTCCACTGTCATACTTTAATAATCTTGAAAAAATACTTCATTTTTATATGGAATCAGAAAATACCTCGAATAGCCAAGACATTACTCAGAAATAAAAACAAAGCAGGAGGAATCACGCTACCAGACCTCAGACTATACTATAAATCGATAGTGATCAAAACAGCATGGTACTGGCACAAAAACAGAGAGGTAGATGTACGGAACAAAATAGAGAACCAAGAGATGAACCCAGATACTTACCATTATTTGATCTTTGACAAGCCAATTAAAATCATTCAGTGGGGATAAGGTTCCCTGTTTAACAAATGGTGCTGGGTGAACTGGCTGGTGACCTGTAGAAGACTGAAACTGGACCCACACCTTTCGCCATTAATTAGGATAGACTCTCACTGGATTAAAGATTTAAACTTAAGATATGAAACTATAAAAATACTAGAAGAAAGTGCAGGGAAAACTCTTGAAGAAATCAGCCTGGGTGAATATTTTATGAGTAGGACCCTCTGGGCAATTGAAGCAGCATTAAAAAGACACTACTGGGACCTGATCAAATTAAAACTTCTGCACAGCCAAGAACACAGTAAGTAAAGCAAGCAGACAGCCCTCAGAATGGGAGAAGATTTTGCACGTTAAGTCTCCGAGAAAGGTTTAATAACCGGAATCCACAGACAACTCAAACATATTAGCAAGAAAAGAACAAGTGGCCCCATCTCAGGCTGGGCAAGGGAGCTGAGGAGAAACTTCTCTGAAGAAGACAGACGCACAGCCTACAGACATATGAAAAAATGATCATCCTTAATCATCAAAGAAGTGCAAATCAAAACTACTTTGAGATATCATCTAACTCCAGTAAGATTAGCCCATATCACAAAATCCCAAGACCAGAGATGTTGGCGTGGATGTGGAGAAAAGGGAACACTTCTACATTCCTGGTGGTAATGCAAACTAATACGTTCCTTTTGGAAAGATGTTTGGAGAACACTTAGAGATCTAAAAATAGACCTGCCACTTGATCCTACAATTCCTCTACTAGGTATATACCCAGAAGACCAAAAATCACATTATAACAAAATATTTGTACCAGAATGTTTATTGAAGCCCAATTCATAATTGCTAAGTCATGGAAGAAGACTAAGTGGCCGTCGATACATGAATGGATTAATATATTGTGGTATATGTACACCATGGAATATTATGCAGCCTTAAACAGAGATGGAGACTTCACCTCTTTCATATTTACATGGATGTAGCTGGAACTTAGTCTTCTTAGTAAAGTATCTCAAGAATGGAAGAAAAAGTATCCAATGTACTCAGCCCTACTATGAAACTAATTTATAGCTTTCATATGAAAGCTATAACCCAATTATAACCTAAGAATATGGGGAAAGGGAGGTGAGGGGATGGGGGAGAATGGGCAGAGGGAGGGTAATTGGTGGGACCACACCTATGATGTATCTTACAAGGGTACATGTGAAACTTACTAAATGTAGAATATAAATATCTTAGCACAAAAACTTAGAAAATGCCAGGAAGGCTATGTTAACCAGTGTGATGAAAATACGTCAAATGATATATAAAGCCAGTGTATGGTGTCCCATGATTGCATTAATGTACCCATCTATAATTGAATAATAAATAAATTTTTTAAAAAAGAACTCAATGCTATTGAGAACAAAAGAACCATATAGAAGATTTTAAAGCAAAAAGTTGTTTGAAAAGATAAACAAAATGGATAAGTATTTGGCTAGATTTATCAGAAACAAAAAAGTAAGGTATCTAATAAACACAATCAAAAATTGAAAAGGTGAAATAACCACAGATACAAAATTCCATGATAATTCATGAAATACTGTAAAAATCTCTATGCCCATAAATTGAAAATCTGGAAGAAATGGACAAACTCCTGGAATCTCACTACTTCCCTACACTAACCTAGAAATAAATAGAATTCCTGAACAGTCCAATATCAAGCATTGAAATTGAAGCAACAATTAAAAAAATCCCAGAATTCACCAAAAAATTCCCAGAATTCTACCAAATTTTCAAAGAACTCAAACCTATATTCCAGAAACTATTCCACAATATTGAGAAGGAAGCCTTCCCAACTCACCAGGAAAGGAAATAACAGGAAAACAAAACAAAACAAAAGAAAAAACAAACTAAAGACCAGTTTCTGTAATGAATAGAGATGCAAAAATTCTTTTTTGTTTATTCATTCATTTGTTTGTATGTTTGTTTGTTTGTTTTGAGATGGAGTGTCACTCTGTTACCTTGGATAGAGTGCCCTTGTGCCATAGCTCATAGCAACCTCAATCTCCTAGACTCAAGAGGTCCTCTTATCTCAGTCTTCCAAGAATCTGGGACTACAGGTCCTTGCCATGATGCCCAGCTAATTTTTCTACTTTTTTTAGTAGAGACAGCATCTTGCTCTTGCTCAGTCTGATCTCAAACTCCTGAGCTCAAGAAATAGACCTTCTTCAGCTTCTCATAGAGCTAGGATTACAGGTGTGGGCCACAGTGTCCCTCCCAAAAATTCTCAATAAAATATTAGCAAACAGAATTCAGCTGCACATCAAAAAAGTAATTCATCATGACCAAGTAGGCTTCATTCCAGAGACGCAAGGTTGGCTCAACATATGCAAATCTATAAATGTAATTCACCACATAATAGAAGTAAAAACAAAGATCATATGGTCCTTTCAATAGATGCAGAAAAAGCATTTAACAGCATTCAAAACCCTTTTTGTGATAAGAACATTTATGAAAATTGGCAAAGATGGGATCTGCTTCAAAATAATATAAGCCATCTATGACAAACTTACAGCTAATATCATATTGAATGAAGAAAAACTGAAAGCATTCCCACTTAGAACTGAAACCACACAAGGATGCTCACTATCACCACTACTATTCAACATAGTACTTGAAGCCCTATCCAGAGCAGTTAGACAAGAGAAGGAAATCAAGGGTATTCAAATGGGGAAAGAAGAGGTTAAACTATTATTCTTTGTTGGCGATAAAATCTTTTACCTAGAAAACCTCAAGGACTCACCCAAGAGACTAGGGTTGATAAATAATTACAGCAATGTCTCAGGTTATGAAATCAATGTACACAAATAAGTAGCTTTCACATATGCCAACAACAGTCAAGCTGAAAATCAAATCAAAGACTCAATACCCTCCAGAGCAGTGGCAAAGAAAATGAAATGCCTTGGAATATATTTAAAAAGAGAGGTCGAGGATCTCCATGGGGAGGATGTCAAAACACTGAGAAAAGAAATTGCAGAGGAAAAAAAAAAAAAAGAAATTGCAGAGGATATAAACAGATGGAAAAATACATCAGGCTTATGGATTGGTAGAATCAACATTGTTAAAATGTCTATATTACCCAAAGTGATCTACAGATTTAATCTAATTCCCACTAAAATACAAATACTAGTGTCATATTTTGCAGATCTCAAAGAAATAGTTCTATGCTTTTAGGAAAAATAGAGATGTACAAGGCTGGATACTTTCCTGACAGCCTCCCATGTCATGTTTATAAAATAAGGAAAGAATGTTACAACTCCCCACCTTGAGAAAAAGAATAACTAAACCTATGTGCCCTGCTGGCCCACATTTGACTTCATTTCCCTTCTGAGGTAATCACTCCCTTGAATTTGGTTTTCACTCCTTGCTTTTCCTTTATGTTGTTAACAATGATATCTCTAGACTCAATATTGCTTAGTTTTTATTGGTTTTGAGCTTTGAGAAAGAAATCAGACTGTAGTGTATTCTTTGAGCTTTTTTAAGATTCATCCTTTTTTTTTTGTCTGAATAAATCATGATATAATATGCAAAAAAAAGAAATAGTTCTATGCTTCACATGAAATCAGACCCCAGACAGCTGATGCAATCCTACAAAATAAGAACAAATCTGGAGTCCTCATGTTACTTGACTTCAGGATATTACTACAAGGCTATAGTTAACCAAAACAGCACAGTATTGGCATAAAAATGAGACATAGACCTTTGGATCAAAACAGAGAATCCAGATACAAAACCATTCTTAAATTTCCATCTGATCTTTTTTCTTTTGTTTTGAAACAGAGTCTCACTCTGTTGCCCTGGGTAGAGTGTGGTGGCATCATATTAGCTCACTGCAAGCTCAAACTTCTGGACTCAAGCAATCCTCCTGCCTCAGACTCCCCAGTATCTGGGACAAGAGCCTGCCACAATGCTCAGCTAATTTTTCTGTATTTAGTAGAGACAGATAATTTTCTATTTTTAGTAGAGACGGTGTCTTACTCTTGCTCTGGTTGACCTTGAATTCCTAGCCTTAAGCAATCTTCTGCCTCACCCTTCCTGAGTGCTAGGATTACCAGCATGAGCCACTGTACCAGGCCATGCCATTTAATCTTTGACAAAGCAAATAAAAACATACACTGGGTAAAACAAACAAAGCAACAGACAACCAGCGAAGCAAATAGACAACCTACTGAATGGGAAAATATATTTCCATGCTACACATCTGATAAAGTACTGATAACCAAAATCTACAACAAATTCAAGTGAATCAACAAGAAAAGATCAAATAACCCCATTAAAAGTTGGGCAAGAAACATTAACAAAAATTCTTTTCTAACGAAGATAGTTTGATGGCCAAGAAACACACGAAAAAATGTTTAACATCTCTAATCATCAGAGAAATGCAAATCAAAACCACATTGAGACATCACCGAACCCCAATGAGAATGGCTTACATCATAAAGTCCTAAAGCAACATATGCTGCAATGGATGAGGAGCGATACGAACACTCACACACTGTTGGGTTGGTGGGACTGCAAACTAGTTCAACCTCTATAGAAAGTAGTTTGGTGATTCCTGAAGGAACTTAAAGTATACCCACCATTTGGTCCTACATTCACTGTACTAGGGATTTACCCAAGGGGAAAAAAAAGAAATTATAATTAATACACTTGATTTCAAATATTCACAGAAGCACAATTCACAATTGCAAAGATATGGAAACAAACCAAGTGCACATCAATATATGAGCAGATTAACAAAATGTGGTGTATATGCCATGGAATATTACACAACCATAAAATGACGGTAACCTAATACCTTTTGTAACAACCTGGATGGACTAGGAGACCATTCTCCTAAGTAAAGTATTGTCAGAATGGGAAAACACCACATGTACTCTGTACTAAATTGGAACTAGTTGACCAACACCTGTGTTCTCATATGGAAGCAAAACTCAACAAAATTCAAATAGAGTAGAGGGGATGTAAGGAAAGGGTAAATTCCCACCTTGTGGGTACATTGCATATTTTCCGTAACTTTGACTTAAAATCTGCAAAACCAAACTATGCAACCAAATCATATATTCTCCCATAATATACCGAAATAAACTTTCTTGAAGAAAAAAATTGTGTGATTTTAAGCCACTACATTTGTAGTAATTTGCTATGATATAAATAAGGAACTAATGCAGGCACTTGCACAGACCAAAGATAATGCTCTGTTGAAACCATGGAGTATGATTAACTCAATTCTCTAAATTGAAATCCAAATAGAAAAAAATACTCTTCCTCCATAAACAATAAGCACTGGGGAAATTACCATTTCCCCCATTAAAGATTACAATTAATTAATTCCTTTTTGTCCCAGCTACTCGGGAGGCTGAGGCAGGAGAATCGCCTAAGCCCAGGAGTTGGAGGTTGCTGTGAGCTGTGTGACGCCACGGCACTCTACCGAGGGCAATAAAGTGAAACTCTGTCTCTACAAAAAAAAAAAAAGAATTAGCATGTAGTGACAATTATAAACTAAATTTTTATAAATATAAGTTTAATTAAACTCATTTCATAATATTTTAAGGGTAAAAAGTACCCCTTTTCTACCAATTATTTTGAATATTTATTATTATTATTTTTTTTTGTAGAGACAGAGTCTCACTTTGTCCTCCTTGGTAGAGTGCTGTGGCGCCACAGCTCACAGCAACCTCCAACTCCTGGGCTTAGGCGATTCTCTTACCTCAGCCTCCCAAGTAGCTGGGACTACAGGTGCCTGCCACAATGCCCGGCTATTTTTTTGTTGCAGTTTGGCCGGGCTAGGTTTGAACCCACCACCCTCGGTATATGGGGCCGGCGCCCTGCTCACTGAGCCACAGGCACCACCCCAAATTACTCTGAATTTTTGGTTCCTATTTGTATTAATCTGCTTGAGCTGCCATGACAAAATACCACAGGCTGAGTGGCTTAAACAATATAAATTTATTTTTTCATTCTTCACTCTCAGATCAAGGTCTGGCAGGGTCATTTTGTAGTGAGGGCACCCCTCCTGGTTTGAGGATAGTTACCTTCTCACTATGTCCTCACATGTCCTTTCCTTGGTGCATAGGCAGGTGGGGAGGTATCTGGCATCTTTTCTTAGAGATGCTAATCCTATCAGATCAGGGCTTCACATTTATGACTTCATTTTAATGTTATTTATTTGAAGGTCCTATCTCCAAATATAGCCACACTGGACGTTAGGAATTCAGCATGTGAATTTTGGGAGTATACAAACATTTAGCCCATAATTGGACTAAATTTAATTGGATCACATTAAGTAACTTTCTTTGGGGACATTTTTGTGGCTTTGGACAGTTTTGGTATGCATTTAACACTTCTTTGTAAAAACGTAAATTGTATAAGGGAAAAGGACTCACTTGCCTTAGTCCCTGTTATATTCCTAAGCCTAGTACAGGGCTGGTACATTCTGGCGGTTTAATTATGGAATAAATAAATGAATCAATCAGTGAATGAAAACTCTCCTCTAGACATTAATCAATGAGATTGTAGGAATCATAGAAAAGAACTAATTCCAGAACGCTTTGCTGCTTTGCTGTTGTTGTTGTTATTGTTGTTAAGAAAAGAGAGGGGGCTGGGTATGGTGGCTCAGGCCTTAATCCTAGAACTCTGGGAGGCTGAGGTGGGTGGATTGCTTGAGCTCAGGAGTTCAAGATCAGCCTGACCTAGAGTGAGACCCTGTCTCTACTAAAAATGAAAAACCGAGGCAAGAAGATTGCTTCAGCCCAAGAGTGAGGTTGCTGTGAGCTATGAAGCCATGGCACTATACCAAGGGTGACAAAATGAGACTCTGTACCGAGAGAGAGGTGGGGTGGGGAGAGAGAGAATGGAAGGGAAGAAAGGAAAGCAAGGAAAGAAAGAAGAGAGGGAAGAAAAGGGAATAATAAATTAGTTTCCTAGGGCTGCTATAACAAAGTACTACAAACTGGGTGGCTTAAAACAACAAAAATTATTCTCCCTTAGTTCTGGAGACCAGCAGTTTGAAATCAAGGTATAGGCAGATTGTTTCTTTTTAAAGGCTCTGAGGGAAAATCAATTCAATGCTTCTTTCCTAACTTCTGGTGGTTCCTAGCAATTCTTGGGATTTCTTGGCTTATAGATGTGTCACTCCAGTCTCTGCCAGTGTCCTTAGGTTGTCTTCTCTGTATCCTCTTCTGTTATGAAAACACCAGACATTAGATTTAGGGTCCACCAAATCCAGTATGATCTCATTTGAATTCTTAACCTATTACATCTACAGGGACCCTATTTGTTCACATTCTGAGGTTCTGGTCAAGAATTTTGGAGGATACTACTCGACCCACTACAAAGAATCTGAAGAAAATAAAGCCTGAAGGTAGGTTTTCATCATTAAATAAAGAAATAAATAACACCTCCTGCTATACTTTATATCTTTAAATCATTAAGTAACAAATTACTAAAATTTACATCTTATGTTATCTGATGATTATTATTGATGTCCTTCCATTTAGGGATGAGAGAAGAGAGTGAAAATTTATCAGATCCACTGTAAAATCAAAAGATGACTTTCTGTGAATAGAAGTGTTCTGATTGGTGCTCATATGTTCATTTTAGAAGACAAAAACTTTAAGACATTACAAATATATTCAAAGAATTAAAAATAAATAGTAAATCTTAATAGAAATATGAAAAGTTAAGTCTACAGCTGAAAAGTACAATTGAAATGAAAATCCATCAAGACAGATAAACTTAGTAGCAGAATTGAGACAAGAAAAGAATCAGCAAGCTTGAAGATAAATCATTATAAATGATCCAATCTAAACAACAAAGGTAAAAAGGATAGAATAAAAGTGAACAGAGCATTAGAGAATTGCAAAGTTAAGGCAAGGACTCAAACACATGTTAATGGGAGTCCCATTAGCAGAGAAAGAAAACTGACAGAAAAAAATATTTGAGTAAATAATGGCCGTTAACTTTACAAGTTTGATCTTAAAAACACAAAGCAAACCAAGCAAGCAAAGAAAAGAACAATTTGCAAACCCAAGAACCTTAAAAAAACCCTGGTAGGATAAATGTACATAGAACCACGCCTAAACATACCATAATTAAACTGCTGAAAGACAAAAAAGAAAGGGAAAATTTGGAAGGCTGCAAGAGAAAATGATTCATCCTGGATGGGGGTAACAAAAGTACAATTACTGACTTCTCAGAAACAAATTGCATAATGAAATGACATATTCAAGGTGCTGAAAGAAGAAAGAAAAACAGGCAAACCATGAATTCTATATCCAACAAAACTAATCTTTTAAAGATGACAGTGAAATAGATATTTACAAATAACAAAAACTGAGAAAGTTTGTTACTAGTAAACATATCTTTCAAAAAATATTAAAGAACAATGCTGGACAGTGATTTGGATATGCAGGAAGGAAAAAAGAGTATGAGAAACAGTAAATATGTGGCTAAATATATATAACTTTGTAATTTTTCTCTCTTAATTGTCTAAACAATATCACATTGTTTAAATCAATGAATGTATTATTGTGTTATTTGGTTTATTTTATATATATATATATATATGTAGGCATAATATATAGATGAAAATAATAGCTTAAAGGCAGGAAGAAAATATGGAGTCTTATTGATGAAATACAGCTATAGTTGACCAGAATTAAGTCAGTATTAACCTGAAGAGGACCATGGTAATTTAAGGACATACGCACACATACAAACACACACACTAAATCTCAAAAATTTGCTTTAAAAAATCAACAGAGTAATTTAAATGGTACACTAAAAAACATTTGTATAACTAAAGAACAGTAGTATAGGAGAAACAAAGAAACAAAAAAGCATAGAAAAGACAAATTTCAAAATGACATAAATGTAACTATATCAATAATTACATTAAATTTTACTGGACTAAAAATTCCAATCAATAGTCAGATGTGATTAAAAGTATATTAGTCTATAGGAAAAATACCTTATATTTATTTATTTAATATTTATGTATGTATTTATTTACTCTTACAGAGACAGGGTCTTGCTATGTTACCTAGGCTTGTCTCGAACTCCTGGACTCAAGTGATCCTCACACCTTACGCTCTTGAGTAGTTGGGATTACAGGTGCATGCTGCTGCACCTAGATTAGCATGTTATATTAAAAATTCAAAAGACAGAAAAAAACAGAATAGGAAAATATATGTGAACTATAAGAGCAACTTATAAGAGATCTGGAGAGACTATATTAAAATATACTTTAATGCAAGAAACATCACTAGAAATTAAACAGAATAGTTCATAATGATAAAGGGATTAATTCATCAAAAAGATATGACAATAAAAAATATACTTGCACCTAACCAGAGAGAGCCCTAAAATACACAAAGGAAAAATAGAAATCAAAAGGATTATTTAGTAATTATATACAGTATTTAGATATTTCAGTATTTCTTTCTCACCAATTGGTAACATGACTAGACAGCAAATCAGAAAGGATAGAGAATACTTGATCAACACTACCAATCAGCTAGAACACTCCACCGAACAACAGTAGAATATACATTCTTTTGAAGTATACACGAAACATTCTCCAGAATAGACAAAAAGTCATAAAATAAGGCATGGTTCTCTGACCGCACTGGGATTAAATTAGAAGTCAATATCAGAAGGAAATCTGGATGATCATCAGATAGTTTGAAATGAAACAACATACTTTTAAATAACTAATAGGTCAAAAAATAAATCACAAGGGAAATTAGTATCTTTTACTGAATTAACATAAAATTTCAACATATCAAAATTAATGGAATATAGGTAAAGAAGTACATAGAGGGCAATAAATAGCTTTTATTATTATTATTATTTTTTGAGACAGAATCTTACCCTGTGCCCTGGGTAGAGTGCTGTGGCATCATAGTTCACAGAAACCTCAAACTCCTGGAGTCCAGCAATTCTCTTGCCTCAGCCTCTATAGTAGCTGGGGCTACAGGTGCCCACCACTATATGCCTGGCTAGTTTTTCTATTTTTAGCAGAGACAGGGTCTTGCTCTTGCTTAGGCTGGTCTTGAACTCCTGAGCTCAAGCAATCCTCCTGCCTCAGCCTCCCAAAGTGCTATGATTACAGGTGTGAACCACCACACTTCACCAATTAATAGCTTTAAAAAATTTTTTTTTCTGTTTTGGCCAGGGGCCAGGCTTGAACCTGCCATCCCTGGTATATGGGGCCAGTGCCCTACTCCTTGAGCCACAGGTGCCACCCGGCTTTAAAAATTTTTTAAAGAAGAAAGATTTAAAAATCAATAATCTATAAAAATAATTAACTAAGCTTCCACCTTAAGAAAGTAGAAAAAGAAGAGCCAAAGTAAGCAGAATGAAACAATAATGATCATAGCAGAAATCAATAAAAACAAATTAATAGAGAAAAATCAGTGCAAGTTATGTAGATTCCTTGACAAGATTTACGAGATTGATAAAATTTTGGCAAAATGACCAAGACAAAAGAAAGAAAACAAATTACTCAAAATTAGAAATGAAAGCAGAAACATTTAGAACCCTACAGAAATTAAAAGAAATATAAAGGAATATTATGAACAACCTTATGGCAAGAATTTGTCAACTTAGATGAGATGGGCAAATTTGTAGACAGAAATGATCAAAGTTGACTCAAGAAGAAAAATAAAACTTAATAGATCTGTATCAAGTAAAGAAATTAAATTACTAAATTAAAAAATTTTCCTAAAATTTAATTTAGAAATTAAATTACTAAAAAATCATTCTATAAACAAAAGTCTAGGACTAAATGGCTTTACCAGTGAAATAATACCAAAAATTATATAATACTAATTCAAACACAAAACATTTCAAAAACAGAAGATACCAAATCCCTAATACCAAAGCCACAAAGATAATTCAAGAAAACTATAGACCAACACTCATGAGTATAAATTCTTTTTATTTTATTTTATTTGCAATTTTTGGCCAGGGCTGAGTTTGAACCTGCCACCTCCAGTGTACAGGGCCGGCGCCCTACTCCTTTGGGTCACAGGTGCTGCCCATATAAATTCTTAAAATAATAGCAAATTATATCCACTAATGTATAAAAAGTATTATACACTTATGACCAAGTGGAATTTATTCCAGGAATGCATGTTAGCTAGACATCTGAATATGAATTAATATGATACACATATTAATAAAATAAAGCAAGAGTCAGCAAATTATGGCCCATAGGCCAAACTGGCATGCATTTTGTTTTTGTAAATAAAACTTTTTTTTGAGGGAAACATAGCCAAGCACATTCATTTACGTTTTGTCTATAATTGTTTTCATGCTGCAAAAGTAGATGTGATTAGTTACAATAGAGCTCATGTGGATCACAAAGTCAAAAATATTTACTATGTAGCCTTTTCTGGAAACTTTTTCTGACCCTTTGAATAAAGAAGAAAGCCATCTAGTCATGTCTTAGAGACAAAGAAAAAGCATTGATAAAAGTGAACTATTATTAATGATAAAATTCTCAATAAATGAGGAATAGAAAACAAACATCCTTAATTTGATAAAAGGCAACTACATAAACCTACACCTAACAAAACACTTTTTCCCTAAGACTGGGTTTAAAGGAAGGATATCTACTCTCACGACTTCTATTCAACATTGGATTGGAAGTTCTAGCCCAAGTAATAAGGCAACAAAGTAAGAATATAAAAATCACCATACAACCAACTAGAAAAGAAATTAAGAAAACAATTATATTTAAAATAGCTCCAAAAAAGAATAAAGTATTCAGGAACAAATGTAATGAAAGAAATGCAGAACTTTCTCACTGAAAATTATAAATCAATGTCCAAAAAAAGACCTAAATAAATGGATGCATGTTCTATACTCGCAAATTGGAAGAGTCAATATTGTTAAGATGACAGTTTTCCCAAAATCAATCTGCAGATTTCAATGCAAGTACTATTTAAATACCACCAGGGTTCCTTTTTTAAAAAAATTGGTAAGATAATCTTAAAATTTGTATTTTAAATCCAAAGGACCAAGACTAGTCAATATTATTTTGAAAAATAACAAAATTCAATGACTTAAATACCTAATTTCAAAATATACCATAAAGCTACAATAATTAAGACTGTGATAAAGATACATAGATTGAAAGAACAGAATAGAGTTTAGAAATAAACCCATACATATATATTGTCAATTAATTTAGGACAATTCAGATCAGAATATGAACTAAAATCTTACATAAAACCAACACCAACTTGATTTGTCTGCCTTTTTCATCAGCTTTTGCTTATGCACACATGTGGCTCTTTCATTTAAACCTTAGTTCAAGTAGTTCCCAAAATGTGATACAGGAACCGATTCTTTCAGAGAGTGTGCTAGGCTAAAACAATTTTTACAATAATTTTAAGATAATATTTGCTCTTTTTACATCATTCTCTTGTGAGTGTACAAGAAGTTTCCCAGAACCTACATGCCATGCGAATCACAAGAGAAGAGATACAGAAGCTGACATGGCAATCCAATTGTTTTTAATTAAGCCAGACGTTAGATTCATAATGCTGGTCTTGTAATTTGGGGGAACACATATTCTTCATGAAAATATGTTAACATGTAATAGGTTTATAATCGATATCTTAAATGAGTTGATAACTATTTTTTACATTTAAGTCTTTATTTTTTTTGTTTTTTTGGTTGAAATGGAGTTTGAGAACCACTGCCCTTGTCTACCTGCCAGGTGCAAGAACACCTGTTTACCACATTTAATAGAACATTAGTATTAAATTAAATTGATCTTGTTTTAGATAACTTGTCTTGGTTGCAAATATCATTTACTTCAAGATAAGTCCACAGTTTTTGATCGGGATGTCATTGAGAAATGCATCAAATTTTAATATAAGATTTTTAAAATTTTCTTGGTGATGTTTAATGGAAATAGACAACATTCCTAGTAAAAGTAGAGGTATAAACATGGGCAGAAATTTGGAGCAGTGTCTACCATAAGAGTAAGCCCTTAATATAGGTAGTGATTATTACTGTTTTATCAGACTATGGTAGTCCTTATTCATTTATTTATTCAACAAGTGAGTTATTGAATGCTTACTTTATATCAGGCTCCATGGTTGGCACTGGGGATCAATGATTAACAAAACATAAGCAGTTCTGCCTTCAAAGACTTTTTTAGTCAAGTAGGAGACCTGGTAGAATAATCATATAAATAAATACATAATTGCAAATCGTGGTAAGTACTAAATGAAGTGATAGAGGTATGAGTAAAGGAAATTTGATTTGATTCAGAGATAGAGTCTCTGAAGAAGTACAAGTTGAGCAACAGTTTTAAAAATGAACAGGAGGAAGGGGCGGCGCCTGTGGCTCAGTGGGTAGGGCGCCGGCCCCATATGCCGAGGGTGGCGGGTTCAAACCCAGCCCCGGCCAAACTGCAACAAAAAAATAGCCGGGCGTTGTGGCGGGCGCCTGTAGTCCCAGCTGCCCGGGAGGCTGAGGCAAGAGAATCGCGTAAGCCCAAGAGTTAGAGGTTGCTGTGAGCCGTGTGACGCCACGGCACTCTATCCAAGGGCGGTACAGTGAGACTCTGTCTCTACAAAAAAAAAAAAAAAAAAAAAAAAAAAAAAAAATGAACAGGAGGGCTTAAAGAGACACCAAGGAAGAAACAGCATTCTGGGCACGTTCAAAGGGTAAGACCAGTGAGGCTGCAGCCCAAAGAGCCAGGGTTAGAGTGGTAAGGAGAAGTACTAGATAGAACCCAAGGCATTCATGGATTTATATGCTTTGCCAAGGATTTCAGACTTTTGTCCTGAGATTGGTGTGGAACCATGGAGATGTAGGAAAATGGGGTATAACAATACTAGATTTGTATTTTTGAAATATCACTGGCAGCTGGAGTGTAGTAGGACAAGGGTGAAAATTAGAGAGACTATTTATAGGGCTAAGGCAATGGAGACCAAAAGAACTGGATGAATTTGGAGGTTATTACCTGGGGATTAACGGCAAGTTTAACTAGCACAGTAAAAGCAAAGAGTCAAAGACCTTTCCCAGCAAGATCAACTAACTGGGTTATCGAGATGTTACAAAAATTTCCCCGTACCCCCTCAGGAAACATTCAACGCCTCTGGTGATGCTCAGGGCTGATCGCGTATTCAGGCTGTGCAAAGAGGGAGCACAAAGTTCCCCAGACGGAGAAGGAGACTCACAACTTTGTCCCCGGGAGGTCTTTGGCATGGAACCACACCGTTTCCTGGGCAACGCCATTGTCAGGAGCTCCGGGCGGGGGAGGGGTAACTAAGGACAACGGCCGGAAGAGAACTCCGGAAGAGAGGGAGCGTCAGAGGGGTAAAATGGCCAACATGCACCACAGCCCCTGCCACCGCGAGTGATTCGAAGGCTCAGCACGAGGCGAGAGAGGTGGGCGGGCCGGAGAACACGCTTGTGATTGGCAGGCCATTCCGGGGACGATTGTGATTGGGCAAGGCCGAGACTGGAGGGCTGCCCTTTGAACCGCGTAGGGTTCTGGGTAGCAAAAGCCTTAGAAGGGTCTTAACTGAAAGGGGGAGGGGGAAGGCCGCCAACAAACGGCTGAGCTCACAATCCCGGCTGGGACACAAGCCGGGGCGTCCCCCTCCCCCCATGGAGAGAGCCAGGCCAGAGCCGCCGCCTCTGCCGCGCCAACTGCCACGGGTGACCCCGCCGCGTCCACTGCGTCCCGCTCCGCCTCCGCTGCCGGTCGAGGGCACCTCCTTTCGGGCCACGGCCGGCGAGCCACCTCCGTCGCCACCGGCCCTGTGTGCGGCCGCCATTGCGACCGTGGCCTCGGCGTGCCCGGAGGCCCCGGCGTCGGGAGTACAGCCCGTGGCTCGGCGGCTGCTGCAGGTGAAGCCAGAGCAGGTGCTGCTGCTGCCGCCAGGGCCACCACTGTCTCAGGCCAAAGACGACTTGGTCACTGCCTCACCCGCGCAGGCGCGGCTACTGTCGCTGAGGCCTGAGCTGCTGCTGCTGCCACCACCGCCCACGTCCGAGGGCGCCCCCTGCAGGGCGGAGTTGCTCCCCGTGCAACCCCGGGCACTGCACGTTAAGGCGGAAAAGCAGGAGCCTGGGCTCAGCTCCGAACTGTCAATAGGGCCTGGGAGGGCCTTCGAGGTAGGCCCCAGAGCCTCCGGGGCGGCCAAGGTGGAAGGCCCCGGGCCGGCCCTCCTCGACAGCCGCCGTGGGGACGCGAAGAAGGGAAAGCTGGAGCCGGAGGAGGTCATGAGGGACGTGGCGAAAGGCAGCGAAGGTAAAAGCCTGGCAGCCGTGCGAGAAGGAATTGTCAAAACCGAGGAGCTCGAGAGACTCCCCGAGGACTGCAGGCTCAGCACAGAATCAGCGTCCAATGGCCTGGTTCATGGTAGCAAGGAGGTCATTTTGGCACAGCCGTCCAGCGCCTTTGGGCCACACCAGCAAGACCTCAGGATCCCTTTGACTCTCCACACAGTCCCCACTGGAGCCCGGATCCAATTTCAGGGACCTCCACCTTCAGAGCTGATAAGATTGACCAAGGTCCCCCTGACACCAGTGCCTATTAAAATGCAATCCTTATTGGAGCCTTCTGTAAAAATTGAAACCAAAGATGTCCCACTCACCGTCCTTCCCTCAGACGCAGGTATTAGACAGCAGGGGAGTCTGGTTTTCAAAACGTCGTCTGTGTTGCCCCATAGCTGACATGTCAGCAGTTCAGAAGCCTAAACTAGAAAAATAAAATCATGGAACTGATTCTTTTCAGGGCAAAGTCTGCACAGGTATCACTTCTGATTGACTTGTACATACATATACCAGTAAAATACACTAACATGTTCAAAATTACCCAATATTTTTTTTTTAAGTCTGTTTTAAGGCCCAGTAAATGATGAGATTTAGGTATGACTAATTTTTATATCCCCAAATAGAAATGTTCTTGCTAGACAACACAAAGCCATCCATTTATATGCTGCAAATAATCAGGATTAAAAAAAATCAGTAGCTCATTGCTTTTATGTATATCAAAAAATAGAAGAAATAATCATGTTTAATGAAAAAAGTTAAACAGGAAAGTTTATACCAATTATAGAGGTTATCTTCTTTAAAAATAAGCAGTAAACTTTTCTAGGATAGAGTTATATGATTAAATGTAACACTGTAGTTATTCTAAAAAGCTAAGGATTCATGAAAATATTGTAGAATAAGCTAGAAAACTGTTCTTAAAGAAGTAACTTTTTTTTTAAAGAAGTAACTTTTAAAAAACAAGTAACTATGGCTATAGCAGTAACAACTACAAATAGATATTTCTATACAGTATTTCCAAATATACAGTTAGCAAATTCTTATTTTAAGATTTAGTTCAGACTGAAAACAGTTTGCCAATGAATGTCTTGGAAAGTCATATTAATCTTTGGTTTATGTATTTCATTAACTTTCATGTTTATTGTTTTTGTTTTTATTTTCTTTACTGATTCATCCTTTCACTCTATCCCCTTGCTTTTATCTTTGCTAGTGTTTGGACTCTGTTTCCATTTTATAAAAGAAAGAAAAAGGAAGCTTTCTTTATACTGCATATTTCATCCTTACATTTAAAACAATTTTACATACCAAGTAATGCTAAAAGTGAAACAATATAAGAACTTTATAGACAGTTATTTTTGATGAACCATGTAAAAGAGATGTGAATTTAGACATAACTTCCTTTATTGTAATTTCAGCTGGCTCTGTGGCTTTGAAAAAGTTACTTTTATTATTTTTCTTTTATTTTTTTCCCTGAACATGGAACTAGCATTGATGACTCACCTTGGTAGGAACTTCACCTTCACAGTGAAATACAACCAATATAGTATTCTAATATTATAAATATTTTCCCTTGAAAGAACACTATGTCAGCATGTAAATGAGTTCCTTTAAACATTTAAGGAACACCTACCTAGTGCTAGGATTATTGTCATGAGTTAGTCATAGTTTCTGTCCCCTAATGATAGAATATTTTTGGTAGGAAATAAACTAAATGTTAATTATTGTTAGAGGTAATAATAAATCTCAAAGAAGCAATAAACCAATAATTTACTGTGTCTTCAATGTTATAATTTCCATGTCTTCAACAATATTATTCTGTTTGAAGAAAAGAAGTCATTCTAAACTACAGTTTAGAATGCTGAATTGAGGGGTTATAAGGAATTCTGGAATACTGGCAGTTCTTTGGCTATAGTGAAGTGTATGTTTTCTCCAGATATTTAAAAAATAAGTATAGGTGGAGGTGCACTTCATTTTAAAACTGTGTGTGTGTGTGGCACATTAATTTAGTCTCTTAATTTTTGTCATGTAGGAATACCAGATACTCCCTTCAGTAAGGACAGAAATGGTCATGTGAAGCGACCCATGAATGCATTTATGGTTTGGGCAAGGATCCACCGGCCTGCACTAGCCAAAGCTAATCCAGCAGCCAACAATGCAGAAATCAGTGTCCAGCTCGGGTTAGAGTGGAACAAACTTAGTGAAGAACAAAAGAAACCCTATTATGATGAAGCACAAAAGATTAAAGAAAAGCACAGAGAGGAATTTCCTGGTAATCAAATAAAATGAACAAAGCTTTTTAAAATTTTTTAAAAATTAATTTATTTAGATAAAGATCAGGTTAGGTTGAGATTGAAAGACAAAAGTGTGTAAATTTTTTTTCTAATCTGATATGTACAATAAACAGAATAATGACTAATAGTAATAATTGAAATGATATTGGGCATAAGTTTCCTTAAGTAGAACCAAGTAAGGGGATATCTGGTCTCATATTTACCAATTAATACAAACTAGGGGACATACAATTTTATTGTGATTTTGTTTAAATATAGAGAGATATGAATTTAATGTAGGTAAATCTTTAGATTTCTAGGCTATAATTTTACAAATATACTAGAAATGTTAAAAACACAGCAACAGAAAAAGATATGACGTACATATGAGAATCAAACATTAACACCATGTTCCATTTTAATAGTATATGGTCTGAGGCAAGAGAATCACCTCAGCCCAGGAGCTGGAGGTTGCTGTGAGCTGTGTGATGCCACAGCACTCTACTGTGGGCAATAAAGTGAGACTCTGTCTCTAAAAAAAAAAAAAATAGTATATGGTGGTCAGAACACAGTTCTACCTTAGGATGGATAGATTTATCCCCATTGCAATATAGTATAAGTCTGTTTCCAGCAGTGAGGGCATCGAGATTAAGCTTGGGGAAATGCACAGCATTTGGCCAGTAGGATTGTGCATGGTGGAAAAAATTTTTTTTTCCTTCAACATGGGAAGAAAAGTTGTAGAAGGGAAGATCAGGAGCAGCATGTACAGGGAAACAGTGAATCTTCTAGTTATGCAGTGGGCTACCATTGCCCTAACTCCTAACTTTGGAAGGAAATGGAGTTATTTTGGACTTGACATTGCCAAGTCTAGGAGAGTGACTGTTCCTGAACTAGGCATAAAAATAGTGACTGGTCATTAGTGACTATTGCATTGTAAGATAGAAACATTTGTATCTTATAGAAAGCCAGAAAACAGGAAGAGATGAATAATGTCATAGTGGGAAATTGTTTTATAGGTAGAAGAAAGGCTTTGGAATTTAAGATTAATGACTTTGATGTTAATTTTACAACAGATTCAATTATATGTCATTGAATGTAGGGCATTTGACCTTCCTTTTCCTTTCAATGATGAGTTACAATACTGGCCACAAGTTAGGAGCCATGTGGGTTTGTATGTTAAAATAACACAGTGGACAAGTCATTCACAGAAATAGCATTATAGTCCTGGAAAAGATACTTTAGACAATAAATTATTTTCTAAAAAACTTTGAAGTGCTTTGCATTTTAAGTATGAAAAGAACTATTTAAAAGCTAAATAGGGTCTATACATTTATATTAAAAATAGTTTATCTTCTTCTATAGGTTGGGTTTATCAGCCTCGTCCAGGGAAGCGAAAACGCTTCCCTCTAAGTGTTTCCAATGTATTTGCTGGTACTACACAGAATATCATCTCTACAAATCCTACAACAATTTATCCTTACCGCTCACCTACCTATTCTGTGGTAATTCCCAGCCTTCAGAACACCATCACTCATCCAGTTGGTGAGTTGGTTTTATTGTAGATTATTATTTTTTTCTGATAGATGCATGAAATTTAACCTTTTAAGTTTAAATTTTCTTTCTGTTAGGCTTAAGAATCTGGAACAATAATATCAAGAAAAAAATCAAGATGAGAGGTAGTAAGAACATTAAATAAGAAAAGGAAGAATTTCAGTAGACATCCTTGGTTTGCCAGAGTAGCAAATAATCATGTCTGAAACTTCAGACCTTTTAAGCAAATCAGGTTGAGCCCATAGATCAGACAAATAATGCAGGAAATGACTAAGGTAATTCAATAGGAAATAGGAGTGTCTTTTCACTATCAGCATAAAAGAATGCCTGGCTAATGGGGTATGAGGCATCCTGTCCTGGAACTTAGTAATGATACCGATCTGTTAAGACCATTCTCAGACTGCTGTAGAAAAGCAATGGAAGTAATGTATTTTCTACCAAATATTTGTTTGATTTGTTATTTTGTCTTTCCCTAAATTTCTCTCCCTTTATCTGTTCATTACAACATTCCTGTTTGTCAGTTTTAAGAACCAAAAATTGAGAAACAAGTATCTTAAAAACTCGTTAAAGGGCCATCCATCATTAGTTTGTTTTACTAGAAACTATTTTAACAATCTTTCAGGAAGACTTTCAGGAAGAACTTTATACATTCACTACCTGCTATCCCTTGTCTTAAACTACTTAGGACAAAACTATTGTTTTTTCCAATTTATACTGAATCAAATCCTTGTGGTTATAAAGCCACTCCAATGAGATGAGAGGTTTAGATATTTTGGAAATTGACTTAGTAGAAGCTTATGCATTTTCAGTATTTTTTGTGTCTCATTTTAGCAATCAATAGAGATAAAGCCATATATGTTATTTATGATTTATGTTTACATAATATGTTCTTTTTTAAAATCATTTTTCCAAGACCTCATTTATATCTTCCTCTATCCGCTGTATGTTTTCTCTTCCCAGAAACAGATAAATCAATGTTCTTATTTAAAGCAGCTGACATTTTATATAATATATCAATTTTAATCCATTCTCAGAAAAGATATGTTGTGGGTAGAAACTGCAATATTTTTCTTCTAATGTTGGTAGGGTTCTTACATCCATTCTGTTGTAATAAAATATGGTGTGCAGGCCAGGAAAGGTGGCTCACATTTGTAATCCTAGCAATCTGGGAGGCCAAAGTGGGTAGATTGCTTGAGCTCAGGAGTTTGAGACCAGCCTGAGCAAGAATGGGACCTGTCTCTACTAAAATTAGAAAAATCAGCTGGGCATGGTGGTGGGCACCTGTAAGTCCCAGCTATTTGGGAGGCTGAGGCAAGAGAATTGCTCAAGCCCAAAAGTTTGAGATTATTGTGAGCTAAGATGATGCCAAGGCCCTCTACCCAGGGCAACAGAGACTCTATCTCAAATAAATAAATAATTAACAAATAAATATGACATGCAGAATTATAGGAAGCATTTCAGACTACACACAACAGTAATCAAATCTAAGATAAGGTAATGATTTTTTGTTTATTTTTAAAGTAATATCCATTATTTCTGGTGATATCTAATGTCAATAAAGATTTCTTTCTTGAATCTCAAATGATAGACAGAGAACATTATAGGCACAATTTGGAAATCATTTTCTATATATATATGTGTGTGTACATATATATATAATTTTTTTTTTTTTTTGAGACGGAGTCTTACTTTGTCATCCTCGGTAGAGTACTGTAGCATCATAGCTCATAGCAACTTCAAACTCTTGGGCTCAAGTGATCTTTTTGCCTCAGCCTCCAGAGACTATAGGTGTCCACCACAATGCCCAGCTGACTTTAGAGACAGCGGTCTTGCTGTTACTCAGGCTGGTCTTAAACTCATGACTTCAAGCCATCTGCCTGCCTTGACCTCTCAGAGTGCTAAGATTACAGATGTGAGCCACCACACCTAGCCTAGATATGTATCTTAATAATAAATGATGGAACTTAACTGCTACTATGCTGCCCTATCACACAACTTTGAAATATGTTCTTTTAGTTTGTTCTCATCAGCTTGACATTATATTACAAAGAGGAGTTAGTATCAGTTAGAAATTTCACTGTGTATTTCATATTCTCAGTCATTTAGAATATGAAAATTATTAAATAAGAATTATTTATAATAATTATTAAATAATTCCCTTGGGAAATAATGGTTTTAATGTCTTATCATCTTTAATTATTAAATAAGAATTATTTATAATAATTATTAAATAATTCCCTTGGGAAATCATGGTTTTAATCTCTTATCATCTGCAGATATTATTTTTTATAACTTACTTTGCTATTTCTCTCAACTAATTTTATATTCTAAATAAAAATTTATAGTAATTTTGTTTTTAAACATATTCACTTTATTCCCATGGAAGAAAAGTATAAAGGTAGAAAGGTATGATTTTCTCTTATTAAAAGAATTTGTTAACTTTTTTCTAAAAAGCTTTCTGCATCAATATATATGATACTGTATCTATTTTGCTATCTTTTCAGATATAGAAAATATACTCACCAAGCTAGAGTTTGCTGTAGTTGATCTAATTCTTAACCTTTGAAAATTAATTAGGGTTCAGAAATCTTAAGCTCTTCTTCAGTGCGAAGGTGTTTATTGAGTCTGTTCTTTTTAATTGCCTTTTTTACTGTAAGGACTAAATAATTCCACTGATTCACTTCTTTCTGTTGAAGTATTTAGTGTCTGTATTGGCTGTAAGGCCTCTCAGATATGGCTCTTTCAATTGTCCTTTGGACTTCCTAATTTTTATCTGTGTCTGACTTACCATACTTGGGCTAATTTATGACATTTGGGACAAATTTTAGATGGATTTTCTTTGATTTGGCCAGTTGGTGATAGCAACTTTCCAATTTTCTGATTTTAAGGTACATTTTTTTTTAAATCAAACTTAATTTCATTTTACTTTGTATTCCATTAAACCTGTTTGTTCTAATAAGCAGTCATTTGTCCTGTACCAGATCTTCTTTTTGAAATCTGGCAATGTAATTTGGTATTCTCCCATTTCAGTTGAATATTTCTATGTGAGAAACACTCCGGGGCTATATTTTCATGCCTGCCTACCTGCCGCCTCTACCACCTAATGTTTATTAAGTACATACTATGAGCCAAACTCTACTAGGAACAAAATGTAAAATTTTTTTTTATTGTTTCTGCCATCTAAAAGTTCAGAAGTTAGTTGTAGAAATGATAGTTACAAATACAGCTGTTTTTACTATTTCTTTGATAAAATCTATAGTACGTTTTTTGGCTGGTATTATTTTTATGTCCAATGCATTATATTTACTGTTTCTCTCACATTTAATAGCATATCCCAAGCTTTTCTCCTATTTCTAGTTTCTAAAAGTGCTTATCAGATGTTAGTCCACAATTCCCTTTAGATATCTTTGACCACATGTCTTTGATGCCAGTTATGCCAGTATTCCCGTTTTATATTAGTATTCAAATTCATTTAAAGGCTTTTGGACCTTTTGTAAAAGCTACATTTATTTCAAATGTCACTTTGTACATATATGAATTTTCTTCTTTTTTTTTTTTTGAGACAGTCTCACTATGTCGCCCTCTGTAAAGTGCTATACCATCACAGCTCACGCAACCTCAAACTCTTGGGCTTGAGTGATTCTCTTGCCCTCAGCCTTCCGAGTAACTGGGACTACAGGTGCCCACCATAATGCCTGGCTATTTTTTGTTGTAGTTGTCGTTGTTGTTTAGCAGGCCAGGGCTGGGTTTGAATCTGCCAGCTCCAGTGTGTGATTGGCACTGTAACCAGTATGCCACAGGTGCTGAGCCCATATATGAATTTTCTAGTTCAATTATTTTGTTCTACATT
The DNA here is from genome assembly GCF_027406575.1 of Nycticebus coucang. Taxonomy (NCBI): domain Eukaryota; kingdom Metazoa; phylum Chordata; class Mammalia; order Primates; family Lorisidae; genus Nycticebus; species Nycticebus coucang. Next base: position 59,521,612 of record NC_069796.1, on the reverse strand, counting down.
TCATCTCTCAAGCCTGACATTGGTTTTCCTTATTGTATCTTAATTCAGTTGATTTCTTTCACTCTTCTATAAATTTTTAGTTAAAAAATGTTCTCTACTATTTTTTTGGTAGAAGACATGCCATTTTATTTTACCCACCTCTTCTTACTCAAAACAAAAGAAAACAAAGACTTCCATGATTCAGATACTGTTATAATCCCCCCAAAAGCTGGTATTCTTGTTTTAGCCTTAGCATTATGTCCATAGAAACTTAAATGTGGATTAAAAATTCCTCAAGAAGGAATGTCTCTTTATTATAAATTTTCTTGAGGAGGCACGGAAGGGGCAATTACATGGTTCAACACACAGAGTAAGTCTTCTTGAGGCACCTCATTACTGTTGTTTCTTCCCAGAGCCCTACTTTTCTTAGTGATTGCCTAACCATCCTTCCCAATTCTCAGTTCCCCATGTGGCTGTTCCTTGCTCCTTTCTCTTTCCTTTCTTTCTCTGTCCCCAGCCACATACTGGGCTCCCTCTCTTTATTACCTCTGTAAAGTTTTTTCGTGTAGAAAAATTTTGTCTGTCCTCAGTTTCTGCCATTCCCCGCTCCTTCACTATTTATCCTAGTCACACAACAAAAGCCCGGTTGCACCCTTCATCCACTCAGCACATGTAATGGATTCTTCCTCTTTGGAAGTGGGTGGTGAGAGATATGCAGGAGTTTTATAAACTGTATTTTTATTTTTTATCTTGTCTTTGTTTTTTATATATGTAAATAATATATAATATATTAATATAAATATAGAGCTAAAATTCTGCTCTTCATGTAATGATTAGATAATGCTAGCTACTTTAACAAGTTCTAATCTAAAGTATAATGGTTTAAACACGATTAAAGCATATTTTTGCCCAGGTGAAGTTAATGGCTCTCTTCCAAAAGGTGATTTATGGATCCAGGCTTCTTCTACCTATAGCTTTGCTGTCTTTAATATGTGGCATCCAAGGCCGTTGTACTGGTTGCAGAAATCTGCAAAAGGGGAAAGAATATGGAGGGTCATGTGTGTCTTTCATGTATCAGTCTCAGTTCCAGAAGTGATGCATATTGCTTCTACTTAGATTTTACTGGGTGGCTCTTCCCCACGTGGTCACTCCTAACTGCAAGGAAAACTGGGAAATGCAATCTATCTATGTGCTAGAAGAAAACAAGTGTTTGGCTAGTTTTACCATACTTTATCTACGGTTGGATACATTAGAGCTCTGCTTTTTTCATAAGTCTTCCTTTATTTTTAATTTATTTATTTTTTCATAAGTCTTCCTTATTAAGTGACAGTTTATCAGAGGTAGCTGGATGTTGCAGAGTTTAACCACATGCTTAGCAACCTGAATTTTGACATTTAGGATTCAACTCAACAGTAACGAGGAGCCCCTCATTCCTTATACTTCCATATGACTCACTATGTATCTATTTTTTCTTTCTTTTTTTTTTTTTTGTAGAGACAGAGTCTCACTTTATGGCCCTTGGTAGAGTTCTGTGGCATCACACAGCTCACAGCAACGTCCAACTCCTGGGGCTTAAGCGATCCTCTTGCCTCAGCCTCCCCAGTAGCTGGGACTACAGGCGCCCGCCACAACGCCCGGCTATTTTTTGGTTGCAGTTTGGCCGGGGCCGGGTTTGAACCCGCCACCCTCGGTATATGGGGCCGGCGCCTTACCGACTGAGCCACAGGCGCCGCCCCGTATCTATTTTTTCTTGCAAGATAAATGCTGTAGATAGAAGATCCAAGATAAATGCTGTAGATAGAAGATCTATATATCTATTTTTTTTATCTCAGACAAAAACAGTGCCAGGCATATGTTAGTTGCTCAATGAATATTTGCTGAATTATATGAATGTATGCTTACCGCCATGTGCCTAATTGCCACCTCTTCCTTTATAGGAATATAGAAAAGACCATTTGGTAAAAGATGCATCCCTTCCTTCTTCAGTAACTGAAGCTTTATCAGTGGATCTGTATGGCTCTTGTAATTTGTTTTTCCTTTGCCTAGGAAAATTGTATTTCTTTACTGAGGATTAATAGTTTATTTTACTGGGTATGAGAAAAAGAAATCTGCAAAAAGAAGTAGATTTTTGCAGCAAATGCCTTCAGTATAGTGACAATCGAGTAATAAAATTTTGACAGATTTTATGAATTAGCCTGGCTTCCTAGTTGTTAAAGGAGGTTTAGATCTTATACCAGGTCAGTAGTAGAAATATTATCAGCTCTAGGCTCATTTGTTTATCCTTTCATCCATTCATACTTTTCTTAACTATTTTTATTAACCAGATTCTGTGCTGATTGTGGTGGTGATGGCTTACATGCAAATAATTAACAAAGACTTACACAATTTCATAAGTGACAGATTTAAAGGGTTTGGAGAGAACATGGAAAAGGGAAATTACCTTGTGCTTGACGAATCAGGAAAGGCCAGATGACAGCCTGTGCCTTACAGGTGGGAGGGCTTGTCCTGTAACCTTATCAACTGAGAATCAGGACAGCTTCATTTACACTCTATTTCTCTACTTTACTGGGTCCGAGGCCATTTTGAAACAGCTGGATATGGCTCTTAATTCCCTACTTCCAGCTTTAAGATGGGCATTATCTGCCTTCTCTGGAGAGATGAAAGGAAAGGGAGGTCTTACCTGGATAAGGCTGAAAAAAGATGCACATTTCTTTTATCCTCCGACAGAGACATTTGTAATCACAGATTCTGTTTGTGGACTACATGTTTTGTTTTGTTTTTTTAAGACAGGGTATTGCCCTTATCACCCAGGCTAGAGTTTAGTGGCATGAACATAACTCACTGCAACTTTGAACTCCTGGGTTCAAGTGATCCTCCCACCTCAGCCTCCCCATTAGCTGTGATTACAGGTGTGCACCATCACACCTGGCTAATTTTTCTGATTCTTTATAGAGATGGGGGTCTCACTGTGTTTGCCCAAGCTAGTCTTAAACTCCTGGCCTCAAGTGATTATCTCACCTCAGGCTCCCAGAAGTGCTGGGATTATAGGCATGAGCCACCATACCCACCTGCATCTTTTTTTATTAACAAACAGCTAACTATATCAGAGTAAACTGGATCATTACTCTATTGCTATGGCATCTATTAGTATTTCTTCAGGGAAGTTAAGTTTAGGCTAGGTGTGTCATTTGGGTAACTCAGTAATTCAATTAGCAGTCCTGTATTCCTCAGGAATGGAAAAATAAAACTCTAATTGTCTCCCTGCCTTTAAAAATTCTGCTCTGTCGTGCAGTACTATTGCTGCAATGGTTGACCTGTGACAAGTCCTAATGTCATTTGGAAATTTCCTTCTGTATTCATATTCAGCCCACTAGAGTGAAACAATTTTAATTGTTTCCTTAAGTTTTGTTTAACTAAAAATTAAATGTCTTTTATAATTTAGTTTAATGTAGAAAGGTTTACAAAATACAAGAAAAATGATCCACACTACTATTCTGGAACCCCTATTAATAATATACAGGGTTTAATAATTTACTATTTTAAATTGCACACAAACTTTATGGGCACCCTGTATATAAAATTAATATGTTTAGATAAATAGAAAATTAAAATAGTAGGTATTAAATGAAAGTCTAGCTTTTCTTACTGCCCCACTGTCCTATCTCCTCTCCTAGATGATGGCTCCTTAAAGGTAATTACTGTCAGTAGTTTCATATTATATTTTTAGAAACACATACCTGTGCATACCAGCATTCATGTATATTCCATTCTTTCAGTTTATTAATCAATAATTTTATTCATTTATTTGTCCAAAATACATTTGTTGAGAGCCTGTTACAGGCCAGGCAGAATGTTCTATTCCCTGGGGATACAGCACTTAGAGTCTAGCTGGGAAAGAGAAACAAAAAATATAAATAAATAAGGAAACAAGATGACTTCAGTTTATTCAAAATGTTGTAAAGGAAATAGAGTGGTTTGATATGATAATGATATTAGGTAACATGGTTAATGAAGCTGCTTGTACAGCTTATTAAATTTTACTAAAAGAAGAAAAACGGAGTGACTCACTTAATTCTTGACTTGTTATTTTTATTTCTAAAGGTGATGCCCCACCTGCCATCCAGCTGCCCACACCTGCAGTCCAGCGCCCAAGCCCCATCACGCTTTTCCAGCCCAGTGTCTCCAGTACCGCCCAGGTGGCCGTCCAGGCTCCAAGTCTGCCCATCCGTCCAGCACTCCCACCACAGCGTTTTGCTGGGCCTTCCCAAACGGACACTCATCGGTTGCATTCTGGAGCCAGTCACTCTGTGAAGAGACCAACCCCTGTCTCTTTGGAGAGCACCAACAGGATTCCAACTAGTGCAAGTACTGCCCATGCCAGATTTGCAACCTCAACCATCCAGCCTCCCAAGGAGTACTCCAGTGTTTCCACTTGTCCCAGAAGTGCTCCAATCCCTCAGGCCCCGCCCATTCCACACTCACATATCTACCAACCTCCTCCCCTTGGCCATCCAGCTACTCTGTTTGGAACACCACCGAGATTTTCTTTTCATCATCCTTACTTCCTACCTGGACCTCACTACTTCCCATCAAGGTAAATGAACAGTATTTTTCTTTTCACCTAATAATATAGCTAATACATTTTTACTTCCGAAGCCATCTCTTTTTTACCAAAAAGGGGACTTCCTCAATTCTGCTTGGATTTGTAATTTAGAGGCCAAATTCCTATAACTCTGTATTATCTAACCTAATAGTTGAAGGGGACCAGATGGGGAGGGTGGGAAGCTAGAAAGAGTACATGCTCTACCTAATTCAGCTCTAGGGTGACTCTTGCCTCAGGAGAATATAGGCTGTGATGTCAGATATTATTTTTCATGCAAAACAACTATAAGGGACCTAAGATCATTTAGTTGAATCCCCTTATTGTGTAGAGTTGTGCTTCTCAAACTTTAATGTGTATATAAATCATGTGATATTTTGTTAAAAATGCAGATCTTGGCCAGGCAGGTGACGCCTGCCTATAATTCTAGCACTCTGAGAGGCTGAGGTAGGAGGATTGTTTGAGCTTAGGAGTTCAAGACCAGCCTGAGCAAGAGCAAGACCTCATCTCTGCAAAAAAACTAGAACAATTAGTTGGACGTTGTGGCTGTAGTCCCAGCTACTGGGGAGGCGGAGTCAGGAAAATTGCCTGAACCCAGGGGTCTGAAGCTGCTGTGAGCTAAGCTGATGCCATGGCACTCTAGCCTGGGCAACAGAGTGAGGTTCTGCCTCAAAAGAAAAAAAAATGTGACTGGGCACAGTGGCTCACACCTGTAATCCTAACACTCTGGGAGACCGGGGAGGGAGGGTCAGGGGGGTTGCCTGAGCTCACGTGTTGTGTTCGAGACCAGCCTGAGCCAGAGCGAGACCTCGTTTCTAAAAAAAAAAACAGGGTATTGTGACAGGCATCTGTAGTCCCAGCTACTTGGGAGGCTGAGGCAAAAGAATCACTTACACCCAAGAGTTTGAGGTTGCTGTGAACTGTGACAGTACTCTACCAAGGGTGACAAGAGTTTGAGGTTGCTGTGAGCTGTCACAGTACTCTACCAAAGGTGACAAAGTGAGACTCTCAAAAAAAAAATGCAGATTCTGATTTCTTCAGTCTGGAGTATAGTAGTTTATAGTGGGGTGTAGTGTACCTGATATTCTGCATTTCTAACAAACTCTGAAATGATTGCCAGTTCTGCCGGTTTATGGACCATACTTTAAGTAGCAACAGTATGGTGGAGGACACTTGGTCTAAGAAAGGTTAAATGGGGTGGCGCCTGTTGCTCAGTGAGTAGGGCACCAGCCCCAATATACAGAGGGTGGCAGGTTCAAACCCGGCCCGGGCCAAACTGCAACAAAAAATAGCCAGTCGTTGTGGCGGGCGCCTATAGTCCCAGCTACTTAAGGAGGCTAAGGCAAGAGAATCGCCTAAGCTCAAGAGCTGGAGGTTGCTGTGAGCTGTGACACCACAGCACTCTACCGAGGGCAACGGAATAACACTCTGTCTCTAAAAAAAAAAAGAAGAGGAAGAAAGAAAGGTTAAATGACTACTTCAAAGTTACACACTCTCTTCATGCTCTTTTTACCAAACCAGAAAATTTCTCAAATTACCAAATGTCTTAGGAAAACAAATTTGTAACTTTTCATTTTTGGAATGATAGAATTAGCCTCTACTTTTCAATTACTCTTAAATGTTTAGAGAAAGATGGTTCCTATTGTGATTGAAATGTTAAGTGTCTAACACCAGTCTTCTATTGTTACATACTTCGGAAGTAAATATATTCTCCACTAGGGCATACCTACTCATTAAATGAAACAACTTTTGAGGCATGCATTTGTGTTGCTTCTTCCTTTCAAGTCCTTAGCTCTAGATTGGAATCAGGTGGAACTAGGGGATTAAATCAGGTGAAGGGAAGATTTTGCTATCTAGGGTTTATTTGTTTTGTTTTTTCCTGTTGACTTTACTCATTTTATCTTTTGCAGCTTTCAAAATTATTTTTAGTTCAAGGGATCAAACTTCAAGAGACTCCTAAACCCAGGGGTTGATAATCTCTTCTCACTGCTATCTGCCAGGATCTAGGACAGTGGTTCTCAACCTCCCTAATGCCTGGTAATGCTGCGACCCTTTAATACAGTTCCTCACGTTGTGGTGACCCCCAACCATAAAATTATTTTCGTTGCTACTTCATAACTGTAATTTTACTACTGTTATGAATTGTAATGTAAATATCTGATATGCAGTATGTATTTTCATTGTTACAAAGGGGTCGCGACCCACAGGTTAAGAACCACTGATCTAGGATTTAATAGGAGTTTTGAAGAATTTTACAAAATGTTTCCTAGCTATAAGGGGAGTATTAAGAATATAGATGATATGTAATAGATGAGTAGATTTGGGAACACTTGACCTTAGAATCTTGAGGCCTGTAACCAAATTTATAGAAATTTAACCTGTTACATAATTAATTTTATGATACAGGAATGTCTTGGGCAGTATTTTCTCAAGAAAGGACAAAAAGAGTCTAGAATGGGCTGTCTCCCACAGTCTTACTCTGTTACTGTTTTTTTGAGACAGAGTCTTATTTTGTCACTCTTGGTAGAGTGCTGTGAGACACAGTAACCTCAAACTCTTGGGCTCAAGTGATCCTTTTGCCTCAGCCTCCTGAGTAGCTGGGACTACAGGCACCTGCCACAATGTCTGGCTATTTTTAGAGACGGGGTCCACTCTTGCTCAGGTTGGTCTCAAACTCCTGAGCATAGGCAATCCACCTGCCTCAGACTGACTCCCAGGGTACTAGGATTACAGGTGAGCTACCATGCCTGCCCCTAGCTGTTACTTTTTTTTATTTGCTGTATTTTCTTCTTTTTAGCGGTTGGAGAGTTAGACATTTTTATATTTAAAATCCTTCAACAATTTTAGGACTTGGGTATATTGTTTCTTACATTTTCAGATAAATTGATCAGATGTTAAATAGCTTTGGCAAGGTTACACAATGGCAGAGCCAATATCAAATCTTTGTTTGATTTTGAATTTTGTATTTGTTTTTGTTGTTTTTTACTACATGAGTAAGACTTCTTAAAGCTCTTCTTGACTGGCAGCTATTAAGCTGTTAGTTGCTACCAGAAAATCATATTAAAAATATGTACTTTTGAATGCAAAACTCCTATAGTCAAATGGACTTTGGAGTAGGTAATACTTCCTTATATTTGAAGTAGAAAGGCTATCTTTCTTACTCATGGCAAGGCTTCTAGGACTTAGCTGTTAAAGTACAAATCATCTGACATCCTAAGGAACATTTTCAAAGGAGTATCTTAGAAGTAGGTTCTTAAAAGACAGAAATTTTACCTTTTTAATACTGCTATTGCAAATGAAGAGAGTAAGTATTATACTGAATTTTAATTCTTTTAAGAATGGCAAAGCAGTACATTAGCTATAAACACTAAGCTATTTTGTTTCCCATAATAGGAGAGCAATTTTATAAATTATAGTAAGTTTATAATTTTAAGTGTATAAGTTTGTATAAATTTAAGTGTATAATTTTAAGTGTATAAATTACGTACGTATAACTTATATGTACGTAATTTATAAGTATGTGTAAGTATACAAAATAATATAAATTATAAATTAGTCTTTCATTTGTTTTTCTGATTTTCTATGGGTCTGATAATTTTCCTAAGGAAATGGATAATATAGTTACTTATGCTCATCTAGATAGTATATTTTAGTAAAATTTGGCATAGCTAAATGACAAAATTGATTCTGAGTTTTTCTATCCTCCCTGCTGATAATCTCATATAAAGAGTATTTCTTCCCTATTTTAATCCATATATATAAGTATGTTGAATTATCTATTTCAATACCATAATGTAATGGACATTTGTGATATATATAGTGTATATGTATATATTTATGTTTATTATTTTTTTAAAGGTTTTTACAAAATAGTCCATTTTACTTTGTGTATCTAGAGTAAAAATCAAGTAGTTTAGGTGATTTAGTCAAGGTGTCCTTTTTTTTCAGTTAGTCTTTTATTTTTTAATCAAGGAGTCATTTTATAAAAAGAAGGAAATTCAAAAGTGCTGATCCTTATCTCTATATAGATTTATAGGAAAAAGGCTAACATCTTATTCCTGCCTTCAAGTCTTATCCATCTTCATAATGTATTTATTGAAACACTCTGTGTACTACAAAGAAGACTAATAATTTCTTCTTTTCTGCCCACCCCCCTTCTTTCTTCTTCTTGAAATGTATTTTTGCTTTCACATTCAAGGAAGATATGTTATGATCTTCATTTTTTTGACCATTAAGTAAAGAAAAAAGTTTTTAAAAATCTATTGCAATTAAGAATTTTGAGAGGATATGAAAAATAAATGAGGATTTATTAACTTAAAATATATAGAAAATACACTTAGATATATGTAAGGTAGGGAAAGTAAGTCCAAAGAATTCCTGGACAGAAGAGATTTGGTTATTAGTCTAGTAATAAGAGAGATTAAAAGAGAGAAAAGAACATAAATGACAATGAGAACAAATAAGTAGAAAAGAATAGATATGAACACATTTTTCTACACACTATTAAACCTGTCTCCCATTCTTGGAAATAGGTCTTCATTAATCTGATGGAGAATGTTTATCTTGTCTTTTAATAAGTACAGATTACAGTTTTTATTTGTTTTGAGTGGCAGACATTTTCATTAATAATCACACAAGCTCTTCCCTGTTGGGCTGCTAATGGCATACAGGAGGCAGCAGTTTTTAAATATAACTGAGACTGGGCTGCTGCTGACTTCTAACTGAAGCGTTCTTAATTCCTGCCTGGTGATATGGAACTTTTGTTCTATTACTATGAAGAGATTAAAAACTGTCTTCTTAATCTCTTGAGTTCAAAAATGGCAGACAAAAAGTACTGAGCATTAAAATAACTTAGAATTATTACATTTAGTATATTTGCTTGGTACAACTTTATGAACAAAAGTCCAAGTTTGTAATTTAGTTGGCATTTAAAGTATATCTGGTAATCAAAAATGTCAGATAATTAAGTCTATAACATTTTGAATATCTACATGGGAACCACTTGTATTCACTACACTTAATAAAAAGACCAGTATAATTTACACATAAGGTCACCTTTCAGTCTGGAGTTTGCTGTGTCTCTTTTCATTGGTACTTTTATATCTCCAGTGTCCATGTGTCCCTATCATTTTATGATAACAGGTTACAAAACACTCGATATTAAAGGCGTTTAGTCTAGTTCTAGAACTCATAGGGCTTCGTTTTGTCACTTAGATAAGTTGGTCTAGACTTTTTCTTCTGTCCATAGACAATTTTTAATGTCTGGCAACTTAATAAGAGGAGTATCTGAGGTATCCTAAGTTGTACAGGTCTGGCTGTGAACCAGTTACGTCTTGTGATTTGACAACCATGGGGGTTAGTGTCAGTACTATTTTAAGAGATATAAGAATGTCATCTGTGGACAAACCATAGTGTTTGCAAATAATATTACTCCAGTATGTCACTCAGAAATCATCTAGCTTCACTTCTGTTTTTAATGCAAAGGGAAAAATTTCTTTCTAGTGACTTTACCTGGGCAAAAGATAGTTTTTGAGCTTCTCAAAGGTTTTTTCTGTATCCAGTTGACTTACCAATAGAAGAAGCAGTGTGGTGTGTTTCTTCTCTGGTTGTGGACATCACATATTTCTTCTGGACCAGTTTCACCAGGCACTTACATTGGCAGAAACAAAAATGAGTTCAGTTTATTTGGTATGATTTAGATGCTAGCATAGCCAACAATTAGATTGATTAGTTAGTGTGACCAGGTTTGAAAGACTGGAATAAAGGGATGCCAGGTCTGTGTCTGATCTGCTGGAAAAAAACAATAAGGGTTAGTGAGAAAAAGGCATAGTTAGAAAAAAGAGCTATAGTGAAAGATAAACAGGAGAATGAGGTAGGTTAGGGCAGTTTCCACTCAGCTTCCAATGTGCAACTTTTAAAGGTGGAGGCTTAAAGAAGTATCCAAAAGAACCAGTTGAGGAAGTTTTAGAAGACCAAAAGGAATTTATAGACGAAAGAATGAGGTTTCTTGATCTTTGTTCTTGGGAAAAGCTGTCTATTTCAAGAAGTCGTCTGCTTCAGGGGACTGGGAACTGGTCCTAGAAATTTTTACTTTCAGTTCATTTGTAGGGGTCATCTTCTAATTGTTAGTGTAGTTTGGCATGACTCACAGAAATCTAGGATTTCTTTTTCGTTGAGTGACATATATAGGTGGTTAACAGTTCTTTATAAGGATGTCTCCAGCAAAGTGACAGCACATGTCTTCTAAGATCCTTGGTGTACATGTGATCTCTTGGTCAAACAGGATGACAAGGCCTGTCGGTTGGTGGAAGCCATGCTCTTTTCACCTGTCGATGATATTAGTTAGCATCTCTGTGTAACTAGCCATGTATATAGCATTGTTCACTTAAATCCCCATGGTGTTCAGTCAGTACAAAAATAGGTTTATAGATGCCATAGGCAAGGGATGATAGAACACTATTTCAAAGGGGTTAAACCATGTCTTCTAATTGGAGTATTCCAGATTTTATAAGGGCCAAAGGTAATTTTTCTGGCTTCTGGATATTAAAGTCCACTGTTTTGACAGACTTTACTAAAATCATTTTTATTTTTAGATGTTTACATTTTTCTTGCCCTGAGTGAGGAATGGGAATGCAATGGGATATGAATTAAAATAAGTGTCCTAGACTCTTTGTAAGCAAATGGCTTAAAATGAGTCTCCTATGGCTGGCTCACGCCTGTAATCCCAGCACTCTGGGAGGCCGAGGCAAGCAGATCACCTGAGTTCACAAGTTCGAGACCAGCCTGAGCTAGAGCGAGACCCCAGCTGGGTGTTGTGGCGCAAGGGTGCCTGTAGACCCAGCTACTTTGGGAGGCTGGGGCAAGAGAATTGGCTTGAGCACAAGAGTTTGAGGTTGCTGTGAGCTATGACGCCATGGCACTCTACCAAGGGTGACAAAGTGAGACTCTGTCTCAAAATAAATAAATAAATAAACAGACGAGTCCACTGATTTGACCCAATCTATAAAGGGAGGTTAGAACATGAGATAATCTCAGTTACTATTTTTTTTTTTTTTTTTACTGCTGTTGTAGTATCAGCATATCTAGTTAAATAACATTTACTCTATTCACTAAACAGTAAACAACAGTGAGAAAAGCTTAAATTTGGAGGTAAATCTGTAAAATCAATTTGGAGTGTCAAAAAGGGGTAGTCTGAGCTTTGGGGGGCCAGTTTCCTCCAGAGATTTAATGAGATTTACAAACAGTGCACTGGGAAATAATTTAATCAGAGATATTATAGATCCCAGGGTAATACCAACTATATGTTTTTTCTTGATTATCCCCCAAAATGCACATATCTCTATATGATGGGAGACAAGTACAAATCAAAAAGTTGAAAGAAAAGAAGACTAGGGAGTCCATTTAACCCAATATGCAATCTATTTGAATTATAGACTTACTGGCAATAGGAGTGTCAGTAGAAATTAAGAAATAAGATTTTTAAATTGTGTCAACTGTCTGGCAGACTTTAAAGGCACATTTGGAGTCTTTGTAAATAGTCTTTGTAAATAGTTTTTCCTCATGTCAATATTCATGTCAAGTTATACTAAGGGCGAAGTTCAGAAGCTTGTGCTGACTTTATAGCAGGCAGGGAGTAGTATAGCCAGTTATTATGCTACTTTTGAAATCACATTTACAAGAGCTGTCACAAAAAAAAAAGTAATTCTGTGTTGTTTAAAGGAATATCTGAGAGATTTTCTCATGGTTTTGAAATTATATCAACAGCTGTAAGGCAATCATGTGAGATGGAGTGGGGGTTCTCTATTGTCAGGGAGCGGTAGGAGTGTAGCTGGATTTAAAGTGTTGCAAGGATGTGAAATAATGGAGGGACTGGTTCATTAAGGCTTGTTCATGGAGGGGTCTATTGTCCAGTAGAGACACGCTGTGTTTTGTGGGCTTGTATGAGAGTAGACAAAGCATGGGAACATGGAAATGAATAGGGGAACCTAATGTAAGGGTGCTGGCTTTGTTAATTAGGGTAGCAGCTGCTGCCACTGCAAGTAGGTATGGGGGCATGCCTGCAGCCACAGGATCTAATTGGCATAGAAAATACATTATAGAACAGATCTGAGAGGAAAGGGGCTTGCTTTAAAATACTAGCAGAAGTTGCGTTGTTATCATGGCAATATAGATGGAAAGGTTTATTAAAATTAGGTAAGTAGACTCAGCGCCCTTAGCACTGTGGTTTTAGTATCAGCCACATACACCGAGGCTGGCGGGTTCAAACATGGCCTGGGCCAGCTAAACAACAATGACAACTGCAACAAAAAATAGCTGTGCAATGTGATAGGCGCCTGTTGTCCCAGCTACTTGGGAGGCTGAGGCAAGAGAATCTTTTAAGCCCAAGAGTTTGAGGTTGCTGTGAGCTGTGATACGATAGTACTCTACCAAGGGTGACATAGTAAGACTCTGTCTCTAAAATAAAATAAGGTTAAGTACAGAGCAGGAGGTGTGGTTAATGTTAATTTAAGAGTTTCAAAGGAGTTTAATGTTTCTCTGGGCCAGAGAATAGACTTTTGGATACCATGAGGAAGGAGGGAATATGATAATTTAGTGAAGACAACAAAATTAGAAATCCATTGTGTATAGTAACCAGTTGCTACTAGAAATTTACATAGTTGTTTTTTAGTTTGGGGAAGAGGGATGGACAAAATTGACTTAAGGGATTTTGGGGACAGTTTTTCAGTGCCTTGAGATATTTCATGTCTTAAGTAACAGTTGTCGGTACTTACTAGAGTTTAGAATTAGAGGCTTTATGGCCTTTTAAAAAGTTTTTTAAAAGAATGAGAATCTTAAGAGGGTACTTTGCTTAGTTTGATTACAGAGTAAAAGATTAATATACTGAACATAAGTGGATCTCTGGGTAAAGGTAATAGTGTTAGTTTAGATATTGAGAGAATATTGAAAGAGTTGTATTTTTTAGGTGTTCAGATATAAATTAACTAATAATTAAAGAGAAATTATGAATCAGAGTGTAACAGAATAAAAAAGAAAATTGAGTAGAAGTTAATTGTATTCTTAAAGTTATCTGAATTAAATTTATGAGTTGGGTTTTAGCTTCTTTTCTTTTTCTTTCTTTTTTTTTTTTTTTTTTTGAGACAGAGTCTCAAGCTATCACCCTGGTAGAGAGCCATGGCATCACAGCTCACAGCAACCTCCAACTCTCGGGCTTAAGCAATTCTCTTGTCTCAGCCTCCCAAGTAGCTGGGACTACAGGCGCCCACCACAACACCCAGCTATTTTTAGTTGGAATTGTCATTGTTGCTTAGCAGACCCAGGATGGGTTCGAACCCAACACCCTACGTGTATGTGGCGAGCACCCTTGCCAACTGAGTTACAGGTGCCACCACAGCTTCTTGATAAAATATATGATTTAAGTACTTATTATTTTAGGCCAACTGATTAGAGCTTTTTAAATATTAAATATTACTTGGTAGTAAAATATCATATGCAAGTGACATATATAGATATAGACATGCAGACAGAAGTAGTTTTAATAGTATTTTATTTTATTTTATTTCATTTTATTTTATTTTATTTCATTTTTGAGACAGAGTTTCATTTTGTCATCCCAGTAGAGTGCTGTGACTGTCTAGCTCACAGCAACTTCATACTCCTGAGCTCAAGTGATCCACCCAGCTTGGCTTCGGAGAGTGCTGGGATTACAGGCGTGAGCCACTGCATCCGGCAGTTTTACAAAGACTTTTTACTTGTTGGTTTTTAAATATTATTTTTAATTTAGACTATTAATCTTTGAATTACTTATTTTATTGTTTTAAGTAATTACTAACTAGGCAACAACTTTGCCTTTTTGTAAGGTCTTGTCATTTTTATGAGCATTTGTTGCTTTTAGGAATTCAATACTTACATGTGTACAGGTAGGCATTGCCAGAAAGTAGAATACTCCGTTATTTTAGAAATAAAAGATTCTGTTTTACTATAAATCTTGTCTCTAGCTTTCAGATTTTCGTGATTAATTTAAGTGATGATTTTTTTTCTTTACATAACCGTATGTAAAGGAACATATGGAGCAAATATAGAAATCTTTGCAAACTTCTGAAACTTGGAGTTTGCATCTTTCGAAGTATAGTTAACTATTGTTTATTTTTGCCTGATATAGACATTTGAGGCTTTTAACTAAATTTAAGGTAATTTAATTCTTAAATTTAGTTTTATTCTAGACTTATTTTAGTTTGTCACAATGTTTGAAGACAAGATCAAAAATTTTGCTTAAAAACTTATTTAAAAACATAAATCTGTGTTATATTAGAATCTGAGAACTTATCCAAAGTCCTCAGTTGCAGTGAGAGAGTAAACAGGTCCAGCAGGTGCCTCACTTGGACTCTCAGTGCTTGAGCTCTCTGTGTTCCTGGGAGTCTCTGGGAGTTTTGTCTCGGAATTGACGTTTGATAAAAATTAAATTTAACAGAGTTTAATTGAGCAAAGAATATTTCACAGACCGGTCAGTTGAATTAGAATTGTCTTAAAGAGATTCTAATGTTGAGAAGATTCATGGACAGAAAAGAGAAAGTGAGGTATAAAAAATAGCTATTGGTTGCAGCTCAGTATTTACTTTACTTAAATATAGTTTGCATAGCTGGCCACTGTTGATTGGCCAAAATTGAGTAGAAAGAAGTGAAGATGAATGAAGCAAACTTTACTGAGGACGAACAGCTGATTTCTTTTTTTTACTTTGTAAGTAAAATCAGTAAGCATTAACTAAGGTTATGTAATTAAAGATGCAAGAAGTATTTGAAGAGGTGGAGAACAGTGTTCACAAGATCCATAAAAGAAAGGTATTACTGGTCATGAACAAGATGTAATTTATAATTTTTTCCAGTCACATTGTCTAGGGTCCCAGCTTTTCAGCTGACTATTCATACATAAATATCTAAAAGTCTCATATATCTGTATAGAATATAGGAAAGCAAAAGTTGTGCACAGAAGGGAAAAGAACTAATGAACAGTTTAAATTATAAATATCAAACCAGAATAGATTCATTCTTTGCCCGAGAATCGAACCTAGGGCTGCTGAGATGAAAATATAGAACTTCAACCTTTAGGCTATGAAGCAAACTGGGCTGTCATTTATTCTTACAGTGGCAGTATTCAAAAGATTTTTTTTCCTTTGTTTTAAATCAGATATTTGCTTTTTAATTTTGTCAAGAGAATTTTTAGGATTAGTCATAACATTGTGTCTTTTTAAATCTAATTTTTATATTAACATAAAGTAATTATTCCACATAAGAGATCTCTGAAAGCTTTTTGTTTGTTTGCTTGTTTGTTTATTGTTGGGGATTTGTTGAGGGTACAATAAGGCAGATTACACTGATTGCATTTGTTAGGTAAAGTCCCTCTTGCAATCATGTCTTGCCCCAAGAAGGTGTGGCACGCACCAAGGCCCCACCCCCTCCCTCCTTCCCTCTCTCTGCTTTTCCTCCCCCCCCATGACCTTAACTGTCATTAGTTGTCCTCATATCAAAATTGAGTACATAGGATTCATGCTTCTCCATTCTTGTGATGCTTTATTAAGAATAATGTCTTCCACTTCCATCCAGGTTAATAGGAAGGATGTAAAGTCTCCATTTTTTTTAATAGCTGAATAGTATTCCATTGTATACATATATACCACAGCTTGTTAATCCATTCCTGGGTTGGTGGGCATTTAGGCTGTTTCCACATTTTGGCGATTGTAAACTGAGCTGCAATAAACAGTCTAGTACAAGTGTCCTTATGATAAAAGGATGTTTTTTTCCTTCTGGGTAGATTCCCAGTAATGGGATTGCAGGATCAAATGGGAGGTCTAGGTTGAGTGCTTTGAGGTTTCTCCATACTTCCTTCCAGAAAGGTTGTACTAGTTTGCAGTCCCACCAGCAGTGTAAAAGTGTTCCCTTCTCTCCACATCTACGCCAGTTTTGAGATTTTGTGATGTGGGCCATCTCACTGGGGTTAGATGGTATCTCAGGGTTGTTTTGATTTGCATTTCTCTAATATATAGGGATGATGAACACTTTTTCATATGTTAGCCATTCGTCTGTCTTCTTTAGAGAAAGTTCTATTCATGTCTCTTGCCCATTGATATATGGGATTGTTGGCTTTTTTCATGTGGATTAATTTGAGTTCTCTATGGATCCTAGTTATCAAGCTTTTGTCTGATTGAAAATATGCAAATATCCTTTCCCATTGTGTAGGTTGTCTCTTTGCTTTAGTTGTTGTCTCCTTAGCTGTACAGAAGCTTTTCAGTTTAATGAAGTCCCATTTGTTTATTTTTGTTGTTGTTGCAATTGCCATGGCAGTCTTCTTCATGAAGTCTTTCCCCAGGCCAATATCTTCCAGTGTTTTTCCTATGCTTTCTTTGAGGATTTTTATTGTTTCATGCCTTAAATTTAAGTCTTTAATCAATTTTTGTGAGTGGGGAAAGGTGTGGGTCCAGTTTCAGTCTTTTACATGTGGATATCCAGTTCTCCCAACACCATTTATTGAATAGGGAGTCTTTCCCCCAAGGTATGTTCTTGCTTGGTTTATCAAAGATTAGGTGGTTGTAAGATAGATCTCTGAAAGTTTTTAATAACATTTAGAAATCTTTTAATTTAAAGGATCTATTTAAGGCCATTAATTACAATGGTATGTATATTCTAAAAGCAACTCAATCCAACGTCTCTTTATAAAGCCCAGGTGAAAATTTTCCAGAGTTGACCTTGAGAGAGTACAAAGAAGGCTCAATGCCTCTTCATAGAAAATGCCATTTCCAAGATTCCCAAAAATTCACTCTCAGAAATAGACTTATGATAGAATAGACAATGACAAAAACTCACTTCCCAGAGTTTGACACATTCAGTACATACAGTGTGCTGCTTAGAATCTGAACGTGTTTCAGACTCCGTCTTTCCAGACTGGCCCCCTGATATGATCCTGATAAAACACACAACCTGGATGGCGGAGACAGAGGAGAGAATAACCACTCAGTCACAAGTCAAGCTCAGAGACATAAAACAGGATGAGAGGGAAATATCATGCATTTTTTGTTTCAGAGACCTACAACAAAATTTGTCTTAAAAGATAACTGGACTAGTCAGAACCATGTAACTGGGTAGTATGTCAGGCCGGTTTGGACGCTGCGCCTGTGGGGAGCTAGGCCTGAGTTCAGCTCTATGGTAACCCTATTTAGACAAAACAAGACTGAAAGACAAGGGACAAAACTAGAACATGCAATAACAACAACAAAAATAAAAGCTATTTCTGAGAGGAGATGGAATCAAACAATATGAATATTTATATCCCACAAATTACCAAAAAATATATTAATACCAGAGTAGCTTATAAGACTAGTCATCAACAAAAACGTTTTCCTCATTAATCTTAACTTTGGAAAGGACAATGATCTTTTATCATCTGTTCAATCGGAGCCCACAGAGAGGGAGTCAGACTGGTAAGTAAAGTGTCTTACCACATGCCGGCTGGACAGAGTTCCAATCTTCCTGCTTTTAGGAGAGCATTGTGACTTTGAGATCCTGCCAAATACCTCAAACTGTAGGGATCATGGTGAAACGCTCCACTTTTCCCTTGGTTGGTTTGCTGAAAGATCTACTCACAGTTATAGCTGATTAATAAGAGAAAGGATTATTTCCAAATACCATGCCCATGGAGGGAACCACAAGAATGATTATCCAATGTCTCAATGATAGTCAGATACCTTTCTAGGTATCTTTTTGAAGGGAGGGGAGAGAATGTGGAGTGTGGGTGCAACATACAGATTGACTCATAAATTAACATGAGAGACAAGTATTATGCTTTAAATGTTTGGGCCAGGTCTCCTAGCATTCAGGATGAGGAAAGGAAGTCAGTTGTCCCCTTTGATCTCCTGATCAGGTCAGTCTGGTTTTAGGCAGATAGAGGGAAAACCCTTCCTAATGCTTTCTGATTGTGAGTGGCCTTTAATTCAAAATATTCTTTATGTTAAGTAGTCATATTTTGGGGTAAAATTTCCTTAGTTCCTTCAAGGTCTTGACTGTGTTCAAGGTAGAAAATGAAACTAAAACTTGTCCATAAAGCCAGAACCTAGAGCTAGAAACTTTTGTCACTGACCCATATAAAACACAAAGAGAAATTTGTTACCTAGGGCTCTATATGATTTCCATTAGAAATCAAAACTCTAAGGTGTATTACACACTGTTTCAGAATATTAAATCATCCTGTCCACTTGATGGAGACATTTCTAAGCTGAGAAATTAATGTACAACATTAATTACATTGGTACGTGGTCTAGAGGAACATTTGCACCAACCAAGAGGCCACTTAGGATATCCAAAGTTGGGAGAAAGGGAAATGATCATTAAAGCTTTAAAAAATTGCAGAACACAAGGAAAGGATTCATTAACAAGAGTCTGTAGATTCTACAAATGAGGATTAACATCTCAAGAATTGGATGTAATTGAATATCGGGAAGACACTAAAAATCAATATTTCTTTTTTTTTATTAAATCATAGCTATGTACATTGATATGATCATGGGCAATATTTCAAATAATTAAAGAGGACTTCTTTTCCAACCCAAAGGAGGTAATAGTGACTAGACTTACCTCTCATCTGAAACAATCAAAAACCCAGACAATATATATGAAAATATTATTTTCAAGAAACAGGGCATCAGGCAATGAAGAACAGAGATCCCCAAGAGATGGGAAGCTAATGAGGTATGCCCTACAATTTCTCAGTTTACTGGCCTAGAAACCACTGTGCAGGGAGGAGAAATGCAGCCATATTCTGACAGAATCTCTGAGACAGAGATAAAAGTCAGCGAGATCAAATTTGATAGATTGCTCAGGATAGAGTAACAGAAGACAGGTACACACAGAAGGAACTCCAGGTATCTGTGCAGAGTTTCTTGAAGTACTGATTATTGCTTATTTTTAGAGGAAACTACCCAACTCTAGTGAAATAACCACCTGGATAGGTTAGAGAAAACAGTACCCAGCACTCACACAGTGCCTGGAGTAGGCCCCCCAACCCATTTGGAAACCATTTCATGGGGTATTGAGTCTTCAATAGGGTCTTACTTTAGATAGCCCTAGATAAAATAATGTTGCTATGTTCTCATCTAAAAATTCTTCCTAAAAGGATCCAACTGTTTCCAAATAAGTTTCCAGAACAAAACTTTATGAATATAATAGAATCGAATGACTAAAACAATAAGTGAGGGGAAGTTCCATTTCCCAGATGGCAGCATAAGGAGCTCCATGGATCCACTCTCTAGCAAACAAGTGTAAGTGATGAAAACCATTTTATAAAACCAATCACTTAAAGTCTCTCGAAATTAGCATATAATAAAGAAACATTTATGTAGGAGAACCTCCTAAAAATTAAGAATATTTCAAAACAAGAATCTTTGACACTTGAGCCATTATACACTTCACCCACTACCCCCACCCCCAGTGCAGATTGATAGAAGCCCCATGCTGAGAGGTGTGGCCAAGAAGATAGGGCTGTCTCCCCTTAGCTTAGTGATTTTCAACCAGTGTGCCCTGGTATGCTATGAAAGGATTTTAGGTGTGCCACAGAGATTTTTAAAAGATCATTAATTAAATTATTTTCAGAAGAAATTCAAAGTACCATAAGTATATTCTTTTTTTAACATTTTTTTGATCAACACAATTTAAGTGTGCTGCAGAAGTTTAACTATAGGTTCAAGTGTGCTGTGAAATAAAAAGGGTTGAAAAACACTGCCTTAGCTTCTAATCAAAGGGTGTATTAATAGTATCTCATAGGGAGGACCAGCATTTCTCATCTCCTTCAGTTTAAAAGATTAAGTTGATGGTGAATATGACTAAGAGGTTGGGGGATTTTTTTTTCCACTGGGCCCCTGATTCTAGGATAATAACTCCAAAGATGACAGGGAGAGATTTTTGAGACTCCTATCACCTTTGCCCAAGATTACTTGTAGGACAGACGTTCTATGCAGAGAGAGGCAGGCTGAGAAGGCTGGAGGTTTTGCCAAGGAGAGAGTTCTTCCCAAATGAACTTGACTTTATTTGAAACAGAATGTGGGGGAGTTCAAGCCTAAAGGCTCTCTTGAAAACAATAGAGATATTTTGGTGGTAAGCAAATGAAAGGAGTCCCGTGGCTCCTCCTAATTAAGAGCAACAGGCTAACCATTGGCCCCCTAGTTCACCAAAGAAACTAGGGAAACAACCAAGAAGAGCCACTTGGGGTCAGAAAAACCCCTACCCTTGCCTGAATTTAATTGGATCAGGCTACAAAACAGTTTGTGCCCCAGGGCATTGTGGAAAGCAATAAAGCAATTACCTAGGAATTAGTGGGGCTTAAAGGTTTGATCTGACGTTAAATGATGAAGATGGCTTACCAGAAAGATCAGATAAAAAAAAAAAAATCAAAAAGAGTCCTGCTAGAACCAAAATCATCCCATGAAGACTATGTTAATGTCCATATCTATGCCCTCTAAAGAGTGATACTTAGTCTATCCTGGCCTGGCATGGTGGCTCACACATGTACTCCTAGCCTCTGGGAGGCTGAGGTGGGTGGCTTTTTGAGCTCAGGAGTTCAAGACCAGCCTGAGCAAGAGCAAGACCCCATCCCTAAAAATAACAGGGTATTGCAGTGGGGGCCTGTATTCCCAGCTACTTGGGAGGCTGAGGCAGGAAAATCACTTGAGCCCAAGAGTTTGAGGTTGCTGTGAACTGTGATGGCATGACATTCTACCGAAGGTGACAGAGTGAGACTCTATCAAAAAAAAAAAAGTGTATTATGGGCCAGGCAAGGTAGCTCATGTATTGCACTCTGGGAGGCCAAGGAAGGAGGATCCTTTGAGCTCAGAAGTTGAAGACCAGCCTGAGCCAGAGCCAGAGCTAGACCCTGTCTTTACTAAAAATAGAAAAATTATCCAGGTGTTATGGCAGGCACCTGTAGTCCCAGCTACACAGGAGGCTAATGCAAGAGGATCACTTGAGCCCAAAAATTTGAGGTTGCTGTGAGCTAACATAATGCCACAGTATTCTACCCAGGGCAACAGAGTGAGACTATCTCTCTCTCTCTCTCACACACACACACACACACACACACACACACACACACACACACACACAGAAAAAGAGAGAGAGAAATAGTCTATCCTAGTCAGTAAAGAAATAAGAGAACAACAATAAAGGCAAGCCTTAGAGAGAGAGGGAATCATCCATATTTGTCACAATATATTACCCAAAATGTTTGGTTTTCAACAAAAAATTATGAGACAAGCAAAGAAACAGGGAAGTATGATTCGTATACAGAAAAAAAGGGAGGGCAACAGAAACTGCTTGTGAGAGAGCCCAGATATTGTATTTGACAGAGATTTCAAAGCTTTTTAAAATATTATCAGACAGCTAAAGGAAATCATGCTCAAAGAAGTAAGGGAAAGTCTAATGATGAAAGTTTCATCATATAGAGAATGTTAATAAAGTTAAAAAAAATTATAAAAAGAACCAAATAGAAATTCTGAACTTGAACGGAATAACCAAAATGAAAAATTCACTTGGGAGGCCCCTGTGGCTCAGTCGGTAAGGCGCCAGCCCCAACCCGAGGGTGGCGGGTTCAAACCGGGCCCTGGCCGAACTGCAACAAAAAAATAGCCGGGTGTTGTGGGCGCCTGTAGTCCCAGCTACTCGAGAGGCTGAGGCAAGAGAATTGCTTAAGCCCAGGAGTTGGAGGTTGCTGTGAGCTGTGTGATGCCACGGCACTCTACCGAGGGCCATAAAGTGAAACTCTGTCTCTACAAAAAAAAAAAACAAATAAAAAAAAAAAAAAGAAAAATTCACTAGACGGGCTCAGTAGAATTCCACTATTAGAAGAAAATATCAGTAAGCTTGAAGATACATATAATAGGTTTTATGCAATCTGAGGAACAGAGAGAAAAAAGAATGAAGAAAATTAGAGCCTCAGAACCATTTCAAAACAGAGCCACCATTAAGCACACCAATGTATGCATAAAATGAGTACCAGAGGAGAGAAGAGAGAGAAAGGACCATAAAAAATATTTGAAGAAATAATAGCTGTAAAATCCCCAAATTTGTTGAAAAACATAAATCTGCACATCCAAAAAGTTCAATGAATTCCAGTACAAAGAGATATGCACATAGACACATCATAGTAAAATGCTAAAAAGATAAATAAAGCAACAAGAGAAAAAGGAATCATTATATGCAGTGGAATCCCAATAAAATTAACAACTGCCTTCTCATCTGAAATGATGGAAGCTAGAATACATATACAAAATGCTGAAAGAATCCATCCACCAAGATCATCTTATATCCACTGAAGCTATCTTTTAAAAATGAAGGCAAAACAAAGACATTCTCAGATTATCAAAAACTGAAACTATTTGTGGCTAGCACTGCATTATAAGAACTATTAAAGGAAGTTATTTAGGCTAAAAGTAAGTTGACCCCTAATGGTAATTGGCACTCAAAGAAAGAGCACCAGTAAAAATAAATGTGTAATCATAAAGGACAGTATAAATCTACATTTCTTCTCAACAGAAGCACAAGATGCTATTTCAAAAAACACGACAACTAAAAGAATAAAGGAAATTAGGAGGAATATCTCACCAAATAGAATATACTAATAAGGAGATAAAAATAAAAAAAGAATCACATACAAATCCTCAAGCTGCAAATTTCAATAACTTCTTGTACAATTTACCAATGGCACATTGAAATAGTGTTACCAGTTTCCAACGTACTTACACACATCCTCACTGTCCCTCTTGATAGACCTTACAGGTTGGCAGAACAAGCAATATTGTACTTATTTTATATAAGAAAGATCCAAGGATCAGAATTATTTCACTTTGCCAGGTTTGTATGTGGTACAGTAGAACTAGTGTCAAGTAGTGTGGCACAGTAGTCAGGACAGTAAGTTCTAGAGTCAGATCGCCTGATTATTTTCTACCACTTACTATTATATCACTTTGAACAAGTTACTTAACCTCTTCAAGACTCTGTTGCCTCACCTATAAAAGTGGACATATTAATATTTATATTATCTATCTCATAGGGTTCTTCTGAGGAATAATTGAGATACCAGATATACTCTGTAGCTGATAACTAGAAAATATAGTAAATGTTTATTTCATGTTGTCTTAAATTATTGTTCTGATTGTTCTAATTGATGCCTTTCCCACTATACTTTGATGCATTTATAGTTACTCATTTTCAACCATGTAACCTTCTAGGATTACTTTCATCTTTTTTTTTTTTTAAGTATAAATTTGCATTTTCTTTTTTTTTTTTTTTTTTTTATTGTTGGTGATTCATTGAGGGTACAATAAGCCAGTTACACTGATTGCAATTGTTAGGTAAAGTCCCTCTTGCAATCATGTCTTCCCCCATAAAATGTGACACACACTAAGGCCCCACCCTCCTCCCTCCATCCCTCTTTCTGCTTCCCCCCCCATAAACTTAATTGTCATTAATTGTCCTCATATCAAGATTGAGTACATAGGATTCATGCTTCTCCATTTTTGTGATGCTTTACTAAGAATAATGTCTTCCACTTCCATCCAGGTTAATACGAAGGATGTAAAGTCTCCATTTTTTTTAATGGCTGGATAGTATTCCATGGTATACATATACCACAGCTTGTTAATCCATTCCTGGGTTGGTGGGCATTTAGGCTGTTTCCACATTTTGGCAATGGTAAATTGAGCTGCCATAAACAGTCTAGTACAAGTGTCTTTATGATAAAAGGATTTTTTTCCTTCTGGGTAGATGCCCAGTAATGGGATTGCAGGATCGAATGGGAGGTCTAGGTTGAGTGCTTTGAGGTTTCTCCATACTTCCTTCCAGAAAGGTTGTACTAGTTTGCAGTCCCACCAGCAGTGTAAAAGTGTTCCCTTCTCTCCACATCCACGCCAGCATCTGCAGTTTTGAGATTTTGTGATGTGGGCCATTCTCACTGGGGTTAGATGATATCTCAGGGTTGTTTTGATTTGCATTTCTCTAATATATAGAGATAATGAACATTTTTTCATGTGTTTGTTAGCCATTCCTCTGTCGTCTTTAGAGAAAGTTCTATTCATGTCTCTTGCCCATTGATATAAGGGATTGTTGGCTTTTTTCATGTGGATTAATTTGAGTTCTCTATAGATCCTGGTTATCAAGCTTTTGTCTGATTGAAAATATGCAAATATCCTTTCCCATTGTGTAGGTTGTCTCTTTGCTTTGGTTATTGTCTCCTTAGCTGTGCAGAAGCTTTTCAGTTTAATGAAGTCCCATTTGTTTATTTTTGTTGTTGTTGCCATTGTCATGGCAGTCTTCTTCATGAAGTCTTCCCCCAGGCCAATATCTTCCAGTGTTTTTCCTATGCTTTCTTTGAGGATTTTTATTGTTTCATGCCTTAAATTTAAGTCCTTTATCCATCTTGAATCAATTTTTGTGAGTGGGGAAAGGTGTGGGTCCAGTTTCAGTCTTTTACATGTAGACATCCAGTTCTCCCAACACCATTTATTGAATAGGGAGTCTTTCCCCCAAGGTAAGTTCTTGTTTGGTTTATCAAAGATTAGGTGGTTGTAAGATGTTAGTTTCATTTCTTGGTGTTCAATTCGATTCCAAGTGTCTATGTCTCTGTTTTTGTGCCAGTACCATGCTGTCTTGAGCACTATGGCTTTGTAGTACAGACTAAAATCTGGTATGCTGATGCCCCCAGCTTTATTTTTGTTACTAAGAACTGCCTTAGCTATACGGGGTTTTTTCCGGTTCCATACAAAACGCAGAATCATTTTTTCCAAATCTTGAAAGTACGATGTAGGTACTTTGATAGGAATGGCATTGAATAGGTAGATTGCTTTGGGAAGTATAGACATTTTAACAATGTTGATTCTTCCCATCCATGAGCATGGTATGTTCTTCCATTTGCTAATATCCTCTGCTATTTCCTTTCTGAGGATTTCATAGTTTTCTTTATACAGGTCCTTCACCTCCTTTACTAGGTATATTCCTAGGTATTTCATTTTCTTTGAAACTATGGTGAAGGGAGTTGTGTCCTTAATTAGCTTCTCATCTTGACTGTTATTGGTGTATACAAAGGCTACTGACTTGTGGACATTGATTTTATATCCTAAAACATTACTGTATTTTCTGATGACTTCTAGGAGTCTTGTGGTTGACTCTTTGGGGTTCTCTAAGTATAAGATCATGTCGTCAGCAAAGAGGGAGAGTTTGACCTCCTCTGCTCCCATTTGGATTCCCTTTATTTCCTTGTCTTGCCTAATTGTATTGGCTAGAACTTCCAGCACTACGTTGAGTAGTAAAGGTGACAGAGGACAACCTTGTCTGGTTCCAGTTCTAAGAGGAAAAGCTTTCAGTTTTACTCCATTCAGTAAAATATTGGCTGTGGGTTTGTCATAGATAGCTTCAATCAGTTTTAGAAATGTGCCACCTATGCCTATACTCTTCAGTGTTCTAATTAGAAAAGGATGCTGGATTTTATCAAATGCTTTTTCTGCATCTATTGAGAGGATCATGTGATCTTTATTTTTGCCTCTGTTAATATGGTGGATAACGTTTATGGACTTGCGTATGTTAAACCAGCCTTGCATCCCTGGGATGAAGCCTACTTGATCATGATGAATGACTTTTTTGATGATAAGCTGTAATCTATTGGCTAGGATTTTGTTGAGAATTTTTCCATCTATATTCATGAGTGAGATTGGTCTGAAATTCTCCTTTTTGCTTGGGTCTTTTCCTGGTTTTGGTATCAGGGTGATGTTTGCTTCATAGAATGTGTTGGGGAAGATTCCTTCTTCCTCAATTTTTTGGAATAATTTCTGCAGTACAGGAATAAGCTCTTCCTTGAAGGTTTGATAGAATTCTGGAGTGAAGCCATCTGGACCAGGGCATTTTTTGGTTGGAAGCTTTTTTATTGTTTCTTTCATCTCAGTGCTTGAAATTGGTCTGTTCAGGAGGTCTATTTCTTCCTGGCTAAGTCTAGGTAGAGGGTGTGATTCCAAATATTGATCCATTTCCTTCACATTGTCAAATTTCTGGGCATAGAGTTTCTGGTAGTATTCAGAGATGATCTCTTGTATCTCTGTGGGATCAGTTGTTATTTCCCCTTTATCGTTTCTGATTGAGGTTATTAGAGATTTTACTTTTCTATTTCTAGTTAGTCTGGCCAATGGTTTATCTATTTTATTTATTTTTTCAAAAAACCAACTCCTTGTTTCATTAATTTTCTGAATGATCCTTTTGTTTTCAATTTCATTGATCTCTGATTTGATTTTGGATATTTCTTTTCTTCTACTGGGTTTAGGCTTAGATTGTTCTTCTTTTTCCAATTCCATAAGATCTCTTGTGAGATTGTTGATGTGCTCTCTTTCTGTTTTTTGAATGTAGGCATCTAAAGCGATGAATTTTCCTCTCAAAACTGCTTTTGCAGTATCCCACAGGTTTTGGTAGCTTGTGTCTTCATTGTTGTTATGCTCAAGGAAGTTAATGATTTCCTGTTTTATTTCTTCCTTCACCCATCTGTTATTCAACAGAAGATTGTTTAATTTCCATGCCTTTGGGTGGGGTTGAGCATTTTTGTTAGAGTTGAGTTCCATCTTTAGTGCCTTATGGTCTGAAAAGATACAAGGTAAAATTTCAATTCTTTTGATTCTGTTGATATTTGTTTTGTGTCCCAGGATATGATCAATTTTGGAGAATGTTCCATGGGGTGATGAGAAGAATGTATATTCTTTATCTTTGGGGTGGAGTGTTCTATATACGTCTATCAAGCATAGTTGGTCTAGGGTCTCATTTAAATCTCTTACATCTTTGTTTAATTTCTGTTTAGAGGATCTGTCCAGCTCTGTAAGAGGTGTGTTAAAGTCCCCTGTTATGATGGTATTATCAGATATCATATTGCTCAGACTGAGTAAGGTCTGCTTCAAGAATCTGGGAGCATTTAAATTGGGTGCATAAATATTTAGAATGGAAATGTCTTCTTGTTGTAGTTTTCCCTTGACCAATATAAAGTGACCATCTTTGTCTTTTTTGACTTTAGTTGCTTTAAATCCACATGTATCTGAAAATAAGATTGCAACTCCTCTTTTCTTCTGAATTCCATTTGCCTGAAAAATTGTCTTCCAACCCTTGACTCGGAGCTTTAATTTGTCTTTTGAAGCCAGGTGTGTTTCATGCAGACAGCAAATGGATGGCTTGTGTTTTTTAATCCAGTCAGCCAATCTATGTCTCTTCAGTGGGGAATTCAAGCCATTAACATTTATTGAGATAATGGATAAGTGTGGTAGTATTCTATTCGTCTTATTTGGTGAGAGTCCATTGCTTAGTTTTATCTTTTGCATCAGTGTGGAGGTTAGGTTCTGTCCTTTGATTTCTGAGTTCTTACTTTGCTGCTGATCCATTGTGGTGGTCAGTGTGCAGAACAGGTTGAAGTATTTCCTGTAGAGCTGGTCTTGTTGTGGCGAATTTCCTCAATGTTTGTATATCCGTAAATGATTTGATTTCTCCATCAATTTTGAAGCTTAGCTTAGCAGGGTACAGAATTCTGGGCTGAAAATTGTTCTGTTTAAGTAGATTAAAGGTAGATGACCATTGTCTTCTTGCTTGGAAAGTTTCATTAGAGAAGTCTGTGGTAACTCTGATGGATTTGCCCCTGTAGGTCAACTGGCGCTTACTCCTGGCAGCTTGCAGAATCTTTTCTTTTGTCTTGACTTTGGACAGGTTCATCACAATGTGTCTTGGAGAAGCTCGGTTAGAGTTGAGGCGACCCGGGGTCCGATATCCCTCTGAAAGCAGTGTGTCAGAATCTTTGGTGATGTTTGGGAAATTTTCTTTTATAATATTCTCTAGTATGGCTTCCATTCCTCTGGGGCATTCTTCTTCCCCTTCTGGAATTCCTATAACTCGAATGTTGGAACGCTTCATAAAGTCCCATAATTCTGACAGTGAACGTTCTGCTTTCTCTCTCTTCTTTTCTGCCTCTTTTACTGTCTGAGTTATCTCAAGAACTTTGTCTTCTACCTCTGAAATTCTTTCTTCTGCATGGTCTAACCTGTTGCTGATACTTTCCATTGCATCTTTAAGTTCCCTAATTGACTGTTTCAGTTCCTTCAGGTCTGCTATATCCTTTTTATATTCTTCATATCGTTCATCTCTTATTTGATTCTGTTTTTGGATTTCCTTTTGGTTATTTTCCACTTTATTAGCAATTTCCTTCATTGTTTCCATCATTTCTTTCATTGTTTTCAACATGTGTATTCTAAATTCCCTTTCTGTCATTCCTAACATTTCTATACTGGTGGAATCATCTGCAGTAGCTACCTCATGGTCCCTTGGTGGCGTTGTTCTAGACTGGTTCTTCATGTTGCCTGGAGTTTTCTGCTGATTCTTCCTCATGAGTGATTTCTTTTATCTGTTTGCTTGCCCTAATTTTCCTTTCACTTCCTCTTGCTCTTTAAGTTCTTGTGCCTGTGGACTAAAGGTTACAGGACCAGAAGGGTGAGAAGGTTGAAGAGCAAAAAAAAAGGGGATGAAAGAAAGGAGGACCGAGTGATAAGAAAAAAAGAAAGATAGAGAAAGGAGAGGGGGTGGGTATAAGGAATATTGACAAAAAGAAGAGAGGCACAGAAAGAGGGAGACAGGGCAATATAGGTGTACAGTAGGGTACTTTGACACAACCTTAAAAAACCCCACCTTCTGGGGGTGCCCAGTTGCGTGGTTCCCTTGAGGTCAGCAGCTCTTTGCTAACCTGATCAGACACAGTACCCCACCTCCCCCAAGTAGAGAGGAACGACAAAAATGCTATAAATCAAACCAAAAGAAGCAAACAGAAAACTTTACAGGGATAAAATTGGGTGAAAAACCAAATTATATCGGTAGAAACACTAGCAAAAATGAAGTTGAAGTTATTAAAAAAAGCAGCAATGGGAAATTATAATTAAACTAGGAAAATTGAGAAAGAAAAAGGGATCTGTGTGGAAAAGATTGAAATTAAAAAAACAAAAGAATATCAGCAACGTCAAAATAAACAAACAAAAAAAACAACCAAGCAAAAAAAAGAAAGAAAAAAATACACAACCAAAAACAAAGCAGTTTGTATATGTTATTGAATATTGTCTGGGCAACACGTGGTCTTCTGGGGTATGAGATGTTAGTCACAGTTCAGATACGACTGGAGGCTGCTGATTACTCAAACCCCAGCAGGTAGACACCCTGAATCTCTCTTCAGCCTACTTAAAAGGCACTTCGAACTTGTAAACTTGTTGAGCAGAAGCTTTCCCAGCTTTCTTGCTGGAATTGCTGCTGAAGTGGCTATCCACTTACTCAGTGTGCCAAAACCGGTCTCACTCTGCCCCTGAGGGTTAGGGCTGCAAGGCGTCTCAGACCCCACCCTTAGGCTACTTGGTTGCTGGGTTACCAGCTCCCACCCGTTTCTAGCTCTGCGACCCTGAGGGCGGAGCTTGCCGGGGCAGATCGCTGGCAATGGATCCGTGTGACCCACCGCCAAACACTATTAGCTCCGTCTGGCTCAGCGGCTCAGACTGGGGCCCTAGACAACGGCCAAAGTTCTCGCACTCCCGCTCAGGCCTTCCCCAAGGCAGTTCAACTCAGTGCCAAGTCCAAGGACATCAAAACAGTTCACAGGTAAGGCCTTTCTGGTTTGCAGTCTTGCTGCTACTGAACTTACAGTTGTGGGCGGGTTTAGACGGATTGAACACACGCGACCACTTGCCGGTTTTCCACGGATTTAGTCCTCCTCTTGGGGTCCAGAAGACTCTCGCTGACTCCCTGTATCCTCATAGGAGTGATGATAGGCAGTTCTCACCAGCCAGAGACGCCTGGAGTCCTATCTCCCCAGACTCACGGTGCCCAGATGCAAGGAAGCTGTTACTCGGCTGCCATCTTGCTCCGCCTTCCAGGATTACTTTCATCTTAATCTTTTTGTTCTCTGAATATTAACACTAACTTGTCTTTACCATACAATAAAGTCATGCTGATGCTGGTATTATAGAATTTAGTACATGTCTAGTATGTGCCTAGATTTTATATCCTTTTAAAAAAATTCTCTACCAAGCCTTGCATGGTATGTCACCCTTGAAAAAGATAGCTTCTAGGTGAATTATTTCTAGCTGAAGTGAACTTTGTGGAGAGGGTAAATTTGATATCTCTTTTGAAGTATGTGCTGAATTCAATGGATGAAGAGACCTGGAGGTGGAGAAGCTATATTAGCAAAGTCATGGTAACTAAAAACA
This sequence comes from Nycticebus coucang, assembly GCF_027406575.1. Lineage (NCBI taxonomy): Eukaryota > Metazoa > Chordata > Mammalia > Primates > Lorisidae > Nycticebus > Nycticebus coucang. Next base: position 59,490,749 of record NC_069796.1, on the reverse strand, counting down.
TAGCATACTCAGGACGCATGTATTAAATTTAAAAAGCCTTAGGCCTGGCATGGTGGCTCATGCCTGTAATGCTAGCATTTTGGGAACTTGAGGAGAGAAGATCACTTAAGCCCAGAAATTTGAGAATTTGAGACCAGCCCAGGCAACACAGTAAGATCTATCTCAAAAAAAAAAAAGGGGGGGGGGCATGAAATGAAATGAAAGATGTCAAGTTGTCATGAGTTGTTGGTGAGTGTGGGCAATATGCTTATGTCATCTGTCACTAGATGGAGTCCATGAGCCTAGGGAACTCTTGGTTGGACTTCAACCATACCTCTGTGCCTTTTGTTTGTTTGTTTGTTTGTTTGTTTGTTTGTTTGTGTGTTTTATGAGAAAGAGTCTCACTCTGTTGCCCTGAGTAGTAGAGTGTCTTGGCATCATAGCTCACAGCAACCTCAAACTCTGGGACCTTTGAAAGGAAGAATAATACTTTAAAAAAAAATTGGTAAGTAGGTTTCAGTAGCAGTATTTTTGAGGTTTCAGTTTTTTTAAGTTGTAATATTATTATTTTATTTATTTAATTTTTTTGAGAATCTCATTCTGTTGCCTAGGCTAGAGTGCTGTGGTGTCAGCCTAGCTCACAGCAACGTCAAACTCCTGGGTTCAAGCAATCCTCCTGCCTCAGCCTCCCAAGTAGCTGGGACTGTAGATGCCTGCCACAGCGCCTGGCTAATTTTTTTTTTCTTATTTTTAGTAGAGACAGAGTCTTGCTCTTGATCATGCTGGTCTCAAATTCTAGGCTCAAGCAATCCTCCTGTCTCTGCCTCCCAGAAGGCTAGGAGTATAGGCGTGAGCTACCATACTCTGCTTTATTTTTATTTTATTTTATTTATTTATTTATGTAAAGACAAAGTCTAACTCTGTCACCTTGGTAGAGTGTTGTGGCATCATAGGTCACAGCAACCTCAAACTCGTGGGCTCAACGATCCTCTTGTCTCACCCTCCCAAGTAACTGGGACTACAGGTGCCCACTACAACACCAGCTAGTATTTCTGTTTTTAGTAGAAGCAGGGTCTCGCTCTTGCTCAGGCTTGTCTCCAACTCCTGAACTCATGTAATCCATCCGCTTCAGCCTCCTAGAGTGGCAGGACTATGGGTGTGAGCCACTATGCCCAGCCATTTATTTTTCAAGTAATGGTCTTACTATGTGGCCTTGAATTCCTAGGCTCAAGTCATCTTCCTACCTGAGCCACCCAAGCTGGGATCACAGGCCCAAAGCACTGCACTCTGCAAATGGCAAACTTTTTGGATTTGCCTTTTTAAAAACTATCAGTTTGTAAAACTGCAAAATTCTTTTTAACTCTTCCTGTACCCCCAAAATAATTTTAAAACCACATTTTAATCAATCCTAAATCTTTCTGGTAGTAAGAATGTTTTAAATTTAATTTACTTTATTATTGAATGTCAATTAAAAAATTAAGTTGTTATCCTCTGATCCAAAGCCCCAATATCCAGAAAATCTTGATTTCAACCCACTTATACATTTTCTCCCCATGAACTTCCTTTCAAATACCAGTAAGAACAGGCATTGCATTGTTTACTAAGTGTCGATTCTTAGCATAAGATAACACAATACGTGCATTTCTAAAACCTTACATGGTATGAGGTATCATGAGGAAAAGGCTGGGATAAGCAATTTTTCTTCATCAACGTTGTCAAAAGGTACGAACCTTGAGGCTAATAACAGATAATAATAGTGCTGGTGAGTATTTCAGTCGCAAGCTTCCTTTGCTTTTTATTTTGGGTGGAGATGGGCAGTGAGAAAACAGCAAATGAATACATGAAGTGGTTGCATAAAGGATCTTGGGAACTTCCCAGGCCTCAAGGAGGATGCAGTTAACTTGCTCAATTAGTCTGTATGCAAGGCAATATGTGAACAAGGTATGATCTAATTCCTTTTTTGTGTCTTTCTATGCAGCACATGCCCCTATAGTCGGCCTCCCTTTGGCTATGGAAATTTTCCAAGTTCAATGCCAGAATGTCTTGGTTATTATGAAGACAGGTACCAAAAACATGAGGCTATGTTTTCAGCTTTAAATAGAGACTATCCTTTTAGAGACTACCCAGATGAACGTACACACAGCGAAGACTCTCGGAGTTGTGAGAGCATGGATGGGACCTCTTATTATAACAGTCATGGCCACAGTGGGGAAGAATACCTAAACCCCATGCCTCAGCTGGACATTGGAGCCTTGGAGAATGTCTTCACAGCCCCAACATCAACTCCCTCTAGTATCCAGCAAGTCAATGTCACTGACAGTGATGAGGAGGAAGAAGAAAAAGTGCTCAGGAATTTATAATTTTAAACAAATATGCACAGAAAATAAACATTTCTTAAAATATATTCTGGGTCAGTTGGTGTGAGAGAAAAGCCTAGAATACTTTGCTGAGAGTTTTCAGCCTTGATTTGAGCAGTCAAAACCAAATGCAATTTATGTCTTCATAAAGTTTTGATTAAAGTCCTGAGTTTCATCATAGGAATATTTAAGATATGAAGTAGTTTATTTTTATTGCCGAGATTTGCATCAAAATGTATTATCATTACTTTATCTTGGAAAATATTGAAGGCTCAATTGTAGGTGAAGGGAAAGAGAGTATATATCTGGATAAGTGTGGTTTGTATTTTATCTCAAGATACGTTTATTTCTCTTAAATGAATTTTTGGCATTTATGTAATATGGATGTTGTCAGTTTTTATGTAACATTTTGAAAATATTTTGGTAGCATTTGTAGTACTGTGACTCAGTGACTAAATTTAGTTCACACTAACAATCAATTATAAGTTGCAAATGTGTTTTAATGGCACCTGGGTAATTCCTTCAGATAAATTTAGTCATTTCTGTTTCTAAACATTTTTATCATCATTTTTGAATTTTTTCCCATTTGGTATGCATTTGTTCTATTTTTGTTATAATTAAATAAACATAGATAAAATTGTTCTTGTTGGATGTTTTCTGTTTGGGAGATAGAAATAAGCAAAATGAATATTATTGATGGTGTTTTCCACTACATATATATATATATATATATATATATATATATATATATATAAAATATATATGCATATTTTACCTAATAGCCTCTGGAATTGTGCATATCCTTTTAGCTTACACGAAACTTAAAAATGTGTTAAATAGATGAGCATGAACTCTAATGCCATTTCCAATTTTTTATATACATGTACATGTAACTTCGTTCTTCCAGAGTTGGTTCAAGCAGAGGTCTTGAAAACCAGGGATTTGTTTAAGACCATGTGGAATTTATTTAATTCACAATGAACAGAAGAACCCTACTTGTGATGTAACCTCTTGGTAAGTGCCCATTTACAGATAGAGAAGACCTTTTTATAATAGTATCAGCACCACCAGTGTTAGTTTGGATCATGGTAAAAGACAGATCTACAAGGAACAACAAACTCCAATATACTTTTCCCTTGATCTGTATAATTTATGCAAATTGAGATCCTGCTATTTAAAACTGTGTGGAAATTGTGTATGGAAATCTGTTCTAAAGCTTCCAGTTTCTTCCTTTACTAAACCTGTATTTGTTTCTTAAAGGTTGTTAATGTGATAACATTTCATCATCCCTCTACTTACTGTAAGCAGCATTTCCTCTCCCATATCCTCTCCCAATAAAAATTTTGTTTTCCTATTTTATATTTTTTATTATTATACACAGTACCATTGGATGTAGTTAAGGAGAAAACTTGAATTTCTTGGTGATAGTAAGCAAATACTATTTCACTTCACCTCTGAACTAAAGAAACATTTGGTTGTCCACGCATTTACATGAAAGAGGAATGTATACAAATTTGACCCATTTTACCCCATCTCATTTTAATAGCACCTTTGTGACTAAACTGGGTTTTGATTGTAGACCACGTCTTTTTTTTTTTTTTATTTTTTGAGATAGAGTCTCACTTGGTCATCCTTGGTAGAGTGCCATGGTGTCTTTAGCTCACAGCAAATTCAAATTCTTGGGCTCAGGTGCTTCTCTTGCCTTGGCCTCCCAAGTAGCTGGGACTACAGGTGCCTGCCATAATGTCTGGCTATTTTTAGAGACAGGGTCTCCCTCTAGCTCAGATTGGTCTTGAACTTGGTTGTTCAGGCAATCTACCCGCCTTGGCCTCCCAGAGCCACCATGCCTGGCCTCCATAGGCCTTATTTTTACAGACAAACTAGTTGAGGGAACCACTGTGTTAAAAGCAGTGGGATGATACAGGGCATAGTTTAGCATTTTCTAGCTACCTATCTTCAGAGTTTCCCTTCATCTCTAGTTCATTCCCCAATCTTTTCTTTGGATAGCTAAAACTTCTTCCTCTTCTTCCTCCTTTTCCTCAGTGCTGACATAAGAAGCTAGAGTTTAGGGCTGGGTGTCGTGGCTCACACCTGTAATCCCAGCACTGTGGGAAGCCAAGGTGGGTGCATTGCTTGAGCTCATGCCTTCAAGACTAGCCTAAGCAAGAGTGAGACCCTGTCTCAAAAAAAAAAAACAAAAAAAGCTGGTGTTGTAGTGAGCACCTATAGTCTCAGCTACTTGGAAGGGTGAGACAAATGAATCACTTGAGCCCAGGGGTTTGAAGTTGCTGCGAGCTATGATGCCACAACATTCTACCCAGGGGGACAAAGTGAAACTCAAAAAAGAAAAAAAAAAGAGTTTAGATTGTTGACAAATCCACAGAACAGCCAATTTGAACTGGGAAATATGGGTATCTTATTTAGAAAACTACCCATTGCAGATAAGCATACCTGCTCATTTATAACTCTTTAAACTACTGATGATACCTACAGACTAAATAAAGCCCTGTCCCGTTGGCAGTAATTCACTTACCTCTTCAAGTCATCAAAGTGAAATTCTCCATGTTCAAAGCCACAAGTATTTTCTTTTCTTTGTTTTTCTTTTTTTGAGACAAAGTCTCACTTGTCACCCTCAGTAGAGTCCCTTGGTATCACAACTCACAGCAACCTCAAACTCTTGGACTCAAGAAATTCTCTTGTCTCAGCCTCCCAGGTAGCTGAGCCTACAGGTGTCTGCCATAATCCCCACTATTTTTAGAGATGGAGTTTCACTTTTGTTCAGGCTGGTCTCAAAGCCGTGAGCCGTGAGCTCAAAGCCGTGAGCTCAGGCAATCCACCTGCCTTGGCCTCCTGGAGTGCTAGGATTACAGGCGTGGGCCCCTGTGCCCAGTCCACAAGTAGTTTCTAATAGGTCTCATTGTCTTCTTTTCTTACTATGAATTGAAGGTAATGACATTTGTTATAAGAATAGTCACTTTTTGGAAATTTGGAAGGTGGGGAAGTGCCCTGTGAAACCTTTGGAAAAGGCTATGAGACTCACTAGACTTAGAGGATAATCACTTCTGCTCTTAAAAATATTGATGAACTGGGCCTGTCTACTCATTTGCCAAAAACATGAGAGAAAGCTCTGAAAGATTCCATAAGAAGAAATTACAGAACAGAAGCTGAAGGAGCAGGATATTGGCAGAGATCAACCCTTAAAAGGCTTGGAGTCCAATAGGTGGAGCAGTTTATTTCTCTCTGACACATCTGGCTCCTGAACTGCTGGAGACCTCTTCTACTCTCACAAGTCCAAAAGCTGCTGATGATGCCAGTGAACCGAGAGCTTCATGAGGACGAAGCACCAGGCATCTGTTGCCATTGGGGTCACTTTGCCACACCACAGACCTGAGCTGAGATGGCAACACCCCTATGGCTTCTCCACCATGATACACCCTTGTCCTCCCCTGGAGGCTTCAGCCCCTCAGTTTTCATCTTGTTCATTCCCACACAAATATTTCCCAACTCCAACCCAGACTGTGGGAGCCACAGAGGGCCAGTAGGTCTTGGTCATCCTGGGTGGCTGTCTTCTGGAGAAGGGGACAAACACAACTAAAATGCTAGTTTTCTCCCATTCATACCCTTTTTCTCCATCTCCTCTGGCTTGCCCAAACTTTCTGAGAGACAGTTAAGCAGGGGGTTCGCAAGAACTGTTTTTCCTTTGGATTGGTGCATTGCCACAACAGGGCTTCCGCAGAGAGTCCAGCTCACACCTTTCCAGACTCTTTGTCTCCCTTTCCTCACCCCAATCTGAAGACAAGAAAGAGAATTGAGTCATCCTACTGAAGCTTCCACATAGAGTGGGGCTCAGGCCTTTCCTCTGAGGGATCCTGCGGTGGATTGAGGGATATGAAAACTCCTTGGCAACCTGTGGGCAACTCAGGACCAGTGCACTTCTTCCTGACAAGGTCAAGAATTGATCTTTGGGGACATAAGGACAGGTCAGCAGGCCAAATAACATATGCTCAGGTCTCAGTTGCAATACTTGGGGGGAAGAGAGGGGAGACTTGTAATTGGGTGAGGCCACTACTGGCAAGGTTACTGAGAGGCTGAGTGCAGACCTTTGATCCCTGCTGAAACAGATACATTGCCACCTTTGGGGAAGCTTAAGGACAATTTAACCCAACCCAGTCCTGCCCTGCCACATTCCCCTATTCACCAGAAAATGAATACTCACCTGAAGTTCCAGAGCCCTATCCACCACCTGGAGCCTTCAAGTGCTGCTTCCAAGGGACTAGAGCAGGTTCAAAAACAAACAACATTGCAGCTTGGTCCACCTATGTACAGAGAGGTGAATTTGCATGCACTTTTTAGCATTTACTGACTCAATAATAGAAGGTCTTATTGAATCTCACCCACAAGCGACACCTATTGTCTCTGAGATTACACTGGGTGTGCCATTATCTAAGCTGCTCCTGAAGAGAAGAAATCAGTGAAAGATTATCAGATACATGAAAAATCAGAGTGAAAGAACATCTATAAAATAAAATAACTGCATAGCAATGGAAATCAACTAAAATGAGAACATTGAAATGACTGATATAGAATTTATAATAGAGATTATAAAGGAGCTCAATGAAATACAAGAGAAAATAAAAACGCAAAACAAGCCACAATAACAATGCAGGAAATGAATTAAGAAATCAAATTATTTTATAAAATCAAACAGCACTTCTAGAAATGAAAAATTTATTCAAAGAAATGCAAGACATAGTGAGCAGCCTTAAGAATAGGCTAGACCAGGCAGAAGAAAGAATCTCAGTGCTAGAAGACAACACCTTTGGGTTAAACAGTCAGTCAAAGAGAAAGAACAGAGAACTAAGAAGAATGAACAAAGCCTACACATGAGATTATGCAAAGAGGCCTATCATAAGAATCATAGGTATCCCTGAGGGTGAAGAAGAAAATACACAATGACTGGAAAACCTATTTGAGGGAGTACTTGAGGAAAATTTCCCAGGTCTTGTTAGAAATCTGGATATCCAGGTACTAGAAGCACAACAGACTCTTGGGAGAATCATAACTAGAAAAAAAATCACCACAATGTATAACCATTAGGCTGGCCAAAATTAACATGAAGGGGGAACTCTTAAGAACCATAAAGCAAAGGCATCAGGTAATTTACAAAGGAAAACCCTAACTAACTACAGACTTCTCAACTGAGACCTTTCAAGCCAGAAGGGGCTGGGGCCCCATTCTCAGCCTTCTCAAACAAAATAATGGCCAACCTAGAATTTTGTATCTTAAAAAACTAAATTTGTATGTGGGCAACATAATGACATTCTCAGACAAACAAATGCTGAAGGAATTTGTCAAGACAAGACCTCCCCTGCAGGCAGTAATTAGAGTTGCATTCTATGCAGCAAAGCACAAGAGACAACCACAGTGTAAAACCCCTCAAATGCTAAAGTTCAGAGTCCAAATACCACTATGGCACAAGAGGTGAAACTAAACAATAACGTTGTACACAATAAGATGAACAGAAATCCACTTACTAATTCAACAAATTTAAATGGCTTGAACTCCCCACTCAAGAGACATAGTTTGGCTGAATGGATAAAAAAAAGTACAAGCCAAGTATCAGCCAAGAGTCAAACTCACAATGACTCATTCAGACTCAAGGTGAGGTGATTAAAAGCAATTTTTCATGCAAATGGCAACCAAAGAAAGCTGGTGTAGCCATTGTCATATCAGATAACATAGACTTCAAACCAACAAAAGTAAAGGGAGGCGGAGCATGATGGCGGACGGGACGGATGTGTAGCCCACTTCTCCCAAGTCATCAGGTGAGAGGAAAGGAGATCTGAACCTTTTCCCCACGTGGATTATTGGTATGGACAGACAGCTGGAGACGTGCAGCAAATTGGCGGATTGCTGTATATGAGGTGTAATTTAAAACCACAGACTCTGTTGTAGAGATTTTCCCTGCTTGACTGTGCTGGCCGGCAGGCCCCTCCCTCCTGGAGGACAGCAGCTTGCAATTCCTGGCAAAACTCAACTGACAAAAATTTATTCCTGAGTAGAGTTTGGCACCTGAAAGGGGAGCCACTCAGAATCACAAGGAACTAAGCAACCCAGTGGAAAATTGAAGGGAAGGGATCCCACCCGGGAAACAGACACTTTGAATTCTCCAAAATGGTGGGCACCTTCCCCCAGAACAACTGGAGTGATTAAATAGACAGGACCATTCCTGGTGGGGAATATTGGTGTGGGTTGGCAGTTCAGGCTGTGCAGCGAACTGGTGGGTGGCTGGACTCAAAACTCCAGAGCCACAAAAACTGAGTATAAGGTTTCCTTGCACTGCAGCCACGGTGGCAGTGAGACGCAGCCCACCCTGCGGGACCCCGCAGAAGCCGGGGTAGCTGGCAGCGGCGAGACCCGGCCGCTGCCAGCACCCTCCCCAACAACAATTGCAGTTGCCAGTTTGCAGGAGAATGTGGGAGCAGAGTGGAAAGATCTGTGAAGTGTGCACTCATGCACTGAGTTGGGAGGTTGGATAGGAGTGCTGTCTGGAACAGAGCAGCTGAGGTTGCACAACAATTAGTTAAAAAAAAAAAATACTTTTACAGAAACTCCAAAATGGTGATAGGCCAGGTAGGATGGTTACCGTGGTAACAGTATAAACAGTGAATCAGGTATAAGCCTGGGAACCACTCACAGTGCCACCTGGTGTCCGGAAAGTACATTGCATTATAAATATATTCTTGTGAAAGTTGATCCCTATGTCATACATACAGATGTATATTTCTACATATATACAAGAATAATATTTTTGTGGTTGGTGCCCTTTTTTTCCCCCTTTTCTCATCATTTTCTTGGAGGAACTATTGTTAATTTTTACTATATATATATTTATTTTCTATTTTTAATTTTTTCTTTCTTCTTTTCTAACTTTTTTTATGAACACCACTTTTTATTTTTCCCTTCTCTCTTCCTCTTCTTCCCTTCTTATGGTTTCTGAGAGTGCTAACATCAGATTTCTAGAGGGTTTTTTGTTTGTTTGTTTGTATGTTTTCTACCTTTTTAATCTCAATTATTTTATGATTAACATTATTTTTATGATAGTTTAGTTTTTTTCTGTTTTGCTGTTGTTGTTGTCTGTATGTCTATGTGTTTCTGACTGTTTGTGCATCTTTGAGCTTGTGTGTCTGGTAGCCTTTTTATCTGTTTATTTGCTCATTTGGTCTCAATGAGTTTGGTGTTTTGACCTGCAATTCTGAGCTCCCAGCACTCTCCTCCACTCTCACTCTGAGGCCTGGAGGCCTGTCTCCCAGGAGTCCAGATTCTTGGGTGATTTCTCAAGGGGTGTGGACAGGGCCTGGACTGCAGCTGGTCAGTGCTGACTCTGCGGAACAGGAGTGAGGAGACAACAGTTGGCTGAGAGGGAACCACAACAGAGCAGCAGTGCCCTGAGGCGCAGAGCAGCAAACATTTTTGGCAACAATAAGGCCCACCCCCGCATATTCCAAAGCCACAACCCCTGTCTCCCTGAGCAACCAGAGGAGGCCGGGCAGCAACCACCACGGAACAGATCTGGGACTAAAACACAGGCCCCGTGAGTAAAGGGTTTGCCTGTGGCAGTACTGACCTGGGTGGAGCACGGGGACTAGAAAATGCATCCATAGAGCCAGAAAATTCCCACAGCAGGGCTGACTCAGAGGACCGCTTTACTGAGCCTAAGACGTACCCTGCCCTCAGGGGATCATCAGCCCATAGACAAAGGAAGGCAGGAGGTTAGAGCTGACCATGCTATGAATACAAACCTGCAGGAGTAAAGACAGGGCCTGAGGCACAGGTTCTGAGAACTCAAAACAGCTTCTCTTCTGCAGAGGAATTTAGGAGGGACAGAAACAAATTCCCACAAAGTTGTTCTGTTCTGTCAGTAACATCAATCAGGGGCAGGGCTGGAATTGAGTGAACACACCACAGCCTCAATAAAGTGCCCAAGGTTGTCAGGCCTCACCACCTCATGCTGGATAGAGGCAGAGAGCAGTGGCCTGGCTGAGCAGATACAGATTCCCTTGTGATTTAGGCAGGTGAAAACCCCTGGAGTATCTGTTCACTGGAGGCAACTGAGTCACAGCCCTGTTTGGCTATCACTGACAGGTTGTGAAAAAGGTGCAAGGTGTGGAAGGAGGCATCAACCTTCCCAGACTACTCTATTTGTTGGGTGGGTCCTCCTGACTTCACGGAGCATGGGAGCAAGTCATATTTGAGTTGTCACCAGACCCCTGTGATCCAGTTCCCAGAGACCTTTGAAACTCTCACACCTGAGACAGGTGCTGACTGAGACAACTGATTTGGACCTTTTGAACTGAGCCAGTCACCTAAGGACTATTCAAGTCGTGCCCTGGGTGTGTGGTTGTAGGAAGGTTTGACTTTCCTTTTCAAATTGTTGTCTGTGGTGGGGGTGGGGTGACTTAATTACTGGTATTTCTCTACAGCTGAGACTTCAACCCAGAGTAACTGTTTCACTAGGGTCAAACAGAGACCAGCTGAAAACAAGACAGAACCAGTTAGCCCCACCACACCAAATAGGTCCCCAGTTTCTCAGGCTGTAGCACTGTGCGGGTCCTCAACAAAGCTCCAGGGGAAAAGTCAACCGGTGTAAAATAATCATGGGGCAGAATGAGCAGAAAAACTCTGGTACATGAATAACCAGAATAGATCAAACCCACCCCCCAAGGAAAGATATGGCAGATGTAACTAAAGATCCCATTCATAAACAGCTGGCTGAAATGTCAGAAATCGAATTCAGATTTGGATGGCAAACAAGATTAATAGAATGAAAAATTTTGGAATTAGAAATTCAAAGAGCAATTCAAAAGTCAGAATTAAAAATTCGAGGGAAAATTCAAAAGTTGTCTCAAGAATTTAATGAATTTAAAGACAAAACCACCAAAGATTTTGATGCACTGAAGCAAGAATTTGCAGCCCTCAAAGATCTGAAAAATACAGTAGAATCCCCCAGTAACAGAGTGGATCAAGCAGAAGAAAGGATTTCTGACATTGAAGACCAAGCTTTTCAATGCTACCAAACTCTCAAAGAGGAAGAGAGATGGAGGGCAAAAATGGATCATTCTCTCAGAGAGCTCTGGGATAATTCGAAGAAGGGTAATATATGCCTCATTGGAATCCCTGAAAGTGATAAAGTGGCCTCACAAGGCACAGAGGCCCATCTCCATGAAATTGTGAAAGAGAATTTTCCAGACATGCCAAGAGATTTTGAAATTCAGATAGCAGACAGTTTCAGAACCCCAGAGTTTAAGAGGTCTCTGGGAACTGGATCACAGGGGTCTGGTGACTACTCTGGTGTGGCTTGCTCCAGTGCTGCGTGGAGTCAGGAGGAGCCACTCAGCCAATAGATCAGTCTTGGAAGGTTGCTGCCTCCTTCCCCACCTTGCACCACTGTCACACCCAGTCACTGATAGCCCTGCAGTTGGCTGACCCAGTTGCCTGTTGTGAATCGGTACTCCAGGAGTTTGCACCTGCCTGAATCACAAGGAAATCTGCCAGGCCACTGCACTCTGCCTCTCTCTAGCAGGAGGAGATGAGGCCTGACAACCTCAGGTGCTTGATGAAGGTTGGGGGGTTTTCACTCAGGTCCAGTCTCGCCCCTGATTAATGTTACTGACAGAACAGAACAGAACAACTCTGCGTTTCCCCTGCAGAAGAGAAGCTGAATTGAGTTCCAAATCAGCTTGTCTTTGCTCTTGTATTGTCTATAGGCTGACGATCCCCTGAGGGCCAGGTGCATCTTAGGTTTAGTAAAGTGGACCTCTGGGTCAGCCCTGCCCTGAAAGTTTCCCCGGTTTGCAAGTTGGAGTTGCCTCAGGCAAATCCTATGCTCAGAGTCTCTGGTTGCCCAGGGAGACAGGGGGTGTGGCTTCAGAATATTTGGTAGTGAGCCGTATTGCTAGCAAAAGAGGGCTGTTGTTTTGTGGCTCAGGCAACTGCTGCTCTGGTGTAGCTCCCTTCTGGCCAACCGTCCTCTCTCCGCTCCCATACCCCAGAGTCTTCACCGACCAGCTGCAGCCCAGCACTGTCTACACCCCTCGAGCAATCACCCAAAAGTCTGGACCCCTGGGGGACAGGCCTCCAGACCTTGGAGCGAGAGCAGAGGGGAGCGTGGGGAGCGCTGGGAGCCTGAGGTTGTGGGCAGAGAACACACATAGCTTTACACAGTTTTATGCCTGGCCGTATTGTCACCAAAAGACAGCTGTCACACTGTGCCTCAGGGAACTGCCACTCTGGTGCCGTCCCCTCTCCGCTGACCGGGACTGGCCTCCAGACCTCAGTGTGAGTGAAGGGGAGCACTGGGAGCTCAGAATTCCAGGTAGATACTTTATACAGTTTATACAGTTTTATGCCTGGCAGGAGGACACCGTGGCACCCTAGTAGGGGAGGTAGGTCCAGTTTTTAGAGGGTATCTCCCGTGGAGTGTAGTGGGAGGACCTTTGAACTCTGCCCGGTTGTTTGTGGGGCACTCTGAGCCGTTCTCATGGGGGAGGGGACTCCCATCCACTTGGTGATGGATTTTGTACCTTTTGTTTGTATCCTTGTGGTTGCAGCTCGCCTCAGCAGGGTAGATGTGCGTTCTTCAACCTTCTCTCTTGAGTGCAGCTCAAATCCACCAGGTTACTTGCTGAATTTTTGTCCTTTAACTCTCCTACTGGACGGGAACCTCTGTAGAAAGCTGGCTTCAGTCAGCCATCTTGACTCCTCCCTCCTTGTTTTCAATTTCATTTAATTCTGCTCTAATTTGGGTTATTGCTTTTCTTCTACTGGGCTTGGGTTGGAATGTTCTTCCTTTCCCAGTTGCTTGAGATGTCCCATTAAGTTATTAACCTCCTCTCTTTCTGTTCTCTTGAGGAAGGCTTGCAGTGCTATAAATTTCCCTCTTAGGACTGCCTTTGGGGTATCCCAGAGGTTCTGATAATTCATGTCTTCATTGTCATTTTGTTCCAAAAATTTGCAAATTTTTTTCTTGATCTTGTCTATGACCCAGATGTCATTCAGCATAAGGTTATTTAACTTCCATGTTTTTGTATGAGTATGCAGATTTCTGTTGTTACTGAGTTCAACTTTTATTCCATGGTGGCCTGAGAAGATGCAAGGAATAATTTCTATTCCTTTAAATTTACTGAGGTTAGACTTGTGACCTAAGATGTGATCGATTTTGGAGTATGTTTTGTGGGCTGATGAGAAGAATGTGTATTCAGTTTTGTTGTGATGAAATGTTATGTAGATAATTGTTATATCCAAATGTTGGATGGTTAGGTTTAAATCTAAAATTAATTTGCTCAGCCTCTTCTTGGAGGATCTATCCAACACTGCCAAAGGAGTGTTAAAATCTCCGACTATTATGGAGCTGGAGGAAATCAAGTTGCTCGTGTCTGTTAGTTTTTCTTATAAATTTAGGTGCATTCCTGATGGGTGCATAAATATTAATGATTGAAATCTCATCATATTGAGTATTACCCTTATCAAATATGAAGTGTCCATTCTTATCCTTTTTTACTTTTGTTGTTTTAAAGCCTATTGTATCTGCAAATAGAATTGCAACACCTGCCTTTTTCTGATTTTCATTTGCCTGAAGTATAGATGACCATCTCTTCACCCTGAGTCTATATTTATCTTTTAAGGTAAGATGTGATTCTTGTATGCAGCAAATATCTGGCCTGAGTTTTTGTATCTAGTCGGTCAATCTGTGCCTCTTTAGAGGACAGTTAAGCCATTCACATTAATGGAGACTATTGATAAGCCTGGTAAAATTTCAGGTATCGAGTTTTTTGAAAGCCCAGTGGACATTTTTAATCCTTTCACCACTGTGGAAGTTGGAGTTTGATCAAAAGTTTTTGTGGTGCAGGATTGTGCTGGTCATTATGGAGGACAGGTTTGAGAATATCCTGAAGAGCTGGTTTAGTTATGGCAAATTTCTTCAACATGTGAATGTCATTAAAGTATTTAATTTCTCCATCATAAATGAAACTCTGTTTAGCTGGATACAGGATCCTGGGTTGAAAGTTATTTTGTTTTAGGAGATTAAAAGTCAATGAACACCCTCTTATGACTTAAAAGTTTTCAGCAGAGAGCTCTACAGTTATTCTAATATTCTTCCCTTAGTAGGTTATGGTTTTCTTACGTGTGGCTGCTTTCAGAATTTTTTCCTTCATATTAACTTTAGTGAAGTTAATTATGATGTGCCTGGGGGATGTCTTATTCGGGTTGAGTCATGCTTGGGTTCTGAAACTGTCTGCTATCTGAATTTCAGAATCTCTTGGCATGTCTGGAAAACTCTTTTTCATAATTTCATGGAGAAGAGCCTCTGTGCCTTGCAAAGGACTTCATTGCTTTCAGGGATTCCTATGAGGTGAATATTAGCTGTCTTCGAGTTATCCCAGAGCTCTCTGAGAGAATGATCCATTTTTGCTCTCCATTTCTCTTCCTCTTTGAGCGTTTGGGAGCGTTCGAAAGCTTGGTCTTCAATGTCAGAAATCCTGTCTTCTGCTTGTTCCACTCTGTTACTGAGGGATTCTACTGTATTTTTCAGATTTTTTAGGGCTGAAAATTATTGCCTCAATGTGTCAAAATCTTTGGTGACTTTTGTCTTTAAATTCGCTGAATCCTTGAGACAACTTTTGAATTGCTCCTGGAATTTCTAATTCCAACTTTTATTCCATTCCATTAATCTTGTTTGCAATCCAAATTCTGAATTCAATTTCTGATATCTCAGCCATCTGTTTATAAATGGTATCTTCAGGTGCGTCTGCCATATCTTTCCTTGGGGGAGGGGGTTGATCTACTCTGGTTATTCATGTTACCAGAGTTTTTCCGCTGATTCCACCCCATGATTATTTTACTCCATTGGACTAGATGACCAGATAAAGTGAAGTTGGCTTGGGGGTTCCAGGAGTAATGATTAACCAGCCCTTTGCCCAAAAGCTGGGACTGGCATCTGTACCTTTTCCCCTGGAGCTTTGCCAAGGACCCGTACAGTGCTAAAGCCTGAGAAACTGGGGACCTGCTTGGTGTGGTGGGACTAAGTGGCTCTGTCTTGTTTTCAGCTGGTCTCTGTCCTACCCTAGTTTATCTGTTACTCTGGGTTGAAGTGTCAGCTATGGAGACATACCAGCAATTAAGTCACCCAACCCCTCACAGGAAACAATTGGAAAAGGAAAATCAAACCTTCCCACAACCCATCCAGGGTACCACTTGGATAGTCTTCAGGTGATTGGCTCAGTTTAAGAGGTCCAAAGCAATTGTCTCAGTCAGCACCTGTCTCAGGTGCAAGAGTATAAAAGGTTTCTGGCAACTAGATCACAGGGGTCTTTTGACAACTCAGATATGACTCGGTCTGGTGCTGCATGAGGTCAGGAGGACCCACCCAGCAAATAGATTAGTCTGGGAAGGTTGATGCCTCCTTCCCCACCCTGCACCTCTGTCACACCCAGTCACTGAAAACCCCACAGGGCTGTGACCCAGTTGCCTCCAATGAGCAGATACTCCAGGGGTTTGCACCTGCCTGAATTACAGTGAGATCTATGCCTCCTCAGCCAGGCTGCTGCTCTCTGCTACTATCTGGCTGGGGGAGGTGAGGCCTGACCCCCTCAGGTGCTTAATGGTAGCTGGGGCTGTTCATTCAGTTCCAGCCCCACCCCTGATGTTACTGACAGAACAACTTCACAGAATTTGTTTCTGTCCCAGCTAAATTCCCCTGCAGAAGAGAAGCTGTTTTGAGTTCACAGAACTTGCACCTCTGGCCCTTTCTGTACCGCTGCCCAGTCTTGGCTGCAGTTCATATTCATGGCAGGGTTTGCTGTCAGTTCCAGCCTCTGCCTGTCCTCCTTCATCTCAGCTAATGATCCCTTCAGGGCTGGGTGCATCCCAAGCTCAGTAAAGCAGTCCTCTGGGTCAGCTCTGCCCTCGGAATCTGCTGGCTCTGCACATGCGTATCTCCGCACTCCGCCCAGGCTGGTACTGCCTCAGACAAACCCTTTACTCACAGGGCCTGCATTTCCCTCTCAGATCTGTTCCGCCAGTGGCTGCCACCAGAGAAGATGCCTGGCCTCCTCTGGTTGCCCAGAGAGACAGGAGGTGTGACTCCAAAAAATTCAGGGATGAGCCCTATTGTTGCCTCTGTGGCTGCTGCTCTGTGCCTTTGGGCACTGCCGCTCCTGTATGGTTCCCTCTTCACCGACCATCCTCTCCTCACTCCTGTGCTGCAGAATCAGCCCTGACCAGCAGCAGTCCATTCCCTGTCCACACCTTTCGAGAAAGCACCCACGAATCTGGACTCCTGGGGGACAGGCTTCCAGACATCAGAGTGAGAGTGGAGGGGAGAGCTGGGAGTTCAGAATTGCAGGTAGAGAATATATACAGTTTTGTACAGTTTTATGTCTGGCAAGAAAGTGCATGGCACTCTAGTAGGGTAAGTAGGTTCAGTTTTTAGAGGGTCTCTCCCATGGGATATAATGGGAGGACTTTTGAACTCTGCTCGTTTGTTTGTTTGGAGTACTCTGAGCTGTTCTCATGGGGGAGGGGATTCCCATCCACTTGGCGATGGATTTTGTACCTTTTGTTTGTATCCTTGGGGTTGCAGCTTGCCTCAGCAGGGTTGATGTGCCTCCTTCAACCTTCTCTCTTGGTGCAGCTCTAATACACCAGGTTACTTGCTAAATTTCTGTCCTTTAACTCTCCTTCTGGATGGAAGGCTCTGTGGAAAGCTGGCTTCAGTCAGCCATCTTGCCTCTGCCCAAGCCAGTGAAGTAGTTTTTATCATAAAGTTCCAAAACAATAAATTCTGACATGTATGCAGAGAGATAGGAACACTCATATGCTGTTGGTGGAACTGCACACTAATACAATCTCTATAGAAAATAGTATGGAGAAACCTCAAATAACTATAAGTAGACCTATAATTTGATCCAGAAATCCCACTATGGGGTATTTACTCAAAAGGAAAAAAAAAAGATATATTATATAAAAAAAAGACACCTGAACTCAAATGTTTATTGCAGCACAATTCACAATTGCAAAGATGTAGATAAAACCCAAGTGCCTATAAATACATGAGTAGATTAATAAAATGTGGCATATGTATACCATGGAGTACTACCCAGCCATAAAAAAGTGGTGAGCTAATAAATCTTATAGTAACCTGAGTGGAACTGGAGACCATTCTTGTAAGTGAATTATCCCAAGAACAGAAAGAGGAACACCACACGTGCTCACTATTAAATCAGAACTAATAAATCAATACTTATGACTATATATGGAAATAACACTCATGAGAAATTAAGCAGGTGGAAGTAGGTAGGCGGCCTGGGTAAATTCACACCTAACGGGTACACCTAACAGTCTGACTTTGACACAAACTATACAAAAGCAATTTATATAACCAAAATATTTGTACCCCCATAATCTGAAAAAAGTCTCTTTACAAAGTGTATTGGAATATCAATACATTTGGAACATCACTCAAAACTGTTCTATGCTTTGAAGAAAGCTACTCTAGTATCCTAACTATTCACAAATAGAAACCAGTTTCACCACAAACAAACTAAAAATAGATTTAGTCCCAAATTTCAACTAGCTAAGTTATAAAATTTTGGAAGACAAAAACAGTGTTTCTCTACATGTGTTAGTTATAGCACAAGCCTTTTTGTTTTGTGACAAAATTTGATCAAATAAGTTTGGGAAACACATGCCATGCCCCACCATTAGAGTGTGTCAATGTCCATTAGCAATGTAATGTCTAAAGGTGTTACAACAAAGAAACAGGTTCAATTTTCTCTCAGTGCTTCCCAATCTCATTTAGTGTGAGATCCCCCTTTTTTATTTTGACATAATGCCTACTGACATCTCACAGGATACACATTACATTAGAATTGCTAATACAATTATAGCTGGTGACTTTGGTTTTAAAAGTGTTGACTTCACATATGGTTTTCTGCATTGGATACCTTAAATCCTCTACTGAATGGAAGCCGTGGCTGAATAAACTGTTTTCTTTATTAAGTATCTCAAATACAAACTTAGAATTTTTGTAAAGTACTATTGGTTATTAAAGTGGCTTTTTAATGAAAATTGATATTGCACCCAAGAATTCAAGTAGGCAAATGTACTAAACACACACACAATTATATTTTTCACCAAGCCATACAGCTGTTGGCTGGATTATTCCTGAGCCAAAAGTATGAGCTACTTTGAAAAGTCGTAGTTTGGAACTGATTTTGGAATGAGTTTCTGGGGACTCCATGAATCATGCTTGCATGATTTTCGAGTAGTGTAATTTTGATGTGGGCAGAGTAATGCTGAACATTTTTTTGCTCTACATTTTGGAACAGATTCTGCTGAGGCACATCCTCTTTAGCTTTCTGAATCACCTTAATAACTTTTTAGAATATAAGAAAAATTTCAAAGGTATCACAATAAGAATACATGGTATTTATTTAAAAACAAATGTAGAAGGTGGTACCTTTTATCTGATTCTATGTGATGGAAATTTCTACCTCTTCTTGACAGGTTTACCCTTCCTCTCTATATGCTGCCTTGTGACATCCCGATCCAACATGACAGCTCTTCTTCGTGATGTTTAACATAACATACAAAAATCTAAGTAAAATTTTCTCTAAGTAATGAATGTTTGCAGGAAAAATGTGAAAATGGGGGAGGGCTGCTTGCTACATCCTTCCATCTCCAGCTCCTTCTCTGAAATCACTTGAGGGAAATGTCTTTTTTTTGAGATAGTCTCAAGCTGTCACCCTGGGTAGAGGGCTGTGGCGTCATAGCTCATAGTAACTTCCAACTCTTGGGCTCAAGTGATCATCTTGCCTTAGTTTTTCTATTTCTGGTAGAGACAGGGTCTTGCTTTTGCTCAGGCTGGTCTCAAACTCTCGAGCTCAAGTAATCCACCCACCTAGACCTCCCAGAGTGCTAGGATTATAGGCATGAGCCACTCAGACCGGCCAGGAAATGTCTTATTTCTAAAAATAATTAGCAGCATCTTTTTTTTTTGTAGAGACAGAGTCTCACTGTACCGTCCTCGGGTAGAGTGCCGTGGCATCACACGGCTCACAGCAACCTCTAACTCTTGGGCTTACGCGATTCTCTTGCCTCAGCCTCCCGAGCAGCTAGGACTACAGGCGCCCGCCACAACGCCCGGCTATTTTTTTGTTGCAGTTTGGCCGGGGCTGGGTTTGAACCCGCCACCCTCGGCATATGGGGCCGGCGCCCTACTCACTGAGCCACAGGCACCGCCCAATTAGCAGCATCTTAACATAAATTCTTTTTCATAAAAAGATCTGTAGAAAGCCAATTTTTTTTTGCCTATGTTCCTGGGGACATTCCAGAAGAATGTCTTCTCTTTTAAGCTGTACATAATAACATATGTTATAGTCCCCGTTAAAGTGTAGGGTGACTCCAACTGTCCTGGTCCTCATTTGCTTAGGACTAAGAGGCAGGGTATTCCTGGACATGACTAAAATACAAAATTCCTGGCAAGTCGGGATGAGTTGATCACTCTAATGAATAAAATGAATATAGAATTATCTAGAAGGCTTACTTATACAGATTGTGCTGTTTAGATGCAAAGTTTGAAATTCGTATGCCTGGCTGGGTACAGTGGCCCATGACTGCAATCCCAGCACTCTGGGAAGCCAAGGTGGGAGGGAGAATTGCCTAAGATCAGGAGTTGCAGACCAGCCCGAGCAAAGAGAGTCTCTGTCTCTACTAAAAATAGAAAAATTAGCCAGGTGTCATTTCAGGCACCTGTAGTCCCAACTATTAGTGTGGCTGAGACAGGAGGATTGCTTGAGCCAAGGAGTTTTGAGGTTGCTGTGAGCTGGGCTGACACAAAGGTGCTCTAGACTTTGTCTCAAAAAAAAAAATGAAATAAAATAGAAAAGAAAGAAATTTGTATGCCTTGTTCTTGAAGGCAGATAGTACCTGAATTTGTGTTGGACTATTCGGAAGAGGCCAGATAAAATACAGGAAGTGTGGGAACTCTAAGAGAAATGGAGATATGTAATTGCTAAAAGGGATGCTTTTATCAGACAGATGATTACTTAGAAAACTAAAAGAAAAATAATCAAAACAGTACCTTTTAGTGACATTTCACTTTATAAACAAGGGAGAGAATGAATTATTAACATGGAGTTTTGTTTTAAACTTTAGTACTGTTTTCCCAACAATGATATAGGAATTTTGGCCTAGAGTCTCTAGTGTAACACAAAGCTGGGTTGCTTTGGCACAGATAATATCCCAACTCTATTTTTAGATGTCTCTGAGACACCATCTATGGCAGTGTTTTAAAATGTGGTCAATGTACTACTTCCAACAAAATGACCCCGGGTGCTTGTTAAAAATGTAACCATTCCTCAGACATATAGAATCAGAACCTCTTAGGCTGGAGCCTGGGAAGATGCATTTTGATAAGCTCTTTAGATGATTCTTTTATACAACTACTAGTTACACCAGATACTGGCTTTTGTTTTGTTTTGGTTTTGACTCCATGTAATGTTTGCAAGTCTTATTTTCAACTTTTATTTGTTATGAAAATATTATGACTACACTAGCATGAATTTTCAGAGGAGAAAAAAAGCCTTTAATCCATCCAATAATTTATTTTATGATGTCCTTTCTAATATTTGTCCATATGCACATATAATTTTCTCATGATTATAATCACAACACAGGCACAATTTTGCACTTCTCAGTATTTTATCATAAGCTGTTTATCATTCTCTCTGCCTTCCTAAATGATCACATTTCATGTTTGTATAACATTGCTATAGGCATATATGCCATAATTAATCCTATGAAAGGGCTGGGATTGTAGTTTCTTTCAAATTGGTTTCAGTAATTTGTCCTTATAAATTTCAATGATGAGATCTCAGAGAGCTCTCTTACTGACAGACCAGGAGGGATTTTCTCTCAGCAGCCATTATTCCAGCAACATGAAGGATTTTTATGACAGAATTGTGCTGTGGTCATTTTAGATCTGTGCACTAAATAGCTAGAACAGGCAGACCCATCCCAGGAGGACTCTGGATTGAGATATGAAGGATGCTGAATGGAGCATGCGGACAGAGAAGTGCCATGTGGCAGCCCTCCCTGCCAGTGGGGGGCACCATACACACTAGTTTTCCTTTCTGCACAGTCTGTGATTTCTCCTGCCTAGTGCTTTGTATACTTCAGGTCTCAACATAGAGATCTGCTGGCTCTCTTGCAATGTCTGCTCTCCTTTTCTTTTTTGGTAACAGAACCCTAAATTTTTAGCTATGTATATGACCATTCTAAATAAAGATTTTGTGTTCTCTCTCAAAGCAGGGTGTCGCTAAGTACCTATGTTCTGGTAGTAACCTATCATGTGCAACTTCCCTAAAATATCCGTAGGCCTGGCACAGTGGCTGATGCCTGTAATCCTAGCAATCCGGGAAGCTGAGGCAGGAGGATTGCTTGAGCTTAGGAGTTTAAGACCAGCTTGTGCAAGAGCAAGACCCTGTCTCTAGTAAAAATAGAAAAACTAGCCAGACATTATAGAAGGCATCTATAGTCCCAGCTATTCAGGAGGCTGAGGCAGGAGGATGACTTGAGTCCAAGAATTTGAGCTATAAAGCCAGGGCACTCTACCCAGGGTGACAGAGTAAGGCTCTGTCTCAAAAAACAAAATAAAACAAAATATATATATATATGGCTTGGCTCCTGTAGCTTAGTGAGTAGAGTGCTGGCCACATACGCTGAGGCTGGTGGGTTCAAGCCCAGCTCGGGCCAGCTAAACAGCAACAACTGCAACCAAAAAATAGCCAGGCATTGTGGCGGGCACCTATAGTCCCAGCTACTCGGGAGGCTGAGGCAAGAGAATTGCTTAAGCCCAAAGGGTTGAAGTTGCTGTGAACTGTGATGCTATGGCACTCTACCAAGGGCAACATAGTGAGATGCTGTCTCAGAAAAATATATGTGTGTGTATATACATATATGTATGTGTGTGTGTTTATATTTACATAAAAAAAGTATATACATATATAAAATATACATATATACATATATAAAATATTACATAAAATTTTATGTATACATATATACATAAAATATGTATGTGTATACATAAAATATTTATATGTGTATATACATATTTACACAAAATGTTATATATACATATATACATAAAATATGTATATGAAATGTATATATATACATAAAATATGTATATATATATCTCCTTTAAGGGAGGAGTTATGTTCTTCTTTGCCCCTTTGCCCTTCTTGCTGACAGGAATGTGGCAGAGATGGCTGGCATCTGAGCTACCATGTTGGACCACATAGGCTCTATGCTGAAGAAGGTAGAAAAACAAGAGAAGAGCACCATACCAGTATTGGTTTACTTTCCTCAAGACTTTTATATGAGAGAAAAATAAATCTTTATCTAGCTTGATCCACTATAATTTTGTGTTCTCTGTCACACGCAGCTGAATCAAATTCTAAGTAACCCAGAATTCTTCCCCTCCTGAAAGGGTTCTTAAACCCTCAAAGACTAAGATAATTATTCCTACTTTATGTTACCATAGCACCTTTGTTTATATCTCCTGCTAGATTCTAAGCTCCTTGGGGGCCAACAAGAACCAATGTCTTCTCCTAGAAACTAGAAAAATAAATACATGTTGGCCAACAAAAGAACAGATGCAGCCCTGCACTCTCAGTGCACTGACTAATAGAATTTGCAGGCTGGCTGACTAGCAGTGCATCTCATGTCTCATTGCCCATGTGAATTACTAGGAAACTTAAAAAAGAAAAAAAGCAACACTCAGGACCTCTAGAATTTGAATACTATCTAATAGGAACTAGGAGACTATATCTTTTAAAGG
The DNA here is from genome assembly GCF_027406575.1 of Nycticebus coucang. NCBI lineage: Eukaryota > Metazoa > Chordata > Mammalia > Primates > Lorisidae > Nycticebus > Nycticebus coucang. The sequence goes on along the minus strand of NC_069796.1, from coordinate 59,467,508 downwards.
CTTCCAGGTAATTTTGAAAAAGCCATTTGGGGCTATAAGATAGCATCAGGATTTTCCTCCTGCTGGCATCCCATTTTCCTTTATTCTCTCTTCTCTATGTTACTTTATGAGCTAATAGTTCAATGCCTTTCCAAGTTCAAGCATGAGCCAATTAACTCTCTTTCAGAGTGGTTCCCAAGACATAGATAAAAGGGTGGACAAATTAGACAGCAACCTGCCTAGAAGGGTTTTTGCACTAATAAAGTATAAGCACAGAAATAATGTCATTTCTTCAAAGCACTCATTGTCATCTTCAATTATCTTGTTTATGTTTCCTTGTTTACATTTCCCCCACCAACTCCTACTGCTAGAAACTCCAAGAGAATAGAAGCATTATGTTTCTTGCATGATGTGTTATCCCTAACACTTAGCACTGTGCCTACCATGTCATAGACACTCAACAAAACATTTGTTGAATTAATTCAACAAATTGTTGATGACCTACTATGTGCCACTATATCTAATAGTTCATGTGATTATCTCACTCAGTCTTCATAACAAGCTTATAAATAAGTGTCATCATCTTTATTTAACCAATGAAAAAACTGAATATGTGAAGTGGCTTTTCCAAGGCCACCCTGCAAGTGATGGAAGAGTTAAGAAATGAACTCAAGTCTGTCTGCTCCACCCTGTCATCCTTGCTGACAAATCCCTTATTCCTTGCTGGAGTAGGATCCACCTCAGAACCACTGGAACTCTCAGATTTGATCCTTTCTTCCTCGGATAAGGACACCCTGACTGGATCCTGAACTGGCTTACGATGGAAGAAAACACAAAAAGTAGTTGCAAGATTAACAAGTCGACCAACACGTCCCTACCTGCCAGAGCACAATGGAAGACCCTACTACATTCTTCCTCTACTTGTGATAACCACCTCCCACCCCTACTTGTTACTTTGGGGTATCCTTTAGTTCTGGTATGGCTGGTCCCAACAGTGCCCCTGGTCATCATGACTGGTGCAAGGTAGGGTGACCTACCCAGAAGGCCAGTCAGAGATTTTACAAGGATTTTTCAAAGTGGGCATGCTGAGACAAATTTGCTTTCTTCATGGAAAATGGATTCTCTAAGTTAGGAGCTGCTTGTTCCATGTTCCCTGTAGTTTGGGGAAAACCCATTTTTTGTAGGAACCAATAATCCCAACACAGAGGCAAAGATAGGAAAACAGAGAGAGAACCCTGAGATTGTTTGAGTCTTTGGTTCCATTCATCCCAAGCCTTGTCTACATTGGTTCTCGGTCCAGTTAGCTAGTGGAAAGATTTTGTGTGTGTGTGTGTGTGTGTGTACTTGCGGTGGTGGGTTTTTTTTTTTTTTTCAAATCAGTCTGGGAAAACATGGGACACATAAAAAATCTCCTCATATGGTGCAAGAAGCCAGCCAACTTCTTGAATCCTATTGAATGCTTTTCATATTGCAATGTTTCCCCTTCCAGTGCACAGCATAGTGTTTAAGAATATCTATCAGCTTTGGGATTTAAGAAAGACTCCTGGTTCCATCACTTTTGGACCTATGTGACATTGAGCCATTAACGTCACCTCTCTGAACCTTGGTTTCCTCTTCTGTACAATGAGAACAATAAGGCTGGACATGGTGGCTCACACCTGTAATCCAAGCACTCTGGGACGCTGTAGCAGGAGGTTCCCTTGAATTCAGAAGTTCAAGACCAGCCTGAGCAAGGCAAGGCCCCATCTCTACCAAAAATAGAAAAACTAGCTGGGTATTGTGGCAGGCATCTGTATTCCCAGCTACTTAGGAGGCTGAGGCAGGAGGATCATTTGAACTGTGAGCTAGGTTAATGCCATGGCACTCTAGCCCAGGTGATGCTCTGTCTTAAAAAAAAAAAAAGAATAATACTAATACTAATTGTACGCACCTCATAGGATTGCTATGAGGATTAATTATTACACACAGCATTGGGTGCATATAAATACAAATGTGCTTGCCATTATTATTAGCAACAGTTGTGCCCTGATGTTTCCTTCTTGTGTTATTAGCAACAGCTCAATGCATTCCCTCTCTGCTCTACTTTACATGTCTCTGGGACAGCCATTTGGAATCCTCCAAGCTGTTAAAATAAGGCCAACCTTAAAAAAAATAATTGGAAGAAAAATAAGTGTGTCCTTTCCCAGTGTTTAGCTTCTCTCTCTCCTCAAGAGGTGATGGTACAATTTTCATGAGGATACTAGCCACTACCACTTCCTCAAATTTGGACAAAGCCTTTCAGAGAACACTTTGCTTTCTCCTTTGAGCTTCATCAAAAACACCAAGCAAAAAGGTGAGGAAACTGAGGCCCAGCCAGGCACAATTGACTTGTCCAACATCGAACAGCTCCTCTTTGCTGGAAGAGCAGAACCATGTCAGCCAGAGCAAGGTAACCCCACCTAGCTCCAACCTGGAGCGTCACACTCTCAAATGGTGCTAGCCCATGACAGTCAGTATCACAAGTCAACTTCTGACTCCAAAGTGCTGATGAATCCAGAGTCACATATCACTTGCAAAGGCTCTTACTGAGATTGGCAACAGGTCCAGGTACCCAGGTAGAAGCAATTTGAGCACAGGTCTTCTGCTCCTGATGCCTGAGGAGACAGAGATTGAGGGAGAATCTGAAGTAGATAAAGATGCTGAATATAAACAAAGATGACAAGAAAGGAAACCAATTCAGGACACTGAATTCTGCTTCCCTGAGAGGAACCTGAGAGTCAGTCTTCATAATGGTCCAGCCTTGGTTAGCTTATCAAGCCAGGAGGCAGCAAAAGCCCTGGGATGCACTCACTCCATCAGGAACAAGTCTGAACAAGCTGGAGACTGGCCATCAGATAACCAGGCATTCTGACAGTTCAGCTCTGGCCTCTGGCCAAATGTAAATCGAGAGCTCCAAGTCATCCATCATGCTTTAGCCATGCGTGAGGTTAATGCCCTATCTTTTAAAAGCACACAAAGGGCCGTTTGAGTCGGAAAGTCCCACCAAATCCTGCTGAAACACACAGCCCACATTCGGATCATCTTTCTGAACAGTGTCTTGGTTTGGAAGGCACAGCTGTTGCTGAGATCCCTGAATGCAGCCTGCTGTTCTCTGTGGAGGCCATGGTAGATTAGTGTGGTTAAGCTGCATGGCAGTGACGCCCTCCGGAATGCCCTTGCCTCCAAATAGCCAAGCCCCTGAGAGGCAGATGCTGGTTTTTGCAAAAGAATCCATATTTGCCTGCCAGTGGGCAAAGCTGAACATTGGTTTGAACTTAATGCAAGACTTTAGGAACATCCTCACCCTTCTGTGGGCCTTTCTGTTGAGTCAAGTTGGGAATAAGCTCTACTTCATACTGGAAAGTCTACTAAGGAAGGTGCACTTATCACTTCTGCCCTCTAGGAGAATAACTATAAAAGTGGCCTTCTTAGAAACGACCCTACAAGTGCAGTGTTTAGAGAATACCATGAGACATGGGCTGACGACGTAGCCAGAATTAGGGTTTTAGGCCTGAAACAGCTGTGGCTTTCAAGTTGTTTCAGGTTGAAGAAATTGAAACAACAGCTGCAGATTTATCCCTTGTCCTGGGGATAGGAGGTGATAGGTGCAAATACAATTGAGACAACTATCATGGCCATTTTCTCCTTCAGTAAATCTCATGTTAAGCCTTGGGTCCTGCAAGGTGAGATTAGTGATCCAATGTAAACTAACCAAAAAAAAAAAGGAATATGTGGAGTTAGGCACCTCTCAACCACTATAAATTTCCAAATTCAGATTAATGTTTTTGCTTAAAGATGCCCTAGACTCATAGAGCTGTATGACACCTTTAAGTTACCACATCTGCATATACATATGGAAACTGCATGGCCCTTCTATGTTGTTCCTTATTTGCATGTCCACCTGGACAGTGTTAGCTACAGAGTTCTTAATTCCTGAAATCAGACATTCCTTTGTCATCACAGAGGTGGTCCAGGCAGTCCCTAGCAATGACACAGAGCTAGCCCTCAAGATAAAGGTAATTGGCCATCTCTGACCTAGCCCATCCCTGGCATTTGATGGATAAAAAGCTGAAGGCCAGAGATGGGAATAACTTGGTCAATGTCACACAGGAATTACTGCATTTGCAGGAAGGTAACTGAAGGGCCTAGAATTCTTAGAAATGTCAAGTAAAAACTAAGTTTTTAAAAGTACTTTAAAAAATAAAGTACTTTACCTATCGTACTGTATTTGTTCTGTTTTCTAGATGGCTCAAATTTTGTTTTTCCTAACTTTTTGTCTTTTTCTTATATAAAAGCAATACTTCTCTACAGAAAAACAAGTAAATGATTCTGATTCAAGCAGCAGAGACAGACAGAAAGAAAGAAACAGGAATGAAGGAAACCAGAAAACCCACTCAAAAGCTCCGCTCACACACAAAACCATTGTTAAGTCATGGTCTATAGACCTTTTCTTTCTTTCTTTTTTTTTTTCCTTTTGCAGTTTTTGGCCAAGGCCGGGTTTGAACCTGCCACCTCCAGTATATGGGGCCGATGCCCTACTCCTTGCAGCCACAGGCGCCACCCTATAGACCTTTCCTATAAACGTGTATTGGTATCTATGTATCTGTATTTTTATATAGAAATAATTCAAGCTTCCCTGGTAGTGTGTCTGATTACTGTAAATCCTTAATAAAAATACGATTTCTAAAAATAAAACACTATTTATGGGAAAAGGGGGAAGGGAATAAACAAAGGTTGGTTAATGTGTATAAACACACAGAAGGAGTAAGTTCTAGTGTTCAACAGCATAGTATGGTGACCATAGTTAACAATAATTTATTGTATATTTCAAAATAGCTAGAAGATTTGAAACGTTCTCAATATACAGAAATGAGAAATGTTTGAGGTGATATCTATAAGTTGACCACTATAACAAACTGATCAACATACAGAGGTGGTCAACAAAAGAACAAGGCCTACAGCATTGATATGTACATGTGGTTCATGTTCTGTCTATGAAAATCAGGTTCACTTAAGGAGGTGGTCAGTGTAGGGAGGTGGTCAACCATGGAGGTTATACTGTAGTTTTATTTGATCACTATATGTTGTATGCATGTACCAAAATATCACATGTACCCCCCATACATATGCAATGGTTATGAATCAAAAAGCACTACATCCTGCGCTCAGATGTTTATAGCAGCACAATTCACAAACACAAAGACATGGAAACAACCAAAGGGCCCACCAATACATGAATGGATTAATAAAATGTAGTATATGCATTGTACTCAGTCATAAAAAATGGTGAACTAGTATCTTTTTGGATAACCTGGAGGGACCTGGAAACCATTCTTCTAAGTGAAATATCACAAGAATGGAGAAACAAACAAGACGTGTACTCAATACCAAATTGGAACTAATTACTTAATACTTAACGTGCACAAATGGAGGTAAATCTCAATGAAAATCAAGCAAGGGGCGACACGTGTGGCTCAAAGGAGTAGGGTGTCGGCCCCATATGCCAGAGGTGGTGGGTTCAAACCTAGTCTTGGCCAAAAAAAAAAGATGGGTAAATTCACACTTATTGAGTACAATGCATACTATACTTATGTGTGAAACTTTGATTCAATCTGTAAAAAAATGAAGTACATAAATAAAACATACCCCCAAACATTCTGAAATAAATTTAAGAAAAGAAAGAAAACCAACTCCCCTCCCAAAATAACAAACTGCTACATAATGTCATACTCTTCAAGTGGACCCACACTGTATATATTGTTTTGTGACCTGCTTCTTATAAATGTTCATAAATTAGAAAGTTTAAATATTCATTTAAGGCCCATCAACTCAGGAATGGATTAACAAGCCATGGTATATGTATACCATGGAATACTGTTCAGCCATAAAAAAGATGGAGACTCTACATCTTTTGTATTAACCTGGATGGAATTGAAACACAATTTTTTTTTTTTTTTGGACACAGAGTCTCACTTTGTCTCCCTTGGTAGAGTGCCATAGCATCATAGCTCACAGCAACCTCAAACTCTTCCACTCAAGTGATTCTCTTTGTCTTAGCCTCCCGAGTAGCTGGGACTACAGGTGCCCACCACAATGCCTGGCTATTTTTTAGAGATGGGAGGGGTCTCACTCTGGCTCAGGCTGGTCTCGAATCTATGAGCTCAGGCGATACCCACCTCAGCCTCCCAGAGTGCTAGGATTATAAGCATGAGCCATTGTGCCCAGCCTATGAAACACATTCTTCTCAGTAAAGCAACACAAGAATGGAAAAGCAAATAACCAATGTACCCAATACTAATATGAAGCCAATAGATGATCTAATTCATTCCCACATAGAAGTAAAACTCAATTCAACTCAAGCTAGAGGGAGGGGAAACAAGGCACAGTGCAGGGGTGCATGGCACACCTTTTGGGTGCAGAACACCACTAAAAGGTGGACTCTACCTAACAAATTCAAATATTGTGACCTGGTTGTTTATACCCTCACATTAACCTGAAATAAAATAAATAAATAAATATGCATTTAACTTCTGTTGTTAGACATTTAGACTGTTTTGCTACTTGAAGTAATCTCCAAGCTAAATCTTTGCTCACCAACTTAATTGTTTTCTTAAGAAAATTTCTAGCAGGAAATCTGGGTCAAAGGGCAAACACATTTTAAGGACTTTTGACACATATCGACAAATTGCTCTTCAATAAATCTCAAAGCCAAGGGCCAGAAGTATGTGAAAAATGGAAGTAAAATTTTTTTAGCAGCTTCTACAACACAGGGATTATCACTATTGTTCTTTCATTCTCTAATCTGTATGCTTTGTGTAGCCAGAGTGTAGGATTCTCAAAGGCTAGGAGGTATAAGTGAATGCATAGCAACAACAACATAACAATAATAATGAATTTGCTGAAAATTTGGGAAATTTTCAAGTGGCAGATGCCAGGCTTTAGAAGTACCACAGCCCATTTTGTAGAGGAAAATCAGAAGGGTTGAGAAACCTACCTGCTGCTTGGGTAAGTCTGACAAGAACCTGCAAGGTAACTCCTTTACTGTGCTGTCTTCATGCAATCAGTGCAATTAATATTAATACATAGACTGATTTATTAACTTTTTTTCTGGTAGAACAGACACCAGTCACTCAGAAGGAAGCAGCCATAAAAATGGGTTAAAAATGCAGCTGAGTTCCCCCAGTCCTGACTTGAATCATCCCAAAGGATTTCAGCAATGTTAAGCTGGGTTTGAGGGTTTGACCTTAGGTAGTATTTTTATTAAGGATTTCTTATGACTGAGAACTCTAAGAAGGAAGCTGGAATTATTCTGTATAAAAATACAGCCATCTAAGATTTTCAGTGGCATTTCCTTTTTATAGTGTTTGGTGCTAATAATAGCCCCAAACTTCTCAACCCAACTTTCCAGCTTTTTAAAAGAACAGTACTTCTGAGAATGTCTGACTGCCATGAATGGCAGGATTTATTCTAAGCAGTTTCCTGTGGCTTCACTGAAGGAGAAGGGAAGAGACTTGCCCTCTGTGTGCCATGAGACTGGAAGCCTAAGGCAGTAGGGGCAGGTGAGGCTGGAGGAGGAGAGAGGACATGAGGTTTATGATGAAGACCTCAGGACCAAGTCAGACTATCTGTCCTGGGTGCCAGGCCCTTTTTCTATATTGTCATTCTTTCTGCAGCCCTGCCCTTGCCAGGCCAACACTCCATTTCTAACAGGAGACCCAACAAGTGATTGGCTAACCTCTAAAGGACATGCATGAAAGGTCTCGGCAGAGCAGAGTGTGATTTTTACAAAGGAATCTGTTCCCTGAAGGTGTCTTGTTCTTTCTTACTCATATGTTTTTGCCACATCGTATCTGTCTACGCATGCAGGCCCCCTTCCTGATACAATTCACCATGTTTAAAAACTTTTTTTTTTCTTCCTAGCACTCTGAGAGGCCAAGATGAGAGGATCACTTGAGCTCACAGGCTCAAGATCAGCCTGAGCAAGAGCAAGACCCCATCTCTAAAAAAATAGCTGGGCACTGTGGCTGGTACCTATAGTCCCAGCTCTTGGGAGGCTGAGACAACAGGATCTCGTAAGCCCAAGAGTTTGAGGTTAGTGTGAGCTATGACACCACCACACTCTACTGAGGGCAACAAAGGGAGACTCTGTCTCAAAACAAAACAAAACAAACAAACCCCACCCTTTTTTTTTTGTGACAGAGTCTCAAGCTGTTGCCCTGGGTAGAGGGCCGTGATGTCAAAGCTCACAGCAACCTCCAACTCTTGGGGGGATCAAACAATCCTCTTGTCTCAGATTTTCTAATTTTAGTAGAGACGAGGTCTTGCTTTTGATCAGGCTGGTCTTGAACTCATGAGTTCAAGCTATCCACTCTCCTTGGCCTCCCAGAGTGCTAGGATTATAAACGTGAGCCACAGCTCCCAGCCTAGGCTATTATTATCATTATTATTATTACTATTTTTGGACACAGAGTCTCACTTTGTCACCTTCCATAGAGTGCTGTGTGTGGCCTCATAGCTCGCAGCAACCTCAAACTCTTGGGCTTAAACAATTCTTTTGCCTCAGCCTCTCAAGTAGCTGGGACTACAGGTGCCAGCCCCAACGCCCGGCTATTTTTTTGTTTTTTATACTTTATACACTTTGGCTCAGGCTGGTCTCAAAAATGTGAGCTCAGGCAATCCACCCCTCTCGGCCTCCCAGAGTCCTCGGATTACAGGCATGTGCTACCATGCCCAACCTCCTTTTTTTTTTTTTTTTTTGAGGCAGGATCTTGCTTTGCTTCCTGGGCTGGAGTACACTGGAAATAGATCACAGCAACCTCAAACTCCTGTGCTTGTGATCATCCTGCCTCAGCCTCCCAAGTAGCTGAGGCTACAGGTGCCACCACTACACCTGGCTTATTTTTCTATTTTGTGTAAAGATGGGATCTCGCTATGTTACTCAGGCTGGTCTCGAACTCCTAGCCTCAAGTCATCCTTCTGCCTCAGTCTCCCCAAACGCTAGGATTACAGGCGTGAGTCACAGTGTTGGTGCCACCCCCACCCCCTTTTATATGTATATTCAGTTTTCTGGTACCATTTGATTGGTTCATTATTTTTCTATTGACTTATCTAGGCGTTTCTGGCAAATATCAACTGACCACATATGACTTACTTCTGGTTTTGCTACTCACTAGCTTTGGACCTTGGATAAACATGTAGCATCTCTGAGGTTCCATTTTCTCACCTGTAAAATGGGATAATAGTACCTAACGTGTCAAAGCTTTGCCACCATTCTTGGCACAGTCCCTACTGTGAACTGTTACTACTCCTGATCTGAATGCTATTATCAATTATCTTTAAAAATCTATTTTCCATTACAAGGCACTTTCAACTATATCATTTGCTATGGTCTTGTCCTGGTCTTCCATCTCAGGCTAAAAATCTGATCTGTACTCAGCAGGTATTGTGGGTGGAGATGTAATTTTCCTGAGGGCAGGGGCTGTGTTTCACTCTTCTCTGTATTCTCTTCCAGTACCTACCTGGTGCCTGGATGCACATTCTACAGGCTCAATGTTCATGTGTTTTCATTTAGGGGTCAAGAATTTGTCTTAATTCTTCTTAAAATGAGTTATCTTCCCGGTCAGTTCTTCCTCTTTTCTTTCTGTCTGCAAAGATCTCATTGGTGCTGACTTAACTTCACTGAGGCTCACAGCCACACTCCCTGCCCAGCTTACTTCCATCTTCCCTGTGTTTTCCAACACCCTCACACACATTATATCTAAAGCCACACTCATCAGCAGTATCTGAGTCAAAGCTCTTTTGGTTGCAAGAAGCAGAAACTCACTCAAGCAGTATTTTTTTAAAAGCTCTGGGGGAGTCTTACACCAAGGATGGGTTGGGGTGTAGTTGGGGCTTGCAGGATGGCTTGCTCAGGACTAGAGTGACCAAGGAGAGCTTCACAGATTAATGGCATTTGAAATGAAGTCTGGCTGTATATAAAAAGGTGAGCATGGTATGAAAGGTCTTTTTCAGTGGATAGTACTGCTTGTATAAAGACAAGAAAGAAATGTGCAAATCATGCTCAAATATTGCTTGGCACTGTGGTTATTTAAGTGGCTCACTTAATACGATGAGCCACTTCGGTGGCTCACACCTGTAATCCTAGAATTCTGAGAGGCTGAGGCAGGTATATTGCTTTAGCTCAGGAGTTTGAGACCACCCTGAGCAAGAGCATGACTTGTCTCTACTTAAAATAGAAAAACTAGCCAGGCATTGCCTGTAGTCCCAGCTACTCAGGAAGCTGAGGCAGGAGGTTTGCTTGAAACCAAGAGTTTGAGGTTGCTGTGAGCTGTGATGATACCAAGGCATTCTACCCAGGGAGACAGAGTGAAACTATGTCTCAAAAAAAAAAATAGAAGAAGAAGGCAGCCCTTCTTCTTAACTGGATGATGAATATGAACTTGATCTTATATTTCTTCACCTTGCCTTATAAGAAAACAATAAAGATTATACTATCATCATCATCATCACCACTATCACTACAACTGCTCATGGAACATTCATAATATGCCAAGTACAGTGCTAAGTTCTTTAATATATTTTTTTCTAATCCCCAAGAGCACCTTTGAAATTTTATAGCTGAGGAATTAGAGGGTCAGAGAGGTGTGTGCTTTAACTTGACCAAAGTGATTAATTAAAAGGCACAAGGATGAGACTGGAAACAAACCCAACCCTGCCTGGTCCTAAAATCCCTTGATGTTGACTCTGCTTATTTGTTGAATAAAAAAGGCTCCATGTGATTGGTAATGGAAATTTCCCCACAGTCATCTGTAACTACTAAATGTTTTTTTTTTAGAGACAGAGTCTCACTGTACCGCCCTCAGTAGAGTGCCGTGGCGTCACATGGCTCACAGCAACCTCCAGCTCTTGTGCTTACGCGATTTTCTTGCCTCAGCCTCAAAGCAGCTGGGACTACAGGCGCCCGCCACAACGCCCAGCTATTTTTTTTGTTTTGTTTTTGCAGTTTGGCCGGGGCTGAGTTTGAACCCGCCACCCTCGGCATATGGGGCCGGCGCCCTACTCACTGAATAGACGCCGCCCAACTACTAAATGTTAAAAGTTCCCAAACTGAATAAACTTAATGATGACTTTGTCTATCACAAAGGTTTCTAGCTCCTTGAGAAAGACAGAAAATCATTGTTTCTTCTGACAAGCTCTTCTTCTTCTTTTGACAAGCCCTTCTTCTAATGAGATCTTAATCCTTAAACCTTGCAGGAATATTGACACCGGGAGGAAGTCATTGCTTAGCCCCAGTTAGTATTGCTGATCTTTAGGCAAATCCCTCATTTTGAAGTTATTTTGTGGGCTTGGCTTTTTATTTAGAGATCTTTGGTTACAGAGAACACATGTGAAGAGCTTTGCAACTGATACTGATCAATGAGCTTCATGAGGTGGGAAGGAAATGATGGGCATAAGTGGTCCTTGGAGATCCTCCCTGAGCCGAATGTGCTTTCAAGGTAGCTACAACTGTGGCTTTTTTATCTCTGGGTGTCTGTGCCTTTTACTATTCCTTGTTTTAAATCCATGTCTTTATTCAAAGGAAAAGACTACCTTGTGCATTCGTTGCACTCTCTTTGAAATGGAATTGTTTGGGCCATCAAAGAAAACCTTCTGATCTCCAGTCTCTGAATCATGGTCCCCATATGCCATTGAAATCACTCACAATCTGTAAAAGAGGATGTGGGGTTCCTGGCCCAGGAAGCAGCGTGAATCACTGACAGTGCCTGGGGCATTAAATCCCCTGTACTTCTCCTCTGTCCTAAGCATGGCCTCTCACTGCCTACTCTGTCCATTTGTCTAACACACACACTCACAAATATGGGTCTGAGTTGATTCCTAGCCAATGGCTGTTTGCATGTATGACTCTTTGCTGTTTGCAAGCATTTTGAATCATTTCTTGGTATCAGCATCTGTTCATTTAGTAAATACGCACTTTGTAATGGAACTATAGTGCCAGACATCAAGGCTGTGGTGATACCAAGAGTCATGCAGTCCTGGTCACTGCCATGATAGAGCTAGCCGTTTAGGGCAGTGGTTTTTGGTCTTGATTTTGTTTTTACACAATTCAGTGAAATTCCATTGAATTGTCATTTAAAATGCTTTTTTTTTTTTCTTTTTTTTTTTGAGACAGAGCCTCAAGCTGTCGCCCTGGGTGCAGTGCCATGGCATCACAGCTCACAGCAACCTCCAACTCCTGGGCTCAAGCGATTCTCCTGTAGCTGTGACTACAGGCACCTGCCACAATGCCCGGCTATTTTTTGGTTGCAGCCGTCATTCTTGTTTGGCGGGCCCCGGCTGGATTCGAATCCACCAGCTCAGTTGTATGTGGCTGGTACCTTAGCCGCTTGAGCCACGGGCGCCGAGCCTAAAATGCATTTCTTACCAAGAGGATCACGGTCATAGAACATTTGAAACATTGGTTTAATGGAGGCTATTGTCAAAGGCCTCAAATCCATCCTCTGTCCTCCTCTCAGCCACAGCACAGCCACAGAGTCCAGTGCAGGAGATAGCACTGCTATTGCCATTCTTGCTTGTGATGGTATTTGTCAGGCACAGTACTATGCTGGAAAAGCAAGGTGATCAAACACACTTGTCCTTTCCTTCTTTCTTCTGGGGCTCCCCATTGCCCGAGGGATGAAGGCTGAACACCTTGACCTAATGCAGAAGCCGCTTCTAGAGTTGGTCTCTGTCCATGTCTCTGGATTTTTCCCCCACTGCTTACACTCCCTCCTCATCCCCAGACCCCCTCCTGACCCTCGCTTCCTGAAAACATCTTCTCAGTTTTGAACACTCAAGTATCACTTTCTCTGTGCCTTTGTGGTGTTCCTCCTCCAGCAAAACTAACTGCTTCTTGCTTGGTCTCCCACAATCATCTTTTTTATTCCTCTTTTTCTTAGGGTCCTAGTGCCTTTTTGCCCCCTTCCCACTTGCCACCTGGTACTGATGACAGGCAGAGCTTATAGGGAAGGCTCATGATCTTGGCCTAGGAACCCACATTCTGTTGTTTATAATTGGTCAAAGGATGATGTATAACCCAAGCAAGGCCAGTCACAGTCCATGAGTCCATATCTTTCTCTTCTGTATTAAGGTGGTTTGAGTTGGGTCTTTAAAGGATGTTGAACACACAGTCTCTAACTTAATTGTAGTCTTATTGGCCTACAGCCTGTTTTCTCTTGTCATGCTATAAATTCCTTCAACATAGGGACTATTCTTTGATTTAAAAAATACAGTTGTATGAATTTCTATGTGTATAAAAGTAATATGTTTTCTCTGTAGGAAATCTGTGGGCAATTTCTCTGTAGAAAGTTTAAAAACACACACGCAAAAATTGTTAAACACTTGTAGTCCTCCCTTCCCCTGAAATCATTTTTAACGGTCTTTGTACAATGCAAATAAATACACACAACATTCACATTCACACATCTAGGGTATAATTGAGCATATGACTTCATAACTCATTTAGTAATGAGTTTATAACTCACTTAAAGTCTCTTGTGAAAACTGTCCCATGTTATTGGGTATCTTCCACATGACCTTTTTATAGCCGTCTATTATTCTGTCACGTGTAGGAAATGTGTCATCATCTACTTATCAAAACTTTATTAGTAATGTAGGTGGTTTCTGGCCAGGGATGGTGGCTCATACCTGTAATCCTGGCACTTTAGGATGTCATAGGAGGATGATCACTTGAGGCCAAGAGTTTGAGACCAGCCAGAGCAAGAGTGAGACCCCCACCACTACTAAAAATAGAAAAATTAGCTAGTGATGGTGATGCGTGTCTATGGGTCCCAACTACTCCAAAGGCTGAAGCAGGAGGCTCGCTTGAGCCCAGATGTTGGAGACTGCAGTGAGCTATAATGATGCCACCGTACTCTAGCCCAGGTGACAGAGAGACTCTGTCTCAAAAAAAAAAGAAAGGTAGTTTCTATTTATCACTATTATGAAAATGCTTGGCACTGAAAAGAATTATCTTTTTGTCAAATTATGTTGGATCAGTAAGATATCTATATGGTAGCATATTAGTAATTTATTGCTGTATAACAATATTACCACAAACTTGCATCTTAACACGATACATACTTATTAAATTCTAGTTTCTATAGACAAGTGTTAGGGCATAGTTTAACTGTGTCCTCTGCCTCAGAGCCTCACAAAGCTTTAGTGAAGGTGTTGGCCAGGATTACAGTCTCATCTGAGGCTGGATGAGGGAAGGATATACTTCAAACTCATGTGGTTATTAGCAGAATTATAGTCCTTTCCGACTGCCAGAGGGCCTCAGTTTTTTCCTGGCTATTGGGTTGAAGCTGCCCTCACCTGCTTGCCAGATGGCCCTCTCCATGGAGTAACTCATACAAGGCAGCCTGCTTCTTAAAAGCCAACAAGGGAGGGAGAGAATTCTTCTAAGTCAGGTGTTATAATCTTATGTAACATTATCATATACTATACACATAATCATATATATCCTGTCACCTTTTCTGTATTCTGTCAGTTAGAAGAAAGTCAGAGGTCCTACCACACTCAAAAGAAGGCGATCACAGAAGAACATAAACACCAGAGTGGGAATCACAGAGATTGCCTTAGAATCTACCTGTTTCAGCAAATTCCCAGACTTTACTCAAACATGGCACCTTTAACTAAGTCTCAATTTTTTCATGGCACTCCTCAGCCAAAAGAAACAACTTAATAAATGTTTATATCCTAACAAATTCATAATGTTTGAGAGAAATAAAACACATAAATTGAAAGAGAAAAATAATGTTATTTTATTATTAAACAACCACAAGACTCACTAATGGACTTGTGCTCCTATTGGACATTGTGTGTCTTCTCAGGCCTTGGAAACAGGTTGAACACCATCATCCTCACTTTTTATCACAGCAACCTAGAAAAACCCAGCTTTGCAAAAATATGATGTTACCAAAGGGAATGTAGTATGATTTAATGTTGCAACTGTGAACTGTTTCAAAACAGTTTATGTGGTATCCAGCGATGTCATTGCACCTCCCTCACAAAGGTGAGAAAGGTTCCATCACGGCACCTCTGTGAGTTGACTGCTGTGCCCAGGGTGACTTGGTGCACCGTTAGGGAATCATCATCATATAGAAAAAATTATCTTGATCTCTGCTTCCCACCACAAAACTATGTCATAAATTAAAATAAATTCAGATAGGTTATAGGTCTAGATATAAAATGAAAACAGTAAAGCTTTTTAAGGAAAACATAGAAAACAATTTTCTGATCCTGGGTTAGGAAACAATTTCTTAAACAGGACTTGAACAGTGCTAACCATATACAAAGATAAATTCTACCATAGTAGCGTCTCTACTTAATGTAAGAATAACATTAATTTCTTTTTAACCAAAGAGAGTAAAAAGGCCCCCTGTAAAAAAGGAAGTCTTTTCATACATATATCTGACCAAAGGCTTGAAGTTAAGATGTTTAAAAAACTCCTGCAAATGAATAAGAAAAAAAGAAAAACAGATTACCCATTAGAAAAATGGGAAACAGACTTGAACAGTCTGCTCAGAAAAGAGGATGTCCAACAGCCACTAAAGAGATGATGCAGTTTTCATTTACCATCTCATTAATCATCAGGGAAATGAAAATTGAAACCATAAATCAAAACCAACACCCACCCACCAGATGGCTAAAACTGAAAAAAAAAAAAAAAAATGGAAAAACCAAGTGTTACTGTTTCTGGAGAAACCAGAATACTCTTACAAAATTGGTGAGGGCATAACCCTCACCAATTGGTACAACCATTTTCTTAAAGTGTTTAGCAATATCTTCTAAAGCTGATTGTCTACCATAATCCAGCAATGTCACTCCTAGGTATGCAGATATATGTTAACCAGAAGAATGTTCACAATACTTATTATAATAGTCTTAATCTGGAAGCAACCCAAATGTCCATAAATAGTGGAATAGATAAATACATTGTGGTATGTTCTCATAATGGAATAGTACATAGAATAAACAATCTACAACTACTTAAACAACATAGTAAAATCTCACAAACACAAGACTAAACAAAAGAAGCCAGGACCTTCCCACATCCCCTTTCTCAAAATTACATGCTGTGTAATTGCATTTATATAAAACAAAAAGAGGCAAGGCTGGGCATGGTGGCTCACACCAGAAATCCTAGCACTCTGGGAAGGTAAGGTAGGTGTATTTCTTGAGCTCAGGAGTTGGAGACTAGCCTTAGCAAGAGTAAGACCCAGTTTCTATTAAAAATAGAAAAACTAGCTAGGTGTGATGGTGGGTGCCTATAGTCCCAGCTACTCAGGAGGCTGAGGCAAAGGATCTCTTGAGCCCAAGAGTTTGAGGTTACTATGAGCTATGTTAACTCCACCACACTCTATCCTGGGTGGCAGAGTGAGACTCTGTCTCAAAAAAATCAAAAAATGAAAGAGGCAAAATTAATTTATACTGTTAGAAGTCAGACTAATATTACCCTAAATGAGACTAGAAGGGAACAAAAGGGAACTTCTGGTATGCAGTTCTCTTTCATGATCTAAGTATCAATAATATGGGCGTGTTCAGGTTGAAAAACAGTGGAGCTATATACTATGGCATGTGCACTTGTATGTGTTATACTTCAGCGAGAGTTGAAAAAATAAACAATGCTGCAATGAACATTCTTATAGCTACATCTTTGCCCACATCCTTGCTATTTTCTCTTGACCGAATTTCTAGAGGTGGAATTGTTGAATCAATGGTTTGGGCATTTTTACAGCTTTTACTACATCTTGCCAATTTTGGGGGGACTGCTTTTGTTTATCTTTGTCTCTTTGTGCCCAGCACTGTGCCACTGCTTAGTAGATGTTTCTTGAATGGATGAATAAGTGAAGGCCTTCTTTCAGGTCTGGAATGAATGAATGCCTTTCAAGCCTAAAAGCAGTTGCTATCTTCTCTGCCTGGAACTCTCTTCCTTCTGTTCTTCATACTTTCTGACTCTCACTCAACCCAAGTTTCCCCCCCATGCTATCTAAAGTAGATTTCCTTTCTTGTTCTTTCTTTTTGAACCTATTGTTTACAAATTCTGTGTATAATTATTACATTTTCTGTATCTGTGTATTTGCCCACTTGCTTATTGTCATCCTCTCTGTTGACCCTTAAAGACCAGAAAGATAGGAGTGACACTCTCATAATCCCAGCACCTAGAACCATGCACACTGTGGGTAGGATGGAGGAAGCCTTGCATTAGTGAGATGTTTTCAGCTGCAAGTGACAGACCTCTAATACAGACTAGCCTAAGCAAAAAAGAAAATCCTTGCCTCATGTAGTTGAGAAGTTGAAGGAGCAAGTTGACCTCAGGCATGGCTGGACCCAGAGGTTCAGATGATATTATTAGGACCGTCTCTCTCTTTTACTCTATCTCTTGCCACAGTTTGAGTTCATTTTTAGAAGATGTCTTTCTTGACATGGTAACTAGAAGACCGCTCATAGCCCCAAATTACATTGTTTACCATCTCAGAGGAAAAGGAATCAACTTCTTTATAAGGCTGTCAAGAGTCTTGGGGAGGGTGCTCATTGGTCCAGCACAGGACCACTGAACCAAGAACAATGGGTATAGGGATTCAGTTCTACACCCAGGCCTTGGTTCCTTGGCTACCCCTGAGTAGTGGGTAAATGACAGTGGAAAGTCCACCCCACCCACTACAAGAGCAGATGTGACCAGGTAAAAGGCCACCAGGAACTTACTCATATGCCTAATACTCACTCCAGCTTACCACTCAGCCAGCTGCAGGGACTCAGCTCTCTCACTGGGTGTGTGCAGATGTTAACCTAAAACCAGGCAGCTGAGACCTACAAGTAATTGAGCTATTTTCCAGCTAAGTTAGGCCAGCTGAAATTAAGTGCTTTCTGGAAACTTGATTACTATTTTTAATTGGGCAGGATATTGTTGGGTTTTTCCTGAATGCCTTTGCCTTCTGCAATTTATTTGGCGTTTGGACAAAAGTCTGTCCATTGTAACAAACTTAACTGTGGAGTTCAAATGTAACATTTTCTTCCTTCCCAATCCTTATCCTCAAATGGATCTGTTTATACAGTTTTCTTGATCTGTTGAAAGATCATACCTCCACTCTTCCCATTTTATCCAGATTTAACCTTCCTTGTCCTTCTTCAACCAGATCAATTCAAAGTTGACTGAGCTAACTGAAAAACGGAATTTTCGCATTGGTATGCAGGAGTATGCCAGATACATAAACTCATTGGCAGCCTTAGTATTCATTGCCTTGCAGGTTCACCACTTTAAATTTCTAATTTGGCTGCCTTTTCAGGGATTGTCCATGACCTTGAAGAAGTCAATTTTCTCTTTCTGGACCTTTTGTAGCCCTAGCTACAAAATGAAATAATTAACTTATCTGCAGAACAAGATGGTTTCTGAAATGCCCCCTGATCTCTGATCCTGGAATTACTTTTTCCTATCCTTACAAATGAGGTGATAAGAGGGTCACCTTTAAGTGTAGATTCCAAAATTGTGGTAGCTGCAGGACAGCTACATGATATGTGGTTTCTAACAAAATGAAAATATGGGATCCCTTCTCTAAAAATTAAGAATTTTAGGATGGCAATACCAGAGCACTGAACCAAGTGTGGGGGCTCTTCTGACAGTGGGACTCCATGCAATTGCCATGGTTACACTTCTGGGAAGCCAGCTTTGGGTGCCTGAGCTGATCAGATAGGATTCAGGGACCCTCTGTGCTCATGCCCCTTCTCAAAGCCTGCATTATGTCACCACTATCTTGCCGGGATAGCAAAATCAATTGCCTACAAAATAAGTAAGTGAAAGAGGCTACGGGTGACAAAACAGAGAATATTCCCCCTAAAAGGAACAGCTAATGCTGAGCTGCAGCCAATTGTCACCATGGGGAATTTAATTTTTGAAGAGAAGTCAGAATCAGGATTTAAAAAAAAAAAAAAAAAAGTCCGATATTTGAATGTTGGCAGCTATTAAGAAAAATTATCCAAAACTTGGAAATCAGACAAAAAGGTGACTATAATTCCTTTCAATGGCATCCAAGAACAGTGGTTCTCAAAGTGTGGTGTCTGCCCCGAACTTGTTGAATCAGATATTTCAGGGTTGAATAGCAACCAGTACTCTGCTCCAAAGGGAGCCCTCCAGGTAATTCTAATTTAAGCTTAAGTTTAAGAATCACTGCCCTTAAACACTGTCTTTTCTGTTCAGGGCATGGTCTTATTCCAGGGAAACCAGGATTGTTTGACTACTGTTTACTATTTATTATTAATTAGGGTCCCGATATTTTATAACTCTGTAAAGTTGTCAACTTATAGTAAAATCAGTGCAGTGAAATGCCAGTGATTCTTTTTTGTCTAATAGAGCTGTAAATGATTTCTGTCTGGTAGACAAGATAACCCCAAAGAATGTGGTTTTATTGCCTTGTTGGTCATTAACTAGTTTTAGATCTTAATCTTATTTTAGGGTTTCTTTTCTCCAGTTCTTCTTGTCCTCTTCTTGGTGGTTCTCAAATTAATTAATTTAATTAAATTTGACAAATGCTCATTCTGTATATTTTTTCCCTTTAAGACAGGTTCTTGCTCTGTTGCCCAGGCTAGAGTGCAGTGGTTCATCATAACTCACTCCAACCTCAAACTCTCGGGCTGGAGTGATTTTCCTACCTCAGCTTCCTGAGTAGCTGGAACTACAGGCACCCACCATATGGCAGGCCATTTAATTTATTTATTTTTTTTAGAGATGGGGTCTTACTCTTGTTTATGCTGGTCTTGAACTCTTTGCCTCAAGCAATTCTTTTCCTCAGTCTCCCAAAGTGCTAGAATTACAGGCATGAGTCACAGGACCCATCCTCACTATGTATTTTTATGATAATTGTATTTTTAACAATTTTAAAATTTTTCTTTGAGGTGCTCACTTCGGCAGCACATATACTAAAATTGGAACGATACAGAGAAGATTAGCATGGCCCCTGCGCAAGGATGACATGCAAATTCGTGAAGTGTTCCATATTTAAAAAAAAAAAATTTTTTTCTTTGAGGTTACTACAATTCAAATTAGTTGTAAAACACTGAGTTAGCCAATTTCGGCTCCTATTCTTAACTTCACCTTCCACTCCCTCCCTCTGATCACATGGGGCTATTTACCTTTTGCTTCCTATCTCTGTGCCTTTGTTCCTGGGAACTTTCTTCTTTCAAGGATCTACTTAAAATACCCTCCTTGATGAAACCTTTTGCAATCCTTGTTTATACTCAATCTCCTTTTTCTAGGTTTTCTTAACTCTCAACTTCCATTCCAGGAAAACACTTGTTTTCTCTTGCCATATATAAAACCAGGCTTTATCGACTACTTCCTAACAGGGCTTTTCAAACTTTAATTTGCAAAATCACCCTGGTATTTTGGGATTTTGTTTAAATGCAGCAGCTTCTAATCCAGGAGGTCTGGGGCGGGGCCTGAGATTCTGCATTTCACTGTGTGTGTGTGTGTGTGTGTAAAAATAGGTTCTCACTATGTTTCCCAGGCTGGTCTCAAACTCCTGGCTTCAAGTGATTCCCCCTGCTTCAGCCTCCCAAAGTGCTGAACTACAGGTGTGAGTCACAGCACCCTGCCTGTGTATTTCTAACAGGCCCCCAGGTTATGCTGAGGCTGTGAGTCTATGGACCCATTAGCTTTGGCTAATGGAGCTCTAGAAGACAGAGGCTCTTATCTAGGCATCTCTGTTTCCAGGACAAGTCCCAGGGCTTTGCAAATAGCTGAATGAAAAAGTCACAGACCCAGAAGTCTCTCAGATGTGGCCACAAATGCAGAATGTTGTTGTTATGAGACCTCTATCCCCACTTTACCCTGATGTTATAAAACACCCACGTGAGGATTCTGCCTTTCTTTTTTTCTCTAGGACTGGTGTCCTGGCTGTGTGACTTAGGGGGAGTTGTTCACCGCCTAGAATGTCAATTTCCTCTTCTGTGAAATGGGATCACTAGCTCCCAGTTCACGTAGCTTTTAGAATGAACCAAATAAGATAATTAAGTGACATGTTTCTGGAAAAGTTTGGTGTAATCTCTGAATCCCACCAAGGCTTTATCAGGAAAGGAAAAAAAAAACTTTGGGGGGAAGGTTGCTGGTAGTTGGGGAAGGGAAACAGCTGCAGGAAGCTGGCTCCTATGATACATTTTGCACCATTATCTCTGTAAAAATATTTGACTTCCGGTCTGCAGTCCTGTATGTAAGGAGCTTAGAAATCACCTCTCTATCTAAACAAGTAAAAAGCTTAGGAAACTGAAAAATCAGCAACTCTTATTGGGTTCATCAGAGAGGTGAGGGTTACATAGCAAACTGGAGAGACAGGCAGGTACAGAGAATCACAACTTACCCAAGCAGAAGCCCACCCACAGAACCTCCTGGGAACCAGCGGGTGTAAGAAAACCTGAACTATGATTGACAAACTGCTAAAGTACAATGTGGGCATATTGGAGAGTTAAAATCTTTAGTGGGGACCCAGTCATAGGGGACCCCCACACTTTGGTGAGTTTTACCCTTAGGAACTCTGCTAGGTCTTCACAGTGATTATCAGAGAAAAATCCTCTGTACCCTGGGAAGAGAAGGACCAAAGAAACCATTTTAGAAATGAGCATTTTGTTCATTTTTTTTTTTTTTTTTTTGAAACAGAGTCTCACTCTGTTGCCCTCAGAGGCAACATACTGAGGCCTCATAGCTTGGAGTAACCTAGTAACCTCCTCCTAAATCCAGCTGAAGCTTAATCTCTGATGTGGCAGTATTAAGAGATGGGGCCTTTAAGAGGTGATTGGGATATGAGGGCTTGACCCTCATAAATGGATTAATCTATTCATTGATTAATAAATTCATGTATTGAAGGGTTAATGGGTTATCATGGGAATGGGACTGGTAGCTTTTTTTTTTTTTTATTGTTGGGGATTCATTGAGGGTACAATAAGCCAGTTACACTGATTGCAATTGTTAGGTAAAGTCCCTCTTGCAATCATGTCTTGCCCCCATAAAATGTGACACGCACTAAGGCCCCACCCTCCTCCCTCCATCCCTCTTTCTGCTTCCCCCCCCCAACCTTAATTGTCATTAATTGTCCTCATATCAAGATTGAGTACATAGGATTCATGCTTCTCCATTTTTGTGATGCTTTACTAAGAATAATGTCTTCCACGTCCATCCAGGTTAATACGAAGGATGTAAAGTCTCCATTTTTTTTAATGGCTGAATAGTATTCCATGGTATACATATACCATAGCTTGTTAATCCATTCCTGGGTTGGTGGGCATTTAGGCTGTTTCCACATTTTGGCAACGGTAAATTGAGCTGCAATAAACAGTCTAGAACAAGTGTCCTTATGATAAAAGGATTTTTTTCCTTCTGGGTAGATGCCCAGGATGGGATTGCAGGATCGAATGGGAGGTCTAGGTTGAGTGCTTTGAGGTTTCTCCATACTTCCTTCCAGAAAGGTTGTACTAGTTTGCAGTCCCACCAGCAGTGTAAAAGTGTTCCCTTCTCTCCACATCCACGCCAGCATCTGCAGTTTTGAGATTTTGTGATGTGGGCCATTCTCACTGGGGTTAGATGATATCTCAGGGTTGTTTTGATTTGCATTTCTCTAATATATAGAGATGATGAACATTTTTTCATGTGTTTGTTAGCCATTCGTCTGTGGTCTTTAGAGAAAGTTCTATTCATGTCTCTTGCCCATTGATATAAGGGATTGTTGGCTTTTTTCATGTGGATTAATTTGAGTTCTCTATAGATCCTGGTTATCAAGCTTTTGTCTGATTGAAAATATGCAAATATCCTTTCCCATTGTGTAGGCTGTCTCTTTGCTTTGGATATTGTCTCCTTAGCTGTACAGAAGCTTTTCAGTTTAATGAAGTCCCATTTGTTTATTTTTGTTGTTGTTGCCATTGTCATGGCAGTCTTCTTCATGAAGTCTTCCCCCAGGCCAATATCTTCCAGTGTTTTTCCTATGCTTTCTTTGAGGATTTTTATTGTTTCATGCCTTAAATTTAAGTCCTTTATCCATCTTGAATCAATTTTTGTGAGTGGGGAAAGGTGTGGGTCCAGTTTCAGTCTTTTACATGTAGACATCCAGTTCTCCCAACACCATTTATTGAATAGGGAGTCTTTCCCCCAAGGTAAGTTCTTGTTTGGTTTATCAAAGATTAGGTAGTTGTAAGATGTTAGTTTCATTTCTTGGTGTTCAATTCGATTCCAAGTGTCTATGTCTCTGTTTTTGTGCCAGTACCATGCTGTCTTGAGCACTATGGCTTTGTAGTACAGACTAAAATCTGGTATGGTGATGCCCCCAGCTTTATTTTTGTTACTAAGAACTGCCTTAGCTATACGGGGTTTTTTCCGGTTCCATACAAAATGCAGAATCATTTTTTCCAAATCTTGAAAGTACGATGTAGGTACTTTGATAGGAATGGCATTGAATAGGTAGATTGCTTTGGGAAGTATAGACATTTTAACAATGTTAATTCTTCCCATCCATGAGCATGGTATGTTCTTCCATTTGTTAATATCCTCTGCTATTTCCTTTCTGAGGATTTCATAGTTTTCTTTATAGAGTTCCTTCACCTCCTTCGTTAGGTATATTCCTAGGTATTTCATTTTCTTTGAAACTATGGTGAAGGGAGTTGTGTCCTTAATTAGCTTCTCATCTTGACTGTTATTGGTGTATACAAAGGCTACTGACTTGTGGACATTGATTTTATATCCTGAAACATGACTGTATTTTTTGATGACTTCTAGGAGTCTTGGGGTTCTCTAAGTATAAGATCATGTCGTCAGCAAAGAGGGCGAGTTTGACCTCCTCTGCTCCCATTTGGATTCCCTTTATTTCCTTGTCTTGCCTAATTGTATTGGCTAGAACTTCCAGCACTATGTTGAATAGTAAAGGTGACAGAGGACAACCTTGTCTGGTTCCAGTTCTAAGAGGAAAAGCTTTCAGTTTTACTCCATTCAGTAAAATATTGGCTGTGGGTTTGTCATAGATAGCTTCAATCAGTTTTAGAAATGTGCCACCTATGCCTATACTCTTCAGTGTTCTAATTAGAAAAGGATGCTGGATTTTATCAAATGCTTTTTCTGCATCTATTGAGAGGATCATATGATCTTTATTTTTGCCTCTGTTAATATGGTGGATAACGTTTATGGACTTGCGTATGTTAAACCAGCCTTGCATCCCTGGGATGAAGCCTACTTGATCATGATGAATGACTTTTTTGATGATAAGCTGTAATCTATTGGCTAGGATTTTGTTGAGAATTTTTCCATCTATATTCATGAGTGAGATTGGTCTGAAATTCTCCTTTTTGCTTGGGTCTTTTCCTGGTTTTGGTATCAGGGTGATGTTTGCTTCATAGAATGTGTTGGGGAAGATTCCTTCTTCCTCAGTTTTTTGGAATAATTTCTGCAGTACAGGAATAAGCTCTTCCTTGAAGGTTTGATAGAATTCTGGAGTGAAGCCATCTGGACCAGGGCATTTTTTAGTTGGAAGCTTTTTTATTGTTTCTTTGATCTCAGTGCTTGAAATTGGTCTGTTCAGGAGGTCTATTTCTTCCTGGCTAAGTCTAGGGAGAGGGTGTGATTCCAGATATTGATCCATTTCCTTCACATTGTCAAATTTCTGGGCATAGAGTTTCTGGTAGTATTCAGAGATGATCTCTTGTATCTCTGTGGGATCAGTTGTTATTTCCCCTTTATCGTTTCTGATTGAGGTTATTAGAGATTTTACTTTTCTATTTCTAGTTAGTCTGGCCAATGGTTTATCTATTTTATTTATTTTTTCAAAAAACCAACTCCTTGTTTCATTAATTTTCTGAATGATTCTTTTATTTTCAATTTCATTGATCTCTGATTTGATTTTGGATATTTCTTTTCTTCTACTGGGTTTAGGCTTAGATTGTTTTTCTTTTTCCAATTCCATAAGATCTCTTGTGAGATTGTTGATGTGCTCTCTTTCTGTTTTTCGAATGTAGGCATCTAAAGCGATGAATTTTCCTCTCAAAACTGCTTTTGCAGTATCCCACAGGTTTTGGTAGCTTGTGTCTTCATTGTTGTTATGCTCAAGGATGTTAATGATTTCCTGTTTTATTTCTTCCTTCACCCATCTGTTATTCAACAGAAGATTGTTTAATTTCCATGCCTTTGGGTGGGGTTGAGCATTTTTGTTAGAGTTGAGTTCCATCTTTAGTGCCTTATGGTCTGAAAAGATACAAGGTAAAATTTCAATTCTTTTGATTCTGTTGATATTTGTTTTGTGTCCCAGGATATGATCAATTTTGGAGAATGTTCCATGGGGTGATGAGAAGAATGTATATTCTTTATCTTTGGGGTGGAGTGTTCTATATACGTCTATCAAGCATAGTTGTTCTAGGGTCTCATTTAAATCTCTTACATCTTTGTTTAATTTCTGTTTAGAGGATCTGTCCAGCTCTGTAAGAGGTGTGTTAAAGTCCCCTGTTATGATGGTATTATCAGATATCATATTGCTCAGACTGAGTAAGGTCTGCTTCAAGAATCTGGGAGCATTTAAATTGGGTGCATAAATATTTAGAATTGAAATGTCTTCTTGTTGTAGTTTTCCCTTGACCAATATAAAGTGACCATCTTTGTCTTTTTTGACTTTAGTTGCTTTAAATCCACATGTATCTGAAAATAAGATTGCAACTCCTCTTTTCTTCTGAATTCCATTTGCCTGAAAAATTGTCTTCCAACCCTTGACTTGGAGCTTTAATTTGTCTTTTGAAGCCAGGTGTGTTTCATGCAGACAGCAAATGGATGGCTTGTGTTTTTTAATCCAGTCAGCCAATCTATGTCTCTTCAGTGGGGAATTCAAGCCATTAACATTTATGGAGATAATGGATAAGTGTGGTAGTATTCTATTCATCTTATTTGGTGAGAGTCCATTGCTTAGTTTTATCTTTTGCATCAGTGTGGAGGTTAGGTTCTGTCCTTTGATTTCTGAGTTCTTACTTTGCTGCTGATCCATTGTGGTGGTCAGTGTGCAGAACAGGTTGAAGTATTTCCTGTAGAGCTGGTCTTGTTGTGGCGAATTTCCTCAATGTTTGTATATCCGTAAATGATTTGATTTCTCCATCAATTTTGAAGCTTAGCTTAGCAGGGTACAGAATTCTGGGCTGAAAATTGTTCTGTTTAAGTAGATTAAAGGTAGATGACCATTGTCTTCTTGTTTGGAAAGTTTCATTAGAGAAGTCTGCGGTAACTCTGATGGATTTGCCCCTGTAGGTCAACTGGCGCTTACTCCTGGCAGCTTGCAGAATCTTTTCTTTTGTCTTGACTTTGGACAGGTTCATCACAATGTGTCTTGGAGAAGCTCGGTTAGAGTTGAGGCGACCCGGGGTCCGATATCCCTCTGAAAGCAGTGTGTCAGAATCTTTGGTGATGTTTGGGAAATTTTCTTTTATAATATTCTCTAGTATGACTTCCATTCCTCTGGGGCATTCTTCTTCCCCTTCTGGAATTCCTATAGCTCGTATGTTGGAACGCTTCATAAAGTCCCATAATTCTGACAGTGAACGTTCTACTTTCTCTCTCTTCTTTTCTGCCTCTTTTACTGTCTGAGTTATCTCAAGAACTTTGTCTTCTACCTCTGAAATTCTTTCTTCTGCATGGTCTAACCTGTTGCTGATACTTTCCATTGCATCTTTAAGTTCCCTAATTGACTGTTTCAGTTCCTTCAGGTCTGCTATATCCTTTTTATATTCTTCATATCGTTCATCTCTTATTTGATTCTGTTTTTGGATTTCCTTTTGGTTATTTTCCACTTTATTAGCAATTTCCTTCATTGTTTCCATCATTTCTTTCATTGTTTTCAACATGTGTATTCTAAATTCCCTTTCTGTCATTCCTAACATTTCTATACTGGTGGAATCATCTGCAGTAGCTACCTCATGGTCCCTTGGTGGGGTTGTTCTAGACTGGTTCTTCATGTTGCCTGGAGTTTTCTGCTGATTCTTCCTCATGAGTGATTTCTTTTATCTGTTTGCTTGCCCTAATTTTCCTTTCACTTCCTCTTGCTCTTTAAGTTCTTGTGCCGGTGGACTAAGGGTTACAGGACCAGAAGGCTGAGAAGGTTGAAGAGCAAAAAAAAAAGGGGATGAAAGAGAGGAGGACCGAGTGATAAGAAAAAAAGAAAGATAGAGAAAGGAGAGGGGGTGGGTATAAGGAATATTGACAAAAAGAAGAGAGGCACAGAAAGAGGGAGACAGGGCAATATAGGTGTACAGTAGGGTACTTTGACACAACCTTAAAAAACCCCACCTTCTGGGGGTGCCCAGTTGCGTGGTTCCCTTGAGGTCAGCAGCTCTTTGCTAACCTGATCAGACACAGTACCCCACCTCCACCAAGTAGAGAGGAAAGACAAAAATGCTATAAATCAAACCAAAACAAGCAAACAGAAAACTTTACAGGGATAAAATTGGGTGAAAAACCAAGTTATATCGGTAGAAACACTAGCAAAAATGAAGTTGAAGTTATTAAAAAAGGCAGCAATGGGAAATTATAATTAAACTAGGAAAATTGAGAAAGAAAAAGGGATCTGTGTGGAAAAGATTGAAATTAAAAAAACAAAAGAACATCAGCAACGTCAAAATAAACAAACAAAAAAAAACAACCAAACAAAAAAAAAAAGAAAAAATACACAACCAAAAACAAAGCAGTTGGTATATGTTATTGAATATTGTCTGGGCAACACGTGGTCTTCTGGGGTATGAGATGTTAGTCACAGTTCTGATACGACTGGAGGCTGCTGATTTCTCAAACCCCAGCAGGTAGACACCCTAAATCTCTCTTCAGCCTACTTAAAAGGCACTTTGAACTTGTAAACTTGCTGAGCAGAAGCTTTCCCAGCTTTCTCGCTGGAATCGCTGCTGAAGTGGCTATCCACTTACTCAGTGTGCCAAAACCGGTCTCACTCTGCCCCTGAGGGTTAGGGCTGCAAGGCAGCTCAGACCCCACCCTTAGGCTACTTGGTTGCTGGGTTACCAGCTCCCACCCGTTTCTAGCTCTGCGACCCTGAGGGTGGAGCTTGCCGGGGCAGATCACTGACAATGGATCCGTGTGACCCACCGCCAAACACTATTAGCTCCGTCTGGCTCAGCGGCTCAGACTGGGGCCCTAGACAACGGC
Organism: Nycticebus coucang; assembly: GCF_027406575.1. Lineage (NCBI taxonomy): Eukaryota > Metazoa > Chordata > Mammalia > Primates > Lorisidae > Nycticebus > Nycticebus coucang. Next base: position 59,439,319 of record NC_069796.1, on the reverse strand, counting down.
CAAAGTTCTCCGCACTCCCGCTCAGGCCTTCCCCAAGGCAGTTCAACTCAGTGCCAAGTCCAAGGACATCAAAACAGTTCACAGGTAAGGCCTTTCTGGTTTGCAGTCTTGCTGCTACTGAACTTACAGTTGTGGGCGGGTTTAGATGGATTGAACACACGCGACCACTTGCCAGTTTTCCACGGTTTTAGTCCTCCTCTTGGGGTCCAGAAGTCTCTCGCTGACTCCCTGTATCCTCATAGGAGTGATGATAGGCAGTTCCCACCAGCCAGAGATGCCTGGAGTCCTATCTCCCCAGACTCACGGTGCCCAGATGCAAGGAAGCTGTTACTCGGCTGCCATCTTGCTCCACCTCTCTCGGGACTGGTAGCTTTTTAAGAAGAAGGACCTGAACTAACATGCTCACCTCTCTCATCCTGGGAAGTCCCATGCTGCCTCAGAACTCTTCCCTATCAGCAAGAAGGTCTTCACCAGATGTGGCCCCTCAACCTTGGACTTCTCAGCCTCTATGAGTCTAAGAAATAAATTCCTTTTTTTCATAAATTACCCAGTTTTCAGGTATTCTTTTATAACAGACTAAACACTATATTAGCAACCTCTCCACACACAAAATGAAATATTTATGTATAAATATAATAAAATAGGTATAAGATTTATATGAGCAAAACTACAAAACACTGATGAAAGATATAAAAAGTGAAATAAATTGAGAGATATCCCATGTTCATGAATAGGAAGACTCAATTATCAAGATGTCAATTCTTCCTAACTTGATCTATATAGATTTAACACAATCCCAATAAAAAAATACCAGTGATTTTGTGGATATCTGAAAATTGATTCTAAAGTTTATATGGAAAGGCAAAGACTCAATGTTAAAGAAGAAGAACAAAGTTGTACTATACTACACATAAAACTTACAGTTTGATGCCACAAAATATAGTCAACTGATCTTCACAATGGAGCAAAGGCAATATAACAGAGAAAAGATAGTCTTTTAACAAATGATGATGAACAACTGGACACCCACATGTAGAGAAATGAATCTAAAAATAGATCTTACATCCTTCAAAAAAATTAACTCAAAATGGATCAAAAAACCTAAATATAAAGTGGAAGACTATAAATCTTTTAGAGCATAACATAGGACAAAACCTAGATAACCTTGAGCATAGCAAGGAGTGTTCAGATATAACCTCAAACGCGTGATCCATGCAAGAAGCAATTGATAAACTGGACTTCATTAAAATTAGAAAATTCTGCTCTGTGAATGGCAATGTCAAGAGTATGATAAAAGGCTGGGCGCGTGGCTCACACCTGTAATCCTAGCACTCTGGGAGGCTGAAGCTGGTGGATTGCCTGAGCTCACAAGTTTGAGACCAGCCTGAGTAAATGCAAGACCCCGTCTCTAAACATAATAGCTGGGCATTATGGCAGGTGCCTATAGTCCCAGTTACTTGGCAGGCTGAGACAAGAGAAGTGCATGAGCCCAAGAATTTGAGGTTGCTGTGAACTCTGATGCCACGACACTCTACTGAGGGTGACAAAATGAGACTCTGTCCCCCCTCCCATAGCTCAGTGGGTAGGGTGCCAGCCATGTACACCGAGGCTGGTGAGTTTGAAACTGGCCTGGGCCAGCTAAAACAACAATGACAACAACAAAAACAAACAAACAAACAAACAAACAAAAAATAGCCAGGCATTGTGGTGGGCACCTATAGTCCCAGCTACTTGGAAGGCTGAGGCAAGAGAATCATTTAAGCCCAAGACTTTGAGGTTGCTGTGAGCTGTGACGTTACAGCACTGTATCCAGGGTGACAGCTTGAGACTCTGTCTCAAAAAAAAAAAAAAAAGAGAGAGAGAGAGAACGAGAAGAAAAGGCACAGATGAGAAGAAAAGATTTGCAAAAAGATATATCTGATAAAGGACTATTATCCAAAATATAAAAAGAATTACTAAAAGTCAACAACAACAAAAATTAACAACCCATTAAAAATTGGCTAAAAATCTGAACAGATACCTCAAGGAAGACACACAGACGAAAAATAAGTATATAAAAAGATGTCCAATATCATACATTGCTAGGGAATTGCTGCTTAAAACAGCAAGATACCACTACATACCTATTAAAATGGCCAAGATCAAAACACTAACAACACAAAATGCTGGTGGAAAAATGAAGTAATAGGAGCTCTCACTCACTGGGGTCATGCGAAAGGTACAACCACTTTGAAAAGACAGTTTAGCCGTTTCTTATAAAACTAAAAAAGAGCAACACCTTAGCATAAACTGTGGATTTGGGGCTGTGATGTGTCAATATAGTTCATCAATTGAAACAATTGTAATAAATGCAGTAAGAGATGAAGATGGTGAGAAGGAGGGACAGGGAGGATTATGTGAACTCTTGCTCAGTTGCCTGGGCTACAGAGTAGTGGCATCATGGCAGCTCGCTGAAACCTCAAAGTCCTAGACTCAAGCCATCCTCCTGCCCCAGCCTCCCAAAGAGTTGGGGCTATAGGCATGTGCCACCATAACTGCTTAATTTTTTGTTTGCTTTTTGTATAGATTGGGTCTTGCTCTTGCTCAGGCTCACCTTGAACTTCTGGTCATTCCTAATTTTATTGTGACCTGAAAACTGCTCTAAAAATAAAGTTTATTAGATTAAACTATATGGTATCACCATGCTTAACCATTTGTAGCCAAAGTCAACAATTCCATACCTAAGATCTCTTCATGGGATTGTTATGGGCATTAAATGAGATGATATTGGCATAGTGCTTGACCCCAGTCAAGGTGCTCAACATGTGATCATGATTATTATTATTAAATATATGCACACCTTAGGGACAGTATCTGATATTGAGAAATTAAAGTACCCAAGTCACATATTAATAAACTTGATCCCTTTCCAGTTAATAAGGATGATAGTTTAAAAAAAAAAAAAAAAGAAAGAAAGGAAAGAAATGTGATCCCTCTCTATATTCAGTCATTGAATTTACTTGTCAGTGCCTTTACCCCATCTCCCCCTGTGATGGAGACCTTATCTTAGACTCTCTGTAGATTCTATCACATGTTATAATTGTTGAATGAATAATTTCAAGATTTGCTTCTTTTATGAATAATGAAAAAATGACATAAAGAATAAACTAAATCTATAACATAACCAAAAAACTTAAGTAAAAGATTCCAGTTAGACTTTAGTTTCTTCCATCAAAATGAATCCAATAATTCTAATCTGCCAACCTCATGGAATATTTGAAGAGCAAGAGAATTGCTGAGAAACTGTATCCATTACAATGGCTAAAATAAAAAGAAATGGCAGCACCAAATTCTGGCAAGGATATAGAGAAGCTAGAACTTTCATACCTAGCTGATGGGAATGCAACATTGTACAGCACTTTGGAAAATTTTGTTTTGCATTTTCTCATAAAGCTAAACAAATATGTAACCACAATACCCAGCAATCCACTTCTATTCACCTTATTCACCCTAGACATGAATGAATCTTAAATGCACTGTGCTAAATGAAATCCACCCTAGAGCAGTGGATTTAAATGAGATCCACCCTAGAGCAGTAGATCTCAACTTGTGGGTCATGATCAATGAAAATACATACTGCATATCGGATATTTACATTACTATTCATAACAGTAGCAAAATTACAGTTATGAAGTAACATCGAAAATAATTTTATGGTTGGGAGTCACCACAACATGAAGAACTGTATTAAAGGGGCATGTCATTAGGAAGGCTGAGAACCACTGCCCTAGAGAAACGAGACTCCTGTTCATACAAAAACTGTGATCTCCCAAAACTAGAAACACCCAAATGTCCTTCACCTGGAGAATGGATAAACTAACAATGGGACATCCATACAATGGAATACTACTGAACAATAAAAAAGGAAAGAACTATTGATGTATACAATGACATGGACGGATTTTTTTTTTTTTTGAGACAGAGTCTCACTCTGTTGCCCAAGCTGGAGGGCAATGGCAGCACTGTAGCTCACTGCAACCTCAAACTCCTGGGTTCAAGCAACCCTCTTGCCTCAGCCTCCCAAGTAGCTGTACTACAGGCACATGCCATAACACCCAGATAATTTTTTCTATTTTTAGTAGATCCAGGGTCACCCTTTTCCTCAGGCTGGTGTCAAACTTCTGGCCTCAAGCAATCCTCCCACCTCTGCCTCCCAGAAGATTATAGGCGTGAGCCACTGTGTCTGTCCTGACATGAATGAATCATAAATGCACTGTGCTAAATGAAAGAAGCCAGTCTATATCCTGCATATTTCAATTTATATGACGTTTTGGAAAAAGGTAACATGATAGAGATAAAACAGATCAGTGAGGAAGTGGGGGAGGAGTTGGATGCAAGGAGATGGGAGGGAAGTTTGGGGGATGATCTTGATTGTGGAAATAGTTATTTGACTATGTATGTTTGTCAAAATTCATGGAATTGTAGATTTCAAAGTGAAAAAATTTTAAATGTATGAAATTATACCTAAATAAACAGAATCAATTACTTAATTTAATTTTTTGGAGACAGAGTCTCACTCAGTTGCCCTGGGAAGAGCGTTTTGGGGTCATCATAATTCATAGTAACTTCATATTACTTGAGCTCAAGAAATCCTCCTGAGGCAGCACCTCTGGCTCAGTGGGTAGGGTGCCGGCCCCATATACCGAGGGTGGCAGGTTCAAACCCGGCCACGGCCAAACTGCAACAAAAAAAATAGCTGGGCATTGTGGCAGGTGCCTGTAGTCCCAGCTACTCGGGAGGCTGAGGCAAGAGAATTGCTTAAGCCCAAGAGTTTGAGGTTGCTGTGAGCTGTGATGCCATGGTGCTCTATCAAGGACAACATAGTGACACTCTGTCTCAAAGAAAAAAAAAAAAAAAAGATAAAAGAAATCCTCTTGACTCAGCCTCCAGGGGAAGGCTGGGATTACAGGCACCTGCCATAATGCCCGGCCACTTTTTCTGTTTTTAGTAGAGATGGGATCTCACTTTCCTCAGGCTGGTCAGGAACTCCTAAAGTCAGGTGATCCACAGCCTTGGCCTCCCAGAGTGCTAGGATAATAGGTGTGAACTTAAACTTTTTTAAAAGAAATAGAGTTAGTTGCTGGGAAAAGGGTTCACAAAGGAAAATTATCACAGGTCTAACATTATTGCCACAACACTTATCATAGTCTAACATTACTGCCACAGGGTCTAACAGACAGTTTTCCTAAGAGTGGCTCAAAAGTTTGTGCTAAGCCAGAATAAATATTACTAATTACTTAATTTATAATATGTTTAATTAAACATTTATTGTGCCTTTCAAATGCTGGAGAGCTGACAAAAGAACAAAGTTCACCTATTTAAGGGGCTCACAATCTAGGGAGAGAAGATAAGGAGAAGATAATGTAGTACAACCTGATTATTATCTTTGATAATAAAGATTGAGCACACAATCACACTTTTCACATACTGTGCAACTAAAAGCACAAAGTAAGCATTGTGAAGAACAGTGTCCTTTCAGCACTCACTCGCTTTAGAATAAGAGTGACAAGCATTAGCATCTATTGACTGCTTACCATGTGAGGGTGCCATTCTAAACATCCAGTTAAGCCTCACAAAAATATATAAGCTATGACACTGTCACTTCCATTATCCTTCAGAGATGAGACAACAGAGTCCCAAAAATGTTTGTTTATTTGCCTAAGGTCACACAGCTGATAAAGCACAGAAAAATGATTTAACCTCTGACAAGATGGCAACCTCCTAACCATAGCAGCGGATTATAGCTAGAGAATCACCAAGGATCACCTTAACTCCTGAATTTTGGAATTGCTCTAACTCTGGCTCAGTTTTCCCAACATCCGGAGAGAAAGTCAACTGTATGAACAGAGGTGAGATTTGCAAAACTTCTGCTTACAATACCAGGATTAACCCCTTTTCCTTTTGTGTTCCTTTCCATGTTGACTATTTACCTATCCCTCTCTATTAAAGTAATACAGGCATACACCACATAACGATATTTCAGTCAGTTGCATATATGATGGTGGTCCCATAAGACTGCAAGGGACCTAAAAAATTCCTATTGCCTAATTATGTCATAGCCCTCATAACAATGTAGTATAAAGAATTGCCCTTTCTAAAAGCAAGTATCTAATGTACTCAGTTCTAATATGAAGCCAGTAGATGATCTAATATATGCCCACATAAGAGAAAAACTCAATTCAATTCAAGCTGGGGGGAATGGGATGGGGGAAAGGAGGAGAGGGGAGAAGGGAGGGAGATTGGTGGGCTCTTCCTTAATAGGCACGATGTAAGGGTATATGGCACACTTCTTTTGAAAGTAACTGAATTAATGATCTTTAAAAGTTTTCATGGCACAACTAAGATCCTTTCACCCCATACTGGTTGAAAATCACTGGTGTACAGGTGTGTAGCCTAGGAGCAATAGTATATCATATAGCCTAGGTGTGCAGTAGGGTCTCCCATCTAGGAGTGTGTGTGTAAGTACACTCTGTGATGTTTGCATGATGACCAAATTGTCTACTAAGACATTTCTCAAAATGTATCCCTGTTGTTGAGCAATGCTTGACTATACTTAATTATTGTAAAAAAAATGGAAGAGGAAAAAACCCTCACAAAACCCTGAAACCAAACAACAAGAAAGAAACCTTTATCTATAGTTTTACCATGCAGAGGTAACACTGCTAATGTTTTGGCACATTTCCTTGTAGTCTTTTTAAAAATGTTTACATAGCTGAGATCATACTTAAATGTAATTTCGAACTCTGCTTTTTTCCCACTTAACAGCAGAGCATAAACTTTCATCATTTTAAGTAGCTGCATACTAATCTATCATATGGATATACCATAATTTATGGACTGTTCCTTCACAGTTGGACATTTAAGTTGTTTCCAATATTTTCACAATTATAAATAACACCAGTATGAACATTCTAGTTCATAAATCTGTGTGTGCATTACAGATTATTTTTTTAGGATAGTTTCCCAGAAATGTAATTACTAGTTTAAATGTTATGAATATTTTAAAGATTATGTAAAGATGTAGTATTTTTTAAATGTATTTGTAATAACAAATACAAATAAATGGAAAGACTTCCAAGGGGTCAAAGTTTTACATCTACTCATTCCTGGGTGTCAGTGTGGAGGAGGGGTAGGATGAGCCTGCATTGCAAACTTCCTGGCTCCTTGGTTGTGCATCAAGCCCTGGACTTCTGCTCTTGGGAGCTACCTCCCAATGTTCAGGGCTACATGCTGATTGAATATTCATCAACCAAGTGCCAGCAAATGGCAGTGAACTTCAAGCATGGAGTTTATATGTCTTTTGCAAGGGGATCTGTCCACACAATCCGTTAGAAGCAGCACTTAAGCATTTTTTTCACTCTGCACAGCACTTTCATTGCCATCATGTCAGCAGCTCCCCACAGCTCCTGCCTGAGATGGATTGAGAGCAGCCAATCCCTTTCCTAGGTCACTCATTCCTCAGACACTCAGGTGCAGAAAGAAGTCACTTGCCCAAGGTCACAGAGCAAAAAGAAAGCAAAAAGAAATTAGAATTTTAGACTCATGGCTCCAGCACTACAGCCTCTGTCATAGACTGGACTTTCATACACACTCCTCATATGCTGGAACCCTACCCCAATATGACTGTATTTGGAGATGGAGGACTGGTATCTTTATAAGAAGAAGTAACACCAGAGTGCATGCACTTGAGTACTCTCTCTCTGTCTCTCTGTATGTGGAAAGAAGAGGCCACAGGCAGTGAGAGGATGGCTGTCTACAATCCAGAAAGACAGGCCTCATTAGAAGCCATGCCTGATAGCACCTTGGTCTTGGACTTTCAGCCTCTTAAGTAAGAGAAAATAAATTTCTATTTTTTAAGCTCCACCCCCAAGTCTGTGGGATTTGGTTATGGCCACTTTAACAGACTAATACAGATTTTGGTGCAGAAATTGTGAGGTACTGCTGTAACCAGTACTAAAAATGTATAGGCAAGTTTGGAGCTGGATAATGGGTAGAGATTGGATGAGATTTGAGGTGCATGATAGAAAAAGTCTAGATTGAGGCCAGGTGCCGTGGCTCACACCTGTAATCCTAGCACTCTGGGAGGCTGAGGCTGGATTGCTTGAACTCACTAGTTGGAGACCACTCTGAGCTAGAGTGAGACCCTGTCTCTAAAAACAGCCAGGCTCCTGTAGTCCCAGATACTCAGAAGGCTGAGCAAGAGAATCACTTGAGCCCAAGAGTTTGAGGTTGCTGTGAGCTATGACATCACAGAACTCTACCGAGGGTGACAAAGTGAGATTCTGTCTCAAAAAAACAAAGTCTGAATGTCTTTGCAGGGGAGGCAAGGGAGATGGTCCTTCACTCTCTGAAGGTTTGTTTAAAAAATCAGGTCACAAAAGGCAGATTAATTGGAGAAAAGGCATACAAATCCACTCTGGAAGGCTGAGGTGGGTAGATTGCCTGAGCTCACGAGTTCGAGACCAACCTGAGCAAGAGTGAGACGCTGTCTCAGAAAAATAGCCAGGAATCATGGTGAGCACCTATAGTCTGAGCTACCAGGGAGGCTGAGGCAAGAGGATCGCTTGTACCCAAGAGTTTGAGGTTGCTGTGAGCTCTAATGCCACAGGACTCTATTAAGGGCAACAAAGTGAGATGCTGTCTCAAAAAAACAAAACCAAAAAAAAAAAATGCATACAAATTTATTTAATGTGTATACTTGAAGAAAATCTCTTCCAGGGGTCTTATGTACCTACTGGAAAACAGGTTATGGAAGGTGGGGAGAGGAGGAATTCTGTTGAGGGGTAATAAAGGATTACTAGAGAGAATCAATGGAGCAGGAAAAGAGATTATTTTGTAAATAAGCTCTCTTTCATAGTGCAGGAGTCTGGTCAGGCAGGTGGGGTGGGAGGAAGTCAGATCCTGAGGCTTCTTCAGCATGTCAACGCCATATTTTGGGGTGTAGGTCTCTGAGTCCCAACATCTTGAAGGGACTGTTGGTAGAAATGTGGACGTTATAGGTGATTCTAGAAATTGCTCAGGAAGAAAAGAAGCTTTCTCTACAACTCATTGTACAGAATATGTATATCATCACGAACCTAATGTTGGTAGAAATATGAATATTAAAGGTGATTCTGAAGTGATGGAAATGAGGAAAATGTTATTGGAAACTGGAGGAAAGGTGACCCTGGTTATAAAGTGATAGGAAGTTGGCTGAAGGGTTGTCCTATAATGATATAGATGTATATGTCCATGGCTCCTGGCCTGTAACTCCTATGGTCCTTTTGACAGCTTTTTGTTAAAAGGTTGCAGCACTTAGCTCTCAGAAGCCAGCCTCAGGAAACAGGATCTGACCTTCTCCTGCCCTCCTTTCACCTGCTCAAGGCAAGACTCTAATCCAATTGTGGGTCATAAAACTTTCATTACAGAGAGGGTCCTGCCCCATACCCTGGAGGGAGGAATGCTGTACAGAGAGGCCAGGATGAATCTGGAGAGGCCTTGCTGGGTTTATGTAAGCATTTCCCTGAGTTCTGTCAGCCATTCTAGCAAATTAATTGAACCTAAAGAGGGAGACACAGGAACTCCAACTTGAACAGTCAGTCAGAAGTTCTGGAGGCCTAGACTAATAACTGTGTGGGGATTGAGTCCCAAACTTGCGGGGTCTGAAACTATCTCCATTAGGATAATGTCAGAATTGCATTGGAGGACCCCCAACTTGTGTCCACTGCAGAACTGATTGCTGGTTGGAGTGGGGAGAAACTCCCATATATTTGGCCACAGAAGTCTTCCTGTTGAGTGAGAGAGTAAGAGAAAACACTTTTTTTATTTTTATTTTTGAGACAGAGTGTCACTCTGTCGCCCTGGGTAGAGTGCCCTGGTGTCATCATAGCTCACAGCAACCTCAGACTCTTGGGCTTAAGAGCTCCTCTTGCCTCAGCCTCCCTAATAGCTTGGGCTATAGGTGCCTGCCACTACGCCTGGCTAGTTTTTCTATTTCAAGTAGAGATGGTGGTCTTGCTCAGGCTGGTCTCGAACTCCAAGCTCAGGTGATCCACCTGCTTCAGCCTCTCAGAGCACTGGGATTATAGTCATGAGCCACTGAGTCCGACTGAGAAAGCACTTCAGTTTGTGTTTTTTTCAACCCTCAATTGTGTCCTAGTGTTCTGTGGAAAGTGGGAATCAGAAGTGATAAACTTGGATATTTAGCTGTGGAGATTTCTAAGCAAAGGGTTGAAGATGCTGCCTGGTTTCTCCCAGCCGCTTCTATAAAATGTGAGAGAAAGAAGATAAATTGAAGGATTTTTTAAGCAAAAAGGAATCAGAACTTTAAAATTCAAAAAATTATCAGCCTATTCGTATTGCAAAAAATGAGAAAGTATCTTCTGGAGAGGAAAACAAGGGTGTGGCCACTCTCCAGGCAGACAACCCAGAAGCCAGGAAGAAAGATGGGATCTTACCAGCAAAGATGTTGCCAGTTTGGACCAAAGGGAAAAAGAGACAGGAGGAAAGTAAGGTTTTCAGAATTCTAGAATTCTATAGGACAATAGAGCTATGTCTATACTTCAAGAAAAGGGATGAATGATCATAAGACAATTCAGAAATTATCAGGGATGCCCTTCCCAACCGCAGGCTCCGAAAGGCTGTCTCAGAGGGTGGGGGCCCCTCTTTAAGCAGGCTGGACTGCTCCTCCTGCCCAGTGCCTCAGGGATGGGACTGTGGCTAAGACCCACTGCCTAGGGATGTGGGTGACACTGCTGCCCCATTAGGCCTAGTGGAAAGAATAGTCCAGCCAAAGAGGACTATCCTAGACAATCTGACTTGCTAAGTTTTGAACTTCTTGGGACCTGTGACCTCTTTCTTCAGATTCTTCTCTTTTGGAATGGGAGCCTTTGCTCTATGCCTGTCCACCACTGTACTGTGGAAGCTCCTAACTTGTCTGGTTTCATGCGTTCACAGCCTGAGAGGAATTTTGCCTGAGGATGAATCATACCTCATTAGATGATTTAGATGATAATAAGATGAGACCTCAGACTTGTAATTGATGCTGGATTAAGATGCTGGGAATATTGGGATAGGGTGGATGTATCTTGCATGTGACAAGGACGTAAATTTTGGGAGTTAAGGGGAGAATGTTACGGAGCGAATTGTAACTTCTACAATTCATATGTTAGAACCCTAAACCTGGATGTGACTATATTTGGAGACAAAGCCTATACTATAAGGAGGCTATAAGGGTTCCCATAGGACTCTTGCCCTTTTAAGAGGAAGAAACACCAAAGCTTGCTTTCTCTGTGCACATACAAAGAAGCCATGTGAGGACATAGGAAGAAGGTCCCTGTCTAAAGGCCAGAAAGAGAGACTGTACAGAAACCAACCTGCTGGCACCTGGATCTTGGACTTCCAGCCTCCAGAACCATGAGAAGATAAATTTCTGTTGTTTAAGCCATATAGTCTGGGGTATTTTGTTATGGAAGCAGAAGACTAATAGCATGGCTAACCACATCAATGACAAGAACCACGCCTTTGCTCCCCCTGTGGGTGTCCATGTTTAGGTTTTGACAGAGCTCCCTCCACATCAGTTTCAGAGTGCTTTGCCTTCTCCAACACAGGGCATCTTGTTTAGTTGGGCAAACCTGGGTCTGACTGAAAAGGCCCAGTGAAAGCAACAGCTGACAGAACTCTGAGACCGGATTTTTAGACCAGGCTTTGCTGCAACATGCTATGGAATCACAGCAAGTCACTTCTCTCTATCAGTTTATTCAGCCATAAAATAAAATGTGCCACATCAGGCTATGGGTTATGCAGATGTGGGTTTGAATCCAGCCTCTGACATTAGATGTGTGACCTTGGGCAAGTGACTGAGCCTCTCAGGTTTGATTTTCTCATCTCCAAAAGAGGGAGGATAACTAATATTGTTCGTCCTACCCCACAGGATTATTGGGCTAATTAAGAGATAATGCATGAAGAGTCCTTGGCAGTAATAAAAGGCCAATAAAAGGAAGTTCTTTTCCTTGGTTAATTACATGAGTTAATAACATGTAAAGTTCTGAAGCCAATGTCTGGCACTTAGTAAGTCCTGTATCAGTCTTCGCTATCATATTTCCTTATCCAGGCAGCCATTAAGTCCTCAACAAGTGATAGTCGATATTATTATTTTGGGGTCTCATCTCCCTCCATTTCCCTCCAAAACCCTAAACCCTAACCAGCCCCAAACCTGGTTTTCTCTGCACATAGCCCATGGGCTGTCACGCCCCAGTGCCCTTTGTCTGGGGCTGGGCGGTTTCCTCCGCCTTTTGTTCCATTTCTCCTCTTCCCAAGCTCAGATGTCTTCTCCTCTCGGATTCCTCGTCTTCACCACCCCCCTTCTCCCAGTCAGAAGGAAGGGCTCCCAGATTTGTGTTCTGCTAAGAAAACAAGTCCCCATAGCACTCAGTTTTTTGTGCCTGGTGGTTGAGTTAACTCTTTCGGAGCCTGCCTAGAAGAGTGGCAACCTTTGGGGGGACAGCACTGAGTGAGTTGCCTCTAAGTGTCACCCAAGGCGTGTGGCACCGTGCGGGACAGAGTAAACCGGCTGCTGTGGGGAGAGGGGTCCAGTTTAACTCCGGGAGTCTGAGCCCCCGACCCTCCCCAGGGCGCATCCACGGCTCAGCCTCGGATTCTCGCTTCCCCGCGGTTCCTCTCGCCTGGGTCAAGCCGGCTCCCCGGGGTCCCGCTGGCTCTTCCCCAGGCCAGTCCCTCCCCCACCCCCACCCCCACCCCCTTCGGGCGCCTCCCCTCCTTTATCCCAGAGCCGAGCCCGGCGGGGCTGGAGGCGGAGCGTCTCGGCCGAGGGCGGACAGCCGGGTTGAGAGCCGCTGAGTGAGCCGGGGATCCAGACGCGCCGCCACCGCCGCTGGGCCGGGGGGCTGGCATGGCCAAGGGCGTGTGAGCGCCGAGCGCTAGGGCCTCCGCCACCATGCCCGGGGGCGCAGGCGCCGCCCGGCTCTGCCTGCTGGCGCTCGCCCTGCAGCTCCTCCGGCCGCGGGCGGCGCGGGAGCAGGGATGGACGAGAAGTAAGTGGCCAGGCGCGGAGGGGATGGAGGCGAGCTGGCTGGGCGGCTCAGGAACGTGGGAGTCGCCCTGTAGGTCTGGAGCGCCGGGACAGCGATCCCTGCACCTCCTGCAACTCCGGGCCTGCGCCGCCGCCGCTCCCGAGCCTGGGAGCTGAGGCTTTGTTCCCAGGTTGTGCGCCCTGGGAGGTGGCGGGGGTCGGGGAAAGCCAGAGCGGGCAGAAAACAGCCGGTCCTTCCCCTCTCTCTTTCTCCCTCCTCTGTTTTCTGCCTTGGGCTTCTCTTCCCGCTGCTCTCCCGGCCTCTCTCCTCCGTTTTCTCACGGTCCCTCATCCCCGCTCCGCCCCTCTCTCTCTCTCTCTCCCTCTCTCATCTCTGCCTCTCCCGCCCGCTGCACTCTCCAGCGGTGAGCATCCCAAGCGTCCTGCCCGTGTGGCCTGGCACATGCTCGGTGCCAGCCGCACTCCGATGGAGCAGAAAATAAATGTCCCTGGAGGACTGTGGTAGCTTTGGTGAAGGTAGCTCGCCTAGTATCTCCAGCCGTGCTCTTCGGACCCTGGGCTGGCAGGAAGGTTAGTGAAGAGCAAGTCCAAATGTACCCATTTTACAGACTGTGAAGGCCATGCCATAGATTGAGATCTGCGGTGGTACTGGAAATCAGGGCTCTCTTTCCAACCCCCGGGTGACTTCCCTCTTGGGCGTCAGTTTCCCGTCTGTGAAGCCGAGGGTTCCGACTCCATGCTCACCCCTTGGATGCCGCGTGATGTCGGTTTCTCACAACTAGTTTCCCAGACACCAACCCCTACCCGGCCCCATCCCTTGGGGGATTTCGGCTGTTTTCGCGGAAGGAACGTCCCGGGGGTTGCGCCTGGGTTCTGTCATTATGACCCGAGAGAAAGCTTAGCCCTGGCTGCATCGCTGCAGACGGACTGGGACTGGGCAGGCTCCAGCCCGCTGCCTGTGGGACCAACAGTTAGCGTTTTCAAATACAGCATCGCTGGGAGGTGGGGTGATGTGCTGGACCCCCAAGACACCTGGGGCTGGGGGCTGGGCTCTCTCCCGGCAGTGCTCAGCTTCCAGGGGGCCAGTGGGAAGACAGAACCGCCATTTGAGGCATTGTAATGAAAGGGAAACTGAGGCACCGTGTTTTCGAACGTAGCACGAGGCCTGTGTCAGCGCTTAGTGCAGGAGTGTAGCATAAAGAAAGGCGAGGAAAGCAAGTTACTGCTCCGAGCACGGGCGCCTTCTCTGAGTTCTGAGTCTCGGGAGACCACTCAGGGAGGCAGAGTCTCTGTACAATATCTGGGAAATAATGAAAAGTGTAAAAGAAATAAAATGATCTGCAATCTCCAAACCCACAGTTAGTATTGATATTTGTTTTTTTCCCCTTGAGTCTTTGTGTGTTCCTATCAATATATATTGTTAAAATTGGAACAATACCATATAAGCACAGTTTTTTGTCTTGGATTTTTCATTTCACACTATGAACATTTCCCACATCATTAAATGCTCCAAAAACATGATTTTAATGACTCTATAAATTCTATCAAGAGCTGGTAGAAGTATAATTGTCAGAAAGTTAAAAAAACATGACTCTTATACAAATGTGGCAAAGATTTATTCAATTCATTAATGAGGTAGCAAACTGGCTGGTAAAGCTGGTTCTAGGAACATTAGAAGAACAAAGGTGAGAGAGGCATTGGAGAAAGAATGTTGAAATCAAGTGGCGGGGATAGATACACAGGTGGTGGATGACCCACAAAGCAAAATAGTCCTAATTCTTAGTTATCTTTCTAATAGGCTGAAATCATTTGCATCTCTGTCAGGCAGAAATTTATAAGTAACATAGAACTAACTTCACAGAGTAGAAGCTACTAATCAATAGTAAATAAAAAGACAATGGTAGATTCCCCTAGATAATTCAGTAATTCGTGGGTGGGCCTGTTAAGCAGTGCTCCAGTATGACATTGAAAAGATAACCCTGCTTCCTCTTTGCCTGATTTTCAAGTTGTAGAGACTTTTTCTTAAGATTTACTGTGTTCTTCTATTGTTGTGATTTTAGATTGCTTTCAGTATTTTTTGCAATCATAACTATCATTTCAGTCCTTTACATATTCTATGAAATTATCATATAATTTTTGTTATTGTTGTTTAAAAGGTTTTAGACTGACCCTGGTATGAGGAATGCATCTTAAAATCCAGAGACACCAGGGCAGGGTGTCTTCAGGAATATTAAGTACCTGGCGTAATTCTCCGTACATAGTTAAGTACTCATTACTCAGAAAATATTTGACAAATAAGTGAATGCATTGGTTTTGATTTTAACCTATCTGATGAGTGGTGTTAGTGCAATGAGATTATTTTTTAGGATATATATTTTTTAATTTTTTTTTATTTTTTAGACAGAGTTTCACTCTGTTTGCCCTGGGTAGAATGCCGTGGTGTCACAGTTCACAGCAACGTTAAACTCCTGGGCCCAAACTATCATCTTGTTTTAGTCTCCCAAGTAGCTGGGACTATAGGTGCCTGCCAAAATGCCCTGGCTAGTTCTGTTTTTAGTAGAGACCAAGTCTTGCTCTTGCTCGGGCTGGTCTTGAACTCCTGAGCTCAAGCAATCCATCTGCATCAGCCACCCAGAATGTTAGGATTATAGGCATGAATGCCAGGCCTTTTTAGTGCCAAAGCTATGGCATTCAATGCCAGGCATGAATGCCATAGCTTTTAACTACAAGTGTATTATACCAGTAATTAGAAAAGAAAATTAATAATCACTCATAATCACACCATTCTAACAGAGCAACTATGGCCATCTTTTTATCACTCTATGTTTTATGTGATTGATGTGATTAGTTTAGAAAGAACAGATTTTGGAGTCCTCACCTCAGTACTCAGGAGACCTTTGGATTTGGTCTGTTCTTGTGGAGGCTAATTCACTTAGTTTTGGGAACATTACCATTTCATTAATATGGCTTATAACCAGCGTTTGAGTTCTACACTGCCTTGAACACGTCTTTCTTGTGGTTTCAATTCCCTTTTCTTGCAAAATAGCACTCCTGCTACTTACCTCCCAGGCTTGTCCATAAGGACAAAGGAGAACTAGGTAGTGAGAGTGATTTGGAGAGTAAGGAAGTGAAATACAAATGCAAACTTGCCATTAGGCAGCTCAAGTTGAGGTAATGATGCTCTGCAGAGTAGGAGGCAATTTCACCTTGACTGTCTCCAGTACAGTGATGAGATGGGCAGGTATCATTGTTTTCATTTTACAGATGAGAAGACCAAAGCTCTGGAGAACAGTTACCCATCGGCATACCCATACCTTCAGAACATGCCAAGAATCCCACCGCTTCATTCCTCTCCACTGATATCATTCTAGTCCCAGCCACCACTATCTCTCCCCAGGGTCCTAGGTTTCCAACCTTGCTTTCCTGCTTCAACTCTCACTTCCGCCCTCCTCCCCCATCCCATCCCCATTCTCCACCAAGCAGGCAGACTGATCTTTTTAAAACCTAACACAGATCATATTGCTCTGTATTTAAAACATCCAGTGCCTTCCAAGTCTATTTATAATAAAATCCAGGCAGTTTCCATGGTCTCTGCATTATCAGACACATGGCTGTCCTGCTGACCACATCTCTTACCAAATTTTTCTCCAATTTACTTGACTCTAGCTACCTCTACCTTCTGCTTGTTGCTTAGACAGGCCAAGTCCACTTCTGCTCAGGCAGGCCCGTTGCACATTCTGATCCTTCTCCCTGGGGTACTCTTCTCTGAGATCTTAGCTTGGTTCCTCCATCTGGTCCCTCAGATTTCTATTAAATGCCATCTTTGCTGGTCATCCCGTCAAAAACAGGCTTCCCTGGCTGGGTGTCTATTTATTCCATGACACTACCTTACTTTGTTCAGAGTCCTTGGCACCATCAGAGAATGTTTGTTTATTGTCTGTCTCCCACATCTAGAATGTCGCCATCACCTAGACAGGTACCTGGCCTGTAGTCAGTGCCAAGAGCTGGGAATCAAGCAGCTCTTCTAATGACCCAGCACAGGCAATGGTCATTGTCCCAGGAAGTCAATCCAGACCCCAACCAGAGGTGGCAATACAGGTGACCCACTTTCTCAGACATGCCAGAACTAAGCTTTGTGGTCAAACTTAAAAGGGATACAAGTGTCATTGTAGCAGGGACTTTTGTTGCCTAAAAGGGACTCCAAGAATTTATCAGTTTCTTAATCTCAAGGTAGAAAGCTCACATCTAAAACACCGTAAAGAATTTATCCTGTTTTAAATACGTAAATATCCTGTTAAATAAATTCCTTAAAAAAAGTTCAATAGTCCTAAATTGAATTAATTGTTCACGCATGGCTTAGCTAGTTATAGAAGTCTGGGATTCTAATGTTTGTGTAATTTCTTTATTGGCAGGAGGAATTGAGGAAGGCAGCCCCCAGCTACAGCATGAATTAATAATACCTCAGTGGAAGACTTCAGAAAGCCCCTTGAGAGAAAAGGTAAGAGTCCAAAGCTCTCATTTTTAATGGCAAGAGTTGACAACTAGAGGCTTAGGGCTACCTACTCAGCTTTCTTGGAAACCTAGTCATTGCCATCAGTGCTGTTTCCAGCCCACTTTGTCCTCTCTGTGTGTCTGCTTGGGCTATCCTAGGTGGGACTTTCCTTCACTGAATGACAAACTTCTAGAACATTTCCAAATGCTCTTAGTTGAGGAAATGAGAATTCATATTAGTACTGACACAAGCTAAGTGCAAATGTGTTGGTGTCATAAAAACCACCTACTCTCGATTGAAATTCATTCCATGTTGTGATTGTTATTTTTCTGTGCATAATACACATATGCTTTATTTTATCTAGTTTTTTTTTTTTTTTGTAGAGACAGAGTCTCACTGTACTGCCCTCGGGTAGAGTGCCGTGGCGTCACACAGCTCACAGCAACCTCTAACTCTTGGGCTTACGCGATTCTCTTGCCTCAGCCTCCCGAGCAGCTGGGACTACAGGCGCCCGCCACAACGCCCGGCTATTTTTTGGTTGCAGTTCAGCCGGGGCCGGGTTTGAACCCGCCACCCTCAGTATATGGGGCTGGCGCCTTACCGACTGAGCCACGGGCGCCACCCATGCTTTATTTTATCAATGGCATAATGTACCTAGAGAGGAAAAGGATAATCTAAAGTACTTTTACTAACAGGCAGGAGAGAGACCTAGCATGGGAATATCTCTTAAAAATCCAATAGATTCTCCTGGCTAGAACACCAGTAAAATGCACAGACTTTATAAAAGGGAATGGAAAGAAGACAGAAAACATTATCCTGACAGAGCACCTGTGTATCTAGGATATTCTTTGTGGTTCTGATTTTTACAGCGTAACTGAGACATGAAAGAAAGATGAGGTTGTTGTATGCAAAAAACCTCCTATGTGACCCTCCATTTTCTGAAGAACTTGTGTTTCCTCATTTATAAAATGGGGCTTAGAGGAAATAAAGAGGAAGAGAGCTGAAAAGAGGAGTTAGTTCTAAGATCTTTTATGGTTCAAATGGTTTGTGATTTATTGGGCAACATATAGAAGCAAGATTATAGTAGGAAAGAGATGTGTCAGGAAAGACTTCAGATGTTGCAGCTCTTGAGTCTGGAAAGATATTAATAAACAGAGAGGAGAAATGCCTAGAGTTCTAGAAATTATGGCTAGAGTAATACAGATGTGTCCCAAAAAGCTCCACCTTGGATTTACCAAAGGAACTTATAGTGAAAATTTAGGGACAAATAAAAGCAAGTTACATTTTGTCCTACAGGCAATTAATGCATTGAACTCATTTCATCAAAAAGTAGAAGAGGCTTCAGGAAAAAATAGCTTCAGGAAAAGTCTAGACAAGTTAATGGATGGTCATCCTTGAGCAGATTATTTTTAAAACTTAAGATTTTGAATATTACAGCCTATTCTTTATTGCCTAAGGAGTGGGTCTGGTACTTTTTATAGAGGCTTTTTTGTTCCCTCCAGATGTGGGTGCCGGGCATCCTCAGGAAGGGCCTGAAAAACAAAGTGGAAGACCAGATCCTGTCTTTGTCCCCAGTTATTGTCTGCCCAGAATATGGGTCATTGTATTCTGTAGGAATAGTCAGCACAGTGCCTGGCACCATGAATTTTGGTTGAATGAATAAATGAATGAATTTCAGAGAAAGAGAGTAGAAACTGGATTTTATTAAAGCCTCTTATTCTTATTTATGTAATTCATTCATTCATTAAACATTAATTGAACACTTACTGTATACTAAGTATTCTACTAGATCTTAAGGGAATGCAAATGTAGAAGGACAGGTTTCCAATATGTGTGGAGCTGGAGGTCTATTTAATCTAGCCCACAGGAGAAAGGACTTTCAACCCTTCCTTAGGAGAAGTACGAATATTGGGTCAGCTCTCTACACTTCCTAGCAGAAGTGATGGTGTCTCTTCCTCGTACAGTCCCAGAGATACCCGAGAAAAGCTTATCAGTAGAACTGGACAGGGAAACATCATAGATCCTTAAAATGCAGTTTCATTGTTTTGCTTGAAATGTCTCATGGAAACAAGGGACATCATATTTTAGTTATCAGTGTCTGAGCACCTTCCAGAACAGAGAAAATTATTTTTAGATTACCCACATAAAAATAAATAATAGTACTCATGTTGCAGCTTGTGTCTATTTGGGGAAGGGGTGATAATAGTTTGATTTGATGATCGCCTACCTCTGTTGCTGTTTGATGCTTTTGACATGCCCACTTGGGGCTGTGTCCCCCACTTTTTAATGTGGTTGGGCAGGGCACTTGTTCCAGAACTCCCCAGAGTAGAGTGCCAAAGGATCAGCTACCAGAATATGTGTTTGCAAAGGAAAACTGGGGCATCAGAAACAGAGAAGTGGCTCTTTCAGTGAAAGTTATTGGGCAAGCATCTATCCCAGCTTCCTACTCTGATGGGTTTGAAATGTCCTCTCTTAAGATGAGGTAATAGATTAATTTGGCAACAGAGTTGCCCAAGAGTCTTTGATGGGAACATTCTGATCTCCTCAGAGCCCTTGATGACCCAAAGGTCTCAGGAATAGCCAGACCCTTATGGAGAGTGAGATTTGCAGCAAGTAAGGAGAATGTGCTTAGAAGAAGCAGACCCAATCAGAGGTGGCAGTACAGGTGACCCACTTTCTCAAGCATGCCAGAACTAAGCTTTGTGGTCAACCTTAAAAGAGGTGGAAGTGCCATTGTATAGGGACTTTTGTTAACTAAAAGGGACTTCAAGAATTTATCAGTTCCTAAATCTCAAGTTAGAGAGCTCACATTTAAAACACCCTAAAGAATCTGTCCTGTTTTAAATATGTAAATATCCTGTTAAATAAATTCCTTAAAAAAAAGTTCCATAGTCCTGAATTGAATTAATTGTTGAAGCATGGAGGTTTATTATGACTTGGCTTTTAAAATTTCTTTGACTTTTTTTGCAATAATAAGGCAAAAAGATTAAAAGTCCTTTTCTTAAATTATAAAAGAATTATGAAAATATGGAAAGATGTACAAAAGAAAGTAAAATTAACCCATGATCCCACTGCCTAGAATACCTGTGGCAACCTTTAGATTTATTTTTTTCTACTTTTTTCCCTTTGCAAAAGTATATTTAAAGAAAATATGCAATGTTATATTTTGAGGCTTTGTCCTCAAATGTTTGTTATGTACCTTTCTCAGTCTCATTATGTTGCCCTCTGTAGAGTGCTATAGCATCACAGCTCACAGCAACTTCAAACTCTTGGGCTTATGCCATTCTCTTGCCTCAGCCTCCCGAGTAGCTGGGACTACAGGTGCCCATGACAATGCCCTGCTATTTTTTTGTTGGAGTTGTCATTGTTGTTTAGCAGGCCCGGGCGGGCTCGAAACTGCCAGCTTTGGTGTATGTGGCTGGCACCATACTCACTGAGCTATGGACACTGAACCCTTTCTCAGTATTTTTAAAAATAATTTTAAAGTTGCTGTTTTTTAATGTCCAGTGTTCTTTCATATGAATGGATCATTGTTTATTTAACCATTCTCCTATTTTACAAAATACTTTCTATATCTTGGCCACCTCTGAAAATTGTGTAATGAATACTTTATAAATAAAAGTACACTTTAGCTACAATTTCCCATTCTCCCTGTAGATGGTGATTTTATGGATGACCTTTGGGACACCCTATAAAATAACCCACTATGAAGAGGATCCCCTGGTCTTTCATAAGATAATAGCCAACATGTATCAAGGGTTTTCTGTGTGCCAGGCACTGTGATAAACTATTTATGTACATTACCTCACTTAATCCTTGTGAGATCCCCATAATGTTGACAATTACTATCTTTATATTATAAATGAAGAAACTGAACTGTAGAGAGGCTCAGTAACATGTCCACCTTCACTCCACTGTGGTATCAGAGCCAGCACTTGAACCCCAATCTGACTGTACAGGAAACTGGCTGTTGAAGACTGTGTTTTCCTGTATTTTTCTTTACCAGACCACACAAGTACACTTAACACCACATTTCAGCTTGGAGTTTCTTTCCTGTGTCTTTTAGGAGAAAGCGGAGGGGGAAGGTTTAGGGCCATTCTGGCACTGAGGTCATTTTACGTTTGGGCTAGAAATACAACTGACCTCTGCTCCTTTGTTTCCAGTGGGTCAGCGTCTGAGTACTGTCCTAGATAGGACCTGTGCCCAACTCTAGGAGACTTGGCTCCGGCTTTTAGAAACTGACCTTCTTTTGTTGTTGCTTCTAGCATCCATTCAAAGCTGAGCTCATGGTAATGGCTGAGGGGCAAGAACTGATCCTGGACCTGGAGAAGAATGAGTAAGTGGACTCCTCTGTTGTCTAAAATGAAGTAATTAACTTCTGTGTCAATGCAGGATGCAGGTGTCACTGTTTTGGAAGGAAGTAGTTAGTGGAGTGACCTCAAGCTCTCAATCCTTGATTCTGTTGGGGGAAGCATCATGCAAAGACAGAGCTTTTCTAATTTTTTGACTTGCTGTGACATTACTGGACTGCTAAACATCTTGCTTGGATTTCCTTAGGCTGTATTTCTGGGGTCTCTTAAAGTTCACTGCAGGCATAGGAGTGTGTATGTGTGTGAGAGAGAGATTAAGGGAAGGGATGACCAGAGGCCGTCAGCAGCTGCCTTACTAGCTCCAGCCCAGAGCATGGCAGGAAATGAAGGAGATTAGAGGAAAACAGCAGAGAGGAGCGAGGCAAAGCAGAGTGTGTTCTGGGTCAGCTAAGCCTCGTCAGCAGTCTCTGGGCATCCTTTGGCCCAGCTCCTTCATCTTCCTAACCTCATTCATCAGAGGCCTGGCTCAGATATGTTTCCATATTGATTTCCTCTCAGGTACAGTTGTATCTTGATTCATCTTACTGAGGAGGTGATGGTATGTCTGTTGCCCAATCTTTAGCCATTCCCAATCTTCTTAGCCACTGACGAGTTCTCCTTACTTGGCTGAGGGACGCTGAAAGCGTTTGGTATTTCCCCACCAACAGTCCCTCTTTCCTTCTGTCACACAGACATTATAGATAATGCTGCATGGCTTGGAGAGCTGCCTGTCTCCTTTTGGCAGCTTCTGGAAGCCCCTGGAAGCCAATGAGTAATCAAATATATCACTGCCAAGAAAGGAATGAAGAAGGACCTTCCCATATCCAGAAGGATGAGAATGGCTGCAGGATTGGGTGGAAAGGGAGAATATAATTTATTCCAAATTTGGGCTTTTGGACACTTGCAAAGGAAGATGAATGGTGTTTTAAGTGTGGTTGAAGTACGACTCAAGCAGTTTGTGCAGTAAATATGACTTCATCCATATCTTTCCTCTGCCTGCAGGACAGGGTGGCCTTGGGAAGGCAGGAAGATGGGGATTGCAATCACTTTTGCTACTCTCCTTCTGAGATTAAAACCAGTCAAGGGATGTGTTTCTTTATCTCTTGTTTCCTGAAATAGATCTGACCAACTGCATCTTTTGGAGGATGTCGGCTCTGCATGTGGGTTTCTCCTTGGGTGTCTTCTTTTGGTCCTACAAAAAAAGGCCCATAAAGGGTCTGTTCTGGACTATGTTCTTTTAGGGCCTGTTTTAATTTCTCAGGGCTCCCTCCTGTTAGCTCTAGTCTAAATGTTCCCTATTGCCACCTAAGTCTAATGTCTTCTGTTTTGCCCTCAGTGAAGCATATGACCTTTAGCTTACTCTGGTCAACCCCAGTGATGACATCGATGCCATGGGCAAATCTTTAGGTGTTAGACTGACCAAGCAGGGATTCCAGGACTCAAGTCCCCTTCCTTCCATATTGTTTGGAATCTTTGCAAGAGATCACAGGAAGCTACAGCAGGAGATGCCTTAGAAAATGCTCTTAGTAAATAGTGAAATTATGGTTGCAGAAATCTTAACTCAGGGAAGGATAGGTACTTGTCTACGGCACAGCAAGTAAATGAGAGGTGAGACTAGGATCATTTATATGCTTAGCTTGTATCTAAAGCCACAGAATGTGACCCAGGGAAGCTTACCCTTCTCATCTGTAGAATGAGGATAGGAAGGCCAGCCTCATAGGCTGGTTGTGAGAGTAAATGAGGTGAGGTGTGTGGAGTGCATACAAAGCACATGGGAGTGGTCCACTACTGTCGTGATTTTTGTCTTCCCACCCTGAGGTGCCCGAGGACAGCCTGTGGATGTGGTTCTATCCCGGGCCACTCCAGAGCAGCCTCTTGATTCACAGTGAGCGCTGTGGGGTTGGATGTGGTTCTATCCCGGGCCACTCCAGAGCAGCCCTCTTGATTCACAGTGAGCGCTGTGGGGTTGGATGTGGTTCCCGGCCTCTTTGAGCTGGCAGAAGGCAGATGTGACAAAAATGGAAGCAGCAAAGCCAAGCAATATGACCTCACCTTGTGTCCCAGGGGGACAGTTTCCTGCTATTTTCATCCAAATTGGGCTGGCTTTTGTTTTTGAACATGTGTTATGGAGCGGAAGTCCAACTGCACACGACTTCCTAGAGTGTTTATTTCCCAAGCCTTCTCATTCATGGTGCGTGTGAGTCCAGATTCAAAACATTTTGGAGCGGGGGAGGTAATTTTCTGATTTTTCAAATCACTGTGCTTCTATAATTTCATGATATCTGGCGGGAAATAAGCCATGTGCTATGTGTTATCTCAGGCTCCTCATTCATTCTTTCCACTTACTATGCATCTGCAACCTTGCAGGTGCCAGTGTGGGTTTTGGAGATAGAGCTGTGCATAAAACACTTCTGCTTCTATGGAGCTTATATTCTAGTGGGAAACGGTAAGCAAAGTATAGTATGTCCGATGATAAGTGTGCAGGAATAAAGGAACTGAAAGGCTTGGGAAGAGCAGGGGCAGGGAGGAGGAAGCTGCTGTTTCTGAATGGTGTGGGGGAAGGCCTTGCTGGGGAAGTGATACTTGAGTGAAGACCTAAAGGAAGTGAGGGAGTGAGCCATGCAGAGAGCTGGAGATGACAATTCCAAGGAGAGGGAATAGCCACGTTCCCTGCACTGACTGCAAGTGAAAAACGGCCCTAATAGTTTATGAAGATTTCCATTCTCTGTGCTGTGCCACATACATTTCCCCATACATGAGATT
The DNA here is from genome assembly GCF_027406575.1 of Nycticebus coucang. Lineage (NCBI taxonomy): Eukaryota > Metazoa > Chordata > Mammalia > Primates > Lorisidae > Nycticebus > Nycticebus coucang. Next base: position 59,414,646 of record NC_069796.1, on the reverse strand, counting down.
CTCAGGCTCCCCAGGAGCAGTGGGGCAAGGGCTTCTGGGACTCTGAGGGACAGAGAGGACATTTGAAACTTCTTTTTCATCATCCTGAGGTGTCTGGCCTTTTCCCATCAAATCAAAGCCCACGTGCTAATACATGGCTCAAAATAGCAGCTAGCAAGCATTTAATGGAATTCACACATGGAGAGAGATGGCCAAGAATGGTGAGGATGGAGGAGCATGGGGGATGGGCCAGGAAAGGGGGGAAACAGCACACCAAGCTTCCGCTCAGGCAGCAGACACGCCGAGGTATCTTGCAATAGTACGGCAGCTGGCAGCCTTTTTTTCTGCTTTCAAGCAACTCAGGCAAAACAGATGACATCCTGTGAGAGTCCCACACCCTTTTTCTACTGAGTGCAAGTGAAAAACAATGATCTCTTAGGGATAACCTGAGCATGGCTTTCATGTCAGACAGTCCTGTGTTCAGATCCTGGCTCTGCCATTTAACCAGCTCTGTATCTTCTTTAAGCCTCAGGTTTCCCATTGGTTGTACAGTCATAGTCCCACATTGTCCTTGAGCCACAAGGAGGATGAAATGAGGTGGTGCCTGTAAAAAGCCTGACATAGTGCCTGGCTTGTATTCCATGCTCAGTAAATGGCAGCTATTATTATTTCTTACTCATTGTTTATAAATTGCAACAGTAATACACACTCATTATAAATCATGTGGCAACGCCAAATAAATAAAAAAAATGAAAGTTTCCCACCTACAAGGAGAATCCACAGTTGACTATTTGGTGGGCATACCCTGCACCTTTTCTTTGCATGTGAGACGTGCACATGGATCACAGTTGCATGTAGATACCCCACAGAAGCATATACACAGACTGTTATTTTTGTTAGGAAAGGAGGAACAGAAATGAGATTATACCAGGCCTATTGCTCCAAAACTTGTTTTATTTTATTTTATCATTTTAAGATGAAGTCTCACTCTGTTGCTCAGGCTAGAGCCCCATGGCCTTAGACTAGCTCACAGCAACCTCAAACTTCTGGGTTAAGCAATCCTTCTTGTCTTAGCCTCCCAAGTAGCTGAGACTACAGGTGTCTGCCACAATGCATGGCTAGTTTTTCTATTTTTCATAGAGACAGGGTCTTGTTCTTGGTTGGCTGGTCTCGAACTCCTAAGCTCAAGGACTCAAGCACTCCTCTCAGAGTGGTAGGCTTACAGTACATGTGTGAACCACCACACCTGGCCCAGAACTTGTTTTGTTAGACTCAAGTGTATCATGAAGATAACACTCTGTTCTAATAAAGTATATATTACATTTTTTAATATTTACAAACACATATACACATAAATTGCAAAGGTTTGTGCATAGTTTTTGTTTGGAAAAACTCCCTTGTGATTGAGGCAGTGTGTAGAATGGACATAGCACTGAGCTCAGAGACCATGTGGAATTGGTCAACCAGCTCCTAAGCCTCAGCTTTCTCATCTGTAAAGTGGAGATTTTGTCCCTGTTGGGCCCTAAGGCTTTTCTTGAACTATCTATTTAAAGTACACAGTATAATTGGAAAAATGGAAGGAAAGTCCCTGCCTCAGGGATTCTGCTCCAGTTATGGAGATGTCCTTAGAAACAGTCTGAAGTGGGATAAAAGACAGTGTTGCCCAGAGCCAAGGGTCCTTGAAATTGAGAATGAACTGCACCAGTTCAGGCAAAAGAAAACATAAGAAGAGAAATTACAGGGCAGAAATTATAGGCTGCTATTTCCACAGCCCACACATTTGAGGCATAAATCTATAATATTTTTTCTATGTCTTTCACTCCATGTTCTGAGGACTGTCTTGCCAACACAGGAACCGTAGTTGACCAAACTTGTTTGCTGAAACAAAATGGAATTGTCCTTAGCAATAGGCATCCAGGGAGATGAAACTCTCCTGGGTGATGTGGGCCCTGGCTCTCTCCCCTCCCCTTTCTTGACTTTTTCCCAAGTGGAGGGCACACTGAATTGCTTAGCTGGCTTCCAGGATGCTCACCAGGCCACACTGCTGGTGTATGACAAGGGCACCTTCAAAAGCAAATGAACAGCTCGGCTAGTAGTTCTCTTATGCATGTTCCGGGACTCTCTTCTTTTCAGTATATTGACCTTTCTTGAGTCCAAATGATAAGAAGTTTAGTATCCACTGCAGAAGGGAGAAATGTCCTTTGGTCTCAGCCCAGTCATTGTGCTCCAGCCCTATTAGCTAAAGAGAGGTCCTATTTGTACAAGTCTAGCTAATAAGAATGAATGTTTGTTTTCTTGTGTGTGTTTATTTACCTCTAGAACTCCCGGGCATCATTAATTGTCAAAGCAGATTTTGGGCATTTAAAAATTACTGATTTTAATACCCAGCATTACTTCTTTCATCTCTCTTCATATTTCTGACTTCTTATCAGTCCTTCAGTGACACCATAGGGATGGAGACTGCTTTTGCTGCCCTGGAAATCCAGAAGCTACCACCTCCAGTCACTGCTAATGGAGTTATCTACCTCCTTAATTTTTTCCTTTCCCTCCTTCTTAGTCCTTATTTGCATTGTAAAATGCTGGAGGAACTGAGAAGAAAAGAATTATCAGGCAGGAAAAGGAGTTTTTCAGCAACAGACAGGACAAATTAGTTGCCACCTCTTATTCCTGCACTACTGTTCCAGGGATGCCTGGTAAAAACCCATGGCTGACTCAGAGCGGAGCCCTGAACACCACTTAGGCTACAGTGCTCTATACCTGCCCCCACCCTACTGCGCTCCTCTTGGGTCAAGAATGGGCTTTAACATCTTACCTAGGCTAGAGGACAGCTCTCTTCGACCCTCTCTTGTCAGGAGCTTCATTTGTTGTTGGCAAAATTCAATTTCCTGGATCAAAGAGCAGCTTAGAGAGGCTTAGACAGTATCTCAATGCTCTTAGCAGACCACGCTTCGCTGAGTTGCATTTAAATGAGTCACAGACATATGGATTACATTTCACTTAAAATACACATGGCTCAAGAAATTAAAGGATATCATTCTTTAACCAAGAATTTGGCAGATCTAAAGTATTAAAAATGTTTTTCCAAACTCTGTACACAGCTGGACACCCCCATTCCTCACAGCTAAGAGTATATAACCCCTGGAGACCCGATTCTGGGGAAACAGTTGGATGTATGGATGGGGACACCAGGATCTGATGAGAGCTGCCTGAGGGTGTCTGAAATTTTCTTCAAGCATTTCTTTGGAAGTATCAGGAACTGATTTAACCCTGCTGCGTTGACTCTGAAGGCAGTGAATGCATGAGCAAATTCCAAGCACTGTGCTAGGCACGCTGCCCCAGAGAGACCTAATAGGGGTCTGGGGGTGTAGTTTCCAATTGTAGCTTTGTTGACTGAGATTGATTTCATTCACAATTCCCATGTTGTCCAAAACCCCTGGAATTGCAGAGCAAATGGATTGCCAACCAGTCTGATAGGATCTTTGTATAAGCCAAATTCTCAACCCCACCCCTGGCTGGCTCTCTGTAAATGCTCCTTAAGCGGTGAGTATTACATAAGCAGGGTGTTCATTTGTAATGGACTGAAGGTTTATGTGTCCTCCCCAAATTCATTGTGTTGGAATCCTAGACCCCAAGATGATAGAATTAGGAGGTAGGGCCTTTGGAGATGATTAGGTCATGAGGGCTCTGGCTTCATGTATAGAAATAGTGTCTTTATAAAAGAGAACTCAGAGAGCTAGCTCATCCTTTCCGCAAGGTGAAGACACAGCTAAAGGTATCCTTGATGAGGAAAAAAATCTACTTATACCTTGCTCTTGAACTTCTCAGTCTCTAGGAATGTGAGAGGTAAATTTGTTGTTTCTGAGCTACCCAAGTCATGCTATCTTTCTTATTTTTTAAAATTTTTTGAGGCAGAGTCTCATTCTGTTTCCTAAGCTAGAGTGCCATGGCATCAGCCTAGCTCACAGCAACCTCAAACACATGGGTTCAAGCCATTCTCCTGCCCAGCCTCCTGAGTAGCTGGAGCCACAGGTGCATATCACAATGCCCAGCTATTTTTAGAGACAAGATCTTGCTCTGGCCCAGGCTGGTCTCAAACTGGTAAGCTCAAGTAATCCATATGCCTTGGCCTCCCAGAGTGCTGGGATTACAGGCATGGGCCATCATGCCTGGCCAAGACATCATTATTTTTGTTTTTTATTATTACGTATTTATTTATTTATTTATTTATTTATTTTTGAGACAGTGTCTCACTTTGTCACGCTCACTAGAGTGCCAGTAGAGTGTCATGCTCACAGCAACCTCAAACTCTTGGGCCCAAGCGATCCTCTTGCCTCAGCCTTCCTAGTAGCTGGGACTACAGGTGCCTGCCACAACACCTGGCTGTTTTTAGAGATGGAGTCTCATTCTTGCTCAAGCTGGTCTTGAGCTCCTGAGCTCAGGCAGTCCACCTGCCTCAGCTTCACAGAGTGGTAGGATTACAGGTATGAGCCACTGTGCCCCGTTGACATCCTTATTTTTAAATTGTTGGAAACATGATATTACTTTCTTAGGGTCCATTGCTTAAGCTCAGTCTCAGTAATTATAAGTGGTGATCTGAAGGAAAATAATTTGTCTACAGCTATTTCCAGTATAAAAGAAAAAAACAATTAAAACAAAATGAAGGGATGCAGCTGTTTGAAGTAAGTATCAGAAAGTATCTAAAATTGAAGTAGCCTAGATGTGTGGATTCTGAAGGTCATGAACACATAAGCCCCAAACATCCTAATTCCTTAGATTAGGAATCTAAGGAGTAGAATAGATTTGGACTTTGGTGCCTGAGACCCAGATTCAATTCCAGGCATTAACATTTCCTTGGTTAATGGTCTTTGGCAAGTTATTTACCGTCTAAGTTCTACTTCTTCTTCTGTAATGTATTCATGACGATACCCACTGCTCAGTGAGCATTTACTGAGAGCCAATGCTAGGCAAAGACACCTCATACAATGTCTTATTTAATCCCAATGGCAACCTTTTGGAAAAGATGTCATTATTATCTGCATTTTATGAATGAGAAAACTCAAGCATGAGGAGTTTAAATAATTTACTCTATGTCAGGAAGATGTAAAACTCAGGCCTGCCTGTCTCTTTCTACATTTGCTACCTGCATAGAAGATCTGTACTACAGGGTATGTTAGGCTGAAAAATGTGCACTGTCCCTTTAAAAGAGATCTGCATTCTAACTCCTGGACCCCCTTACGTGGCTATGTTGCCTTATATGGCAAAAACAGGTCTTTGCCGGTATGTTTAAGTTAAGAACCTTGAGATGAGGAGATTATCTTTGATTATCTGGGGGATAATTATCTGATCCATTAGGGATGGTTCCTAAATGCAATGGGTCCTATTTATAGGAGAGAGGCAGAGGGACATTTGACTCTAGGCAGAAGAGAAGACAGAGTGACCACAGAGGCAGAGACTGGAGTGGTGAAGCCACAAGCTAAGGCATGCTGGTAGCCATCAGAAGATGGGAGAGACGTGAAGCAGATCCTCAGGAACAGAGGGAGGGCAGCCTTGCCGACACCTTGATTTTTGTTTAGAAATACTGATTTCATTCTTCTGGCCTCCAGAGCTGTGAGAAAGCAAGTTTCTGTTATTTTAAGCCACCACATTTCTGGTAATTTATTACAAGGCAGCCCCAGGAAACAGACACATAGTGTTTTTGAGGTGTAGAGATAATGTATTACAATGTGCTTAGTACAATGTCTAGTACATAGCAAGTAGGTTTTTAATACATGCTTACCTTTATTAATGCAAAGTCAAGAACAAATGTTTTCTAAAGTGTCTTGGTGATGTAAGGCATGACATGTGGCCTCTGCAGGTTTCTTTAAGTGTGAAAATGACAAGAGAAAAACATATTGAGAAATAATCTGTGTGGTTATTGCTTATGAGCATTTCCTAAATTCTAGGTCAGGTTCTTCTCTGATGCTCATTCTGCCTTTAAGGAACTTCTGGCTGACGTTAACTAGGAAGGATGGTCAGATAATAATAACAACAATAATAGAAACACGAAAATGTAGAAGTCACCTATGTAAGAGGCACTGTACATGGCTCATCTAATTCATTTGTCACAACCACCCTATAAAGTGTGGGTACCTACATGAACCCTATTTAGCAGATGGAGACCCTGGGGTGTGGAGCACTGTGACTTGCTCAAGGTCCCCTGGGTGCTGAGAAGCACAGAGGCAAGATCTGAAGCTAGAGTTGTTTGACTCTCAAATTGAGACTTTTAACCTGGGCATTGTATTCCTCTTAGATGCTCTGTCCTGGCTTAGTATGCTTTGACCTCTTTGGCCGGCATTGGCTTTGCTTCTCCATTGTTCTACCCTTCCTCTTCTCGTCCCTCCCCGCCTTTCCTCAGCCTTCGTTAGAATGTGCATGTCAGTGTAGCATGGTGGTGTAGTCCAGGCAGGTGTGGGGCCCGAGCCAGGCTTGCCACGCTCCCGAGGTGTAAACTTTGGCCAGTTACTTCATCTCTGCAGACCTCAGTTTCCTCATCCACATGATGGGGATCATAACAGTGGCCACCCCACAGGATGCTATGTGAAGTCAATAACGTAATGCTCTTTAAGGGTTTACGCAGCGCCTGCTGCACTGTGAGAGCGCAATAAATAGCCACTGTTATTTGTGTTTTACAGGGTCGGAAAAACATTTAAGAATGAAGTAAGAGGGAATTCCCCTGAGTTGGTTTCCAAATGTAATTAAGAGGAGTTGACCTTAAAACTCATTGCCCCTGGGAGGAAATACACTTCTGCTTGCCAGCCATGCCCAGTTTGACCTAACTGTAACTCTGAACACAGCTTTGCAGTGTTCTCTTATCAGCCAAGGTGCACCTCTTCTCTGTGTCTGCAAAAGCAGTACCCAGCCCCTCCCTTAGGGGAGGGCCTGAACTAGCCGACTCGGAGGTTGAATTTGGTCCCTGGTTCCAGCTCTATCTTCTTCCAGGGACCCACAGCCGGGGCTGCCTGTGCAGCCAGGAAGGATGTCCAGAGTTTTCTTTTGTCTCAAGCTTATTTCTCCTGGCTGCCCTTCACCAAGAGCATGGGGTGAAATGAATGGGAGGAAGCTGTCAACTGCCCTTAGACAGATCCTTGTCAGAGCTAAGGGAAGAAGTAAGGAGTGTTCTGAGTTTGGGAATCCCTTTATTATCAGGCTGTTTACCTTAAGATAACAACAATAGTTTGCATCCAGTGAGTAAGCATTTACCATGAACTTAATATTTTGTGTAGCTTTTTTATCCTTATGTATGTTTACCCACATGGGATCATACTCTAACCTCAGTTTTATAATTTTTCTTTTTTCACTTGGAAATATAGCATGGGCATTATCAAAGCCTTGAAAAAATTTACACAAGAACTTTTGGGAATGTTCGATGCTTTTCATAATAGAACTCCAGAAAAATATTAAAGTTATGGAGTTTTTAAATAAATGGGGTTTTACTTTATACTTTGCTTTTTTATTATTGTGTTCAGTATCTTTCCACATTAGCACATTTATAGACCTATTTTATTCTTTTTAATGATGTCCTAGGATTTTATTGAATAAAGGACCAAAATTTATCGAGGGTGGCGGGTTCAAACCCAGCCCCGGCTGAACTGCAACAAAAAAAAAAAAAAAAAAAATAGCCGGGCATTGTGGCGGGCGCCTGTAGTCCCAGCTACTCGGGAGGCTGAGGCAAGAGAATCGCTTAAGCCCAGGAGTTGGAGGTTACTGTGAGCTGTGTGACGCCACGGCACTCTACCAAGGGCGATAAAGTGAAACTCTGTCTCTACAAAAAAATTAAAAAAAAAAAAATTATTAATCCCTATTAATGGGCATTTAGGTTTCTGGTTTCTTGTTATTTCAAATAATGTACTAATAGGCTTGCATATAATCTTTAAACACATTTGCAAGTATTTCTGTAGGATCATTACCTAGAACTAGAGTTGTGAAATCCTATGGCATATACATTTAAAATGTTTTTAAATTTTGAGAAATTATAACTCTCCCTCCACATATATCTCCTTAAAGGCTATCCCATTGTGTATTTATATGCCGAATGTGAGAGTATATTATGAGTATGTTTCCACACATTTATTGTATCATTTTTAATGGCTATGTGATATTACATTGCATATAAGTGATTAACTCTTAAAATTTTTTATAATGAAAAATTATCAAATGCACAGAGTAGAGAAAATAACATAATGAATCCCCATTATTGTTCAGATTCAACAATAATCAAATACCATGATTAATCACTCCATATTTTTCTTTTCTTTTTTGTTTGAAAGGTACTTCCTTTCAAAGGTCCTCCCAGAGAATCACTTCCTAGATAGATATACATGAGTCAAAGGTAATTTACAAGTAATATGTGGATATATAAAGACAAATTGCCTATGGCTTTTCCGTAAGTTTATATCCCACTGAGATGTCCTGTTTTCTCAAACTCTATCAATTGCTTGATTGTTGAGCTTGGGCAAACTGTTTAAACTCAAGCTCTCCTGTTTTGTTTTGTTTGTGTGTGTGTGGTTGTTTCTTTTTTTTTTTTTTAGTTTTTTTAAATAGCTTTACTGAAATATAACTTACATACCATATAATTCACTCATTTAAAATATACAATCCGATTTTTTTAGTATGTTTGCAGAGTTGTTGCAACCATCACCATAATCTAATTTTATAACATTTCCATTACTCCCAAAAGAAACTATTAGCATTGTTATGGGTTGAATTGTGTTCCCCAAAGTCATATGTTGAAGTCCTAATCCACAGTTCCTCAGAGTTACCTTATTTGGAAATTGAGTGGTTGGGGCTGTAACTAGTCAAGATGAGGTCATCCTGGAGTGTGGCCGGCTCCCAATCCAAAGTGACTGATGTCCGTATAAAAAGGGGAGAGTTGGACATAAACGTGTACATGTGAAGAATACTCTGTGAAGATTAGGGTTATACGGTCATAAGCCAAGGAACTCAAAGCTAGGAGAGAGGCCTGGGATAGACCCCTCCCTGGCACTTTCAGTGAGAGCATGGCCCTCTTGCCACCTTGATCTTGGAGTCTTAGTCTCCATAACCGTGTGATAATAAGCTTCTGGGTTTTTTTTTAAGTTTCCTCTTAGTTTGTAACACTTTGTCAAGGCAGTCCTATCTTTTTTTTTTTTTTTTAAGGCAGTCCTATCAAACTAATACAATCAGTTATTCCTCGTTCCCCATCAGTCCTATGAAACTGCTAGTCTGCTGTTTCTAGATTTGGCTGTTTTGCGTACTTCATGTAAATGGAATTATACGATTTTTTTGTATAGTTATAACACATTTTATTAATCCATTCATTGGTAGATAGAGCTCCTGCCTCTTAAACCGGAGCTAAATTCTATGCATTCTATACATCTGTGTAAAGTTCTATGCCAAATGCTATGTACGGAGTAGGGATGAAAACAGAATTTCTTTGCCCTCTGGTAGATTATACTCCCTGGGAGAGAAAATGACTAGCAAACAGCATAATCCAAAACAGATTCCAAACATACACAATAGAGTCAAAAGTAAAGTATTGAGAAGGCAAGCGGAAGGGGCATTTGCAACTAGGGAATAGGGGAAGCTTCCCTAAAGGGGATTACTTGGCACCCTGTCTTACAGAAAGAGAGAAGGTTTGTGATGAGGGAGGGAGAAAAGATGGATGGGAGAATGAGAAAGGAATTTAGACTGAGAAAACGGTGGATAAATATTTAGTCTGGATCAAGGGGAACCAAAGCTGTAGGGCTAATAATCTCTTAGGAATTTAGTATTCCTAACTAGCCAGATCATTTGAATTCAGAAGAGTGATAAGTTGCGGTCGGGGAAGGGGTGGCTTTTCCTTCCACAGTTGGGCTACCAGAGGATTTGAGTGGTATGGAGCTCAGTATTTTTATTCTTCCATTTTTGACTTTGGATTGGGTTCTCTCTTACCTGGGGTAAAACCATGTGGCCAGGGAAGTAGGTGCACTAGTTCTGGGAAAGATGCTTGAAGTATACTTTAAAGCAAAGCTGTGTCTCTACACCTTGGATGAGATGCAGCTTCCTCCCTCTCCCCTGCACAGTGAGGAAAAATTTGGGTGGAGCTGGATGGATGGAGGTGTACTTGGTGGATGGAGCCCATGGGTGGCCAGGGACTAAGCACAGGCAGAAATGGCTTCTGCACAACTTGGGAAGGTGTGAGGGTCTCCTGAGAAGCAGGGCTGGTGGTAGGATGTCTACCTATATTTTCTATACCACATATATAGATGGTGTATATATATATATACATATATATATAGATAGATGTGGGGTGTGGTATAGAAAATATACGTACATATAGACCCTACCTTCCAGCCCTCTCTTTTCTCCCAGCTTCAAGGATGTGAATAAGCTCTTTGTCTAGGGTCTCTTGAAATTGGAGGCTATTTCCTACTCTTCAACCTTTGTGCCTGACTAGACTAACCCCAGGGAAAAATCTAGGAGAGGAGAAGGTGGACAGTGGGGCTTCTGGATTGATGCTGTTCAGAAAAAGAAGCTGAATTTACATTTCACCAAAAGAAAGTAAGCTTTATTTTCTCTATTTAGAAGTCAGTGACACACACAGATCTTTGGCTGACCCACTGAATACTAAATAAATCAGGCTTCTGGGCACCCTGGGGCAAGTTATAAGTCTTGCTCAAAGTCATCTGAGGGCAAATATTGGGTCAGAGAATCCCTGGCTTTTCTGACAAGGCTTGAACTCTGGTATGCTCACTGAGGATTCTTAATCAGTCTTTCTTTCTCTTCCTTCATTCAACAAATACTGTGAGTGCCAACTTTGTGGCAGGCACTGTGATAGATTCTGGGTGTTCCTGGAAGAAGCAATGACAAGCAAAACACACCGTCTGCCATCACGGGACTTAGAGATTAGCAAAATCAGATAATTAAACAATTACAAACCAACATGAGGTGTCCTGGGATGGAAGAAGTGGAGGGTCCTGCAAAAGCATGGGGAAGGGTAACTTCTCCTGGACTGGAGTCCAGGAAGGCTTCTGGGGGGAAGTGAAGAAAGGGAGGAGTGTGGCGGTGGAGGGTGTGGTCGAATTGGCTCACACAGCAGAGATTCTGTGCCAAGTGCACAGTAGCAGGAACAAAGCCCAAAGGCAAGAGCAAAGTTGAAGATGAAAGGAAGTTCTCTATGGTTAGAGCAGAGCAGGCAGAAGGAAATGATGAGAGAAGAGGTAGGCAGGGGTGAGTCTTTACCAGGCCTTGTAGGCGCCTAAAGAAGATTGAGCTTTCATCTTGAGGGCGACGGGAAGCAGATGAATATTTCAAGATCTGCATAGTGACAGCATCTAAAATATATTTTGGAAGAACTAATGTAGGGAAGCAAGTAGCCAGTCCAGAGAGGATGGATTCCAGAGATATTTATAGGGCAGAAACTCAGAGACTGGGAAGTAGGTTGAACCTGGGCTGAGGGAGAGAATAGATTCCAGAGCCACCCAGAGTTCCTTGCTTGAATAAGCAGCACTGTGGCGTCTTAGTCCATTCTGTGCTGCCATAACGGAATTCCAGGGACTGAGTAACTTAGGAAAATAAATTCACTTCTCACAGTTCTGGAGGGCGGTAAGTCTAATACCAAGGTGCCAGTGTCACCCTGTGGTAAGAGGGTAAGAAGGCAAGAGATCAAACCTGAAGCTTCAAACTTTTTTTTTTTTTGAGACGGGGTCTTGCTCTGCCACCCAGGCTAGAGTGCAGTGGCATCATCATAGCTCACAGCAATCTCCGACTCCTGTGCTCAAGTGATCCTCCTACCTCAGTCTCCCAAGTAGCTGAGACTATGTGGTATGTGGCACATACCACAATGCATGGTTAATTTTTTTTATTTTTTTGCAGAGATAAGGTCTCACTCTTGCTCAGGCTGGTCTTCAAGTCCTGAGCTCAAGCAATCCTCCCCCCTTCACCTGCCTAAGTGTTAGGACTATAGGCGTAAGCTACTGCGCCTGGCTATTGAAGCCTTTTTACAATCAGCATTAAATTCGTTCATGAGGGTAGAGCCCTCATAACCCAAACACCTCCCATCAGGCCCCACCTCCTCGCACTGCCGCAGTGGGGATTAAGTTTTCAACACACGCTTTTTGGCAGACACAGTCAAACCCTAGCAATGGTGGTGCTCGTCCTTGGGTTTGTCCTGCACTTGTGGTGAGGTGTTGGATAAGCTATTAATTTTCTCAGATTTTTAGTTTTCTTGTTAGATAAAAGTAATAAGCCATAGTCACCAACTTTGCAGGGGATCCACTGATAAAATCTATTGAAATGTAATATTCTGTACTCTTTCCATCAGTCTGACAGGTCTAGCAGAAGCAATCTCCCCTCCTCTGGTTATCTCTGTCTTCCCTCCTTATCTAAAATTCTAAGCACTTGATCTCCAAGGAATTGGTGAGACCTCTGCCCCATTCCAGCAGCGAAGGCTTCACTGGGGGCCTCTCTGGGATTCTCAAACTGGCTTTTGTTTAAAACAATGATATCATCGAGTGGGTGGAGTTGGGCTAGGCTTTCCTCAACCAGTCAAAGGAGAAATGGGGCATATGACTTATGGCTCTTTTCCGACCTCTTCCATAGCTCCCATGTACCCTCATTACCCCTTCCTCCTCCTTCTCTCCTGAGGTTTTGAGTTTGCAGGAAATTGGCAGCCTCCACATTCTCTTGCATCAGTCTCTCTGGAGAGCAGTCCAGATGGACCAAGGGGCTATAGTGGCTGCATTATATCAAGCCTTGTTTCTTTCCCCAAAGCCCCCCTTCTGGGGAAGGGCTAGTCAAGGAAAGGGATTCCTTTGGAGGGAGGTTGGAGTACTAGGGAAAGTGGTGATCTAAGTGCTGGAGGGATGTCTGGCTCCTTGTATTCTAGAGGCTCTTTATCTCTTGACTCACCCTACTGGATTTGAGACTTAGGTAAGAATGCAAAGGTCACACTGACCTGTTAGGTGTGTGGTGATGGGAAGACGGCTGTGGAAAAGCCATGTTGAGTATTTTTAGTCCCTAGGCCAGCCTTGCTCTCTGCCCTTAACACACACACACACACACAGATGCATGCACACATACATGCACGTGAACTTCTCCTTCATAGCTGCATAAGCAGCTTGGAAATTGGTTATCACATTGGTTTGCAGCTGTTCTAGGAAGGAAGGAAACAAGATGAGCTGCAAAACAGTAACTTGCCTTCTGAGGACCAGACAGTGACACCTACCCTTTGTGTGGCCTGTCAATGTTTGCCAAGTGCACTCAGCGATGACCTCTTCTAACCATGGCAGGAACTGTAGGTGGCAGGAACTATAGGTGTCAGGATACCAAGGTCTGCCTTGTTGCCTGCTATATATCCATCCTAGCACAGTGCCTGGCACACAACTGGCCTCAGGAAATATTTCTAGAGTGAGTGAGTTGGTTACAGATGTAAAGCCCGAAGCTCAGAGAAGGGTTTCTTCCCTGCAGCCTGGCCAGGGACCCCACGCACATTAAGTGATGAAATCAAGTCCTGAGAAGTGCCAGCTTCCTGATGCCATGTGCCCTGCAGTTTGTACCATATTATGCTGCTTAATAAGCAATTATTGATGAGATTGCATGAACATCCTTCCTTTCTGCCTTCTGGGAGTGTCTGGATGGCCCAACTCTTGGATTATCTACCACTGACTTTTATCTTTTACTGATTATTGAGAGAATAGGTTTAGAAACTTGATGTTGGGCACACTGTTTTGCTCTTTTTCCAATTCATCTGTCAAAGTGAGGGAGAACATTGGGCAGAGAGGGTGGTATATAAAGGTTGTTTTGATGCAATGGACTTTGCAACTTACACGTAAATCCCTGCCTCCCCACAAAAGAACTTTATAGAAAGGATGAGGAAACACAGAATGAGGGAATAGCTGAAGAACTAGGGTTTGAAAGGTTTGGGATCCAAGAATTACTAGAGAGTCTTTTCAGGTGCTACCATGGGGGTTACTCAGCCCCAGCCATTTCCACACAGGTGTCACTCACCTAGAAATTCCAAGATGAGATCTTACTGTCCAGACTTGTCACGTGCCAGTCATTTGGCCAAGTAAGGGCAGGGACCTTGACCAGCTCCAGGTGCCCAAGTGAACAGTGCAACAAGAGGGAAGTATTTCTTTAAATGCACATCATTTAAACACGTTTAATCAGAGGCTAAAAGGGACTAAGCACCTAGATTTGCAGATTGGTTTGTGGTCTTCACCCACCTGTTTCTGATTTTTTTTTTCCACCCACCTATTTGTTTTTCAGGGGATGGTCCTCCTATTCCCTTTTTTCTAAGCATATTCTCATAGGGACCAGTGGTCTTAGAGGGCCCTTTTCTTCCTTTCTTCCGTGTCTCATCCACATAGTTGTAATGTGGCTATTTCCTCATACACCCCTTGCTCTGGCCCTTCCCTTCAGGTTATCTGTGGTGTCAGTGACTCTGATAAACACTGTGGTTATTTACCAGAAACTGGTTCCTCAAGAGGCTGTTGTCAGACAGTATTTTTGCTATTAAATTTTTCTCAGAAATACTAAAGATAACTCTCCATTTCTCTGAGCTGTTCTTATCCAATTTTGATAAATACCCACAATAGCATATTCAGGATGCTACAAAACAAACGTGTGAGCTCTTCTTGGGGGAGTCACTGCAGGACCCCACTCCCCACCCACCCACCCTCCACCAGCATACACACACACTCCAATCCCCAGCAATTAAGCTTCCTAAGCCTAAGAAGTTGGCCCTATTTGTACAGAGAGGTTACTCATCCTTGTAGTGCAGAGGCAGCCAAGAGGGAGGCACGACGAGAATTAAATAAAGGCCCTGCTGGCCAAAGGAGTAAATGGTACTCATCCAAACATCCTTTGGTATATATCATAAAATCAAGACACAGGACCTGGAGCTGGTCAGAAGACTGGGGGAAGACGTCATGGGAAGCAGTTGGTGAAAAAGAGTGTTGATTTAATACATTGTTTGGAAACTTCCTTAATAGAAGGTTAAAGAAAACATACCCAGGAGCTTTGGCTTTTTGCCAGCTTCTGGGTGGCGCCATCTTGCCTTCAAAGTGTTGCCCCTGAAACTGGTCCTCCAGCAACAGTGATGCTTGTTCAAGTGAGTTCTTGGGATAGGAGGCTGCCCAGCTCTTTACTGTAGGAATAGGCTTTAAAATCCCCCCTTCCTTGGCTTTGTCTTTTTTCTCTCGAAAAAGAATGCCTCTGCTTGTGGACCCCTGGACTTATAAATCCCTTATTTGGCTTTGGGGCCATGGCTTTGGCATGTTGGTTTGTTTCCATTCCTTTGGAGTCAGAAGTGGAATGAGCACTGATTTGGAAATCTGCGTTCTGAAACAGTGCTAAGCTGTCTCTCCTCCCCCTTTATTTTCATCATCTTCTAAAACCAAACCAAACAATGCTTGCTGAATTTGTTCTTTTGACCCAGATATGGGCTAGCATAGGCCATGACATTAAAATAGCACTCTCTTCTGTTCAAAGACACTTCTCAGTGCCTGTTCTGGGCCTCACCTTTTCTATTTGGTAGAAAAAGAAAGCGAAGCTGAGTGGATTGTGATGTGCACCTTTTCACTTAGTCAAAAAGTATTAATATAAAAATTTTCAAACATTCTCCTAAAAAAGAGAGACTAGTGTTATGAACCTTCAGATGCCCATTACCTATATTTGACAATTATCAAGATTTTGACACATTTTTTCCAGCTAGTGCTGGTGCTAGAAAAAATTATAACAATGATGTTTGCAGAGCACCCATGCTTTCTACTTTACAAAGAATTCTTTCACATTTATTCATTTTATCTAACAAGTAGGCATGTAAGTCTCACTGTATGTGCCAGACACAATCTTACAGCAGCCCTGTGAAGTAGATTCTATCATTCTCTCCATTCTGTACAGGAGAAAATGGAGGCATAGCGTAGTTACTGACTTTCCCAAAGTCACCCAATTTGTAGGTTTCAGAGCTGGAATTTGAACGTATTTTCTTCCTTGAGCCTTTCAATGTTGCTATGAGATAGTAATTATTACTCTGCCCATTTTGCATCCTAGGAAATGGAGGTGGTTTAGGTGGCTCCAGTGAAAACAATTCCCATGCAAATGCATTGTGAGCACTCATGGAAGTTTTATTTATCTAATTAATGGGGGAACCAGCAAGATGGTAAAATTGGCTTAAAACTGGGTAAGGGAAACCTAGGCGTGTGTGTGTGTGTGTGCATGTATCAAATAGTGAAAAAAGGAATGCTAAATTAGATACAAAACTAGTAATTTCCTAGGGGCAATAAAATCTTAACCTTTGCAGTTACCTTTTCTACTACATGAAAATATTTGCATTTCTATTGTATCTTAAGTTTTTAAGAGTTAACATCTGATTCTACAGAGTGGTACAAGAGTACCCTAATTAATGGTGAGCAGTAAGTCTTTCAAAGCCACATTCCTCCCACAGAGCCCAGAGAACCCTAGATAGCCCTCTTTGAGTCTAGGACCTGACAGTGCTCTTGTGTGACATTGAAGGGAACCACACTCATCTTTTGCCTTATTTTCAGGGTTTAGAAAGACAGTTGCCTAGTGTGGCTAGTACTCAAACCAAAGTACTTGTTCCAAAGTACTTGTTTAGAGCCCTAGACTTTCCCTTGATGCTATGCTGGTATAAAGATGTTTGGTAGGTGATTAGAAGGCTAGAAATGGAAAGAAGAATTAAAAATGTTAAAATGGATCAAATGTAGTTAGAACAATACCCAGAGACTGAGAATTATCACCTGGAAAAACTATTAAAAAATCGGATTCCTTATTCCTTCTGTGGAGAGTATAATTTCCAGGTGAGCTGGGATGGGGGCCTGGGATTTTATTATATTTATTTTTTTGACAAGAGTCTCATTCTCAGTAGCATCATCATAGCTCACAGCAACCTCAAACTCTTGGGCTGAAGCAATCCTCTCGCCTCAGCTTCCTGAGTAGCTGGGACTACAGGTGCCTGCCATGATGCTTGGCTAGTTTTTCTATTTTTAGCAGAGATGGGGGTCTTGCTCTTGCTCAGGCTGGTCTCAAACTCTTGAACTCAAGCAATCTACCCACCTCAGCCTCCCAGAGTGCTAAGCTTACAGGTGTGAGCCACTGTGCCTGGAGGGATTTTATAGCTTCTCATAGACTTTCTAGGTCTTCTGCAGTTACTGGGGCAGTCCCTCCGATGACATCAAGAGTGACTTTGTCACTAACACAGGCAGGGTGAAGACCCTCCATGTGAAATAAAAGAGACTAGCAAGGCTATATACCTCCCCAAGCATCATTAGGGTTGAAACGTCTGGGTACTCCTGAAAGATGCTTCAAGATTCGGGAAAGGAGGCAGCAGTAAAATTTGCCACTGAGATGAGCCCAGTGAGGCCTGTTTATACTGAGCCGTTGGTATATGTTATTGTTTTTCAAGGTAGTTTGGAAATAGTTTTCACTTTGTCTTTGTGGGTTTGCTTATCTGAAGCAGGAGGAAGAAGGATTGAGCTCCCTGAAGATGTTTTGCAAATTTATATTAGTCTTACTTCTCCTTTCTCTAGAGAGGCAATTTTAGCTTAGAGAGGCATTTGAAATTTGCCCGATGATACTTAAAGGAGTTGTTGTGGGATTGAAGGCTCCAAGCCTTAGAAAGACTGGTCAGAGCTGTTTTCAGATTGCAGAGTGCTTTGGGGACCTGGCTGCTTCTACAAACGGCACCAGTTCTTCCCTAGAGAGTGACCTCGTGTTTTACGTCCAGTGCGTGGGGCAGCTTACTTTCCTAGATGGGATTCTGAAAATGCAGGTTTTGCTCAAGAACTTTGGGGTCTGAGTGACCCGTGTTTTGTCCAGAGTCGCCAGTGCAGTGCCGGCCACTGTTGTCATGATAAGGGTGGGAGCGTCCTGCTGATCTCGGCCTGACCCTAGACCCTGAGCAAAGCAGACAGGGTGAAAAGCAGCAGGGTGCAACAGAAATTGCTTTTCTGTCAAAGCTAGAAAAAAGAGGGGGCAGGATGGGAAATCTTGGATAGACTTTCTCTCTTCCTGGATGCACATCACTCACAACTCATTTCCTGAAAATCCTAATGCAATCCCGTGGTGAGAGACGGCTTCCTGCTGATCTGCTGAGCCAGCTCCTTGTCAGGGAGGAGATGAGAACAAGATGTGGTGGCCACGTGGCCTCCTCTCTGAGGGGACAGCAGCAGTGGGGAAGGCAGGCATGCATAGGCCTAGGTTGGGGCAGTTGGAGAGTTGTTAAAACAGGTGGCTGAGTTTCTATCTGATTCAGTAGGTCTGGGGTGGGGCCAGACAGTTTGTATTTTTAAGTAGTTTCCAGGTAATGTTGATGCTACTGGTTCAGAAAGGGTGGGCAGATGGAAGAGGAAGCAGATTGTTCTGTGTGGATTCAGAAGCCAGAATGAAGGCCATGGGTGCCAGTTATAAATAGTTTCTAATTCATTGTAAGAACTACTGTGTGTGGTCAGAAATGGAGTGGGTGGTCTCAGGAGCTTCTGTCCCTGGAGGTGTCCAGTGTTCAATGTCCATACGGCAGGTTCCTACACTAGGTAGAGGGTTCTTTCATTCATTCGTGCACTTTCTTTCATTCACTCATCCACTTTTTCACAGAATACATATATACCGCCTGCCAGCCAGGTGCTGGTGCCTGCCAGTCGGGTGCTGAGAGCTGGGGAGAACTCTAGAAAAACAACTGTGGTCCCCACCCACAGTCGAGTAGATTTGGCTGTATAATTTCTGGGCTCACTTTCAGTACTAAAGTTTTGAGGGTCCTATGATGGGTCAGGGGGAGAGATCCTTAGAGAAAGGAGCTGTAGAAAGGTTCTTATCTTCTGAAGACCTGTGCCTGAGGACCAAGAAGAAGGTGGAGTTCTCTGAGGATCAGTTTGGAGTGTCTTAATGGGACTTGGATGAATGATTTTCCCCCCTTGCTGAAGTGGCTGAGAATGTATCTACCAGGAGGGCATTTCCCCAGGGAAAATTCACATCTCCCGATGGCACCTGGTATGAACCATTAAACTCTAAAGCTCTGACCAGCCTCCATTATGCAGTCTGTGAAGGCAGACCAGGAAATGGCCTGTAGGAGTGAGCAGATTGCTTTTTACCACCTCTCTCAAGTGATGTCCTGGAGAGTTAATGGCTGAGGAGAGTTAGAGAAAACTAGGTAAATTCCTGCAGTTTTTCTGGGTTCTTTCATCACAATCCATGTTGAAAGCAATAATGATAATTACTAACTTGTACTTGGCTCCACTCTGTGCCAGGCATGGTGTTAAGCCTGTTATGCCCAATCAAGATAGTGAGTATATTATCCTCATCTTTTGCACAAGAGGAAACAAAGGCTTGGGGAAGTAAAGTAACTTGCTCATGGCCATAGAGACAGTAAATGTTGGAGCTGGAATCAAAACCTCAGTCTTCCAGACTCCAGCTCATGCTCTCAGCTCCTAGTACACTGAACTACTCATTCATTCATTCACCCAGCCATGAGCTAAGGAATCTTTTCATGAAATAGATGTTAAACACTGATAAGTATCAATGAGAAAAACTGCTAGGCCTATGCTATCCTGGGGCTTACAGTTATCTTCCTCAGACAAATGAGTGATTCTTCTCTTGAGCCCCAGGCTCAAAGTAATAGCTATAACTGGCTAAGGAGAAAGAGAAAAGGCAGGGAGACAGATCTTGGCACGTTGGCTACTGACCCAAAGTTTTCCTGTGAGTGAGAGTTTCTCTACAGGAGCTGGGTTTTGTGCTTTGCTTTATTCTTATATTTCCCTGTTGGGTTTCTTTTCTTCTTGTCTAAGGATGGATGCTGAAGGCCTTGACATAATACAAGAGACAGTTCTTGTGGTATTTACCTCCTGACTGCACCCTGGTGGTAGAGCAAAATCCGAGATTCAAGAGTTCTAGAACATAGAGCTACAAGTGACTCTAGAGACCCTTTATAATAATGACCCTCTCTTGCTGAGAAGTATCACCTCTTTCAAAACCCAGTTGTCCCTATAGATTTCTTTGGCTTTCTGTACTGGCCTCAGTCTAAATTTTCTTCATTTTAAAGGCAGTTGTAAATTAGGTTTTCAGTTTTCAAAATACATTATCTTATAATTGTTTTACAAGTCAATTAGTTCAGAAATGTATAACTTACATTGTGAACATCTTCTGCAATTCCCCTGACATAATCAGTGCTAACAATGGGCATTTTTTCTCTTGTTGCTTGTGATACATGCACTAGTGTGTACAGTTATAGGTTTTTCATTAAAATGGAGTTTTAAGATACATACTTTTCTGAAATTTACTGCTTCTATCTAACTCTATTTTAGACATCTTTGCATATTAGTACATAGAGGGTGGACATAAAGTTCATGTGTAATTTATTATGCTTAACTATTTTAAATTGCACACGAACTTTATGTCCACTCTGTAGAGAGCCACAGTCTTTCTTTGAGAGACTCCAGTTTCTCCCACTCAAGTAATAACCAGGCCTGACCCTTTTTAGCTTCCAAGATCAGATGAGATGGGGCACATTCAGGGTGACCACAGACTGTCAGACTTGAATTTCTAATGGTGCTTTCCCATTGTAAACCTGTTTGTACCCTGACCTTGACTTTCTATAGAAGAATGAATGTTTTTAACGTGGTGGAACTAGTTGAAACATCCATTTGGTTCTTTTCACTTGTCTTTTAACTTTCACAGAGAAATCCTAGGAACCTTGTTTGGCATCATCTAGACTTTGATGTTTGATGAGAGATTCTTCTTCCTTTTTTTTTAGATCGAGTCTCACTCTGTTGCCCACACCAGGCTAGAATGCCATGGCTTCAGCCTAGCTCACAATAATCTCAAAGTTCTGGATCCTCCTGCCTTAGCCTCCTATCTAGCTGGAACTACAGATGCCAGCCACAATGCCTGGATGATTTTTTTCTGTTTTTAGTAGAGATGAGGCTCGATCTTGCTCAGACTGGTCTCAAACTCCTAAGCTCAAAGGATCCTCTTGCCTCAGCCTCTCAAATGGCTGGGACTACAGGTGCCTACCACAACCAATGCCCAGCTAATTTTTTTCTGTTTTTAGTAGAGACGGGGGTCTTGCTTTTTCTCAGGCTGGTCTTGAACTCCTAAGCTCAAGAGATCCTCCTGCCTCAGCCTCTCAGAGTGCTAGGATTACAGGTGTGAGCCACTGTACCCGGCCTTCATGAGGTATTCATAACCTCAACTTCAGGGGGTCTGTGACAAGAGAGAAAACAATGTCCAAGTTTAAAATCGAAAATAATGGATGTATTGGGATGGCAACATACAGAACTACCAGGCCTCAGGAAATCTGAACCATGAGGTCTCAGAAAGGACAGGCAGGGGCAGCTCTGGGAACTCAGGTGGCAGGAAAAGAGGGGCAGATGGTGTTGCCTCCATCTGTTCAGACTTTGCAACATCACGCCATTGGCCTAGCTTGGAACCAGGGCCACCCCTTGGCCAGGGCTAAGTAGGTCACTTTGACAGACAATCTCACCAAAATATCCATCAGGGCAAAGTTATTCTCTTAAAAAAAAATTGATCTGCTGATACTAAAAATTGGTGGATGCAACACTGGAAAAATCAATCAAGGAGAGTCCATAGTCCCTGGAGAATTTCATATGTGTTTGCATGTGTATTTTCCCAAGACCCAGAAAAATGCTTCAGTTGCTTTCCAATCATCTCATTGGAGTAATGATCCCAGTAAATGCAAAATTAACAACAAATTTCCTCTGGATTTCCTTTGTTCCTTAACCCCTGTGGCTGCATAGTTTCTTTTGCATGGAGATGCTTGGGATGGTCCTGTCTTGTTCAGTTAAAATCACCAGACCCCATTACCAGGAGGATGTAGCCCATTAACTGAAGATATAAAAAATGTCGCTTTTTGTTGTTTGCAGGCACCTTTTTGCTCCAGCCTACACAGAAACCCACTATACTCCAAGTGGTAACCCTCAAACCACCATGCTGAAATCAGAGGTGAGTTCAGGTCAGCAGATGTCTGTCCAGCTGCTGCCCTCTCTGGGTAACACTCCTGCGGACTGAGGAGATTCTGATGGAGGTGGTCCCTCCTCTCAAGGATTGTTTCTCATGACCAAAGACCCCAGGAGCTAGTAGGAGAAGCGAAATGTGTATTTTTTTGTTTCATGAGTGCTCCCTATCCCTTTGCCAGCTAAAATGGCTAAACAAACAAATAGAATATATATACATTTTTTTTGCAGTTTTGGCCAGTGGCAAGTTTGAACCTGCCACCTCTGATATATGGAGCCGGCGCCCTACTCCTTTGAGTAACAGGCGCTGCCCACAAATAGAATATTTTTGGGTAATTGCTTGTGATTAACATTGATAGAAGTCATTGGGAAGCATACCTTTACTTTGCTTCATGTTCATAACCCACACTTCAATAAAACTTTAAGTTAAAGAAATAATTTACCCGTAATCCTTACTTTACTAGTCAATTGGTACCACCCTTTTAAAAATGGAAGTATAAGGTTTACAGAGTTGTAATCACTGTGCATACAAATTTTGTAGTCTGCCTTTTTGATGTGGTTCTAAGTTATGAAGATTTTCTTATTTTGCTGATATCTTTATACTGGATATTTTTTCCTTGAAAGTTGTTTTCAAGTGTGGATGTTTGCACAAAGGCAAAGATTTATCATTTGGGAAACGGTCTTTCAGATAGATACATAATAGTTTGGTTTACCACACCTCACTGTTGGTTGTTTAGGGTAGTGAATCACAATCATGCCCATTTCATGCTTTATTATCTCTTTCTACAGGGTGCCTGTTGGAATTTGTGGGCTCAGAGCAATGGTTTTCAGACAGGCGCTATGCCCTCTACACTCTGCCCCAGGGAACACTTAGCAGAGATAGTTTTGATTGTCACAACTGGGTGGGGGGAGGGAAGCTACTAGCATTTAGGAGCTGGAAGCCAGGGATGCTGCCAAACATTCTACAATGCACAGGACAAACCCTCCACAACTAAATTATCCTGCCCCCAGTGCTGTTGTGCCTACGTTGAGGAACCCTGTGCCCTTTCTCAGAGCCTGGGCTGATGAGAGGGAGTGAAGAAGAAGGGAGGTGTGGAGGACAGCAGCAGAGGCCCTTCCAGGGAACCAGAGATCCCACATCGCCAGAGTGCGCACGTCTGACAAGATAGTGCCAGCCACTATCAGTCATTAACAGCTCTGATTAGGTCATCGCCTTACCCCTGGGTGGGGAAGGGACCCAGGAATGCTAAGTCTTGATAGACATGAAAGATCTAGAGCCTGTGAACTAACCCTATAGCTCAGGGGCTGTAACCAAGACCTTCCTGGATGGCGAAGGGGTTGCTAGTGCAGCCGATGCCTGCAGCGGGCAAGGCAGGCTGTATCTTCGCTGTTTCCTCATCACTGGGGAGGCGGTCCAGCTGTGACTCCACCCTCCTCTGTGCCCCTGGGTCAGAACTTGTCTGCTCCTCTTGAGACCTCTGTTCTCTGCCCCCAGAGACAGGCAGATGCTTCAGGCTTACCTAGAAAGCCTTAAGCCATCACAGCTGCACAGAAACACCCTCCTCTGAGCTTGGCTCCTGCTTCTTCTGTCCCTACGGCTCAAGAATGGGTCTCAGTCCACAATTTGCCATGAGCTCATGCTTCCTGCTGTGAAAGCCCCCTCAGGGTGGCCCCATCAGGCGGAGGAGCCACGGAATGCAGTGACTTCATGACTGCTTCATGACTTGTCCTTTGTGCTGTCAGCTTGTGCGTTAGGCAATGAGGCTGTAAGGGCCTTTCAGACACAGAGGAGTGGAAGAGAACGTCCCCTCATTCCTCGTCCCCCTCCTTCCAAAAGTCTTGTTGACTGAACCATGGGACACTCACTTGTTTTCTAACATCCCCTGCTACTGCACTTTTCTGAGCCCCCACCCAGGCCTATGGGGCTCTCAGTGGGTCATTTGGATCCTGAGATCTCAAAGAGAAATGGGAATGGAATAAACCATTTAGCTGCACTTAACCCAAGTGTTGTTGATGACTGTGTTCTGCTACCATACTTGGCCTGGGGGAGTTCTGGGAACCTTATCAAGACTCGGCAGTGAGTCTTTTAGGCCACAGCCCTGATCTAGGTCAGGTCACTGGGGATGGGTCATGAATGTGTTTCTGCGGAAGGAGTTACAGGGTTTGGGGTCTGAAGCCAGGCTTATAGTTTTGGCTTTAACTAGCTATGTGACCTTAAACAAACCCTTTTGACCACACTAGTGTTGAGTTTCCTCCTTTATAAAGTGGATATGCTGATATCTGACTCACAGAGCTATAGAAGGGCAAAATGAATCACTGCTTTTCTTGGGAATTTATAAATTAGATATCTCTTCCAGCCTTATATTTTGCAGATGAAGAAATTGAGAGAAAAGGAAAAGTAACTTGCCCAAGTTCAGCTAACCAATAAGGGGCAAGGCTTAGACTAGAACTTGTCTGCCCTGATGCTAGGGAAGCCGGGGGATGACGGAGCTCTGACAAATCAATTCCTTCCTTTGCCACTTCTGGGAGAGGCAGCGGATGGAGTGTAAGGCCAGGCTGCTGGGTTCCAGTCTCCTCTTTGCTGTGTCACTTTGTGAATGACTTAAAACCTCTCTAACTTCCTTTTTCCTCCTTTTAAAACATGAAAATCATATCTATCTTAAAAAACAGCATTCAGACATAAATTGGAAAACAATCTGCCTACATTGTTCATCCAGTGGTAAGAGCTGGGCAGATGTTAGGTCTTATTGTTGATGATAGTAAGTGGCAGGTATGATGATCACAGAAGGTCAACTGTAGGAAAGTCATCTGTGTATTGTCAAGCATGCTACAAAAATCAGTGGTTAGGCCATTTCAGAGAGCACTCAGCTTGCGAATCAATCTAAAGGCAGGAAGAGACACAGGGATTCTTCACGGCCATCCCAGGATCTGAATTCTCTTTAATTGTGATAGCACCAGCATTTTGGAATCATAGCCGACATGCATTTCTAAACTCTTTCACTTTCTGTCTCCCCAGCTTCTGTGTACCCCATTTCCCTCATGCAGGCCTGGCCCTCTCCTCCCTGTGACTACCCTGTGTAGTGGGGTTCACGGCCTCTGAGCTCTGAGGGCCAGCTTTGGGACTGAGTACTCTATGATCATCCTCTGAATCCCAGAACCCTAGGGTAGGGAGGGAAGCCACCTGACAGGCTGGCATTTGAAAGCAGATGGACTGCCGGCTGGAAGGAGGGTTTGGCCTGCCTGGCTGTCTTTCCTACATGCTGGCAGTGCCCTCTGCCCCCAGGGTGGGTGCTTTTGTACTCCTCACAAGGGTAGGATTGCTCTTGTTTAAGGTCCAGAAAAGTTTGATACAAAGGTAGGCTTGGCCCCTGTTCCTCTTCCTGGCGGCATGAGCTTCAAGGGGAAGAAGCCACATTGCCGTCTGTGGATTATCAGCAGATGAGAGGACACGGTGGTCCAGAGTGAGCTCCAGTCAAGTGTCAGCTTGGCCTGTGTCCTCTGACCTGGCTGCTTGGCTCAGCGGCACAGGACATAGAGTTGGCACAGCAGAGGCCGGGCTTAGCCCATTGTTGGGCTTCCAGGTCCCTCAGGGCCACATAGTGTCTTTGATGAAGAATTTAATGATAGCCTGGTCACTAACGTTTATTGCCTGCCGCTCTGGGCCTAGCACTTTGCTAGCTCCATGGTGTTCTCACAGCCATTCTGGGAGGTGGAGCCTGAACACATGGAGGGTCAGAGAGAGGTTGTGGAGCTGTTTACATACGTGGTAGATGGGGAGGGGGGGTCTGGATTGGCCACAATGCTTGAATTTAATTATTAGGCTGTACTCATGCTTAGAGATGGGAGAGAGATGGGGCCAGAGAATACAGACAAATGGGTTAGCTATCTGCTGGGTCACAGCTCAGGGCACAGAGCAACAACTACAAGCAGCGTGATCCTAGACAAGGACCCTGGGGCGGTCACTTATGTGGAGGCCTGAACATTTACGGTTGGCCCTGCTCAGGCTCAGCTGTTGGAAAATAGGAAGCTTCTATGTCTGTAACTGAGTTTACATCCTTAAGATCTTTTCAGACCTTTGCTCTACCCTGAGGGTTTTGCCTTCTCTCTGTTCTGAACATCTCTGTCTTGACCTATTTGTGAAGAAGCTTATGGGAATGAGTCCCTTTGTAGTACCCTTGGTTTCTGGGGGACAGTCCTGGTTTGGCTCATCTGTCTGGTTTTGGTCCTTCACACACTCAGCAGTGCCCTACTCATTAATCTGTCAGCACCCCAAACGTTTATTTAAGCCACTCCTTATGGTTTGTAATTATATCTTTTCTTTCCTTCTTCCTTCTCTCCTTCTCTCTCTCTTTCTCTTTCTTTCTGAGATAGGATCTCACTATGTTGCCCAGGCTGAAGTGCAGCGGCATGATCATAGCTCACTGTAACCTCCAACTTCTGGGATCAAGCAGTCCTCCTGCCTCAGCCTCCTGAGTACCTGGGACTACAGGTGCCTATCACCATGCTTGACTAATTAAAAAAATTTTTTTTTCTATTTTTTTCAGAGACATGGTCTTGCTCTGTTGCTTAGGCTGGTCTTGAACTCCTGGCCTCAAGCAATCCTCCTACCTTGGCCTCCCAAAGTGCTGGGATTATGGATATAAGCCACTGTGCCTGGCCTATAATTATACCGTTTTTTGGTATTAAGCCCCACAGAAGCTGAAGCTGTGTTTGCTCATTGTTGTGTCTCTGGGTCTTGGCCCAGGGCTTGGCTCAGATTGGTCTTCCACAGCTTGGTTGGGAATACCAAGTGGCCATGAGACACAATGACCAGAGAGCAGCAGCAGACCTCATGGACACAGGTGCCAAACCAAATAAGACCCAAGTGTGGAGGGAGTCAGGGAAAGAAGGCATGGAGAGCTGTGGAGGAGATGGGGGTGCATTTGTTCCCTTGAGCTGCTGTAACAGAGCACCATTAACTTAGAGGTTTGAAACAATAGAAATGTATTCTCCCACAGTTCTGGAGGCTAGAAATTCAAAATCATGGTGAGGGTGGGACTGTGCTCCATCCAACACCTCTAGGGAAGAATCCTTCCTTGCCTCTTGCAGCTTCTGGTGGCTCCTGGTGATCATTAGTGCTGCTTGGCGTGGAGCTTCATTACTCAAGCCTCTGCCTCTGTCCTCAAATGGCCTCTTCTCTTTCTGTGTGGGTCTGTTGTCTCCTCTTCTTACCAGGACACAAGTCATTGGATTTAGGAACTTTGTAATCCAGTATGATCTCATCATGTAATTACACCTGCAAAACCCTATTTCCAAATAGAGTTATATTCTGGGGTTGTGGTGGATCTGAATATTAAGGGGACACTATTCAACCCACAACAGGGGGTTTTTAAGGTGACATTGGTAGGGATGAGGGCCCTTTCAGAAATCAGTGTTTCCTGTGGCTACCATCATGCCACGGAAAGGGCTCTGACAGATCTGGAAGTCCTGGGTTCTCCACCTAGAAGGAAGACCTTTGGCAAATCTCTTTGCTCCTCCAAGCCCTACCTTCTTTCTTTGTTCAATGGAGATAATGACATCTGCTCTGCCCCCTCTTCCAGGATTATTATAAGAGTCAAATAAAATGGTAGCTGGGAAAGGTCTTTGCAGGTTGTAAAGTGCTGTAAGGTTAGGGTAGATATATGAGAAGCTGTGCATCACCCATCACTTTCATGAGATGCTAGCATTGCCATGCTGATCAATGTTCTTTGGCCTGACCACTTCCTTTCTCCTTGCTAGGATCACTGCTTTTACCATGGCACGGTGAGGGAGGCAGAGCAATCCAGTGTCACGATCAGCACCTGCCGGGGAATTAGGTAAGAAACGCTGAAGCTGCAGGGGGCACTTGGTAACCTCCCCAGGACAAGCAGGACCAGCCTAATGCAAAGGACTGGGGAAGGGCTGGGCTGGGCCGGCAAGGGGAATCCCAGGTGATCCAGAAATGCTGGAATTTGTTTAACTTACCTCATGAACTTGATGTTTTAAAATATAGATTTTATCACCATTATGTATGGTAAGGCCAGCATCTCCAGAGACAAGTGCTATTGAAATATGGTCATACAAAAGAGGGGACATGCTATGCTATGGGAGTGAGGGCATGCAGGGAAGCCCGGGGGCTGGTCCAGGGCAGAGGGAGCAAGGTGAAGTGCAGGCGGGAGCCTTTCTGTGGTTTCTGCAGGAAGGAGTGGTTGACACAGAGTAAGCAGGGTTAGGATTGACTAGTTTGAATAATTCCAGCAATTTCTGGGGCATACAAGCTTTTTTTCCTTAGCTGTCCTGTGCCAGTTCTAGAGTGATTAGGGAAGGAGCATAGTGGCCCACAGACCAAGAGCCCAATAAAGTAGATGGCTGGATTGGCTGGCTTGCATGTGACAGGCAAGGTAGCTGGAAAATTAAATGCCATCTCTAGGATCTGGCAGATCCTGGAAGGGGCAGTCCCTCTAGGGTCAGCAAGACCCCAGATATCAAAGCAACAGAGACAGAAAATAAGACACATGGTTAATATACTCAACACTGATGAGCTGAGCATTCAGTTAGTTTCTCCTCAGCCCTTCTCTGGTAGAAGCGCTTGTAGGTGGTGAAATTGGAAATGGGCAGTTAATGAAGTAGGGGAGGAGAAACAGGATGAAGGACAGGCAAGGATAATTTGCAAGACAGGAAATCAACAGAAAAGTTCCAACCAGATGGCACTTTCTTCAAGCCAGCCAGACCACCCGATTTGAATCATTAGCAGTTTACTAGCTGAATATCTCAATTGGCTCATTTGTAAAATACGGATGAAAAGAATATCTTCCTGGTGTTGTGAGGATTCCGAGTGTTAACAGCTATCTGACCTTAATAAGGTGGCACTGGGACCTTGTCACCAGTCGTTGGCCTCCTGGACCCCTGCTTCTCTAGGTGTGGTCTTCAGGTGGCAGCATCAGCTTCAGCTGGGAGCTTGCTCAGAATGCAGCAGCTCCTTGGATTTTAATGTGCATTCTACCAAGATCCCCAGCTGCTCTGTGCCTGAGAACATGTGCTCCTTGAGAATATGAATTATACCTCAAATATCTATTTCTCTCCACCAGCCTGCCCTAGTGCCTTCCATGTGGTAGGATCTATACATGTATGTTGGAGTAATTTTATTTATTTAGACCCCTCCCATTCTCC
Source organism: Nycticebus coucang (assembly GCF_027406575.1). Classification (NCBI taxonomy): domain Eukaryota; kingdom Metazoa; phylum Chordata; class Mammalia; order Primates; family Lorisidae; genus Nycticebus; species Nycticebus coucang. Next base: position 59,385,520 of record NC_069796.1, on the reverse strand, counting down.
TTTTCATACTTTTCTTTTTGCTGTTTTTGGCCAGGGCTGGATTTGAACCCGCCACCTCTGGTATATGGGGCCGGCGCCCTACTCCTTGAGCAACAGGCACCGCCCTTCATACTTTTCTTTTTTTGAAAAAGAATGATGATCTAAAAAACCTGGATTCCAATTACCTATACTAATTGCCTGTATGATGTGGTACCAGTTTCCAGTGTGCTGGGAAACTGCCTCACTGGGAAAAAGAGGAAAAGCCCTGATTAATAGCATCTGCCAATATACTGATAGATACTTCCGCTCAATTTTAAGCTACTATCATGAAGTGTAGAAGGCAGAATTGAAAAGCTTAGCCCTTCATTGGCTCTCATGAGCTGGTAGGAGATGGCTGTACTGTATACTCATTTTTTTGAGACAGAGTCACGCTGGGTAGAGTGCCGTGGCATCATCATAGCTCACAACAACCTCAAACTCTCAGGCTCAAATAATCTTCTTGCCTCAGCTTCCCAAGTAGATGAGACTACAGGCACCTACCACAATGTTCAGCTAATTTTTTCTATTTTTAGTAGGGACGGGGTCTTGCTTTGCTCAAGCTGATCCAGAGCTCAAGCAATCCACCTACCTTGACCTCTCAGAGTGCTAGGATTACAGGTGTGAGCCACTCTGCTCAGCCTCTACTCTTTCTCTCTTTATTGATTGATTCAATGATTGCTCCTTTCATTCAACAGATTAGTATTGGGTACCTCCATTCTGTCCATGCCCTATAAATGGAGAAAAAACAGACATTGCAAAGTAATTTCTGGAGTCCTCAGTTTCCTTGCCTAAAATGAACATCAATGTGTTAGGCCTGGTAGAGATTGTTATTTCAAGTCTACAGAACTTTATAAACATATGGGATTCTTATCATCTTTTCACAGTGAAATTAAGACCTACCAGGTTGCCATACAAATCTAAGGCCCCACACGCTGCAGGTCCCACATGTCTGTTTATAAATTGGGCCATGTCTTAATTTTAAGTCTTACGGTGAGTCGGCCAGTGGGAATTGGGCAGGAAACAGGCTTCGGCTGGGAGGCTGTAACAGATTAGCTTCCAAATCCCCCATTTAGCGTGACCTGGTTGAGCCAAACCGACTGGCCTTGTGGTGGTATTTGCAGGCCAGCCACCACCACCTGCAGTCTGCAAGTAAACAAAGTCTGTCCCAAGAAGGAAGAAAGGGGACATGCAGGTGTGACCTGCTTCTCTCTCCCTCTTCCTCCATCCGCTCAGTCTGGAGCAGTGGGAACTTGGCTTGGCCTCTTGTAAATCATTCCAGCAGCAGTGCTGATGGGGGAAGCTGGCTGAGCCGTCCATGTGTTTCTGCTTTGCACGCTTCCTCTGGTGATACACTCGCCTTACTTTCCCAGCCCTCTCACTATACACCTTAAGAGACCGAGGTTGTGGGTGGATTGATTTAAGAGCTGGAGCCTCATGCCAGATGGCTCCATTTGGACCTTGGAGAAGGAGCAGCTGCAACAGAGGCCGTGTTCAAACCCATGTAATCCAAACTCAAGTCACCTCCCAAGGCTCATAAAGCACTTGCAATGGAAAATCTCCATAGTGATTGCTCTTCTCTCCTGGAAACATACTCCTTGTGATTGGAGGAAATAGGTAGGGTTTACATCAAGTGGAATATTCAGGGTAATGATATAAAAAACAGAGGAATTTATCTGAGCTCCTAGATAGCTCCGGGGCCCCCTTTTTTCTCCAAAGCAGTTCTTCAGGTTACTTTAACTGAAGAAGTAATACATGATCATAGTAAGAATAAATTCAAATAATACAAAAGAGTATACCATGAAAGATAGGTTTCTTTTACACCCTGGATGTTGCTCCTTTCCAGAGGCAGCCAATGCTACCAGTTCCTTGTATCTGTTTAGAAATATTCCCGAGAGAGGACATTAATATGGAGTACAATGCTTTGTGATCTTATTTGGGCCCCGGACCTCTTTGAGAATTGGATGGAAGCCATGAATACTTACAAACTACACCAGTAAAAGGACATGAGATACCAACTCATGGGGGATTGCAAGTGTCCAGACCCCCCAGGCCTGTCACAGATTAAGGACCCATCCTCTGAATATTTACACAATTTCTCCCATGCACAAATGCTTTGCAAGCTAACACATGGTATCTATGTAGGGAATGATTACTATTTATGCAGAAATCTAGACAGTGCTGGGCCATGGTGTCTCTGTATTCTGGAAAACACATGTTTGTGCGCACGTGTTTGTCCCTAGCTCACTGTCTGTCAGCAGCAGGGGCACTCGATTGCTAAGTTGTTTTCTTAAAAAATACTTAGTAAAAGTCATCATTATGACTTTTTGTCATTTATCATTATTATCAACCCTAACATAGATTTAGTTATATAAACATTCAAATCATACAGGAATGTATAAACTTACAAAAGTGAAAGTTCTTTATCTTGTCTCACCTTCCCCAAAAATCCCATTCCCTAACTGTAATGACTTTGGGGAGAATACATAATTGTCTATTCAATACATATACATATATTTGTATATGTTTCTTTTCATCCATAAGATGACCCTATATATAATACATATTATATACATATATAGTCCTATAATTTTTTGTTTCAATTTTATGTTTTAGGTATACACTGATCTATCTCATTTTTTTAACAGTTGCATAGTATGTTATGTATTATTGTCTGGCAAGTTTAATTATATAAAAAGTCTTTCAAAGGTATACAGTAAATCATCCACAGTAGCCCTGTCCTGAAAAATCTGGGGCCCTAGGGCAGTGGCTCACACCTGTAATCCCAGCACTCTGGGAGGCTGAGATGGGCAGATCACCTGAGGTCACAAATTCAAGATCAGCCTGAGCTAGAGCTAGACTCTGTCTCTAGAGATAGCTGGGCATTGTGGCGGGTGCCTGTAGTCCCAGCTACTGGGGAGCCTAAGGCAAGAGAATCACCTGAGCCCAGGAGTCTGAGGTTGCTGTGAGCTATGACGTCACAGCACTGTACTGGGGGTAATAAAGTGACTCTGTCTCAAAAAAACAAAAAATCTGGGGCTCACAATCACTGTGACTATACCCTAACCCTGGTCCCCGGACTCTGATTCTGTGAGAGAGAAGTGAGGAGAGAAACCAGACAGAGAGTGGGTACGGGAGGATGTGTAGGACGTGTGCATGACGGCCTGGACTCCGAGTTTACGATCTAGCTCCATACTTCCCGGCTGCATGGCTGCTGTGTTTTCCTCTCCCCATTTAATTGTTTTGCTTGCCTTTATCTTAGCTGTGCTGGTGCCTCCCTGGGACATTAGGAGACCTGGGACTTGCCCTTGGCTCTAACATTAACTCACTGGATGAGTTGGGCAAGTTCCTTTTTGGAGGGGCTTTCCTCCCACCTATAAAATGGGAGTAGACCTGACAGTTAAAAGGGGCCTTTGGGGTTGGAAGCCCTAGGCTGTGAAGAAAATAAGCAGAGTCAGGAAAGAGGGCAGAGGAGGTGGTTCAGGTACAGGGTGTCCCAAAGGTCCCCATGAAGTCACCATATGCAGGTATAGAAAAAATGGGAAATTGTAGCTACATGTACCTTTATTTACAAAATATTCATTAAAAAGTTTACAAAGAGGTAGCCAACTTGTAAAGAATGTTTAGTAAATATTTTGTAATAAATATTTGTAAAATTTTACAATAAATATTTTATAAATAAAGGTACATGTAGCTATGATTTCTCATTTTTCCTATGTATGGCAACTTTATAGGTTACCTTTGGGACACCATGTCCATGCAGCCAACCCATAAGAAATAGCATGTTCTTTCTCCCTTCAGATACCTCACCTGCCTTCTACAGAACAGATAATAAATGCCACCTGTGGGTGGATCTGCACTCTGCAGATTAAGCCCTCAGACAGCAGTACCATTGAGTTGTGACAAGTTTAGATTCTGGCGTCAGACTTTCCTGGCTTAAAACCTGACAAGCTACTTCCGTTCTCTAGCCTCAGTTTTCTCACCTGTAAAATGGAAACAGTAATATCCACATCCTTGGTGGATTTATATGAGGAGATGACGGCCAGGTTCTGGACAGCGGGAACTTTGTTTTGATTGTGCTGTGTTCCCAGTGCCTTGAACAGCCCCTGTCACATGGTAGGTTCTCAGTATAGGTGCGTTGAATGGCTATTAAGTATGATGCTTTGCACCTTGCTCCATGTACAATGTGTGCTCAGTGACTTTAGCTGTTTTTTTAAAGTGTTGCTTTGCTTGTTAGTAAACATTGCTTGTTACATCAGTCGCAGTGTTACTACGTAACTTACCGCACAGCTAGTAGACAGCAGAGCCAGGCTGTGAATCCAGGTGTCACTCCTGAGCCTGTGATCTCTACCTGTGCCCTGCCACCCCATCCCAGAGTGGGGACATCAGTCGTGTGCCTCCTCTGCTCTGCTGCCTCTGAAGTTCCCTGTAGCTCCTTTCAAATGGATGCAAATTGAAGGGAAGGGGAGAGGAAAGACAGGTTACGAGGGGTCACCTCTTAGGGCAGCTCTAGGTGTAGGGATGTAGGATGAGTTCTTTGGGGTTTAGCTCTGAATGGACAAGTTCCCAGGAAGCCATTCTTGCCTAGTTCCTAGAAGGATGCATTTGGGTGTCTGTAGGTTATTCAGGTGTTAAACATGAATTGCTGGCTAACTGCCTGGCCTGGCCTGTTCTTCTGTACAATTTCATTTGTATCTAGCTCTTAAAGGTAAGGAACAGGATGGAGAACAGAATGGAGACAAGTATGTGAGGTCCCAGCCACCCAGCCTCCTGGAGCCCACTCGTGCCTCCTGCTGGGTTCTGCCCCTGCCAGTACTAGTATTTAGCAAATGAGATCAGCCATAGCTCCTAGAAGGACCAGTGACTGGTGGTGCCCAGGGAGGGCAGCTAGAGGACTTGGGGTGGTGGCAGGGGAGGGCCCCTGGAACCACATGCTGGGAAACTCCTGGATCAACAAAGCTGGGGTTCACTGTAAGTGCTGGGGCCAACCTTTAGCCAACCTCTGTCCCCAGGCAATCTAGGAGGACTGCACCTGTGACACAGGGTGGATTACCAAGGGCCACAGTTGATAGACGAGAGGGGAGTGGCCATGGGATCCTGTAGATGGAAGGACCTTCAGTGTCCTTCTGAGCCTGCATTTCTCACACTGTAATCTGCCTGTGCCCTGCAACAGCATTGCTCAGGCCCTTGGGAAAATCAAGCTCCTACAGCAGCATGTGGCTCCAGGCCATAGTTCCTGAGTGTGACTGCTCAGGGAATTGCCCATGGGACTTATCCGTGGTGTGGACACTCAGGCCTGCAGCATCAGGTCTTTTAGGTTGGACTCAGACATCTATATTTCTAATACATGGTAGAATATTCTATTAGATGTCACTGGGACCTCCAATCTTAGAAATCTCTGACACTTACAGTAGAATGCACTGACGGAGGCAGACAGCAGAGAGATTAAGGGCCCAGGGGCCAGACCTTAAGTCTTTGGTCCCAGATTCCCAGTGAGAGCTTGTTATTTGATCTCTCTGAACCTCAGTTTCCATATCTATAAAATGGAATTTATGATAGTACCTATCATATAACATGGATGTGGGAATGAAATAAGAATAATGTTTGCAGTGAACAATCTAGTGCAAATATCTTTATTGCCAAATGACTTTTGGTCCTTTGGATATACACCTAGAAGAGGAATTGCAGGATCAAATGCAGATCTACATTTAGATCCCTGAGTGTTCTCCAAACTTGCTTCCAAAAGGAACGTACTATCTTGCATTCCCACCAGCAGTGCAGAAGTGTTCCCTTGCAGCTCAATTCATAATTGCCAAGTCATGGAAGAAGCCCAAGTGCCCATCAACCCATGAATGGATTAATAAATATGTATATACCATGGAATACTAATTGTGGTGTATGTATACCATGGAATATTATGCAGCATTAAAAAATGGAGACTTTACCTCTTTTATGTTTACATGGATGGAGCTGGAAAATATTCTTCTTAATGAGGTATCTCAGGAATGGAAAAAAAAAAATCCAATGTACTCAGTACTACTGTGAAACCAATTTAGAATCACTCACACTTGCATTTGAAGAATGAAACACGACTATAGCCTAGGATGAAGGAGGGAAGGGGAGGAAGAGGGGAGGGTGGGGGATGGGTTGATAGAGGGAGGGTTGGTAGGGGGACCACACCTATGGAGCACATTGCAAGTACAAGTTGGATCAGGTGTGGAACACAAATGTCTTAATGCTGTAATTGGGTAAATGAGGTAAAAGCTATGTTGATTAGTACAATGTAAGCAGTCCAAATTTGTACAAATAATCAACACATTGAATCCCATAATGTCATAAATGTATTTATGATCTATGTACAAATGACTTAATAAAAAAAAGAAAGTAAGAAAGAATAATGTTTGCAGTACAGTGCCTGGCATCTGGTTAGCTCTCAATAAATGATACCTGAGGATGAAAAGTGGACGGCATGCCTCCTTCCTGTCTCCCAGTGAATAGGATCTGACCTCACACAGGCCAGCTGCATAGTACTAGTCACACCACAGAGGAGAGTTGCTGTCACCATCACTGAGCCATCTGTAAACAGGGGGTATCTTTCCGATCCACTCTACAGGGCTATTGTGACCAAGGCAGTATACCATCAGAGTTAAGGTTGTGGGACTAAGGATGAACCAGAATGCTTGGGTTCAAACCCCTACTCTTAGTATTTTTGAGACTTTGGGCTAATTAATTAAGCTTGCTGAGCCTTAGTTTTACCATTTTGTATGTTGAAGATAATAGTTGCAAGAATCCCAGAAGCTGGTGTGAAGAGTAAAATGCTTAGCACAGTGCCTAGTCTATAGCAAACGGTTGGTGATCTTTGGCCACTATGATTATTGTTATTTATCATGCACCAAACTTAGGCTTGGTCTCTGTCCTGTTAGGCCCAGAGGATGCCAGGCCAGCTGCACCTTGTGGCCCTACACTGGAACTTCCCTGATTCCTATATGGAACTTTCCATTCCCTGGGTATAGTCTTGGCAGCCATAACCTGATGCATACAGAACCATTGGTGGTTTGTGGTCACACCCTCTGTCTGTAGCCACCAGGGGAAACTGAGGTGATGGGCCAGGCTTTGGACAGCTGGGATAGGGAGATAACTTGGGAACAGGATGCCTGCGGCAGTGCTCCCCTCTGCCCTTTCCTGTCTGGATTAGGGAGTGGACATGACCCTTGCCCTTTGCCCCACTCCCATCCTCAGCTATCCAGAGAGCAACTTTGGTGCCCCACTGGGGGCTGGTTGGATTTGCTGTGTCAGCCTGGGTGAAACAGCCAGGAAGTCATCAGGCTCCCTGATTTTGGAATGAAGTCAGCCAGGGACGGACTCTGGGAAGGGCTGCTGCTGATCAGAGCCTGGCACTGTATTTCCTGAGAGCATCACAGCCTCTTCCCAAAGGGCAAACCCTGGGAGGGGATCCTGCGGAGATTGTGCTGGGGGTGGAAGCTGAGACAATCTGAGATAGTGGCAATGACTCTGAGTTGGAGATCCTGTAAGTTCTGAGCTCTCTGGGTGAATGAGAGCCTGCAGGAGGTTTTGGAGCACGTGAAATGCTTCCTGAGTTTCCTCCTCCCCCAGAGCCTTGAGAACCTTCCCTTGCCTCTGTATTCATCTCCCTGTAACAAGGATGCATGGGCCTCTACTCATTTGTGATAGCAAAAGACCAGGGGTCCTCGAACTATGGCCTGCGGGCCACATGAGGCGGTGTGATTGTATTTGTTCCCGTTTTGTTTTTTTACTTCAAAATAAGATATGTGCAGTGTGCATAGGAATATGTTCATAGATTTTTTTTAAACTATAGCCGGCCCTCCAACGGTCTGAGGGACAGTGAACTGGCCCCCTGTTTAAAAAGTTTGAGGACCCCTGCAATAGACAATCAGCCCTGGCTCTCCTCACTGAGGCTAGCTAAGCCTATAGAAGCCTTGCTGGAACATTCTAAACAAACACATTAATCCATCAGTCTTAGGGGTGATGGCCTTTTTGCTGTCTCTGCTATATAGGGTATGATTAAACTCTAAGCTTCATGTGGGCATATGCTTTGTCTGTTTTGTTCCCCACTCCATTCTCAGCAGCTAGTTGTTTCCTGGCACATCACAGGACTGCAGTAAATGTTTGTGGCATGAATCATGGTCCTACAGTGGACTTTGAATTACTTGAGGACAAGAATTATGTTTACATTGTGTCTAGGACCAAGTAAGGGCTCAATCAGTGAAAGAATAAAATGAATGAAGGCATCTTTCTTTGGAGGTCAATGCTAGCACCTGTAATTGAGGGGAAGGAAAGTAGTCACACTTGCTTGGTTATGGATATCCCTTCTCCTGATAGCTGCCGTGCTGACAAGGGACAGTCGGGACTAGTAGTTGCTTCTAGCTTTGGTTTCCAAGTACAAGGACACTCGTCATTCCATTTAATCATCCAAGAGTCCTGACAAGTTACTAAATTATTTCCATTTGGGGGATGAGGAAACTGAGGCTCAGAGAAATTTAAAATGTTTGTTGGACAAACGTGACAATCGAGTATTGGAGGGAAATCCTGAACCTGGGTCTCCTTATCTGTAGTCCAGTGTTCTTTCTCTGGCCACTGGGCTGCTTTTCTTGAGTCTGTAAAGTTTTGAACTGTTATTTGTCATATGCATGTTTGGATTTGGGAGGCCTTTTGGAATTCTTGTCCTACCACCCTTGTAAGCATTAAATGTCCTGGGTGCAGCCTCTTTAGAACCTTCTGGGCTTTTCTAGTCTAGAGATTCTTTTCTCTCTCTCTCTCTCTCTCTTTTTAGAAGAGTGCTGGAATGTGGAAGCACCTTTAATAATAGCTGATGTGACTCAAGGGATTTCCTCACCATTGCACTCTTAACACAAGTGCCTGGTTCCTTTCACTCTTTCCCCCTGAGTCCAGGTACATATGTGTGCGAGGAGCAGTGGGGTGCAAGGGAAGGCTACTGGCTGCAGGCTAGACTTGCCCCTTCAGGGAAGTTGTTTGGTTCCTTCCTGAAGCAGGAGGGCTCGCTCAGAGCAATATTTAATCACATGCTCACTGCTTTCCTCTCAAATTACCTTAACCTAGAGTCAGAGGCTGAGCCTAGGGTGTCCTGAGATTGTGCACTACATTTTATATACATGTGCATTTCTCTAGAGCGGGGTCTGGGCTTGCATCGGATCCTCATAAAGGGGTGCATGGCCCCCTAATAAGGTTAATAAACAATGATTAAAACCAACTGTCATTTTGCATATGGGGAAACTAAGACCTATGCTAGGGACTTTTCCAGGACCATAATCTGTGACCAGAGATTCTATTTCTCCTATCAACAGAGGACTCATCGTGGTGAGCAGTAACCTCAGCTACATCATCGAGCCCCTCCCTGACAGCGAGGGCCAACATCTTATCTACAGAGCTGAACATCTCAAGCTGCCTCCAGGGAACTGCGGGTTTGAGCACTCCAAGCTCACCACCAGGGACTGGGCCCTTCAGTTTACACACCAGACCAAGAAACGACCTCACAGGGTGAGTTGTGAGGTTCATGGTGCAGGAATCAACCTGGCATAGGTTTGTCCCCTCTGAGGACCTTTACTGTGAATCCAAGAGTATTTCTCAATGCAAGGGTGATGGTTAAGAAGGAGGAAATCACTTTCTTTTTTTATTCTAAGTCATTACTGAGCATGAGATACTCTCATAATTAACTGCTTTTGGGGGAAACAATACTATATTTAAAATACTCTGAGATGCTGATTTCATAAATTTTAAAAACTGAAAAAAAAATATACCTCCCCTTTTGGAATAGTCACTTTCCCATATGCACAAATACTTGTATTTATTCATACTGAAAATAGAGGTTGTGGTTTCCAGATTGTTTAGGAACCTGCTTGTCAGCATGTTCCCTCATGGTATGACAGCCTCTGTTTTGCCTGTGCTGGCCAGACCCACCGGTATTTTTTTTTTGAGACGGAGTCTCACTCGGGCACCCTGGTTAGAGTGCCATGGTGTTATAGCTCACGACAACCTCTAACTCAAACAATCCTCCTGCCTCAGCCTCCTAAGTAGCTAGGATGACAGGTATGTGCTAATTTTTCTATTTTTAGTAGAAATGGGGTCTCACTCTTGCACAGGCTGGTCTCCAACTCCTGAGCTCAAGCAATCCTCTTGCCTCTGACTCTGAGTGCTAGGATTACAGGCGTGAGCCACTACCCCTGGCCCCAGTTTAGTATTTTTTGAGAATAAAGGCCTGGATCCTGGGTGCCAAAGCAGCCTCCAGGGATAACCCAATAGCTGTGGAAGGCGTTAGTGAGGGTGGGGCCACCACAGCCAGAGCCATCTCTAGTGCCCAAGGATAGAATCACAATGGAAGCCTGCTGTTCATTCACCAGCTCTGTTTCAAGCCCACCATTTCTGTAGTTCTGAACTGCTTCGGTCTCTTTCTTAGATGAAAAGGGAAGATTTACACTCCATGAAGTACGTGGAGCTTTACCTCGTGGCTGATTATGCAGAGGTAAGAGGGAAGCAATGGCTTTAGTAGAAAAACTGCTGTCTTGATACTTCCATCAAGGCTTTAAACTGCTTTGGAGAAATGCTGACATGTTCATCCTTCTCTGGTTTATTACATGATTCTGACCTTAAATCTTACTAAGGGCTCTTTTTGCTATTTTAAGTATATCCTGTTTCCCCAAAAATAAGACAGTGTCTTATTTTAAGGTGTGCTCCCAAAGACGCGCTAGGTCTTATTTTCAGGGGATGTCTTATCTTTCCTGTAAGTAGGTCTTATTTTCGGAGGATGTTTTATTTTCGGGGAAACAGGGTAGTTGTGAAGGAAAAAAAACCACAAGGAAACATACCCTCTCCTGGCTTGGTACATTATTTGGATGGAAAATCAGGATAATTATCTGGATTGACATTTTTTTTTTTTTTTTGGAGACTGAGTCTCCAAATACGGAACTCACTGTATTGCCCAGGCTAAATAAAATGCCATGGCCTCACCCTTATTCACAGAAACCTCCAACTCCTGAGTTCAAGGGATTCTCTTGTCTCAGCCTCCTGAGTAACTGGGACTAAAGGTGCTCACCACAACTCAGGCTAGTTCTTCTATTTTTAGTAGAGACAGTGTCTTACTCTTGCTCAGGCTGGTCTTGAACTCCTGAGCTCAGGCAATCCTCCTGCCTCAGACTCCCAGAGTGCTAGGATTATAGGTGTGAATCACCACACCCAACCAGGATTAATATTTCTTTTTTTTTTTTTTTGTAGAGACAGAGTCTCACTGTACCGCCCTCGGGTAGAGTGCCGAGTGCCGTGGCGTCACACGGCTCACAGCAACCTCTAACTCTTGGGCTTACGCGATTCTCTTGCCTCAGCCTCCCGAGCAGCTGGGACTACAGGCACCTGCCATAATGCCCGGCTATTTTTTTGTTGTTGCAGCAGTTTGGCCGGGGCTGGATTTGAACCCGCCACCCTCGGCATATGGGGCTGGTGCCCTACTCACTGAGCCACAGGCGCCGCCCAAGTATTAATATTTCTTGAGTTGGGTCTAAAGACCTTTAGATTCTGATGTTTATCTTAGGGTTCATGAATTATCTATAGAAATTCTTAAATTTCTTTTTTTTTTACAAATAATAAAGTCTCAATTATCTGATTGAATACTTTTTTTGCTCATAGGTGAGTCCGTTTTTATAATCACGTAGGTGCTAGATGAGGACCTAAATCCATTGTCCGAAAATGTGGTCCTCAAGACAGGTCCTCATAGCACCTGTGAACTTGTAAACTCTTGGGCTCTACCCCAGATTTATTGAATCCTAAACTTTCAGGGTGGGGGCCAGAAATCCATGTTTTAACAAGACCTCTGGGTGATTCTGATGCACAGGCAAGTCTGCGAACTACTGACCTAAAAGAATAGCATTTTAGCCTTTAACTCCATATTCCTTAAATTAGGTTCTAAGATTTCATGAACACCCACCTAGCTCATCATACCTTCCATACACTTATTCATCAATGATTTCTTGATCTTTTTTTTATTATGTGCCAAGCACAGCACTTGGCACTAGATGATATAGCTAATCAAGAAGACAGACCCATCCCTGGCATGACAGTTTATCATATTGACTGCCACACTAGAAAAAAAATGTTTTTCCTTGGGACCATGGTGTTTTATTAGGTTAAAGTAAGTCAAGAGACATGTGAGTTATATATGCTTCACAAGGCCCCGGGCTCAAAATTAGCATAAGTTAAATACAAGTCACACAACAGTTACTATATTATAGTAACAGCACAAACTATAGGTTGAAAGTGTGTTAACCATTACGATGGACCCTTAGGGAGTTTTCCAGTGCAGATGAAAGGATCCAGTATGGTTTGCAGAAATGAAAAAAGTCCCTAAGGCATTGACGTTGAAGCTGATACCTGAAGAAGGGGTTCAGGCCTCAGAACCCATATTTGTCTAAATCAGCCAGATGTTGCCTCCAATCCTCCCTTTATGTAGTGACCAACCATAGAGCTAAACATGTCTTCTGCGCATGGGACATTATGATGAACTGAACCCTCACGCTGTTCTAACACTGTGCACACTGGCCTTGGGGCCCGGAGGACGGAACTCATTAGAACTCCAGTCTGTTTGTATCTCACCCAAAGGGTTTAGCTGTCAGCTCCCCCAAAGGCCTCCTTCTAAGGTAGCTCTACCCAGTAACAATTCTGAAACACGGTTGTTGGGGACAGTGCCAGGTGTGGGAAGAACACTAGATTTCAGGCCAGAAGGCCTTTGAGTGCCCATTACTGGATGTTAGTGACAAGAGGAGGTGGCTCTTGAGCTGCCTTAAAGGACAAGGAGGAGTTAACTGGGCAGAGAAGTAGAGGTGAAGGGCATTCCAGGCTGAGGGAACATTGTGTTCCGCTTTGAGAAGAGTTTAGCTTTTTAATTCATGTCCGTATTAGTTTTTCCAGCAGCCTTGTGTATGTGCATGTGTTTTACTTTTTTTTCTTTTTTCTCCGAAGACTAATGTGTGGATAGGATCGGGGAGTGGTGTGGGGAACAGAATCCAAAGCTGTTGTAAAAGGCAGCCCAGGCTCCACGGTCGTAGTTGGAGGTGACCAACCCCAGCCTGCCTGGCAGGACTGCCCCTACTGTAGGAAGGTAACTAGGAGAAAGCTGGACTCCTCGAACTCTGGAACACTTTTCCTTTAAGCTTTGTATTATCTAAGATATCTAGTAGAGTGGTCTTGAGCCACTATTTTTCCCCTGCTACAGAATCATTTATTCACATAAAAGCTCCTGAGGACCCCAATAGTTCAGCACATAGAAACCCAGGTGCTCTGGGTTAAAAGTGGTTATTTCTCCCCTTTGGCCTTACATTGGCCCCAGAGGAATCTCTTTGCAGGGTTTGAAACCCCTGGGTGGAGTCTCCAGCAGCCAAAGAAGTGGGGAGTAGGACAGGAATTGGGCATCTTTTGTCTTCTGACCTCTGGGGTCACAGCAAGCCCCAAAGGAAAAGGGTCTGCTCAAGGTGCCTCCGGGCCTGTTTTGGAGGAAGAGTCTTTAGCAACAGCTCTGGACTCCCAACAGGGCTGTGATTCATGAGCCAAGGGAATGTGCTCATATTTCAGGGGTCTGGGTACCCCTGAGCTGGAGGCTCTGGGTGGTCCATGGGAGGGGGTGGGCAGGGATGTAATAGGCCAGGCTGGGTCCCTGTGCTCTCCCCTTACCCCCTTTCCCAGGGGCCTTTTAGCTCTATAGGCAGAAATGTATTTCTGACAATTAATTAATATGAGACAATGAGAAGACAGGGGAGGGGAGGCCTGCCTTGGCGTGATTTACAACCTGGTGCTGAGACAGGCCAGCCTCCTCCTAGTGCTGCTGCCTGGAGAGACTTGTCAGCAGTGCAAGTGAGCAGGCAGCTCCTCACTTCCTGCGGTAGGTGGGAGCTCCTGGGGAGGTTCTTGCCCTGTTCATTCCTCAGGTGGAATGGGATCCAAGCAGAACAAACAGTAAGGTGGGATGTTGTAGGAGGGGGACAGGGTAGCTGTAGACACAGGCTGTAAGGGACCTCATGACCAGCAGAATGCAGGGTAGCCAGGAAAGGATGGTGCTGCACCGTGTTGTACTTACTGTGTCACCCCAGAAAACATAAGGTGGAGATATTCCTTTCTCCAGACCAGGGGTCTACAAACTATAGCCCATGGCCAAATCCAGCCCACCCCATGTTTTTATAAACACAGATTTACTGGAACACAGCCATACCCATTGTTAAGTATTGTCCATGGATGCTTCCAGGTTACCACAGCAGAATTGGGTAGTTGTGGCAGAGACAGTATGGCCTGCAAAGCCTAAAATACATGGTATTTACTCTCTGGCCTTGCCGAGGTTTACAAGTCTTACCTAAGACTATTCTGGACAACAGGATACACTCCTTATATTATGGAGTCCCAGTTGGGCAATTGTTTACACATAGGATTAATATGTTTGAAAGATAATAAAATTGGACCATCATGTTCTAATAAATATTTACTAAATGAATGGAAATTCAGCAGCACTTTCTGTGCTATGGGGACTAATTTAAAAATGGGAGGCCTCTATACTGAGACAGTTCTGAAAAGGTCTGAGTCACAAGGTGTCACACTGAAATCAGTGGTAACAGTGAGATTCTATTCTAGTGAGTGACAGTTCTAAGGAAGCCCAGGAAAGTCCAAAACAGTGGGAGAAGGGGAAAGATGGATTTCTTCCCTGTGTCCGAGCTGGGAAGAACACAACCAGCCCAACAAAGACCTCAGGGTACTATTTTGCCTATTGTTTTTGTTTCTTGCTTTGATATTGTTTTAGGATGGGGTGGAGGAAGAAAGTGAGGGTTTGAAATTGAAGGAACACATATAGTGCGTACCCAGGGTAAATTAAATAGGTACCCAGATTCTAAGTAACAATGGCCATGTTCAAGACATGGCAATCATTTGCAAATTTAACTTGCATCTGTAGCAGATTTTTTTGTTTACACTGTGAAGTTTTCTTTCATCACTGTAAGCGAAAGAGATCTGTCCTTCTGGGAGGAATGTAAGTATGGGGCATTCATACTGAAATATCCTGCTCCTGGTACCCATGCCAGGCATCGCTAATGGAGTACAGCTCTTGTTCCTGGGTTTTATTGGAAATGTCTGATTTCTGCCTGATGCAGCCTTAGAATCCATACTGTGGACGGCACTGCCAGCAGATCTCAGTGGCCTGCAAGATGAAGTGTATTTGCCAATGTTTCGTAGTCCCCCCCATCATGTGTCTGTCAGTCCCGTGGCCTCACCTTGTGGTTACTCAGGTTACTTGTAGTTGTGCATGTTTTCTCAGCCCATTTCAAGTTTATACCCTTTAAATATAGGATCTGTCATTGTGGTTTATTTCTGGTCTTTTCTCTGTTTTGATTGAAGCTCCTTTAGTCTAGGGCCAAGATCTTAGACTTGTTTGTGTTCCACTTAATGCTAAGCACAATGCCTTGCAATAATTTGACCAGTGTCGACTGGCCACATAGAGGGAAGCCCAGGGTTAAATCAGTCCCTCCTCTAACCCCCAATGGGAATTTGCCAGAAGCCTTGTGAATTGGACTGCAAGAGAGCAAGATTTACTTCAAGGGTTAGAGGAGGACAATTCAATTATGCAATTATTATATGCCTGCTGTATGCCCTGCACCGAGCTCATAGCTGGGATAGACACCAAGATGGATGTGACCAGGTCCTATTCCGCACGAGCTGTCACTGTGTAGGGAAGATAGTTACATAAAAATGGCTGCTCATAGAAGACAGAATTAAATAAGAACACATTCAAAAACAAGTAATGAGGCATAGGAGGGGTCCTGTAACAGGTTCTGGGATCTCACGTGGTTCTGCCTGTCCCATTCAGTTTCAGAGGAATCGAGGAGACCAGGATGCCACCAAACACAAGCTCATGGAGATCGCCAACTATGTTGATAAGGTGAGACCAGGTGTGTGCTTTGTGGGAAAGGTGGCGGGTACAGCACCTCAGAGGGGCTGCAGGGCAGGAGCTGGTTTCTGCTGGACTGGAAGCCCTGCCCTGCTTCTGAAAGGGAATGAGCAGTGCTCAGGGTGGGCATGATAAAGCCCCAAACTATGTAACCTCAGGTAAGTAACTCATTTCCTTTGGGCTGCACATTTTTTTTTTTGTTTTATTTGGATGTATAAAATAGAGGAGTTGTCTCCAGTCAATGGCTTTTTGTTATTCTTATTTTCCTGGTAGAATGTTTTTTTAAAAAATGAAATCTTATGCCAATGTGTAGTATAAAAGTCAGATGAAAACAGACTGATCTAAGCTGAAGCAGAGGTGTGGACCAGAATACCACCCTTCTGACCCATTCCTCTCACCCTGCTATGGCTCCTGAGGAACCCTGGGGCAGGGAGGAGCCCAGTTTAGGAATTTTTAAGGTTCTTAAAGGCTCCTTCCAGGTATAAAGCCCAGGGATTCTTAGACATAGGAGGGCATTGAGGTGGGTCAGGGGAGGGAAAGTATACTTCAACATTGAGAATTGGCCTGTTTGGGGCCAATTTGTAAAGTCTTCATTTGCAAAGCTATCCTAACATTATTTCTGGTCTCTTAGTAAGGATGTGTGAGTGGTTAACTTTCCCAGGTCAGGAATTTTTCAACATGTTCTTAAGAAATAGCCACATTTTTTAATTTTACCAGAACAGGTTAGTCTGGGACTTAGAAATACTTTGTATGTCTGAAAGAGGATATTTGTTATAGTAGAAAACTCAGAGTAGAGTAGGTAACTGCAATGACAGTAGCCTCCTGATAGGCTAGTAGAATATAGTTTTTAAAAGAAGGTTTTAATGGGTTTGGATCACAAGTCTCTTTGAGAATCTGATAACATGTATTATACAATTTTAGAACACTCATAAAACTTCTCTAGCTTAATTCTGGCTCTGCAAGGGATTCATGAATCTCATGTCTAAAGGGGAAATAATTTTTTCTCTAAAGACTAGAGGATAAAAGAAAACATTTTTAGGGATTAACAAGCAAATTTAGTGTGTTCTGCTATCATCAGATGGCAATTTCTATGCCCTATGTTTTTGTTCTGCTCTAAATGTCTATGAAAACACAGATCAATGACTAGTGACAGGTGAAAGTCAAAACATTGGTATTTCCTGGAAAGAAGGACTCTAGGGACCCAGCCCAGTCCTCTGTCCAGCTCCCAACTCGCTCAACAATAATGTTTAAGTAATCCTACAACCCAAACACTCAACATCTGGGAAAACAAGGAAAGCTTGTTTTCCTGGGAGGAATATCAAGGCGGACCCTGCTCTCACCATGGGCCATCTATTGTTTGGAGACCTGGCAGGTGAGGGGCATGGCTGGATCTTCCCTTTGTAAGCTCCCCAACTGGGCTGGGTGACAGAACTGAGGGCGCTGCGGGAAAGTGCTGGGAGCAGAGAGGCTGCAGCAAACCCAGTCCTTACTTGAAGCCCCAGGCGTGGCTGGCGGTCCCTTCTTGGTTCTCTCCTCAGTGAGTCCTGGCAGAGGTGGAGGAAGGCACACCCGCTTCTCTGAAACTTACTGACCCAGCTGCTTGAACTGAACTAAAACTGGAATGAACTATATTAATCTGCTGAATCATGAACCCACTCTAAAATGTTTTTCCTTAACTGTGAAAAAGCTAAGTTTACTTCCTTAAAAAACAAATTCCCTGCTAAAGCAAATTCAAACTGGAATCTAAACTCTTTATTTTCCCTAATGATTGACCTTGCACAAAACAGAAAAATTAAAATTTCCATTGAAGTGTATTTGCCATTTTACTGAATCTGGAAGCTAAGACTCCTGTTTTTAAGGGCAGTTTGATTATCTGGATGTGTTAATACTGCCACACTTATACAGGATAGGGTCAAGAGCAGGCTCTGGATCATAATTTGGGCCTTCATTCTGGCTCCACCACCTTAGCCAAGTTCTTTAACTTCTCTAAGCCTCAGCGCTCAGTACATAGAAAACTCTTAATAAACTTTGGTGCTCTGGTTGTTATTTTTAGCTGGGGCAGTACCTGCCAATTTCAGATTAAGAGAGTTTCTCCTGCTGGTACTCATACCTCCAGTGGGTTAGCTTTAAACAAAACCCTCTTCCTGCTTATGTTTGTATGAGATAGAAGATGACAGGTCATAAAGCTTAGATGTAGCTCTATCCTCACGGAGGTCAAGAGTTCAGGTCTTATTTAATTTCAGGATCTCTGGGTTGAACTCAACCCTGAAGGTTATCAAGGACTTTTTATAGTCTAGGGCTTACAACTTGATCACAGTATCTCTGACAAAATCAGAATCCCTCCAGGGATAGAGAAAGAAACTTTTTTTTTTTTTTTTTTTTGTAGAGACAGTCTAACTTTACTGCCCTCGGTAGAGTGCCATGACGTCACACAGCTCACAGCAACCTCCAGCTTTTGGGCTTACGCGATTCTCTTGCCTCAGCCTCCCAAGCAGTTGGGACTACAGGCGCCCGCCACAACGCCCGGCTATTTTTTGGTTGCAGTTTGGCCGAGGCCAGGTTTGAACCCGCTACCCTCCGTATATGGGGCCGGCGCCCTACTCACTGAGCCACAAACTTTTTTTGTTTGTTTTCTTGCTTTTTGTGACAAAGTCTCACTCTGTTGCCCCAGGCTAGAGTGCCAGGGCATCAGCCTAGTTCATATCAACCTCCTGGGTTCAGGTGATCCTTTTGCCTCAATCTTCCAAGTAGCTGGGACTACAGGTGCCCGCCACAATGCTCACCTACTTTTCCCATTTTTAGTAAAGATGGATCTCCCTCTTGCTCAGGTTTGTCTTGAACTCCTGAGCTCAGGTAATCCTCCTGCCTCAGCCTCCTAGTGTGTTAGGATTACAGGCATGAGCTGCTGTGCCTGGCCAAAGGAAACTCTTGAAAGGAAGCTGTTTATCCACTTGTGTATCATTAATACTCACTTATTTCCAAAATGAGTTGGAAACACTTTACAACAAAATAACCATATATAATGTGGTAAATCCATACAATGAAATATTATTCAGTAATAAAAAGGAATGACAAACTGGATGTGTGAATCTCAAAAACATTGTTTTAAGTGACAGGAGTCAGATACAAAAGATCACATATTATATGATTCTGTTTATAAAAAAGATTTTCAGAAAAGGCACATCTGTAGAGGTGGAAAGTAGATTAATGGTTGCCTGAGGGTAAGAATGGGAAATAACTTTAAATGGACATGACAGATCTTACTGATGTGATGAAAATATTCTCAAACTGCATTACGGTGATGGGTTAATAACTTGTAAATTTACTAAAAATTATTGAACCGTTCAGTTAAAATACGTGGATATTTATGACATGTAAATTATACCTCAATAAAGTTGTTTTTAAAAAAAGTCATGTAGAAGATAATTTTTAAAATAAATATTAAAAGGTAAGGGCCATGTAAGGAACTGGGAGAGGAAATTGTCCCAGAGAGCCAGGCCAACGATGCTTATTGCAAAAGACAGCAAAGTTTAGGTCTGAGCTTACTCATGACCAGCTTTGTTTGAAAGCTTTTTTCCTATTTTAAAATGAAATTTATCTTCCTGTCTGCTTTATCTGTTGATTTAAGCCCTACTTGAGAATCACACAGAGCAATGCTGATCCTTTTTCTACATGCAAGCTCTGTACATAATTTGAAAGCAATTTTATGTCCTATCTCAGTGTTCTCAAAGCAGTCACCCAAGTCCTGCCTCCAGAATATTGTGCATCTCTCTCAGGATCTCATTTTTCCCCTTCTGAAAAAACATCAGTAATACTTGTTTCCTCATCCCCTTAGAGCCTGGGGCAGAAGAGAAATCTGGTATCAATGCTCTGAGCTCTTAGGCTGGGAAGGGGCTTTTGCATCCCAGCTGGTGTTGACAGATGCTTTGGCTTTTCTGTGTGCCCTTTCAGTTTTACCGATCCTTGAACATCCGAATTGCTCTCGTGGGGTTGGAAGTGTGGACTCACGGCAACATGTGTGAAGTTTCGGAGAATCCATACTCTACCCTCTGGTCATTTCTTAGTTGGAGGCGCAAGCTGCTCACCCAGAAGAACCATGACAATGCACAGTTAATCACGTAAATAGCCTTTTTCCATATGTGTTGCATTTGGCCTTGATTGCAAAGCTCTGCCCATAGTGTGTGTGCTCAGAGTTTGAGCCTTTCTTTCTCCACTGGTAAGGTTGGTTGTATAAAGCCATCCTGGTTCCCCGGTCCAGGTGATCAGGCATTTAGTGCACATGTACTTTATACCCAGCACACCCCAGAAAGTATTAAAAAGCTTAAGGGTTTATAATCTATATGAGAAAATTAGACTTATAATTTTGTGACCCAGTCATAACTTAGATCTTATAGTTCAGAGATCTAGTGATCTCAAATCAGCTGAGCATCTGAAACAATTGAATATGTATTTGGGAAGAGTGATTGACTATTGGTCATGGGCCACTTTATAAGAAGTTCATCTTGTTCTTCTCAGCATTTTGTTTCAGTCCATAAGCTAATCTCTCAGCACAGGTGCAGGAGAGGGGGTTCCACTTGGCTCCCAAGAGGCATAGGGCTCACCTGAGATCATCAAAGTGGTGAAGAGCATGAAACTCTGTGCTCGGTGGGAGGGAAACCTTGAGGCAGGATTGTGCTGCATTTCCATCAGTCCCAGAGAGAAAAGAATGGATATTGGTGGGGGTTATGGTGGAACATGACAGTCCCTTGAGGGTGATTATTTGGTATTTATTAGTGTTTACTTCTAAAGATATTTTGAGACAGTTACAACAAAAGGCATATAAATAATAAAATAATAAATTCATTTTTTTTTCAGTTCCTAAGTATAGCTCTAAGTCAATGATCATTTAAATCTCGGTTTACCCTTTAAAGAAACCAGGGAAAATAACTGTCCCAGAACCCTGGGCTGTGAATGGTTATTTCATGATAGTACATTCATCTAGGAAAAGTCTTTGGTTACCAAATAATCCTAGTTACCAAATCTTTTGGCCTAAACTTTGGAAGTATGGTGTCTTGCTTTAAGCCAGACCTTGCATCTGAGTTTCCAGGAGGACTTCCTCAGAGCCTCGTCTAAGTTTAGAAAGTAACCAGTTGGGCTTCATATAGATTTGCATATATTTTGCATATTTCTTTGCAGATTGTTTCTCTGAATATAAGTCTGCCTTTAATTCAGCAAATATTTATTATGCTTCCGCTATGTTAGATTCTGTGCTAAGTTCTAGTGATCCCAAAATAAATAAGATGGTCTCACTCTCAAAGCTATCACGGTCTAGATGAGAAGACAAACATGGAGACGAGGACTGTGTAACACATTTCCATATAGATCCCTTAAATGGATTACATGTTCATGGCATGTACAGAACACCAGATTTTGATTGATTCCTTCTCCCCTACCCTGGATATATACAGTTGAAGCAGGGATGTTAAACTACACAACATATAGCTTGCCATTGGCAGGCAAGGATCATCGTTGTAGAATAAAGGCAGGACAGCTCATCCTTGTGCCACGTGCACTTTGGGAGGCCTCTGCCAGGACACAGCTGTTTCCCTGGCCCCAGATTGATGTGGGAACGGAGCATCAGCCACACAGCTGCTGCCCCGGCCCCTCCCTCCTGACCCCCTGGGACACACACCACAGAACCTGTAATAAGCTGTGGGACCCTGGCAGCAGGTGGAAGAGGGCCTGATTCACTCCAGCATCAGAACCTGTGCCACCCTCCCCTCAACCCCTCAACCTCCCCTCTAACTTTTTCCTGTGTGACAGGAATGGGATGCAATTTTGCAAGCCCTGCCCATTTCCTTCAGGGGAATTGGCTGTGGGCATATTGTGGGGGAAAAGTGTAACCTTTTGTTCTTTCTTTCTGTTTCCATGGAGCAGTGAGGGAGTAGGTGAGAGGAAGTGCAAGGTGTGGCGATCTGGAAATTGTCCATTTGGCCCAGATACCAGGACCTCCTCCATTAGGAATGACCTGGGAATTTCAATAGGGCCAAGTAATACCAAGATGGCCACCTCCTCTTGGGCACATTGGACCAGCCCTTAGTCCCCATGTGATCAACTCTCTGCCCTTCTCTCCTGCAGGGGCATGTCCTTCCATGGCACCACCATCGGCCTAGCCCCCCTCATGGCCATGTGCTCTGTGTACCAATCTGGAGGAGTCAGCATGGTGAGTCTCAGGGCTGCACAGGGCTTTAAAATGGCCTCACAAGGTAGGGAGTCATCTTTAAAAAAAATAATTTGAGATTTATTATTGTACTCCTTGAACATCAGGAAATGGAATTATTTAAAATAAAGTCAATAGGTTCTAAGAGATGGAGGTACTCAAGGGTGACTTTTCATTTACTGATGTTTGTTCCTGATTTTCAAGCTCAGGAGAACCCAGAATTGATTGCATGAATATATCGCTAAATCTCTCATCTGTTCTAAACCAGGGGCTGGGGAATAGTAAGAGAAATAAAAATTAAAAGTGTTTTTAGGTCAGCACTGTGGCTTAGACCTGTAATCCTAGCACTCTGGAAGGCTAAAGCAGAAGGATTGCTCAAATCTCGGAATGTGAGGTTGCTGTGAGCTTGGGGACACCAAGCACTCTAGCCTGGGCAACAAAGTGAAACTCTATCACACCCTCCCACACCCCAAAAATTGATATCCTAATAATGACAGTGGCTTTAGACCTGTTGTCAAAAGCATGTGGAGAGCCTATATGCTCAATGATGGGGGAATCAGTGGTGACCTGCAAGGCTCGGCTAAGGAAACAGAAGGCAAGGGAGGCAGAGGTGGAACCATCACCTCACCCCAACTATCTCCCTGAGCAGGACCACTCCGAGAATGCCATTGGTGTGGCTGCCACCATGGCCCATGAGATGGGCCACAACTTTGGCATGAGCCACGATTCTGCAGATTGCTGCTCAGCCAGTGCAGCGGATGGCGGGTGCATCATGGCAGCTGCCACTGGGTGAGTCAAACAGTATGGGGCATGCCTGGCCAGTGTGACTCAGATGTTCCTCCCACCTCTGGTGGGCTCTCGGAGAGGAATATGGTTTTTACAACAAAGAAATTGGAAGAGGACCAAGAAGGCAATGTGTGGAAGGAGCACTAGGTTTCTACCAGGAGGTTTCATGCTGGTGGAACCCTAGACAGACTTAATTGCTCTCCTTAGGGTCTTCAGCTGAAAAATTGGCCTGACCACATGTGTCTTTCTTGCTTCATGGATTTTTGATGATGACCATTTTTGATGATAGCCACAATACTTAATCCTTGCAGCCCAGAGGAATTTGGTTAATGGTGTTATATATAGCCCAGGTTTGATCGAAAGCTCTGATGTAGCTTCTAGAACAAGTTGAAGAAGGGGGACCATCCACATACCCCACAGGGACTCCTCTGGAAGTAGGGGCAAGAGTGAAGCAGCTGCATCCCCCAGGAGTCATGAGGGCTTTTTAAAATCAGGGTCTTTGAAAGAGAATCAAGAAGTTTCTTCTGAGGTCTTATCTTCTCAAGTCTAGACTCAGTACAAGGCACTGGGTTCTTCTAGACTTCTTGGAAGTCATCCATGATGGGACCCTGGATGCACTCCAGACCATCAGGGCCTACTTGTGCTTCTTAAAGAATGGCGTTTCAACATCTCCAAGAGGAAATGCAGCTTTCTTGGAGTGCCAGTGTCCAGAATTTTTTTTTTTTTTTTTGTAATTTCTTCTTGGCTGTGATACAGAAAGGATGACGTTTACACTAGTATGCAAATTCATGGGTTGTGTTTGAATCCCTATGAACTGATGGTTAAGTCTACCTTTTTTCTCTCAATCTAAAAAGAACATATATGGCTGGGCACAGTGGCTCATGTCTGTAATCCTAGCACTCTGGGGGGCCAAGGTGGGCGGATTGCTTGAGTTCACAAGTTCAAGACCAGCCTGAGCAAGGAAAGACCTGCCTCTATAAAAATAGCCGAGCATTGTGGTAGGCGCCTATACTTCCAGCTACTTGGGAAGCTGAGGCAGGAGGATCACTTGAGCCTAAAAGTTTGAGGTGCTGTGAGCTACATCATAGCACTCTACCTAGGGCAACAAAGTGAGATTCTGTCTCAAAAATAAAAATAAAAAGTATATCTGTAGACAAATGATTGAGAGATTACATGAACTATTACTCCATTTTTAAAGATTCTTTATAAATTTTAATAATTTAATGATTATTTGTAACAAATTCCTTGCAGCATACCTTACTTCTGCAGGAACCCTCCAGTGTTTCACTTTTGATTGGTTATTGGGAGTAGGATAACTCTCTCTTTGTAGACCCACATGGTGGTACTTTTTGTCCTTTTCCCCAACACTGGGACCCAGGATCTTCCACACTCTTATGAAAAAGAGCATGTATGTATTTTTGAATTGGCTGGTTGAGTTTGGATTACCCTCTACAGTCTTAGAATTGAAATGAGATCACTAGCCCACAAAGAAATTAAACCTACGATCTTGTTAGTTTTTGGCCTGGTCTTCTGTCCCAAGAGAATATCCATCTGATATCAGCTTCAGGAAAAGTTTGAGTTGGCTAGTACTTTATTCAGCTTGAAGGCTCAAGAGATCTATCATAACACACTGACAACTGTTAACTTATTGTAACCCCCTCATGCAATGGGCAGAAATTGCTACTCTTGATTCTCAAATACTTTTTCTGGGCAGAATGATAAACATTATGGGGAATTGATATCTTATCATTAAGGATGAAAGAATTCTAAATTAATGTATTGTGAATGTGCTAAGGGGACAGAATGTATGTGCATGGGACCATGAGGGTCTGAGCCCAGGTGTAATCAGCCACCACAGGTAGCAGGGTTGACAACTGTCTGACTGCTGGATGCTAAGACTCCCAACTAATTCCAACTTTGTCCTCTGCCAGGCACCCCTTTCCCAGAGTGTTCAACAGATGCAACAGGAGGGAGCTGGACAGGTACCTGCAGTCAGGTGGTGGAATGTGTCTCTCCAATATGCCAGATACCAGGACGCTATATGGAGGCCGGAGGTGTGGGAACGGGTACCTGGAAGATGGGGAAGAGTGTGACTGTGGAGAGGAAGAGGTGAGGGGCCATGACGATGCTACTGGGAGGGGAATATTTTGCATTGCTTCCCAAGCTCAAGGTCAAAAGAGAATGCAATTGAGAATTTCTTAGGCATAGGCATTTCCTGAACATGGCTGTCCAGGGTCCCTTGGCAAACAAGATGTGGAGAATAAGCCTTCCAGATAGACCATTTCTGCAGCCTATGCCCAGTTGTGGTTGGCAGTTTGTGCTCAAAATGAGTTCCTCTTATGAGTGTCTGGTGTAACCAGAAACCACGACCATGTGGCACGTTGGCTCTCTCTTCCCCAGTGGGGCAACGGATGCCTCCTGGGCCCTCCAGCTGCATCGAGTTTATTCTGGAGGCCACACAGCCGGATATGTGGACTTGAACATGGGCCTTATGAGAATGCTTAAAATAACAAGCTCATGCTGTTTAGCCTAGAGAAGAGATGGTTGGAAGGGGACGTAGGAAGTGCTGTCAAGTCTGGAAAGGGCTCCTGGGAGGAAGAAGGAGCCGGACTGTTTGTGTATAAGCTCTTTCCTTCCTTCTGGTCTTTAAAGTGAGTGTGAAGGGCACATAGCAGAGCTCTGTCATTTTTAACAAATGTATGTTGGTCTGCAGAAAAGCAGAACTGAATTGTTTCATCTCTATTTTTTAAAGGATGAAAATATGTATGTTAATGCATGCATAACAATTTGGGCTAGAATACAAGTAACAGAAAACTGAGGGTGAAACTGAGGCTCTGTATATGTGGAAAAAATGATTTTATAACCTTCCCTATGTTGTGATTTTTCTTTTTTTAACACCAGCATGTAACTCTCAGAATAAAATAAGAATTAAAGACACCACCTCCCTGCCCCCAATCTCAGAAATCAGCCCAGACCCTTCAGAAAGAAAGGAGTTGTGTTTGTGTGGAAGGCCCAGTGGGCCTGAGGACCATCCTGAGAGTGGGCTTGGCCAGTTGGCTTATATTCTAAAAGCTGCTTATTCAACAGAGACTTTCTGGGTGTGGGTTACAGTGTTGGGGGCTCAGGGCAGGGTGGATGGCAGAAATAGAGTTCCTGTCCTTGGGGAGCAGTTCATGGTGAGTGCCAGGAGGGCAAATAACATGGTCTCTGAGCAGATACAACAAGAGAGGGAGCTGGCTCGCCTGGGTGGGTGGTGACCACAGTGCGCATATCAGTAAGGTTGTGTTATGGGCATGAGGAGGGAAGTGGTAGAGGAGGAGCCCATGTGTAGAGGTGGGGGGAAGTGTGGTGTGGTAGAACCCAGGGTCGTGGGAGACCAATGGGAGGAAAATGTCCTTGTTCTGTCTCAGGGGAGACAGGTGTGTGTCAGCAGATGGTGTGATGTGTCTCTCCAACCTGCTAAACCCTTGGCCAGCCATGGTTGTGGTATGGTTAGTAACCATGGGGAAGGTCCCAGATAGGTGTGTGCCTTGGCCATCCACTGCACTTACCCAGCTCTAGTTTCCCAAAATGTGGAATGGGGACAAGGCTGCCTCACAAGGCTGTGATAGAGTTATGCTCCAGCCCCACACAAGAAATGGCTTATGAATTGGCTTGTGAATATTGTAGGAGTGGAGTGTGATAAGGACCCTCAGAGTCACTGGGATATCTCATCATCATTTTAAAAATCTCAGGCTGTGGAGCAGAAAGGAAGAGAGCAGGGAACCTGTAGAGACCTTCTATTCCAGAAGGGTCTAATCCAGGGAGGATTTAGGACAACCAGCAGATGGAGAAAGAATTCTGAGGAAACAGGCCCAGGGGCTGACCTAAACTGTTCAGAGACGTTGCTCCAGCACATTCTAACCCCCCACAGCCTCTGTTTATGGAATAATGAGGTCTGGGAGCGTGGGGTGGGGATGGCAGCTGAGAAAGGCAGAGTGTCCGGATGTTCTGTCTGGGATGGGAGAAATAAACCTTACAATTTCCATATAATGTAACATTCTGCTACAAGTCATGTTTTAGAAGAATATGTGGTGTCAAGGAGAAATTAGTGTGTTATATTAAGTTAACAACGGTGGGGTTACTATTACTTTGTAAAATATAGTATATATGCAGAGGATGCCAAAAAGATGTATACACATTTTAAGAAAGGAAAAAAACTATTGGGCGGCACCCGTGGCTCAAAGGAGTAGGGCGCCGGCCCCATATACTGAAGGCAGTGGGTTCAAACCTGGCCCTGGCAAAAAACTGCAAAAAAAAACTATTAAAATTAAAATAGTCAATATACACTGATAATGATTGTTATAATATGTGTATGTGTATATATATCGTTGTGTACATATATATGCATGTATATGTGTGTGTGCGTGTATGTGTATATATGTATATATATATATATATATATAAAAATGCCTGGGAAAATAGTCAAACACTCAAAATGTAACAGCATCTCAGTTGTGGTGTAGCTGATAATTGTGTGTATGTATATTTTCTCTGATAAATGCCCATTAGCTTAGCGATAAAGCTATAAAGCCTTTCAGAAGCTGGGACTGGGGTTCACTGGGTGGGGTGGAGAAAGCCTTCCCTCCCCAGCCTCCCACCTCCTCACCCGACTTCTGCCTCCCCAGGAATGTAACAACCCCTGCTGCAATGCCTCTAACTGCACCCTGAGGGCAGGGGCAGAGTGTGCCCATGGCTCCTGCTGCTACCAGTGTAAGGTAAGTGGCCCTTTACCTGCCTGGGGCTATGACCTGTCAGCCAACTGCTCTGCTGGGGATTCACCTCTTTCCTGGAGGAGGGATGGCCTCAGAGTGTCAGAAACTTGGAGCTGGAAAGGTCCCTTAAAAAAAGTTTACTCTTCCTCAACTTGGCCTCACAAGGCTCACATCATCCCAGAGATTTGGTGCCTCCTTGGAGGGGGTAGCAATATTTATATATGTATATCTTTTTTTGATTATTTTCTTTTCTTTCTTTTCTTTTTTGAGTCTCAAGCTGTTGCCCTGGATAAAGTGCCATGGCGTCATAGCTCACAGCAACCTCAAACTCTTGGGCTCAAGCGATCCTCTTGCCTCAGATATTCTATTTTTAGTAGAGACAGGGTCTTGCTCTTGCTCAGGCTGGTCTCGAACTTGTGAGCTCAAGCAACCCACCTACCTTGGGGCCTTCCATAGTGCTAGGATTATAGGCGTGAGCCACCGCACCCAGCTATTTTTCTTTTTTTGTAAAGAAGTGTCCAGAGAGAGAGAGAGAAGACTTGCTTTTATTTGTGCTTAGAAACAATTATTATAATTTTGTTAACATTAATGGACCACTTAGTAGACAATAGGCACTATGCTGAAAATTTTATCTCGGTCAGTCTTCACAAAAGCCCAATGAGATGTATGCATACTATTGCCTTCATTTTAAGATGGGGAAGCTTGCCGTGGCACTATAGCCAGGGCAACAGAGTGAGACTCTGTCTCAAAAAAAAAAAGATGAAAAAACTGAAACTTAATAAGTGGCTTATTCAGAATGAAGCAGTCAGGAAAGGACAGAAGGCAGCTTTCCCTGGCCCTGGCACCCACCTCCCTGACACTGACATGGGAGACAGATGGTGCTACTCACGCTACTAGTGTTACTGCAGTGCTACAGTCTCTTATTCACGATTCTGAAATTCAGAAAGTTCTGAAAAGTGAAAACAAAAAATTAAATACATTTGGTGGCCAAACGTGACTTAAATCGACATGAGATAATTATAGCCTTTTCTTTAATCACACCTAAACTGAATATTCATATTTCATTGGAGAAATATTAATGTGTTTGATCATGAAGTGTAATCCCAGGCCTTAATGGGTGACTGTGTAATATACATATGTAATTATACATATATAGTCATATGTACTTATACATGTAAAAATGTGTATGCACATACATTATATATACATGTATGTAATTATATATTGATACACGTGTACATATGTATTATGGTATCTGTTTTTGAAAATCTGAAGTCTGAAGCCCATCTGGCCCCAAGGTTTTAGACAGGAATCATGGGCCTGTGCTTCCTTGCCACTTGCTGAGTGCTCATTATGTGTCAGATACTGTTCAAGTACTTTATTCTAATTCAGACTTTTTAATAATCCCATTAGAGGATTATTATCCTGAGTTATGGCAAATGAACATGAAGAGAACACAAAGAGGTTAAGTGCCCTTCCCAAGGCCCTTTGCTGGTTAAGGGGCTGGCATTTGAGCAGGCAGGCTGGGCAGGGCAGGGCCTCTTCTGATCCACCAGCTCCTGGGTGGGAGAGGTGCGTCTCGCTGCGCCCTTCTGCACATGCTACTACTCTCCAGCCTTATGACTGCCACTCTTCCAGCAGGCCACTCAGCTGGCCCATTCTCAATTTAAGAGTGGCCAGCAAAGACGCCTGTCTGCCTTCTCTCCTGGAGGACCTTGTGGGTGGTGTGGAGTCACCCAAGGGTAGGGGAAACTACTCCCAGTCACAGTTTTCCTTGCTTGGCACAGGGATCTCACTGTGCTAGGCCGAGTCCTTCTAGTCTTGGTGGAAGGCCTAAGAATCAGCCTGAGTGTCACCATTTCATTCAGTTCAAGGATTTCAGTTTGAGCCTCAGAAAGGATTTCCTGGGGTCTGAGACTTTTGACTTCAAGCCTTGGCTGTGTGATTTGGGACAAACTATTAACCATCTGACTAGTTTCCTTATCTGTAAAGTGGGAAGAGTATTAGTAACATGGGCCATTCAGAGAGGCCATAAGACTGAAGTGAAAACACAGTTTTTGCCATATTTCCAAGCTGTGTTATTGATCAGGTTATTTGATCCGCAAAGTGGGGCAAATAGCAGTATCTATCTCATGGGTATTGTGAGGCTTACATGAGATAAGATACTCAGCCAGTGCCTGGCTTTGTAATGGGGATGCTTTTTGCTAAGGAGCTTTGTAAATTCAAAGATGTTATATGAGTACTAATTGTGTGTGTGTGCGTGTGTGCGTGTATTTGTGTCTATATGTTAGTGGGTCTGGCACCTCGATCACTTACTATGAGACTTTGAATATGTTTTCTAATCTCTATCAGCCTCAGCTGTCATCATAAAATAGGGAAAATTATATTACATAAGACTATCATGAAAACTAAATGAAATAATATTTGTACTGGGCATGTAAGTGGAAACTGCATTACAGTAGCTGTTATTACTAAAGCATGTAGTAAAGTGTAAGTTGTTGCATAAATACTCTGTCTTATCTATTGTACTGCTATAAGGAGGAGATAAGTTAGCATTTGAGAAAACACCTTCAAAGCTCTAAGTCACTATTCTTATGAGAAGGCGGATGATGGTTTGAGCTAATGAGGTCATGTAAAAAGTGCTGTGAATTAATGGGGATGGAAAAGTCTGTTCCTTAAGAGTGATGCTTACAAGTCCTTGGTTGATAAGGTTGAAGGCAGGGAGGAGATTGACTGTTTTTTCCCTCTTGTTCCTTGGCCCAGCTGCTGGATCCTGGCACCCTGTGCCGTGAGCAGGCCCGGCAGTGTGACCTCCCAGAGTTCTGCACGGGCAAGTCTCCCCACTGCCCCACCAACTTCTATCAGATGGACGGCACCCCCTGTGAGGGCGGCCAGGCCTACTGCTATAATGGCATGTGCCTCACCTACCAGGAGCAGTGCCAGCAGCTGTGGGGGCCTGGTAAGGGCTTTCCTGGGGAACATGGTCCTCTTCCCATCCAGCACTTCCCAGCCAGCCTCCCTCTCCAGCCCTTGGAGCAGCTTAGAATCATAGATGCAAAACAGCACCTCCAGATACCACCAGATACTCTTTCATCCCCTTGACTCAGAGTAGATGTTCAGGGAAAGCCAGTGGACAGAGTTCTTCCCAATCCCTAGATGCTTGTTATTCTGAGTGGTCAAATGGATAAAAATATTTGAAAAGAAAAGTGAACGGAGGATGTAGACAGAAAAGCATATGCAAATGGCCTTTAAGCCATGAAACAACATTTAACTTCAGTCATGTTAAGAGAAAGCATGTTATAGCTAGTACAAAGTAGGACTTTTTATGTATCAGACTAGAAGTTAATATAATAATAACAATAGTAATCTTATGGAAGGTTACTTGGAGATATCAACATTTTAAATGCACTTATTGGACCCATCAATTCCACTGCTTAGAAACATACTCAACACTTGTACTTGCACGTGTATGTGAAGACACATTTACAAAGATGTTCATTGCACCATTATTAGTTACAGCAATCACAACCTCTGTGTCCTCAATAGGATCAGATTAAATTAATCCTGGTACATCCATATAATGCAATGCTATGTGACCAAATAAAAGAAGGCAGCTTTGACTTCACTGAATCAAGTCATCTTTCACAATAAATTAAGTGAAAAATGCAAGTTATAGAACAGTGAATAGAATATGGTTTCATTCTTTGTTAGATAATCTATACAAGGATTTGTATTACAAATTTGTGTTTGTAATTTGTATTAAAAATTTGTATCACATGGAATTGTATTAGGAGATGCAGAAGATAGAAATATAATTATCTCTAGAAAATCTGCTGTGAATAAGCACTGTTTCTCCATGACATAGGGTAGTAGGAACTGGATGGCTATGAGAAAAAATTCCAAAGACGTACTTTATACCTTTAAAATTGTGTGCATGTATTACCTATTTTTAAAAATCCTGAAATGGGACAGGACTTCTTAATTAGAGAGCAGGCATAGCGTGCAAACCTCCACAGACAGAAATCTTCAATAAGGCAGGAAGAACTGATGTAAAACATTTTGTAGGACTAGCTCTTGGTGAGAGTATGGAGATGGAAATAACCTGATAGGCATGCCAGAAAGAGAGGCTGAGTATTCCCTCCCATAAACCATTCTTCACTTGGTGACTTTACAAGGGTTGCTTTGTCCTAGGGGGCTTCTGACAGGAAGTATACTGATCAATGTTTCATGCTCACCCAGGAGCCCGGCCTGCACCTGATCTCTGCTTTGAGAAGGTGAATGTAGCAGGAGACACCTTTGGAAACTGTGGGAAGGACATGAATGGCGAACACAAGAAGTGCAACATGAGGTGAGGTCCAGAGGGCAGCCTCACAAGATAGCGTGACAAAGCAGTTCTTACTCTGTCTTTCCTACTCCTGCCTGGCTCGGTGGTGTGGCTGACCCCAGAGCTGGGCATTTAAATAAGTCAGTTGAAGTCTGTCATCTATTCTTAGCCTATTGTTGGATAATGCACCGTTCAGCCTTACGGAAGTCAAGGAGGGGGTTGTGGGTGGCATTGCTTCCTAGAAAGCTAATCAGGTTTCCTTTGGGGACTTAGAGTGGGGCAGGGAATTGGCCCTCTTGAGTCATTTCTATAGGTGCTAGTTATGCCTTTATCTGAAGAGCCCATCATGTATTTATTCACTCCATTCATTTACTCATTCCAAGCAGCTATCCACCTACCCACTCATTTCATCCATCTATCCATTATCCACTCACCTATCCATCCATCCACCCACTCACCCCTCCACTCATCTACTCATCCATCCATCCCTCTACTCATCCATCCTACTCTCTATTGAGGGTTTTCCATGGATCAGATTACTAGGCTGAGTGCATGGAACTTTTAATTAACAATACAGTGTGGGAACGTGGAGCAAGCCAGCCAGCCCAACTTAGTGCATGAGGGTGGTTTCCCAAAGGAAGTTACACCTATAGCTTTGCTGAGATCTGGAGCATTTACCTAGGTGAACAAGATGGAGAGTGGTGCTACATGAGTTGAGAAAAACTAGCAGTTGCAAGAACTGGTAACAGTTTGGTACAGTTAAGGTATAATGTCGGGGTACAGTGGAGAGGGGCTGCTGAGAAATGAGCCTGGATAATTAAACAAGAACCAGATTGTGAAAAGCTTGAATGCGTAGCCAGGGAAGTTGGGACTTCAGCTTGAAAGCAGTGTGGAAATTGGACTCCTATGGGATAAGGCCAGAGGCAGGAAAAGCAGTTTCCAGAGGTCCTGATGAGAGGGGTGGCAGTGTGAATTAAGGCAAATATATAGGAGGGAAGATTTACAGGGCTTGAAAATTGCTTGAACCCAGGAGTGAGGGAGAATGGGGAGTCAGAGATGGTCAGAGATGATCCCAGACTTCTGGCTTCTTTGAGCTCCTGGGTGGATGATGGAGTGAAGAGCAGAAAGGAACAGACTGCTCAGATCAGGCAGTTGTCCCTGAAGTGAAGACTTCCACAGGCCAGTTCCCTGTCTTGGATCTGCTAAGAGACAAGTAGCCTGTGCCCTTCCCTTGATCTCAGTCCACACAGAGTCCCTCCTGATGGGTCCCTCAGGCACACTCACTACCCTGGACCTCTGCCCTGCTCTACACAAGACTGTTGTCTTGGTCAAAAACAACTGAAGCCCTCTGGTGCCCAGCTCTTCCCCCACCCCAGAGTCTGTCTCCTTTACTCTCTCTCTCTCTCTCTCTCTCGGCCCAGAGACGCCAAGTGTGGGAAGATCCAGTGTCAGAGCTCTGAGGCCCGGCCCCTGGAGTCCAATGCGGTGCCCATCGACACGACCATCATCATGAATGGGAGGCAGATCCAGTGCCGGGGCACCCATGTCTACCGGGGTCCCGAGGAAGAGGGTGACATGCTGGACCCAGGCCTGGTGATGACAGGGACCAAATGTGGCTACAACCATGTGAGTCGCTTCCCCCAGCCTAACTCAGGAGCCAGTTACAGGGACAAGTGATTGAGAGGCATGAGTCCCAGAGGGAGGATGCCTGGGCTCACACTCCAGCCTCCCCAACCCTGAACCTCAAAGGCTTCTTTTATAAAGCATGTATATGACAGCAATCACCCACCCCACAGAATTGGTTTGACAGGTTGAGGAGAGAATCTCTGCCAGGATTTCAAGATTGTTATTTTTAAGCACCAAAGGAGGCAAGAAAAGCTTCACCTTCCACTGTTGCGCCACTTGTAATAAAAGGATTTGTTCTCTAAAATTTGAATTCACTCAAAAGGTAGCCTTTAACTGCCAGGAAGGCCACAAGTTTCCTTGAAGAGTCAGATTCCCCACCTCTGCACAGGACTTATAATTAATTGGTATATGAATTAAAACTGAACTAGGAGTCCAGGAAGCTTGAGGAAATCAATGTCAACTATCTCATAGAGTTAATGTGACAATGAAATTATAAAAACCATATGAAGCACTTGGTATGGTACCTGGCACAGAGTAGGCTGTGGTCACCATCATTATTTTTAATTATAATATTAAAATTAGTGCATAATAATAGACAAGTAAACAACATAATGAACATAACAGTAATGTACCATGTAATAATACATATTTAATATTATAAGAGTAGATATAAAGTTCGTGTACAATTAAAATAGTTTAAAATAGTATATTGCACATGAACTTTATGTCCACCCTTTATTGTTAAATGTATTTTAACAGTATAATATTTATTGTTTTCCCCCTAATCTCAAAAGTAATAGCAGAATTTAGTCTGCTGTCCTGTCTTTGGCTTTTTAGGTGTTTTTTGTCTTTTTCGTTGTAGTAAGTGACCTGAAGCGGGCTGTCCTTTTGGGCACTTGCGTGCTCTGCATAGGAAACCCCATCTCCTAGTTCCCACCCACTGTCCCTTTCCTTGTACTAATGATCCCGCTTTCTCCTCACTGCAGATTTGCTTCGAGGGGCAGTGCAGGAACACCTCCTTTTTTGAAACCCAGGGCTGCGGGAAGAAGTGCAACGGCCACGGGGTGAGTGCGTGCTGTTCCGGGCTCCTCCCTCCTGCGGAAGGAGGGACAGGATGGCCCTGCGGGTGGCCGGCGCTCTCCGCGGTGCTGACACCTCTGCCCTTCCTCGCCCTAGGTGTGCAACAACAACCTGAACTGCCACTGCCTCCCGGGCTGGGCCCCGCCCTTCTGCAATACTCCGGGCCACGGGGGCAGCGTCGACAGTGGGCCCATGCCCCCCGAGGGTGAGTGCCCGCTGCCGGCCCCACCTGTGGAGGCGGGGGGTTGTGTTGCTGGCGTCCACACTGAATCATCCCGATTTTGTAGAGGAGAAAACTCAGATAAAGAGAGGAGGGACCGGGCAGCCTGGAGTGGGGCGAGGCTCAGTGGCTTCGTGTCCTGTCTGCATTAAGGGAGATGGTGGATCCCCAAATGTTCCAGTGGGGATCATTTGGGGGATGGGAGGGTGATTCATCCTTTTTTGACGCTTAAAAATAATCACAAACCGGTTGGCGCCTGTGGCTCAAGGAGTAGGGCGCTGGTCCCATATGCTGGAGGTGGCGGGTTCAAACCCAGCCCTGGCCAAAAACCACAAAAAAAAAAAAGAAAAAAAAATAATCACAAACCTAGGGCACATTATGGTGGTTTATATTTCCTCTGATGAATGAAGGTTAAAATGGGGAACCAGACACCCAGAAAAGTTGTTTTGGGGTGTTTTGTTTTGTTTTTTAAGACAAGAGTTTGACTTTGTCACCCTTGGTAGAGTGCTGTGGTGTAGTAGCTCACAGCATCCTCCAACTGTTGGGCCCAAGCAATCCTCCGGTCTCAGCCTCCCAAGTAGCTGGGACTACAGGCATCTGCCACAACACCCAGATGTTTTTCTTTTTTTTAGAGACAGGGTCTGGCTCTTGCTCAGGTTGATCTTGAACTCACCAGCTTAAGCAATCCACCTGCCTCAGCCTCCCAGAGTGCCAGGATTACAGGCGTGAGCCACCGAGCCCGGCTCCAGAAAAGTTTTATAATTTTTAGTGGAATTATCATGGATTCCAGCCCCATGGCTTCTAAGCTATTATTTTTAAATAGTAGCAATGTACCTTTTTAAAAAGGGGAGGAAACCTGAAATCTTTCAAGGATGAAACCAGTATATAAAAACATGTAAAAATAGTGCTTCCTTGGAATGCATATATTTTCTTCATTGAAATTTTTAATTTGTGAGAACATTGAGGTGGCTCTGATAAAACCAAATGTGACATCTGGATTATGGGTTAGAGTTCTAATCTTAAATCAGTCTCAGTATTTTGTGTTAGTTGCTGTGTGTCCAGGAAAATTATGATTCAGGCTAAAAACTAGTGGTAGATGAGAACAGACTTGAACAGCTTGCCTCTCTGCAGCTATGCAAAAGTGACTGTAGAAACTGCACAGAGCAAGTTGACCTGGCTCTTTAAGCAAATATTAGTGGTTTCCCAGTGGTACACAATGTGTGCTTTTTATTATAATTTGTAAGTTAAAGTAAGTAATACAAATGAAACGCGAATCAAATATCTGAAGAAGAATCAGAAATACATTGTCTGAAATCCACTGCTGTAGCCCAGTAGCTTCTAAATCTTCCGCCTGGTTCTGTTTCTGGAAGGTGTTGGTCCTGTGATAGCTGGAGTGTTCTCAGCCCTCTTTGTGCTGGCGGTGCTGATGCTGATGTGTTATTGCTGCAAACAGAAAAACAAACTGGGCCAACTCAAGCCCTTAGCTCTCCCTTCCAAGTTGAGGCAAAATTTCAGGTATGATGGGGTCCCAGAAGGGACTTGGGGTCTACTTGTGGATCATGAAGTTTTTCATAAGCAGTACCTAGAGAAAGTGTTGAGAGTGGTGGGTCTAATTTAAGGAAGATAAATGCAAGGTACACACAATCCCCTCCCCTGCTGTGATGCTCTGTGACCAAGGCAGACATCACTAGTCGATCTTACTGCACATACTCTCTACTGAGCCTGGTTGTCACTCCAGAACAATTCTCAGCAGATTACCCCCAACCAATTCAGGTTACAATAGAAAATACAATCAATCCACCATCTATTATCTTATTGATTTGTTCCCCATTTTAAAGAGCAGGAAACTGAGATGACAGAGAAGGGATTGCTAACTCAAGTCAGTCACACGGGTGTCTGGACATCAAGATAAAGGCAAAGGTTTTTTTTTTTTTTTTTAAGTGATTCATTCTTTTGGGTGTAAAAGAGGTATTGTCTCTGAGTCCCCTATTACATTACACTTGTTTTGGAAGGGATTTTAAGTCATAAGTCTTTCTGAATATATGCCTGAGGGAGACTGATTGGTGGCTGGTGACATCTTTTGTCCCTTAGAGGGGAAAGCTCTTAAAAGAGTGAAGAGAAGATGCTGAGAAAATGCTGCTTTATAGAAGACCAACTCTCTTTCCTTTTGAGTCCTCCGATTGCCACATACAAGTATTCTTCCTTGGGAAGATGGGGTTTGAGAAGACCAGTTCAGCTTCCTCCAGAGCAGACTTGATGGTTGTGCTTTGGTGAAGGGGAACTTACTCACTGACCCTTGCTGAATACCCTTCCCTCTGATTCCTTGTTTCTAGTTGTCCCTTCAGGGTGTCTCAGAACAGTGGAACTGGTCATGCCAACCCAACTTTCAAGTTGCAAACACCCCAAGGCAAACGAAAGGTAAGGGCTTTGCCCCTCAAACATTGCTGCGTTTTTGTTATCCTTTAGGATCAGGCTGGATTTCCTAAGAGCCTCCAAAACCATGTAGAGATGAGGTGGGCCCTTCGGATTGCTAATAAAAGCCATTTTACTGGCTTGAGAGACAGATCAATTGGTTTTGATGCCCCCTAAAGACTTTAAAGTTTCAGCTGACCTCTGGCATGCTTGGAAGATTTAACAGGTCAGGCATGGCTGATCTCCCCTTGGACTAAGGTTCTCTCAATGAGGCACAAAAGGGTGCCCCTGTGTTTTTAAGTGAACTGAGGATTCCTTATCTCAGGCATTCCTTGTCTTATGCATACAGATGATCAACACTCCTGAAACCCTACGGAAACCTGCCCAGCCTCCTCCACGACCCCCTCCAGACTATCTACACAATGGCTCCCTACCTGCACCATTGTCAGCATACCTGAGCAAGACTGCTAGAAACTCCCCAGGGCCCGGGTCTCAAGTGGAGAGAAGGGAGTCATCTAGGAGGCCTCCCCCAAATCGGCCAGTGCCCCCTGCACCAAATTGCATCCTCTCCCAGGTAAGCAGATTCTCAGCAACCCTGGGCTGGAAGCATTGATTTTAAGGCCACTTGCAATGGATGTCAGCACCTGGAAAGATGGAACTTGTTGGGTCATGAACTGACTGCTCCTCCTGTGTTCTGGTGAATACAGGGGCATACAGTGCATTAGAGCAAGAAGTACATGGAAGTAGCCTCCCAGGAAGCTCCTAAACCACACAACATTTCCTCCCTGGTTGGCTTATTTTGGGACAAGCCACGAACCACCTTCCCCACCAAATTAACTTCTTTCAGTTCCCTGTGCTCCGCGTCCTCCAGCTCTGTGCACATGCTGCTATTCTGCCCGATATGCTCCTTTGCCTGCCAGCTCTCACTCACCCTCAGGTTTGCTGTTAGATGCAATTCCTCCCAGGAAGCCTGCTCTGAGGCCTCAAGCCAGGGTTTGCTGCCCCACACTTCTCTCATCATATCTCACCAAAATCTGAGGGGCAGGGGAAGGGCAGAGGCATCTGGGAGCTGAGAGTGGGGTCCAAGCCCTCTGCCCCACCACTGGTGCTGATAGAAGCACAGCCCCCATCTCTGGCCCCTCCCAGCAGTCTGTGCTCTGATGGCTTCAACCACACCTTCTGGCAGAAGTCGCCCCAGTGCAGACACAGGTGTTTCCTGTGCCTTCTGGAACTGACCTGTGTTTGGGGTGTGACATTTCAAGCAAAACTGCTTTTCTTAGGCATGGTCCAAGGGTTCCATAGGGCTCAGGCTGTCTCTGATCCTAAGGGTTGTGGGGCTGTGGCAGTCTCTGGAGGATCCCTGGGATGTGGGACAGTGGTAGAGTTGAGAGCATCGGGTCTGGTTTCATTTGCCTTGTGCAGGGGAGGGGTGGGATAGGAAAGACTTTGGAGAGAGGGAGGGGAAGGATTGACAGGGAGAGTGAAGGGAGAAAGGGGAGAAAGCCAGAGGAGGGAGGAGGGGAGAGAAAAGGAGACGATCACAGTCACGTGCAGGAGCTGCCACAACAAAGTACCACATGCTGGTGGCTTCAACAATAGCCTCTTATTTTCTCACAGTTCTAGAAGTCCAAGATCAAGGTGCTGGCAGGACTGCTTTCTCCAGAGGCCTCTCTCCTTGGCATGCAGATGGTCACATTCTCACTGTGTCCTCACATGGCCTTCCCTCTGTGTCGTACATCCCTGAGGTCTCTGTGTCCAAATTTCCTCTTCTTAAGAGGACATCAGATTGAATTAGGGCCCATCCTCATGGCCTCATTTTAATTTGATCATCCTATCACCTTTTAAAGACCTTATCTCTTTAGAGCAGATTCTTGATGTTAGAGCTTCAATGTGTGATTTTTTTTTCAAATGGTGAGGGCTGCACAATTCAGTCCCTAACAGAGAGAGAAGAGAAAAGGAGAATGAACAGAGAGAAGACAGGAGCATAGAGATGAAGTGGCAAAGGGAAAATGGGGGTGCCGGTGGAGAAAGGGAGCATGTGTCCAGGGAGCAGTCCACACAGATCTTGGTTCCTACAAACTCTCACTGGAGGCTTGTTAGAGAAAGTGAGGCTGGCTGCACATCCTGTCACCTGAGGCACAGAGCACTAGGACTAGAAAGAGTGTTGGAACAGCAGGAGTCCTGCTGGGTAGGAGAAGTAGTTTAGGCCTCCAGGTGCTACTGGCAGGTGTCCTGAGCTCAGGGGTCCACCTAGCTGGTGGCAGATGCCCTGAAATGCATCTTCTGAGCACAGCTTCTCCTGGGCCCCAGGCCCCAGGTCCCAGGGGGGTTTCCTCTGTGAGCAGGCAGCGGGAGGCAGCTGCCCTGAGGGAGACCACAGGGACCGGATCAGGCAGCCACTTCCCCCTTCTAAGCCGGTCCAAGACATGAGTTGTTGCTGCCCTCATTTCTCATTGATGCTGCTGAGTCAGGACTGAAGGAAGGACTCACCTTCCATTGCTCAGTTTGTGAGTGGAGGAGCCAGGCCTTGAACCCAGTGGCCAGCCAGTTGAGTGAGACACCTCACCCCCACCCCAGGGTCACTCGTAAGCTCTAGTCTGCCTGCCAGAAGGCAGTGCCATGCCTCCCAGCGGGGAGAAGATAGGTGAAGCTTTATGACCTTTTCCGTTCACCAGGCAGTGGCAAGCAAAGCAGATGCCAATCTTGCCTCCAGGATCACATTCTATGCAGAAAAGACTCTGGGATACTGTCCTTCAGCAGCCATAAGTGCTGTGAAAGAGAGGTTCAGGGTGCTCAGGAGATTGTAACAGGAGACTTGACCTAGCCTGGGAAATCCAGGAAGTCTTCCCTGAGGAGGTGACTTTTGAGCTGAGAACATGAAGGAGGCATAGCAGCCTCCTGTGCCCACTAGCAGGCAGACTCTGTGGTGGGAGAGAGTCTTATGTACTGAAAGAACTTAAGGTCCATGTGTGAGGGGCCCAAGAAGCTATGAGATGAGGCCAGAGAGTCAAGAGGGGGTGGGATGTGCCCGAGCACATAGCCTTCATCAGGACTTTGGTCTGTGTTCCATGGGAAAGGGACAGTGTTGCCGCTCAGCGATATGACAAGATCTGTCATGTATAACGCTGCTCTGGCCTGCTTTTAGACAGGGGGCAGGTGTAGTACCTGGGAGGGGCCCATAGATATTTCTGGGGCTGCAAATCTATTTCTTGACCTTGGTGGGTGTTATTGTGTTTACATCGTGATAATTCATCTAGTTATATATTTATGATTTGTTCACATTTTTATGTGTACATTACCTTTTGATTTAAAAAAAAAAAGTTTAGAAATATTGCAGGGATTGCCCTAGTAGCAATGGAGGTTCTAGTTAGAAGAGTAGAAGTTATCTTGAGAAAGATAATAAAAGCTTGCAGCAGCAAGTGGAGTGAAGACCATGAGAACTGTGTAAAAGAAGAAATAGGACTCCGGGATCCAGTGCAGACAGGGCTTAGCAAGGAGGGACGCCA
The DNA here is from genome assembly GCF_027406575.1 of Nycticebus coucang. Taxonomy (NCBI): domain Eukaryota; kingdom Metazoa; phylum Chordata; class Mammalia; order Primates; family Lorisidae; genus Nycticebus; species Nycticebus coucang. The sequence continues at coordinate 59,344,631 of NC_069796.1, read as the reverse complement.
CTGTGTCTGGCTTGTGCAGCCTGAGGGCATGAGATGCCACCCCTCTCATGGAAGGGAGCTGTGGGCCAGAGTGGTTCAGGGCTGTTTCTGCTGGGCAACCCCTGGTAGAACTGAGGTGCATCATATCAGCTGTGACTTGGGACACTGGTAGGCCCAGTGCTAATGTGCTGATAAGGCCTCTGCCCAGGTAATGACCCCCCAGGGCTCACTGTGCAAACAGCTGAGGGAGCACTGCCTTCCCAATTGCACCCTGACACCTGCACCCAGCTGTTGTTTCCCCTGAGAAGATCTCTATTTTGGCTTCCAGCAGCCACTGCAATTTGGCAGCTCTTCTGGGCTGAGGGAGTTGGGGGATTATGTTGCCCCCAGGTGGAGCTGAAGGATGTGGCTTTTTGGTTATGTCAATTCTGTTCCTTGGGCTTTAGTTTCTGTTCTCAGTTTTCTGATTCAGAGAAGCTTCTTGCAGAAAAGCTTGGCTGCGTGGTTCTGCTCTCTGCACACTTGCTTTTGCCCCTTTTTTATGCTTGACCCTCTCAAGAGAGGAACAAGTGATGGGGAGAAGGCCCTGGGATTCCCATCTGTGCAGCTGGCTTCTCCTTCAACCCCACCAGGATGGGGGCCTGTGAGTGGCACAGCCTATTCTTTGCCTCTTAAAAATTATTTTTTAGACACAGAAGAAATACATATTTATTTTTAGAACTTTGACTAGCACATTTATTCAACAAATGTGTGTTGAGCACCACTGCATACCAGACACTGTCTGGCAGCTTGAGCTGTTTCACTGAATGAAACAGACAAGGACCCCGGCCCTGCCTCTCTCCTAGTGGGTGTGGGAAGATAAAAGGTAAAAATCAGCCAGTATGAAAGATGTGGTTTTTTCTTTGTTCAAATTTTCTTTTTATTTGCATAGGCAATATGCTCTTGCTAGAAATACTGGCTGTTCACCTGGACCACACTTCACCCGTCCCACACCCCATCCCAGTATAACCTCTGTTTTCAATTTGGTCTGTACCCTTCCTGACCCGTTAGATGGGGGAGCATGGTGACTTATTTTACATAAACTGTCCTCGGCTGCTAGTACATCAGCTTGCTTTTTTACCTTAACAACCCTTGAACATCAACCCATATCAACCTACTTCATTGTTCAAAAATGCAGCCTCATTTATCACTATAATTTTGGTTATTGTTCTGCTGATGGAAGTTTTGGCTATTTTTAGTTTCGCTGGTGTCACAAACAGCTGTGAGGAACATCCCATTTCGTTTTTGTGCACCTATGCAGATAGTTCTTTAACACGAGTCCTAGGTAATGGGACGATGAGGTCAGAAAACGGCCATTGCTAATTGTGACAGATACTGAAACCACCTGTCTCCAGAAAGCCTTCCTGAGCATATAAACACACAATATGCACGATGTGTTTTCAGTTGAGACTATACAGTGTATGCCTTTCTTCATCTGATTTTGACCCATAAGATATCAGGGGCATTCTCTTTTGGATGGACTCTCTGTCCTTCAGGTGAGGCTTACTGGCCGAACATGGTGGCTCAGCCCTGTAATCCTAGCACTTTGGGACCTGGAGGCAGGTGGATCACCTGAGGTCAGGAGTTCAAGACCGGCCTGAACAAGAGTGAGACCTTGTCTCTAGTAAAAATAGAAAAACTAGACAGGCTTTGAGGCAGGCACCTGTAGTCCCAGCTGCTTGGGAGGCTGAGGCAAGGGGACTGCTCAAACCCAGGAATTGGAGGTTGCTACAAGCTATGATGCTACTGTACTCTATCCAGGGCAACACAGTGAGATTCTGTCTCAAAAGAAAAAAAAAACAAGGTGTACTGCTTTCTCTCCAGGACTTCTCCAGGCCTCGGCCGCCCCAGAAGGCACTCCCAGCAAACCCAGTGCCAGGCCGCAAGACACTCCCCAGGCCGGGTGCTGCCTCCACACTGAGGCCTCCTGCCACCACCCCTCAGCAGTCCCGACCTTTGGTACCACCTACTCCAAAGGTGAGTCCATGGACTCCCCGGGAGCCCTCGAGGTAAAAGCCCAATACAAAGGGTTTTGGGGGACAAGCATGGGGCTGAGAAAACAAACCAGCTCATGTTTCTTGTCTTCTGGGCTGAACTTCCAGAACAAAATCCAAGGACAAAAGTTTGCTATATCTTAATGCCTGCTTGACTGTCCCTCAGCTTCACCACAAGGTACTCTGTCTTTATGTGAGAGGTGATCCTTAGGAGCCTGAGCCCTGGTGGCCTCCAACCTGCATCTGCTCCTGACCAGTGGAGTGACTCTGAGCAAGTCCCTCTCTCCAGTCTTAATTTCCTTGTCTGTAAAAAGCAGCAGTACCCAGCCCCATCAGCTCACTGTGAAGAGCGAGGCTGTGGTTACATAACCCACGGGCTGGGGCAGGCTGTGTGCACCAGTCCCTCTGGTGACCTCTTCTCTGTGGCTGACAGACTCTCAGGTTGCCATCCTGGGAGTTGGGTGGGAAAGGGATGAGTGAGGCAGCTGGGGACAACCTGCATTCCCATGTGGTGCTGGGAAGTCTGTAAGCCATGCTGCAACTTTAGGGGTGAAGGGAGTGGGAAGGGATGAGCAGTCAGCTCGAGATGGGCCCCCCACATCCCCCTCCTTGCAGGGCTGGTGGTCTGGGTGAGCAGAGGCATCGACGGCTTCCACAGGACACTTTTCCTCTGAGCAGACGGTCCACCAGGACAGCTCTCCCATTTGGTCCTGCCAGTCAGTACCGAGCTGATGTCTTTCTTCCTCCCTTCTCTTTCTTTGCAATTTCCAGAATACAGATCACAGAGAGCTGGTGGGAAGACTGGCTCGAAAATCTAGACTCACCTAAGGGGTTCCTACTTTTCCTCTGAGGACTCTGGACACCATAGAGGATCCACGGCCACAGAACCCAAGAGAAGCATGTCTGGCCACCTCTGAGCCCCGCCTGTCCTTCTTCAGAACTGCCATAGCCCAGAAAAGGTTCTCCTTTACTCTGGGCCTCCTTGGCTTCCTCGGAGGCCCAGGGATCCAATGGCTTCTGAGGGTGGTTTTGTGCAATATACAGCCCTGGGTAGGGAGGGGAGACCACCGACGAGGAGGAGGGATGGAACTTCTTCCCCCAACCCCCAGCCCCAAGGGGTCACTGGAGATGGTCAGGGATGTCTGAGCTGGCAAGCTGGGCCAGACCTGTTTAGCCCCTCAGGCCAGGACTTGGCTTGCAGAAGTCATCCTTCCACGTCCTATGGTGGAGAGTATGTGTGAACGGATGTCCCATTGCTTTTGTCTCCCTCAACAATCCTCAGCTGGACAGAGGCTGGCACTTACCCATCCATTTTAGCTTTTAGGGATTGAGGAAGGGACCAGCCATCCATTGCTGTATCCCTGCCCAGGGCTGGGTTGACGCAATGGCTCCTGGCTCTGTAGCTGCATGTGACAAGCCACGTCTCTTTCCCACCTCCCCACAAACACCTGCGTCCCCTTATTTACATGGGTCACTCTGACTCAGACAGGTACTATTTGTAGGCAGTGTAGACAGCAGAGGAGCACCAAGCTCGGGCCTCCTCTGAACTGAGATGCCAAAGGTTGCGACTCCCAACTCGTGATATTTTGGGTTGCTTTTTGTTTTCTCTTCTGCACTTTCCTAGTGCCCCATATTCTTGTCTTGTCCTTTCCCCTCATACCCCCTGTAATGTGTGGTGCTTTGATGAGTGGACCCCCAGCAGTCCTGACTTTCTGGTGACCAGGTGCTTATGACCAACAAGTCAGGGTCCTGCCCCAAGGTTGGCCACTGGATTTCCTGCATCGGATCTCAAAAGTACTGGCTAGAGTAGACTCAGGGCATGGCCCTGGGGGTCATACCTTTATTTTTCATTGTTTTTTGAGACCTCAGTAGAGTGAGGGTTTTCCTCATTACTCCCTGACCTAAATCAAAGTGATGTTCCTCTGGGGATGGGAGCAGCTGTGTGAAGGCAGCAGACACCCTACAAAGCCCAGCTATTAACCTAGTGCGTACACAGGAGCCAGCCTGCGCTCGTGGTCTGGTCGCTGACTTGAGGTGGGATGACTGATCTCTGAGTAACAGCAGACCTGTTTCTAACCAAGGGAGCCTCTGCAGCTGAGATTCCCTGGAACACGCAGTGACCACCACCTGTGCTGGAACAGTCAGAGCAGACCCCTAACCTGGCATTTTGTCTTTCACCTTCTTTTGCTCTCCCTCCCCTTCCCTGACCCTTGCAGAAAGGCAGCTGTGAGCTGGGCTCCAGTGCTCCCGTCCTCCTAGAGCAGGGAAGGGAGGGCTGTGGTGCTCTGCTAGATGGGATGATTTTCTTAAAGTACCTAGAGACATTCTCTGAAAGACTATCCCCTACCCCAGGAAGGTGCTGGGTAGCTCTCCGGAGGGGAGCTGGCCTGACTTCCACTCCTTTGAGGCTTTCCAGGGGCCTTCCCACCTCTTGCAGTGAGCATTTGTTCGCTCTTGAAAACCTCAACGCAAGGACTAAGGCCCCTTATCACCCAGGGCCTTATAGTTCTCTGCACACAGTAGGTGCTTCATAGATCTTCTTGGGTTTGTAGATAAATGGGAGGTATATGATGTGCACCTGGGAACAAATCTGGGGTGGATTTAGAAAGATCCCAGGAAAATGAGTTCCTTTCCCCTCAGATGGCTGTGATACTGGTGCCCTTTCTGCCTGGCCTGGGCCCTCCTTGCTCCCAGATCCACTCCCCACATTCCTTGTGGCCTCATTAAGTCAGGGGACAGCTTTCCAATTACACACACTGCCCCATGCCTCCAGGCTGGGCCTAAGAAAAGTAAAGTGAAAATAAACAAAGAACACCCTCAACCCCCAGCCCCTGCTTCACAGATGTTCCTGTTGCTTATCCATTCTTTCTCCCTCACTCCAGGAGGTAGGTGGTTCTGAAGGGCAATGCCATGGCCATTGTGACAGCATGAGCCGTCTTACCCTGCAATCCACCCCTAAGAGACCTGAGTTGTTTTCTTGCTTTTTATTTTGTTTTGTATTTGTTTTCTCATTATTTTAATATCACCTCCATCCCATAAAATTGTACTGTGAACTGGAAGATGGAGTTTTTTTTATTTGATGGAGACTTTTAGCAGCCTGTTCTAATGGCTGTGTTCCTGCTGGCTCTGTGATGGAGGCTGCCCAGGGAAGACCACCATCATACTGCCCCTCTTCTTTCCAGGGCCCCCTGCTCCTGTGAGGTGTCAAATGCAAATAAATTTGTGCTTCAGGAAGAAGATTCCTTATTCAAAAGGGTGATTGCAAGAAGGGAAAAGGGAACATTGCTAAAGGGGAAGAAGGGATTTCTGCAATAGGGAGCATGATCAGACCGACCTACTGCAAAATCACAAGCTTCTCAAAACCCAGGCAGAAAAGGCCTTTTGTCTTTAGAAATAAGAAATAAGCATAGCTAGAGAGAGCCCCCTGCAGGGAGTGTCTTTGTGCCTGCCCTTTTTTGGGGTGGGGTGGATCTAAGAATGGGCTATTATCTGGCAGCGCCTGTAGCTCAGTTGAGTAGGGCGCCAGCCACATACACCGAGGGTGGCGGGTTTGAACCCGGCCTGGGCCAGCTAAACAACGACCATGGCAACAACAACAATAAAAAATAGCTCGGCATTGTGGTGGGCGCCTATAGTCCCAGCTACTTAGGAGGCCAAGACAAGATAATCGCTTAAGCCCAAGAGTTGAAGGTTGCTGTGAGCTGTGACGCCACGACACTCTACCAAAGGTGACATAGTGAGGCTCTGTCTCAAAAAAAAAAAAAATAGAATGGGTTATTTTCTGGCTAAAATTGAGGGCAGGTCAAGGTCCAGGGTCTGGTGGGGAGGAGGGAAGCCTGACTAAAGTTTGGTTTAGTGAGTTAATACCAGTATAAATATTTATAAAAACTAAATTAGCTTCCTGCCAGTTTTACAACTCCGGAATGTTTTTCTTAAGGACTTTGGAGCTATCACTGAAATGTAAAAAAACCCAAGGGAGGTAGCGCCCCTGTTTCCCGGTTTCTCTGGGAGTTTCAGCCTGGGCACAGGGCTCCAACTTGTTGACTTCTCCCTATAAAAAGAAAGCCCTTTTCTGCTTCAGTTCTGAGATGCTTGCAGATTTTCTGGTCAGAGAGTTCTCTGTATTGCAGCCTACCTTCCCCCCACTGTGACAGCCCCTTCCTGTCCTTACAGGCTCTCTTTTGAATATGTTCCCTACTTACCTATTTCCTAGTTTGTTCTTATGTGACAGAAGGTATGAAAGAGTTGCATTTTTAAATCTTATGGACCAGATCTTAAGTCAGTAATTGTGTTCAATGCACACATAAAGGCTCTGCTGGACACCCAAGCAAGTCACAGGAACCCCAACTGGAAAGGTCCCCCACCCTGAGGGAAGTCTGGTAATGAGAAATTCTGCAGAATCCACACTCCATGTCCCCAAAGTCACCCTCCGCGCATCCTCGCACACCATCCACTGTGTGTATGTATGTGTCTGGGCTCCAGGGCAATGTGAATTTTCTTTTTCTTTGGGAGATTGTTCACGGAAAACAGATCTTCTTCTCTCTTGTCCACCTGTTAATTGTTTACAATATTTGTACATCTATGCAAAATACTTGAATGGGCCATGGTGCCTTTTTTTCCTTGTTTGTATTTAATTAAAATGAATTGTTTGTTATTTGGAATGTTACTTGGTTTGGTAACTCTTTTCTTGTGTGTGTGTGTGTAATGTCCCACTGCTTAGAGTGGCTAGCATACACGACATGTGGGCGCCTCAAAGAGAGTTCCCCACAAAGACCATCATGAGGGTAGACCGTGGGCCACCTGGGATTTCCCACAACCAGAAGAAGGAGCTGTTTGTTCTTGCATCTGAATACAGACTAGTCTACTTTAATTAGGTCTGGGATCATTAATGGCCTGAAAGATCCTGGGACTCCCTGATCCATTTCTTCTCATACTACACTATCGCATTTAGAAGATAACCGAGACTCTCTGCTCAACTCCTCAACTTATTGCGGGGATCATACTTTGAAAAGGGAGGGATTTGCCCAGGGTCTCTTGGGCTGGGAGGCAGGTGCAACCAGGGCTGGAGTTGGGTGCACTTTCTGATTCCACATCCCTGTGAGATAGCACAACTCCTATGCATAAGTGCCTCCTAGTCCACAAAAGAATCCCACCCTCATTCTCTCATTTGACCTCTACCTCATTTTTTAAGTTCTCACAGAAAGAGAAAGAGAGAGAAATAATAAACACGAGAGCAAGAAACATTTACTGAGTACAATTGACCCTCTGTATCTGTAGGTTCCACATCATGGGTCCAACCAACCACAGACTGAAATATTTTAAAATAAAAATAATAATAATAATAATGGAAATTTAAAAATAGACTATAACAAATATTTATATAGTGTTTACATCATTTGTGGTATTATAGTAATCTAGAGATGATTTAAAAGGTATCAGAGAGCCCGAGGATCATTCAGGCCTTACATGGCAGATTTGTATTAAGTTATATGTAAATACACCATTTTATATTGGGGACTTGAGCATCTGTGGATTTTGGTATCCAAGAGAGTCCTAGAACCAGTCTCCCATGGATACCAACGGAAGACACTACTTAACAGATGTGAGCCACCATGTGCTTCTTTTTTCATGCAGATTATGCCATTTAATCCTTGCAAAAACCTTGGGGGGGGGTCCTTGATATCTGATTATGCTATTCTAACCTCTTATGGTTAAGAGGTTGCCTAAGGACACTTAAGGCATCTAACCTCAAATTCTTTCACTGCTAAAATGCCTGCTCATGAAACTGGTCCCCATTTGAACATCCCTGCCTGCTTACCAGGCCACATTGTCCACTGTTGGCCAATACCTGGGTTGATAGCTATCTCTTGGTCAGCAGAAATTCTGGTTAGACCTGGGTTCAAGTACAGACTCTCTACTTACTAGATACAGGAGCTACATAGTTCCAGAACCCTGGGTCTTTCTTCATTATATAAATAATACCTAACTCGAAAGTGTTGTGATCATCGATGAAGTTCTCCATGGAAAACCCCCCCTGCACCTGACACAGGCAGTGCACTCAGAACTGCTGACTGCATCAGTTCAGAGTTGCTCTGCTTTACATGCGGGGGTTGTCAGGATCTGCCCTGCTTCGAGAGCTGGTCTCCAAGAGTTTAGGCAAGGAAGAACTGTTTGTAAGGGTATTGTTCCTTCATTCAATAGATTTTTTTTGAGTGCCAACTATGATCTAGGCACTGAAGATCAGCAGTAGATCAAGGCCAACTCTCATGGAGCTTACATCCAGGTGAGGAGAGAACAAGGACACAAGAAAATGAATGTACAAAGTAATTGTCACAACTGGTGACAAGGTTAGTCTTTTGGAGAACAGTTAAGATTGTGGACTCAGAACCAGATATCAACTTGGACTCTTCCTGGCTATGTGACCTTGGGCAATTATTAACCCTTCTGTGAGTCCCTTTCCTCACATATAAAGTGAGGATAAGCCCAGTGTGGTGGCTCATGCCTATAATCTTAGCACTTTGGGAGGCTGAGGCAGGATGATCGCTTGAAGCCGGAGTTTGAGATCAGCCTGGGCAACATAACGAGACCCCCATCTTTATAAAAAATACAAAAACTAGCCAGGCATGATGCCATTGCCTGTTAGTCCCAGCTACTCCAGAAGCTGCGGCAGGATTGCTTGAGCCTAGGAGTTTGAGGTTTTAAGAAACTATGATTATGCATAGCACCCCAGCCTGGGTGACAAAGTAAGACCCTTTCTCAAAAAAAAAAAAGATAAAAATATACTACATATCTACCCTGGGAGATTTGTGAGGGATTACAGGATTTACAGGAGGCACTTACTGTGCCTGGTGCCTAGTGTGGGCCCAGGCATTATCAAGGGATGAGGCATCATACACTGGCCCTATTTCAAAAACAACCTTTCCCACTATATCAAGAGCAGCCACACTCTTTCAGAGACTGAAGACTGTCCTCCCAGCAGTAGAGGAAGCAGTTTTAATTGCTCCACATTCAAGGAAGGTCAAGACCCAAGTGTCAAGTAACTGCACTCTGAAGTCTTTATTCTTGACCCTGTAGACCATGATCTCAGGGTCAAACTCTCAGTTCTCAAGAGCCAACATGCTGCATTGATTTTAGTTACAGACAGAAATCCACATTCATTATAAATCTTGGGATTTTGCGGCTGGAGGTGGAGGAAGTCAGTCTGGTGATTGGCTGAGCCTTCAAACTCCAAGGCCAGCCACAGTTTGCCTGGGCGTGGCTACACTTAGGGTGAGGGATGTTAACACAGGGCACAGTGGGGGAGGCTCTGCACCAATGTGGGGCTGAGGACCCAGTCTTCCCTCTTTCCAGATATGCTGCCCCCTAACTTCCCTTTCTCATGGTCCTTGTGCCACCGCACACTCATGCAGCTGGTACAAGACCGTAAGGGAAGGGATATTCATCACATCTCTCCAGCTGCTCTGGTTCTGTGGGGGCCTCTGGAAAAATGTGAGGGGGACTTGCAGCAGTCCCCATGGCAGGCAGTATTGGAGCAATCATGGTGTGCTGTCCCAGCAAGGGTAACTAGCTCATCAGTGGAGTTGGAGAAGCAGTAGCAATATACAGTCAACATCCAGATCGTGCCTGTGCCAGTCGCACCCCACTTGGCCATGGAAATTTAAAGTCAATCCCACTGGCCAAGGCTTTAAGGTCACAGAAGCTACCCCAGGACCCTTTCTCCTAAGCTCCTTGTTAAGCACCAGAGTGAACACAAAAGTTAGTCCCTGCTTTCCAGAGAGCCTGTGACTGCTTTCTGCCAAATCCTGGTGTTGCTCTTCATCCTTCTCCCCACCTCCCCAAATCATATTTTGACTGACTCCTTGAGGAAAAGTCAAGTACATTCTGCCCAGTCTAGCTCAACAGCCGGGCCACTTTCCGGAACAGTGCAATTGCTATTCTTTTTCCACAGTAAGGCAAAATGGAACACTGGGTTTGGCCAGCAGCACTTAGCTTTGCAGCATCTTTTGTCATTTTGTTTTGAATCCAAAGACACATACATACTGCCTGTGTGTCTCAGGGACTGACCCCTTAGGATGTATATAAAGAGGGCAGGGGGCAGGAGTGCACTGGGTGGACACAGAGAGGCCGACCACCAGGCTGGGATGCTCGGGCAATGGGCTGGTTGAAATTTTTCCCTGAAATGTCAGGTGGCTTTCACAGTAAAAAGGTCAGTGGAGGTCTTGCTTCTGTCTCTGAAGAGGAAGTGGCAAAAACAACAGGATATTTTATGGTGGTGGTGTCCCTGTCAGCTCTGGGTGGAAGGCATGCAAATTGCTCTCAGAGCCTCTGGAAGCCAGCTCTTTTTCATTCTTGGGCTAAGGAATGGCAATTCCATCTCAGGAGAACTGTTATGAAAGATTTCCTGATGATTAATCTCAGGGAAGCACTTAGACTGCGCTACATTCAACGGGTCAAATTCTATCGTCTCCCAGCAGCAGAGAGATGGCACTGAGGGAACAAGTGAGAAAAGAGGTCCGGGGGACCTGCTGGCACCAATGTAAACTAGAGTATTTGGTCACTGAGGCTGTTCCCTGAAAGTTCTGCTACCACCACTCCCTGGGTAGAGATCTTTCTTCCGGAAACAGAGATGAGGTATAAATGAACATCTCAAGAAATGAAAGCCTGTTGACAACCAGGTGGTTGTGCTGAAAACAATCAGGTGCTTTCTAAATTGAGTGGTGAAGTTATATGGACAAGCTCGTCCTTCTCGCTCACATCTTCCAAGCTTTAAGAATGGATTGTAAATACTCTGGGCTTCTCCTCTGGTGATGGGGTGCTGGTAAGTTCTATATTGTCCACAAGGACACTTTTGTCTTGCAGGCTAATGACAGTGGGCTCCAGTGTAGGAGTTGGGGGCGGGTTTTTGTGCATGTGAGGCAAGCTGGCCCAGCTGACGCCCAGGTCTTTGAAAGCATGAAGCATGAACACACCCAGGATGATGGTGACAAAGCCAGAGATGGTGCCCACGATGTCCACAGTTGACATGCTGTGCCACTCCTTGAAGAGGATGATGGAAGAGGTAACCACCGTCGTGGTGAAGAACACGTAGTAGATGGGGAACACCAGGGAGGTATTGAAAATGTCCAGTGCCTTGTTGAGGAAGTTGACCTGAGTGCTGAGGGAGAACCCCAGGATGAGCGACAGGATGTAAGGGAGGGGGTGCCGCACAACTGGCAACCCCTGGAAGAAGTTCTTAATGGTGATGCCCAGACCCTTGACGGCAGACACGGAGAAGGACCCAATCACAGAGCAAATGATGATGTAAATGAGGATATTCCTTTGCCCGTAACGCGGGGCGATGATGAAGATGAGGATGAGGCAGAACACCAGCATAAGCACAGCAAACACGATGAACCCTTCGGGAGGGGAGGAGGCAGTCAGCATCTAGTGCCCAGACCGTGGCAGGGGGAGGCAACATCACGATCATGGGCTCTACAGTCAGGCAATTATGGGTTCCAGTTCCAGTTTCATAATTTTTTTAATAACTTTGGTAAGTTGTTCAACCCCCAAGACCTGTTACCTTTTATATGTTTTTTATTTTTATTTATTTATTTTTGAGACAGAGTCTCATTTTGTCACCCTTGGTAGAGTGCTGTGGCATCACAGCTCACAGCAACCTCAAACTCTTGGGCATAAGTGATTCACTTGCCTCAGCTTCCAAGTAGCTGGGAACCACAACGCCCAGCTATGTTACCTCTTTTAAAAAGAAAACCAACAATAGGATCTTCCTCAGAGTGCTATTTTGAGTGATTCAATGAGATAATGTCTATAAAGTTTTTAGAGCTGTGCTTGGCACAAAATAAGCACTTAATCAATGGTATCTGTAATACCAGAGGAGGGCCCCCCCAGCCCTCCTCTTCTGGAGCGCCTTCCCCTCTAGGTGGCAGCATCTGAGATGGCCAGAACCCAATCAGACCTCCTTTGGGATTCATCCCCCAGTGTTCTGCTTTCCAGGAGCTGGGAGCTTACCTGTGTCTTTCATCTTAGAAGCCATCTCCATGATGGTGGTGATCTTCTCCTCCTCAGGTGCATGTATCACCATCACTGTGCTGCCCGCCACACAAATCACACAGCCCAGCTTGCCCAGCAGATTCAGAGTCTCTCCCAGAAAATAGGAGGAGAGGATGGCACTGCACACGGACATGGTAGAAAGGGATCAGAGCAGCCCTGCCTGTCCCTGTGTCCCAAGACAAATGGGGGCTGAGTAAGCACTCACTGAGAACGGAATTCACTACTTGCTCACATGGAAGCTTTTCAAGATCCCCCCCAAATGTCTGAAATAGAAACTCATTTCTGGGAGAGTTACAATGTTTGCTGGAGGAAGAGAAACGCAGGTGAAAGTATTCCCAAACAGAGTTGGAAGACCCCTTCAAAGCACTCTTAGGTCTAACTTCCTACCTGCTGATTACATCCTCTCTTAGTAATCCATCTGACAGATGGCTTTCACCTTGGCTTGTATATTTCTGGCAACAGGGAGCTCACCTATTCACAAGACAAATGACTCCCTTGTGGCTTCTCTCGAATTATTCACCAAAAACATACCTCTAGCAATTTCTACTCCTTGTCTCATTTCTATCCTTTGGGTCATAGAGAACAAATCAATTCCTTCTTCCATTTGTATGTGCCAATATAAACAACTGCAGTGATAATACTGGGCACCATGTCTTAGGCATACATCACCCACTAGGTACAATACTAGGAATTTTCCATTCATCTCACCAATATCTCGAAACTCTTGGTGAAGTAGAATCTACTATCCCTATTTTATAACAAGAAAACTGAGGCTCACAGACATGAAAATGACTTGGCAAAGTCAAATGACTGCTAAGTAGTGGTGCCAAGAGTCAAGCTCAAGTTCTTTCTACTTATAGAAGTGATGGATTTTCCTCTACACTGCACTGAAGAATAAGGAAGTCCTTAAGACTTCTCCCAGTCTTCAATTTTTAGGAAAAAGACCTCCAGTTCCTTGCTGTTCCTCAGTAACGTGCCTCCCATTCCCCTCATATCCTCTAGCCGAGCCAGCAGAGGTGAGAGAAGGGAGGGAAGTTGGGCAAGCTGAGTTTGATCCCTGGAGGGTGCTTCCACTTCTTTACAAAAGTGGCATTTGTTTAGGATAAAAATCTGATGGCTGTCCTGAGACACAATTAGCTTAAAAAAAAAAATCTTAGTTTAAGGTATCAGAAGAGAGGGGTCTGATGTCTAAGCTCCTTGTCTGTCTCCTATCTCTCTTCTAAAACTACAAAAAAAAAAAATGCCTCTAATTTCCCATTCAAGAGACATTTGCACAGGCAGGGGCCACACACTGGAGGACTCTATGCCTCCCCCACCTTCCCTGGTATGGAAATTTGCAGGTTAATCAGACACGTGATAGTGGCATCACAGCTACATCGGCTGTGAAATCAGCCAGGCCAGTTGTGCAATGAGTAATAGCTCTATTTGGTTTTGACTGTATAAATGTTGCCAAATTGTCACCAGGTCAGTAAAACAAAAGAAATTTTGAGTACTGAGATTTGCTAAAGTTCCAGCAAAGACTGGTTCTGTGTCTGTAGCTCATGATGACTAGGGGCATTGGGACCTACACACATTTAGCTTCAGTTATGTTAAAAAACAATCCAGACATTTGAGTGTTTACTTTAGAGGCAATGTGGCATGGTGTTAAGCATCCTGACTCTGGAAATAGACTGCCTGGGTTGGAATCCTGACCTGGCCAATGGGAACATGGTGACCTTGGCCAAGTTGCTTAACCTCTCTTGGTCTTAGGTAGGGATACCATGAGGATTAAATAAGATATTACTCAGGATACATTTAGGAAGTTTAACCCATAGTAAGCCCTCAATGCATGCATTTTCTGTGCATTATCTCATTTAGTCCTCAGAAAAATGCCTCCAGGTAAATATTGTTAATATTCCCATTTTACAGACAGGGAAATTGAGGCTTAGAGTGGTTAAGTGACTTGCCCATGGTAACATAAGTACTAGTGGTAGAGGGAGAATTAGAATTCATCTAGTGCTAATTTAGGGCCCATACCCTTCTATGCTGCTTCTATTGGGATGCTGAAATATTGACAAATGACACTCAGCTTGGTGGTGGCGGAAGCCTTTCTGACTGGTTTGGGCTTGGCCTGCCTCTCCATTGCCTGGGCAGTCGAGCGTAAGTGACAGCAAACAACTCAAGGGCCCACGGCTCTAGACAGCACACTGCCTCTTTCCAGGGGCTGAGACCTACCTGGGTCCCTGATTTCCAAGTGGCAGTTAACCCTATGTGGCAATTCCAGGCCTCAATATATTGAAAGAAGAACAGAGTCAGAGACAGCTAGAGAGTAGAAAATAACCTTATGAGGACACTCAGTGCTCCCAGAGGTGTGACGACTGTTGCAGGTGCAAATGCATAGGCCCCGAAGTTGGCAACCTCTCCAGCAGCCACTAGGAAACGAAGGAAGAAAAGAAGCTAGTGTGGTGTGGATGCACCATCTCCTTTGGGTAAAACTGCTCGATTCAATGTTCAACCATCCTTGGACTCCCACAACAGCATTCCTTAGAATCCTGATCCTTATGTTTTCTCCCTAGAGAGCGTGGGCAGAAGGTCCCAGACTATTCTGATCAAATCCTCCCCCTTTAAGGATGGTAAAGCTGAGGCTCAGAGCCCAAAGTCACACGGCAAGTTTGTGGGTAGATGCTTTCTTGTTCTTCAGGTCTCTTGGCCTCTAGTACAGGCATGGTTAAGTTTGTCCCAGGGACCTCCAATGTTTTGGACTATATTTTTAAGGTAAGTTCTAGAGTGGAAATTACTGATGAGGAAATAGTTCCATTTATTGATTTTCCAAGTACCCATTGGGAGCTGGAGAATCCTAGTGGAGTGGTGGGCATTCTTTCTAGACTGACAGATGGTTAGAAAGCTGACATTCCCAAGGGGCTTAATTTCTCCCCATTTGCAGTCTGCAGTTTGCAAACTCCTGCAAGTGCCTTTTCTGTCTCTGTGCTGGTGTTTCATGGATGAAGACAGACTCTGAGAAAAAGGAGAGATGTTCCACAGGCAAAGGGTGTCAAGATTTCCCCTTAGGAATCTGGGCCTCAGATTTATACTTTGCATAAGAGATAAAAATGCCCCACCCACCTCCTCCTTTATCTCCATTCCTATTATCAATAGGCCACTGATATTAGGAGGAAAGAACCCACTTACTGGTGAGAAATCCAGCCCACCACATGGCGTCCTTCAGGTAGCCATAGCCTCCGTCCACTGTTGAGGGAATGGACACAAAGTTAGGTTAGATCTTGGCCACTTTCTCAGGCACCTTTCCTAACTCTACCTTCATTCCCTGACCTCTAAGTGTTCTTCATGGCTTGTTTATGGACCTTCTCCTGGGTGACTTCATCCATTCTCAATTTTTAAACACCATCTATAGGGGATACCCCGGCTCTGTATCTGTAGACTGGATCTTTCTTCTGGGCCCACAAGTAATTCACTGTTCATGTGACTTTTCCTCTTGGATCTCTCACAGGCATCTCAATCTCTTTTCTAATTGGAACTCTTTATTATTATTATTATTATTTTCTTTTTTTGAGACAGAGCGTCAAGCTGTCGCCTGGGTAGAGTGCCGTTGCATCACAGCTCACAGCAAGCTCCAAATCCTGGGCTCAAGCGATTCTCCTGCCTCCGCCTCCCAAGTAGCTGGGACTACAGCTCAGGTGTATGTGGCTGGCATCTTAGCCGCTGAAGCCACAGGTGCCGAGCTGGAACTCTTTATTTTAAGTGTTCCTCACCCATCCATCAAATGAAACTGAGTAAATGGCACCTCCATGTACCTAATTGCCAAAGCCAGACACCAGGGACTTGCTCTTTGGCACCACTCTCTCCCTGTCCTCCTAAGGACAACTAGTCCAACTTGCTGGTTCTGTCTCCAAAAAGCAACTCACATGTGTCCACTCCACCACACCCCCTATGCCAAGACAGCATCATTTCTGGGTTGCGTTGAGCCAACCGCTTCCTTTGGGATCACTCTGGTTCTACTCCTGTCCCTTTAATAACCCATTTGTTTCAATGCAGCTTGCGGTCTTTTAAGAATGTGAACCAGATTATGTCAGTCCTCAGCTTGTGGCTGGCCAATGGCTTTCCGAGTGCTCTTCGGATCAAGGCCAGAATAACAAGACCATGCATAGTCTTGTACATGCTTACCTCTCCAAACACATTCTGCCATTCTCCTTTTTCTTAGTTCTTCAAAAACAATTAGCTCTTTTCTGCCTTAAGGCCTTTGCATGTGCTTTCCCCTCATGTACAGAATACTCTTCCTGCCAGTATTTGCCTAAACCCACACTCACTCTGCAGGTCTCTGTATGACTGTTGCTTCCCCTAGGATGTCCTGACACTTGATCTCTGTTCTTTCCCTCTGGGGTTCTTTTTCATAGTACCCAGTTCCACTCTTTCATGGCACTGTTATTTATAATTTGACTTGATTCCCCACTAAAATGGAAGCTCCATGAAGCCAGGAATTGTGTGCTTTGTTCAGAGCTTGGTCCATAGTTAGTACTTAATAATATTAGTAATGATGATGATGGTGGCAGTGGTGGTGGTTGTGATGATGGACGGGTCTGTGACTATTCTGTGAAAATGCAAAATGTTGTTTTATGGGAATGCCCACTTTTACTTTCATCAGGGTCCTGCAGGAGTTAGAATCTCCCATAAATGTTAAGAACTCTAAGAACATTTACTCTAAGCATTGAAATCACAGGAGACACTGAAATAGCAGCAGATTGGAAGAAAAAATGATTCTAGGGGAGTCATCTATCTGAATGGTCATTGATATCACTCCTGTTCTCCCTTGAGCACAAGCAGACATTTTCCTGATCCTATGGGAGGTCTCTGGCCTTTTGAGCATTTGTCCAGAGAAGTGAAGAACAGAGCAGCAGTGATCACTGCTCCTGCCTTCATCCCTGCAACTTATAGTTCTCCATATGGGGTACACATGAGTGCTAGAGCTGGGCACCTCACTGTCTGCAGGACTCCCCTGCCCCCCCACCACACACACATCCCTAGATAATGCTACTACCAGAGCTGTTGCTTACTCTGTGCTGGTATCTTTCTGAACATGTCACATTGTCTTATAACCCTTGAGGCTGTTTATTCTTATCTTCATTTTACAAATAAGGAAACTGAGGCACAGAAAAAGTGCTTTTCTTTCCCAGGATCATATCACCAGGAATCAAGAAACCAGAATTAGAACCCCAATAGTCTGCTTCCCTGACACAATGTCCCACAGAGACATTAAACGTGTCCAAACTTGAACACATCATCTTTCCATAAACCTGTTCTGCATTCGTCATCTCAGAAATTAGCACCAGCATCTCCCCAGTTGCTTAAGTCAAAAATCTGACTCATCCTTAACTCCTTTCTTTACCCTCCTCTTGAAGCCAGTATACATCAAAGCAGTAAATCCTACCTTCAAAAACTCTCTCTGGAATCCACCACTTGTCTCCATTCCCATTGCTATTTTCCAGGCCTGTTTGTCCTCTTGCTCACCTAACTGGTCTCCCAGCCTTTTATCTTGTCCCTCATCTATTTTACATACAACCGGGGATCTTTGTAAACCCTAAATCAGACTGTGTCACTCCCTTGACTGAAACCTTCCAGTCAGGAAACCATGGAACTCAAAGTCTGTAGCCCACTTACAAGACCCTTCATAGGCCAGCCTTCCCCTTCCATGCTCTAACTATCCCAAACCACTTTCAGTTTCTTACATCATTCATGGTCTCTCACCTCTGAGTCTTAGCACGTGCGATTCCTTCTGCCCGAGCACTGTGCCCTCCTCCTTTACCTTGCCATTTCCTCCTCAGGTTAGCGACCACCTCTGACAGAAAACCTCCTCTATAACCCTCCTCAGGTCCCCTCTAGAACCTGCCCACAGAAGTCTGCACCTTCCCCATGATGGCACTTAACACACTTTAGAACAACTGTCTATTGGCCTGGCTCTTTCTCCCACTCAACTAAATGTTCCAGAAGGTCTATCATCACCCCTTGTACATAGGAGGCACGCATTAACGATGATTAAATGAATGCCTTTACACACAATTCCTTCTGTCACAAATTGCTTCATTACACACATCTTACTTTCCAAACAAGCAAATCCCTTGTGGACAGAGACTGAACGATTCTTCTGTAGTGAGGGCACACCGTGGTCAGACATTGTCCTTAGAAGGGGTGTTTGTTTTCCCATTTTGTGGAGAATTTATGACTTTCCTGTAATGGCACTGGCGGTAAGAAGTAGAACTAGGACTAGACCTAGAGCATCCGGTTCTTGGGCCTGAGAATTCTCCCCATCATCACTCTAGTGAGCATATCACGAAGTGTTTGGGAAATATTGCCTTATAAAGCAAGGTCCCCTGTTGGCAGGTGGGATTCCTGATGGGTTGGCAAGGAGCCTTTTGTATCCACCTGAGGCTGTCCTCTTACACTGCAGCCCTGGCCCCAAGAAGGAAGCTGGCTGAGGACTTGGCTGCCCTGCGCCTCTTCCTTTCCTGTCCCCAGAAGCCTACCAGCTCGAGTGGCCCCTGTGGCCGCGAGTCGCAAGAGGCCTTTCTTCTTGAGGATGACGCTGCTGCCGATGAGGAAGCAGGACAGGAAGGCCAGGAATAGGCCGATGTAGAAGCCATAGTTCTGCCTGAACCTCTCCTGCCAGCTGATGGATGTGGCATTGTTGGGTGCCTCAGGGCCAAGGTCACCTACGATCTGGCACACGACTTGCTGGGAGGAACAGTAGAGGTTGATCAGGGAGCCTGGATGGGAAGACCATGGTGAGAGAGTCAGGCTGGGGACATTTGCACACTTTAAAAATATTGGAATCGGCAACTGTTTCGGACTCCATGCCTCCCCTACTGCAGGGCAACACCCACACTGCACCCCTAACCCCAAATAATAATTAACATTCTCCAAGTGCTACTCCAGCCAAGGGCTTAATACATGCATGACCCAACCAAAGTTTTATAACCAACTGTCAGGTATGTGGTATTTCCAGTCTCCATTTCACAGATGTATCTGGACACGGAGGCAGTAAGAGGTCAGGTACTTTGCTTAAGGACAAAGCCTGACTGTAGAACCGCAGCGTTGCTACACTGGTGGCCCACACCCCTGCAGGGCCACCCTCCTGCTCTCCACAGGAACTGTTCCCAGCCTGTGGGCATGAGGGCCTCCACTAGCTCCTGTCCTTCCCTGGGATTCTCTCCCTCCTGCAAGCCTGTTCACAGGCTACCCCTAAGCTCCAGCTGCAGTGGAAGGCCACTCTGACAGCAGCACAAGGGAGCAAGGCCAGGGAATCCACAGACTCCTCTAGGCCTGAAGATGCCTCAGAGGTGAGCTCCTGTCTGTCAAGACTGACCATTCCCAGGCCTCACTTCAGAGACCTCTGGTACTGTGGTCAGTGCCAGGTTCTTCTTCAGGCTACAAAGGAATTGGTGTCCCTGCCATTCAGATAGACTTTGTCTTTAGTTTGCTCTCCAAGTCCTAGAGTCCCCAGGAATCCAAATCAGACCTCATCCCATCCTTTGATTACCCTTCTGGGCCAAATGCCAAGGACAGCAAGGATAGACGTGGGCCCAATGGGGCAGACCCTCAATCAGAAGAATCATGCAAGTTCAGTGACACAGTGCCAAGAATAGCCAATAATCTTCCAGTGCTCTGGAGGTTTCTACCCACTTCCCTGAAATAGACACGATGATCATGTTCAGGCTTTTAGTTGAAGAAACTGAGGACCTGTTAAATCCTATAACCTGCCTAAAGCTACACTAGCAATAAGTGGTGAAATCAGAATTGGACTCCAAACCCATCTGATGCCAAAGCTCATGGTCTTAACTACCTCCTACCCCCAATAAAGCAGGCAGCGAAGAAGGGAACAGGGATTCATACAGCCTCCTAAGAGGTATTTCAAAACATGAATTTGTTACCAACATTTTAAAATTGGGAGATTTCTCATGAAAATTCAGATTTGGGGCTATACTTCAAAATCAGAACATCTGCTTATCATACCGAGTATGCCTTCCCATAAAGCAACAACTGGCTGCAGCTATGCTTGAGTTTGTGAACTCTGGAAGCAGAAGGCATTTTTCAAGTAGAATGTCAAGAAGGCCCAGGCCCCTGTGCCAAGAATGTCATCCCAGACCAAGAACTTTTCCAATCAGTCTAGAACTTACAGCCAGTTCCTGGGAGCATCCCAAAGTCCAAGGTCAGGCATCTCTGGATTTGGCACATCTGCAGGTCAGTGTGGCATTTTAGTGGAACAAACTAAGGGCAATATTAACCTTTCTCCATGACACAGAACCATGAACAACAGAGCTGGAAAAGCTCTTAGAAAGCAGCCTAACACTTTTACTTTTAGCTAGGGAAACTGAGGCCCTGAAAAAGGAAAGGACTTGCTTGAGACACACCAACAGCCAGTGGTAGAGCTGGGTTTGTAATCTCTCTATCCAACACCTGTGTCACAATCAAGGGAAGATGAGACAAGAAGCCGTCTCAGTTCCTCATCAAACTTGTTCTGCATCGCTCACTCCTGTTTGTCCAGCTCAGGCATCCTTGCCCAAGAGCCAAATCTGGGGAGTTCCCTGGACCCAGGAAATGAGCCAGTGCCTGGAGGATGTGGGCCAAGGAAGGTGATTCCAGAGAGGAAGGCCAAATTCATTCTCACACCCTTCCCCTGCTCCTCATGATGTCAGCCACTGTCATCCTACATTCAGGCCCTGCTGGCCTGTGTGCCGCCATCTGGATCTGTTTATTCAGGTACAAGGCCTTCTGTTATAGATAAAGTTAAGAAACTGGACGTTCCCAGGACCATGGTGCCCATCAAAGACCCAGTGAATGAAGTACCCTTAGTGAAATAGTGACTAACTATAAATTTAATCTAAAGAAAGAATGCTTTGAAGATATAACCACTTTAAGATAGGGGAATATTATGTAACCTTGTAAACTATGAAGAAAAATCTGCTTAACCAAACTATAATGAGTAATAACAATGCTAATGTTTACTTTTACTGTGAGAATAAAAGTGACAAAGGGAAATAGGAGGGCAGAACAGCTCTTTGAGAAGATATCCTCACTGTTCTCCAGAATTACTGGCTTTTCTGTAAATAAAACTATTGGCTTGGCACCGGTAGCACAGTGGTTATGGCAGTGGCCACATACACCAACGCTGGCAGGTTTGAACCCAGCCTGGGCCAGCTAAACAACAATGACAACTGCAACAACAACAAAAAAATAGCCAGTGTTGTGGTGGGCAGCTGTAGTCCCAGCTACTTGGGGGGCTGAGGCAAGAGAATTGCTTAAGCCCAAGAGTTTGAGGTTGCTGTGAGCTGTTATGCTACGGCACTCCACTGAATGAGACATAGTGAGATTCTGGCTCAAAAAAAAAAACAGTGAAACTGTTGATCTCTCATCTACTTAGGTTGATTGGCTTGGGTGACAGGTGGACAGACTCCTTGGTCTGGCAACAACGAAGGCTGCTGGGCTCCACAGCAGGTGGCTCCAACTTGTCTGTGGCATGGCTTGTGGGTGAGAAGTTGCCAGGGTCTGGACCAAGTGGTGAGGAGATGATGTGTCCCTGAGGGAAGGGTCCCTGGGAGGAGTCACCCAGTGTCTTAGGCAACTCCAGGAGGCTCTGAGGACTCTCTAACAGGTGGAGCCAAAGAATCCACTGGGAACTTGGCTTCACTAAAAGGCCTGTAGCACCCAACAGCTTAGCAGTAGGCATTGAGGCAAATTCTCCCATTATGGTGAAAAGGAAAAGAATGGCCAAAGGAAATCCAATTCTGCGCAGTGCACTCATCTGAAAATTGTATGTTGGGCCAGGTTATTACTGTCTTCTCTTCCAGAAAATGCTGGGATTAGGGAACTCATTCTGCCCTTGGAGAAGTGGGGAGGCTGAAAATGGCCTGCATTGTTGATCAGGAAACCAAAGTTAAATAATACCCAACCAGCTGGCTTTAAAAGCTTCACTCCAGAAAGGAAGAAGTTGGAGAGCCAGAGATATCCCACAGGCTGCAACCCCAAGACAGGTAGAAAGGTGGAGATACACCACAGGAGAGGCTGTGCTTAGTAGTATAAGTACAGGGTTAAGAATCCCGGAGGCTTGCTTCAAATATTCCATTTCCCTCTTGTATTATCTTGAGCAAATCATTAGCCTTGTCAAAGCCTCAGTTTCTGTATCTCTAGAATGAGGGTAGTAAAATAGTCTTACCTAAAAGAACTCCTAGAGTTGTTTTAAGGATTAAATGAGATAATTCAGGCAAATCGCCTAGTCCACTACCTGTTTTATTTACGGTAACAATTTAATAGGCCGGGGGTGGGGGGGTGGCTAACACTACTGGAGGCCAAGGCAGGTGGATTGCTTGGGCTCAGGAGTTGGAGATCAGCTTGAGCAAGAGTGAGGCCCCATTTCTACTTGAAGTAGAAAAACAAACTAACTGGGTATTGTAGTGGGTGCCTGTAATCTAAGCTACTAGGAAGACTGAAGCAAGAGAATCGCTTGAGCCTATGAGTTTGAGGTTGTCATGAGCTATGACACCATGGCACTCTACTGAGGGTGACAAAGTGACTCTGTCTAAAAAAAAAGAATTTAACATGAGGCCAAAGATCTTTCCTTATCCTTTTCTGAGGCTCTTTCCTTTCCTTTTCTCAAAAATGTGTGTGGGTTTGGGGGTGGTAAGTCTCTGTGCCCCTCTCCTGTCCACCTTTGGTGGCCCTCAGCGATCCAGAGACACAGTCAAAATTGGGCAGATACTAAAATGTGAAGCAACTACACATTTAAAAACCCAGAAGAACCACCTGCCTCCCCCACCCCCACCCCACCTCACCCACGTCTCAAGCTGTCTGGTCCAAACTACCTCCTCTCCTCCCCAGTATGTCCCTTTCAACCCCCTTACCCCTCTCAGCCACCCCAGCCGCGAGGATAGTGATGAAGTCTCAGTCTGAACCTGATCTTAGAGTATGGGTGGGACCCAACTCCTGCTGAAAGTCTCCTGCCGGCTCGGAGCCCGGGCCGGAGAGCCTGAGAAGGCGAGGGGAAGGCGCGAGGCGCGCAGCCCGCCCGGGTCCCTGCCCTCCGCACGCACCGTTCTCGCAGCTGGCGTTGCTGACCCGCAGCTCCATGGGCCCTGGGCGCACCGACCGAAGCACGGACGGACGGGGCCAAGGCTCCCGAGCTCCGGACAGGTGGCCGCGACTTGTCCGCGGCGTGGCTCGCGCGCGAGAAGCCGCCCAGGGGTGGGGAGATGACGCGCCCCCGAGGGGAGTGTCCCCGGGGAGGAGTCACCCGGCTTCGGCTTCTCAGGCAACTCCGGGGGCTGGGGGCCGGCGCTCGTGCCGCCCGCAGAGGGGCGCGTGCGCTCCCGCTCCCGGCGTGCGACGCCGCCGGGCTCCCAGTCCCCGAGTCACGGCCCCGCACCCCCGGCGGGAGGCGAGGGGGCGGGTCCCGGGCGCCGCCCCTTCGGGACGTCTGGGCCGGCACCCACTTCCCTCCGCAGAGACAGAGGTCGCGGGTCCCTGGACTGCGGGAGAGGCGGCAGCTTCCTTGCAAAGCTAGAAGTGGCAATGTAGGGGGTGGAAGGGGGACCTGCAGCCGGTTGGGAAGCTAGATTCCTTCCTTTCCTCCCTTCCTCCCGCCGTCCTTTACTTCCTCCTTCGTTCATTCGAACATGGGTGTGTTCTGTGCTGAGCACTAATGGGCAACGGCTACATAGTAGCCCAATACGTGTTCAATATATTTTTATGTCGCGTGAATGAATGTTAGGGGCTTGGTAAATTAAATGAAAGAAGGAAATGAAGCGATTGGAAACCAAAAAAGTCAGACTATTCTCTGTTCCCCAAGGACCTTATATATTAATGGGGGAAATAAAAGACCAACTATCTAGGAACCAGTCTTTTTCAAATTACTATTTTACAGTCACCTGTGTGTATGTGTGGGCGCACATGTGTGTATGTTGTCATGAAAAGTGTATTTGTAACTGTAATAGTAAAAAACAAGTCAGAAAAACATTGGCATCGTAAAAACAGTCCAGGCCTGCAGCCGGTGCTTCCTATAGGCCAAGAAGAGTTCTGAGTACTGAAAAATTTCTGTCCATTTAATTCGCATGACAACCACATGATACATAATTTTATTATTTATAGTAAGTAAACTGAGGCACAAAGTGATAGAATAATTTGCCCAGGGTCTCAGCAGGGAAGTGTTAGAGCCAGGATCAAACATTTTGTTGGTGGTCATACTCGGCCGTCTGGCATTTTAGACTAAAATAAACTCCTGCTTTAGGCTGGAGAGTGTGTGGGGCTATTGAGAAAGCAGTGATCCCTCAGACAGGGCTGGCTCCCTGGAGGAGGTAGCTTTTAAGACCCAACAGTCGAACTATGGAATCTTCACTGTGAGATCAACACTGTACCAACCCCTTTATAGGTGGGGATTAGCTCAGTATAAGCTTTCTGTGAAGCAGGCACCCTTACTCTCCCCATATTGCAGCTGGGGGGGGGACTATTTTTTAAAAAAATTTTATTATGAGAAAATTTTAGACTCATGGGAGAGTTAGAGAGTTCTCTTGTGCTTGTAACCATTTTCCCTTAATTTTAACATCTTGTATAGGAATAAAAAGAATGATATTTTGAACACTCTTCAAACTTGCTCCCAAGGTAACACAGCTAGTGATGAGGAAGCTAGGCATAAACAGTGCCGTTCTGGCCCCCAGGCTTGCCTTCTCAGCTCACGCCTTCCACTTTTCGACTTCTAGCTGGCCTCCAGGATGGCTTCTCCAGCATGGGGTTTACCCCAACTTGTTGAATTACTTTGAACAAGTTGCTTATTCTCCATAAAGGTCAGTTTTCTTGTCTGTCAAATGAGACAGCCCCTTCTTGCCCCTTTCCGTTAATGTGAACCACCAACGGGAGGGGGTACAGATGACATTGCCAATATACAAATGCGACATTGTATGACATTAAGTGCATCCAGGCCTGCCCCTAACTTTGGAGGGCTATGGTCCAGAGTTCAAATGGAGGTGAGCATGTCCAAGACCAGCATGAAGTGGAACGCAGAGTAACAAGAAACCAGATGATTGGCCGGACTGGGAAATGATACTTCATTACTGAAAAATATAGGCACCCGTGCTACCTGAGAGGGAGGATTTGACAAGAGAAATTAACTTACTTTTCTCTAACTCCCTAAGCATTTCTGCTATTCATATCCTCCTGTGCTACAAACCAGTGTCCACTCTGAACCTGGCCATGGTATAGCCCTCAAAACTTCACTGCATTCAAACTCAAATGCTTTTGTTCCAAGGGCATAGGACAAAGTGGCATGGAATATTGCCCCCTGACCTGACCTCCCCCTCCCCCAGATTTAATGAAGTATGATTAACAAATAAAATTTGCGTAAATTTAAGGTGTTCAACATGTGGACTTAGTATAGGTGTACATTGTGAAATGATTCCCATAATCAAGCTAATAATACATGTATCATCTCCCATAGTTACTGAGTGTGTATATGTTTTGAGAACACAAGATCTAGCAGCTTCTCTTAGTGGCTTGACTTTTTAAATCACAAGAGAAAAGGTTTAGGATTGCAGTTGCTAGAACTGAGCCCAGACCCTGAGAGACAGAGATGCCCATGTGTGTTCTTTAATACATTTGTTTTTTAATGTATTTGTGATTTGTGGAGCCACTAAATTTTAGGGTCCAAGCCTGGGGCCCCCTTATCTGGAGTTATGGGCTATAATGAATTCATAGTGCTTTGAGAAGGCCTTTTCAGAGTGTGATGAAGTTTGTGTTTTAGGGCAGTGGGAGAGGCTGGAGCGAGCAGAGCCTTCCACACCCTCTCTGGGCCTCAGGTTCCCCATCTGTTTCAGGAGGGGGCTGGGCCTTCCCAGGGCTGGCATCAGAGCATCTCACCAGGGCAGACATAAAGGGCCCCATTGAACTACAGGCTCCTCGACTGCTGTCCTGACAAAGCCCTTTTCTCCTCGAGCCACAATGGCTCTGTCAGGCAGGTAGCAGGGCCTATAGCATTGTCTCCCAAGGAAAGAACAACAGGGCTCACTGTCTGTCCCAGGCTCTGGCTCCCTGGGGAGGGCGGGAAGCTTTAGAAGGGTCTGACCAGCCAGGACAGATGGGCTGTGTCCTTAGCCTGCCAGGGACTGGTGAACTGGCCATAATTCTTTTGGCCAATTACTCAAAGATGAATACACAGAAAAACATTAGCAAAACTCAAGTTCCTGAAAACTTGTGTTTTCTAAGTATATGTCTAAATGTTTTATGTTATAGAGCTGTACCATCCAACATGGCAGTCAGCAGCCACCAGCGACATGTGGCTACTGAGAATTTGACAAGTGGCTAATCTAAATAGTGATGTGCTGTAAGTGTAAAACAGGCTCTGTTAACATTTTGGAGCAGATCATCTTGTTGGGGATGGGGGGTGCAAGGCATCCTATGCATTGTAGAATGTTCTGCACCACCCCAGGCCTCTGCCTTCTAGATGCCAGGAGCACTCACACACTTCTACTCCCCTCCCCTATGGTTTTGACAAAACCCTTCCCAGACAATTGCCAAAATCACCCTGTATTGAGAATTACCCAAATTCCAAAGACTTAGTAAGAAGAAAAGAATCTAAAATATGTCATTAATGACTTTTTAATGTTGAGTACATGTTGAAATGCTGTTATTTTGGATATAGTAGGTTAAGCAACAAATATAATTAATGTTCCCTATTCATTTTACTTTATATAAAGTGGCTACTAAACTATTTTAAATTATATATGTAGCTCATGTTATGTTTCTACTGGGCAGTGCTGTTATAGAGCAAGAAACTAAGGGCCAGAGAGGGAAAGCGACCAGCAGAAGGTCACAGAGTTGCAGAGAGGCAGAGTCATGTCCCAATCAGGTTTCAGACTGAACCCCAGACCAATTCTACTACTCCACACAGCTTCCCAACTAAAAAGAAATCCAAAAATCAACACACTGGGTGTTTCCAGAGTGGTAGGGGTAAAGAGTATCAGAGGAGGAATAGAGAGATGTGAATAATATTAATGTTATTAATAGGGGCTTACTACTATATGTCATATTCATGCTCATTTAATCTTTGCAACAACTCTAGGAAGCAGACTTTGTTATTATCACCATTTTATGAAGTCCTGTGAGGACACTTAGCCCGCAAGTTGAGAAGCTAAGAATCAAACCCAGATACTCCTTTCAATACCACACACACTGCCTTATGGTCCTAGGTGTGGCAACACTCTATGAGACTTGGGTAGGTCACTTGTCCTTCTCATATCTACTCTGGGTAAGAGGACTGAGCAAGATACAGTCTGAAGTCCTTTCCAGCACTGAAAAGCTGTTCTGGACAGCCTGGGGAAGGACAGATGGCTGTTACCTCCTTCAGGCTGACAGGTAATCATAGAATCTGGACAGTCAGCATGCAGAGGCTGGTCCACCCTTACCGAGGTGTGTCCCCGGGATGGCTACTGTCCTCATAAAGAGCTTTGTTGACATCAGAAATGATGCTTGGAAAACACACATGTATACTTGGTCTGGCTCTAAAAAGAGCACCATGCCCAATGATGGGGTTCATGTACAACTGGCATCAATAATGATTATAAAAACAACACTCTACTACTGAGTTCCCCTTCTGTGTGCTAAGCACTTGCAGACATGAACTCATGTGCTCTTTACAGTCTCTTACTCTGGGTACCATAGGAGGCAACCATATAACTTTCCTGTCAACCCTCTTTTAGAGTCAGAGCTGGAAGGGCTTACCTAATGCAACCCCCTTAGTTTGCAGTTGGGGAAACTAAGGTACAGAGAGTGGCAAAGTCACTTGCCCACTTTATGGCCAAATCAGCACTTCACCCAAAGTCACAATTCAGCACTTTTATTTCCCTCTATGCTTTGATTCTGGGCATAAAGGGCAGACTTTAGGATATACCATGAGTTAATATTTTGGGAGCAATTTTTAAAGATGATCCAATGCACTATATATATATATATGATATATATATCATATATATCATTTAATCTTCTATCAAATTATTATTTCCATTTTAAAGATTTAAAACTGAGTCCCAGGGAGGATAAGTAACTTGTCTGCAATTAGATAGTAGAGCCATGATGAAATCTAACAGACTAGAACTAGAGCCAGTTTCTTGACATTATTTTCATACTGAACCCACTGCATCTATAGGATTCTCCCATCAGAACATCTGCCTACAGGTAGAAGACTGTCACATTACTCAGACGCATGTATGTGGAAGTGCCACATTGCTTGGCCTTCATGTGGGTGTGCAAAGAGCCTAATGCACATGAATTATGTATACGAACTTCAGATCTCATCAAAAACCAACCATAGTTAAAATAATAATGCTGATAAGAACTATTAGTTGCATGACTTTATTTTGTAGGCTTTTTTTTTTTTAACATGTGTAACCTCTAATCCTTATAGTAATCCTACATTAGGGAAAATGTACCATGAAGTTATACCAATTTTACAGCTGATGATAGTGAGATTCTGTGAGGTCAAGTGACTTGCTCAACATCACACAGGTAATAAATAGCTAAGCTGGGGTTCGAGCAGCTGTCTTCCCTGTTCCCCTACCACTTGCTCTCTGAGTCACTGGCAGCCTCAGGCCAGCAACCTCGTGGTGGGAGACTGAGGGGGACTGTCGGGAGGCTCATCCCCTAGGCCTGTTTGGACCTGCTGCATTCAGTATGTGGGAACAGGGAGGATAGGAACACAATGAGCTCTGAGTGTGGCCACAGGGAAGACCGAAATATAAAGTCAACTTGAAAATGAACAACAAACTATTGTTTTCCTTTTTTTTTTTTTTTTTTAAATAAACTCATCTCAGGCTCAATGTTTGAGAGGCTAGTAGAAAAAGTGTCAGGAGATGTCACCAACATGTTGAGACCTGAGGCAGTTCCTTCCCATCTGAGTCTCAGTTTCCCCAACATGTGCAATGAAAATAAAGAACTAGTCAGTGGTTTTGTTTTTTTTTGTAGTATTAGATCATAGCTGCGTACATTAATGCGATCATGGGGCACCATGCACTGGTTTTATAAACAGTTCGACACATTTTCATCATACCCGTTAACATAGCATTCCTGACATTTTCTTATTGTGTTAAGACAATCATATTCTGCATTCACTAAGTTTCACATGTACCCATGTAAGATGCACTGCAGGTGTAATCCCACCAATCACCCTCCCTCTGCCCAACCTCCCCCCCACATCTTCCCCATATTCTTAGGTTATAACTGGGTTATAGCTTTCCTATGAAAGCCAAAGACTTTACCTCTTTCATGTTTACATGGATGGAGCTGGAACATATTCTTCTTAGTAAAGTATCTCAAGAATGGTAGTCAGTGGTTCTTAAAACATGTTTTTCTTTTTTTCTTTTTGGTGGGATGAAGGTAGACAGCAAATCTTTTTTCTAAACATAAAGTTACACAGGCAGACACCCTACCAACTTCTGTAAAGAGCAGCTTTTGTTGTTGACTCAGACCTGAGCCTAAGTTTTTGCCCACTCAGCCTCCATGCTGTGTCCCTGCTGTCCCATCCTGCATGACAGCCACTGAGGCATCTCCTGCCCATGTTAGGATTTGGAAGATCCCAGGTTGACTGTGGAGGAGCCTGTGGCCTCCTGGGCCTGCAATGTATGCAATGGCCACTGCCTTACGGGGTGTTCCCACAGAGCTGTTAAAGGTTTGGGAAACTGGCCAGGGACTTCCCCATGTGGAGAAGCTCATGAAGGGATGCTAGTGGGCTCAGGACCTTCTCAGTTCTCCAGGCCCATATGTCAGGGCCTTGGGACATGGGCATGTTGTTGCCAAGTGGGTCTGTGAACACTCCTGCTTAGGTCGTGTGGTCTGAGTTCTGAGGGAAATTCCTACTCACTCCTGAGTGGCGTGTGATGTGAGGTGTGGGAGAGGAGTTTTATTTCCAAGCTCAAATAAAATTAGTTTGGCTTTTTTCAGAGTTCTGGGGAGGAAGAGCAGATTTGGGTTGCAAATGGGTCTTATCCTGGCCACACATAATAAGCTGTGTGGTCTTAGACAAATTACTTACTCTTTCTATGCTTTAGTTGTCTTATCTGTAAAACAGGAGTAATGAGGAAATGGTAATTATAAAGTTACCTCATATTGAATACTTGCTGTGTATAGATTCTATATTTTTTTCCATGGATTATATCAGCAAAACCTCACAATGACCTTATGAGGTAGGTGTCATATTATTCATTTTATAAGGTGCAGAGAAGGAAGGTGGCTAGCTATCAACTGGCGGAGCTAAAAGTGAACCCATGTTTATCTGACTCCAAAGCCAACATTTTCATCTGCAACATTATGCCACCTTCCTAAAATAAGGCCTGCTTCAAAGGGCTATATTGAGAATTATGAAAAACAATCTACTTGTCAGAGCTGGCTTATAAGTAGGTGCTCAACAAATAAACTTCCTGTCTTCATCTCCATTCTAAATGCACCAATGGCCCCTGTAGGCCTGAAGGAGTTGATGAATGTTTACAGTTCCTTTTCTTTCCTTTTCTTTTTTTTTTTTTCTTTTTATTGTTGGGGATTCATTGAGGGTACAATAAGCCAGGTTACACTGATTGCAATTGTTAGGTAAAGTCCCTCTTGCAATCATGTCTTGCCCCCATAAAGTGTGACACACACCAAGGCCCCACCCACCTCCCTCCTTCCCTCTTTCTGTCCCCCCCCCATAACCATAATTGTCATTAATTGTCCTCATATCAAAATTGAGTACATAGGATTCATGCTTCTCCATTCTTGTGATGCTTTACTAAGAATAATGTCTTCCACGTCCATCCAGGTTAATACGAAGGATGTAAAGTCTCCATTTTTTTTAATGGCTGAATAGTATGCCATGGTATACATATACCACAGCTTGTTAATCCATTCCTGGGTTGGTGGGCATTTAGGCTGTTTCCACATTTTGGCGATTGTAAATTGAGCTGCAATAAACAGTCTAGTACAAGTGTCCTTATGATAAAGGGATTTCTTTCCTTCTGGGTAGATGCCCAGTAATGGGATTGCAGGATCAAATGGGAGGTCTAGCTTGAGTGCTTTGAGGTTTCTCCATACTTCCTTCCAGAAAGGTTGTACTAGTTTGCAGTCCCACCAGCAGTGTAAAAGTGTTCCCTTCTCTCCACATCCACGCCAGCATCTGCAGTTTTGAGACTTTGTGATGTGGGCCATTCTCACTGGGGTTAGATGATATCTCAGGGCTGTTTTGATTTGCATTTCTCTAATATATAGAGATGATGAACATTTTTTCATGTGTTTGTTAGCCATTCGTCTGTCGTCTTTAGAGAAAGTTCTGTTCATGTCTCTTGCCCATTGATATAAGGGATTGTTGGCTTTTTTCATGTGGATTAATTTGAGTTCTCTATAGATCCTAGTTATCAAGCTTTTGTCTGATTGAAAATATGCAAATATCCTTTCCCATTGTGTAGGTTGTCTCTTTGCTTTGGTTATTGTCTCCTTAGCTGTACAGAACCTTTTCAGTTTAATGAAGTCCCATTTGTTTATTTTTGTTGTTGTTGCAATTGCCGTGGCAGTCTTCTTCATGAAGTCTTTCCCCAGGCCAATATCTTCCAGTGTTTTTCCTATGCTTTCTTGGAGGATTTTTATTGTTTCATGCCTTAAGTTTAAGTCCTTTATCCATCTTGAATCAATTTTTGTGAGTGGGGAAAGGTGTGGGTCCAGTTTCAGTCTTTTACATGTAGACATCCAGTTCTCCCAACACCATTTATTGAATAGGGAGTCTTTCCCCCAAGGTATGTTCTTGTTTGGTTTATCAAAGATTAGGTGGTTGTAAAATGTTAGTTTCATTTCTTGGTTTTCAATTCGATTCCAAGTGTCTATGTCTCTGTTTTTGTGCCAGTACCATGCTGTCTTGAGCACTATGGCTTTGTAGTACAGACTAAAATCTGGTATGCTGATGCCCCCAGCTTTATTTTTGTCACAGAGAACTGCCTTAGCTATACGGGTTTTTTTCCGGTTCCATACAAAACGCAGAATCATTTTTTCCAAATCTTGAAAGTATGATGTTGGTATTTTGATAGGAATGGCATTGAATAGGTAGATTGCTTTGGGAAGTATAGACATTTTAACAATGTTGATTCTTCCCATCCATGAGCATGGTATGTTCTTCCATTTGTTAATATCCTCTGCTATTTCCTTTCTGAGGATTTCATAGTTTTCTTTATACAGGTCCTTCACCTCCTTCGTTAGGCATATTCCTAGGTATTTCATTTTCTTTGAGACTATGGTGAAGGGAGTTGTGTCCTTAATTAGCTTCTCATCTTGACTGTTATTGGTGTACACAAAGGCTACTGACTTGAGGACATTGATTTTATATCCTGAATTATTACTGTATTTTTTGATGACTTCTAAGAGTCTTGTGGTTGAGTCTTTGGGGTTCTCTAAGTATAAGATCATGTTGTCAGCAAAAAGGGAGAGTTTGACCTCCTCTGCTCCCATTTGGATTCCCTTTATTTCCTTGTCTTGCCTAATTGTATTGGCTAGAACTTCCAGCACTACGTTGAATAGTAAAGGTGACAGAGGACAACCTTGTCTGGTTCCAGTTCTAAGAGGAAAAGCTTTCAGTTTTACTCCATTCAGTAAAATATTGGCTGTGGGTTTGTCATAGATAGCTTCAATCAGTTTTAGAAATGTGCCACCTATGCCTATACTCTTCAGTGTTCTAATTAGAAAAGGATGCTGGATTTTATCAAATGCTTTTTCTGCATCTATTGAGAGGATCATGTGATCTTTATTTTTGCCTCTGTTAATATGGTGGATAACGTTTATAGACTTGCGTATGTTAAACCAGCCTTGCATCCCTGGGATGAAGCCTACTTGATCATGATGAATGACTTTTTTGATGATGAGCTGTAATCTATTGGCTAGGATTTTGTTGAGAGTTTTCGCGTCTATGTTCATGAGTGAGATTGGTCTGAAATTCTCCTTTTTGTTTGGGTCTTTTCCTGGTTTTGGTATCAGGGTGATGTTTGCTTCATAGAATGTGTTGGGGAAGATTCCTTCTTCCTCAATTTTTTCGAATAATTTCTGCAGTACAGGAATAAGCTCTTCCTTGAAGGTTTGATAGAATTCTGGAGTGAAGCCATCTGGACCAGGGCATTTTTTGGTTGGAAGATTTTTTATTGTTTCTTTGATCTCAGTGCTTGAAATTGGTCTGTTCAGGAGCTCTATTTCTTCCTGGCTGACTCTAGGGAGAGGGTGTGATTCCAAATATTGATCCATTTCTTTCACATTGTCAAATTTCTGGGCATAGAGTTTCTGGTAGTATTCAGAGATGATCTCTTGTATCTCTGTGGGATCAGTTGTTATTTCCCCTTTATCATTTCTGATTGAGGTTACTAGAGATTTTACTTTTCTATTCCTCGTTAGTCTGGCCAATGGTTTATCTATTTTATTTATTTTTTTCAAAAAACCAACTCCTTGTTTCATTAATTTTCTGAATAATTCTTTTGTTTTCAATTTCATTGATCTCTGATTTGATTTTGGATATTTCTTTTCTTCTACTGAGTTTAGGCTTAGATTGTTCTTCTTTTTCCAATTCCATAAGATCTCTTGTGAGATTGTTGATGTGCTCTTTTTCTGTTTTTCGAATGTAGGCATCTAAAGCCATGAATTTTCCTCTCAAAACTGCTTTTGCAGTATCCCACAGGTTTTGGTAGCTTGTGTCTTCATTGTTGTTATGCTCAAGGAAGTTAATGATTTCCTGTTTAATTTCTTCCTTCACCCATCTGTTATTCAACAGAAGATTGTTTAGTTTCCATGCCTTTGGGTGGAGTCGAGCATTTTTGTTAGAGTTGAGTTCCACCTTTAGTGCCTTATGGTCTGAGAAGATACAAGGTAAAATTTCAATTCTTTTGATTCTGTTGATAATTGTTTTGTGTCCCAGGATATGATCAATTTTGGAGAATGTTCCATGGGGTGATGAGAAGAATGTATATTCTTTATCTTTGGGATGGAGTGTTCTATATGCGTCTATCAAGCACAGTTGTTCTAGGGTCTCATTTAAGTCTCTTATATCCTTGTTTAATTTCTGTTTAGAGGATCTGTCCAGCTCTGTAAGAGGAGTGTTAAGGTCCCCTGTTATTATGGTATTATCAGATATCATATTGCTCAGACTGAGTAAGGTCTGTTTGAAGAATCTGGGAGCATTGAAATTGGGTGCATAGATATTTAGAATTGAAATGTCTTCTTGTTGTATTTTTCCCTTGACCAATATAAAGTGACCATCTTTGTCTCTTTTGACTTTAGTTGCTTTAAATCCACATGTATCTGAAAATAAGATTGCAATTCCTCTTTTCTTCTGAATTCCATTTGCCTGAAAAATTGTCTTCCAACCCTTGACTTGGAGCTTTAATTTATCTTTTGGAGCCAGGTGTGTTTCTTGCAGACAGCAAATGGATGGCTTGTGTTTTTTAATCCAGTCAACCAATCTATGTCTCTTCAGTGGGGAATTCAAGCCATTAACATTTATTGAGATAATTGATAAGTGTGGTAGTATTCTATTCGTCTTATTTGGTGAGAGTCCATTGCTTAGTTTTATCTTTTGCATCAGTGTGGAGGTTTGGTTCTGTCCTTTGATTTCTGAGTT
The DNA here is from genome assembly GCF_027406575.1 of Nycticebus coucang. Classification (NCBI taxonomy): domain Eukaryota; kingdom Metazoa; phylum Chordata; class Mammalia; order Primates; family Lorisidae; genus Nycticebus; species Nycticebus coucang. Next base: position 59,309,933 of record NC_069796.1, on the reverse strand, counting down.
CTTACTTTGCTGCTGATCCATTGTGGTGGTCAGTGTGCAGAACAGGTTGATATATTTCCTGTAGAGCTGGTCTTGTTGTGGTGAATTTCCTCAATGTTTGTACATCCGTAAATGATTTGATTTCTCCGTCAATTTTGAAGCTTAGCTTAGCAGGGTACAGAACTCTGGGCTGGAAATTGTTCTGTTTAAGTAGATTAAAGGTAGATGACCATTGTCTTCTTGCTTGGAAAGTGTCATTAGAGAAGTCTGCGGTCACTCTGATGGATTTGCCCCTGTAGGTCAACTGGCGCTTACTCCTGGCAGCTTGCAGAATCTTTTCTTTTGTCTTGACTTTGGACAGGTTCATCACAATGTGTCTTGGAGAAGCTCGGTTAGAGTTGAGGCGACCTGGGGTCCGATAGCCCTCTGAAAGCAGTGTGTCAGAATCTTTGGTGATATTTGGGAAATTTTCTTTTATAATATTCTCTAGTATGGCTTCCATTCCTCTGGGGCATTCCTCTTCCCCTTCTGGAATTCCTATAACTCGTATGTTGGAACGCTTCATAAAGTCCCATAATTCTGACAGTGAACGTTCTGCTTTCTCTCTCTTCTTTACTGCCTCGTTTACTATCTGAGTTATCTCAAAAACTTTGTCTTCTACCTCTGAAATTCTTTCTTCTGCATGGTCTAACCTGTTGCTGATACTTTCCATTGCATCTTTAAGTTCCCTGATTGACTGTTTCATTTCCTTCAGCTCTGCTATATCCTTTTTATATTCTTCATATCGTTCATCTCTGATTTGATTCTGTTTTTGGATTTCCTTTTGGTTATTTTCCACTTTATTAGCAGTTTCCTTCATTGTTTCCATCATTTCGTTCATTGTTTTCAACATGTGTATTCTAAATTCCCTTTCTGTCATTCCTAACATTTCTGTATAGGTGGAATCCTCTGCAGTAGCTACCTCATGGTCCCTTGGCGGGGTTGTTCTGGACTGGTTCTTCATGTTGCCTGGAGTTTTCTGCTGATTCTTCCTCATGGGTGATTTCTTTTATCTGTTTCCTTGCCCTAATTTTCCTTTCACTTCCTCTTGCTCTTTAAGTTCTCATGCCAGTGGACTAAGGGTTACAGGACCAGAAGGGTGAAAAGGTTTAAGAGCAAAAAAGGGATGAAAGAAAGGAGGATCGAGTGATAAGGAAAAAAAAAAGAAAAATAGAGAAAGGAGAGGGGGTGGGTAAAGGGAATATTGACAAAAAGAAGAGAGGCACAGAAAGAGGGAGACAGAGCAATATAGGTGTACAGTAGGGTACTTTGATACAACCTTAAAAAAAAAAAACCCACCTTCTGGGGGTGCCCAGTTGGGTGGTTCCCTTGAGGTCAGCAGCTCTTTGCTAACCTGATCAGACACAGTACCCCACCTCCACCAAGTAGAGAGGAAAGACAAAAATGCTACAAATCAAACCAAAACAAGGAAACAGATAACTTTATGGGATAAAATTCCTGGAAAAACCAAATAATAGTGGTAGAAACACTAACAAAAATGAAGTTGTAATTGTTGAAATAGGCAGCAATGGGAAATTATAATTAAACTAGAAAAATTGAGAAAGAAAAAGGATCTGTATGGAAAAGGTTGAACTTAAAAAACAAAACAACAATCCACAACATCAAAATAAACAAAAAAAAACAACCAAACCAAAAAAAAAAAAAAAACCACGACCAAAAACAAAGCAGTATGTATATGTTATTGAATATTGTCTGGGCAACACGTGGTCTTCTGGGGTATGAGATGTTAATCACAGTTCTGATACGACTAGAGGCTGCTAGTTTCTCAAACTCCAGCAGGTAGACACCCTAAATCTCTCTTCAGCCCACTTAAAAGGCACTTTTAACTTGTTCACTTACTGAGCAGAAGCTTTCTCAGGGAAGTGCTTGTCGCTGAGTTGAATCACTGCTGAAGTGGCTATCCACTTACCCTGTGTCTCCCTCTGCCCCCAAGGGTTAGGGCTGCAAGGTGGCTCAGACCCCACCCTTAGGCTACTTAGTCGCTGGGTTACCAGCTCCCACCCAATTCCAGCTCTGCGACCCTGAGGGCGGAGCTTGCCGGGGTAGATCGCTCACAATGTCTGCCTGTGACCCAGAGCCAAACACTATTAGCTCCATGTGGCTCAGCGGCTCAGACTGGGGCCCTAGACAAAGGCCAAAGTTCTCCGCACTCCTGCTCAGGCTCTCCCCAAGGCAGTTCAGCTGAGTGCCAAGTCCAAAGACACCAAAACAGTTCACAGATCAGGCCTTTCTGGTTTGCAGTCTCGCTGCTACTGAACTTACAGTTGCGGGCGGGTTTAGACGGATTGAACACACGCGACCACTTGCCGGTTTTCCGCTGTTTTAGTCCTCCTCTTGGGGTCCAGAAGTCTCTCGCTGACTCCTTGTATCCTCTCAGGGGTGATGGTAGGCAGATCCCACCAGCCAGAGATGCCTGGAGTCCTATCTCCCCAGACTCACGGTGCCCAGATGCAAGGAAGCTGTTACTCGGCTGCCATCTTGCTCCGCCTCCCTCCCTTTTCTTTCCTTTTCATTGCAAAAGTAACAAAAGTAGTGAAAGGGAAGAGAATTCTATCTGAATTCTGTGTAAAGGAGTGTTTACCAATCTGTGTTCCATGGAACACACTCCACATCATTTTGTGTTCAATCAAATTTGGGAAATGCTATAACCTCAACCCCTCTCTTAGAGATGCCCATTGTATTTTAACATATTAAAGGCACTGAGAAGTCCAGCTATAAAAAATCCTACCAAATTTAGTTTAACCCACAGTGTTCTAAACCCCATTGACCCTGGAATCCTCCCTCTCCCCCATAATACATTGTCTTCTAAAGAATACACATGGGAGGGAAGCTGATTCTTGTCCATTTATGCACATAAGATCACTAAGGGCCAGAAAGCTTAGGCTTAGAACTTAGGTCATGTAGTTACCCAGTGGCAAATCCTTTTGTAAATGAAGTCTTATTCTCAAGTTCACTGTTAAGTAACCCTGCTGAGATGCAGATACTGAGTTAATAAAGGTTAAAGGTTAAAGGCCAGGGGACTAAACTGCCCCCTGTACCATCAAGGACCTCCTTCCAGCCAGTCTGAGGCAGAGACAGCCTCATGGGCTACGGGGATGCAGTGGGGAGAGACAGAAGGTTAAATAAAGATATAGATACAGATACTGAATTAATAAAGGTTTAAAAGGGAAGCTTGAGTCAGGCAACCTGAGTTGCCTCCACCATCTGTAGCCATGGGCCCTTGAGCAGTTTGCTTGACCATCTGGGCATCAATTTCCTTATCAGTTATTATGGGGATAACATGGTGCAAACTCATGAGGCTAATTTGGGGATCCAATGAGTTAATATATGAAAAGTGTTGAGAGCAACATCAAGCACCAAGTAAGAAATTAATTATCACTATTCCTGGTGGAGTTTTGCAGAAAATGAGGTCCACCTGAGTAACCATGGCACTGGCAGTGGGAGAGCTGCTGCCTGCCAGGGCTCACCAGGGCCTGCTGGAGGGCGCCCAGGAGTTGGCCTGTTCTCCAGCTAAAGCTCCCTGGAGGTGCGTGCTCTACCGCTTACACCTTGCCCCAAGACAAGGCCTCTGGTGCTGCCAGACTGGAAAATTTCCACATTTTGGCCTCTGCATCCAATCTCTTATCTAAGTTCAGAGGAATCCTTGCTGAGGTTGTCAATTTGTGAGAACAAACAGATCTGGAAGGAAAGGAATAAGCAGAACAAAGTCATATAAGGGTCACCGAATGCTGAGCCGAGAAGTCCTGGTATCAAACCCAGGCTATGGTACTTACTAGTTGCATGATTTTGGCCAGGTCACTTAACTCCTCTGGGTCTCAATTTCTTCATTTGTAACACAGGGATAATAATGCTACCTACTTCCTAAGTTTGCTGTAAGGTACAATGTTTAATAAGTGCTTACCACATGCACCACTCTAGCAATCAGGGATTGCTAATGTTATAACAGACGAGGTCCCTGTTCTCATGGAGCTTAATTCTAGAAGGCATGGATATGCTCCAAATAAGCAAAGAAATGAAACAGACCAGAGTGTAGTAATGTATATAAAGAAAATAAAATAGGGTAAGGGGAGGGTAATTGGTGGTACCACACTTACGGTGCATCTTACAAGGGTACATGTGAAACTTACTAAATGTAGAATATAAATGTCTTAACATAATAACTAAGAAAATGCCAGCAAGGCTATGTTAACCAATGTGATTAAAATATGTCAAATGTTATATAAAAGCAGTGTATGGTGCCCCATGATTGCATTAATGTACACAGCTATGATTTAATAAATAAATTAAAAAATAATAATAAAAAGATAGGGTAAGTGGCCAGAGAATGAAAGATAAAATGGTCTAGGAAGGCCTCACTGAGATGGTGATGTTTAAACTGAGATCTGATCAACAAGGAGTAGACCACATGAAGAAATTTAAGGGAATACACTTCCAGCCATAGAGAATAGCTAACACAAAGGCCCAAGGTGAGAAAAAGCTTAGTTTGCTTGAGGAACAGAAGGAAGGTCCTTATGATGAGGAGACAATGGTATAAGGTAAAACCATCTACTCCTACTATATACCCTAGAGAATGAAAACCTATTCTGCACAAAATCTTGTACTTGAATGTTCATAGCAACATCTTTCATCATAGTCCCCCAGATGGAAACACCTCAAATGTTTATCTGCAGATGAATGAACAAACAAAGTGTGGTGCATTCATACAATGAAATATTATTATTATTATTTTTTTTTGCAGTTTTTTTTTTGGCCGGGGCCGGGTTTGAACCCACAACCTCCAGTGTATGGGGCGGACATCCTACTCCTTGAGCCACAGGTGCCGCCCCACAATGAAATATTGTTCAGCCAAATGTGCATGGACCTTGAAAATACTATGCTAAGTCCAAGAAACTAGACATAGAAGGCCACATATTATATGATTCTACTTATGTGAAATACCGAGAATAGGAATCTCATGAAGACAAAAATGTAGATTATGCCTTTTAGGTGCTGAGGGAAGTTGAGAATGGAGGGTGCTAATGAGAATGGGGTTTCTTTTAGGGTGATAAAAATGTTCTGAAATTAGTGGTGATTGTTACATACCTTTGTGCATATACCAAAAGCCACTGAACTGTACACTTTAAGAGGATAAACTTTATGCTCAGTGGATTGTTATCTCAATTAAAAAAAAAAATCAGAGGGCTAGGCAGGGTCCAGTTTAAAAGTCGTGCTGAAGAGTTTGGAGCAGGTGCTATTGTTATGCCCATGTTACACAGGAGGGTCCTAACACACAGAGAGGGCAAGCAACTTGCCTGAGGCCCCACAGCTACAAAGCCAGCAAGCCTGTTCTATTCTTTTGTGGAAAACATTTATATAGTACAGGGGCTGGTATACTTCCACATAAACTCAATAGTGGGGTTAGGGTTTCAGTTTCTGAATTCCTTCTCTCAGGCGTTCACTGTCTGAGATGCATCCTTCCCATTTGTCTCCTTCCAAGGGCAGAGACTGAGGACCAGGTGTCTTGCCCTTCTCCTGGGCCCATCCATGGCAGGGAGAGGCCCAAGCTCTTTGGGACCTATTAGTTTTCTGCCAACACAGTCACACTGGAAATTCTGGTTTGCAAGCCAGTCCTAGATGAGGGACCCCAAAGGAATCCAGAGCATGGGTTAAGATTTCTTCACAGGTTGTCAGGTGAGGCCAGGGGGCTAAGCTGCCCCTTGTACCATCAAGGACCTCCTCCCAGCCAGTCTGAGGCAGGGCCAGCCTCCTGGGCTAGGGGGATGCGGTGGGGAGACACAGAGCTCTGCCCACTAGGGCAGTGCACAACCACCTGCCTTGGGATTGGCTGCAGACCAAGGCACTGGGCCAATAAAAAGCCACACCTTGTTTTTGTTGAACTAAATATCAACTGGTGATAATTATCTGCGTTTTGCTCTCCAAAGAAAAATGTAGTTGTTTATTCTGCAAGCAGCCAATAGATATGTTTGTGCCTCTCTATCTGAAGGCCTACATTCCCAGAAAGCCTGGTCTGATAGTGGTCTGACCTTTAGCCAAACCAGGAATACTGAAGTGTTCCTTAATTTAGGGAAGGGACTCAGCTAGTCATTTTTAACTTTTTAGTAGCCCAAATCTCCTTAGTAATCTGACCAAAATGGTCAATACTTGCCTCATAAGGATGCATGCGTGCGCGCACACACAAACACACACACTTTGCACTGAATTTCAGGGAGTCTTGGTTTATTAACCCTTGGTTTTTGGCCAAAGTGGACAAAATTCTGTATTTTTGAAGATATATATATATATATATATATATGTATGTGTATATATATATATGCAGAACTTCACAGAGAATAGGAAATGAATGTTAAATGTAAAGATCAATGGATTTTTACATATGTATACACTTTGATAATTACCATACTGATAAGATATAGAACATTTCTGGCCCTCAGAATGTCAGAAAGAAACTCTGACAAGACTTTTTTGAGACCTTCATGACACCTGCTTGTAACTGAGATAATATTATTGTTCTCAATATTGCCACCGTCTCAGACACACAAGGTTTTTATACTTATCACTTTGTATGGTATCTATTTATGCAACTACATCTCCCACCACACTGGGGCTTCTTGGAAGCCCAGCTTTGCATTAGTAGTCCTGGTACCCTCCAGGCTTAGGACACAAGGTACCAAGACACGCCAGATGTGTTTGTTGAAGTGCAGTACAGACTTTCTGAATCTCATCACCTTCTCTAAATTGATACTATGTGTTATAAATAACTACAAGTCATTGAGTGCTAAGTACGGTGCTAGGACAATATACATAATTTAAATCCTCATACAAATTCTATGAGATAGCTAGTATTATCTCCATTTCATGATGAGGTTTATTGAGATTAAGAATCTTGCCCAAGACCACCACCCTGGTCAGTGATATCCCTGGGATGTAAACCCAAGTCTGTCTGACACCAGAGCTCTACAATTGTATACTAACCTTCTGTTTTTCTTGGCTCCTTGGGCAGGAGGGAGTTGGAGGCAGGAGGGGGATAGGGCAGGAGGTCTGAAGGTACAGGAAGAACCATGACCCCATCCCCTTCATCTTTGCTGAAAATGATGGATATTAGTTAGATCGCATGTTTTTAAAATTATAAATCATATAGATGCTTGGTTAAAAAAGTAAATAAATTGAAGTTCAGAAGGCTAAATAAAAGATAAAAAAGGTACTCAGTCTACCCTAGACCCAAGCAGTACTCTGTTAACTATGAACAGATTCTTCGGTGTCCATCCAGAAATTACATCCATAAACACACAAAGGCATATACTCTTTTTTAAAAATGGAATGTCATTATACAGATTATTTCAAGTTGCTTTTCACGTTGCAAGGTAACTTGGAGAACTCTTCATATTAGTACCTATGAATACACATCATTATCTTTAGGATACTGCATCTTTTTAGAATATTCTAATGTATGAATATTCCTAACTTATTTAATTATGTTTCTACTGATTATCAGTAGGACAGGTTATTTTCAGGTTTAAGTATTATAAACTCTGCTGGGGTGGACATCCCCAAACATACCTCTTTGTATATGTCTACGGTTATATGTGTAGGATAAATTCTGGAAGTGGAATTACTGGGTTAAAGAATTTGACTACTTAAAATTTTGATTCCTCCCAAAGGCCTTTGTGGTAGGCTGAATATTAGCGCACACCCCTCCTCCCATATCTTAATCCCTGGAACCTGAGAATATGTCACCTTACAGCGGTGGATGTGATTAAGACTCCTGAGATATGGAGAGTGTCCTGGATTTTCCAGGTAGGTCCAGTATAATCCCAAGAGTCCTTATAGGGAGAAGGCAGGAGGATCAGAGTCAGAGGAGGAGGAGGCCATGTGGAGACAGAAGCAGAGATTGAGGTGATGCAGCCCTGAGACAGCAACCTCTGGAAGCAAGAAGCTGCAAGGAACGAATTGTTTCCTGATGCCTCTAGAAAGAGACCATTTTGCCAAACCTTGATTTTAGCCCAGTGACTAAGTTAGAAGACCGCTGTCTTTTGGTGTCCATAATTGTAGGATAAGTTTGTGGTAATTTGGTAGGACAGCAATAGGGGAAACCGGTGTGTATCTTTTCCTCTTCACCAAGAGAATAGGAGAATACTTGAATCCCCAAATCTTCTCCAACAACTGTGAATATATGCTTCAAACATTGCCAATTTTGAGCAGAAGCTGTTAACTTGTTTGAGAAACTGAGCCTATCTATGAACCACTCTCTGGTGAAAAGCAATGTACATACATAGGTGCCTAGTAGTTCAGAGTGAAGCATGTTCCTAAAGCTAGTGCTTTCCATTTCCCTTCCCATGGTCCCTGTCTGGGAGGTCACAGCCGGCCGGGGCAGGATGAGTCCTTAGAGATTATCTGGGGTTCTGTGCTCATTTTGAAGATGGAGAAAATGAGGCCCCAGGAAGAAGAGCTAGGATTAGATGCAGGTCTCAGGACTCCCAGGGCTCTGTGCTCTCTCTGCCTGTATATCCTTCCTTTTGGGGAGAAAGAATTATGGGGAAGCTGGGCCACAGTTGAGGTCTGGAGACACCGTAAGTCACTGTAGAGTTGAATTTTCTTGACCAGTCACTCCAGGCAGTAAAGGTCTCCTACTGGGGCTCTCCTTCCTCTGTTGGGGTCTGGGGGAGTGCACACATAGAAGGCCAGTCCCCGGACCTCCAGGTCCTGAGAATAAACTCTTGGTTTTTCTTTTTTTTTTTTTTTTTGTAGAGACAAAGTGTCACTGTACCGCCCTCCGGTAGAGTGCCGTGGCGTCACATGGCTCACAGCAACCTCCAGCTCTTGGGCTTACGCAATTCTCTTGCCTCAGCCTCCCGAGCAGCTGGGACTACAGGCGCCTGCCGCAACGCCCGGCTATTTTTTTGTTGCAGTTTGGCCGGGCTGGGTTTGAACCCGCCACCCTCGGCATATGGGGCCGGCGCCCTGCTCACTGAGCCACAGGCGCCGCCCAACTCTTGGTTTTTCTCAACAGACAATGAGCCTGCCAAGGAGGAACTGGGGCTGGGAAATAGGCCCTTCCCCTCTGGTCTGAGGAACACTGTTTCTGACATCCTGGCTTCTGGGGTTTGGTCTGCCATGGTGTCTTCTAAGCAATTTCTTCTTCCTTATCTAGGCTTTTTGGTTCCTGAATCTGTTGGAAATAGCTTTGGAGTGAATGGGAGCTAAGGGTGAGATCTTCCAAGATGTGTTTTGATTTTCCCTGGAAAATCTTGAGTGGAAATCTAGGTTGGAAAGATGGAAACAGGGCCTGAGGCTGCAGAGAGAAAAGAGTGACTTCAGCTGGCTAAACCCTCTTCTCTGTGTCAGTGTGTTACTGATTACCGACAGTGTGCAGGACACCGTACCAAGCTGATTCATGTGTACTATCATTTATTCCTTATGACGACCCAAGTAGCTGGTGTCCTTCATCACTGTTATATATATTCTTGTTTTATAGATAAGGAACCTGATGTTCAGAGAGATTCACAGGAGGTGACACCGTAGACGCTCCTATACCTGCTGAATAAATCCATTTCAGAGCTTGCTAATTTCTGGCAGAGCTGGTTTTTAACAACCCAGCTCTTAACCAGTTACTCTCTTCTGTCTGCATCATTGGCTGAGAAGGGCCACAAGAGAAAGAGCGTTCACACCACTAAACCTCACACTCAGCTCTGACTCCGCTCCTTCCTCACATTTGTCTCTGTCCCGCCTGCCTTGATCTCCAAGTCCCATTTTCTCTAGCCCTATATAGTGTGATCATTATGCTTACAGCCTGTACCCAAGAGGCTTTATCTTCTTCTCTTTCTTTCAAGCCAGCTGCTGTTTTAAGGCAGGTTAACTCATTGTCACCAATTACACGGCGAACTTTTTTTTAAGGGAGCAAGGACAGGTCTAAGGGAAATGGATTCATTCAGCAGGCATAGATTGAGCATTTATGTTGTCACCTGCTGTGACCAGCACAGGCACTGTGATGGTGAGCAAGACAGAGGCAGTCCCTGTGCTCTCTAACTATGTGTATTAAATGGTCACATGATTAACATTGAATTGTAATTTTGATAAAGGGCAAGAAGGTCAAGGACAGATGCTTGTAGGATATCTCACAGAGCAACAGGGGCCTGGGCTTCCAGGAGGAAGGGGGCATGGTAAGTGAGACTTGAGAGATGAAGGCAGGCTGGGAGGAAGGATGGAAGGTGATGTTTCTGGCAAGCAGGGCAGGTGTAAGGGGCCGGGGGCAGAGGTTAAGCTCACAGTGTAGGTGCTTAACCTCTAGTTTACTAGGTTCTGTGTCTGGGTTCTCTTATGCAAAATGGGAATGATATTTGCACTGCAGGGATGGGAAGAGTGACATGAAAATATGGTATCAGCAGATGGGTGGAACCCAGGCAGCCATGGCTAGAGTCAGGCCGTCCCCAATGCAGCCTCCAAAGAGCCCAGTTCCTGATTCCCAACTCACACCTGGGCTTGGCTCCTTGACAGAGTCATTTTAGAAAAGCCTGAACCAGGGGTTCTTTGATTTCTCCTTTTCCTGTCAGTCTGAAACTCCAAAAGGCAGAAATCCCTGGGTTTTATTATGACTGTAAAGATGGAGTTTAAGGTCTGCATAATTTTCATTCTGATAGCAACTCACAGTGTATTTTCCCAGGGAAACCATGCCCTTTCTCTGTGGTGCGGGAAGCTCTGGCCTTGGCAGGAACTTAGCCAGGAGGGAACACAAGCATAAAAAAACAGACTAAATCAAACCATATGGGGAAGTGGAGACTGGCTTGGGATCTGGCCACTCCTTTCCATATGTAGAGGCAAGCAAACGTGTCTTTATCCCTCTCCCACTATGGACTTGATTCTCTTTCGGGGAGGTAAATGGAGGTTTGAGAACCAGCCCCCATATCTTTAAATAATTAAAAGTTCTATATCATACCAATAAAACATTATAAAATATGCTCTGTCTTCCTGATTTGATAAAATATTACCATATAACACAAAGTATACATAAAATCATGGCCTTTATGTGACTAAAAGTTGGCAAAAATATAAAAAATGACTGAATTTAATTACCATTGCATAACTCTGGGTGTTCTGCTGTTGGGCCAATAATGTTTGGATGAATAAAAACATGTCATTCATATCCTATACATTTATTCTTTAACTTTTATTTTTCTTGCCACCATATAATCAAGAATTTTTTTTTTTTTGAGACAGAGTCTCATTTGTCACCCTCAGTAGAGTGCTGTGGCGTCACAGCTCACAGTAACCTCCAACTCCTAGGCTTAGGCAATTCTCTTGCCTCAGCCTCTCAAGTAGCTGGGACTATAGGCTCCTGCCACAACACCTGGCTATTTTTTGTTGCAATTTAGCCAGGGCCAGGTATACCACCTTTGGTATATGGGGCCCGTGTCCTACAAACTGAGCCACAGACACCGCATTATAATCAAGATTTTTTATATAGTCTGTGCTTTATTGTCAGTAATACCAAGTCAGACATGCTTTCTTAAATCCTTGCAGCATCTAAGAGTTTTTTATTTCGATTTGGAGAAACTGTTCTCATAAAGAGTTGCACCTGGAATGGTCAATGAGATGTTTAGAAGCAATATTATTTGGATTCAGAAAGGAACTGCAAGTTTTACATATCACATTCAACTGCTGTTGGAAGCCCCAGTGTACAGTAAATCTTCACGTAATATTAGAACTTATTCCTTCTGTCAAGTTTTATGTTTGTCCCTATCAGTAAACCTCTCACTCTTTTCAGCCTCTGGTATCTATCATTCTACTCTCTACCTCCCTGAGGTCAACTAGGAATAAAACTCTGTGATACTGTTCTGTGCCTGGCTTAGTTTATTTCACTTAACATAATGATCCCAAGTTCCATCCATGTTGCTGCAAAAATGACAAGATTTCATTCCTTTTTATGATTGAATTGTATATAATATGCACATCATATTTTCTTTATCCATTCATCTACTGATGGACACTTAGGTTGATTCCATATCTTTGCTATTGTGAAGAGTGCTGCCATAAACACAAGGGTGCAGGTATTTTTTAAATATACTGATGTCTTTTCCTTTGAATAAATAACCAGTAGTGGTATTACTGGATTATATTAGTTCTATTTTTAGTTTTCTGAGAAATCCTTATACTGTTTTCCACAGTGGTTGGATTAATATCTGTTCCCACCAATAATGTGTAACAGTTCCTTTTTCTTTGCATACTCACCAGCATCTGTTATTTTTTGTCTTTTTATTAATAGCCACTCTAACTGGGGTCAGAGGATATCTCATTGTGTTTTTTTTTAATTTTATTTATTTATTTATTTTTTATTAAATCATAACTGTATACATTGATATGATCATGGGGCATCATACACTCGCTTCCATTTGACACATTTTCATCACAATGGTTAACATAGCCTTCCTGGCATTATCTCAGTTACTGTGCCAAAACATTTACATTCTACATTTACCAAGTTTTGCAAATACCCCTGTAAGATGCACCACAGGTATGATCCCACCGATCCCCCTCCCTCTACCCACCACCCCCCTCCCTCCCTTCCCTTTCCCACTTCCCCCTATTGTTAGGTTGTAACTGGGTTATAGCCTTCATGTGAGAGCCCCAAATTAGTTTCATAGTAGGGCTGAGTACATTGGGTACTTTTTCTTCCATTCTTGAGATACTTTACTAAGAAGAATATGTTCCAGCTCCATCTATGTAAACATGAAAGAGGTAAAGTCTCCATCTTTCTTTAAGGGTGCATAATATTCCATGGGGTACATATACCACAATTTATTAATCCATTCGTGGATCGATGGGCACTTGGGCTTTTTCCATGACTTAGCAATTATGAATTGGGCTGCAATAAACATTCTGGTACAAATATCTTTGTTATGTTGTGATTTTTGGTCTTCTGGGTATGTGCCCAGCAGAGGAATTACAGGATTGAATGGCAGATCTATTTTTAGATCTCTGAGTGTTCTCCATATCTCTTTCCAAAAGGAATGTATTAATTTGCATTCCCACCAGCAGTGCAGAAGTGTTCCCTTTTCTCCACATCCACGCCAACATCTCTGGTCTTGAGATTTTGTGATATAGGCTAGTCTCACTGGAGTTAGATGATATCTCAAAGTAGTTTTGATTTGCATTTTTCTGATGATTAAAGATGATGAGCATTTTTTCATATGTCTGAAGGCCGTGCGCCTGTCTTCTTCAGAGAAGTTTCTCTTCAAATCCCTTGCCCAGCCTGCGATGGGATCCCTTGTTTTTTTCTTGCTGATGCATTTGAGTTCTCTGTGAATTCTGGTTATTAAACCTTTGTCAGAGATATACCCTGCAAATATCTTCTCCCATTCTGAGGGCTGTTTGTTTGCTTTATTTACTATGTTCTTGGCTGTGCAGAAGCTTTTTAGTTTGATCAAGTCCCAGTAGTGTATTTTTGAAGCTGCTTCAATTGCCCGGGGGGTTCTCCTCATAAAATACTCGCCCAGACCAATTTCTTCAAGGGTTTTCCCTGCACTCTCCTCTAGTATTTTTATAGTTTCATGTCTTAAGTTTAAATCTTTAATCCAATGAGAGTCTATCTTAGTTAATGGTGAAAGGCGTGGGTCCAATTTCAGTCTTCTGCAGGTTGCCAGCCAGTTCACCCAGCACCATTTGTTAAATAGGGAATCTTTTCCCCACTGAATGTTTTTAATTGGCTTGTCAAAGATCAAATAGCGCTAAGTAGCTGGATTCATCTCTTGGTTCTCTATTCTGTTCCAGATATCTACTTCTCTGTTTTTGTGCCAGTACCATGCTGTTTTGATCATTATCGATTTGTAGTAAAGTCTGAGGTCTGGTAGTGTGATTCCTCCTGTTTTGTTTTTATTTCTGAGTAATGTCTTGGCTATTCAAGTTTTTTTCTAATTCCATATAAAACGAAGTATTGTTTTTTCAAGATCTTTAAAATATGACAGTGGAGCTTTAATAGGGAGTGTGTTGAAATGATATATTGCTTTGGGTAGTATGGACATTTTGATAATGTTGATTCTTCCCAGCCATGAGCATGGTATGTTTTTCCATTTGTTAACATTTTCAGCTATTTCTTTTCTTAGAGTTTCATAGTTCTCTTTATAGAGATCTTTCACGTCTTTTGTTAGGTAAATTCCCAAATATTTTATCTTCTTTGGCACTACTGTGAATGGGATAGAGTCCTTGACTGCTTTTTCAACTTGACTGTTGTTGGTGTGTATAAAGGCTACCGATTTATGGATGTTGATTTTGTAACCTGAGACACTGCTGTATTCCTTGATCACTTCTAGGAGTTTTGTAGTAGAGTCCCTAGTGTTTTCCAGATACACAATCATATCATCTGTGAAGAGCGAAAGTTTGAGCTCTTCTGACCCTATATGGATACCCTTGATTGCCTTTTCTTCCCTAATTGCGGTGGCTAAAACTTCCATTACAATGTTGAAAAGCAATGGAGACAATGGGCAGCCTGGTTCCTGATCTGAGTGGAAATGATTCCAATTTAACTCCATTCAATATGATATTGGCTGTGGGTTTGCTGTAGATGGCCTCTATCAGTTTAAGAAAAGTCCCTTCTAGACCAATTTTCTTGAGTGTTCTGATCATGAAGGGATGCTGGATATTATCAAAAGCTTTTTCTGCATCAATTGAGAGAATCATATGGTCTTTGTTTTTTCATTTGTTTATGTGCTGAATTACATTTATAGATTTACATATATTGAACCAGCCTTGAGACCCTGGGATAAAACCAACTTGGTCATGATGTATAATTTGTTTGATGTGTTGCTGGATTCTGTTTGTTAGGATCTTGTTGAATATTTTTGCATCTATATTCATTAGTGATATTGGTCTATAATTTTCTTTTCTTGTTGGGTCTTTTCCTGGTTTGGGGATCAGGGTGATGTTTGCTTCCTAGAACATGTTGGGTAGCCTTCCGTCTTTTTCTACCTTTTGGAACAGGTTGAGTAATATAGGTACTAATTCCTCTTTAAAGGTTTGGTAGAATTCTGACGTAAAACCATCTGGTCCCGGTCTTTTCTTTGTAGGGAGGTTTTGTATAGTTGATGATATTTCTGAACTTGATATGGGTCTGTTCAACATTTCCACTTGATTCTGGCTAAGTCTTGGAAGGTGGCGTGCTTCCAAGTATCGGTCTATTTCCTTCAGATTTTCATATTTCTGAGAATAAAGTTTCTTGTAATATTCATTAAGGATTTTTTGGATTTCTGACGAGTCTGTTGTTATTTTGTCTTTGTTGTTTCTGATTGATGATATTAGAGATTTTACTCTTTTTTTTCTGATTAGGTTGGCGAGAGGTTTATCTATTTTATTGACCTTTTCAAAAAACCAGCTTTTTGATTTATTGATCTGTTGTATTATTCTTTTGTTTTCAATTTCATTTAATTCTGCTCTAATTTTGGTTATTTCTTTTCTTCTACTGGGTTTGGGGTTGGAATGTTCTTCCTCTTCCAGTTGCTTGAGATGTCCCATTAAGTTGTTAACGTCCTCTCTTTCTGTTCTCTTGAGGAAGGCTTGCAATGCTATAAATTTCCCTCTTAGAACTGCCTTTGCGGTGTCCCAGAGGTTCTGATAGTTTGTGTCTTCATTGTCGTTTTGTTCAAAAAAATTGGTGATTTCTTTCTTAATCTCATCTCTGACCCAGCTATCATTCAGCATAAGGTTATTTAACTTTCATGTTTTTGTATGAGTATGCAGATTCCTGTTGTTACTCAATTCAAGTTTTATTCCATGATGGTCCAAGAAGATGCAAGGAATAATTTCTATTCCTTTAAATTTACTGAGGTTAGACTTGTGACCTAAAATGTGGTCAATTTTGGAGTAAGTTCCATGGGTTGATGAGAAGTATGTGTATTCAGTTTTGTTGGGATGAAATGTTCTGTAGATGTCTGCTAAATCTAAATATTGGATGGTTAGGTTTAAATCTAAGATTTCTTTGCTCAGCTTCTTGCTGGAGGATTGATCCAGCACTGCCCAAGGATTGTTGAAATCTCCAACGATTATGGAGCTGGAGGAAATCAAGTTACTCATGTCTGTTAGAGTTTCTCTTATAAATTGAGGTGCATTCTGGTTGGGTGCATAGATATTGATAATTGAGATCTCATCATATTGAGTATTACCCTTAACAAATATGAAGTGACCATTTTTGTCCTTCCTTACTTTTGATGGTTTAAAGCCTACTGTATCTGCAAATAAAATTGCAACACCTGCTTTTTTCTGATTACCATTTGCCTGAAATATGGATGACCATCCTTTCACCCTGAGTCTGTGTTTATCTTTTAAGTTAAGATGTGACTCTTGTATGCAACAAATATCTGGCTTGAGTTTTTGTATCCAGTCAGCTAACCTATGCCTCTTTAGAGGACAGTTTAAACCATTCACATTGATGGAGAGTATTGATAAGTCTGGGAATTTTGGGTATCGAGTTTTTCAAAGGTCCAGTGGACATTTTTAATCCTTTCACCAGTGTGGAAGTTGGAGTTTGATCCGAAGTTTCTGAGTGAGTTTACTTTTGTGGTATAGGATTGGGTTGGTCATTGTGGAGGATAGGTCTGAGAATATCCTGAAGAGCTGGTTTACTTATGGCAATTTTTTTCAACATATGAATGTCATTGAAGTATTTCATTTCTCCATCATAAATGAAACTCAGTTTAGCTGGATACAAGATCCTGGGTTGAAACTTATTTTGCTTTAGGAGATTAAAAGTTGATGACCACCCTCTTCTGGCTTGAAAAGTTTCAGCAGAGAGATCTGCAGTTATTCTAATATTCTTTCCTTTGTACGTTATAGTTTTCTTTCACTGGGCTGCTTTGAGAATCTTCTCTTTCATGTTAACTTTAGTGAAGCTGATTGTGATATGCCTGGGGGATGACTTATTGGGGTTGCATCGTGCTGGGCTTCTGAAGCTGTCTGCTATCTGAATTTCAGATTCTCTAGGCATGTCTGGAAAATTTTCTTTCATAATTTCATGCAGAAGGGCCTCTGTGCCCTTCGAGGCCACTTCATCATTCTCCGAAATCCCAATTATTCGTATATTGCTTTTCTTCGAATTATCTGAGAGTTCTCTGAGTGAGTGGTCCGTTTTTGCTCTCCATTTCTCTTCCTCTTTGAGAGATTGGGAGCGTTCAAAGACTTTATCTTCAATGTCAGAAATCCTTTCTTCTGCTTGCTCCATTCTGTTGCTGAGGGATTCTACAGTATTTTTCATATCTTTGAGGGCTGTAAATTCTTGCTTCAGTGTGTCTAAGTCTTTGGTGGTTTTGTCTTTAAATTCGTTAAATTCTTGTGACAACTTTTGAATTTCTCCTCGAATTCCTAATTCCATTTTATTAATCTTGTCTGCAATCCAAATTCTGAATTCGATTTCTGACATCTCAGCCAGTTGTTTATGAATGGGATCTTCAATCACATCTGCCGTATCTTTTTTTTGAGAGGTTTATCTATTCTGGTTATTCATGTTACTAGAGTTTTTCCGCTGATTCTGCCCCATGGTTATTTTACTTCCTTTGATTTTTCCCCTGGGGCTTTATCGAGGGCCCATACAGTGTTGTGGCCTGAGATACTTGGGCCCTGTCTTGTGTGGTGGGGCTAAGTGGTTCTGTCTTGTTTTCAGCTGGTTTCTGTTCGATCCTATTGTAACGTTTACTCTGGCTTGAAGTCTCAGCTGTGTGGAAAAACCAGCAATTAAGTCACCCTGCCCGCCCACCTCTGGCACTAGTTGGAAAAGGAAAATCAAACCTTCCTACAACTGCATACCCAGGGCACTGCCTGAAAAGTCCTCAGTCTATTAGTTCAGTTCAAAAGGTCCAAATCGATTGTCTCAATCGGCACCTGTCTCAGGTGGGAGAGTTCAAGAGGTCTCTGGGAACTGGATCACAGGGGTCTGGTGACTCCTCTGATATGGCTTACTCCAGTGCTGCGTGGAGTCAGGAGGAGCTACCTAGCAAATAGATCAGTCTGGGAAGGTTGATGTCTCCTTCCCCACTTTGCCCTTCTGTCGGACCCAGTCACTGGTATCTCTGCAGATGGCTAACCAAGTTGCCTGTAGTGAACAGATACTCCAGGGGTTTGCACCTGCCTGAATTGCAAGGAAGTCTGCCAGGCCCCTGCAGTCTGCTGCTATCTAGCAGGAGGAGGTGGGGCCTGACATCTTTGAGTGCTTGATGCAGGTGGTGGGAGGGAGGTCTTCACTCAGGCTTAGCCCTGTCCCTGATTGATGTTGCTAACAGAACAGAACAGAACAGACAACTTTGTGGGATTCTGTCTCTGTTTCTGCTAAAATCACCTACAGAAGACGGGCTGTTCTGAGTTCAAACGTCTTTGCTGCTGGAGGTTTGTGTCTGATCTCATTGTGGTTTTGATAAGCATTTCCCCGATGATTAGTGAGTTGAACACTTTTTATACACCTATTGACCATTTTCATATCTTCTGAGCAATGTCTATTCATGTTTTTTGCTCACTTCTCTTTTTTTTCTTTCTTTCTTTTTTTGATTCAGAGTCGTATTCAGGCACCATCGTAGATCACAGAAACCTCAAACTCTTGGGTTCAAATAATCGTTTTGCCTCAGCCTCCTGAGAAGCTGGGACTATAGGTGCCAGCCACAACACCCTGCTAATTTTTCTATTTTTAGTAGAGATGGGGTATCCTTTGTTCAGGCTGATCTCAAACTTCTGAGCTCAGGCAATTCACTTGCTCTGGCCTCCTGCTCTGGCCTCCCAGAATACTAGGATTATAAACCATTGCACTCAGGAGAGTGCCCTGGCATCATAGATCACACCATCCTCAAACTCTCAGGCTTAAACAATTTTCTTGCCTCAGCCTTCCAAGAAGCTGGGACTACAGGCACCCACCACAATACCTGGCTATTTTTAAGAGACAAGGTCTCGCTCTGGCTCAGTCTGGTCTCGAACCTGTGAGCTCAGGCAATCCACCACCTCAGCCTCCCAGAGTGCTAGGATTATAGGTGTGAGCCACTGCACCCGACCCCCTTTGCTCACTTTTCAATGGAATTGTTTGTTATTTTATTGTTGAGTTGTTTGAGCTGCTTTGTATATTCTGGTCCTTGTCAAATGAATAGTTTGCAAATAGATTGTCTCTTCACTCTGTCTCCTTTGCTGTACAGAGGATTTTAGTTTAAGATAGTCTATTTTTGTTGTTTGTGTTTTTGAGGTCTTAGCCATAAAACCTTTCCTGGGTCTAGGTTGTCTCCATGCTGAAGATAAGCCTGAGGTATAAATCTAAAGTCTTCTCTGGTCTTTTCGGAGCTTTCCCCTTTCCCTGTGCGTCATCTCCATCTCCATGGTGACTTTCTAATTTCTGCCTTTCATACAGTTCCTTTTAATGTCTTGTTCCCAAAAAGTGAAGAAGAGAAATATGATGTGGAGGTTGAAAGGGAAGAAAAAGAACATGGTCTTTTTAAATCCTTTGGAAGTTGCTTCAGCTTGGGGCAGGGGGAGCTTGCAATAATGCTGGGGTTTGGGGAGTGCAAAAATGGCTGCCTGCCCTTGTCATTGCACCTTCCTGGTGAGAAGCAGCAATCAGTGATTAGAACATAAATCCCCAATATTTGGAACACAGGGTGCTTAATGCCCACCCTGGCCCCTGCAAGCTGTGTACTCCATGCATAGCTATCTCTTTTGGGCCTGTCCGGCAGGGGATACGTGATAGTTGGTGAGTTAAGAGATGAAATTGACCAAAATTAACTGTAATTTACTTTCCAAGGCTTTTCCCCTGAAAGTTGCAGGCCTTCAATAGGGAGTTCCAAAATAGTTCCATTAGACCCATCTGCCAGTGTGATTGTTACTTAGTTTTGGAGATGGATTCCTTGGGCTTCCTACTCCCCCATATTTCTATAATCCTCTTATTTTTTCTTCCTAATCTTATATAAAGTCTTACAAATAAGTGTTCAACAAAGAATGACATCTTCACCTTCAAACTGTCCAGAGTCCCTTGAGACAACACCTTGCCCAGCTTCATCTCCAGTGTTCTGGGCTAAATTATCCCCTCCCCCCCAATCAAATTCTTATGTTGAAGTCCTAACCTTCAGAATGTGGCTGTATTTGGAGACAGTATATCTAGAAAGGTAACTAAATTAAAATGAGGTCATTAGAATGGGCTCTAATCTAATAGGCCTGGTCTTCTTATAAGAAAAGATTAGCACACAGATACACACGGAGGGAAGACCACAGGAGAAGATGGTCACCCACAAGCCAAGAAGAGAGGCCTTGTTATAACCAAAGCTGCTGACATTCTGATCTTGGACTTCTAGTTCCTAGGACTGTGAGGAAATGAATTTCTATTTAAGCTACCAAGTCCATGGTATTTGTTGTGACAGCCCTAGCTAATGGATACACCCAGCCACTGTATCTCTCCCATCATCAAAATGCTTTACCTTCCCATTAGAAACCCTTCAATACTTTGCTAGGTCCCTGCTTCCGTTTGTGTCCCAGTGTCACAATTTCTACTGTGTCACTGGTCCTTCTCCTGTGGGTTTTTTTAAAATATCTTAGCATGGATTCCTATACCCTTAGCCCAGTGTTTTTCACAGTGTATTCCAAGAGAAGATAATTAGTGTTCCAGATAAAGGGGTTTCCAAGGTCATGGCTCTGTAGGAGACATGGTATCAATCTAGACTGGTTAGGTTCTGCAGAACTCCCTAGAGCATGATGGACATTTAGAGGAAAAAATGTGCCTCAGGTTTATTTTTCATGGAACATTCTTTACACTTAGCATCTCTCAGGACTAATAGTCCTCTAACCACACTAGCTTAAATACATGACTCCCAATGATGGCAATTTTAGGAGTTGGTGATGCAAAGTTGAGAAAGACTCCGTGTGTGTGAAAGTGGTCAGGCCCCTCAAAGTACACCAGTGAGAAATTACCTAGAATCAGGATATCAGAGCTGCAAGGGATTAGCTTGTGTTACTTGACAGAAGGGGAAACAGCTATAGGACTCATCCTTTCTTAAAGGATGGCCTTTAAAAAAAGCTCCAAGCATCCTTCTCGGGAACATTTTTCTTATGAGTGGGGGAGGTTCCTAGGCACTTGCCTTTCCCCTTCAGCCTGGGAACTCCTCAGCCAGCATACTCCCTGAGCTGTCTCCTGATATCAGATTTTGTTCAATATCACTGACTCAAAGCCCTGCAAAGTTCAGCAATCAAATCTTCTAGTCTAGTTTTTATGTTTGGCCTGGCTGATAAGTTCATTGTAGTATGATCTCAAAATCCCAGCTCTATGACTTAGTAACTATGTGACAATAAACAGATTCCATAGCCTTTTTGTAAAATGTGGACTCTACCATAAAGTGGTTGTGGTTGATTAAAAGGAAGGTATAGATAGAATTCAGCATGGTGCCTGTGCACATCAGGCCTCAATAGCTACCATTTTTTCTCTTAGAACCAGGGACATAAGGTGTATAGTAATGCTTAGGGAGACTATGAAATCCTGAGAGCAGGGACTGTCTCCTGCATTTTGCCCAGTGTAAATCAATTTGTAAAGATATAATTCCCCTAGTGAGAAAGCAAGCTGAGCATTAGTTTAGGGAGAATTGACCTTCTATGTTTTCACTTTCTTTAATTCTCTTTTGAAGTTGTTTCCTTAGTCATTAGTTCTAATGTGGCCTTACACAGATAATGAAGATTGGAAGGTGACCAGGAATCAAGATTTTTTAGTTTGGAAGCAGTTTTAATGGAGATGGAAATGTTTATCAATTCAACACAGGTACCCCCAAAATACAAATCAAAATATCATCTTCAGCAGCATAGCAAATATGATTTAAGAATTTAACATCATTATTTGATCACAAGCGTAAATATGTCACCATAAATAAATGTAAATTCATTGTACAAAAATCCCCAATGACTCTTAATACAAATATGATACATTTAATGATTTCTGAAACAGATATTCTTAAACTTCTTAAAACCTAAGATTTCTTTTTTCTTGGTTCTTGGACACACAAAAAATCAAAAGGTAGGAGGCAGTAATACCAGGGACAAAAGGGTATTAAAACTTGTCTGGTGTTTGTAAGTGCTGCCGGCAAGCCAGGGAAATAAAATCTTTCTCTTCAGGGTGAGGCCCTCCATTGACTGGGATCAAGTCTCCTGAGGATAATGTGACTCTGCCCAGATGGTCAAATACAGGGTTATGAATGCAGGGTGGGAGGGGTGAGTGGTTGCAATAGCAATCTTATCTAACGGATGATTGAAATCTCCATAAAGCAATGGTCAAGGATTTGGAATGAACTCTAGTCATCAGATAGAGCTAGCTACCATCCCCAAACAGCACTGATCTGGTAGCCTCTGGTACTTAGAGAGTTCATGTGGGTTTTGAAGGCATGTTCTACCATGTAGTTCTGCCATGTGGGATAACCTCCCCTTTTTGTCTCTGTGACATTTCTGTGGTCATCAAGAGGAAGAAATAAATCAGAATAGGAAGTGGTAGCTCCAGACAGGAAGTTCTGCCAGCTTCTACTCTGAACCACCTTCCTTCCCTACATGTATTTTCTTTCATGGCTTAGAGGTAGGTCAAAGCCCAATGTTAAACAGAATGATTCCTTTATAGCAGTGGTTCTCAAACTTTGCTGTGCAACAGAATAACTCAGAGAGCTTGTTAAAATGCACATTTCCTGGCTCTACTCCCAGAGATATAGGATTAGAAGATTTGAGGTGGGGCCCAGAAACCTGCACTTAAATGTACTAATCTCAGGATCTCCCTTCCCGCCTTTGCTCACTGGAGGATGAACATCTCACACAGACCTCTTGCTATGGACCTTTCCTTTGCTCTTTCCATGGGGTTAAACATGGGGCCATCTGATTAAAGCTAACCATTTCCTTTCATTTGCCCTGGTGGAGGGGTCATTATTGTTCTTTCCATTTTCTCTTTTCTTTTCTCCCTGGGCTAGAGGAGACATGTCAAATGTTGCACTTTATATGGTCATAAAAGCTCAGTGCCCCAGACTCCCTTTGAAGATGATGTGCTCTGTGACAAAGACGTTCATATCTCAAAGGCTCTGTCCTTCTCAGTGGTCTCCCACACTTGGTGGAAGATTTCCACAGAGGATTTGGGTTCAGTCTGGAAAATGGAAGTGGATCTACCCCTGGGAGAGATCCACTTATGAGAACAGGCAGTTGAGAGCAAAAGGTAAGATGTCCCAGTACACTTATGCATTTTTAGTATCTAGGACAGTGAAAGTTCTGATTCACTGAAACGGGACTCCTTTGGGGGCATATATCTTGGTTTTAAAAGCTCATTGATAAGTATTATTTTTCTTACTTCCCTATCCTCAAGATGTTTTTGGCCTCTGTTGTATAAACCCCTTAATAACCCTTCTCATGGGAGTTTTTCTTGAGGAGAGATTCTGTGCCAAGAAGTGGTCCCTCATTTGGTCTCTGGGCAGTGCCATGATTAACTTGCCCAATGCTGCATACCCTGTGTACCCAGTGCTAAGGTTAACTTGCCCAATGCTGCATACCCTGTGTACCCAGTGCTTAGGACCTGCTTAGGGAATAAAAGAACCATCTCATCATCATCAAGCTGCTGAGATGGTCTAAAATTGTTCTGCTTGGGGCTATGTAATTCCTAGATTAGATTCCTAGATTGTGTGCACATATTCAGCTTCCTCAGAGCAGGCCTGACCATTCTTCTACCCCAGCCCCACTCAGTGGGATATGGCTGGGAAATTTTTCTGACTTCTCTCTCACACTACCCTGAGAGGTGGGCTAGGATGGGGCTTTTGGAAGCTGATGTGTTGGAGCTGCTGACACCCATGGCAGGAGGAGATGCCACCTGGGTGCCTGGAGGGGAGCCAAGGGTGATGAAGGTGCAGTAGGTTGAGGCATGCTCCCCACCACCCACCAGGCTGATATTTCAATCTCTGAGCCTTCATCCCTGGGCTGCATTGTGGGCACTGGGTAGGATGTTGCCATCCTGGGAGGAGTTCTTGGAAAGCAACTATAGAAGGGTGGAACTATGCAATAGAGAAAGGGTGAAACTAGGAGCTCTTAATATAGCTGAGGGGGGGAAATAAAAACACACACTGCCCTGTTTCCTTTGTTTTTTCATTTATGCTATGGACAAACCACCATGGAGATGTCGTGGGAGAGCATGCACAGGCCCCACCCTTGGGAGTGGTAAAGATGTGTTTGGGGAGGTGCTCTTTGCTTCCAGATCCATCCCACACACTGTCTGGTTGGATCCTGTGGCAGGCTGGCTGTGGTTTTTCCTCTCTGATGCTCCTCCTCCTCCAGGATGTTCTGCCTAGCAGGTGGTGGCCAAGGACTGGTGGATGGGTGGTTGGAAGCAGCGCACATGCTCCACTGTGGAACTGTCTGTCTCCACGGACTTCATGTACTTGTTTAGGATGGCAAAAACCTCATTGTTCAAGATCTGGTACTTCCTGATCCGGTCGGCCATCTTCTTCAGGGGCTGCAGAAGGAAAGGGACGTTTGAGGTAGGGAAGCAGGGGGGTAGAAAGAGGGAGGGCAAGAGAAGAAGTTAGTAAAGTTGGGGTCCAGGGTCCAGAAGCTTCTGTGATCATGTCACCCTTCTGCTTAAAGGCCTTCTGTGGGTACCCAGAACCCTGGCAATCAATGTTAACTGGACTGTAAAAACCCTCTGTATGTTTTAAAACTTACTACAGAGATACAGTAATCAAAACAGTGTGGCACTTGTATTAGACAGACATATAGACCAATGAAATAGCATAGACAGCCCTCAAGTAAACTGTTTAATGATTTTCAACAAATTTAATGATTTCAACAAAGATGCTAAGACCACTCAATGTGGAAAAACAAAAAAGTCTTTTCAACAAATGGTGCTTGGAAAATGGACACTACATGTATAAAACTGGACTATCATTTATACCATATATAAAAAAATTAACTCAGAAGGGATCGAAGACCTAAATGAAAGAATGAAAACTATAAAATTCTAAGAAGAAAACAGGGGAAAATCTTTGGCAATGATATCTTGGATATGACATCAAAAGCAGAAGTGAGAAAGAAGAAAATAAATTGGATTACACCAAGATTAAAAAATTTTGTGTGTCCAAGGCAACTATCAACAGAATGAAAAGGCTACCCATAGAACAGAAGAAAATATCAAAAATCATATCTGATAAGGAATTAATATCCAGAATATATTAAAAAATTAACAAAAATGATGCAATTAAGAAATAAGTTATTTTTAAATAGATATTCCTTCAAAGAAGATGTACAAGTGGCCAATAAATAACACATGATATGACACTCAACATTAACAATCATTAGGGAAATGCCAATCAAAACCACAATGAGATAAGACTTGAAACACATTAGAAGCGCTATTATAGACAATAACAAGTGCCAATGAGGATGTGGATTGGGACACTTATGCATTGCTGGTGGGAATATAAAACTCTGCAACTGCTCAGGAAAAGAGTATGGCAGTTCCTCAGAAAATCAGACACAGAATCACCTCATGATCCAGCAATTCTACCTCTGGGTATCTACTCAAAAAAACTGAAAGCAGCAATTCAAAGAGTTATTTCTATTCCCATGTTTCCAAATGGTCAAAAGTAATCATTTTCTACAGTATCAGGAAGGTGGAAGCAACATAAGCTTCCACTGATGAATAAATGGATAAACAAAATGTGGTATATATACACAATGGAATATTACACAGTCCTAAAAGGGATTGGCAATTCTGACTCATGCTATATGGATGACCCTTGAGGACATTATGCTAAGTGAAATAAGTTAGTCACAAACAAATACTGTATTATTCTGCCTAGATGAGGTACCAAGAAGAGTCAAATTCATAGAGACAGAAAGTAGAATGGTGGCTTCCAGGGGACAGGGGAGGTAAGAATGCAGAGTTATTTTCTAAGGGGCAAAGGAAAAAGTTCTGGAGCTGGATGGTGGTGACAGCTGCACAATGAGGGTGTACTTAATGCCTCTGAACTATATGCCTAACATTTTACGCATATTTTATCACTACTAAAAAACCCTTTGTGAGGTTATCTCCTGCCTCTTTCTCCTCTCACTCTCTGATCCACCTTCATGCCTCGGACCATTCCCTATGTCTGGAACATCCTTGAAAGTCCCCCACCCCACTTATGCCTGGCTCTTTGCTGCTGGTCGTTCAAGACTCAGCATAAGCACCATCCTTCCTGGGAATCTTTCTCTGCCACCTCTTCTCTGCCATTCAGCCTAGTTTTAAATGTGGTTCTTTTCTCTCCACAGCAGTTCTGCACACCCCACACCAGCATCTATCCAATCTCAGCGCCCGAGGCAGTGTGAGTGCTCAGTGGACATTTGCAAGATGAAGAACCAGCATCAGCAGAGTCTTGGCCAGGGAATGTGCATTTCAGGGCTGAAGCCCAGCCCTGCCCTCCAGGGTAACCTGATTCATAGCAATAGGTTATGGGCAAGTGACTCATGGCTTCCTCCAAGCAAGTCTTTGGGCTCTGAATGTCTCTGTACCAAACTGTGGTATGGGGAGTTGGTCTCTGTAAGCAGCACATCCTCCCTTCCTTTGTGATGAAAACCAGGCTGTCAGCCAGACCCCAACTCACTTACCACATTCTTTATGATTTCATCCTTCCCATCCTGCCTCTGCACTTTTAGCAGGTGGTAACAGAAGTCAAACAGGTCAAAGCGACGCTGCTGGCCCAGGAGCACAATGATGGAGCAGCCAGCCCAGTTCAAGCCATCACCAAAGCACTGCCTGGAAGCAGGGAGAAGAGGCACAGGGGTGAGAGGCAGAGGGAGAGGGAACCTCAGCTGGGACCCTAAGTACAGCTAGTACACATGCCCATCTTGGGGCCAAGTCTCTTGGTCTATATAATGGGTACAAGGGAAGGTGGGAGGGTGGGTTCATTAGCTCCAGGGACCACAGTTTTAAGTCTTTCCAACCACAAAGAGGTGTCAGCTTGTTTGTATCACTAATGTAGGAAAAATTAGCCCTGAAGATGACACAAATTTGCAAGGAAAAACCCCAACCAACTGTTGAAACTTATGTGACTGATTACTTCTGGCAGATTGAAGGGGAATCTATGTAGAGGAGCCAGAGAAACACCTGTGGGGTGAAGAAGGGCCATGTCGAACTAGGGAGACAACTGGCCAGAGCAGGCTTAGGGGAAGGTGCAAGGCATGGTGGCATATGCTGGGCTCATGGAGGCTGAGTCCTCTTGGCTCTGATGTAGCTCTGATAGCAGTCCTCAAGCTTGAGAGAGATTTGGACAATTTGGATGGCAGTAGGGTCATCCCTTGGCTGTCTCTCTTGTTCTCAAGCAGCAACCCAAGCCCACACAAGACAGGCGCCCCCATTGCTCCACTCTTTGCTAGGAGCGTGCTGGCACAGAGCTGTTCTGAAACAGCCTCATGGCAGCATGCCCGTCTTCCCACTCCAGTCCCAGCACCACTTCCTCAGAAAGACTTCTCTGGGCCCCATTCTGTCTCAGCATTTTTAGCTTCTGGTGTGCAAGTCTCATCTGCCTTCCCTATGCTGTCCTTGACGTGTGGCTGGGTGAGTGCAGGAAGAACCAGCTCTGTTGTCTTCTCTGAGGACTCACAGAGGCTCCCCAATTTTCAGGAGTAGAGTGTATTGGAAGATGAAGTGGGAAGTGAGGCTTGTACTGCCAGCCCCTCACCAGTTCCCTCCTGCCCATGCAATCAGCCCAGGTTCCAATGTTGGAAAGATAGGCCCTGAGAGCTCTCATAGCCCTATGCTGCACCCTCACACACACACTCAGCTTCCGTGTCAGCTATCTGCTGCTCCTGGATGCCCCCTTCTGCCTTCTATTGATTTGAATCGCGGGCATTGCTCAAGGCTCAGTTTGAATCCATGTATTGAAAACTGATAGCTCCCTTAACCTCTCTTCTGGCATCAGCCACCCTTCCTGCCCTGGCTGCCAAGCAACCTCATTTGATGTCCCTTATGTCTATGTTTCTTGTCTCCCTCTTGGTCACATTAGCTCTGAGAGGCCAGGGACTGCCTGCTTTTGCTCAGCATTATTGCATGTCTGGCACCCAGCACAGTAACCAACAAATTCAATAAACAGTTGTTGGCCACCCCCATTTCTGCCTACTTTTCAGGCTGAACTCTGGCAGGATGAGGATCACAGGGGCACAAGCAGGTTGGGGTGACCCTGCTTTCCTGGAAGTACTCACTCAGCGGTGAACTCATTGGTCCCCACGGGGATGCAATAGACGAACTGCATAGCACTCCACAGCCGGTGGAACTCCACACACTCGTCCACATGCATGACGCCGTTGGTGGGTGGTGGGCCCCTCCAGATGGGGTCCTGCAGGTAGCTGCGAATGCGGGTCAGGATGACCTCGAACATGGACAGGCCACAGCACAGCCGCTCCTTGGTCAGCAAGTCACCCTCCCGAGCAATGGCGATTTGCTGGGAAAGGAAAGATATGTGAAACTTCTACGCCACCTCCTGCCAGAGATGCCCAAATGCTGAAGCTGGCCACACCTGGAATTCATTCACAGAACTGAGGTCTTGCTCAGAGCAGGGCACTGTCTTTATAAACCTGAGTGCAACAGCAGGGAAGCCTGGTGGTAAGTGTTATTTGTGTTAAGTAACATCCAGGCACCACTGGTAGAGGACTGATTTAATACATTAATTGCCATGTGAGTTGCATTTAACCTATGCTGTTTTGAGCCTGCAGCTTCATGATGCAAGTATAAGTCTCACAAGTCTCTTGACCTATCTTGGCCTAATAAAACACTATGGCTCCAAGGAAAAGTTTTTTTCTAGTGTGCCAGTCAAAAAAATTATGATAAATTCAATGCAATTCCCATCAAAAACCAATGTCAAGTTTTGTGGGTCTAGAAAAATCAATCCTAAGCTTTACTTGGAACCAAAAAGAGCCCAAATAGCCAAAGCAATCTTAAGCAAAAAGAAACAATCTGATGACATCACATTATATAACTTCAAATTAGACTACAAGGCAATAGTAACCACAATAGCAGGGTAGTGGTATAAAAGTAGAAACATAGAATAATGAAACCTGGAAAATAAAACCACGTACCTACAACTAACTGACCTGTGATAAAGCAGGCAACAACATACATTGGGGAAAGGAAGCCCTATTCAATAAATGATGTGGGGATAATTGGATGTAATTCATATACAAAAATTAATATCTCTCGCTATATATAAAAATTAATTCAAAATGGATAAAAGACTTAAATGTAAGGCATAAAATCATAATAATTCTAGAAGAAAACATAGGAAAAACTCATCTGCACATCAGCCTAGTTAAAGAATTTATGACCAAGATTCCAAAGGCAAATATAGCAACAACAACAAAAAATAAATGGGACTTAATTAAATTAAAAAGGTTCTTCTCAGCAAAGGAAATACTTAACAGAGTCAAAAGACGACCTATAGAATGGGACAATATATTTGCAAACTATGTATCTGACAAAGGACTGAAATCTAGAATCTATAAAGAATGCAAATCAGCAAGGAAAGAAAAACCCATTAAATAGTGGGTAAAAGACATGAACAGAAATTTTTTGAAAGAAGACAAATGGGGAGGCGGAGCAAGATGGCAGCCGAGTAACAGCTTCCTTGCATCTGGGCACCGTGAGTCTGGGGAGATAGGACTCCAAGCATCTCTGGCTGGTGGGATCTGCCTACCATCACCCCTGAGAGGATACAAGGAGTCAGCGAGAGACTTCTGGACCCCAAGAGGAGGACTAAAACAGTGGAAAACTGGCAAGTGGTCACGTGTGTTCAATCCGTCTAAACCCGCCCGCAACTGTAAGTTCAGTAGCAGCGAGACTGCAAACCAGAAAGGCCTTACCTGTGAACTGTTTTGGTGTCTTTGGACTTGGCACTCAGCTGAACTGCCTTGGGGAGAGCCTGAGCAGGAGTGCGGAGAACTTTGGCCTTTGTCTAGGGCCCCAGTCTGAGCCGCTGAGCCAGACGGAGCTAATAGTGTTTGGCTCTGGGTCACAGGCAGACATTGTGAGCGATCTGCCCCGGCAAGCTCCGCCCTCAGGGTCGCAGAGCTGGAATTGGGTGGGAGCTGGTAACCCAGCGACTAAGTAGTCTAAGAGCGGGGTCTGAGCCACCTTGCAGCCCTAACCCTCGGGGGCAGAGGGAGACACAGGGTAAGTGGATAGCCACTTCAGCAGTGATTCCAGCGACAAGCACTTCCCTGAGAAAGCTTCTGCTCAGCAAGTGAACAAGCTCAAAGTGCCTTTTAAGTGGGCTGAAGAGAGATTTTGGGTGTCTACCTGCTGGGGTTTGAGAAACTAGCAGCCTCCAGTCGTATCAGAACTGTGATTAACATCTCATACCCCAGAAGACCACGTGTTGCCCAGACAATATTCAATAACATATACATACTGCTTTGTTTTTGGTTGTGTTTTTTTGTTTTTTGTTTTTTTTTTTTGGTTTGGTTGTTTTTTTTTTGTTTATTTTGATGTTGATTGTTGTTTTGTTTTTTAAGTTCAACCTTTTCCATACAGATCCTTTTTCTTTCTCAATTTTTCTAGTTTAATTATAATTTCCCATTGCTGCCTATTTCAATAATTAGAACTTCATTTTTGTTATTCTACCACTATTATTTGGTTTTTCCAACCAATTTTATCCCGTAAAGTTTTCTGTTTGCTTGTTTTGGTTTGATTTATAGCATTTTTGTCTTTCCTCTCTACTTGGTGGAGGTGGGGTACTGTGTCTGATCAGGTTAGCAAAGAGCTGTTGACCTCAAGAGACCCACCCAACTGGGCACCCCCAGAAGGTGGTTTTTTTTTTTAAGGTTGTATCAAAGTACCCTACTGTACACCTATATTGCTCTGTCTCCCTCTTTGTGTGCCTCTCTTCTTTTTGTCACTATTCCTTTTACCCACCCCCTCTCCTTTCTCTATTTTTCTTTTTTTTTTCTTATCACTCGGTCCTCCTTTCTTTCATCCCTTTTTTGCTCTTCAACCTTCTCACCCTTCTGGTCCTGTAACCCTTAGTCCACAGGCACGAGAACTTAAAGAGCAAGAGGAAGTGAAAGGAAAATTAGGGCAAGGAAACAGATAAAAGAAATCACTCATGAGGAAGAATCAGCAGAAAACTCCAGGCAACATGAAGAACCAGTCCAGAACAACCCCGCCAAGGGACCATGAGGTAGCTACTGCAGAGGATTCCACCTATACAGAAATGTTAGGAATGACAGAAAGGGAATTTAGAATACACATGTTGAAAACAATGAAAGAAATGATGGAAACAATGAAGGAAACTGCTAATAAAGTGGAAATTAACCAAAAGGAAATCCAAAAACAGAATCAAATAAGAGATGAACGATATGAAGAATATAAAAAGGATATAGCAGAGCTGAAGGAAATGGAACAGTCAATCAGGGAACTTAAAGATGCAATGGAAAGTATCAGCAACAGGTTAGACCATGCAGAAGAAAGAATTTCAGAGGTAGAAGACAAAGTTTTTGAGATAACTCAGATAGTAAAAGAGGCAGAAAAGAAGAGAGAGAAAGCAGAATGTTCACTGTCAGAATTATGGGACTTTATGAAGCGTTCCAACATAAGAGTTATAGGAATTCCAGAAGGGGAAGAAGAATGCCCCAGAGGAATGGAAGCCATACTAGAGAATATTATAAAAGAAAATTTCCCAAATATCACCAAAGATTCTGACACACTGCTTTCAGAGGGCTATCGGACCCCAGGTCGCCTCAACCATCACTGAGCTTCTCCAAGACACATTGTGATGAACGTGTCCAAAGTCAAGACAAAAGAAAAGATTCTGCAAGCTGCCAGGAGTAAGCGCCAGTTGACCTACAGGGGCAAATCCATCAGAGTGACCGCAGACTTCTCTAATGACACTTTCCAAGCAAGAAGACAATGGTCATCTACCTTTAATCTACTTAAACAGAACAATTTCCAGCCCAGAATTCTGTACCCTGCTAAGCTAAGCTTCAAAATTGATGGAGAAATCAAATCATTTACAGATATACAAACATTGAGGAAATTGGCCACAACAAGACCAGCTCTACAGGAAATACTTCAACCTGTTCTGCACACTGACCACCACAATGGATCAGCAGCAAAGTAAGAACTCAGAAATTAAAGGACAGAACCTAACCTCCACACTGTTGCAAAAGATAAAACTAAGCAATGGACTCTTACCAAATAAGACGAATAGAATACTACCACACTTATCAATTATCTCAATAAATGTTAATGGCTTGAATTCCCCACTGAAGAGACATAGATTGGTTGACTGGATTAAAAAACACAAGCCATCCATTTGCTGTCTGCAAGAAACACACCTGGCTTCAAAAGACAAATTAAAGCTCCAAGTCAAGGGTTAGAAGACAATTTTTCAGGCAAATGGAATTCAGAAGAAAAGAGGAGTTGCAATCTTATTTTCAGATACATGTGGATTTAAAGCAACTAAAGTCAAAAGAGACAAAGATGGTCACTTTACATTGGTCAAGGGAAAAATACAACAAGAAGACATTTCAATTCTAAATATCTACGCACCCAATTTAAATGCTCCCAGATTCTTGAAACAGACCTTACTCAGTCTGAGCAATATGATATCTGATAATACCATAATAACAGGGGACCTTAACACTCCTGTTACAGAGCTGGACAGATCCTCTAAACAGAAATTAAACAAAGATATACGATATTTAAATGAGACCCTAGAACAACTGTGCTTGATAGACGCATATAGAACACTCCATCCCAAAGATAAAGAATATACATTCTTCTCATCACCCCATGGAACATTCTCCAAAATTGATCATATCCTGGGACACAAAACAAATATCAACAGAATCAAAAGAATTGAAATTTTACCTTGTATCTTCTCAGACCATAAGGCACTAAAGGTGGAACTCAACTCTAACAAAAATGCTCGACCCCACCCAAAGGCAAGGAAATTAAACAATCTTCTGTTGAATAACAGATGGGTGCAGGAAGAAATAAAACAGGGAATCATTAACTTCCTTGAGCATAACAACAATGAAGACACAAGCTACCAAAACCTCTGGGATACTGCAAAAGCAGTTTTGAGAGGAAAATTCATCGCTTTAGATGCCTACATTTGAAAAACAGAAAGAGAGCACATCAACAATTTCACAAGAGATCTTATGGAATTGGAAAAAGAGCCTAAACTCAGTAGAAGAAAAGAAATATCCAAAATCAAATCAGAGATCAATGAAATTGAAAACAAAAGAATCATTCAGAAAATTAATGAAACAAGGAGTTGGTTTTTTGAAAAAATAAATAAAATAGATAAACCATTGGCCAGACTAACGAGGAATAGAAAAGTAAAATCTCTAGTAACCTCAATCAGAAATGATAAAGGGGAAATAACAACTGATCCCACAGAGATACAAGAGATCATCTCTGAATACTACCAGAAACTCTATGCCCAGAAATTTGACAATGTGAAAGAAATGGATCAATATTTGGAATCACACCCTCTCCCTAGACTCAGCCAGGAAGAAATAGAGCTCCTGAACAGACCAATTTCAAGCACTGAGATCAAAGAAACAATAAAAAATCTTCCAACCAAAAAATGCCCTGGTCCAGATGGCTTCACTCCAGAATTCTATCAAACCTTCAAGGAAGAGCTTATTCCTGTACTGCAGAAATTATTCCAAAAAATTGAGGAAGAAGGAATCTTCCCCAACACATTCTATGAAGCAAACATCACCCTGATACCAAAACCAGGAAAAGACCCAAACAAAAAGGAGAATTTCAGACCAATCTCACTCATGAATACAGATGGAAAAATTCTCAACAAAATCCTAGCCAATAGATTACAGCTTACCATCAAAAAAGTCATTCATCATGATCAAGTAGGCTTCATCCCAGGGATGCAAGGCTGGTTTAACATACGCAAGTCTATAAACGTTATCCACCATATTAACAGAGGCAAAAATAAAGATCACATGATCCTCTCAATAGATGCAGAAAAAGCATTTGATAAAATCCAGCATCCTTTCCTAATTAGAACACTGAAGAGTATAGGCATAGGTGGCACATTTCTAAAACTGATTGAAGCTATCTATGACAAACCCACAGCCAATATTTTACTGAATGGAGTAAAACTGAAAGCTTTTCCTCTTAGAACTGGAACCAGACAAGGTTGTCCTCTGTCACCTTTACTATTCAACAGAGTGCTAGAAGTTCTAGCCAATACAATTAGGCAAGACAAGGAAATAAAGGGAATCCAAATGGGAGCAGAGGAGGTCAAACTCTCCCTCTTTGCTGACGACATGATCTTATACTTAGAGAACCCCAAAGACTCAACCACAAGACTCTTAGAAGTCATCAAAAAATACAGTAATGTTTCAGGATATAAAATCAATGTCCACAAGTCAGTAGCCTTTGTGTAGACCAATAACAGTCAAGATGAGAAGCTAATTAAGGACACAATTCCCTTCACCATAGTTTCAAAGAAAATGAAATACCTAGGAATATACCTAACGAAGGAGGTGAAGGACCTGTATAAAGAAAACTATGAAATCCTCAGAAAGGAAATAGCAGAGGATATTAACAAATGGAAGAACATACCATGCTCATGGATGGGAAGAATCAACATTGTTAAAATGTCTATACTTCCCAAAGCAATCTACCTATTCAATGCCATTCCTATCAAAGTACCTACATCGTACTTTCAAGATTTGGAAAAAATGATTCTGCGTTTTGTATGGAACCGGAAAAAACCCCGTATAGCTAAGACAGTTCTTAGTAATAAAAATAAAGCTGGGGGCATCAGCATACCAGATTGTAGTCTGTACTACAAAGCCATAGTGGTCAAGACAGCATGGTACTGGCACAAAAACAGAGACATAGACACTTGGAATCGAATTGAAAACCAAGAAATGAAACTAACATCTTACAACCACCTAATCTTTGATAAACCAAACAAGAACATACCTTGGGGGAAAGACTCCCTATTCAATAAATGGTGTTGGGAGAACTGGATGTCTACATGTAAAAGACTGAAACTGGACCCACACCTTTCCCCACTCACAAAAATTGATTCAAGATGGATAAAGGACTTAAATTTAAGGCATGAAACAATGAAAATCCTCCAAGAAAGCATAGGAAAAACACTGGAAGATATTGGCCTGGGGAAAGACTTCATGAAGAAGACTGCCATGGCAATTGCAACAACAACAAAAATAAACAAATGGGACTTCATTAAACTGAAAAGCTTCTGTACAGCTAAGGAGACAATAACCAAAGCAAAGAGACAACCTACAGAATGGGAAAGGATATTTGCATATTTTCAATCAGACAAAAGCTTGATAACTAGGATCTATAGAGAACTCAAGTTAATCCACATGAAAAAAGCCAACAATCCCATATATCAATGGGCAAGAGACATGAATAGAACTTTCTCTATAGACGACAGACGAATGGCTAACAAACACATGAAAAAATGTTCATCATCTCTATATATTAGAGAAATGCAAATCAAAACAACCCTGAGATATCATCTAACCCCAGTGAGAATGGCCCACATCACAAAATCTCAAAACTGCAGATGCTGGCGTGGATGTGGAGAGAAGGGAACACTTTTACACTGCTGGTGGGACTGCAAACTAGTACAACCTTTCTGGAAGGAAGTATGGAGAAACCTCAAAGCACTCAAGCTAGACCTCCCATTTGATCCTGCAATCCCATTACTGGGCATCTACCCAGAAGGAAAAAAACCCTTTTATCATAAGGACACTTGTACTAGACTGTTTATTGCAGCTCAATTTACAATCGCCAAAATGTGGAAACAGCCTAAATGCCCACCAACCCAGGAATGGATTAACAAGCTGTGGTATATGTATACCATGGAATACTACTCAGCCATTAAAAAAAATGGAGACTTTACATCCTTCGTATTAACCTGGATGGACGTGGAAGACATTATTCTTAGTAAAGCATCACAAGAATGGAGAAGCATGAATCCTATGTACTCAATTTTGATATGAGGACAATTAATGACAATTATGGTTATGGGGGGGACAGAAAGAGGGAAGGAGGGAGGTGGGTGGGGCCTTGGTGTGTGTCACACTTTATGGGGGCAAGACATGATTGCAAGAGGGACTTGCAATCTAACAAGTCCTAACAATTGCAGTAAGTGTAACCTGGGTTATTTTACCCTCAATGAATCCCCAACAATAAAAAAAAAAAAAAAGAAGACAAATGGCCACGAAACATGAAAAAAGTACTCAATGTCACTAACATCAGGAAAATGCAAATTAAAACTACAAAGAGAAAACACACCTTACTCCTATCAAAATGGCCATTTTTAAAAAAGTTTTTTAAAAAATGCTGGACTGGACGAAAAAAGGCTTACACACTGCAGGACTGCAAACTAGTACAACTTCTGCAGAAAACAGTATGAGATTCCTCAAAGAAATAACATGTAAATGTGCCATTCGATCCAGCAATCCAACAACTGGGTATCTACTCAAAGGAAGTAAGTGTCATTTTATCAAAAAGATATCTGCACTCAAATGTTTATCACAGCATTATTCACAATCGCAAAGACATGGAATCAACCTAAGTGCGCATCAATTCATGAGTGGATAAAGAAAATGTGGTATATAGATATATATCATAGAGTACTCCTTAGTCATAAAAAGGAACAAAATAATGTTGTTTGCAGAAACATGGATATAGCTGCAGGCCATTATCCTAAGTGAAGCATCTCAGGAATGAAAACCAAACATAAGTTCTCACTAACAAGTCGGGGCTGAAGGATGGGTACACACTGGCACAAAGCCACATAAAGGACACAAGAAAGCATGGGGCGATATGGGATAAAAGGTACATATTGGGTACAATGAACACTATTCTGGTGACAGGTATACCAAGAGCCCTGACTTAGGCATTATACAAGGTATCCATGTAATAAAAACAGTTTTACCCCTTCAATTAATACAGTAGAAACTCCCTAGTTGACCACCTCCCTACACTGACTATCTCCTTACGTAGCCCTAATTCTCATAGACTGGAATATACCACATGTACGTATCAGTACAGTGGGCCTATTCCTTATGTTGACCACTTCCATATGTTAACCAGTGTGTTATGGTCCCAAGGGTGGTCAACTTACAGAGGTTCAACTGGTATTTTGAAATAAAACAAAAAAATAACAAAATTATGATCTACCCACATAATAAAACACTAGGTAGCCACTGAAAAGACTGAAGTTGTTACTACTATACTGCCACTGGTAGTACTGTAACTACTACTAGTTCGTGCTTACCGAGTGTAATAAACCAGGCCCTATTCTAAGCACTTGATAGGTATTAACTCCCTTCAATCCCATGAGGTAGGTACCATTATTACCCCCACTTTACAGAGGATGAAACTGAGGTTCAGAGAGGCAGTCAGTGAGTGGGAAAGCTGGGATTTGGTTGCCAGTAGTGCATGGGTTAAATTGTAAAGTGAATAAAGCAAATTGCAGAAAAGAGTATGTACTATAATCTTATTAAAAACCATCAACACCACACAATCCCACAGACAAAAGTATACGTGGGGCGTATATGTATGCAGAAATCTTTCAGAAAGATTAACATCAGTTGTGAGAACAGATGGGCTTGGAGAAGTGGGTGGGACTTTCTGTACTTTAAATATTTCTAATACAGTTGAATGTGTTACAATGAGCATATGTTAATCTTTCAGAATTTGCCAAAGATTTAAGAGAATTATTTCCTCTAGTTGTAAGTTCTTCTCTGACAATTGCAAATGATCTCTGTTAATTATGTGAACTGGCTTCTCATCTGGCTTCTGGCTCCTGCAGATCTCATGATCACAGGATGTGTGCATGATGAATAAAAGCATCTATGGGTAAAGGTCCCACCATCTGCAAAGTAAGATAAATATTAAAATCTAAGGTCAAAGTAAGATCTCCAAGTCTGAGGACAAAACTGAAGGGTGCTGGCTTCTGAGCCTAAGAAATTCTCAGGATGCTCATGGGATCAGCTTCCCCATGGGAGGATTTCCCGAAGAGTTCATTGCATAGGATGTCTGGGAGGCATCTGCTCAACTTCCCCCGTAAACTCCCTCCCTGGAGGCCCATGGGAAGAGGTTGACCTCTAAGTGATTCTGAGGAGGGAAATAAGTCAGCTAATACCAGTGTGGGTCCCTGTTTCAAATGTGGGCCATGCATGTAGTTGTTCTAGCTATAAGTTGAAAAGATAACTAAGGAAAGTCCTCAAGTTACAAACATCTGACTTACATACAATTTGCACTTATGAATGGAAGCTATTATAGATAATAGGTAAATTACTTACTAAATTACTGCAACTTACTTACAAATTCAACTTAAGAACAAACCTACAGAACTGATCTTCTGTATAACCTGGGGACTGCTTATACAAGCCAAAAGTCTAGAAAAAGATGAGTTGGAGAAGAAGTTTGCCAATGTGTGTTTTAAATACAAAGAGGAGGGAACCCTGATTGATGGTGACTCATCCCACTTCCACAGGCAGAGCCAGCTCATGAGCAGAGGAAGGTTCACTCAAGCGGCTGCAGTTAGCTAGAGAGATCTCTTTAAAAATTCTCGAGCCCTGTGCCTGCTTCTATTCTTACTCTTTTTTTTATTTGTTCTTATTCTGTTGTATTTGGCGGCTGAAAGGGCTCAGAGTGTCTGGTACAGGGGAGATACTTTTAAATAAAGGATCCCAATTTGTTCTCCAGTCGTGACTATTCTCTCTTCTAAGTTGAAAACAAAGTTGTAGTTTACTAATAAATCTACTGTGCATTTAGTCTGAATCAATCCCTAGAGCCTGATAGTCCTGATTGGGCAACTAGAAAAATTGGCAACTCAGTTTATAAATCCTTTTTTTTTTTTTTATTGTTGGGGATTCGTTGAGGGTACAATAAGCCAGGTTACACTGATTGCATTGTTAGGTAAAGTCCCTCTCACAATCATGTCTTGCCCCCAGAAGGTGTGGCACACACCAAGGCCCCACCCCTCTCCCTCCTTCCCTCTCTCTGCTTTTCCTCCCCCACCATGACCATAAGTGTTATTAATTGTCCTCGTATCAAAATTGAGTACATAGGATTCATGCTTCTCCATTCTTGTGATGCTTTACTAAGAATAATGTCTTTCACTTCCATCCAGGTTAATACGAAGGATGTAAAGTCTCCATTTTTTTTAACAGCTGAATAATATTCCATGGTATACATATACCACAGCTTGTTAATCCATTCCTGGGTTGGTGGGTATTTAGGCTGTTTTAGACAGACTTTGAACTCTGGTGACCCCACCCACCATAGCCAGGCAAAAGGCCTTGACTGACAGTTTTAGTAGCATTATTCCTTTCCTTAGAAAAGCGTTTACCCTCATAGACCTTTCTGTGAACTACAGAAGTAATTAATGGTCACTGAGTAAAACTTAGAAAAAAATGTTTTCAAAGTTATAAGAAAATACAAATATCCCATAAACCCCATTATCCAGAGATAAACATTCTTAAAATATTGATGTATGTCTTGTGTTCATGTATGTGTGTATATTATCTACATTTAACAAAATTTGATGACACTATCTATATTGCTTTTTTCTCTTACTATATCAGTGATTTAAAAACTCACTTCTGTAAACATTTTTATGATTTTTTTAAATGACTACATGATTTCTTTCAATGGCTACATAAAATGGCCATTGGTGGTATACAATAATTTATATTTCACCCTATACTCTTATTGTAGATTGTTTACAAATTTTTACTTCTGTGAACAATTCTATGGCAATCATCCTTATACATAAAATTTTGTGAACTTATTTCTGATTTCATTAGCATAAATATTTTTTAAAAATATTGGCACATTGCTACATAATGGCAAACTTGTCTCAAGTAAAGCTGACCCACTTGTGTCCTCATCAGTACCTTTACTAAAAATGTTCTTTACCAACTTGAGATATGAAAAATTGTACCTCATTCTTTGAATTTGCATTTCATCGATTATTAGTAAGGCTGAATACTTTTTCTGTGTTTGTTGTATATTTTTTATGTTGTAGGTTTTCTTTCTCATTATCTTTTTGTTATATCCATCATTTTCTTTTTGCTTCAGAAAAAGCGCTTTCTAGATTGTTTACTATAAATACTTGCGGCTTGGTGTTATATATGGAGAGAGTGTGTGTGTGTGTGTAACATAGCTTTAGCTTTTATTCACTTTTCTGTTCCACTCAGTGGGGGAGTTTTCCTCTCCCTTGCCATCCTTTTCTAAGTTAACAAAGGAACAGAGAAAACAATGGGGAAGCCAGGTTGAAATCATGCCTGCACAGAGTACTTTGATTACTTTTAGTACCCTTTGGAGGAGAATGACGTCTTAATGTTACTTCTTTATATAATCCTTTGTTTTTCAGAATTCTTATGCTTATTAATATCTTATTTGTTCATCATGGCAGTCAAGAAAGAAGGCTCAGTTAGGGAGGTAAAATAGCTCTTATCTCATGTCAAACACAAGAAAATAAAGACTAAGAAATTACATGGCTTGCGCTAGATAATGTATATGTAGATCTGGGGACAAGGATCTTTTGACCCCCAGAATTTTTCATCTATGATAGTGTGGGGCGAAAAATCGGATTATCTCAATTTGTTTCAAAAACAAATTCCAACAATGCAATGCAGCTGAACTTCCTGGCTTTAAATATGTTGTAGAGTTCCTCTGTCACTGAGCTGGATACTACATGATTACCCCAAGTCCCAGTGAGCTTAGAAGTTAATATTTTGTTAGCTTTTCTTTGGTCTATGGAATGACTAAGTTTTGGACTATTTCTTGAGGGATGTGAGACTTATAAAACTGGAATTTCCTTTCACATGGAACATCTAGGCTTTTGTTTGTTAAATACTCAGCATTTGACAAATTGAGATTTCAGTCAGTCCCAAGGAAGTGGTGTTCACCAGAACAGGCATGGAATTCACAGTTCTCTAAGTGGAAACACATGCCAAACTTTGGGCACGAGAGGCTGGATTCTTGTAGGATGACACCAGTAGTGAAGCAGACACATTTACATGTCTCCGACTTGGGGATTTCTCCCTAAAAGGAAACATTTTAGAGCATCTCCTCTGTTCAGCCTTTGAAGGCCAAAAAAGAAATGTGTGTACTCTACACTATCTGAATTCTCTCTGTGGGTGAGTCAAAGTACCCAATGCCATTTAGCTTTTAGTGACCGTTTTCAGTAGGAGGTTGGTGGCATGCAATGGGCCTGGCAAAGGTGACCTCACCTGCATGACACCTGGGCAGAGGACCT
Source organism: Nycticebus coucang (assembly GCF_027406575.1). NCBI lineage: Eukaryota > Metazoa > Chordata > Mammalia > Primates > Lorisidae > Nycticebus > Nycticebus coucang. The sequence continues at coordinate 59,268,636 of NC_069796.1, read as the reverse complement.
CGGCCTAGTGCTCCAAATACCTGCCATGCTCTTCCAGAGGAGAGGCTGCCATCTGCCCTCTGTGGGGGCTGTGGGTCTTTCTTGATGATAGCACCAGAGAGGACAGTTAGAAGGTGAGCCAAGAGTGGATTTCAATCCCACATGTTTTCAACAGTCTCACTACAGCCTTGTCTTCCCGTCTCTCTCCTTCCTGAATTCTTCCCCTGCCCACCCCCAAAGTGTGAAGCTTGCTTAAATCAGCTGGAAAGGAGACAGCATATCCTTTTTGTTGCCCCTGTCTGCCCTCATTTCCTTTCCTTCCTGCTCCCTGCAGAGTCTGTGAATTCTCTGAAGGCAACCATCCTGTCTTTAGTGACTGGTATAGGTTTTAAAAATGAATTTTAATTACAGAATTAACATGTGAGCTCATTAACCTTTGAAAATATTAGAACATTATAGGCAAAGCTAAAGTTGGTTTTGATTCCTCCCCCTGTACCTCATCTCTATCTCCATCTCTCTTCAGAGGTCGCCAGCTTCATGTACTAGGTGTTTGTCATTCCACATATTTTTAGGACAAGTTTTACTTACATGGTTTTGTTCTGTGCATTTTGAAAAATGGCATCTTTCTGTGTGACTTTTAGCACAACTAGCTTTATCCACTCACTATATGTTTACAATCAATCCACACTGATGCACTGAGATCTAATTTTTCCTTGTCATTATTATGTATTAAGTAAATGCCAAATATTTACATATTCAGCATTTAGATGACAATGCTGCATTTTATTTAGTAAATGCTTTACTGATAAATGTTCAGGTTGTTTCCACTTTTTGCTTTAACAATGTTACAGTAAGCATCTTGTGTTCCTATGTTTCTTTAGCAAAAATATCCAGAATTGAACTGCTAGCTCACAAGGTGTGTGGAGAGATACCTGAGCAGAATTCTTTATACCGCGCAGGGGAATAGTAGATACTTACTCAAATGGGCTGACTTTATCTTTCTTGGCAGATTCGTGCCACAGATACAGAGTAAATACTTAGGCCTGAAAATCGGTAAATCTCATTCCAGACCTGCTCCTGCCACTAATCAGCTTTACAGTACTGGACACTCCCTTCCCCTGAGCCTCAGTTTCCCTACCTGTAAATCAGAGGGGTGCGTCAAATGCTCTAAAGTTCCTTTTGAGTAATGTCTTGGCTATTCGAGGTTTTTTTCTGGTTCCATATAAAACGAAGTAGTATTTTTTCCAGATCTTTAAAGTATAATGGTGGTGCTTTGATAGGGATTGCATTAAATATGTAAATTGCTTTAGGTAATATGGACATTTTAACAATGTTAATTCTTCCCAGCCATGAGCATGGTATGTTTTTCCATTTGTTAACATTTTCAGCTATTTCTTTTCTCACAGTTTCATAATTCTCTTTACAGAGCTCTTTCACCTCCTTTGTTAGGTAAATTCCCAAATATTTCATCTTCTTTGGCACAACTGTAAAGGGAATAGAGTCCTTGACTGCTTTTTCGGCTTGACTATCATTGTTATATATAAAAGCTACTGATTTGTGAGTATTGATTTTGTATCCTGAGATGCAACTATATTCCTTGATCACTTCTAAGAGTTTTGTAGTTGAGTCCCTGGGGTTTTCCAGGTATAAAATCGTATCATCTGCAAAGAGTGAAAGTTTGATCTCTTCTGACCCTTTTTGGATACCTTTGATCACCTTCTCTTGCCTGATTGCAATGGCTGAGACTTCCAGAGGTAGATGTATGGAACAGAATTGAGAACCAAGAGATGAACGTAGACACTTATTGTCATTTGATCTTTGATAAGCCCATCAAAAACATAAATTGGGAGAAAGATTCCCTATTTAACAAATGGTGCTGGGAGAATTGGCTGGCAACTTGTAGAAGACTGAAACTGGACCCACACCTTTCACCATTAACAAAAATTGACTCTTACTGGATAAAAGATTTAAACTTAAGACATGAAACTATAAAGATTCTTGAAGAGAGTGCAGGAGAAACACCCAAGGAAATTGGCCTTGCAGAATACTTTATGAGGAAGAACCCCGGGCAACTGAAGCAACACCAAAAGTACATTACTGGGATCTGATCAAACTAAAAAGCTTCTGCACAGGCAAGAATACAGTAAATAAAGCAAGCAGACAGCCCTCAGAATGAGAGAGGATATTTGCAGGTTATGCTTCTGACAAAGGATTGATAACCAAAATCCACAGAGAACTCAAACTTATTAGTAAGGAAAGAACAAGTAATCCCATTTCGTTGTGGGCAAGGGACTTGAACAGAAGCTTCTCTGAAGAAGACAAGCGTGTGACCTATGGACACATGAAAAAATGCTCATCATCTTTAATCATCAGAGAAATGCAAATCAAAACCATTTTGAGATATTATCTAACTCCAGTAAGAGTTAGATGATAACTCTTTGTTATGGCTCACATAACAAAATCCCAAAACTACAGATGTTGGCATGGATGTGGAGAAAAGGGAACACTTCTGCACTGCTGGTGGGAGTGCAAGCTAATATGTACCTTTTGGAAACAAGTATGGAGAATACTCAGGGATCTAAAAGTATACCTGCCATTTGATTCTGCAATTCCTCTACTAGGTGTATATCCAAAAGACCAAAAATCACTTTATAACAAAGATACTTGCACCAGATTGTTCATTGCTGCTCAATTCATAATAGCCAAGACACGGAAGAAGCCTAAGTGCCCATCAATTGATGAATGGATTAATAAATTGTGGTGTATGTATACCATGGAATATTATGCAGTTTTAAAAAAAGATGGAGACTTCATCTCTTTTACATTTACATGGATGGAGCTGGAACATATCCTACTTAGTAAAGTATCTCAAAAATAGAAGAAAAATATCCAATGTACTCAGTACTATTATGAAATCGATTTACAATCACTCTCATATGAAGAATAGATTACAACTATAGCCCAGGATGAAAGAGGGAGGGGGTATGGGAAGGGAGAGGTCAGATAAAGGGAGGGTGAGTGGTGGGATCACACCTATGGTGCATAATGCAAAGGTACATGTCGGATCTATTAAGTATATAGTATAAATGTCTTAACACAATAATTAAGTAAACGAGATGAGGTATATATCAACCAGTGTGATATAAGCGTTCCTAATTCTATATGAAATCAGCACATTGTGTCCCATTAATGCATTAATGTATACATGAAAAAAGATAAATAAAGTTCCTTTTGGTCCTCAAAGCCCATGACACAGGTTCATACCTGGGGGGTCCCCAGTCGCTCTATCAGAGGGACCAGGTGCAACGGGGCATACTTGGCTTCCAGGCGCTTCATCCGGACCTCCAAGCGCTCTCCCTCTGCAAAGGAGCAACAGAGCAGAAAGTGAGAGTCAGGGCACACTGGGTGACCAGGGAAGGATTAGCAATCAGAGGCCCTGATGAGGGAAATGTATTCCCAAATGTGGATGGAGCATGTAGAGCTGTTCTCCTTGAGTGTAGAAAGTGTGAGGAGGATTCCCCATAAGGAAACATTTTCTATGATCTCTATCCAACAATGGAATTATCTATTAATATTTTGGGAAGTGGTGAGTTCTCTATCACTCAAGGAATCCTTATTTTCTTTTTTAAGATTTGTATAGGGTGGCGCCTGTGGCTCAGTGAGTAGGGCGCCAGCCCCATATGCCGAGGGTGGCGGGTTCAAACCCAGCCCCGGCCAAACTGCAACCAAAAAATAGCCGGGCGTTGTGGCGGGCGCCTGTAGTCCCAGCTGCTCGGGAGGCTGAGGCAAGAGAATCGCGTAAGCCCAAGAGTTAAGAGGTTGCTGTGAGCCGTGTGACGCCACGGCACTCTACCCGAGGGCGGTACATTGAGATTCTGTCTCTACAAAAAAAAAAAAAAAAAGATTTGTATATAGAGCAAGGGGGTACAAATGCAGTTTTGTTACACGGATACAGTGTGAAGTGGTTCACTCAGGAAATTAAACCAATGTCAGATAGCAACATATTATGGATACTCGAGAAGGAGCCTGTTTTGGAGTGTCACAATTCTGTGACTACTGAATAGGTGTCCAAAGCTCTAACTTCTTCCTCGCTGACTGCAAATCTGAGTTGACTGGGATGAGGAAGTGAGTATAAGGCTAAAACGCACACTGGCTTTCAGCTGCTGTCAGGGGTTTCTTACCTTTGATGTAGACTCTAGGCAGGATGTTCTGGAATGGTGCAGCATGGAGCAAATCACAGACTTCCTCTTGAGACTGCAGAGGTGGAGGGAAAGGAAGAGAAAGCAATTTTCATTTTAAACCAGGAGAGATTTCCATTCCTAAAAACTTGAGCACTGGGGTTAGTTAGACCTGGATTCAAATCCTGGCTCCTCTACTTTCTAGCTGCTTGACCTTGGGTGAGTTAGCCTTTTTGACTCGTTATCTGCAAAATGAAGATGAGAACGATACCTATTTTAATGGGTTGTTGTGAGGATTATAGGACATATAGCCTCATAGCACAGTTCCAGACACACAATGAAAGCTCAATACTTTTTTTTTTTTTAAGAGACAGAATCTCACTTTGTCACCCTTGTTATACCAGAGTGCCGTGGCGTCACAGCTCACAGCAACCGCCAGCTCTTGGGTTTAGGCAATTCTCTTGCTTCAGCCTCCTGAGTAGCTGGGACTACTTTTTTTTTTTTTTTTTAAATAAGGAATTTGTTGAAGAATTAGAATGAATGACAGGAATCACACAGAGATGATGGGCCTCACAATCTGTGTTTGTCTGGTTGGCTGTAGGGTCTGTAGGCTTGAAGCAGACAGCTGGGCCCATCTTCTAATCCATTAATCCAGGATGACTCTGTACAGGTCCCACATCAGACATGGACTAAAGAGAGAGACCAGAACCCAAGCCAGATTAGTTTTGATAGTTGACTTGTTATGCACAACACAGTGATTGGAAGGAACAATTTGGTTAGGGCCAGGTAGAAAATGTGGTCTTTTGGGCTTACTGTCACGGGACCAGCTTGTGATCTCTGGATTCAAAAACAAAGGGGAAGAAAGGGGCCTGGAGAAGCCACTGAGGCTTGCTTTTTCTTCTTTAAATTGTGAGCATCTGGATTAGGTAAGATCCAGGCACTGGGATTCAAAGCATCTGAGAAAATCAGGATTCTGAGTGTCCCTGGTTTCCTCCACCCAAGGCACAGATGGAACACTGCCACCTGGAGAACCTGAGGGGCTGGATGCTCAACAGGGGAACCCCTAAATTCCTGGGATCCCCAAAAGGATCCCCAAGATCCTTTTTTCAAGATCCTTTCCTTTCTAGTCTGCATCCTGTTGACCCCACAGCCAACAGACTGAGACCCTGAAGCCCATCATCTCTGAGTAATTCCTCTGTTGTTCATTCTAATTCTTCAACTATGGGGAAGGAAGGAAGGAAGGAAGGAAGGAAGGAAGGGAGGGAGGGAGGGAGGAAGGGAGGGAGGGAGGGAGGGAGGGGAAGAAAAGGGACGGAGGGGAAGAAAAGGAAGGAAAGGAAGGAAAAGGAAAGGAAAGAAAGGAAAAAGAAAAAAAGGATTGAGCTTTCATTGTGTGTCTGGGACTGTGCTATGAGGTTATATGTCCTTTCCTTCCTTTTTAACTGCATATCAGTTTGAAATGAGGATACTAGAGGGAAACATGTTGGTCTGCCCCCTTCAAGAGGATCCTACCAGACCTAACTATAATTCTTAGTTTCTTAACCAGAAGCGGAAACTTCCCCCTTTATTAATTGACCTGTTTTACTCCCTACCAGTAAATCACACAATCTGATCTTTATTGCTATGTCTAAGCTTAAATCCTTTCATTCATCACATAACCCAAAATCCTGGCTTACTAATCCTTGAGGCTAATCTTTCACATTCACCTTGTGAACTAGATAGATGGATTTTTTAAAGATGAACCACCCTTGCATTCCTGAAATAAACCCCAGTTTATTATGTATTATCTTATTAATGTATTGCTCAGCTTTATTTGCTAATATTTTGTTGAGGATTTTTACTCTATACTCATGAAAGATATTGATTTATGTTTTCCTTTTGAATTTCTTTGTTTTGGTATTAGGATAATATTGGCTTCATAAGTTGAAATGAACCATATTCTTTTCTGTTTCTTTGGTGGGGGGGGGAATTGTATAGAATTGGTACTATTTCTTCCTTAAATGTGTGATAAAATTCACAAGTAAAACCATTTGCATCTGAATTTTTTTTAATTGGAAGTTCTGTAATAAAGAAGAATGCTATTTCTTTAAGATATGTGGGCTATTCAGCTAATTTTTTTTTTCTTGAGTAAGTTTTGAGGGTTTATGTCTTATAAGGTCCTAGCTCCTTTCATCTAAGTTTAATTTATGGACACAGAGTCATCTGTAGAACATATTTTTTGTTCTTTCTATGTTTGTGGGGGTCTATCGTGATATCCTTTTTGCATTCCTGGTCATTTGTACCTTCTTCTTCTTTTTTTTTTTTTTTAAGTCAATCTGGCTACAAGTTTATCCATTCTATTAACTTGTCTGCCTCCACACACACAAGAACCAGCTTTTAGTTTTCTTTATATTTCTCTATTGTTTTCCTGTTTTCAGTGTTACCGATTTCTACCAATTGTTATTTCTTTTCTTTTGCTTGCTTTGGGTTTAGTTTACTCTTCTTTTTCTAGTTTCTGAAGGTGGTAACCTAGAATACCGATTTGACATCCTCATTCCTTTCTAACAGACATTCAGGCATCCTCCTATAATTCCAGCAATCAAGAGCTCAGTTCTTTTAAAGGCAGCCCAATCCATTTTTTAACAATGCTAATGGTTAGAAAGTTTGGTTCTTAGGAATATCACTGAATGTATTTTTCTAGTCTACATCTTCTACCACCCTTCTCTCTTCTCTCCTTTTCTTCAGGAAATAGAGATGTCTATTCTTTCTGTTTCCTTCAGGAAATAGACATCTCTATTTCCTAGTCTTCACTTCTCTCCTCAGCAAACAGGAACACGTCCAGCCACACCATGCCATGGCAATGGTTCTGGCAACAATGTCCAGGGACTATTCCATCAACTGAGGTCAATGGATTCCTTTCAGCCCTCATCTTAAATGGTGTCTCCAAAGCAGTGATTTTCAACTAGTATGCTATGAGAGGATCTTAAGTATACTGTGAACATTTTTAAAGATCATTAATTTTCTTCAAAAGACGTTGAAAGCACAGTAAGTATATTCTTTTTTCACTCTTTTTTTTTTTTACATCAACATTATGTTAAGTGTGCCATGGAAGTTTAACTCTAAGTTCAAGTGTGCTGTGAGATAAAAAAAGTTGAAAAACATTGCTTTAAAATATTATGCACTGTCCTCAGCTGCTATAACAACGTGTCCTTTTGTTTCCACCATTTTGGTTTCTTTTCAGGTCTTTGCAGGTTTTCCTTCTGACCATTCCATAATGTGGGTTTTCTTCTTACTCTTGGTTTGTATCTCCTGCTCCCATGGCTAGAGATACCACTCATTACCTATGATTTATTAAATCTGTATTTCCATCTAGATTTTTCTCCAAAGCTGCAGAATGGGATGCCCAACTCCTTGCTGCATGTCCCCTCTTGGACAGTGCACAGCTCAGTATTTCTAAAGATGACCTTCTCCCCTTATCACCTGGGGTTTTTGGTCACAGAATGGCACAGTCACCTCCTTATCTGTCCACTAGAACTGGGGGTGCATCTTCTCTCTTCTTCACCTTCTAAGACCAATTAGTCTTTTGTCAGTTGATTCCCTTTGCCTCTTGATTCTTTGGACATTTTTCCATATTGACCGCCATGACGCTATGAGATCCTAGGGGCAGGGACAGTGTCTCTATTTTGCCACTTATCCCCAGTGCCTCACCTATAATAGTTTCTCAACAATTATTTATAAAATGAATATTTGTTACCCCATAAATGTTTCTCAGATGAGTAAATAAATGTATTTGTCCATGTGACTATCCTCCAAGTATAAGAATGCTGCTGTTACACCTACCTATCCATTCACCCAATGAGTATTTATTGAGACCAGGCACTGTTCTAGGCTTTACAGATATGATGTTGAACAAGTTAGATTAGCTCTTTGCTCTCCCAGAATTTACATTTTAGTTGATAGAGACAGATAAAAAGAAGTAAACAAGGTAGTGATAAAACATAATAGGTAATAAGGTAAAGAGTGAGTAGGAGTGGGGAAGGGGCTATTTCAGGTGGTTAGAAAAAAGTCTTTTTGAGGGGGTGACATTTGAAGAGAGAATGGAATGAAGTGAGGGAGCTAGATATGTAGATATGAGGTAAGGGAATTTCAGTGCAAAGGCCCTGGGGTAGGGAATAAACTGGAGTCTTATGATAACAAAAATTACAGTACACAGAGCAGGAGGCCCTAAAGGTCTGGGGCGACTAGATCTTGCTGGTCCCCATCATGGACGTGGTGCTATGTTTGGATTTGAAGTATAAGGAAGACCTATTGAAGTCGCTCTGAGGACAGAACTGGTTCAAACAGCCCCACTGTCAACTTTTCTTGTCTTCCTCTCTTCCAAGTATTTCAGCTACTTCTCAAAATGTTTTATTACTAGAAGGTTGCCCATTGTATGAACTATCAACTTTCTATTTTGTTGATATGGGTAAACTTGATCTTGGAAGCCACCTTATAAGATAAAGGGAGGGGAAGAAAGCTCCAGGTGGTCTACAACAAGAGCAATCCTGCTGCTTTATTCATTTTACATGGCTAGCTTCTATTTCAGCTTTCTTTTGAAGAGGCAGAAGTCCTTTGGGGGTACTTTCTACTGGCATGCTTCCTGGGTATTCTCGACTGTGAAATGTCATATATCAATGAAGGTTCAGAAGGGGAGAAAGATGTGATTTCCTAACAAAGGTGGGAGAACATTTGCCTGGAAGATACCAAGAGAATGAGCTACACAACCATTTGCATAATGAGGTGGCAACACACGGTACAACATCCCTTCTGGAAGGTATTTGTTTGGCATTCATTAGCTGAGATCATTGTGACTGATAAAAACATCCATTTTTGAGCATACTACAGCCTGTGTAAGGGATCCAAACAAGCTTCTACTGTGGGAGCCTCAACTAGCTACCAGGGACTCCCTCTTACCTAATCATTACCTTAAAGGATACACACACTAGGTCATCCACTCTGCCTAAGAACCCATCAAACCATGTCCTTCTGGAAAAGCTCTTTGGTCTGTGAAGTCACCAGCCTGCAGTGTTCCTCCCCACTCGCATGTGGCTGTCTGCTCTTTCCACAGCAGCTGTTGTACTTTCTCTGGGTTGTTCTATAATCCCTGTCTTTCCCCTCGCCTACCCCTTTTGCTTAGTAAATTCCCACTCTTCTTCCAGCATCGTACTTTCAAGAAACCCTTCCCTGACTCTCTCAATATCTCTCTGTCCATGTAAGGCCTGTTGTTAAATGTCCTTAAAAGTTAGCAGCTCTTTTCCTCTTCAGCATTTGCTCTTAATCTATACACGTGACTATCTGATTAATACCTACCTCCTCCCACTGCAGTTTAATCTCCATTAAGGTAGGAACAATGTCTATTTTTGAACATACTTATTCCCAATAGTAAGCACAGTGCCTGGTATACATTAAAATGCCCAATAACCACAAAGAATAAAAGTTGAAAATCTTGGCACATAAAGGAATTGAGACTTAGAAATTCTCCTATTTGGGGCCTAGACTCTTCTTATTAATAAGGGAGGCATTTTCTCTTCAATTGTACTGATTACTCTGTATGAATGATGTGAAGTATTTTTAAGAAATGCTGTATGTAGTAGAATTTCAGGTATTTTAAATTTCTAATCTGTTCTCCCTTCCATCCTGTTTTTTTTTTTACTTACGTATGTATACTAAGTTTTCTATGTTAAACATCATTACTTCAAACGATTAATTTGAAAGAAGAAAAATAGAAAGGAACTACCTTTTAGCTTTATAATAAAGAGCATTTGCGAATCTTGCTGCTGGAATCAGAGGGAGGGAGATGAAATCCTGGTGTGCCACTCGGTCCAGCAAGAAAAAGTGTTTGTGTACACTTCATGCCAATAGTAGATGTTTTTGTTTGTTTTGATTTAGGCTACACTTAAGGACAAATCACAGATGCAGAACATCATGAAAATACAAAAAACATGATTGTGATGACACAAAAGTAAAGTATAGCTTTAGGAGGTGGAAGTGCCATGAGTGGTAGTTTCTTTGGTCTTTTGGTATTTATTTCACGGAAAGAAGTTAAGCTACTAAATCACATTAGCAAAAGAAGCAGTGGAGGTGTAAGATTATTAACTATGAAGGAAAACAACAGAAGCAATAAGGAATATAATCAAACATTGAGAGGAAGAGGGGGAGGGATATAAATGAACTAAAATTTCATTTTTCCAACCAGGGTGTCAATAAGCATTGTGTAGGGTTTCTAATTAAAAAACAGAGGTTATATTCATGTTATTAGGTACTATGGAGAGAGCAACCAGAAGAAGCAGAACAGAAATGATTGAGCTCAGCTGCCCTGGGGACTGGGATGCAGGTGGGGAGAAGAGCAGCAGTGTCATGCTAAGAATGATGCTTTTCATCATCAACTCGTCTGTTTGATTTATTCTCCTGTGCAGTTAAGAACGATATAAATGGAACAATAGGAAGAAGCTGAATTGAGGTTTCTAAGGGTCCTTCCCTAGAACAAAGAGTCTGTATTTACTTTGCTCTTTTGGGAAGGAGAGGCAATGGGCATTACTGAGTACTAGCTACTTGCCAGGAGTTTCATACCTGTTTTCTACTTTATGCTTCAGAATGTCCCTGTGAGGTAAGTCTTACTGTCCCCCCATCCTGGGGATGGGGAATATCGAGCTTCTCATGAGATGCAGCTTCCTAACCAGTCCACATCATACTAAGTAAGCAGTGAGGCTGAGAGTTAGGCCCAGGTCCATCTCACTTCGACACCCATTGTTTTTCCATGGCAGTCCCTGTAGCCAAAGCCTTGGGAAGCTTGAAAAAAATTCCCCTCGTTATATATACATATTAAGAAAAAATGCAAAATTATCAAGACTAGAAACAGGAGAAAATCACTTAAAATCTTACCACTTGAGAAACTTTTTAACCTCACTCATATCTGATAGGATCATATACATCATTTGTTGATTTCCTGGGTTTTCATCATAGCAACTAATGTTCTTTAAGAAAACTGACAAGTATATGTAGTTTGAAGAAGAAAAGGAGTCATGAACCAACCTCCAACCAAAGAAATAGAAAATTACTGATACTTCTATCCCAAACTTCCAGCAGTAGCCTCTATCCTGAATTTCTGTGAACTATTTCTTTGCTGGTAACTAATTTTTATAGATCTGCTGGTGTGATTCAAAAGTATATAACTGAACTACTGATCATATGGTCAGTTTATACCCACAAAGTCCTTCTTCCCTTAACCCTCCCCCCAAACAAAGTTCTCCACTCAATCTTATCCATCCCATAAATTCAATTTTTACCTTCTAGGAGTCTTCCAACCCCTTCTAGTACCAGTGCTTTTTCTTTTCCAGAACTGATCAGAGTCCTTATTTATTCAAGGCCCCCACTAAACTGACTGCAGGCGGAGCAGTCTAGCCCCAGGCTAGGGTCCTGAAGTCTGAGCATCTAAGGGAGAACCAGGGCAGCTGGATAGTGGGGTACATCTCATGCAAGGACAAAGAAAGTCTTTGTGGAGGAAACACCACGATGAGGACCTGCACTTTATCTGATATGAGAGGGCCATTGAGAAGAACAGAGAATATGAGTATAATAGGATCTAGAGATCAGACAAGGAGGTACCAAATTCTAAACACATTCACTCTGACTAGGATAGAGTTGAGCGGAGATTAAGTCATGTATCCATTCATATAACAAATAGCAGGCACCTATTATATACAAGACTATCCACAAGGTGCTGGAGATACAACACGGCAGACTTAGTGCATGGTCTTTACCAAGACAAGGAGAAAAACAGGTAAATGGGCAATTCTTTCCATAAAAAGGTTTTTTTAGTTCATCATTGAATCCTAAAAGGTCAGTTCTAATGAGTTTACTCCATTTGAGGTGTGTTTGGGGTCTGTGGGGATACAAAAATGGGCAACCAATCCAGACGTTTGGGGAGGATGACAGGAAGAGCTGAACTGGGGTACCTGTTGAACAGGTGAGGAGGAATAGCACCTGCAAAGGCCTCGGATCAGCAGAGACCATGGAGGGGCAAGTCTGAGAGCTGAGACCGACTGAAGCTTTCAGAGGTAGGAAGAAGTGATATGGCGTGGGGAAAAAGGGATAAGCAGGGGTAGATGGCTTAGAGCAGTGGTTCTCAATCTGTGGGTCATGACCCACAGGAACTGTATTAAAGGGCCGCGGCATTAGGAAGGTTGAGAACCACTGGCTTAGAGTCTTGTAAGCCTCATAGGTGTATGGGCACTATACTGATTGTTTTAGTCAGGGAAACAGCATGATCAGATCTCTAGTTTCACTTTCTGGCTGCAAGGGAAAGAGAGGGTTAGGGCGAAGGTGAAAAGGGTGATGGAATAGTCCAGGTATGAGAGAGCAGGGCCTGAAGTAGTGGAGAGGATTCTGACACCATACTTAGGCACAGTGGGATCAATCACTAATGTTCACCTGGGACTAGATGGGGGATGGTGGAACTCAAGCTGCAAATTTGCTGTCCTTGATTTCCAAGAACCATCATCAACAAGAATAATAATATTCTAGTTACATCACTTGTGTTATTTGATTTGCCATTTGTCATCATCCTCTGGGAATATACCAAATACTTAATTCAGCCTCCAGGTAAAGACTGTGGAAAATGACTAACTTAACAGATATGTTTTTATTTTAAAATTATTTATTTTTTGAGACAGGGTCTCACTCTGTTCCCCAAGCTACAGTGTAGTAGCACCAATAACAGCTCAGTGTAACCTCAAACTCCTGAGCTCAAGAGATCCTCCCATCTCAGCTTCCCAACTAGCTAGAATTATAGGTATGCACCACCATGCCCAGCTAATTTTTAATTTTTTGTAGAGATAGGGTCTCACTATGTTGCCCAGGCTGGTGTCAAACTCTTGGCCTCAAGCAATCTTCCCACGTTGGCCTACCAAAGGGCTGGGATTATAGGCATGAGCCACTGCACCTAGTACAAATATATTTTTTAAAGTGCTACTCTAGCCCCTTTTCTTTTTGTTAGCTAAATCTGTATGTACATTCTTGAAAAAAATTTGAAAATGCAGATATACTTTCTTTTGTAGACAGAGCCTTACTTTGTCACCCTGATAGAGTGCTATAGTGTCGTAGCTGACAGCAACCTCAGTCTTTTGGGCTCAAGCAATCCTCTTGCCTCGGCCTCCTGAGTAGCTGGGGCTACAGGCACCTGCCACAACACCCCGTTAGTTTTTTCTATTTTTAGTAGAGACAGGGTCTCGCTCTTGCTCAGGCTGGTCTCAAACTCCTAAGCTCAAGCAATTCACCCACCTCAGCTACCCAGAGTGCTAGGATCACAGATGTGAACCACTGTGCTCAGCCAGATACACTTTTTAAAAAGAAGAAAAAATGTATAATTCTACCACCCAGGTGTCATCACTGATACAGCCTTTCAGGGTTTATTCTGCCAGACTGTTCTATGCAACATTTAAGTATAATTTTTTTTAAAGAATGGGATATAACATACGGACCATTCTATAATGTATTTTTATCACTTAGCACATACTATCAACATCTTATCATGTACAGAGTAGAGCTTCTATTTTCATGTTTTCTCTTTGACTTTTTGCCTGATTTTAGTTTCCCTACACTCTTCCTAAATGACCATCCCACTCACTCCTTAAAATTACAATAGAACCTCTATAGTTAACCACTTCCCTACACTGATCACCTTTTTAGTTGACCTGATTTTCATAGACCAGACACAGACCATATGCAGGTATCAGTACAGTAGACAGTAGGCCTAGTTCCTTATGTTGACCACCTCTGTATGTTGACCAGTTTGTCATAGTTCCTTGGGTGGTCAACTTACAAATGTTCCACTGTATTTGATAAATGAATACCTGCTAAAGTACTGGCTCTCACAGCATTCCCTTCCTCCCCACCTGTCTCAGCAGCCTTTGCATTTTCGTGGGGCCTTTTAAAGATCAGATAATGCTTCAAACCAACGGAGTGAGTCTCTGGCGAGAGGGGAAGGAGGAATTCAGTGTTCTAAACATTCCCTTATATGGATGCACATGTTGTGTGTTTCCTGCATACTGATGTTAAGCTCCAAAGATACAGGGCCTGTGGAGCAGGCAAGAAATTGGTCTTCTCACACCCACTGCAGCCCTCGTTGGCAAAGAAAGTATAAGCTGCAGCTTCCAGCATCTGTGTAGGACTCCAGATGCATCTGGAGATAGACCGCATCTGTCCCTGCTGCAATGGGCCGCACTTCCAGCAGCTCCCTTGTAGCCCTGGCTGAATAAATCAGTAACTTAATCTTACCTGATTGTGTGTGTGTGATTTCCCCACCAATCTATGCAAGGGGATAGTAGAATTATTATCCTGGATCAGAATCATATCTGGTCAACTGGGAAACATCTATCATCAAGAAACGGCAGCCTAGAAAGTGACTTCCTATTCCCCCCAGTGTGTGCCAATGTCTTCCAAGGTTACCATTTCTCAGAGCAGGAACTGGGGGTACAAGCACAGGGTATTCAGTAATGGTGAGCCACATGGTGAGAAAGTTCTTTCCTTTTCAGTTTCCTCATCCATCTTTCTGACAGCCTTAAAAAGAAAGTCTCCATTTGGAACCGGCACATGGTAACACCTCTCTAAAGTTGTTAGTCTTGTTTGTATCAGAGAGAGGGAGCAGTAGGCCTCAGGTTCAGAGGTCTGGGCAGGCAGCAACTGGAATTGTATTACTTTGCTTTATTCTCATTGAATTTATTATTCTAGTTGCATCCTAATGACGCCAACAGTGATTTTTTTAATGAAAGTGATAGTTTCCTCTTAAAATAAGTTTCAGTTGAAAGTTGATTTACATTAAAAGATTATGTAAACAATAGAACCAGTGCTCTGTAGTTACAGCACAAATTGTGACAACAAAGCACCAAAGCCAAGGCTTTTGCAACTCTAGTCTGAGAAGTTTGCTTCTAGATCAAGGACTCTCTGCTCTTGCTGCACATAGAATTAAGTGCAGAGCTTTTAAAACACCTGTGCCCATTCCCAAAGCTTCTGTTTTCCCTGGAGTGGGATGGGGCTCAGAAATCAAGATTTGGGGGTGGGAGGAGCTTTCCAAATGACTTTCGTGAGAAGCCACAGTTGAGACCCCTGCACTACCCTGAGTGGCCTCCCTGGTGTTTGGAGAAGTTCACTGTATACTACTACTCAGGAGAGCAAACTGCATCCTGACCTCCAAGGCCTCGGCTCCCAGGCACTCTGTCCATTAGGGTCTCCTCATAGCAAGGTCATCAAAACAGAATTGCACAACCAAGGCTCTGGTTTTTGGCAGTTACTGGCAAGACTAATACAATAAGTAAGGGCTGGGCTGGCTTTGATGAAGGTGCCAGATTGCCTGTCTCAGATGGAGTTGGTGGTATCTCGAGGATTTTCTGGGATAAGCAGCTACAGCTCTGTTGATCAACTAGGACTGAGCTGAAGTGTGCTGTCCCTTATTCATAGTTGCTGAGCCCCGTGTCAGGTGCTGATGACAAAATAACGATCCTCACCTGGGAAACATTTCCTATTACCCTCCTGTTTCTATAGATCCATTCTCCTGTTTTGCACTCCATTGTTGTATACAGAGGCTGCTGTTCTCCTAACTCCTTTGACAACAAACTTTCTCACTGTGTGGCTATTATTGAATACCCTGTCCTTGTACTCCCAGTTCCTGCTCTGAGAAATGCTAAGCTTGAAAGACATTGTCATACACTTGGGAGGAAACAGAAAGTCACTTTCTAGGCCAGTTTCTTGGTGACAGAACTTTCCCTGTTGACCAGACATGATTCTGATCCAGGATAATACTTTTATAATCCCCTTGATAGTCAGAGGAGGAAGCACAGACTGGTGGGAAAGCCGACCCCCCACACACACAGACAGGTAAAATTCTAAGCCAACACCTCAACTGACATATATTTTATCAACTCTTTAGGCTGTCATTGTCAAATGGTGTGTACATAAACAATAAAGTTTAATTTCTTTCTTTTTGTAGTAAATAAAGAGTTAAAAGCTCTGCTATCACTTTGCCTAGCTCCAGAGGGCAAGCCCCCCATGCTGACTTGAGCAATGATCTCAGGGGTGGGGTGCATGGCCAGACCTCAGAGCCCAGCTTTCATGTCTCCAGAATCAGTGACTCCTCTCCAACCATTTTTGCCGGGTCCTGACGCGATGACTCTAGCATGTTTAGTTTTTAAGATTAGGCTACGTCTTAAACTAGTAATTATAATTACAATCTGTAAAGTCATGCGAAGAATGGATGTTATTCAGAGTCAAGATGCCTCCATTCCACAGATTGTGGCTCATTTGCAATCAAGAACACAATCTGTCTCTGGGTCTGAGATGGAAGAGACACTTGCACAGAAAGGCTGAGGGGTACTGCTTGTGGATGCTCGCTTCATGGGCAGCTGGAGGAGTCTCTCCTCAGAGCGATGGCAAAATAATCCCAGACCAAGGATAGGTGGGAATGTGGAGTGAGGGTCTGAGAAGGGTGATGGAGAGTCGGCTTTGGCTTTTTACTTTCTGTGCATCTGGACTGTGTTCATTTAAGATTGCAAGTATTTCCTTTTATGGAAAAAAGGAATAAAAATGTTTATTGCAATAAATTCAAGCAGTAATTTACAGTGTAAAGTAAAAAGTGAAAGGCTCCTCTCCCCTGCCCCTACCTCCCTCTCACCCTGCAGAGGCAACCACTCTTCTCAGCTTGATATTACCTTTATAAAACTAATAGATGAGGAAAATTAATATTAACATGCTGAGACCAAACATCTGGAAGAATATCCTCTGGAATGTGAACTGTCGTTATCTCAGTATGACAATGTAGTTTTTGTTCTCTTCTTTTTGCTTCTCTGGGTTTTCTATCAATGAATTCATTTCAATTGTGGAATAAGAAAAACAGAATTAGATGGGGGCTATAAAGAGGAAGTGGGAACAGAGGGTCAGTTGAGGGGCTAGAACTATTAAAAGGCAACAAATAAAAACAGTCTGTGGAGCTCAGCTGAGCATCTCTGTGCACCTTAGTATGCTAACTTAAGACTCTCTGGACTTGAATCACATCTGGTTCTCGTCCCAACTCCTGCACTAGCAGTAACCCTGGGAAAAATCTGCTCTCCTGAGGCCTCAGCCTTTCCATTTACAAAATGTGGGGTTGTATCAGATCAGTGGTTCTCAACAGAGGGAGGGTTTTGTCCTCCAAAGGCAAAGCACACACCATCGGGAGACATTTTCGGTTGTTACACTAGAGACACTAGGTGTTACACTAGATAGTCCAGAAACGCTGTTCAACATCCCACAAGGCACAGGACAACTCCCCACAAGAGTTTTATCTGGCCCCAAATGTCAGTGGTGCCGAGGTTGGCAAACTGGCCCTAGATGATCTCGGAGGGCTTTCCCAATCTGACTAGCATTTTACTCTAGGGGTCCTCAAACTACGGTTCAAGGGCCACATGAGGCGGTGTGATTTTATTTGTTCCTGTTTTTTTTTTACTTCAAAATAAGATATGTGCAGTGTGCATAGGAATTTGTTCATAGTTTTTTTTTTTTTTAAACTATAATCCAGCCCTCCAATGGTCTGAGGGACAGTGAACTGGCCCCCTGTTTAAAAAGTTTGAGGACCCCTAGTTACAGACTCTCCTCACCTCCTGTGGGGCAGTAATGCTCTCAAATGATGGGATTGTTGCTGTGGCCCACTCCACTATAAGGAGGGAAGAAGAAAAGAAAAAATAAACAACAGGGACAAAGAGAGGCAGAGAACACTCTGCAGTCTGGCAGGGAGGCCCTGCGGTTAAAAGGCAGACAGAGCAGCCGTCTCCTTGGCAGGATTCAGGGCCTCCCTTGCTCACACGTACCACTAGGGTCCTCTCCTGGTGTGTGCTGGCATAACAAATAATGGCCTGATGTCGAGAAAACCATACAAAATTTGTACATTAACTTGGTGGTTCCTATTTTCCTAATGACCATCTTATGATTTCTCAGGGTAGCAGACATTAGAGGAAACACTAGATATTAATAAAAGACTCTCCTTCCAAAACAAGAGACACACACTTACATAGATATTTAACAAATGCCGATTCACTTCAGATTAGATGCAACAAATATTTATTAAAAGCCTGCTCTAACCAGACCATTTACAGACACTTGATCAATAACAGACATAGTGCTACTAGATCAGGGGAAGGAGGTCTTTTCAGTAAGAAGCGCTGGGATAATTTGGGGAAAAAAATGAGTTTGGACTTCTACTCCCCATTAAATAAACACAAACTTCATTTCCAAGGGAGTAATAGACTTACAGGTCTGTTTAGCCTCGAAAGCCTAAACTCTACTACAACTTTCATAACATATCTTATGACTACAAAGTAGAATTTCTAAATAAGTCCAAGAACACCAATCATAATAGAAAAAATGATAACTACATTAAATCTTAAGAACTACTGCTCACCAAAAGATAAGCTACAGTAACACATTTATAATATATGTATCCATGATATGTAAAGCCTAAAATCATCAAGAAAAATATAATTTTAAAAAGAGGCAAAAATGTTAACCATACTTCACAAAAGAGGTTGTTCAAATGACCAATAACATATGGAAAGGGGCTCAGCATCGTTAATCATTAGGGAAATCAAAACCATAATCCACCAGAATTGCTGTTGATCATAAGATGGAGAAATTCAACTGTTATGAGGATGTGAAAAACTTAAAACTCTCACGCATTGCTGAATAAGAGTATACGTTGGTACAAATAATTTGTGAAAAATGTTCACAAAACTATTGAAGCTAAACTACTAGGTTTAGCTTTCTAAGTAAACTATTTTTACCTCATAAAATTGAGAGATGTACACCACAAGACATGGACAAGAGTACTCATGGCATTTTTATTCGTAATGGTATAAAACTAAGAACCACCCAAATGTCCACTCACAGTAAGATGGATGATTCAATTAATCTATTCATGCAATGAGAATACTATGAAATAGCAAAGAATGCATCATCCAAAACACAGATGAATCTCATAGACACAATATTGGATGACAGAGTTCAGATGGGAAAGGGAAAACCTACTGGATAAATCTATTTATATGAAGTTCAAGGGCAAGCAAAACTAATCCCTGGGAATAGAAGTCAGGGCCATGGTTCCATTTGGAGGACTGATGGGAAGAGGCAGGAAAGACCCACCTATGATACTGCGCATGTTCTATACCTAGACCTAGGTGGGAGTTACCTGGGCATGTACTTTCATCAGGCCATACACTTGGGATTTATGCATTTGACTACCAGTATATTTTAACTAAAACCACCATTCTAAAAAAAACAAAAACAAAAACCAGAAAAATGACCACACAAGCACATGGGTTTCTGTACTAATTTGGATCCCTGAATTTTGAGAAACATTCAGAAGCAGTCAACTTAGTGAAGTATACTTTTGTCTTCTACTTATACATTAATGATATATTAACAATACCTCTGTTAAAAGAAAAGGACAAGCCACAGAATGAGAGAAGGGATTTACAGCACATGTACCAATATGGAATCTACAACCAAAGAGAATTCTGCACATCTATCAGAAAAAGAGACAAAAAATGAAAAAGAGAGAAATAGGCAAAAAAGACTTCTCCTTTGTGCTTTTCAATATCCTGCTGGTTTTTCTAAAACTAGCATATACTACTTCTATTTTTAATTTATAGATCGATAACAATATTTTCCTTGTAAAAAAATGAAGACATTCCAGATAAGGCCAAATCCCCTGTTGACCTCTCACCCTAGTTTCCTGTCTAATACCTAGAGAAAATGACTGTTTATTACTTGGTATACTTTTTTTCTAGATTTTTTTCCAATGCAGTGTTATTTTGTGGGTTTTATTTTTTATTTGTTTACATGCATGGCATCATGATGTATGTCTTGTCCTAGAAGTTGCTTTTTTATTGCTCAATTATTATGTCTTTCACCACTTTTTATGTTCATGTGTGTGAAGCTACTTTATCACTGTATTCTTTTTAACTGCTTCAGAGACTTCCGTAAGAATGAATGTTCCATGGTTTATATAGCCCTTTCTCTACTGGATAGCCATTAGGCATCTTTCTTTCCTTTATTTTTTTGCCATTAGTTTTCCTCTTTCAGTAAGAACAATTGGTATGTCACACTTAAATACTAATTATTTAATTTCAGCTTCTTCAACAAAAAGTCTCCAGAAAGTTTATGACTCATTTTAATCTCAGAAAGCAGGGCCTAATCCCGGAGAACTCCCTGGTTGTCTGAGTAGACAGCCAAGTGCACCCTTTGTCCAGCCCGGATCCCTGCTCTGTTCCCTCCTCCCCCACCCACCCTGCAAAGACTGGGGTCAGTCTTGGCAGCCTACGCCTCAGTTCTTCCACCTCTGCAGCCACGCTGTGCTATGCTGCTGACCTCAGGAGAGCTGCTCTCCTCTCTAGTTCTCCATCTCCTCATGTATGAACAGAGGGGACTGGAGCATATGTGCTCTAGGGCTGTGGTCCCCCACCTCCGGGCTGTGGACCAGTACTGTTCATTAGGAGGTGAGTGGCAGGCAGGTGGGTGAAGCTTATCTGTATCTACAGCCGCCCCTCACTGCTGGCATCACCGCGTGAGCCCCTGCCTCCTGTTAGATAAGTGGCATTAAATTCTCATAGGAGCACTAACCCTACTATAAATGGCACATGTGAGGGATCTAGGTTGTGTGCTCCTATGAGAATCTAATCCCCGATGATCTGAGGCGGAGATGTGATGCACTTGAATCATCTCTAAACGATCCCCCCAACTCTCCATCCTACCCTGTGCAAAAACTATCTTCCATGAAACAAGTCCCTGGTGCCAAAAAGGTTGGGGACCGCTGTTCAAGGGGATCTCTCTCAGCTCTGAGGGGCTTTGATCCTGAGTGACGTGTAGTTTGTAATTTTCAGTGGTAAATGTAAGTGGCCAATCATACTGGGTGCCTGAGAAAAGTTTTTCCCTTCCATGCAGCCCTCACCAACAGCCTGCCTCCTGGAGTCTGCACAGCAGGTGCAGAACTGATGCTCTGAGTCCCAGCTCCTCATGAAAGATACTCAGGAGCTGACGCTTCAGGGACCTGCCCCCACACCTCCACTGTCTCCGGGGCCATGAGCAGTTGTTCCCACTTATCCCTGTGACTTCTGAAGCCTAAGTTGCTATAGCAACCCAGGCCAATTGAACCATGTTAAAAACCTGCTATCATAAAAGGGAACAATTAGCTGTCTTGAGAGTCCATTTAAAGGGGTAACAGAGACACAATTATTCTTTACAGAGGAAGAGCTAACAGTCCCCATTTCAGAGCCCCTCGGGCAGCTGGTCCAAGTTCCTCGTTTGAGAGATGAGGACACTGAGGGATGGAATGAAGTGGCTCACCCCAGGTCGCAGAGACAATCAGACGGCTGTGATGCTCCTTCGCTTATTGCTGCCTTCTCATCCCTCCACCGTCATTCCATCTCCTGACTTTCTCTTCCCCTATGTTCTGCGCATACCTGATGCCTCCAAAGATCGTCCCTTGACTGCACAGAGCCTCATCCTCCACTCACTGACCTGTGGGTTCTTCTCTCCACAGCCCATAGTCACAGACCCCTGGCCCTCCCGTACCCTGCTGCCCGGCCACCTCCCACCACACCTCCAGCCTGTCCTCCCCTTCCCTTCACACCAGCTCACTCTGGGGTCCCTTCTGTTCCTTAAAGACCTCAAGTGCTGTCCTTTCCTGAAATAGCACATCCCTCCCTGACGTTTCACGCTCCCTCCATCCCATTACCCCGTTTCTTCCTTCACGGCTCATATACCAATCAGAGTTGGTTGTGTGAAATGTCACTGGCCTCCCTCGCCAGAACAAAAAGGTGACACTTTGTCTCTTTTGTTTGCAGCCATTTATGGACAGCCTAGAACTGCACCTGGTGACAAGCAGGCTGTCCGTACCTGCCATGGAGCGAGCGTAGGGATGAGTGAACAGGTGCTAAGAGGGACTCCTACTGCGTCCCAAGTCAGGCATCCCAAGAGGGACACCCTCTCTGCTCCAGGTGGGACCAGGCCCGCTGGGGCACCACATGTGGCGAACAGAGACACACAGAGTGTGTCGGGGAAGAAGCCGGCAGGGCTGGCAAAGGCAGGCAAACGCTCACACAGTACAGTGGCTGGCTCTGTGAGGACCTGAGGTGTGGAAACACGAGGGTGGGGGGTGTGCTCTGGTTCCCCGTAACGATGACAGATTGCTTAGTTCTCAGCGTGTGCTCCACATGCACTCTCGCTCTTCAAACTACCCTGTGAGAAAAATTATCGTCTCCCATCATAAAAAATGTGAAGATAACACAGATTGCTATTCCCTTGGCCTGGAACAGCTTCACCAGGAAAATCCCTGCTCATTCCCCATGCTGCCTCCTCAGGGAAATCCTTCCTCAGCCCCACGGCCATGTCAGGTTCTCTGTCTTACGTTCTCGGGACCCTGCACTCATCTGTCATGGCTCCAGCTGTAATGGTAACATGTCATTTCTGCGTAAACATGGACAGGACAGGAGGCAGGGTCTGGCTATTGCCATGCACTCCAGCACACAGCCTGGCCCATGGTAGCAAAAGAGTAGCTATTTGTTTAATAAGTGTGTGGAGAGTTTAGACCGAGATGGCTATGCCAAGGTCTAAGTGCAGCTGGTGATGGGGGAGCCAGGACTCGAATCCAGGTCTGACTGGGCCAGTGCCCCTTCCAGGGTTCTCACAGATGGGAGAAGCAGCATGTGAGCCACACTGGGAGGGCCCAGATCACTGCTGCAGGGCCTCCTGGGCAGGGGCCTCTGCAGCTGGTTGAGTGAGAGGTTCCCTTCCAATCTGGAGACAACCTGACTCCTCTGGGCTCCAGAGGACTTACCAGAGCTTGTTCTATTAGGAGGCAAAACAGGATGGCATTGCCCACTTCCCTCAGGCTCTGGAACACGTCTGTTTTGAGCTCTGCATACTCAATGATGTCCTTCAGCTGGTGGTGGAAGAACTCCAGGATCCCTGAGAGATAAAGGGGGCCACTCAGCAAGGAGTCAACGCTGTTCAGCTTTGTTTATGGGAAATGCTAAAGGCACAGCTCTGGGGCCTCTAAGAGCCAAGCCATGCGTCCCTCTATATGCTGGCCCAGCGGAGAGATTTCTTTCAGGGCTCAGTACTGGAAAAAAGCATAGGAAGCCGACTGAAATCTTTAAAAAAAAAAAAAAAAACACAAATGGACCAGCCCTGGGCCTGTCTTCTGTGTTCTAAAAAATTGCCTAAATTTCTAATAGTGATAGGAAGTAACAGTGTCCATAAAGTGTGTGTGCAAATTAAAGCAACTATTTTAAATTGCACGCGATCTTTATATTGTGTTAAGCACTTTGTCAGTAATATCTCATTTAATACTCATAACAGGAGCAAGAATGTGCCACTATTACCCCTATTTTCAGATGTGGCTCAGAGAGAGTAAGTGGCCTGCCCAGAGTCACACAGCTAGGAAGTAGGGTAGCTAGAACTCAATACCAGAGCTTTGGCCCCATCCCTTTCTTATTCTGAAACATACTGACCTGGCACCTGACATCTTGGTTTTTGCACAAAAACACCTGGGGTCAAGCTCATGGTCTCCATCTTTCCCTGTTCCCTGGGCCCCATTTTTGTCCTTTCACTATTAGGAAGGAAAAAATTATTTCTCTGCCCAGAGGTCAAATACCAAAGATGCCTATTTCCTGGCTCACGTCAGATATCACTTAGCACCACTGCCTGGGGCCCCAGCCTCTTACAAATGAGCAAATGGAAGGACGTCTCCTGGAGCTTCTGAGCTAATGATGACAGCTTCATTATTTAAGCACTTTCACGTGTGCTGTGCCCACCCAGTTGCCCAGCAGGCCTGAGGGGCAGACCCAGCAGGCATCATTTACCTCCCCTGCTGGAAGATGACACCATCACTCAGGGGGATAAGGTCGTGGCCACCAGCATGCTAGAGAAGCAAACACTCCACGTTGAATGGTGAGCGCCTCCTCCCACCATGACATGGGTTTGGATTATTTTCCTGTTACCAACCTGGGGAGCCATACTCGTGCCGGGGCAGGCGGCATATCTTGGGCATGACCTCTATCAGTGTTTTCACATACTGGAGAATGGTTCCTTGTAGCTGACAAAAGAAAACAGGTGAGTGAGATCGTCCACTGCTTGCATTAATGCATCTCAGGGTTAAATGCTGGGCTACTGGATCCTGGGTGGGGTGGTTCTGCTGAGACCTGTGTGTAAGGCAGTGTTCCCTGGGAAGAGGGAGCAGCTTGTTGCCTAAAGGTGGGGGAGAGCCCCTCTGTCCTTTATAAGGAAAAATGGGCCTTCACAAGACAGAAAAGAGAAAGGAGCTCTCTCTTGGGTTTACAGATTTCAAGGAAGGCACATTTCTAGGTGTGTGGTCCTTTCTGGGGTTAAGGATGGTTACACAATATCCAGACTAAGAGTTAAAATGAAATGGGGCCAGGGAGCTGTGGAGATTGAGAGGCATTATCTAATTTAAGCCTGGAAAAAAACAGCACATTTCATACATTCTGTGTCCAAGGCAGACATCTTTAATCAATTACCACATTTTCCTGTTTTACTCTGAATTTAGCTTAACAACTCATGGCTCCTCATAGCTGTTGCCAAATAATCTGAGTTAGCAGGTGAATCCTGTTTGCTATTCCTGAGCTGGTTATATTTTATTTTTTTCTCTTTTATCCTCCAAGATTTTTAGGAAAATCTCAGTTAAATGTTTTGGCCTTACTTCAGTAGTGTTGCAGGGAACTGAATGAAGACTCAGGTGGCCACACTTGGGACAGATTCAGAATGGCGGTAAAGGGGTACAGAATTCTCTTGAAGCCAGTGCAATATTTGGAGAGTTTTGGCAAGAAATCTCAAAGGGAAGAAGTGTGGTGACTGATTAGAGATGCCTGCCATGGGCATGGAGTTGATAATTTCAGCAGGTATATCTTGGATTTGTTGTGCTCTGATAATGCAGCACAGCCAGGACGAGGAGCAGTCATTAGCAGGCTCTGAAGATCAAAATCGGGATTGCTGAGTTCAGTCATCCAGTACACCCTGACTCACCCTGAGCTAGTTCAGGGTTAGAAAATGGTAGGCACTGCTACAAATCAATAAGTGCACAGAAATTACCAGAAGAGATGATGGGTAAGACCAACCAAGGGATAAGAGCCAAAGACTCTCTGGGTGATTTCTCCAGGCAGAACTGGAGTGCCTGGGATTTGTCTTCACAGGCCAGGTTGACAGTGAAAGCAAATCCCACTCCCATCAACCCTACCTGGGCACACCCCACATGCAGTAAGGCCCTTCCTCACCAAGCTCTTCACGATTTTCAGCAGCTCCTCCATGACCACGGCGATGCCCTGGTAACCCAGGAGTCTGCAGATGGTCTTGAAGTGAGGTGGTCCCACGAAATTCCTGTAGGAGCTATAGATGTGGCTGTAGGCAATGTTGAGAGGCTGGAAAAGAAGAGGTTGTGATAAAGTAAGCATCTGAGGTCTGAATGCATGCTGATGCCAGGCCCGGCAGGAGATGTTTGCTGATATAAGGGTCTTTCACTGGGACCCCATTGCAAGATACTGGCCATGGAGAGTAGTGTGGCCAATGACCACCGGATATAGCAAAGGTCACTAGATATAATGGCTGTTCCCTAGCAGAAGAAGAGAAAGGGCTTCCAGACAAAAGTCCCTTTTACAGGGATTCCTGCCCCTTACAAATCAGGACTTTAACAAACTGAACTATGAAGATAGGGGTAAAATGGCTGAATTTTGCAGGGGTCCTCACACTGCAGCCCGCTGGCCACATGAGGCAGTGTGATTGTATTGGTTCCCGTTCTGTTTTTTTACTTCAAAATAAGATATGTGCAGTGTGCATAGGAATTTGTTCATAGTTTTTTTTTTTTTTTTAACTATAGTCCAGCCCTCCAACAGTCTGAGGGACAGTGAATTGGCCCCCTGTTTAAAAAGTTTGAGGACACCTGCTCTAGAGGCATTTCTGATAATAGAAATTGGCTGGAAGAACCATGTGAAAACTCGATAGCTGGTTCAACATCCTCTTCTTCCTTCTACTGTTAGTTGTTCCTTCTATGTTAGTGGGTGTCTGGGAGTCAGGAGACCTCTGCCAAGCGCATGGGAAAATCACTTAGGCATCTGAGCCCCAGTGTCTTCATTTATGCAAGGAGGGGTTTGTATCAAAGCAGCAATTTCTTAAGTTTAAGAGCAGCAGTCTGCAGGAGAGAGATTGTGGAGAATGCATCTGTGAACATAACAAGTGGAGCTGCTCAGCCTTGGTGCTGGCTGGGGACGCAGAGGCCTGGCCACTGGCCAACTGCCACCACTATTCCCTGGACCCCATGATATACCCTAACTGAATTACAGGGTGCTCTTTAATATCCCTTTTTGTCTGAGAATATGACTAAAATATAGGGCTCCAAATTGGTCTGATTTGGTGAGAAAGTAGTCATTGACTCGAATGCTGTCACTTACTAAGCACCTCATGCTGGGCTTTGTGAAGCCCTCCACGTGCTTTTTCATCTAATCCACACAGCAAACCTAGGTGATATGTACCATTTTTAGCCCCATATCACAGATGAGAAAACTGAGGCTCAGGGTGATAAGTAATTTGCTCAAGGTCACATAAATTTGTAAATAATTGAGCCCTGATCTGAACCAGGTATAGCTGATTCTAAAGCCCACGTTTTACCAATAATGGTATATTTTGCAAGTTGGATTCCTAAATAAATCATACAAAGTTTTTAAGATAAATTTTCAATTCAAAACTTAACTGAGTATAGTTTTCCCACATAGACTGTAAGAATATTATACATGGAACATGCAAACATGAGAAGATCACACCTGATATTCTATTCCCTGAAATTCTCTATTCAGTTAGCCAATTAGAAATTCTCCATGAATTAAATAGGAATGCAATGATGCTTTTGGAGGCCTGCAAGAGTCTCAACTCCTTTTGGAGCCATCAAGGGGAGATTTAGTTATGTTCAGTCTAAGTTTTGAGTTAAGTATATTTTATTCTATGCAAATTATTCTAAACTTCAACAAATAAGCATCACAATCACAGTACGTGCTAATAACAAAGATACACGCACGAAGAACACAATGAGAGTTCCCACTAATAATAAGGATTTGTGAAGAATTAGAACACCCACTCATTCACCAAGTTGAATAATAGTTCATTTGGAAAAGCTTATGACTACACATTAGGAGGCTTGGAATGTGACAAAAAGGAGTGTTCTTTATGCAGCACTGAGGGGTTGTCACATTAAACTCTACCTGAACCTACATAAGGCAGGTATTTTATGTAGTTTACAAATGTATAGGCTAGGAATGGTTTATGAAGGGAGAGAAATACAACTAGCTTAAGAGTATGATGCTCACTGAAGTTGATATTCAGCACCTCTGGAATTGTACGACTTGTTGAGTCTTGAGTTAGCCACGCATGCAGCCAGGGTGTGTTATTTTCTCTGTGGGGAGAAAATCTATTTCACTGCCTCTGTCACAGGCCACCCTGTCAAGCAGGGCTGCGTTGTGGCGAGTCGGCCATATAGGACAGAAAATGCTAGAAGGTGCTTACTCTCCACAGTGAGGACAGCATAGTTACCAAAACCCCATTTCATATTCTCATGCTTTCCTCTCTAGAGATGAGGAGAACATGGTAAACGCCAGACAAACTACGACTTGCCTCTGGTGGGGGAAGACTGGGGCATGAGAGAATCTCTTGGGTGATGGAGAGAACTTTCCCGACTGAGTTGTTGACTATATAGATGTGTTCATTAAAACTCATACAACTGTATGTACACTTATAATCTGTGCCTGTATGGACAGAATGGTTGTGTCCTAACCTCCAATGTGATGGAATCGGGAGATGGGTTAGTCATAAGGATGGAGCCCTCGTGAACAAGGTCAGTTCCCACATAAGAGACATGAGAGTCCTCTGTCTCTCTTCCTCTCCGCCATGAGAGGACACGCAAAGATGGCCATTTGCATGCTAGGAAGTGAACCTCAACCAGTTACTGGATCTCTTGGCACCTAATCTTGGACCTGTCAATCTCTACAACTGTGTGAAATACATGTTTGTTGTTTGAGTCACCCAGTCTATGGTATTCTTGTTAATAGCACAACAAAAATAATGCCTTTTCCTGTATATGATTACACCTTGATAAAAAATTTAAAAATGCCACTAGGCTATGTCATAGCCTAATTAAATCCCCAACATTATTTTCAAAGACCATGCTTTGAATTTTCTCCTGAAGAGGGCAAGGGCTCAAGCCTGCACAGGGCCAGGGCTGAAGCCTTGGAGGGGCCAATGACCTGGTTGTGCTCACGGCCAGGGAGCATCTGATGGAGCTCAGGGCCTTCTCATCCACCAACACCATGGGGTCTGAGCTTCTCCTGCAAACCCTGTAGGGCTTTCAGCACTTTCTTTCTGTCCCTTCATTGAGTATCCTACGAAAGGAATTTTTTTTTTTTTTTTTTTTGAGACAGTCTCACTTTATCACCTTTGGTACACTGCCGTAGCATCACAGTTCACAGCAACCTCAAACTCTTGGGCTTAAACGATTCTCTTGCCTCAGCCTCCCAAGTAGCTGGGATCACAGGCGCCCACCACAACACCCAGCTATTTTTAGAGATGGGGTCTCGCTCTTGGTCAGGCTAGTCTCAAACTCATGAGCTCAAGCAAACCACCCACCTCAGCCTCCCAGAATGCTAGGATTATGGGCATGAACCACTGTGCCGAGCTTGTGAAAAAAAATTTTGAGTAGCAGGGAGCTTACAAATGGATATCTCTGGAGACCACAGAAAGCAATCAGCTACTAATTTTTCCTGAATTACTATCAACTTCTTTTCTAACTTGTCTGAGCTTAGAGGATGGGCACACCTGAATTCAAATCCTAAGTCCATAAATTTATTAGCTAGATGCTCTTGGGCAAATTACTTAAACCCTCTAAGCCAGTGGTTCTCAACCTTCCTAATGCTGTGACCCTTTAATACGGTTCCTCATGTTGTGGTGACCCCAACCATAAAATTATTTTCCTTGCTACTTCATAACTATAATTTTGCTACTTTTATGAATTGTAATGTAAATATCTGATATGCAGGATGGTCTTAGGTGACCCCTATGAAAGGGTCATTTGACCCCCAAAGGGGTTGCGACCCACAGGTTGAGAACTGCTGCTCTAAGCCTTGGTTTCCCTAAGTAAAGATAATACCAAATCTAATGGGGTTGTTAAGGGTTTAAAAGTTATATAACATATGTAAAATAGCTCGCATGGTGCTTGGCACAGTGGTATCACCTTCTGAAATAACAGCCATTAATATTACTTTGTTTAGCAACTTGGTCAGTAAAGACTAAGAAAATATAGCTTCTGGGTCAAATTTCCCACAGTGGCTTTGGCTATAGCTATGATTCTGTGCATATGTGGAGTATAATTTTATACAGCACAGTGTATCACACAAGGGGATGTAACAGAGGTCAGTGCTGATGGAAGGCACCCAAAATGCAGATTTTACTCACGATCAGGAACATCATACAAGTGACAGATGTCCAGCAACAAGCTGTGCTGGGTAGAGTCCCCCTTGCTGCAGGTGACTGAGGGGAGGCGGAGACACACCACGTAGGAGTGCTGCAGGGACCCACAAAGGACTGGAGGTGGGAAGAGATGTGCTCTGATGCTCCCTTCAGAGGTTCAAGCCCCATGCTCTCTTCCTGGGTGCCTGCCCTTCTTACCAGCGTCTAGTGCCAAGCTTCCCTTAATACTTCCCAGCAAGCACAAACGAATATGTGTTCACATGTATGAGAACTGTTCAACAGGCTTTCCCAGTTCTACAGAGAGTAATTTTGAAATTGTTTTACCAAACAAAGATTTTCAAAATCACCCCTCCAGACCCACTCTGGGCCTCTGGTTGACGTCCCTAGATCAGTCTTAGATTCTGTCCAGACTGGAAGTTCACACCTCAGTTGATGGTGCGAGGTGCATTTCATGCAGAAGAACTGATATGAAATGAGGAGAATTCAAATCCTCCTTCTAAGTGAACAAGCTCCCCTTACCCTTATCCCCCTAAACACCACCACACGCATGCAAGACAAAACACACACGCATGCCAGAAAGTCCATGCACACGCACCCCCGGAGGGCACCCTTCTGACCTGCTGGCTCAAGAGGAGGCTTGGCCCTACTGAGAAAATGTGGGAATAGGGAAGCCTGGGCATTTTCTGAGGTTTGGCAAAGAAAAACAGGAATGCGACATGACTTGAGACATTGGAATCTTGCCACAAATCTCACACTGAACCAATTCTGCTAAATGACTCTGGTTATAACCAATGGGCTTAACAGCAAACTAATTATGTATCCTATCTGTTTCAGGTGGCTCACTTAGAATCAAGCTGTTTAAATCCATGCTACACAAAATAGGTAACTTTATGAGATTTCAAGAAATAAGCTATCCTGATTCAGGAATTAAAGTCATGTTATTACCGTGAGACACAAACCTGCATTTTCTAAACAAAGCAAAACAGTATTTTAGGAGAGAGGGGGGAAAAAAACAAAACAAAACATGGTGAGTTTGATCTGGCAGATCCTAGGCATTGTAATGTTATCTATAGATGGACATTTTTTTCATTAATTATAGTAAAATATACATGACATAAAATTTACCATTTTAATCCTTTTAAGTGTTACATGTAGATTTTAATCATAGGGGCTCTCTCTCACCAGGACGTAAACATGGCCAACCACTCCAAACAGTAAGGCCTATTTGTTTGGCAATCTGTATTTGTAAGCAATTTGCATCTCTGCTCTTTGGAATCTCGATTGCTGTTTTCAGAAATCCCAAGAGGAATTAAAACTGTTCTTAATTTCCTGTTTTCATTACAATTTCTCTAATGAATACCATCAGCCCACAAACACAAACACAGCCCTCAAATTCAGGTTGGAAAGCTGCAGCTCAATTCTCTTAAAATCACTGCAGGTAAAGGAAAAGGAGGTGTGTGCAGAAGGTGGGGGAAAATGAATAAAACAGCAACACCATCCTTGTGGGGAAGGTCACAGAGCAAGATCATTCAAAGAACTGACCCAACCTCAGTTACAAATTCACATCCATTGCTAAGAGCTTGGGTAGGGCTGGGTCTCTGACGTCTGGGTTCCTTCTTGGCTTTCTCAGCTCAGAGGCTGAAAGACCCAAAGGAGCTGCTACACAGATCTCAATAAATGATGTTCCTTCCTTTGTCAACCCATGAAGAAAGTGCTTTGGAAAAGGCAAGAGCAATGGGAACTGAGCCTTCCAGTTCTGAGGTTATATAGGTTATCTACACTATAATAGTCAGAGATGCTAACAATTTTTAAGGAAACCAATGTTATCACTTTTCTTTATAGTCAGTACCCACATGAGTATATAATGCTTCTCAGTGAACATTTCTCACCCATTACTTCCTTCATAACTGCCCATGTAGTTTTCTGTGGCTGTAATCAATGACTATAAACCTGGCAAAGAAATGTATTCTTTCACCCTTCTGAAAACCCTAAATGTGAAATCAGAATCACTGGGACAAAACAAAGGGTTTGACTGGGCCACGCTCTCTCCAGAGGTTCCAAGGGGGAGTCTGTCCCATGCCTCTTCCAGCTACTGGTGGCTGCCAGCTTCCCCTGGATTGTGGCTGCACCGCTAAATCCTACCTTCTCCCCTTATGCATGTAACCTCCCTCTGCTTCTCTCTTATGACACTTGTGATGGCATTTAGGACTCACCCTGATAGTCCAGGATCATCTTTCCATACCAAGATCCTTCACTAAATCCTATCTGTAAAGACCTATCCAAAGAAAGTGCCATTGACAGCTTCTGCAATTAGGACCTGATATTTTGGGGAATCATTCGCCACCATATTAAGTGGGGTAGTACTGTTACCCCATTTAGTGGAAGAGGAAACCGAAGCCCAAGTGAAATGAAGTATCTTGCTTGAGGTGAGATACGAGATGAAATTTTGTCATATGTACCAGTTGCCAAATAACAAAAGCCTTTGGCGGGTAAACAATGGTGTACCACTTGGTGGCGGTAGACACAGGATGAGGTGGGGCAGGGAATTGGGTGCTGCTGGTGTTGTCACAGGAGCTAAGGGAAAAGTCCCCCAGTTAGCCCAAGTGGGAAGTGTTGGCCAGCTGAGCTGTACCCAGCTTGCTGCAGCAAAGCACTGGGTAGGGGACCTAAGGACTAGGACTTAATGGGGAAGGCACTGTAAGCATATGATGAATTTCCCTGAGGTGAGATCCTGGTTCTCACAGGACCACCATTTAGCTAGTAATGTTTATGCTAAACAAAAAAATCATCCTAACAATTTCTAAAAGCCAAAAATTTATTGGGAAATTACTAGAATAATTGAATGAATGATTTGTACCATAATCTGTATCACTTGAGGATAGTTTTAGGATAACATTCTATATACTTCACTTAGAGAATATATATATCCATATACGTACATACATATATATTATATATATATATATTTTTTTTTTTTTTGCAGGTTTTTTTGGCCGGGGCTGGGTTTGAACACACCACCTCTGACATATGGGGCTGGCACCCTACTCCTTTAGAGAATGTGTTTTTATAGTTTTGATCCATACATTAATTTTGATTACTGGATCAGTTAAAATTTTTTTTAACATTTAACATCACTCCTAAGCAACAGAGCTCTTAGGCAGGTATACTTGGGCTCCAGAGCAGGGGATGTTTAGAGGAGGAAGCACATGCTAACGATATTTCTCCACAGGAGGTGATGTTTTTTCCTGATGCTACTGTATTAGGCGGTTGGGTGTTTTCTGCAAGGCCTTTTAGTTCTTTATCTGTTCACATCCTTCTGGAGCCCACTGTAGTATGACATCCTTTCTCTACCTCTCAAACAGAGCTAACCACAAGGCAAAGAGTAAAGACTAAAGAATCCCAGGTTACAGGATGACACATGCAAAACAGCAGTGCACCAAAGCCAGAGACCAGTGACCAACAGACCCAGGATTAAAGCACTGCTCTGCCAAGATGTAGCTTTCTGATAGCATCAGGCCAGTTGTCTGTCTGGGCTGCAAACTCTTCCTTTGTATAATGGTGATAAGAGGGCCTATCTCAAATAGTTGTATGAGTAAGGGTAAAATGAGAAAACACATGAAAAATGCACCAAATGTTCCCAGTGGTTATTTCTGAGATGTATGATATGAGTTTTACTGCCCTCTTTAGATCTTTTACGTTCTATATTCTTTATAAAATGAGCATATGTATTTTTTAAAAAATAAAACCAATAAGGCTAATTTAAGGGGGGAAAAAGCAAGGAAGTACAATGTAATGCAGGGTGCAAATCTTGCTCATTATAGCCCCTGGAGGAAGCTATGACCTACTTAGGAGAAGGCTCTGATCCACTGGCCTTTTCTTCTTACTATTCCTAAGCCCAGTACTTTATAGATATGGCTTTACCTCACTGTTATAACAACACTGTAAGTCAGGTATCACTGATGTTTCCATTTTACAGATGTGTAAAACAAGGCATAGAAAATTTTGAACATAGACTCTGAACCATTCATTACCCTGTATGCCAATCCAGCTTTGGGACGGAGGCAGGCTCTCAAGCTGTCCCTTCACTGCCTCTTCAATAAGATGCATGGACCCTGCTCTTGGTTGATTTCCCCTAGTGGTAATTTACCCGTGGTGTAAGTGACTGGGGACCACCTGGCTCTATAGCTGAAGCAGCTACAATGTGGCTACACCATGGAAGGGCTGACCCTGCCGACAGTGTTGAGTTTGGCTGCAGTCTCATCTCATGGGGCAGGCACCGTCTGATACTACAACCCATTCAGAAGGGCTGCACTGGCTCCTTGGGGGCTGCTGGTTAGCAGTGACAGCTCAGAGGAGCAGGACAAGCTCTGGATTCAGTTTTTACTCCCAGCCGTGCCACCTGTCAGTTAAGCGGCTAGAGGAATGCCACGTCTTCCCTTGGGACTGTGAAACGAGGGCTTCTAGGCCTCACATTCTTTTGACAGTTTAAATTCCACAAATAAAAAACTCACAACTAAAATTGTCATCCAGGCACATTAAAAATAAATTCCCATTATCTGTGGGAAAAGGCTGGAGTGCACCTTGTACCTCCCTCCTCAGGCCCTCTAACTCTGGTATTATTATTCTCCTAAAAATAATCTTTTCAAAAGGCACCTGAAAACTACTCCACTGGCCTTTCTGTGGAGAGGATGCTTTCATACTCAGCAGGGTGTCACCATTAGAGACAGGCTGTCTGTCTCAGCAGACAGAATGGCATGGGAAAGCCACAAGCGATAGTCTGATCAAGGAAGACTGGATGTCCCTAGACCCCCGGACTCCTGGAAATCACTGGCTTGGGGAAAGGTCTTGTTTATTATTGACACGAATCACAAGGAGACCTCCGTGGGTGCACTTGGAGACTTTGGCAAAGAACTGAGGGAAAAAAGCTGGGTTCTAAAAATACACAATGTGTGTAAAATTACCATGTCTAAATGCATGTGAGCTACTTTCCATCCTCTATTTCAGACCAGCTTTGTGATCACCTCAACAGAAGGGTGGGTAGTGTTCTTCTAAGTCTGAGGGCAACAGGAAGGGATGGAATCTCGGGGAGACAGACCTCTGTGGGAAGTGGAAGAGGACAGGGAAGCAGTCTGCATTTCTTGAAGGGAATGCTGGGGACTCTCCAATCCAGGAAGAGTAAATGGTCTCCAATTCTGGTGTCAGCATGATTGATGCCTGTGCTGAGAGGGATGATGAGGCTGTTTCTGAGCCTAGCTGGAAGGATTGCTGCATTTGATTCCTGAGTTTGCTATGACAAATTACCGCAACCACAAACGTGGTGGTTTAAAATGACAGAAATTTATTTCCTTACAGTTCTGTACACCAGAAGCCTGAAATCAAGGCTCTAACAGGGCCATGCCCCCTCCAAAGGCTTGAGGGGCAAATCCTTCCATGGCCTTTCCAGCTTCTGATGGCTCTGGGTCTTCCCTGGCTCGTGGCAGCATCCTTCTCACCTCTGCCTCTGTCTTCACCCAGTTCTTCCCTTTGGGTCTCTCTATGTGTAAACCTCCCTCTTCTTCCTCTTATAAAGATACCAGTTGTTGAATTTAGGACTCACCCTAAATTCAGGATTACTTCATCTTGAGATCCTTAACTAATTACATCTCCAGCCAGGCTTCGTGGCTCATGCCTATAATCCCAGCACTCTGGGGGGCTGAGACCGGTGGACTGCCTGAGCTTAGGAGTCAAGACTAGCCTGAGCAAGAGAGAGACCTCATCTTTAAAAAATAGCCAGGCATTGTGACAGGTGCCTGTAGTCCCAGCTACTTGGGAGGCTGAGGCAACAGAATCACTTGAGCCCAAGAGTGTGAAGTTGCTGTGAGCTATGATGCCATGGCACTCTACCAAGGGTGACAAAGTAAGACTCTCTCTCTCAAAAAAAAAAAATAATAATAATAATTACATCTACAAAGACACTATTTCTAAATCAGACTGCATTCTGAGGTTTTAGGTAGATATGGGTTTGGGGGTACATTATTCAACCCAGTACAAGTGACATGATGATTTCACAAGTTTGACAGAGGTGCAGGCTGGCGGGGATAATGCTCACATCTTCTGCCTGCCATCCCCATCTAGCCCAAACCCATAGCTTTACAGATGACACAACTGAGGTCCAGACAACAAAAGGATTTTACCAGTGCCATAAAACTAGATAATGCCAAAGAAGACAAGAAGAAAGAAAAAGATACAGAGGTAGGATAGGAGGCAGTGATGGGGGGGCGAGAGGGGATGAGGGTGAACTACTGTTCCTGTTGTGGTTTCACAATAACTGAGAAAGGCATCTTTGCATTTCAAAGCATTGTCCAGAGAGGATTTAGAGGGGGAGAGGAAATGATAATCAGCCAATTAAACAGAAAACGTGAGACCGTTTGAAGAATTAGTACCATACTATGGTTTGTTTTGCAGGAGACTGCCTTTTTTTTGGCAAAAGGAGTGAGAGCTCCTCTCACTGGGCAAAAGCCTTTCCAGACTGGTCCCTGAAAGCATCATGCGTACAGATGCCTCTGGTTGCCATGGTGAATGATGCTGATCTGAAGAAATGAATAATGTGAGCGTTGGGGGCGACAGTGGGATTACTCAGTGGTTGAGAGAAACATCCAGGAGAGACCAGAGCGGAGGAAGGAGAAGGCACCATTTTTTCAGCTTTGGTCCACTCTGCCTCAGAGGGCAGAGCTCTAACCAGATACGCTGCAAGCATCAGGTAAGAGGCTCATCTTGGAAATGGAAGTAGCTTTTCCTTCCATATTCCACCAGGCAATGGTAAATGAATAGTTCAAAAATAGAAGGAATTTAGAAACAGAGGATGAAAAATAAATAAGGGAGATGGGTTTGGTCCTAAAAATGTCGGCTGTAGGGAATTCAGTCTGTAAAGACGGCTGAGAGCAGATAGGAGGTAAACAGAAGAACAGATTCATGTGTGACAAGAAGCAGGATTCTTGACCACTCCTAACGAAAGGTGGTTGCCGTGTGTCCTAAGTAATGAATTAAGCTCTGTACACCGTGGTTGAAAGTGTTTTACAGGGCTGCGTGGGGAGCTGGGGTGGGGAAGGTGAGTGTGTACGAGGAGACCAAGGAAGGAGCCCAGACATTCAGTCTCCTTCACCACGACCTTCCCTGGGAGGATCCTGAGCACACCTGTCTCATCCTTTTCATTCCTCATTTTCTGGGAAGAAATTTCCAGACAAATGAAAAGGAAATACTCTCCTTGCTGAACATCTTAATTCCCTGCCATCTTTAGAGAGGAAAGACAAAGATTGAAAGATGGCTCAGTGCAGTGCATCTTTCTGCAGTCCAACCCCCAGAGGAATAGGAGACAACAACGGGAGAGGAAGGCAGGGTGGAAGATAAATCAGTTCGGTTTAATAGCCAATTCACACTGAAATCTGATGGACTGCTTTTTTACTCTGTTATTTCAATGTGAAATGCAACCTTGGGTTTCGTGTCAGAAAAGAGGGCAGAGGATGAAGCAGGGTGAGACCTTTACGTGAATATGCACAGGTTGATGGTGGCTGTCCCTGGATGTCTGGTCAGGAAATTCAGTGCAGGAGAACTGCATCTCCCAAAGAGAGGTAATGAGAAACTAAGATCCTTGAAGATGGCTCTATCTTAACAAAGTGAGAAGCCTGGCAGTCTGAAAAGGGCTCATTTGATTTGCCTGGAAAAACAATAACTAGGTTTCAGTACTGGCACCTTGTTTTCCAATAATGCTCTGTTATTAAATCTAGCAGCCTTGCATTTGGAAGGGTGGCAGTTAAGTAGCTTTGAGTCTTTTTTTGTGTGTATTAGCTGTATGACCTCAGGTTGCTCATCTATACAACAGGAATCTAGCTGCGAGGGTGTGATGAAGAATAAAGAAAATTTATCCTTGTATGTGAAGTACCTAGCGTGATCTGTGACACAGCGCCAGCTCACTAGTTGTCAGTGATTATGCCCATCACTAACACTCATAATACCAGTGGTTGTAAATAGCATAGTTAACTGGTATTAGGAGCTGAATTCCTTTTTTTTTTGAGACAGAGTCTCACTTTGTTGCCCTCGGTAGAGTGCCGTGGCATCACAGCTCACAGCAACTTCAAACTCTTGGGCTTAAGTGATTCTCTTGCCTCAGCCTCCCAAGTAGTAGGTGCCCATCACAATGCCTGGCTATTTTTTTGTTGCTGCTGTCATTGTTGTTTTAGCAGGCCCAGGATGGGCTTGAACCCACCAGCCTCAGTGTATGTGGCCAGCACCCTACTCACTGAGCTACAGGTGCTGAGCCAGGAGATGATTTTCTTGACCTATTGAACTAATTTCCTGGTACCTTTGGCTTTGAAAAAAACAAATAAAATATGAGCAGAGGTTTGGGAGCAAAATCAGTTGCTAATCAGTGACGTAGTAAATCTCTGTTCACCACAGGTAACAGAACTGAGAGGCTCAAAAAAAGAAAAAAAAACAGTGGGCAGAATGTTCTAGATTAATGAGCTCACTTGGGGCAGAAGCAGGAGGTCGAGAAGGGAAATTTTAGGTTTATCAGTGGCCTGAGGAGAGGTACTATGCTGACTACACTGTGGTCTCTGAGATTCTACTGATTTCTCCTTTTGTTACTTTTTCTTCTTTTTTTAAGGGGTAAGAACAATGTTGTATCTTAGCCAGGGTGGGATGTGGCCAGGGTCACATGAGTACAGGCATGTTTTAGGCCCTAAGCCCAACCACTTTGGGGTGGGACAGCCCCGGGTTGAAGATTTGTTCTGCTACTTCCTCACTACGGCTGGCCTCAGTAATGTAACCTCTTAGTCTCCATCGATTTGTCTATAAGATGGGGGTGACATTAGTGTCCACCTCAAATGCTTGGTAAATGGTAGTTCTGATTATGATAAATAGTCCTTAAACAGGGGGATGTCACTCTTCACTTTGATTCTGGTTCCAGAATCGGGATGAACATCAAGGTTGGGAACATTTCTTACACAGAAGCCATCATCTCCTGGTCATCCTCGGAGCCCTGCCTGGAGGACTATTACCATATTATGTACAGGCCCAACTGGAACAGCATCTTCTCTGGCTACCTTCGCTACAGCTTCCACCACGAGGAGAAGGTGCCTCGGACCATCAGCTCCGTGGTGCTGGAGCATCTCGCCCCGTCCACTCTCTACTTCCTGTGCATCAGCTGTAAGAAGGCCGCTTTACCTTACAGGCACTACTGCACCATGTTCCACACCCTGGATAAGAGTCCGCTGGCTGCCGGAAGCTCCCTGGTGGACCCCCAAATCTCCCTGTGGGTGCTGATGGCCATCCTGCTGGCCTGCTTCACAGCTGTCTTAGCCTTCATCTGCCTTCAGTTCTGGTGCATCCGTTGCCATGAGCCCCGGTGGTCTTACAGAGCTGGCCACGTGGAGGAGGCCAATGGGCTGGTGAGATGGCCAGAGGAGGCCCCGGCTCTCGGGCAGAGGGAAGACCTGCAGGGGGTGCCCCTGGTGGAGCTACCACGTAAGAACTCTGGAGCTGAACCAGAAGCTGAAGCCGACCAGGATGCCCCCAATGTAGGTGCCTTACAGAGGGAGGGGGTTCGCCAACCGGACATGCTGCCCCATCATGGGGAGTAAAGGTGAGGGAGACAGCTGGCACCAGGGGCCTAAAACCCTCCACGCAGTAGGCCTTTTGTAAAAATTTGCCTGTAGACTACCCACTTTTCTCCCATCAAATGTCAATGGTATTATTATAGACTGCCTGGGTTGGACAAATGCCTGACGACAAAGCTCTCAAGCTGGAAAACGTACACCTCCAGGGAGTGCCAGGGACAGACATGCATCTCTTCAGCAGTGTCCATTTGAGGGGCCCAGTTAAGAAATGAAGGTATTATCTGAACATCAAAACAAACATGGAGGCTCGGAGCCTATAGCTCAGTAGTCGGGCACCAGCCACATACACCGGAGCTGGGGGGTTCGAACCCAGCCGGGGCCTACCAAATAACAAGGCCAACTACAACCAAAAAATAGCCAGGCATTGTGGCCGGTGCCTGTAGTCCCAGCTACTTGGGAGGCAGAGGCAAGAGAATTGCTTAAGCCCAACAGTTTGAGATTGCAGTGAGCTGTGATGCCACAGCACTCTACCAAGGCCCACATAGTGAGACTGTCTCAAAAAAAAATGAATACAGTAGAAAATAAAAATCTTCATGACTTAAACACAAAACTTGAAAGAAAGTTTTGAGTTGCAGGTGGGCTCCCTGAAGTACACTTTCAGTCGGCTGAGGCAGATGTCAGTCTCCTCTGCCACTGGAGGGATTACTTAGAAAAGCGTGAGAAGTGTGATCTGGAGTGTTTTCCAACCTTTAGGCAACTACATACCACCTACATCCCATCTCCATTTTTTTTAAACCATGGACTATCATTACTATTATTAACAATCCTTTAACTTGACTTATTCTTTATACTTAAAATCATTTTCAAAGACAGCCTTATATTACTCCATAAGTGAAAAATCAATACCCCCTGTTATAAATATAGGGAAGAGACATAAGAATAAATATAATAAAAACAAAATAATATTAAATTTGACTGAGCTACTTTTTTTTTTTGAGACAGTCTCTCTATATTGCTCTCAGTAGAGTGCCGTGGTGTCACCACTCACATCAACCTCAAACTCTTGGGCTTAAGCGATTATCTTGCCTCAGCCTCCCAAGTAGCTAGGACTGTTACAACGTCCGGCTATTTTTTTTGTTGGAGTTGTCGTTGTTTAGCAGGCCTGGGCCGGGTTTGAACCCACCAGCCCTGGTGTATGTGGCTGGTGCCCTAACCACTGAGCTATGGTCATGGAGCCTGACTGAGCTACTTTTGCCTGCCAGTGACTCTGAGTTTAAAGCCTGATCTCTTGTCTTGTCTTTTTTTTTTTTTTTTGAGACAGAGTCTATGTTGTCCTCAGTAGAGTGCCATGGCATCACAGCTCATAGTAACCTCAAACTCTCGGGCTGAAGTGATTCCTTTGCCTCAGCCTCCCAAGTAGCTGGGACTACAGGCGCCTGCTACAACACCTGGCTATTTTTTGTTGCAGTTGTCATTGCTGTTTAGCTGGCCTGGGCCAGGTTCGAACTGGCCACCCTCGGGGTATATGTCTGGTCCCATAACCACTGTGCTACTGGCGCTGAGCCCTGATCGCTTGTCTGATAGAAAGGGGACTCCACCAGTGTTGAAGAAGTATTAAATACACATTAGCATGAATATAAGCCTTTCTCTTTGATATACGCTAAGGTTTGAAAGAGGACTGAAAAGGGAGGTGCTGTTTTTCCTTTGTGAGTTGATATTAGTTAATCCCATGTTTGTGAAGCATTGCAAACACTGTCTTTGCACCTCCTTTGATCTGAGAAATCACCTTGACAGGACTGTCTGTTCTGCAGAAGACACTTGGACTCTCCCTGCATCATCCTGAGACCTACTGAGTGCCCCTGACATTTATGGAGCACAAAACCCCAGAATCACAGGAGGACACTGCAATGAATCAGCAGAGAAACAGCAGGACCTGAGAAGCCAAACGGGAGGCCTCAATCCCCATTTCCCCGCCCACCTCTGTGAAGTCCTCACCTAATTGTTCCTGCTCAGCTCTCAGCTCCCCCCACAACCCTGCTTTCACCCCCATCCCTGCTAGTTGTGAACAAATAAAGATGAATAAACTCGGAGTTTCTGCCTGGAGTTCACTGCGGCCTTTATCTCTAGCCTCCTCACTGTTCTGATTCAGGGAACACTTTTCTATTTGCTTTTTCTCCCCAACCCTCCTTACCTTGGATCCATAGAGGTAATAAGGTTGGACATTAGCAGGTTTGTCTCGTTGTGGTTCTTGGGTGAAAGGAATGGCAGTCCGGACAAAACTAGCAGAGGAAAAGATGGGAAAGGCGTGAGCTGGATCTTAGCATTATGCTTCGTGGGACACAGGGAGCAGGAGCCCTTTCTGACAGGTGAAAGTTCATAGTGGAATAAGAACACAGTTCTCAGCTGGATGCCCACAA
Organism: Nycticebus coucang; assembly: GCF_027406575.1. Lineage (NCBI taxonomy): Eukaryota > Metazoa > Chordata > Mammalia > Primates > Lorisidae > Nycticebus > Nycticebus coucang. The sequence goes on along the minus strand of NC_069796.1, from coordinate 59,226,909 downwards.
AGGTACCAAACTTTCCAACAAGCTTTTATTCAACACTGTTTCCTTTCTACAGAGGGGAAAACTGTAGCCCCAGTGGCAATTAACAGTGTCCACTTCTTTTGAGAAGTGGGACCCTGGTCTCAGGGTCTGGGGCTGCTGAGCAGGGCACAGGTGAGAGCGTGAGAGCGTGAGAGTGGGCTGGGCCTGAAAACAGCCTTCTCTGCTTTCTCACCAGCAGAGCCCGGTAAACTCTTTCTCTAACAGCCTGCCAGTCACTCTTCTCAGCTTCGCAAGCCAGATGGTCTCTGTCACAGTACTCAACTCTGTTATTGCAACGTGGAAGCTCTCACAGACAACAATAAACAAACGAGCACAGCCAAGTTCCAGGAAAACTTAAATGAACTTCAAATAATTTTCACTTGTCACCACATATTATGCTTCTTTAGATTTTTTTCCCCTAACCACCCCCAAATGCCAATTCCACTCTTAGCTCACGGGTTGATCAAAAACTGTTGGCAACTAGATGTGGCCTGTAGTTTGCTGTTTTCAGCTCAAGATAGTTAAAAATCCTGAATTTTCACAGACTTACTAGAAGTCTGTTTTGCTCAGTGTGGATCTGGGAGCATGTGTGGATTGTTCACATAGCCCTCCATTCAGTCACCACATACTCATTTCAAACTAGCCCTGTGCCAGGCCCTGGAGACACTGAGGGCCTGCAGACGCACAGTTTTTCACATCCATGCATACTTGTTTTGTATGTGGAGACATGTCTTGCCTCTTCCACCAGGTCATGAACTTCTGCAGGGACAAAGGACCTAGGTCTTAGCTTTACCTAGGTGTCTGGTCCAGGGCTCTGTGCTCCCTACAAGAGGCAAATTCTACTTCATCACATACACGTGTGCCCTGCAAATGTACACTTATTTGGCATGCGTGCATTCGGATATGTGGATGTCCTCACCAATGCACACTCTGATCTCGTCACTCCCTTCCTCCAACTTTCTAGGGTTGATGAATCTGCCATCCTGTGTGGCTTGTGGAGTCCTGCACGGTCTGTGTTTCCTGCTTTTTCTCTCATGGCACCATTCCCCACCCCACCATTTACTCTCACTGACCTCTTGGTTCTACAGAAAGTTGGCCTAGCATACTCTTCTGACCATATTTATTCCTACTTATCCTTCGCATCTCAACTCCAGTGTTACTCCCTCAGAGGAGGAAGTCTCCTGGAGGTTAACATCACTTCTTGGACTAGGTCAGGTGGTGCTGTGACCTGTTTCATGGCCCTGCGGGCTTTTCTTTATCTTCTATTCACTGCTTGTCATGGTACATCTGTCCTGTGATGGTGTGATATCTGGCATCCTTCTTTAGCCTGAAGGTTCTAAGAGGCAGGATAGAACAGAACCTACACCCAGGAGGGGCCCTGAGAGATGCCTGTCACAGAACTAACTGACCCATGTGCTGGGCCCCCACTTGGCCTAGGCCCCTGTGTGAAAGGGTCTCCCTTACCGGTTCGTGGACCCATTGTAGCAGTAGTTGGGGAGAAAGTCAAAGTTGAGCTCCCAGAAGACGTGCAGAGTGATCCGGCCGTAGGGGGCAGACACGTTGTGATTGGCCTCCCGGAACATGGCATCAAAGCTGTCCAGTGTCATGTGCTTACAAAGCAGCCGGTGTGTGAGTCGGTTAATCTCCAGCAGCCACTCCAGCTCCTGCCCAGACAGAGAACCCATCATCGACTGCTGAGGCCACACATATAAACCTAACACGGGTGTGCTCTATCTTACTGATTCCTTGCACACAGGTCAGAGCCTCTCAGCCAACCTCCTGACTAGGACCCCACAGTGGCAATTAACAGTGTCCTCTTCTTTTGAAAAGTGGGAAGAACCCTTAGACTGTGTTGGGGGCAGAGCGGGAGTAGGGCTGCATGCCTGCCCCCTGCAAAGAGACCATGGACCACATGCAAATCCCGTTTGCACCCCTTTGTGTAGAAAGCCTGCTTGCTTGCTTTCCAGTTTCTGTATTGGTGAGGAAAAAACCTATCCCTCAGTGTCACAAGTAAAGTAAAAGAAAACTGCAGATCAACAGAGGCTGTACCCCACCCTGCATAAAGCAATAATGGGAGCTACCACTTATTAAGGATATACTATTAGGTCGAGCCTTATGAAATTGATATTTTTCTTAGGTCCAACACTTTAGATACTGGCAATTTCATATGGTTCAAACTAATTAATATGTGCCAATTTTATATGGGTTAAAACGCTCATCGAAACCCTATGAAGGCAGAACTGCTGCTATCCTTACTTTACACATATGGAAACTGGAGCTTTGAAAAGCAATGTGACTTCAAATCCAGGATGTTGGGCTCCCAACTGCAATCTTAACCACTATATACTCTAACTCCTACAAATTTTTTTAAAGAGGCAGGGGCAGAATGCTTCCTCCTTTGGACTGTAGACCCCTGAAGGTGTCACACAGGAGTCAAGAAAGGTGTGGCTACAAGCCATGGGCAAGCAGTCTGCAGCCTACAATAACTAGGGATCTATGGGCACTGTGGGCCATAGGTGGACTCTCACCTTCAGGCAGAGATGGGGTTAGAGTAGCTAATAGCCACACACAGAGGGAAGCTGCATTTGCTGATAAATGAGAAGAGTGAAATCTTTCATCTTTTGTTGTCCTGAAACTTCTAGATCTTGCTATCAAAATGAATCAAAGCACAATCTCACAGGCCACTTCTGCACTGTTTTGGTTAAGCCGTCCTTTGCGATAGATACAACTTTCCCTATTTCACTGAGGGGGAAGACTGAGGCCCACAAGGTTAAGTAACTCGCCCAAGGTCACACAGGGAATACATAACAGGGCTTAGGATATGAAATCAGGTTTTTTGGTTCCAAATCACATGTTCTTGGCCCCTGTGACACAGTTCCCTGGAATAAGGGTGCAAAAGCTATAAAGGCCTTCAAAGGGCAAAGATAGTTTTATAATTCAAAGGCTGAAAGAATAGCAGCAAGGGCAGTTTGCCATCGCGTGGCCAGATAGGCTGGCCAAAGGGGCGGGGGGAGGGGTCAGCGTCAGTGGCTAGGACAGGGAGCTAAGCTGGCCATGGCCATAGGCGGCAGCCTCATACGAGGGAGTCAATGTCATTCTCACCAGCCACAAGGTACTCAGTACCTGGGATGAAGTCCCTGGAAGGCAGAGACCTAAGACCACGCTTCCAGTTTTCAGAGCTCTGCCTTTCTGAAACTCAGATTCTATAGCTCTAAAGCAGTGATTTTCAACCGGTGTGCCATGAGAGGATCTTAGGTATGCCGCAAAAAATTTTAAAGTTCATTAATTAAATTATTTTTGAAAGAAGTTCAAAGCACAATAAGTATTTTTCTTTTTTTTTTTTGGCAGTTTATGGCTGGGACTGGGTTTGAACCCGCCACCTCCAGCATATGGGGCCAGCGTCCTACCCCTTTGAGCCACAGGCACTACCCAGTATATTTTGTTTTTCACTCTTTTTTGATCAACATAATTTAAGTGTGCCGCAGAAATTTAACTGTAGGTTCAAGTGTACTGTGAGATGAAAAAGGTTGAAAATACTGCTCTAAGGTAAGAGTGAAAAACTGGTTGAAGCCTGGCCAACAAGACAGGTCAGGTAAGTGAGAGCAGGCGGGGTCAAGGAGGAGTTTCAGGGGTCGGTTGTCTGTAGCAAACTTGGAGGGCCCTTGATAAATGTGGAGCTACTACTTTTGAAATTCCACCTGGTTGTTGTCATATTGGAATGGGGTTAGTGATGGCAGATTCTGCAGCTTTTCAAAAGAAAGTCAAAATCTGTATTTCAACTCTGGAATAACATCCAGAAGAATAAGTTTGTAGTCATCATGTACCATGATGTGTAAGAAGGGTGGAAACAGTGAATCCGCTTTCTGCTTCTGTCTTTTGGGGGCCTAGCTAGTTACAATGTGTTTTTTTCTATTCACTTAGGATGGATAATTAATTAATTAAATGGAGTAAACAGTGATAAGTTTATTTCTAATTTTTATCACTGAGTCCTCTGGAGACTGTGGCGCCCTGTTACTGTAGACAGCTGCAGATGAGAAACTGGGGAACAATTTCTATTCCATCGTTCTGAGATTTTCAACAGTCTCATGAGGGTGTAGTAGTATTTGCAATGGAGACCAAGGGAGATGGGTAGGCTGCTAGAACCAAAGGTCCATTTCTTTCTCTACATTAGTAGTCGAAGTTGTATTAATATTCTGCATCACATTTTGGATTTGTTCTTCTGGCCTTTGAGTCAGGAGAGGGCATTCGCCTGCTGAACACAGGAGCTCAGTGCACCGTGGCATGGACAAAAAAGGTTTCAAAGGCTACAAGGTACCTTCTCAGAGGACCTCAGCTTTCCACAGCAGCACAGCTGAGTAAATAAAACACCCAGTGGACATGTTCAGAGAAGCAGGGGAAGGAGCTCTTTGATGGGAGTCAGAGGAGCTGAGTTTTAGGCACATTCGACTGTCGCCAGCTCTGTGCCCCCGGGCAGATGAGAGGAGCAAGGGTCTCAAACTCAGATGCCGTGTGGCCTAGAAGGTCACACAGGGGAATGAAGCCCGCCAGTGGGGCCTGCCGCAAGCCAGAGGGAGCACAGCCCATCTAATAGAACTGCCAGTCATTTGGGCATAATCGCTGCCATCTGGGAATGCTGGTCTGGTGTTGCCACAGCTTCTGTAGTTTTATTTGAATTCTTCCAAATGTTAAATGTTGACTCAAAATTACAAATACATCATGCAGCCTTAGCAAAATACAGCCTGTGGGCTGCTGGGTTTCAATTCAGCATCAGGGCTTGCGAGATTCTCTTGTTCAGCTGCATAAAATGAGGGCGGCTGCAACCTCAACCCGCTTGGAACCAGTCCCTGCCCTTTCCCAGGATGGAGTTGTTGAGGTGGAGGGAAGGGCTAAGGCAGCACATTCCTCGTGTGTTTCTTGGAGGAGGCAGACACTTCTCAGCCAAGACGGAGCAGAGGCCATCCTGACCCAGAGCTTTCCTGGGGTCGCCTCTTTGGAGCTTCACAGGAAGGGCTTGATCGCAGGGAGCGTTGCCTTCACCTAATAAACAAGGGCTTCCACTGCTTGTTTTGATTCTGTTCCCAGCTAAAAGAACATTCAGTGCCTTTCAGAAGGTGAGAAGAGGCCATGGAGACCCACACATCATAAACCATTTCTTCCCCATTATTGGAAAACTAGAAGATACAGTTGAAAAAAAAAAAAAAAGAAGAAGAAGAAAATACCCTACCACTTGGAGCTAATCAAGGCTAACATTTGGCATAAACAAAGAAAAACTCCATTTCTTAAAATAGAGGCAGCCAAATGATTTCCCAGAAGAAAGAGTACTGCACTGTAGTCTCTTGAAGTAAGTGACCTGGGACGTAGGTGGGCGGTGAGGTCAATCCTGGGAAATGTTGCCAAAAATTCACCCTGAGGGCACTGTATGACCCACCCAATTTTCTCTTTTGCTCTGACCTTTGTTCCATAAGCTATTATTTACTAAGTGTTTGGGAGGCACACAGAATCATGCAAAGCTCTTTCCAAGCAGTATCTCACTTTCTCCTTGTAACAAACAACCCTAGGAGGTAGATTCTGATATTTCCTCCATTTCAGAAATGACCAAACAGGCTTGGACATCAGTCACTTGCACAAGATCCCCAGGCTAATAAGTGGAGGGTCAGGGCCAGGACACCCCTGTCTGACTCTGAAGTTCCAATTCTTAGTCACTTTATTTTTTACCACGTTGTTCACTTAAAACAAAACTTTTTATGTTGAAATGATCTTAGACTTACAGAAAAGTTGTAAAAAAGATGCCATGCATTCACCTTTACCCATCTTCACTGTTTACCCAGTGCTAACACCTGGCAGAACCACAGACTAATTATCAGATGAGATGGGGCATGTTCAGGGTGGTATCGCCGTAACACAGAATAATTATCAAAAGTTGGAAGTTAACTCTGGTACAAGACTATAAGCTGAATGACCGGCTTTATTCAGATTTCACCAGTTTTTCCACTAAGGTCCTTTTTCTGTCACTGGGTTCAATTTCAGGATTCCACATTGCATTTAGCTGTCATATTTCCTTACTCTTCTCTAAGCTGTAAGTTTTCAGTCCTTCCCCGTCTCTCATGACTTGATGACTTGGGCCCTTTTGAAAAGCATTGTTCATATGTGTCTCTGTGTGTGTGTGTGTGTATATATATATATATTTTTTTTTTTTTTCTTAGAATGGCACTCAATTTGGGTTCATCTGATATTTTCTCCTAATTATACTGAGATTACACATTTTGGCAAGAATATGAAATGGCAATAGAAACCTGTCTTACCAGTGATAGTAACCCTGATGCTTGGTTAAGATGCTATCAGTTTTCTCCATTGTAGAGTTACTACCATACTATAAACATCTCAGGGGAGAGATGATTAAGAATATAAAAATATCCTGTTTCTTCTCAAAGTTTTCTTTTTAACGTTTTTTTTACTGTGGTAAGATCTACATCAAATTTACCATTTTAATCATTTTTAAGTGCATTGGGGCATTAAGTATATTCACATAGCTGTACAACTATCACCACCACCCATCTCTAGAACGGAAACTCTATCCATTAAACACTAACTTCTCTTTCCCTAGCGACCACCGTGAATTCATTATGCTTCCATGACTTTGCCTGCTGTAGAAACCTCATTCAATATTCTTCGCAAAGTTCTGCCCACTAATTTTAACATCCATTTTAACATCCCATTGCATACTGGTTTCGGCACCAGTCACGTGCATTGAACATGGCGGGTTTGAGCTCGACCCTGGCCAGCTAACCAACAATGACAACTACAACGAGAAAATAGCTGGACATTTGTGGTGGGTGCCTCTAGTCCCAGCTACTTGGGAGGCTGAGGCAAGAGAATTGCTTAAGTCCAAGAGTTTGAGGGTGCTGCGAGCTGTGACCATGACACTCTACCCACAGCGACACACTGAGACTCTGTCTCAAAAAAAAAAAAAAAAATCCATTGACAGATCTTTCCTGCAACAATTATTATTATGTTCTATTGGTGATTTTCTATTTTCCATTCCTTCTACTCATCTGCTTTTGAAAGCATTGAACTCTTGCTTTGAATCAAAGACAAATCAATCAAGTTTATTCAAATTCTTGGAGAGAAAGAATTAGCGAGGAGTATTTTCTTTAAATTGCTATTTTCTAGGAGAAAGGAGCAGACCTATTCCATACTTTACATCAGGACTAGCTACGTAATTTGCAGGGTACGGTGCATAATGAAAATGCAGGGTCTCTGTGTTAAAAATTATTGAGAATTTTAAACTGGTGACAGCAGAGTATTCAACCAGCGGCAGAGCCTTTCTGGGTCCTGTGCTACGGCATGCCCATGAAGGCCACCCTATTGAGCAACCTTACCTAGCTTGTTAGGACCACTCACCTACTTGCTGGTTCTTAAGGGTCCTAAGGACAAGCAGCTGTGTCTGACCACTGGCCATCTCTAGAGGTCCCCTCCACTACCACCTCCAGGCAATTAGGAGGGTTACCTTATTCTCATTCTAAGTCTTTTTATCCCTGCTTCATTCGGATGGGAAAGAGATGCACTGCTTCTCTTTAACTGACCCATCACTAGGCTAACAGTAATCTCCAGCTAGGCTTCTATTCTAACCTATGGAATCCAAGAGTAGAAATCCCACCAGCTCACCACAATGGAGGTCAGGTCCTCACTCTCGAAGCGGCTGATGGCCTGGTCCAAGGATTTATACATGGCAGCAGAAATGCGCTGGGTGATGAGTCTGTTCAAGTCAATTGATCTACCCAATAACTAGAGGGAAGAGAGAGAGAAAAAATTACTTAAGATTCACTCAGATACCTGACAACTAAATGCAATGCAATGATGGGAGACTGGATTAAAATTAAAAGGGAGGATTACTAGGAGATTATGGAGATTGTATTTTAAAAGGAGTATTAAGTTTTCTGAATATGGGGCGGCGCCTGTGGCTCAGTCGGTAAGGCGCCGGCCCCATATGCCGAGGGTGGTGGGTTTGAACCCGGCCCCGGCCAAACTGCAACCAAAAAATAGCTGGGCGTTGTGGCGGGCGCCTGTAGTCCCAGCTACTCGGGAGGCTGAGGCAAGAGAATCGCTTAAGCCCAGGAGTTGGAGGTTGCTGTGAGCTGTGTGAGGCCACGGCACTCTACCGAGGGCCGTAAAGTGAGACTCTGTCTCTACAAAAAAAAAAAAAAAAAAAAAAGTTTTCTGAATATGATTGTTCTATTTTAATTTTATAAGAGAATGCTGCTGTACTCAGGAGATATACGCCAAGACATTTAGGGGCAGAATCTTATGATATCTGCAACTTACTTTCAATGGTAAAGAAAAAAAGCATGCATACGAATACACTCACTGTATACATCGTTAGACGAAATATATACTTGAGAAGGAGAAAGTGAACTAAATGTGGTGAAATATTAATAACCACAAGTCTAGCTATAGGTAGATGAGTGTTCATTGTGTTGTTCTTCCAACTTCCCTGCAGACTTTAAATACATCAAGTGTAGGAAAAATGTGATTCATTCGGGCTGTGGGAAAAGGCTCAGGGTAGTCGCTGGCTCCCTGTAAATGCTTGGGCTGACATCCTAAATTTAACCCTGAGGTTCTTCCTACATCTTTCCTGTGCTCAATTCAGTAATTCAGCCACCAGGGAACAGCAGCCACCTCAGCTAGGGCCCACTTTGTGCCTTTATGGGGGGAGATTTTAAAGCAAGAGGAAGAAGGAGTGATTACAGGATGCAAAATATAGCTTCAGACACTTTCCCCTGGGGTACTTGTGGGCATTACTGCAGATACTATGTAGAGAACAGTGAATATTCACTGAGTACCTGCTGTGTCCACAGCACTTTGCTAGGTGCCCAGTGATTATTTAACTACTTCATTTTTTCTGCTTCCCTTTTGGGATAAATTTTCTACCAAATGACTAGGGCTCCTGATAGCCATCTCATGCACACATAAAGCTCTCTGTATTTTAATGTCCTGTGGCTAATTCTGGCTGCCTCGTAACTGATAGCAGTAATCTTCTGAGAGTCTGAGGAAAAGCTCTCATTGAGCCACTGCTGCTGGCTGAAGTGAGTTTTTGTTTTCCCTCTTAGCAATATTCCATTTTTCTTAGATTCCTCGTAGCAATGGGAATGTTGAGGTTCCTGGATGAGTTATTTCCTTTTCTCGTAAGGCATTGCCTCAGCCGCAGCCCTGACCCTTCACAAAGACCAGGACCATGTAACAGACACACAGACATCCCAGCAGACAGGCCATTCTGTCTGGCCAACAGCAGGGCTCCAAAAGGAGGGCTTCAAGTCTTCTGGGACAGCTCTTACTCGGTCTGACTCACATTAACATTTTTAATTGGGGATATCTTTCTCAGCTCCCAGGAACATTTCCTCTCCATCTGGGGTCAAATGCTAACAGAAACCAACTCCACACACACAAAACAATTTCTACCCTGGGTTTTTCACCTGACGTACTCATTTCGAAGGTGCCATGGTCCTCCTTTACTTTGACCAGCACTTAAGCCATGTTCGGAGACCCATCTCTGAGTGCAGTTTCAACTGAAAGAAAGGGCTACAGCCTATGATGGGAAGACGAAAGCTTTGGTGGCACCTACTTGATAGTGGTCAGCGGCAGATGGGTGGAAAAGCCTAGAACGTGAACCAAAGGAAGCCCAATGCCTCTGTGATTTGAGAGATTCTGAAGCTGTGTGACACTGGTGCTCAGAAATCCACACTGGGCAACATGCAGGGCAGACAGCACCTGGTCCTGGTTTCTGGCCTCTACATTAACTTTCATGCTCTGTCCTGCCTGCTCCACCCCCATGGTGGCTTTCTGTCACCATACCTGGACATGCCTCTGTTTCAGCAGCGTTTCATAACGGTTGGATGGTGGGTATGGAATGATGACTCCATAATTCTTACATTCAGCTCTAAAACGTTTATCCAATAGGACACTGGAAGACAGAAAAGTTAAATAAGGCCAGTAAACAGGACAGTGGATGGCTCTCAACTGCCCAGCTGCATCTACTTCAGACCATAGGATCTACTCATGGGGTCTTACAGATCTTTGTGTGTGTGTGAGAGATGGAGTCTGGCTCTGTCTCCCAAGCTGAGGTGCACTAGCACAATCATAGCTCACTGCAGCCTCAAAGTCCTGGACTTCAGCGATCCTCCCATGCCAGCCTCCCAAGTAGCTGGGATTACTGGCATCGGCCACCATGCCCAGCCAATTTTTCTTATTTTTGTAGAGACAAGGTCTGGCTATGTTGCTCAGGTTGGTCTTAAACTCTTGGCCTCAAGTGATCTCGCTGTGGCCTCCCAAAGTGCTGAGATTACAGACATAAACTACCATACCTGGCCTATATATCTTACATATAATTTTTCTGCTTTGGAGCAAGGATCTTCAAATTTCTTCTCAGGTACAGAAGCTCAACATGCCCAACAGTTTCTAGGTAAAGGTGGGCAACACAGAAGCTGAGCAAGCCGCTTCCCTCTTTTATTCATTTACCACCAAATCAATGAGTGCATGCTTGGTACATCCCACGGAACATTCTAGTACTGGGACACAAAGTTCCTGTCCTCATGGGGCTCACATTTTAGGGACTAGAGACTGATGATACAAAAGAAAAGCAAAGGAATGAAATAATTGCAGACAACTATAAACATCTGCATGGTGTTTGCTATTTCCCAGGCATGCCACATACACACCCCAAATCATTTTAATCTCACAACAATCCTCTGAGTCAGGTGTACTTGTGTTATCTACTACTGGCTCACTGTTGGAACCACATCCCACTTAGTCCACAGACACCCATTCAGCAACCACTCGGAAAAAGGCTGTGTTCTCTGTGCTTTCCCTGAAATCCTCAGCCCACGCTTTCTAAACTTCCCATCATCTGAGAGTCGTTCTCCTTATTCAGTGCACATCTGGTGGTAACAGATGTGTGTGTGCTGCTCACAAACACCTATGTGAAGTACATCAGTGCTACTCTAGCTGTTCAAAGCAAAATTAAGCAAAGCCTTTTCATAGAAAAATAATTAAGGTAGAGAAATATCCTTGAAATTATTGGATGTACATTTGGATTACTAGTAAAAATGAAAGTACCTACATATAAAAATTGAGTCTTTTTTTTTTTCTTGACAAAGACTGTTGGAAGTTCTCAGAACCCTGAACTCACGGAGTCTAAATCGGCATATACTGACACTACCAATGAGCCACTGAAGCTTGACAGTCTCTGACCCAGACTCCGTCACTGGCATCCTAGCTGGTTTCCACATACTTATTCTGGCTTACCATGAATCCAGTCTTCACACTAATATATATATATATATATATATATATATTTTTTTTTTTTTAAATGAACTTTCTTTCTTTTTTTTGAGACAGAGTCTCACTTTGTTGCTCCTGGTAGAGTGTTGTGGCGTCATAGTTCACAGCAACCTCAAACTCTTGGGTTCAAGTGATCCTCTTGTCTCAGCCTCCCGAGTAGCTGGGACTACAGGCACCCACCATAATGCCTGGCTATTTTTTAGAGATGGGATCACACTCTTGCTCAGGCTGGTCTTGAACTCCGGAGCTCAGGCGATCTACCATCCTTGGCCTCCCAGAGTGCTAGGATTATAGGCATAAGCCACTGCGCTTGGCCTTAAAAGTGAACTTTCAAAAAATAAAAATTGACTGGCCAGGCATAGTGGCTCATGCCTGTAATTGTAGCACTCTGGAAGCCGTGGCTGGTGGATTGCTTCAACTCAGGAGTTCAAGACCAGCTTGAGCAAGAGTGAGACCCTTTTCTAAAAATAGAAAAGCTAACTGGACATTGTGGTGGGCACCTGTGGTCCCAGCTACTCAGGAAGCTGAGACAAGAGGATCGCTTGAGCTCCAAGAGTTTGAGGTTGCTGTGAACTATGATGATGCCACGACACTCTATCCAGGGCAACAGAGTAAGACTCTGCCTCAAAAATAAACAAATACAAATAGAAACTGAATTGGGTCACCACTGTACTTTTGAAAGCATTCTATGCCATTCCCTCTCAGACAAATGTCTACAGGGAGGCGTGATCTGGCTCTGCCATCCTCTCTTGCTTTATCAGCCAGGCTGCTCCTCGCGTGCTCGTGAGCGAGACATGTACCTGTATCAACTCACATGAATCCTCTCAACAGCCCCTGAGGTGGACAAGCTATCATTAGACTTGCACCACAGGGACTTTGCATAAACAGTGCCTTTGCATGCAATTTCCTGCCCTTCCTTAACCCAGGTTTACTAAACTCCTATCAGCTTCAGGTAAGAATTCAGATGCTGTCTTCTCCCGACAGCCTTTGTTGTTCCCAAACTCAACAAGCAGTTCAGGCTTAAGCATCATGTTTTCCCATATACTTTTCCTCCATAGAGAGCACATGACCTCCCTTGTCAGGGTGCACTTATCAGTTTTTAATCAAAGTCGATCTTCCCTGCTAGGATGTAGGCTAAGTGAAGTTAGCACTGGATCTGCCCAGTTTCCCCTTCACTACATCTAGCATCCTTGCCATTCCAGGCCTGTGGAATGGCCCCATTTTCCTCAGGTGCTAGGGAAGAAGAAAGGTTTCGCAATAGGAAATCCAGTCTTCCAGGTGGCAGTCTTAAGAAAAATTGTTGCTCACAGCATTGGGGCTCTCATACCTGCCGGCCATCGCTTTATAGTAAGCAAAGATCTGGTCTGCCAGCTTGTAGACAAACTGATCAAAACACAGGTTCACCTGGGGAAGAGAAAGTGGGACAGGTTAGTGGTGTCTGTCCTGCTTTATTACAGAAATCCAGGCAGCTAAAAGAGGGCAGTTGGGTAGGACAACTGCCCAAAGCCATGTTCTGGGGCAAGGTGTTTTGAAGAAAAAGAAGATTCTGTGGCCAAGTTAAGTTTGGTCTCTTGCTCTCGAGGTCCTCAGTCAACAGAGAAGGTAAAGTTCAAATAGCCTGTTGAGGAACGACCTCCCTACTGCCCCCTTCTTGGTGTCATGAGGTACCCTGCCCAAGAAAATGCGACAGACAGACCTTTCTGAGCAGACAGACCTTCCTGAGATCCTGCAATTGCTCATATTAGTTAGCCAACTGAAGCCTCCCCATCCATCTCTCTGTAACTTCCTTGTCTTGCCCTTTCATCTTACTTTACCTTGCTTTGCAAATTTGGTTATGAAGACGTTGATAGTTGTTAGACATTCCAAAGCCCCCTTTTTTTCAAACTTTGCTTAAAAATTTTGGTTTTTTAATGAATAGGCCTTGCCATTTCTATGGTAGAAGTGGCGATCAGGTGGAAAGATAATTTCACACCGGACAGAGAGAATCAAACCAAATCTTCTGATCTGGCAAGAGCAGAAACTGGCCAAGGGCGGGACTTCAAAGGGACAGAGCTGTGACAGGTCCTGGGTATGAGTGCAACACCAAAAGAGGCAGAATACATTTTCCACATTCATCTCTGATTCTTTCCATACCACACCCTTGGCTCCATTAACTATTCAGAAATCCTTTATATCTTTGAAGTTCCACATATTATACAGAATGCAAAAACAGTACTGAGTGTACTGCTTTCCTCATATCCAGAGAACTGAGGCCTCTGAGTTTCAAGGGTCCCCAGTGGACCCTCTTCCAGGCATTAGAATCTACAAAGTTAAGGTGTTTGCCCAGCCCCATTCCTGCCTTCCAGAACTAGCTGTCAGGAGCCTGTGGCCTCCCTCAGCTTCACCCCCCTGTAGATGGGTGGCCCTGCAGCTTGGGGGAGCCTTTTTTAGCAACAGCCAAACAGCCACTACTTCTGAAGTAGTGCAGAAGTATCAGGCAGAGCTTGCGTGTCTACACAGATGTACCCTTCGTGGTGCAGAAAAGAATTTGAGGATGGAAAAAGGAAGAGACCAGGCTATGAGCTGGGTGTCCCAATTTGCACTTCTGCTTGGGCCCTCAAATGTCACACAGGTCCCCTTTCTGAGGATCATGATGGTTATGAAGACCAGTCTCTATAAGAAGGCACCGATCCCCCACTTGGTGCTAATACCTAGCAATTTGAAAAAGTCCAGAATCTCAGGACAAGGTCACAGGGACAAAAGGAGAAGCACATCACTTGCCTCAGCCTCGATCTCATCATACAGGAACTGCTTTTTAAACTTGGTCAGAGCATAGTAGGCGCTATCGTTGTACAGATCCAGAGGGTAGAGGACGTACCTGGAGAGGGAAAAACAGCAGCCAGTAGCTTACTTGGGACCTTTCTTAACCCCTGACTGCTGAGGGGCTGAGGAACAAAACGTGCCTACAGGTGTGTTGAACATAAACATCTTATACTGAATGCCTAAAGGCGTCCTTAATACCAAATGAATGTGTTGTTTGAACCTAGAGGCACTACTTGCAGTCAAAAGGTTAAGGAAGGCAGAGTTTTACTTGCTTAGGAAATTAAATCCAGTGCAGAGTTAGGAAAGACAAACTTGGGCCCTATCTGATATTTCCAGGGCTTCCAACACTTGAGAAAGATTTATTTTATAGTGGGCCCCAAATCCATGATGACATAAACCAAGGACAGCAAAAATCTGTCTAGGACTAAAATAATTAACAATAAAATGGTGGCAATTAAGGATTTTAGCTTTCTGATCCCCAGAGATGATGGTTTCATGACACTGACAGAAGTGTAGGAAAGGATGTTGGGTGGTAGACTTGTGACTCTGTCTGCCTGGATGGATCAAAGGATCTTGTGTGGCTCAACCCCCAGCCTGGGCTGTCCCCCAGGATGCCCCCTGAGTGGGGCATGCTGCCTCATCTCTAGTCAGCTCAGTACTTCCGTCTGGAAAGCACAGAACTTGCTGGAAAACTATCTTCCACCTGCACCCTGGGAACCTCCTGCTGGCCAAATCCTGCCTCTTACTCCATCATAGAAGGTTCTTTGGTTTCCAGAATATGGTCCGTTAGGATCCAGGGCATGGACATCTCAATGGGGAACTGGATTCGGCGGCCCATGGTTAACTCCAGGAAGAACTCTCGGAACCAGAGCTGGGAGAGGTCGCAACACTGCTGCAGGGCCTCTGCAAGCACAAAGGAGTGTGTTTCAGGTTACACATAGAAAGCTCCCAAAGGTCTCAGTTCCTGTTGCTGGCGTTAATTTTTATTGTTGGTATTGTCACTGTGCTTGCTAGGTACATGGCAGGCACTTTCAGTGATCAGCAGACCTTGTTCTTTTGTACCTGAAGGCAGGCTTAATGTCTATCTGGAAAACAGCATTTGGTAAGCTTCAGAGACAGCAGTCGTGTGGGGGTAGGGGGAAGATGTTTCAGAGCTTTAGATCCCCCAATTACTTTCATTATCACTCCACTGAAAACTGGAAATCTAGTGTAAAAAGTGTGCTCGCTATACACACACACTGTTGAGACAGCCCCCAAGTGCTGGCTTTGGGCTAGATGGTGGCTCCCCCACCCCTTCTGTGTGGGAATTCCCACATCCTGCACAGGATTAGGAGGTTGGGAGGCTACCAGCTAATGGGGAAGTTCACACTGTTAAGATCACCTTTTTATTACCAACAGACACTATTAAGACCCTCATGTCCCTGGCATGCTACTCTTCCTCTGCCTTATTCTGTGCAACTTGGATGCACATCCTTCTAAAAGGAGAGGAAGAATGAGGGGCACGGGACCACGACACTGGACCAAGACATAGCCTGAGAGTCTCCTCGTTTACAGCAACAAGTATTGACCAGCTGCTGGCTGCTGCTGAGGAGCACAGGGTTGATCTAGTGCCCAGTTGTGTCCGTTATGTGTGAATTCCTGTTTGTAATCCCCTTCTGTAAGTATCTCCCAGACAAATTTAGCTAAGTCAGAATGGCTGGACTGACTTAGCTAAAAGGCCTTCTTAGCTCCTAAGGTCTATAGGAAAGTGTGTATGTTCCCTTTGATGGCAAATCTGTGCCCCTTTGGGTCAACAATCATGTCTCTTTGCAACTTCTAGCCTGGTGGATGTAGCCACTCTGGGAGCTGGGGTCCTTATCCTCTTGTCCTGTGCCTGGGCACTGTGGCTCACCACTGATGTTGAGCAGGTGTGTGAAGAAGAAGGACTGTTTGTGGAAGTCCTCTATGGCCAGCACGATGGGGCCGTCCAGGCTGCTTCTCAGGGTCTTCTTGGAGCCGCTTTTGTCTGCGATGAGTGACTCGAGCATGGTCCGTACCATGTACAGCTTGAAAAAGGAAGAAAGATGAAAAGGTCAGAAGAGGGCCCTCCATCGCAGGGGGTAAGGTTGCTTTGCGCTGTATTTATGTTTTTCTTTTTTTCTGCAGATGTCTCCTCTTACAAAGCATGGTCTTAAGGAAGTGCCAGTTTAGGCCTGGAACAATGAAAACCTTCAAGAGGAAGACTGGCCAGCCCAGGCAAGAATTTCTGTCCAGGGCCCTGCAACATCCCTGGGCAGGTTACTCAAGGCCCAGTAAGAGGCTCTTGACTGCTCTGCTCAGCCAAGGGTGTGGACATCAGAGGAGACGGCCACAGGTGCCATGGGTGGAGTGCTGAACTGGGAGTCAAAAGATCAGGGTTCAACACCAGGCACTGCCACTGACTTGCTGTGTAACCTGAGGCAACAAAGTCCCCACTCTGGGCCTCAGTTGTCTTATCTAATGCAAAGGGGATTGGACCAGATACTTTCTCACACCAGTCCCTTTCAGCTCTAACACTCCGAGGAACTGTGAAATGGGGTAAGATCAGAATGAATCCCCCTCCCACACCTTAAGTTTCATGCCCTCAGCGTTTTGACTCCATTACTGAGCAATGGCGCCCCCTGGTGGCATCAGCTGTGTGGCACAGCCTGCCGAAATCCTTGATGCAAAGCAGGTGAATATTGGTACTTACACAGGAGGCTACTAGGCAATTAACTCCTGCTTACAGAGTGCCTTAAGTGCAAAGGATGCAAGTGCGGTGGGCTTGTTCTCTTTGCTAATCTAGATCTTTCCACATCATTTGTCTGTGAATCTTAGGGCTGGAAGGGGCCTTGAGGAGCCAGGCTAGTCCATTCCTGCTGCCTCCTCGAGAAGGGTACCCAAACCAACCCCGCCAGGCGGTGTTATACCAGGGATCGGCAGCCTCTTCGGCCCTGTGTGCCACCAGTGGGGTGAAACAAAGCCCTCGGGGACCACTGGCAGGCCTAAGACATAGATAGGAGAGAAGGAAGAGGGATGGGAGGGCAGGAGAGACAGGGAAGAGGGAGAGAGAGAAAAAGAAAGAGAAAGAGAGAGAGAAAAGCAAGAGGTATTGTATACGATGGGAAAGCCGCGGCGACTGCTAGAGGCCACTGAGATGCTCCAACCTCCCAGCAACCGCGTTCATCTCTGCTGCCTCTGCCTCTGCTCTGGCATTGACCCCACCATGTACCTGGCACCGCTTTGAGCAGTGCAGCCACAGAAGCACGTGACACACCGTCCCTGCCACAGGGCTTCCCTTCATGGTAAAGGGTCCACCTGGCTGTTAGCTCATCAGCCAGCCCACTGTCTGCAGCCCTGCCAGTGGGCACATCTCAACGTCCCTGAGAGTCGAGACACACTCTTCTCGTGACCGCCTTCCATGTCCTCAAAGAAAGGATTCACAGAGTCTAATCTACTGTGGTTATAGAAAACTCTTAACTATTTGAAAACCTCATAAGAGGGTGAATTCTGTCCCCACCTACTTTTCCCACCTACTTTTATTTAACAGAGCATTTAATTCACCAGAACAGTTGATATATACTAGCTGTGGGAGACACCCATGTCCACTGCGTTTTGAAGGCTGTGACAGAGCCCTGGGTGGGAGTCAGGAGACCTGGGTTCTTGTCCCACCTCCACCTGGGACTCATCTTGTGACTTAGACAAGTCACTTCCCTTCTCTGGACCTCAGTTTCCCCATCTTAACGTAGAGGGGGGGACTCAGTTATTTTTTTCTAAGTGTTCTTCTAGCTTCGGCTGTCTAGGAATCTATTAAATATGTCTATCCCACCTGGAGTGACTTGGTGGTGTCTGGGGGGATCACCGTTGGTAACCCTCCCCTCTCACATTAGCTATGCAAATACACCTTCCTCCCCTCTTTCTCTCTCTGCCTGCTAATGCCCCTCTTTCATCCTCCTCTCCAGTTTTTCTTGTGCCTAATCTCTTCCTCACTCATGTCTTAGGACTTGCAGAAACACCTGTAAGCCTGATCAGCACCCCCCAGGACATTCTGGGCTGGAGAGGTCTCTGACCCTGGACATTCCACAGATCTGTCTGTAGATGCTTCCATGAGATGCTCGATAACCCGTGGGTGAGAGTCATGTAATCAGGCGGAGGGCTGTGAAGCCAGGGGAAGTGATGACGAACTTGCTGGACCCCACCTCACCCCTGCCCCAGCCCCCAGCCCCTGCCCTGACACAGACACACACACAGTGAGGAGGGTCAGTGGGTGGGCCTCAGAGGACCCAGGGCAGAGAGGACCATAAAGGTCATAACATGAAGTAAGAGTTCTCAGCCTGGGCCTTCTGGGGTTAGCAAGACCCTCTTTTTCAATACTTTAGCAAGGCTACCAGAAACTGTTCATCCTTAGGTAGGTAGCAAGGAGTCAGCTAAGATGCCCAGATGATTCACTTTTTTCTCTATAATTTTATGATGGATTTAGATTAGGCACAGGGACCCTCTTTATTGTATGGACGCTCCACCTGGCAACCGAATATTTCTAATGACTAGACTTTCATTAAGGGGTCAAGGGCTTACTTATGCTTTGGGGAGGACATGAGGATTAACAAGTGTTTTGTCATATGATCTCATACAAAATTTTCATTTTACAGAGAAGATAATCAGAGCTCAGAGAGGTTAAGGTGCTTGCCCAAGATTACACAGCAAGTCAGAGGCAGAACTTATGAATTTTCAAGATAGGATGTCACTGCAGGAAAAGGGGCCAGGGCTTACTAAAGAGGGACAGATTCCACTTTAAACTCCTCCTGCACTTTGGAATCTTGATAGAGCTAGATGACAGCCAGGATAGGTGGATATAGTATTATCCCTATTGGCCAGATTAGACAATTGAGGCACAGAGAGATTATGTAATGTGGCCCAGGTCACACAGGTATCTGGGACTAGAATCCAGGTCTCCTGAATCTTAAGCGAGTGGTCCTCTACCTTTATCAAAACAAGACCGCAGAATAAGACCAGAGCAGCTGCTCAACCCTGCCCCTCCTGACTGAGGGGCCCCATCATCCTGCCATGGCCCAGCTGGCCTCTGAGTCAATAAAGCTGGCCTCTGCCTGGAGCTGCTTACCTGTGTGCTGGATGGCCCCACAGCACGCCGGGGCACCTTGATGTCAAAGCCACCTTTGGGGTCCTTCTCCCCTCGCAAGCATGGGTCATTGGGGGGCTCTCGCCCTCCCTCCCAGTCACAGATGGTCTTCCGAATTGCCTGCAGCACACTGAGGAAGGAAGAATGGAGACTCAGACCAGTGTCACCATGGGAAGGATACACTGCAAGCCTGTGTCTCTTGGGCCCCCAGTGTTCCAGGACCACCTGCATTAGAATTCTGAAGGGATGCTGTGAAGCATGCTCATTCCTGCACCCCTACTCCCCAAGATGCTGGTTTAACAGATTTAAGGTACAGTCCAGAAACCTGGATTTTAACAAGTTTCCCACAGGATTCTGATGCCTGCCGGATGTCTGCAAACTCATCCCTGAGCCCATGAAGTGAGAAAGAACTAGGGTGAGGCAGGATGATTATTTTTCCTTTTTTTGTTATAGGGGAGTCTCATCAAATCTCCGCATATTTGAAGTTTTAATCAAAGCTTATATGTTCTGCATACCAACCCCATGCTGCCACGTGCTTGGGTCTACACGTGGATTACCTCATTTCATCATCCCAACGGGCTGTGAAGTAGGCACCACTATCAATCCCCATTTTACAAATGAGGAAGACTGAGGTTTGGAGAAGGCCAGTAACTTGAATAAGTTCTAGACAGGATGTGCACAGGGGTTTCAAACCCAGACAGGAAGGCTTCATTCATCCCAAATGTCCACTCCCCTAAAGAGACCCCCTGGAACTCGCTGGAAGGATCTGCATGTGTTCAGAGGCTAACCTGGAAGCTGACCAAGCAGGAACCTCCCTCCAGCATGGACTTAGCACTAGTTATTTTTGATATGTCCCTGAAGGGGACCATCTGCACACCCACCTGATGAGGACGTTCTTCTTCTTCCGCACTGCCTGCCGGAGGGGCTCACGCAGCGTCACCTGGGCAAAGTCCTGCAGGGCTGCGTAGATGGTGTTCCTGATGGCCTGGTTGAAGACGCTCTCCATCCTGCCCATGAGCACCTGCAGGCCTTTGATCATGGCGATCACCTGGCCAGGGACATAACCAGGGTCAGGCTTACCATGCCTCAGCACCCCAGCCTGCCCACTACCTGCCACCACCTCACGGTGGGAGTCGGGGGGGTTGGAGACATCGAGAAGCATGAGGCCGGTGCCACTCAAAGTGCCAGCTCATGACTAGGTAAGCAACATGCGCCAGCACCCATACAAATCACCTCTCTGCTTCCTTTATCCAGAAAGTCTTGTTACAACAAAGACGTCAGCTCAACTGAACGATGCACTTTATGATGCAGCTGATTTTCATCCTGGCATGAGCTCCGATTTTGTTGTTGACTATTGAAAATGGCAGCTGGTCCATGGACCACATTCTAAGCAGCACTCTGGCCTTCAGGGGCCTCTTCACATAGCATGTACCCACGCACAATGTCAAATAGAACTTTTTTTTTTTTTTAACTATAAAACTTCTTAAAGAATTTTTTTAGAATCTTTGTTTTTGAAATCATTTGGCCAGATGCTGGGTAAGTTTATAAAATTGCAACTTCTGTCTAAGTCTTGGGGGAAAAGCCCCTGTTCTTCTATTTGCCTCTTCCCTAACCTTTAATTTATGTCTCTGTTTGGAGAGGTGGCGAGACAGGTGTGTGTGATGAGAGTGGCGTGGCTCGACCTTGGCTGTCTGTGGGAACTGTCTGCCTGTGGCTATGAAGCTTTCTTCTGGGTTCCCATATTCCCCTTGTAGTCAGCACCCCTGCCCATTCTGAGGCATGTATCTAATGCAGCTGCTTTGCGAATTACCCACTGGTAAATTTAATGGGACGGGGGGTGGGGGGGTGGGGAGATAGCCTGATGTGATCTTGGGTGGAAGCCATATTCTCTACCTCAGCTTTACCAGAAACAAATCTGATTCTTTGATCACATCAAAGTGAAGCGTTAATTTCTCAGTTAATTCAGAATTCAGAAGAGAAAGCATGTGCAACATAGTCTGCACTTAGCACACTCCACGTTCAACCTTCCACACCAGACTTGAAGCACACAGAGAACCTGTGTATGTCCCACTGCTCATGGTAAGCAGACAGAGTTTTTGTACAAAAGAACAAAAAATTAACAAACGAGCTTAAACCCTAAGGCTCTTTTTTTTCCCCTCTGAAACTTGAAGAAAAAGAATATTAAAGGTAAGTAAAGATGATATAAGAATAGTACAGGTAGCAAGGACTTTTATTGGGACCAGTAATGGGAGAGGCATTAAAGGATTGTTAGATCATAACAGAGGCTACAGATGTAACTAGAAAACACGGGGAAAAGGAAGGAATAGATGATGAAGATGTTTCTTACACAGAACACAAAAATCACAAACTATGAAAGAATCGATATATTGGACTTAAAGTTGGCTGCCCTTCAAAAGATACCTTAAAGAACACAAAAAGTCAAAGTCACAGATCAGAAAAAAACATTTGCGACATATATGACTGAAGACTTGTATCTAAAACATGGAAAGAATTCTCACAATTCAATAATAGGAAGACAGAAATCCAGTTTCTAAAAATGAGCAAAAGATTTCAACATTTCACAGAGGAAGATACTTGAATGGCCAATAAATACATGAAAAGATGCTCAGTATTTATACCTCAACAGAGCAGATTACAAAATGCTATAATATCTTTATGAAGGTAATCACATTTATGACATAAGAGCTGGGTGTTGTAAAAAAAGGAATAAGACATAACTTGGACATTAAAAATATGATGGCCTAGCTTTCTTCACTACGAGAATAGTGAAAGAAAAAAAAAACTATGATGGCCCCAATTTAGAAATCCCAATGCAATTGAAGGTTGAATTTAAGGGAATATCCCATAAAGCAGATCAAAAATACGTGAGGTGCAATAAGAGAAACAAGATCAAAAAATTAGAGACTAAATCCTAGGAGCTCAATATCTGACAAACAGAAAACTCAGAAGAAAAAAAAAAACAACACACAAAGAGGAAGAAATTGCTAAAATTAAAATACAAGGAAATTTCATGTCCTAAAGTATCCACTTTCACACTAAAGTGAACTATTCAGTATCTAAAACAATGAATATAGTAAAAGATCCTCATTAAGGTATCTCACATTGAAATTTCAGAAAAACAGGGACAAAGGCAGTATGGTGGCTCATGCCTGTAATCCTAGCACTCTGGGAGGCCAAGGTGAGTGGATTGCTTGAGCTCAGGAGTTCGAGACCAGCTTGAGCAAGATGAGACCCTGTGTCTAAAAATAGCCAGGCATTGTGGCAGGCTCCCAGCTACTTGGGAGGCTGAGGCAAGAGAATCATTTGAGCCCATGAGTTTGAGGTTGCTGTGAGCTGTGACACCACAGCACTCTACCCAGGGTAAGATTCTGTCACAAAACAAAACAAACACACACACCCATAAAATTCTAGAGATTAAAAAAAAGAACAAAGTTGGAAGACACACATTTCCTAATTTTAAAACTTACTACAAAGCTGCAGTAAGTAAAACTGAATGATACTGGCATAAGGATATAAGTATAAATCAATGGAAGAGAGTTAAAAGTCCAGAAATAACCCTTCACATTTATGATCAATTGTGTTTTCACAAGGATACCAAGACAATTCAAAGGAGAAAGACTATTCTTTTCTAACAAATGGTACTGGGACAAGTGGATATGCATGCGTAAAAAAATGAAGTTGGAGTTCTACCTCACACGGTAAACAAAAATTAACTCAAAATGAATAGAACACCTAAATATAAAGAGCTAAAATTATAAAACTCTTACAAGAAAACATTAGTAAATCTTTGTGACTTTGGATTAGACAATGGTTAGATATGACAAGAAAAACATGAGTGACAAAAGAAATAAATTAGACTTCATCAAAATTAAAAACTTTTGGGCTTCAAAGGATACCATCTAGAAAGTGAAAAAACAACCCCTGGAATGAATTAAGCTTTTACAAATAATATATCTGATAAGGGACTTGTACGTAGAATATATAAAAACTCTTACAAGTTATCAATAAAATGACAACCCAAGTAAAAAAGGGCAAAGGATTGGAATAGACATTTCTTCAAAGGCAGCTAGCCAATAAGCATGGATAAAAGCTCCATGCTCACTAGTTAAAAGCTCAATATTATTAGTTATTAGTTCAAATCACAATGAGACACCACTTCACACCAACTAGGATGGCTAAAATGAACAAGACAGTAACAAGTCATGACAATGATGTGAAAAATCGCAGCCCTACAATTGTTGTTAGGACTATAAAATGGTGCAGCAACTTTGAAAAACAATCTGGCTGCTCCTCAAAATTTTAAACATACAATCACATATGGCCCACCAATTCTGCTCCATGAGAAATGAAAACATATTTCCCCATGAAAACTTGTGCATGAATTTTCATATGAGAGTATTCATAAGACAAAAAGTTGAAACAAGCCAAATGTTCGGTTGATGAATATAAAAATAATTGTGGTATGTATATACTCACACAATGGAATATTATTCAACTACAAATTAATGGAATATTGATAATATACTACAGCGTGAATGAACTTTGAAAACAGTGCACTAAATCAAAGACACTAGTCACAAAGGACTATGTGATTCCATTTATAGAAAGTCTCCAGGGAAATCTATAGACAGAATATAGACCAGTGGTTGTTCAAGACGAGGGGAAGAGGAAGAATGGGAAGTGACTGCTAGGGTATGGGTTTCATTTGTCACTTTTGGTGACAAAAATGTTCTAAAATTGGCCTGTCACAGTAGCTCATGCCTACAGTCCTAGTACTTTGGGAGGCCAAGGTAGGAGGACTGCTTGAGGTGAGGAGTTTAAGGCCATCCTTGGGTAACACAGAAAGACCCCATGTCTACAAAAACAAATTAACCCGTAGTCCTAGCTATTTAGAAGGCTGATGCAGGGGGATCACTTGAGCCCAAGAGTTCATGCCACTGTACTCCAGACTGAGCAACAGTGAGACCTTGTCTTTAACATTCCAAAACAAACAACAACAACAACAACAAAAACCAATTAGATGGTGCAAATAGTTGCACAACTCTGAATATACTAAAGATGATAGTACATACATTGAGAGGTAATTTAAAAGTGTGAATTTTATGGTTTGTAAATTATACATCAGTTAAGCTATTATTTTAAAAGTTCTGCAGTTGAAAATAATAAGGAATCAAGGATTAGAATAGAATTTAAATTTTCAACAGCAACACTAGAGGTTAGAAGACAATGGAATAACGTTCCAAAAATTTGGCAAAAAAATATTTATAATTTAGAATTCTGTATTCAGCCAACTACAAAGTGAGGCCAGAATATACAGAATTTAGATATTCATGCTAACGTTACCCCCCCCCCCAAAATAATCCCTTTCTTAGAAAGCTATTAGAGGATATTTGCCACCATTACGAAGAAAAAGGCACAGCCTCAGTACAATGATAAGAATCTCAGATCAGTGGTCTGGCTGGTCTACAGAAAAATTAGTACAGATGAAATAAAATAAGGAAAGAGAAAGAATTGCTCTAAACACACAAGCCATGAAATGACAATTGTGATGGGTTATTTTATAAGGAGTTCTATATTTTGTTGGTATGTTTGAAGTTGCCTTTTTGATAGGTTCATAGAAGAAAACAAAGAATAAGGCTTTATTAATTCTGGAAAAACAAAAGTTGTACAAGCAAATAAATGTATTCACATCAGACCATGTGACTTGGTGATGAACAATGGTTACTTTTCATAATAATAAAAGGTAACTATCAATTCCATTAAAAAGTGTAACTTTACCATTATGGGAAATGGGGGGATGGAAGCTGGGTGTGTTAGGAGGTGGGAGGTGGAGATGAGAGGGCTAAATCCTTATCTAGGATTATAGTAGGAAGCCAACAGAAAATGCCATACATTGAAAAACCAGGAAATAATCTTAGAAGCCTGTTACTTCAAACTTTGGTGATAAATGCCAGAAGAAACAGCTTTACAACTTGCATGTTTCCTATGTGGGGATTCAAGGTGGAGTGGGGTGGTGCAGCTTCCTACTTTTGCTTTGTTTATTATTATAGGTCACATAGAACTATTTTTCCTTTTAAACATATTTTACTAATAAGATAAAAATGAAAAGACCTCTCAATAATAGCAAAGTAAGAATGAGAAGGAAACACAGTAAAATGTTCCTGGTGGTTGTTTCTGGGTGATGATATGTAGTATGAGGCAGTGGGAAGGTCAAGGCAGGAGTAAGGTTGGAGGAGCATTTTCTTTCTGCATCCTTCACTCACAACACAGTCTGAATGAGTTTTCCTTTCAGATAGAAATATTATTTTGTAATCAAACAATCAAAAAAGGATTCAAAAGGTTAAGCAGGAGGAGTCCTCCCTTCAGAAATTATTATTGTTAATGGTTTGGCATATATATAAATATTCATGCCCTTCACTTTGAAAAAATATATAAAAATTTAATATAAATGAAATCACTTTAGGCGGTGCCTGTGGCTCAGTGAGCAGGGCGCCGGCCCCATATGCCTAGGGTGGCGGGTTCAAACCCAGCCCCTGCCAAACTGCAACAAAAAAATAGCCGGGCGTTGTGGCGGGCGCCTGTAGTCCCAGCTACTTGGGAGGCTGAGGCAGGAGAATCGCCTAAGCCCAGGAGTTGGAGGTTGCTGTGAGCTGTGTGAGGCCACGGCACTCTACCGAGGGCAATAAAGTGAAACTCTGTCTCTACAAAAAAAAAAGAAATCACTTTACATGCTGGTCTTTAATCTTTTTTTTCAACTTAACAATATACTGAGTGTCCAACAATATACTATACTTTTTTTTTTAACTTAACAATATAGCTTCCACGTAGGTATATCTTTTTTATAGACTGTACGGTATTCAATGGTATAGCTGTATCTTAATTTACCTGGTCTCATGTTGAAGAACACTTAAGTTTTGGTATTAATAATGCTGTGATAAATATTCCTGTACAAATGTCTCTGCACAGCTGGCTATTTCCTTGGTTATACTTTCAGAAGAAGAACTTCTTGGCCAAAGAGTGTGCATGTTAAGTGTGGACACATACGATCACCCTGCCCTTGTAGAAAGCCTTAAAATGTAGACTGGACACCAAAGATATCTCAGAATGTCTATTTCCCACACTTCACCCTGCAATAGGCATCACCCATCTTTCAAATTTTGGCCATCCTGATTGGTAAACACTTTATCCTCTCTTACTTTTAATCTGTAGTTCTTGGACCGCTCATCAGTTTGGGGATTTCTATATCTACTTTAGCCATTTTTTTTCACTTTTGTTTCTTCAATTTTTCTAATGGAGTGGACATGACATTCTGTTTTGGACTTTTAAGGACAGAGTGAGTGCACACGAGGAGGGCTGATACCGGCATCTCGCTCAGAACCACTTCTGAAGCAGCAGTGTTAGAGAGGCAGGGAGGAGCTCCAGGAGGAGCTCCAGGGAGGAGCTGCAGGGAGTCAGCACCTACCTCCACGAAGGCAAACTTCTCCTCACTGGTGTAATTGTAGCGTGTGGCTCTCTCATACTCCTCCGCTGTGCCAGGGCAGTCCTTGTTGCAGAACTTGTCTGTAGGGTGAACCAGCTTCCAAGAGTACTGCAGACAGTGGGAACAATCCAAATGTCCATCGACTGATGAGTGAATATACAAAATGTGGCCTACCCATGCGATGGAATATTATCCAGCCATAAAAAGGTAACAAAGGAAGGACGACTGATCATGCTAAAACATGGATAAACCTTGAAAACATGTTGAGTTTGAAGAATCCAGATAGAAAATATACATATTATATGATCATATTACATTTATGTGAAACATCTAGAATAAGAAAACCTATAAAGAGATAAAGCAGACTGCTTAGGGCTAGAGGGATAATTCATGGTTTTTATTAGAGCAATGAAAATATTCTAAATTTGGCTGTGGTGACACAACTCTGTGAATATATGAAAAAGCAATAAACTCACACTTTAAGTGGATAAATGGTATGGTATATGAATTAGATCTCCACAAAGCTGTTTTAAAAAATAATGCCAGGGAGAGACAGAGGCAGACTGTAAGGGGGCAGAGGTCAGTGGGAGGGCCCCTGCTCACGGGACACCTACCACCTCCATGACGTGGGCACTCCACTTGGACAGAAGCTGCAGGCCCCGCAGGGCCAGGTCGAAGAGCTCCCGATACTCCTCATCTGATTTCTGGCTGTCCAGCCCCGAGCCCGTCACCACCTGTGGAACGTGGACTATCACACTCACTGTCTGTAAGAGCCTGGCACTGTAATACAGCATTACATCGATTCCCCCCAAAAATACTACAGAGAAGTTCTAGTATTATATCCCTGTGACAGACAAACTGGGGCTCAGACAAGTGCCTCGCTGAAGGCCACATGGCTCATAAATGGTTGAGGGTTGAAATTCAGGTTGTACGATGCCAGAGCCCCACTCATACTCCCCTCCTCCAGAGTACTGCAGAGCAGCACCTTGCTAACTTTTTGACTGTTACTTGCAGTAAGTGCGCACTGCATGGTGATGCAGGAACACATACTTACATAGAGAGGTTAAATATATGTATGCAACAATATTTTACCCTTACTGCATGAGATTCCTTGATTTCTTATTCTATTTCATGTAAAACTGCTGATCACAAATCACTAAATTGATTTCACAACTCATCCATTAAATACAGCTCAATGATTGAAAAGCACCACAATGCAATATGACATGTACACACGTCTGTATATGCACAGATATATGTGCATGGGTGTATATATGTACCTACACAGACATGCAGATACAGCCAGTCTTCATTATTGGGGGATTCTGTATTTTTTAATTCACCTGCTTGTTAAAATTTGTTTGTAACCCCCAAATCAACATTTACAACAAATTCTCAGTCATCTGTAGATGTGTGCACATTCCCAGATGAGATTAGACAAGGTGACTCTTTGCCATCTGGTTTCAGCCCTCATATTAAACAAATGTCCTCTTTGTGGTCTAATTAGTGCCATGTTGTCCACATTTTTGTGCCTTTTATTTGTGATTCCACAATTCAAAATGTGCCCTAATGGCGTTCTTACGTTCAAGGAAGATGTAACATGACTGATATTTAGATAAGCTCTGCTCAGGCACAAGTTACAGTGCTATTGGCCACATGTTAATAAATCAACAATATATATATCATGTAAAGTGTCCTTAAACAGAAGCCTATGTAATGCAAGGTTATATGATAAATTGGTTGACAAAAATATGACCAGAGGCCCAAAGGAACGTAAATCTATATTTTTTCCTTAGAATGATGATTCAGTATTCACAAATTCACACGTGGCGGCTACTTTATAGAACATAACAACTGTGAATGAGTCTTTATACATGTATATAAAGCTTATAATTAAAAAAATATATTCTTGGCCAGACTCACTCTTTGACCACACCAAAATCTGGCTAGGAATTAAGGAGCCCTAGCACTCAAGAGACGTTATTCCTGTAGCTTCAGTTCAGCTGATTGACACAAGTAGTTAAGAAGCTAAAGGTTCGGGCTTGACCCTGGGCCATGTGGGCCACCGGTCTAATGAATACACTGCTACATTTGTCAGACTATCCCCTTTTCCAATATGTTACTCTGTGATCGAAGACATTTCCTGAGTTTGGGTTTGTAAGGCATGATCACTATGACCACTAGTCACATGGTAAACCAGGAGCAAACCAGGGCAGAACAGAGCCATCCGTGATCGCTAGGGAATAAAGCAATTGAGTCAGGGGTCCTGTGTTTGATCAAACAGGTATATTGGAAGAGTGTATATAAGATGAGGTCCAGAAGGATATATATCTCTCCAAACATTAATCATAGTTGGTTCTGAAATAACAGGATTTTACACGATTTCCTCTCCTTTTGCATATCTGTATTTATTTTAAGGTTTATGCATGGATCCTGTTTCCATATTTTAAAAAAATTTATAAGAAAAAAATTCAATGAAACGTAACT
Source organism: Nycticebus coucang (assembly GCF_027406575.1). NCBI lineage: Eukaryota > Metazoa > Chordata > Mammalia > Primates > Lorisidae > Nycticebus > Nycticebus coucang. The sequence goes on along the minus strand of NC_069796.1, from coordinate 59,197,633 downwards.
ATTGATTGAGATTACAGGAGACTTTTATGGCCTCCTTTTGCTAACTTTTTTGCAATGACCATTTATTATCTTGTAGTTTGGACATGTTCCGATAGTGTCTCAGCGTGGAGGCGGGTTGGGTCCTGTGCAGTTAAGAACTAACGATTACTGGGCCTGCCGTACCATCTGCCAGGCTCAGCACATGCTCCAGGCACTGTATCATTAATCCTCTCAATGAACCTTTCAGAATAGATACTATTATGATCCTCATCACACAGATAAGGAAAGTGAGGCTCAGAGATTGTTAAATAACTTGCAAAGGGCAACAACAGAACCCATAGTAACCTCAGTGTGCCTCTAAATTTCATGCTCTCCTGCCTCCGACATGTACCTCACTTCTGTCTCCATGGGTTCATGTCCTCACCCTCTTGGTCCTGGGCCCACACTGCCCACATCCCAGCAGCCAGACATGCCCACCTCACTGTTGCTGTAGCGCGCAAGTTCAGAGATGAAGCGGATGTGGTCATCCCGGATCTGAACCATCTGCTCGCAGATGTTGTACTGGGGGCTGATGCTGCTCTGGGTGCACGTCCACCTGGGTAGACAATCAGGGGGTCGGAGTGGGACTCCACCCCAGAAGCGTGGGTAGGACAGGCTCGAGGCTCTCACCCAACTTGGCCAGATCCCCCAGATGGCACCAAAAGGCACTCCAGGAACCTCTCAGCCAGGGAGCCTGCTAAGTACAATGCTGTGGGGACCACAGGCCTAGTGGAATGGTCCTTCCTCCTCTTCCTTGGGGCCAGTCTCCTCTAAGACCCAATCATAGGCCTTTCCAGGAGTGGAGTCCATAATACTTACCAGTAATATGAGAGGGGAGAAGCCACAGCTTCTCTAGGGCTGCAAAGGGCCAGAATCCAAGCAAAAAAAAGCAAGGTGGGCAACCTCCCCAAGCCCATCTGCTGACTAACAGCACTAACACAGGGGCCTTTGGGTCAGGACTAGGGAACCTAAATAGGATTATGCCTCTTTTCCAATAGGGACCTGGCAAGCAGGAGCACCCCATGGAGAGGGAAGCCATAATTATTCTGACGGGCATGGCTGGCCCCTCTCCCTCCACCCAGCCCCTTTCTCTTCTTCCTCCCCCCCATCTCCTCTCTTTCCCTCTATCCACTCTCTCCCCTCCTCTCCCTCTCTCTCTTCTTTATGCTCAACTCTTTTCGAATAAACATCTTGGGGAACCATCCTGAATTGTGGAGGAAGTAAATGAATGAAAATCTTCACTCTATCCCCCAGAGGGGAAAAAAAAGACCGCCGTCACCCTCTCCTGCCATCGGGTGCTGGTGACCCAGCAGAGTCTAAGCATGAACACCAAACAAGACAGAAACATACTCCGGGGAGAACTTAGTGTTTCAAAAGGGTCCCTGAAGGAGTTCTCATGAGAACAGGAGAGTGGTGATAGCCTTCCTTGGGCTTACTTTTTGGTGTCAGTTTTGTTTTATTTGTGCAGGGATGGAGCACACCACCCCTTGAACCTGACACCCTGCCCTGGTTACCCCACCAACTTCAGGTGGTCGAGAAGTAATACAGGGAAAAGTGAGCAAATGAGTCCAGCACTCTCGACTCTTTGCTCCTATAAAACCTCTTCACACACTAGTAGCCAGAGGGTTATGAAAAGACTAAATTGGCTGTCCTTGGGGAGACAAATTCATAGCAGCTCCACTTCAAGGCTGTGCCATCTGTATCTTTTCAAGCCATTGCAACCCTTGCCCTTGACTAAGGGATGCCAGTTCCCCTCTGTATGGAAAGGCCCATCCACCCAACTCTGGGCAGAATGCATACAGAAGGAACCTCCTTAACAGCCTCAGAGATCTAAGGGGTGGCCAAAGAAGAGCCAGATGCACCCCAACTCCCATGAGGCACTGACACCCCAGGCCATCACACAGGTTACCTAGGACCGTGGTTTATAAAGAGCCCCAAGGTGAAGCTGTCAACCTACTTCATTGTTGGGACCATCTAGACCCCACACTCCACAGTGGACATACTGCATGGCCATTACACCCAAGGAGCAGATCAAGTGAGGAAAAACACCACCTCTCTCCCCAACCACTGAGTGCCGGCCACTCCTCCCCACTTCTTACGGGAAGAAGGGACTTGCTGTCCCACTGGCGGGCTATATCAGTCACTGCTGGGCTGGACAAGGGGCATGGCTGTGCTCTGAGCCTTTTTGAACCTGATAGCAAAGGATGGACACAAAAGGGCCCAGAGCACCCCCTGCAGTGTCCCTCTGGCCCACGCCAGTGTTCTGACAGATTCCACCTGCCCAGGGTTCTGGGGAGGGAGGAGGGGCTGAAGTGGCCCCTTGGCTCCCTGCCCAGGCTGGGCGTCCTCACGGGAGCCGAGAGACATTACGGCAGGCACTCACTTGGACTTGTTCTCTTCATAGTGAGCACTGGTCTTAATGTATCTGGCCAGCTCTATCTGCATGTCGCCGAAAAGGGGCACCACCTGCAGCTGCTGCAAAGGAAGCAAACACAGCGTGTAAGACGCAGAGGGCAGGGCGGGCGGCGGCCTCCACGGCCACCCCACGGGGGAGGCAGGCCTCCGTGTGCCTGGGGGCTGACCCCTAGTTTCTGCTTCTGATGGGGCCATAGTGTGACCTGGAACCAAAAGGAGGTCCTCCTCTGCCTCCAGCCAACTCTGTGCTCCAGATAACTGAGCCCAGCAAGGTACAGTGGCTTGTCTAAGTGCACTGGCCAGCAGAATGGACAAAAGCCAAGACCAGGTGGCCCGCCTCCCAGTGCAAGGCTCTTTCTGCTCCACTGTTCCCCAGCTTGAGGATCCTCGCTGCTACTGATGACTATATTAAAAGTGAGTGTCTGAGAGCTGCTGGCTGGGTGTGGCCTCCTTGAGAAGGCCCACACCACGAAAAATTAAAACCACAGTAATACCTAACACCAGAGGGCAGACCAACGGAGGGGAGGCTGCTATTTAACGTTGCTTCTCATGCACTAGGTACTATGCCAAGCACTTTAAAACATATCTCAAACCATATAATAACCCTGGGAAGTCAGTACTATTATCACACCCACTTTACAGATGAAGAAAATGAAGCTTAAACAGTTTATGTGATTTTTCACAAAGACCAGTTAGATTTCAAGGAGCCAGGATTATAACCCAGGCTTCTGACTCACCCATGGAGTCCCACTAAATCCTGAGGGAATCCTACTACTCATATTTTTTCAGACTAGGAACTCAGTTTCAAGGCAATTTGGTGACTTTCCTAAAGCCATCCAGCTAGTAAGTGGCAGAGCCAGACTTAAACCCAGGCCTGTCTGTGTAGGGGTTGTATTCTTCTGTGCTATCTTTATCTTGTTCATGCTGATTTAAGGCAGCTTTCGCAAGGGTCTCCCCCCAGGATAAGTCCTGTTTTCATTTGGGGCAACCCTGGAGAAAATTAAAAGTTTCAATCTTTGAAAGGAAACGAAGAAAAGCCACAGGTCTCTTCTTGGTGACCTATGTTCCCCTTCATCTTGAAAAGTAAGTAGGACCCAGACTCTACATTTAAGGAGTTTAGTTGCTCATGGTAAGTTGGGCATTCCCGTGTCTGACCCTTCAGGCCTGCTCCATGCCGCCAGTGCCTAATATTAGAATCTCCCCTTTCAAAAATTTCAAAGACTTAGTTTAACTGCAAGTTTTTAAAGATCTGGGCCCAAAAGATAAAATCTTGGAGGCATTGGAATTAACTGTGTGTATTATAGACACTGATGAGAAATTCTGCTCAGAAGTGAAGGCAGGCTAAGGTGGCCTCCAATGTCCAGTCTTCAATTACCCTATGATTAAAGCTCTGATTTATACTGGACACTGTAGTAGGCACATCTTTCCTTAAGTAGCGAAAGATTGCAGGAAAGGAAAAAAGACTGAGGGCCTCCCAGCCAAATTTCAGCTGAATCCTGAGACTCAGAACCACCTGTGGCTTGCAGCCTTCCAGAAAATTCCTCTACTGATGGCAGGTAGAGGCCCTGTCATTCATTTTATTCACTTCCTCTTGGGCTCTTTGGCACTATAGCTTAATTAATAAGCCCCACAGTTTTCTGCCTAATTTCATTCCTTTCCCCAAAGAAATCTTGGCTCTAAGACCCCAGCCTTCTGCCCTACCCCAGTCCCAGTGGCTGACCTTAAAGAACTTATCAATTTTGCTAAGATTGATTCTTTTCTTGGCATCCAGTTTGTAAATGTTACTGACATTTCCATCCATCAGGTAGAGGCCAAAGCCCATTACCTAGAATGAGAAGAGGTAGAGCACAGAAGCTAATCACATCCATTGGAAAAGTTAAAAAACAAAAAAACTAGGTCTGGGGATGATCTTGTAGAGACACGTTCAATCAGAAAAACCCAACTGTCTTCCAATCAAGACAGGAAATTTAGGTCTAACTTCAACCAGAAATTTGGTAAATTATTAGGCAACTACTTCTTCAGGGCTTACTATGGCCCAAAGTGTGTGCTTAGGACTTTAGCAAGCATTATTCTTAATTCTCACATACAATAACTTTATTCTTTAGATGAAGAATCAGAGACGCAGAGAGGTTAGACGGCTTGCCAAGGTCACACAGTTAAGGTGCAGAGACAGGAGCTGAACAGGAGCTGAACCAGGGTCTGTCGATTAAGTCTGCTCAGTTAGGTCCTTCTTACTGGACTACTTCTAGATCCTCGCTCTATCCATGGGGTGTGGCACACACAAGTACAAGATGAATACGTGCTGAACAGTGAGGGAATGTAAAAATTATCTACTTCTTTCTCCACAGAACAAACACTGTAAAGGTTCCCAAGGAGCCCCTGGTGACTTTTTTTTTTGCAGTTTTTGGCAGGGAATGGGTTTGAACCAGCCACTTCCAGCATATGGGGCCAGCGCCCTACTCCTTTGAGCCACAGGCACCTGGTGACTTTATTCTTTTTTTTTTTTTTTGTAGAGACAGAGTCTCACTGTACCGCCCTCAGGTAGAGTGTCATGACATCACACGGCTCACAGCAACCTCTAACTCTTGGGCTTACGCGATTCTCTTGCCTCAGCCTCTCGAGCAGCTGGGACTACAGGCGCCCGCCACAACGCCCGGCTATTTTTCTGTTGCAGTTTGGCCGGGGCTGGGCTTGAACCCGCCACCCTCGGCATATGGGGCCGGCGCCCCACTCACTGAGCCACAGGCGCAAACCTCTTCACGAAAATGTCCTACTAGTGGGTCAACATGGTTGGTTGATTCCAATCCATTTAAATCTCCTGAATGCTGGCTTGTTTTCTCTTTTTAAAATGTACAGCTGTGGGACCGTGAGGAAGTCACTTCTCTCCGTGTCTCTGTTTCTCATCTGACACGAGGGAGGTGGGCCAGGAGACGGCTGAGGCTGCTCTCGTTCGGGTGCACTTTGTTCTGCAGAATGAGTCACGCTTTTCCGAGTAAGGGTGCATGGCTCCCCCTGGTGGCACGTGCATTCACCAACACAAAGTACAGGGAGACCGGACATGGCAAAAGCCGGGTGTGGAGGCCTGGCTGAGGAGGGTGGGGAACTGAGAGGGAGGGAGGCAGGAAGGGGAGGTGTGTAGGCTTTAAAGATGGACGCGAGAAAAGGAGGGACGCGGAACTGGAAGGCAGCATCTAAGACTGGTGGACTGGAATTTGTAACCTAGGCTCTGCAAACAGCAAGCCGGGAAGAGCGTGTACACGGGGAGGGATGGTGCATCTGAACTTCCGGGACTTGCAGGGAAGACAGAGTGAGCAAGTCTCCAGCCCACCCAGCCTGCAAACTTAACTGAGGGGCTACAAAAGTAAAATGGGAACACTAATGTAGGGCTGGGATTCTTAGACTGAGCAAGAGTGATACGGAGAAGAAAAAAAGTACCAGATTTTTGAAAGGTGAAATTCTGGGTATGACTCCAAAGGGGCTTGGTAGTTTGTGTAAAGGATCAGAGAAGATTGTTCATTTCAGTGTTAGGGCTGTGAGGTATAACTCAGAAACAACCTACCTCTATCAGGAGAGTAATAGACAAAGAAATGTAGCCTCATCCACATGTCATGATTTAACAGCTGCCCAATGTTCCAAATACATTTAATCACATGGGATAAAAATAATACATCCTTACGTATATTGCAAATTTTGAAAATTTATAAGCATAACAAATTAGGACACATATCAAAATTCTAAAAGTATTATCCCTGGGTGGAAAGATTGTAAGAGATTAATTTCTTTTTGAAGAGATAATATCTCGCTGTGTTGCTCAGGTTGGATTTGAATGCCTGGGCGTAAGCAATCCTCCTGCCTCAGCCTCCCAAGTAGCTGTGATTACAGGCATGTAATCCCATGCCTGGTTAATTTTTTTATGCTTTCCAGATTTTCAACAGTTAAGTATGACAGTAATTTCAGAATGAAACTTGTAAACTGATAAAACAATTGTGATCATTTTGGCAAAATATAGCAAAAACTTAAAGATTCTGCCTTCTGCGATGGCAATTTCTCTTCCAGGAGTTTTGACTTGACAAAAACGGTGTACACAGAGGCTGAGCTACAAGGGTGTTCAATGTGGTTTAGCAAAAAAATACCCAACCATCAGGATTTTTTAAATAACAACATCCCCATGTAAGGCAATACTTCGCAGTCATTAAAAATTACATTGCAGAAATATTCATAATGGCCTCTGGAAAGGTGACTCTGTCATACTAAAATTAAAGGAGCAGGTTACTAACCATTACATGCTATAAGATCTACATCTATGTTTAAGAAAAAAAGAAATATTATTTTTTTGGAAATGATTTTAAATAAGAAGGAGGTAAGAAGCAAGCCCAGGCCCAGTAGTCTCGGGCGTTTTACCTTGAGGAGCATGTGTTTCTCGCTGGGGGTCAGGTACATCTTGTTCTCGTAATAATCTACGCAAATGTTGACAATGTCTGCCAGCAGCTCCTCATAGCCTGGGATCACTTCCAGTTGCTGATGGAGACACTAAACAGCAGCACCGCCCTCTGGTCAGACAGTGTATGTATCCTGTACCAGCACCTGGGCCCACCTAGGGTGGGTCCTGACTCCTGGACCCCTGCTGAAGGTCCAGGAGGTGCAGGACAGCTCCAGGTGAAGAAGAGCCCTCCAGCCAGCCAGCTCTTGATGCCCAAATCCTCTCCTCAATGTCCCCACAGTGGTTGGCCACAGCTCCTGCACACCTCCTATGGCAGGGAATGCACCTGACTTGTGCCCCTTCATTTTATTCCCTCGCAGTTCTGATGGTCACAAAGTGCTTTCTCTGTACTTCACAGCAATGGGCTTAAGTAATTTCAGCTTAGTTCTGCGGGAGAGGACGTATCTACATGGTCTTCTGAGACCATGGCAGTAGAGAAGAGGTGGGCCAGCTGCTGTGGTCCTATGGGGACACAGCAGTGCAGGAGCATCCCCTGTTCCAGAAGGAGGCCCCCGCGCCAAGCCCTTTCTCTCCTGCAGGACATTCAGAGGGGGGACACTGCTGGTACTCCCCACAGGCAAGGGAGACGAGTCTCCAGGAAAGAAAACGTAGAGTGTCAATTACTGAGCAACCTTCTGCCATTAACTAAGAGTAGGAAGGGCCCTGCCCACCGCAGGGTTTCAATGACAATGATTTGAACCTGAAAACCCTGGGGAGATGAAGGAACCCCCTCAGTTTTGGCCTGAGTCCTACAAATATTCTAGGTGGAGCCTGTGTAGGTTGAACTGACAGAGATTGAGATAGGTTATGCCATATTGGGCAGAGCAGGAGAGTGACAGTTGGGTGGGGGGGTGCCCTGGCAAAGCATGACAGCTGAACAACAGCTTTGTCAGGCTGTGCGTGATAAGGGCTTTTATAGACTATCTCATTTATTTCTAACAACAGGCCGAGGAGATGGATTCTCATAATATTCTTAAAATAACAGACCCATTTCATAGATAAGTATGCTAATGCTTAGACTTTGCCCAAAGTCTCACAATGAGTCAGAGGCAGTCCAGGATTAGAAATCAAGGCTGCCTAACTCCACATCCCACACTGTCAGCCCATCCTCAGGTGCAGAGGGCACAGCACTGGCTGAGAGGGCTTTCAGGGAATGAAATGTGGAGAGCTTGAAAGGGCCATATGGCTGGGAGGAGAGATTGGGCCTGCATCTCCATCTCATTCTCACTAGGGGAATGGAGACGGAAGGTGTGGCCCGAGCTTGTCCACTTGGGTTCATGGCCCACACAACCTCTTGACCCCCACCCTTATCCCCGAGACACCAGGTCAGGACTAACAAGGACTCTGCCCTCACCTGGGTGATCCTGTTGTGGTTGGCCAGGAACATGGAAAGGTTCTGTGACTCCTGGATAGACTGGGGGTCCGCCATCTTCCTCAGGAACTGTGCCGCCCTGGAGTACAGACAGCAGGTGATACAGAGAGGACCCTGAGAGCGCAGCAGCCTAGGCCATGCCTCAGGGGCTCTCACCCCAACCTAACCCAGAGTTGCCATCATCCCAAAGTTAATGAGCTCTGAATCTCCCAGGTGACACTAACATCAAAGCAGAGTGTGTTCTGAAGTCATTTCCTTTGGGGCTGCTTAATTCCTTATAATAAGGATCCCTGAAATTAAAAGGCAAAAATGTACTGAAAATCTCTGAAATCTCAGAATGTTTAAGGGGAACTTGTATCCCATCAAGCAGCCAGGCGTGGCAGAATAAGAAATGAAATGGGAATCCTTGGATTTTGCTGTGGCTTCCAGTGAAGATGCACAGTAAGTTATGGAGAAGAGTCATAGGCTAGAGGCTTTGTTTTTATCGTATATTCTGTTGTGTATAGAAAAACTGCAATGTTTCTAAAGCGAAGCACTGTACAGCTAACAGAAGTCCAGTTAATGTGCCAGGATTACAAGTGAAAGGATCATGGGCACAGGGAGTACAAGCAGGACTTAATGAGAGAAAACCACAGATGCCCAGGCTTCTCTGCCTAACTTTCTGGTGGTACCTGTGTCACTATGAACTGTGAAAACAGACAAGACACCCTGCCTTGCTCATGACCTAGCTGGGCTGTAGAGGATGTGATCATGGCCGTGATGGATGGCCATTAGGTTAGGCCGCTAACCCTAACTGTGGAGACCTGGGGGAAGGTATCATACCATGAGCTACCTCTGAAATCTGCATGAAGCTGCCACTTGTGAGTCAGCCGTGAGATGAAGCCCTGTCTGCTGAGCACCCTCAGACTTCACAGTTGACTCAGGAAGATGAAACTGAGAGTTAGCCTATTCTCTCCAGCTATCTTGGAATCCCAGCAGGATGTATTTCAAGGAGGAAGGTCCTTTTTACTAGTAACACAGCAAATCCTTCTTGAGCAGCAGTTCTCAACCTGATGGTTGCGACCCACAGGAACTGTCTTAAAGGGCTGCAGCATTAGGAAGGTTGAGAACCACTGTTCTAGAGAGATGTTTCTAGACACTCTGCAGCTCCTCTGAGCCTCTACCAACACAAAGGAGATCTGATGCTTTTGACTGCCCTCCCTTACTTCCAGGTGGCTCCCTTAAGGCTCAGAAGAATGACTCTCCTTTATTCTCATTTTTTTCTTATGAACTGACACAAACCCCTGGCTCCAACCAAAACACCCCCAGTCCCCACCAGTGACTGAGGGAGGGGCCAGCACACGACTCCAGCTGGACCAAAGGCAATCCTCCCTAGGACTTTTGCTAAAGTATTTGGAAGGAGGAGCATCTTTTCCCTCCTCAGAAGCCAGGGTTGCCATCCTGGCTGGAGAGGAAATACTGCTAAAGGCTACCAGACACCTGAGAATGAGGCCAATACAGAGGAAGGTCAAGCCTAGAGGTGGAGAGACACGGCTGACGTGTTATCTGAGTACCCAGCGCAGGTATTCCTGGTCTCTGCAATTCTGACGCCAATCCACTTCCTTCATTTACATAAGCAGTTTGAACTGGCTTCTGATTCTTATAGGAAATGGCTACTGTAACCATTTTACCATTACCTTACTGGTCCACAGATGGGGAAAATGAGGATTTGATTCTATCTTGAGACATAAACCTCTGCAAAGATGCAGGTTCTCCAAAGCACTCTGTTCCTCACAACACCAATTCAGGCCCAGCCCTGCTGTGTTTGGCTAGTGCGGTAGTGTGTGCCAGAGATGAGCTAGTGAAAGGGCTCCGAAGGGTCCCGGTTTGGGAAAGGAGGAGGGGAGGGCACCCTGACCTCTTGTAGGCAGAGTGGTCGTTCTTGACGCTGCACTTCATATTCTTCAGCTCATCCAGGACGGCAAACATGTTGATGAACTTGCCCAGGGTCAGGAGGTAGGCCTCGGACACAAAGTCCTTCCTGCGCTCAGCATGGCACAGCCGCTTCACCTCGCTGCAGAACCGCTCAATGGCCTTGCGCTGGAGGCACAGAAGAGCAGGTAAGCCCGGGGCAGGTGCAGGAGGGCTCCCTGGGCTCTCCAGTAGGGACAGGGTCAAGTCTGCCCTGGGACCTGTCAGAGTCTGGCTCTTTGCAGAGAGGCTAATCTGTCAGGCAGTCTTACTCTGAGCAGTCCTTAAACACAAAGCTGACTTTTAGAATGGAGACTGAAACCCACCCCCAAGTGAGTTAAACCACTGAGTTCATTCAGAAAGATTGGCTGAGAAGTGTTGTATCTTATTCATTTTTTATATCCCCAGCACCTAGGACAGTTTCAGGCACCAGACAATAAGGAAGCAGAGAAAGATATTCAGAAAGAAAAAGCAGTAATAGCTATTTAATGAGCATCAGCTATGTGTCAGGCACCCATCTAAACACCAGAGTAGAGCAGGGAACAAAATAGGAAAACAAACAAATAAGAAAATTCTGTCCCAGGCCAGGTATGGTGGCTCATGCCTGTAATCCTAGCACTCTGGGAGGCTGAGGCAGGTGAATTGCCTGTGCTCATGGGTTCAAGATCAGCCTGAGTATAAGCAAGACCTCCTCTCTAAAAATAACCAGGCGTTGTGGCAGGTACCTGTAGTTCCAGCTACTCGGGAGGCTGAGGCAAGAGAATTGCTTGAACCCGAGAGTTTGAGGTTGCTGTGAGCTAACAGCACTCTACTGAGGGGTGACAGAGTGAGACTTTGTCTCAAAAAAAGAAAAGAATGAAAAAGAAAATTCTGTCCAAAGGAGCTATGTTCTAGTGAGGGAAGACAAAAAACGAATTCTTTTTATCAGAATGTGATATAGGTTATAGACAAGAAAAAATAAGGCAAGGAAGAGAGGTGGGAAGCACTCAGAGGACCTGCCCCTCTAAGGAAGAAATTAGAGAAGAAATCATCAAGAAGTGACTTTTAGAAAAAGAATTTAAAGAGGAGAGGAAGAAGATAAGAGTAACTGAATGGCCAGTGCAAAGGCCCTGACACCTGTTCAAGGGATGAGAAGAAAGCTGTGTGGCTGAAGTGGGGTGAGCACAGGGAAGGAACTGCAGATGGAGGGGCCAGGGCCATTGGCTCTTTCAGGCCTTCATGAGGGCTTGGGTTTGGACACTGAGCTAGCAGGGGAGACATGGGAGGTTCTAGCGTAGGAAAATATGGTCTGAATTGTATTTTAAAGGGTCACAGTGGCTGCTATGGTGAGAAAAGACTGTAAGGGGCGAGGATAGAATCAGAATCAGAAAAATAGCTAACAGCTGCTGTGTTTAAAGGTGGACTTACCATACAATCCAGCAATTCTATCCCCAGTATCTGCCCAAGAGAGATGAAAACCCAGGTCTACACAAAAACTTGTACATAAATGTGCAAGAACTAGACACCTATCTAAGAAAATGCCACAAAGGCTATGTTAACCAGTTTGATGAAAATATTTCAAACTGTATATAAAATCAGCACATTGTACCTCATGACCGCATTATTGTACACAGCTATGATTTAATAAAAATAATAAAAAAATAAAAATAAACTACAGCTGAAAAAAAAAAGAACTAGACACCCAGGCCACATGTTAGATGGTTCTAGTTATATGAAATGTCCAGCATAAGCAAATCCATGGATAGAGACAGAAAGTAGATCAGTGGTTACTGAGGGCTAGGCTGGGATAGGGTGGGAAATGAGGATATTGTGGGGTGATGGCTGAAGGGTTTGGGATTTCTTTTGGGGGTGATGAGGATTTCTAAAATGGATTGTAGTGATAGATACAGGACTCTGTGAACATATTAAATAAACATTAAAAATAATTTAAAAAGTATTTGCTGAATGAAAAAAAACTCAGCACAAAACTCCAAACAACAGTGGCCAGATAGCAGGGGCCTTTTCAAGCCTCCCCATGTACACCTTCTCCCATCCTCACCTGAAAGTACATGAACTTCATGAGCTTGGTGACCTCCGGCTCCAGCACCTCCACTGTCTTCTCATAGATCTCCACTCGGTTGGGCTGTTCATTGCATTTCACCTGTGGGAGCAGAGGTGGGTGGGGTTCATACATGTGATTTTCCCAGGCTGGTTCCACCTGTCATCTTTTTAACAGGGCCCTTTTACATTTTCATTTTGGATTATCACAATATGGTCACCCTAGTGACAGAAGGATGGGGTTGCTTTGTCTCACTGGTCTGTCAGGAGGCAGAAATACTCCCCAGAGACTGGCTGCAGAAAAGGAACCAGTTGGTCCCGAGAACAGAACCCTCCTTCTTCTGCTCTGGGCCCTGTCTCTGAGCTGTACACACATCCACGATAACTTGCCAGCTCTCCCTTCTTTAGCCTTGTCCCTGTCCCTGCTCCAGTGGGGCTGGGCCAGATTCTAAACACAGAGAAGTGTTTTGTCCATTGCTCAGGATGCACCTGGGACAAAGCTCCCCTAGCCACACACAGGCCACTGTTGGCCGATGTAAAGTGTGCCCATCAAGAAACCCATTGCCAGGCAGCCCCTGTAGCTCCGTGTGTAGACACCGGCCACATACACCAAGGATGGTGGGTTCAAACCCAGCCTAGGCCTGCTAAACAACAATGACAACGGCAACAAAAAAATAGCCGGGCAGTGTGGTGGGCACTTGTAGTCCCAGCTACTTAGGAGGCTGAGGCAAAAGAGTCACTTAAGCCCGAGAGTTTGGGGTTGCTGTGAGCTGTGACTCCACGGCACTCTACCCAGGGTGACAGGTTGAGACTCTGTCTCAAAAAAAAATAAATAAATAAATAAAAAAGAAAATAAAAGAAAAAAAAAGGAAACCTATTGCCCATGCCCAGCAGTTTTCAGCCAGTGCGCAGTGTGTACGTCAGAATCGTGTGGCAGATGTCCTCACAGCTGCAGCCCAAGACTGCTGTCAGGCAGACCAAGTCTGCAGAGAGAGTGAAAGTAAAAGCAGGGACATTCTTCACACTATGGTTTACAAATGCTCAAAATGATAGCAACACCCTAAATAGTCATCAGTTGATGATTAAATGAATAAACCATGACATAATCATACAATACCATTATGAGCTGTTAAAAGGAATAATTCAGATCTATGTGAACTGACACGAAAAGAAGCCACCATGAACTGACAGGTGAAAATAAGTCACAGAACAGGAAGTATCATTTGTTCCCAAAACAAAACAGTGTATGCATGTGTGTTCACATATAATACAGGCATAGAAAACCCAAAAGGATGCAAGCTGAACCATTAGCAGTAGTTATCGCCAGGTAGGGACTAGAATTAGGACTAAGGAGGAGTAGTTTCTGTTTACACACCTGTGGCTCGTTGATTTTGTTGTAAGGTGGTCTACTAATTATATGATGATAATGGTAATAAAAATATCTGTGTGAACAAATCAGTAATTAAGGATTAAGTGGAGCCCTGGTGTGATTCCGTCCTGTGCGGCTGTTCCTTGGAGCAGTACTTGTTTATCTCCGTCCGCCTTCTCACCACCTAAGCGCGTGCCACCACCTCACGGAAGATTCGATGGACATGGACGTGAGCCCCTTGAGGCCTCAGAACTATCTCTTCAGTTGTGAACTTAAGGCCGACAAAGATTATCACTTTAAGGTGGATAATGATGAAAATAAGCACTAGTTATCTTTAAGAACGGTCAGTTTAGGGGCTGGTGCAAAGTATAAGTTGCACATTGTTGAAGCAGAGGCAATGAATTATGAAGGCAGTCCAATTAAAGTAACACTGGCAACTTTGAAAATGTCTGTATAGCCAATGGTTTCTCTTGGGGGCTTTGAAATTACACCACGGGTGGTCTTAGGGTTGAAGCGTGGTTCAGGGCCTATGCATATTAGTGGGCAGCACTTAGTAGCTGTGGAAGAAGATGCAGAGTCAGAAGATGAAGAGGAGGAGGATGTGAAACTCTTAAGTATGTCTGGAAAGCGATCTGCTCCTGGAAGTGGAAGCAAAGTTCCACAGAAAAAAGTAAAACTTGCTGCTGATGAAGATGAAGAAGATGATTATGATGAAGATGATGATGATGATTTTGATGATGAGGAAACGGAAGAAAAAGCTCCAGTGAAGAAATCTGTGTGAGACACTCCAGCCAAAAATGCACAAAAATCAAACCAGAATGGAAAGGATTCAAAACCATCAACACTAAGATCAAAAAGTCAAGAATCCTTCAAAAAACAGGAAAAAACTCCTAAAACACCAAAAGGACCTAGTTTTGTAAAAGACATTAAGGCAAAAATGCAAGCAAGTATAGAAAAAGGTGGGTCTCTTCCCAAAGTAGAAGCCAAGTTCATCAATTATGTGAAGAATTGCTTCTGGATGACTGACCAGGAGGCTATTCAAGATCTCTGGCAGTGGAGGAAGTCTCCTTTTTAAGAAAATAGTTTCAACTGTTTGTTAAAATTTTCCATCTTACTTCATTTCTGTAACAGTTGATATCTGGCTGTCCTTTTTATAATGCAGAGTGAGAACTTTCCCTACCGTGTTTGATAAATGTTGTCCAGGTTCCATTGCCAAGAATGTGTTGTCCAAAATGCCTGTTTAGTTTTTAAAGATGGAACTCCACCCTTCACTTGGTTTTGAGTGTGTATGGAAGGTTATGATAGGGCATAGTAAGTAGTAGAGGTCAGACAAGGAAATGGTGGGGAGACAAAAAAATACATGTGAAATAAACTCAGTATTTTAATAAAGTACCACTGTTTTTCTTAAGAGGGACTTTACCTAACAATTGCAATCAGTGTAACCTGGCTTATTGTACCCTCAATGAATCCCCAACAATAAAAAAAAAAATAATAATAATAATAAAAAAAATACTGGATTTTTTGATACTGACAGAAAAAAAAAGGATTAAGTGGAAAAAACTGGCAGCAGCACACTATAAACAACATATTTCTATAAATATTAATAATAATATAGTAGACCCACTGTACATTGACCATCCAAGGGACTGTAACAAATGGTCAACATATGGAGGTCGTCAACTTAAGGAACTTAAGGCCTACTGTATACTTATGTGTGGCATATGAAAATCAGGTCAACTTGAGGAAGTGGTCAATGTATGGAGGTGGTCAAGTATGGAGGTTATAATGTAATTTACAAGGCAATATTCATGCCAGGAAAAGATCCAGAAGACTATGTAGCAAAGTGTTCACAGCGATTACCCTCTGGCAGGAGGTGGGTTTGAGTGGTGAGGTTAAGTGGGGATATTTTGCTTTTTACTTCACACTCTTCTGGTTTGGGTATCATATGGTTGGGATACACTGCTTTTGAAATAAAAAATATTGAACAAATGTTTTCAAGGGTGGCACCTGTGGTTCAAGTAGTAGGGCGTCAGTCCCATATACCAGAGGTGGCGGATTCAAACCTGGCCCAGGCCAAAAACCGCAAAAAAAAAAAATGTTTTCTTCAGTGCCTGGGCACGAGTTCTTGTCAGTTTTATGGGGCATTCTCTGAATGTCTGCAGCATTCTCTCTGGGGTAACAGGTTCTGCTTCACTCCCTGCCACCTGAGAAGCTCAGCTGTGTGGTTTGGGGTTAGGGTAGGGGTAGAGACATGTGGCAGGTCTCACCTGGGGAATGGCCCGGGAGCAGCTGCGCCAGGTGTACAGCATGACAGCATACTCGTGTCCTTCCTCCAGCATCTCATTCTGAAAGAGCAAAACACCCTCAGCAAGGAGAACCATACTGGTGCTGCACACTTCTCAACAGCCCCCCAGATCCTCCAGCAGCATGGGCATTTTGGGGGGAAAGGGGATTCTGCAGGGGAAAGGTGCTTATTAGAAATGCAGCATCTCAGGCTCCTCCCTGGGCCTATGGGATAAGAATCTGTATTTTTACAAAATTCCCAGATAATGCACACACACAGCAAGCTTGAGAAGAATAGTCCTAAATCATCCTCACATTTACCAAACAGATGGATGGCTACCTTAGAAACAATGAGCAGCTCGAGGTGTTCCCACAGCCAAAGCTGCCCCAGATAGAAGGCTGGCAAGAAAATAAGCAAGTAGCCAAACAGTACATATAGTAGATAGGTTAAAAAACAACATCACTATTAAACTGGAACTAATCAACCAATACCCAGATACACATTTGGTAGTAAAACTCAACAGAAAGCAAGCAGGTGGGAAGGGGCAGGACGGGGGGGTCAATTCACACCTAACAGGTAAAACCATACTGGGGGAGGGCACACTTAGAACTTGGACTCAAACTGTATAAAAGCGATTCATTTATCCAAAACATTTGCACCCTTGTAATATTCTGAAATTAAAAAACAGTAACAACAAAAAATCCAGGAATAATTATGAATATGTATTATGTATTGAAAAAAATTTGATGCAACATGAACCAAGCTACTAATAGCAAGCTTTCTGTGAGACTGAATTATTTTTGATGTTACTTCTTACATCACATAGACTCTAATGTTCACAATTTAATAAGCGCCCACATTACTATTTTATTATAGCAGGAAAATGATTAATATAAATTTAAAAAAATCACGTAGAGCAGATGGCAAAACAAACATGAGAAATGAACATGAAAAATACAGTGATGACTCAGCTCACCCTGTAGGTGCTTCTGTGAAATAAGCCCTCAACTCAGGTCCAAATATCTGGGCTCAAATCCCAGCTTTATCACTTATTAACCCTTTAGCCTATTTAAGTCATTTAAAAATTCTCCACTTAGTTATCTGTTAAATGATGATAAAAATAATAATCTCATAGAATTTTAGAATTAAAAGGATCACACACACACACCTCTATGTATTACACAGGTGCCAAAAATATATACACATTTTAAGGAAAAAAACTATATTAAAATTGTAATACTCAAGTTATGTCTGACATTTGACTTCTGCAATTACAAGAGATACAAAATACAAGATAACAAACATTGGTATATATTGATCATTACAATTTTAATACAGTTTTTTCCTTTCTTAAAATGTGTATACTTTTCTTGGTACCCTCTGAAAGGTGTAAGTAGTGGCATCCAGAAACTAGAGAAGAGTGGAAATAATCAGGTCAAGTTTATTGAAAGGGGAGCATGACTTGCCCGGGCAGTGCAAGGGTTGTGTCTGTGCCTAGAGACCCCTTTTGTATGGGGCTATACGGGCTGGGCAAATTCCACAGCTTGCCCAGAAAGTTAGGGTCTTTGGCAAAAACTTTTTTGGGGGGACTACTAGATCCTTTGTGTCTTAGGAGGAGAGGAGGAAGAGGAAGGGGAGAAAGGGTTCCAGTGTGGCTGCATTAGGCCCCCCAACACCCTCTGTACATAAACACACTCCAGTTCACCTCTAAGAAAAACAATCTAGCAGCACCACAAAATGTTAACCATTGAGCTGTCATTTGCCCCATTAATTCCATCCCTAGATGTATAGCTAAGAGAATCGTATATTTTAAATGGTTTTATGGTCAACAGACAGTATGCCTTAAAAAATACCATAAAAACTAATATTACTAGGCCATCTCCCTTTGAATGTGTAAATGTTTGCATCTACAGGGAAATGAACCCTAATTGATTCATTGTGAAATCCACATACCTATTTCATAATATCTTGATCAGATTTAATTTGCTTATAACAGTTCTGTTTGCATTAGCAAATGTCACTGCCAAGTCACACTTTCAATTCTTAATTTAGAGAACTTGTTAGATCAGTAACATGTCCTTGAGACTAAAAAGAATCAACGTCAAAGTCAAGCCTGTGGGTCTCCTACATGTCAAAAAAGGGGAAGAAACAGTCATGTAAGAAACACGTGTTTACTTTTAGTAAACACCTGCCAGTAGGTATAATTCCAACTCATTTATTCAAAGAATGTTTTACTGGCCACACAGGGCTCCTGGGCTCTGCTGTGTGGTGGGCACAGGGCAGTGAACAAGAAGGATGTGGACTCTGCCCTACGGACAGTTTGGCTGGCCATCAGCCAGACTGTAGTCTAATCGTGCCTAGAATGCAAAACGCAGGATGGTGTGGTGAAAAGAGACCTGGGCAGGGGCTAGGCTGGCTCTTCTTGGGGCCAGGCTGGCTCTTCTTGGGCCCATCTTTTAACTTGCAAATGCCATGGTTTCTTTATTTGGAGGTAAAGGGTTGGTCCAAATTCTTTGTTCCAAAAGCTGAAAACTCTGTAATAACTAGGCCATACCCCAGACTAGCTAAATATTTATTGGGGGTGAGGGTCCAGGTAACTGATTTTTTTAACGATCCCCAGGTGATTATTTTTGTGGTCTAGTTTGCAGCTGCAGAACTAAGGATTCTCAAAGTCCTTTATATTTCCAATATTCTGTAGTCTGAGACTTAAATCCAATGTGAGTCTGGTTCAAATTTCAGTGCTGGTAGTGACAGATCTTATCTCTCAGCATTCAGACAGCCCCCACTCCCCAAACTTCCATGTACTTGGTCACCTGTGTAGTTGATGTACTTTCTCTTCCCCTCTTCTGTGATCATTCTGGCCTTGGAGAGTCAACTTGCCCAAGTGTGGCAGGAGAAATATAAGAAAACGAGTGCCCACCTGCTGCTAGTGAGCAACTTTCCAAGTGGAAACTGTTGACTAAAGTGAGATTTTGGTGTTAGCCAAGAATGTCAACTGTACACCCTATTACTAACTCATGTCTAATCCACATCAACACTATCCCTGTAGACAGAATAAAGACCCCCAAAGCTGTCTGCATCCCAATCCCCAGTACCTACGAATATGTTACCTCATGTGGAAAAAAGGGACTATGCAGATGTAATTATGTTAAGAGTCTTGAGATGGGGAGGTTGTCTTGGATTAGTAATTATGTTAAGAGTCTTGAGATGGGGAGGTTGTCTTGGATTATCCTAGAGAGCATAGTGGAATCACAAGCATCCTTATAAGTGAAAGAGGGAGGCAGGAGAATTATAGAAGGAGAAGTAAAGATGGAAGCAGAGTTCAAGATGATAAGGACTGCTCACTGGATGGGGGCCGAAAGCCAACGAGTGCTGACAGCCTCTAGAATAGTGATTTTCAACCAGTATGCCATGGCACACGAGAAGATTTTAGGTATGCCACGAAAATTTTTAGAGATTATTAATTAAATTATTTGCAAAAAAAGTTCAAAGCACAGTAAGTATATTCTTTTTTTAACCCTTTTTTTGATCAACATAATTTAAGTGTGCAATGGAAGTTTAACTACAGATTCAAGTGTGTCGTGACAGTTTAACTACAGGTTCAAGTGCGCCGTGAGATTAAAAAAAAAAAAAAAGGTTAAATAAACACTACTCTAGAAGCTGGAAAAAGCCAAGGAAACAGATTCACCTCTAGAGCGTCCAGAGAGGAATGCTGCCCTGCCAGATGTAGGACTTACAACCTCAAGAACTGCAAGAAAATAAATTTTTATTGTTTTAAGCCACTAAGCCTGTGATAATCTGTTAGAGCAGCCATAGAAAGGAATACTATCACCTTCCAAACCAGCCTCTCCTTGTGGCTTCCCTCCTGGTGGCCTTGAACAGCTATTTTGGGAAAACTCCATTGGCATGGTTCCAGCTGACTGCTAAACCAAGTGGACTCACACATCCAGTGGCTCTCACATCCACATCCTATTAGCCAGCCCCAGGGCCATCCCTCTCATCCAGACTTTAATGCCTGTATGTAGACAAATTTATCTTGACTGGTTCACTTGCCCCATACACACTCACATATAACGCATTCTACATACATTAACAAACAAAATTTATCCCCAAAGCAGGATTCTCTTCACATCTCTGCCTTAGGGATGAAGATTTTCCACTGTTTTGATTTTTTAAATAAATTAAAGCCTTCTGTTATGAGCTAAATTGCATACCCCCCAAATTCCTATGTTGAAGCTCTAAACTTCAGTATCTCAGGATGTTGACTATATTTGGAGACAGGATCTTTAAAGAGGTAATTAAGTAAAAAAAAAAAAAAAAAATGAGATCATTAGAATGGGCCCTAGTCCAATCTCACTGGGCCCTAGTCCAATCTCACTGGTATCCTTTCAAAAAGAGGAAAAATTTGGACACACAAAGGGATCCCAGGGACACACACACACAGAGAAAAGATCAGGTGAGAAGACTGCTTATAACACACAGTGAGAAGCAGCTGTCTGCAAATCAAAGACAGAGGGCTCAGGAGAAAACAGATCTATGGATACCTTGATCTTGCACTTCTAACCTCCAGAACTGTGAGAAAATAAGCATCTATTGTTTAAGCCACCCAGTCTGTGGTACTTTGTGATGGTAGCTTGAGCAAACTCATATACCCTCTATGCACTGACCCTTACCTAATTTTCTACAAAAAGTACAATTTCTCTGTATGTACCATACAGTCTAAACCCAAACAGTCCCTGAAAATTCTTGCCTCTGTACCTTTGCTCATGCTGGTTCTTCTACCTGGTACACCTCCCACCCCCCAATCTCATCACTGACTGATGAAACTCTGTGTGAGACAGCAGAGAACCATAGAAAGAGATCAGGACCAGGGATCAGTCCTGGATTTTAGATCCAATCTTATGACTCATGAGTTGTGGCAACATGAGCCACTTGCTTATAAACTTCTCTAGGCCTCAGTTTTCGCATCCCTAAAACAGGTTTAATGATCCCTTTGCTAGCAATAGGACTGTTAAGAGGATCCAATAACATGCATGAGAATACCTTACACACATTTTAAGGTGCGATATACCTATAAGCATCCTCCTACAAGGCTCCACTCAAAAGCCATTTCCTTCATCAACCTTTCTCTGATCCTCTCAAGGCCCTTTCAAGAACACATGACTTTGAACTTTTACCATGCCCTTTACCCTTAACTTTGTGTGGTATTATCTGTCTGTGAAGGGCAGCCCAGAGCACAAGTTTTATAATCAGATCAACCTGGGTCTAGATATGTCACTTGTCAGCACCAGGTCCCTGAATAAGTTACTTAACATTTCCAAGATCCAGTTTTCCCCATATGGAAAATGGATATTATAAGAGAACCTACCTCACAGGGTTGAAATGAGCAGTGAATGAGATGCTTCTAAAATATTCGCACAGAAAGTGTTCAATAAATGGTAAGCTTGTTAATTTCCCACTTGACTCATTGAGAATCAGGACCTTCCCCTGTTTGGCCTTTAAGAGGTGACTGGATCCTAAGGGCTCTGCCACCATGAATGGATTAATGCCATTATCACAGAAGGGGGTTCCTTATAAAGGACGAATTTGGAAGGTATCTCAACCATGTGATGCCTTCTGCCATGATATAACACAGCAAGAAGACCCTCAACAGATACCAGCCACTCAATCTTGGAGTTTCCAGGCCACATAATCACAAATCAGTAAGTTTCTGTTCATTATAAATTACCCAGTCTATGGTATTCTGTGACAGTGGCACAAAATGGACTAAGACATATTGTGGGAAAGGTTTATTAAGTCACAGGAAGAGCCTATAAATAAAGAATTTGAAATTCTTCAAATTTTAGAAATTTGGCCTGAGAATAAAACTGATGAAAGCCCAAGAGGGAATGGGATGATTCCTCCACAGACGGGTCAGATCCTAAGAAACAAAATAGTAACTGGCCCTCTTTGCAAACGATACAGTTTCCTAGGTGTGTTATTCCAAAGCCAAAGCCAGTGTCCCTTTGTTGAGGAACCTTTTGCACTTTGGTCAAGAGACAAAATTCCACACACTTGGTAATCTGTAAAGACAAGGCAGGATTTAATCGCATGTTAATTCAAAAAGCTATAAGAGTTTAGGGAAGTGAGCACTGGGGATTAAGCTGGGTGCTAACAGTGAGTGGGATTTTGCAAAGCTGGAAGATAAAGGGGAACAGTACGTCCCTGGGCACTGAGAGGGAGATGGGGCAGAATGTGGGAATGGGCTTAAGCAGATGGTCTGACTGAGGCGGGGGATCCTGGAGGGGCTGAGCACGCGCCCCTGATATGAGAAGCTGCCTGCAGCCCCTCCCACCCCAGCAGGCAGCATGTCTGCACACGTGAGCCACAGAGACTTACCATGCTGGAGTGCACTGTGGCCTGCTCAATGTACCTTGCAATGCCCGTGACAAACGCATTCCTGTCCTCGAAGTTTGTGTCAAAGTTGG
Source organism: Nycticebus coucang (assembly GCF_027406575.1). Classification (NCBI taxonomy): domain Eukaryota; kingdom Metazoa; phylum Chordata; class Mammalia; order Primates; family Lorisidae; genus Nycticebus; species Nycticebus coucang. The sequence goes on along the minus strand of NC_069796.1, from coordinate 59,175,241 downwards.
CCTGTGGAATTAGAGGACGGGAACATTTGGTTATTGGAAAACAGGTCCAAGGTGGCTGCCAACAAATACCACAAGCTCTCTGTGGAAACCTACTGCTGTACCACCTTTCATCTTGCCCCTTCCCCCTCAAAATTCCGACTCTTAATCACACAGGGCAGGAGCAGGCTGATGACAGGGCCTGCGGCTGCTTCTCAACAGTAACCAGGTTCACTCAGCTGAGCCTCAGAGTAAACGCTTAAAGTCCACAAGCCCAAATACCCGCTAGAAGTTAGGATGTGCATTGCTTTAATTCAGCAGCTCCAGAAATACTTACCCAAGGGTGCAGATATGTATGTACAAGGATAATCACTGCAGCATTTTTTGTGATTAAAAAAAGGAAACAACCCAATTGTTCATTAATAACAAAAGACTAAATAAATGATAGTATATCCATAAATGTACTTAATTAGAACCATGATGTGGTTAAACATAATACGGCAGTATTGTTGTATTGTCATAGAAAAATTCCCATAGTAAACTTTAATTTAAAAAATTGACTCCTAAATCCATAAATATATATAGCATGATTATCTTTTGGTAAAAACATATATATGTATATTTGATAAAAAGGTACATATATAAGCATAGTTATACAAAACTCTTATTTGTTATACTTTTTTGTCTTGTTTGTAATAAAAAGAGAATTGCACAATTAAAAATTTCATTTGGGACTATGCCCGTAGCTTAGTGGGTAGGGCACCAGCCATACACACCAAGGCTGGTGGATTCAAACGCAGCCTAGGCCAGCTAAACAACAATGACAACAGCAACAACAAAAAAAATATCTGGGCATTGTGGTGAGCACCTGTAGTCCCAGCTACTTGGGAGTCTGAGACAAGAGAATCGCTTCAGCCCAAGAGTTTGAGGTTACTGTGAACTGTGATGCCATGGTACTCTACCCAGGGCAACAGCTTGAGTCTCTGTCTCAAAATAATAGTAATAATAATAAAATAAATACAAATTTCATTTGGGTTAGAAGTTATGAACCCAAGTTTATGAGTTGAACCTTTAAGCATGTGCTTAATAAATCTAACCACTGAATGAAATTAAAAATGTTATGTATTTATATTTAGTCTTCTTAACCAGTCCAAGAATTTGCAAAAGGTCAAATACAGCTAAAAATTTCAAATTAATGTATGTAGTATCCTTTCTTAATGTGGCATTTGGCTTGACAGACCCAGACAAGGGGCTATTTGCAAGGCTGACTCCAGCTGTCTGTATACCCCGCCTCATGGATCACGGTTTTGAACAATCTTATAGTGGTTTATCACAAGCTCTAGTCTCTTAGGCAAAAGCAAACAACTGTGACCAGCTTCCCTGAGCCATTAGCTACCATGGGGAGTTGCAGAGCTCTTTTCACATACATGAAGGGAAAATAATTACCCTGGCAGGCTCTAGGGGTTTTTAAATTGCAATATTTAATTCATGAGATCAGAGCTGCCAAAGCCTTGGTTGGTGCATCTGCAGGAACCGCCAGGAAGGTATTTGGGGTCAGAGAAGATCAACAGGACTTCCCTGGGGGAGAAAAATAGTCCTGGTGTACATTTACTAGCTAATCTATTCCCTACATTAGGCTCTGCAAGTGCACAAGGGACTTATCAGCTTGTGACCTTTCACCTTCTTGATGCAGCCCTCCTCTTCCTTCTGCCTTAGGCAAAGCCTCGTCTGGGATCCCCAGAGTTCCTGAGGCCCCCCTGAATTATCTGCTATTTTCATTACCTGATACATGATGGAAGAAGGCGGAGGCTCGATGCATGGCTGCTGGTCAGGGAGGGGCAGCTCTTCAAGCAGGTCCACGTTGGACAGGGCATCTTCCAGGGTGACGTGCGTGGTCATGGCTGCAGCTTCTATATTCTGCACAGCAGGAAAGGAAGGGAGGGACAATGGAGAATTTCAGGGGCCTCCAAATATTTCTCTCAATCTCACCATGTCCAGGTTCATTCTGGAGAATAAAGTAGGTAAAGACACACTGAGCCCACTTCTTCACAAAGTTCACTCTATCTGTACCATTTATATTTGAGGATCTTTTTAGAGGTAATTAAGTGTTTCTGTGTCTGTTATCTCGACTGACTCTCGCACAACCCTGTGATCAACATGGAAGATGGTACTCCAGCTACAGAACTCATGAGAAAACAAGCCTCAGAGCAAGTCCACACAACCACACAACCAAGGGCAAAGGATCCCTAGGACGTAGGTCATGGTTAGTCCCCTCACCTTCTGTTCATCAGACGGCTACTTATGAGTTCTATTTTAAAATTATTGCACACAATTATCCATGGTCACGACAGCCAAGAATTCAGGGGTCCTCAAACTTTTAAACAGGGGGCCAGTTCACTGTCCCTCAGACCATTGGAGGGCTGGACTATAGTTTAAAAAAAAAAAAACTATGAACAAATTCCTATGCATATTGCACATACCTTATTTTGAAGTAAAAAAACAAAACGGTAACAAATACAATCACACCACCTCACGTGGCCTGCGGGCCGCAGTTTGAGGACCCCTGGAACTGGAAACCAGAGCCTAGGTATTTAGGCCTTTAGCTGGGACTACAAGAATTCACTTCCCACAAACCAACCTTGTTTGCAAGGATGGAAGAGCCATCCTCTTCTTTGGCCTGGGTCTGTTCTGTGAGCCAAACAAGTCAGCCCTAAATGGACATTTTTGTGTCTCAGACCCTGGCAGAGTGCAGCTGCTTCAATGGTAACTCTGGTTGGCAGTGAAGCTGAAGAGGATCTGCACAGTGAGCGAAATGCTATTTTAAGAAGTCAGCATCCAGCAAACAGAATACTTAGGTCTTTCCCCAAACATATGTGAAACACTGATGGAAGACTAATCATGATTTAGGCTATACTATATATAGCAGGTTCTCATAGTTTCCTCCAAAAAATGATACCCTAGATGTCACATTCAATGATTAGATTGCAATTCCAGGAAGTTAGAATTCAATAATGCAAATTACAGCAAAAAATCCTCTGACAATTCACAAAATGCGTTTAAATTAGTCATACATAAAAAGATATTCAAATAGAAATGATAAAATATTCAGGATTGAAAGGTAGCACGAATACATGTCTCAAATGCATTTAGTAGAAGGTAAGAAAAGTAGAACTAAATGGACTTAATGTTCCACTCAAAAATCTTAGGACGGAACAAAAATTAACCCAGAGAAATGAAGAGTAGAGGGATTGATAATTACAAAAGTAGAAATAATGCCGAAAAAAATAAAGCCCATGCAAAATAAAACACAAATAATAGTAGAAGTGAACAAAAAAACCTAAAGGCTGAGTTCTATAAACAGAGCAATAATAATGAACCCAACCCTTAAACACACATGAAGGACACAAAGAGTGGGCCACGATGCTGCTTCCAGAACCGTCCTCCACAGCCCCAATCCCAAGGAACTGTGAGACAGGCTGAAGGGCTATAGTTTCTCCTGTGAACTCCAGAGAGTTTACCATGTTGGTTGGGAAATGTGGACATCTAGGAGGAAAGGGACCATCTACATGAGAACTTGGTCCAGAGGCTGCAAAGGGCTGAAACAGCTACAGAGGTCACATTGCTCCTATAGTAATATCTCCGTTTGGGCCAAAGTTGGAGGGCAGATCAGGGCTGAGCTGCCACCTGCTAGGCAGCTAACTGGATACATAGTTCACTGGGTTGTCAAAAAGATGCTCCTGTCACATACACTGGAAACAGAGAAGACCACATTGAACAACAGCACATGTAGCTCAGATCAGAAGTAACTGCCCTCTTTATCCTTTGCACAAGTCTGGCCTCTCAGGGTGGTTTCAGGCCCTCTCCACATCTAAGCTGCATCCTCTTCTCTCCCCTGAATTCTAAGTGTGGCATTAAGTTCTGCAGCAAAGCCACTTGCCAATCCATAAAAGCAAAACAAACAAATAAAAAAAGACTATTGTCTTTCTTAATTACCATGTTCTATTAAGTCCATTTTACAGGATGGGTTAATGACTTTACTGACCAACCTCCAAAGCCTTGATAATTCTCTTCATTAACTCAAATAATAATGATGAAACTGACATTTCTTTAGCCCTTACTTACCCTGTGTCAGACACTGTGCCCAGCGCCTATTTTAATCTTGCATCTACCCTGTAAAGGTAGGTACTATGACTATTTCCATTTTACAGATAAGTAAACAGAAACTCAGACATTATGTGTCTCCTGATGGAAAAACATACCATCTCTGGTGAAGAAAGCTGGACCCAAAACAAAACACCTGAATCTAATCAAGCATTTGATACCAATTCAAAGGGAATATGGCACTGAGACAAATGACTCAGCGCCTTCAACAAATACACTGGGGCGGGGGGGAAGGGGGTAGAGAGGAAGAGACAGAGGGGAAGCTTTTAAAGGGACCCAACACACACTATTCTGTGTGGACCTTATCTGGATTCTATTTCATATAAACTAATACAATTATAACATTTATGAGAAAATTAATGCTGACTGGATATTTGATAGTACCAAGGAAATAGTGGGGTTTTTTTTTTAGGTGTGATAATATCAAGGTTATGTTTTAAAAGAGTCCTTATCTGCTAGAAGTATTACTAAAATACAGGTAACATGGTATAAGAGGACGATAGTAGGAGAAGAGTGAGTAACATACAAAACCGTGAGTTAATCATTGTTGATGGTAGATGATGTATACATAGTGATTTACTGTACTTTTTTCTCAATTTCATACATGTTTATACCTTTCTATAAACCTCCCCTAGAGATCAGTTTATATGCTCCCATGTCTTATCTACCTTCTCTTCTTTTACCTATAACCAGGTTTCTTCTGGGCTCCTCAAACTTGAAAATACTCATTTACCAAAATAACCCTTAAGCTTTTCCCCTTCAGTATAATGGTACCCCTGGAAAAGAATCAGCAAGTGAACCACCTACAAAGTCAATAAATTAAGAGTCTTTGTTTAAGTTAATGTAATCTTTCTTTTCTTCCTACAAATACAGCTTTTCTAATGGATTTTGGTGAGTGTTTGTAGATCATTCACTGCCTAAGAGAAATCAGAGATTTTTAGCTCAAGTGCTGGAAGTCACTGCCAAATCCACATCAATCAGAAGGAAAAAGTGCTCTGGAAATTTGCACAGAGGTACACATGACAATAAGCACACACTTCTTTTCTGCCTGAGTGTGCTGCCTGTGATGCAATCTCCCAGATGAAAATAACTCAGTCCATGAACATGTGGCCATTTTGTCACTTTGGAAAAGAAATTAATACAGTATTTTAAAATTAACAGCATTCTGGGAGCATCATGTGTTTACCAAATACAGCAGCACCTTTCAGGGTGGGCCATTCATGGTAGATTTAAATTCAGCGTCTTCATAACAAACTCAAAGTCAGTAGTCTGGTTTCACTGATAGTAGTGGTAACATTGGGCTTACTGGAAGTTTGCTTCTGGGGAAGTCTTTAGGGGGCCCCCCAGGCTGAGATGACTTGACAGACCCCAAGCAGGTGGGGATGGCTTCACAAATGCAGGACTGGTGCCAGGAGAACCTGGCTTTGGGAATGAAGGTTCTGACATCCACACCCTAAACCCTGCTGTTCCCTAAGTAAAAGATTTGCATTGTCATTTTCTGTTTGACTTTCTGGGAAAAAAAAAAAAAAGAAAAAGTAAGATATTTGTACTGAAGTAGAATGCTAGCCTAGAATAGTGGGTAAAACTTGTGTTTGGGGATTCAAATCTTATTATTTGCCACTTATTACCTATTTAACCATAGCATGTTACTTTAACTACTCTGAAACTCCATATCTGTAAATAGGTGATAATTTAAAATAGTGTCCTCAGCAATTTATTCTGAGTATCATACAAGTTTTCAACATGTGGAATATATAACATAGTAGCTAACAAGAAGAAGCATTCAGGAAATGTTAGTGTCAACAGACAAAATTACAAAAATTAATAGATCAAATTGGCTTTTCTTATCAGTTGATGAACTGGGTCAGTCTCTATTCCACAAAATAGAATGAAAACTCCCATTGGGCAAGAGCAAAAAGGTGGGTTTTGTAAGGTAGAAACAAACAAATAAAACAATAGGAAAAAAAAGCTGATTGGTTAACCTCAGGTTACTTCAGGTTACTTTTTTGTATGAATTAAAGCAGAAGAGACTTGCTTATTATGCTGACTTAGGTAGACTTGAATCTGTCATTTTCAGAAAGAACTGATCTGTTTGGGGATCTCTGCTTCCTTGAAGTTTCAGTTTGATTATGTAGCATTTAGGATTAGTGACTCCATTTTGGTTTGGTCTGGTCTGTTGGGACTCAGTGTAGGAGCTCAATCCAAAACAATGGCATCCTGTAATTCTGCTTAACATTAGTTTCTGGCCTGTTTTTAACAGAGCGAGTGGATGAGTTGAACATTGCAACAATTCTCCTACAAAAAAGGAGGAAGGCATTATTACTACCCTAATATTCCAGTTCTATAGATCTTTCACATTAATTTTCTCAGTCCCAACTACCCTGGAACTTCGACAGGGAAGGTCTTATTTTTGCTGTTGTCCTGACAAGGACACTGTGTTACAGAGAAGTAAATGCTTTCATTCAGAGTCACATGGTCAGCTAGTGGCAGAGGTAGGGTAGAAATGGAATATCTTGACTCTCAGTTCGATGCCCTTTGTTTCAGACCATACCTGTTTTTCTACCTTTTAGAAAAGTGCCAAGTACTTTTTTTTTTTAATGTGACTGCCTTTTCTTGCCTCAGGAAGAACTAAACTCCACCAAGCTAGAAAGATAACTGTCACCTTTGAGTTTCATGAATAAGAGGCCAAGAAATAGTTTCCTTGTCTGTATAGCTCATCTGCTAGAGGCTATATACACATATATACACGTGATATATGGTTAAATAGGTAGTAAGTGGCAAATAACATATGCCAAAGAAAATATTATGTAATAAATATATAAATATAAAAATAAATGAAAGGGAGGCTTAGATTGTTACTATTAAAAAACTTTCAGTCATGTGCTACATAATGACACTTTGGTTAACTGCATGTGGTCCCATAAGAGTACAATAGTGTATTTTTACTGTACTTTTCTATCTGTAGATACGCACATATTTACCATTGTGTTACAACTGCCTGCAGTATTCAGTACAGGTTTGTAGCCTAGGGACAACTGGCTGTACAGATAGCCTAGGCGTGCAGTGACTGTATCATCTAGGCTGGTGTGGGGATATCCTCTGATGTTCTCTATAAGAAATCACCAAAAAGACATTACTTAGAATATTTCTCTATCATTAAGTGAAGCATGACTGTGTTTAGGGCAGCGTTTAACTAAGCAGAAAAATTCCAAAGAAGGAATCTGGATCACAGTTTGCTGTTCTATCACGGGTGTGAGCAGGGTGTGTCCAGAGATTATGTGGGAATTGAGTTTTCTGTGACTGGTTGTGATTCCATAGATCAAAGGGTGTCCCATGGAGCTGACCCCCCTTCATTCATTGAAGCCAGCTTCTTCACAGGTGTGGGAACCAAGCAGGAACATAACTGTTCGTGTTCAATTTTTTTTTTTCCTGCCTCAGGTTTATTTGTACAAATAGCACAGAGGACCCCAGACCCACGCAGACAGAAGCCCAGAGGTCACACCAGTCCTTTTGTCCTCATGTTGGCAGACAGATGCCTCTACTCTGGAGCCTTCTTGGGGGCCTGGGCACCTTTGGGAGCCTGAGCTGGAACTGAAGCTGGAGCTGAAGGTAAAGCGGAAGACTGGGCCCTAGGTTGATCCTTGGCCTTGGCCTTGGCCTTTGGATGGCAGTGCCTGAGACCCTTGGCAATGTGCACGCAAGCATGCTTCCCAAGCTGGGGGTAGGCACCATGGGCAAGTCGACTGAGCTTGCAGTTGGCACCCTTTGGGACCTTGATCTTAACCTCCTTGGGCTTTACGAGGACCTTGATAGCTTGAGCACGTGCACTCATGACCTTGGCACTGTTGGCCCGCGTCTTCTTCAGGCCTTTCTTGTTGTGCTTCTTGGCAAAGCACCTCAGGCCCTTCTTGTTGTATATCTTGGCAAACTACATGTTCCACAGGAACTTGGGATCTATCCCTTTAAGAGATTCATATCTTTGTGATTGGGTTTCTTAATGTCATTTCTGTGCCACTTTTGGGTCTAGTTGTGTGTGGTGTGCCTCTTGGACTTGGCCATGTCTGCACCATGACCCGTGGCTGCTGAAGCACCTGGGCCCACATGTTCATGTTCATCTTATAACCATTCCAAAGAGTATACCAAAATGGACCACTGCAGTTTATTCTGAACAGACTGGGAGTGAAAAGTTTGATTGGAACCATCTACTTATTCAAGAGTTAGACCTTGTAGCTTCAACCCCCCATTAGCTACCCAAAGCTACTTACTTTTAGAGTATTACCTATAGCACTCTATAAAATAAAGCCACAAGTTAGGAGGCACCAAGATGCTAAGAGCAGCCGGTCTAACTGGAGAGAGAGAGATGCAAGACGGAGGGATGGACAACACAGGGACAGGCATCAGGGCACCTGAGTGCAGAAGCAAGAGCTAGCTCTGTATAACTCAACAACCAAAGGAGTATCACCAACACCGTGGTCACAATAGAACCCCAACAAAGTGATCTTAGAGCTGAAAGAGACCTAAGAAGTGATTACCTCCTTCATAAGTCTCTCAGTTACCAAGCCCTACCTGAATCCACTTTCTCTGCTGGTCTTCACTGAAGCCAGCATGTTCCTTCTTCATAGCATCTACAATATTATACGATTGATCATGTTTTCTCTGCTGCCCTAAACTATATAACCTCTTGAGGGCGAGCGCTGTGCCTAATTCATACCCAGTTTCTATGCTGAGCATGCACATGTAACTCAGAAATGATCTGTGCAACGAAAGGATGACCAGTGAGCCTGAGACATCAAGAAAGGTGTACTAGGTCCAAGATGCTGGGTTTTTAAAAAAGTGGTGGAGGGAGAGAAGAAATATAAATGGCAGAAAACCATTTATATTTTATAAAGAACTCCATCAAAATGGTTAAAATCATTAATGTCTAAAGTGATAAGCTTCAACATTTTGTAAAGGGTGACCTATGAAATAAAGTCTCTCTTTTCTAACTTTTCCGTCTTTTCATGTGCTGCTTTCACCCATCCTTCAAAGTCTCCCCTCTCTTAGGTATGTGTACCTCTTTTTCGACATTTTCTGTCTCAGAAGAAACACAAATACTGATACTTCTCCTCCCATGCCAGGGAAGACATTGCTAATTGATTATGACTGTTTCATATAGCGTTAGCCAGCTGCCTGAATACTGAGCTTCAGGCAGCTACCAGCAATCAATCTGGGTTTGCTCATAAAATAAAACATATATGCCCTCCTTAGAGGAGTATGTGTAAGCTCTTCAAGGTCAGGGACTATTTTCCTATGCACCACTGAAAACCACAGAACCTTGGCAGAATGCCACAAACAGAGTAGGTACTGGGCAAGTATCACATGAAAGAATGTATGAACATACCTAAATGTCACAACAACAGCAGAAATGAGATGACCTGAACTTGGCCATGTCTTAATTTCTAGTTTTCCCATGTCTTCTCCTTCACTATTAAATAAAAACATAGATAATTTAAATCAGAATGGAATATACAATCATATCCATAAACTTCCAGTACAATTATTTGCTTCATAATTTTTTCTAAGGAAGCTCTCTTTTTGGGGCCACTTTATAAAAATATTTTAGAAGGAAGCTTTATGTCAAAATCACACATAGAAAACCAGTATCTCTTGCCAAAAACAGAGGGGAATCATAAAAAATAAAAGTAATGGGGCGGCACCTGTGGCTCAGTCGGTAAGGCGCCGGCCCCATATACCAAGGGTGGCGGGTTCAAACAAAAAAATAGCCAGGTGTTGTGGCGGGAGCCTGTAGTCCCAGCTACTCGGGAGGCTGAGGCAAGAGAATCGCTTAAGCCCAGGAGTTGGAGGTTGCTGTGAGGTGGGTGATGCCCTGGCACTCTACCGAGGGCCATAAAGTGAAACTCTGTCTCTACAAAAAAATAAATAAAAGTAATGAAAACAAACAGAGGTCTGGGTACCATCTGAAAATTATATCATGACCACCACTGATAAGCACAGGACAGGCATTTTAATGTGGTAGTGAGGCTGGGTGCCCGTATCTCAGTGGTTAGGGCTCTGGCCACATATCCCAGGTCTGGCGGGTTCAAACCCGGCCTGGGTCTGCTAAAAACAATGACAACAACTGCAACAGCAACAAAATATCCTGGTGTTGTGGCAGGTGCCTGTAGTTCCAGCTACTTGGGAGCTTGAGGCAAGAGAATCACTTTAGCCTAAGAGTTTGAGGTTGCTGTGAGCTGTGATGCCACAACACTCTACCAAGGGCAACATAGTGAGACTCCGTCTCAAAAAAAAAAAAAAAAAGAAAAATGTGGTAGTGAACTGGATGGCTTGAGTTAGAATCTTGACTCTGCCAATACCCGGCTGTGTGATCACGGATTATGAACCTTTCTGAGCCTCACCTTCCTCATCTTTGATATGAGGCAGAATAATAGTTCCTATCTCATGGGTCATGAGAACTAAATTGAGTTAATCCATGTAAATGGCTTGGTGTATAGAAAGTACCCAATAATGAAGCCAATTTATAGCTTTCAGAAACCTATAACCCAATTATAGCCCAAGAAGAAGGGGAAAGAGGCGAGGGAGGGGAGGCGAGAGGAGAGGGGGATGGAGGGAGGGTAATTGGTGGGAACACACCTATGGTGTATTTTATAAGGGTACATGTGAAATTTACTAGGTGTAAAGTATAGATGTCTTAACACAATAACTACGAAAATGTAGTGAAGGCTATGTTAACCAGTTTGATGAAAATATTTCAAATTATATATATGAAAAAGCACATTGTACCCCATAATTGCATTAATGTACACAGCTATGATTTAATTTTAAAAATGTCAAAAAAGCGAAAGTACTCAATAAAAGTTAGTGCCCCAACAAAACTGTACCCAGCAACATATACAGAAGCTTATACACCATGACCAAGTAAGATTTTTTCCCTGAAATGTAAGACTGGCTTAATGTTATCATTTAGAAAATGATAACCAATTTTTAAAAAATGATTAATTGATAAAATCAATTAATAAACCATATCAATAGAACAAAGTTCAAAAACCACAAGATCACCTCAATACACAGAGAAAATGCATTTAATAAAATCTCACACCCCCTCATGATAAGAACACTCAAAAAACCTAGAAATAGAGAGCACCCTTGACCTGACAAAGAGCAGCTACAAAAACCCTTAGCTAACATTAGACTTATGGTGAAAGAATGGCTGCTTTTGTCCTGAGATGAGGAACAAGACAAAGAAGCCTGCTTTCACCCTTTCTATTCAATATCGTACTGGAGGTTCTAGCCAAGGTAATCAGGCAAGAAAATTAAATAAATGTATCCAGATTAGAAATGAAAAAGTAAAACTATTTCTATTTGCAGATGACATATACTGCATATAGAAAATTCTAAAATAAATCCACTATAATTTATTAAAATGAACAAGTTCAGCAAGTTTGCAGATACACTGTACAAAATTCAATTGTATCTCTATACGGTAGCAACATATGATCAGAAAATTAAGAAAAGAAAAATAAAAAAAGGAAAAAATTAGGAAAACAATCCTGTTTAAAATAGCATCAAAAAATATAATATATACAAATAAATTTAACAAAGTAAGTGCAAAACATACACTATAAAACATTGTTTTAAAAAATAAAGGCTTGGCCGAGCACAGTAGCTCCTGTAATCCTAGCACTCTGGGAGGCTGACAGTGGGATTTCTTGAGCTCACAAGATTGAAACCAGCCTGAGCCAGAGCAAGACATCATCTCTAAAAATAGCTGGGTGTTGTGGCAAGTGCCTGTAGTCCCAGCTACTTGGGAGGCTAAGGCCTGAGAATCGCTTGAGCCCAAGAGTTTGAGGTTGCTGTGAGCTATGACACCACAGCACTCTACCTAAAAGGTGACAAAGTGAGACACTGCCTCAAAAAAGAAAAAAAATCGAAGGCCTAAATAAATGAAAAGATATCCCATGTTCATAGACTGGAAAATGTAATACTATGTGTTAAGATAGCAATGCTCTCCAAATTGATCTACAGATTCAACACACTCTCTGCCAAACTCTCAGTGGACTTCTTTGCAGAATTTCATAAAATTAATACGGAAATTCAAGGGACCCACCCAGGGTAGCCAAGACAATCTTGAGGGGGAAAAAAAATGGAAGACTCAACTTTCTCTCAATTTCAACACTTATCTACAAAGTTACAGCCCTCAAAACAGCATAATGTTGGCATGAAGATGGACAGTAAACAATGATCAGTGGAACAGAACTAAAAATCTAGAAATAAACCTCACATTGATGATAAATTTATTTTGACAAGGGTACTGAGACAATTCAATGGAGAAAGAATATTCTCTACAACAAATGGTGCTAGGGCAACTGAATAGCCACATGCAAAAGAAAGAAGGTGAACCCTTACCTCCCATAATGTTACAAAGTTATTTAAAATGAATCAGAGACCTCTGTAACAACTAAAACTATAAAAATTTTAGAAGAAAACTAGGAATAAATCTTTGTGACCTTGAATTATGTAATAACACTAAAAATACAAACAAAATAAAAAATAAACTAGACATCATCAAAATTAAAAACTTCTGTTTTTCAGCTCTGCATCCATAGCTCAGTGAGTAAGGGCGCCAGCCACATACACCAAAGCTGGCAGATTCAAGCCCATCCCGAGCCTGCCAAACAACAATGACAACTACAACCAAAAAATAGCCAGGCGTTGTGGTGGGCACCTATAGTCCCAGCTGCTCAGGAGGCTGAGGCAGAAGAATCGCTTAAGCCCAAGAGTTCGAGGTTGCTGTGAGCTGTGATGCCATAGCACTCAACCGAGGGTGACATACTGAGACTCTGTCTCTAAATAAATAAATAAATAAATAAAAATAAAAACAAACAAAAACTTCTGTGCTTCAAAAGACACCATCAAGAAAGTGAAAGACAATCCACAAAACAAAAGAAAATATGTGCATATCATTATATATGGTAAGTACTACGTGCATACAATATATAAAGAATTCTTAAAGCTCAACAATACAAAGACAAATTACTCAATTTTAAAAGCAGGCAAAGGATCTGAACAGACCTTTCTCCAAAGAAGATACATACACATACAAATAGCCAATAAGCATATGAAAAAATTAATATTTTTAGTCATTAGGGAAATGTAAATCAAACATGCTACAACTTCACACCCATTACGACGGCTATAATAAAAAGCACACAGAATACAAGTGTTGCCAAGGATGTGGAGAAATTGGAAATACCATTGCTAGTGGGAATGCAAAATGGTACAGCAACTTTGGAAAAAAAATAGGCAGTTCCTCAAATTTTTAAACATAGAATTATCGTATGACCTGCTAACTCCATTTCTAGATATAGCCCCAAGAGAGATGGATACACACGTCCACACAAAAACTTGTACGTGGATGTTCATAGCAGCATTATTTGTGATAGTTTAAAAATGGAAATAACTCAAATGTCCATCAACTGATAAATGAATAAGTAAAATGTGACAGATCCATATGATGGAATATTACTCAGCCATAAAAAGGGATAAAGTACTGATACTTTCCACAACATGGATGAACCTTGAAAACACTATGTTAAGGGAAATAAATCTGTCACAAAAGACCCCATATTGTACATGTTCACAACAGGAAAATCTATGGAGACATAAAGCAGATTAGGACTGGGGGGGGTTGGAGAAACAGGTGGTACTGCTAAATGCCATGAGGTTTCTTTATGGGGTGCAGAAATGCTCTAAAATCGACTGTAATTAGGATTGCACAACTCTGCAAATAACACTAAACATCACTGAACAGTATGTTTAAAATAGGAGAATCGTATAGTATGTGAGTTGCATCTCAATAAAACTATTATCAGAAAATCTTAGTATTTTTATCATTACTTTTGGGAAATTTGGAGTATAACATAGCAGGAGGGGTACCAAGAGAGCTGGAGATGGAGCAGGAGCCTGGGGAGTGTGGGGATTACTACTCCTACTAGCAGAGACTGTAGTGAGCAAAAATCAAGAGGGGACAGTGGGAGAGACACACCCACGCTACCCCACCGAGGGGCCCCCTCAACTGCAGGATGAAATGGACCACCATGAGACACCACCGAAACCAGCCTGCCTGGTTCTTCCCCTTGCCTGTTTTTGTTTTGCTGCCATTTGTCAGGTCCCGGGACTGCCCCACCCTGATGATAAAACTCTCTGAGGTAGGTGGGGATGGGCTGGAGGTTTAGAATGAGAGGTAGACTCCCTCTCCTGCTGACTAGAGAAGAGAAGGGACTTGTACACAGTCACTTGGCTGGTCAGGGGACTCATCAGCTCACATGGCAACTTCTGGAGAAGACAAGGGAACACAATACAATAACTGGTATGATGAAGCTTGAAAGAAAAAGAATACTTTTAAGAAAGAAAGGAAAAAAAGAGCTCTAATTCTGGAACAAAACAAAAAGCCACACAAGAAAGAAAATACAATCAAAGGACATTACTTGGCAAACTTGTGATCATCATTTACACATCTTAATAACGCAGATGCTTTCAACATGATTTAGGTTAAAATAGAGCTCTTCCTATGCCAGGCGATGGGGGCAGGGGAGGGAGGCGGATAGTGCAAGAAAGTACAATCGTCATCCATCACAGCAGGAAGCAAACAGACAAGATGCAGAATGGATAAATCAAGAAACAGCAGCACAAGCTTATTATTTGGAGCACTGGAGGAGCTAGCGGAAGAAACAGCAGCAGCCTCTAGGCTAGGGCAAGGTGGGCTCTGGGTGGTTGTTTTTTATTCAGTCTTTTGATACTATTTGATTTTTTAAAAGCATGTACATGTATTGCTTTGATCCAAATTTAATAATTTACCTTAAAAGACAACAACCCAAGGCCTCCTTGCCAGCAGTTCAGACATCCAGCGAGTACTGCCTGGCAAGGCAGTCTACTGCGTGAGTCCTTCACCGCCTCTGTCCTGGGATCAGAGGCCCTGTCACCTGCAGCTTCTCTCCACACTGGGGACTTTGAGGTCAGAGCAGAGAAATATAAGCCTCAACTTGAGTTTCTAGAGAAGGCCTACCCTCCTTGTTGCTTATAAAGAGGCAAAGAAAAGGATCTCAGGGGGGCTAAGGGCCTCACTACTTCATTTGCTGTTTTACTCAGGCGCTTCCTGTGTTGGCAGGGTTGAGGAGGCCTTTCCGGTGAAACCAACCAGATACAAGCAGCTTGGGGACAGGCCCCCATCCGCTCAGGAGGGAAGGCCATACCACTCAAGATAGCTTGCTGATTTGCTCCTGTTGGGACCTTGCCAGGAGATCACATGAGGGTCACCAAAGTGACTTGTAACCCCAAGAGACGAGCCGCCTCCAGAGGCACCTGCTGAAACTCAGAAAGGAAGCCACTGCATCTGCTGTGGATACAGATGGTGAGACTTCAGGTTTGGCCTTCAGATCGGAGCATGCAGACCTCAGCTTCACCAACATGAAACTGCAGTTCTTCTGAACATGCCTCAGTCTGAAGACTAAAAGGCCCAAATCACAAGTCATTCACTCTAAAAGTGTAAATTTCTCTAGCCTGTAAAATAGGGAGGTTGGCTTCGTAATAGTTCTTTCTCAACCGTGATGTCAACACCTGCACTGTGAAGGTTGTTATGGGTAACTCTTGATAAATAACAGTTTAAATACTGAGGTAATCCTAGCACTCTGGGAGGCTAAGGTGGATGGATTTCTGAGCTCAGGAGTTTGAGACCATCCTCTATCTCTACTAAAAATAGAAAAACTAGCCAGGCGTGGTGGTGAGTACCTGAAGTCTCAGCTACTCATGAAGCTGAGGTAAGAGAATTGCTTGAACCCAGGAGTTTGAGGTTGCTGAGTGACGATGCCACAGCACTCTACCCAGGGCAGCACAATGAAACTCTCTCTCTCTTTTTTTTTTTTTTTGTGAGACTATATCTCAAAAATCCATACATTTTGAGGTTTGCAAAAAAGATACTTTTTATTATTTGTGAGGCAAGGGTTCAAGATCCCCCCATAATATCACTTGCATGTTCAAAAGAAGAACTGCAGAGGGTAGAGCCGAAGCAGTGGCTGCAGGGCGTACGTGTTGAGTGCGTCGACAGTGTCCATCACATGGACTAAAACGACAACGAAACCAACCAGGTAAGAATCACTGGACTTGAGCCTCTCTCTAAAGCAAATGGCTATAACTACAGTTGGGACATTTCATCTAAAGGGCTTCCTTACGGACCATGGGAACCATGCAGTATGGCCAAGACATACAGGGCATCATAAACCTGTGTGATGACATTCTTGCTTTGTGCCTTTGCTCAAACTATCTCTACTCCCTTGCGGATCTGCATTTCTCTGAATTCACATAGCACTCAGTCTAGATTCACAATTTCCTGCTGCATTATAAGGACCAAAATACATGTCTTCTGGTTTAAAAAAAGGTGAGAGGGGAACAAGTTAAAATACCATGGTTCTCTAAGGCCCCACATTATAGCCAGCCCTATTACTATAAGAATTTGAGGAGAATTCTATAGAAAATTCTTCTGCCACACAGTTTCCACCCCAAACCATAAGAGGCAGGTCCCCATATTCCTTTTGCTTATGAAAATCTAACAGATTGGAGGCTGAGAGCTGATATCCAGTTTTAAATTCTTTGTCTCACCATTCATACATGACCAGAACCAGTCTTAAAGCATCACATTTTAAAAGCACAAATAATTCTCAGGTATCCCTTCAATTAACACTGTAATTTATCGAGTGTCTTCTATGAGGGTTAGTCTTGGTGATCTGCTTTGATCTCCACTGGGTCTTTAGTAGTTAGACAATTCTCTCTTTCATCCTCAGTTGACTTCTTATTCCACCCACAGAGGCAGCTGTTCTAAACCCCCGAAGTCCCCTGAGTTTCCTAACCAGTCCATCTCCCTTACTTTCTGTAGAGGACTTCTCCACCCACCTGACTGAGAAAACAGACCATATTATATTGACATACTAAACAACCCTCCATTCCTCCTAGAGACAGAAGTCTGAGAACCACTGCTCTACAATGACCTAATGATGATGTAAACGCAAAATCAAAAGGCCTGCTGCTGACTTCATCACTGGGTCTCTCTCAGGCATCTCACAGTGCAGGTCCTGCTTAACTCTTCTCTCTCGCTGTGCTGAGTTGCCGTATGTCTAGCAAAATGTGACTCAACCAGAATGGTCTCTGTGAGAAATTCTTAAACTCTAGCTCTCCCTTTCCGAAACAATCTTTTTTCTTTTGCAGTTTTTGGCCGGGGCTGGGTTTGAACCCGCCACCTCTGATATAAGGGGCCAGCGCCCTAACCCTTTGAGCCACAGGTGCCACGCCCGAAACAATTTCTTTCAAGAATTTGTACCCTGTTCATTTTTTTCCTCTATTGTCAAGGCCCAAGAAGTATGGCAGATCACACACCGCCTTCGGCAAAATGGCCACAGCTAAGAAGCCAGTATCCCAACTCTGCATCCTGGGAGGCGTCCCACACCCACTGACTGAATTCTGAAGTGTCTTTGTACAAACAAGGCCATCCAAGGGCCTTGATTGACAGACTCTGTAAATCACAAAGTGCCTTTTAGTTTCCTGTTGGCTTGTCAGTACAGAGAAGCCACAGATTTATCTTCTTAAATAGGCACACAATACATAATTAATAAACTGTTCCTTAGGAATGGAGGAACTTATCCAAAAGAGCCACACATTCAGGGGCCTCCTTCTCTATTCCATGGCCTTTTCTTCTCAGATTGGAATGAATAAACATTATCTCATCCCTGGGCTTCCATGATTGACAGGGAAGGTGACAAGCTGGGCAGACTGCTTTCCATTACTCAATTTTTTAAATCAGAGAGGTAGCAGCTGGCTCAAAGGCACACAGCAAGACCTAAGTCACACTGCACTGCTCTGCCTTAGAAGCAAAGCACAGCCTCAACATTTTTGGTCAGTTACAAAATGCTGAATGTATGTAGAGAAAGAGGTCCTTGGTCAGCATCATGTGTTGAAATGTGAGAATTGCTCTGGGTTTCTTATGCTCAGTCTAGTTCCTCCACCCTCTCCCTGCCAGCTCAAGTTCTACCCACTTTCCATGGTGCTACTCAAGAGCACCTCCTACCTGGAACCCTTCTGATCTTCCTTTGGCTGGCAAACCTGGGGCTCAGAGACACTCTTCCCTCACAAAAGCAAAATCCAAGAAAACTGGAGGTAGAGGGGTTGGTAAGAACTAAGGGTTGGCTACACATATGAGCCAAATTCTTATGCAATTAATACATTATAACAATAAATAAAAATATAAATATTATAGTACTTACTATGTGCTAAGCACTGTGCTTGGCACTTTCAGGCATCATTCCCAAGATGTTCCAGTTCTCCCTCCCCCATCACAGCTGGTCTCCACCCCTTCCCGCCACCTCCACCACTGCTGCAGGGGCCATCCTCTGGATCCTAGACATAGCTTAGCTCCTCAGAATGACAAAACCAAAGACCTTTCACAAAGACTCCAATGAGGTGACTGATGTCTGGATTTGTCAAGTACAAGTGAATAATTAATACTTGCCAGTAAAGAAATAGACTCATTGTTATGGTGGCCACATGGAGGCTACAAAAGGCCATTTTGTGAAGCTCTTGGTGGACCCCTGGGGCCAACAGTGGTCCAAAGAAGCTTCTTTGAGAGCGTAGTCCAACCCCTAAACATGGGGACTGGAGCACTGTTATGCCGCTTTCCGGGAGCACTGTTCCCAATGTTAATTAGCTTGTTGCCTATTCATCACCTAATTTGGCTTTCTGGTCAATGACAGCAGCAGAGGCCCACTGAAATCCCCAAAGGGTGTGATTTACCAGCGGGGTCAAGCAGTGTGCTCCTGGGGCCTTTCATCATTTTTTAAAAATTCATGTCTATTTCCTTCTCTGGGCCAGCCTCTGATTTGAGTAAAACTCTTCAACCATACTGGATTGTATACCCCACTCTTGGCCTGACGCCTAAAGCAAGTTTTTCCCTTTTCATTTTCCAGCAGGGACTATAGCCTTGGGTGCTACAGAACCGGTCAAAACTGGCTACGAAATATAATAAAGCAGCTTAGTGAGCAGGGAGCTAATGCCCCCAGCCAGAGGCTCAGTGTGCAGACTAGCTACAGGCACTGGCTTTGTAAGCAAAAACACCACTCTTCTTGTGGCCTAATAACTGCCCTGGCAGATAGTAGCCAGCGCGAACGAGTAACTAACTCTATGCAGCAAAGTGAGTAACTTTCTATAGTAGAATTTCACATCCCACAAGTAGACATTGGGTGCTCAAGAAATGCCCCTTCTAGTGACAGTAACCCCTGACCAGTTACACAGACACACATACACACAGGTGTACACTCCTATAGTCTCCTGCCCTCAGGGCCCTGCCCATGCCAAATACAGAACTGTCAGCTGCTAGATACTGTCATTTCAGGGAGCAGTTCTCCAAAAGAGCTCCCTAGCTCTCCACTCCCACTTCCAGCCCACTATCTGAAATTCCACCAGTAGAGATAGCAAATATTTCTATTGTTTCCCATTAAAATGCTTCCATCCACTGTTTCCTTTCAAACCATTTCTAAGGCACCTGCCCTACATCAAATGGGAAATTCTTTGTATTCCCATTTTGTAGTTTAGCTGCTTTTCAAGATAAACACATTCACTAGCTCCTTCCTTGAAAATGATTTTGACACTGGAGAATGGGGACAGGGCAAGGCCCTGTACAGATGTGGAGGTGGGAGGCATCAGGGAGGGCCACAGAGAGGGGGTCTCATGGTGGAGAAAACCACCTTCAAGGCCTTCACAAGCCTGCCCAGGATATGGATCTCCAAGAGCCGACAGCCCAGGGCTGCTGGCACAGCCAGTGTCCACAGTAAGGTGAGACCAATTGCCCTAAATGGGACACAGGCAGGAGGTGGAAAATGAGAACAGGGCCACAGACTCTGCTGATTTGTCCCCACAGCCTGAGTGCCCACACTGTGAAGACAGAACACCCCAGAGCTAGCAAGAAAACATCCTTGCTCCATTCCTGGCTTAGCTGAAGGGCAGCTGCTGGCTGATCAGTCCCTGGTGAGTGATTCCACTGTGCTGGGGAAAGCAGACAGGCCATGGTCAAAGTTAGATTCCCTGGACTGGGGAGGACACCTGGGCAGTCGATGTCCTTTCTAGCAGGGTTCTCAGTAGAGGGAATCCTCCTTCTGTGAAACTATGCTACCTGTTCTGGTTCCCAAACAGAGAACACCTCCATTTCTTCCTTTGGACACAGGTGGGCTGTACTTTGGGGTGGGGGAACGGTAGGTCTGTCTTGAAAAGCAGAAGCCCTAAGAGATAGAAAGGCATCTTCCTGATTCTTCAGAGATCAGGAAAACCCACCCTTTCCCCCGGGAGCCAGCCCACTCATCCTCTTCTTCCTACCTCTTGCCTGCCCCCAGCCAGCAGGAAGAGCGATGCTAGGGTACGCCAGAATGCTTCAAAGCGGGTTTGAGGTGCCACCTCTCTCACAAAAGCCTCGCACCCCCAAACATCGCCTCTGTGTCCTTCGCCCCACCCATCTCACGTTCACCGCAGAGCGCCGCGTACCCGCGGCGGCGGCCGCGCTGGCCTGGGCGGATCTCGGCTTTTCCTGGACCTAGGGTAGGTGATGTTGGCCACGGTGGCAGAGACAGGGGCCTGTGCTCTGCAGTACCTGGACGCGGGGGTGTCGCCGCTGCCCGGCCTACTGCCGCTGCAGTTATCTCTGGCCCCGGCAATTAGCACCGCCTCCTCCCCGGCCGGCGGCTCCGGCCCAGGCCGCGCACCTGCTGCAGCTGTAGCTGCCACCGGGCCTGAGCTCCACGATGCGCCCGCGCCGCCCGGCACAGGGTCCGCGCTGCAGGGCCCTCAGTGGGCCGGAGGGGAACAGGGGCCTCGAGGGGCCAGAGGCTGGGCCTCCGGGGGCCTCCAGGCCGTGCAAGCCCGGGAGCGCCGCCGAGCGCCCCCCGCGGACTGGGAGAGGGGGAGAGGCGCATCCTCAGGGCCGCATCCCGGTCCCCAGGAGCAGTCCGGTCTCCGTGCCCGGCGGAGGCCTGCGAGCCCCGCTTACCTAGATACGCGGCAGGTCCAGAGGAGGGGCCCGAGGCGCCGGCAGTGCCCCGCCGGGGCTCAGGATGCTCTGCGGGCTCCGCGCCGCCGGCCGCCGCGCTCGGCCCCGCCCCCGCCCCGCCCTCCGCCCGCGCGGCTCCTCCTCCCCCGGGCCCGCCCCCTTCGCGTCTGTCACACAAAGAGCAGGAAATGGCTGCGGCTGGGGGCTCTCGGGGCGCCCCCCGGTGCGGCCGTGGCATCTATGATTCGCACTCACCCCGGGCTTGCAAGGCCGCTCAAGTCCCAGTCCCCCAGCCCTAGGGCGGCAAGTCGCCCTGCTCGGAAGGTGAAAAGGGAGGGAGGGCTTACGACACAGCCTCCATCACCAGGGAACCGCACCTGCAGCGGAAGGACGGACGCTTCGGCCCTGTTAGATCCCCTTGGCTTCACAGTATTTTCCAAGTGGCATTTATGTACCTAATCTTCATTGATCACCTATTTTGTTCCAAGCACTGTGCTAGAACTGGGATGTTCCCTGGTGTACAAAACACAGGATCCCGGCCCTCTTGGAGCTTATTATCTACCAAGAGAGATGGGCATAAATAAACCTGCCAACATCCAGTTAAAGCTGAGAAAAGTTCCGTGAGGGGAGTGAGCAGAGTGAAGTGACAGAAGACACAAGTGGGGGTTGGGGATAGGGACCTCCACAAATTGAGACTGGCCCCTCCTGCTGCTTCTTCACTCAAGAATAACTTCTACTCCCTTTCAGTTTCCTGGAACAGAATCCCTGAAGCTGCCAAGTCTCTTTATCAGTGGCCCGCCTCATCCTCATTCCAGGAAGAATTGACCAAAGGTCAAAAAGGTGACAGGGAGCACTTTTCAGCACCAGGGCTAGGAAGGAACTGAGCGGGACAGATGCCTTTCTCTTCAAGGGTTATCTGCCATTTAGAGCTCTTGGAAGATTTAGAGCTCTTCGAAGAAACAATTCTCATTGACGTGCAGCCTGGTGGGCCTTCAGACCAGGCTAAAATCAGGCTGAACCAAATCTTTACCTGAAACATTCAAGCAAATAACTTTACCCCTCTGCTCCTAGGAGGCCACTATATCGTAAGGTAGACAATAATAGTTGCCCTTCTTACCTCACAGGGGAAATAATTTGAAACCATTTGAGACTTTCTGAGGTGTATATAGATATAAGAGATAAAGTCTTGTTACAAGGGAAATTTTCTGAAATGGTTACCTAGAGCCCACACATTTATTATTAATCTCTCAGTCCCTATTAAGGGCTATTTATAGAGGAGCCACATTATTCAAGTCTCAGCAGAGGACTTGTGGAAGTCTTTGCCCTCACTGATCTCACATCATTTCCCAAATACTCAGAATTCAGGATCATTTGTTGATTTGATGTTAAATCAGTCATTCCAATTCAAATTGCTATTTCATAAAATATAATTTTTGTATACGCACATTTTATATGCATACGTTTCTCTTCCTGATGCTGTGTGAGAAGCTGTGGAGGTGTTTGTGGAGGATGGGTTTATAAATGGAACTAAAGTTTCTTTCTTTCTTTTTAATTTTTCATTTTCCACTGTGTTCTTAAGGATTTCAAGTGACAGTGATTATAGGACTTAACAATAGGAATCCCAATATATCAAATTTTTATTCTAAAGGGCATATTATTTTGAATATTAAAATTTTCTGGAGGACACCTTTCTCCCTGTTGTTACTTCCCTGTCTTTTAACCTTTGAGGAAAAAGTTGCTTCGAAACAAAAAGACTATTACATACATATTTGGTTAGATCTTAGGCAAGAATAATTCCCTGACCCCTGAATTCTATTTGCTTATAAGGCACAGCAATTTGCTCTTTTGAAGCCACTGTGTGGGAAATCCAGAAGCTTGCCTTTTGGTCCTAGTTTTGCAACTAACAGAAGAATGATCTTAGGCAAGTAACTTCACCTCACTGTTTCCCCGTCCATAAAATGAAGTAGATTGAGTACTCAACAATGTCCCCCCAAATGTGGAAAGTTACATCAGTTAAAACAAAGGGCACACCCCTCTCAGGCTTAAAGCACTTCATTAGCTCTCCACTCCCCTCAGGATGAAGCCCAAACTCTCTGTCATGTGCTGGCAACTATCTCTGAGGGCTCTTCTATATGGATAAGCTTGCTACACTTCAGATAAAGGGAACCTCTTTTAGTTCCCCAAAGTTGATGTGTTCCCTCTTGTATTTGACCTTTACACAAGCCAGGCTTCTTGCATAGCATGCTCTGTTCCCCCTTTCTTCCACCTTCCATGCTTTCTCCAAGTTTATTTGCCAAACTCCAGTTCATCTTTCTGGTATCCCCTTAGAGATCACCTCCTCCACGTCTGGATTAGGTCATGAGTAGTTGTCTATGTTCTCATAGCTCACTGGGCTTCCTCTGTCAGATAACTTATTACACTGTGTTGTAATTGTCAAGACATGTGCCTACACCTCACCATTAGACCCTAAAATCTAAGGGAGCAGACATATATCTGTCTTTCTTTTCATTATATCCTAAGAGCCTGGCTGGCACAGACCCTGGTGCTTGAACAGAGTTCAGGAAAAATGGGTTGAATGAATAATCAAAGGTGAAATCTTTGCACTTTACTGTTGAAATGTGTACCTGCCTTCAGATTTCCTTCCCATCCAAGCCCAAGCTGTACCATAAGTGATAAGAGGAAAGCAGCTAGCAAGCAAGAATTGCTTTGGCACTTGCAAGGCTGTGGTCCATGCATTGTCCATGTGTGGCAACATTGCCTTGTTTTTAGAAAAGCTTCAAATTGCTTAGAAAATCTACATCTCCATTTAAATAAATCTGGAGCATCACATTACCAGATTCCAAACTATACTATGAAGCTATAGTAACCAAAACTGTGTGGTATTAATACAAAAATAGAGACATGGATCACGGGAACAGAATAGAGAACACAGATATAAAACCATCTGCCTACAGCTAACTGATTTTTATATTTTTTTAACAGCACAGAAAGAATTTATTCCACAAAGTGCTAAGCAGGGAGATAAGACAAATTTCTCAAATCCACCTCACTGAGAATTGGGGGAACAGAGTTTTTAAAGAGAGTTTGGTGGGCAGAGGATTAGGTGATAGGGTCTGCTAATTGGTTGATTTCCAGCAGAATCAGCAGTCTTTCAGCCAACTGCTCTTTGACAAAGCAGATAACAATGTATACTAGAGAAAAGAAACCATATTCAGTAAATGGTGCTAAAAAGATTGGATAGACACATGCAGAATGACACAGGACCCTTATCTCTCACCACTTCAAAAATTAAGATAAAAGACTTAAGTATAAGGCATGAAACTGTAAGAATTCTAGAAGAAAGTGTAGGAAACTCTTCTAGATATCAACCTAGGCAAAGAATTTATGATTAAGACCCCAATGGCAATCATAGCAACATGAAAATAAATAAATAGGATTTGATTAAACTAAAAAGGTTCTACACAGCTAAGAAAACAATCAACAGAGCAAATAGATAACCTACTGAATGGGAGAAAATATTTTCAAGCTGTGCATCCAATAAAGAATTACTAATCTGAATCTACAAAGAACTCAAGCAAATCAAATGCAACCATTAAAAAGTGGGCAAAACCAGAGATGTTGGCATGGATGTGGAGAAAAGGGAACACTTCTACACTGCTGGTGGGAATGCAAACTAATACATTCCTTTAGGAAAGATGTTTGGAGAATACATAGAGATCTAAAAATAGACCTGCCATTCGGTCCTACAATTCCTCTACTAGGTATATACCCAGAAGACCAAAAATCACATTATAACTAAGATATTTGTACCAGAATGTTTATTGCAGCCCACTTCATAATTGCTAAGTCATGGAAGAAACCAAGTGCCCATCGACCCATGAATGGATCAATAAATTGTGGTATATGTACACCATGGAATATTATGCAGCCTTAAAGAAAGATGGAGACTTTACCTCTTACATGTTTACATGGATGGAGCTAGAACATATTCTTCTTAGCAAAGTATCTCAAGAATCCAATGTACTCAGCCTTACTATGAAACCAATTCATAGCTTTCTTATGAAAGCTATAACTCAATTATAGCTCAAGAAGAAGGAAAGGGGGGGGAGGATGGGTGGAGGGAGAGTAATTGGTGGGACCACACCTATGGTGCATCTTACAAGGGTACATGTGAAATTTACTGCATGTAGAATATAAATGTCTTAACACAATAACTAAGAAAATGCGGTGAAGGCTATGTTGATAAAAATGTTTCAAATTATATATAAAATCAGCACATTGTACCCCATGATTACATTAATGTACACCGCTATGATTTAATAAAAAAAAAGAAAGTGGGCAAAAGACATAAATAAAAGCTCTTCAAAAGAAGATAGACAACTCTATGTGCCATGAGCTTGCAATGTAGCTAACACAAGAGTTAGCAGGAAAAGGAAACTTGATGAGTCAGTTACACAATTTACATTGGTCACTATGTAGATAGAACCTGAACACTTGCTCAGAATTGCCTCACTTTACAGATGAAAGAATGGAGGCCCAGAAAGGGGAAGGGTTACCCAAGTTGGGCTGATTGGACCCAGACCTCAAGTCTATCCTTAGGAAACTGAGCTGCCTATCTTTTTTGGAATATGAATAATTTGTTAAAGCGCATACTTCAAACTGACATTTATTAAATGTTTATTTAGAGCCAGCCTCTTTGCTAGGTACTTTATATGGATGGGTTCATTTCATCCTCAAAAAATTCTAAAAAGTGGCACTGTTACTTGTACATGAAAATTTAAGGACTGTTTCATGGTTGAAACATTGCAGCTCTATCCTGGATCACTTGGAAATGCATACCTTCCATTCTCTGCTGTGTTTCTCTCACTTTGCTCATTTCCCACATCTTCTTAAGACCTGGCCTCCCTTGAAGGTGAGATCTTTTACACAAAACTTGATAGTAAAGAACATTTCATCTTCATTTAAACAAATATGACTTACAATTATTTTAGGTAAGAACTGATAAAGAGGGTCAGGGCATATTCCAAACTGGATTTGGAATGCAACCATGAAGCTGTAGATGGGTCATTGCTGCTGTATTCCCAGAGGGTAGCATAGGACTCCCTATATTCAGCTCCATAGAATGGCTGGGAGCATTGGAACTTGTGGACAGGCAGTTTTGTCTTATCCTGCCACTTACTAATGTGGGACCATGAATGATATCTCTTGATTTACTGAGCTCTATTCTCTTCACCAGTAAAATTGAGATGATAATAATTGCACCTATCTTGTAGGTTCTTGTGATGATTAAATGAAATAATAAATGCAGCACACTAAGCATACATAATAAGTGCTTCTGTTGCTATTGTGATGGCATAACAAATGCTAAAAAATTTGAGCTATTAATTATTATTAAATATGGTTCAAATTTCCGTGAATTTTTATTTCTGTGAATTTTTTGAATTTTTGTTCAATTTTTTTTTCTTTCCCTAGGAAGAATACAGGAATTGGAATGAGATCTCAGTTGTAGTCTCACCTGTGTTAAGTAGCTCTACAATCCCAGGTGCATCAGTTAATCTCGCTGTGTGTTGAGACCCCCCCACCCCCAGGGCCATTCCAAAACAACTGTACAGATCAAATATAGTCCTAGATGAGCAAAACAGAAAAGCAAATGAATGTTTGTGTTGCCTGTGTCAGCTTATGTACACTTCCACTCAGAATCAGCCTTAGAAAAAATGAAAAGTGTCTGGAAACTTCTTAGAAGCTCTAGGTGGGGGAGGTGTGGGAATGGGAGTAATCTGGTGGTTGGAGGAATCAGGAGCTACAGTAAACCCTTTAACAACACAAATTTGAAGTGACAG
This sequence comes from Nycticebus coucang, assembly GCF_027406575.1. Classification (NCBI taxonomy): domain Eukaryota; kingdom Metazoa; phylum Chordata; class Mammalia; order Primates; family Lorisidae; genus Nycticebus; species Nycticebus coucang. The sequence goes on along the minus strand of NC_069796.1, from coordinate 59,148,190 downwards.
GTCCACTTACATGTGAATTGTTTTCTGTAAATATATTGGAAATTTTGTGGGGGAAATTTATGACAATTTGAAAAACTCACAGATAAACTGCATAGACTAAAAAATATTGAAAAAGATTAAGAAAAATTGTATCACGAATGCATAAAATACATATATGTAAGTAATTGTATATTTTGTCATTTACTACCATAACACATATACCAATCTATTATAAAAAATTAAAATTTATCAAAACTTACACACACACATACACCTGGTCACTTACGTGGTGACATGGTCGAGAGAAATGTAAACAAACATGAAGACACAGTATTAAATCATGACTGCATGAAATAAACTGTAATAATATTGCACTGCTGTAATAATTTAGTAGCCATTTCCTGCTGCTGTTGCGGTGAACTCAAGTGTTGGGAGTATCTGCTTAAAATGCAGTTTGATGCTAATCGTCTCTGTGTGAGCAATTCTTCTCTCCAGTAAATTGTGGTAAAAAGTGGTCTCTCACAGTTCTCTCATATATTTCATTGTGTTTATTGTGTGAGGTAAAATAAAAATCTCAGTACCACCCTCCACTCCTATGATAAAAGAGAAGAACAAGCTTGGAGGCTGAGTCATGCAATATCTGCTTCCAAATGAATAGCTGTTACCAACATTAGGCATCAGCCAGATCCCCATGGCAGGGTAAAAGGCTTGGCATTTACAAGGGCTGTCCCTACTGACCCTACTGATCAGTCACAAGGAAATTCCCTGCTGACCTCCTATAATCAAGGACATGCAAATTGTAACTTTAGGTCTGAAGGCTAAGTTTAGCTCCTAAAACTAAAATTTGTTGATTCAACACTAATAACAAATTACAAGTTTATCTTCCCAGGTGTAGAACAGAAACAAGACAAGATAAAACATTCTTCTACCTACCCAGGAACATCTACATATTTGGTGCTTTTTTCACTCCTTTTTTCTCTTCTAACAATCACCTTGTCTTTCATAAAATGTAGACATTTCTAGGCCTCACAGGAATTTAACCATTTTGCCTCACTACCCACACCCCCTCTCCTTTTTTTTTTTTTTCTTTATGCTCTTTCGCCCTGAAATTCAGATGTTTCCAAATTCCCATTTGGAAAAATAGTCATAGATTTATCTGTGGTTTGTGTTTTTTCCCAGGAATATCCTCAAACTGTGTCTTAATAAACCTCCATTAATTGAGAACTTTGCCTCAGTCACTTATTTTGGGTTGTCAAATGCAAAACCATAAATTTTGAATGACACTTCAAGACCCATACAAAGTACTATTGAGGCTGCAAGTGCTCCCAAGAAGCAGAGAAAAGTCATGAGATTGCAAGAAAAAGTTCAAGTGCTTGATATGTACTTTAGCTTGCGGTCTGCAGCTGCAGTTGCCCACCATTTCAAGATATGAATCCAGCATAAGGACTGTTGTTAAAAAAACAAAAGGAAATTCATGAATTTGTAGCTGTAGCTACGCCAGGAGGCATGAAAACCTTGCACATTTTATAAATTACATTCTTATATGTATTGAAGCACAGTATTTGTGTGGGTGCAGGATTGCTCTAAGAAAGGCATACCTATAGACTCTAATAATATTAGAGTCAAGGAAAAGCAAAGTCATTACATGACAACTTAAAGCAAAAGGAAGGCTGAAGATCTAAAACTAGAGAATTTAATGTCAGAGGAGGATGGTTTAATAAGTTTAAAAAGAGTTTGGTTTAAAACTGTCAAGATACCATGAGAAGCAGCTTCTGCTGGAAAGCACATGTAGTGAGAATAAGATGGGGTCAGGCAGGTTAGGGCGGACATGACGCAGCTGGTCTGATCAGGTTAGGTCCTGCCTGACATTTACCTCCTGTCTTTCCTTCTTACTGTTTTGTAAATTTAGCTCCCACCCTAAAGATGACCATCTTGAATAGTTAAGGGAACAAACTTTTGAATTAGATATATTGTAATGATTGAGTTATGTTAATAATTATTTAAAACAAGAGTTATTGTGGTCTTTGCTTTAGGAAGATTGATTTAGGAAATTAACTTTTGAATTGGAAACGCTGTAATAGATTGTCACTGAGTTGTGCTTTTTATTGTTTAAAATAAGAGTTAATGTGGTCTTTGCTTTGAACCTTTATGGATAAAACTGAGATTTTGGAAATGTAAGAATAGAAAAGTGTTGTCCAGAATTACCGGTGCACCTATCCCCATCTCTGCATATTGGCTGACAGTGATAGGCGGCTGGACCATCTTAGTCTGGTAACATGCTGACCAAGAGGCACCAAATGGATTCCCAGATACCCTGAAGAAGATTATCAAGGAAAAATTATCCACCTGAACAAGTTTTTAATGCAGAGAAAAGTGCTCTATTTTGATAAAAAAAAAAAAATGCCACCAAGGACATTTATTAGTAAGGAAGAGAAGTGAACACTAAGATTTAAGGCAGGAAGAGAGAGGCTAGTTCTCTGTTTTGTGTAAATGCAGCCAGGTTTATGAACTAAAATAAAATCTTAAGCTCTCCTTGCTGACTGAATGGATTCCTGTCGGCCAAGGGGACCCCCTCACACACGCACGCACACACACACACACACACACACAATCCTTAAAGCTGACTTTCTAGCCATGAGAGAAGAAAGGTCAGACAAGCTTAGCTATGCTCTGCCCTTTTTAGAGTTATTCTTTGTAACAATAAGATACAAAATCCTTAATAAGCCTAAGGCCATGTAAGACAAAGGTTAAACCATACCTAAAGGTTATCAATTTACTTAACAGATCTCTTGAGTCTCAGTATGGGTCTATGGCTTGTCTATAATTAGCAGCCTTACTTGTCCTAATTAAAACCATACCGAGTCTTTGGACAAAGCTCATTTCTTTTACCAATTACATTAAAAATTAAAGAATCTTTAAACCCACCTATAACTTGTAATACCCAGCTTAAAGATGTCCTGCCTTTTTGGGCCAAACCAATGTACTACTTTCACATGTTGATTTATGATTTTATGTGTTATTCCCATTTCTCTAAAATGTGTAAGATCAAACTATAACTTAAGCATAATGAGACCACTTGTTCAAAGCATGGCTTGGGTGTAGCTGTATAGGCCATGGTCACATATACTCAGCTCAGAATAAATCTTTATAAGCAGCAGTTTCCAGTCTGTTGGTTGTACAACAAGAAGGCCTAGATGACAAGTATCCTTTTTCTGGATTGGCCCCACAGATGCTTTGACCCTAAAGTCAATAAGTACCTTGCTAGTGACTGACTTTCAAAGTTCTTTTGAGATTGGACAATGCCCCTGGCCACTCATAATGGTCTACTAACTGAGTAGGCTGAGGAGTCAAAATGGTCTACTACCCCACAAACATGTCATCTCTAAATTAGCCTCTAGATCACAGGGTCCTAGGACCTTTAAGGCTTATTACACACCGCACTCTGTGGAAAGGATTGTCCCCTACAGAGGGGAAATCAAGAAAGTTTAGAAGGATTATACCATTGAAGATGGTATAGTTATTATAGGAAAATCCATGAAGGCTACCAAGCCCCAAATAATAAATTCCTATTGGACAAAACTATGCCCAGATGCTGTACATGACTTCAGAGGATTTATGACACAGCCAATCAAGGAAATCATGAGGAGATGTGGATATGCTAAAAGTCAGGGAGTGAAGGGTTTCAAGATGTGGATCTTGGAGAAATTCAAGAGATAATTGCATTAGAGGAATTAACAGAACATGACCCAATGAAGATGAGAGCTTCTAAATTACTGTCAGACAATGAAGAAGAAGAATAGAAGAAACAGTGCTGGGAAACAAATTGACATTAGACAATATGGCAGAAGTGTTCTGATTATTCTAGGCTTTACTTTTTTTCCCCATTCTTAAGATACTTAACTAAGAAGGATGTGTTTCAAGTCTGTTCAGGTAAACATAAATGATGTAAAGTCTCCATCTTCTTTTATGGCTGAATAGTATTCCATAGTATACATATAACACAGTTTGTAAATCCATTCATGGGTTGATGGGCATCTGGGCTGCTTCCACTAATCCCATTCTTGAGGCCCTCACAACCTCCTAAAGACCTGCCTCTTAATACTATTGCACTGGGGATAAAGTTTCAACAAGAGTTTCAGAGGGACACAAACACTGAAACAGAGCACTACTGCTCAGCTGTTATTTTTCTCTGTACCACTTCCTAACATTTTTCTAAACCTGACCCATACAGTTTTATTTAAAAAAAATATTATGTGTGTATTGTATAAATTTTCTAATATGGCTATAACAAAGTATCAGAAAGTAAGTGGCTTAAACAACAGAAATCTACTATTTAATAGTTCTGGGGGTCAAAAGTCTGAGATCAAGTCTCATAGGGCCGTGCTTCTGCTGCAGGTACTAAGGAAAAATCTGTTCCAGGCTTCTTTCCTAGCTCCTGGTAGTTCTTAGGTGTGTTGCAGTATGACATCAATCTTCACATTGTGTTCTCCTTGTGGGACTGTCTGTGAACACATCCCCCCCTTTTTTTAAATTTCAGATTAATATGAGGGTACAGTGTTGTGGCAGGTAGTCCCAGCTATTTGGAGGCAGAGGCAAGATAATCGCTTAAACCCAAGAGTTTGAGGTTGTTGTGAGCTGTGATGCCACAGCACTCTACCAAGGGTGACATAGTATGACTCTGTCTCAAAAAAAAAAAAAGAAAAATGAGGGCTCAAAGGAGTAAAGCACCAGCCCCAAATGCTGGAGGTGGCAGGTTCAAACCCAGCCCAGGCCAAAAACTGCAAAAAAAAGAAAAAAAAAAAAAAAGAGGGTACAAATAACTAGGTTACAATGTTTGTGTTTGTTATGTGAGGTCTCTGGTGTAGTTGTGTCCACATAACCTTACATTGTGTCCGTTAGACTGGAGCACAGCAATCCTCCTCACTCATCCCCCCAACTCATAGAGTTTTAAATAGTCCTTTTGTAAAGAAGCCCTCCTGAATTTTCCTGATATGAGTATGACATGTTTGGTCCCTAACTGATAACATATCTTAGTCATCTCTTTAGATCCTGTACCTAACAGTGATAACAGTTTAATGATCTCTAAAATTCCTGATAGTATCTGTATGATTCTGTTATCCTACAAGCCAACTATGCTTTATGCCTTTGTAGACACACTTTGCACCTTCACATGCACACACGTAGTGCTGACACCGAGGGGTGGCTCTGAGGAACAGACTTTGGCACCAAATTTATAGTACTTCCCTAAAAGCCCCTAAATCACTATTCTAAATTAAGAACACATTCACTGTGTTGAGGCAGCTTCCGCTCCCAACCAGCTCTTCTAATCAGATTATCCTGCTGGACCCTTTCACTAGGAGCTGTGCAACTCCCTCATCACACACTGATACACACTCTCCCTGCCCTGCTGAATGGACTATGTTCTGTCTCTTTCCCTGATTGGTGGGCTCGTGAGTGAAATGATCCCAAGGAGAGTAGAGTCTGTAGGAAAAATCCTCTGAAAGGCAGATCTGTTTCTCCAACCCACTTTAGATGTTTCTTGTGTGTAATATGTGCCTGTGGGATTCAGGCCCAGAGGTGAGTGGGAGGGGCTGAATGGTAGCCACAGCTTTGTCATCTATGCCTAGTGGCCCACCGGTGCCTGAGCTGCTGGCTCCTGCAATGGGCATGGGCATTTGGTGAAGTGAAAGGTACAGAATGCTCTACACATCGAATTGTAATAATGCTGCCTTTATTTCATTAGGATTTTAAGACGGAGAAGAAAAGCTGTCTATTGCTGTCCAACAGTGACTGAAGAACTCCAAATTATAATTTCCATATGTCACCCACACAGCAGATGACAGTGAGTATGAACAATAATCTGGTACTGTGAACAAGACAAAACCATCTCCAAATGGATCTTTCTTCCACCAGCTTTGCTTTTCTCAAATCCACTCACTACGCTGCTGCCAGAATATATTTTTAAACGAAAATTTGACCTTCTCTGCCTGTGCAATGACATCTTTTGTATCAACAGGGTGAAATTCCAACTTCTGAGTCTTTTAAAATATGGTCCTTGTCTAGATTCCTAGTCTCCGTTTCAGTTTTCCCTCCCCTTCCACCATCCTTACCCTTGCTGAGAACACACACACCCTCTCTCATGCTCTAGTACTACTGATAATAGCTTCCTAGTACATTCTAGTCCCTCTACCTGGAAAGTATTTCTTTTGTTTCCACCCACTTGCTTGCCTGACTAAAAAAACCATGATTCATCTTCGGAACTGATTCATCTAATCCAATATAAATCTCATATCCTGTGCGACAGTGCCTCTCAAACTTGAGTGTGCATATGTGATAACCTGTGCAGCTTGTTAAAATCCACATTCATGTTCAGTTGGTGAGGATGAAGCCCAAGTGTTTGTACTTGTCACAAGCTGGTGTCGTCGCTGCTGTTCAGGCACCACACATTGAGTAGCAAGGTTCTAAGTGCCATTCCTGCATGTCAACCCTCCCCCTCCTCTTTTCTGGGGTTGCCTCTTCTTTGGCCCTATTTCTTTTGTTGGTCTAATTGCTGTCTTATAATTTTATTTGTTTATGTGTCTCACTTCTCAACCAGCCTGGAAAGTAAAGGCTATGCCTTTTTCATTATTGTCTCCATAAGGGTAGTTGTACTCTGCTGACACATAGGAGGCATTTGATAACTTACATGTTGAATTGATGCTGTTAAATAGTAGGTAGTTTTTACGTCTTGTGGAAGATGAAACCATGTAACCATTTTTACTTAAGGAAAAGTTTTGAAGAGTTTTTCCATTTGGGTAAATATGGAACCCAGGCCACCATACCATGTTTTTTAAAAAATAGTTTTAAGAAAAAAAAAAAAACACACACACCTTTATTTGCTGTGCAGAAATTTTAACTTTGTGTGCTCTACAATGGATAAGAAATATTTGTAATATTTTTATTTTGAACACTAGCAGTGACTATACAGTAATAAATATTCATCTGATCCAATATAAATACAGTCAAAAGGTACAAAATGCAAAATCTATGATAGGCAAGTAGAGCCAAAGCCTTGTATAAGGGAATTCTCTGTGAACACAGGCACCATTTACAAAATGCAAGAGGGAAAAATACCAGGCAGGAAGCCCATTTTGTGGGATAGGACACTGGGAAGTTAAATATCTATACATGTTTAGATAAGGCCCCAGTGAATCTGAGCTAGAAAAAGATGATGTTATGCAGTGGGGAATTTTCTAAACCAGACCATAGAGATCAGTCAATTTCAATGTTTTTCTTCTAGGCTGAATGTCCCAGACATCATCTGTAATTAAGGGTCCCAAAAGAGAATGTAAAAATGTTAAAAAGTAAACAAGGATAATTTTGGATAAGTTGAGTAAGATCATCTCTTGAATGACAGAGTTTTATCTTGAGGTTCCCCATTTTACAATAATTATAGTTAAAAGTTAGGCATCTGAATCTCAAGCCAGTGAAAACATTACATGATGTAGAGCTAATTGCAATTCCATCCAATGATTTCTCTAAAAGCTCTATCTGAACATTGTAGGAAAATTAAATCTCTCTCACATCAGGGAATATCCCTCCCCACAAAATTTCCAAGGAGACTACAGCTCAAAGTTGGAATGATAATTAAAGGAAGCATTTATACCTTTTCTGGGTATCTTTTAAAGATCCTTTGAAGCTCATCTATAAATGGCTTCATGCATTAAGACTCTAGTGGGTTGGGAGAATTAAAGGGTTAATTAACTGGGTAACTCCAAAGTCATTAACTATGACCAAGGTGAGGATACAAACAAGGAAAAAAGTAGTCTTATTCCAAGTTAAAGGCCCACGTGACCAATGTCAATGCTTTGTGCAGAAGCAACACTATTTCCTGGTGGTTCTATTTTGACTTTTTCATTGGCTTTCTGTGTCCTTCCTCTCTGCTGTATTAATCTCTTCTGCAATCCTGTTCACTCTCAGTAGGAGGCAGTGTCGAACAGGAATAAAGAATCTGTGCACTGGAGTCAGATTAGGGGTAGAATCCCAGCTCCAGACTTCCTACTTCTGTCACTTTGGGCAGGTGTCTTAGCTTTTTAAAGCCTCAGTTCTGCTATCTGTAAAATGGCAATAATATCTCAGGGGCGTCAGTCAACTCAAGGTGAAAAACTCATAGCTCAGTACATATCCACCATAGTTACTTTGCATATATAAGTGCTCAATCAGCAGTAGGCATCCCTGTGCATTGAAAGCACCTCAGTCAGTATCTGAGTGTTTCCATCCAGATGGTTGGAACCAGAATGGGAGTCCTGAAGTCTCAACCATTAAATTGCTAAACACTAGGAGCCTAAACAAGCTTTGAATTTCTCTGCAATGCCACACTGACCAACACAATGCTGCCCTCTATTGATAAGAATGAGATAGTATTTTTTTTTGTGCCAGGGCTGGGTTTGAACCCGCCACCTCCGGCATATGGGACCGGTGCCCTACCCGCTGAGCCACAGGCACCGCATAGTAGAGAGGGAGCAGATTCCCAGAGGCTGGAGAAAAGGATGCACGGTCACCTGCCAGAGTCAGTATTCACAAGTACTGTACTCATTTCCTTCTAGGATGCTGATGGAAGTATTTGGTGTGGAAGAGGAGACATAGCCCCCTGCATGGCTAGTACAAAAGATGAGCACTGGAGTGGCAAAAAAATAATGCCATTTTTAGTACCATTTGGTTCCCTAACATCAGAGGCCTTTTTTTTTTTGCAGTTTTTCTAATCATCAGATACCTAATACTCCAACCATGGGACTGAATGGATTGCCCCAATCCATCCAGTGGAGCTCATCATGCCCCATTCCAGGAGACAGGTGCCAGCCTACTCTGTAAAATCTCATAAAGTTGCTTCTCAGGAAATCCGGCCTCCTGTGCAAGCAGCTGCTCCACCATCCTCTGTGGCAGGAAGCTGTGGCTAATAGTGTCTTTCTGACCATAATTAACTCACTGGTTTTTCTAGGAAAAGAGTCATGGACTTTGTTCCCATATCCTGGGATACTGTGTTACTGGTTCAAATGAAAAGTCCTTTGAACCATAAATTTCAGATCCATGTTTAAAATAATACTAAAAATAATATCTGGGATCCCATCCCTATCTCTCCCAATTGCGAAGAAGTGCAAGAAATGTTTCCTGAAGGCTGTCAGATTGAGGTTTGTGCACCACATGTGACAAGAGGCTGGAGGGAGGGCAGAGACGTCACCTCTGCCCTGGCCAGGCTCCCAGCTCGGTGGCTGACTCTCCTGCCTGCCTGGCTGCCGGCTTTAGTTGAGGATGCTGCTCTGTGGCAGCTCAGGGACTAGCTCTGGAGAGTCCTGGGCTGGTGGCAGCTTCTAATGGAAGGAGGACATCATTCCTTCATTCAGGATCTGCAGTCTATCACCTAGCGCTGAGACTCTACTAAAGTCCCAATTCTGCGATTTCAGCCAATTGACCCAGCAGTCTGGAGAAGGCTGGCCGGTCTTCTGGTCTCTAGAGAAGAGGGGAAAAAAAAAAAACTTTGTGAGTTCCCTGCACATATGTGTTATAAGTCAATCCAACGCATACTAGAATTTAACAGCAGCAACTTCTTCTCCACTTTTATTTTCTATTTTTTGGGAGGAGACAGAGTCTCACTCTGTTGCCCCAGGCTAGAATGCCATGGCATCTTAGTTCACAGCAACCTCAAACTCCTGGGCTCAAGCGATCCTCTTGCCTCAGCCTCCTGAGTAACTGGGACTATAGGTACCTGCCAAGATGCTCACCTATTTTTTCTATTTTTATTTATTTATTTATTTATTAAATCACAGCTGTGTACATTAATGTGATCATGGGGCACCATACACTGGTAATTTTTCTATTTTTAGTAGAGACAGGGTCTCCCTCTTGCTCAGACTGGTCTCAAACCTTTGCACTCAAGCAATTCACCTGTCTGGGCCTCCCAGAGTGCTAGGATTACAGGAGTGAGCCACTGAGCCCAGCCCTCTGCTAATTTTTAAATATGCTTCCACGTAGATTTTCCTATTTATTAAAAGCAGGTATTCGGGAATCAGAATACCTAATTTCAAATTTCAGCATTACCACTCATTAACTGTGTGACACTGAGCAGGCTTCTTAACCTCTTTTACCACGGTTTTATTATCTGTAAAAATGGGATAATAATAGTGTCTACCTCATAAAATTGTTTTAAGAATTTTAAATAAATCATGAGTAAAAATGCATCATAAGTTAATGCTAAAGAACACTCCCAAAATGGAATAGCTATAAAATCTCATAAAATATGTACAGGATCTATATGAGGAAAATATAAAATTCTAATAAAAGAAATCAAAGAAGATCTAAATAAAGGGAGAGAGATCATTCCTGTTCTTGGAAAGAAAGAATCTGTAGTGTTAAGATATCAATTCTGTCCAACTTGATGTGTTTTCAACACAATCCATATCAAAATCCCAGCATTTGTAGATATTGACAAACTGACTTTAAAGTTTATACAGAGAGGTAAAAGACCAAGAATAACTGACATAATATTGAAGGAAAAGAATAAAGCAAAAGTACAACCCTACCTGACTGTGGGACTTACTCTAAAGCTCCATTGACCATTCAGTACCGTTTTAGTGAAAGGATGAACAAACATCAGTGGAGCAGACTTAAGCCCAGGTATAGATCCATCTAAACCCAGTAAACTGATCTTTGAAAAGGATCAAAGGAGAGACTATTTCAACAAACAGTGCTGGAATAGTTAGACATCCATATATAAAACAATGACTCTAGTCATAGACCTTACACCTTTCAGAAAAATTAACTCAATGTGGATCATACAGCTAAACATCAAATACAGAACTATAAAACTTCCATAAGATAACATAGGAGAAAAGTTGAGTGACACTGGGCTTGGCAATGAGTTTTTAGATACAGCATCAAAAGTACAATTCATGACTGAATGAGCCGATGTTGAACTGTGTTAAAATTAAAAATGTCTACTCAGTGAAAGACAGTGTCAAAAGACTAAGAAGACAAGTCACGGACTCGAAGAAAGTATTTGCAAAACACATATCTAACAAAGGACTTGTATTCTAAATATACAAAGAACTCTTAAAACTCAACAATGAGAAAATAAATAACCCAATTGAAAAATAGGCAGAAGATCTAAACGGGTATCACCAAGAAAATATAGATGGCAAATAAGCATATGAAATAGTGCTCACCATCATACGTCATTCGGGAAACTGCAAATTAAAACAACAACGAAATAGCCCCCACACATTTATCAGAACCTCTGAAATCCAACACAACAAATGCTGATGAGGAACTCTTGATTTCTGGTGGGAATGCAAAATGGCACAGCTACTTTGGAAGACATTCTGGCAGTTTCTTACTAAACATAATATTGCCATATAATCCAGCGGTCACACTCCTAGGCATTTACCCAATTGATTTGAAAATTTACGTCCATAAAAATCCCTGCACATTAATGTTCACAGCAGCTTTATTCATAATTGTTAAAAACTAAAAGCAACCAAGATTTACTTCAGTAGGCAAATGGATAAAGAAACTGTGGTATATCCATACAATGGAATATTTAGTGGTATAAAGAAATAGGCTACCAAGCCATGAAAATATATGGAGGAATCTTAAACACACATTACTAAATAAAAGATGTCAGTCTGAAAAGGCTACATACTGTGTGATTCTAGCTATATGACCTCCTGGAAAAGGCAAAACTACGGAGACAGTAAAAAGATTAGCCGTTGCCTGCAGTTTGGGAATGGGAGAGGATAAATAGGTGGAGCCCAGGGGATTTTTATGACAATGAAGTTATTCTGTATGATACTATAATGCTGTATACATGGCATTTTGCATTTGTCAAAACCCATAGACCTGGGTTCACATGGAGTGAATCTCAATGTAAACTATGGATTTTAGTGAATAATATTAACAATTATAACAAATGTACCACACTAGTACAAAATGTTACTGAATAGGGGAAACTATATAAGAGGAGGAGGGCATATGGGAACTCTGCACTTTTCCCTCAATTTTCCTTTAAATCTGAAACTTCTAAATATAATGCCTATTAATTTAAAAAAATCAATAAAAGTAAAAGATAAAAAAATTCTAACTGAATATTAACCATCATTATTATTGTAGTAGTTAATCCTTATGAAGTAGACGAGATTTATTTTGTACTCTTGTTGGTATTTTTATTGTTTCTTTGTTTCGAATTATAAAAACCCTATGAACTTACAGATCAAGCATTATTTAATTCTTTCACTGGAAAGCAAATGGAAGCTTGGAGAATTGTCCAAGATTAATGATAAATAACTGGTAAAGCTTAGACAAAATGTTCTATTACTTTTTGCATTTCACCTTGTTATCCTTCAATAATCAGAATTTTTATTAACTAGTCCATCAACTTTCCATGGTGGCTACAATCTATAATTTTCTAGCTATCTAAGGGTTATGCCGATGTGGCTCAAATCACAGCCTATGATCCAAGCCTGGGGTAATTGAGCAGTCTCGGCGGGTATGGGGTAATTGGCTTCCCTATTCTGAATTGTTCAATGAATAAAATAAACTTTAATTAAGCTGTTTTAATATTTTCATAGCACATGTAAACTTCTGCTCCCCAGTTTATAAAAACCTTGTGTACTTTGTTTTTTTAGAGAGAGAGTCTCACTTTGTCATCCTCAGTAGAGGGCTGTGGCGTCACAGCTCACAGCAACCTCCAGCTCTTGGGCTTAGGCGATTCTCTTGCCTGGGACTACAGGTGCCCACCACAATGCCCGGCTTTTTTGTTGCAGTTTGGCTGGGGCTGGGTTCAAACCCGCCACCCTCAGTGTATAGGTCTGGCGCCTACTCACTGAGCCACAGGCGCCACCTACCTTGTATACTTTTAATAGTTTTGGATGTAACAGATTTTATTTCTCTTCTCAGGAAACCAAGAAGGAAGCTGGTGTAGGCCTCACTTCACCTCTTCCCTTGAGCTATGCTTATGGCTTACGATATTATGTAGCAAATTGAATAATATTTTAGGTTCCTGTCAGCTGTTTTAGAACTGGAGAATCTATCTAATTAATAGGGTCTTATAGGCCAGGCATGGTGGCTTATGCCTGTAATCCTTATGCCTGCAATCCCAGCATTTGGAAGGCTGAAGTGGTAGGATCACTTGAGCCCTGGATTTTGAGACCAGCCTTAGCAACAAGCAAGACCTTGTTTCTACAATCAATCAATCAATCAATCAGCCAGCCAGGCATGGTGGCATGCATTTATAGTCTCAAGTATTCCAGGAGGCCAAAGCAAAAGGATCATTTGAGCCCAAAAGTTCAAGCTTGCAGTGAACCATGATAGCACCATTGCACTCCAGCCTGGGTATCAGTGACAAAGTGAGACTATCTCTAAAAATAATAATAAAGACCCTTAAAGTCATATTTTCCTCATCTATTTCATTCATCCTTGCTGCTTCATCCTTCTAAGAGGGTTCTTTTTTCTAGGGAAAGGGGCAGGCCCTGAAATTGTATATTATAATGTAGGGGGAAACCACTTCCTCTACTGACCTCTTTCCAGCAGTAATTCATGATCTGGTAGACATGTGAGGAGGCCAGGCGGGGCTTGTATAACCGAAACCCAGTACTGATGTCTTCCACCACCTCTGAGTTGCTCCGGTTTTCATATGGGATTTTGCCTTCACTGAAGACCTCCCACATCAGCACACCTACGAGAAAAGATGAGAACAGCACAGCTAATGACAAAGTCCAAAAATAGCAAACCTACATGGGGAAACTGCAGAGTCCTTGGCACCAGGATTCAAGTCCCTACTTCCAGAAGTACACCATCAAGCCCACCTGAGGTTTATTAGGCCTGTCCTATTTTTAAAAAACTATAATTTACCAGCCTTCCTAGTGGAGAAGAATTTTCAAGCTCAGACCTCTGTTACATCTAACTCATAGGCTATGGCTAAAAGTTGCAAGGGACATAAATTCAAATGTCTCCACATATGATGAAATGAATGGAATGGGTGGGATGTGACAGTAGGGACTGGTGAAAACTATTGGAAACTGGAGATTAAAAATTCTCCCTCAAGGGGACAGCTATGATTTGGTTCTAGCCAAAGTACAGCACATGGAAATGAGGGCTCAGAATTGTTACATTTTCTGACTTCCTAAAAGAAGTCAGAAATTAGAGTTGAAAAATATGAATACGAAGCAAAAGGCATCTTTGGGTTGTCCATTGTTGATGTCTGTTGAGTCTTTTTTCCTCTTCTGCACTTGGAAGAAATGCCACACCCAGCTTTATGCTTACCATATGCTAGTATATTCAAAGGCTGTCAGAGTGGGAAGAGGGCTTGCACATCACCTAACCCAGAGCTTCTTGGAGTATATTCTTGAGACCCTTAGGGCAGAGTTTCCCAAAGTATGATCCCACAAACACCTGAATAACAACCATCTCAGAAGTCTGTTCCAATGGTAGATTCTTGGGACCCAGACCAAACCCCATACATTAGGACATCCAGGGGGTCTTTAGTGGTACCTTAGGAGCTGGAAATTCAGAACCTGGCCATAAATAAGAATACTTAGTATCCCAAGATGCCAGGAGTTCTGGTGAGATTTCTTTTGAAAATAGGATGCTGTTGCTGAAACATGGTTTAAAAACAAATGCTTTAATACAAACTTCCTAATGCATTGAAGAAAAAACTGAATAAAGCACAAAGATATTACTTGACTTGCTCAAAATAGCACAAAGCTAATTAGGGCAAAAAAGTTAAACTGATGACTCAGTTCAATGGACAGATGCAGGCCCAGAGCTCTCAGCCCATTCAGATTTCTGTTGCTTAGGCTTGCCACCCCAGTTTTCTTGCTGGAACCCTTTCTATTCTATACCCACCCATCAACCTCACCTCTGGATTCTTCAAATAACAAATAGGGATGAATTTCAGCCCAAGACCCTAATGATAAGATGCAGCAGAGAATTTGTAAGCGGACACCTTGTGGCTGAATGAAACCCATTCAGAGTCAGAAGGCGAATGTGCCAAAGTGATCTTGCCCTGAATATGTCTTTACGGGGCCCTGGCCTGGCTCAGTGTGACCAGCTTCACCACTCACAGAGAGACAGCTGTACATCAGCCCTAACGTCCGGGGTGTATGCACTGTGGAGAGGAAAGTCATCCAAGACGCTGTCAGCCCGGTGTCTTCCAAGTTCATTCTGTAACTTAAAATTGGCTAACAAAGTAGCAGCTAGGCCTGGTGAATTTAGGAACTGTTTTAAGATACAGATCAGGGAAAATAATTAACAAACCACTTGGCACCTAGAGATGGATATTCTAAAATGGTGAAGATTTTGAAACTCATTTTTCTCCTAAGAGATTCAATCAGCTTTCTTCATCCTCATTTCTACAGCTAGTAAACCTTTGTTCATATAGAATGGTAAAATCAGCCTTCACTCAGTTCCTGTCCAAAGTATTACCCTTCTTATAATCCAGATGAAAGAGGTCGTCTGGTATATTTTTGTGCAACTTCAGTACACATGGCTATGACTTAGGGTGGCATGACAAATCCAGCAAGAACAATTAGCCACATCGGTGTCATCCCTTCATTCATTCACTCACTCACGCCTACTTGCACTTTTTAGAAATTCTAATTCTTTACAAGGGCCTGCCAGCTTCATTGCCGACTGTTGTCTAAGTTGGTACACCCTGTTCTTTGGACACCCCAGGCTTTTGCACTTGCTGGTCCTTTGGCCAGGGACACTGTACCCTGCCTCTTTGAATGGTAACAGCTCCCTCTCATCATTCAAGTCTCTGCTCAAGACTCACCTCCTCGGAAAGGCCTTCCCAGACCACACTATTTAAAGCAGACCCTCCCTCCATTCCATTCACTCTGTCCCATTACTGTCTTCTTTTATTCCTAGTTCCTTTTTATCACTACCCAACCTTAACTTCTGTCAGCTTGTTTATGCGATTGTTATCTCTCTCTCTTCTTAACATTTAGCTTCAAGAGGCTAGAAGTCTTTTCTATCCTATGTACCATTGCATCCTCAGTGCCTAAGTTAGCCCCTGGTACATAATAGATCCTCAGTAAATTGTTATTGAATGAATAAGTAAAATACTTATTGAGGGCTAAGTGTGTTGGACAAAATATGGTTCCTACCTTCAAGGAGCTTATATTTGAATCTCCTGACTCTTCTGGCTTTTGGCCTCACAGCAGCTGCCATCAGAATTTTGTTTCCACTTTTGTTTTTACCCATTCCCTTCTATTTCTATTTCAAGTATCTCCAAAAATAAATACAATAATGAGGCCCCCTCCTCCAATTCAGGGCTGTTCTTACACAGACCCCTCGTGGGATTCCCTCAATATAGGTTCAGGGAAAGAAGGGCTTCCTGCATTTGACAAAGGCAACAGCTGGCCTCTCGTCCCAGATCACGCAGGGGTGTGGCCAGGATGGCACTCACCAAATGACCACACGTCTGACTTGCTGCTGTAACGACTGAAAGAGAAAACCTCTGGAGACGCCCACTTCACTGGGAATTTGGTGCCCGTGGAACTGGTATATTGGTCATCAAGAACGAACCTGGGAAGAGAGTGGAGGGAGAAGGTCAGAATGTTCCCAGGGCCTGAGTCCTATTCCTGAGACTTGGCTGGCCCCACACAGCTGTTTACCTTGTCATGCCAAAGTCTGACACCTTGATGACTTGGTTTTCTCCCACCAAACAATTTCGGGCAGCCTGGAGAGGAGACAGACAAACAATAGGACAAGGCAAACTCTTGATGGGTAATCAGTGATTAAGGCCTGTCCTCCGATCATAGGCCTTGGCGCATTACTCAGTGATGTTGTACAAGGCCAGTGAGGAGCTTTGCAAATGGGCACTAAGCTTCCTAAGTGCCTACTGGAATCAACTGGAAAGTTGAATGTGTAAGCTCCATTACCAGGATGAGGAAGTTTATCTTCTATCCTGGATTCTAATCAGGAGAAAAGCCAATGATATGCTCGAAGGCACTTTGATGTTTTAGGAAATATTAACACTGGGGATGATAAGAAGAAAGCATCTCCCATTTGACTAAAGAAAGAATGTTTTAAGGTTGTTAATCCTCTTAAAACCATTTCTTGATAGGGCCTCTAATTCAGATCACAGAATGTTGCATTGGCAAAATCCTTAGATAAGAAGCTCCAACGGGTCTGGAATTTTAACTTGCGTACAAATTACATGAGGGAGTGTGTTAAAATGAATATTTGTGAATCCAAGCCACCAGAGATTCTGAGAGTAGATTGATGGTTACCCTCATGTGATTTTAGTAGATCCCTGGATAATACTTGGAGACAAACCGTGCTTGCCCATTTCCCTCATTACATCAGAAAGAAACTGAGGCACACAGAGGTTAAGAAGGAGTGGCTATTAGCTCCTCTTTGGAAGAATGTAAAGTTAGAGGGAAGGCTGGGATTACAGCCCAGATCTGAGTCTTCATGAAGCATTTCCCCACTAGAACCACCCCAAAGTGGGCAGAGGAAGGAAGAAGTTGAAAGAGGTGAGAAGACAGCCTGTGATTTGTGATTTATTCATGCACACACCCCCTTCCCCCATTTGGGAAGCTCTATAGTCCCGAGGGAATGTGCCCATGCACCCCGGCCCTGCAGGTGCTCACCCTGCACAGACATACCAAGTCTCTGTGGATGACACACGCCTCTTCCAGGTAGGCCATGCC
Organism: Nycticebus coucang; assembly: GCF_027406575.1. Classification (NCBI taxonomy): domain Eukaryota; kingdom Metazoa; phylum Chordata; class Mammalia; order Primates; family Lorisidae; genus Nycticebus; species Nycticebus coucang. The sequence goes on along the minus strand of NC_069796.1, from coordinate 59,130,524 downwards.
CTCACATACGTCCAGACACATGCCCAGCAGGGTCTCTGCAGCAAAGAGTCCCCTCTGGCTGCGCAGGTAGTCTGACAGGCAGCCGTGCTCCATGAACTCAAACACCAGGCAGATGGGGGCTTGCTCCAGACACACTCCATAGAGCTGGACCAGTTTGGGATGAGAGAGTTTCCTAGAGGAAAAAGTGAAGAGTGAGATGGCCCAAACTTAGTCTCCCAAAAATGCTGAACATTTTATGGTACCAAAATAGCTGGTGATCACTTTGTCAAACTCAGGGTTTTGAAAATAAAATTCATTCCCTCCTAAAACAAAAATGTGTCACTGGAGCTGAGACCTGACAGATAGCAGCTGTTGTGTGTGGATGAACTGAGACCAGAGGAGAGATAGGTAGGAGCTAAGATGGGGAAGTGGCAGGGCCAGACAATGGTGAGGAGTTTGATTCTATTCTGTGTGCAATAGGAAGCCACTGCTGGGATTTGAACAGGGAGGTGGTACCACATGCCGTTAGAATGGTATTTAAAGAACACAGAATGTCCTCCCCAGGGTATCTGCATACCCTTGTTTTGACCACTTACATCATGATTTCAGCCTCTTCTATGAAGTCTTCTTCTGACATAGCCCCTTCCTGAATGGTTTTGATAGCCACCTTGTCCTTGTCGAGCCAGTAGCCGAGATGCACCAACCCAAACTGCCCGCTACCAATCTCCTGCACAAAAGTGAGCTCTGAGGGATCAATCACCCATTTTCCTGCAAGACATGAGATTTTCCAGAGTCCATATGTAGTAGATAGGAGATACAGAGCTACCTGGGGACTACATAGCCTACCAAGAATTCTAGCCTATTGTTTCTATAATTCAAAGATGGCAAATGGTATAAGTCCTAAACTTAGAACTGAGTCTAACTTCTTGTTGTCATTTTTCATGTAGAGAAAATTTTATTTGAGCTAATTCTTCATTCATTCATTTAGTTACCAAGAGTATGTATTTGCTATGTACAAAACTCTCTGCAAGGTCTTAGCAAGGTGGTGGTTAAAGAAGTAGATGGATGGCTCGGCACCCGTAGCTCAGTGAGTAGGGCTCTAGATATATACAGCGGAGCTGGCGGGTTCGAGCCCTGCCCAGGTCTGCTAAACAACAATGACAACTGTAACCCAAAATAGCTGGGTGTTGTGTGTGGCTGCCTGTAGTTCCCAGCTACCCGAGAGACTGAGGCAAGAGAATCTCTTAAGCACAAGACTTTGAGTTTGCTGTGACCTGTGATGCCACAGCACTCTACCAAGGGCAACATAGTGAGACTCTGTCTTAAAAAAAAAAAAAAAAAAAAAAGAAGTAGATGGATACAAAGAGAATGTATACAGAGGCACAAGCTAGCACAGTGTCTGGCATATGGGAAACGCTCAATAAACTAATAAAAGGACCCAAGGGTAAATTTTCTTACGACAAAGTGATTGGTTGACCAGATGATCTCTGTGAATTCCACTCACCATGAACACATTAGGACTCTACAGTTATTAGAATATGCTCATTTTCATAGGGAGGCTAAAGAGCTATTATCCTTCCCCTGTGCTTGGTCTGGCACTGTAAATAGCCATATTTCTACCTCTTTGAGGCACAGACTCAGTAGCAATCAGCGTTGAGTATCTACTGTTTGCTAGACATGGCACTGTTTAGAAATGAAGAAGCCTATGGCAGTGTTTCTCAGAGGACTGCCCTCTGACCAAAATCATCAGATGCTTATTTAAAATGTCAACTCCAGGACCCCACAATCAAGGATTGTGTTTTGATACATGTTAGGTAAGGTTCAGGTACCAACATTTTTAATAAGCATTCCAGGAATTTTTATTCACACTGAAGTCTGAGACCCACTAACCTAGGAGATATAAAATGAAAATTACAGCAGCCTTCTTCTGAAGCAGCTCACAGTTTGGACCAAGGGAAGGGAATACAAACTCAAATGATTTCAGGGTCCAGGCAGATAATCCCGAGTGGGTAAAGCAGTTGCATAGGGTAAGAAAACACAGTCTGGTACGCAAACAATCACTTCTGGATGGTGATAGCCCACAGCTTTTGCAATAGACTCATACTTGACCAACTAGATAATACAGAAGTTCTAAAAGAGGTGGAAACATAGTGCATTGTTTCCTAGAATTTTTCTAACAGTACTTAGTAGACTGCTCTGTACAAAGTAGGTGCTCAATAAATACTTCACTAACGCACTTTTCACTAAAACCAGTGGCCATTGCTTTGGCCTAGATACATGTGATTACATGAGTACACATACTTCCCTTACACACACTGCAAATATTTACAATGCTGTCCTCCCCAGACATGTAGGATACTTTCTTTAATGGTCATTAGTAATCTGGGGAATGGGTGGGCTTAATGTTGAATTTAAGGTCATGGGTTTACATTCCTGAATGATTTACTCACCATATCTCAGCCCTGCCTTGATGGGAGCTTTCTGCCTCCAGGAACAAACTGGATACCGGAGTCGAGTGACCAGGCCTGAGTTGATTAAAAAGTCAAAGGCAGTGGTTAAGGCTTTGCTGTAGCAATCGTGTAACTGAAATCATCAGAAAAGAAAAAAATCTGATGCAAAAGCTACTTTTATTCTAGAAAATAAATCCCAAGGCCTAATCACTGATATATCACAGCCTCCTTAAGAAGATTTTTAAGTACCAGTATCTGGTAGGTAGTAAAATTCCATGATTTTCATAATAGAGTTTGCTAATAAAGATATCTTATACAATCAAATATTTGACATCTTTTTCTATTAGCATATTCAGCTGTTACCTGTGGTCAGGAGAACTCAGGCTGGGCTCTTGTCACTCTTCCCCAAGTTCTCTGTGAGGGTGTCCCCTTTGTCCTCTAGAACTCACCTCCTCCATTGTGCTGGTGGTAATTGATGAGAAGAGGGATGGAGTCAAACACGAACTTTTCAGCCACGTAGTATCGCTTAGGATTGTCATTTGTTTCTTTGATGTGATAGTGCTTTATACAGGGATTATTCTCACTTAAACAAATGAAACATAAATGCAATGATTATTAAGAAGCAATGCCAAGACATAAAAGTGTCTCCTGATATTAGATTCTTATTAACTTTGTTTTGTAGTCTCTTACAAGGATGGCAGATATAGTTCAAATTGTATGTCAGTCTAGATGGGTTGGCCCTGAGTGCCTTAGTGCAATGTTAACAAGGACTCTGAGGTTGCATCTGAGTCCAGTTGGCAGCAGTGCTGTGATGGATTGGTGACGGTTCTTCCATTGCCCCCAAATGAAGAAATGGTGTTATATGTGCTGCATGTTTGCCATACCAAAACTCCAGACTGTTCTGTGAATTTAAGTAATTGTCAGCATGTGGTGAGGAAGCTTCTCTAACTCCTTCACACTTATCTGACTCTGTGCTACCACGAAGGGTTTACACAGCAGGCCTGACTATTCTCCTTAGAAAGGCCTGTTTGCATGATTATCCTTTGGCTGCTGTTTGGGAATTTGGATTTTGGGAAGGGCTCTCACCATCCCCTAATTGATAAGGTGGCAGATTGTGCCTAAACTTTTTGTATAAACAATGTGCTTCATGCTGAACTTCCCTTGTGGGCATCTGGAATTTTGGTATGTGCTAGGCTGGGTATGTCTACAGAACCAGCCTCCAATAAAAACCCAAGGTGCTGAGTCTCTAATGAGCTCCCCTGATAGACAATACTTCACACATGTTGTCACAAATCGTTGCTGGAGGAATTAAACATATCCTGTGTGGCTCTACTAGGGGAGGACTCTTGGAAGCTGGTATTGACTTTCCTCTGGACCTTGCTCCACGTGCTTTTCCTTTTGCAGATTTTGTTTTCTGTCCCTTTGCTGTAATAAGCCTTAGCCCTGAGAGTCCTCCAAGTGAGCTTAGGGATGGTCTTAGGCAGCCCCAGCACAAACTTTATCTCTCATTTCTCCTCCCTCACACCTTACAGGGTTCCAGGTCACTGTCCTCACTCCCTCCCATCCCCAGCAGAAGCACAGCTCTCTGAGATGTGCACTGGGTTCCTTCCCACCCCTGGACGGTGCCCTTCATCTTTGCCACTTGTCTGAACCAAGCCCTGTCCTGGTCTTGCTCATGTCCTCAAGTCTTTCAAAAATATTCCCTGAGAACACCTTAACAATTATTTTTCTTTCCTGTTAATTCTTACTTCACTTTGGTCATTGCCACACTGTATAGTTCTTACTGATTTTCTGATTAGAAGAGCATTTGAGACCCAGATATGCTCTTAGACATCATTTTACAGAGAAGTAAACTGAGGTCCAGACAGGGGCACAAAAAGCAGTGAGGGTCTTACAGTCAGCTTGGCTGAGCATGAATGAGGTTTGATCATTTTCATCCCACTGCCTTAGGGAAGTGCCATCAGCTCTTTGAGTCCCAGTTTCTTCTGTGTGCAATCAGCGTAGCAATACCTGTCTTCACTGGTTCTTAGGATTGCAAATGGTTTATAAATTCCTGGCATGTAGTAAGGACTTAGTAAATGGCAGACAGTTCTATTCACAGAGCCAGAACTGCAATTCATGTATTTTTACTTCCGGTTGGAAATACCTTCTCTGTTACTATGTATTAAATTATACAGTCATCTTACACAGGGCCAAGTATTTTATTTCTTTAGAGCTCTGAAATCAGGGATGCTAACTGGGAAGAGGACCTGGCATCTACCACCAGCTCTGTTACTTTCTACTAAGTCTCTTGAGCTCTGTCTGTGGCCTACCTGGACTTGATTTTCTCAGAGGGGACAGCGAGAACACATCATTTTTAGTGAGTTTTGTCTCCCCAAACTGTCTGATTTTGCTGTGTGTAACTCACCACTCATTCATTTCAGAAGGGCCTCTGCCCACTTTGCTGAGCTGAGTTAGCACCGTACCTTATGATACCCTTGGTGAAAACAGACAGGGTGTAAGTTCCTGGAGTCCTGGAATCTCGAACCATGAAGGCTCCTTCTTTGCCCTGGAATGGTTAGAAAGAATGAAAGCTTAGTCATCTTATGAAACCAAGCTCATGCCCCCAGCTCCACTTTCTCACCCACAGAAGGAGAAGATACAGCGGGCCAACTTGGCATAGAACAGATTTTCAGTAATAATGGTTATCATTTCATTTATTGTATTGATCAATAGACATATAGGGTGTCCATAAAGTTCTTGTGCAATTTAAAATAGCTGCTATTTTAAATGGACACCCTGTATTTCTTGGATTCACATAGAGGTCAGGGACTGCTTGAGTACTGATGTTAGCCGTGAATGAAGACAGTTATGCACCAACACCAGCGCCTAGTGACCCTTCAAAGGAACAGTGGAACTCTTTTCTGGAATGGCCATCACAGCTGTCTTTATGCGAGGTCTGAGAATTAAGTTCATGAATTCACCCTAGAAAACATGCTGCTTTCAGGGGTAGTCTGGGCACTCGTGTCGGTACACAGCTTCCCAAATGGTGCTCTTCAAAGGTGACCATGGTGATATTCAGCCATCTTTTTTCTAGGATGAGTTTGTGAACTGAATTGTCATAAGCTATACTCTTTTAGAGCTCTCCAGGTACTAGACTCTTCGCAGATGTTTTCCAACCCTTACTGTACCACTCTAAGCTAGATATAGTCATCCTCAATTACACTGAGTGCCACAGAGTGTAAGTGGTTTTCCCAGAACACATGACTAGTAAGTTACAGAGTCAGGACTTGAACTCTGGCTTACTCAAGCAAAGCCCACGCTCGACCCACCACTCCACAGTGCCTCGCAAATGGGTGTTAGAAGCATGCCATTACCCCACAAGGACATGCAACTATCTGTCCTGAAAAACTTCATCAGTCCCTTAAGGGGAGTATATTTCTGAGGCCCTTTACAGAGTGCTCATTTTGCTGCAGGACAGAAGATGCATGAACATCAAGCTCTTGGCAAGAGGGAGGAAGAAGGGAGTGACCTGACAATGTACCTTTCGCCATCCTGATGATTTTGTCAACATGGACGGAATAAGCACAAACAAACAAACATATCAGTTTATTCATTCCTGATGGAAATGAAAAAACTGAAGTTTTAAGTACCTCATGTCTAATGCTCTGTTCCTCCCTCTGTAAATCTATGCCTATAACACTTGTAAAGGCTATTATTGTGATTTACTTTGACATGGTGAGGGCCCTACGGGAAGGTCAGAGTTAGGCAGGATCCTTGGGTAGAGGGCACAAACTTGTAGCCCACAGAACAAAGCACATAAGATCCAGAACGACACAAGTCCCTCCGTCCCCCAACTGCAAAGGTGGGTTATTGCACGTGTGTACACCACACAGAGGGTAATGCTAATTGTTTGAATTTTAGAATCTGGCCCACGGTTGTCCCAGCCTTGGCACTATTGACATCTTGGGCCCAGTAATCCTTTGAAGTGGGGGCTGGTCCTGTACATTATAGAATATTAGGTAGCACCCCTTAGCCTCTGATTTCTAGATGCCAGACATGGCCAAAAGTCCTCTGGAAGACAAAATCACCCTTAGTTGAGAATCACTGATCTACTGCAATTCCTTAAATCCATGTGTTTCAAACTTCAAATCATCTGAAGAATCTAAAAGACAAACTAAGACAAAATTACATGATAACAAACAGCTGTCCCAGCTCCTCCATTCTGTACCTATGCACTCAGAATCTCTAGCCTTGGGACCCTGGAACCTGAGCTTGCCAAGTGATTCTCAAGGACACCCAGGTTTGTTGAATGAACTGAAGGTGTGTCTCCTCTTCCTAACAGTCCTCGCAAGTAGTCTCTGTCTCCCAAAACAGCACCGAGACATGGAAAGCTCTTCCTTGTACAGATTTACAACCTGCTTTCCATAATTTGGTTCTAACCCTGCAGGGGGTGGGTTTGGGAGATAATTGGCTCTTACATCATTGTGCATTCTTGCTAAACATAAGTTTATGTTTACCACATAAATTCCAGGTTTGAGTATGAAAAAGTTAGACTTGTAAGGCCAGATGCAGTGGCTCATACCTGTAATTCTAGCTCTCTGGGAGGCTCAGGTAGGAGGATTATTAGGGGTCGGGAGTTCAAAACCACCCCGAACAAGAGTGAGACCCCTGTCTCTATAAAAAATAGAAAAGTTAGTTGGGCATTGTAGTGGGCGCCTATAGTCCTAGCTACTTGGCAGGCTGAGGCAGAAGGATCACTTGAGCCCAAGATTTTGAGGTTGCTGTGGGCTAGGCTGATTCCATGGCACTCTAGTCTAGGAGACAGAGTGAGACGCCTCAAAAAAAAAAAAAAAAAAGAGTGTAGGTTTTTTTTTTTTTTTTGAAAATCATAAACTCCTCTTATCTTTACTGGGAGTTTCAGGAGTCTATTTTGAAATTCAAAGCTGAGGCTTGATGTCAGCTTTTCCCCTGTGGTCTCCCTTTCCCAAGGCAGTGAGCTAGGGCTTCCCTTGCTATTGTCTGAAAGTGAGAGAAGAATTGAGAAAAATGAAGAAAGTTCCTACACTTTTTCCCTGAGATGACCTGAAATGTCCTAGTATTCTATCTTTTGCACATACTGAATTTATTTTAATTATTTCATATTTCATAGATATTTTAAATTCAAGAGACAGAGTTAGAAATCTTTGGGAAATAGTAACATAATCTTGTGGTCCTTGTCAGCCTTCTTGTGGACTTGGAACTATTCAGCAGAATGTGCTCTGTGTAGAATCTTGTGTGTGGTGAGGACAGAGGAAATCTAACCAGATTCTTATTTTCTTTCTCTCACATATGAATGTAAACTGTTTACTCAAAGAGACATTAAAGGCCCTTTTAAATTTTGCTTAGAAATCATCCTTTAAAAAAAACTTAATTTTTTAAAAATTAGACTTTTTACCCCTTTGGGGTAGGTAGTTTATTCAATTTCTGAAGTAAAGGTGATTTATGGCATGTCAAAAAAACCACATTAGTTCATTCGTTTTTAAAAATAACTTTGGAGACATAATTTATATACTGTAAAATTCTCCCATTTTCATTATATAATCTATGATTTTTAGTAAATTTATGGTTATGCAACCATTATCATAACTTAATTTTAGAATATTTTCATCACTCCAAAAAGGACCTTAGTTCCCTATGCACCCCTGCCACAATGATTTGCCTATTGTAGACATTTCACATAAATGGAATCATGTAATGTGTAGTGTTTTATTACGGGTTCCTTTCAGTTAGCATATTGTTTTCTAGGTTTGTCCAAGTTGTAGCTTGTATCAGAACGTAATTCCTTTGTACAGCTGAATGACATTCTTTGTATGTGTCCGATGCACCTGTCTATAGGTGGGCACTGAGGATGCTTCCATACTTTGAACACTGTGAATAGTGAATTTGTGTCTGAATTCTTTTGCTTGATATTATGTTTGTGATATTCACCCACAATGAATTCACCCACTATGCTGTGTGTAGCATATCTTGTCTTCAGAGTTTGTCCCCATTTTCCAAATAATTTAGCTTTTGCTCTGGCCTCATTGCATTGTGGTAGATTAAACTGAAGTCAGGAAGAAACAAAAGTTTGAGAGAGGTGGACTTTATCTGCATATGTAACTGATTCTAAAGGGGAAGAAACATAGACCAAAAAGATTAGAAGTTTATCAGCTGTGGCTGTGAAGAGGGGAGTGTGAATATCTCTTGCATCTGTTATTGTTTTCTGTTATTGTTTTTCTTGCTATTCTTTCAAAGAAGCCATTGCTTTTCTGAAAAAAAGATTGTAATTAGAGCTGGGTTCAGTTATTAACAAGAGTAAATAGTCCACAGAAATCAGAAAAAGGAGAGGTAAGGTTTGCAAGCAGCCCAGCTGAGTATGGAAGGCTCAGAGTCTCTGAGGCCCTCTCTCCTTCATCTTAGTTGCTGTGAGCGGCATTCTGTAGCAGTGACAGGACACAATGTTTGGAGGCTGTGGAAGCTCCGAGGAAACTGAAGTATCCAGCATGTGCTATATCATCTACCTCCTGCAAGGAGCTTAGAGGAAATCACAACCACTGAGGACCTGGTTACTTCAAGGGGCATAACTCATATCGCTGCCAGGAAGGGGGCACTGACCAGCGCTATGCAGCCAAAGAGGCCCTCGCTGCCTTGAGATACACCCAAGGGTTCCGTTTGCCTTTTACTACTTTCCCTAGCAAAACGAAGAGATACAAAATCATGTTTCCTAACAGATGTGAGGTGGAAAGAAAGAAAGAAAGAAAGAAAGAAAGAAAGAAAGAAAGAAAGAAAGAAAGAAAGAAAGAAAGAAAGAAAGAAAGAAAGAAAGAAAGAAAGAAAGAAAGAAAGAAAGAAAGAAAGAGAGAGAGAGAGAACATGCTAAGGAGGTAAAATATATTTGCTACCCTTAGAGGGATGGGAGAATAGAAAGTAATTTAGATATTCCCTGTCACCCTGTGTAATATTTTAGAAGCAGTTATACACAGATTTCTTGCCTGTAATACAAAGGAGGTGAATCAGATGCACCTTAAAAATAATGCTAACAGTTTATAATTTAGTGAATTCCAGATGTTTTCTGGAATTAAATACATAAGTTTCAACTTCCTCATCTGTAAAAATCTTTGTAAGGTTGTTAGGAGAATTGAAGTGCATAGAGCTGCTTCTAAAATACAATACCAGGATGAGAACTTAATAGTTATTAAATTAATAACAGTTAGTAATAACATGATTCCTGGTAGGTCGTGGTGGCTCAAGTCTGTAATCCCAGTATTCTGGGAGGCTAGGGTGAGTGGATTGCTTGAGATCAGGAGTTCATGACCAGCCTGTGCAAGAGCGAGATCCCATCTCTATTAAAAATAGAAAAAAACTAGTTGGCCCATCATAGAGGGTGCCTGTAGTCCCAGCTACTTGGGAGGCCAAGACAAGAGAATCCCTTGAGCCCAAGAGATGGAGGCTTCTGTGAGCTATGATGATGCCACAGCACTTTGTCCAGGGTGAAGGAGTTAGACTCTGTCTCAAAAACAAAACAAAACAAAAAAAAGATTCTGTTTTATTATATGCTATAGTATACTATCTGTTGGAAATAATTATTCCATTGTCTGTCTTCATCTGAGACAGGTGATCTAGTTGTATTAAGTATATTTCTTTCTTTATGTCTATATAATTTGAAAATGACCTTTCAGAGACATAAGTTATTGTGTAAAGATGGATAGATAATTCAGAGCCTTTCATGCTGCGTTGTAATTTAAGAGTGTCTCTGACATATAGCCATCTGCCATCTTTCATTCTGGAGGTGGCCTATTATTAAGTCAATACTTCACCTTTCATGACATCTTAGAATCCTGGAAATATGATAAACTTGTTCCTTAGATAATGCTCCTGTATGAAATTCAGATCACCCAATGTGCAGGATGCTGCAAGGTGTTCTAAGCGACCTACACAGTACCTATTTGGAAGGATGGATTAAGACAGAAGAGAAAATGTTGACAGTCAAGGAAGAATTAGAAAAGAGCCACTGGAGAAGTATCAATAATACCGCACCACACGGGTTCAAAGGCAAGAAAAACTACAATCCACAGCCAGGGAGAGGGAAGGCATGAAAGGCTTCTTGGAGGAGGCGGCATTTAAAGCATTGATAGCACATATTAGGAGATGCTTTTCAGTGGTTTCCAAACTTCAGTACATCCCCAAATCCCCTGGGTGCACCTCTACAAGTTCTGACTGGGTAGGCCTGGAGCTTAGGGGTTTGTATTTTTGAAAGCTCCCCTCATGTTGCTCATGACCAGTCTGGTCCTCCTTAAGCATTCTTGCTAATTGTACGCAGTAAAATGTGTATTAAGCATTTGATGTATTCATTCATTCAACAAATATTTATTGAGCAATGCTTTTGTGCTAGGTGCAGATTTGAGTACCTGGGTATAGCAGGAACAAGATAAGGGGTTTCTATTTTAGTGGAGAAATAAATATGAATGGAGCTGTATAGAAGGAGCTTTAGCTACTAGAAAAGGTGAAAGGAATCAGCGTATCTCTTAAGAGTTCAATACTTGTTAGACAAGAAGATACACCTAGAAACTATGTAACTATTGTTTCAAACAGCATAGAAGAAAAGTGAGCAAGATAATGTCATTCAATTATAGCTTCCCAGAATCTGTCCTAAATCTGATAGGGACTCTAACACTTCCTTTCATTTTTACCTAAGAAAGAGAAGAGAATTTGGTAAAGTAGGTCAAAATATGAATAAGAAGGAATGTTTCAGCTGCCCAAGCAAGTAAAACATATTTAAATACCTCAAAAAACTGCTATAAAATAGGAATCATTTTTAGCTAGTCATTAACGTGAGCCGTTTCCTTCTTTTTTTGAGACAGAGCCTCAAGCTGTTGCCCTGGGTAGTGTTGTGACATCACAGCAATGGCCAAATCCTGGGCTTCAGTGATTGTCCTGCCTCAACCTCCCAAATAGCTGAGACTACAGGTACCTGCCACAACACCCGGCTATTTTTTTTTTTTTTTGGTTGTAGTTGTCATTGTTGTTTGGCAGGCCCAGGCTGGATTCGAACCCACCAGCTCTATTCTATGTGGCTGCCACCTTAGCTGCTTGAGCTACAGGTGCTGAGCCAACATGGGCTGTTTCAAGTGCTCCATAACCTTTATTATCCAATGTGTGATTGAAAATAACAAAACTGAGACCAGCCTGGTTGTTCATGCCTGTAATCCCAGCACTCTGAGGGGCTGAGGTAGGTGAATTGCCTGAGCTCAGGAGTTTGAGACCTGCTTGAGCCAGAACAAGACCAAGACCCCTGTCTCTATATATAGCCAGGCATTGTGGTGGGCACCTGTGGTCCCAGCTGCTTGGAAGGCTGAGGCAAGAGGATTGCTTTGAGCCCAAGAGTTTGAGGTTGCTGTGAGCTGTGACGCCATAGCACTTTACCAAGGGCAACAAAATGAGACTTGGTCTAAAAAAAAAAAAGAAAAGAAAAGAACAAAACTGTACTTGTTTAAACACGGTGTGATTGAAGTTTTTCATTAATTTTGCATTCCTCTCCAGTAGTTCATTTTAGTCAAGCTTTACTATGTTATCCAAAACACAGGCTGGAGGACTGGGTATTGAGCTGGCTACATATGCATCGTAAGTAAGTGCAACCTGAGAAAACACAGATTCCCAGGAATGAACTGTGGAGATTCTGATTCTGTAGGTTGGAGTGAGACCCAGGAATCCGTATTTTTTTGTGAGATCTATGTTTTTGCAAGTACAAATTATCTGTATTTTAAACATTTCCCAGCAATGTGTATTATATAAGGAAGCCCCGGAGCTGATACAGAACCAAGGAGAAACCAGAGTCCACTAACGACTCAATTCCTTTTCCTCCATGAAATCTTTCCCAGCTCTCCTAGAGTTTATCTTAGTTTATTTTAGGTTATCCTCCCACTCTTTCTTCAGAGTTTGTCTCATTTCCCAGTAGAGCTCAGGTGCAGGGACTGTGCCCAAGTGCGTGGGCCCGGGAGCAGGAGCGGCAAGTGGCAGCATGAATGACAGGAACTGTCGCCCTAGTTTAGTCCAGTGCGCGTGTTCTGCCTAGGCAGAAACTGTGCTCCGGGTGGAAGAAGAGATGTCCCCAGAGTCGTCACACTGACTGGTAGAACAGAACAGGGACCAGAACACAGTGCTTGTCCCACCATATCAGGCTTTTTCCCCTCTCCCTTTTCTCTCTTAATCCTGACACCCCTGGGTAAGATCAGTCCTGCTACTCATACTACATGTAGGCTTTAGAGAAAAACTGTTGATGAGAAGTATGTTAAAACAATGTTTCCTTGAGACGTCCTACCAGGCAGAACGTGAGTCACAGCCACCCCTCCCCTAGACAGAGAAGTAGGATGTCAGGCTAGTCCTGGTGGCAATCCAAGGCCAGCCCTAAGGAAGGGTGAACAGCACTGCTGCTCTGGTGGTGTCTGCATGGCAATACCAAGGTCTCCCCAGGTTTCTTTTCTTTCTTTCTTTTTTTTTGTTGTTGTAGTTGTCGTTGTTTAGCAGGCCTGGGCCAGGCTCAAACCTGCCAACCTTGGTGTATGAGGCTGGCGCCCTACTCACTGAGCTGTAGGTGCTGAACCTTCCTCAGGTTTCTTATCCTGTGGTTTGCTAGTCCCATAAATTCCCACAGTCTTTTCACTAGACATGAAAACCATTTTTATGCCAACATGTCATCCCACTGTATTGGCATAAACTATAGCAGTATTGAAAAAACAGTATGGTTCATTTTATTTTAAGTCAAAGGACAAGTTAAAGGTGACTTACTGTATCCAAAAGAAGTTTTTCAGCTTTGTCCCGGCTGATACTCTCATTGTACCATCTGAAAATGGGAAAAAGTCATATGTCAATGACATTTTTTAAAGTTTCATTATTTATTTATAAAAGATAATGCTAGAAAGTCATATATCATACTCTGTTTCTACCAGTGCTTTTATTTATTTATTTATTTATTTATTTATTTATTTATTTATTTATTTTTTGAGACAGAGTCTCACTCACTGCCCTGGGGCTGAGTGCTATGGTGTTATAGCTCACAGCAACCTCAAACTTTTAGGCTCAAATGATCTTCCTGCTTCAGCCTCCTGAGTAGCTGGGACTACAGGTTCCTGCCACAATACTCAACTATTCTTTTTTCCTTTTTCTTTTTCTGCTATTTTTTTAGAGACAGGGTCTTGTTCTTGCTCAGGCTGGTCTTGAATTCCTAAGCTCAAGCAATCTGACTGCCTCAACTTCTAGGATTATGGGCATGAGCCACCATACCCGGCCTCTAGCAGTGCTTTTAAACTCAAAAGTAAACTCAGGTAGTAAAATATTTGATTGGAGAGAAACAAATAAAACAGCACTGGCAAAATATTAACGATTGTCGAAGCCGGGTTTGGGGCACACGGAGATTCATTATGTCATTCTCTCTACTTTGCATTTCTTGGGAATTTTCCAAAATGTTTTAGAAAACACTTATCTTTTTCTCCATTTCATGAGTCAGTAGGTAGTTACATGTAGGAGGGTGCTAGGGCAGTTATAAAAATTTATTATCAGTTTGAAAGTTTAGCAAATAAATATCTTTTTGAAACAACTGCTATATTTTCTTAAGAGTAGTCTTCCAGACATTCTGCAAAGTAATTTAATTATTTTTATAATTTTGTTGTCTAATTTTTTGTTTCCATCTAGACACCACAGAAACTTAGGAAAACCACTTAAAAAGTGGTAAAGAAGGCTTGGTGCTTAAAGCTCAAGTGGCTAAGGCACCAATCACATACACTAAAGCTGGTGGGTTCGATTCCAGCCTGGGCCCCCTAAACAGCAATGACAACTACAACCAAAAAAAAGAGAAAAAAAAAAAAAGTGGAAAAGAAGGATATAAATGAGTTTTAGGGATGAAAATTTTTATGTTGCTAACAATGTTTGAGCCACATCCTGGCCTCCCTGGCTACTTATTAGCTAAGAGGAGACAGAATGATCATCAACTAACCATTAGTTTTGAAAACTAATAAATCCAGAAGGAGAGAAGTTGTAGGTGGGGAAGGAATACCATTTTACCAAGCTTGTTTGGCTATTGAATAAGAGAATTAGTGGGTTCATTTGAGATTTTTGAACATTATGTGGCAGGACAGTATTTTATACCTCCAATTAGATTATCTAATTGAGGGCTGGCAAATAGGCTTCATTTCATGTACAAGTCACAAACAATTACTGATGGCTACCTAGAACTGCACTGAAAAGGTTGTTGTCAGTCTGGGCAGAGTGGATAATGTGTTATTATCAAAGAGTGATGTCTTGGGTAGGCACTGTGGTTGACTTCTGTAGACCTATTGTGGAAGGCAGGAGGATTGCTTGAGCCCAGGATTTGGAGGTTGCAGTGAACTAGAATGATGCCACTGTACTTTAACCCCAGAGACAGAGCAAAACCATGTCTCAAAAAAGAAAAAAAAAGTGATATCTGCCTGAGATCAGTGCATGGGAAGGGAAGTCAGCCTTCCTTCACCTTGTCTGACCCTCCATTTTATGGAGTCAGGTCATGACTCTGAACCAAGGCAGGTGACATGATCCAATCAATTTACCAATCCACAATTATATTTTCAGGAAGTACATTTTTAAGTTCTTGTACAGATCTTGTCTCAACTAGACAGCAGTAAATTCAAGGATTAAAAAGTCATCGCACTGGATACCTTTTATATGTACAGTTATATAAGATAAATTTCTGGATGTTTGCTTGTAAGTCATTGTCATTTTATTTTTTGAGACCTATAATCTGGAAAATGGAAACTGATAGCCCACAGTGTAAATAGGACCCTATTTGTTTATATAGTGTAGTATTTTATTTAAATGTGACATAAAACGCCTTTAGGTCAGGGAATATACTTTCCTATGTGCTCCAGACTATGCCATTCCCTATTGCTTTATATTCTGTTGGAATGTGGAGTTTGTGTCCCCATCATAAACCAAGAGATCTGATTAACAGCAAAAACAAACGAGCAAAATTACCAGCCAGCCTCATGGTCATTTGAACAAGTGCCTATTCTTTTTTCTCCAAAGGCATTGACTATTAAAACAGGAATTTTATTTTCTTTAAGCATAGTTCATATATGTTTCATTTCAGCTCAAAGTATTCTTGGAGTTGATGATTCATCAGCTCGCTAAGGGAAGGGCTATTCACACATACCTGAGCAAAACAAGTCTCAGGTTGACAGACTCTTCGGAAAATGATAGCTCTTCACCACAGAAACTATCAGAATTTCAGCAACAAATCACTTGACCACATTTGAACTAATAAAGACCCTAACGTGTTAACAGGAGTCCCCATTAACTTGTATGCTTCAGCCATGGTATTTTATATTTGGTGAGTAAACTTTTTTATTTTTAATAACTGCAAACTTACAGAAAAGCCATAAAATGCTATATAAAAGAACTCTCATGTACACTTCACCCAGATGAACCAATTGCTGATATATTATACATTTATTTTACCAGTCCCTTTATGTAGACATATGAATAGACCTTTTTTTGGAAATATTTGAGAGTTGCCTTTTCTTCCTAAGTACCTCAGAGTCTGTTTCCTAAGATATAGAATATACACTTATATACAACCACAGTACAATTACCCAAATTATAAAATTTAACATCTATATGATACTATTATCTGATTGCAGTCCTTATTCAAATTTTGTAATTATTCCAATAATGTGTGTTGTAACTAAAAAAATATATAAAATTTTTTTTAAGACTCAACATTCAATCCAGAATTAACAGTGCATTTAGTTACCATGTACTTAGTCTTTAATATGGATTAATTTCTCAGCCTTTTGTGTCTTTCATGATACTAACAGGTTTTTTTGTTTTTGTTTTTGTTTTGAGGCAGTCTCCCTCTGTCACCCTGGGTAGAGTGCTGTGACATCATCATAGCTCACAGCAACCTCAACCTCTGGGGCTCTATGTCTCCTTCTCAGTGCATGACATAAAGGAGGCACATGATGGTTTCTTCCTACATAATCGACGTGAATTTTGATCATTTGCTTAAGATGAGGTCTACCAGTTATATTTATCTGTACTTTGTAATTATCATATAAGTTAGTTGTGAGGAAATAATTGAAGGCCGTGTAAATGTGGTGTGCTTCATCAAATTTTCACCCTCTAGATATGACATTCATTGATAATTCTTACCTTGATCAAGTGGTACTTTGAGTCACAAAATGGTGATTTTTAAACTTTATTATAGATTAATTGGCATTTTACTGTAAGAAATAGCTTTTTCTTCTTATTTATTTACTTATTTATCAATTTATCTATTTATATCTATATTCTTATAATACTTTCAATGATTTATAGTCCAATAATGTCATTATTTATTTTGATACTCAAATTGTCCCAGATTTGGTCAGTCTTTTAAAGATGACTTTTGTGACAATTTGACACATTCAAATCATTACAAAAATTTCTTTTTGAGTATTTCTTTTCTTTCTGGAGCAACAAGTTACTCCATATTCATCTTGTTCCTTTGCTTCCCCAACCCTGGAATCCCAAGCTATTTCTCCGAGAAGTTTTCATTCTTTTTGGCGGGAAATGTTATTTAGGATGATAGAAATGCACCTTGTTACTGCTGTGGTGTTCCTTCTGGGCCCTTCAACACCTGAGCTAGGAAATAAATGTACATGATGTGTGCTTTGTTTGCTACAACTGGATTTTATCAAACAGTCAATACTTCCATTAAAATTATATCCATGTGAACTCTTTCAAATGATAGCGTGGAAATAAACACTTGCACAATTTAAGCAGATATTTAGTATCTATTATAGTTTGTTGTTTTGGTATTAGAAGTATTGTGTTAATGTTTTAAGTTAACTTACATTTGAACCAGTCTTCATAGTGTTTTTGCCTTCTCAAGTAAGTACAGTATTCCTGCTATTCCCAGTAGAACCTTGTCTTTTTACTACAGTCTACTCAAGTATCTGAAAATCATCCCTTTGATAAAAAAGTAGTGGCTCAAGGAGTAGGGCGCCGGCCCCATATACCATAGGTAGTGGGTTCAAACCCGGCCACAGCCAAAACAAAACCAAAAAAAAACTGCAAAAAAGTAGGTGAAGTACCCTCCTTTTCCTCCAACAGGTTCTCCCCTACTGTTTATTTAAGAATTAGAGCATGAGAGAAGAAAGTGAATCAGAAAGGCAAATGTAAGGTATTTTTACAGTCAATGAATAATTTAGTTCTAACCCAGGGACGATTCCTTGGTATTTTTTTTTTTTTTTTTGGAGATAGAATCTCACTCTGTCACCCTGGGTAAAGAGCTGTGGTGTCATCATAGCTCACAGCAACCTCAAACACTTGGACTCAAGAGATCCTTTGGTTGCAGCCACCCGAGCAGTTCAGGCTATAGGTGCCCAGGCTATAGCCTAAAATTTGTTCTATTTTTAGTACAGATAGGGTCTCATTCTTGCTCAGTCTGGTCTCGAATTCCTGAGCTCAAGTAATCTACCCACCTTGGCCTCCCAAAGTGCTAGGATTATAGGCACAAACCACTGCTTATTTTCTGAAAACAAATAAAATATCTTACTCATAGGTTTTCAGGTTATTTGGAGATTTTTCCACCAGATAACTGCTTGGTACATATCCTTCATGCCTGTTAAAAGGAAAATTAGTATTTAGATTAATAAAGAACTTTTACATCTTAATTTTATAGGTTTAATCCACTCAAAGTCTTTGAAAGGTGAGGGACTCTCACTCTATTTGGCCTTTGTGATAAGACAATTCAAAATTCAGAATATAAGAATAGTAAAAATAATACAACCTTCCACCTGTTAAAGGCAATAAATTTTACCACTTACATATAATAAATTAAAAGGGCCATAAGGCTTAAAAAGCTCTGTTTGCTGGTTTCCACACTGTGAAATTTCCTCTACCGGAAAATAAAGTCTCTATTTTCTTTAAGGAAACATTTCTTGTGTGTGATAGTGTTTTTTCCACTTTAGTGCATTTTATAATCAGGAAACCAAAATAATTAAAATATAAAAGATGACTTTCCAACCACAGGTTCTAAAAGATATTATCAGTTGGTATTGTAAGGTTCTTAAAAAAAATTTAAAGGCTCCCTAATTGAGCTTCTTCAGATATCAATGGTATGATATTAATATAAACATGAGAAAAAGGATAAGATATGGTTGGGTTTGGGGGTGGAGAGCCACTTTTGAGCAAGAATTAGTAATTGTGCATAAATAAAAACATAAATTAATAAGGACATCAAAATTCTTTACATTTGTGTATAGCTGTGCAGTCTCCAAAGCACTTTCACGTTCGTTATCTCATTTAAGACCACAATGTGAAAGCAGTGTCCTTTCCACTTTCTAAAATGCTGTCTTCCTATTATCTGTCAAATAAAGGACCTAAAGCAGATTATACATAAAATCCCTCCATAATCTGCCAATCTGTAAAGATCCTTGATAGTTTCCATTCCAGAAAGTATATACTTTTTTTTTTTTGAGACAGAGTCTAACTTTGTCACCCCTGGTAGAGTGTGGTGTCATCATAGCTCACAGCAACCTCAGCCTCCTGGGCTTAAGTGATTTCTCTTGCCTCAGCCAGCCCAGTAGCTACGACTATAGGCACCTGCCATAACGCCTGGCTATATTTAAAGGCAGGGGTTTCACTTTTGCTCAGGCTGGTCTTGAACTCCTGAGCTCAGGCAATCCACCCTCCTCGACCTCCCAAAGTACTAGGATTACAGGCATGAGCCACTGCACCTGGCCATATAAAGTGTTTTAATTTTTCTTATAATAAGGCCAATTTTCAATCTAGTCATTGTGTTTATGGGGAATGTGTAATCTATGTCACAGATTTGTTCAGAGTAATGAAGAAATCAAGAATGGAGATGTCAAATACAGGAGGATTATCTCATGTTTCATGGGAATTGAACATCCAGCCTCAAAATTATCCCTTTTTGCAGTTTTGTGTTTTTTTTTTTTTGCTGGGGCTGGGTTTGAACCCACCACCTCCGGTATATAGGGCCAGTGCCCTACTCCTTGAGCCACAGGCACTGCCCTTCAAAATTATCCTTAACTCAGTGCTCAAGGCAGCCATTGCCAAGCAATAGAAGTTGGCTTGTTCTGAAATTTGCCATTCCTTCTGTCCCTCTATTTGGAATCCCCTTAATTATTTCTGGTTTTGTCATGCTATATGTTTGCAATTATATTAAAAGATCAAATTTTAATAGTATTTTTGCTGTTGAATAGAATAACCATGTTTTAATATGATAACCATGTTGGGTTACTTACATAAATGATAATTCTCATCACTTGTATGTGGATACACAGAATTTACACAGTTCTCTCACTTTATCATCTCATTAATTTTCTTAACACTGTGAGATAGACAAAGCTGATATAATCATCTCTATTTTACCGGTAAGAAAATGGATTCACAGAGGGTAAGTGACTTGACCATAGTCACACATGACAAGAGTGGCTGATACTAAAGTCCAAGATTTCTGCCTCCCCATTTTATGCACTTTCTACCATGCAACATGATCACAAAGCAACCAGGGGAAATTCCCAGAACTCTGGCTGCTGGGGGTGTCCTCTTTGATGCCTTTTCAAGTGTACAGTTAAGCCTGTCTGCAGGCCACTGCACAAAGCGTAAACTGTCATTTGGGCAAACAAGACCTAGGAGAGGAAATTTCCTGGCTCATTAGATCCACTAAATAATGTCAGTTGATTGAACTGATGAATAGCTGAGTAAGTCCCTTTGGTGTTTGCAGACCCAGGCAGTCTTGAACCTGTTTCTGATATGAGCCTCTCCTGAATAGGCAAGAGGGGTAACATGACCTGCCTCATTTGCCTCCCTAAGTCAGCTAGAGAAGGAGGCTCCAGACAAGGGGCTTTGGGTCTGTTCTTAGCTAGCAAACTATACTGTGTTTCAAACCACAGGCCTGAATCTAGCTACATTTTACATCTCACTTCTGCCTCCACCTGCAATGGGGTTGACAAGGCTACTTAAAGAGAAGGCCTTAAAGTACCTTGAGAATGTACATTCTGGTCTATGTAAAAAGCAAAGCTTTCACCTTGAAGGAATTCGTAGCTTTCTTTCCTTTCTTTCTTTTCTTTCTTTCTCTCTGTCTCCCTCTCTCCTTCCCTCCCTCCTTTCTTTCTTTCCCCATCAAATTGGCTTTTCTTCTTAAGTTTAATGACACTGAGTGTTGACACTTCTATAACCCTATTAAAGAGGAAGTAAATTGGGCAAAAATTTTGGCAAAATTATCTATCAAAATTAAGATATCACATACTCTGACTCAACAGTTTCACAGTTAGAAATGTGAGATATTTATATGTATGTATTCAAAAGATTGCTAAGATATATGAAAAATATAAGATCCTCACTAAAGCCTAGCTTGAAATACAACAACAACAAAAAATCAAATAACCAGGGAACTAATTATCCTACCATAAACAATTATTTAAATATTTATAACACATGTATATGTTCTAACACTATGCAGTTGTTTTAGAAAACCTGGGAAACTTGGGACATTAGAGTAGTTGTTTTAAAGATGAAGAGTAACTGGATCACAGCACGAATGAAAAAAGATGTATTTGTGTGTATATATATGTATATAATAGATGTATGTATATATATATATATAAAACTTGTTGTTTAAGATACATAAAAGAGTATTAATAGTAATTATTTTTGTTTTTGAGGGGAGGGGTAAATGGAGAATGGCTTTTCCCCACGTATATTCTTTCTGTGTTAGTTAAAAAAAAATTGACACGCCGGGCACGGTGGCTCACGCCTGTAATCCCAGCACTGTGGGAGGCTGAGGAGGGAGAATCGCTTGAGCTCAGGAGTTTGCGACTCACCTGAGCGACAGTGAGACCCCGACTAGTGAAAAAAATGGAAAAACCCAGCCGGGCGCCGTGGCGAGCGCCTGTAATCCCAGCGGCTTCCGGAGGCTGAGGCAGCGGGGTGCCCGCAGCCCGAGTCTGAGGTTGTGGTGAGCTACCACGCCCACTGCACTCTGCTCAGGGACCCTGTTGGGACCCTGTCTCAACAAAAAAAAAAAGAAAAATTGACACAAGCTAGATGCTGCAATAATGGAGTGTTTTCTTTTACTTTTTATATAATAAATAATAATAACCTTATATTTTGAAAAAATTTAAACCCTTAATATTAATACACAAGGGTATTCATTTCAGGGTTGTAAATATTTACAAGAAATTGGAAAGAACCGGGTGGCACCTGTGGCTCAGTGAGTAGGGTGCCGGCCCCATATGCCGAGGGTGGCGGGTTCAAACCCAGCCCCAGCCAAACTGCAACAAAACAATAGCCGGGCGTTGTGGCGGGCGCCTGTAGTCCCAGCTGCTTGGGAGGCTGAGGCAAGAGAATCGCGTAAGCCCAAGAGTTAGAGGTTGCTGTGAGCTGTGTGATGCCACAGCACTCTACCTGAGGGTGGTACGTGAGACTCTGTCTCTACAAAAAAAATAAAAAAAAAAAAAGAAATTGGAAAGAACCTAAGTGGCCAATAAAGGAATTTGCTGGGCAACTGGTATTTGTGAAACCTTATTATTTCCATGAATTGTTTTGATGGCTAGTTTAGTGATTGTGATTATATATCTACATATATATAATACATTATATATCTCTTTTTTTTTTTCTGAGACAGAGTCTTACTCTATTGCCCCAGGCTAGAGTGCCATGGCATCATAGCTCACTGAACCTTAAACTCCTGGACTTAAGTGATCCTCTGGCCTCAGCTGGAACTACAGGTGCCCACCACAACACCTGGCTATTTTTCTATTTTTAGTAGAGACACCGTCTCACATTTGCTCAGGCTGGTCTCAAACTCCTGAGCTCAAAAGATCCTTCATTTTCAGCCTTCCAGAGTGCTAGAATTACAGGCGTGAGACACGGTGCCTGGTCTGCTATCTTTTTTCTGATGTTTCCTAATATAGACACTTCCTTCCCTCTTGGCTCTCCTACTGTAGTGGTCACACTGAGGGAGGTAGGATTAATCAGTCTGCTATTTTCTTTGTTCTGGCCACACTTTGAATATGGAGGCAGCAACCACAAAGATGCCTTACCCATTCCTGTCTTGAACTCTCCACCAGTGAATCTCAGAACTGTCCAGGAGGCAGTATTCTTCATTGCATCGCAGTGCGAGTTCCTGAGGGTCGTTCGTTTGGTAATCATACAAGGCAATGACCACGGTTTCTTCAGGCTCTGGAAGTGATCTCTGGGGAAGGAAGGCAATAAAACCAAGCAAAGACATTAAAAACGAAGCTAAATGCAAAGCAAGATCAGCAAACCCCTGACCTGTAACTTGCTCCTGGGCCTATGCCCAGTCAACACTGGTTCCTACAGTCCATTGAGGTATCTATGGAGACACTGTGCCTTCTCGGGTTGGCTTTCTTTGTGAGTTAATGTTATGGTGCTGAACATGACACAAAGATGTCAGTCCCTGGAATTCATCACCTTCCTCACTCTACAAGGTATATTTTGACCACTGTAAATTCCAAGCAGCCACATACTTTTCACAAAGGGCTGCTGACATGGCTGTGCCATGTTATGTGCTGAGGCTTTCTGCCAGAATCACCACGCTCTTGGTGAAGGAGACACAGCCAACGGTAATTCCTGCATTCCAAGCTTTGCTGATATGATTTATAGGTTTGTCCAGATCTGCAGAACCATGGGCTATTGGACCTAGGATTCTTCTGACAGATCATTTAATCCATTAATCTTTCACTTAGGATAGGGAAAATGAGGGGAATTGGGAAATGGGGAGATGGATATGGCCAATTTAGCACTTGAATTGGTCTCGCTGCTCTCCACTGTAGCACCTGGGCACCATTCTTTGTCTTATAGTCTCTCTTGCTAATGTTTCTGCTCCTCAGTACATTTCTGAGGATGAGATATTGAAGATGTAAGGAAAAGACCATAAAGCAAACCATTACCAGAAATTCAGGCTGGGCACACCTGCTGTGCCCTGGAAGCCTCTGTGAGACAGTAGATATGAGAAGTGATTAAGTTTGCTGGTTAGAATGTGATTTAGTGTTGGGAACTCACAGGTGCCCCAAGCACATTAAAGCATTTGGTGGCATAAAAATATTGGAGCTATAAAAAAAAAAAAAAGGAAATAAAAGGCTCATCATACTGATGTAGTAGTATGTCATTCCAGCTGTGCCCAGATTGGAATTTAAAGTCCAGATATTTGTGGATCTTGTGAGAGGATGGTATATGGCACACTACAGACAAGTGTCAAGGCCTGATGCTTTTGCCCTAAGAGTTACTGGAGGGAGGAATTGTGTTCAAGGGCACTTGAAGGAGAGGAAGAAGAGCTATGGCATGGCATTCATCTCTGTAAAGGTCAACTCACTGATTAATCCCTATGAAGTGAAAGGTCAGCTCAGGGCTCTGAAGTTGTGGTGGTACCTGTCCATAGTACATGTTGGGGCATATGGGATATCTATGGGGGTATTCTGAATGTCACAAAGTTTGAGAAGTGCTATAAACATTTAATGGGTGAGGGCCAAGAATGCAAAATGCTCCATTAGGATGCCACATTTCCTACCACTTTTAAATGTCCTGGTTGACATCCATGTGGTGAGAAACCTGTTCATGCAGTAATTCAAATATATAAGACCCTGAGCCTAGATATTACCTCTATCCTTTACAAAGTCCTGGGTTTCCTAGCATTGCAAATACCCTGTTTCCCCGAAAATAAGACGTCCTCCAAAAATAAGACCTACTTACAGGAAAGATAAGACGTCCCCTGAAAATAAGACCTAGCGCATCTTTGGGAGCACACCTTATAATAAGACACTGTCTTATTTTCGGGGAAACAGGGTACTTTGTACACTAAGGGAAGATTATACTCTATTTAGTTAGAACTTTAGCAAGCATTCTTCACCATTTTGGAAAATCACATCACGGGTAGTAATACTGCATTTAAGTCACAATACAATATCCCTGTACATGTATTAGTCAAATTTCAGCTGCCAAATTTATGTATTTATTTCGAGACAGAGTCTTACTTTGTCACCCTCAGTTGAGTGCTATGGCATCATAGCTCACAGCAACCTCAAACTCTTAGGCTCAAGTAATTCTCTGTCTCAGCCTCCCGAGTAGCTGAGACTACATGTGCCTACCACAATGCCCAGCTATGTTTTAGAGATGGGGTCTTGCTCTTGCTCAGGCTGTTCTCAAACCTGTGAGCTCAGGCAATCTTCTCTCCTTGGCCTCCAAGAGTGCTAGGATTACAGGCCTGAGCCACTGGGCCCAGCCTCAGCTGCCAAATTTAATGGTAATTGATGATTTTATCATGTCTTTCAATGTAGTTGTGCCCCAATATTTATATATAAAAAACACATTTTATGGTTCATAAATTATTTTCTTTCTTTTTTTTAGTGTTACAGTTGGAGGATTTATTGATTCTTTTTAAAAGTATGTGTTTACATAAGATGTATTATTTATGAATTTCTTTTCATAACAAAAGGAACTTTATAAAAATATTGTACCCTCAATGAATCCCCAGCAATTAAAAAAAAATTTTTTTTGGATACTCTGTAAAAAAAAACAAAAAAGGGGGAGCATTGGATCTGATAGGGTTTGGAATCACTAGATTGAAGTGAGAAGATCAAGAGATGGCATTTGGAGAAACTGAGAGTCTGTGGGCTCTGGAGGGGCTGCCTGAGTACCTGGGTGAAGAGAAGAGGCATGGAGTGAATAAGGGTCTGACCGCCCGGCTACTTGGCCACAAGACTCAGAACACCCATGGCCCCAGCCGGGAGAGCTCCACTGGCTGGAGAAGGGCCTCAAAGAAAGCTCAAGTAGAGGTAGCAGGAGGAGGGTGCCTTCAGAGAAAGCTGGAGAGGAAGAACATGTGTGGACAAGTGGCCCCTCCGGAAGCCCTTCAGGCTGAGCCCCTGTGGATGTGGGGGGCAGAGAGGCATTGGAATCTGGACCGCAGTGTGAAGCATGACCTCGTTTACACCCACAGGCTAGAGAGGCCCAGGATCCTTGGTTACCTTGACCATGGATATTCTCCATCTTGACCCTAAATATCCACCTTTCCCCTCTGGAGGGCTGGCCCTGCTCCCCAATTTTTCTCACACAGAAAGTGAGGCCTGTTGGTTCAGAATAGATTAGAAAATGTAGTTTCTCTATGTGCCAATCCAATATGTTACCAAGCTGAAGGTAACAGAATAAGGAGAGGAAGGAAAAGGTGACTTCCCGTGGCTCAGAGTAAGAAACACTGTAATGGGTTTAGACATGTGGTTGGAACTAGAACAATGATTCCAAAAACCCCGCTTCTCCAAGAAGTCTGAAAAGGCAAATGATGGGGTCTGAGGAGGGACAGAGCAACCGTATTTTCTGTCTTTCACCTTCACTCATGGCTGAAAATAAGACAAGTGCAGACTGACGGGAGATGAGAGGCTCAGGAGGGATTGCTGAGGAGACTGTGAGCAAGGAGAGTGGGATTTCAATCTTGCCTGCCACGCCTTGAAGAAAGATGGTGAAATAGTCTATGAGACAGAAAGAGCGAGATCTCATTTTCTGCTACAAAGTCTATTGATTTCCTGTTGTGAGGGAGTAGGCTGATGACAGATTTAAAAGCCAGCCCAGGGTTTTCAGGATTTAGAGCTTCCTCTATGGGGAAACTGCCAGTTTTGAAATGTTACCATGTTGGTTGGTCAGAAGGAAAAAAAGCAGAGCTCATTGTTCAGGAAGAAGCAGAATCAGTAGATTCTAGAACTAAGGGCAAGTACTCAACTGTAGATATTGGTGTTAATACTGTTATAGGGTAAAGGTTAGGTCATGATCCTTCTCCTATCTTTTTTGTTTTCTTTTTGTTTTCCTTAACAGAGTAAGCTTTCCTAGAGCAGGAACTGTACCATTTAAGACACGTAAGTCAGTATATTATAGACTAGTGGTTCTCAAATGTCAATGTACCTCAGAATCAGCCGGTGGCTTCTGAGAATGCAGATTACTGGGCCCATCCCCCTGAGTTTTAGATACAGTAGGTCTGGCGGTGCCCTGTGACCTGCATTTCTAACCTGCTCCCAGGTGTGCAATTGAGTTAATAATCACCAGAAACTCTGTATCCTGCTAAGTTGCTGAAATGCCTTGGGAAAGCCTCAAGACCTCTCCTGGGACTGATTTCCCAAGCTTTGCAATAAGAATAAAACTACAACCCTCTGAAGTGGCTAGAAGAACGGATAGTAAGTTATAAAGTAGATAACAGAGATGTGAAAGTGCTTTGAAACATGCAAAGTGTTATCAAACGTATGTCTCCAAAGTGCTGCAATGTGAAGGCATAGGGTAAATGCACATTGTTACATAGAATGTGAGCTCTCATTAACCCCAAAGTGGTCAAGTGACTTTGGTCAAGTGACATGGTTTGATTCAGGTGTTTCCTGAGTGAATGAGGTGAGGTGGGGATGCAGCAGCTGGGTGGTCCTGTAAGTGGACAGACCCATAAGACAGTTCAGGCCCAAGAAACCCAATGTGTTGATTTCGGCTGAATCATGAAGCTGCTGCACACATCTGGGGTTTGAGAAACACAGCAAGATGGGAACATGCAAGTGGGAGCACGTCAATCAGGCCGCCGTAAGCGCCATGGCCACCTGCGCCCAGAGCTGGGGCTCTTGGCACTCACCCTGTTGTCTTCAGGAGTGGGAGGAAGAGGCTTCTTTGAAGCTGAAACAAGAAAAACAGAGAAAGAAAAAATAAGCATGAAACTCCACAAACACAACCGGAGGTGAGCAGGGGGCTTTTCAGAGAAAAGGGGCCCAGAGAGAACAACAGAAGAAAAGGGGCCAGAGGAAGATGATGAGACACAGACGGGCCCAGACCCGCCTGTCTTTAATCTCTTCTATCCTGCTGGTCCTGGGCCCCTTTTCTAGGAGACACCAGACGCTTCTAGAGGTCCATAGTCTGGGTTCTCTTTGTCTGTATTCCCAGAGGAGTTAGGCGGTGGCCTTCTCTGTAGGCACTGAGGCTTCCACGAATGTCTCTGCCACCTGCTAAGTCCCGGGGTGGGAATCGATGACTCAAGGCAACAGTGACTCACAGACTTCCTAATGCTGTCGTGGGCCTGGGGAGGGTGGCCGAGGTGGGAGCTCCTGCTGCTTCTGAGCAGGCTGGAATCCACTTTCAGGTGCCTTAAGGCATCTGACTCTGTGTCCTTTCTGCTCCCCTCTCATTACCTCCCCCAACATCTCTCTCTTTCTCTCCAGCTCATCTTTCCATGTCACCATATCTCACTCTCTTTTGCTCTCCTCTCTCTTCCTTCTTTCCTCTTTTTCCTGTCTTCTCTCTCTCCCTTTCCCCTTCTCCTTCCTTCTATTTCTCCATCTCCCTTCCTATTTCTCCTCTGTGGCACTGAAGAGGTCAGGCCTGGAGTCAGTGTAGCAAAGGTGTGTGCCTGGGAGTATGTGTGATATGAGAGGTACTGCACAGGATTCAGCTCAGTGCAAAGACTTCTTTAATAATTAGACATAAGAAGAAAATGGGCTGGATAGGTAGGTGCTGGGCTATTCATCTCCATATATATGAGGTTGACTTGTAGCCCAGGTCAGGGATACAGGAGAGGAGAGTCACACAGTGACACCGACTCCACAAACCAGAGCCTGCTAGGGGATTGACTTGTGAATATATTTAACACAGAAGAAGGAAAACCCACATTATTACGAAGGAGAATGGTAAACTCTCACCCAGTGGGCACAATGTAGGGGTATATAGCAAAGTGAAGGGCGCAATTACAACTTGGACTTTACCTAACAAATGCAAACAATGTAACCTAATAGTATGTACCCTTTCGTTAATCTGAAATTAAGAACAAACCCACATAATTGGTAGTATGTTTCCCATTTAGCACTGAACTTAGAGCCAGGAGACTGCCTCCCACTCTCAGATCTACCTCTATGAACCTTGGGCCCCTTCCAGCCCTGGATATTCTGTGACGGGTCTCCTTTTCTACTTTCTCTGGTCCTGTTCTTCCCTTCCTCCTTCTCTCTCTGTATGAAATTAGTATGTGGTTGCAGAAATGGGTGTTGCTGCGGGTTGGGTCTATTTTCACTCAACCACTTCTGCTGTGTCCCAGACATACACATGTACTGCTATATCTCAGTCTCAGATTCTTCCATCCACAAAGAAAGACTGGTAGACATAACTATCATTTATCAAGAACTCATGAAGTGCCAGGAGCAGCACTTTGGCTTGCCTTAACCCATTGAAATGCCCAACAACTCCACGAGGTCATTACTTATTATCATTATCCACATTTTACAGGTGAAACTCAGAGGGGTTAAAAACATATATGAAGTCACACAGCAAGGGAGAGGTGGGCTGAGACTCACCTAGACATTTTTTCACTCCAAAGCCATGTGCTCATAGACCCTGCAACATCAATGTGCCCAAACCCAGGAATCCTGCAAGCATTCACCCTGGCCACATGACCATGTGCTGTTTTCATAGCACAGCATGCTTCTCAAAACCTCTGCTCTCTGTTGTGTGAACTGTGATGGGTAAGGCTATTTAGTCAACTCAGAAGAGGGTAGAGTGATGCTCAGAGGGACAGAGGGCAGTGGGTTGCAAAGAAAAGCAAAACCATCAGCCGAGCGATTGTCCGGCACAAGCGCAGGAGGTCCCGAGGCGGTCAGGCCCAGGGTTCGCCTGGAAGGAGGAACTTTCTCACCCGGCATGAGGGCTGGCTTGTCATTCAGATGCTCTTAACACATCAGCCCCATGTTTACCACTCAGTGGAGGAAAATGCTGTACCCTCTGAAAAAGAGCAGCAAAACACTTAAAAACTGCAAAATGGAAGCACAGACTCAAAGCATTTCAGAATTGGAAGGGCACTTAGATATTAGTCACCCTCATCCCCTAAGACCTCCCTTACTCTTTAAAGATGAGGACATTAAAGCCCTTGGTGGCCAAATGCCTTATCTGAGGGCCCACAGCAAGGTGCTGGCAAGAGTTTGAAGACCAGATCTCTAGCTTTGGAAAGGGCTTTTACTCACTGAGGTAAGCCCACGCCATCCTGTTATTAGGGGGGATTCCATTCATATAAAACCTTCCATCTCTTTTTTATTAAATACTGGAGGATTTAATGGAGGAATCAGCTTCTAAAATTTGGTAAGTATTATTCTGGGTCAAAGGGATGATAACACTTAAGAACTTTCTTTCCCAAGGTGCAGGGTGAGAAATGGTGGTTTTAATGTGGTACTGACAGGGGCTGTGACTCAGGAAGTCACGGAAAACCCAGATATGTGTTACATCCGCCTTAGGTCATCAATCTGAAGTATTAAATGTTAGTGCAACAAGAAACTGATAGCTGAGAAAAGGTAGCAGTGGGATATGAGTTTGGGAGGAGAGAAGAATGGAAGCAAAGCAATTCACATGGGCAGTTGTTCCTACTTGGGTAGCTGTGTGATCTGGAGCACACTGCCATCACTCAAGGTCACCCATGCTTCAATATCACACCACCTGCCCCAGGGGGTTGAGAAGAGCAGGAGCTTAATGAATGTGAAAGTGCATTACAGCAGAGTTGCACTCCATTGGTTAAGGTCCCCAAGTCATCACATAAGGTAAAATCGAATTGCAGTCCAGTCCCCCAGGACCTGAGCCTTTGTTGTCAAAGGCCAGGAAACAATTTTTTTTTGTTTGTTTGCACTTTGCATTTACACTGTGGCCTTTTTTTCTCTGAGATTGTGCAAGTCACGAGTGAGTTTGAAGGGGCATGGGGAGAAGCCACAGAGGAAAACAAAAAAATTCTCTTTTACTTCTTCACTCCCTTAAGAGTATGGAGTTGAATTTGTATAATTAAACACATACATAATGTGTTGCCATTGGAAGAAATGTATAATGCATTTCGCCACCAATGGCAATAATGTCACTAAGATACTAGGGGAGGTCTTAGGGACTTCCAATTCTGAAATTCCTTGAATCCATGTTTCCATTTTGCAATTTTCAAAAATTTTGCATATGTATCTCAGAGCTGTCTCTATAATTAAAGATTAAGTAGACAATGCCATTCAAATTTCCTTTTTTTTTGAGACAGAGTCTCACTATGTCACCCTCGGTAGAGTGTGTGGCGTCACCAACAACCTCAAACTCTTGGGCTTAAGCGATTCTCTTGCCTTAGCCACCCAAGTAGCTGGGACTACAGGCACCCACCACAACACATGGACATTTTTTAGTTGTGGTTGTCATTGTTCTTTAGCAGGCCCTGGCTGGGTTTGAACCCACCAGCCTCCATGTATGTGGCCGGCGCCCTACCCATTGAGCTACAGGTCAGGAGCCTAACGTAAAGGTGATAGCAGTACACACCAATCTCCTGGGGATATTGTTAAAATGAAAATTCTGATGTAATAGTTCTTGTGTGGGGCCAGAAAATTCACAGGTGATGCTGATGCCCTTGGTCCAAAGACCACACCTACAGCAGTCAGTACAATGGCCTGGGGAAGAAAAGCACCAATAGGCATGTGAAAAAGACACATGATTCTCCTTTGAAAATGAGAAGTTTGTGTTCCATCCCTGATACCCACATTGAGGGGAAGCTAAGAGCTTTTATTCTTTCATACTCATTTCACAAAGAAGAAAGGGAATTCCCAGTCTCTTACCATTTTTGGTTGGATCATATTGGGCACAGCCTGTTGCAAGTTTCTCCAGCTGAGAGCAGCACCTCCACCTCCCATCCATCCAGAAATTAGGATGGTACTTGGGCACCAAACTGTTATTATTCCTTGTTTCTGAAAGGGATTGACACCAGCAGCAGAGTTATTTCCAGGTTAGTCTATTAAAGGCCACCAACTTTATACGTGCCTAAGATTGGACCCTGCTATATGAGCCTGAGTGAGTATTACCTGGAATTGTCAGAAGACAATTGGCCTTTCCCTGAGCACATAAATTCATTTGTGCTGTTTATTGAAAGAGTGCGTGTTAGATTTAGGCATCAGCAGGTCTGGGTTCTTGCGTGGCTCTGCCTTGGGTTAGTTGTGTGTTCTCAGGTTGGGCAAACCCTCATCTGAGCTTCAGTTTCCCCCAGTATGTATGCAATGAGGTTGTTAGATTAGCTCACTGGGCTCTGCAACAGTGCAGAGGGGGGTGGGAAGGCTGGGAGAGGGCCGATTTCAGGATTCCTGCCCTTCCATCTCATCTATCTTCAACCACAGTAACCCTGCTTTTATCCCTTCTAAATCCGTGGTTTTGAAGTAAGATTTTGGCAGGGGGGGAAAGGGGCTCTGTTACTGAAAAAGAAACCCCCAAACTCAGAACTAGATAATTTCTAAAGTTCTTTCCAGTTTTAACATCCTATGTGTAAAATCCCTTCCTAGAGGGAGAATGTCACTGGATACAGCTGGGGCCTTTTTGATCACTGTTTACTTTAGTGTTTGTTCTATGTCCTATGACTGTGATACCTGGGAGCATTTTCCATTTGACCCAGAACTTGCCTGTTCAGATCCTAGCTGAGGCTCACAACAGCCTTGGAATAAGATATGCTTTATATTTTTATTCTCATTTTTCAGGTAGAGGAGTCATTGCTCCAGAGTTTTCCAATGGTTTGCTTACCCTTAGTCCTCACCGCTGCTTAGAGACAGATGAATATTTGAACCCAGATCTCCTGACACTCCAGTGCTTTAGGATAACACATAATAGTGATAATATTAAGAGGTTACTTTAGGAAGGCTATTATTCTAAATGTCTTTCATGTCCTAACTCATTAATTCTCACAACAACCCTTTTGACTGTTTTTAGTCAAAATTTACAGCTGAAGAAATGGAGATACAAATGAAGTTCAAGAAACTTACCCAAGGTCACATGCTAATAATTGGCAGAGCTGGGATTTCCACCTTAGCTGCCTGGCTTTCCGTCCCATGTGCTTAAACATGATGCTGGTTCTGATTGTGCCATCAGGAAGAAGTAGCTTAAGAAAGACCCTTATTGGTGCTCTGAAAAGCTTTAAAGTCTGCTAACATTTATTGGCCAGCTGACTGTGGCCAGCTTGGTCCCCAGGACTTAACTGAATCAGCTCTGGAGGCAGGTTCTATTATTCCCTCCTCCTCTCCTTTGTTAACAGATGGGGAAACTGAAACATAGCAGTAGGTGCTGTCCCAAGTGGCAGAGCCGGGATTTGAACCCAGGTCAGCCCACTCTGACTCAGCTAACTTTTTCTTGAAGGACCAGACAGTAATTATTGTAGGTATTTTTGCTTACCATGAGACAAAGTTGAAGGTCTTATGTAGGTACTTACATAACCATATAGAAAGGACCATATGAAAATATTTAGCTCAGAGCCTTGCAAGAATAGGCCACAGGCTAGATCTGGGCAATCCCTGAACTATACTGGTTGTTGGCTTCTGGGCCTAGGGAGACAACTAGAGACCTTCCACCAACACAAAAAGGAAACAGTGTTTGGCTGTCAGCTGTTCTCAAGCCAAACTCTATTTTATTGTGGAACTTAACCCTATTATAGGATCAAGGGTGTCAGTGACTCAACAACACAGGAGTTTGATTACCTTCTTTAAGGGCCAGCACCCAGCGCTGCCGGCTCTCTCGGTCTGGAGCAAACACGTACAGGAGGTGGTTGTCATGCACTACCTGGAGGCACAAACAGAGTTCTAGGTGAGCAGTGTGCCTGGAGATGGGTGACTGTCAGCAGGCTCATCTGGCCTACTGGGCCAAGGGTGAGGTCACAGGTATTTGTTGTCATATAGGTAAACATTTGGGTGATTAGGGGACTGGTATCTTCCTTTTCCAGATGTTAAAGTGCTATGAAAACATAGGGTGAGCAGATTAAGTCACTCTTCTAGATTCCATGCCACCAATAAGCAATATGAGAGCTATCCAGAAAGTATCCAGCCATGCACTCTGAAAAATAGCATTAACAGTAGCTGGATACTTTCCAGACAGCCCTAGTATTCCATTATGTTAAAATAGTGGGAGAAAATTCTCATCTTGACTAGAAAGCATACTGATGTTAATTTTTCAGTGATTTAAAAAGTCTTTCTGGAATATGAAAGAGAAAGACATTAGATGACAAATGTGTAATTGGGATTTTTAAAAGTGTCTTATTTTGGAAGAGTTTAAGACTCACAAGAAGTTCCAAAAATAGTACAGAGTTCCTGTGTACTTTTCATCCACCTTTTCCCACTGATAACATCTTACGTAACCAGAGCACATTTTCAAAACCAGGAAATTGACATCGGAACCATACTATTCATTAATTACAGGCCTTCTTTGAATTCCTCCAGCTTTTCTCATGCACTTATTTGTAATTGGGATTTTTAACCACTGGGAAATACATGTCA
This sequence comes from Nycticebus coucang, assembly GCF_027406575.1. Taxonomy (NCBI): domain Eukaryota; kingdom Metazoa; phylum Chordata; class Mammalia; order Primates; family Lorisidae; genus Nycticebus; species Nycticebus coucang. The sequence continues at coordinate 59,096,785 of NC_069796.1, read as the reverse complement.
TTTATTTTCAGTCCTAAAAATTCCAATTCATGGGGGTCACTTTTTCAGTAAGAGAAAAGCTCTTTTCTATGACACACTAAAAATGGAACATTCATCCTGCAGGTTAGCTAGCTAGAATGGTACCCTGGGGTATGCAAGGAGACAGCTACACCCTCAGAGCCATAAATACCAAGAGTCAGAAACCAGATAAGGACTCTAAAGACAACTTCCATCAGCTCTGTCTGGCAGGAATTTCTGCAGTGATGAAGGTGTTCTATAATCTGTGCCGTTCAATACAGTGACTGGTAGCCAATGTGGCTATTGAACACATGAAATGTGCCTGGTATTACTGAGGAGCTCAATTTTAAATGTCATTTAATTTTAATTAAGTTACTTTAAACTGTAAACATCCACGTGCAGCTAGTGACTGCACTACTGGACAGAGTGACTCCAGAGAGAGCTCAGATTGTACAATCTGAGTCTTTTTGCTTCAGAACCTCAAAGCAGTTTGTAACCAAAGATTACAATATGTTGTCTCATATTGTGAGTCAAATGTACTTAAGCTTTGCAGACCTTTTTTCCATCCTTCAATACCAGGCTAATTAGGACTTTCCTTGAGGTAGGGAAGATATGAGGGGAAGGAGAATAAAAAATAACCCACCTTCTCAAGATTTTTTAAAAATCTTTGTTAAACAAATGAAAGAATTAATGAATGTCATGACGCAAACAACGGAGAAGTCTTCTTAAGGGCTTGATCTAAGTTCTAGGGCAGGACCAGAGAGTTTTTCCACCTTCTCTCACACAATGACTGATTTAACTGTGCACCAAGGAACAAGGAACTATCTGCCTTAGGCCTAATGGACTTACCTGAAATGGGTATTTATAGTGGCATGGGATGATAATGTCACTTTTCACAATCTCGACACATTTGATTCGGGAGAGTTCAATGGAGCCCTTCAATGTGCGCTTTTTCTGTGGGAAGACAAGTACATTCCATTTATCAAAGAAAGAAGATAATATTTTTGTTCAAATTGCTTCTAGAAATCTACTACTGGACTCAATCCACTAGCTTTGTCAACCAACACCACTCTTTCCAACCAAATTTGCAAAGCTTGCTCCTGGCCCTCAGTCCAAGAAAGGCATTCTGGGCAGACACCCAGAGAACATGTCCTCTGAACTATCTTCTTGATGGGATTTCCACTCATTGAGCCACAGAGTCATCTATGCTGCTGCCCTTGTACAGATAGCAGCAAGTACAGAACTCATAGCTGGGAGGGCAGTGCCATCTATAGAAAGTTAACCACACACGGGCCAATTTTCTCTGCTCTGCTCAATTACAGTGAATGACCTATCACCCTTCCCATCAAATATTACTGGACCCTCATCCCATTTCCTTGGAATCCTGCTAGATGTATTTCCCTGATACATCATGTGATGGTGTTTGTGATTTATAACATGTTACACGTTACCCATTTCTAATGGTCCTTGTGCTTGGAGGATGGATCTCAGGGGATCTGATGCGTTACCGAGTGGGACAGATTCTATTGGTAGACTATCAGGCTCCAACAGAGGCTAGTTAGGAAAGTGGTTTTGGAGACGAGAAGCCTTTCACAGGTTTCTAAAATTAGGCTGCTGTTGAGAATAGAGTTTAATGCAGCTTTGAGACCAACTGAAAACACGTCATCATAGTTGGTGTGAATCAGTCCCGAAAGACACAATCCTGAATGCCAAAATCTCAAAAGATCAAATTCCTAACTTATAAATTCTTGAAAATAACCATCAGTTGATTTTCTGCTGTCTGAAGAATGATTGCATCACATTAGGTGGACCTATTCACTTTGTTATTATCTTCATTTGCAAATTAAGTATGGTTTAAGGCCGTGATTTTCCACTGATGTGCCATGGCATGCTGGTGTGCTGTGAGAGGATCTCAGGTGTGCTGTGAAATTTTTAAAAATCATTAAATTATTTTTGAAAGAACTTCAAAGCACAGTGTTTTTATTTACTCTTTTTTTTTTTTTGAACAACATAATTTAAGTGTGCTGCAGACGTTTAACTCTAGGTTCAAGTATGCTATGAAATAAAACAGGTTAACACTTATTTAAAGAGATGTATGTAGGTAGTCAAGTTGACAGGGGTGAACTTGTGGAATTAATTTTAGTTGTCAGTTTGACTGGGTTCAGGACTACCTAAAAACCAAATAAAGCATTATTCTGGGCATGTCTGTGAGAATGTTTCCAGAGGAGATGAGTGTGTGAGTCTGAGTGGATTAGGTGATGGAGACCGTCCAGTTGGCTGGGGTCCCAGAAAGAACAAGGTAAATGGGGCTCTCTGAGGGCTGGCACAGACTTTTTTCTGCTGTTTTTGATCAGTCTCATCAAAACTCAGGTTGTCTGTCACAGTATTTCAGATCACCACCATTATATAAGCTATTATATTTCTTTATGCTCCTGTTTGTCATAACTATTGCACCTGTGTAACTGTCATTAGTAAACCTGAGTGTTGATGGTTGCCAGAATAAGTATGTTATTGCCTACTTTATTGCGTAAAGTGGCCTATGAAGTATTCTGTTGTATTTTTATGTTTTTCAAATAAGTCTCCTTTTTTTTTTTTTCAAATAAGTCTCCTTTTAAAAATGTAAATAAATGTCTTTTGAAAAATGTTTTTTCTTTTTTTTTTTTTCTGAGACAAGCTCTTCTCACTCTGTTGGTTGGGCTATATTGCAGTGGCATCATCATAACTCACTGTAATGGCTGGGTGCAGTGGCTCCCACTAGCACTCTGGGAGGCCGTCACAGGTAGATTACTTGAGCTCAGGAGTTCGAGACTAACCTGTACAAGATCAGGACGCTATCTCTAAAAATAAAATTAGCCAGGCATTGTGGCAGGTGCCTGTAGTCCCAGCTACTTAGGAGGCTGAAGCAAGAGGATCGCTTTAGCCCAAGAGTTTAAGGCTGCTGTGACCTGTGATACCATGGCGATCTACCAAGGGCAACAAAGTAAGACTCTGTCTAAGAAAAGAAAAACAAAACAAAAAAAAAAACTCACTGTAACCTCAAACTCCTGGGCTTGAGCAAACCCAGCAACCTAAAAAGCTGGGGCTATAGGCATATGTCACCATGGCCAACTAATTTTTCTATTTTTTGTAGAGATGGGATTCTCATTCTTGCTCAGGCTGGTCTCAAATTCCTGACCTCAAGTAATCCTCCTACCTTAACCTCTCATACTGCTAGGATTTCAGGTGTGAGCCACTGCACTTGAAGAATTAAAAAATTATTTCTTCCAGAATTATATTTTTGGGAATTCTGATCTTTTGGATTTTAAAATTTGGGATTATGGACTAAATCCTATTATACCTTATTTTTTAAAAAGAGGTAGTAAACGTTGGTGAAAATGAGCACATAGTTGGAAAGAGTATGTTCAAATTAGGTCTCTGCCTTTAACTAGGCTCTGACCTTGGGCAATTCACCAAACCTCACACGACCTTAATGTTTATATCTCCTAAGTGAGAATAATAATATCTACCTTTTAAAGGTTGATTGGAGAATTAAATGGGATGATTTAAACAATTATTTAGTTTATTACTGGGGCCTTCAATAAAGGGTACTTTCCCAGTTAAAGAGATTAAGGTAGTACAAACTACGGCAAGAAAGCTGTGATATATATGAGTGTACTTGATTGATATTTGGGGAGCTATGACATCATCAAATTCTCCAGAAGTGAACTCAGTGTTCATTTTTTTTTTTTTTTTGAGACAGAGTCTCACTTTGTGGCCTTAGGTAGAGTGCCGTGACATCACAGCTTACAGCAATCTCAAAGTCTTGGGCTTAAGCAATTCTCTTGCCTCAGCCTCCCAAGTAGCTGGGACTACAGGCGCCTGCCACAACACCCAGCTATTTTTGTTTTTTCGGTTGTAGTTGTCATTGCTGTTTGGCAGGCCCGGGCTGGATTCGAACCTGCCAGCTCTGGTGTATATGGCTGGCATCCTCGCTGCTGAGCTACAGGTGCTGAGCCTCAGTGTTCACTTTTAATTTGGGGGTCCCTAATCTGGAAGCTGATCTTTGATTTAATAGCTAAGGCACAATATTGAGATTAAAAAAAAAAATCAAGGTGTGAAAAGTGGAGCCTCTCAAATACAGGGAAGCTTGTGGCACTTTGTTTTAAATTTTCTTTTAAAAAACTACTTTATTCATTATTCATTTTTTAAAATACAAAATCTGTCCATGTTTATTGTAACAAATTAAAAAAGAGATATGTGAAGAAAATATTTATAGTGCCTTGTTATCCCACCCTTTCCCATAATCCTAAGGTCGTCAAGGTTAGCCACAAGGAATGCATTTGTCTCCCCTACACACTTATAGGGTGTATATAAATGAAAACAAGTGTCTGCTCTACTTTCGCAATCTAATGATGTGTTACGAGAGGTTTGTCTTCCCTTAAAAACCTATGAAAACACATGCCTTTTGGACTTGAACTCTCTTCTCATTTAGAGTCTACCACAGCTAGAAATACATGCCTTCATCCTGCCCATAATCATAGCCCTTTGAATGGTTAACCTGTTTTTCACAAACAGAAGAGCACAAAGGAGCTGTCTTTTCAACAACCATCTGTAGGTACTGGTAAACGGGGAGCCTGAGCTTTGAGGTTACCTTGTTTCCACCCCTGTTGAGTTACTTCCTTAGCAGTTTACACAGTGAAATGAAACAAAAAGGCTCATGGAAGTAATATGACAACTCTGTTTGCTGATATTTTTGTCTAGTCTTGAGCTCCCATGGACAGAGATCAGGACATCTGTCCTATAGCCATGGTGCCTACTATACTGGCTGACCTACAGGGGTGCTCGGTTGGTTCAAAACAAAGGGTGTCAAGTTGGAACATAGTTTAAACATTCTTACCAGATTTAAACCTAATGCATTTATTTAGACATTCAAAAAATATGTATTGAGGGCCAGCTGTGAGGGAAGTGCAGTAGTGAACATGGCAGACTCTCTCATGGAGATCACAGAATGGTTGGGAAGGCAGGCAAGACAAACAAGTGCTAGAATGAGAATGTGAGGTTGGACAATTAAGTCTATGAACTCACCCTAGAAAAAGTGCTACATACCTCATTGCTGAATATCATATGTTCACCTTCAAAATACACCCCTTGGGAAGTTATGCACTGACACCAGCTCCTAGTCCACCACGCCCACCTTTCCAAGAAATTTTAGAATTATTTTCTAGAATGGCCATTAGAGCTGTCGCCATGCAAGGTTGGTCAATTAAGTTTGAGAACTTACCCTAGAAAAAGTGCTATCTACCTCTTTGCTGAATATCACTATGGTCGCCACTGGCATAGGTGCATTGCTTCCCCAGGTGAGTACTTCAAAGGCGACATTCAGCAATGAGGTATGTAGCACTTTTTCTAGGATGAGTTGTCAAACTTGATTGTCTGACTTTGTAGAACAGATTGGTGTGATCAGCCTGGAGCCAGGATAGGCCTCTCTGAAGAAAGGACATTTGAGAAGAGATCAGAGAAGGTCTGGAAGACCAGAGCAAAATCCTGGGGTAGAAAAGTGCTGGATAAACATGCTGCTAACAGCCTAGCATCACTGTGATCAGAGCATAGAGATAAACATTAAATGGAGTTGTGGATGGGAATAAAAATTCTCCGTGAAGTTCTCCAACAGTACTGTCCAATAGAAATATTCCTAAAAATCTGTATACCCCAATATTCATTTGAAATAAAAAAAGAAATGTAATGGGAGACATACATGTAACTTAAGATTTTCCAGTAGACACATTCAAAGAAGCAAAAAGTAACAAGTAATATTAATTTTAACAATATTTTTAAACCTGGTATCAAAAATATTATGATTTTTAACATTTAACCAATATTAACAAATGAATGAGATATATTCCTTTTTTATACTAAGTCTTTGAAATTGTATATTTCATAGCATATCTCAATTTGAACTCACCACATATCAAGTGCTCAAAAGCTACCGTGGCTGGTGGTTACCTTAGTGGACAGTGAGACTCCAAGATTTCCAAGGAGGATTTCTCCTCTCAAGTCAGATTAGCCTCCTTGTTTTCTTAATAATTGCTGATTCCAAACATGTATTTTAAGAGACAATTGTGCCTGAACAGTCATAGGTGAGGCAGGTGAGGCTGCTCCCAAGCTTGCTCCTCTGTTGGAATGGATTTCATGGTCCACCTTTAACCTCATCCTCAAATGAGGACTTGGGTCCCGCTCACAATCCATTCTGTCCATCTGTCTGTCCAAAGGCCTTGAGCCTGGTTCTCCTTGGATCTCGTGACCTCTGAACTGGTGAACTGCAGGACTGCTGTCAGTCACTGGGGAGCAGCTACTCAGCGAGCCCAACACAGTTCAGTGTCTGGGAAATGGTGACTGTCTAGAATCATCCCAAACTAGTAGGCTATTTCTGAAAAATGCCAGGGTAAAGCTTTCCAAGGAAGCCACAGAAAAGCCAAAAGCCAGAGAAAGACAGATCAAGTAAAATCTTCCCTCAATCTTACTTATTATTCTGTCTGTATTACTTGGGGTAGAAGTCACAAGACCTCACTCACCCTTATCTCTTCTTTTGGCCACGTTCAAAGCTTCATATTCTAACATTTGATCCTGGATATCTGACACGTGTCCAACGCAATCCAAGATGCTAACACCTACAAATGTGCACAAAGGCAAACTTGTGCCGTCAGCTTTTATACACTTTTTTAAATGTTAATATTTTTCTTTTTCTTCTTATTCTTTTTTTTTTTTTTTAACAAACCTTTATGTGGAGGGCTGACTTCTGATAGATCTCAGCAAAGGAGCTGCTCGGCTATGTGCAAAACACCGAGCTAGAAGCACGTCATCTACAAATGGGTTAGCACCAGCTTTCTCACAAATGTGCGTCGTGTGACGGATGAGGGGGCAACTTATGTTACTATTTTGTACAATATAGAATTGGATTGTGAGTTTCAAAGAGGCAGGACGAAAAATAAAAGATGGCACCATTTTGAGCATTTTCTATACTTTAGGCACTCAACATTCCACTTCATTGAATCACAATCTTACAAAGTATTATCCCCTCATTTTGTAGGTGAGAAGATTGAGATTAAGAGAGGCCAACTGTCTTAATAAGCAGAAGAGCAGCATACAAGCTCAAGTCTATGACTACAGAGTTTGAGCACCTATCTTATATGCTTCCCGGCTTTGCACTTGCCCTAGCTTTCCACAGAAGACTTTCATTCCCCAGACAGAGCACTAGAAAATCAACTGGATGACCTAGTTCTTCAAGTTATGGCCTACCAGAGCTTTGTCCCACTTGGCTGTGCAGTTTCTTATGCTGAATTTCAAAGATGGAGCACATTATTCTTTGCTCCAAAAACATTAGCTCCTTTGCTGCTAGACTAACTCTTTAGATACTTCAGCAAGAAGATATTTTCTCTGATGCGAACGGAAAAAAGACATCTCCACCTGTCTTTAAAACAGTGGAATTTTAGCCTTCTACCCTGGGGGTGGGGGCTGGAGCTTTCAGGCTGGCAGACTCTGGTTTGAGTCCTGACCTCATTCCTTGCCAGCTGCACAACCGGAGGCAAGTGTCTCAAACCCTTGTTTATTGTTTTCCCCTAATGTGGGATAATAATAGTCCCGAGTGAGTCACTGAACTAATTTAGAACTACAGTAACCTACTAGCAAATTAAAATCATCAAAGTGATCAATTGCTGTCCACTCAAATATTACTTCCTTTCCTTTTCTTCTCCAAATGCTTCCCATAAAAAAAGATATTTTTTTGTTTTTTGGTCTTTATGCGTCCATATTTTCCTGAGAGCAAAAATGTAATTGAGCAGTCCCCTGGGATAACATTAAGGTTTAACTGTGATCCTGTGATACTGGTGATTTTGACTAGTGAATTCATTTGTTTATTTTGCCAATTACTTGTAAAAAAGCAGGGCAAAAATGAGAAATCGGGCTCATTTTCAGGTCTTCATGACCAACATGCGGGCATCCCATTCTCAGATATTAGCTTTCTGCCTTCTTCCCCTCTTCTGCCAAAACGTCCACCATGCACTCACCCCCCTAAGGTATAACTTGACTGATGGCTCAAACCTCGACTCATTTCAAAGGAGTTTGTATTAAGACAGATCATCAGCGACTTAAGCTGAGAGGGAACTTTGAAAGTGGAATTAGTTATAGGCATCAGCTGAGAGAGTAAACTTCAAAGGGAATTACCAAAGAGAGCGGTGTATTTAAGATTCCCGGGGATCACGTGGTAAAAGTAACTTTATACAGCAGGTATGAGAGTGTCCTTAAGATCAAGAAATCTCTCTGATGATGATTTTAACAAGGCATTACAAATACTTTGCTCAACACCTCTTCCAGGGATAATACTGCCATTGTACCCATCTGAAATCACACAGTAACATAAGTGAAATCAAAACCGATGTCATATGAAATGAAACTTAAGTGACAGATTGAGGGAGGAGGTTGTTTTTCCTCACTCACACGAAAATATTCTAAAATTGGTTTGGGGGGATCTTCCTTGGTTCTGGTTTTATCCCCTCAGCAAAACCTGCTTGAGGTGACCCACAAATTCCCTCCCCTCCTCTTGGCTCAGTGTTCTGTGCCTCATAGCACAGGGAGCTCTGAAATGGCAGAGAGGGAGAAAAACAGGGATTCTGGACTCAGAGCAGCCAGAGTGTGACAGGTAACTTTGGGGGAGATGTTGCAGCTCTCTGAGCTTAGTGCTCTTAGGTACTTAGTTCTCTCGGCACTTTAGAATGAATGTGGGTGCCAACATCTGCTGCTCAGGGTTACTAGGACCTGAGCCGTGGGAAGACACCGGCACATTGCCTGACCCTCAGTTCCTGTCTCTATGGAGAAAGCAGTACCGGGTACATGTAAGACACCAGGGCCATCTGTACTGAGCTGCCCCTGCGGCCTTCACCCCCGCCCCACCACAGCCACACTGCACTGTGACACTCGGGGCTGGGCTGGAGCTGAGGCAGCTGATTTCCCACTTGCTGAACCAACTCAAAGGCCAGGAAACTATGGTCCATCCCATACCTGCCTTCTTTCTTTCCTCATCTCTACAAGACCTCTTACTCATAGCCCACCCGTGGTCATCTGGCTTTCTCCGCTTTAACATTTATGGTTTGTGGCTGGTTGTGCTGTAAGGAAAACAGTTCAGTTTTTCTTAAAGTCTGCTGTCTTTTCAATGGTAGCACTTTGACTACCCAGAAGAAAAAAGTGAGAATTTTACAAAAAGAAAAAGGAAAAATGAAGAAAACAAAAGGAACAAAAAGAGCTATGCTTACAAACGATTTCAGAGGGCAACTTAGGATTCTCTATTAAAATTGTGAATGTCTTGGATTTAATGGTATTATTTGGGTTGCAAATCTCTGGACAATAAAAACATGAACTCTTAAAAAAAATTGTGAATGCATTTTCTCACAAGAAACTATTAACAGCAGATTGCCGTGGGGATGACCCTGGGGTCTGTGGAAAGGGAGAAAAAAGAGCTTTTCTTTTCATCTTATATCCTTCTGTACTGTTTGAATATTTTGCCTGAACATACGTTTCTTTCATTCTATTATGGCTCAGTGAGCAGGGCGCCGGCCCCATATGCCAAGGGTGGCCGATTCGGACCCAGCCCCGGCCAAACTGCAACAGAAAAATAGCCGGGCCGTTGTGGCGCACGCCTGTAGTCCCAGCTGCTCGGGAGGCTGAGGCAAGAGAATCGCGTAAGCCCAAGAGTTGGAGGTTGCTGTGAGCCGTGTGACGCCACGGCACTCTACCCGAGGGCGGTACAGTAAGACTCTGTCTCTACAAAAAAAAAAAAAAAAAATAGTTAACTAAAATATACAAATACATTTCCCTTATGGGCTATATCCTGTGAAAACATTTATTCAAAATGTGTACCCTGTAGTCCCAGCTACTTGGGAGGCTGAGGTAAGAGAATGGCTTCAGCCCAAGAGCTGGAGGTTGCTGTGAGCTGTGACGCAACAGCACTCTACTAAGGGCAACATAGTGAGACTCTGTCTCAAAAAAAAAAATAATGTGTGAAGATATAGGAAAAAAGATATTCATGTACACATTATTTATTATACTACAGGACCTAATATCTATCCTAAATATCAATAGGCAGACAGTTAATTAATTATGGTGCATCCATTCTGTGACTCCATAGCCATTAACAAAGAATAAAGTCAGTCTGTATAGAAGGACAAAAATATATATTAAGGGTGGAGCATGGTGGCTCACACCTATAATCCTAGCATTCTGGGAGGCCGAGATGGGTGGATTGCCTGAGCTCACGGGTTTGAGACCATCCCGAGCAAAAGTGAGACTCTGCCCCTTAAAAAAAAAATAGCCAGGTGTTTTGGCTGGCACCTGTAGTCCTAGCTACTTGGGAGGCTGAGGCAAGAAAATCACTTAGCCCAAGAGTTAGAGGTTGCTGTGAGCTATGACACCAAGGCATTCTACCTAGGACCACAAAGTGACACTCTATCTCAAAAAAAAAAAAAAAAAAAATATATATATATATATATAAAATGTTAAAAAAGGCCAGATGTGGTGGTTCACACCTGTAATCCTAGCACTCTGGGAGGTTGAAGATGGAGGATCCCTAGAACCCAGGAGGTGGAGACCAGCCTGATCAAAAGCAACACTGGTCTCTACTAAAAATAGAAAAATTAACAGGGCTTTGTGGCAGGAGACTGTAGTCCCTGCTACTTGGGAGGCTAAGGCAGAGGATCACTTGAATCCAGGAGTTTGAGGTTGCTGTAAGCAGGGCTGAGGCCATGACACTCTAGCCTGGGGAACAGAGTGAGACTACGTCTTTTAAAAAAAAGTTACAAAAAGCAAGTTTAAACAGAGACAGAGCATCATCTTGTTTCTTGAAAAAAGAGATAAAATATGTATTAGTACACGCAATATTCAAAGGAATAATACAAGAAGGAAAAATATTCCAAGCTGATTCACACTAGTTCTCTCTTATGAGTGCCATTGTAGCAGAATTTCACAGTGAACCTTATATATTTCTATGCTATTTAAAGGCTTTATAATGAGCTTGGAGCAGAATGAAAAGCAGAAAAATTAAAATATTTTAAAGCAGTCAGAAGCTTTTAAAAACATCACAGTGTAATACAACTTTGGCAGATGCCAACGGGAGAAGGCTAAGGGGCACACATCAAACAAGGGATGTGCAAAATGATACAACTCCACTTGCCCCTGTAACCTCATAACCCCATTAACTGCAACAGCCAGGCAGCACCTGCCACCTGCTCTTCTGTATCATGGCACTTCAAGTTCTCCCTTCTTAAGAAAGAGCCATTTTCTTCAATTTATCTTATAGTGAAGCCATAATTCAGGAATGATTTCCAAATCCCATTCATGTTAGATAAAGATAACACGATCCTGGCATCAAAAAAACACGTTTTTTAGATGTGCTTACAAAATTGGCAGAGAGAAACTAAGAGAAGAAGTAAGTGACGTATGCACAGCCTAAAGCAGAGCCTCAGAGTCCTACAAATTATTCCTCTCCACATCTCTTCTCTTTCAAAGTCCTTCTTCTTCCCACAATAGTAAATACCGGATGTTTAATGAGTATTAAAGAATGTATTTTTTGTATCTTCTTTTCAAGCACTGAAGAATCATAGCCCAAGTATGCAAGTTAAAAAAAACGTCATTGCATTTCAGGCCCTAACTCCTTGCACAGAAGGGATATTTGATTAATGTTTATTAACCGGTAGAGGGAAAGGCAAGTACGACCTAGGGTGTAGCAGACAGTGATAATTATGGACCCTGTGACAAAACTCTTGAGGAAAATGATTTGTAATAAGATGTCCAGAAAGATTGGCAGGTGGATCCAAATATCCTGACTGAGAAGGGAGGTGAAAACTAGTCTGCACAAAGGGTTTAGCTAATAGATAAAGAGCTCCTCGAAGTATTAAGATGTTAATAACCCGATAGAAAAATAGGCAAGAGGAATACAAATGTTTGAACATAAGAAAAGATGCTCAAAGTCCCCATGATTACACAAATGCAAATAAGTTATACTTAAATACCATTTAAAAAAACTATCTGAGTAACAAAGATCAAAATATAAGATAATGGTATTGGTGAGGTTTTGAGAAAACAGGCTTCTTACATGTGGCCCTGGGGAATGTTCATTGGTACAACTTCTACGGCAAGTAATCTGCTCATACTCAACAAAATAACAAATGCAAATATCCTTTGACTCAGCAATTCCACTTCTAGAAATGTTTTCTGTAGACTGGGGATCTTACCCTCAGCATTATTATTTTGGGCTAATTCTTTGCTGTGAGTCTGTTCTGTGGCTTGTAGGATATTTATCAGCATTCCTGGCTTCTACCCTCCAGATGCCAATAGAATTCTCCTCTCCAGTTACAACAATCCCAAATTTCCTGAGACATCATCAAATGTCCCCTGGTGAGAAAATCACCTTTGGTTGAGAACCCCTATTACAGAAAAACTCATGGAAAGTGACATATTATAGGTTATTTATGAAACACTGAAACCAGACTAAATGTCCATCATTACAAATTTCTTATCCATACAATGAAGTATTATGCAACTATAAAAGAAGAAGAATATATTTGTGTATCAGTATGGATAAATCTCCTGGATATATATATGTGTGTGTGTGTGTGTGTATTTTTTTTTCTTTTTATTTGAGACAGAGTCTCACTATGTCACTCTCAGTAGAGTGCTGTAGCATCACAGCTCACAGCAACCTCAAACTCTTTGCTCACAGCAACCTCAAACTCCTGGACTCAAGTGATTCTCTTGCCTCAGCCTCCCAAGTAGCTGGGACTACAGGCTCCCACCATAACACCCAGCTATATTTTTTTTTTTTTTGTAGTTGTCATTGTTGTTTATCTGGCCTGGGCCTGGTTCAAACCTGCCAGCCTCCGTGTATGTGGCTGGTGCTATAACCACTATGCTATGGGCGCTGAGCCTCCTGGATATATTGTCAATCAACTAAAAGAAAGGTTAAGAAATATGTGTAGAGTATGCTAACATTGTATAGAAAGGAAGGAAATAAGAATGTTTGTTTGTATCACATTTATATGCATAAAGTACCATTGGAAGAATGTACAAGAATTATCTTTGTTGTTTTCAGGCAGAAAGCATCAGTGTAGCTTGGGATAAAGATGGGAGATTTTGTTACTACATAACATTTTGCAATTGCTTTTTAAAATTATGGGACTGTATTATCTCTTGAAAAATTAAAAATTAGAGCTGGGCATGGTGGCAGGCACCCGTAATCCTAGCTACCCAGGAGCCTGAGGCAGGAGGATTATTTGAGCCTACGAGTTTGAAATTGCAGTGAGCTATGATGATGCCACTGCATTCTAGCCTGGGCAATAGAACAAGATCCAATATCAAAAAACCAAAGCAAAACAAAACAATTAATCTGCATTTTGCAGGAAGTCACCAAACAAATTACTATTATGACTATTAATACACAGATGTGAAGTCCAACAGATACAGAAGCAAGTGAACAAGGGTTCATTCCAGCAACAGTTAATTCTGTTTTGTGAACCAGTTACTGCAGTTACCCAGAACCAAAAACACAGATGAAAAAGCAATGTGTGGTGTGTGCCACACCTTTTGGGGGCAAAACACGATTGCAAGAGGCACTTTGCCTAACAAATGCAATCAGTGTAAATTGGTTTCCTGTACCCTCAATTAATCCCCAACAATAAAAATAAATAAACAAAAATATAAGAAAAAGCAATGTGAACAATACTAACCTAATCTCATTGAGATTTACAATCAACTCTTTCTAGAATTAAGGACAGTCTTTTCTTGAATTCAGAGAAATTTGGGGTCAGTTTGTGGCAGCAGGACACAGATGGGAAAGCAGTGTGGACAATACTAACCTAATCTCATTTAGATTTACAATCTACTCTTTCGGAATTAAGGGAATTTCTTGATTCTTGAATTCAGAGAAATTTGGCGTCAGTTTGTGGCAGCAGGTTCACTGGGCTTCCAGCAGAGCACAGGGGCCTGAGATCTCTTTTGCCATCTTCCCTGCCCTTCTGCGTTTACCAATCTCCAAGAGCCCTGGATTCTGTGTGTACATCTCCGTGTGTCCAAAGGTCCAGTGGAGGTTAGTATATTTCACTCTCTGAACTATTTAAAAGCAAACCATCATGAAGCATGACTTATGTTGCTATCCCATGGTTTAAGGGTTCCCAGACTTCAGTTTGCAATCTACCTTGCAATTTACAGCATACTTTAGTTCCCTCAAATAGTGTCATATACTTAAATAGTATTCTTTAAACTGACTAACATTTTTCACTTAAAAAGTTTATTCCAGGCTCAGTGCCTGTAGCACAGTGGTTACGGCGTCGGCCACATACACCAAGGCTGGAGGGTTCAAACCCAGCCCGGGCCAACTAAACAACAATGGCAACCCCAGCAAAAGAAATAGTTGAGCGTTGTGGCAGGCACCCGTAGTCCCAGCCACTTGGAAGTCTGAGGCAAGAGAATCACTTAAGTCCAAGAGTTTGAAGTTACTGTGAGCTGTGATGCCACGGCAGCATAGTGAGACTCTGTCTCAAAATAAAAAAGTTTATTCCATGGGCGGCGCCTGTGGCTCAGTCGGTAGGCCGCCGGCCCCATATGCCAAGGGTGGTGGGTTTGAGCCCGGCCCCGGACAAACTGCAACCAAAAAATAGCCGGGTGTTGTAGCGAGCACCTGTAGTCCCAGCTACTCAGGAGGCTGAGGCAAGAGAATCGCCTAAGCCCAGGAGTTGGAGGTTGCTGTGAGCTGTGTGAGGCCACGGCACTCTACCGAGGGCCATAAAGTGAGACTCTGTCTCTACAAAAAAAAAAAAAGTTTATTCCAGCAGGAAACTTTACCACCAGAGATTTAAAAACCTTCATTTCTAATATAAATTATAATCGATGCATAACTATTAAATTAAAGAAATGTTTAAACCAGATCTGACCATTTTGTAATGATCCTTGTAGCATCCCACTTTGGGAAACAGCAAATTGGATCACGGCCATGAAACTGGCCTCAGCACGGACTGGGAGGTTATGTGCTGGTGTCCTCGGTCTCACTTTCTGGGCCCTGGGGCACACTGAGACTTTCTACCTAGTCTCCTCCTACTAACACCCAGGTATTGTATTCCTAGAATGCTCTTCCCAGAAAATGCCTGATGAGAGGTCGCTGCTGTTATTATCGGCTAATCTGGTAAACTAAATGGAGTCCAAATTCATATAGCAGCTTTCTGTCAGAGGTCATGCTACAAAAAGGACCAGATCCTCAGGGTCACAGGTCCAGAAGCTCTTGTTCATCAGTCCACAGAATGCAGCTGAACAGAAGCACACTCTGCAAAGTCATGGAGACTGACAAATTCACATACTCCCAGTGAGAAACTGGCCCAGATGCTTAAGTCACTTTTTCAGAGAATTCTCACAAAAGCTAACTCTACTTGGGTAACTAAGGAGATATCAGAAAAAGGTCACACTAATGAATGTGGGGGTCAAGGAATAGGGAATCATTACATCCCAAAGCATTGCCTTCACACCTATCACCACTATTGTGGCCTTGGGCAAATTACTTAGCTTCCTCATAGTTTAATTACTTCCTTTCTAAAAAAAATTTGTTTACTTTTACCTTCTTCAAGGGATTGAAAGTATTAAATGTGAAAATATGTAAAGTGTTCAGTCCTCTCAGGATTCCTAGCATATTAGAAACTCACCAAAAAATCTTAGCCCCAACTCTTCCTTATCAGCTCTATTATAAGACCTCTCAGACCCAAACAAGCTTAGATGTGAGAATGTCTGTTGAAGAGCAATTGCTCCAACTTTTAATCCAATATTTGTCTTGCATATGTGACCTACATACAGATACTGAGCTTCTTTAAATCTCTACCTTCTCATCAATAAAATGAGGGTGACAGGATGACCTAGTGCACAGGGTTATTGTGAATATTTAACTTTGTGCCCTAAAATACAGCAAGGACTCATTAAACATATTGGCTGTTATTGTTTTAGATTTTATGTTGGTTACCTATGAAATGTCTGCCTTCTATTTTCAGGTGAATTCTCGGGGTCATGCTGGAATTTTGACAATGTGCTTGTCTTATGAGCCACACCAGTATTAATCATCTTAGATGTGTTACTTCCTCGAAAGGTTTCCACACTTAGCTAATCTCTATTGCCCGTTGTGAATTTCTGATATCATTGATAGAGAGATAATGATCACACGGTTTCCACTTTTTTGAGCAACAAGAGTCTTTAGAACTCATTTAGTCCAACTTTATCATGTTAGAGATGAGGACAACGAGGTTTCAAGGTGAAAGATTTTCTAAACTTGTTCTTTTACTCCCTGGGGAGAATGTGTCCGTGGGGTTTAGTCTAAAGACATCAATTTTCTGTCTCTGTGTGCACAGGTCTTTTCTTTCATGCAGACATAATTTTCACATGGTTATAATCACAAGCAAGGTGCCCAGAGACACTTTGGGAATCCGTGGAAGCCAGGGGCAGGCCAAGGGGCATAGGGTTTGGGGCAGCCTCCCTGTCCTTCAACCACAGCAATTTTACCTCTATCTGTTTATACATGTGATTCCATGTGTAATTTTGTATTAAAAGAGAGTTCCATTTTTAAAAAAGCATGAAAAACCTCTAATGTATGGACAAGAAAGCTAAATCTCAGCTAGAGTGCGGAACAGGGTGAGGTCACCCAAGTGCCAAGTCTCCATTGTATTAAGCTGCCCTGAGTTGCTTCCTCACCTTATCCCACCTTTCTGTAACACAGTCTATCTGAGGATTTCAGTGCCTCAGGCCCTGTGTAAAGTTAGAACTGACCTCTATGGAAAGGTTAAAAGTGGCTCATGAGATACTGTCCCACATCATTCATGGGAACTTTTCAGATGCCCCTGTGGCAATCATTTAGAGATTGAGATTTTACAGAGTAGGAGGCCTTTGGGCACCCCTTAAATTCTCTTATGCAGGTAGTGGGTTTACGTACATACATATATCACTGATTTCAAATCATCTTATCAATGTATAAAATACAAGTATTGCATATTCCCACTTTCTCTTACCATGATGTTCAAACCCTATATAATAGTGTATTTGAAATCACAACAATAGAATTCTTCTGCTTTTACTATTTCTTTCTCAGAAACATAGAGGCTCTGATAACAAAGATGGTCCACTTTTGGTGGCCCTGGGTGCTGCATAAATCTCTTCCGAAGATGGTGTAGCAACAAATGATGGAACCTAGAAAATGTTCTTATCCTATGACACAGTTACCATACTTGGGGCCTTCTGTCCTAAGAAGCTGAGTTTTAAAAGGAGACAATCCTGTATTGATACACTTTTTTGGGGGTGTGTGGGTAGGGAGTGGTTTTTACATTATACCCCAAAACAATCTGAATGTTGAACCGTAGATAGTAGATAAGTTTGTCCATTTGTCTAGGTACATAAAATAGATAAGTATGTCCTTTGCAATGAATCGACTCAATCATTCCAAAAATCATATATACGAAAAATTAGAGGACATGTAGATATGTAGAAATCCTCAAAAGAATAAATGGAAAAATTATAATGTAAAATTGTCGTGCATTATAGCTATATGAAAGTTAAGGCTGCATGACAGAAAAGACCAATTCTCAGAGTCAGTAAAGTATGTATTTAGACAAAAGAGTTACTGAGAGCATTTTGAGTTTAGTTATTTCACTATTTTTTTTTTTTAAACAGTTTGGGGATCTGAAGTTTTGCCGCTTTGACTCTTGAGATCAAAGTTGATTTAAATGAATTCCAACTTATTTCAGTCTCTGCTGCTAAAAGAGCTCAGTGTTGGTCCTGACCCCAGTTATACAACAGTTACTTTCCCATCAAAACAGGACATGTGATGATTCTGGACAGAGTATCCTCGGAGGAAGGATGCCATAAGAAAGTTAAAACACAAAATAACTGAAGAACAACTGATAGAATGGGACATTGCACAATTATACCAGAAGACCCCTGCCATGGACCTTACCTAGTTTCCTGGTTTCCATTCTTCTCCTTTGTATAATCTGACTTCCCCAGCTGTCAGAACAATTATGTCTAAATGTAAAGTGGATAGGATCACACCCCTGCTTCAACCTTTGGTAGCTTCTCATTGTAGATGGATCGAATCCAAACTCCTTGCCGTGATGCACAAGGGCCCACATACCTTGGCTTCTGCTCTCCTTTTGAGCTCCTCTCCTGAATTCTGCATGTTCACATCTCTGCTTCTCACACAAGCCGGGGCTTTTTCTACCTTGGGGTCTCTCCACTTTTAGTCCTTTCTGCCCAGAATGCTGTTCCCCACTTCTTCACGTGACCAGCTCTTTCCTCATCCTTTAAACTTTAGCCTAGATATAAATATCTTCTCTGATCACCCTTTCCAACAGCTCAGCCCCAGCTGCTGGCTGGTCTTGCCACTGAACCTGCCAGAGTTGCTATCTGCCAGGTGCAGCTGTACACTTGCTTGCTGTCTGTCTCCTACCCTAGAATGTAGGCTATGTGGGCAGACACCTTCTCTATTACTTACCACCGCCTTCCTCACATCTAGCACAGTACCTAGCACACAGTAGGTGCTCAAGTAATGCTTGTTGAATAAATAATTCTAAACATGCCAAAATAAAAAAGTTGTCTTGATATAGTGTTAGGTAAAAAATAAAACAAAAGCAAAAACTCAAAGCGAGTCTCACTATGTCACCCTCAGTAGAGTGCTGTGGTGTCACAGCTCACAGCAGCCTCCAACTCTTGGGCTTAAGCTATTCTCTTGCCTCAGCCTCCCAAGTAGATGGGACTATAGGCGCCCGCTACAACATGCGGCTATTTTTTGGTTGTCGTCACTATTGTTTGGCAGGCCTGGGCTGGTTTCAAACCTGCCAGCTCCAGAGTATGTGGGTGGTGCCCTAGCCACTGAGCTACAGGCACTGAGCCAATTTCTGCCACTTTTTAATACTGAAAAAGGAAAAATACAATGGGAAGTCTGCTTATAAATTAAGCCTTAGGTTTATGGGAACTAGATGGCAACAGAAGACCTTGTGACCTTGTATCAAGTTATCAAGTTCTTTTTTTCTTTCTCTCTCTCTCTTTCTTTTCTTTCTTTCTTTTCTTTTTTTGGCAGAGTCTCACTCCATCACCCTGACTAGAGTGCAATGGCATTATCATAGCTCACTGCAACCTCAAACTCATGGGCTCCAGTGATCCGTCTGCCTCGGCCTCTTGAGTAGCTAGGACTACAGGCTACAGTAGCTAGGACCATGTCAGGCTACTTTTCTATTTTTTGTAGACAGGAATCTTATTCTTTCTCAGGCTGGTCTCGAACTACTGGCCTCAAATAATCCTCCTGCCTCAGCCTCTCAAAGTGCTGGGATTACAGGTGTGAGCCACTGCACCCAACTTCAAGTTCTTATTTTATTAAAATACTGGAAACTTGTACTAAATTTCGAGAAACTGAGCAAATATTTGATCTAGAAAGGGAATTTTATATCCAGGGGAAAGCATTACTGAGCTGTTTCCTCCTCTGGATCAGGTGAGGCCCCTGAGTGTCAGGAAGGCAAACCCAAATTCACTTCTGGATGAAAATAAGTCCCAGAAGATCTGCCTTTTCTAGTAGGCCTAAAAACTCATTGGTGAATGGAAGAATTTATTATTAGTTGTTTAAGAAAATGGGGAGGGGTATTTACTATTTGACCCGTGAAAATTGAGGAAGAGCTTTAAAATAGTTTCCTGTGGACTCAATTTCTGAGTTTGACATTAAAATACCTTATTTTACATGAGCTCGTAAAATAAGAAACAAAGCTCTTGTGATTTCTAGTTAAATCTTTCTTCCCAACTGAGTCAGAAACTATGCTCTCACATTTGTGGTATTTTCCCGTGGCTTATTTTTGCTGTTGGAAACTGATGGATGGGAGCACCAGTCCCTGGGCAGCAGGAATTGAATGTAATTTTAATGTGGGGTATGTACCTCCAAAATAAAAATTCTCTATATAACGGTCATCTCCATAAAACATCAACCTCACATCACACAGGTAAATGCAATTCATGATGAAACTCCATTAAGGCAGGCATAGAAACTGCACATGCTTGAGTTGGAAAGTACTTTTCTTGGATCTTTACTTTTCTTTGCCTGGCTAGACAAGGCCTGCATTTTTAGCACCTAGTGCTTGTATGAATTCAATTTGAGATATGTGACTGTTGTTCATTTACCAGATACTTACTGAGCACCTACTGAGTCCAGCACTGTTTTGGAGGCTGGTGATACAGGGATGAACAAGGCAGTCCTGACCTCTGTTCTCATGGAACTGCCCTTCTGGTAGATGCACAAACAGAGAATAAACAGGGAAGCACATCCATAAACCCAACGAAGTATCCACATGTAGATACCAAAGTATTGAAGTATCTATGTGGTTTAAAAAAGAAAAAAACAACAAAACAGGGCCAAGCATGGTAGTTCACACTTGTAAGCCTAGCACTTGGGAGGCTGAGGTGGGAGGATTCTTGAGGTCGAGAGTTTGAGACCAGCTTGAACAAAGTAAGAACCTGTCTGTACTAAAACCAGAAAAATACAAAAAATTTAAAAACAGAAAAATCAACTGGTCATTGTGGTATGCACTTATAGTCCCAGCTACTTGGGAAGCTGAGGCAGAAGGATCGCTTGAACACAGGAGTTGGAGGTTTCTGTGAGCTAGGCTGATACCATACCACAACACTCTAGTCTGAGGTAACAGAGTGAGACTCTGTCTCAAAAAAAAAAAAAAAACAGAAAAAAGAAAAAAAAAAAGGAAACAGGATCCTAAGAAAATATTAGAACAGGTGGGAAATAAGAAAGAACCAGACCTGCAAAAATCTGGGGTGATCCAGACAGTGGGACAGTTAATTCAAAGACCTTGCACGTGGATGAAGCTGAGAATAATGCCTCCTTACGGTGTGTCTCACTTGTGTCACCCAAGGCCTGTCCCTATACAAAGACCTTGAGCTTGGAGTTTTCAAGGTTTAGGAAGAAGGCAAATGTAGTAGAAGCACATAAAGGGAGTGCGGTGTGAAATGAAATAAGAAAGGCAGATGGAGACCACAGGACAAAGGGTCTCGTAGGACACAGATGAGAATTCATGTCAATAATCTAAATTGCCATGGAAGGCTTTAAGGTAGGAAGCAATATTTGATTAAAATATTAACAGTTCATTCCAGGTACCCTGGGGATAATGGACTGAAAGGGCCTCACATGTCAACGAAGCCCAATTAGAAAGCAACTGAATGACCTAGGGTAGGAGGAGACAGGAGAGAGACCGTGACTGATGAATATCTCAAGCAAAAATCCTCAGGTAGTTTTAAGAATACCTTCTGCAGTGGGTTTAGCTGTGAAAGGCAAGGAAGGAAAGGTAAGACAGGGTGGAGGGAAAAAGAACAGATTTGCTCAGTTCTCCTAAAAAGAGCAGGGGCTGGGAGCCCGTCCATTTGCAGGCCTTGCCTGTGCCTCCCTGACCCCACTCTTCACATCCCAACCACCTGGATCCTCCTCTTTCTTGCTGGAGGATGGGCCATGAACTGCTGCTCTAGGGTGTCTTATTTACTTACTCTGTTTTTAAGCTCCATATCACTTGCCTTGTTCTCACTTTTTGGACATTTAGCCTGTTTCTGTTTAGGGCTCATTTGTGTAACTCTAACCTCTCAAGCTGCATCTATCCCTCACATGCTTCCTCCCTCCTCCTTTTGTTCCTTCTGCAAACAATGAATGAGTGGTATGTGCCAGGCACTATTGTAGACACAGGTGATGCCATTGTTAGCGAATTGGGTGCTTGCCCTCATAAAGCTTACAGTCCAATGGAGGGTGAGGTGGGGAAGTGACATGAATACAATCATCACATTCATAAATGGGTAACTACAACTTTGGCATGTTGCCATGGTAGAATGTGAGAGGACAACATGACCTAGTCTAGGGATCTCAAGGATGCCGTCCCCATGCAAGTGACATTTCAAATGTAGACTTTAAAGTTCTGCTGTGGTTGGAGCCCAGAGATGAGACAATGTGGGACATGGGCGGGAAGAGACCATGTGGCAGATTCTGGTGTGCATCCTCAAGGCAACAGGGATAACTGCTGGAGGGACACGCAGCTTCTGATGAAGGTCATTGGGACTTAACCACAGTTACATGTGACAGCTCATGCTGGCTGCTGTGTGGAGATCAGAGTAGCAGGTGGGGGACAAGTGGGTGCCGGGAGACCCTCGGCCACAATAGTTGTCCCAGATAAGAGGTGCTGGGAGGCTTCCTCTAGGGAGGTGACTAAGGGAATCTGGACCAGTTATGAAAGAACCTTTAGTAGGCAAAACTTGCCAAGGATTTCATTTCTCTTAGGACACATAGTTGGGTCCCAAAGTGAATGAAGACAAAGATTTGTCCTGGAGTGCCTGTGGAAAGGATAGAGGTCATAATGCACGTCACTGGAGAAGACCCATGCGTCTTGGGTGCTGATTTTCAGGACTGTCTTTTACATGGAGAATGTCAGAGCAAGAACGTATTGTGCACTTTGTAATAAGGCCATAATGCCTGCTTGTAGTAAGAAGCACCATTTACCAGGGAGCTGTGTAGGCTCTGGAGACACATGGTACTTCAGGCAAGTTATTAACTCTTTTTGCCTCAACTTCCTCATCTACAAATTTGGGTAATAGTTCCTAACTCAGAGGGTGGTTATAAGGATTAGAGGAAATAATCTCTTGAACACCTACTAAGTGTTTAGTAAATGTTAGTTACTATTTTGTTATTAGAATCACAGTGACCTCTATCTCATTAAAAGGAAATAAGATTAAGAAGGAATGTTTAGGCTGGGCATGGTGATTCACACAAGTAATCCTAGCACTTTGGGAAGCGGAGGTAAGAGGATTGCTTGAGCCTGAGCAATTTTATTTTATAAAAATAAAGAAACTAGCTGGGGGTCTGGGCGCGGTGGCTCACGCCTGCAATCCTAGCACTCTGGGAGGCGGAGGTGAGTGGATTGCTTGAACTCAGTTCAAAACCAGCCTCTGCAAAAGTGAGACCTCGTCTCTATAAAAAATTAGCCAGGCATGATGGCATCTGTAGACCCATCTATTTGGGGAGTTGAGGCAGAAGGATTGCTTGAGCCCAGGAGCTTGAAGCTGCAATGAGCTGTGATGACACCACTGCACTCTTGTCTGGGTGACAGAGTGAGAAACAGTCTCAAAAAGAAAAAAAGAAAGAAAGAAAACAAAAGAATAAAAGAAAAGAAAAAAGGGGAAAAAAAGAAATTTTAATTATTTAAAAAATGTAAATAGCTTTATGCGAGATCACACAGCACTATGCCATTTACACAGTCATACAGCTCAAATGGTAGAACTTGTCTCTACCCCAGATCTGTCTGCCACCAGAAGTAGTGTTTTTGACCCCTATGCAATAATGCTTCCAAAAGCAAGGAAAGGAGACAGTCTCCCCATCTGCCATCTTTAATTTAGGGAGGATGCATACTGCAAGAGATGGTTCTGCTGCTAGGTTAGATGGCAGGCTCAAGGGAAAAGCCAGACCCTTATCTGGCTGCTTAATGAGATAGTGATCTTGACTGTTTCTCCTGCCACACATAAATGATAATGGCTCCCATGCCATGAAGAGCACAGTAAACTTGATCCCTAAGGGACAAAAGTCCCCCCAAATAGGAAAACCTTTCCAGTTCTTCAGAGGCGCTTTCAGAAGATCAAAATGGTACTTGGGAAATATTGTGACTAATAATCACTCTACCACGTAGCAATTGGTCTGAAGCTTATAACATACCTTTCTCATGAATTACCCAACATCACTTGAGGTAGGTAGTACTGGGGTCCTTACTTTACAAGTAGGACACAGACTTGAAGAGGTTAAATGTCTCGCTTGAGATCCCACATGTAGATAGCAAGAGAGGCAGGATTTGAAATCTCACCAATCTATGACACATGTCTCTATCTTTGCTTCTCTTCCATCCTATGGTTACTCAAAGTGCCTGAGGCTTTTTATTTTTCTCTTTTACCTCTGCAAAGGATCTGATATCAGTCATGTGCAACTAAGGATGCTGCTCTCCAAAGATAATTTGTACTTAGCTTGCTGGTGGTGTGCTAAACTTGGCTGTACTGGCCCACATAAATGAACTGTTAAATTTTCAGAAATTTGTTAGCCAGTAGACTTCACATTGATAGTTTAAAATTGGCCCTGCTGGGAGTATTTACACCAGAGAAATTGGCAGACACTATGAATTAGGGTGGCTAATTCATATACGAGATCACACAGCACTATGCAATTTACACAGTCATACAGCTCAAATAGTAGAACTTGTCTCTACCCAAGATCTGTCTGCCACCAGAAGCAGTGTTTTTGACCCCTAGGCGATAATGCTTCCAAAAGCAATGAAAAGAGACAGTCTCCCCACCTGCCATCTTTAGCCCTCCCAACAGCTCAGCCCTCCCCCACCCACACACAACTGCCATCATCACAATAGGGGTTAAAAATTTACCAGGATGGTCCTCTGTCATATAATTTTTTCAGGGGATGCCTGAAAAAAACTTTGCAAAAAAACTGGCAGGCACAGGGAAGCATCTGAAACCATGCCTGCGAGCCACCACCTGCCAAATCTATGCTTCTTTCTTATCCCTTGCTCTAGCAGAATGAACTTCTTGGCCCCTTGGAAAACACGTGCACATCTCAGAAGAGAAAACAGACATCTGCCACTCAAACTAAATCCATGTTAAAGTAAAAGGCTCATTCAATCAGTATTGTAATGACAATAATGACAGTTTTATAATGGCTATTTAGTATTATAGTAGCACTATTATAGTCATTATTTAAAGTTCAAATAAGCATACTTAATTTGCAGAATTACAGAATTTACTCTTGAATACAGGGAAGTATAATTTCACAGAATATTAGAATTGCAAGAAACATAATTTTACAAATTAGAAAAGAAAAAAAGAAGCTCTGATATCCCAAGCGGGGCAATGGCTGGCCCAGCATCGCACAGCTCATGCTGTAGGTATTCCTGTATCTCACTACCCATTTGTATTTTGCCACAGAATGGAAGAAATCCAGCACTGCAAGGCTATTGATTAATTTGAAATGAGTATGTTATGCCACCTTGCTAGCGCCTTCAGAGGTATAAAAATGCTACAAATAGCAGCTAACTTATGCTATGTGCTCACTAGGTGACAAGACCTATATACTAAGTACTTTATATGTTAAATTGAACTATATGAAATTGCTGCCAAAATCGACTGGTTTTAATCTTCCAAATGCTAATTTCACATAGTGCAGCCTAAATATATTGTTTCTCAGAGTCTTTGCCATCTTCTCATGAAATGGGTGCTATTATCACACCCATTTTACACATGGGAAAACTCAGTCTTTCATTTGAAAATGAAAAGTTTCTTCTCAAAAATATAAATCTATTTATGAGCAATATACAAATTACTTGTGTGCAAATCAGTAGACCTTTCTAAACCATGTAATATAAATAGAGCATGCATGAACAATAATTAATATATCTTATCTCTCTCAGAAACCTTGGATAAATTTCTAAGCAATGAATTCCTACCATATTTAAAGAAATATTTTTAAAGATGTTATTCATAAATGTAAGCCATAGGTATTAGAAAACAAGATATTTGGGGTTGGGGCATATATCTTTTATATCCCATATGCACATTAGAAACTATAAATTAATTAATTAATTATAAATTAATTGTCTTGGAATTGTCCTGGAATTTTTCATAATGTTTGAATAAAGAAGTGGAGTGATTTTACAACATCGTCTACACGTACATTGTAACCCATAAAAGTCTGAATCGAGACCTTCTGGTTGTGTGATTCTTTGCAAATAATAGTGGACTGAATCCACCATCCAACAGTTCACAAATGGCCATTCTGCTCAGAAATTATCAGTACTAACTAAATGAGTTGATATCATGTCCAGTCAAGAAAAAGAATTAGTGAAAACTGTAAAATAGGCTTTGAAAAAAAGAATTAAAGGCATGTAACTCTTCTTTCACTATGAAACAAGAACTTCAAATGTCTCAGTCACAGACTGATACCATGTGATTTACCAGCTTTATATAACGGATTCCCCAAGTTAAAAACTTGGCTCCTGGCCACCTCCCATGGGTAATTATATACACCTCCTTGTATATAATTCCATGTGCTTTCTAATGGGTTGCTTAATTGCTATCAAGAATAATCTTCTGAAGACAAGCAAGCAATTCTTTTCGTGTCTGAAGAGGCAGCGTTATTTCACCTGCAACTTAAAGAAGCAAGCCTGACCTCCCTGGAATGGCATTTCATTTACTGTTTCAAAGTCTGCTCTCCAGAGCCACAACACGCAGGCCTACAGCTCTACAGTTACTAAGACAGACTCCAAATAGAAACGGGAGTACCTTTGTCTCTAAGTGACAATTAAGTACCTACCTAAGATTATTTCTCCTTCAGTAAAATATAAGTGATGATCCTGCCCTACCTCTCTAATGATGTAAAAATGATATAAAGATATAGTAAGAAATCAAATATGCTTTAACAAATTGCTGAGAAGGGCTAAACAAATGCCACTGCATAAAACAAGGAGTTTTTGAAAAAGGAAGGGCTCTTGTAAGTCATTATTTCCGGTTTGTTAAAATTTTATAAAAAAGTATCTGACGTAGGAAGTAGACAGTTGCCAAGGTAAGTTACCTACTAAGAAGTCAAATTTCAACTCTGGACCCTTTGCCCATTGTTTTTTTTTTTTTTTCTACAAACTACATTATTAAGATTATTCATGTTGCTTTTGATATTACTGATGTTACAAAATATGAGACTATCCTTGGGTTTGTTTGTTTTTTTTTTAGTTTTGTTGTTATGTTTTTTTAAAGAGAGAGGGTCTTACTCACTGCCCAGTCTGAAGTACAATGGCCTGATTGTAGGTCACTGCAAACTTGAACTCCTGGGCTCAAGTGATCTTCAACCCCAGCATCCTGAGTAGCTAAGACCACAGGTGCATACAACCATAACAATCTAATTTTAAAAGATTTTTTTTTTTGGTAGCGACAGAGACTTGCTGTGTTGTTCAGGCTGGTCTCAAACTCCTAGCCTTAAGTGATCGTCTCACCTTAGCTTCCCAAAGTGCTGGGATTACAGGAATGAGATATAGAAAAAGATTGACCTAAGTAAGCAGCTGTAATTTTCTGGGTAACAACTGCTGTGCTTGATAACCCTAGTCTCCTGGGAAGTTTTCTAAGAGACAAAGAGGTTTGCCATTGTGCCCTGCAAGTTTTTACAATAATACATTTCTGGAAAATATTGTTCCAAAATGTCAGGTGAGTGGTGACCATTGAGACAGAGTTGAATTCATAGAAATCCTGACACTGAACCTATCACTTAATCATTCTAAGTACCAGTTTCTTACTCTAAAAAAATAAGGAAGCCGGGGTTGATCATCCCTTTGCTCCCGTTAAGTGCTAATATTAAGTGTTAATAGTTTATCACTACCTGTCCATTAAAATGTAGTATATTTCAAATGAAGATCAAATTCTATCTAAATCATAAAATTTGCCACATAAAATATTATTATAATTTTAAAATTCAACTTACTTGCAGGAAGAAAAAGGCTGATGAATTTTTTGTTTTTTTTTATGTCTTGAGATGGGCTCTCACTATGTTGCCCAGTCTAGTCTTGCTTGAACTCTTGGCCTCAAGCAATCTTCCCACCTTGGCCTCCCAGAGAGCTGGGAT
This sequence comes from Nycticebus coucang, assembly GCF_027406575.1. Taxonomy (NCBI): domain Eukaryota; kingdom Metazoa; phylum Chordata; class Mammalia; order Primates; family Lorisidae; genus Nycticebus; species Nycticebus coucang. The sequence goes on along the minus strand of NC_069796.1, from coordinate 59,069,064 downwards.
TATGTGTGTAAGCCACCATGCTTGGCCAGGGTGAACGTTAGACTTACAGTTTTTAGAACCGAAATCCTCTAATACAACCACCTCATCTCTTGACTCCTCTCTTACATTCTTTCCTGGTTACTCTCGTTATACTTGTCAGGTTGTTATAACCAGTATGTTTGTGTTCCCTGCGTTCTGTTTTATTCCATGCATATCTTTTTTAGTCATCCAGGTCCAAATATCAAATATTATATTAAAAAAGACAAAAGAAATTGCTCACATACCCCATGACGATCTTCGAAGTATGCCAGGCTCGCTTTGGTTAAAACAAAGAAGCGGACTTTGAAATTTGATGGAGATGTTCTTCTCTTTTGTTGGGATTTCTTGATTAGCTGTTCTTCCAGGAGGATAAAGTTGTTCATGATCTAATTCTTAAAAAGTGATGCACCTTGGGCATCAATCCTTAGCACACTGGAGGAAACAGCTTTAGGGCAAGAAATGAATTGGGAGGCTGTTGATCTTTACAGAGTTGCTCAAAGGTAGCTTGCCTCCAACGTTATCTTTCTATCAATGTTCAGTCAACACTGCAGAACTTCTCCCTCTGATGTCAAAGACCATAACCACATCCTTTCAAAATTCACAAAACTAAAAGGCATATGTAAGAAACATATACACTCTTTCTTATATGGTTTGGAAGGAATATTTTAAAAATTTAGACTCAAAATTGTGTTAAAAATTAGAGTTTAATCTTTATAGTTTCTGGTTTAGCCTATCCAACTGTTAAGACCTATAACATACAGTAAGGATTATGTTTGTTTTTACTTAGTAATATATATTCAGCAACCGTCAGAGTAACTAGCACATGAAAAGGATTTTTCAAAAAACTTGTTGAAAGGATAATCAACAAATTGGGCTAGGCAATTAAGAAATAATAAGCATAAAACACTAATATATTGAAATGAAGAAATATGTTGCAGTTTATTATTTTTTTTTAAATTTGGACAGGTGTGGTGGATCATGCCTATAAACTTGGCACTTTCAGAGGCCAAGGTGGAAGGATCTCTTGAGGCCAGAAGTTCAAGACCAGCCTGGGCAACAAAGCAAGACCCCCGTCTCTACTAATAATAGAAAAAAAATTAGCCAGTCATGGCATGGTACTTGCCTGTAGATCCAGCTTTGTGTAGGCTGAGACAGGAGGATCACTTGAACCCAGGAATTTGAGGCTGCAGTAATCTGTGATGATGCCACTGCACTCCAGCCTGGATGTTGTTTTAAAAATAAATAAGGCTCAGCGACCATAGCTCAGTGGTTAGAGTGCCGGCCACATACATCAAGGCTGGCAGGTTTGAACACGGCCCAGGCCTACTAAACAACAATGTAACAACAACCACAACAACAACAAAAATAACCTGGCGTTGTGGCGGGCCCCTGTAGTCCCAGCTACTTGGGAGGCTGAGGCAAGAGAATCACTTAAGCCCAGGAGTTTGAGGTTGCTGTGAGCACTCTACTGAGGATATGACATAGTGAGACTTTGTCTCAAAATAAATAAATAAATAAATAAAATTTAAATTAAAACCCACAGGAGTCTCTCAAAGCTACATACAGGTAATTGCCTTTCTATCATAAAATTTTGAGGACAGCAGAAAAATAAGTGAAACTTTCAGAATGTCATAGTAAACCAAACATAAACAGGCTCTGAAAACAAACAAACTTGTGTTGGAACCCCAGCTCTGTCACTTACTAAGCTGTTTTTCTTTGAGCAAACTATTATACTTGCCCTTTCCGGTCCTTCGTTTCCTTATGATGGTCACTTTGAGGACTGAATCCCACACACTCTTTGAATGATGGATATTATTCATGTACTTTGCCTTAGAGTTAATATGTAGTTGAAGTACAAAGTGTTATTCACCTTGAGTTAATAATCAGGAAATTTAATGGTAAGCAGAGATGGCTTGTACTAGATGGGGATACATAATGAAACAAAACAATGTTTATTGCTGTATAGGAGTACAATCCTCTAAAATTTATTTTTAAGCATAAATTGCCAGATAATAGTCTAATTTTGTTTCATATATTAGATGCCCCAGTATAATCAAGACACTCAGGAGGGTAGGGTAGGAGGATATTTAAATGATCCCTCCATTCTGAGATTTTAATTCATGTGTATGGAGATATACTGACCAAAAGAGGTAGTTTTGTTTTTTGAGGTTTTTTTTTTTAAAATATGGGCTTGAGGCATGTGTTGCTATCCCCCCCCCGCCCCCAAACATCTAGTCTCTCCTAGCTGGGATAACTGACTTCTTGAAAGTTATCTGGGCAATTTGGCTAGCCAGGATAAAGACTACGTTTTTCAGCCTTTCTTGCAGCTAAGTGCAGTCCTATAACTGTTTTCTGGCTGGCTGAACATAGCAAGAGTGGTCTGCATAACTTCTGGGGAATGTCCTTACTGGGGGTTTTATACCCTTTTCCTTCTCTTTTTTCTACTGTCTGATGACTAGAATGTTTTATTTTATTTTTTTTCTGGATTTACATGTTTATTCACTTCACAAAATATCCTTAGTGTGATTTACTTTGATATTTTGTTATTTCTTTCTTCCTTTCTTTTTTTTTATTAAATCATAGCTGTGTACATTAGTATGATCATGGGGCACCATATACTTGGTTCATAAACTGTTTGACACATTTTCATCACACTAGTTAACATAGCTTTCATGGCATTTTCTTAGTTATTTTGCTAAGATCTTTACATTCCACATTTACTAAGATTCACATATACCCTTGTAAGATGCACCGCAGGTGTAATCCCATTAATCCCCTCCCTCCACCTACCTCCCCCTCCCTCCCCTGCCTTTCCTCCTTCTCCCTATTCTTAGGTTGTAACTGGGTTATAGCTTTCATGTGAAGGTCCTACATTAGTTTCATAATAAGGGTGAGTACATTGGGTACTTTTTCTTCCATTCTTGAGACACTTTACTAAGAAGAATATGTTCCAGCTCCATCCATGTAAACATGAAAGAGGTAAAGTCTCCATCTTTCTTTAAGGCTGCATAATATTCCATGGTGTACATATACCACAATTTATTAATCCATTTGTGGATCAATGGGCACTTGGGCTTTTTCCATGACTTAGCAATTATGAATAGGGCTGCAATAAATATTCTGATACAAATATCTTTGTTATGATGTGATTTTTGGTCTTCTGGGTATATGCCCAGTAGAGGGATTATAGGATTGAATGGCAGATCTATTTTTAGATCTCTAAGTGTTCTCCATATATCTTTCCAAAAGGAATGTATTAATTTGCATTCCCACCAGCAGTGCAAAAGTGTTCCCTTTTCTCCACATCCACGCCAACTTCTCTGGTCTTGAGATTTTGTGATGTAGGCTAGTCTCACTGAAGTTAGATGATATCTCAAAGTAGTTTTGATTTGCATTTCTCTGATGACTAAAGATGATGAGCATTTTTTCATATGTCTGAAGGCCGTGCGCCTGTCTTCTTCAGAGAAGTTTCTCTTCAAGTCCCTTGCCCAGCCTGCAATGGGATCCCTTGTTCTTTTCTTGCTAATGTGTTTGAGTTCTCTGTGGATTCTGGTTATTAAACCTTTGTCGGAGACATAACCTGCAAATATCTTTTCCCATTCTGAGGGCTGTTTGCTTGATTTACTTACTGTGTTCTTGGCTGTGCAGAAGCTTTTTAGTTTGATCAAATACACTTCAAAATAGTGTATTTTTGAAGCAGCTTCAATTGCCCGGGGGGTCCTTCTCATAAAAAACTCGCCCAACCCAATTTCTTCAAGGGTTTTCCCTGCACTCTCTTCTAGTATTTTTATAGTTTCATGTCTTAGGTTTAAATCCTTAATCCAGTGAGAGTCTATCTTGGTTAATGGTGAGAGGTGTGGGTCCAGTTTCAGTCTTCTACAGGTTGCCAGCCAGTTCACCCAGCACCATTTGTTAAATAGGGAATCTTTTCCTCATTGAATGTTTTTAATTGGCTTGTCAAAGATTAAATAACGGTAATTAGCTGGATTCATCTCTTGGTTCTCTATTCTGTTCCAGACATCTACTTCTCTGTTTTTGTGCCAGTACCATGCTCTTTTGATCACTATGGATTTGTAGTATAGTCTGAGGTCTGGTAGCGTGATTCCTCTTGCTTTGTTTTTATTTTTGAGTAATGTCTTGGCTATTCGAGGTTTTTTCTGATTCCATATAAAACGAAGTATTGTTTTTTTCAAGATCTTTAAAGTACGACAGTGGAGCTTTAATGGGATTGCATTGAAATTATAAATTGCTTTGGGTAGTATGGACATTTTAACAATGTTGATTCTTCCCAACCATGAGCATGGTATATTTTTCCATTTGTTAACATTCTCAGCTATCTCTTTTCTTAGAGTTTCATAGTTCTCTTTATATAGATCTTTCACGTCCTTTGTTAGCTAAACTACCAAGTATTTCATCTTCTTTGGCACTACTGTGAATGGGATAGAGTCCTTAATTGTTTTTTCAACTTGACTATTGTTGGTATATATAAAGGCTACCGATTTATGAGTGTTGATTTTGTAACCTGAGACGCTGCTGTATTCCTTGATCACTTCTAAGAGTTTTGTAGTAGAGTCCCTAGTATTTTCCAGATATACAATCATATCATCTGCGAAGAGCAAAAGTTTGATCTCTTCTGACCCTATGTGGATACCCTTGATCGCCTTTTCTTCCCTAATTGCGGTGGCTAAAACTTCCATTACAATGTTAAAGAGCAATGGAGACAATGGGCAGCCTTGTCTTACAGACCAATATCACTAATTAATATAGATGCAAAAATATTCAACAAGATTCTAACAAACAGAATCCAGCAACATATCAAACAAATCATACATCATGACCAAGTCAGGTTTATCCCAGGGTCTCAAGGCTGGTTCAATATACGTAAATCTATAAATGTAATTCAGCATACATAAACAAATTAAAAAACAAAGACCATATGATTCTCTCAATTGATGCAGAAAAAGCTTTTGATAACATCCAACATCCCTTCATGATCAGAACACTTAAGAAAATTGGTATAGAAGGGACATTTCTTTTTTTTTTGTTTGTTTTTGGCCGAGGCTGGGTTTGAACCCACCACCTCTGGCATATGGGACCAGCGCCCTACTCCTTGAGCCACAGGCGCTGCCCAGAAGGCACATTTCTTAAACTTATAGAGGCCATCTACAGCAAACCCACAGCCAATATCATATTGAATGGAGTTAAATTAGAATCATTTCCACTCAGATCAGGAACCAGACAAGGCTGCCCATTGTCTCCATTGATGACTAGAATGTTGATGTGATAGTTGGAGCTGAAGCAGCTATCTTATATCATGAGGTGGAAATTACATGTATAGGACAGAAAGAGCATGGGGTCATAATGACTGGATCTTCCATGCCAGCTCTGGCTCATTTCTTTTTTTATATATAAAGAGAATAAATTTATATTTGCTAAGCCCCTATTATTTTGAGGTTTCTGTCCTTACCAGCAAACCTAAATACAACCAATACAATGCTGTCTTCTTAAACAAGACTATAAACTCCTTTGGGAAGGGTAGATTTATACCTGGTTTAAGATAAAAGATGTTCAGACTTCACAAAGTGCTATCTGGGAAAGCAAAATATCCTCAATACCTGTTGTAATAGTTGCTAAGCCTCCGTGGGTTGTAACTATAAAAAATTTTATTCTCTTTCTCATAAAGCCTTCAAACCTACTCATTGAGATTAGTCTTACTTCTAGATGTAACCTTAGGTGCTCAATGTTTTTTCCATCACTTTAAGGAAAACATAAACAAAAACAAATAATCCCTTTGTTTGCTTTGGTTTTTGAATGTTCAGTTTGCAGGAGCCAAATTCTAGGAGTTCCCATTGGTCAAGATGAAATGAGTTAGCATCAAAAGGAATAACAACTGCAATGAATTGAAGAATGGCAAAAATGTTGAAACCATGAATTCCTAAGATAATTGAAAATAAATAAAATAAATTCCCAACCCATTGATCATTTTGGAGGGTGCTGAAGCACCAACTTGTCATTCTGAAAACTGGAAACAAAGGAAAAGAATAAAACATATTTCTTACAGAACTATATCTCAGCTCAGCAACCAAATACTTAATGAAAGAAAATCTTATTTTTTTTTAAAAGAAGTGCATCAATGAAGGAGTGATAGAATATCATTATTTGCAATTTAATGATATAACGGATCTAGGCAATGATTATCAATGGCTGTTAAAATCATGATGTGAAAATAAACAATTGTATGAAGCTGGCAACACTGTAACACACTGATTAATCTTAAAAGAGAGATGAACAGACATCACAGGTCTCCTGAGGTGATGCAATAGGAAGTACACAAAACCACTAACGCAAAGTCTCGCCAAACGAAAAAAAAAATATCTAGCACGAATCTAATCAAACCTCTAGCTCTAAAGCCGAGTTTGCAGGAAATACAGGAGCTAAAGGACCTAGACAAATGACACCATGGAGATACAATTGGTTACATCCACCATACACAGAATACTAAGGCCAAACAAACCAGCAACAAATAAGTGAGGAGGGAGTCTATAGATTACATGTCATGTTTTCTATGATATACTTTAAATATATTTTAGATTTAAATTGTCCCAAATTGTGATATACACACACACAAATTTAACATTCTAATTTGTATAGTATTAAAAAATACATAAGAAATAAACACTAGAAAATACCCCTCAAAAAAAGAAAGGGGGTTAGGTGTGGCTGCTCCTCCCAGTAATCCTAGCACTCTAGAAGGTGGAGGTGGGAAGATCATTTGAGCTCAGGAGTTTGAGACCAGCCTGAGCAAGCGAAAGACATCGTCTCTACTAAAAAATAGAAAAACTAGCCTGGGGTTTGTGGCAGGCACATGTAGTCCCAGCTACTTGGGAGGCTGAGGCAGGAAGATTACTTGCACCAGGAGTTTGAGATTGCTGTAAAGTAGGCTGAAGCCATAGCACTCTAGCCTGGAGCAACAGAGTGAGACTTTGTCTCAAATAAAAAAAAAAAAAATAGAAAAAGAAGAGAGAGATTGTAAGAGACATATTAGCAGGTGAATTTTTGGACTCAAAGTCGAACTAATCAACCAACCAACCAACCAACTGTATGATGTTATGAGATAACTAGGAAAATTTGAACATTGACTAGATATTTGATGATATTGAGAAATTACTAACTTTTAAGGAATAATAATGGCACTATTGCCATGTTAAGAGTCCTTACATTATACAGAAACACACTGAATTATTGATAAAATAATCAAAAGTCTGAGATTTACTTTATTATAATCCAGTGGAGGGGGAGAAATAGGAGAAGAGATAAAAATTATTGAGCTGTGAGTTAACCATTATGGAAGCTGGGTAGTGGGTACATGAAGGATTCATTATTCTATTTTTCTTATAAGGATATATGTTTAAAAATGTCCGTAATAAAAAGAAAAAAAAAAGAAAGGCCAATTTGGCTGAGGATAATAATCAAGATTCCAAATATGCACTCAATTTAATGCTTTTCCTTAGTGTTTGTCTGGGTCTGCTTCGGGGTGTGAAGCATGTTGGCTTTTCCACTGATGTCCTAACTTCTCTTTCCCATCAGGAGCCTGGTTATTGACCCTGCTTCCTCAGACACAGGCTGGAGGCCAGAGAGGCCTGGTGGGTAGAAAGCACAGCATTCAGGGAAGCTGCAGCAGTAACGTGGGGGTGACGCCCTCCCTTGGCATGTGGTGGACACACGGTGGCTTTGCTGTTGTGTTTAGAGATTTTCTAGCTGAGGGTTCTGCCAGTTATTCCCCTGATGTGGGAGATTCCACTCTAGTTGGCCAAGGAGTGCAACCTCAGCTTTCCGGCTTTTGCTAGTCCACCTCTTGCCTGTTCATATCCCTTTGTCCACCAGGTGAAATTTCCCTGCAAATGAACCCCACCACTTGGCTCTCCTGGAAGCCTCAGGCATCTTCACCCTGACATTGGTGCACATACCACTTGCCTCAAGCATAGCCTCTTTTCCCTCAGACACCGAGTAAGCAGCTCTTCCACAAGCTTTCACCATTATATTTCTCTAAGTGGCGTTTAGACACCGGTCCTCCCTGAGTAGTCCCTTAAGGTCCCCATCACTTGGCTTCTGGTGGAAGCAAGCACCCACTCCCCCAGACCCCAGGGTTGCTTGTGAGAGGGAGTGCATAAAACTCTCTCTCCAGATTTTACAAGCCGTGTTTTCCAAAGGCTGCAGGTGTGCGAGCGCTGTTACTGACGGGACCTCTTTTGCCTCTTGTTAGGTCACGCATGAATGATACAGCACCTCATTTTAGGGTATGGAGGTCCTTGATTCCTTTAATCATATAATTACAGTCCCTTGAGACCTCAATTGAAACCAGGTTGGAAAAGCCTTGTTTAAAATCTTGCAACAAATGCACCAGGATAAGGAGGATAAGGGAGTAGAGGCAAAAAGAAACCACAGAATTTTACTTCGGCCTAGAACGGCCCTCAAAGTGCCGGGGAGAGGCGGGCGGGTGGGGACCCCCCCAGGACGGGCCACCGGAGGTATCATGGCCACCCGGAACCTGGTGGGGACCCCCCCAGGACGGGCACCAGAGGTATCATGGCCACCCGGAACCTGGTGGGGACCCCCCAGGACGGGCCACCGGAGGTATCATGGCCACCCGGAACCTGGTGGGGACCCGCCCAGGACGGGCCACCGGAGGTATCATGGCCACCCGGAACCTGGTGGGGACCCCTCCAGGACGGGCCACCGGAGGTATCATGGCCACCCGGAACCTGGTGGGGACCCCCCCAGGACGGGCCACCGGAGGTATCATGGCCACCCGGAACCTGGTGGGGAACCCCCAGGACGGGCCACCGGAGGTATCATGGCCACCCGGAACCTGGTGGGGACCCCCCCAGGACGGGCCACCGGAGGTATCATGGCCACCCGGAACCTGGTGGGGACCCCCCCAGGACGGGCCACCGGAGGTATCATGGCCACCCGGAACCTGGTGGGGACCCCCCCAGGACGGGCCACCGGAGGTATCATGGCCACCCGGAACCTGGTGGGGACCCCCCCAGGACGGGCCACCGGAGGTATCATGGCCACCCGGAACCTGGTGGGGACCCCCCCAGGACGGGCCACCGGAGGTATCATGGCCACCCGGAACCTGGTGGGGAACCCCCAGGACGGGCACCGGAGGTATCATGGCCACCCGGAACCTGGTGGGGACCCCCCCAGGACGGGCCACCGGAGGTATCATGGCCACCCGGAACCTGGTGGGGACCCCCCCAGGACGGGCCACCGGAGGTATCATGGCCACCCGGAACCTGGTGGGGACCCCCCCAGGACGGGCCACCGGAGGTATCATGGCCACCCGGAACCTGGTGGGGAACCCCCAGGACGGGCACCGGAGGTATCATGGCCACCCGGAACCTGGTGGGGACCCCCCCAGGACGGGCCACCGGAGGTATCATGGCCACCCGGAACCTGGTGGGGAACCCCCAGGACGGGCACCGGAGGTATCATGGCCACCCGGAACCTGGTGGGGACCCCCCCAGGACGGGCCACCGGAGGTATCATGGCCACCCGGAACCTCCCTCCCTGCGACTATGAAAGTGATGACAGCTCTTACGAGGTGCTGGATTTAACTGACTATGCGAGAAGACAGCACTGGTGGAATGGAGCGTTTGGCCACAGTTCCGGACCGATGGTTGAAAAATACTCAGTAGCTACGCAGGTTGTCCTGGGTGGCGTGACCGGCTGGTGCGTGGGATTTTTGTTGCGGAAAGTTGGAAAGCTTGCAGCGACGGCAGTAGGCGGTGGCTTTCTTCTCCTTCAGATTGCCAGTCACAGCGGCTATGTGCAGATCGACTGGAAAAGAGTTGAAAAAGATGTAAACAAAGCAAAAAGACAGATTAAGAAACGAGCTAATAACGCAGCTCCTCAAATCAACAACGTAAGTGAAGAAGCCACTGAGTTTATCAAACAGAACATGGCGATCTCCAGCGGCTTTGTGGGAGGCTTTTTGCTAGGCCTTGCATCTTAAGGACATGAATGTTCTACTGTAGATTTGATAAAAGAGAAGTGGTGGCAACAAGGTGGTCTCTCAACAGTATGTGCTGCCAAAGTCTGCAGGGCAAGGAGAAACCAACTAGCCAGACGATATTAAGAATATATATAAAAGTATATTCTTAGGGGAAAAAACAGATCTGCAAATAAATAAAAATTATTATCTAACCTCATCCTTCAGAGATAATGTTAATATTTATTTTACATTCTTTCTTTACCTTTTCAGAGTTAAATTTAATATTTACTTAAAATAATCATTTTATCCCAGGTCCTGAATCAGTCACCTCCATTTTCCTCTACAGTTTCTGATCTTGATTTTTATCTTTAATATTTACTATTTTGTTATTTATGTATGTGTGTGTGTGTGCACGTGCGCGCGCGTGCTTTTAGGAGAAAACTTCTTCAGTGTAACCTTAAAGAAATATAGATGCAGACTGAAGTAGGACATTTCATGGCTTATAAATAGAGCATAATAGAAGGTGAAGAGAGGGAAATAGTCCTAGATTTTTGATGAGCAGGGAAGAGTTGGGGTGGGGAGTGGGGCTAAATGCCCTGAGCAGGGCAGAAGCAAGACTGGTGCAGAGGGTGGGTGGGGGAATAGGAGGAAGTTAGTTGGAAGATAATGTTGAGATATAAAATTATTTTGATTGCCTGTCTGGCTTCTTACCTGTATGTATACTAGCTCTAGCTTATATTTCTTTTAAACTCAAGGCACGAGCAAGCTGATTTGCATACTGGCCCTCAGGGAAAGTTAGGTGACTGTGGTCTCTTCTGAGCCAGAAGGCAAGGAAGAAATTGGGCTGGCTTCCTAAAGTCCTGGGTGCCTAAGGCTGACCGCAGTTCAGCCCACGCCACCTCAGCTCAGCAGCAGTGACATAAAAAGACCGCAGGTTGCGTTTTAGGCCAGGGGATTTACCCAGCAGGTACATATTGTGTACAGTATGGAAATCTCCCCACCCTCACATCCTGCCTAGCTCACAGTGCCCCCCTATGCTGCATACTCATTGAAAAGGCTATAAATAACTGTGTGCCTGCCTTGATTTTCAAAATCATAAATGGAGAACAAAAGTTACTGAAACATCCTCCCACATTTAGATGCATGTTTAGCCTTCAGCCACCTATGATCTCATGTGTTTACATATACTCAATACTTTATATGTGGTGTTTTGTGTTATCACTGGTCACATCCCTTCAACCTTGGGCCAATTTGAAATGTATGAACAACTCTCCTTAGAGTTGTGGTTTTGGTAGTTTCTCTTCTTATGAAACGATTATTATGGGCTGTGAATATAGTGGCAAAGGTTATTATGGTCACCATTCATTCATTATTATTCTACCACATATTTATTTGCTGTCTACTTTTCTTCTCTGTTTTTTTCCATGTATGTTCCCCTACTGGCTTATGTGCTCTCTGGGGGAGGAACCTGGCTGATGCATGCTCCACCATATTCCTTATTAAGAACATTATCCAAAATTTGTAAATAAAAAACATGTGACACAACCAACAAGTACCTTTGATGTCATAGTAAAGCTTTGTTTAACATGCCTACCCAAGGATTATTTTTAATTATGTAAAAGAATGAAGGGAGACAATGGGATTGGATCAAGAAGACTGAAGTATTGCTATCTGTTATTTTAACAGCTTTATTGAAATTTAGTTCACAGACCATGAAATTCATCCATTGAAAGTGTACAGTTTGGTGGCTTTTTCTATATATTCAGAGAGGTGTACAACCATTACAATTTAATTTTTAGTACATTTTAACTAAATGTACTAAAATTTAGATAGCCTAAGAAGGATATCTATTACTGATTAAAGTCTCAGCTCTCTGAAGTTTCACAGTAACTTGTAGATTTTCACTGAGAAGAGATGCAAGTGAGTTCTGTGTAATAGAAGGGATGACCCCCAAATTATGATTTGATTGCATTGTAAACACTGGAGTGGTTTGTATCTAACTTGGTAACATTATTTCACATTCTTTCTCCAATGCCTATTCCTTTAATTCTCCTTTGAACTAGCTTTATGATTCTGCTGGTTTTCCCATTACTGGCTTAATTAAATCCTTGACATATGTTCCTTCTATAATCATAAAAGGATTATGGTTTAAAATTTTTGAAACATATTTTGACAACCTGAATGATGTCAGCATACGATGGGCTCACAGTGGGCAATCAGTAACTATATCTCTTCTGGGCACAGAGGCTCACGTCTGTAATCCTAACACTCTGGGAGGCCAAGGCAGGAGAATCACTTGCGCACAGGAGCTTGAGGATGCTGTCAGTTATGATGATGCCACTGTACTCTAGCCAGGGCAACAGAGCAAGACTCTACTTTAAAAACATACATAAGAAAACAACTACATCTTGAATGATATGCAATCCGTCAGATTTTAAACGTTGAATTTTCATCAGGTTTTAAGGAAAAATCAGGAAATAAACTTTAAATGATATTTTGTATGTTTGTTCTCAAATTCTGAAATTTTGTGTCAGAAAGAGTTAAATTTAAATGAAATTATTTGCCTCTTTTCTATATCAGATCTTGAATCAATAAATAGTCTAAGAATATAATTTTACTGGCATAACTTTTTATAAATCATAAACTTAAAAGGTTATTTCTTTCTATATATGTAGTATATGCAAGAAGATCTGAAAGGCATAAAGAGAATGTTCCTGAAAACAAAGTCTCAATCCTGCTCTTCTCATCAGACAAGTCACCAGTTTCTTGTGCATTCTTTTGCACACACACACCCTTTAAATTTTTTATTCAAGCATATATGACATACCATACATGCTGTCATGCAACTTGCTTTTTGTATTTGCTAACACTTACTGAAGATTGTTCAATGTCAGTATACACGTTAGTTGCCTCAGTCTAAGTGTGTTCTAATGGCAGATCACTTCTCATTACTTTCACACATCCTACCTACCAGCATCGACACCCCCTCCCCCATCTCCCCTGGACTTCTACAATCTCTTTTCAATATGGCATCCTGATTGATCCTTGATATATGTGAGTCAGATCATCTTCCATTCAGAGCAAAGGCAAAGACTGCACTATGTGGTTCAAGGTCTGTCTGACATGATCTACCATCTACTATCTCTCCAGTTGCCTCATCTCTAACTGTTTTCCCCCTAACTCATTACATACTCATCACTGCAGTCTGCTTGGAGGACCTCAGACATACCAGGCACAGTCTCACCTTAGAGTCTTGGTCTTTGCTACTCCCTCTAACTGAAAGTCTCTTTCCCCCAGACATATGCATGGTTTCTCCCTGATCTCCTTTATGGCTTCATTCAATGGTCACTTCTCACTGAGCCTTCCTTAACCACTACCTTCTCATTCACAGCTCTTATCATGGGATATACCATATAATTCACTTGTTTACATGTACAAGCTTCATGAGATATTTGTCTATTTTGTTCACTGCTGAATTCTCAGCACCTAGAACAGGGTCTGTCACAAAGTAGACAATTAACAATATTAATGGAATAAATGGATAAATTTATGTAGCATGAGGCTGGGCTAAGTGGTTGAAACCTGTAATACCAGCACTTTGGGAGGCTGAAGTGGGAGAATAGCTTCAGCATGGGAGTTTGAACCCAGCCTGAATTACATAGAATGACTCCATCTCTACAAAAAAATATAAAATTTATCTGGGCATGGTGGTGTGCACCTCCCAGTCACTTGGAGGCTGAGGCAGGAGGATCATTTGAGCCCAAGGGTTTGCAGTTGTAGTGAGCTATGATAATGCCACTGAACTCTAGCCTAGGCAACAGAGCAAGAACCTGTCTCAAAAAAAAAAAAAAATCATGCTGCTTAGTACTTTGGTACTTGCACATTTGTCTTCTATTCTAGTTAAACTATTCCCACATTTTGGGACTTCAATATACTTTTGGTCTCTTGTGACCTTGGTGAAATTGCTTAACTTCTCTGAGCCTTGATTTCCCCTTTATAAGTTAGGGATAGTAGTCATATTTATGTGTTACAGGGCTGTTGTGAAGATTAAATTTTTTTAAAGAATGTATAGTGATTAGCACCAAGGCTGGCTTATGCTATAGTAAGTTCCCAATAATATAATTATGATTTCTCTTGTTATTATTCATCACAAATGGCCTTATGAGAGAACATATAGTTCTATAGTATATTTATATAAATATATAAAACTTCTGATTTTTAAATCTAATAGTGTTGATTTTTAGTGATTATTCCCTTACAAAAGAATATAAGTCACTTTGTTCTTTCATAGAGAGAAGTCATTCAACATTTTTTTAAAAAAGTAGCTCTTCCAAGGTAGGGAATCTGATCTTTGCATTTTTCTTTTCCAGATGGTCCCAAACAAAATACTTACTCATTAAATTTTATTGAATCAATAAATGGAAGAATGAATCTCAGTGGGCACAAGCAAGTTCATGTTCACTGAAAATCTTCAATATGTTAGCCACTTCCATGATCACTAGGGGTATAAAAAGGAATATCTCATGGTTGAAGTTTATTTCAAGACCTCCACATAGTAGTCCTTGAGTTTGGGGGTGGTGGAGGTGTACGTTTATTTTGGAAGTAGTTTTCTAACTGGAGGAGGGGGAATTTGAATTCTTCACCTTGTGCAAGTAAAAACAAAAAAAGAAAATCTCCAGAAAGGTATCTTTGCCACAATTTCTCTGAAGGGCTTTTCAAAGAAACAAAATGTCAGTGGTGTATCAAGTAGTCATCAAACGTGAAGCAGAAAACACAGCAGTGTGGGAAATCCTATGGTGATTCAAGACCTCTGTGGATTCCCGGTTCCAAGTAAGGCCCTACACATACTGCTAGCTGCTGATGACACCAAGAACAAGATGAACAAGAGTCTAACAGTGAACCACGAAGCTTGGGATGGAGACCCGGCTCTAACCTGGTTACAAGAACTGGGTCAGAATCCGGCTTTGCACTCTGATTCCAAGCAAGACGATCCTGAGCCTCAGTTTCCTTACCATAAAATGATATATTTTAAAATTAACCTGCTTCAAATGAGAAAGTGGGTGAGAAAACCTTCCATATCCTGGAAACCAATGTCTCTGACAGCCAGCAGAAGCCCCGTGCAGTAGCACCATGCTACCTATGCACTGGGCTGCAAGCACAACAATCTGGACAGGATCTCTACCCTTAGCAAACACACCGTCTATATCCAGGATTTTGTCCCCAGGAAGTAACTCAGCAGAAGCAAAAATACATCTGCAAAATGATGATTGCAGGGGTCTTTGTAATAGCAACAAAACTGGAAACAACCCAGATATTTACAAAAGCAGAGTGGCTTCATAAATTATGCATCTGAATATTTTTTTATTTATTTTTATTTTTATTTGAGACAGAGTCTCACTATGTTGCCCTCGGTAGAGCATCATGGAGTCACAGCTCAAAGCAACCTCAAACTCTGAGGCTTAAGTGATTCTCTTGCTTCAGCCTCCCAAGCAGCTGGGACTATAGGTGCCTCCCACACGGCCCGGATTTTTGGGGGGGTTTTTTTGCAGTTTTTGGACGGGGCTGAATTTGAATCCGCCACCTCCGGCATATGGGGTCGACAACCTCCTCCTTTGAGCCACAGGTGCCGCCTGACCGCCCAGATATTTTTTTGTTGCAGTTGTCATTGTTGTTTAGCAGGCCTGGGCTGGGTTTGAACCTGCCTGCCTCAGTGTATGTGGCCGGCGCCCTAACCGCTGAACTATGGGTGCGAACCCAAACATTTTGATTAAAAAGAATATCCAGCCTACCCACACCTAAACCCTGGCAGGGTCAGTGTGCCCTCCATGGAGATGGTGATTTAAGGAGGGAGGCTGCTGCAAGGGGTGGCTGCTTGGAGGCTAGGACAGAGGGGTATGTGAGGGCGACAGGTCACAAAGGACAGAGGAGGATAAATGGGGTGGGGTAAGGACATTTAGGCAGAAGCCCTGCAGGGAGATGGGCAATTGCCTTCACTCCCTCTCTTTCTCAGGGACTCAATTCGTGGCTGGCGGAGCTGTCTTAAATGAAGAAAACCATGAGCAGTGAATGTTTGTTACCTTATTACACAGCCCACAGCTATCGTTCAATGGGTGTGTTCAACACCTCCATGGGGGACCTGCAACGACAGCTGTACAAGGGAGGAGAGTATGACATTTTCAAGTATGCACCAATGTTTGAGAGTGACTTTATCCAGATCAGCAAAAAAGGAGAGGTGATTGATGTGCACAACCGTGTCCGAATGGTGACTGTGGGCATTGCCTCCACCAGTCCTGTCCTCCCACTACCTGACGTCATGCTGCTGGCCCGACCAGCTAAGGTCTGTGAAGAGCATGCCAGACTAGGGAGGCACATGAAGGGGAAAGGTCGCAAGCCCATAAAGATTCTAGAGCTCACCAGGCTACTTCCCTTGAAGTTTGTGAAGATCTCCATTCACGACCGTGAGAAACAGCAGCTTCGTCTGAAGCTCGCCACTGGCCGTACTTTTTATCTGCAGCTGTGTCCCTCCTCAGATGCACGAGAAGACCTCTTTTGCTATTGGGAAAAACTTGTCTATCTCCTGAGGCCACCAGCAGAAAGCTCCAGCACCACTCCGACCATGCAAACTGCGGACACAGTAGAGGACAACAGAAGCTCAGGGGTAAGCATCCACAGAGACGCAAGGAAACAGGGCAGGGTTCTTTGGGAGAGCAGCTTGAAGCTGTTCCTACAGAGCCTTTAGTGCCCTCTGAAGCTCCCCCTGGAAAAGGCATTCCATTGGCAAGGCCTCCAGACCAAATAGTTACCACTCCGGGACTTAACATACTGGGAGAGTCAAGTGTTTCTCCAGTGTCCTAGAAGGCTGAATTTAGAGACAATAGGTGTCAGCTACTCCTGTCTTGCCCCCAGGGTTATAACCCCTTCTACAGCATCCCGATTGTCCATTTTCTTCTTGAACACTCACCACCCAACCCAGGTAGTCCAGTTTGTTGCGGAACATTTTTAACAATGAGGAAGTCCTTCCTTTCTTTGAGTCATGATCTATCTCCCCCTGACTGCCATGCACTGATTTGGGGGTAAATGAGCACAACCTCTGTGTGTACACACACATGCACAATTTTAGTAGCTGCCAACATGCAAAATGTGTGTATCCTCTGACCTGACAATCACACTTCGAGAAATCTGCCCTGCAGAGCACAAATGCCTAAAATAAAAAGTACAAAGATGATGGTACTAGAATTGTTCAACCAAAACTGAGGACCAATGGACAAGGGGTGCTGTAGATAGAATCTTGCAACAAATGGGAGCAAGACTGGGACGTGATGATTTCCAAGGTTCTTCTAACTATAAGCCCTTGAGTTGCTCAGGTCTAGAACAGAAGAGGCACAGAAACTTCTGGCCTCCCTTTCTATCTCACCTGTTTCTCCTCCCCTTGTGCAGGTTTCAGAAATCCGTGGAGAAGGGGATCGGAATGAAGTTGGGCATTGCAAGGCTTTCGGGGTGTCTGCTGCCTCCTCTTCTGCTTATGCCGGGGGAGAGGGCATCCAACATTCCCCCCGCCACAAGGCTAGTGCAGTTCCCTTAGCCACGAGCACTACAGGGACCGCAGCAGGCGCAGCAGGGACAGCAAGTGGCACGACAGTAGCAGGGGTAATGAGCCCTGCAACGGGCACTCTGAGCGTAGCATCAATCAAGCCCACAGGCCCAGGCCAAGTGACCGCAGCTGTGGTGGGAACAGCCACCAAGAATCCAGGAGAAAGTGAATCCGGCAAGACCATAGCAGGTGCTGCCAGTATAGCCTCAGATGGCATTAACTTGGCCTTGGTGGGTGCTGTGAGCACCTCCTCAGCCGGTACATCCAGCTTCACTACAGGGGCTTCCAGTATCTCCCAAGAGAGCAGTTCGAGTGTGGTGTTTGCAGGCGCCATGACGACTGGCACGTCTGGGGTGGTGGGACCCCTCGTATCAACCTTGCAGAGTGAGGGTTACATGAGTGAGCGGGACGGAAGCCAGAAGGTTTCCCAGCCCCGTGCTGAAGCCCAGAAGGAAAAAAGGGAAAGAAGAGAAAAGAAGGACAGAAATCCTAGTAGGAAAAGTTCCCATCACCACCGAAAAGGGGGAGACAAGAACCGGAAAACATCCTCCCACCGGTCCCTATCTGGCCACAAGAACGTGAGAGATGATAAAAAGGAAAAAGGACAGAGCAATGCAAGGGACAAGAAACATGCAAGGGACAAGAAACACAGCTCCTCTCGCAAAAGCTCCAGCCACAGCACCACTAGAAAGGAGTCAAGGTCATCTCACAAACTGGGGAAGAGCCGATCTGCCAGTAGCTCAGGCACTTTGAGTAAGAAAGCCAGTAAAATCAGCTCTTTTTTGAGAAGCCTCAGAGCCTCTTCTGGTTCAAAAGTTACAGTCACATCGGCAAATAGAGAGGTAGATATCGTGACTAAGACAGTAGAGAAACGTAACATAGAGGCCAAGGTGGAGAAAGCCCAGGATGGCGAGGAGCTGGGGAGGATAAGTGGCACTGTGACGTCTGAGACGACAGAGATGATAATCTTTGAAACCAAATCCGTTTAAACAGGAGCCAGGGCAGGAAGCTGCAATGGAGACCCAGGGCTCAGGGAAGTGTCTCGAGAGAGCCCATTCCAGCTTTCTTTACTGCAGTTTAATAATAAAGGAAACCATACAACTCCAAAAGAAATGCTATCTCCTGTTTGAATTTTCCTGTCCCATAGCCTGGCAGTGACCTCACAGTGGCTCCTGTGATGGTGTCTGTGCTGCAGGCTGAGATCCCAGCCACTGCCCACCCAGGCCCAGCAGAGCCAAGTTGAGTACTTGGCCTTGCCTCAACCCCTTCCTGCCTTTGGCTCCCCAAGACTGTGAAAGTCACCGACTACAAGCTGGGATGTATCACTACCACCATGTCCCCATGCCTATTCTCCTTTCCTGAAGGTCTCTGAACATGGACATTCAGTCCAGTTCATAGACTAAGCAAAGATAAGATTCATCTCCCCTCGGGGGAAGTTGGGGGAGGAAGGAGAGAGTGCAGCAGCATTTATAGGCAATTAGAATAGGAAGTCCATTTATCTAGAGCAGAAATTGGCATACCATGTTCTGAGGACCAAATCTTACCAGCTTCCTGGATTTGTAAATAAAGTTTTATTGGAACATACCAGTGGCCATTCATTTGCATATTGCCTATGGCTGCTTTCACACTACAACAAATTTGAGTAGTTGCCATGGAGACCATATGGCCTATAGGATTTTAAAATATTATTTGGCCTTTTACAGAAAAAGCTTGCTGACTCTTGATCTAACCTTACCAATCTTCCTTCCTCCTAGGTACATACACTGTAGAAACTATCACATATAGTATGCTTGTCAGGAAGCAGCTAGGAGAATGTTTATAGTAAAACAATTTATAATACCAAAACCCTGGAACCAGCCCAAATAGGCATCAGACAGGAGAATTGATAAACTATAGTATATATCTACAATACATAATATACAACAGTGAAAATGAATAGCAGCTATACATGTGAGCATGAATGAATCTCACATAAGGTTGGATAATAAAGGTAAATAAGAAAAATATATGTAATATAGTCCATTTGTAGAACAGCTCAAAAAATGAGGTCAAACAATGTTGGGGGTACATATTTGTTAAAAGTATAGGAAAAAACCAAAAGTATAGAAAAAGACCAAAGGAACGATAAACACAAAATTCAGGATACAGGCTATCTATAGTGTGAAAGGAGGGTTATCTGACCTGGAAGGCACACACACTGAGTGTTAACAGAGTAGGAATTATTCTATTTCTTAAGTAAGAAGGTGTGTTCAGGGGAGTTTATTATTTTATTTTTATGTTAACATCTCTGAAATCAGGATTGTTTTACCACAGTTATCCAAGTAATCTGATAAATGCACGCATCCTCCCCTACGAAGGGGGTCAGCACCCATTGGCATGATCAGGATTGTTTTAAATTGCTGTCAGCCAGGTGGCAATTATACATCATTGTCACCATATTAGAAATGCCCTAACCAATTTATTTTACCAATGTTTTCCATTTTACATATGTGCAAGATGGATTTATGACAAAAATCTCAAACTGAAAGATATCTTCCAATAAGTATAAAATAAAAATTCTATTCTTTTTTTTTTTTTTTTTTTTTGTAGAGACAGAGTCTCACTGTACCGCCCTCGGGTAGAGTTCCGTGGCATCACATGGCTCACAGCAACCTCTAACTCTTGGGCTTACGCGATTCTCTTGCCTCAGCCTCCCAAGCAGCTGGGACTACAGGCGCCTGCCACAACGCCCGGCTATTTTTTTTTGTTGTTGTTGCAGTTTGGCCGGGGCTAGGTTTGAACCCGCCACCCTTGGCATATGGGGCCGGTGCCCTACTCACTGAGCCACAGGCGCCACCAAAATAAAAATTCTAAATGACACAAAAAGAATACTTAGACTATAGAAACATGGAAATTTTTAAATATATTATTAAGAAATAATAGAATAGTCCAAAATACTGTGTACTCATTAATTATGTAAATTATGTGTACATGTGGAAGTTAATCCTAAAAATTAAAAAAAATACTATATTAGAAATGGAATTATATATTCGCAAAATCTCTATTGTAAAAAAAGTACATTGTCTTTTACTTTTTGAAAAATCTTTAAAATGAGTGCTTGAAAGTTGTTAAATTTTTAACAGCAGATAATAAAAGCTGGATGTGAGAAAAATGATTCTGGAGACCATGGGCTTTTGTCTGTGCCCAGGAGTGGGGCACCTGCCCAGCCTTGCAAGTCTTTGTTCCTTGGCCTCTGCATCAACATTATCTAAGTTAGGTTTCCAGGAAAACTTAGGTACCTTCTTTGAAAAGCAAATGTCTATAGGAGAGGTAAAGGAAGTGAAAAATGAGGTATTCAGGGAGGAGTGGTAGCTTGGCAGTATCAGAGAAGCCCTTCTCAGTTGCTCTAGTGGGTGGTTGGAAAATCCCACCTTGTGATTTTTGGTAAAGACCAATAGATAAAACTCCGGGAATTAGGATGCCCTGGGTGTTGACTCTTGAAACAGTGGGCACGGGTAGAAGGAGAGAAAGAAAGACATGTTCTTAAAGATCTGAGTGGGCCTCCCGGAAATGTGGTGGAGAGCAGAGTACTAAAGGGGAACACTTTTCAAAGTCTTTGGCCTGGATTCCCAAACAGGTATGCCAGAGGCTGAGTCAGTTTAGCTGCAAACAGCTTAATCTCATCATTGCATAGGCCATGGCTTTAGCTTTTTCCTTCTCCTAATTTTGTTTTATGCACCTACCTCTGCAGCACTCCCTTCTTGAAGTGTTTCTTCAATACAAACATAGTTTATCCACCATGCAGGGCACTCACTGAGCAGACCCCAAATTTCCACAAATGCCACTGAAGTAAAGTGGAGGTGGGGACTTGCCCAACACAATGTGCTCTGCCTCGCACTTTCTCTGCAGTTCCTTTTTCTATCTTAATACTTCATCAAGAGACATATACTTACATACCTAAGTATTTCAAATCATCAGCCCTCTTCTTCCAGAGGGAGATAACGATTGGAGCATCAAGTTAATGTCCCATCAGATAAAAGTCAGTATGTTTTCCTTTTTAATTTCGAAGTATTATAGGGATACAAATGTTTTTGGTTATATGGATTCCTTTTATAATGCTTGAGCAGGGCTAGAAACATGGAAATGTTTAAATATATTGATAAACTATAGTATATATCTAAATATATGACAGAGTAGGAATTATTCTATTTCTTAAGTAGTGTTCATTGGATGCATCAGGTAGATTTTTGCCTACCTAGGCAAAGGATAATGGTATGGTTCTATCCAGATTGTTGCAAAAGGCATTAATTCATCCATTTTTTATGGCTGAGTAGTACTCCGTGCAAGTATACACACACACATATGTATACTATAATTTGTTAATCTGCTCAAGAATTGATGGGTACTTGGGTTGATTCCACATCTTTGCAATGGTGACTTTTGCTGCAATAAACATTCAAATTCAGGTGTCTTTCTGTCAAAATGACTTCTCTTCCCTTAGATAACTATCCAATAGTGAGACTGCTAGATCAAACAACAGAGGTTGTACTAAAGTGCAATCCCACCAACAGTGGATAGTGTTCCTTTTTCTCTGCATCCACCCCAGCATCCATCTAACGGGGGTAAGGTGAAATCTTGTTGTGGTTCTAATTTTCATTTCCCTGATGATTAGTAACTTTGAGTGTTTTTTCATATGTTTATTGGCCACTTATCTATCTTCTTTTGAAAAGCTTCTGTTCATGTCTTTTACTCACTTTTTAATGGGGTGTTTTTCTTCTCATTGATTTGTTTGAGTTCTTTGTCAATTCAGGTTATTAGTCCCTCATTGGATGTATAGCTTGCAGATCTATTTGATCTGTTGATGATTTTGGTAGCTGTGCAGAAGAAAAGCCAATATTTGTAATAGCATTATTCATCACCATGGTAGAAATTCTGCTGCTAAAGTACAACGGGGCAATGAATGGTTGATAACTAACTAGTCTCCCAAACTTAAAGTATGATATACACACTTAAGTACAGTGATGAAAAGGGATATTTTGCTAACTGCAACATAAAATCACTTATAGTATTGTCACGTTGGGGTGGGGTCTTTCAACCAGAAGAAGCCATTGCTATGAGAGGAAGCAAGGTGCCTTAAAATATTGAAGGCAGGCCATTGTGACTGGAGGGCAAAATGAAAGAAGAGATGCTGGAGAGAACAGCAGGAGACAGGCTATGTAAAACTTTGAGGTCCATATAAAGGACTTGACTTCTGTCTTCAGAGTAATGGGAAGCCATTGAAACATTTTAAGTTGGGGAGTGACTTGATCAAATTTGTTCTTTGTAAAGGTCACTGCATTTGCTGTGAGAAGAAATATTTGGGAAGGTGTTCATTAATATGTGGCCTTATTTCTTCAACATCCTTCTCTTGAAAAAAGAAAAAGAAAAAAGAAATGTGACCTTACGTTACTTCCTATCTTTTGCTGCAGGATCTATAAAATGAGATTAGAGGGGATGTTTTCAAAGATGCTTCTTCATTAGAAATATCCATGGGAGGTGGACATGTTGATGGACTACCCAGATAGTCCTCAAATGAAGGACATGTGATCCTAGTTGCTGAGAATGTGGCCCGCCCACTAACAGCTTTTAGCTGGCAGTGAGTTTGGAAATTGTGTCAGCTGCAGAGAATTCTTTCACCCAAAGTAATGCTCTTCCCAGAGCCCACATCAAGGACTGAATAATGTAGTGTGTGAAGGTTAGGTCATCTTAGCCTGACAGACCAATTCTCAAAGGGATGTTCCAGCTCCAGCTTT
Source organism: Nycticebus coucang (assembly GCF_027406575.1). NCBI lineage: Eukaryota > Metazoa > Chordata > Mammalia > Primates > Lorisidae > Nycticebus > Nycticebus coucang. Next base: position 59,045,687 of record NC_069796.1, on the reverse strand, counting down.
CCTGAGTCTTCATCGAAGCTCACCTTCTCCCACTGTGTATTCCTACTTTTGCCCTCTTCCCTTCCATAGGTGCCAGACCTAAGTAAGGGCACCCTTTAATAAACATCTTTCCCACAAAAAGCCATCTCAAAATCTGCTTCTTAGAGAATACAACCTGGGACATTGTATCAGTGTAATATGCTGAAGGGGTCACCTCCTTTAGACTCTACTCTGTGAAAAGGGTTGATAGCCAGTGTTTATCTGGAACTTCTCTCTTCCAGGTCCTTGGTCCCAGAGATTCAAAGAAGGAACCCATGGACCACTGAGTAAGCAACAGAACAGAATTTGTATATATAGATAGAGATAGATAGATAGATAAATAAGGGGGGAAAAATAAGACTTTTCAGCAAGCCCAAGGTAAGAACCCACTGGGAAGTCTGTTTGGGTCTTCTGTGGGGGTTTATATACTGCTTTTCCTATGCTATAGGCAGGGGTTTGGGGGAGATGGATATATGTCTGGAATAGGTCACAACTGTTTGGTGCCAGGGGCTTGGACAGAAATTAATTTCAAAACTGCCATTTCAAAACTGCCATAGTGCAGAGGAATGTGGTCTCCCCTGAGGCATACTTCTCTGTTCTAGGAGAGGCAGCCCAGATGAGATAATGGACAGGCTTTGTTTTGGGTCTAGAGGGTCTACACATTCTTTTTCAAACCTGTTTGAGAATCTGTTTGTGCTTAGAGATGGGGGTCTGGGCTTGAGACTGATTTCTGAGCTTACCCAGGCCTAGAAAAGTAGAGGGTTCTTGTCTAGCCCTGAGTGGGGGACTCAGGGCTAGACAAGGACCAGGAAGGGCATAATGTAGTATATACAAATTTGAATTGAAATAATTTTAAAAGTAGGCATATTTGCTTATTGTAAAAAAATCTATCTTAGAAAATTTAAAACATATCAAAATAAAAAAGAAAACATATATTCAATTGATTGCCTTCATAATTCATTGCTTACTGCTTTCAGAAAGATGGGGTAGACATGTTTTTCCCTATTCCTCTGGGTCAGTACAACTGAAGACCTTGGATATTTTATATATATGTGTATATATATATATATATATATACATACACATATATTTTGAAATAAGCCAGAGTGCATATATGTGTGTGTTATATATAGTCAGAAGACTTGAGAGTTGAAGAGAACAAGACAAACCAGCTAGGAACCTCAGGAAGTAAGGAACAACCTGATGGTTAGTACCCTGGTATGTGTGTGTGTGTCTTCATAAATGATAGACTTGGAGCTGAAGAAGCTGGCAATCCCAAAAAAGAAAAAGTCCCTACAGAGACCTGGTATCTCTAGCAAAAGGACCAGGAGAGAGGCAGCAAAAAAACAAAAACAAAAACAAAAACTTTTAGACAATAACTACTCTACTTTAGTCAAACACCACAGGAAAAAAACTGTGGCCTGACCCTTTCCCATAATAGCAAAAGCCAAGTGAGAGTCTAGAGTAACATCCTCATGAACCTATAACAAGTTTTCCAACACCCCCACTGGGTGCCATCAGAGAATACCAAGTAAGGAGCTAGGATTTTTGACTTTCATCCCAACAAGTAGTACTAAATAAAGCCCTTCTTCCCCTTCCCTATGTCAGTGGAGACCATATCAGGAACTGGAACTCCCACCCTTGCCCAGTAGTAATGGGAAGCCCACTTCTGGGGGCCAAGTAGGGAAGCTGGACTTTAACAAAAGTAACAAGGTAGTGCCCCTCCTCCCATCCCCTGTTGGAGTAGTATCACAAGAAGCTTGGGCACATCAAAAGTAGGTTTAAAAAAGATCCAGAGTCTCTTAGCATAATACTAGAATTCATCCAGACTTTAACTAAAAATCAAATGAATAAAGATAATTTATAGGTGACTAAGAAAATCAGAAATATTTCCCCCCAAAATATATTTCTTTGACATATTTTACAATGGCTGCCATGAGTCTCATTGATAGAAGCAATACAGCAAAGCTGTCTCTTGGTGGTGGTGGCAGCAGATCTACATCTGTAAAGAATGCAGCAAGGTCTTTCCTTTCTTAATATAGAAAATACTAAGGTCTGAAATACCATCTGTTCTCTCTGAGGGCTGCTACCTACAAGGTTTAATTTATATAACAAGCCCATCTTTGCTAGCTTGTGAAGCCTTTTCCTCTCTCCCTCTCAAAACCTATTTTTCGGCTCCTAGGTCCCTATTCTTTTTCTTTTGTTATTATTGTTGAGACAGATTCTTATTCTGTTTCCCACACTAGAGTGCTGTGCTATCAGTCTGATTCACAGCAACCTCAATCTCTTGGGTTCAAGGATCCTCCTGCCTCAGCCTTCTGAGTAGCTGAGAATACAGGCACCAAACATAACACCTGACTATTTTTTTATATTTTTAATAGAGATGGTCTTGCTCTTGCTCGGCTGGTCTTCAACTCCTGAGCTTAAGTGATTCATTTGCCTTGGCCTCCCAGAATGCCGGGATTACAGGTGCTGGCAAGCCTCCATTCTCTTAAAACCTCTGAACCTCACTAAAGAATTGAATCTTCATTCTGAGAGTTCCTGTATATACACACTTAATAAAATAAATCTGTATTTTTTCCTCCTATTAATCAATCTGTGTCATGTCAGTTATTTTTCAGTGGACCTTTGGGGGACAAGAGCTTTCGCTCCCTTCAGTGACAATAGCAAGATGTCAGAGATATTAGAATTCTTTGACAAAGACTTAAAGTATTCATGAGAAGGGAATTAATAATATGTTTGAAACAAATAAAAAAATAGAAATCCTCTTCAAAGAAAAAGAATGCTTAAGCAAAGAAATAGGGGATGAAAAGAAGAACCAAATGGGAATTTTATAACTGAATTTATAATATCTGGACTAAAAAGTACAGTGGTTGAGCTCAACATCAGAATGGAGGAGAAAAAGGAAAGAATCAGCGAACTGAGAGAACAAAAGAAACTAACCAATCAGAACAACAAGGAGAAATCTGACTGTGAAAAAAATGAACAGAGCCTTGGGGACTTGTGAGACCGTAACAAAAGATCTAACATTGTGTCATCAGAGTCCTGGAAGGAGAGAGGAAAGGGTGAGGCTGAAGAAATAATGGATAGAAGCAATACAGCAAAGCTGTGTCATCAGAGTCCTGGAAGGAGAGAGGAAAGGGTGAGGCTGAAGAAATAATGATTAAAAACTCGGAAATTTGGCAAAAGAAATAAACCTACAAGTTCAAAAAGTTGAGTGAACACTGAAATCCACACCAAGACAAATCATAATAAAACCGTGAAAACAAAAAAAGTTTTGAAATAAGCCAGAGAAAAATAACACCATAACTATTGGAGAAAGTAATTTCAATGACAGTAGAATTCTCATTAGAAACCAATGGAGGACAGAAGAAAGTGGAATGATGTTTTTCAAATACCTAAAACCAGAATCTCATGCCTAGAAAATTAATCTACAGGAATAGAGAGGAAATCAAAACATTCTTAGCTGAAGAAAAAAAATTGCCACCAGAAGACTCATCCTGAAAGAATTGCTAAAAGAAGTTCTCCAAACAATAGGAAAATGATTTATGAGAAAGGCGGAGGATCTTGGAAGTTGATGAAGGAAGAAATAACACAGTAAGCAAAAATATGGGAAAATACAAAAGATTTTTCTTTTTTTGTGTTTTCTGAATTTTATTTGATAGGTGAAGTAAAAATTATACTGATTGATTCCAAATGTTTATAAAGAAAATATCTAAGACTACTTAGATATCCCTTAAAATATGAGGGAATAAAGGGACATAATGGACATAAAGGGAGGTATGTTTTGTATATTTCACTCAAAATGGTAAAATGGTTACATGAGTAGACTGTGAAAAGTTATGTATATATAATATAATACCTAAAGCAGTCACTAAAAATTAAGCTAAAAAGGAGATATACTCAACAACACCGTAGATATATCAAAACAGAATTCTGAAAAAACTGTGCATGTAACCCACAGGACAGCTGGAAAAAGAAAATAGAAACAAAAAACATAGAAAAGACAAAACAAAAACCAAAATGGTATATATAATCATATTAGTAATCACAATAAATGTAAATGGTATAAATATAACAATTAAAATACAAATATTGGCAGAGTGGACTAAAAAGCTTATCTACAAAAAAAAAAAAAACCTCACTACAAATGTAATCATATACAGAAAGTGAGAGTAAAAAAATGAAAAAGATATATTATGTAAACATTAATCAAAGGAAAGCAGAAATGGCTATCTTAATATAAGGTACATTTCAGAGCAAAGAAAATTACCACAGACAGAAAGGCATATTATATAATGCTAAAAGTGATATTAAAAGGAAGACATAGAAATATGAGAAGTATATTAACCAAGCAAAAGAGCTGCAAAATATGTGAAGCAAAAACTGATAGAACTAGAAGTAAAAAATAAACCACAGTTGTAACTGAAGACTTCCATACCCCTCTCTCTCAACTATTTAAAGAACAACTAGAGAGAAAATTGGCAGTACACAGAAAATATCAATAACACTATCAACCCACAGGGTTTAATCAAAGTTTATAGAAAACTACATTAATCAACAGCTGAATACATATTCTCTTCAAGTTACCAAAGAATGTACACCAAGATGCTAGAACCATATCCTGAGACATAAAATGAACTGCAGTAACTTTAAAAGAATTGAAATCATAGAGACTATGTTTTCTTATGATGATGTTTTTCTTTGTTGAAAACATCATTTTCTGGGCAGTGCCTGTGGCTCAGTGGGTAGGGCACCAGCCCCATATACCAAGGGTGGCAGGTTCGAACCTGGTTCTAGCCAGCTAAAACTGCAGTGGCAACTGCTACAAAAAATAGCTGGGTATTGTGGCGGCACCTGTAGTCCCACCTACTCGGGAGGCTGAAGCAAGAGAATTGCTTAAGCCCAAGAGTTGAAGGTTGCTGTGAGCTGTGATGCCACGCACTCTACGGAGGGCTACAAAGTGAGATTCTCTCTTTCAAAAAAAGAAAAGAATAGAAAAGAAAGAAAGAAAAAGAAAACATAATTTTCTATGTTGAACCCAACCACTGAACTTTTAATCCATTATCTACCACAATGGAATCGAACTAGAAATCAATAACAGAAAGGTAACAGGAAATTCCAAGCCTCAGAATCTAAACAATAAGATTTCTAACTAATCTATGGGTCAAAAAGGAAGTCTGAAGGGAAATTAGAAATACATTGAATAAAAGTGGAAATCATACCAAATTTGAGAGACACAACTCACATACTATGAAGAGGGAATTTATAGTAGTATTTGCATACACTAAAAAAGACAAAAGGTGCCACATCAGCAATCAGTTTACACCCTTACCTCAAAAATCTAGAAAAAGAAGAGAAAAATAAACCCAAAGCAAACAAAATAAACCTAAGCTTATGGAAAGAATAAAATAGTAAGGGCAAAAATCAATGAAATTTAAAACAATAGAAAAAATAAATGAAACAAAGAGCTAATTCTTTGGACGGGTCAATACAATTGACAAACCACAGCAAAATTGTCAAAGATGAAAGAGAAAAGACACAAAATTACCAATATCACAGATGAAAACTAGCAATATTACTACAGACCCTGAAAACATTAAAAGGATAATAAGGGGTACTGCAAACAACTCTAGAAACACAAATTTGACAACTTTGATGAAATGGACTAATTCCTCAAGCAACATGGATTACCATGACTTACCCAATAGGAAACAGATAATTTCAATTGACCTATACCAAACTATTGAAGACAGTGATATCATAACTTAAAAATTCTACTGAAAGAAATCTCTAGGTCAACACAGTTTCAATTGAGAATTTCACCATCTCTTTGAAGAAGAATTAATACCAATTCTATACAATCTCTTCCAGAATATAGAGAAGAAGACAATTCTTAATTCATATTATGAAGGTAGTATTAACCTATATCAAAACCAAAGATAGTATAAAACTAGAAAACAGACCAACATCTCTCATGAATATGGACTTACAAATTTTAAACAAAATATTAGGAAATACATCAGGTGCAGTGACTCATGCCTGTAATCTTAGCCCTCTGGGAGGCTGAGGTGGGTGGATTGCTTGAGCTCAGGAGTTTGAGATCAGCCTGAGAAAGATGGGACCCAAAAGATGGGACCCATGATGGGACCCCATCTCTATAACAAATAGAAAAAATAAGTCAAGCTTTGTGGTGGGTGCCTCTGGTCCCAGCTACTTGGGAGACTGAGGTAAGAGGATTGAGCCCAGGAGTTTGAGGTTGCTGTGAGCTATGACACCATAGCACTCTACCCAGGGCAACAGAGTGAGACTCTGTCTCCAAAAAAAACCAAAAACAAAAACAAAATAACAAGTAAAACCTAGCACATAAAATTCAACAATTTATAAAAGGAATTGCACATCACAAATAAGTAGAGTTTATTCCAGAGATGCAAGGTTGCTTCAACATTCCCCAGTAATCAGTATAAACCACCATATTAAGAAGTTACAGAAGGAAAATCTCATGATACATCATATCAATTGATGTAGAAAAGTATGTGACAAAATTCAACACCATTCATGATAAAAACTCTTATGCAAATAACATTAGAGAGAACTTCTTCAATTTGCTAAAGAGGACCCATAAAAACCTTAGAGCTAACATTATACTTAATAATTAAAGACTGAATGTTTTCCTTCCAAGGTCAGGAACAAGGCAAGGATACCTACACTCAGCACTCTTATTCAACATACAGTTTTAGGAAGTGCAATAGACAGGAAGGTAAAATAAAATGCATATAGATTAGAAAAGAAGAAATAAAATTACCCTTATTTGTAGATAGCATGATTATCTATGTAGAAAACCCTAAGGTATCTACAAAATAGTTCCTAGAACTAATAAATTGAGTTCAACATGCTCGCAAAATACAAAATCAATTGTTTCCACATACAAGCAATGAACACATAGACACCAAAATTAGAAATACAATGCCATTTACAATTGTGCCAAAAGAAGTATATATGTGTAAATCTAAAAAAAGACAAAACTTGTCCTAGACTTAAATGCTGAAATCTACATAACGCTGAGAAAAAAAAAATTAAAGAAGATGTAAGTAAATGGGGAAACATATTAGTTTCATGGATTGGAAGTCTCAATGTAGTAAAAATGCCAGTTTTCCCCAAATTAATATATGGGTTTAACATGATTTCTATAAAAAATCCCAGCAATGTAGTTCGTAGATATAAACAAGGTTATTCTAAAATTGCAAGGAATGGAAACAGAATGATTATGAAAGAGAAGAATAAAGTAAGGAGAATCAGTCTACCTAATTGCAGGACTAATTACATATGTTTAGTAATCAAGACTGTGTGATATGTGTGGAGGGATAAAACAGATGGCTGAATGGAACACAGCAGAGTATCCAGAAATAGATCCACAAGAACATGGATGGTAGATATTTTTATAAAGGTGCAAAAGGAATTTAATAGAAGAAAGATAGCTGGAGCAACCAGGCATCCATAAGCAAAACAATAAACCTTGACCTAGTCTTACCCTATGTTTTTAAAAAGTAAACTCGCCCCCTTTTGTGTCTTTAAAAGAAAAAATAAATTTAAAGTAAGATAGTGAATTTGAAATTGATCATAGACTTATTTAAATGAAGTGTAAACCATACTCATACCTTGCTAGTGGGGCATGTAAAGTTATACAGAAAAATATAGGATATATATGTATGATCGTTGGGATTTGGACTAAGATTTAGACTTAACACAAAAAGCATTGTCCATAAAGGACAAATTGATAAATTAGACTTCATCAAAATAAAATTTTTTTTTAACTCTTTAAGTGACCCTTATAAAAGAATAAATACAAGCTAAAAACTAAAGAAAATATTTGCAAACCCCATAACTCACAAAGGACTAGTATCTATAATATAGAAGGAAATTTCAAAACTCAACATTAAAAAAACAAACAAACCAATCAGGAAATGAGCAAAAGATACAAAGAGAGATTTTTATTGCAGGATACACAGATAATAAATAAATCCATGAGAGGATATTCAGCTTCATCAGCCATTAAGGAAATGAAAATTAAAACCACAATACTTTACACCTATCAAAATGATTAAGATAAAAGTAATGTAATAAATAGTAACAGCACCAACGCTGATGTAGATCCAGAGAAACTATATTACTCATACCTTGCTAGTGTGGTAGGTGAAGTTATACAGCTATTCAGAAAAACAGTTTGATAGTTGCTTAAAAACTAAAATGCAACTACCACAGTTCTCAGCAGTTGCACCCCTGGGCATTTATTCCAGATAAATGAAGACTTATATTCACATAAAACCCTCTGTACAAATGTTTATAGAGGCTTTGTATAGTCACACACTGGAAACCACACAGATGTCTTTCAACGGTCAAAAAAATCTATGGTAACCAGATGCTGGTGTGGATGTGGAGAGAAGGAAACACTTCTACACTGCTGGTGGGATTGCAAACTATTACAGCCTTTTTGGAGAGAAGTGTGGAGAATCCTTAAAGATCTAAAAGTAGACCTTCCATTTGACCCTGTAATCCCATTACTAAGTATCTACCCAGAAGAACAAAAATCATTTTACCACAAAGACATTTGCACCAGAATGTTTATTGTGGCTCAATTCATAATTGCCAAGTCGTGGGAGTAACCTAAATGCCCATCAACCCATGAATGGATCAACAAACTGTGGCATATGTATACCATGTATACCTGAGTAATACTATTCAGCCATTAAAAAGGTGGAGACATTACATCTTTTATATTTACCTGGATGGAGTTGTAATATATTATTGTTAGTAAAGTATCACAAGAATGTAAAAATAAATATCCAGTGTACCCCATGCTAATATGAAACCAATACATAAACAATTAAATGCTGAAGTATAAAACACAAATATAGTCTAGTATGGGGGATGAGGGAGGAGGGAGAGAAGAAGGAGGGAGGGGAGAGTACCACCCCCCTCCCAGAAGGAGGCAGAAGGAGGGAGGGCACGAGGCGGGATCTCACCTAATGTGCACATGTGAGGGTGTGTAACACGCCCTCTGGGTGAGGGGCTCTTTTATAAATGGAACTTTACCATGGAAGTGAGAACAATGTAACCTAAAAATCTGTACCCTCATATAATTTGAATTAAAAAATAAAAAACAAAAATACCCTATGGTACAGCTATACCATGGAATACTACTCAGAAATAAAAAAATACACTACTTTTTAATGCAACTACCTATATGAATCTCCAATGAATCTCCAGAGAACTATACTGACTATAAAGAGCCATCCCCCCAAAATAACATAGTTCATTGATTCCATTTATATAACACCCTTGAAACAGAAGAAGTATATAAATGGAAAACAAATTAGTGGTTGCCAGGGGTTAAGAAGAGTTGGGGACAAGAGGGAAGTGGTTGTAATATAGAATGGCATCCTGAGGGTCCCTTTTATAGATAGAATTTGTCTTAACTCTGTTTATGTCAAAATCCTGGTTGTGATATTGTATAGTTTTATAAGGTATTACCATTGGAAAAAACTGGGTAAGGTGTACAAGAGATTTCTCTACATTATTTCTTACAAGTACATCTACAAATATTTCAAATTAAAAATTTTATACAGAAGATACACAGATGGCAAATAAACATATGAAAAGATGTTCAACAACATGAACATCCAGATGTTGAACCACAACGAGATGTCGATATAAGCCTATTAGAATGACTAAAATCTAAATGACTGACCACAACGAACTAGGATATGGAAAAACAGGAACTCTCATTCATTGCTGATGGGAATGAAAAATGGTATAGTCACTTTGGAAGACACTTTGGTAGTTTCTTAAAAATTTAAACATACTCTTGCTATATGATCCAACACTCATGTTCCTTGGTTTTACCCAAATGAGTTTTATGTCCACATAAAAACTTACACATGTGGCGGTGCCTGTAGCTCAGTGGGTAGGGTGCTGGCTACATACACAGAGGCTGGTGGGTTCAAACCCAGCCTGGGCCAGGTAAAACAACAATGGCAAAAAAAAAAAAAAATAGCTGGGCGTTGTGGCAGGCGCCTGTAGTCCCAGCTACCTGGGAGGCTGAGGCAAGAGGATCATTTAAGCCCAAGAGTTTGAAGTTGCTGTTAGCTGTGACACCACTGCACTCTACTGAGGGTGACAGTGAGACTTTGTCTCAAAAAACAAACAAACAGCAACAACAAAAAAACTGAAATATGGATATTTACAGCAGTTTTATTCACAATGCTAAAACTTAGAAGCAACCAAGATGTCCTTCAGGAGGTGAATGGATGAACCATGATACATCCAGACAATGAAACATTATTCAGTGATAAAAAGAAATGAGTGGTGAAGCCACACAAAAAAATGGATAACCCCTGAATGCATATTACTAAGTGAAAGAAGCCCATCAGAAAAGGCTATTTACTGTATAATTCTAGATAGAAAAGGTCAAACTATGGAGACAGTAAAAACATCAGTGATTTTCAGATTTGGTGGGAGGGAAGGATGACTTCCCTAGAGCATAAGAGATTTTTAGGGCAGTGAAACTATTCTCTGTGATATTACATGTATAATGGTGGACACCATGTCATCATATATTTGTCAAAACTCATAGAGTGTGCAATACCGAGAGTGAATGCTAGTGCGAACTTTAGGTGCTAATGATGTGTCAGTGTTAATTCATCAACGTGAAATGCACCACTGTGGTACGCATTGATGTTGGCGGTGTATGGGATGTGAACTGGGATTCTGTGAGTATGCATGGGGGGAGTATATGGGAACTCTCCACTTTCAGCTCAATTTTGCTGTTAACCTAAAAGTGCTCTTATAAAGTCTATTTATAAAGTAGACTGGTTATGGAATTACACAGCAATTTATTTCAGCCCCTGGGAAGAAAAGGTCCCCCTACTGCAGACATGAATCTTGGAACGTTCTTTGAAATCTGTGAGATTGCCATCTCTAATTTGTATGTAATAAAAAATACATACATAGGCAAATACTGATAGAACTAATCAAGGTCAGATCTCAAAGAAATTTGGAGACATACAATTCAGTGGTTGTTAATGTTTTGCCACATCCTGTTTAAAATTTTTTTTAAAATAAGAAATTTTAAGTGAAACCTAGTAAACAAAAAAGATGAAGGGAAGGGTGCTTAGGGTGAGCGGCCTGATACCCCACAAGTTTGGCTCTTTTTTGCCTTGGGGGACACCTGGAAAGCATTTCTGTGACTTAGAGTCCATTGCTTTCACTTGAAATTCTCATTTTACTGAGAAGAAAGGTGATTTGCCCGAGATCCATCAGACTGATTGAACTCAGAGCTGCTGAATCTCAGATCTTTTCCACTCTGATCCTCCCTGATTGAACGGGAGGTTTTCTCAGCACCTGTTAATAAATGTTGAAGGACAAATTGGAATTAGATGTCAGAGATGACAGAAGACAAGGCAAAAAGACTTATAAAGAAGACAGCCAAATCCTGTGCAAGTCATAGGCTGGAGTCTAGATAGGGTAAAGGCGCATGTAAAGATCTAAATTAATAAAATCTGTTTCTGTCAAAGGCCCAAAGTTTTAAAAGAAGTTCATCTTGGACCTGAAGCAGGGTGGAACCAAGTAGGTAAAGACTTTCTCAGATAACTGCAGAGAAGTGGCACCGGGGCTTATAATAGATGGCACCACTGTATCTGTAGCACCTGGGACAGTGGCTGGCATTCAGTAGGTGAGCAATAAATTTTGGATGTATGAATGAATTTTTAGAAAATGAACACATTATTAAACTCTAAAAACTTGTCTCAGAGGGTATTGCCACTCAGGCCTTCAGAAAAATAATTCTGGTCTCTGAATGCCAGAGTTGCATGGAAGGGCCTTCCATCTTTAAATGGTGGTATGTGAACTACTAATCCAGTGATAGGTACACCAAAGCCCAGACTTCAACACTATACAATATATACGTGTAATGAAATTCAATTTGTACTTCCTTACTCTAGTAAAGTTTTAAAAAGGAAAATAAAATAAAATAGCCAGACAGTGGCTCACACCCATAATCCTAGGACTTCGAGAGGCCAAGGCAGGAGGATGGAGGATCACTTTAGGCCAAGAATTCAAAACAAGCCTGAGCAATATAGCAAGACCCCACCATCCCTAGGAAAAAGTAAAATTAGCTGGGGCATGAGGGTATGTGCCTATAGTCCCAGATATTCAGGGAGCTGAGGAGAGAGGACTGCTTGGCCAAGGCACTAAGGTTACAATGAGCTATGATCATGCCATTGCACTCTAGCCTGGACAATAGAGCAAAACCCTGTATTAAAAAAAAAAAAATTGTGGGTGGCGCCTGTGGCTCAAAGGGGTAGGGCGCCAGCCCCATGTGCCAGAGGTGGTGGGTTCAAACCCAGCCCAGGCCAAAAACTGCAAAAAAAAAAAATTGTAATATTTTTCCCTCATGGATTTTGTCCTTAATTTTTATTTTTTAAAATATTGCATTCGGGCCTCATGCCTGATCCTAGCACTCTGGGAGGCTGACGCAGGTGAATTGCCTGAGCTTAGGAGTTCGAGACCAGCCTGAGCGAGAGCAAGACCCGGTCTCTAAAAATAGCTGGGTGTTGTGGCAGCTACTTGAGAGACTGAGGCAAGAGAATCACTTGGGCCCAAGAGTTGGAGGTTGCTATGAGCACTCTCCTTAGGGTGACAAAATGAGACTCCGTCTCAAAAAAAAAAAAAAAAGATATTGCATTCAGATATTATTTGATTACTGAGTTTGCTACTCCCTTAATTTTGCACCTGAGTCAAATGTTTTTCACAACTTACACTTTATGTGAAGCTATACTAAGAGCAGGTAGCTCATACTTGTACACACCATTCAGGAAACATGAAGATTTTTCTTGTTAATTTTGCTTTTGTTCACATCCATCTTTCAAGAAAAATGCATTCAGTGTAGGCTATTGCAAGGCAAAATTGAGGACCTATCAGAGCTGATGCCCACACTAGTCAGGAACTTAACTATAGCCATGGATATAAAGGAGATGGATTATAACAACTGAAGGTAAAGAAGTGCTGTAAATAAAGAAAAGAAGCTGTGAGTGAGGATAGGGGTAACTTTTATTTGGGTGAACTTGGAAAAACTTTTGGAGAAGATCACATTTGAGATGGCTCTTCAATGGATTGGGTATATCCCAGATCCTTTGGGAATGTGTTTCTACACATTCAAATCAATCAGCCAACCAATAAAATGAATAGGTTTTGTGATGATTCAAAAAACTGAACAATGGCATGGCTATTTTTTCTTTTCATAATAACGTAAATGTAGATTTTAACAGTATAAGCTACAACAAATAATTCAAAAGGGCTTACTTGTTTTTTTTGTAGGATTCTAAATTTATTTGAAGTTCTTCAGCCTGCTAAAAACAACCGATTTTTAGCAATGTTCCGGGGCGAGACCAGTTTAAACTGGGAATCTTTCCTTAACGCCAGGGTTACTGCTGCCCCCTAGTGGTAAGAAAAAATGTTGCTGGCAAAGCAAAGCGCAACCCCTAGCCCCTTCCTTCTTTACCTGCTCTACAGAATCTGGGTTGTTGAGACTGTTGCTAGTGATAAGGTCAGTAGTACTCTCGAAGCAACAACAACAATAACAGAGAATGATAATTAGGCATTGAAACTGACCTGCAGACTGAAGGGAAAAATGCATTAGTGATGACTCATTCACCCACAATGTGTTATACTTTTTCTATAAGAATCTTGCCAGGTGGCACCTGTGGCTCAAAGGAGTAGGGTGCCAGCTTCATATACTGGAGGTGGTGAACTCAAACCTGGCCGCAGCCAAAAACTGTGGGGGGGGCAGGGGGGAAAAGGATCTTTGCCTAAGCCAAGATCGCAAAGATTTTTCCTCTTTACTGTTCTGTAGGCTTTATAATTTTAATTTCACATTAGGTCTATGACCCTTTCTGAGTTAATTTTTGTATATGGTGCAGGTAAGGTGAGATTCTCCTTGTTCAATCGTTCCAGCACTTGGAACAATTGGCCTACCTCAGGCTCTTTGCACTTGCTGTCTTCCAGATCTCTGCACAATTCACTCCTTTTTGCCATTTGTGTCTTCTTTCCAAAGTCATTTTCTGTGTGAGGCTACTCTGACCACCCTGTATAAAGTTGCTACCTGCTAACTTATATCTTTATCACATTGGTCTGTAATATATTTTTCCTCATTGCCATGATCACTATTTGCAGTTCTTATTTGTTTACATACTTAGCGCTTGCATCTCTCCATTAGAAGATAGAGCTATTGTGTGTCTTTTTAAACTTCTAGACCAATGCCTGGTGCGGTAGACACACAATAAAGATTTGCTGAACTGAGCAAATTCCTTGTTAAGCTATGGTAACCATCTTTAATCAATAAACTTTTCATTTAGATTCTGAAAACATAATCTCATAAATAAATTTTTATTACACACCACATTTTCACTAGCTTCTCACATGATATGGATTTCATAACCATTTTTCATTTGTGGTTTATTGGAAAGACAAAGAGTTGAGACTCCTAGGTTCCAGCCTTGATCCTGTCACTAAATGGAAAACACTGTACCTTTGGGTCCAGTAATTCTAGTTCTAGAAATTTATCTCGAAGAAAAAAATTGGACACATGCACAACCATACATTCATCGGGATATTCATTGCCCAGTGACTTATAACAGCAAAAATTGGGAGAAAAATGATTTCATACAATATGGCTTTGTCTAAGTGGACTGTGGTGTATCTATTGAAGTCACATTGTGGGCCAGGCAGTATGGTTCACTACTGTAATCCTAGCTCTTTGAGAGGCTGAGGTGGGAGAATTGCTTGAGCTCAGGAGTTTGAGACCAGTCTGAGCAAAAGTAAGACACCATCTGTACTTTAAAAAAAAAAAAATTTTTGAGAAAAAAAGGCCACATTATGTACTCCATGAAAAATCATGATTATAATCATTGAGTTACGTATTTAATACATTCATTGAGTATTGCCAATTTCAGGCACCATTCAAGATTCTGGGAATATAGAAGTAAAGGAATCAGGAAAAGATCCTCTACTCATAAACCTGACATTTTCATGGGGAAGAAAAACAATAAAAAAATTTAAAAATATACTACAAAAGATGACTTTAGGTAAGTTCTATCAAGGATAATATGTTGTAAGGGATTTGGGGGCATCCCCTAAAACAATGGTTCTCAACCTGTGGGTCGTGACTCATAGGAACTGTATTAAAGGGCCATGGCATTAGGAAGGTTGAGAACCACTGCCCTTAAAGAATGATTGGGGCATGCTATTTTGTGTAAGGTGGCCCAGGAAGAATGCTTTGAAGTCACATTTGACCAGAGAACTGAGTGAACTGAGGAAGTGAAGCATGAGAATATATGTGGAGACAATGGCTCCCTGTGGCCCACAGCCAAACACTATTAGCTCCAACCAGCTCAGTGGTTCAGTCTGGGGCCCTAGACAACACCCAAAGTTCTTGGCACTCCTGCTCAAGCTCTCCCCAAGGCAGTTCAACTGAGTGCCAAGTCCAAAAACACCAAAACAGTTCACAGTGGCTAATTTTAAATCGGCGCCTGGACCTCTGTAAGTGCTGCACACGATCAGCCATTGGTGCCCAGACCTCCGTACGAGCTGTGGCATGATCAGTGATAGGCACCCAGACCTCCGAAAGTACTGTGCACGATCAGCAATCTGCCCCTGCCCAGACCCTGGTAAGAGCTGCGCCACCAGGCCTCCAAACACCCTGACTAGGAACTCCGTGAGCCGTGCAACCCCACGTCTTCCCTTCTGTACCCTCCCTGCCTCCACACCGGCCTGCTCCTCTGGCCAGGGACTCTGGAAGCTGTATGCCCTCTGGAGCCCTCCTGCCTCTGTGCAAAGCCCTTCTCCTGGCCAGAGACTGCTGGAGCCTTGGGCCTGCTGGGCCAAAGTCACTGGGCACCAGGCACTCCCAGAACTGTGTGTACCACCCCCCACCCTGTTGCTGGATCCAGGTGTGTCACACTCCGGAGCTGCTCCCACAACCAGAACTCCCTGGCTGGGGCAGCCCGAGA
The DNA here is from genome assembly GCF_027406575.1 of Nycticebus coucang. Classification (NCBI taxonomy): domain Eukaryota; kingdom Metazoa; phylum Chordata; class Mammalia; order Primates; family Lorisidae; genus Nycticebus; species Nycticebus coucang. The sequence goes on along the minus strand of NC_069796.1, from coordinate 59,029,605 downwards.
GGAGCTACACAGGGTCACTCCCTACAAAGATCCAGCAACAATAGAGTGATCTCGTTGGGGTCTAATCTTGAGAGACACCTCCCTAACTCTGAGGACGGCCAGAGGCAATAGTGAAAAACAATCATGAGGCAAAATCAACAGAAAAACTCTGGCAATATGAATAATCAGAGTAGATCAACTCCCCCAAGGATCAATGGGGCAGACACAGCACACAATCCCATGCACAAACAAATACCTGAGATGTTAGAAATTGAATTCAGAATCTGGATAGTAAATAAGATTGAACTAGAATTCCAAGCAGTAACCCAAAAGATATCTCAAGAATTCAACAAATTCAAAGACCAAATGACCAAAGATTTTGACACATTGAGACAAGAAGTTGCAGCCCTCAAAGATCTGAGAAACACAGTAGAATCCCTCAATAACAGAATGGAGCAAGCAGAAGAAAGGATTTCTGACATGGAAGACAAAGCTTTCGAATGCTCCCAAACTCTCAAAGAGGAAGAGAAATGGAGGGCAAAAACAGATCACTCTCTCAGAGAGCTCTGGGATAATTTGAGGAAAACTAATATTTGTCTTATAGGGATCCCCGAAAGCGACGAAGTGGATTCACAAAGCACAGAGTCTCTTCTCCATGAGATTATGAAGGAGAACTTTCCAGACATGCTAAGAGATTCTGAAATTCAGACAGCAGACAATTTCAGAACTCCAGCACGACTCAACCCGAATAAGACATCCCCCAGACACATCATAATCAATTTCACTAAAGTCAATATGAAAGAGAAAATTCTGAAAGCAGCCAGACGAAAGAAAACCATCACCTACAAGGGGAAGAATACTAGAATAACTGCAGATCTCTCTGCTGAAAGCTTTCAAGCTAGAAGAGGATGGTCATCAACTTTTAATCTACTAAAACAAAATAACTTTCAACCCAGGATTCTGTACCCAGCTAAACTGAGTTTCATTTATGACAGAGAAATTAAATATTTTAATGACATTCACATGTTGAAGAAATTTGCCATAACTAAACCAGCTCTCCAGGATATTCTCAGACCTATCCTTCATAAAGACCAGCGTAATCCTCCACCACAAAAGTAAACCCACCCAGAAAATTTTGATCAAATTCCAACTTCCACAGTTGAAAAAGGATTAAAAATGTCCACTGGACTCTTGAAAGGCTTATCAATATTCTCAATTAATGTGAAAGATTTAAATTGTCCTCTAAAGAGGCACAGGTTGGCTGACTGAATAAAAAAAACTCAAGCCAGATATCTGCTGCATACAAGAATCGCATCTTACATTAAAAGACAAATATAAACTCAAGGTGAAGGGATGGTCATCTATACTCGAGGCAAATGGAAAGCAGAAAAAAGCAGGTGTTGCAGTCCTATTTGAAGATGCAATAGGCTTTATACCAAACGAAATAAGGAAGGATAAGGATGGACACTTCACATTTGTTAAAGGTAATACTCAATATGATGAGATTTCAATTATTAATATTTATGCACCCAACCAGAATGCACCTCAATTTATAACAGAAACTCTAACAGACATAAGCAACTTGATTTCTTCCAGTTCCATAGTAGTTGGAGATTTTAACACTCCTTTAGCAGTACTGGATAGAAGCTAAGCAAAGAAATTTTAGATTTAAACTTAACCATTCAACATCTGGACTTCACAGACATCTACAGAACATTTCATCCCAACAAAACTGAATGCACATTCTTCTTATCAGCCCACGGAACATACTCCAAAATCGACCACATCCTAGGCCAGAAATCTAACCTCAGCAAATTAAAAAAAATAGAAATTATTCTTTGCATCTTCTCAGACCATCATGGAATAAAAGTTGAACTCAAACACAACAGGAACCTGCATACCCATACAAGAACATAGAAGCTAAACAACGTTATGCTGAAGGATAGATGGGTTATAGACAAGATTAAGAAGGAAATCACTAAATTTTTGGAACTAAACAACAATCAAGAAACGAATTACCAGACCCTCTGGGATACTGCAAAGGCAGTCCTAAGAGGGAAATTTATAGCACTTCAAGCCTTCCTCAAGAAAACGGAAAGAGAGGAAATTAATAACTTAATGGAACAACTCAAGCAACTGGAGAAGGAAGAATACTCCAACCCCAACCCAGCAGAAGAAAAGAAATAACTAAATCAGAGCAGAATTAAATTAAATTGAAAACAAAAGGATTATTCAACAGATCAATAAATCCAAAAGTTGGTTTTTTGAAAAGATCAATAAAATAGATAAACCTTTGGCCCACCTAACCGGGAAAAAAAGATTAAAATCTCTAATTTCATCAGTCAGAAATGGTAATGATGAAATAACAACAGACCTCTCAGAAATTCAAAAAATCCTTAACGAATATTACAAGAAACTCTACTCTCAGAAATATGAAAATCTGAAAGAAATCGACCAATACCTGGAAGTACACCATCTACCAAGACTTAGCCAGAATGAAGTGGAAATTTTGAACAGGCCTATATCAAGTTCTGAAATAGCATCAACTATACAAAATCTCCCTAAAAAGAAAAGCCCAGGACCAGATGGCTTTATGTCAGAATTCTACCAAACCTTTAAAGAAGAACTAGTACCTATATTACTAAACCTCTTCCAAAATGTAGAAAAAGAAGGAATACTACCCAACAAATTCTATGAAGCTAACATCACCTTGATCCCTAAACCAGGGAAAGAACCAACAAGAAAAGAAAATTATAGACCTCCCAGCTGCTCGGGAGGCTGAGGCAAGAGAATCGCGTAAGCCCAAGAGTTAGAGGTTGCTGTGAGCTGTGTGATGCCACGGCACTCTACCCGAGGGCGGTACAGTGAGACTCTGTCTCTACTAAAAAAAAAAAAAAAGAAGAAAATTTTAGACCAGTATCACTAATGAATATTGATGCAGAAGTATTCAATAAGATCCTAACAAACAGAATCCAACAACACATCAAGAAAATTATGCACCATGACCAAGTGGGATTTATCCCGGGGTCTCAAGGCTGGTTCAATATACTTAAATCTATAAATGTAATTCAGCACATAAACAAACTAAAAAATAAAGACCATATGATTCTCTCAATTGATGCAAAAAAAGCGTTTGATAATATCCAGCATCCCTTCATGATCAGAACACTTAAGAAAATCAGAATAGAAGGGACATTTCTTAAACTAATAGAGGCCATCTACAGCAAACCCACAGCCAATATCAGAAAAAAGCAGAAAAAAGCAGGGGTTGCAATCCTATTGAATGGAGTTAAATTAAAACCATTTCCACTCAGATCAGAAACCAGGCAAGGTTGCCCATTGTCTCCATCGCTCTCTAACATTGTAATGGAAGTTTTAGCCACCACAATTAGGGAAGAAAAGGTGATCAAGGGTATCCACATAGGGTCAGAAGAGATCAAACTTTCACTCTTCACAGATGATATGATCGTATATCTGGAAAACACTAGGGATTCTACTACAAAACTTTTAGAAGTGATCAAGGAATACAGCAATGTCTCAGGCTACAAAATCAACACCCATAAATCTGTAGCCTTTATATATATCAACAATAACCAAGCTGAAAAAACAGTCAAGGACTCTATTCCTTTCACAGTAGTGCCAAAGAAGATGAAATATTAGGGAGTATACCTAACAAAGGACATGAAAGATCTCTATAAAGAGAACTATGAAACTTTAATAAAAGAAATAGCTGAAGATGTTAACAAATGGAAAAACATACCATGCTCATGGCTGGGAAGAATCAACGTTATTAAAATGTCTATACTACCCAAAGCAATATATAATTTTAATGCAATTCCTATTAAAGCTCCACTGTCATATTTTAAAGACCTTGAAAAAATAATACTTTGTTTTATATGGAATCAGATAAAACCCTGAATAGCCAAAACATTACTTAGCAATAAAAACAAAGCAGGGGGAATCACGCTGCCAGACCTGAGTGAGACTATACTACAAATCAATAGTGATGAAAACAGCATGGTACTGGCACAAAAACAGAGAAGTAGATGTCTGGAATAGAATAGAGAACCAAGAGATGAATCCAGCCACTTACTGTTATTTGATCTTTGACAAGCCAATTAAAAACATTCAGTGGGGAAAAGATTCCCTATTTAACAAATGGTGCTGGGTGAACTGGCTGGCGATCTGTAAAAGACTGTAACTGGACCCACACTTTTCACCATTAACTAAGATAGACTCTCACTGGATAAAAGATTTAAACTTAAGACATGAAACTATAAAAATATTTGAAGAAAGTGCAGGGAAAACTCTTGAAGGAATCGGCCTGAGTGAATACTTTATGAGGTGGACTCCCTAGGCAACTGAAGCAGTATCAAAAATACATTACTGGGACCTGATCAAACTAAAAAGCTTCTGCACAGCTAAGAATATAGTAAATAAAGCAAGTAGACAGCCCTCAAAATGGAAGAAAATATTTGCAGGTTATACCTCCGATAAAGGTTTAATAACCAGAATTCACAGAGAACTCAAATGTATTAGCAAGAAAAGAACAAGTGATCCTATCTCAGGGTGGGCAAAAGACTTGAAGAGAAACTTCTCTAAAGAAGACAGATGCACGATCTACAAAAACATGAAAAAAAGCTCATCATCCTTAATCATCAGAGAAATGCAAATCAAAACTACTTTGAGATATCACCTAACCCCAGTAAGAGTAGCCCACATAACAAAATCCCAAAACCAGAGATGTTGGCATGGATGTGGAGAAAAGGGTACACTTCTACACTGCTGGTGGGAATGTACACTAATACGGTCCTTCTGGAAGGATGTTTGGAGAATACTTAGAGATCTAAAAATAGACCTGCCATTCGATCCTATAATTCCTCTATTAGGTATATACCCAGAAGACCAAAAATCACAATATAACAAAGACATCTGCACCAGAATGTTTATTACAGCCTAATTCATAATTGCTAAGTCATGGAAGGAGCCCAAGTGTCCATCGACCCATGAATGGACTAGCAAATTGTGGTACATGTATACCATGGTATATTATGCAGCCTTAAAGAAAGATGGAGATTTGACCTCTTTCATGTTTACATGGACAGAGCTGGAACATATTCTTCTTAGCAAAGTATCTCAGGAATGGAAGAAAAATTATCCAATGTACTCAGCCCTACTATGAAGCTAATTTATAGCTTTCGCATGAAGGCTATAACCCAACTATAGCACAAGAATATGGGGAAAGGGCCAAGGGAGGGGAAGGGAAGGGGGAGATTAGGGTGGAGGGAAGGTAATAGGTGGGGCCACACCTACGGTGCATCTTAGAATGGGTACAGGCAAAACTTACTAAATTCAGAATACAAATGTCTACATACAATAACTAAGAAAATGCCATGAAGGCTACATTGAACAGTTTGATGAGATTATTTCAGATGGTATATGAAACCAGCACATTGTACCCCTTGATTGCACTAATGTACACAGCTATGATTTAACAATAAAAATAAATAAATTTAAAAAAAAAAGAAAATATATGTGGAAATGCAATGGCCCTGGGGCAGCGGTATGCCTGGTAATTTTCTAGGGCCTTATACAGACAATGGGGAGTACATCACATTTTATTCTAAAATTGATAAAAAGCCTTGGAGAATTTTGAATAGACGAATCATAAGATCACTTATATTTTGACAGTGTGGTAAATAGACTGAGGGAGGACAAAAGTGAAAGCTATTTCAGAAGTCTAGCTAAGACATATAGTGGTGTAGCCTAGGACCATAGCAGTGGGAATGGTAAAAGTTAGTCACATTTAGGATTTACTTATTTTTAAACAGAACTAATAGAAAAGGCTGGTATGGTAGTTTTGGTGAAGCATGCAGAAAAAGGAGAGAAAATCTCCTTTGACTTGAGCCTTTGCAAAAATGAGTGAAACATAATTGACTAAGGATGTCTACTACTGTTGGATATGGGGATCTGGAATGCAGAGAAGAGGTTCTTCCAGTGTGATTTCTGGGTGATATCTGATTGAGAGGACTCAAGAATTGAGTCCTGGGGGAATCCAGATGATAAAATGTGCCAAATGCTGCTGAGGAATGGAGTAAAACGCAGACTGGGAATGACCACTCAAATCAGTAGTGTAGGACAAACTAGTGTCCTTGGGGGAAAGAAAAGCCTGACTGGGGTGTGATCAAAAGTGTATGGATTTCTTCAAAGAATAAATTGATATGTGTGTGTTGGGGGCAATGGCATGGGGAAAGGAACCTGTAAATTAAAAGGTAATTAAATGACACATCAACCAGACCAAAAGGATGGAATCTGAGAGTATCTGAATTCAAATACCAACACGATATTTGATGATATTAAAGAATTATCAATTTATTTTTAAATGAGACAATGATTCATGGTTAGGAGAAAAAAAAGAAACTTTTAATTTTTAAAGAAGCACACTGAAATGTTTAGAGATGAAATGGTGTCTATGAAAAACTGTTGAAATTTGGTGGTGAATATACTGTTCTTTCTAGTTTTGAGTGTATTTGGAATTCTCCATAGTAAGTTTTAAAACATGAAACTAAGGCTTATTTTTAAAATGGTAAAGCTGATAACTGTTATCAGCATAACAACCTTGTTTTTTATGGGTAAAAAGCTTTTGTAACACTCCTGTGAATTTAGAAATTTATGACACTTCTTGTGAAAATAACCTCCAAAAGCAATCTTTAAGTCTTTTTTTTGAGACAGAGTCTCACTCTGTTGCTCAGGCTGGAGTGCATGGCCTCAGCCCAGCTCACAGCAACCTCAAACTCCTGGACTCAAGTGATTCTCCTGCCTCTTATGTCTAATTTTTTTAAAACTTGTCAATTCATTGCCTGGAGATCTTATAATAGACGTCTCTGAATTCCTAAATGAAAATAAAAGTGAATATATTATCCATTCACAATCATGTTCACAAATATTTCCAGATTAAATATATATATGTATATATAAAATAGCAAATAATTAGAATCCAATCTCACTTCTTAAACGTTAATGGGGTTACAGTTAATGTAATTAAAAAATACCTGCTTCTTTGTGTTTTTGAATTTTTATGTTAAGACTTACGGGTGTCTCGTTTAATTTTACACATTAAATAGAAAAAGAAAAAAGAAGTGGAGCTACCAGCTGCTACATTTATTGACTGACAGTACAAAGAGGTCAGTTCTATAAACCTAGCACTATGGGAGGCCAAGGAAGATGGATAAGGAGTTGGACACCAGCCTGAGCAAGAGTGAGACACCATCACCACTAAAAAACAGAAAAACTAACTGGGCATTGTGGCAGGTCCCTGTAGTCCCAGCTACTTGGGAGTCTGAGGCAAGAAGATCGCTTTAGCCCAGGAGTTTGAGGTTGCTGTGAGTTATGTCTCAAAAAAAAAAAAAAAAAAAAATGTACAAACAAGGGCAGAGCTGGTGGCTCACGCCTGTAATCTTGGCACTCTGGGAGGCCTAGACAGGAGGATCCCTTAGGCTCAAGGGGTTCCAGACTAGTCTGAACAAGAGCAAGACCCCTTCTCTACCTTGTACTACTAAAAATAGAAAAAATTAACCAGATGTCACGGCAGTTGCCTGCAGTCCCAGCCACTTGGCAGGCTGAGGCAGGAGGACTACTCCAACCCAGGAGTTCGAGTTTGCTAAGGCCTAAACTGACACAATAACACTCCAGCCCTGGGCAACCGAGGAAGATCGGGTGGGGGAAGGGGCGGAGAAAAGACGGGGAAGGGCGGAGAATTACGCACGCGCACTAGCGAGCGGTGGGTCTGAGGCGGGACTAGAACCTCAGTTAAAGGCCAGCTCTTGCAGCCAATCAGAGGCAGTGTCGTTAACTTGTTCCTGGAGAAGGCTCTCGGCAGTCGGTTTCGCCCGCCGTGGAGAAGGTGGTTACGCGGCTAGACTGAAAGCTGAGGTGAGAGGGCGGTACCGGCTTGAGGCTCCCGCCTGCGTGCGTTTCTCTTTCCCGACCCTGCGGGTTCCTCTGCGCTGGGCTGGAAAAGGGGGAGGCCTGACGAGGTGCGGCTCCTGAAAGCGCCGGCTGGCCTCCCCTTCCCGCGTCTCTGCGGGAGCGCGGCCTGCCTGCGGCTGACGGACGACGCGGGTGGGACGGCCGGCGGAGGGGCCTCCGTGCAGGTCGGGAGGTTAGGAAGCCGCGGGTCTGGTCCCCGCCCGGCTGGTTTTCTAAGCTGTATGGCGTTGGCGAATCATTTGCCCTCTGGCCTTTTGTGAAGTGGGAATAACCATCTCTGCGCCTTCGTCCTACGGGTAGCAGTTGCGAAATCAGCTGAGTTCATTGGGCGACCGGGGGAGGGTAAATCCCAGGCGTAATCATCAGATTCATCTAGAGAGGTTTAATATGTGACATTCCTGGGGGCCCATTCACAGTAGACAAAAATCAAATCGCTGGGGGTGGGCCCCCGACATAATCTTCGTTTGGTGAAACCCCGCCACTCTCCGATAGAGCAAACACTAGAAAGTGGATCTTAAGTCAGGAACCAGCTACAGTGCTTTGTGCTGGTTTTCACTAAAATAAGACCCCTATCACTTTTGAAAAGGGCCATCTAGAGACGTGTTAGAGAAACGTAATTTCTGTAATATGACCAGGTTTGTGTTTCTTTCTTTCTTTTTTTTTTTTTTTTTTTTGAGACAGTCTCAATTTCTTCTCCAGGCTAGAAGGCCCTGGTGTTATAGCTCACAGCAACCTGAAGCTTCTGGGTTCAAGCGATGCCCCTACGTCAGCCTCCGGAGTTGCTGGGACTACAGGCGCCCGCCACAACACCTCGCTAATTTTTTTATTTTTAGTATAGAGACGAGTCTTGCTCTTATTCAGGCAGGTCTCCAGCTCCTGAGCTCAAGGGATCCTCCTGCTTAGGCCTCCCAGAGTGTTGGGGTTACAGGCCTTAGCCACCCCACCCAGCCTACCAGTTTTTAATGTACAGTTAGAGGCTTAGTAATTTAGGAGAACTTTTGGTTTGCAGTTGAAAGGAGCTGGGATAAGAATTCCTGTACCATGTACTAACCTTTTGATCTGGTGGAACACTTCCCTTCCTTTCAATGTCAAAATTGAAATCGATAATAATACTTGCAGAATTGTTGTGATGGTTATATAAGAAAGGATATAAAACAGTGGTACCTGCCATGCAATTAGCCTTTGGAAAACAGTAACTTAAGTGGAGGAGCACAGAATAGAATTCCACACCTAAAAAGACTTGAGTTGGGTGAAACCTGGGCTCTAAAATTTTATTGGCTGGGTGGATCCTCAATGCCTTAATCCTAACACTCTGGAAGGTAGACGTGGATGGATTGTTTGACCTCAGGAGTTGGAGACCAACCCAAGGCAGAGTGAGACCTCTATTAAAAAAAAAGAAAAAGGAAAAAAATGTTATTTTGAAACACCATAACAATATTAATTTCCTGATTTGGGTAATTATTCTGTGGTTATAAGAGAACATTCTTGATTTGAGAATGCACACTGAAGTAAAGAAATGAGAAACCAATAAAGTAAATGAGGGACAGTGTTAACATTTGAAGAATCTAAGTGAAGACTATGATTCTTTGTGTACTCATGCACATTTTGTAAATCTGAATTTATGTTAAAAATTTTAAAAGTTGATTTGGACTATTTGCAGCTAAAATGCGTCATAAGGAAAACAATGCTTAAATGTTTATAAACACCCTTTCTCCTTTTTCCTAAATGGTTGTATAGTATTAGAAAGAGCTCCTATTTAATCCAGCCCTCATTGAGGATGCAATGGATTATTTCCAACTTTTCCAGACAGTGCTGCATTAAACATCCTTGTGTACATCTTTGTGTGCTTATACAAGTGTTTTTATAAAATAAACCTCTAGAAGTGGAATTATTGGTTCAAAGAACATCAGCAGTTACAATTGTGATATTGCCAAATTAAATTCCAAATATATATTTGTTTCCTTTTCCATCAGTTGTACATGAGAATTTCCTATAGTCTGTTGGCTGGTGTTGGCCTAACATCTAAGGCAGCGGTTCTCAACCGGTGGATTGCAACCCCTTTGGACTGTATTAAAGGTTCACAGCATTAGGAAGGTTGAGAACCACTGATCTAAGGGGAATTTATGCAGTGATCATGATGGCAGCTTCTACTGTGAGAGCATGGTGAGTGGGAGCTCTCCACCCCAGGAGGCTTCCTTGCTTGCTGTGCCAGGATAGCTAAGGGCCTGCTTCTGAAATTGGGATGACCACTCTGAAGAAAAGTGGAATGTGCCCTCTGCTGAAATTCAGAGCCTGTCACATAGGAATGGTTCTAATATCTGCTGAATGATGGAATTAATTGAAATTTGTTAGTCTGTTAGTTGAAAAAAGTCCTGAGGCACACCAACACTAAAGTTTAGATAGAAAAGGAGAGACAGAGGTAGTAAAAGGAGATAAAAGGGTGTGTCCAGGGAGGAAGGAGGAAAACATGAAGGTCAGAGTCAACAGAAGTTGAGGGTGGAGAGGGGTGTATTGAGAAGAAAAAGCCTGCTGATGAGATTAAGATGAATGCATAAAATAATTAGATTTGGTTATGTAATTCTTAATGACTTTGAGCACTTTTACTGGAGTTGATGCGAGTTGAAGTCAGATAGAATGACAAAAGTGAATACACAGAAGGCTGGTTATGCAGTGAATTACAGGTTGGTATAGCCACAGTAACTGATGTTGTCCATGATTTCTGCATCATTCTATGCACTACTGTAGCTTAGTGGAAAGCCGCCCTCAGTACCTTTCAAATTCTAAACATAGTACCGCTCCTAATATGTTACTTGCCCCATCCTCCACTTACGTTGGAAGGTTTAGTATCTTGAAACATCACTCTGAAAGAGCACTTGAAGATCTTCTCATGGGATGATATATACCTAGGCCTAAAATGGAGTAAATTGAGGTTATTGTAAATATAAAGTTATAGAGTACACTGTGACAAAAGGGGTATGGAATTGAATCATCATTTCATCCAGGAACCTTGGATAGTACCACGTGTCTGGAATTTAGCATTGTTAATTTTATCAAGTGGTAAGTGTTTGCAATTGGAAATCAATCTGTAATATAAATCTATAAAGCAGAAGTGATTGTAACATGAAATTGGGAGACAGCATGTGAGTTTGGTTATAGAGGAGTAGAGAAGTAAGTGGGGCATAACTGGTGGGGGTGGAATCCAGAAGATTTTCTTTATAGATGAAAATATGATAGCAGGCGTGTCCAATCTGTGGCCTGCAGGCTACATGCAGATTATGGGAGGACTTTTTTGCTTATCTGTGGTGGCAGATACTATGAAAAGTATGCAGAGACTTTTTTTTTTTTTGCTCATCAGCTTTTATGAGCATTTGTGTATTTAATGTGTGACCCAAGACAACTTTTTTCTTGCACTTGAGGCAGAGAAGAAAAAAAGGTTGGACTCCCCTGCCAGCATATTTTTTATGCTGATGAAAGAATTGAGGAGAGAAAGAAAAGTATATGGATGGTTGAGAATATCATGCCTAATTAGAAAAGGATGGCAAACTTTTAGAAACTAAGATCTTCTTTTCCTGGGCCCAAACTGCCAGGAGAAAAGGAAGAAAATATTCTGTAGTCACTTAATGTAATGGGTTTGTTTTATAGCTCTACTTTAAAACCTTTGTCTATATCTGTAGGTCTTGATCTTCCACAATGGGTGAACCACAGCAAGTGAGTGCACTTCCACCACCTCCAATGCAGTACATCAAGGAATATACAGATGAAAATATTCAGGAAGGCTTAGCTCCCAAGCCTCCCCCTCCAATAAAAGACAGTTATATGATGTTTGGCAACCAATTCCAGTGTGATGATCTTATCATCCGCCCTTTGGAAAGTCAGGGCATTGAACGACTTCATCCTATGCAGTTTGATCACAAGAAAGAACTAAGGAAACTCAATATGTCTATCCTTGTTAATTTCTTGGATCTTTTAGATATATTGATAAGGAGCCCTGGGAGTATAAAACGAGAAGAGAAACTAGAAGATCTTAAGCTGCTTTTTGTACATGTGCATCATCTTATAAATGAATACCGACCTCACCAAGCAAGGGAGACCTTGAGAGTCATGATGGAGGTCCAGAAACGTCAACGGCTTGAAACAGCTGAGAGGTTTCAGAAGCACCTGGAACGAGTAATTGAGATGATTCAAAATTGCTTGGCTTCTTTGCCTGATGATTTGCCCCATTCAGAAACAGGGGTGAGAGTAAAAAGTGAACCAATGGATGCCGATGATAGCAACAACTGTATTGGGCAGAATGAACGACACAGAGAAAATTCAGGTCATAGGCGAGACCAGATTATAGAGAAAGATGCTGCCTTGTGTGTTCTAATTGATGAAATGAATGAAAGACCGTGAAGGATGTTTCTCTTTCCTCTTTTTTGCTTTTGATGCATAGCTCATATGTTAGTTTTCCTTTGGATGGTGTTAAGAGAAATACAACTAACAATGTAAATGGTTTTGGGGGCAGCGCCTGTGGCTCAGTGAGTAGGGTGCCGGCCCCATATGCGAGGGTGGTGGGTTCAAACCCAGCCCCGGCCAAACTGCAACAAAAAATTAGCCGGGTGTTGTGGCGGGCGCCTGTAGTCCCAGCTGCTCGGGAGGCTGAGGCAAGAGAATCGCGTAAGCCCAAAAGTTAGAGGTTGCTGTGAGCCGTGTGACGCTACGGCACTCTACCCGAGGGCAGTACAGTGAGACTCTGTCTCTACAAAAAAAACAATGTAAATGGCTTTTAGTCTTGACACTCCAACTACTTTTAATTATGAGATGTCATAGGTAGTAATTTTGCTGTATAACAAGTATGGCCAAGGAGCAGCCTTACAGTAAGAGTAATCACTTAAAAAAACAAAGTGTATGCTTATGCTGCTGTTGTGTGAGACATTCCTATTTTTTTGCAGTTCCAGTAAAACATTGAAAATAACGTCAACAATAGCAAGCTTTCATCCTTGAAAAGATTTATCATTTGTTTTAAGAATGATCAAGGATAGCAAACTGTAAATGTGAAACTATGGAATCTTTAGACTTAATTCATTAAAAATTTTAAGCTACAAGAAGTAGTGAAACATGTTAATAGTGAGGTACCCAGTAGAGTTATGAAACAGGAACTTTATTTTTCCTCATGATTGCCCTGTAAGCCCACAATCTCAGCCTCTTCTTCCTGAGCTAGATGGAATCTTAAGGGGTAGTCTCAAGTCATTTTTTCCCCAGGCATTCAGTAATAAGTTCATTGGTCATTTTCAGTTACAAGTACTCAGTAATTATGTCATTAACTAAACATTTTTTTCATGAGTGCTGCTAGGTCAGAGATAAATAGTTCCACATACATTGTGTTATTCCACAGTGTCAGACTTTCTTTTGATGCTATTTCAGTTATGAGTCATGAGCTATATGCAGTTCCTAAGGATGGATTCTCCTTAGTACTACCTGTTCCCTAGGTAGTCAGAATCTCTAACACAAAGGCTCAAGCTATTTCACAAGTCAGGCTTACAGATTAAAATTTACATGTTAAAGTAACTTTTTTTTTTTGATACAGAGTCTTTGATGCTAGCCTTTCATAGAGTGCTGTGGTGTCATAGCTCACAGCAACCCCCAACTCTTGGGCTCAAGTGATCCTCTTACCTCAGCATCCCGAGTAGCTGGGACTGTAGGTGCTCACCACAGTGTCTAGCTATCTTTAGAGACAGGGTCTTGCTCTTGTTCAGGCTGGTCTCACAACTCCTGAGCTGAAATAATCCACTCACCTTGGCCTCCCAGAGTGCTAGGATGACAGGTTTGAGACACCAAGCTATTGAAATAAAGTAGCATTTAATATCAAAAGAGGAAAGGAGGTTAATGAACTAGTCCACAGAAAGTGACATGGACAAGAAGAAGGTCCTGGGCTGATCGTGTCAATTCACTATCAGGGAAACTGCCAGCATCTGGAAAGGGGGAGTGTTTGATTTTGGCAGAGCTTTCTGGGACAGGTACCTAGTTGCCTATCACCAGGGACAGCAAGGCTGTCACCATAGAGACTACCCTACATATTTTCTTCAAAGCTAAGCTCAGCCTTAAGGCTGGAAACCTACAGTGGGAAAATGAGTGATGACAGATTCCTGCTCCTCTATGAGGTAAGCTGCTAAGATAGGGATGCCCATCTAGGGACTATGTTTCCCCAGGAAATGTAGACTCCCCTTGCTTTATGAGGCCACATGGACTAAGTTCTGGGTAGTGAGATAATGGGTATAGTAATCTCAGTGTTTTTAGATGATCCTCCAATTGTCTTCCTTTTTGCTGTTTGGATAACCATATTCAGGAAGTCACTGAAGAGGGCAGACATTGTCAGTTTGGGTTTTTGACTGGGAGGATGTAAGTCCTTTCATTAACTCCCATTCTCCTCCAGCTAATAACTTTATGTGAGCACTTCCCTACCTCCTCCCTTCTGCCACTCCACTAAGTTGTTGGTGGAGAGTTGGCCCTCTATCTGAGAATGTCTGCCTGCCCTTAATGTAGGCAAGTGGTTCTCAAAGTGTGGTCCTGGACTAGCAGCATTAGTATCCCCTGGGGACTTGTTAGAAATGAAGATTCTCTGGCTCTACCCCAGACTTTCTGAACCAGAACACTCAGGGGGTAGGACCCAGCAAGTTTTCTTTAAACAAGCTTTCTATGTAATTCTAATGTGTACTAAAGATTAAGAACCACTGATAGAGGTAATGTCTTTTACCAGATGTCCACTTTTGTTTCCTCTCTTGGTCCCTAGTTTCTGACATAGGAATTTGCTCCATTGAGGTCTCATTGGCCCTACAGCTAGTGAAATTCAGTTTAATATAGCTATAGGCCACTTCTATGTGAAATGTTCATCTTTAGCTCGGTGCTAGCCACATACACCTGAGCTGGCAGGTTCGAATGCAGCTTAGGCCCACCAAACAACAATGTCGGCTGCAACCAAAAAATAGCTGGGTTTTGTGGTGGGCACCTGTAGTCCCAGCTGCTTGGGAGGCGGAGGCAGGAAAATCGCTTGAGCCCAGGAGTTGGAGTTTGCTGTGAGCTATGATGCCACGGCATTCTACCCAGAGTGACAGCTTGAGGCTGTGTATCAAAAAAAAAAAAGAAGTTTATCTTTTGCCTTCAAAGATGCATGGAGTGCAGACACCTCTTTATCAGATAGGCAGCTAATTAACTAGTCTTCCATTTTTTCCTGTTATGTGTTTGGTGTAGACCTTTGGGCTGTAGGGACTCCAGAGGGCACAGTCCAGGCTCTTGTAAGCTTAAACTGAAGGTGAGAGTGTCTCCCAATCCCCCTGTGAGGGAGCAAGGTGGAAATTGCATTGCACTTGAGTATCTCTTTCCTTTGATTCTTAGGAACTTTGAGGAGGATGTTGTGCTGAGGTATAAAGTGAGTTTCTGGCTACTTTAAAACCCTCTGCATGTAAAAGCCAAGGAATCACATAGTTTTATAAGTCACAACAGTTACATGCATTTGTGTGAGTAGTGAGAGGGTTTAGGAATTAAAATGCCATGGGGAATCTTCCTCAGTTTAGACCTTTGGAGGATTTGTTTGTGTAGGTCTGTGAGTGGGACCTGACATAAGGGTGCTGCTGATACGAACTGTGGAATGAGAAGCACTAGTGGTCTGATAGTTATCACAAGTTTAGAAGCTTCTGGCTGGGTGTAGTGGCTCATGCCTTTAATCCTAGCACTTTGAGGGGCCAAGGTGAGAGGATTTCTTGAGGCCGGGAGTTGAAGACCAGCCTGAGAAAGAGTGAAACCCCATCTAAAAAAAAAAAATAGAGAAATTAGCTGGGGATGGTGGCATATGCCCCCATAGTCCCAGCTACTTGGGAGGCTGAGGCAGGAGTATTTATTGCTTAAGCCCAGGAGTTTGAGGTTGCAGTGAGTTATAATGATACCACTGTGCTTTAGCCAAGGCAGCAGAGTAAACAACAGAGAAAATGAATGAGGCCAGGCATGATGGCCTGTAATCCCAGCACTTTGGAAGTCTGAGGCAGGAGGATCACTTGAGGACAGGAGTTCGAGACTAGCCTAAGCAAGAGTGAGACCCCCATCTCTATAAAAAATAGAAAAATGACTGGGCGTGGTGGCTCATGCCTAGAATCCTAGCAATCTGGGAGGCTGAGGCGGGTGGATTGCTTGAGTTCACGAGTTCAAGACCAGCCTGAGCAAAAAGCGAGACTGTCTCTACTAAAAATAGAAAAACTGAGGCAAAGGGATCGCTTGAGCCCAAGAGTTGGAGATTGCTATGAGCTATGATGCCAGGCACTCTACCCAGGATGACAGTTTGAGACTCTGGTCTCAAAATAAATAAATAAAATAAAAAATAGAAAAATTAGCTGAGATAAATTAACTGGGCTGTGCACCTGTAATCCCAGCTACTTGGGAGGCTGAAACAGGAAGGATCACTTGAGCCCTGGAAGGAAGAAAAGAGTAAGGAAGACACCATGGCACTCTAGCCCAGGTGACAGAGTGAGACCCTCTTTCAAAAGCCAATGAGTTGATTTTTAATGCTCATAAATTTGTGTCTTAACCACTCAGCCATTACAGCACCCTCAGAAAAATCTTGCTTCCACATTATGTTTCTATTGCCTGTTCAAAGCACCTTGCCTACATCATCTTCTCTTTTCAGGGTTTATTTATACGTTCACATTTGTTAAGGGCTTTAGAAGGCAACTTAAACTTCTATGCCGTATTCCAGAGAAAAAGCTTGTGCTGGGGCTTGAGGTCACTAGAAATGGTAAGTGCAAATGTCTTCATGGGGAAATAAAAAGTTGGCATAATTTGGATGAGAAAGACTTATGGCTGCAACATAGTGGGGGAGGAGAGTGGTTGGAGCTGGACAATTAGATGAAGGCAGATGTCCAAGTTTTACAGGGCCAAGAGAAAGAGTTCACTTTTTATCCTAAATCTGATGGGAAACCAATTGCAAACATACTAGCCCAGGTGACAGAGTGAGACCCTCTTTCAAAAGCCAATGAGTTGATTTTTAATGCTCATAAATTTGTGTCTTAACCACTCAGCCATTACAGCACCCTCAGAAAAATCTTGCTTCCACATTATGTTTCTATTGCCTGTTCAAAGCACCTTGCCTACATCATCTTCTCTTTTCAGGGTTTATTTATACGTTCACATTTGTTAAGGGCTTTAGAAGGCAACTTAAACTTCTATGCCGTATTCCAGAGAAAAAGCTTGTGCTGGGGCTTGAGGTCACTAGAAATGGTAAGTGCAAATGTCTTCATGGGGAAATAAAAAGTTGGCATAATTTGGATGAGAAAGACTTATGGCTGCAACATAGTGGGGGAGGAGAGTGGTTGGAGCTGGACAATTAGATGAAGGCAGATGTCCAAGTTTTACAGGGCCAAGAGAAAGAGTTCACATTTTATCCTAAATCTGATGGGAAACCAATTGCAAACATACATAGCAAGTTGCTGTGTTTTAATCACTACATAAGAGAGCCATTTTATCCTGACAACGAATGGCTGAGTGTTTAAGATACAAATGACATTGGTATCATTTTTACCCTCGTATTATAGCTTCTCCACAGGATTGTGCTAAAGATTGAATGGCTACAAAGCAGCACAATTTATGGTACTTAGAAAGCTATCAAAGGTCAGCTAGTATCCTTCTTACTGAGTTTTATGTTTGATACAAAGAAGAGGCTCAGAAATTATGTAATTTACCCAAGGTCCCTCAACTAGTGAATGGCCAAGCCCGAATTTAAACTAGGGCATTCTGGTGTCAAACCTAAGCACTCAACTTTCATAGTCATTACCTCTCCATTCCATTACAGTTATAGAGGTAAATAGGGAAGTCAAGAGCAGAATCCAATATTCTGACCCCAGATTCCATGTGAGTAAGCAGGCTGTGATAGTGGACTGAAGCAGGAACAGATTTGCAGATGGAAATTGTGAGTTCCATTTGACCATAATGAGGTGCTTACTCCTTCACTTAGGCTTCTGTGAGTACCTTAAGGGTATGCTTACTACTTACAGTTCTGATCTTCCTAAAAAACGCTAATACCTAAAAAATAAAAGGTATCCCCATTTTATGAGTAATGAAAATTGAAGGTTAAAGTTTTTATTTGCTCAGCATGGAATATAGGTTAGGAATTGGCAAACTCGTTTGTAAAGATCCAATAAATGTTTTAGGTATTGAGGACAATACAGTTTCTGCTGAACTATTCAACTACCACGGTTCAAAAGCAGCTTTATACAATGTGTAAACAAATAAAGAGTGCTGTTGTCCAACACTGCTTTTTGTATGGACACTGAAGTTTGAATTTCAGTAATTTTTCCATGTGAAATACTGACTTTTCCCAACCATTTATGCAATCATTCTTAGCTGTGTGAGTGCAAAAATCAGACAACAGAGGGCAGCACCTGTGGCTGAAAGGAGTCGGGACCCGGCCCCATATGCCGGAGGTGGTGGGTTCAAACCCAGCCCTGGCCAAAAACTGCAAAAAAAAAAAAAAAAAAAATCAGACAGACTGAATTTGACTGATGGCCCATGATATAAGTGATTGGATTCTAAATCCTGGAGTATGAAAACAAAGCTATACTAATAAAAACCTCAGAAATAGGCCACGTGTGGGTGGCTCATGCCTGTAATTCTGGCACTCTAGTAGGCTGAGGTAGGAGGAGCCTGTGAGCTCAGGAGTTGAAACCTGCTTTTACTAGAAAAGGAAAAAAAAAAAAAAAAAGAAAGAAAAATTAGCCAATGTGGCAGGCACCTGTAGTTCCAGCTACTGGGGAAGCTGAAGCAGGAGGATTGCTTGAGACCAGGAGTTTAAGGTGAGCTAGGCTCCTATCATGGTACTCTAGTTTAAGACAACAGAATATGACTGTTTCAAAACAAAACAAACAAACCCCTCAGAAATACAAATTATAAAAGCTTTTTTATAGAATTGTGCTAAGGATTGAATGGCTACAAAGCAACACAATTTATGATACTTAGAAAGCTATCAAAGGTCAGCTAGTATTCTTCCTACTGAGTTTGTTTTGAAAAGTTTTATTTCATTTTTAATTGGCAATAAATAAATATATACATATGAGGTACAATGTGATGTTTTAATACATAAATACCGTACTGATTCTTTTGTTTTACATACCATGGGCACTTAGAATTGAATATTTATTAGTTTCAAGATGCAATGTAAAAGGCTACCAGCAAGTGGCACTCTTACCTCAATTTTAAGAGGTAGCTGGCTGCAGAAACAGCACTAAAATGAAGAAAACCAGAGGCACTGTTCATGATACCCCAACTATATGCTTTAACTCTGAGTAGTTAGGGTCAAAATTGAATCATTAAATACCCAGTTGGTATCTGTTGAATTAGAGAATTGATTGGTGTTGGAAAACACCCAAGAATGCTAGAATTTGGGCTTCACTATTTATGAGTTGTGTATCTTGGTTTAGCACGTTAATCTCCATGAAACTCAATTTCCTTGACTATGATAAATATAGTACCCATCTATAGCATAGGTACCATCTAATGTTAAGAATGAAAGAAAGGACACGATTATAAGAGGGACTTTACCTAACAAATGCGATCAGTGTAACCTGGTTTCTTGTACCCTCAATGAATCCCCAACAATGAAAAAAAAAAAGAGAGAAAAAAAGGAAAAAAAATAAAATAAAATCTTGGGGAAAGAAAAAAAAAAAAGGAAGAATGAAAGAAAGACTCATCTTACTTCTTTCTGAAATTCATTTGCCTCCAAGCAACGTAGTCAGGTCTCAGGCCTACTAACCACCAGTGCAAAAGCATCTCACCTGAAAGGGCTGTGGGGGTGCCCAACAGGCCTACCGGGTGCTTGAGCCTGGGGTTCTGAGGTACTGCTACTTTCAGAGGTGAGTGATAAAGAAGAAGGTGCAAATAATCAATAGGGGAAAGAAAGAAAGGGACATTAGTATAGATTTTATAGGCAGTAAAAAATAGTAAGAAAATACTATGGGTAAGTTTACTCCAATAATTTGAAAATTTAAATGGACAAATTCTTAGAAAATTACCAATATCAGTTTAATAATAGGAAACCTAAATAATTTTTTTTTTTTTTTTTGTAGAGACAGAGTCTCACTTTACTGCTCTTGGTAGAGTGCCATGGCGTCACACGGCTCACAGCAACCTCCAGCTCCTGGGCTTCTGTGATTCTCCTGCCTCAGCCTCCCGAGCAGCTGGGACTACAGGCGCCCGCCACAACGCCCAGCTATTTTTTTGTTGCAGTTCGGCCGGGGCTGGGCTTGAACCCACCACCCTCAGTATATGGGGCCGGCGCCCTATTCACTGAGCCACAGGCGCCGCCCCCTAAATAATTTTCTAATCTAAATCTAAAGTAGTTTTGCTGGCAAATCTACCAGAAAAAAATACACACACATATACACATGCAAATAAAAAATAATTGTAGTCTCATACAGACTCTGTTAGAGAATCAAAAAACAAGAAACATTTGCCAACTCTTTTTATGATGCTCATATGAATGAAATATTAGCAAATTGAACCTATGTAAATATAGAAGGTAATGTGTTATGACTAATTTGTGTTAATCTCAGGAATATAGATTAGAGCATTAATATAATCTATCACATAATAGACTAAGGAAGAAAAACTACTTGACATGTGTAAAAGGCATTTATAAAATTTAGCATCTATTCATGAAAAAGAAAAAAAACTTAGAAAATTAGGGATAGAAGAGAACTTCCTTAATGTAATAAATGGTAGCTACATAAAACTTAGAGCATGTATTATGCCCATGATGAAAACTTTTAACTTTTTCCTTTGAGAGCTGGAATAAAACAATGATGTCTGCTATCAAAACTTCTAGTAAGTATGTACTAGATTTTCTAACTAATATAGTTGGGGGGTGGGGAGGAAGTAGTGTTGAAAAAGAAGAAGCTGGCTGGGCATGGTGGCTCATGCCTATGATCCTACAACTCTGGGAGGCTGAGGTGGGAGGATTCCTTGAGGTTGGGAGTTTGAGACCAGCTTGAGCAAGAGTGAGACCCCATCTCTACTAAGAATAGAAAAAATATCTGGGTGCCTATAGTCCTAGCTACTCAGAAGGTTGAGGCAGGAGGATTACCTGAACCTAGGAGGTTAAGGTTGCTTTGAGCTAGCCTGAGGCCATGGCACTCTAGCCTGAGCAACAGAGAGAGCTAGTGTCTCAAAAGAAAGAAAAGAAAAAAGGAAGAAACCAAACTGTCATTATTTACAGAAAATGATCATATGATTGTCAACAGAAAACTTAATGTAATCCACAGGTAATTTTTTTTTTTTTTTTTTTTATTGTTGGGGATTCATTGAGGGTACAATAAGCCAGTTGCACTGATTGCAATTGTTAGGTAAAGTCCCTCATCCACAGGTAATTTATTAATTAAGAGTTTACTGATTGCTGAGAAAAATTCAGAAATAAATTTTATTCACTATAACAGCAAATGAAATTAAAAAATTAAGGTACTGTGTAAAATAGCAGTAATGTGAAGTAGCAGGAATAAATCAAGAAATAAGTTGAATACTTCCATAGAAAAAAATTTTAATCTTTAAAGAAGTATTAAAGTATTAAAGAATCCATCTGTGAAAGATCTGGAGAACATAACAAATGGCCTCTAGAAATTAAAAACTTTTAGCCATAAGTGCTTTGACCTACTTTATCAAAACCCATCTTACTTCTGTGACTCACTGTATTGCACCCTTCACCAGCACCGAGAGAAGTCAGAGTGGAATAAATGACCTTGTGTTAGTCTTGCTCTCTTAAAATCTGTGCACATAGGCCTTAGCAGTTTGAAAACTCTGCTGTTTAGCTCCTCCATCTCTTTTCCTCTAACTTTTAAGACTATTCCTTTTATTGGTCATATAAAAACTTCCTTCTTCAGAGTTGAATGTATAATATTTCTGCGCATGGACAAGCTGTATTTTAATCTCTCATTTTTTTATTGGTTGAATAAACACAGTTTTACCCCCCACCAAAAAAGAAGTATTAAAGAAAATATAAATATGAGGAGAGATTGGCACACTCAGCATTGGAAAGAGGCCAAATTTATTCCAAATTGATCTGTGGATTCAATGCAAGCCAACCAGATTTCCACCAGGTTTTTTTTTTGTTTGTTTGTTTGTTTGAGACAGAGTCTCAAGCTGTCACCTGGGTAGAGCGCCATGGTGTCATAGCTCATAGCAACCTCCAACTTGGGGCTTAAGTGATCCCTCTGGCCTTAATTTTTTCTGTTTTTAGTAGACTTGGTCTTGCTTTTGCTCAGGCAGGCCTCGAACTCATGAGCTCAAGCAATCCACCTGCCTCAGTCTCCTAGAGTGCTAGGAGTATAGGTGCGAGCCACTGTGGCCTGTTCAGGGTTTTTTTTTTTTTTTTAATTTGATAAGGTGATTCTAAAATTTATGAGAGGAGCCAGACACTGTGGCTCACACCTGTAATCCCAGCACTTGGGGAGGCTGAGATGAGAGGAACAGTTGAGGCCAGGAGTTGAAAATCAGCCTAGGCAACACAGTGAGACACCTCCCATCTCTGTAAAAGTTTCAAAAATTAACTGGGCATAACTGGGCATGCTTGTAGCCCCAGCTATTTGGGAGGCTGAGGTAGGAGTATCCCTTGAGCCCAGGAGTTGAAGGTTGTGGTAGGCTATGATGATGTCACTGCTCTATAGCTTGAGCAACAGAACAAGATTCTGTCTTGGAAAAATTAATTCATTCATGAAATTTATGGTAGGTATGAAAAGTCTATATATCCAGATGGCCTTGAAAAGGATGAATGGGAAGACTTGCCTTATGTAATAACATCTATGATTATGCTACTGAAATTAAAACATATGTTGTATTGGCAGATAGATAGATAAATACACTGTTGGAACACAATAGAGAGGAAACAAATTTATGCCTATGTATTTTTTTTCCCAGTCCTATCTCTTAGAAATAAAAGTTGTATATATTAAGGTATACAATGTTATGTTTTGATATACATGGTGAACTGGTTACTATAGTCAAACTAATTAACATATTTATCTCTTTACGTAGTTACCTTTTTTCCCCTTGGGGGAGAGTACTGAAAATTTATCTGTAATTTATTTTTGTCAATTGATATAATAATTGTACATATTTATAGGGTAAATATTGATGTTTTGATGCATGCAATGTATAGCGATCAGATCAGTGAATTAGCATATTCATCATCTCAAATATTTACCATTTCTTTCTGTTGGAAACACTCAATATTCTCCTTCTACCTATGCGAAACTGTATGTTATTGTTAACTATAGTCATCTGCAGTAGCATAGAACACTAGAACTTATTCTTTGTATCTAGTTGTAATTCGATGTCTTTCAATAAATGTCTCCCTATCCTACATCCTTTCCATCTACCATTTCTGGCCTCTAGTATCCTGTGCCCTACTTGTTAATTCTGTGAGATTAACTTTATTTTAGCTTCCACATATGAGTGATAACATACTGTGTTTAATTTTCTGTTTCTAAAAAAGAAAAAAGAAAAGAAAGAAAATAAATGTTTGAGTCATCATTTGCACATTTTTAAATTGGATTGTTTACTTTATTGTTGAGATGTTTGAGTCCCTTGTATATTCTGGATATTAATCTCCTGTTGCAGGAATAGTTTGCAAGTATCTTCTCCCATTCTGGAGGTTATCTTTTCACTCTGTTGTTTATTTTGCTGTGCAGAAACTTTTTAGTTTTTTAGTTTGATATAATCCCATGTGTTTATTTTTGTCTTTTTTGTGTGTGTGCACAACAGTGTCTCACTCTGATGCCCAGACTAGAGTGCCACGGTCAGTCTAGCTCACAAACTCCTGGGCAATCCTCCTGCCTTGGCCTCCTGAATAGCTGGGACAACAGGCACCTGCTCTGACACCTGGCTAATGTTTTCTATTTTTAGTAGAGACAGGGTCTCATTCTTGCTCAGGCTGGTCTCTAATTCCCGAACTCAAGGAATCCTCCCTTCTCAGCCTCCTAGAATGCTAGGATTACAGGTCTGAGCCACTATGCTCAGCCTATTTTTGCTATCATTGCCTGTGCAGTTGAGATCTTATTTATAAATTCTTTGCCCAGACCAATGTCCTGAAGCATTTTCCCTATGTTTTCTTCTAGTAGTTTTATAGTTTTAGGTCTTACATTTTATGTTTTTGATCCATTTTGAGTTAGTTTTTGGATAGCAGAGGGGGTAAAGGTCTAGTTTTATTCTTCTGTATATGTATTTATACTTTCCCCAGCACTATTTAGTGAAGAGACTGCCCTTTCTCTACTGTGTGTTCTTGGTGTCTTTCTCAAAAATCTGTTGGCTATGTATACCTAGATTAATATCTGGGTTCTGTATTCTGTTCCATTGGTCTGTATGTCTGTTTTTATGCCAGTACCATGTTGTTTTGGTTACTATAGCTCTGTTGAATAGTTTGATTCTGGTAATGTGATGCCTCTGGCATTGTTCTTTTTGCTTGAGATGGCTGTGGCTACTGAAGATCTTGTCTTTCATGGTTTCATATAAATTTTAAGATAAAAAAATTTCTGTGAAGAATGTCATTGATATTTTGATAAGATTGCATTGAATATGTAGATTGCTTTGGATAGTACATATAGGGCAATTTTACTTTTTTTTTTTTTTTTGCAGTTTTTGGCTGGGGCTGGGTTTGAACCCACCACCTCCAGCATATGGGGCCGGCACCCTACTCCTTTGAGCCACAGGCACTGCCCAGGGCAATTTTAATAATACTAATTCTTTGGATCCATGAACATGGATTGTCTTTCCATTTGTTTGTATCTTCTGTTTCTTTCATCAGAGTTTTGTAGTTTTCTTATAGCAATCTATCATCTCCTTTATTAAATTTATTCCTAGGTATTTATTTTTTGTAGCTTTTGTAACTGAGATTAACTTATTGATTTCTTTCTCAGCCTGTTAGTTGTTCCTATATAGAAACATGATGGATTTTTGTATGTTGATTTTATATCCTGCAACTTTACTGAATTTGTTTATCAATTCTAAGAGTTCTTTGGTTTTGCATTCAGGGTTTTCTTTATTTAGAATTATATCATCTTCAAACAGGGACAATTAGACTTCCTCCTCCAGTTTGGATACCCTTTATTTCTTTCTCTTGACTAGGACTTCCAGCATTGTGCTGAATACGAGTGGTCAGAGTGGGAATCTTTATCTTGTTTCAGTTTTTAGAGGAGAAGCTCTCAGCTTTTCCCCATTTAGTATGATGTTAACTGTGAATTTGTCATATACAGTCTTATTGTGTTGAGGTACTTTCCTTTTACACTTAATTTATTGAGACTATTTTTTATTATGAAGGGATGTTGATTTTTTTCTAATGCTTTTTTGCATCTGTTAAGATGATCACATGGTTTTTGTCCTTTATTCCATTGAAGTGATGATATATCACCTTTATTGATTTGCATATGTTGAATCATCCTTGCATCTTTGGTATCAACGCCCCTGATCATGGTGCATCACTTTTGTAATGTGTTGTTAAATTTGGTAGTATTTTGTTAAGGATTTTTGCATCTGTGTTCATTAAGGACTGTCATTTTCTTTTCTTTCATTTTTTTTTCTTTGTTATATCCTTGTCTGTTTTTAGTATCAGAGTTATGCTGGCCTCATAAAATGAGTTAGAAAAATTTCCCTTCACTTCAATTTTCTGTATTAGTTTGAGAACAATTGATATTAGTTGTTTTTAAAGTTTCTGAATTCACTGATGAAGCCATCTGGTTTTAGGCTTTTCTTTACTGGGAGAATTTTTATTCTGACTCAATCTCTTTACCTGTTACTGGTCTGTTCAGGGTTCCTGTTTCTTCTTGGTTCAGTGTTGATAGGTTATATGTTTCCAGGGATTTACACATTTCCTCTAGGTTTTTTAATTTATTGGCATATAGTTATTCATAGTAGTTTCTAATGTCATTCCTTTGTCATTTATGATTTTATTTATTTAGGTCCCCTCTTTTTAATTTTAGTTTCTACAGTTAATGGTTTACCAATTTCATTTATCTTTTCAAAAAAACCATTTTTTGTTGATCTTTTGTATTTTTTTAGCCTCAATTTCACTTATTTCTGATCTGCTCTTTATTATTTCTTTCCTTCTACTGATTTTATGTTTGGTTTGTTCTTGCTTTTCTAGTTCGTTGAGCCACATCATTAAGTTGTTTATTTGAAATCTTTCCAGTTTTTTGATTTAGACATTTATTTCTATAAACTTGCTTTTTGTTGTTGTTGTTGTTGTTGCTCTTGATAGAGTGCCATGGTGTCATAGCTCACAGAGACCTCAAACTCTTAGGCTTAAGTGATTCTCTTGCCTCAACCTCCCCAGTAGCTCAGACTACAGGTGCCTGCCACAGTGTTTGGCTATTTTTAGAGATGGGGTCTTGCTCTAGCTCAGGTTGGTCTCAAACTCCTGAGCTCAAGTGATCCACCTGCCTCAGCCTCCCAGAGTGCTTGGATTTCAGGCATGAGCTTCCACACACAGACATAAACTTACTTCTTTATACTGCTTTTGCTGCATCCCATAGGTCTCGATATGTTTCTATTTTCATTTGTTTCAAGGAAATAGTTATTATTTTTATAAATTATGTTTCTTATACCCCCCCCCTTCTCTTCTCCTTCTGGAATGCTTACAATATAAATATTTGTTCACTTAATAGTATCCTATAAACCCGGTAAGTTTTCTTCATTCTTTTTAATTTTTAATTTTAATTTTTTTTTTAGCCTGTGGTATTTTAAAAGACATGTCTTCAAGTTCAGAAATATTTTCTTTTCTTTCTTTTTTTATTAAATCATAGCTGTGTACATTAATGCGATCATACACTGGTTTTATAGACCGTTTGGCACATTTTCATCACACTGGTTAACATAGCCTTCCTGGCATTTTCTTAGTTATTGTGTTAAGACATTTATATTCTACATTTACTAAGTTTCACATGTACCCTTGTAAGATGCACTGCACTGCAGGTGTAATCCCACCATCACCCTCCCTCTGCCCATCCTCCCCCCCTTCCCCATATTCAGAAATATTTTCTTCTATTTTGTCTAAGCCCTTTAGAAGCCCTTAATTGTGTTTTTTTTTTTTTTTTTTAATTTGGCCGGGGCTGGGTTTGAACCCGCTACCTCCGGCATATGGGACCGGCGCCCTACCCGCTGAGCCACAGGCGCCGCCCATTAATTGTGTTTTTTATTGTATTCATCAGATTCTTCAGCTCTAGGATTTCTGTTTGGGTCTTTTGTGTGATACCTATCTCTTTGCTGAATTTCTCATTCAAAGTATGAACTGTTTTCCTGATTTTATTGAATCATCTGTTTGTGTTAGAGTGCTATGGTGTCATAGCTCACAGCAACCTCAAACTCTTGGGCTCAAGCAATCCTTTTGCCTCAACCTCCTGAGTAGCTTGGACTATAGGTGCCTACTGCAAGTATTTTACAAGTGTAAAATAGTTTCCTCTTCCAATTTTATGGAGTATGTTTCATAGGCAAGGATTTATTTGTATAGATGGGTCTTGGGGTGTTGTTTCAGTGGGGTACATTGTCTTTGATTTTAAGTAGACACAGTAGTGCACTCTCCGTGTAGTTTCTTCAGCTGTAATCCACACTAGTGACATTTTCAAGTATCTCAGTAGCATAGGCTAGAGAATTTGTGGTAGTGGGGGTATGATTTTGCTTGAGGTGAGCAAGCTCTGTTGTTTCCCAGGTCAGGGGCACTTGTGCATACATAGTAGGTTGGTCAAGTTGGGTTCTAGCCCTTTGGGGTTGGGGTATGGGACTTTTACTTTGGCTGGGGGCATTGGTAACCTATTTCTAAGCTGGCTTGGGGGCACAGATTTTTTTTTAGCTCCAGGCAGTGGGAAAAGGGACATGTCATGGGGGGGTAGCCCATGGGACTGTTTCTTTCTTTTTTTTTTTTTTTAATTAAATCATAAACTCATAGATTGTGTATACATTAATGCATGTATGGGGTACAATGTGCTGATTTCACACAGAATTAGGAACACTTACATCCCACTGGTTAATATATACCTCATCTCATTTACTTAATTATTGTGTTAAGACATTTATTCTCTGTACTAATAGATCTGACATGTACCCTTGCATTATGCACCATTATGCTTGGGAAGCAGCCCTATAGCTTTCATTTGGCCTGGGTGCATGTCTGATAATGGTAGACCAGAGGGCTGTTTTTTAAGCCCAGCATGGATGCACACAGCTGCTCAATTAGCATGGGGGCTTGCCACCTGGGAATGTTTGTGGGCTATTTCTCAGGCCCTGATCACTAATGTGAGGCCTTTGGGTAGGTCAGGGGTATGTCCAGGAGAGGGAACACCATGGGGAACAAGTGTGTAGCCCCCTAGCTGGCCTGGGAGCATATCTATTGCTCAAGGACTTCTTTTGCTCAGGGAAGGGCACTGCTGGCTCAAGGGAAGGTTTACCCTGGGCAGGACTGCCAGACTCTGGCAGGAAATGTGACTGGTAGAGGTTGGGTTTCTTGCTGTACAGGACCAGAGTCATAGCTGATCCTGGGACCATTCTCTGTGAAGCTGGGGTGTGGCATTCAGCCACTGGTATGAGCTAGGTGGAATGAAGATGGGGGCCTAGTGCTTGAGAATTGTAGTGGCTACTGACCCCCAGCGGAAGGCACATTTTACATGTAGTTCTGCTCTCAAGATAGCACCATATGCCCCAGCTTAGCTCACAGGGGTTGTGGAGAGGGGGAGTGGTCACGCTTCTTGTTTCTTATCTGAAGCATGCAGTTGCATGAATTCCTGGCAGCTCTGCAAACTGGATTTAGGGCTTTTGAAGACTATGGGATTCTCCTGTAGTAAGAACTACAGGGGACTGGTGGGATTCTGCTGCTTACCTTTTCCCTGCAAGGAATAGTTCCTCCTACTTCCAGCCTGATCCAATCCGGGCAGGGGAGATGTAGCTATAGACTAAGTGTCTCCATACTGTCTGTCCTTCTGGGCTTCCAGTCACTACGGCTGCCTCTCCACTTCTTCACTGCACTCCACACTCTCCCTTCAGCACTCCAGTCCTGTGAGTATTGTAGCTGTTTATTCATTGCCTTGATCCTTTCTTGCATGGGAGATGAGTGCCAGTGTCTCTAGTTAGCAATCTTGTACCATATGATTTTTGAAATGTAACAAAGATGACATTACAAAGCAGTGGGAAAATGCTGGAATTTCCAATAAGTGAGGCAGGGATAAAATGTACAAAAATCAGTTCTAGGAGGATTAAAGATCTAAACATGGAAGACAAAATTAGAAAGATGTAGGCAGATATTTTCATTATTTTTGGATAAGAGGAATTTCTATAATACAAAATGTATTACTCACAAAAGGAAAGATTGGTCAGTTTCACTACATCAAAATTAAGAAATCATGTTTATGAAAACACACTATAAATAAAGTGGAAAGCTCCAATGTGGCAGAAAATATTTTCAACAGATTAAACCAGTGGAGAACTAGTATCCAGAATATATAAATTATTTATATAAATCAATAAGAAACATATAGGAACCCAAATGGAAAAAATGGGCAAAAAGCTTGAACAAGCATTCGTCTAAGAAAATAAAAAATCCAAATGGCTCATAAATAAAATAAAAGCATGCTTAACTTGTTAACTAGGAAAATGCAAATGAAAGCCACAGTGAGATGCTCTTATACCCTTACCAATTTTGAAAAACAAAAAACAAACATGAAATTAAAAAAAAAGCCAACTCTGGCTAAACCAACTCTGGATGAGGATGTGGAATTAGAGAAATTGTTATGTGTCACTGGTGGGAGTCTTGGAAACTAATTAGGCATTATGCAATAAGGTTTAACATGTTTATATATTCAGACTCAGTAATTCTATTCTTAGAAATATAGGTATTTCTATACATGTGTACCAGTATTTATCTACAAGAACATCCAGTATGGCATTGTTTATCATAATTGAAATAAAAAATGAAATGTCCACTAAAGTAGAATGAACAAAGAATTTGAGGTACATCTATTTCTAGAAAAACTATTCATAATAAAAATAAACACCCTACAGAGACACATAACAGCATAAATGAGGGCGGCACCTGTGGCTCAAAGGGGTAGGGCACTGGCCCCATATGCCCAAGGTGGCAGGTTCAGACCCAGCCCCGGCCAAAAACTGCAAACAAACAAACAAAAAAACCCCAGCATAAATGAATTCATAAATACATTATTGAGTGAAACAAAAGATCATGGCAATATGATTTCATTCATATAATGTTTAAAAATTAAGAAAAAGCTATACACATAATTTTAAGCTGCATATGTAACTATAAAAAAGAGAGAGATTATTATTGCAGAATTCAGTATGATAATTACCTATAGGAAAGTGGGAAAGCTTGTGATCAGAAAGAAACCCATAGTCTTGGAATGGGGGCCCCAAACCTTTTTGAGACAGGAAATATTTTGTTTTGGATTTGGTTCCTGGTTACTTGAGTGTTCACGTTGTAAATATTCATGAACTATAAATTTATGTTTATGCAATGTTCTGTATTTTGTTATACTGTCCATTAAACAATAGTTTAACCTTGTGATATTACATACCCATCATTTTGGAAAAAATAAAAAATTCTGATGGTACTTATATTGACAATAATGTAAAACACTGGGGAAGTTCTCAATATCAGTGGGAGTGTAAGCTTTGGAACACTGCTCAACATTTTCTTGTAAAATGAATGTCTATAAGGAGAAAAAATGTAATCTTCCCCAACACATTCTATGAAGCAAACATCAACCTGATACCAAAAACCAGGAAAAAAACTAAAAAGGAGAATTTCAGTGCAATTTCACTAATGAATATAGAAGCAAAAATTCTCAACAAAATCTTAGCCAATATATTACAGCTTCTCATTAAAAAAATCATACCTCACGATCAAGTAGGTTTCATCCCAGGCATGCAAGGCTGGTTTAATATACACAAGTCCATAAACATAATTCACCACATCAACAGAAGCAAAAACAAAGACCATATGAACCTCTCAATAGATGCAGAAAAACCATTTGATAAAATACAGCATCCTTTTCATTTAGACACTGAAGAACATAGGCGTAGGCGACACATTCTTAACTAATAGAAGCCATCTATAACAAATCCACAGCTAATATTATACTCAATGAAGTAAAACTGAAAGCTTTTCCACTTAGAACTGGAACCAGATAAGGTTGTCCTTTATTACCACTACTATTCAACATAGTGCTGGAAGTTCTAGCCAATACAATCAGGCAAGGGAAGGAAATAAAGGGCATCCAAATAGGGGCAGAAGAAGAGAAACTCTCATTCTTTGCTGACAATATGATCTTATACTTAGAGAACACCAAAGACTCAACTCCAAGACTCTTGGAAGTTATCCAAAAATAATGTCTCAGGATATAAAATCAATGTCCACAAATCAGTAGCCTTTGTATATGTCAGTAACAGCCAAGACGAGAAGCTAATTAAGGACACAATTCCCTTTATGGTAGCTTCAAAGCAAATGAAATTCTTAGGAATATACCTAACAAAAGAGATGAAGGACCTCTATAAAGAAAATTATAAAATTCTAAGAAAAGAAATAGCAGAAGATATTAACAAATGGAAGAACATAACATGCTCATGGCTAGGAAAAATAAACATTGTTAAAATGTCTATGCTTCATAAAGCAATCTACAGATTCAGATTAAAAGACCAACATGATACTTTCAAGATTTGGAAAAAATAATTCTACATTTTGTATGGAACCAGAAAAAACCTGTATAGCCAAGGCAATTCTTAGTAATAAAAACAAAGCAAGGGGTATCACCCTACCAGACTTTAGGGTGTACTACAAGGCCATAGTGATCAAAACAGCATGGTCTTGGCACAAAAATGGAAACATAGACATCTGGAACCGACATGAGATGAAACTAACATCTTACAGCCACCTAATCTTTGATAAACCAATCAAGAACATACACTGGGGGAAAGAATCCATATTGAATAAATGGTGCTGGGAGAACTGGATAACCACCTGTAAAAGACTGAAACTGGACCCGTACCTTTCTCCACTCACAAAAATTGATTCAAGATGTATAAAAGATTTAAATCTAAGGCATAAAACAATAAAAATCCTCAAAGTGTGGGGAAAACACTTGAAGTTATCAGCCTGGGGAGAGACCTTACAAAAAAGGCTTCCATGGCAATTGCAACAACAAAAATAAACAAATGGGACTTAATTAAACTGAAAAGCTTCTGTTACAGCTAAGGAGACAACAACCAAAGAAAACAGACAACCACCAGGATGGGAAAGAATATTTGCATATTATGAATCAGACAAAAGCTTGATAACGAGGATCTATAGAGAACTCAAATTAATCAACAACTAAAGAGCCAACAATCCCTTATATCACAAGGCAAGAGAGATGACTAGAACCTTCTCTAAAGAAGGCAGATAAATGGCTAACAAACATATGAAAAAATGCTCATCATCACTAATTATCAGAGAAATGCAAATCAAAACCACCCTGACATATCACCTAACCCCTGTGAGAATGGCCCACATCACAAACTCTCAAAGCTGCGGATGCTGGCATGGATGTGGAGAGAAGGGAATACTTATACACTGCTGCTGGAACTGCAAACTAATACAACTTTTTGGGAAGGAAATATGAAGAATCTTCAAAGAACTCAAATTAGACCTCCTATTTGATTCTGCAATCCCATTACTGGGCATCTCTCCAGAAGAAAAAAAAAATCATTTTATCATAAGGACATTTGCACTAGACTGTTTATTGCAGCTCAATTTACAATTGCCAAATTATGGAAACAATAATGCCCACCAATCCAGGAATGGATCAACAAGTTGTGGTATATGGATACCATGGAATACTATTCAGCCATTAAAAGAGATGGAGACTTTACATCTTTTGTATTAAGCTAGATGGAGGTGGAATGCATTCTTCCTAGTAAAGCATCACAAGAATGGAGAAGTGAGAATCCAATGTACTCAATTCTGATAGGAGGACAATTGATGACCTAGTGTATGGTAGGGGGTGGGAGAAGCAGGGAGAGGGGAGGAGGGATGAGGGTGGGGGTTCACAATGTGTGACACACCTCTTGGGGGTGAGATACAATTATAAGAGGGAATTTATCTAACAAATGTAATCAGTGTAACCTGGTTCTTTGTACCCTCAATGAATCCCAAACAATAAAAAAAAAAAAGGAAGAAAAAATAAAAACGACAGTCAGAGACAAAGGGAAAAATAGTAAAATGAAATAAAAGATGGGCAGGCTAGGTAGCTCACACCTGCAATTCTAGCCCTCTGGGAGGTGGAAGCAGGTGGATCGTTTGAGCTCAGGAGTTTGAGACCAGACTGAGCAAGGACGAGACCCCATTTCTATTAAAATAGAAAAACTAGCCGGATGTCATGACATGCACCTGTAATCCCAGCTACTTGGGAGGCTGAGGCAGGAGGATCGTGTGACCCCAGGAGTTTGAGGTTGCTGTGAACTATGACACCAGTGCCCTCAGCCCAAGGTGACAGAGTGAGACTGTATTTCAATAAAATAAAATACAAAGTAAAATAAAATATAAAATAAAATAAACCAAAAAAGGACCTCACCAGGACTGATGATGAGTTTGTCTGTGAAGAGTATGAACTATCTGAACCTGGAGTAAAAGACTAATAACCAGCAAACAGAAAGTAATGAGAGGGGCCACATTGGAGAACATGCTCAGAATGAGAAACTCCTCACGCTCCCTCCCCACAGCAGGGCTTCTGTGGTAAATCGTGGGACCTGAATTTTCGAGATGAGATTGTGGGTAGGATTTCCCACAGTGACTCATAGCTCAGCAGCAATTTTTTGATGGTGGTCATTCTTTTTAGTTTCATTTACTGGGAGCCTTGTTGAGCTATTGAAGATATATTATTTTCACATCCCTTTCTATTCCTTCTACTCTGAAAATGTTTAGTCCCTCAGACAGGAGAAACATTAACTTCCCTTACAAGTCACTTGCTGGCTAATTGTTGTAACATCTGAGAATACTGATTTGTGCTCGTTGGGCTGCTGTTTTCTCTTCCGTGGGGCACAGAGAACTGGAGAGGCTTCTAAGCCGGCTCTTGTACTCCCTTGAATGTGACCTTAAGCTTAATTTGTCTGGCATCCACCCATAGTTACTAAATACAAAAACTCTCTATCAACACAAGAGCTTTTTATCATCCCCTCAGGGTTGTGAAAAGAATGTCCTTCTACGTTAAAAAAAACAAACAAACAAAAAAACACTGCATAGGTAAAATGCCATTGTTTTTGTAAGGAAAAGAACCATACATACCTGGAGGAGCATGTTTTTTTCCTCATCTTCCTGCCTAATCCCTTTTGGGTTGAGGGGACTCTAGTGGACATTTGTTTTTGCTGTCCAGCACCAGTTTCTTCTGAAATGCATTGTAGTTTTTATTTGGGGGAATCATACTTTTCTCTCACTTGTAGAATAGGAAGTTTGGAGAGGTGACCCAGGCCTAAGCCAATTAATGCTTTTTGACCTTTTGGACACAGGGATTGTTCAGGAATGAGTCTGTGACCTGAGTTAGGCCACTGAGGGAGTGTAAATCCCTGGACCCATGTGAGAGCAATCATGAGATGCTCTTGGTGTTGGGGCACGCTCTGCAGGAGAGGAGAGGGTCACTGCCCAGAATCTGAGAAAGGAACTGGCACTGGAGACGGCGGAGTGTTGACTAGAAGCTAGATTCTCGGTGACCTCATTGGGCACTGTTGATTCAGGTCTTACCTGAATCTGGAATTTTCCATAATGTCTGTCAATAAATTCACTTACAGGCTGGGTGTGGCGGCTCATGCTTGTAATCCTAGCATTCTTGGAGGCTAAGTGGGTGGATTGCCTGAGCTCAGGAGCTCAAGATCAGCCTGAGCAAAAAAGAAAGACCCCATCTCTAAAAATAGCTGGGCACTGTGGTGCCTGTGGTCCCAACTACTCAGGAGGCTGAAGCAAGAGGAACATTTGAGCCCAAGAGTCTGAGGTTGCTGTGAGCTGTGACGCCACAGCCACAAAGTAAGATTCTGTGTCACATAAATAAATAAACTTACTTCATATTTTAGACCATTTTGAGTTGAGCTTTCTATCATTTGCAGCATATCTTTGATGCAAGAGGTTCCTTGGCCTATGAACACACCAAAATCAGTGTAAGAATACAACAATATATATATAAAAAAAAGAATACAACAATATCATGCTAGGAGAGGTGGTCAATAGCAACAGGGAAATTTATTTGTCTCTGTAAATGTGTCATTCTAAAGATCCTGAAAGACCTGGCGTTCTCTTCACATACCTAGGACCTCACTGATCTGAAGTCATCTTCTCCAAGCTGGCACCAGAAGGGGAGGGCTAAAGTCCTGCCAGTGACTTGACACATGTGAGAGGACTGAGGCCACAGAAACAAGGTGCCTCCATCTGAGGCAGAGTCTATGCACCACTCGGTGATTTAACAGGGAATGCAAAATAAAGTTCTGTACCTTCTCTTGATCTGTCTTCATGATGTTCACAGTTGTCTAGGAGTCACATTTTGTTTTTGTTTTTTTATTCCACTGGATGCATTGATATTAATGAGGAATTACGTGTGTACGTGTATAAAGGTCTATAGAAAAACATCCAAGAGAAGACTATCATGTTGAAAGTGGTTATTTCATTGTACTGGGACTATGGCCTTTGTTTCATTTATTTGTTTTTCATTCCTATTTTTCAAAATTGTCTACAGTGAATATGATTTATATAATAAAAGAGTTTTTCAAACACTGCACAAACATACAAGGTAACAAGTATTCTTAAAGGGAGGTCGCTAGGGGCCATCTGAAAGTCAAAAAATCTAGCTCAAAATTGCTTTCAACTTCAATGTTGCAAAATTTGGGGACTAATGTCCATGTCACCGAATTGAGATGCTTCGATTTAAGTTAAGAGTAGATAATTGATTCAAATCAAGTACATATAGCGTCCCCACCTTTTGTTGTCAATATCCACTCCACTGTACTTCCTGTGTCAAAAAGATTCTACTTGGAGTGAGCTTTCCCAGGTAATCCCATTGATCTCACCCATGTTTTCCTGTGTCGACCTGGATAAAATTCTCTAACTTCCACTTTATAAATTTTGTCAAGTGGCCCCCTAGTTATCCATACAGGTGTATGTTATGCATATTTCTAATGTTTCCATTTGGAATGTGGAGGCTATTTTTAAGGAATCTGAGATTTTTCTGTGACTTTTCCTGCTTAATAAGGGGAAAAAACACAAACTTAATCTCTAGCACAGTAACCTTCTACATAATTATAGCCAATACTCAACACCTGGCCCTTAAGAAAATCAATGACACAGCTTTCTGAACACAATTTAGAAACTAATTACCGTACATAAGACCCCTTTACCAAAAACACACACAAAGGCTCCTCTTAAAAAAATGAACTTCCACTGCATATAATTGAAGAATCATAGTCTTTGGATGGGTCTTTTGTGATCATCTTTGCAAACCAGGAAACTGAGACATGAAGCATCCATTTGAAAGGGTCTGATAGACTGTTATTTTCATCTAATGAAACTTTGTAGCTGCAATAAAGAATGAGGGCACTCTATATGAGCTGAAATGGGAAGATTTCCAGAATGTAGTAAATTGAAAAAGAAAGTCTCAGCTGATCAATCTAGGTATCTCTAAATGTGGAGCAACCAGACAACTGTGGTGGAAGAGGAAGCACAGGGCACCAACAGTGACATGTTTTTGCCAAAATGTCAAACCCGATTCTGATCACACCTCTAGAGCTAAGTTTCATTTGCAGGAAATACAAAGAAAAGAGGAACCTTGTAATGACTCCACGAAAAAACAGACAAACCCAGAATGTGGGTTTTGTCCTTTCACAGGACAAAACTGGTTTGTATAACCAGTTAACATCAGTGAGAAAAGAGGGGAGACTTAGATTAAAAAAGACTTAAGAGATATAACAAAATGCAATGTGGGGGACCTTGTCTAGTCCGAATTGAAATAAATCAATTGGAAAAGGATAGCTTTGAGAGAATGAGCAAGGTATCATTGTTAATTTTGCTATGCGTGATAATGGTATTGTAATTATAGAGCAGAATGTCCATTTAAAAAAATTTTAATTTAGGGCCAGGTGCGTGGTGACTCATGCCCACAATCCTAGCACTCTGGGAGGCCAAGGTGGGTGGATTGCCTGAACTCAGAAGTTTGAACTAGCCTGAGCAAGAGAGAGAGCTACTCTCTAAAAATAGCTGGGCTTTGTTGCCGGCTCCTGTAGTCCCAGGTACTCAGGGCACTGAGGCAAGAGGATCACTTGAGTCCAGGAGTTTGAGGTCACAGTGAACTGTGACTCCATGGCCCTCTACCAAGGGTGACAAAAGTGAGACTTTGTCTTCAAAAAAAAAAAAAAATTAAATTAAAAATGTTCCTGCCTCAGCCTCCTAGAGTGCTAGGATTACAGGCATGAGCCACCATGCCTGGCCACAAGGCTTCCTAATACAACCTTTTTATATTGATTTAACTTTTCATGTATTATCTAAATAATTGTTTAAAAAATAAACAAGAACTAAATGTTAAACTAACATGAAAATATTCAGAATCAGTCTCTCACAAACAGAAAAGAAAAGGTTAAACTATATCTCTAGGATCCTTTATATATAGACTTTGACGAGTTGATAAATTGTTACTATTCTATGAACCTGGTATCAGCAATTCTAAAGATGGATAGAAAACAAAGTAATCAAAATGAAACAAAGAAACTGAAGGTCAAGCCAGCTCAGGTCTGTAATTCCAGCACTTTGGAAGGCTGACACAGGAGGATTGCTTGAAGCCAGAAGTTTAAGATCAGCCTAAGCAACATAGCTAGACTTTGTCTCTCCAAAAAACAGAAAAATTAGCCAGGTGTCATGGTGGGCACCTATAGTC
The DNA here is from genome assembly GCF_027406575.1 of Nycticebus coucang. NCBI lineage: Eukaryota > Metazoa > Chordata > Mammalia > Primates > Lorisidae > Nycticebus > Nycticebus coucang. The sequence continues at coordinate 58,991,698 of NC_069796.1, read as the reverse complement.
CCAGCTTCTTGGGAGGCTGAGGCAGGAGGATTGCATGAGCCTGGGAGTTTGAGGTTTTAGTGAAACATGAGGATGTCCTACACTTTAGGCAGGGCAAAAGAAAGGCACCCTGTCTCAAAAAATAAATAAATAAATAAATAAATAACATAAAAATAAAAAAGGAAAAGAAAACAAACAAATCTTAAAGTTGGTGCCCAAAAGAGCTTTGCTCAAACTAATGTCCCGCCATTGATAACTATGACCCTTGATCCCATGTTTAAGCGACTCGACTTTAACTTGACTTTGGGCATTTGTTGGTGGTTGTTAATTATGTGGGCAAACAAATTAAAGACAAATATTAAATTAGTGAAACAGTTGATAGTAGGAAAAGTCTGAACTTAGGGCTTGTGGCCTGTGTTCTTATTCTTTATTTTATTTTATTTGTTGTCCAGGCTGGCCTGCCATGGCATCAGCCTAGCTCCCAGAACGTCAAACTGATCCTCCTGCTTCAGCCTGCCAAGTAGCTGGACTATAGGTTCCCTCCATGACACTTGGCTAATTTTTCTATTTTTAGTAGAGACGGGGTCTTGCTCTTATTCATGCTGGTCTTCTACTCCTGAGCTCAAGTGATTCTCTCACCTCAGCCTCCCAGACTGTTAAGATTATAGCCACTGCACCCAACCAGTGTTTTCATTCTAAATTACCAATCATGTGTCTTTGGACAAATCAATCTTTTTGAGTCTCAGATTTCCTGTCTATATAATGAGGAAATTGATTATGATCTATTGAGTAACTGCCACTCTGTGATTCTGTGGAAGTATACACTGAATCAGTTGGATATTTACAGTAAACGTGTTTAATGGCATAAAGGTGAGTGACGAGAAAAGTCAGGAAGGCAAGATGGAGAGGAAGGCCACTGGGTTTTCAGAGACCATGCAGTCTGAGGTTACTTCCCTTTTGTGAAAAGCTTTGGCTTTTAAGATACACAAATAAAAACCACTCTCCCAGAGCTGAGACTATGTGGGCGGTGGGGTGTTGCCTAGGTAATGGCTGGTGAGGCTGGGACTCAACAGTTTCTGCCAATTCATGCCCAAAGCCTTTGGGGTGGGAGGAGAGAGAACACCTTAGGTGCATGAGATGAAATGGAATATTGAAAGCCCCTCAATTCCACTCAAAGTAGGGAAAAAGAAGCATTGCAGGAAGGAACATGTCTTTCCTAAATTTCATATTTTTGAAAGTGAAAATTAGAATATTAGAGCAGTCTCTGTAGTCCAGCTACTTGGGAGCTGTGCATATATCATACAATGTAATTTTCTCATTCTATAAATCTTAAAAATGAGGGAACTGAGGCCCAGCAAGGCTATATGACACCATCATCTGTATGAGAACAAGGATGAGAATTATGCTCATGACTGGAGTGGAAATGACCCATAAATGTGAAGGTCAGAAACGCGCCCTTCATTATTATATCCTCCAGCTCCTGCTCCCATACCTGGCACAAAGTAGGGGCTTCATAAACATTAGTCACAGGGCTGACCAAAGGGCTGCCTCAAGTGAATGAATGAGCAAATGATATGTTTGTGTCCCTGGTAACCAGCTGGGCTCACACTTGGTCTGTTTCAGGCCTATTTGGTCTATGGTATCAGAGGGCTCTCTCTGCTTACGATGACTAACACCTTTCTTCCTCTAAAGTATTGCTTCCTCTTTGATGATACAACAGGATAAACATCAGAATGCTTACAAGATGTGTGTTGTGCGACATGACAGAGAACTGGGGTTTCCATTAACGTTATTGTAGACCTAGCAGTGTTAACATAGGAGTCGCTGGTAGTCCAACACCCGGTGTGCTGGGCTGGTGCTGAGTGAGGGTGGCTGCTGGCTCACGTGATCATCCAGGATTTGACAGTTGGAGGAAGTACCCAGTTCAGTTGGAGAGTTAAAACTGCACCGAACAGAGCTGTCCTTTGACTTTTCTTCTACAGAATCCATGTTTTCACATCCTTCCTTTGACTGTGTCCTGCTGCTGCTGTTACTACTTCCAAGTAAGTCTGGGTGTGGACGTTTACAACTAAATTATGGTGGTGTACAGAGTGAGAGAGAAAGAGGGGTAAAAGGGTGATCATTGTAATGTTGGTGACAACAAAAGTTTGAAAGCAGCCTGTCTACCAACGAGGGAGTAAATAAATGTGATATATCTGTGATGCAAACAGTGAGACCGACACTCTATATTGGTATAGAAAGTCTCCAAGTCATAATGTTATTGAAAAAACCAAGGCACAGAATAATGCACATATTAGGCTTTTGTTTGTGTGTGTGTGTGCATCATTAGGGAACAGGAATATGTTAAAGCTTCTTAATGCACAGGCTCTTGAAAAATGAGTTGGGAAATGGTAAAGGGTTGGGGGAGGGAGTCATATTTTTCAAACATCTTTTATACTGTTTGAATATTTTACACTAAAATTGTAATGGCTCGACACCTGTAGCTCAGTGAGTAGGGTGCTGGCCATATACAATGAAGCTGGTGGGTTTGAGCCCGGCCAGGACCTGCTAAACAATGACAACTGCAACCAAAAAATAGCCAGGCGTTGTGTCGGGCACCTGTAATCCCAGCTACTTGGGAGGCTGAGGCAAGAGAATTGCTTAAGCCCAAGAGTTTGAGGTTGCTGTGAGCTGTAACACCATGGCACTCTACTGAGGGTGACATAGTGAGACTTTGTCTCAAAAAATAAAGAAATAAATAAAATAAATAAAATTGTAATACTCAATATATACCAAAAACAAAAGATGAATAGAAGTCACGTTTGAGTACTTCTTATAATTGCAGAAGTGAAGTGTGACTTAAGTATTAAAATTTTAATAAAGATTTTTCCTCTTTTAAGATGTGTATACGGTTTTTTGGCACTCTGACAGTGTATATTTATGTGTGTATGTATGTATATGTGTGTATTTATGTATGTGTATATGTATATATGTTTACTTTTTTTTTTTAAGGAATTAAATTAAAACCTCAAAACATCCTGTGAATAGTTTCAAATACACAAGCTTCTTATCTGGTTAAGAATTCACTGTGTAACTGGTGCTTTAGAAAAAAAAAGAGAGAGGTTTATGTTAGGAAAGCCACCCTTTGTTGATGAAGACAACTAGCCCAGATGGACAGGCTGTTTTCCTGGATGACAATGATTGTCTACATACATCAGCCTATATTCTTGTCTTCACAGAACTGCTCTGCAGTTCTCTCCCTAGGGCAGTGGTTCTGAAGGTTAGGTTCCAGGGCTAGCTGTGTCATCACCTGAGGATTTGTTAGTTCTCTTTCACTATACCAGTTTTTTTTTTTTTGGGGGGGGGTGTAGGAAAAAATACAAGTTCTCAGGCTCTATCCTAGACCAACTGAGTTAGGAACTGTAGCAATTAAGCAGTCATAGCCTACTACAGCCTCCAACTCCTGGGTTCATGTGATCCTCCTGCTTTAGCCTCCCAAAGTGCTGGATTACAGGTGTGAGCCACAACACCCGGCTAGAAATCTGTTTTAACAAAGCTTCTGAGTGATTTTAATGCCTCTCAAGTCTGAGGAGCATTGCCACAGGGAATCATCCTCCAAAGAGCACAGCCCCAATGATTTTCTCTTTATTCTATAAGGCATTACTTGCAGTTTTCCTGAGATAGACTAACCTTACTCATTGCCTGGGTCTCGCTTTCCTTCTTTCCCTGTTCAGGGTCTTTGGAAGAGGAATACATAGTGGAGGTGGGTCAGAGTGCCCATCTGCCCTGCTTCTACACTCCCACCCCCCCAGGGAACCTCGTGCCTGTATGCTGGGGCAAGGGAGCTTGTCCTGTGTTTGGATGTGGCACTGAGGTGCTCAGCATCAATGAAAGGAACATGATAAATCAGGCATCGAGCAGATACTGGCTAAAGGGGCATTTCCACCAAGGAGATGTATCCCTGACCATAGAGAATGTGACTTCAGCAGACAGTGGGACCTATTGCTGTCGGATCCAAGTCCCAGGCCCAATGAATGATAAAAAAATTGACTTGAAGTTGGTCATCAAACCAGGTGAGTAGGCCTTTCTTTTTTTTTATTTATTTTTTATTTTTTTTGTGAGTAGGCCTTTCTATGTCTTCTATCTGCATAAGATTCTTTAGTGTATCATATTAAATATGCTGATTATTTTCATCTCTGTCCTAATTGTAGTTCTGAAGGTGGATACCAAAGCCCTAAAGTTTAACAGTCCACATCAGTGATGCCCAGTAATGTTTAATACCCTCAATCTGTTTTAAAACTTATGCTGGGAGGTATAGAATGGGAAGAAAGGCCTGGATCATGGTTAGAGACCCTGACTTCTCTTTAGAATCACCTGGAGAATTTTTAAACAACTACGTGTGCTTGGGCCCCCAGTCACAAACCAGAGAAATCAGTATCTCTGCAGGTAGAAACTAACTTTTACAAAATCTACCTAGGTGATTTTACCCAAAGTGAAGCCAGGATTGTAAACTGAATTTTGCATTTGTGCTTGGAGATAAATGGGCTTGCATGTTTTAAGATTTATAGAATACGTACTTTGTGGCCAGATGGGGCCAAGTTCAAATCCAACTGTACCTCTTACTAGCTATATAATCTTTGGCAAGTTATTTAAACTCTGTGTCCTCTTCCTTTGTAAAATATGATAATAATTCCTGGCATGTGGGCCACTGGAAGGATTTCATAAGAGATATTTTTTGCAAAGCATTTGTAAGTTGGGCATCCCAAATCTGAAACTTTTTGAACACCAACATGACACTCAAATGCTCATGGATTGGAGCGTGATATTGGAGCATGGCATAATGTGATTATTCCAAAATCTGACAAAGTCTGATATCCAAAACACTTCTCATCCCATGCTTTGTGGGAAAGGGGCACTCAGCTCATAGTGTAGCCATTTTTTGTGGTTGTTAGTTCTATTGTTAATTAGAGGCTGGGCACAGTGGCTCATGCCTGTAATCCTAGCACCCTGGGAGGCCAGGGTGGGAAGATCATTTGAACTCAAGAGTTTTAGACCAGCCTGAGCAAGGGCAAGACCCTATCTCTACTAGAAAAATCAGCCAGGCACTGTGGTGGATGCCTGTAGTCCTAACTACTTGGGAGGTTGAGGCAGTAGGGTTGCTTGAGCCCAGGAGTTTGAGGTTGCTGTGAACTATGACACCATGGCACTATAGCTGGGGCAACAGAGTGAGACTATGTCTTAAAAAAAAAAAAAGAATTAGAATATAACAATGATGACTGCATCTCACCTCCAAATATTTGAAGTGTGTGATACACTCTCAACAAAGGTATCCAGGCAGGTTTGGAAGCTGAGGGTGTATTTCTGTTCATTTGCTGTCTTCCACATGTTTTCTACTGCCCTTTTGATTCCCCGAAACAAGCTCTCTGCTCTCAGAAAAGTCTCATCCTTATGTTGGTTTCTAACATTAGCCAAGGTCACCCCTGCTCCGACTCTGCAGAGACGTTTTACTACTACCTTTCCAAGGATGCTTACCACTGCGAGATACAACTCAGGTAATTACACATGGGGTATAGGAGGAAGCCTTTAGCTTGTTTCTGAGTTCAGTGGATTTAAAATATGGGAATAAAAGGAGAAATGGTTTAAGAGGAGTGGAGGCATGAATTTTCCATGTACCTGAAACAGGCTAGAGATGAGGGTGGGTGGAGACACATGTATGCTGGGAAAAAGGCGCCCTGGGTTGGGATCCTGGATTAGCCGCAAACTAGCCATGTGATCTGGACCAAGGCCTTTTACACCCCAGGGCTCAGCTTTAGAGAATTTTACAAATATTTTTAAAAGCTATTTTTAGAGAAATAGCTTTGTGAATTTTACGACTCAGCAAAATTCCCTACCTGTTAAGAAATAATTTTGGTGATCTACATATTGTGCCAAATAAAGAAATAAAAGTCTGCTATTGCCATCATTGCATTAAAAGACAGTCTTTTAGGCTTCATTTTACTTAAATTTTAACTTCTAAAAACAATTTAATAAAAAACTTTAGTCTTTTATTTAAATATTAAGAAGCGTATTTAATCTAATGAAAAAATTATTAGGTTGTCCTTACTTTCTGATTTACTCCCAGACTGATGATGTTTTGTCATGAATTGGTTCCAGACTATGTCTGGGGACTAATAGGTTGGATTAAGTGATTTCTAGGATGGCTTATAACTAGAATAAAACCCATTAGCATTCCTGGATTCTAAACTTGGAAGGAATAGGTAAATTCTTCATGTTGAATCAAGCAAGGACTTGGTCAATCTTCCCCAACAGAGAACAAAGGGCAGAAGGATCAGAACTCAGGCCACAGTGACCGAGGAGGCTGACTCTAAATTATTTCCTATCAGAGTTCTGGTCTCTCCTAAACTCTCTGAAGTTTTTTTTTTTTTTTTTCTGTTTCTGTAAAATGAAGTTAATAATAATAGTACTCCCTGGGCCAGGTGCAATGGCTCACGCCACTGGGAGGCCAAGGCAGGAAGATCACTTGAGCTCACGAGTTTGAGACCAGATTGAGTAAAAGCGATATCCTTTCTCTAAAAATAGCCAATTGTTGTGGCAAGAGCCTCTAGTCCCAGCTATTTGGGAATACTGAGGCAAGGGAATCATTCGAGCCCCAAGAATTTGAGGTTGTTGTGCGTTGTGATGCCATAGCACACTACTGTCAAGAGGGACAGTACTCTGTCTCAAAATAAATAAATAAATAAATAAATAAATAAAAGACCAGCCTGAGTAACAGTGAGACCCATCTCTACTAAAAATAGAAAAGTTAGCTGGGTGTGGTGGATGGTACTTATAGTCCCGGATACTTGGGAGGCTGAGGCAGGAGGATTGCTTGACCCCAGAAATTTGAGGTTGCTGTGAGCTAGGCTGATACCAGGGCCCTCTAGCCTGGAGAAGAGATTGACACTCTGTTCCAAAAGGAAAAAAAAAGAACTTCAGTGCAGGTAGAATTGGTTCTAAATTTCAATCACTCAAACACTGTGAAGCGCAGTTTTCTCATCTCTACAATAGGAACAGTTCCAGTGCTTACACCATGAGGTTGTAAAGATGAAACATGCTAATGTATATAAAATCATTGGTACAGTACTTGGGCCATAGAAAGAACTCAAATGACAGTTATTAGAGTTACTCACTTTAGCTCTTCCAGGGTTCAATCTTTGATTATTCTGTAGTGACTGGTAGCCAACATCTATTATCTAATTAGTTAATGAGAAAATTAAATATGGTAGGGATAGGTAATCAGCCAATTGTGGGCTAATCAGGTCAAGGCAGACATTAATTGTATGCCATTTTTATATTTTAAGGAATCCTACAACTATGGACCCGGACGAGATTTCAGGGGTCCTTTAGTCTGACTTTTCCATTCTGTGCTTCAGTGATCTTTACAACATCACCACTGAGTGGGCATTCACTCCCTCTGGAGGTGGGGGGATTTCCTTGTGCTTGTCTATACCATGACACATACCTAACTTCCTTCCCTCTAGGGCAACAAAAGTGGGAATGTCTTTTGTATCAGGGAATATAGATACACTACCTTGAAGCTTTTCAAGAACCTGACTGAGAAAGATATTTTAAAAAATAAAAAAAGGATGATGGCTCCAAACCAGGAAAATAAAATGAAAAATTAAAATTAATGAATATTTAATAACTTGTCTGTAATATATAACAATATGTCAATTTGTCACTGACGAGTCAACTCTTATGTAATTATGTGATCTATACCTCTTGTTTAATATGAGATGTATGTGCATTTAATATATTTGATATAAAATGGAGTGGAGCCTTTAAAAGTAAGAGATCCAAGGGTCTGGAATCTCCTAAAGTCACTGTGAACACAGAACAAAATCTTTCTTCAACCTGAAGAAGCAGGGACTGTCTGGGTCATGTGTGAGTCCTCAGCTCTGGAGTAGACCTGGTTTAAATCCTAGCTTTCCCAACTATTAACTGTGTGATCTTAGGTAAAGTAGTTCTGTGAGAACCAGTTTCTTCATCTGAAAAACAAGAAAAATAAAAGTACCTACCTATGGTGGTGAGGATTAAATGAGATTGTGTGTATATAGTGCTAAGCACCATGTCTGGCATGAAAGTGTTGAAGAGATGGTAACTACTAAATTTATATACTTGGCCTCCACCCCAGCCAAATCCTGGATTCTCCAGGATAAATATTGCCATTCCTCCACTGTCTCAGCCATCTTGGTTGAAGGCCAAATCTACGTAGAAAAAATAAAAAAGCTGTGATAACACAACTGTGCTCGATTTTATGGATCATTTTCAGAGCAAAATGAAGTTAGAAAGAAAAAAGGAAGTCAGTCTTACCATCTACATCCAGAAAAATAATTACAGGGAAGCAGAAACTGGATTTGAAAATCTTGTGTGTGGTTAAGGTTCATATTGACTTCGCAGTTCCACCAATGTGGTTTTTATACTTCAAATTCTTTCCAGGTAATCAGAGCAAAGTACATGGAACATAATCTGTTTCTTAATTTTTTTCTTAAATAACTTTAGGCAGAGACTATTTTTTTTAAATATTTAAACTATAGTCTGTTAAATCAGCATTTAATCAAACCCTTCACACACATTAAAGGGTTTAGACTTAAAGGCTTCCAGAAGGTGATCCTGACATTTAAGAAGCTTCAAAACCTCTGACTCAGCCAGAAAAATGAGCAAGCATGCTTAGTTTTCCCCTAGCTGACAATCTATTTATTTTTAGAATGCATGTCTGTGAGGTTAGGGCCCATCTTGTTCCCTCCTCTGTTCTCTGTGCCTGGCATAGAGTAGAGTTATAACACATATTCATTGAATGGGTAAACAGATAAATAAATAAACAAGCTAACAGAAAGGCAAGATGGTGAGCTGATGGCTGAGCAATGTGACCCTCCTCATAGTAGTGACTTATTGAGGTAAAGGTCGTTGAAGGTTGCTGTGGCCCTAAATTGGAAGGCCATTTCTGTTATTCACTAAACCGTGTGACCTGGGGAAATCACTTCATTTCCCTAAATCTGAGCTGCTTCACCTGTGCAATGGGGTTAACAGTCCCTACTTTAGGATAATTTTGAATGCTAAATGAGATATTTCACTGAAAGAGTTTAGCACAGTACCTAGCTCCTGGTAAGTTGTATCTGCAATGATTATTGTTATTTGTAGACAACCAACACCCTGTCTTCTTTCTAATGCATAAATATGAAATCTTAAAAAATGATATTTTATTGTCTTTTGAAGCCTAATTAGAATATCAGTGTAACGCCTAAGTTAAAAATGTTGAATTTTTGTAGAACCTGTTAGAATCCTGTGGACAGAATAAACTATTAATACATATTTAACATAGGACTTCCTGGCAGAGGTCTCTATCTGATAAAATTGTAGAGTTCATTATCTAGATGAAAAAATGTGAAATTGATTTGAAAGTATTCAGTAAAATTTGCTGGTCTCCAATTTAGTGATTACGAAGAGTATGGAGTCTAATTTCAAGTAGTATTATAGGCATCTTTAAGATTTTTTTAAAAAATAGATAAAAGAAAACATTCTGGGCGGTGCCTGTGGCTCAAAGAGGGGCGCCGGCCCCATATACCGGGGGTGGTAGGTTTGAGCCCAGCCTTGGCCAAAAACTGCCAAAAAACAAACAAACAAACAAACAAAAAACATTCTTAACTATTCTATTGTCTATTCCCCATCCTTTTTTTTTTTTTTAAGCAGAAACCTGGACACTGGGGATCCTCCAAGATAAAAATCAAACAGTGAGTTACTATTTTTTGGTGAGCTAATGTTATATTCCACTCGGAGAAAAAAAAGTATGGCTTTACATTTTCTTTCTGGCCACCCTTTCCTCGGAGGAAAAAGCCTAAACCTTCCTTAGCTTCAGATTCCTTGGATATAGCATGTTAATGGTGACAGTGCTGACTGCGCAGGCCTGTTGGAAGGAAGGAATTGTGCGTGTAGAGTACCTGGCACCTGGGAAGTGCTTGAAAACCAACAAAATGAGACATCAGCATTTTGTCCTTCTTCTTCAATCTCACAACTCTAGGCCCTGAGGAAGTTTCAAAGACTCTTTTATCTCCCTAGAATGTGTTTCTCCTTGCTTCCATTGCAATCCTAATGGGAAAGATTATTTAAAATTTGTTTTATTTATATATGATTGGATACCAATCAGGACTATTCAATGCCAAGAAGTTATATATTTAACTATAAATGAAGCAATATTTGATTAACTACAATTTAATGCCCCCCAACCTTCTCTGAGTAAAAGAAAAACCACTAGAAAGCACACTTGCAGCAGTGACTTCAAACCTCTCTGAGGACGCACCCAGGAGTCTGCAGAGCTTGATGCAGTTTTCGGCTTTTGTATTCACAGCTGATGCTCAGCGTCTGTGTTTGCCCCTCCCTTCTCTGCGGTCCAGGATTGCCTTTTCAGTACTTCTGTGCACTGACTGTGCTTCACGCACAGAGCTTTGCATACAGGACTCCTGCTATTGCATAAGTAATGTATATTGAATAAATGCATAAATATGTATTGAATAAATGGAAGATTTAACTTCCTGGACTTTTTATTTTAAAAGTATTTACAAAGACTGTTTTTAAAAGGAAGATATGAACTGAAATTTTAGAAACAGGCGGATTTTTCTGTGTGACTCTCAGTTATCAGAAAATCAAATTAATTATAGCAATAGTCATAATAGCTACCATTGATCGAACATTTATCATGTACTAGATCATGTGTTAAGAGTTTGTACATCTTTTTTTTTTGAGATGGAGTTTCACTCTGTCACCCTGGTTAGAGTGCTATGGCATCACAGCTCACAGCAACCTCAACTTCCTGGGCCCAAGTGGTCTTCTTGCCTCAGCCTCCCACGTAGCTGGGACTAGAGGCATGTACCACTACACGTGGCCAGTTTTTCTATTTGTAATAGAGATGAGGTCTTGCTCTTGCTCAAGCTGGTCTCAAACTCCTGAACTCAAGCAATCCACCTTCCTTGGCCTCTCAAGTGTTAGCATTATAGGTGTAAGCCATGGTGCCTGGCCTGTTTTATAATTTTTGTCACTTAATTTTCCCAGTAACTCTCAAGGTCACTCAGCTCTTAGTTACAGAGCTGGGATTTTATCCCAGGACTGTTTGGCTGCAAAAGTCTTTGCTTTTAAATCACTATCTTTTCGTGGAAGTAGAGGTTTCACTGTAAAACACCAAATGTTGACCACTGTAAAAGTGCCTGGGGAACACCAGGGGATCTTGAACAATAAAATTCCACTCTAAAAATGTTTTTTTGTTTTGGAGGGTTAGAGGTCCACTTACTAAGAGCTCCTTTTCTACCCACAGCACAGAAGAGCACATTTGTTTTCTTACTAACTCCAAAGATTAAGCTAATTCCTTTCTTTGAGTGGTTTGAGACTGGACTAGAAGGGGATAGATCAAGGGTGGTTTCAAGGACTGTAATCTTTTGATGTTATAAAAGGGAAGGTCTGATTCACAACTCTTGAGACTAAGTACACAACCAATTTAGGCATTTGCTGACTAAATTCTGTTTGTGTTTCCATAGCAAATATCCATATCGGCTAATGAGTTACAAGACCCTGTAGTGATCATCAGGACAGTTGCCTACATTGGAGCAGGAGTCTCTGGGCTGGTTCTCACTCTTATCTTTGGTGTTTTAATTTTCAAATGTAAGTTGTTTGATGTTGCTTCTTCCTCTCTCAGATAAGGAACTGTTAATATAGGAACCAACACAAATCTGGACAAAAATGTAAGTTATAATTATACCTAAAGATCCTCAGACTAAATGTCCTTTTGCTCTTCCAGACTCTAACAATCATACCAAACTTGTACTCTGTGCTTACCATGTGTCAGGCAGGCACTGTGCTAAATGTTTTCCATACATTTAACTGTCACCATCACCATCATCTTCAAAGATAGCTAGTGTTATCAGCTAGCCCTATTTTGCAGTGAAGGAAAGTAAAGCTCAGAGTAAACCGTTTTCCCAAGGTTTCAGAATCAGCAAGTGGTCCCATGCCTGAAAACTTAAAAAGCAAAACAAAACAGACTTAGTAAATGGAATTTAAATCCAAGCAGGCTTATTCCAGTATTTGTTGTCTTATCTTTGGTTAAGAAAATTCATCTTTTTAATTCATCAATATGTCTAGGTTTATTAGGGAAAACAGCCACAAAAAACCACTTCCTTCTGGGTGTTTTTCCATGTTATTTGTTTCTTGAGTATAGCCCTTTGAGAAAAGTAGCCCCTTTACCATGGGGTCATGGCCAGGTTACAGAATGTTTTCCTCCATCATCATGCTCAGCACGCACAGTTTTCTTCTAAATTACTTACCTTTATTTTTAAAGAGGTTATTATATAAATCATCAGATTTCTCCCATGCTCCATTACCGTTTACGTAAACTAGGATGGTCCCTAATATACAGGCTTTGGAAGAATTCAAAAGATGTCATGTTATCATTTCTTTTTTTTTTTTAATTGTTGTGGTTGTCATTGTTGTTTAGCTGGCCCAGGCTGGGTGGGTTTAAACCTGCCAGCCTCAGTGCATGACTAGCACCGAAACCACTGTTCTACAGGTACCAAGCCCATGTTATCATTTCTTAACAACTCTAAGGCTACATATTCATGTGATCAATTCATAAACTCTATTACTATCTCCGAGCCAACCCAGGTAACTTTGGGTGGGATAGTCAAATATTTAGTCAAGTTCACCAATGACCTCCTCCATTTTGCTAAATCTAATAGATACCCTTGTTTTCATTGCAGCCAATTTTTAAGAAGTATTCTTCTGCGTTGACCTCCACTTATTCTGCAAATTACTCGAATATGTATATATTATAAAGTATAACTGACATATGATAAACTGCATGTTTTAAGTGTATTCAATTTGATGAATTTTGATAGATAATTATTCTGGGAAGCCATCACTCTAAGCAAGATTCAACTCTTGTTTTTTAGGGGAAAAGGGGAAAAATATCCAAATACTTCCATCACTCCAAAAGACTCACACACTTTTATAACTGGATATATTAATGTTTTCCTTTTTCTAAGAGCAGAGGCCCAGACCTTGTACCCCAGAGTGCAATACATTATATAGCCTTTCTTACTAATTCACAGAGGGGGACTATGTGTGAGGTGACCAGCTATCCCAATTTGGCCCAGGATTGAAGGGGTTCCTAAGATATGGGGCTTCCAGTGCTAAACCTGAAAATGCAAAGGAAGAGTGATGAGTTAGTTACCTTATCTATGGCCTGAAGCTGCCAAGTGCTTTATGTGCATTAAATCTATATAACTGCCCTATGAGATAGGTACTAACATGATTCCAAAGGAGGACCAGCATGCTGAAAGGTTAATAACTTGATAAAATTCACATAGTTAATTGATAGATACAGGAGTTGAAATTAGGGCTGTTATACTCTCTACCATGATGTTTTCTGCCATTATTGGTAAATGGATTATCCATAGAAAGAAACTACCCCACCCACAGTTACCTGGCTTTGCTCAGAGATAGTAGTAGAGTTTGTGAATTGATCACATGACTACGAAGCCTTGGAGTTGTTAAGAAATGATAACACAACTTCTTTTGAATTCTACGAAGTCCTGTATGTTAGGGACTATTCTAGTTTATGTAAAGGGTAATTCAGCATGGGAGAAATCTGATGATTTATACACACACATATACAGTAGAATGTCTGTAAGTTGACCACCCAAGGGACTGCAACAAACTAGTCAGTATACAGAGGCGGACAGTATAAGGAAGTAGGCTACTGTACTGATAGGTACATGTGGTGCATGTCTGGTCTATGAAAATTAAGTCAACTTAATGAGATTAATGTAGGGAGATGGTTAGCTATGGAGGTTCTACTGCAAATTACTCAAAAAAACATGGCTACTTACAAGAATAGATGAGAAGTCCTGACCAGTTTGCAATCTTTTCCCTGGAAGTTGCTGTGTAAATCTTATAATCAAGGTGACAGATTTTTAAGTCATAACCTCATAGGTACAAATCTGTAGTCAGTAATGTTCTGAGTCCTACATCTTTCTCATCCCCTCTCTGAGGTAGCCAACCATACCTCACTGCCACTCAAACCTCCTTTGCCCCATGATGAAATATCACTGCATCTTCTTTGCCTTTGCCAAGACCATCCCTCTTTTTATCCCTCTCCCTGAGTCATCTGTCTCCTCTTTTCTGTTTATGCTACTGTTTTCACTAGCACATATGTTCTAGTCCCCCAGCCATTCTTCTACAGCTATTCCCATTTCTCTACTTGTCTTCATAGCCATACTTCTTGAAAAAGTTGTTCCTGCTTTTCATCTGTACTCTTCCACTCACCATCATTCATCTTCTATCTGGAAGAGCCAGGGAAATGGTTCAAGTTCACCAATGACCTCCTCCATTTTTCTAAATCTAATAGATACCCTTGTCTTCATTGCAGCTAATTTTTAAGAAGTATTCTTTGAGTTGACTTCCACTCATTCTAGAAAGCTTCCTTTTCTTGGTTTCTCAAATACCTTTCTCCTAGATGATTGGCCATTCCTTTTCAGTTCTTCTGCCTTATCTTTGTTTATTTTTTATTTTTATTTTTATGTTCTTTGAGACAATGTTTCACCCAGTCACCCTCACTAGAGTGCAGCATCACAGCTCACAGCACCTTCAAACTCTTGGGCTCAAGAGATCCTCTTGCCTCTGCCTCCCAAATTGCTGGGACTATATGCTCCAGCTATAACACCTATTGTTATAACTATTGTGTTTTTAGAGATGGGGGTCTTGCTTTTGCTCAGGCTAGTCTCAAATGCGGCAGCTCAAGCAATCCAACTGCCTCGGCCTCCCAGAGTGCTGTCTCATCTTTAGATGTTGAGATTCCTCAGACCTGGGCCCTTTTCCCCTCTCTCAACCCTCAAGGTAATAATATCTATTCTTGAGGACTTAAATGCCATCTTTAATATCTCTCTCCAATTCTTAAAAGTGTTGGTACTGCTAGGCTAATTGTCCAATTCACAGCTCCACTTTGTTGTCTCACACACTTAATGTGTGCAAATTGAAGCTCTAGGTTCTGTGTTTTAGCTTCTCAGAACTCAACTTCTCCCTTCCTAGTTTTCTTCCAGATACTGGGTTTTACCACTATCTGTCTGGTTGCTTTAATCAGAAATGCAGACGTTATCCCTAAATCCTCTCTTTCCTCACTCCTAATAAGCAATCCAACTTCAATTCCTGTAGTTTTTCTCCAAAAACAAATCTAAAATTCCTTCATTATTCTGTGTCTATCTTGGCTACCATCTTACTCCAAGGCACCATCATCTCTACTTATCTCACTTCTTTATTTCCCCTTCTAATCCATTTCTTACATAATAGCATGGATATTATAACACAAATCAGAATATGTATTGGTCCTTCAATGACTTCCTATAGTTCTTAGAATAAAATTCAAACTCCTGATTATGGCTGAAAAGGTCCTATGGGACCCAGCCCCAGCCCACCTTTCAGACCTTACCTTGGGTTGCTATGTTTTTGGTTTCAGGTGCTAGGCAAGATCTTTACTAGGAGCTTTCTCTGCCTGGGATGCACCCCCGGGTTCTTTACTTGACTAACTCATTCTCTTCTGTGAGGGCACATTTACAGGTCATCTCTGGGAGTTCTTCCCTGACTACTCTCTCTATTATCTGTTTCAATTTGTTGTGTTTTCTTCATAATTCATCACAATTTGAAATTATTTTATTTTCTTATTTGCTATTTTTCTTTTCTTTCTTCTGCCTTTTCTTCTTTCTTTCTTTCTTTTTTTTTTTTTTTTGTTCTCCTTTGCTATAGGGCTCACAACTCACAATTCACCTTTATGTTCCCAGTGCCTAGCAAAATGCCAGACACATAGTAGATGCTCTGTAATATTTATTAAGTAAGAAAAATTCATCTTTGCTGTTTTCTGGTATAGTCTGCATGGTAAACTGACATATACTGTGAGTTTGATTTAATTCAATGTAAAGTGACACCAGATTTCCCTAAATAACTCTTGCCTCCAGTGAGCCTATTTCATTTCTTATCTCATTTATTTTATAAAAGCATTTTTATTGCTGTTTCTCCTTTTATCTAGGGCATTCTCAGAGCAAAGAGAAGTTACAGAATTCAAGGTAAGAATAAGGAATGGGGGTAGGGGAAAGGTGGGAATCTTGGGGGTCCCTACTCTAGTATGAATTGGATCTTTGCTCTGAAAAGTCCTTCTCTGAGGCTTTGGGATCAAAGCTTACACTTTCTTTTTGCCCTAGGCTTAATTATGAAGTGAAAATTTATTGATTTCAAAATATTAATGGGGTACAAATGTTTTAGGTTACATAGATTGTTTTTATAATACTTGAGTCCTGGCTGTAAGTGTGCCCATCACCCAAATAGTGTTCAGAGTACCCATTAAGTTGGTTTATTCCCTTGCCCTCTGCCCCGCCCCCTTGCTTGCTTTCCACTGAGTTTTAATGAAGTGAAAATTTAGCATGTTGCTGTGTTTACTTCCTGGTACCTCTAGCTTTGTTAGTTCTAAAGTTAAGGTATAAAATTTGTTTCCTTATTAACAAGCAATGCTTATTTATCTCCATGTTAATGAATTTTTTTCCAATGAACTGAACCCTCAACCCTTCCACTGATTGAGTATCTGCTATATTCAGGGTCTGAGTTGGACTTTGGGTTAACAGAAGTGACTAAAAACGTAGAACTGCTGGATGTGGTGGCTGAGGGCTGTAATCCCAGCACTTTGGGAGACCAAAGTAGGAGGGTCACTTGAGGCCAGCATTTAGAGACCAACCTGGGCAACATAAGGAGACCTGGTGTCCATTAAAAAAATTTTGTTTTTTAAAGAAAAATAAATGTTGAATAAAAACAAACAAAAACAGAGGCTTGGCCCCCATAGCACAGTGGTTATGGCGCCAGCCACATGCACTGAGGCTGGCGGGTTTGAATCCAACCCCAGTCAGCTAAACAACAATGACAACTGCAACAAAAAAGTAGCCAGGCATTGTGGTGGGTGCCTATAGTCCCAGCTACTTGGGAGGCTGAGGCAAGAGAATCACTTAAGCCCAAGAGTTTGAGGTTGCTGTGAACTGTGATGCCACAGCACTCTACTAAGGGTGACATAGTGAGACTCTGTCTCAAAAAACAGCAACAACAACCCCCCGCCCCTGAAACTCAGAATCTACTCTCAGGGTTTCTATAGCCTAGCCCAGGTATTTGTAACTTAGATTTCCTATTAGAATCACCTGGGCACTCAAGCATATTTTGCAGGACCAACCCTAGAGCAATGAATCAGAATCTCTGGGGATAAAGCCCAAATATAAGTATTGCTCTAAAACCTCTCCAGTTTGAATATCATAGAGATGTTGTAATAAATATGTACAAATGTACATGATATATTCCGGGTGGTTCTAATGTACAATCAGGTCTGAGAACCACTGGTCTATTATATGTTCCTGATTTAATCTCTATCCTGACCACACACACACACACACACACACACACACACACACATCTTTTCCAAATAGGCAGAGCTTACATAACTTTTACTAGATTTTAGAATTTTAGAAACATTTGGTACATGAGTAGGGTGCAATATATTTTGAAGGAAAAAATGACTATCCATCGAATGCTACCTAAACCACTGATAATTTTCAATTAATAAGGTCAAATAAAATATTTAATTGTCAGTGGTTTTGCATTATCTATGCCAGGATTTTTTACTGGAGCTGAAACTTAGAAATATGGTGAAATTCACAATTAACATGTATACCATGTATTCATTCATTATTCATGAAATTATGTCATTAATGTTCATCTCTTATAAATTATCAGTTTGCTTGTGATTTGTAAACTCCATAGACACTTAAGACACTTCAGCATTTGCCTATTTTAGGCAGTAGATGAGTTAACACAAAGGGTGGGGTAGGGGGATGAGGGAGTGGGGAGAAGGGAGGAGGGACGGGGATGGGGGTCACAGTGCATGGCACAACTCTTGGGGCCAGGAAACAATTATAAGAAGGACTTTATCTAACAAATGCAATCAGTGCAATCTAATTCTTTGTACCCTTAATGAATCCCAAACAATAAAAATAAATACATAAAATAAGAATTTGCCTACTTTGAACTAGAATGTTCATAGCTGCTCAGTTAACAATCACAAAGATGTGGAAACAGCCCAAGTGCCCATCTACACATGAATGGATTAATAAATTGTGGTAGATGTATACTGTGGAATACTATTCATTCCTAAAAAAGATGGAAATTTTGCATCCTTTGTAACAATCTGGATGGACATAGAAAATATTCTCCTAAGCACATTATCACAAGATTAGAAAAATAAGCATCACATATATTCAATACCAGTTTGAAACTAGGAGGTTAACATCACAGACCCACATAAGAGAAAATTTCAATTAAACTCAAGAAGGGAGAAAAAAAGAGGGATATTCAGTAGCCTCCCACTTAGTGAGTACAATGCATGGATATAGGACATACTCCCTGGGTGTAGGACACAACTTCAACTCTGAATTTTACCAGTCATATGTAAATTATATGACCTAATGGTTTGTACCCTAAGATTAATTTAAAATGAAAAAGAATGAAAAACAAAAAGAACTTGCCTGCCATATTACCCCTGTGTCCCTAGCACAGTGCCTGACGCACATGAGGAACTTCATCAATGTTAATGATTAAATGAGTAAGTACTCCTCACAGCAGCCCTTTGAGGTAGAGCTCACATTACTACCATTTCACAGGTAATAATACTAAGCCACAAAGTTCATTGAATGCAATTTATATGGAATTTTTGTGTTTTGCTCACTGCTATATTTCTGGGTGCATTAAGATAGTGTGCGATACATTAAATACTTCTTAAATGGAAATAAAAAAAAACAAAACATAAAAACCAACTTACCCAAAGCCATATGGCTGATAAGTGACAGAATTCAAACTGAAGTCTGATTGGATGTTTCCCAACATTTTCACTTAACTTTTTTTTTTTTTGTTCAAATTGTTCAAGCTCAAGGCTGGGCAAGGTGGCTCATGCCTGTAATCCTAGCACTTGGGAGGCCGAGGCGGGTAGATTGCCTGAGCTCAGGAGTTTGAGACCAGCCTGAGCCAGAATGAGACCTCCTCTCTAAAAAATAGCCAGGTGTTGTGGGGACAGCCTGTAGTCCCAGCTACTTGGAAGGCTAAGACAAGAAAATCACTTAAACCCAAGAGTTTGAGGTTGCTGTGAGCTGTGGACACCATGGCACTCTACTGAGGGCGACAAAGTGAAACTCTGTCTCACGTAAAAAAATAAAATAAAATAAAAATAATTGTTCAAAGAAGAATTGAAATAATAGCACAGGCTGAGGATCCTAAATCTGAAAATCTGAAATGCTCTAAAATGCAAAATTTTGAACACCAACGTCACAGACAAAGGAAATGCTTACTGGGGCATTTTGGATTTTTGAATTAGAGATGCTCAACTGGTAAGTATATGTAACAGCAAGTCTCAACCTGTGGGTCACAACCCACAGGAACTATATTAAATGGTCGTGGCATTAGGAAGGTTGAGAACCACTGATATATAATAAAAATATCCTCATACCTGAACAAAATTAAAATTAATTCAAATCTCCTCAATTGTTCCCATATTCTCGTGTTGCAGTTTTATGCCTCTTCCTCCCATTCAGCATCTGATCAAGTATCCTGCACTGTAATTCGCTGCTCCTGTAGCAAAGCCTATTCTCTCTCTCTTTTTTTTTTTTTATCTTGAGACGGAGTCTCAGCATGCTGCCCTTGGTAGAGTGCAGTGGTGTCACA
Organism: Nycticebus coucang; assembly: GCF_027406575.1. Taxonomy (NCBI): domain Eukaryota; kingdom Metazoa; phylum Chordata; class Mammalia; order Primates; family Lorisidae; genus Nycticebus; species Nycticebus coucang. The sequence goes on along the minus strand of NC_069796.1, from coordinate 58,971,925 downwards.
GCTCACAGTAACCTCAAACTCTTGGGCTTAAGCGATTATTTTGCCTCAGTCTCCCAAGTAGCTGGGACTACAGGCACCCGCCATAACGCCTAGCTATTTTTTTGTTGTAGTTGTCATTGTTGTTTAGCGGGCCTGGGTGGGCTCAAGCCTGCCAGCCCCAGTGAATGTGGCCGGTGCTCTAACCACTGAGGACGGGGACTGAGCCAAAGCCTATTCTCTTAAGACAATCTTTGTTTTATTTTGTTCTATTTTCGAGATAGAGTCTGGGTCTGCTGCCATGGGATCAGCCTAGCTCATAGCAACCTCAAACTCCTGAGATCAAGGCATCCTCCTGCTTCAGCCTCCCCAGTAGCTGTGACTACAGGCACCTGCCACCAGGCCCCACTAATTATTCTATTTTTAGTAGAGATAGGGTCTTGCTCTTGCTTAGGCTGGTCCTGAACTCTGAGCTCAAGGGATTCTACCACCTCAGCTTCCCAGAGTGCTAGGATTACAGGAGTGAGCCACTGCGCCCTGCCAATTTTCTTAAAATAATTCTGTTACCTGGGAAATGCGTAACTCAGCAACAACATTTTATTTCCACAGGCTCGTCTCTTTGTCCAACCTTGCCCCTTCAGGGCTAGCAAATGCAGTAGCAGAGGGGATGCGCTCAGAAGAAAACATCTATACCATTGAGGAGAACGTGTATGAGATGCAGGATCCAAATGAGTGCTACAGCTCATCAGCGCTGGGCAGCCATCCTGACGACCTCTAGGTCTGTCACTGTTCAGCTGCATGGATCCAGCAGCTTCATTTTGGGGTTTGGTATTGTTTTTTTTGAAAACTTTGAGATGCGTCATTTGGCCAGTTTTTGAGGTTCTCCTTTGACTTTTTTTTTTTTTTTTGAGACAGAATCTCACTATGTTGTCCTTGGTAGAGTGCTGTGGTGTCATAGCTCACAGCAATCTTCAACTCTTAGGCTTAAGAGAGTCTCTTGCTTCAGCTTCCCAAGTATCTGGGACTACAGGCGTCTGCCACAATGCCTGGCTATTTTTTGTTGCAGTTGTCATTGTTGTTTTAGCTGACCTGGGCTGGGTTTGAACCTGCTTGCCTCTGTGTGTGTAGCTGGTGCTGTAACCACTGTGCTACAGGCACTGAGCCAGTTTTAGAGGTTCTATTCATGACCACCAAAGAGTTTTCCTGTTTCTTTTTTGTTTTGTTTTGTTTGAGACGGAGTCTCACTTTCTTGCCCTTGGTAGAGTGATGTGGCATCACAGCTCACAGCAACCTCAAATTCTTGGGCTCGAGTGATTCTCTTGCCTCAGCCTCCCCTCCTGAGTAGCTGGGACTATAGGTGCTTGCAACAACACCTGGCTATTTTTATTTATTATTATTGTTCTTTTTTCAGACAAGAGTCCTATTATGTCTCCCTCGGTAGAGTGCCATGGTGTCACAGCTCACAGCAACCTCAAATTCTTGGGCTTAAGTAATTCTCTTGCCTCAGCCTCCCAAGTAACTGGGACTACAGGCACCCGCCACAATGCACAGCTATTTTTTGTTGCAGTTGTCATTGCTGTTCAGCTGGGCCAGACCAGGTTCCAACCCACCAGCCTTGGTGTGTGTGACTGAGGCCATAACCACTGTGCTATGGGCACTGAGACAATGCCTGGCTATTTTTAGAGACGAGGTCTCACTCTGGCTCAAGCTGGTCTTGAACATGTGAGCTCAGGCAATTCACCTGCCTCGGCCTCCCAAGGGCTGGGATTATAGGCATGAGCCACTGCGTCTGGCCAAGTTTTCTTATTTCTAAAGAGACTTAGTTCACATGGGAATTGTATTGTGACCTGCAGTAGATGTGTCATTACCTCTGTATTTAAGCCAACAGGGATACCCACCCCAGAGACTGACAGTTAATCCTGGGCGTTAGAGCTTAAACAGGCTTTTAAAGGCAGGAATTCTTGAGATGGGGTCTCTGGAGCTCCAGGATATCCAGACACATGATGTGTCCATGAAGCTCCTGAAGATATTTTTTTTTTTTTTTTTTTTGGTACAGAAAGTCTGAAGGGGGGCACTGAGTTTTTAAGTAGACCTCTGACTATTAAAAGCTTAATAAGTGACTAGATTGATGTACATACATAATCTTGAGGATTCCTTCTCCTTCTTGGAGCATTGCCTCACCAACAGTAAGTGTCCCACACACCTCTTCTTCGGCTCAGTTAGAAAGACTGTCCAGGGTAAAAAGGAAGGGTGTTTGCTCAGCAGGTGTTTTGCTCATTGTGCACTCAAAGGGAAAATCTCTGACCAACTTCTCCTTTTGTGGAGAGAACAGGAGCTGTATTTTTCACAGAAGAAGAAGCAGTGAGTAGGACACAGATTCTGTTTCCTGGTGGAAAGAAGGCAAAGGCCTCCAGCAATCTGTATTGTCAGCATCCGATCCTTCAAGGGGAAGACAGTGGTCCCTAAACTTAAATGTGAAAGTTGTGTGGAGTAGGCCTTGCTCATCACTGTCTCCCCAGTGCCTCTCATGACTCTGACATGTAGTAGAAACTTACTAAGTATCTCTGGAGTGAAAAAGTTAAATAAGTACAAAGGTAGCTTTTTGGAAAGACTTTTACACTGGTGAGCTTGAATAGAATAAAACTCTGTACCTTCACATGTTGGAGAACTTATAGATACGTCAAATCTGCTCTTCTCCATGCCAAATGCCCTTTGTTGCTCAACATCATTTTTCTGGCTCAGGCCCTTGAGACGCTGTTACTCTTCTGTCTGTTTCTCTTTTTCTGCTGAGCCCTCCTTAGCACATAAAGAATTGAATCAACAATATGGACCTATCTCTGCCTGACACCTACTCTCCCCAGGTGCTGATTCAGCTGCTACTGTGCTGCATGCAGAAGATGTTGGTCACCAGGGCTACAGGCAGCCTGCTTCTTTCTAGAAGTTTCGTTGTGTGATTATAATGTTTGGGCTGCATCCAGATAGTTTTGGAAGACACTGGCTTTCTATATGGGGAGATGTAAGGAAGATTGTTGCCAAGTTAAGCCTAGGCACCAGCTCTCACACAAGCTGAAAAATTAATCACAAGTGTTTTAAAGACATAAAATTCTAGTGGGAAGGGAATTCAGATCATTGGTTGGTTTTCCCCCCAAAGAAATTTTTATTCTATAAAAATCTTTAAACAAAAGTAGGTATACAAGAATGATCGTTGCAAACGGTGTCTGTAAGAGACATTTCCATCAATAGGGGAATAGTTGATTGCATTGTGTTATGTCAATACACTCCCATAAAGGAATTAGGCAGTTTCATCATTAAGCTTTTCTTCTAATTCAGCAGATCCTTATTAAGTGCATACTATGTGCCAAGTACTTTAGAGCTGAAGCCAGAGAAGGGGACAAAATAGACACATTTGTGATCCAGTGAAATGTCTAGTTGATCTGACAGGAAGGAGGATTTATGTCCATTTATTCATTCAGTGAACAGTTACTGGCACCTGCTTTGTGCCAGACACTGTTCTAGTCTCCAGAAATATAGCAGTGAATGAGGCAGTCATAATCCTTGCTCTCATGCAGTTAATATTACTTGTTAGAACAGAGTGCTATATTGTTAAGTCAAAAGACAAAAAATTATATTAGTATATATAATGGGAGAGAATTATTTTTCTGTCCAAAAAAACATGCAAGAATATACCTAAATTAATTTGGTTATCCCATAGAGACAATTAGTAGAGAAAGACTTTCAGTTTTTCCTTTCACGTGCTTCTGCTATAGTTTAAATTATTTTCTCTATTTTCTTTTTTAATACAAAAAATTAAATGTAAGCACTACAGCAATGTTTTTCTACCTACCCTCCTCATCACAGAAAGACTTGGTAGGTTAAATTCACAAGGTCAAGGTCAAAGTCAGCAGTACAGTTGTACCTATCAGCCAGGATTGGAACCAGGGTGTAGAGTGGGTGGATGGGATCCACTTTACATCAAGCATTTGGACTAGGGAAAAGGGCGCAGGAAAACAAAGTATAGGGGAGTTACTATAAAGGGCCCAAGTCATGGCAAGTGATAACTTAGAGAATTAAAAACAATACCGTAAGATTAAATGAGTGGTTTGCTCTTAGAAATGCCTTATGATTTTTCTTTCAAAGCTGCCAACACAGAGTGCATAGGCTCAGAAAAGAAAGAGAATCCCTGATCTTCTGAAAAAAGTAAAGTCTTATCATGTTTTATCTATCACTTTTCTAGATTTAGAATTCCTGAGACAGAAATTCCAAGCAGGTCAATTTTTCACTAATTGATTCAGATAACATCAAGTCAGTTTGGATGAACATAAGTTATTTTTTCACCCTTTTGTTAAATATCATGAGAATATATTTATGGAACTAGCTTATTGATTTTTTTTTTTTTTTTTTGAGACAGAGTCTCACTTTGTTGCCCTTGGTAGAGTGCTATAGCATAATAACTCACGGAAATCTGAAATTCTTGGGCTCCTGAGATCCTCTTGCCTCAGCTTCCTGAGTAGCTGGGAACAGCAGGTGCCTGCCACAATGCCCAGCTAGTTTTAGGGATGGTGTCTCACTCTTGCTCGGGCTGGTATTGAACTCCTGAGCTCAGGCAGTCCCCCAACCTCGGCCTCCCAGAGTGCTAGGATTACAGGCATGAGCCACTGCACCCAGCTTAGCTTATTGATTTTTTTAAACAGATGTAATTTACATACAGTAAAATGCATTCATGGTAAGCATACATTTTGAGTTTGACAAATGTATATACCTATGTAAATACTACCCCAAGCAAGATATAAAACATTTCCACCATCTCAAAATAAATGTTTAATTTCAAATGGTCCCCGTGCTTACTCCTAGTGATTATTTATTGATTTACAAAATTAGAAGTGAACATAATTTTGTCACAAGATTACAGTTAGAAAGTCTGGATGCTTCTGGAGATAAGTGGAAATGCCCAAGAGTAGTCGTTTGAAAGATTTTCTATTACCCTTTTCTGGGACTTGGGAAATAGGGAAAAGGCGAGGGACAACTGACCTGTTGGATTTGGGGTTCTCATGCTTGAGACAGGTTTGGATTTCAATCAATTTTCAGGGGAAAACCTGTGCAAGGGAGCAGTATGAGTCAGAAATGTTAGTTTCAGGCTTCTAGTTCCATCTTTTTCCCAGCCACATAGACTGCAATGATGAAGGTTATTCCAGGTCACTCTCATACAGAGTGAATCTCTTTTGTAAATTCTTGTTCTAATTTCTTCTGCTTATGGCATGACTCTTTTTCCAAAGAGAGAAGTATGTTGTTTTTTTTAAAGGTTATTTGAGCTATTCATGTGTGGTAGTGATGGTGGGACATCTGTTTAAATGTGCACATTATTTTAATACAGTATTAATAATTGCTTTGTGGGTAAGTCACCTTTGGGAAATACTTTATTATAACCTTATGTTCTATACTTACAATCTACTTCATGTTAAGTTAAATTACTTTGTAATTTCTATATTTTATATTTGTACTTTTTCATTTGTTTTAAACCTTGTTCATGTAAAATAGAAACATTTTATACTCCAGTTCAGTGTTTATCTTCTTTTGGTCAGCTCTGAGATATTCAAATCTATTTATATCCAATCTGTTTTCCATTGTATTATCCATTTACTGCTCAATTGCACACCGAATTTAGTTATTATGTTAGCATAGTAGAAAAGTGAATCGTGAGCAAAGGAAGTACAGAGCGGGCTGTGTAAACAAATGGGAAACTGAGTAAGAAAACACACTGCAGGGTGGTTGTAAGCGTCACAGAATGTTAGCGAAAGGAAAGTGAGATGTAAGCAGAGAAAACAGGGAAGCAAGCAAGCAACATTAAAGAACGAGGTACTGAGTAAGAGTATCTTTATGAGTCTCACTATGTCGCCCTGGGTAGAGTACTGTGGCGTCACAGCTCACAGCAACCTCAAACTCTTGGGCTTAAACGATTCTCTTGCCTCAGCCTCCCGAGTAGCTGGGACTACAGGCGCCCGCCACAACACCTGGCTGTTTTTTTTGCAGTTGTTATTGTTGTTTAGCTGGCCCAGGCCAGGTTCGAACCTGCCAGTCTTGGTGTATGTGGCTGGCACTGTAACCATTGTGCTACAGGCGCCAAGCCAGAGTAAGAGTATCTTGTAACAATAACAAGTTAAAAGTAACTACAACTATCACGAAAAACATAACGGGAACAACACAGGACACATTGTACATTACAGTTGTCCCCCTTTCCCCTCCCTACCCCAAGACATATCTCGGCCTAACCACATAAAGTGAAAAACTCCCTTCCTGATAGCAGAGAGGAAACAACATCCGCGTTGTCCAAGGAAAAATAAAAGAAGAGATAACAGACCAGGTCAGGAAGGAGGAGAGACTGGACAAGAGAAAAGAGGGCGGCACAGGGATGTACTCCAGTGCCACTGTCCTCTGAGACGGGTGCCCACTCCTGTCGCTTTCGGAGAGTGCTATCGCTTTCTGATTAGAAACTCAGAGAGAACCCAGTACCACCGTCCACTGAGACTTCTGCCCACTCTTAACCCCGTTTCAGAGGGAACTTCCACTTTGGCAAACTTTGTGTTTACTGCTTCAAAGACGTCTCTTGCTTTTATTTTTTGATTCTGAAAAAGCCAGAACTGAGGAGTTCGATAGCCAGCAGCACTTGTTTGGAAAGCAGGTAAATAAAAGGTACCAATTGTATGAATATTTGTAAGGCTGTTTCACACCTTTTTCTCCTAATAATATAGGTTTCTGGGTTCATTTGTTTTTTTTTTCTTTTAAATATGGAATGCTTCACGAATTTGCGTGTCATCCTTACACAGGGGCCATGCTAATCTTCTTCAATTTTAGCATATGTGCTGTCAAAGAAAAGCACTATTTCTTTCTTTTTTTTTTTTTAATTTCAGATTTTGGATGGAGGTACATACATTTTGGTTACATAGTTTACTTTTTGTGTGGATAACATCAGAGTTACAGATGTGTCCTTGTCCCAGAACGTGTGCAGTATGTCCGTGCAATGTGTCCGTTCCATGGGAATTGATCCACGTCCTTCTCCCCCTTCCTCCTTCTTGAATTGCATTGGCTTTTGCTTCTGTATGAGCACATAGGTGTTGATCAACTAGTATTGAGTATGTGTGATTTTTGTTTTTCCATTCTTGAGATACTTGGCTTAGGAGAATGCTCTCCAAATCCATCCAGGTTGTTACAAAAGGTCCTAGATTGCCATCTTTTTTTATGGCTGCTAGGTTCATTTCTTCATCTCAAAGTTCACTACTAGAGATTAGTGAACATCTCTTGACCTTGGTATTGATAAATCCGAGGGTTGAAGTCAGGAGACTACAGTGAGCGGGCTGTAAAATCTTCCAGCTGCCCAGGCCTCAGCGAAGCTCCCTGCATGTTTTATTACTTTTTCCAACATCCCTTCTACTCTACTGTACAAAAGTCCTATCCCATAAGCAGCAGTTAAACATTTTTAATCATTGTGAGAGGAAAGAGTTATCTGAACTGATAGAAATTTAGGTAAAAAATAAGAAATATGATGTTTGGTTATTCTAGCTGCTGCTGCCTTATTTCAAACAAATGCGTTCGCAAGAAAAGCTCTGGGTGAGACAGCCAACCTGATAGTTGCCTTACAGTATGATGGGCTCTGTGTAAGAATCTATTTATGTGGAAGACACACATCTTAGTGGATTGCTTATTCCCTTTATTATCATTTTAGCTTTGTAATTTTAAATGCTTTGAGGTTGACAGCGATATTGCAACAATAGCACAGAGAGTTCTTGCACTCACCATCTCCTTTAGTGTCAGCAACTAGCATGGCCATGGTATGCTTGTCAAAACCGAGAAATTACCCTTGCGCAGGACTATTAAGAAAATGCAGAATTTACTTGGATTCCTACTGTTGGTTTTGAAAATTTAAAATTAAACACTTTTAGAAAAATGCAGAAGAGTTTAAGTGGAAGCTAGAATTGCCCATTCTCTGTCTTCTCCATCCAACCAGCTCCCCAGGAGTAAACAGTGTTTTTTATTTCTTTATTTATCCTTCTAGACCAGCGCTGTCCAATACAAATACAGTGAGAGATGTATGCGTAATTTTGAATTTTCAACTAGCCACATTCAAAAAACAGAAACAGGTCAAATTAACTTTAAGAATTATGCAGACTTAAAGAAAGATAGAGACTTTACCTCTTTCATGTTTACATGGATGGAGCTGGAACATATTCTTCTTAGTAAAGTATCTCAAGAATGGAAGAAAAAGTATCCAATCTACTCAGCCCTACTATGAAACTAATTTATGGCTTTCATATGAAAGCTATAACCCAGTTATAACCTAAGAATATGGGGAAGGGGGAGAGGGAGGGGAGCGAGGGGGAGGTGGGCAGAGGGAGGGTGATTGGTGGGATTATACCTGCGGTGCATCTTACAAGGGTACATGTGAAACTTAGTAAATGTGGAATATAAATGTCTTAACACAATAACTAAGAAAATGCCAGTAAGGCTATGTTAACCAGTGTGATGAAAATATGTCAAATGGTCTATAAAACCAGTGTATGGCGCCCCATGATCGCATTAATGTACACAGCTATGATTTAATATTAATTACAAAAGAATATATTATTTAATTCCATAAAGAATCTAAACAATTGTCTTTTCAACATGAAATAAATATAAAAATCATTAGTGAAAGAATTTACACTTCTTTTTTTCACTGTAAGTCTTAAGAATCAGTTTATATTTTACACTTATAGCACATCTCAATTGTTTTGTTTTTATTTGTCTAAATGTATGGGGTAACAAGTGTGGTTTAGTACATGGATATATCTGTGTAGTGGTGAAGTCAAAGCTTTTAGGGTATTAATCACTTGAATAATGTACATTGTACCCATTAAGTAATTCCTCACCCCTCACGCCCTTTCACAGACTCATTCCACACTCTGCCACATTTTAAGTGCTTAATAGCCACATGTAGCTAGTGGCTACAGTATTAGACAGCAGTTCCAAACTATTCTCTATTCTCTCTGTCTCTCTCAACACACAAACAGATACAGATTGTAGGTTAATTTTTTTTTGACTCTTTATAAAAGGCCATAGGTCCATGTCAGAATACTTGAGAGAATACCCTTTATTGAGATAACTATGTAGTATTAAATAAAAAAAAGATGTGTATTCTATTAAGCCATTTCTCTATATAGATATTTAGATTATTTTTCTATTTCAAATAAGGCTGTAAAGAACATCTATTATACAAAAAAATGTGCATTAGTGTTTTCTTTTTCTTTCTTTTTTTTTTTTTGTAGAGACAGAGTTTCACTTTATGACCCTTGGTAGAGTGCCATGGCATCATACGGCTCACAGCAACCTCCAACTCCTGGGCTTAAGCCATTCTCCTGCCTCAGCCTCCCGAGTAGCTGGGACTACAGGCGCCCGCCACAACGCCCGGCTATTTTTTGGTTGCAGTTCAGCCGGGGCCGGGTTTGAACCCGCCACCCTCGGTATATGGGGCCGGCGCCTTACCGACTGAGCCACAGGCACCGCCCTGCATTAGTGTTTTCAAGGCATGGAGTTCTAGATATGGAATTGCTGTGTCAAAGGGTATGATCCTGGTGGAAGTATTATGACTATGAAACAATAATATATATTGTAAATAAATTGCCAATAACTGCATAGCTAAATGTGTACTGTTTTCAAAGTGATCATTTTAGAAAACCAATTTTTTAATCCAGCATGTTCCTTTCACTAAAAATAATTTGGTTTTGCTTTTAAAAATTTGACTTAAGAGTGGAGGGAGGGTAATTGGTGGGAGCACACCTACGGTGCATTTTACAAGGGTACATGTTACATTTACTAAGTGTAGAATATAAATGTCTACACAATAATTAAGAAAATGAGGCGAAAGCTATGTTAATCAGTTTGCTGAAAATATTTCAAATGGCATATAAAACCAGCACATTGTACCCCATGATTACATTAATGTACACAGCTATGATTTAATAAAAAAAATGCTAAAAAATTTTTTTGACATAAGAACCAATTTGAGTAAAAAGCAACAAAGCAAGAAAACCTAGGTCCTTGACTCTTAAACAACATTTTCTTTTTAATCAGTTTTTTTTTCACACGTTCATCTTTTCCTCCCTGCCTTCCTCCCTCCCTTCATTTCTTCCTTCTAGCCAAGAAACAGCTTCTTATTCCACCTTTTCTCATCTTTCAGTTCCCAGTTTAAATTTCATCTAAGAGCTTTCCTTGACCACCCCATCTAAAGTAACTATCTCCTGTCTCTAATTCAGTTTATTTCCTGTATAGTTTATCCTAACTTGAAATTCTCTCATTTGTTCACATTTTTTTCATTTGTTTCCCCGAACTCAACTAGAAAATAAACACTGTCTTTTATGTTCCACCCCAGGGCCCTAGTACACTATTTGTAGTGGGTACTAAAGAAGTGAATGGATGAACATAAGCTTGCTAAATTGCAAACTCAAGCTGGGACAGGTGCCACAAACATAGTTTCATAGTTTTTTCATCAAGAAAGTTAGAATGTACAAACAAATGGTTACAATAAAAGGCAAGGGACATAGCAGACCTGCATATAGACCTGTATATAGATTCTGAATAATCTAGGAAAGGGTTTTCTGGTGACGTCTTTATTTTATTTTTTCTGGAAATACCAATTCTTAGCTTTATTACTTGCTTAACTTAACTCTGTAAAATTTTCCAAGTGAGTCTCATAGAATAGGAATAGCCTGGCACAAAGCAGGTGTTCAATAACTATTAATTGGCAAATGCGTGAAGTGAAGCAGGTAACTTAAATTCTAACAGTGGTTCCCTAAATAAATATACATAATTGACCTTTGAACAATGCAGGCGTTGGGGCTACCCACCCCTCATTCAGTTGCAAATGCATGTAGAGCTTTTGACTCAACTTAATTGGTAAAATAGCCTTGTGGACCAGAAGCCTTATTTATAACACAAATAGTTAATAGAAGCCTTATTCATAATGTAAGTAGTTGATTAGTAGGTATTTTGCATGTTATATGTATTATATACTGTATTCCTTTTCTTTTTTTTTTGTTGAGACAGAGTCCCACTCTGTCTCCTGGGCTGGAGTGGAGTGCTATAATCAGAGCTCAGGGCAACCCAGGTGTAAGCAATCCGCCTACTTTAGCATCTCAGAGTGACAAGCATGAGTCACTGTGCTGGGCCTCCATACTACACTCTTACAATAAAGTAAGCTAGAGAAAAGAAAATGTTACCAAGAAATCATAAGGAAGAGAAAATATATTTACTATTTATTAAGTGGAAGCGGATCACCCACCATTAAGGTCTCCACCCTTGTCATCTTCACATGGAGGAGGCTGAGGAGGGGGAAGAGGAGAATTTGGTCTTGTCTCAGCGGTGGGAGAGGTGGAAGAAGTGGATGAGGTCTCAGGGGAGGTAGGAGAGACAGGCATGCTCAGTGTAACTTTTATTTAAAAATTTGCATATAAGTGGACCCATGCAGTTCAAAGCTATGTTGTTCAAGGGTCAATGGTAATCACCTGAAGTATTTTTTTACTTTGTGGAAGAACATGTGCTTCGTAGTATAGCACTTGGGTATTTATTAAAGACTTATTTCATAATCTTCCACCTTCTAGATGCTTGGTGATGTTCATATTGCTTTCTTTTCTGTCTTCCTGGGATAAAGAAAAAGATGATTGTAATTAGATTTTAAAAATATAGTGTGTCATGTGAATATGAAAGCATCACCATTTTTGTAAGAATGCAGTTTTAGGACTTTTTTTGTTAAAACTTTTATATACATTATATGAGCATTATAGTGCAACATTCTTGTTGTAAGATATTCAAATGATGCATAAATGTAATACCTCAACCTGAAAGTCCCTTTTATGTCAGCCTGCTCCTCTACCAAATAGGATACATTGAATAGTTTGGTGGGTTCTTTCCCATGACTTTTCCAGATAGACACATATGCTTAAAGATGTACGTATGTTGTCATTGCATTGTGGTGTTTTTGCAAAATGGGTTCCTATGAAATAGATTGTCTCAAAAAAATAAAATAAAATTCACACAACAGAATTTTACTCAATTATCCTTGGTAGAGGGTCATGGCATTGTAGCTCACAGCAGCCTCAAACTTGTTAGGCTCAAGCGATCCTCTTGCCTTAGCCTCCCAAGTAACTGGGACTACAGGTGTCACCACACTGCCTGGCTATGTATTAGAGACAGGGTCTTGCTCAAGCTGGTCTTGAACTCCTGAGCTCAAGCAATCCACCCGCTTCAGCCATTACAGAGTGTAAGATTATAGACATGAGCCATTGCTCTTGGCCCTTTTTTTTTAATTTAATATTTCTTGGAAATATTTTCCTGTTAGAGTGTCCCAATAAAACATTGACATTTTTAAAATTAATTATTTTTTTTGAGATAGAGTCTCACTCTGTTGCCCAGGCTAGGGTGCCATAGCATCAGTTTACTGCACAGCAACCTCAAATGCCTGGTGTCAAGTAATCCTCCTGTCTCAGCCTGCTGAGTAGCTGGGACTACAGAGAAATACCATAACCTGGTTAATATTTTTCTATTTTTTAGTAGAGACAAGGTCTTGCTCTTGCTCAGGCTGATCTCGAACTCCTGAGCTCAAGCAAACCCTCCTGCTCAGTCTCCCAGAGTGCTAGGATTAGAGGCATGAGCCACTATGCATTGTGGCGGGTGCCTATAGTCCCAGCTACTCAGGAGGCTGATGCAAGAGAATTGCCTAAGCCCAAGAGTTTGAGGTTGCTGTGAGCTGTGACACTACAGCACTCTACTGAGGGCAACATAGTGAGACTCTGTCTCAAAACAGACAAACAAACAAAACCCCTCCCTAATCCTTTCTGGTAAAAGCTGAATGCTACTGAATCTTTTTGACCCACCTAACTTCCCGAAAGTGAATGTGGAGGAAGTGTCTCCATTCACATGATGCTAGCGCAGCAGGGTACATGAGTTAAAAGAGAAAGTTTTAATCCCAGTACGAATCTGTGCTGTTGTCTTCAAGGTCTTTAAGCAGGCGCTGTACATTGTTTTGGTTCTGGGGTTGAGAAGGCCTCATCATCTCACAATTCCTTAAGGAAATACGCGGCTTTACACAGAGGGGTGTCCTCTAGTTTTGTGAACAGAACTTGGTCACTCCAGTTTCCTAAAATCCTTTTTGTTCTTTTTTTTTAAATTTTTGATTAATATGAGGGTGATTATAATTAAATCACATTGTTTGTGTTTATAAGCTTAACTTCAAAAACCCTTTAAATACTCCATTAAAAAGTAGAACAAAAGACATGAATAAAAGCTCTTCAAAGAGGATAGACAAATGGCCAATTAAACATATGAAAGAATTTTCAACATCACTAATAAACAGGGAAATAAAAATTAAAACCAGAATAAGATATCACCTTACCCCAGTTAGAATGGCTTTTATTAAAAAGTCCAAAAACAATAGGTGCTGGGGTGGATACAGAGAGAAAGGAATGCTTATGCACCGTTTGTAGGACTATGAATTAGTACAAATTCTATGGATAATCAATGAACTAAAAGTAGACCTACTATTTGATCTAGCAATCCCACTAGTGGGTATTTATCCAAAGGAAAAGAAGTAATTTTATCAAAAAGACATTTGTGGGTGCCGGGTGCGATGGCTAGCACTCTGGGAGGTGTAGGCAAATGAATAACTTGAGCTCAGGAGCTTGAGACCAGCTTGAGCAAGAGTGAGACTCCGTCTCTGAAAATAGCTGGGCATTGTGGCAGGTGCTTGTAGTCCCAGCTGCTTGGGTGGCTGAGGCAATAGGATCACTTGAGCCCAAGAGTCTGAGGTTGTTGTGAACTATGATGCCATGGCACTCTATCCCAGACAACAGAGTGAGGCTCTGTCTTAAACAAAAAAAAAACAAAATGAAACAAAACAAAATTGATACCTATAACCAAAAACATTTGTACCCCTGTAATACAGATATTTTTAAATAGAAAAGAAAAGGCTGGCAGTCTCAATTGATGCATTATTAATATCTGAAAAATGTATATAAATTATACTGGGTTACAGCATGGTTCTACTTCAGTTTTTAAAGATGACAACTTGTTTTCCTTTTCTTTCAAGGGCAAAGACTATAGATTTGTGTTATTTGCTTGGAGTTTTCTGTTCTGAGCACAGGGTACGCAGTATTTATTGAAATCATGTTTGCTGTGCAGCAAGGACAGCAGATAAAGGGTAGTTAAACCTGGCTTTCACTTCTGCCTCTGCTCCCAGTGACTTCTATGGGTCCCACACTTAACTTCTTTTTTCGGATATCACTTTATTCATCTATAAACTGATGAAGTTAACCCCAGACACTTTTATCCGATTGCTTTAACCGTCTTCAAGTCTGTATGACTTTTTAGCCCTGGAGCCTGACTTAAAGTCAAGATCTTTGCTGAATCTTTAAAAATAGCTCAGTAGAGAACAAGCACTCTTCTAGCCCACTAACAACTGCCCATAAGTTAGTAAGTGGATCAAATCTAGTGAAAAGATTGGCTGGCTGCAGAAATTTTCAAACCTACTTCCCAGCATTCTTATGTAAAGGTGTGGCAAGGAAATAAAGAAAGGAATTCTGGGAGAAAGTTGTCTTTATATATAAAAGCCTTTGGAGACAGAGGCACAGACAGACCCGGAGAGGGAAGGAAGCCCTGGTAAAGGAGAAGCTGGAAAACTTCCTCTTAATGAGGTGGTAAGTACAGTCTTCTGGGTTGAAAAGAAAACCAGGACTTTGCTGCTTGGACTTTCTCAGTATTAAATGGGATATAAGGACAATGATAAATGAGCTGATAGAAATTATGGGAAATTTATATAAAATAGAGTTCTTTGAATTTCTTGGGAGATAGAATCTCATTTAAATGGAATCATTGATATTAACCTGAATTATCTCAGTTTTTTTCTGGGTAAGTTCAGGGTGAAAAATGAAAGGGAGGAAAAAAATAAACTGCAGAAAATAGTATGGTGTTTTTGTGTTAACCTGTATTTCTTTAGGTTGGCTTGAAATGGTGACTTTAGGTTCAATACATGCTTTGGCTGGACCTGGATTTATCTAAAAGATGGGTATTTTATAATAATAGGGAAATGGGAGTAAGTGTGTCAAGGGCATGGCTAAATTAGCAGTTTTATGATTAGTGAAGTAAAGACATTTATAAAAAATAACCCATGTAATATATAATGTTCATTAAAAGCCTAGTATCACCTTCTGAATTTTATTTATTTGTATTTTTTCAGCCACTAGACCACCAGGAAAGCTTCTGTCTTTTGAAGGTTTTGTAGTAGTCTCCTCTGTGTTAGGAATTACTGAGCTGTCCAAGGCCAATGGGTATAAATGGCTTAGTTTGGTTGGAATTTTGTGAGGCTTAGCGTGGAAGAGTGTGGCCAGCCTGGGAAGGAAGGGAGCTTTTGTTAGTCTCTGGACTTTGCCTTGAAGGCATTGGGAAGCCATTGAATGTTTTTAAGGTAGAACAGATATTTAGAGAAATATATCTAAGAAGATTAAAATGTTATCTGCTGATGTGGATTCTCTCCACCTGGGCGGAGAACAATATCAGCCTCTTAGACTTGGTCTCGTTTTCATGATCCCCCACACGCTGCCAGATAGTCATGCATCAGTCCCTGGTCCGTTTTCCCTCCTAAAGCTTTCAAATCTCCCAAACCTCTTCCTCACCTTCATCGTCAGCTTTTAACTGAGTTTCCTACTTTACTGAAGGAGCAATCAGCCCCGGGCTTCCCGTAGGCACACATACTCACCCAGCAGGTACACAGACGTGATGTCCCTGGTTGTGTCTAAGCCACAACTAATACGGCACTGGATCCCACGCCTCCATTGCTCCAGCAAGCTTTCCCTTTCTTCAACCAATTTTTTTCCTCCCTTTGATCCTCTTCAGACCAGGCAACGAGGCTGTAGCTTTTACCACTTAAACAATAAACTTTCTCTTGACCTTACACTTCAACTTCTCTCCATTTTTTGTTCTCCTTTTTGCGAAACTCCTTGAAAGCATTCTCAGTTTTGAATTATCTCTTTATTTTCTTTTTCCTTGCAAATTTCTTACTAAAATATAAAATACTAATATCACTAATAAGCTCCAGGTTTCTCAGTCCTATGACAGATCTCATCTTTAGTCAAAACCCAGACTATTTCCTGTAGCACGTGGAGCTCTCACTGTCTGGAGGGACCTCGGGTCCTTGCACTTGCTCCGCCCCAGGTCCCGTGGAGCCATCTTTAGGCTTCTCCTCCTCCTCCTCGCACATCCTGTAGAAAACTCCATTTGCTCCACCTTCCAAACATGGAGAGCCTGCGTGCTGCCTGCTCACTGCTACCCCTTTCCTTCTGAATAGTTTGCTGACAGGTCTCTCTGCTCAGCCTGGCAGTAGAAGTGGCCCATCTCAAAAGAAGACAGATCTGTCAACCCACAGCCCTGCAGTCACTTCCTCTCACTTGCAGTCAACGCCTGTATCCCCACACATTTCCCCTGTCCCCTGGCTCCTCCGTGCTCTCTGGCCCTCATACTGATCCAGTCTTGCTGGTCTCTGCCCCTGCTCTGGAGCACATCAGGCACCCTCCTGCCTGAGAGCTCTTCCTGTCTCTCCCGGTGCAAAACTCCTTCCGGCTTGGCAAGTCCCTTGTTCTGTGTCTGAGCCCAGGTATCCCCTTCTCAGTGAACTGAGTAGACACTCTACTCAAACCTTATTAAAAATTGCAACACAGCCCCTTCCCAGCCCTGCACCCCCAAACTTCTTTACCTTGCTCTGTGTATTCTTTTCCTTTTTCTCCATTGGCACACACTTGTAATATGCATTACATATTACATTTTTGTTACTTGAAAAAAATTGTGTATGTATATTCTAGTTAAATGTAAGCTGCATGAAGCCAGAAGTCTTTGTTTCATTGATAAATTACAAATGAATGGGATTGTGTTTAATATATTGCAAATAATAAATATTTATAAAATGAATACATTTTTGCTATTATATATTTTTAATGTTAAGCATGAGTACCTTATAATTTTTATATCTCTGTGGTTTCCAAAATATTATGAGCATCATATATATTTTTTTTAAATCAGTACTAAGTGAAGGAGAACAAGTAGCTTAGGGTGGACAGGACAAGCAGGGGTGAGTCGGAGGAAAGGTGACAGTTCAGGAGGGAGGAGCAGAAGTCTGGATTACACACAGAGGCCTGAGAGGCAGTGGGGGCAATGAGAAGGACTGACAAGGACTATGGAGTGGGCTTGATTTTGGTGAGCCCTCGCTGTGGAGGAAGGCAAAGGACACCTTGCTCTAGGCAGGGGTCCTCAAACTATGGCCCATGGGCCACATGAGGCCGTGTGATTGTATTTGTTCCCTTCTTTTTTTTTTTTTTTTTACTTCAAAGTAAGATATGTGCAGTGTGCTTAGGAATTTTTCATAGTTTTTTTTTTAAAACTATAGTCCGGCCCTCCAACAGTCTGAAGGACAGTGTACTGGCCCCCTGTTTAAAAAGTTTGAGGACCCCTGCTGGAGAAAGCATGGGAAGTGTGATGGGCAAACTATTTTGTAGGAGGGTGGAGCTGGTGGTCAGGTGTGCAGTGGAGATGGCAAGGAAGTGATAGCTTCAGGAAAAAATGGTGAATTAATTCATAGTTGGAATTCACTATATGTCAATCTTGGTTTACACAGATGAAGCTCACTAGTAAACCGCTGGAAGTTCAGGTTTTGTGTCCAAGTATTGTCACCTCATTGGGTCTGACCCTGCAACTGGAGTGTATCTCACAGGGGCCCAAAGGTGACACTAAAGAGTAGTAATTCATGCCCTGGCTGGTGGCTCATGCCTGTAGTTCTTGCATTTTGGGAGGCTGAGGCAGGAGGATCGATTGAGCCCAGGAGTTTGAGGCTGCAGTGAGCTATAATAACACCGTTGCTCTGTAGCCTGGGTTACAGAGGGAGACGACGTGCACACACACGAACTTATCTAAAGAATGGTGATCCATGAAAGTCATATAGCTCAAATTTAAAAAAATGTATATTGTGCTATATTGTTTGGGGTGCTTTTGGCCACAGTGGGGTCTCATGGAAAATGGGCTTGGGTTAGCAATCCAGTCCTATGGGATTGTACAATTATTTAGCATCTCAGAGCCCTGGGTCTGTATCCCTCTCCAGGCTCTTGCTCATCACTTCCTCAACACAGACCACCTCCCCGTCGTCCCCCACCCGCTCTCCTCCAACTGTTAACCTTACACAAGGCACTTTTTAAATGGATTTCTTCCTGTACCCAGTAAAATGCCTTTATGCTTCTATTTATCTATTCAATCAATGCTTAAATGACTTTAAAGGAGTTTATGGTAAACTAGAGTTGCATTCAGTCCAACTAGGTAGCCATGTGTAGCAATTTAAATCTTAATTAAAATCAAATTAAATTAAAAAATTAAAAATCCCACAGTGATACCAGCAGCATTGCAAATGCTCAGATAGTCCTATGTGGCTAGAGGCTGTTGTACTGCACAGAGCCCATATAGAATAACTCTAACTATCATCAGATAAGTTTCTATTGGACAAGTATTATGTACATCACATACATGTACTTTGCTCTAGTGTGTAAATATATCACAGGGAAATAAGATAATAGTTCTGCATAGAGAATTAAAATAGTTGGAGGTAGGTCGGGGCCAGATCACTGGGGTTTTATAAATCTAAGGAGTTGGAATCTTTTTACTTTTTTTTACTTATTCTGTTGCCTGGGCTAGAGGGTCCAGGCGTCAGCCTACCTCATAGCAACCTGAAAACTCCCTGGCTCAAACGATCCTCCTGCCTCAACCTCCTGAGTAGCTGGGACTACAGGTGTGAGCCACCATGCCTGACTAATTTTCTATTTTAGAAGAGAAGGAGTATCACTTGCTTAGGCTGATCTCAAACTCTTAACCTCAAGCCATTCTCCTGCCTCAGTCTCCAGAGCGCTAGTACTACACCTTTTGCTTTTTTTTTTTCCTGCAAGAGCTATGGGAGAGTTGTAATTGGGGGAGTGTTTTGGTCGAATTAGATATTTACTAGTTATCTCATTCTGCCTGATCGTATTAGTTAGTTGCTTATTTAACTGTGTCTCAGCCTGATTACATGATCCTGGATTTTTTTATATTCTTGGTATATTGAGTCATGCCTCATTAGCCTCAATATATTAGTAATAACTAATAGAACTGAATTAAGTTTAAAAAGCCTTTATCATTGACTGGGCTTGGCCTCGTGTGAGTATAATAAAACTAGTCATAAACTATTTTGTCTCCCAAGTAAATAAGGCATGATTTAATTTCTGGATGAACCATTTGAGCATTTGTCCCCTCACCTTTGGTTTCTGAGATGGAATCAGTAGTGTCCCCTTCAAGTATATAAAGGCAGAAAATAAAACAATATAGCAAGTACCTCGACATGTTTGTTTCTTGGTAAAACTCCTATCGTTATACCATTTAATTCAAGAGTGTGAAGAACAGTTGGGCAAAGCTGCAAGGGCTATTAAAGATCATAACCCAACACTGATTTTATAATTTTAGTGAGTAGTTGGTGGACATCCTGTGTGAAGGCTTAGTGACAGGAAGGAGCTCTCATTCAAGAAGGTGGAGGAAGGTCTGTGGAAAGAGTCCCTTTCCCACCAAGGCCTGTTCATGTCACTGGAGTCCCCCAGGTGAGCTGAGAGGCTGAAGAACTCAAAAGGAACAGAGTGGAATGGGCTGTGTTGCCATCTCTTTTTATTTCACAAAAAGTCAAAAAGCTGAGCTACATGTGGATTCTAAAATTTTGTCTATTAAGAAATGAATTTTCAAACACTGCCATACAAAACTTCTGCAGGCCAAATACAGACTTGGGGCCATCAGATGGGGGCATCAGGCTTCAGGACTCTTCCAAGTGCTGAGGCTGTTGGAGTTGGGGGTGCCCACATCTTAGCAGTGTGGGGTCGGGGAGCACAGTAAGCCAGGACCTTCCACCTCTCCATGAAGCCTGTCATGGACTATAAGGAGGCCAGAGAGAGAGCCCCATTCCCCCCCCAGAGGAAGTTACTGAATCTTTGGACCAGAGGTGAGTTAATGAGGTACTAGGCAGGCTTACTCATATTCTTACAGTTTAATGATTAAGAGCAAATGTCAAAGCCCAAACCCTGTAATCTAAGCTCAGTTTAACCTCCCCAGGACTCAGCTTCCTCCTACATAAATGGCGCCTGCCTCAGGATTAAATGCATGTAGATTCTTAGCACAAAGCCTGCTATGTAATAAATTCTCCAAAAATCTTAGCTAGTGTTACTAGTGCATGTTATAAGTTTAGGTTTGGGGGTTCTTCCTGTACAGCCCCTTTGCCCATGATACCAATCCCGTGAGGGAGACAGAGCAAATGTTTTTAGTACTATTTTACAAATGAGAAAGTCAAAGCTTGGAGGGGTCAGTTACCCAGCTTTGTGAATGGCAGAGGTTGGCTCTGAAGCCAACTCTGGTCCAGTCTTCTGCTCCTTGCAGCATTCTTTTGACATTCCTCAGGAAGATGTGGTATGAGTCAGAGTGTCCTGTAGCATGAATGGTTAGACACGGTAGTTCACGCTCTTTCTCAGTTCCTCTAGCTGATCTCAAAGTTAGCAATAAAACTGTTAGCCATAGGGGCTAATCACTCTGAGCACTGAGCCCTGTGTCCACCACAGCAGGGCCTCGTTACTTTCAGCAAGTGCATCTCTGGCATTGGAGGCCTGGTCTTTGCTCTGGTGTGTTCTTTGGGCCATACCATTCCCTTTCTCTGTCTTCTGTTTCTTTTCTTTGTCTGCTTCCTTATCTCCTGTGTCAGGACCAGGGGTCAGTTTGGAGGCTATGTGTGGGGAAGAGGCGGGAAATAAGAGGTTGTTTCTGAAGACTTTGATGAACCCTGGAGTCATTGTGTGTGGTCTTCTTCTGTCTTCAGCACAGCAGGCTCATGTGATTCACCCAGTAGAGAGGAAAAGAGAAGTAGCGAGCTGAGAATTGAGACTTATTTATATAACACCTGATGAGGGGAAAAACCAATCAGTCTGTCTGCTCATTTTCCTTCAGGCTGACCCCAAAATGCATTCTCGACTGGTCATCTTAAACCTCATACTACTTCTAACAGGTAAGTGAGTAGATGGGCTGAGGGGCTGAGAAGCTCAGAGGCTGGGGGAGTAGAAGGATAGTAGGTGGGGGGGAGTAGAGAAAGATAGATGTTCTTTGAACATTTTTAGATGGTTATGAGTTCATTAGTGAGCAAAGAACTAGGATGAAATTTTATCCTAGACATTGCTTAACTGCTGTGAATGACAAAATCCCTGGCAAAGTGAACCATGATATGCCTCAGCTCTTCCTGGAGATGCAGAAGAGGGTGTCACATGCTACCATTTGTGTTTACACAAAGAAGAGGTGTGTAGATGTGTATGCACAGGCAGGAGTGTACCACTAAGAGTCACTACAGTTACCGGGGGAGGACGGGAAGAGGAAGTGAGCCTTAGCGGGAGAAGGGAGAGATAGCCCTTCGTTGTATGACTCTGTCCTTTTTGATGTATTTTTAAAAAACCAGGTTCAATTACTTTGTCTTAAAATAAATATTTTAATTCAAGACATTCTGTGAGATAGGACAAAAGTTTGGAATAGTCGTATTCTAGATTTTAAAAACTAATCTCTGGAGGGTGGTATTACAGGGGAAAGTTCATTATTACACGCTTCTGTAATCTGATTATCACGGCATGCATTATACTCTTTATGTTACAATGAGCATCTTTTCCGAGAGCACTTCCCAAACTCATAGCCTAGTCCTAGATATGAGTAGTTAGGGAATCTCAGATTTCTTTTAAGGGCCACCTAGAACTCATCTGGCAGCAGGATTTTTATGCTACTTCCCCAGAAAATAGTTTTTGTTTTTTTAAAGTGGCACAATTAAGTTTTTATTTTTTAGTACTTAACGATTCTCTATGGTTTCACCTGGGTAAGTGGGCCTTGCTCAGCTGCTGGGCTATCGGCTTATGAGAAGGGACCCTTGCTTAGTCTTTTTGTGGACTGTTCCTAAGGCCCATGATATGCCTCAGCTCTTCCTGGAGGTATTATACACCCATTTTCTAAAATTGACTTCTTCTTTTTTTTTTTCTTTTTTGTTGAGACAGACTCTCAGTCTGTCACCCTGTGTAGAGTGCCATAGCATCATAGCTCACAGCAACCTCAAACTATTGGGCTTAAGTCATCCTCTTGCTTCAGTTTTTCTATTTTTAGTAAAGATGGAGTCTTGCTCTGGCTTAGGCTGGTCTCAAACTCCTGAGCTTAAGTAATCCACCCTCCTTGGCCTCCCAGAGTGTGAGGATTACAGGCATGAGCCATTGTGCTCGGCCTAAAATTTGACTTCTGAAGAGTTTATTACACTTCTGCCTTCAAGCCAACAATGCTTTAAAACACATTATCTCCACTTTTTTTGTGGTAGTGGGGAAGATTAGTGAGAAGGTGATTTCATTTGTAACAGCAGTTTTAAAATTATTATGAAAATGAAAAATTTGAAATTTCAATGAAATAGAATTTAAAAAGCACAATGTATTTCTACTGAAAACAGTGTATCTGGGAGAGGAGATGGGGGTACTGGTTTGGGAGGGAGACTTTTCACTACATGCTCTTTGGGATTCTTTAATTTTTAAACCCACATGCACGTCTTATCTTTTTAAAAATAAATAACAAGCAGGTAACCTGGCCAACACAGGGAGAAACTCATGCATCACTAGAATGCCATTTGGTTTGAATCTTTTGGAGAGCAATTTGCTCCTATATTCATGAAATAAGTGAAAAATTTCCTGCCCTTTATCCTGGCAATTTCTTTCTTAGAATTATGTCCTTATAGAAAAACTAAATGCAGAAAACCTTAAACAGAAAGACTTTGCAAAGTTATTTACTGCAATAAAGCCGAGAAATATCTTGAACATTATACAGGATAACATACTGTTTTATCCACAAGTGTATCTGTTAAATGATGATATTGATGAAAATATGCTAAAACAGAAAAGTGTTTATAAATTAAAATCTAAAATTTAAGCTATAAAGTCACACTTTATAAAACAAAGAATAACTAAAAATAAACAAGAAAGTAAAGGAAGTTTTTAAAGAGCATATCAATGTCTCATTCTCAGTTTCTCTTCTCTTTTCCTCGCAGATGGTGTAGTTTCTACTGTACAAGTGAGTGGAGTGGTGGGTCAGCCTGCCACACTACCTTGCTCCTATGCAGTGTCTGGTGGGGACATCACATCCATGTGCTGGGGCCGAGGAGAATGTCCTGTATTTAAATGCGCAGATGAAATTGTATGGACTGATGGGTCCCGTGTTACCTTTCAGAAGCATGAACGTTATACGCTAAGAGGGTACCTTTTGAAAGGGAATGTCTCTTTGACTATAGAGAATGCCACAGAGGCCGACAGTGGCTTGTATTGTTGCCGTGTTGAGCACAGGGGGTGGTTCAATGACATGAAACTTGTTCTATCGTTGGAGATGAAACCAGGTAAGCTTGCCTTTTTTTCCTTTGATATTTCATGCATGTTAACTGTGTTTGGAAGTAATTTTCTCTTTTTCCTTTTATAGGGAAAAAGGAAGTTCCTTCCTCCTATTTTCCAATATACTCTTGCTCTTGGGCAATAGAAAAACTTTCATTTGTCTTGTTCTACCAACCTTGATTCAAGGCCCTAGGCTAGATCAGCAAACTATCTCCCAGAGCAGTGCAGTCCCTTGGTATCTGTGGGCAAGTGGGTTCCAGGGGACCCTGAGGATACCAAGATCCACAGATGCTCAAGTCCCTTAGATGAGGTAGCATAGAAGGTGCATATAACCTCTGCATATACTTTTAATTAAATCATTTCAAGATTACTTATAACACTTAATAGAATGTTCATGTTATACAAATAGTTGTTATGCTGTATAGTTTAGAGAAGGATTACAAGAAAATATCTGAACTTGTTCAGTACAGATGCAAATATCCATTATTTTTCTTCAAGTATTTTCCATGTGAAGTTCATTGAATCCATAGACGTAGAATCCACAGATATGGCAGGCTGACTATACTTCAAATGGGCTAGTTGGTCCATGAAATAACATTCATTGTTTCCTACTGAAATCTAGTGAATATTTTATCAAGCTGAATGATAGATTTGACTTAAAGAACTGCCCTTTTTCTCTGAGATTATGCCTCAGAGGAATATTAAAAATGTCCACTTTTAACATTTTAAAACTATAATGGAGATCAAACACAAAAATCAGGTAATATAAGATACTGCTGTATAGATACATCACCCAGCTTTAATAATTGTCAGCTCAATCTTGTTAACAATGTATTATATAAACATGTAGTTCCACCACTTCTCACTGACAAAATTTGGGTTTTTTGAAGCATGCCCCATATCATATCACAAATTTCCTTTTTTTTTTTTAAATTAAAATGACCTTATGTGAAGATACTTGCCTTTCAATAGCCATTGGCAGTGGTTTTTAAGAAGTTCATGAAATCCAAATATCTGGATTTGGAACATTGCACATTTTCCGATCTTGATGTGGGCAACCTAGTTTTCCTTAGCATCTGTGGAAAGAAGTAGGTTCTTGAGGATTTCCTGATTTCTGGTGCTCTTTCTTAACAAATTTCATTCTATGGAGGTTTTACATTGATAATTAAACCCAATACCTGTGGCCTTAATAAGATGTGTTTCTATTTTTTTTTTTTTCAATTAAGAAGAACCTTATTTTGCAATCTCTTAGCTTTTGAACTTGGCTTGTTTTTCTTCAAGGATGAGCAAATCAATTCTGATGGAGAAAACAGCTGACTCTGGTGAAACTGCCTGGGAGGCAAGGAAAACTGGCAGTGGAGTTAGTGTGCTGTGGACAGACGTGAGGAGGCCGCTTGTGCAGGAGAGGCAATAGGTGTATGATTGCAACTTTCTTAGAGTTTTCATATTATTAACCTGGCTGGATTTTAAAAAGTGGCACCGAAAGAAATTAGTAGGAGATTTATAATACATAGAATTTCATATTTCTTTAAATTCTGTAGATTTTTATAGAGTTTAAAGAAATTCTTAATAGGTGGATATTTACAAAGCCAGTGTTAGGTCCTATTGGAAAATGGGCCTATAACTGAGCCAAAGTGACTCTTTGTCACATCTCTTGATAATCAAGACCTTGTTTAAGTTTTCTTGTACTTTTCACAGGCTTACTCACAGCTCCCAGGGCTTCTCTCATCGGTGCTTCTTGCCCTTATAGTTTCTCTGCTTCTTAGGGAAAGTAGTCCTGAGGAAGAAAAGTTTCGTGGGCTGATTAGGTTTCCTTCTTTTTATTGTTCCCACTTTTAACCAAATTTTTTGGAGGCTTGCTTTTTTCTCTCTAGATTTACATTTTATTTCATTTCATTTCATTTCATTTTTTTTTTTTTTTTTTTTGTAGAGACAGAGTCTCACTTTATCACCCTCGGTAGAGTGCCGTGGCATCACACAGCTCACAGCAACCTCTAACTCTTGGGCTTAGGCGATTCTCTTGCCTCAGCCTCCCGAGCAGCTGGGACTACAGGCGCCCACCACAACGCCCGGCTATTTTTTTGTTGCAGTTTGGCCGGGGCTGGGCTTGAACCCACCACCCTTGGCATATGGGGCCGGTGCCTTACTCACTGAGCCACAGGCGCCGCCCTTCATTTCATTTTTTAATGTGCATTGTATTTATTATTTTTTGAGACACAGTGTCACTTTGTTGCTCCAGGTGTACAGTGGTATCATCATAGCTCGTTATAACCTCAAACTTTGGGGCTCAAATGATCCTCCTAACTCAGCTTCCTCAGACTCCCCAGTAGTTGGGACTATCGGCATGGATGTGCCACTATTTTTCTATTTTTGGTAGAGGTGGGGATCTCTTGTTCAGGCTGGTTTTGAACTCCCGATCTCAAGCAATCCTCCCACCTGGGCCTCCTAAAGTGTTGGGATTACAGGCTGAGCCAGGAGTCTGGCCTAGATTACATTTTCTTTTTTTTGTGACAGAATGTCACTTTGTCATCCTCTGTAGAGTGCTGTTACGTCATAGCTCACAGACAAACTCTTGGGCTCAAGTGATTCTCTTGCCTCAGCCTCTCGAGTAGCTGGGACTACAGACACCCACCACAACACCTAGTTATTTTTAGAGATGGGGTCTCGCTCTTACTTAGGCTGGTCTTGAACCGTGAGCTCAGGCAATCCACCTGCCTTAGCGTCCCAGAGTGCTAGGATTACAGGTGTGAGCCACCACATCCGGCCTTTTTAAATTGTGGTGGGAGGAGATTGGATTATGTTCAAGCCTCTGAGCATAATATTACATCAGGGGAAGCAAACTATACTCCAGGGCCATAATTGTCACACTGACTAATTTTGTAAATAAATTTTATAGGAACACAGCCACTCCCATTCATTTATACAGTTTATTGGGTGTGGCTGCTTTCAAACTGATAGAGTTACAGTCGCCACTGAGACCATAGGGCCCCAAAGTTTAAAATATTACTATCTGGCCCTTTACAGTTGAAGTTTGCTGACCTCTGCTTTAACTAATGCCTGGTACATAATAGGCACT
The DNA here is from genome assembly GCF_027406575.1 of Nycticebus coucang. Taxonomy (NCBI): domain Eukaryota; kingdom Metazoa; phylum Chordata; class Mammalia; order Primates; family Lorisidae; genus Nycticebus; species Nycticebus coucang. The sequence continues at coordinate 58,945,372 of NC_069796.1, read as the reverse complement.
CACACAAATAATTTTTTTCTCTTTAAGGCAAAAATTGGCTAGATTACAAATTAAATTATATCCCATAGAAGAAGCCGATTATCTCCTATTCAAAGGACCTCAGGTTTTATTTTATAGTTAGTAGAGTTGAGATTTAAGGAAACTTATGATAGGAAAAAAATGTGCCTGATGAGAATAAAAGTGCTCTTCATTCCTGATGTATTCCTTCATTGACACTGCTTTTGTGCCAGGCGCTCTGTTTGGTGTTAGTTCTAATCTTGCTCTCTCTCTGGGTAACTCTGAGACCTTTAGCAAGCTGTTTGGATTACTATTACACCTCTGCCTCTGCAAGAGTTTTTCACCTCTTATAAATTCGCAAGTTATCTCTTAGGTGAGAAGAAACATTATAAAGTCTTGTCCACAATTTAACCAAATGCATGAAGCTTTTGTTCAGGCTCCCACTTGTGATCTAGCACAGGCTAATGGGTGTTAAGAGCTGGTCCACTGGGCGTGTACCCTCTGGACTGACTGAATGAACCCTCTTTATCTGATAAACATCCTGGGCTGAAAAGCTCCTTTCTTAGCCATTCACCACTGAAAGAAGGATCAAGAATAACTCCAGGCTCTAGACAGTTAACCTGTCTCACAGAGATGATTATGAAGATGCATAAATCAGATAAGCACGACTAGTCTTTTAAAAAGTGCTTCAATGCAAATCAGAGGTATCTGTTCTCACTTGCCAAATATATACCTTTCCATGCAGCTGCTTTTTTGGTGAGTGGAAGGGTGAACTTGTCTCCAAAGCCCTCTCCTGTCACAGATTCTAGTTGGCTTACGACAATGAATGGAAATTCAGGACACACAGTTCTGCCTAGGAAAGGTCACTGGTGTGCTGGAGTACAGCTCCAGCGTGAGGCTCTTATTTCTTGCTGCTTGACTAATCCTTGCTTTCATGGTGGTTTCTGATCCAGCCACAGAAACGGGTGTTCCAATGTCACCAAACAGCTCTACCTCTGTTTCCCCAATGCCATCACCTACGCAGACCCACACACTAGGTAAAATGTGTGTTGGGAGCCAGAAGACTCCCAGTGAGAGGAGGCAGAATGACAGTCTAGGGTGAAGGTTCTTCCCTGGGTTCCCAAACAGGTTCTCCATAGGGTTTGTAATCCTCTTTTCCTTCCCACTTATATATACCTTGTGTACATAGAAGCATTTTCAGAGTGAGAGGACCCATCACTTTCTATCAGATGCTCAAAGGGATTATTAGCCCAAAATAGCTAGATCACTGATTTAGGACATCTAATGGGGATAATGTGGATCTGGCTTAGGGGGGCATGGTGTTATGAGAAATAGGAAATGCCAGAGAACAAGGGTCATGTTAATGAGATTCTGCCCTCACAAGGAGCTCTGAGATAATTTTGCCCATTCTGGAGTCACACCCTCCACTTGAAAAAATTTCAATGAAGTTAACATTCACTGTCTCTCATGACCCAGGCACCATGCTACATACATTTAATTGTTACAAGAATTGTATCCCTTCTAGGTGTGTTTCAAGCCTATTTTATAGTTTTGAGAACTGAGACGTGGTCTAAAATTTCATTGTTGAACGTGAATCCAGATGGAAATTGGCTGAGTTAGGATTCAATACTTGTTAATTTGAATTTGAGACTTATGCCTTTTACCACAGCACTGAGCTTTATGTTTGGATGAATTTGTCTTGATCTGATGTCTTCATTGGAAAACCCTTTAAACAACCACCCTGTCTTTTTTTTTTCATTGTTTTTAAATTTTAGATTACTACGAGGATACAAACCATTAAGTTATATAACTCACATATGATAGGTAGAATTCAGAACTGCAGTTGTTTACTATAGCAGGGAGTGCCATATATCCACACATTGTATTCACTGGATAGGAAGCTACTGAGCCCCTCTTCTCCTACTCCCTTCTCGAATTTAATTCAGTTTTCTCTTGTGAACCACTCTGTCTTTTGAGGGAAGTCAGTGACTTACACAGTTTTGCTTCAAGCGCCCTTTACTTTATTTATGTAGCATGGGCATTGTAAAAAATATCATTTATACTTAGGAAAAAGTAAACATTGGATTTTAGGGCTTCAGGGATTTAGAGGGTACGTGTCCATTTTTTTGAACACAGGCCACCACGGTTCAAATTTCAAATTCCCCAGAGATAAGAGTTTAGATTTAATACAAATGGAGAACAACTTGACTTACAGGTGGGGAAATAGCTTGTCATTCTGAGGAAAAGTTTAGGTTCAAATATTTTATTTCTAGGGTAAAAAAGATAAGTTTTAGTGGAGATTCTCAACCCCCACCCCACACCCGGCTTTTACCCCAGGAAGTGGCTCTGGAGTTGGAGGAGTAACAGAAATGTCACAACCTATTATTCAGAAAAATCTGACGGAACATATTGATTTCCCTAGACTTCCATTGAACTGTGTGTGTATTTAACAAGGAAGGATCTGAAGGACTGAGCTATGAGCTGAGTTCGGAAGAGAGGGCTTTCGGTAATAACTGGGATTTTAGAGCTATAAAAGTTTGTAAGAAAAACAGCTTTGTTCCAGGCAGCTGAACACACTAGAGAATCTGCTAGACTTTCTCAGTATTGATTGAACTTTTTAATACTTAGTTAGTGCCTACAAAGGTGGATGGATTCGTGCACTTGGTTTGGAGACTATGTCTACATTATTGACTTTGTTTAGAGCTGAAATTTAGACAAAAAGTGTTGGTATAGGTCCATGTGACCGTCGGAAGGATGGCATGAATTGAGCCTTATTTGTATCCAATACAAATACAATACTAAAGAGTCCGAGTTTAGAGTTGAACTTCTCAGTACAGGAAGGAGTAAACCCAGAAGCAAATCTAAGGCAGGGACATGTCTCTCCCATCTAGCCCCCCCTACCCGCACCTAGTGTGTGGGTCTGCGTAGGTGATGGCATTGGGGAAACAGAGGTAGAGTTGTTTGGTGACGTTGCAACACCCGTTTCTGTGGCTGGATCAGAAACCACCAGGAAAGCAAGGATTAGTCAAGCAGCAAGAAATAAGAGCCTCACAATGGAGCTGTACTCCAGCACACCAGTGACCTTTCCTAGGCAGAACTGTGTGTCCTGAACTTCCATTCATTGCCATAAGCCAACTAGAATCTTTTACTCAGAGCCTAAAATATTCATGGAACAATTGGACATGAGATCATAGAGGTGGGGGGAAAAAGAAAAATATCACAAAGACCCAAAGTTTAGAAAGAAGTAAAGTTTAAGAGGTCTTTTGCACAGAATTACATTGGGTAAAGACTGACCATCTGATTCTCATGTAATATCTTGTTTTTAGTTCAGGAAGATGGCCACATCTTCTTACAGGTTTTACACCAGCAGGAAAGAAGAAAACAGTTCAGAACATGAGAAAGGGTGATGTTGAAATGTGAAGTTATCAAGATTGTTGTGGAGAAGGGGGAGCAGGCCAGAAGGAGAGCCCAGGAGGGGCAATTCTAGTCCAGCCACCACCACTAGGTAGCTCTAGATTACTGTGGTGTCTTAGAGAGGGGAATCATGCAAAGACCTTGTCAAGAGGCAAGTGAACGATTCTGTAGATGAGGTGAGATATGAGACAGGATGTAAAGGAGAGATTTCAGGAAAGGAAAGGAAAACACAGCCCTGCATTAAAGAATTCCTTGTGGAAGCTTTTTAGTGAGAATTGGAAGATGAGTCAAATAAGACAGGAAATCACCCTTGCAGGTTGCAAAGTAACTGTGATCATGACATTGGGCAATATTTTCAGCTTGAAGGGACTCAAGGAATTCATATTCTGTATTGGTTAATATGTGCATCCTCATGGAAAACTGTGTGGGTAATTGAACCTAATGAGGGTCGGGAAGTCCACACTGGGGCTATTGTGAAGGGAATAAGTGGGTTAGTGCCAATTCTTTTTATTCACTTTTTTTTTCTTTTTACAACAAGGAGTTAATGCCAATCCTAAAATCTTTTTCTATGAAAGCAAAATAGCACTTGTATGGATAAAATAAGAGTTTAATTGAGTGTTGTACATAAAACGAGCTGTTATAGGCTTTACATTGCACATTTAGAAGGAACCCTGGAGGGCAGAAAATGTAAAATAATTGTGTATTGATAAGGTGATCTAGAACATGACCTAAATCACACTTGCTCGTGAAAATGAAATATTATCACCAGATAGCGGTGCAATGCCTGAACGCCATCTTGGAATCAATTTTCAATAGCAGATGGAAGAGGTAGATGTAGGTAGCTGGGAGCCATGCACACCTTCCGAAGTAGGCCAGGTGTGGAAAGTTGATGATAATTCCTGATTTAGTTCTTCTTTTTTCTTGGGGGAATAAATTTTCCTCCACAAATGGAACACCTTCTTTTATTCATTTTTATTCCAGCAGCAACATTGCCTTCTCCAGCTCAGCCATCAGAAACCCAGCCTACAACACTGCAAGAAAGAAGGTCACAACCCAGCAGTTCACCGTTTTACTCTCATACAACAGGTAACTGATTCTCTTTGCTGAACACTTGGGATAATTCGAATCTTGTTAAGCAGTGGCACTGTTTACAGAATACACTTCTGGAAGAAGACACATCTGACTTGAGGGCCAACACCAGCTGCTGGAAGAGCTAGAGGAGTCCTGCCAGGTGTGACATCAGCTATTTGACTTGTGCAAATGTGTACATTTTCTGAATTTGTTTTGTCACTTGTAAAATGAGTGTGATTCCATCGATCTTATAGAATGCTTGTGAGGATTAAATGTGATGACAGATTTGGGACATAGATACAAGGGGTAAGTGATAGATACCTGTATAATAACAACTACTATCATTTCTTAGATTATCTAGAATCCATCTGCCCGACTGGCACAGGTAGCTTGTATGATCTAGAAATATACACATGCATGTCTTTTTATAAATCTGATCAATCTCTTGACTCTAAACTTATTATTACACTTGCTCCCTTGGACCAGGGCCTTAAAACAATTAAATCCAGTCCTCTGGTGCATAGAACAAGCTGGTCACCCATGCTTCTTCCGAGGCCCAGATCCTAAATACAGCCAGACGTCTCCTGCTGACTCATCCGGCGTGTATTTACAGAACATTCTGAGATGGTGCTATGTGGTCTAGATGTTTGCGTTTCCTCAAAGTTCATATGTTGACATCTACTATCCAAAGTAATAGCATTAAGAGGTGGGGCATCTGGGAGATGATTAGGTCATGAGTGTACCCCCTGCATAAATGGAGAGTGCCCTTATAATGGAGCCCCAAGGGAGCTTGTTTGCCTCGTCCCCCACATGAAGACACACAGAAAGCAACATCTAGGAGGAATGGTCTCTCACCAGGTAACAGAATCGGCAGGTGCCTTGATCTTGGATTTTCTAGGCTCCAGAATTGTAATATGTTTCTACTGTTTATAAATTACCCAGCCTAAGATATTGTGTTACAGCAGCCTCAGCAGACTAAGACAGATGAACTGGGGATATCGAAATCAGGGTCAAAGAGGCATACCCCTTTGAGTTCTTGCTACTTCTTTCCAGACGGTCTTTTTCACTCTCTTAAGTTTGAGTCAACCTCCTGTAATCTCTACTCGTTAGAAATGTAGAATTTGCAGGTCCTCATTATGGTGGAGAAAGGAGATGCTGAAACATGTCATCCTTCCCGGCTCTTTTTTGGATACCCACAGTGGTAAGCTTGGGGGGTGGCTGGGGCTGAGCCCTTAGTGATGCAGACCTGGCTTATGTGTCCTTCTGCTGCTTCCAGATAAGGTCACACCTTGCAGAACTCCTCTTGCCTGTGACTCATGGCACTCAGCAGTTGCCAATCTGTGGGCCCCTGCCTCCCACCCTGTATGGCTCGCCTTTTGCCAAACATTCCTGGAAGCTGGTTAATTTAAAACGAACCTGCAGGGAGATTCACAGAAGGATTCACTCAGTTGGGATGAGATCACGGTGACATTTGGTTTTGAAAGTGGAATCCTTAGTGCAAACTGTTTCTGGGCACAAAAACAAAATGAAAATAGATAAAAACACAAGGTAACAGCAGTAGGAGCAGCTGCATCCTGCTCTTTTAGGGAGGGAAGAGGAAGAAAGTAGGAGTGGGGAATCATTCTCTAAAATATCATGTCACTGAAACCTGGTCGAGGTAGAGCTTTCCAGGGTGGAACAGACAGTGGAGCAGCTGGGTCCCCGGGACTTGTGTGAGGTTTGCCATTCTGGCTGTGAATATGAGGCTCTTGGGCCAAATCCTCACTGCGCCTGTGTCAGCCCTCAGTTGCCTAAAGCCACATGGCTGCAAGGACTGTGAGGTATGAAAGGGATTTTGGTTGTCATGTGGCCCACCACCTGCCTTTGGCAGATGTATGTGCCAGGAAATGCATGTACTATCTCATTTAATTCTTTCTGGATGGCCATATTTATTGCCATGTCAGATGGGTAAGGCTCTATAAATCTGCTTGGGAGGCACGCAGCTCCCCAGTTCAGCCACTAGTTACTACACGTGTGCCCACTGGCATATTGTTGAAGATTCTACCTGGATGATAAGAGTAGATGATGGTTAGAAAGTACAGTGCACAGTAGTATCCCTGTCCCCCTCATGGCTCCTTCTATCAGGTAATATGAATAGCTGGTATTTATCCAACAGAGTGACATCCGTGTTCCATGCATCATCCAATTTAATTATAACACCTTTGTGTGCTGTGTACTATTAATAGCTTGTAGTTCAGGGTACCCTAACTAGAAATACAAAAGGTGCCAAAAAATGTATACACATTTTAAGAAAGGAGAAAACTGTATTAAAATCATGATATCAAGTCACATTTCACTTCTGTAATTACAAGAGATACAAGATACAACCTTCAAGATAACAAATGTTATTGGTATATATTGAATATTATAATTTTAATAGAGTGTTTTTCTTTCTTAAACTATGGATACATTTTTGGCACCTCTGTATATATATGGTATCTCCCATCTGCAGTTTCACTTTCACAGTTTCAGTTACCTGCAGTCAACCACAGTCTGAATTATTTTAAGATAATTTGGAAGTAAGAGAAAGAGGCTACATTTACATAGTTTTTATTACACTATATTGTTACATTCTATTTTATTATTAGTTATCAGTCTCTTGCTGTGCCTAATTTATAAATTAAACTGTTTCATAGGTATGTATAGATAGGAAAAAACAGCATATATAAGGTTTAATACTATTCACAGTGTCATGCCTTCACTGGGGAGGGGGTCTTAAAACACATACCTTGTAGGTGGGGCGCTACTGCATACACAGCTCTTCTCGTACAGAGACACGTACATACACAGGTACATTCACAGATGCTTATGTGTTTATGCAAAGGACCCTAAGTGTCAAGGTCACATTGCTAACAGACCTTGTCAGCACTGAACTCTAAGTTTATGTGATTCAAGTCTATGCTACTTTCACTGCATCATCTATCCCTATTCCCGGAGGTCTTAATTAAGGTCACAGCAGATCCTAAGTAGACTCTAGATATTGCATAAACCTAGATATTGCCTTTGGCTCTCCTGGAAGTGGTCTCAGAATAAATAAAATGTGAACATAGTATTGTAAATATTTAGGGGAGGATATGATTAGTCCATTTCTGTTCATGTTGAGGTTCCAGTTTATACCTTTATCGGTTACGGAACTTTTTAGACCTCTCAGTATTTCCTTGGGATGGGAATGTAATGTGTGGGTGGGGTGGTTATCAGCAGAGGCCCTTGTCATTTCCTAAAGGTGGAAACTCATGTATCCATTCCCTGTCTGCTTCTTCATCTATGCATAGAAAACGAAACCAAGTTTGACAGGCTGAGGCAGGAGGATTGCTTGAGGCCAGGAGTTCAAGAACAGCAGAGGCAACATAGTGAGACCCTATTGCTACAAAAAAAAATTTAAAAATTAGCTGAGCACGGACAAGCCCATAATCCCAGCCACTCTAGAGGCTGAGATTAGAGGATCACTTGCACCCAGGGACTGGAAGTTGTGGTGAGCTAGCTGGGAATGAACCACTGCATTCAAGCCAGGGTGACAGGACAGGATTGTGTGTCTGTTAAGAAATAATACTAATAAAAAGTAAAAAACAATTAAATTAAAACCTGGTATTAGGAATATAATTGGCTTAGTATACAGTAGGTACTCAGTACAAAGAGAATTCTTTTGGAGTGAGTGATGGAAGGAGGAAGAGAGGGATGAAGTCGGGCAGGGAAAAGTGGGGGATTTGAGCTCAGGCACCAGTCTGGAAAGCTCTGGTTAAACAGAATTTTGTACTTGACCTATAGTTGGATAGAAAGGTCAACAGAACATATTCTCTGTGTCAAAACAGATCATTTAAAAATGCTTTGAAAATTTTGATGACTTTAAGACCAATGTGTTTTATGCCATATAAAATCTTAATCTTTATATGGTATAATATACGTTGGTCTGATGGCTGACATTACATTTTCTAAGAATTTCTAGATTAAAGTCCAGGCACATTGGCATCCAATGTAGTTATACACTACCTTTTGTAGATATCAGGGTGAATTTTTTTTTTTTGTTTTGAGACATATCTTATTTTGTTGCCCTCGGTAGAGTGCTGTGGCATCAGAGCTCACAGCAACCTCCAACTCTTGGGCTCAAGCAATCCTCTTGCCTCAGTTTTTCTATTTTTGGTAGAGATGGGCTCTTACTTTTTGCTCAGGCTGGTCTTGAATCCATGAGCTCAAGCTATCCACCTGCCTCGGCCTCCCAGAATGCTAGGATTACAGGGGTGAGCCACCACGCCTGGCCCATGGTACATTTTAATCATATTTTAAATGTAAAAAAACCCATGTGATGTCCACTCAGAATAGGGTGGTTCTGCTAACTGGATGTGTATGTGGCCTCTGGGCACTCATCAACAGCTTTTCAGCTAGCATGAAAATATTGATTGCCATTAAATGGTGCTCTTAACCTGGTACCATGAATAGGTTTCTGTGATTCTCCTAAAATCGGAGGTAAAACTTTGTGTGTACTTGAATTTTTTTCCATAAAGAAGAAAAGAAGTTCACTTTCAAAAGGCCCATGACAAAAAGGTTAAGAAACACAATTTTACGGGATAAATTAATAAAATGTTAATAACTTGGTATGATTCTTGCAAGGCTTGGAGCATTTCTTCATGTTATTATTCAATTTTTCATTCATCACCAGGAGGCATTGTGAATATATTTAGTGTCTGCAGTGAAAATTCAATAATTTTTGTAATTCTAATTAAATTTCCTTCTTGTTTTGAGCAGATGGGAATGGCACTGTGACACAGTCTTCAGATGGCCTTTGGCATAACAATCAAACTGTAAGCATATTCCCTCTTATCTGATTAGCCAGGTTCACTTGTTCATTTTCCTGGAAGCAAGTTACATTTCAAGACTTTTTGTAAGACTAGCCCACAGATTTTTTTTCTTCTTAAAGAAAAGAATTTGATTCTTTAATAGAATGCTTTAATTTGAAAAGTTTCTTTAAGTCGAAGTGGTACTTTACTGAATAACATACACACGTACACTGACATTCCTCTGGCCAAAAACTGGCAAAAAGAAAAGAATGAGCTAATTTAAGGACAGCAAGTTAACAACATAAAATACTCAAGAGGACTTCGATTATTGGGTAGCAACATGCTCTGATGGGGTGGAGTGGTGGCCATCCCAAACAGTAATAGAAAGTAAGTGAAAGAGTACTGGCTGAAAGTTAAGTTCCCTAATATCTTTTTTCCCATCCAATAGCCATTTTTTGTAGAAATTTTGGGGTCACTGTTGATTTTTTTTTTTTTTTTTTGAGACAGAGTCTCACTTTGTCACTCTCGGTACGGTGCACAGTGTCATAGCTCACAGCAACTTCAAACTCTTGGGCTCAAGCAATCCTCTTGCCTCTGCCTCCCAAATAGCTGGGACTACAGGTGCTCACCACAACACCTGGCTAATTTTTCTACTTTTTAGTGGAGATAGGGTCTTGCTCTCATTCTTGCTCTTGTTCAGGCTGGTCTTAAACTCCTGAGCTCAAGCAATCCACCTCCCTTGACCTCCCAGAGTGCTAGGATTACAGGTGTAAGCTATTGTGCCTGGCTGGAGATTTATTTTTATTTTTATTTTTTTAAAGAGTCAGGGTCTCTGTCAGCTAGGCTGCAGTGTAGTGGTGAGATCATGGCCTACTGCCATCTCAAACTCCTGGGCTCCAACAATCCTGTTGCCTCAGCCTCATGGGTAGCTGGGAGGACAGACATGTGCCACCACCCTCAGCTAATTTTTCCATTTTTTTGTTGAGATAGACAGGGTCTCACTATGTTGCCCTGGCTGGTTTGAGCTCCTGGCTTCAAGTGATCCTCTAGCACTGGCCTGCCAAAGAGCTGAGACTCTAGACAGATAAGAGTACCACACCTGGCCAAGGTTTTAGACAATTTTGATTCTCTAAATAGTCTCATAGTTTTTTCATAGTGAGCTTGAGAAAAATCTAAGGGATCCCAGTCTCCAGATGCTCCTGAAAGTTTCAACTTTGCAAATAAGTTAGACAAATGTAGCAATAGACTTTTTCTTTTCACTCCTCTTAGAGGCAACAAAAAAATCTGTTTGAGGTTATGAGAATAATCTCTCTTTCTTTCTTTTGGTTTTCCTTTTGAGACAAAATCTCACTCTATCACCTTGGGCCTTGGATTGAGGGTGGTGGCATCATCATAGCTCACAACAACCTCAAACTCTTGGTCTCAAGTGATCCTCTTGCCTCAGCCTTCCAAGTAGCTGGGACTACAGCACCTGCCACAATACCTAGCTAATTTTTTCTATTTTTGGTATGGAGATGGGGTCTTACTCTTGCTCAGACTGATCTCGAACTCCTGAGCTCAAGCAATCCACCTGCCTCTGCCTCCCTGAGTGCTAGAATTACAGACATGGGCCACTTTTCTTTTTTTTTTTTTTTTTATTTCTTTTTTTTTTTTGAGCCTCAAGCTGTTGCCCTGGGTAGAGTGCTGTGGCATCACAGCTCACAGCAACCTCCAACTCCTGAGCTCAAGCGATTCTCCTGCCTCCGCCTACCAAGTAGCTGGGACTACAGGTACCCACTACAATGCCCAGCTATTTTTTTGTTGCAGCTGTCATTGTTGTTTGGTAGGCCCAGGCCGGATTCAAACTCGCTAGCTCAGGTGCATGGGGCTGGTGCCTTAGCCGCTTGAGCCACAGGCACCAAGCCGTGGGCCACTTTTCTAATAGCAAGTTGTGAGAAATGACAACAGGGCCATTGTAAGAAAAATTCAAAAAACTCAGGCAAATTGGGGCTATTTAGTGTAGGACCAAATAGCTTTGTGCTGTATACCTTAGTGACAGTGAAAACACCACTATGCAGGAATGATATTAAAAATTTTCATGGACGGGTGCAGTGGCTCACGCCTGTTATTCTACACCCTGGGAGGCTGAGGTGGGTAGATGGCTTGAGCTCATGAGTTGGAGACCAGTCGGAGCAAAAGCGAGATCCTGTTTCTACTAAAAATAGAAAAATTGAAGCAAGAGGATCACTTTAGCCCAAGAGGTGGAGGGTGATGTGAGCTATGATGGGTGCTCTACCCAGGACAACAGCTTGAGACTCTGTCTCAAAAAAAAAAAAAAGAGAAAGAATTTTAATGGCTTGCATACAAGTGGGTACAGATTGATTTGATGGATGCATGCCGAGTTTGTTCCTGCTGGCTAAATATCAGAACTGCCACTACATACATGTTTACTGTATTGCCTTGTGACCAGACTCATGCTACATTTAGAAAAAAACACTCCGTATGGTGAGGTTGCTCATGGCCTCAAGTATCTTAAGAACATGTATAGCAGCAAGTGAAAGTAATTTAGATGCACGTTTAAGACAGGTAGTAGCCAAAAGGTGGGTTATTTGTTCCTCAACTCAAGATGTCATAATGTCTCTCAGGGATCTCAATAACATGCAGCATGTAGTTTGACCCAGTAGGCTGATTTCCTCTCTGGGAGGGAAAAATTGAAAAACACATAAAAATGAATGGTAGAGTATGTTCAGTACTGCTATTTATAATAATGGAAACTGTATCAGTAACTTAAATGTTTGATAGTAAGAGATTAGTTAGTCAGCTTAGCATGGCCAAACATTGCAGTCATTGTAGTCATTGCGTATACTTAGTGATATGGGTTATAATACATTGTTTAGTGAAAAAAGCAACTTTTGTTTTTAAAGGCAGAGTTTCAGTCTGTTGCCTAGGGTAGAGTGCTGTGTCATTGTGGCATCATCCTGGCTCACAGCAACCTCAAACTCCTGGATTCAGGTGATCTTCCCTCCCTAGCCACCTGACTAGCTCAGAGTACAGGAGCCTGACACAGTTTCTGGCTAATTTTTCTATTTTTATGGGGTCTGGGTCTGACTCTTGCTGAGGCTAGTGTCAAGCTCCTGAGCTCAAATGATCCTCCCGTCTCCCTTCCAGAGTGCTAGGATTATGTGTGAGCTGCAGCGCCTGGCAGAAAGAAACAACTTTAAAAATAGTAGATACACTGTAATTTATATAGACTTCAGTTATTGTTTCTATGCAAGAAAAAATTCTAGAAGGATAAGATTCTAGAAGAGTACATAAAATAAAATAGTGCTTTATTTCTGGATGTTAGAATTATGGTTGATTTTAGTTTTCCTTTTTTATGCTTAGCTGCATGTTCTAAAACGAACATGCAGTATTTGTGTAATATAATTTAAAAATGAAAGCAAAGTCAGCCTCCCGAAAGCCCATTTTCCATCAACCCACTTTATGTTCTCCCCGCTGCCCCCAGCCTCCCATGGTAAGGTGATAACAGCACAACCCCTCCCCTTCCCCCAGGCACTGGCTATCTGAGCAAGAATGGCACAAATAACAGCCTATATCCCTCATGGTGTGTAGCAGGAAGGCCCTACAAAGTACCTTTCTAAAGCCTTATTGAATCTGCTGTTTATAGACAAAGGAACAGGTTCAGAGAGGCTAAATAACTTGTCTATGAGTACACAGAAACTAAATGGAAGAGCAGGGATTCTGACTTCAGTGATTAAACTCCTACACAGGAGAAGACATGATCCCTTGCTCTTATCCTCTACTTTATTCTGTTAAAAAATATTTGCCCTGTGTGCTGTCTTTAGGATCATAGATAAGCTATGAAAGGGGCCCTTGCATGATGCTTGGCACATTTCAGTCTGTTTCAGGAGATTATAGTCTCCTGTGATCTGCACCAAGAGATTTAAACACCATTCTACATTTCTGCCTGATTGCATAGCATCAAATCATTAATCAGGGCCATGGCCATGCGCAGCTATTTTCATGTCTATTTCTATAGACATAGATTCTTGAATTACATTTACAAAACAAGTAAGGACTTTAAGTATTAAACTCAATAACTGAACACATTCAGATAATATCACATCAAGCCAACTTATACATGAAAGATTTTCCCCCTTTTTAAAAAATTATTTTTTATTAAATCATAACTTTGTACATTGATGTATTTATGGGTTTTCTCCTTTTTTAATATCACAAGAGGATGTATCTATGGAAACAGCTTATGATTTTAAAAACAGATAGTTTACATGCAATACATACAAACCCATTTTAAATACACAGTTTTAGTTTTGACAAATATAGACACCTATATAAATACCACCTCAAGCAAGACATAAAACATTTTCATCATCCTAAAATATGTTTTGAATTTCAAATTGTCCTAAAATGTCACCATTACTTAGAACCACAGATGATTTGGACTTATCATTCATGTTCCAGAGGTAGTTCAGGTCCACTACAAATAAATGTGGCTAGGTAAGTTGTTCTAGGAAATGTTTTCTATCCATAACACTAACAAGATGCTTATTCAATCTGATGTTTCCTTAGCAACTGTCCCCAACACAAAAGCCATGGACGACCACCACCACCACCAATAAGGGACTCTACATTGGAATCTCTCTTTTTGCTGTGATGTTGCTTGCTCTCCTGGTTGTCATCATTACCAAAAGTAAGTCATTTCAAGATTGTTCCTAGGGCACTACTGCAAAGGCTCTATAGCCGAACTTCCTGGGTTCAAGTAGCTCTATGCCATGCAATTTTGATTTTGCATGACTTTCCCATATCCCCAAATCCTTGTGTGTAAAATGCATATGGAAGTACCACTTATCACTAGAGGCATGTGAGGGTTATATGCACTAGTACGAACAAAACATTGAGAACAGTGATTAGCACATGGTGAGTACAAAGCAATCTTAAACTGTAAATAGTGCATTTAGATAAGATCCTTTTCGTCATGAATCTTCATCAATCTCATGGAGTTTATATTATAGTGAATTTTTCACCTAACACTATTGTTTCTTAACCTTCCTTATTTTTCATTTATTGACACCATAAAGAGAAAAATTATATTCTCCACAACAGAAATTATAGTTATTTTTCAGTATCCTTGGCACATTCGTTCCAGGACCCCCATGGATACCAAAATCTGTGAATGAACAAATTCCTTTTAAAATGGTGTAGTACTTACAAATAATCTGCACATACCTTCCCACGTAATTTAAATCATCTCTAGATTATTTATAATACCTGACACGGTGTGAATGTTATGTAAGTATTTGTTAAGTTGCATTTTTATCTGTATTATTATGTTTTATGGTTTTAAAAAATATTTTCAATCTGTAGTTGGTTTAAGCTTAGGATATTAAACTCTTGGATACTTCTCATCTGTTTTAAGAAATAAGTGTCTGTTGGGTAGGGTTGATATTCGGAAGGCAACAAATCATTGTAATAGATAAGATTTGTTCTCTTCACCCCTGAAAATCTAATTGTTTTTTCCTGTGGGGTGATACTGTTGAAAAGTCTTACAGCAACAATTTGGCAGAAGAAGAGAGAAATGAGACATTGAGAGGGGAAACTGGTTGCAAGACTACAGCTAGAACAAAAATCTTCAAGAAGCAACCAGCCAGGGTTTCCGACCTCTCTTCTGCCAAGTGTCTGTGTGTGTGTGTAACCTGCCTCTCATAAAAGAACCACAAATAGCTATTTAGTAAGATGCTGTATTTGAAACCATTACTAATCTATTTCATGTGTCTGGGCAGACTTACAAAGTTAAGAGTATTCTCTGTAAATTTGAGGGAATTTTTACATTATTATTTTATTTAGAAGTCAGTTAGTGAAAATAATTATTTGGAAATTGAATAAAACACCTTTTAGGGAAGTTAACACTTTCCCTTTGAAGGTTTGATAATTGAGTATGCTGAAAAAAATGGACAGTAGACAGAGTGACAGGAGAAAAGGTGTACATATTATGTGCACATGGGAGCCACAAAAAGATGAGCCTCAAAGACCCAATGGCTGAAACTTAAACACCCTTTCTATGAGGTAGACAATCGTAGAGGAAAAGTAAAGCATTTTAGGGGAGATGAGTAGACCCCCAAAGCAGACAATAGGCTGGGACAAAGTTCTTTATGGTGTCAACTCTAGTCTGTCTTCCTATAATATGCATCCATGCCCTGGGGGAGAGACTCACAGCAACTGAAAATCTGGAGGATCTGGCCTAGAGGTAGAGAGGGGGACTTTAGAAAAAGCCCTTCCCTGCATTTGCTGCTGTCAAGGTGCTCTCAGTTAGAAATCCAGAGCAGCATATTTTGAGTTATCGTTTTCTTAGCTCCAATAACCTTAAATATGCTTTTCTCCTTAAATAACTCATTTTCTTAGTAAGGAGGGGGGTGACTGGTAGTGTAAAAGTTTGGCAAAAGTACCCTTTGATAGATGTTACCCTTAGGATGACTTTGTGTCCCAGTTTGCCAAGGACAATCCTGGTTACTGTCTGCTCTTCTGTAGCCCATCAGAAAACTTCCTCAGTTTTTAAAAGGAAAGAATATTTGACAATTGTACTAATGTAAGTCAATATATGCAGATGGATATACCAAATCATTAATGAAGATGAGATTCTGAGCAGGAGAGGGATCGTTTGGATTCTCCACACTCAAAAAGACATACAAAAAAGTTACTGCAAAGTACCAGGAAAGAGTCTAAGTAATAACAGAAATCATATGTTTGTTTGGAAGAAGATAATATGAACTCTTTTACTGACATGTTAAATTTTATCTTCAACTCCTCTTCCAATTTAGAGTGTTTCTACAACAAAAACAAGATGGCACAACTAAGGTAAGTTTAAAAGTGTTTGTGTCGATACCTTTTGATGCCCCTACTCTAGTAAGATAAAGAGAAATTTCTCTCTCTCCCCCTACTTTTTTTCCTAAAAAGTCCATTTTATATCCTAGATCCTCAAAAGCTAGGCTAATGAGCACCTCTATTGCTGTTCATACCTTCCAGTGATATTTTAGCTTTCTGTATTTCCCTGGCGTTGTGGCAGGGCGCACTTCTCTCCTCCCCTCTCAGAGCAATAGAACAAAATTGCGAATTTTGCTTGATGGGCCCGTGCATTGAATGAATGGTTTTGGTTTGTTCTTTTGTTTTATTCAATTCTTTCTTTTACTGAGTGTGTATTGAGTACCTATAATAATGCACAGGAACAAACAAAAGAGGCAGAAATCAGATAAGCAAATAAGCAGGGTTCTTTTAAGGTGCTTTCAGAGAAACTGGATGGGGTCTACAGAGCAGGGTGAAAGGTGTTTGAGTGAGCTCAGAGGAAGCAGAAAATTTGGACCAGATGATCCCTGGGTGAAGGTGAAGGAAGTGCAGCTGCACTGAGGTAGCGCAAGTGCAGCTGCACTGAGGTAGCGCAAGTGCATCGGCTCCCATCATTCCCCGCTGCTCCATAGCCTGCCTGCTCCACTCATTTATTTTTAGTTGTCTGGCCATGTGGGCATGTGAATTTACTATCTCTGTGAGGATCTTTCAGTCTACCCTGCAACCCAGTTAGCCCTTCACTGCCTCTATGCCATGAGGCTACGGGCCGCAGTGCCTGTTATGCCAGGAGACAGCTACTTAGTCGTAAAGCCAACTGGTGAGCTGTGTTTGGTCAGGTGGGGCTTTAAGCAAGGGCTTTCTCTGATTCAAAATCCATCCCTGTTAGGCTGCTGTCCTTTAATCCTTGTTCTCCTTTACTGAATGTGGCTATGTCTGAGTTAATTACATGAGCCAATCCACGGAACAGGCTTTGAGTGGTGCCCAGCACGTTGGAAGTGCTCAATACAGGTTGGCCCTCCATAGCAATGAACCTATGAGACAGGCACAGATTGGAAAACATGTTCAGAAATGTCAAGTGCCATCTAAGGCCACACCACAAAGCATATAAAGGGCTCAATCTCTGGAGCCCATGCTGAATAGTTTTGACTAACTGCTTCTGGGAGTGGAAAAGAAATGTTCCTTATAGATGGGTGAGCATGGAACATATATCTTTTTAGTTACTTGATTTCTGTTCTTGCTCTGCCAACTTATCTTTTTCTAAAAGGTTCACTTATCTCAATGAATCCCCAACATTAAAAAAATAAAAATAAAAGGTTCACTTATTATTATCTAATTATAAAAAAACATAGTAGAGAATATAAAGTATTGAAAGGTGAAAAAAAACATGCCCCACTTAATGAGTATGTGTATTTCCTCACGACTCTGTCTTTTTTGGCAGTTACATCACACTGACTCACTTAAACCTATTGACACCTAAACTAAGTGTTTTCACACATGTCTGAGAGATGTTTTCAAAGCAGTGGAAGGGCTCTGTCTCTCTTGTTTTTTAAAATACAATCAGTATGGGCATGTTCTTTATCTGTGGCTGAATGAAGACTCAGCTTCCATATTTTTTTTGAGCCAGGCTTTGGTAATAGAAATAGTCATTATACAAATTTGAAATAAGCAGCTACATCAAAATTCTGTGTGAATTGAACTTAAAATTCTGCTTTCTTTCGTGACTTGTACTTCTATTCTTTCTATTTATGTCTATAGTACCCAAACAGTAGTCAACCACGACTACCCCCAATTAACAGGAGATGCAGAACAAGCTCTCCAAGCAGTCACGTTTAAGTTCCTCTTGTAGTTTGATATGGAAGGCTGGCACACAAAATACCAACAGCTCTCTCTAAAATATTAATCTCTTGATCTTCATTGCTTGACGTTTCTGTACACTTGATGTGTATGAGTGTATGTGCCATAAAAGAAATCTAACCTTGGCCTTTGAAATTTTGCTGTAAAACACAGCAGTAAGATTTTGGGCACCGTAAGCCAGTATACACTTGTGGAACAGTGCCATTTTATTACATTCTATAGTTTTCTATTCTATGTTTATGTTAAACATAGGATGGAGATTACTGAGTAGATTTAACAACCCTCTATAAAGGGTCACAATCCATAGTTGGAAAAATACCAGTCAACCAGTTCTAAGCAAAACCTCATTTGAAAATATACATCTAACTTAGTTTGATGTCAGATATCTGCACTTAGATGTTTCAGTTTTGTGTTTTATTTATTTATTTTTTTTTTTGTGAGACACAGTCTCACTGTCTTGCACCCAGTACAGTGCCTTGGCATCATAGCTCACAACAACCTCAAACTCTTGGATTCAAGTAATTCTCTTGCCTCATCCTCACAAGCAGCTGGGATTACAGGTGCCTGCCACAACACCAAGCTATATTTTAGAGATGGGGCCTTGCTCTTGCCCAGGCTGGTCTTGAACTTATAAGGTCAAGCAATCCACCCGCCTTGGCCTCCCAAAGTGCTGGGATTATAGGCATGAGCCACCTTGCCCTGCCCCCATTTTTATGTTCTATGAGTTTCCTAAAGGACAATAGTTTGAGTTTTTTGAATATTTTTTAAATTGTCTGCATGTTATACAGACTTTTCTATAATACTCAGGGCTACACTTTTCACAACTCCAGAAGGTCCTGTTGATTTCATAGTTTGTGTGAATGCAGCTCCTAGAGTTATACATACCCAGTCTTGCCTAATTATAAACAAAAATGCTGCTCATACTTTAGAAGTAGTCTACTTTTTCCTTATTTGTGTTATTCTTCAACTTTTCCTACAGTATGGTTTCATTGAATGACTCTAAAATTGGAGCTTTGCAAAATGCAGCTGAAAGGCGAGTCCCTCCAGAAGACAACATCTACATTATTGATGATAATGTTTATGTCATGGATTAAGGCCCAGTGATGCTGTTCAAGGTTTTGTGCCCATGACTGAAGAAGACAGTGACCAGATTATCACCATGTCAGACATCTTTGAAACTCCAGGATCATTTTTCTGCATCTGTTTGATCTGGTATTCCAATGTCTCAGTGATATGGGTAGAGTCTAGCTCAAAACTATAGTGAACATCATTGTTAATATAGTCCTAATATTTTATCCTAAAACTGGATTAATCTTTCTGACCATTGCAGCATTATCTCTCAAACATGAACACTAGAATTATATCTTTTTTTAAGACTCCATGAATCCTGTCTCCATCAAAGAAACAATCATTGAGAATAGAGGAAATGGAATTTCACCCTAAGCTTTCAAGAAGAGGGAAATGAGGCTGGAAAAGGTGGCTCATGCCCATAATCCTAGCACTATGGGAGGCTAAGGCAAGAGGATCACTTGAACTCAGAATTTGGAGACCAGCCTGAGCAAGAGTGAGACCTCATCTCTGTTAAAAACAGAAAAATATTAGCCTGGTGTTGTGGTAGTTGCCTGTAGTCCCAGTTACTCAGGAATCTGAGGAAGGCAGGAGGATCCTTGAACCCAGGAGTTTGAGGTTGCTGTGAGCTAGGCTAATATGGCACCTTAGCCTGGGGTACAGAATGAGACTCTGGCAGAAAGAAAGAAAGAAGGAAGGAAGGAAGGAAGGAAGGAAGGAAGGAAGGAAGGAAGGAAGGAAGGGAGGATCAGGCACCACTTAATGTATCAATCTTTCTCTTAGAGAGAGAGAAGAAAGAAAGAAAGGAAATAGACTTAAAAATCAGCAAGTCTAACTTGAGAATTAATTTGGATGTATTTCATTATTATGTTTTGTTTCTGTATTATAATTCCAAATGTTACATTTCTTAAATTTCCTAAGGGTTTTAACTCATGAAGCTTCACAGGTTTTATTTTTTATTTTCCTCTATAGGGAAATAAATAGGAGTGAGTCTAATTTCACCATAGTAGGTATGTTTGTTTTCTCATGGCTCTGGAAATACGATACATTAAGTGGTGCCTGATCCTGGATGAGGATAGCTGTTCTAGTGGTCAACAGAAGCTACAGCAGTGAATATGCACCAAATGTGCTTTAGGGGGAGATGATCATTTGCCACATGATTCAACACACTTATGCTATTTTATGCTACATTTGTGTTATAATGCTAGGCACTCATGTAAACAATCATCAGGCCCTTTGAACTAATTTTTAGAAGGAGACAGTGCAGAAATGAAAGGACAAAATGGAAAGAGTATGCAAAAAGGCTTTCTTCCTTAGAAAAGTTATACAGCAAATATAATAGTGTTTGGAAGTGTCCCTAGTTTCATACAAAATTCTAAATTTCTAAATTGCTTCCAAACCATTTTTATATTTCAGATTGTTTAAGCAAAGCAAAGAGTGGGTCGTTCCCCATAAATCTAATTAATCATATCACAATTTATCCTAATGTTATTTTTCATAGTTCAATTAAATTTTTAGTTTTGCCAGGATAGTTAAACAAATGTCTATTGTTAGGATATCTTCAGTTACTAAAATTGTTTAGAGTATAGATTTTCAAAGGCTGTATTTGTCAGAAGAGAAAAATCTCTATGTGAACACTTAAGGCTGGGTATTAATTTCAATTTCTATATGAGTAAACACTGAAATAATTCATGCTTGGGACCAGAGCTACTTACATCATAGTGGTCTCAGAGGACAGGATGCTTGCTTTTGAAGACAACATTTTTGATACTGATCTACAGAGTTCTAGGAAATTAGCTAGGTCTTTTAAAGATTCTGTGAGCAGTGAGATTGTGATACATGATATTCTGGGTTTTCCAAATGTGGCTGAGTTGATATGGTCTAAAAATTTATTTTGTTTAAGTTAGAGTGTTGTCTTGGATTCAAGGCAACATGAATAAACCTAAAGATTTAAAATCAAAGCCTGGATTTGTAGTTTCTCTGTAAATACTTGGGAGATTGGGCTGCATTTCTATGGACTCAAGGCCTTACTATTGAAGCCACAACCTCTAGCCACCAAATCCTCACCTTCCTGCCTGCTCATTTTTGTTACCTGCCTGGTGCCTTACAAGACTTTGAGTTTATGGCATTCACTCTATTCTCCATGTCTTTCCTGGAGCTTTTTGGTGCACATCAAAGGCTTTGGGAATCTGGTTAATTTTGTCTAATTGAACATTTCCAAAACTTGGTTGAACATGTGAGCACAGTGACCTGTAGCATTCTGTGAAGAGTTGACCTGAGTTCTAAACCCAACTCTTAGCAGTAACACTAGATGACATCAAAGCAAACTGTTTTTGTGCCTACGTTTTTTTTTTTTTATCCATTAGATACGGCCATTTCCATACCGACCATGACATATAGCGGTAATTCCAATGAAATGTTACTTGTAAGAAGTATTTAAAAAGTAAAAAAACACTACAGAAATGCCAGGCTTATTTTTCTAGTGGTCTTTGTAGCAAGAAAAGATATAGCATTATTGCTCAGTAAAAAATTTCGATGGTGTTACATAAGTCTCTTGCTGTATGGTATATCTTTTTTTAAATGTTGCTTTTTCAAAAAAGTTGGGTATCATCTTATACATGTATTATAGATAAAATCATTTAATAACAAAATGGGTAGGGAGGAAAGCGAGATATTTAGTTAATATAATTTCTTCCTCTGTAAACACACCAATCTTGTGCATCATATTGAATTTTGTTTTGTTTTTGATTCTTGGAGACACAGTTGAGATTCCTTTACTCATAATCTGTCTTGGGACATTAGAATACTGTGTGATTAAAACTGCACACTAAAAAAAAAAACAACTGTATACTTAAACTTAAGAAATTTTGCAAGTCTTGAAGATGTAGCAGAACTAATTGTTCACTGATAATCTAGTTTAATTTGTATGGACACTCATAAATAAAAGTTGCTTTTCCTTTTTCATTTTGAAAACTGACTTGGTATTTTTTCAGGCTTGCCAGTTAGTCTGGGCCAGGAATTGTAAACTTGCAGACTTCTGGAACAAAGTCAAAGTGGGTCGAAATTTGTTGAGAGTCAAGTAGGTGCCAGGTAATCTTACAGATGCTGGAGGTATTGAATAGAACATTACGGTTCCTGAAATGCTCCAATTAATTGGGAGGAAATACAAAACCCATCATTTGTGGTACTGATTAATGCTTATGAGAATGAATATTGTAATAGCCTGGCTTTTCCACCAGGGTATTTGGGGCCAGCATCCTTTGTTGCAGGTGGCTGTGCTGTGCAATGTTAGATGGTCAGCACCATGCCTGATTTCTGCCCACTAGAAGATCCTCCAGTTGTGACAACCTAATCTCCTGATGGGCACCATCACTCTTGGTTGAGAGCCATTGTGGTACAGCATGTCTGGGTGAGGTAGGAAGTGGTGAAGCTTTAGCTGGTTGGCCAAGGGCTGCCTCTGGGAAAGAGGTGACATTTAAGTTGGAAACCAAGAGAAATGTGTAGGTAGCAGCTATACGAAAATCTGGTTGAAGGGATCCAGAGCGGGAAGAGGCTTGTGTATTAAAAGATGAAGGACTGAAAAAGGAAGTGAGTGAGGCAGGGTGGAGAGACATGAGGCTGGCAGAGGAGCAGTGTGTCTGGCCAGGTGCTGCTGGAAGGAGCTCTGTAAACATGGTCTGTTTGAGAAGACAGTCCC
Source organism: Nycticebus coucang (assembly GCF_027406575.1). Classification (NCBI taxonomy): domain Eukaryota; kingdom Metazoa; phylum Chordata; class Mammalia; order Primates; family Lorisidae; genus Nycticebus; species Nycticebus coucang. The sequence goes on along the minus strand of NC_069796.1, from coordinate 58,922,623 downwards.
ACTCTTGGGGGAAAAATAAAGGTCTTTTGCATATGAAAGGCTAAGCCTGTTAACCATCACCAGGTTATATTTTAACATCTTTTAACATGCTTCAGTGATGCTGTTGTAAGTTCAGATATGGCCTCTTGAGAAAGTCATCTTTGCTGGGGTGACAGAGGGAATAGGTAGAAGAGGGGGAAGGAAAAAGGATACATACATTTTGGCAGGATGGGCTTATCACAGGGCTGTGATGCACCCAGGCCTAAGAAGAGAGATTTTGGAATAGGAAGGTCAGGGCACCAGAGTTTGACTCTGATCTGGGTCCAAACTTGCAGCTTTGAGAGGCAGTGGTGGGATGGTACAGGAGCTCACTTCTTGGTCCACAAATGCATTTTTAAAGTAGTTATGTATTTGGATATGCATCTGTTTCTTTTTTTTCTTTTTATTTGGGAAGCAGGTAGACTCTGTCTCCCAGGCTGGAGCACAACTAATAGCAACTTTGCCTCCTGGACTGCTCAAGTGATCCTTCTGCTTCAGCCTCTCAAGCAGCTAGGACGGTAGGTGCACATTATCACATGCTGCTAATTTTCCTTTTTTTTTTTTGTAGAGATAAGGGTCTCCCTCTAGTGCTCAGGCTGTGGTGTACATCTTTTTTCTTCTTTAAGCCTCAAACCCATGATTTAATGGAGATTGACTAGGATGACTAAAACTTTAAAGTTTATTAATTTAAAATAATATAAGTGAGTAATAGCAAAAGGGCAGTGTAAATATGGCAAAGGTTATGTAGCTGTCTGAAGATGGGGAGGCAATAGATTAGTCCATCTGGGAGCTTGTTAAAGTATAGAGCAGATTCCTGTGCCCCTAAAGATTCTGATTAAGTAAGACAGATGAGACCTTAGAATTTTTATTTGCTTAAAGGACAGAAAACAAGTAACAACAAGTTGTTTAACATTTCAAAAAATCATTCAGACTTCATTAAAGAATATGCAGAAATAAGAGCCTACAATAATTCTTCATTGTTATTTAAGAAGAACATCTCATGAAATGAACACAGAAACACCAAGGTGGTCTGTGTTTGCATTGCCCTGCCAATTTTGAAGCTAAGTTAAGATTAGAGGACTCAGAGTCCTAAAAATATAGGAAAACCCTAAGAAATGTAAGGGATGCATATTTACACTCATTTTTATAGTCTAGTTTGTGCAGAAACAGTTTTAGTTTCATAGTGATTTCTGGAAGGAAAAGAATGATAATTTATCATTTGCTCTCTGTCTGACCAAGGTTGATTGTTAATAGTTTTAGAAGATTTCAGGATATATATCCTCCCAAGACTAAATTTCTTGTTTGACATTCGATCACATCAGATTTTCTAAGGAAATAAATATCAAAAGCCATTGTCCACCTTCTATAAAAATAATGACAGCCAATTAAAAAAAATACAGTGGTGGGTGGCGCCTTGGCTCAAAGGAGTAGGGCACCGGCCCCATATGCCAGAGGTGGCGGGTTCAAACCCAGCCCTGGCCAAAAACTGCAAAAAAAATAAAAAAATAATAATAATACAGTGGTGTTCTTTGTAGCCTTGTAAATGTGAGCATAGTGTATGTGGGGCTGAAGCAGGAGATTCTAGAAATTAGAACTCCCAAAAATCTAACTGTGAAGTTTCCTTGCATATTCTCAAGATACTAAGGGTTTTCTAGATCTTACTTGGAGTCTCGGAGTCTTGATCTTACTTGTGCCCTTCCTCAGTCTCCTGAGTCCTTACTCTGCACAGCCACCAAGGTACTCTAAAAACCCAGATCCAGTTGTGTTATGCCTTAGCTGGAAGTCCTGGATTTCTCTCCACTGGGTAAAATTCCCAACTGCACAGTGAGCCCAGCACTGCTTATCCCTACCTCGGTTTGCCTGCTTCATGGAGTCCCTTTCTGCTGTGCTCCAGCAGGTGTAAATGCTTTAGATACCCACCCTCCACTCCATGGGCCATCCCCCCGCCAAGAATGCTCATCTCCTGTTTCTTTGTGGATTCCTCAAGTCATTCCTCAAGACTCAGCTCCTGGGTCGCCGCTGCAGTCCTCTGGTCCTTCTTCACCTGGACAGAATTAATTTCCTCTTCTGAATACTTTTGCGAAGACCGTTTTATCTTCTCAATAAATATGGAAGCGGGGAACGCCTCTCCTGTGCCAGGCATGGTGCTAGTGGCTAGTTCAAGTCATTCTTCACAGGCCTGTGTCCCCCCAACCAGTATGACATCTTTGAGTGAATTACTGAGAATCCCCCTTTTCCTGGCTGATTTAGTCCTGACCCAGGACAGAGGCATGTCACTGGAGTTTAATCTGAGATCTTTGTGCTATATAAGCTAAAACCACAAATGGTGATCCCGTAACTTAGCACTTTTAGAGTTGTGTAGGTTGATGGTGCTTTTTATTTTATTTAATTAATTAATTTATTTATTTATTTTGAGACAGAGTCTCACTATGTCACCCTCAGTAGAGTGCTATGGCATCACAGCTTACAGCAATCTCAAACTCTGGGCTTAAGTGCTTCTCTTGCCTCAGCCTCCCAAGTAGCTGGGACTACAGGCTCCCGCCACAACACTCAGATATTTTATTGCTGCAGTTGTTGTTTAGCAGGCCCAGGCCAGGCTTGAACCCACCAGCCTTGGTGTATGTGGCCATTGCCCTATTCACTGAGCTACGGGTGCTGAACCATGATGGTGCTTTTTGAGACTTTTTTTTTTTAAAGACAGAGTCTTACGTTGTCATCCTTGGTAGAGTGCTGTGGTGTCACAGCTCACAGCAACCTCTAGCTCTTGGGCTTAGGTGATTCTCTTGCCTCAGCCTCCCAAGTAGCTTGGACTACAGGCACCCATCACAATGCCCAGCTAAGATGGTGCTTTTTATACTCAATACTTCGAGGGAATTATTTTCAGGACCTAACTTAATTCTTACTAGATGTTCAATAAATATTTACTAAAATTAGTGAATAAATTGACAGAATGTTTTCTAGAACTTTCCTGTGTATGTGGTGGAGTAGGGAAGAATGTTCCATGCTCATAATTCTAGTACTCTAGGAGGCCGAAGCTGGAGGATTGCTTGAGACCAGGAGGTTGAGACTAGCCTGAGGAAAAGCTAGACACTGTCTCTAAAAAAAGCAGAAAAAATAGCTGAGTGTGGTAGTATATGCCTGTAGTCCCAGCTACCCAGGAGGCCGAAGAGGGTTACTTCAGCACAGGAGTTTGAAGTTTCAGGAAGCTATGATAATGCTAAAGACTCTGTCTCAAAAAACAAAGTTCTTTCACGAATCTGTCATTTTTTGCCATGTGTAATGTGTTCCTGTGTATAATGCATACCCATATTTTTGGCCCAAACTTTCAGGAAAATGGCCTTCAAGAAAGTTACTGGCTCTCTGCGAGATAGACACATCTGGGGAGGGCTAACACTCTCCTGGTAAACAGATTGCACTGCACACCTGTGAGAGCTTCCCCTTCCCTCTTTCCTAGGAGCCTTCCCTCCTCGACATGTCCTGTCAGGGCTCAGATGGGCACACAAATGGCACACAATGGCACAAAAATGGCTGGCAGGGCAGGAGCTCTGAAGCTGCTTGGCCTTCAGGAAGCCAGGTGGGTCCCCGTGGACTACATGGGGGTCCTGGTCCCCTCTGTGCAGCTGGGCCTCAGGCCTCAGCCCTTGGCTAGCATGGCCATGGCCCACCTCATCAGCCCTACCACTGCCCCCTCCCCTGATCTCGGCTCTCAGCAGAGACCATTCCAGCCTGCTTCCTCTGGATCCTGATCCTGATCCTGGATCCCAGATCCTCCTGGACTGGAATTCCTGTGCCTAGTGGACCCACGTGAGAGGGCACAGTGGCCTGGGAGGCCTGCTAGGCTCTTCTCCTCCTCAGCTGTACTACCCATGTTTACTGCATATCCTTATTTTTCCATCAAAAAAATTGGGCAAAAAAGCACACCTTATACATGGCAAAATATAGTATTTATGTGACTGGTTGGAGCAGAGGAGTCTGAACCTCAGTGACTCCCAAGACGGATAATTTGCAATCTCAGTTGCACATTAGAATCACCTGGGAAGTTTGGATGATTACCCATGACAAGACCAATTGAATCAGAATCTCAGGAGATGGAGGCACAGTTATCATCATTTTTCAACTTCTGCAGGTGATTCTGACATGAGAATGAGAACTTCTGACCTAGAGAGACTTGAGTAGTGGAGATGACAGCATGTTTTCATGTTTTTGTATGTCAAGTTCTCTGAAAGGACATAAAAGACAAAATAAAACAAAGAGCTATCAACAATAGGCAAGACAGATGAACAACCAACTAGGGAAAAGGGCAAAAAGTTGGTGGCCACAGACCTGTCCTACATCTAGCTTCTGTGACAATAGCTTTGTATTGGTGGCAGCCTTGGAACAAGGAGTCTGAATGCTGCCAGGCTTTTGTAAAGCTTCCCAGGAAGCTGGCTCACAGCTGTTTAGCTGACTTTGTTTCTGGACCTCCTAAGAACTAAATGTTTTCCTCCACAAACTATACAAATAAGCAGAGAAGAAAGTCCCCTTTGGATTGTGAGGAAATGCTCTAGGGTAACCTTTGTTTTGTGCTGTGGACTTGCTGAGATGGGGCTTACTCTGTCTTGCAGTTCCTGCACCTGTTTGAGCATTAAAAAAATAACTTCTTTTTCTTTTTCTTTTTTAATGAAGAGACCAAATCTTGCTACGTTGCCCAGGCTAGAGGTCAGTGACTCTTTATAAGCACAATCATTGCTCACTGCTGCCTCGAACTCTTGGGCTCCAGCGATCCTCCCACCTCAGCCGCCTGTGTAGTTGGGACTACAGGTTTGTGCCACTGGCTTTAAAAAATACTTTGATGATGAATGATTCACACATTACTTAATAGAATTTGTTTTTTTAGAGCAATTTTAGGTTCATAGAAAAATTGGGCAGAAAGCACAGAGGGTTCCCACATAACTACCCTCCCCACCTAACCCCCACCCCACAAAATCTCCCCTATCACTAACATGTCCCACCCAGGTGCCTTATCAGTTACAAATGATGAACCAACATTGACATGACATTATCAGCTGAAGTTCGTATTTTAAATTAGGGCTCATGATTTGTGTTGTGCATTCTACGGATTTGACAAATGTATAATGACATATATCCACCATTATAGTATCATACAGAGCAGTTTTACTGCCCTAAACCTAGATCCACCAGGTTATCCCTACCTGTCCTCAAATTCCTGGAAATCACTGATCTTGTTACTATTTTCTTCTTTTTTCTTTTTTTTTAAATTAAATCATAGCTGTGTACATTAATGTGATCATCGGGCACCATACACTGGTTTTACAGACCATTTGACACATTTTCATCACACTGGTTAACATAGCCTTCCTGGCATTTTCTTACTATGTTAAGACATTTATATTCTACATTTACTAAGCTTCACATGTACCCTTGTAAGATGCACAAAAGGTATAATCTTTTTTTAAGGCTGCATAATATTCCATGGTGTACATATAACACAATTTATTAACCCATTCATGGATTGATGGGCACTTGGGCTTTTTCCATGACTTAGCAATTATGAATTGGGCTGCAATAAACATTCTGGTACAAATATCTTTGTTATAATGTGATTTTTGGTCTTCTGGGTATATACCTGGTAGAGGAATTATAGGATTGAATGGCAGATCTATTTTTAGATCTCTAAGTATTCTCCAAATATCTTTCCAAAAGGAATTTGCATTCCCACCAGCAGTGTAGAAGTGTTCCCTTTTCTCCACATCCACGCCAACATCTCTGGTCTTGGAATTTTGTGATATGGGCTAATCTTACTGGAGTTACATGATATCTCAAAGTAGTTTTGATTTGCATTTTTCTGATGATTAAGGATGATGAGCGTTTTTTCATATGTCTGTAGGCTGTGTGCCTGTCTTGTTCAGAGAAGTTTCTTTTTAAGTCCCTTGCCCGGCCTGCAATGGGATCATTCGTTCTTTTCTTGCTTATACGTTTGAGTTCTCTGTGGATTCTGGTTATTAAACCTTTGTTGGAGACATAACAACAAAGGTCTGCAAATATCTTCTCCCATTCTGAGGGCTGTCTGCTTGCTTTACTTACTGTGCTCTTGGCTTTGCAGAAGGTTTTTAGTTTGATCAAGTCACAGTAGTGTATTTTTGAAGCTGCTTCAATTGTGAGGGCGGAGGGGTTTCTCCTCATAAAATACTCGCCCAGACCAATTTCCTCAAGGGTTTTCCCTGCACTCTCTTCTAGTATTTTTATAGTTCATGTCTTAAGTTTAAATCTTTAATCCAGTGAGAGTCTATCTTAGTTAATGGTGAAAGGTGTGGGTCCAGTTTCAGTCTTCTACAGGTTGCCAGCCAGTTTACCCAGCACCATTTGTTAAATAGGGAATCTTTTCCCCACTGAATGTTTTTAATTGGCTTGTCAAAGATCAAATAACGGGAAGTAGTGGAGTTAATCTCTTGGTTCTCTATTCTGTTCTATACATCTACCTCTCTGTTTTTGTGCCAGTACCATGCTGTTTTGATCACTATCGATTTATAGTATAGTCTGAGGTCCGGTAGCGTGATTCCTCCTGCTTTGATTTTATTTTTGAGTAATGTCTTGGCTATTCAAGGTTTTTTTCTGATTCTATATAAAACGAAGTATTATTTTTTCAAGATCTTTAAAGTATGACAGTGGAGCTTTAATAGGGATTGCATTAAAATTGTATATTGCTTTGGGTAGTATAGACGTTTTAACAATGTTGATTCTTCCCAGCCACAAGCATGGTGTTTTCCATTTGTTAACATTTTCAACTATTTCTTTTCTTAGAGTTTCATAGTTCTCTTTATAGAGATCTTTAACGTTCTTTGTTAGATAAACTCCCAAATATTTCATCTTCTTTGGCACTACTGTGAATGGAATAGAGTCCTTAACTGCTTTTTCAGCTTGACTATTGTTGGTATATATAAAGGCTACCGATTTATGAATGTTGATTTTGTAACCTGAGACACTGCTCTATTCCTTTATCACTTCTAAGAGTTTTGTAGTAGAATCTCCTGTGTTTTCCAGATATACAATCATATCATCTGTGAAGAGCGGTAGTTAGATCTCTTCTGACCCTATATGGATACCCTTGATCACCTTTTCTTCCCTAATTGCGATGGCTAAAACTTCCATTACAATGTTAAAGAGCAGTGGAGGCAATGGGCAACCTTGTCTGGTTCCTGATCTGAGTGGAAATGATTTCAATTTAACTACATTCAATACCGTATTGGCTGCAGGTTTGCTGTAGATGGCCTCTATCAGTTTAAAAAATGTCCTTTCTATACCAATTTTCTTAAGTGTTCTGATCATGAAGGGATGCTGGATATTATCAAAAGCTTTTTATGCATCAATTGAGAGAATCATATGGTCATTGTTTTTTAATTTGTTTATGTGCTGAATTATACTTATAGATTTACATATATTGAACCAGCCTTTAGACCCTGGGATAAAACCCACTTGGTCATGATGTATAATTTGTTTGATGTTAACTGGATTCTGTTTGTTAGGATTGTGTTGAATATTTTTGCATCTATATTCATTAGTGATATAGGTCTATAATTTTCTTTTCTTGTTGGGTCTTTTCCTGTTTGGTGAATGAGGGCGATGTTTGCTTCATAGCATGTGTTGGATAGTCTTCCTTCTTTTTTTATATTTTGGAACAGGTTGAGTAATATAGGTACTGGTTCCTCTTTAAAGGTTTGGTAGAATTCTGACGTGAAGCCATCTGGTCCTGGGCTTTTCTTTTTAGGGAGATTTTGTATGGTTGATGCTATTTCCGAACTTGATATTGGCCTGCTCAACATTTCCAATTGATTCTGGCTACGTCTTGGAAGGTGACATGCTTTCAAGTATTGGTCAATTTCCTTTAGATTTTCATATTTCTGAGAATAAAGTTTCTTGTAATATTCATGAGGATTTTTTGAATTTCTGAGGAGTCTGTTTTTATTTCGTCTTTGTTGTTTCTGATTGATGAGATTAGAGATTTTACTCTTTTTTTCCTTGGTTAGGTTAGCCAAAGGTTTATCTATTTTATTGACCTTTTCAAAAAACCAAGTTTTTGATTTATTTATCTGTTGTATAATTCTTTTGTTTTCAATTTCATTTAATTCTGCTCTAATTTTGGTTATCTCTTTTCTTCTACTGGGTTTGGAGTTGGAATGCTCTTCTTTTTCCAGTTGCTTGAGATGTCCCATTAAGTTGTTAACTTCCTCTCTTTCCGTTCTCTTGAGGAAAGCCTGTAGTGCCATAAATTTCTCTCTTAGGACTGCCTTTGTGTTATCCTAGAGGTTCTGATAATTCATGTCTTCATTGTCGTTTTGTTCCAAAATTTTGGTAATTTCCTTCTTAATCTCATCACTGACCCAGCAATCATTCAGCATAAGGTTATTTAACGTCCATGTTTTTGTATGAGTATGCAGATTCCTGTTATTACTGAGTTCAACTTTTATTCCATGGTTGTTCGAGAAGATGCAAGAAATAATTTCTATTCCTTTAAATTTACTGAGGTTAGACTTGTGACCTAAGATGTGATCGATTTTGGAGTATGTTCCTTGGGCTGATGAGAAGTATGTATATTCAGTTATGTTGGGATGAAATGTTCTGTAGATGTCTGCTACATCCAAATGTTGGATGGTTAGGTGCTCAGCTTCTTATTGGAGGATCTATCCAGCACTGCCAAAGGAGTGTTGAAATCTACAACTATTATGGAGCTGGAGGAAATCATGTTGCTCATGTCTGTTAGAGTTTCTCTTATATATTGAGTTGCATTCTGGTTGGGTGCATAAATATTAATAATTGAAATCTCATCATCTTGAGTATTACCCTTAACAAATATGAAGTGACCATTCTTATCCTTCCTTACTTTCGTTGGTTTAAAGCCTATTGTGTCTGCAAAAAGAATTGCAACACCTGATTTTTTCTGATTACCATTTGCCTGAAATATGGACGACTCCTTTCACCCTGAGTCTACATTTATCTTTTAAGTAAGATGTGATTCTTGTATGCAGGAAATATCTGGCCTGGGTTTTTGTACACAGTCAGCCAACCTGTGCCTTTTTAGAGGACAGTTTAAGCCATTCACATTAATGGAGAATATTGATAAGTCTGGTAAAATTTTGGGTATCAAGTTTCTTGAAAGTCCAGTGGACATTTTTAATCCTTTCGCCACCGTGGAAGTTGGAGTTTGATCAAAAGTTTCTGAGTGAGTTTACTTTTGTGGTAGAGGATTGGCCTGATCATTATGAAGGATAGGTCTGAGAATATCTTGAGGAGCTGGTTTGGTTATGGCAAATTTCTTCAACATATGAATGTCTTAAAAGTATTTAATTCTCTATCATAAATGCAACTCAGTTAACTGGATACAGGATCTGGGGTTGAAAATTTTTTTGTTTTAGGAGATTAAAAGTTGATAACCACCCTCTTGTGGCTTGAAAAGTTTCAGCAGAAAGATCTGCAGTCACTTTAATATTCTTCCCTTTGTAGGCAATGGATTTCTTACATCTGTCTGCTTGCAGAATTTTCTCCTTCACATTAACTTTAGTGAAGTTAATTATGATATGCCTGGTGGATGTCTTATTCAGGTTGAGTCATGCTGGGGTTCTGAAACTGTCTGCCATCTGGATTTCAGAATCTCTTGGCATGTCTGGAAAATTCTCTTTCATAATTTCATGGAGAAGGGCCTCGGTGCCTTGCGAAGCCACTTCATCACTTTCAGTGATTCCTATGAGGCAGATATTAGCCTTCTTTGAATTATCCCAGAGCTCTCAGAGAGAATGATCCGTTTTTGCTCTTCATTTCTCTTCCTATTTGAGAGTTTGGGAGTGTTCAAAAGCTTCGTCTTCAATGTCTGAAATCCTTTCTTCTGCTTGCTCCACTCTGTTAGTGATGGATTCTACTGTATTTTTCAAATCTTTGAGGGCTGCAAATTCTTTCTTTTTTTTTTTTGAGACAAAATCTCATCTTTTTTTTTTTTTTTGTAGAGACAGAGTCTCACTGTACCACCCTTGGGTAGAGTGCTGTGGCATCACACGGCTCACAGCAACCTCTAACTCTAGGGCTTACGCAATTCTCTTGCCTCAGCCTCCCGAGCAGCTGGGACTACAGGCGCCCACCACAATGCCCAGCTATTTTTTTGTTGAAGTTTGGCCAGGGCTGGGTTTGAACCCGCCACCCTCAGCATATGGGGCTGGTGCCATACTCACTAAACTACAGGCGCTGCCAAGGGCTGCAAATTCTTGCTTCAATGTGTCAAAATCTTCGGTGCTTTTGTCTTTGAATTCCTTAAATTCTTGAGACAACTTTTGAATTTCTCCTTGAATTTCTTTTTTTTTTTTCCTTTTTTTGTTTTTTATTGTTGGGGATTCATTGAGGGTACAATAAGCCAGGTTACACTGATTGCAATTGTTAGGTAAAGTCCCTCTTGCAATCATGTCTTGTCCCCATAAAGTGTGACACACACCAATACCCCACCCCCTCCCTCCTTCCCTCTTTCTGTTCCCCCCCCATGACCATAATTGTCATTAATTGTCCTCATATCAAAATTGAGTACATAGGATTCATGCTTCTCCATTCTTGTGATGCTTTACTAAGAATAATGTCTTCCACGTCCATCCAGGTTAATACGAAGGATGTAAAGTCTCCATTTTTTTTAATGGCTGAATAGTATTCCATGGTATACATATACCAAAGCTTGTTAATCCTTTCCTGGGTCGGTGGGCATTTAGGCTGTTTCCACATTTGGCGATTGTAAATTGAGCTGCAATAAACAGTCTAGTAAAAGTGTCCTTATGATAAAAGGATTTCTTTCCTTCTGGGTAGATGCCCAGTAATGGGATTGCAGGATCAAGAGGGAGGTCTAGCTTGAGTGGTTTGAGGTTTCTCCATACTTCCTTCCAGAAAGGTTGTACTAGTTTGCAGTCCCACCAGCAGTGTAAAAGTGTTCCCTTCTCTCCACATCCACGCCAGCATCTGCAGTTTTGAGATTTTGTGATGTGGGCCATTCTCACTGGGGTTAGATGATATCTCAGGGTTGTTTTGATTTGCATTTCTGTAATATATAGAGATGATGAACATTCTTTCATGTGTTTGTTAGCCATTCGTCTGTCGTCTTTAGAGAAAGTTCTATTCATGTCTCTTGCCCATTGATATATGGGATTGTTGGCTTTTTTCATGTAGATTAATTTGAGTTCTGTATGGATCCTAGTTATCAAGCTTTTGTCTGATTGAAAATATGTAAATATCCTTTCCCATTGTGTAGGTTGTCTCTTTGCTTTGGTTATTGTCTCCTTAGCTGTACAGAAGCTTTTCAGTTTAATGAAGTCCCATTTGTTTATTTTTGTTGTTGTTGCAATTGCCATGTCAGTCTTCTTCATGAAGTCTTTCCCCAGGCCAATATCTTCCAGTGTTTTTCCTATGCTTTCTTGGAGGATTTTTATTGTTTCATGCCTTAAATTTAAGTCCTTTATCCATCTTGAATCAATTTTTGTGAGCGGGGAAAGGTGTGGGTCCAGTTTCAGTCTTTTATATGTAGACAACCAGTTCTCCCAACACCATTTATTGAATAGGGAGTCTTTCCCCCAAGGTATGTTCTTGTTTGGTTAATCGAAGATTAGGTGGTTGTAAGATGTTAGTTTCATTTCTTGGTTTTCAGTTCGATTCCAAGAGTCTATGTCTCTGTTTTTGTACCAGTACCATGCTGTCTTGAGCACTATGGCTTTGTAGTACAGATTAAAATCTGGTATGCTGATGCCCCCAGCTTTATTTTTGTTACTAAGAACTGCCTTAGTTATACGGGGTTTTTTCCAGTTCCATACAAAACGCAGAATCATTATTTCCAAATCTTGAAAGTACGATTTTGGTGTTTTGATAGGAATGGCATTGAATAGGTAGATTGCTTTGGGAAGTATAGACATTTTAACAATGTTGATTCTTCCCATCCATGAGCATGGTATGTTCTTCCATTTGTTACTATCCTCTGCTATTTCCTTTCTGAGGATTTCATAGTTTTCTTTATAGAGGTCCTTCACCTCCTTCGTTAGGTATATTCCTAGGTATTTCATTTTCTTTGAGACTATGGTGAAGGGAGTTGTGTCCTTAATTAGCTTCTCATCTTGACTGTTATTGGTGTACACAAAGGCTACTGACTTGTGGACATTGATTTTATATCCTGAAACATTACTGTATTTTTTGATGACTTCTAGGAGTCTTGTGGTTGAGTCTTTGGGGTTCTCTAAGTATAAGATCATGTCGTCAGCAAAGAGGGAGAGTTTGACCTCCTCTGCTCCCATTTGGATTCCCTTTATTTCCTTGTCTTGCCTAATTGTATTGGCTAGAACTTCCAGCACTACATTGAATAGTAGAGGTGACAGAGGACAACCTTGTCTGGTTCCAGTTCTAAGAGGAAAAGCTTTCAGTTTTAGTCCACTCAGTAAAATATTGGCTGTGGGTTTGTCATAGATAGCTTCAATCAGTTTTAGAAATGTGCCACCTATGCCTATACTCTTCAGTGTTCTAATTAGAAAAGGATGCTGGATTTTATCAAATGCTTTTTCTGCATCTATTGAGAGGATCATGTGATCTTTATTTTTGCCTCTGTTAATATGGTTGATAACGTTTATAGACTTGCATATGTTCAACCAGACTTGCATCCCTGGGATGAAGCCTACTTGATCATGATGAATGACTTTTTTGATGATAAGCTGTAATCTATTGTCTAGGATTTTGTTGAGAATTTTTGCGTCTATGTTCATGAGTGAGATTGGTCTGAAATTCTCCTTTTTGTTTGGGTCTTTTCCTGGTTTTGGTATCAGGGTGATGTTTGCTTCATAGAATGTGTTGGGGAAGATTCCTTCTTCCTCAATTTTTTGGAATAATTTCTGCAGTACAGGAATAAGCTCTTCCTTGAAGGTTTGATAGAATTCTGGAGTGAAGCCATCTGGACCAGGGCATTTTTTGGTTGGAAGATTTTTTATTGTTTCTTTGATCTCAGTGCTTGAAATTGGCCTGTTCAGGAGCTCTATTTCTTCCTGGGTAAGTCTAGGGAGATGGTGTGATTCCAAATATTGATCCATTTCCTTCACATTGTGAAATTTCTGGGCATAGTTTTTCTGGTAGTATTCAGAGATGATCTCTTGTATCTCTGTGGGATCAGTTGTTATTTCCCCTTTATCATTTCTGATTGAGGTTACTAGATATTTTACTTTTCTATTCCTCGTTAGTCTGGCCAATGGTTTATCTATTTTATTTATTTTTTCAAAAAACCAACTCCTTGTTTCATTAATTTTCTGAATGATTCTTTTGTTTTCAATTTCATTGATCTCTGATTTGATTTTGGATATTTCTTTTCTTCTACTGAGTTTAGGCTTAAATTGTTCTTCTTTTTCCAATTCCATAAGATGGCTTGTGAGATTGTTGATGCACTCTCTTTCTGTTTTTCGAATGTAGACATCTAAAGTGACGAATTTTCCTCTCAAAACTGCTTTTGCAGTGTCCCACAGGTTTTGGTAACTTGTGTCTTCATTGTTGTTATGTTCAAGGAAGTTAATGATTTCCTGTTTTATTTCTTCCTGCACCCATCTGTTATTCAACAGAAGATTATTTAATTTCCATGCCTTTGTGTGGGGTGGAGTGATTTTTTAGAGTTGAGTTCCACCTTTAGTGCCTTATGGTCTGAGAAGATACAAGGTAAAATTTCAATTCTTTTGATTTTGTTGATATTTGTTTTGTGTCCCAGGATATGATCAATTTTGGAGAATGTTCCATGGGGTGATGAGAAGAATGTGTATTCTTTATCTTTGGGATGGAGTGTTCTATATGCGTCTGTCAAGCACTGTTGTTCTAGGGTCTCATTTAAATCTCTTAAATCTTTGTTTAATTTCTGTTTAGAGGATCTGTCCAGCTCTGTAAGATGAGTGTTAAAGTCCCCTGTTATTATGGTGTTATCAGATATCATATTGCTCAGACTGAGTAAGGTCTGTTTCAAGAATCTGGGAGCATTTAAATTGGGTGCATAAATATTTAGAATTGAAATGTCTTCTTGTTGAATTTTTCCCTTGACCAATATAAAGTGACCATCTTTGTCTTTTTTGACTTTAGTTGCTTTAAATCCACATGTGTCTGAAAATAAGATTGCAACTCCTCTTTTCTTCTGAATTCCATTTGCCTGAAAAATTGTCTTCCAACCCTTGACTTGGAGCTTTAATTTGTCTTTTGAAGCCAGGTGTGTTTCTTGCAGACAGAAAATGGATGGCTTGGTTTTTTTAATCCAGACCAATCTATGTCTCTTCAGTGGGGAATTCAAGCCATTAACATTTATTGAGATAATTGATAAGTGTGGTAGTAGTCTATTCATCTTATTTTGTGAGAGTCCATTGCTTAGTTTTATCTTTTGCATCAGTGTGGAGGTTAGGTTCTGTCCTTTATTTTGTGAGTTCTTACTTTGCTGCTGATCCATTGTGGTTTTCAGTGTGCAGAACAGGTTGAAGTATTTCCTGTAGAGCTGGTTTTGTTGTGGCGAATTTCCTCAATGTTTGTATATCCGTAAATGATTTGATTTCTCCATCAATTTTTAAGCTTAGCTTAGCAGGGTATAGAATTCTGGGCTGGAAATTGTTCTGTTTAAGTAGATTAAATGTAGATGACCATTGTCTTCTTGCTTGGAAAGTTTCATTAGAGAAGTCTGTGGTCACTCTGTTGGATTTGCCCCTGTAAGTCAACTGCCGCTTACTCCTGGCAGCTTGCAGAAAATTGTTAAGACTCTCTTTGCTCCATTGTATTGCTCTTGTCAAAAGTGACTCATCTATATTTGTATGAGTATTTTTGAATACTCTATTCTGTTACTCTTATCCCTTTATTATTTCACTAATAACACCTTGTTTGTTTACTGTAGTTCAAGTATAGTAAGTCTCAAAGTTAGGCAATGTCAGGCATCTAACTTTGTACTTTTCTTTCAATATTGTGTTGGCTGTTCTGGATCTTGGGCTTCTCTATATATACTTTGGAATCAGTTTTCACAAGACAAATTATTGGATTTTGACTAGAATTTATAGATCAAGTTGGGAAGAACTGATTAATATGATATGATATGATATGATATGATATGATATGATATAATACAATATTACATAATATAGTATGATAAAGTGTTACTATCCATGAACATGGAATAGCTTTCTATTTATTTAATTATTTGATTTCTTTTTTAAAAATTTTCTCTATACATATACATGTGTTTATTTGGTTTCCACTTTTTGCCTTCACCAAATTAAAAAGGTTTAAAATTTAATAATAATAACAATGTTTAGGGCGGCGCCTGTGGCTCAGTTGGTAAGGCGCTGGCCCATATACCGAGGGTGGCGGGTTCAAACCCGGCCCCGGCCAAACTGCAACCAAAAAATAGCCGGGTGTTGTGGCGGGCGCCTGTAGTCCCAGCTACTCGGGAGGCTGAGGCAAGAGAATCGCTTAAGCCCAGGAGTTGGAGGTTGCTGTGAGCTGTGTGAAGCCACGGCACTCTACCGAGGGCCATAAAGTGAGACTCTGTCTCTACCAAAAAAAAAAAAAAAAAAAGAAATAATAACAATGTTTGAGATAAGGACTAGAAACAAAAACCTCATAAAGAACGAACGAAGATAAATACATTCAGAAAAGAAATCAGATGATTGCTGCAATGAAATATTGAGTAATAATAATAATGATTACAAAAAAGTAACATTCAGATTGTCAGATAAGAGTATGTCTATTATAGAATGCTTTGACTCTTAGGTTCAGTGTGGAGTCATCAGTTAATTTCTTCTTATTATTTTTTTCCAAAGTCTCAAAAAATAGGCAACTAATATAAATAAAAATAAAAGATAATTTCTGAAAACAGATCATGCCAAATCTTATAGACAATAGAAAAAGAAGAAATACTTCAAAATCATTCTACTTCATCTGGATACACCTGATATTAAAATTGGAAAAAATATATTATTATAAAGGGAAATTATAAACATATTTCACTTATAAATGAGGATACAATATCCTAAACAATGTATTAATAAGTTGAATTAAAAATTAATGTTCAAGTAATAGACTTTGGCCAAAATTATATCCAATTTATGTGAGAATTAGTCACTACTTTTAATTATTTGATTTCTTTCATCATTTTTCTTAGTTTTCCTCATAGGTCTGAGGAAAACATATTTTGTCAGATTTGTAAATGAATATTCCATTCTTTGGTGCTAATGCACTATGTTCTGAATTTCAAATTCCATTTTTTATTCCTTGAGTATGGGAAAGCAATAGATTTAAAAAATTAGAATATTTAATACTTTTCATTTTTACTTAATTTTTAAATCCTGTTTCCATTGTTGTCTATCTTAAAAAATTTTTACCCTCAGTTTAGATCTTTCCAAGAAAATGCTGAAATTTTTGTTTTTGTTTGGCTTTATTTTATTTTATTTTTGGAATTTTTGGCTGAGGCTGAGTTTGAACCTGCCACCCCTGGTACTTTGGGCCGGCACCACCATTGGCTTTATTTTAGATGTAAGGTCTTGTTCTGTTGCCAAGGATGGAGCTCAGTGTCACCATCATAGCCTCAAACTCCTAGGCACAAGGGATATTCCTGGCTTAGCCTCCTGAGTAGCTAGAATTTATAGGGATAAGCTACTGTGTTCATCCAGCAATAGGCTTTGGATATTAACCTAGTATTCTGAATTGATTCCAGGAGCTTTTTTTTTTTTTTTAACAATTTAAAAATTGATTTATTATAATGTCACCATTTTGCATTACAGTTATAGGTGCATCAAAAGATACCTAGAATAGGAAGATACAAGAAAAATTATCAATGCAAACACTCTTCATATTTAAATGTATTCCTTATCCTCTTTATACATATTTCCAATACATTTAATAACAGTATGAGATTTTTTTTTGGTTATTTTTGGCAATTCTTTGGGATTTTATTTTATTTTATTATTTTATCTTATTTTATTTTATAATTTTATTTAAGAGCGGGTCTCCCTATGTTACTCAGGCTGTTCTCAAACTCTTGGCCTCAAATAATCATCCCTCCTTGGCCTCCCAAAGTGCTGGATTAAAGTCGTGAGTCACTGTACCTGGCATGGGATTTTCTATAGACAATCATGTCATATATGAGCAAAGGAAGTTTTATTTCTTTCTTCCCAAACTGTATATCTTTTATTTGCTTTTGTCGTCTTATTATACTAATACTTTTAGTATGATGTTGAAAAGGAGGGACTATCCTTGCCTTATTCCTGACATTAGTGAAAAAGCATATATTTTCTCACCATGAATTATGGTATTAGTTGTGGTTTTTTTGTAGGTTTGTAAAATCAAGTTTAAGAAGTTCCTTCTATAGAGTTACACTTTTTAAGAAAACAAGTTCACACTGATTTTTCTACTCCTCACTGATCTTTCATTCAAAATTTAACAAATATATATACAGTGTGGACATAAAGTTCATGTGCAATTTAAAATAATTTAGCATAGTAAATTGCACACTATGTTCACCCTATGTGTGAATTATAATATATATACACATAGATTTTTTTTTTTTTTTTTTTGCAGAGAAAGTGTCTTGTTCTGTTGCCTAGAGGCAGTGATCTTCCTGCCTTGGCTTTCCAAAATGCAGGGATTACCGGTGTGACCCATCACAACCAGCCACAAAATTTAACAAATCTTTACTATGTACTTTCCATGCAAGGCAATTTTAAGAGTCTAAGTAGGAGAAAATACAAATGTGAATTTTCAATACCTTGAATTGGGAAATGGCTCTTAGCTATAATACCAAAAGCATGATAAAAAAGAGATAAATTGGACTATTAAGAAAGTGAAAAGGCAACACAGAATGGGAAAAATATTCACAATTTATGTATCAGATAAGAGTCTATTATCCAAAACATATAAAGAACTCTTACAACTCAACAAAAAAGGACAAATAACCAATTGAAAAAAATTAGTGAAGACTTGAATGGACATTTCTCTGAAGAAGATAAACAAATGGCCAATAAGTATATGAAAAAATGCTTAATATCGGTAGTCATTAGGAAACTGAACACTAAAGCCACAAGGAGATATGACTTCATACCCACTAGGATAGCTATAATTATGAAAAAATTCAAACTAACCGAAACAGAAAGTAACATGTGTCATGGAGGATGTGGATAACTGAAACTTTTGTATATTGCTGTTATGAATGTAAAATGATGCAGCTATTTTTGTAAACAGTCTGGCCATTCTTCAAAAAGTTTAATGAAATATAGAGCTACCATATATGAAATGTGATCCAGGAGCTAAGTGTACATCCTAAGTGTATACCCAAGAGAACTGAAAACATACATTCATGCACAAACTTAAACACAAAATGTTTATAGCAGCATTATTCACAAAAGGAAAAAAGTAGAAATAATCAAAATTTCCATAATTGATGAATAGATAAATAAATATCCACATAATGGAATATTTCTCAGCCATAAAATGAAATAAAGCATTTGGGCAGCTGAGGTGGGATGATGGCTTGAAGATCAGCAACAGAGTGAGACCGTATTTCTACAAAAAGAAATAAAAATAGCCTTAGGAGGCTACTGTGGGAGTATCACTTGAGGCCCAGAATTCAAGGTTACAGTGGGCTATGCACCACTGCACTGCAGCCTGGGTGCTAGAGTGAGACCCCATCTCTGTAAAATAAAAAATAAAGAAATGAAGTACTTATAAATAAATGCTACAACATAGATGAGCCTCAAAAACTATACTAAGCGAAAGAAGCCAGATACAAAAAGCCATATCATGTAGGTATTATTCTATAAAATATCTAGAATGGGAAAATATAGACTCTGTGCAGATCTGAACTTCTAGCCCTATTCCTGCAAACAGTTTCTAGTCTAGAAAGCAAGCATCTTTCTTGCTTCATTCATCCCCTACAAGGCATGAGAACAGACTGTTGATCGTATTCCCTGACTACCTTTAATGCATTGTGAGCCTTTTATCCCCACAACTGTGCCCTCAGCTCAGGCCTTGGTTAGCTTTGTATAATCCCTGTGGTGGCCTCCCTTGTCCACTCTCCTGCTTCCCTTATTCTCCTTCAGTTCATTCTCCACAAGACCACAGCAGAGATATACTTAAAATGCATGTGTTTCATATTTCCTTCTGCTTAAGATTCTGTCCTCATTCTCTATAGAATTAATGCATCTCCACTGTCCACCCTTGGTTCTCCCTGTTTCTTTCACATTATTCTCCAGACAAGCCAAAGGCCCACCATTCTCATGAGATGCTGCTTCTAAATTTGCTCTATTGCATATTCCAGTTTTACTGCTTGGCACAACCTCATTTAACTCATAAAATCCAATTTGCCATTCAATACCCTGTCCAGGCTTCATCTTTTCCTGATCGTATTCTTTATACCATTTTCTGTGCCATTCAAAACATTGCATGTGTTTTTGTTCTTGCATTCATCATGATGCATTTTCTTTAAATGTTTTTCTCTCCTATGGGCCTGTGACCACCTTGGGGGCAATCACTGTGTCTTATTTAGCCCCATAATTCTTGGGCCTTCTGTAGTGCCTGGATGGCACATAGTTGGCACTCAGTAAATGTTGTTAAATATATGAATATTTGTCAGTAAACCAGAAGAAAAGGCTGCCCTGGTTGACAACACAGCTGAGTCCTTGCCAAAAGCCAGCTGTAGGAGGGAGCCATCTTGGATGTCCAGCCCAGTTGAGCCTTCAGCTGACTGCAGCCCCAGCCAGCACCCCACTGCAACTGAATGAGTGACCCCAAATGAGAACCCTCCCAACTGAGTCCAGTCATCCCACAGAGACATGAGAGATAATAGTATACTGGAGGTGTTAAGCCACTAAGTTTTGGCATAGTTTGTGTGAAGCAATAGATAACCAGAACAACCCCTTAAAGTGAAAAAAGCCCTTATGTCATTTTTAGTAACAGCCAACAAGAGACGTCCAGTAGTGCCTCATTGCAAAAATGTAAGTTTAAGCAAGTTCCTTATAAATCCTAAGTTAGGCTTCTAAGTAACCCTGCAGTCAGGTGTTACACCCTGCCCATTTAATAATGTCAGCCTTAACTGGTAGGTGAGGAGAGGAGAGTGTTTGACTCAAATTGAATTTTTTTCCATTAATGGAAGAAAGACTTTATAAAGTTATTGAAGGTTTAGCTTTCAAAAAATATATTTTATAAAAATTATAAAATAAATATATGTGTATTATGAAAAATTCAAGCACTACACATAGTATTAAATAAAAATGCAATAATTATATTTCAACATTAAAGTGTAGTTTTGAGGAGGTTATTCAACAACCTTACTAGTAAAAAGTTATAAGGAAGAAAAAATAAGCTACAGACTGTGATAAAATATTTGCAACCACCTATCCAATTATCTAAAACATATAAAGAACTCTCAAAATTCAGCAGTAAAAAAAAATTCAGTTAGAAAATTGACAAAAGACATGAATGGTAATTTCGCAGAAGAGGATGTATAAATGACAACTATGTACATGGAAAGATGTTTAACATTATGAGTCATTAGAGAAATGAAATTTATAACCACAATGAAGCAACACTACATGAAATTGGGTAGAATGATTCCTCCCAAATTATTATTATTTTTTTTATAATTGTTTTAGCCATCCTAATTCTTTTGGATTTCCATAAATAATTTTAGAATAATATTTTCTATATTAATACAAATCTTGCTGGGATTTTGATAAGAGTTACATTGAACCTATATATCAATTTGTGGATAATTGACATCTTTCCTTTTTGAATCTTCCAATCCATGAATGCAGGGATGCAGTATTTCTCCATTTATTTAGATTTTTATTTTCCTCAGAACTTTGTAGTTTTCAGCATAAAGATTCTATTTATATTTTTGGTAGACTTACATGTAGGACAATTTAAAATGTTATTGTGTTTATTATATATATATATATATATTTTTTTTTTTTTTTTTGGCCAGGGTTAGGTTTGAACCCGCCACCTCCAGCATATGGGACCGGCGCCCTACTCCTCGAGCCACAGGCACCGCCCTATTTTATATTTTTTTAATAGATAGAATTTTGCTCTGTCGCTCTGGAGTACAGTGGCATAATCATAGCTCATAGTAACCTTGAACTCCTGGTTTCAAGTATCCTCCTCCCTAGTAGCTAGGATTACAAATGTGCACCATCATACTTAGGTAATTAAAAAACATTTTTTGGTGAAGATATGGGAGTCTCACTATGTTGTCCACGCTAATCATAAACTCCTAGTCTCAAAGATCCTCTTCCCTCAGCCTCCCAAAGTGCTGGGAGTACAGGCATGAACCACTGCATCTGCCCAAGTATTTATTGTATTTTTAATTTCAGTGTCTACCTATTCATTTCATGTATATAGAAATACAAATGATTTTTGTATATTTATCATTTATCTTGCATGTTTGCTAAACACTTATTCTAGGAGGATTTTTTTGAAAATTTCTTGGTATTTTCACACAAAGATGTTATGTACAAAGGGGGTAGTTTTATTTCTCCCTTCCTGACCAGTATGCCTTTTTTACTTCCTTATCGACCTGAATAGAACTTTTAGTTCAGTTCTATTTTGAATAACAGTAGTAAGAGGAGACTTCCTTGTCCTGATAACAATTTTAGGGAGAAAATTTTCAGTTTTCACTTACAGTATGTTGCTAGCTATAGGTCCTTTTGTATATGCTCTTTATTAAGTTGTGAGAGTGCTCTTTTTAAAATCAAATTCTTATCTGCATTAATTGATATGATTATATAATTTTTCTTCTATAGTCTGCTAATATAGTGAATTACATTGATTTATTTTTGATAGTTTTTTTTTTTTTTAAGTGGCCCCAGAGACAGAACTTATTTATTTAGAGACAGAGTCTCACTGTGTTGAGCCAGGCTAGAGTGCCTTGGCGTCATAGCTCACAGCAACCTCAAACTCTTGGGCTCAAGTATTCTGCTTGTCTCAGCCTCCTGATTAGCTGGGACTGCAGGCACCCATCACAACACTCTTGCTCAGACTGGCCTCCCAACACCTGAGCTCAAGCAATCCACCTTCCTCAGACTCCCAAAGCATTAGGATTATAGGTGTGAGCCACTGTGCCCAGCTATTTTTGATAGTTAAATTATACTTACATCCCTATAATAAAGTCCACTTGGTCATGATGGATAATTCTATTATATAATAATGAATTCTATCAACATTTTGTTAAAGATTTTTATGTTTATATTTATGAGGGATATTCGTGTGTAGTATTTTTATGTCTGGTCTTTGATTGGTTTTAGTATCAGTGTGATACTTCAAACCTTCAAACAAAACCAGACAAGGATACAAGGATACAACAACGACAAAAAACTAATGACTGGTATCTTTGATGATTATAGATGCAAAAATCCTCAGCAAAGTACTAGTGAACTAAATTCAACAACAAATCTGAAAGACAATAAAACATGATCAAGTGACATTTATCCCAGGGGATGCAGAGATGTTCTAACATTTGCAAATCAATAACTGTGATGCATTGTATCAACAGAGTGAAGGACAAAAAGCCATAGGATTATCTCAACACACACAGAAAAAGCATTTGATAAAATTCAACATCTTTTCTTGATAAAACCTCTCAACAAATTAGGAACACAATAAAGAAAAAAATATAAAAAACAAAATAAAAATCAACATAATAAAGGCGACAAAAGAGATATAAGATAAACCTACAGCTGACATCAACCTGAATGGGTAAAAGCTGAAATTCTTTTCTTTAAAAAGTAAAACGAGGCAAGGATGTCCACTTTAACAACTTTTAGTCAACATAGTACCAGAAGTCCTAGCTAGGGCAATCAGGTAAGAGAAAGAAATAAAAGGCATCTAAATTGAAAAAGAGGGAGTCAAATTGTTCTTTTTTGCAGATGACAAAATTTTATATATAGAAAAACCTAAAGACTCCACTAAAACCTCTTAAGACTGATGAGGAAATTCAGTGAAGTTATAGGCTACAAAATTGGCATACAAAAACCAGTAGCATTTCTATACATAAACAACAAACTAGCCAAAAAATAAATCAAGAAAGCAATTCCATTTACAACAGCTATAATGACTAAATAAATAAATAAATAAAATGCCTATGAATAGATTTAACCAAGGAGGTGAAAGACCTCTACACTAAAACTTACAAGAAGAAATTGAAGAAAACAAAAAGGGAAAGATATCTCATGCTTGTGGATTGAATTAGAAGAACTAATATTGTCAAAATGACCATACTACCCAAAGTAATCTACAGTGTCAATACAATCTCGTTCAAAATACCAATGGCATTCTTCATAGAAATAAAAAAATCCTAAAATTTATACAAACAACTAAATAGCCCCAATAACCAAAGAAATTCTGAGAAAAAAGAACAAATGCTGGAGGCATCATGCTGCCTAACTTCAAAACTTACTACAAAGCTGTAGCTACACAGAGACTAAGGGGATAGAACAGAGAACCCAGAAATTAATCCACATAGCCAACTGAGTTTTGACAAAGGTGTCAAGAACACACATTGTAGAAAGGGTAACCTTGTCTATAAATAGTGCTGAGAAAAATGAGTATCCATATGCAGAAGAATAAGACTAGTCCCAGCATCTCTCATTATATATATAAATCAACTCAAAATAGATTACAGACTTAAGTATAAGACCTGAAACTCTAAAACTATTAGGAAAAAACATAAAGGAAATGGTTTAAACCAGTGGATTAAAAACAAACATAGGCAAATGGAAGCAATTCATAGTAAACTAAACATCTTCTGCACAGCAAAAATAAAACAGAAAGGACATGGTTTAAACCAGTGGTTTAAAAAACAAAAATAGACAATGGAACCACATTCATATTAAACTAAACGTCTGCTTAGCAAAGGAAACAATCAAGAGTGTAGAAGACAATCTGTAGAATGGTAGAAAATGTTTGCAAAATATTATTTGACAAGGGACTAATATCCAGAATACATGAGGAACTCAACTCAACAATAAAAAATCAAATAGTCCCCTTAAAAGGGCAAAGGATCTGAAAAGCCATTTCTGAAAAGAAGATGTACAAATGTCCTACAGGAATGCAAAAATAGCTCAATATTCTCTAATCATCAGGTAAATACAAATCAAAGCCACAATTAGATATAATCTCACCCCAGTTAGAATTATTAAAAAGACAAAAATAACAAATGATTGTGAGGATGTAGAGAAATGGAACATTGTTGTTGGAAGTGTAAATTAGTACCCCATTATGGAAAATAATATGGGGTTTTCTCAAAAATAAATAAATAAATAAATAAAAGCAGGACTACCATATGATTCAGCAATTCCACTGCTGGGCATTTATCCAAAGGAAGGGAAATTAGTATATCAAAAGGATACCTGCCCTCATCCCTAGGTTTGTTTGTGTCTACCACTAGATGAATGGGTAAAGAAAATGTGATATATACACACACATATACGTACAGTGGAATACTGCTCAGCCATAAAAAGAATAACACCCTGTCATTTGCAGAACATGGATGGAACTGGATGTAATCATGTTAAGTGAAATGAGCTAGGCACAGAAAGACAAATATTGAATGTTCTTGTAAGTGGGAGCTTAAAAAGTTGATCTCCTGGAAGTAGAGTGTAGAATAATAGTTACCAGGGGCTGGAAAGAGTAGAGGGGGCTTAATGTGTACAAACATAGAGTTAGGTAGAAAGAATAAGTTGTAGTGTTTGCTCAACAGGATGCCTATAGTTAACAATGATTTATTGTCTATTTCAAAACAACTAGAAGAGAAAATGTGAAATGTTCCCAACACAAATAAATGACAAATACTTGAGGTGATGGCTATCCTAAATACTCACATTTATGGGTGTATTAAAATATCACATGTACCTTAGGAATATGTACAATTATTATGTATCAATAAAATAAATAAATATAAATTAAAGAAAATGCAAAAATCAAAGTTTGAAATCATTTTGTTTTTTTTTCTTTCTTGTTTTTTTTTTTTTTTGAGACAAGAGTCTCAAGCTGTTGCTCTGAGTAGAGTGTTGGGCGTCATAGCTCACAGCAACCTCCAACTCTTGGGCTTAAGCGATTCTCTTGCCTCAGCCTCCCAAGTAGCTTGGGACTATAGGTGCCAGCCACAATGCCTAGCTATTTTTTGTTGCTGTTGCCCCTGCTGTTTTAACTGGCTGTGGCCAGGTTTGAACCTGCCACACTTGGTATATGAGGAGGACGCCCTACCCACTGAGCCATAGGCACCACCCCATTTTGTTTTTTCAAAGAAGCATTTTCCTTATAAATATCTTGCTATTCCAAATATTCTACTATTCTGTTATTTAAATTATCTGGTGAAATTGGTAGATAAAATATGAATAATGATTAATACAAATAGAAATTTTAATTTAAAATATTTAACTAAAATTAAAATTTTATCTTAAAAATGAATCAGGAAAATATTCTCTTCCATTTTCTGGAAAAGATTGTGTAGAAATTATGTTAATTCTTTTTTCAATGTCAGAATTCTCTAAGGAAACCATCTGGGCCTGTATATTTCTTTTTGGTGGAATTTTAAAATTATGAATTTAATACTTTTATATCTATATGGCTATTCAATTTATTTTATATTGTGTGAGTTGTAGCAGTCTGCCTTTTTTTTTTGAGACAGAGTCTCATTTTGTTGCCCTCTGTAGATTCTGTAGTGTCGTGGCTCACAGCAACCTCAAACTCTTGGGCTCAATAGATCCTCTTACCTCAGCCTCTCAAGTAGCTGGGACTACAGACACCTGTTCCAATGCCTGGCAGGGTTACCTGTTGCTTAGGCTGGTCTTGAACTTCTGAGCTCAGGCAATCTGCCCACCTCAGTCTCCCAGAGTGCTAAGATTACAGGTATGAGCCACCACTCCTGGCCCAGTTTGTGTTTTTTGAAGAATTGTTCTATTTTATCTAAGTTGTCAAATTCATCTGTGTATAATTGTTCTTAGTATTGCCTTATTATCTTTATTTTATTTATTTATTTTTACTTTACTATCTTAAAAAAAATTTTTTTTTCCCTGTGGTCTTTGTAGAGAACTATCCCTTATTATCCTTTGATGTCTGCAGGGAGTGTATGGATAGCCCTGATTTTCTTTATGATAATATTAGTGTGTGTTTCTTTCTTTTTTTTTTTTTTTAGCCTTGCTAGACGTTTGTAAGTTGCATTAACCTTTTGGAGAACTGGGTCTTTTTTTCATTCACATCCTCTATTGTTTTGCTGTTTTCAATTTCATTGAGTTTTGCTCTAATCTTTATTGTCTTCCTTCTCTGGGATTGAGTTACTCTTGCTTGCTTTGGGTTTCTTTTGCTCATCTCATTCTCTATTACTTAGACAGAAGCTTAGATTGCTCACATTTTTCCTCCTTTATATGTGAGAGGTTTAGGAATAGAGTCCTTTGGGCGGCGCCTGTGGCTCAACGGAGTAGGGCGCCGGCCCCATATGCCGGAGGTGGCCAGTTCAAACCCAGCTCCATCCGAAAACAGCAAAAAAAAAAAAAAGAAGGAATAGAGTCCTCCCAGAGTCCGCAAGAAAGAGAGGAGGCCAGTCCAGGAAATAAGGAGAGGCTTTATATTAAAGAAGCAGAAATCAGCTCAGCTCATACAGTTTCAAGGGCCTTTTATTAGTGTAGCTGGAATGTGGGAGGGGGTCATGAGAGGTGAGGGAAGTTATCTTTCCTGCAGAGTGAAAGATGCTCTGTCCGAGACTAATTTTAAAATTACTATCTTTCACAAAAGGTGTTGATCTCTAGTGCCAGCGAGCACCAGGGTAGGAGATCCTGATGCTTCCCAGGAATACCCGCCCTAAAGCATTTCAGGAAGGTGGTGGTGGTGGGGGGGGGTTGCTGTAACCATGCCACTTGGTCTCTGACCTGATTTCTATCCCTAGCTGTCCTCCCAGGATGGCTCTTCTCTTGTCAGGGTCATGAGGATTTACAGGAATATGGGAAGAGGATTCCTGTAATCACGCAATTTGGTTTTTGGCCTGCTTTCTCTCGCTACCTGTCTCCCAAATAGTTGTACTTTTGTCAGAGTCCTGAGGATTACTTCCCCACAATGTGGATGCAGTGCTATAAAATTTCCCTTCCACACTGTTGTAATCTGTGTCACACAAATTTTGAAACAATTTTTATTCAAGTCAATGTATTTTAAAAATTTTCTTTGACTTTCTTTCTGATCCATGAGAAATGTGTTGTTTAGGTTCCAAATTTTTGAAGATTTTTCTGTTATCTTTTTGTTATTGATGTCTAGTTTGATTCCATTGTAGGCAGAGACTATACTCACTCTGATTTCGATTCTCTTAAATTCCTTGAGATTTGTTTTATGGCCCAGGATAAAGCCTATCTTGGTATAAACTCTGTGATCACTGGAACAGAATATGTATTCTCTTGTGTTAATGGGTTTTATAAATGCGGCACCTGTGGCTCAAGGAGTAGGGTGCCGGTCCCATATGCCGGAGGTGGCGGGTTCAAACCCAGCCTTGGCCAAAAACCGAAAAAAAAAAAAAAGTCAATTAGCTTCTGTTGGCTGTTAGTGTTATCGAATTCTTCTGTAACTTGATCTTTTTTTGGGGGGAGAGTGGCCTGGCTATTCTTTAAATAGTTGATAGAACGGTGTTCAAGTTTTCAGCTGCAATTGTGGATTTCTCTATTTCTTTCCTTCACACATTTTACATCTCTGTCATTTGCTACGTACACGTTTATAATTGCTATGTATTTAAGTGGATCGACTCTGTTTATCATCATATCATGTCTTTTTCTATCTCTGATAATAGTCTTTGCTCTGAAGTCTGCTTTATCTTTTATTAATATACCCACTCATGCTTTAGTTGATTAATGTTTAATGTTTGCTTAGTTTGTTTTTCTGCCCTTTTAATTTTATGTCTACTCTGCTTATATTTTATATTTGAAATGTAGACAGCATAAAGTTGGGTCGTGTTTTTTAATTCACTATGCCAATCTGTTTCTTAATTATATATTTAGACCAGTTCTATTTAATGTAATTATTGATATATTTGGGTGTAAGTCTGTAATTATATTTTGTTTTCTGTTATCTCTCTGTTTTCTGTTTCTATTTTTTTTCTGTCTTCCTATAAATTACTTTCTTTTTGCAGAATTCCATTTTGTCTATAGAGTTTTAGACTGTAACTTCGAATAGCTTTTTCAGTGGTTTCTCTATGAGGTGGATTATCCATACATAACATCACGAACTAGTGATGTTATTTTATCAGTTTGAATGGAATATAGAAACCTAACCTCTTTTTATATTTCCTAATTTACAATATAATTATCAGAAATATTTACTCTGTATATACATTAAGAATCCTGTCAGAAACCTAATTTACTTCAACCAAAACTTTTTTAAAAAACTCAAGAGTAGAAATTAAGTACATTGTATTTGCCCACATTTTGCTTACTATATTCTTTCTTCCTTTCCGACTGATATTCCAAGGGTCCTTCATTTACTATTTTTTTTATTTTTACATATACATGTGTTTATTAGGTTTCCATTTCTTTTGCCCTCACAAAATTAAAGAGGCTTAAAATTTAATAATAATAACAAAGTTTAAGATAAGGACTAGAAACAAAAACCTGGTAAAGAATGAACGAACACAAATACATTCAGAAAAGAAATCAGAGAATTGCTGCATCAAAATATTAAGCAATAATAATAATAATGCAAAGAAAGTAACATTCCCATTGTCAAATAAGAGTATGTCTATTACAGAATGCTTTAACTCTGAGATTCAGTATGGAGTCATCAGTTAACTTCTTCTTAGTTTTTTTTTTAGTCTCAAAAAATAGACAACTAATATTTATGAATAAAAGTAAAAGATAATTTCAAAAAACAGATCATGCCAAATCTTATAGACAATAGAAAAAGAAGAAATACTTCAAAATCATTCTACTTGATCTGGGTACACCTGATATTAAAATTGGAGAGAATATATTATTATAAAGGGGAAATTACAAACATATTTCACTTATAAATGAGGATGCACTATCCCAAACAACATATTAACAAGTTGAATTAAAAGTTAATGTTTAAATGATATACTTTGGTCAAAATTAAATCCAATCTATATGAGAGTTAGTCACTATTTTCTTGTCTTTTTTTTTTTTCTTCTTTTTCTTTCCCTCACCCCCTCCCTCCTTCTCTCTCTGGTCTCCCCATCCCCCATGCCCTACTGTGTCAT
This sequence comes from Nycticebus coucang, assembly GCF_027406575.1. Lineage (NCBI taxonomy): Eukaryota > Metazoa > Chordata > Mammalia > Primates > Lorisidae > Nycticebus > Nycticebus coucang. The sequence goes on along the minus strand of NC_069796.1, from coordinate 58,893,363 downwards.
TAATTGTCCTCATATCAAAATTGAATAAATAGGATTCATACTTCTCCATTCCTGTGATGCTTCACTAAGAATAATGTGTTCCACCTCCATCCAGGTTAGTACAAATGCTGCAAAATTTCCATTTTTTATGGCTGAATAATATTCCATGATATACATATACCATAGCTTACCAATCCATTCCTGGGTTGAAGGACATTTAGGTTGTTTCCACATTTTGACAATTGTAAATTGGGCTGCAATAAACAGCCTAGTACAGGTGTCTTTATTAAAAAAAAAGGTTTTTTTTTCCTGGATAGATGCCCAGTAATGGGATTGCAGGATCAAACGGGAGGTCTAGGTTGAGTTTTTTGAGATTTCTCCATATTTCCTTTCAAAAGGTTGTATTAGTTTGCAGTCCCACCAGCAGTATAAAAGTATTCCTTTCCCTCCACATCTGCGTCAGAATCTGCAGTTTTGAGATTTTGTGATATAGGCCATTCTTGCTGGGGTTAGATGGTATCTCAGGGTGGTTTCGATTTGCATTTCTCTAATAATTAGAGATGATGAACATTTTTTCATATGTTTGCTAGCCATTCATCTGTCATCTTTAAAGAAGATTCTATTCATCTCTCTTCCCCATTGATGTATGGGATTGTTGGTTTTTTTCTTGTGGATTAATTGAAGTTCTGTATAGATCCTGGTTGTTAAGTGTTTGTCTGATTCAAAATATGCAAATATCCTTTCCCATTGGGTAGGTTGTCTATTTGCTTTGGTTGTTGTCTCCTTGGCTGTACAGAAGCTTTTCAGTTTAATTAAATCCCATTTGTTTATTATTGATATTGTTGCTATTGCCATGGCAGTCTTCCTCATAAAGTCTTTTCCAGGCTGACGTCATCCAGTGTTTTTCCTATGCTTTTTTTGAGGATTTTTATTGTTTCACGCCTTAAATTCAAGTCCTTTATCCATCTTGAATCAATTTTTGTGAGTGGAGAAAGGTATGGGTCCAGTTTCAGTCTTTTACTTGTGGATATCAAGTTGTTCCAGCACCATTTATTGGATAGGGAGTCTTTCTCCCAGGGTATGTTCTTTCTTCCTTTCTGACTGATATTCCAAGGGCCCTTCATTTACTTTTTTTTTTTTTTTGAGACACAGTCTGACTATGTTAGCCTCGGTAGAGTGCTGTGGTGTCACAGCTTACAGCAACCTCAAACTCTTCAGCTTAAGCGATTCTCTTGCCTCAGCCTTCCAATGTCACCCGTAGTAGAGGGCCATTGTGTCATAGCTCTCAGCAACCTCAAATTCTTGGGCTCTGGCAATTCTCTTGTCTCAGCCTCCCTAGTAAGTATGACTATAGGCACTGGCCACAGTGCCTGGCTATTTTTTAGAGACAGGGTCTCCCTCTTGATCAGGCTGGTCTCAAACTTCAAGCAATCCACCTGTCTTGGCCTCCCAGAGGGCTAGGATTATAGGTGTGAGCCCCCATAGCCAGCCTTACTATTTATTTTTTAAGAGAACTTTCTTAAGGAATTCTTTTGGGGGTAGGTGTGATGTCAATGAATTATAATAGTTTCATTTCATCTGAGAATGTCTTTATTCCTTCTTCATTCCTAAAAGCATTTTTTGGGAGATATAAAATTCATGTTTCACTGTTCTTTTCATATATTGCTATATTATTTACTTAAATACTTGACAATGTTGTGCTATTTTCTCTGGCCTCCTTTATGTAGATGAGAAATCTGCTATCCCTCAAATTGATATAAATGGGGGACAATTTTTTTCCTGTTTATTTTAAAATTTTTTCTGCATCTTTTGTTTTCAAATGAGACTATGATTTTTATGGTGTAAAATAATTTTTTAATTTCTCATGTTTGAAATTTTTCTTGAATCTGTAAATTTGTGTCTTGCCTAATTTGAGAAGTTTCTGGCCACTACTTCTCATTATTTTAGTCTTTCTGTTTCTCTTCTTTCCTTCATAAACTCAAATGAAATGAATGTTAGCTATTTTATTTCGGCCCCTCAGGTCACTATTCTCCTCCCCAACCCCCCCATCACACTGTGGTTTCACTCCATTGTCCAGATTGGGTCAATTCTATTCTTCTGTTTTTAAGTTAAGTTTTCTTACTTACCATCACCACTTGAGAATTGAGCCCATCCATCAAGCTTTTATTTCAGCCATTACATTTTTCAATACTCTCATTTCCTTTTGGTTTGTTTTTATTCTTTTATGCTTTTAATTAAAGTTTCTCTTTTTTTATTTGTTTCAAAAGCATTTGGAATATTTTTGAAGCATTTTTATAATGACTACTTTAATTCTTGTCAGAACATTCCCCAAACTGGTACATTTCAGTACCAATGTGTTAAATATTTTTTCTCATTCATTTTGTAATTTCCCTGATTCTTAGTATGTTGACTGGCCTTTGGTTGTATGTTGGATATTTTGCAGATTAGCTTATGGGATTCTGGATACAACTTCATCTTCTTTTTTGGAAAGCAGGTAGTCTTCTTGTGAGGTATAGTGCAAAACAATGCAAGGGTTGGGTGGATGTGCCATTTCAGATGCTGGCTAGATTCTGGTAACATCACCCTGATAAAAGTGGGGCACTGAGTCATACTGCCCCTTTGCCATAATGGGGTGGAAGTTCAACCTTCCCTTCAGCTCCATTGACCCATCTCTACTGGCAGTAGGGTGTTGGCTCACCCTGCCTAATTACCTCCATGTGTGGGCTTAAAATCAGCTTTCTACAAGGCCTCTCTGACACCAGGGATGGGGGTTCATAGAAAGCAAAGTTCTACCACTCTAAACACTTCATATTCAATTGCCTATATTATTGAAGTATTATTTAATTGACATAATGCCTTAACTAATGTATAAATGTATTCTCCTTATAAAAGATTCAAATAGTACAGAAATATAGAGAAAATGTTTAAAATCTTCTTTTATGGCTCATCTACCCATCTACTGACTGCCTAAAAATTTTGTTCTGTATGTATGTACAAATTCCTATGTACATATTCCACATACATGATTATTATACATGGGCTTAGTCTATCTATATTGTTTCCAAACTTGTTCTTTTCATGAAACAATGTATCTCACTTATTTTCATGTTAGTAAATATAGGGCTACCTTTTTCCTATCTTCATTTTCTGTTATTAGGTGTTAAACCCACCTATAAATGAGAACGTATGGTATTTATTTTTCTATTCCTGAGATACTTGACTTATGATAATGGCCTCCAGTTACTAATTTTACTTTGATACTGATTTAGACAAACTAAAACAAACAATATTCATTGAACAAGTAGGGAAATTTAAACACTGCTTATTTGTTGACACTAAGGAATTACTGTTGAATGATTTTAGATATGATGATGATATTTTGATCATGTTTAAAAAAGTTCTCATCTTTCGGAGATTCATACTAAGATATTCATAGATGGCAGGATAGCAGATGTAGGATTTGTTTTAGATAACCTGGGGATGGGGAAGTGGAAGGTAATATAGAGGAAACAACATTGACCATCAATTAATGATTGCTGAACCTGGTTAATGGGCAAAAGGGAATTAACATGAGTTTTACTTTTTCTATGTTTGGAATTTTCCTTAATAAAAGAATTCAATTTTTTTTCATGCACAGATAAAATAGAGACCATCGAAGTAGTCTACATTTACCTATCATCTAGTTTTAGGGCAGTAATGGTTATTAAATTTGATTCAATTTTTTGTTTTTTTATTTATCTTAGGAACAGGGGCTTGCTCTGTCATCCTGGAGTGCTGTGGATCAATTGTAGTTCCCTGCAGCCTTGAGTTCCTGAACTTGAACTCAAGTAATCCTCTGCCTCAGGCTCCTAGGTTGCTGGAACTATAGGTGTGTCCCAGCCTGGCTGATTTTCTAATTTTTATTTTGTAGTGTCAAGGGCTTGCTGTATTTCCCAGGCTGGTTTTGCGCTCCTGATCTCAAGTGATTCTTCCACGTTGGCCTCCCAAAGTGCTGGGAGGTATGAGCCATCACGCCAAGGTATGAGCCATCGTGCCAAGTCTCCTGCAGTATTTAAAAATAGACATTTAGTATTTAAAAATTAGACATTTTTAGAGATCAGGTTACTGCTTAACATAATAACTCTATACTATTTAGGTATTTATGTATGCAGCTTTATAATATGAGCACATCTTATTTTACATAATCACTCTGACTGCATCTAACAAAGTTAATGATAACTCTTTAATACTAGCCCATATTTGGATTTCTGTTTTTTCCCCCAATATCTTTTTATAATTGATTTATACATATCAATATTAAAAATTACTGTTGAATGATTTCAACATTCAAACAAACCCCATAGCTTTCCTTTGTTTGTTTGTTTTTTGGTAATGTTTCTTCTTATCTAGAATAGTAACTTCCCCCTTTTTGTCCATGCCATCAACTTATTGAAAATACTAGATGAGTTTTTCTGTTAAATGTTCCACATTTGTGGGCTTTCAGATGGTTTCATTTCCTGTAATCTGGAAACTAGACCTAAATGCTTCATTAGATTCAGTTTTAATATTTTTGGAGAAATATACTTCATAAGTGGTGTTATTAAATGCCATTTCTAATAGTAAAAATGTGGGAGAGAGGAAATATAACTATCCAGTAAAAGGGCGTTATTTAAGTAAATTATCACATATCCAGCCAGTTATGAAGATATTAAAAATATTTAGTAGAGGAAGGTTTAAATTAAAATGTAAGAAGATGAAACATGATCATGGTGCAGTATGTGAAAAAATATGGCTCCAAAGCACTCATATACTATGTGTGTTATAACTGGCAGTGTCTGCATCACAGCCTTATTGATTAGTGGTGGGATCATAACCTAGTTGCCCTTTTTTCCTTTGTAAGAAATAAGGAAAAGAGAGATAAATAAGAATCATGCATTATTTTGTAATATTACTACTATAAAACCAATGGAATTTGTCTTTAAAAAACATCCCTCAGAAATAAAATGGTATAAAGATGGTGTAAACCTCTGTGGCCTGAAGGTTTCTTAACTCATCCTGATCCCCCCCTTTAAGGAAGGAATGCTTGGTGGCGAGAAATAACTGGCTTCAGGGCTGTCTTCCATTGGGAGTGCAGAAGCCTGTGAAAGGGGTAAGACAAGATGAATGAGAAACAAAATGTGAATGTATAGTAGTTTAACAAGTAGAATTGCAAGCGATTCCTTTTCAGTCTAGATATTCAGAGAGTCCTTGGCGCACAAATGTCCCCCCCATGACTGAAACACACTCAGCAGTCACCCTAGACACAGTCCCAATGTGTCATGTGGTCACCCCTCCCCGTGTCCATGGTAAGGGGCACCAGAGGCCAGCCAGCCTGCAGCTGTGAAGAAGGTCCTGATTTTTTCTCTTTGTCATTTCTCTATAGCGTTCCTTCTCCTTGTGTAGACCCATCTTTGCCATTTGTTATTGCCAGAGAACTTCCCCCTCCTGGATTCCTACCTACCCACCCCCAATTGATTCTTAATGTTTATTTCTAAGCAGGAGCTTCTCTCCAAGGCGGGGTAGGGTAACCACCAAGGCATTCGGTCTCCATCAAACTGTAGGGTCTGGCTCCACCACTTATCCGCATGCATCCTCAGGTGAGTAATTAACAGCCTTCAGACTCAGTCTCTCCAAACTGTCATTGGAAACACAAAATGTGGACTTGAAGGTTTTCCAAATATTTAACATCTGATGGCTGTTTGGCAAAATTTTCAATGGTAGGATTTTGCGCTGAAGCTGGGGGAGTTTTTTCTCCTCTGTTTTCTAAGTATTTAGCAGAGAACAGTATTAAAATAATTTAGAAGATACATAGTTTCCCCAACTGTGATGTAAAATTTAACAGAACTAGAAGACGTCTAAAGAACAGGTAACAATGATTCCTTTTTCTCCTTGCTTACACCCACTCTTCCTTTCATCAAAGGAAAATTGTCATTAGCTGAATATATTCAAGGTTGTTTCCTCATGCTTTTGTTTTAAAAGAAAATTTCCTTATATTCCTATTGAGTTTCATATTTTACAGTATCTTTTTAAATACTTTGTTTGACAGTGGTTTTTTTTTTCTTAAGTTCTGCTGTATAATTTTAAAAACAGTTATATTGGGGTATGATTTACATGCAATAAAATCACCCATTTTAAGCATATATCAGATGGACAAATGCATACAATGGTGTAACCACCACCACCTTCAAGACAGAATATTTCCATTACTCCAAGTTCCTATGTGCCTATTCGCAGGCAATCATCTCCCTTCCCCCAGTCTCAGGAAACCAATGATTTGCTTTCTGTCATTATAGTTTTGCCTTTTAAAATAACTTTCAGGTCTACATTTTTCATATGCCATATTATTTTTGAGATCCATCACCGTTGCTGCATATACATGTGTCAGTAGTTTGTTCTCTGTTTTTTGCTAAGTACTATGTTGAGTGACCATTTAAGTTGTGCCCAGTTTGGGGCTAGTTTGCATAATGCTGCTATGAACAATCACATGTAAGTCTTTGTGTGGGCATATTTTCATTTCTCTTGAGTAAATATCAAAGCGTTGAATTGCTGGGTCTCATGCAAGTGTATGTCTAACTTATTGCTAAACTCTTTGTGGGTAAGTGTTTTGACTCTGTGACAGAGAAAGACAGCTACTTCTATTTTATAAATAATGAAACAGGCATAAGGAAAATTTGGTGATTTACTCAGACATTTCTACTATTACACATTGGACATGCTACGACCAGGACATAGATCTCTAGTGTTCATTTTGATTTGACTTACGTTTTTTTCTCCTTTAAAAATTTTTGCTTTAATGTAAAAATAGAAGTTTTCATACAAAATTAGAAAATGTAGGCATATACAGAAAAAGGAGCCAAAAATTGCTTGTTTCATTGGTCTATTTTTTATAAGATTCCAGGTTTGTGTCTATATTTATGTGTCTTCTTACAAAAGTGGGTTGATACTGGGCATAATCTTTTGTATCTTTTTTTTTTTTTTTTGAGACAGAGCCTTAAGCTGTTACCCCGGGTAGAGTGCTGTGGTATCACAGCTCATAGCAACCTCCAACTCCTGGGCTCAAGTGATTCTCCTGCCTCCACCTCCCAAGTAGCTGGGACTACAGGCGCCTGCCAAAACACCCAGCTGTTTTTTTGGCTGCAGCCGTCATTGTTGTTTGACAGGCCCTGGGCTGGATTTGAACCCACCAGCTCGGGTGTATGTGGCTGGCGCCTTACTCGCTTGAGCCACAGGCACCCAGCCAATCTTTTGTATGTTGATCGTCATACTCACTTGTAAAGATTGTTTTCTTCACTTCCACCCTGGATATCTTTTCATATCCATACACATCTTTATTTGATGAGTAAACATGAATCTTCATATTGATGACACACAGCACAGATAACTTTCCACTTTATGATATGACACTAGTCTTGAATTCATTTTTTAGAATTTTTTTGTGCCTCCACCTAAGCCATACTTTTCTGTTTTGAGATGATGGTTTGATTTTAAGATCTATTGTTTTTCAAAAGTATAGCCTTAATTTCTTTGCCGAGTACCTTAGGGATGGTGGTGAGAGAACTGGTCTTGGTGTGTAGATAGAGAAAGGGAATTCATCAAGTAGAAGAAATATGTGAATCATGCATGAAACTCTAGTGATTGGTTTTATATTCTGTCTCAAATATATTTTCTATTTGGATATTAGGGGGAGTCCACAAAAGAAAACTCCACAAAAGAGGAACTTTGAATAAATATTCTGTAGCAAAGGGTATGGAAGAACAAGCTTCCTTTAGCAATGCAACTCCAGAAGTTTCACTTCTCCCTCTTCTCTTCCCAAACTAAAACCCCCGAACAAACATGGACCACGTTGAAATGAGCTTCAGTCTTAGAGTAGAGGGTAGAGCTAACAACAGAAAAAGAGCCAATCTAGAAACCAACCAAAAATGATTCCTTTCCAAAGCTTCCATTGTCACACTGTCTCTGTGCATTTATGGAGACTAAACTCATTCCCCTTGAGTTCTCTTAAATAACTCCAGTTCTCAAAGCTTTCTTGCTGGAAAAGATGATGAAAAAGTGGATAGTAGAAATTAATTCACACAAAATTATTTCTCCCCTTGTGGTTCTTCGTTTTCTAAGAAGAATGTCACCACAGAATTGAGGCAAGAGGAAACTTAGATATCATTTTGTGCAGAATCTTGATTTTAAAGATGAGGAATTAGGGAATATGTTGTTTAGAATTCAATTCTTGGTTTATGTAACCATTTTCGAAAAGGGTTTTTTTTTTCCTAATAACTCCTTGATTAAGTGATTATAGCTTACAACAAACTCAAACTCCTGGGCTCAAGCTATCCTCCTGCCTCAACCTCCCGAACAGCTGGAATTGCAGACATGTACCACCTTGTCCAGCTAATTTTCAGATTTTTTTTTGAGATGGGGTTGCACTATATTGCCCAGGCTGGTCTCCAGTTTCTAGCCTCTCAAGTGATCCTCCTGCCTTGGCCTCTCAAAGTGCTAAGATTATTGTTGTGAGCCATTGTACCTGGCCCTGAACTGGGTTTTCTCTCTCCCAGGGGTGAGGTTTAAGCGTTGGTCTATTTCAACTAGGGGAGTGAACCTCTCAGCTTCCTTTACTTAATCCACAATGTTTTTCTGTGTCTTTAAGCTTTCTTATTTCACTGCTTTCCATTTTAGAGGAAAAACCAGCCCTGTTCCTTTGCAAAGGCAAACTTTTCATCTTTTTTCCCTTTTTTGTTTCCTAAAGTTTTTGTGGAAAAACAATTCATGCTGATTAAATGTGAAGTAGAAAATAGTTAAGAAGTCAACAGTATTTCTTTATCCCATCAAAACTAGAAAGCTTAGTTTTCTAGTTTTCCAGAAAATATGAAACTGAGGTACAAATTATACTGGCAATAAAAATAATAAAAGTATGTATTAATTAACCTGAAAAAGGATGCACAGAACCCTTATGGTGAAAAGCTTAAAACTATATTAAGGATAACAAGAAAACTTGAATGTTTAAGTTTGTAGATAGAATGACTTAATGTTTGTAAAGCTGTCAATTCTCTTTGAGTCAATCAGGTAAGTCAGGGCAATTCCAATAAGAAAATCTAACAGGATCTTTTTAGGTACTCAAAAATTCAACCGACTCTAGAATTCTCATGGAAGTATAATATAAAGATAAAATAATTAAGTGTTTAAAAAGGGCAAAGGCAGTAGGCTGGGTTGGACTCACCCTTTATTAATATTAAAGTTTATTTCCATATATAGTCTAGCAGTTAGAAAGAAAGTGAAAAAAAAAAAAACTTGTTACAATGCCGTCATAATAAATACAGTAATCCCACCATTGTCCAGCACCCATGGAGATTGACAGATTCTGGATAAATATAGTTTCCAGGTGCTTGAGAGTTACTATTAAAACTGCACCTGACTATTCTATACCACATACTATATCACACCACAACATAAACTCTGGTATTGACTTGATATTAATATTGAAATACGCTAATTAAAGGCAAATTAAGACAAACATAAGCTTCACTTACTATAATACAGTTCTACTGTATTACAAAACAGCTTTGTAAATTCAATGTACAGTTTTAGTTACATGGAAGTCAGTACATTTTTCAACTTCATTACCACATTTTTTTTATTTCAAGTAACACACATTAACACTTAAAACTGTTACAGAGAACACATGGGGACATGGGAGCTGTGAAAGTGATGCACGAAGTGTCAGTGTCAGCTTACTGATGCTGTGGTGCACCAGATTTAAACTCTCTCTCTCTTTTTTGGTCTGGGTTACATTTGCATACTAGTTGCTTGAGAGTGCCCATTGTTTGAGTTCCACATAATGGGTAGTTTGCTATAATGTGATCTTAACATCCTAAAATAAGAGCAAAAAGCCAATGCCACAGAATAAATAGCCTAGAACACACATACATCCACATGCCTTTATCTGTCTACTATCTAATATCCTATACAGCATACGATTGAGATGGCATCACTTATCAATGGAGAAAGAAGGGAGTTTTAGCATAAGGCAGTGGGAAAGCTTGGTTATAGTATAGAAAAATAAATTCAGTCAAAAAACAATAGATGTTGGCATGGATGTAGTGAAAAGGGAACGCTTATATACTGTTGGAGGAAATGTAAATTATTACAACCTCTATGGAAAACAGTATACAGATTTCTCAAGGAACTAAAAGTACATCTACCATTCAATCCAGCAGTCCCATGACTTGTTATCTACCCAAAGGAAAAGAAGTCAGTATATCAAAAAGATACTTGCAATCATAAATTTATCACAGCACAATTCACAACTGTAAAAATATGGAATCAACCTAAGTGTCCACTGACTTAGAAGTGAACAAAGAGAATGTGGTATATACACACCAAGGAATAGTACTCAGTCATGAAAAATGATATAATAATTCGTTTGAAGCATTTTGGAAGGAAATGGAGGCCATTATCCTAAGGAAAGTATCTCAGGTATGAAAAACCAAATACCCTAAGTTCTCAGTTATAGGTGGGAGCTAAGCTATGAGTGTGGAGGGGCACACAGAGTGGTACGTGGATGTTGGAGATTCAGAAGTGGACAAAATGGGGATGAAGGAAGAAAAAGTACTTATCGGGTACAACGTATACTATTCAAGTGACAAGTACACTAAAAACCCAGATATCAATCACTACTATCCAAATTATACATGTGACTAAAAACCAATTATAACCTTAAATCTATTGAAAAATTAATATATAAAAGAAGAAAAAATAAAATTGAATCCGTACCTAATACCGCATCTACAGATGAACTCCAGAGAGATTAACAACCAATTATAAAGCAAAACAAAAAAAGTTGGAAAGAAAATAAGCCAATATTATTATAATCTTGAGGTGGGAAAGGATTTCTTAAACTATCACCCCAAAGCAGAAACCACAAGGATAATAAAGGTTGATGACTTTTAATATGTCAATATTAATAATTTTATTTCAAAGAAGTATTCAATGGAAAAATTTGACAGAAAGATAATAGAGCAGAAGAAATTACTTTTAAGGTTCATAGAAGACATTATATACATATCCATAGAGGGAAGAGGGGAGGAGGGAAGAGAAGAGGAGGAGGAGAATTAGAAAAATGGGGAAAATGTAAGACGCCAACTCACTGAAGGGAAAAAATAAACAGTTAAGCATGTGAAGAGATCATCCATCTCAACATGAATCAAAGAAATCTAAAGAGAACAACAGTGAAGTAGCACATTACATCCATCAGCTTGGCAAGAGTTATTAACAGGGATAATATTGCTATCAGTGTAGTGTGTAAACACAACTCTCATGCACTGGTTCTAGAAGTAAAACTGGTCAGTTTCTTTTGGAGAGAGATCTGGCAGTACTTATTGAAATTAAGTGTGTGACTTGCCTGTGATTTAACAATGCCATTACATTGCCCTACACCCATTAAACTTTTTATCAGATCCCTATAGGGGCATGCATGAGGTTGTTCAATGAAACATTTTTTGTGTTAGTGTGGAGTTGGAGTTAACCTAGGTATTCATCATTAAGGGAATGAATGAATATAATAGAGGATATGTCTACAATGGCTTATTACGTAAAAATTAGGAGCTATAAACTAAATATTCATTTGGTAACACGGTTGAATCTTGAGCACACAGAGTTGAGTGAAAAGGAAGCAGAATAAGTTCTACAAGAAAATATTTTGTACATTAAAAACATAATATTTAAGCAACATGTACATCTTTCAAGGATGCTTACATATCCAATAACATTTAGTTAATACATTAGAGAAAAACTGGAATATATATAGAGATGTCAGACAAAATATGAGGAGGCTTAATAGAACTGGGATGGTATTATACCTTAATCTGTATGAACTCATCTCTGCACCTGTGAAAAAATACACTCATTCACTCACACGAAGAAAATTTATTTATTCAATAAATACTTAGTAAGCACCTGCTAGAGTGAAAAAAAAAAAAAACCCTCCCAAATCTTACCACATAGAAATAACTACTTTTGACATTTTGTACACCTGTGCTCTTTTCTACACTTTTGTCTCATTTTTGAATCCTTCCCTAATAAAAATAATACTTACCTGCTGAAATATATTTTCATATTCTAATGATACCTTTTCCATTGCTACAAAACTCGTTATGTTCCTAACTTAAAAATAAAACCAAATATTCTCTGAATTCATCATTCTTAGTCTTCCTGGTTCTCATTTCAAGATATTGTCTTCACATTGTTGACTGAACCTACTTTCTCATTTACTTCTCAACCCAGAACAACTGTTATTTTTTTCACACTTTCCTAAAAGCTATTTTCTCAAAGGTTAGTGATGGTTTCCTAATATTTAATCAAATAGTCTTTTCTCTGTTAGATTATTGAGTATGTAACTTGATACATGGTGTCAGGATCTGTGTTAAGTATTGAGGCTACAAGATGATTCTAGTACAGTCTCTGTGTTCAGGAGATAATACTGTGGTTAAAAAATAGATGTAGAAATGGATGATCTTAATATAAAATTCTAATTACAGAGATAAGGTGTGCTAAGGTTGCCACGTCCTCCCACTCCACCCCCGCTGGAGCTCAGGTAGGAACTTTGGATTTAGGAAGACTTTTTGGAGAAGATTCAGTCTGAGTGTTGAAAGATTAAGTAAGATTAAACAATTCTAGACAAATGGTTTTCAAACCTAGTTATAACCATTTAGGCTTAAAAAATATTACTAAGGCCTAGACCCCATCCCAGACCAATGAACTCACATTTCACTGGGGATGGAACCTGTGTATTATTTTAGAAGTTCCTCTCATGATTTTATGGTGCATCCGGATCTGAGAACAAGGAAAGGAACAAGAGCTGGGGCACAAGGGTGTGGAATGGAGGGAAATGTGGCCACATGTTAGAGCCTCTAATCTCAGACCATCTCAATCCAAAGAACATTCTTGACCAATCCTCATTATTGGTCCCACATGGCTGAGATATTAGTCAGTGAAACAAACAACAATTTAGTGATTTAGAATAACAAGTTTCTTTTTCTTTTCTTTTTTTTTTTTTTGCTTGCTTGTTTTGCTTGAGGGCCACGAGGGTAAAGGGTGATGGCATTCCCAATCGGAGACTCCAGGCTTGTGGGGCTTTCACTATTTGGAGCCAGGCGAAGGGAAAATAGTGAATTATCCACCCATTTTTGTAGGTTTCCACTGTAAGTGACCCATGCCACTTCTGCTTCCTTGCACTAGTCAAATCTAGTCAGTAGCCATACTGAAGGTCATGGGGACCTGCTACTCCATCATGTGCCTGGAAGATAATTCAAATATTTGTCAAAATAACTGTTACTAAGCGATATGAAATCAAACAAAACTCAATTGCCAAAGGCAGCTATTTATATTCATCTGAGGTTCCACATGACCACATCAACTGGATGTAGTGATTTCATTGTATTTGTGTCAAGTAGGATATCCCCAGGGAGTTAAATGCTGTACTTTTTAATTCCTTTTTTTTAGAGACAGAGTCTCATTTTGTTGCCTTCGGTAGAGTGCCATGGCGTAACACAGCTCACAGCAACCTCGAGCTCCTGGGCTAAAGCAGTTCTCTTGCCTCAGCCTCCCCGAGTAGCTGGGAATATAGGCGCCCGCCACAACACCCCACTATTTTTTTTGTTGCGGTTTGGCTTGGGCCGGGTTTGAACCTGCCACCCTCTGTATGTGGGGCCAGCGCCCTACCCACTGAGCTACAGGTGCTGCCCTGTACTTTTTAATTCTTACATCTAATTCTTCCACTTTCAATTTCTTACAAAATGTCTGGCCTTGCCAGGAAAGTAAGAGTTGGGTTTCCAAGATTTCAGCACTTTCCATATTTCTTCAGATGAAAATGCTCTTTCTTCTTCAGAGTAAAACAAATTAAATGATGACTTTTTGAACCAACCATAACATGTATCCACCCAGGTTCCATTTCTCCTTTTCTATTTGTGGATCCTCCCTTTATGAGCCTGATTTCTGAGGCCAATTGACTCATGCCAGTTTCCTCCCATCTTTGTTTCCTTTGCTTATAAATCAAAACATTACCCTAAGTCTCTATGATATCAAAGATCTTGCCCCTAGGTAGTCTCATTTAATTTCCAAATCAACTCTATGGTGAAGGGATTATTCAATCCTATTTTATAGATGAAGAAATTAAGATTCAGAGGTGAGAGAAGATTTTACCAAGATTTCTGAAATATTTATATTTTATGATAGCTACCCTGTCTCCTGTCTACTCAGTATCATTTTCTCCTTTTAATGAGTCAAGCTGTTCACTTGTTCACTCACTTATCAAGAACTTCTTATGTCAGAAGTTTGGCATCGCATCAGCTGCAGTAGTGTATGCGTGTGGTCTCTTATGCTCTGCTGTCCATTGCTCTACCAAAACCTTTTTTTTTTTCTTCTGACAGAACTCAATTACCCCTCCCAACCCCCCCCCAGGAAATCAGCACATTCCATCTGCTGATCTAAGGGATTCTGGACACCTGCCCTGACTAGGGCATGGACCTGATTAGGTCCTGACTAGGCCATGGTCTAAACCAGTCAGAGCCATCTTTTACCATAGATTTGAGGACAAGCTGGTGGTATAGTTCTAGAAAATCAATAATAAAGAAATGCCTCCTGAGAAGGGCTTCTCTTCTTAACAAATAGTCAAGGACTAATGATGTTAAAGCTTTTCTGCCTCCCTTTTTCCCTTGCTAGATGTGACCTTAGTGTCCAGAGGTCTATCAGCCCTCTTGTGACCATGTTGTGACAAAACAACCTAGAGGAACAGAAAGAGAAGAGTCTGGGTGCATGAGAATATTTGCAAGCTGCCTACATCCAGGCTTCTTGCTATGAGAAGAAAAGCGAACCCTCTTTATGTTTTGGTGTCTATGAGTTGAATTTTCTGTTACTTGCAGTTGGATGAAATCCTCAGTGACTTACCTGATTGTTTTGGTGACAGACTCATAAAGATATTCATATTTGTATTACAGTTACTTGTCATTGCCCACCAACCCCAGCCACTCCTGGGAAGCTGTTTCCCATCCACAGTCCCCATCGTGGAAATGCCAAATGGAATGATTGGGCTCTCCACAGTAGGATTTTTTTTACCTCCGATGGATAAGGATGACACCAGGGTACCCAACAACAGACTAGCCAGTGAAAACAATCTGAGGCCTACCATGGAAAATGGGCACCAGAGAGATTCAGTTTCTTTCTCAGGAATCTGGAATTTAGAATTGAGACAATGAGTCAGTGCACTCAGAGAGCTGAGTTGAGGATCATGAAGAGGGTTTGGAGCTAGGTTGCATAATATGGACCATGAGGAAGCTGACATCACAAAGAAAATGATCAGGAGAGGGTGTCTAAGAGGAGTGGAAAAAGATAAAAGTTAGATGAGCAGAGGAAGTGATGCCTTGGTGTTTCCTAATGGGTCAGGGAATCCAGACCATTTGTGCCCTTTTCAAAAATCATTTCCTCCTTAAGAAAATTAAGTGAAACTATTCTTATCCTGAAATAAGCTCGAAAATACTAGGCAATAAGAGCCATATTTTGAGCTAGTTTTTAACATCTTCCTATCTCTTTTCCTAGTATTATAGTGCAAAAAATAATACCTCCTTTATAGGTTTGCTATTGGGATTACACGTAAATAAGACTGGCACAGAGCTTAGCACATAGATGCAGCTTAGCGAATGTTAATTCCTCTTCTACTTCTGTGATAGCTAGGTCTGGATGGAGGTAGAATGAGTTGCCTTGGCAGGAAGTATGTGAATAAACACTTGGCCACATGCATCAAGCTTTGGATGTTTAAATTAATGATCTTTCAGTGGCCTTCATTTTCCAAGATTCATCATTCTCCATGTCTCTGATTGAATCAGTTTCTCCAAGTAAACCAGTTTACTTCCTTTGCCTTGTACAATCCCCATCACAAGAAAGCTGGTTACAATGATTAGTTGTGTTCAGAGCATGTGCCCACCCTACTCACATGCTGGACTGTCTTCATACTGACTAAGGAAGATTTGGTTCCATGGAGGAAGAGTTGCTGAGTGGTCAATGACAAAATATTTGCATTATAGCAGGTCATTGTGTTTTTTGTAATTCTCCAGCATTTCCTGAACAACTACTTGAAGAATAACTAACATTGTGAGTGTTCACTATTTTCCCATACTCTACTAAATGTTTTCATGGACCATCTCATTTAGTACTCACAACAAACCAAGATACAAATACCATCATCCGTACTATGTTACAGAGGGTAGCAGAGCACACACAGATGAAGTATCTCATAGAAACTGAGCTGGTAGTTTGGTCAAGATGGAACCCAGGCAGTCTGACTTTCCACCCCATAAAAAAACATGAAGAATGAGGAAGCTGATGCAGAAAACAGAGTGAGAAGAGAAGTAGACTTCCATGGCTGACAATAAGCAGAGAAGGTACTCCTCTACGTCCTACTAAAAGAACTCAGAAATTGTCTGCTTCCTAGGTAAAAATAATTTCCTGTACTCGGGAAAATACCAAAATTGCTCAAGGTAAAGTAGATATAGAGGTCTTACTAGTTAGTTCTGGACACCATTTTAATGAAAATACTCCTCACTGTTAAATCCTTTCTTTTGCAAGTTTTACTCTCTCAGGCTTGATAATTTTCCATCAAAGGTGGGTTCCTCTTTGTTCATATGACAGTGCCCATAGTCTTCTTATATGGGTCTTCAAGCCCATCATGATCTGACTTATGCCTGCTGTTCAGCCCCATCAGTTGGCACTTCCATTTCTGCCCTTCTGATTTGGGTTCCAGCTGTAGTGAAATTCACACATACACAGAGTGATCATAATTCTTGAAGTACTACATAGTCTTCTTGTTGATCTACACACAGCCTTATTTTATTTTGTTTTCTTTGTGTCTTCACTTACTTTTAAATACTTATAAACATCTGTAAAACTGAAACTCTTCAGATAAAGTGCCTTGAGATGAGCACACACTGCACTTGCACATTCATTTCATGCTGCCTGAAATTCTTTCCACCCCATCCTAAACCTCTCCAATGTCCTTTAGGTCTAGACTTAAAAAGCTTCCCTGAACTCTTTCATTATCAAGACCAGGCTAGAAATCATTTCCCAAGCCCTGTGTAGTATTCTGCCTTTCCCTGTCATGTCTTACCACAAACTATTTGCCTGTTAATTTGCTTGTCACCCACCAGGAGGCACTAGGGTTTTCTTCTTTTTTGTTTTTGTTTATTATTATTATTTTGTTTCTTTTGTGGCAGTATCTTTCTCTATTGCTTGAGCTGGAGTGCAGTGACATCGTCGTAGCTCACTGCAACCTCAAACTCCTGGACTCCAGTGATCTTCTTGTCTCAGCCTCCCAGGTGGCTGGGACTACAGGTGCATACCACCATGCATGGCTAAATTTGTGCAGTTACTGAAGGCAAAAAATACTCTTCTAATATGACAATCTCAGGGTTTAGTACAGTACCTGGCACCTAGCATGAACTCAATTAGGTTGGCAAACTTGTTCTGTTAAGATCAGATACCAAATGTTTTTGGCTTTATGGTATCTGTTACAATTACTCAGTTCTACCATTGTAATGTGAAAGCAAGTATATGTTAAAAAATTGACATTAGTGTGTTGCAATAAAACTTTATTTACAAAAATTGGTGTTGGGCTGGATTTAGTCCTTTGGCTATAATTTATAGAACCTTGCTACAGTTGGCGAAGAAATGAGTGACAAATAAGATTTCAGTTAATGCCATTTATCTAATTATTACAAAGGACTTTTTATCAGAAAGCCTGGATATTATTTTCAACCTATTACATAAAGGGCTTTCATCTTCCCTGGTCTCCAATGGCTTTATCTGTAAAATGAGGCCTATAATACCGCCTCTGCTTAAAGATGTGGCACTGTCAGGTCCTTAAGGGTAAAATCTATGACTTGGGGGTGGGAGGTGGGGGGGGATGTAGACAAGATGGCTGACGGAAGCCAGTTTCCACAGAGGCTCCCATCCAGAAAGACAGTTAAAGCACAGAAATTAAGGAAGTAATCTGGCAGATTAGAGCTGCGCCAAGAGAGAAGGTTGAAGAACACATATCAACCCTGCTTAGGTAAGCTGCAACCCCAAGGATACAAACAAAAGGTACAAAATCCATCACTAAGTGGACAGGAGTCCACTCCCCCATAAGAATGGCTCAGAGTACCCCATAGAAAAATGATCAGAGTTCAAAAGTCCTCCCATTATATTCCACAGGAGAGACCCTCTAAAAACTGGACCTACTTCCCCTACTAGGGTGCCATGGCACTCTCCTGCCAGGCATAAAACTGTATAAAACTGTATATATTCTCTACCTGCAATTCTGAGCTCCAAGCATTCCCCTCCACTCTCACTCTGAGGTCTGGAAGCCTGTCCTCCAGCAGTCCAGATTCTTGGGTGTTTTCTAGAGAGGTGTGGACAGGGCATGGACTGTTGCTGGTCAGTTCTAATTCTGTGGCACAGGAGTGAGGAGAGGATAGTCGGCTGAGAGGGAACCACGCAGGAGCAGTGGTCCCCCAAGGCACAGAGCAGCAGCCGTTTTGGCAACAATAGGGCTCACCCCTGGATATTCTGGAGTCACACCCCCTGTCTCTCAGGGAAACCAGAGGAGGCCAGGCATCTTCTCAGGAGGCAACTACCGGCAGAACAGATCTGGGATAGAAACACAGGCCCTGTGACTAAAGGGTTTGCCTGAGGCGGTACTGGCCTGGGTGGAGCGTGGGGACTACAAAACGCACATGCAGAGCCGACAAATTCCCAGAACGAGGCTGACCCGAGGACCACTTTACTGAGCCTAAGGCGCACCCGAACATCAAGGGACCTTCAGCTTAGACAAAGGAGGGCAGGCAGAGGCTGGAACTGACAGGTAACCATGCTGCAAATACAAACTACAGCTGAGACTGGACAGCAGCACAGACAGGGCCTAAGGCACAGGTTCTGGGAACTCAAAACAGCTTCTCTTCTGCAGGGGAATTTAGCCGGGACAGAAACAAATTCCGCAAAGTTGTTCTGTTCTGTCAGTAACATCCATCAGGGGCGGGGCTAGAACTGAGTGAACAGCCTCACCTCCCCCTGTCGGATCGTGGCAGAGAGCAGCAGCCTGGCTGAGGAGACATAGATCTCCTTGTGATTCAGGCAGGTTCAAACCCCTGAATTATCTGTTCATTGTAGGCAATTGGGTCACAGCACTGCGGGCTTATCAGTGACTGGGTGTGACAGAGGTACAAGGTAAGGAAGGAGGCATCAACCTTCCCAGACTAATTTATTTGCTGGGTGGGTCCTCCTGACCTCACGGAGCAACGGAGCAAGTTATATTTGAGTTGTCAGCAGACCCCTGCAATCTAATTGCCAGAGATCTTTTAAACTCTCCCAACTGAGACAGGTGCTGACCGAGACAATTGATTTGGACCTTTTGAACTGAGTCAATTGCCCGAGACTATCCAAGTGGTACCCTAGGTGTGTGGTTGTGGGAAGGTTTGATTTTTCTTTACCAATTGTTGCCTGTGGGGGGCGGGGTGACTTAATTGCTGGTATTTCTCCACAGCTGAGACTTCAACCCAGAGTAACTGTTTCACTAGGGTCGGACAGAGACCAGCTGAAAACAAGACAGAGCCACTTAGCCCCAACACACCAAGCAGTTCCCCAGTTTCTCAGGCTGTGGCACTGTATGGGTCCTCGGCAAAGCTCCAGGGGAAAAGGTATAGACACCAGTCCAAGCTTTTGGGCAAAGGGCTGGTTAATCACTACTGCTGGAGCCCCAAACCCAACTTTTCTTTATCCACTCATCTAGTCAGATGGTGTAAAATAATCATGGGGTGGAAGCATCAGAAAAACTCTGGTAACATGAATAACCAGAGTATATCTACGCCCCCCACCCCAAGGAAAGATATGGCAGATGTAACTGAAGATCCCATTCATAAATAGATGGCCGAGATGTCAGAAATCGAATTCAGAATTTGGATAGAAAACAAGATTAATAGAATGGAGGAAAGTTGGAGTTAGAAATTCTAGGAGTGATTCAAAAGTTGTTTCAAGAATTCAATGAATTTAAAGACAAAACCACCAATGATTTTGACATGTTGAAGCAAGAATCTGTAGCCCTCAAAGATTTGAAAAATACAGTAGAATCCCTCAGTAACAGAGTGGAGCAAGGAGAAGAAAGGATTTCTGACATTGAAGACAAAGGTTTTGAATACTCCCAAACTCTCAACAGATCATTCTTTGAGAGAGGTCTGGGATAATTTGAATAAGGCTAATATCCACCTCATTGGAATCCCTGAAAGCGATGAAGTGGCTTCGTAAGGCACAGAGGGTCTTCTCCATGAAATTATGAAAGACAATTTTCCAGACATGCCAAGAGATTCTGAAATTCAGATAGCAGAATTTCTGATATCAGAACCCCAGCACGACTCAACTGGAATAAGACATCCCCTAGAAACATCATGATTAACTTCACTAAAGTTAATACGAAAAAGAAAATTCTGAAAGCAGCCAGACATAAGAAAAGCATGACCTACAAAGGGAAGAATATTGGAATGACTGCAGATCTCTCTGCTGAAAACTTTCAAGCTAGAAGACAGTGGTCACTGACTTTTAATCTCCTAAAACAAAATAACTTTCAACCCCAGATCCTGTATCAGCTAAACTGAGTTTCATTTATGATGGAGAAATTAAATACTTTAATGACATTCACATGTTGAAGAAATTTGCCATAACTAAATCAGCTCTTCAGGATATTCTCAGACCTATCCTCCATAATGACCAGCACAATCCTCTACTACAAAAGTTAACTCACTCAGAAACTTTTGATCAAACTCCAACTTCCACAGTGGCGAAAGGATTAAAAATATCCACTGGACTTTTGAATAACTCGATACCCAAAATTTTACCAGACTTATCAATATTCTCCATTAATGTGAATGGCTTAAACTGTCCTCTAAAGAGGGATAGGTTAGCTGACTGGATACAAAGACTCAGGCCAGATATTTGCTGCATACAAGAATCTCATCTTACCTTAAAAGATAAATATAGACTCAAGGTAAAGGGATGGTCATCTATATTGCAGGCAAATGGAAATCAGAAAAAAGCAGGTGTTGCAATTCTATTTGCAGATACAATAGGATTTAACCCAACAAAAGTAAGGAAGGATAAGAATGGTCACTTCATATTTGTTAAGGATAATACTCAAGATGATAAAATTTCAATTATTAATATTTATGCACTCAGCAGAATGCACCTCAATTTATAATAGAAGCTCAAACAGACATGAGCAACTTGATTTCCTCCAGCTCCACAATACTCGAAGGTTTCAACACTCCTTTGGCAGTGTTGGATTGAGCCTTCATTAAGAAGCTGAGCAACGAAATTTTAGATTTAAACCTAACCATCCAACATTTGGATTTAACAGACATCTAACAGAACATTTCATCCCAACAAAACTGAATACACATACTTTTCATTAGCCCATGGAACATACTCCAAAATCGATCACATCTTAGGTCACAATTCTAACCTCAGTAAATTGAAAGAAATGGAAATTATTCCTTGCATCTTCTTGGACCACCATGGAATAAAAGTTGAACTCAGGAACAATAGGAATCTGCATAATCATACAAAAACATGGAAGTTAAATAACCTTATGCTGAATGATAGCTGGGTCATAGATGAGATTAAGAAGGAAATTGCCAAAATTTTGGAACAAAACGACAATGAAGACACGAATTATCAGAACCTCTGGGATACCTCAAAGGCAGTCCTAAGAGGGAAATTTATAGCACTGCAAGCCTTCTTCAAGAGAACGGAAAGAGAGAAAGTTAACAACTTGATGGGTCATCTCAAGCAACTGGAAAAGGAAGAGCATTCCAACTCCAAACCCCGTAGAAGAAAAGAAATAACCAAAATTAGAGAAGAATTAAATGAAATTAAAAACAAAAGGATTATACAACAGATCAATAAATCAAAAACTTGGTTTTTTTAAAAGGTCAATAAAATAGATAAACCTTTGGCTAACCTAACCAGGAAAAAAAGAGTAAATCTCCAATTTCATCAATCGGAAATGACACGGACAAAATAGCATCAGACTCCTCAGAAATTCAAAAAATCCTTAATAAGTATTACAAGAAACTTTATTCTCAGAAATATGAAAATCTGAAGGAAATAGACCAAACTCTTGCAAGTAAACTTGCAAGCATGTCACCTTCCAAGACTTAGCCAGAATCAAGTGGAAATGTTCAACAGGCCTATATCAAGTTCTGAAATAGCATCAAGCATACAAAATCTCCCTAAAAAGAAAAGCCAAGGACCAGATGGCTTCACATCAGAATTCTACCAAACCTTTAAAGAAGAACTAGTACCTATATTACTCAACCTGTTCCAAAAGGTTGAGTTTCTTTTTCTATAGAAAAAGAAGGACGACTACCAAACATGTTCTATGAAGCAAACATCACTCTGATCCACAAACCAGGAAAAGACCCAACAAGAAAAGAAAATTATAGACCAATATCACTAATGAATATAGATGCAAAAATATTCAACACAATCCTAACAAACAGAATCTAGCAACACATCAAACAAATTATACATCATGACCAAGTGGGTTTTATCCCAGGATCTCAGAGCTGGTTCCATATATATAAATCTATAAATATAATTCAGAAAATAAACAAATTAAAAAACAAAGACCATATGATTCTCTTAATTGATGCAGAAAAAACTTTTGATAATATCCAGTATCCCTTCATGATCACAACACTTAAGAAAATTGGTATAGAAGGGACATTTCTTAAACTGATAGAGGCCATCTATGGCAAACCCACAGCCAATATCATATTGAATGGAGTTAAATTGGAATCATTTCCACTCAGATCAGGAACCAGACAAGGTTGCCCATTGTCTCCACTGTTCTTTATCATTGTAATGGAAGTTTTAGACATTTCAATTAGGGAAGAAAAGTCAATCAAGTGTATCCATAAAGTGTCAGAAGAGATCAAACTTTCACTTTTTGCAGATGATATGATTGTATATCTGGAAAACACAGGGGATTCTACTACAAAACTCTTAGAAGTGATCAAGGAATACAGCAGCGTCTTAGGTTACAAAATCAACATTCATAATTCGATAGCCTTTATATATACCAACAATAGTCAAGGTGAAAAAACAGTCAAGGACTCTATTCCATTCACAGTAGTGCCAAATAAGATGTAATATTTGGGAGTTTATCTAACAAAGGACGTGAAATATCTCTATAAAGAAAACTATGAAACTCTAAGAAAAGAAATAGCTGAAAATGTTAACAAATGGAAAAAGATACCATGTTCATGGCTGGGAAGAATCAACATTGTTAAAATGTCCATACTACCCAAAGCAATATACAATTTTAATGCAATCCCTGTTAAAGCTTCACTGTCATACTTTAAAGATCTCAGAAAAATAATACTTCATTTTATATGGAATCAGAAAACAACCTTGAATAGCCAAGACATTACTCAGAAATAAAAAGAATGTGGGAGGAATCACGCTACCAGACCTCAGACTATACTATAAATTAGTAGTGATCAAAACAGCATGGTACTGGCACAAAAACAGAGAGGTACATGTATGGAACAGAATAGAGAACCAAGAGATGAACCCAGCTACTTACTGTTATTTGATCTTTGACAAGCCAATTAAAAACATTCAGTGGGGAAAAGATTCCCTAGTTAACAAATGGTGCTGTGTGAACTGGCTGGCGACCTGTAGAAGACTGAAACTGGACCCACGTCTTTCACCATTAACTAAGATAGACTCTTCCTGGATTAAAGATTTAAACTTAAGACATGAAACTATAAAAATTCTAGAAGAAAGTGCATGGAAAACTCTTGAAGAAATCTGCCTGGGTGAATATTTTATGAGGAGGACTCCCCAGGCAATTGAAGCAGCATCAAAAATACACTACTGGGACCTGATCAAACTAAAAAGCTTCTGCACAGCCAAGAACACAGTAAGTAAAGCAAGCAGACAGCCCTCAGAATGGGAGAAGATATTTGCAGGTTGTGTCTCCAACAAAGGTTTAAGAACCAGCATCCACAGAGAACTCAAACGTATTAGCAAGAAAAGAATACGTGATTCCCATCTCAGGGTGGGCAAGGGACTTGAAGAGAAACTTCTCTGAAGAAGACAGGTGCGTGGCCTACAGACATATGAAAAAATGCTCATCATCCTTAATCATCAGAGAAATGCAAATCAAAACTACTTTATCATCTAACTCCTGTAAGATTAGCTCATATCACAAAATCCCAAGACCAGAGATGTTGGTGTGGATGTGGAGAAAAGGGAACACTTCTACACTGCTGGTGGGAATGCAAACTAATACATTCCTTTTGGAAAGATGTTTGGAGAACACTTAGAGATCTAAAAATAGACCTGCCATTCAATCCTATAATTCCTCTACTAGGTATATACCCAGAAGACCTAAAATCACATTATAACAAAGGTATTTGTACCAGAATGTTTATTGCAGCCCAATTCATAATTGCTAAGTCATGGAAAAAGCCCAAGTGCCCATTGATCCATGAATGGATTAATAAATTGTGGTATATGTACACCATGGAATATTATGCAGCCTTAAAGAAAGATGGAGACTTTACCTCTTTCATGTTTATGTGGATGGAGCTGGAACATATTCTTCTTAATAAAGTATCTCAAGTATGTAAGAAAAAGTATCCAATGTACTCAGCCCTACTATGAAACTAATTTATGGATTTCATATGAAAGCTAAAACCCAATTATAACCTAAGAATATGGGGAAAGAGGAGAGGGAGGGGTGGGGAGGGGGGAGTATGGGTGGAGGGAGAGTGATTGGTGGGATTACACCTACGGTGCATCTTACAAGGGTACATGTGAAACTTACTAAATGTACAATATAAATGTCTTAACACAATAACTAAGAAAATGCCAGGAAGGCTATGTTAACCAGTGTGATGAAAATATGTCAAATGGTATATAAAGCCAGTGTATGGTGCCCCATGATTGCATTAACATACACAGCTATGATTTAATAATAATAATAATAATAATAATAATAAATCTATGACTTGTTTGTCTTTATCCCCAGAGCCTAGTAGAATTCCTACATACCTACAGTATAATAGGTTAACAAACATCTGCTGAATGATTGAAATGTCAAGATGAAGCAGGTGTTTGGTGAAGTAGGTGGATGAACCAGCTAATAGCATAAACTCTTAAGGTTAGAAAAACGTTGACGTCATCAGCTAAATTATTACTTTGTAGAGGTGTTTTAGGTTTAAGATTCCAAATACTGAAGATCCAATGCAAATTGGCTTATGCCCCAAAGGGAATTTATTGGCTTTTTCACAGGCCTTGTTTCCAGGACTCACACCGTATCACAGACTTAAGCTTTGTTATTTCTTCACTTGCCTTCACTTGGTCGGGTTTCTCAGTTGCAAACTTCATCATCAGTGGCACAGCCACTAACATTAGTCTCAGGCTCACATCCTCACAGCTGAAAGACTAGTAGGAAATTAGGAGGGCTCCTATCTCTCAAAAGTCTCAATATACAGCTCAAGAGTGTGTACACTTGACTTCATTTGAGCCCCTTGTCTATCCTTGAGCCAGTCACCAAGGCAATGAATGAAATCCACACCTGAACTGCATTGACTGAGAATGAGGAAGGACTAGTTCTCCAGAGGCAAGCAAACCTCCATGTGCAAAGAACAAGGGTAGCAAAAACATGAACTATCTAGCACTGCTGTAAACTATTTTTCAAGAATAATATGCTTCAATACAAACTGAGCACCCAACATTAGGATGTTTGTGAATTTCCTGAAGCCTAACTATGGACTGTAACTTAGAGAGAAAGCAATCAAGTTTCATTTCTTTTTCTAGTGTGTGACCCCTCCAGATACCAAATTACTTTAACATTTATATTCCTAAAACAAAGGAATAGGTGCATTAAAAAATAAATTTTACTTTAAAACAGTTCTAGATTTAGAGAAAAATCACAAAGTTAGTATAAGACAGTGCTCGTATACCCTATACTCAGTGTCTCCTATTATTAACATTTTACTGTACTGTGGTACATTTATTATAATTCATTAATCAATATTTATACATTATTAACTAACCAAAACCCATACTTTGTTCAGGTTTCTTTAATTTTTAATTCATGGCATTTTTGTGTTCTGAGATTCCCACCCAGCATACCATATTGTATTTAATCATCAACTCTCCTTAGGCTCTTTTGAGTTTCTCAGACTTTCTTGGTTTTTGATGACCTTGACCATTTTGAAAAGTACTGGTCAGATATTACATAGAATCTCTCTCAATTTAGGTTTGTCTGACCTTTTTTTGTGATTAGATGTTAAAGTTTTGAGGAGGAAGTCTGCAAAGGTAAAGTGCCCCTTGTATCGCATCATACCACGGGTACATACCATCAACCTGACTTGTATTTATAGTCATTGTTGATATTGATTACTCTCTTGAGATAGTGCCTGTCAGTTTTCCCCACTATTTTTTTTTTTACCCAAATTTTTTTGTTTTTTATTAAATCATAATTATATACAATGATATGATTATGGGGCATCATACACTCACTTCATAAACCATTTGACACATTTTTATCACAGTGGTTAACATAGCCTTTCCGGCGTTATCTCAGTTACTGTGCCAAAACATTTACATTCTACATTTACCAAGTTTCGCAAATACCCCTGTAATATGCACCACAGGTGTGATCCCACTGATTCCCCTCCCTCTACCCACCCCCCCCTTTCCCACTTCCCCCTATTGTTATGTTGTAGCTGGGTTATAGCTTTCATGTGAGAGTCCCAAATTAGTTTCATAGTAGGGCTGTGTACATTGGGTATTTTTTCTTCCATTCTTGGGATACTTTACTAAGAAGAATATGTTCCAGCTCCATCCATGTAAACATGAAAGAGGTAAAGTCTCCATCTTTCTTTAAGGCTGCATAGTATTCCATGGTATACATATACCACAATTTATTAATCCATTCGTGGATCGATGGGCACTTGGGCTTTTTCCATGACTTAGCTATTATGAATTGGGCTGCAATAAACATTCTGGTACAAATATCTTTGTTATGTTGCGATTTTTGGTCTTCTGGGTATATGCCCAGCAGAGGAATTACAGGATTGAATGGCAGATCTATTTTTAGATCTCTGAGTGTTCTCCATATATCTTTCCAAAAGGAATGTATTAGTTTGCATTCCCACCAGCAGTGCAGAAGTGTTCCCTTTTCTCCGCATCCACGCCAACATCTCTGGTCTTGAGATTTTGTGATATAGGCTAGTCTCATTGGAGTTAGATGATATCTCAAAGTAGTTTTGATTTGCATTTCTCTGATGATTAAAGATGATGAGCATTTTTTCATATGTCTGAAGGCCGTGCGCCTGTCTTCTTCAGAGAAGTTTCTCTTCAAATACCTTGCCCAGCCTGCGATGGGATCCCTTGTTTTTTTCTTGATGATGAGTTTGAGTTCTCTGTGGATTCTGGTTATTAAACCTTTGTCAGAGATATGCCCTGCAAATATCTTCTCCCATTCTGAGGGCTGTCTGCTTGCTCTGCTTACTGTGTTCTTAGCTGTGCAGAAGCTTTTTAGTTTGATCAAGTCCCAGTAGTGTATTTTTGAAACTGCTTCAATTGCCTGGGGGGTTCTCCTCATGAAATACTCACCCAGACCAATTTCTTCAAGGGTTTTCCCTGCATTCTCCTCTAGTATTTTTATAGTTTCATGTCTTAAGTTTAAATCTTTAATCCAATGAGAGTCTATCTTAGTTAATGGTGAAAGGTGTGGGTCCAATTTCAGTCTTCTGCAGGTTGCCAGCCAGTTCACCCAGCACCGTTTGTTAAATAGGGAATCTTTTCCCCACTGAATGTTTTTAATTGGCTTGTCAAAAATCAAATAGCGGTAAGTAGCTGGATTCATCTCTTGGTTCTCTATTCTGTTCCAGATATCTACTTCTCTGTTTTTGTGCCAATACCATGCTGTTTTGATCACTATCGATTTGTAGTAAAGTCTGAGGTCTGATAGTGTGATTCCTCCTGTTTTGTTTTTATTTCTGAGTAATGTCTTGGCTATTCGAGGTTTTTTCTGATTCCATATAAAATGAAGTAATGTTTTTTCAAGATCTTTAAAATATGACAGTGGAGCTTTAATAGGGAGTGCGTTGAAATTATATATTGCTTTGGGTAGTATGGACATTTTGATAATGTTGATTCTTCCTAGCCATGAGCATGGTATGTTTTTCCATTTGTTAACATTTTCAGCTATTTCTTTTCTTAGAGTTTCATAGTTCTCTTTATAGAGATCTTTCACGTCTTTTGTTAGGTAAATTCCCAAATATTTCATCTTCTTTGGCACTACTGTGAATGGGATAGAGTCCTTAACTGGTTTTTCAATTTGACTGCTGTTGGTGTATATAAAGGCTACCGATTTATGAATGTTGATTTTGTAACCTGAGATGCTGCTGTATTCCTTGATCACTTCTAGGAGTTTTGTAGTAGAGTCCCTAGTGTTTTCCAGATACACAATCATATCATCTGCGAAGAGCGAAAGTTTGATCTCTTCTGACCCTATATGGATACCCTTGATCGCCTTTTCTTCCCTAATTGCGGTGGCTAAAACTTCCATTACAATGTTGAAAAGCAATGGAGACAATGGGCAGCCTTGTCTGGTTCCTGATCTGAGTGGAAATGATTCCAATTTAACTCCATTCAATATGATATTGGCTGTGGGTTTGCTGTAGATAGCCTCTATCAGTTTAAGAAAAGTCCCTTCTAGACCAATTTTCTTGAATGTTCTGATCATGAAGGGATGCTGGATATTATCAAAAGCTTTTTCTGCATCAATTGAGAGAATCATATGGTCTTTGTTTTTTAATTTGTTTATGTGCTGAATTACATTTATAGATTTATGTATATTGAACCAGCCTTGAGACCCTGGGATAAAACCAACTTGGTCATGATGTATAATTTGTTTGATGTGTTGCTGGATTCTGTTTGTTAGGATCTTGTTGAATATTTTTGCATCTATATTCATTAGTGATATTGGTCTATAATTTTCTTTTCTTGTTGGGTCTTTTCCTGGTTTGGGGATCAGGGTGATGTTTGCTTCATAGAACGTGTTGGGTAGTCTTCCTTCTTTTTCTACATTTTGGAACAGGTTGAGTAATATAGGTACTAATTCCTCTTTAAAGGTTTGGTAGAATTCTGACGTGAAACCATCTGGTCCCGGGCTTTTCTTTTTAGGGAGATTTTGTATAGTTGATGCTATTTCTGAACTTGATATGGGTCTGTTCAACATTTCCACTTGATTCTGGTTAAGTCTTGGAAGGTGGCGTGCTTCCAAGTATCGGTCTATTTCCTTCAGATTTTCATATTTCTGAGAATAAAGTTTCTTGTAATATTCATTAAGGATTTTTTGGATTTCTGATGAGTCTGTGGTTATTTCGTCTTTGTTGTTTCTGATTGATGAGATTAGAGATTTTACTCTTTTTTTTCCTGATTAGTTTGGCCAGAGGTTTATCTATTTTATTGACCTTTTCAAAAAACCAGCTTCTTGATTTATTGATCTGTTGTATTATTCTTTTGTTTTCAATTTCATTTAATTCTGCTCTAATTTTGGTTATTTCTTTTCTTCTACTGGGTTTGGGGTTGGAATATTCTTCCTTTTCCAGTTGCGTGAGATGTCCCATTAAGTTGTTAACTTCCTCTCTTTCCGTTCTCTTGAGGAAGGCTTGCAGTGCTATAAATTTCCCTCTTAGAACTGCCTTTGCAGTGTCCCAGAGGTTCTGATAGTTTGTGTCTTCATTGTTTTGTTCCAAAAAATTGGTGATTTCTTTCTTAATCTCATCTCTGACCCAGCTATCATTCAGCATAAGGTTATTTTACTTCCATGTTTTTGTATGGGTATGCAGATTCCTGTTGTTACTCAATTCAAGTTTTATTCCATGATGGTCCGAGAAGATGCATGGAATAATTTCTATTCCTCTAAATTTACTGAGGTTAGACTTGTGACCTAAAATGTGATCAATTTTGGAGTAAGTTCCGTGGGCTGATGAGAAGTATGTGTATTCAGTTTTGTTGGGATGAAATGTTCTGTAGATGTCTGCTAAATCTAAATATTGGATGGTTAGGTTTAAATCTAAGATTTCTTTGCTCAGCTTCTTTCTGGAGGATCGATCCAACACTGCCAAGGGAGTGTTGAAATCTCCGACGATTATGGAGCTGGAGGAAATCAAGTTACTCATGTCTGTTAGAGTTTCTCTTATAAATTGAGGTGCATTCTGGTTGGGTGCATAGATATTAATAATTGAGATCTCGTCATATTGAGTATTACCCTTAACAAATATGAAGTGACCATTCTTGTCCTTCCTTACTTTTGATGGTTTAAAGCCTACTGTATCTGCAAATAAAATTGCAACACCTGCTTTTTTCTGATTACCATTTGCCTGAAATACGGATGACCATCCTTTCACCCTGAGTCTGTATTTGTCTTTTAAGTTGAGATGTGACTCTTGTATGCAACAAATATCAGGCTTGAGTTTTTGTATCCAGTCAGCTAACCTATGCCTCTTTAGAGGACAGTTTAAGCCATTCACATTGATGGAGAGTATTGATAAGTCTGGTGGAATTTTGGGTATCGAGTTTTTCAAAGGTCCAGTGGACATTTTTAATCCTTTCACCAGTGTGGAAGTTGGAGTTTGATCCGAAGTTTCTGAGTGAGTTTACTTTTGTGGTATAGGATTGGGTTGGTCATTGTGGAGGATAGGTCTGAGAACATCCTGAAGAGCTGGTTTACTTATGGCAAATTTTTTCAACATATGAATGTCATTGAAGTATTTAATTTCTCCATCATAGATGAAACTCAGTTTAGCTGGATACAAGATCCTGGGTTGAAAGTTTTTTTGCTTTAGGAGATTAAAAGTTGATGACCAGCCTCTTCTTGCTTGAAAAGTTTCAGCAGAGAGATCTGCAGTTATTCTAATATTCTTACCTTTGTACGTTATAGTTTTCTTTCGCCGGGCTGCTTTGAGAATCTTCTCTTTCATGTTAACTTTAGTGAAGCTAATTATGATATGTTTGGGAGATGGCTTATTGGGGTTGAATCGTGCTGGGGTTCTGAAGCTGTCTGCTATCTGAATTTCAGATTCTCTAGGCATGTCTGGAAAATTTTCTTTCATAATTTCATGTAGAAGGTCCTCTGTGCCCTTGGCAGCCACTTCATCATTCTCTGAAATTCCTATAACCCTTATGTTGCTTTTTTTCGAATTATCTGAGAGCTCTCTGAGTGAGTGATCCGTTTTTGCTCTCCATTTCTCTTCCTCTTTGAGAGATTGGGAGCGTTCGAAGACTTTATCTTCAATGTCAGAAATCCTTTCTTCTGCTTGCTCCATTCTGTTACTGAGGGATTCTACTGTATTTTTCATATCTTTGAGGGCTGTAAGTTCTTGTTTCAGTGTGTCTAAGTCTTTGGTGGTTTTGTCTTTAAATTCGTTAAATTCTTGAGACAATTTTTGAATTTCTCCTCGAATTCCTAATTCCATTTTATTAATCTTGTCTGCAAACCAAATTCTGAATTCGACTTCTGACATCTCAGCCAGTTGTTTATGAATGGGATCTTCAATCACATCTGCCGTATCTTTTCTTGGGGGGGTTGATCTATTCTGGTTATTCATGTTACCAGAGTTTTTCCGCTGATTCCGCCCCATGGTTTACTCCCTTTGGTTTTTCCTCTTGGGGTTTTATCGAGGGCCCGTACAGTGTTGTGGCCTGAGAAACTGGGGCCCTGTCTGGTGTGGTGGAGCAAAGTGGTTCTGTCTTGTTTTCAGCTGGTTTCTGTTCGATCCTATTGCAACTTCTACTCTGGCTTGAAGTCTCAGCTTTTGTTTGCGTCCTTGTGATCACAACTTGCCTCAGCGGTGTTGATGTGCGTTCTTCAGCCTTCTCTCTTGGTGAGGCTCAAGTCCACCAGGATACTTACTAAATTCCTGTCCCTTAACTCTCCTTCTGGACCGGAGCCTTTGTTGAAAGCTGGCTTCAGTCCGCCATCTTGTCTCCCCTCTCTCCCCACTATTTTTATTAAGCACTTCCTAACTTTTCTGGAACCACAAAATGCTGCAGGCTCCTCTTATACATGTTTTATTCTAGTACTAGAATCATCCATTTCTCCAAGAAGCTCCCGTTTTTTTTTACTGAGGAATGGTATTAGAAGCTAAGATGTGAGTGTTAGGTGTGCCTAATACATATATTTTTAAAACTAAAATTATTATAAAATGTTTGTCATTTTAAAAATAGTGAATTACTTTTTCATTCTTTTCCATTAAATTTGAACTCATTTGAACTTCTTCCGTTCCTTACCTCAATATTACTGACAGAATATTTATGCTGGCATTGTCTCGTTGATCAGTCTGAGACACTATCCATAAATGCGAATGGAATTTACCTTTCTTGCACCCCCCACTCCCTTCCTCTCTCCCTATCCTTCCAGTGTAGTCATATCAAATTTTGCATTAAGACAGTAGCCAGACGTTATATAATCATGACCATGTAACTATCCTTCATATTTAGCATATGTACCATAATTATATCTCTTTTCCTTTTTCTTTTTGAGAAAGAGTTTTTCTATTTTTAATAGAGACAGGGTCTCGCTTTTGCTCAGGCTAGTCTCAATTTCATGAGCTCAAGCAATCCACCCACCTGGACCCCCCAGAGTGCTAGGATTGCAAGTATCAGCCACTGCGCCCAGCTTACATCTCTTTTCTTGTACAACATTTAATCTTCCTGGTTGTAATAATTTCCTCATTTTTTTTCTTTTCTTTATTTCCCAACTATCCATCAAAAATTCATTTCAAATGTTCTAACATATCTGTCAAAGACCTACCAAATTTCTTTTCAAAATACTTAAATGAATAAAATCATCAGTTACTCACACCATCACTGCTTCAACTTTTATTCCTCTGCCCTTCTGTTCCAGCCTAGGCTTCATTGTCATAGTAACTACTTTCCAAAGAAGCTTCCTCTGCCACCCCAACAAATCACATTTTCTGGTATTTGCATCTGAGATATTCTTTTACCTTGCCTTTTGACCAACAGAACCCTGCAGAAAGGATTCTGAATGACATCTAAGGCTAGGTCATAAGAACTTTTGAAGATTATTCCTGAAGTTGTTGGAATTTTTTTTTTTTTTTTTTTGGACAGAGTTTCTCGGTTTCTTCCAGCTTAAAGTATAGTGGCACTATGCTATGGCTCACTGCAATCTCAAGCTCTTGGGCTCAAGTGATCCTCCTGGCTCAGCCTCTTAAGTAGCTAGGACTATAGGTAAGCACCACCATGCCCGGTTTAAGCTTTATTTTCTGTAGACATGGTCTGACTATGTTGCCCAGGCTAATCTTGAATTCCTGGCCTTAAGCACATTCCTACCTTGGCCTCTCCACATGTTTGGATTACAGGTGTGAACCACTGTGCTCAGATGGAATGCTCATTTTTGAGAACATTAGATGCTATGTGAAAAAATTCCTCTACTTTGAGACTGCCATACTATCAGGAAACCCAAGTTGCCATGTGGAAAGAGAGAGTTGGCAGTCTCGCTCCTAGCTCTTCTAGTCATTCTATCAATTTGCTAGACATGGGAGCACATAAATCCAATCTAGTTTGAGATGACTCCAACCTCCAGCCAGTACAATTGAGTGAAAACTGCCAAAATGAGCACATTCAACCCAGGGAATCATGAAAAATGGTTTGTTCAGGTGCTAAATTTTCAGGTGGCTTATGATGCAGTGAGACACTTCCCTACTAGGTTTGCTCTGCAATTGTATTTTTAGAATTTTCCTTCCCCTGAGTTGGATGTCTTGTTTTCTGGATCCCATGAATCTGTTTTGTGTTTGATTTTTCCTGTTTTGCTACATATTTTCCTCCCATACCATCTTAAGAAAGGAGGCATGGGAAGTAAATTTTGAATCCATGTATGTACAAAAAAATCTTTATTATGCTCTTACATATGAGTTGTAGATTGTGGATAAAATTCTAGTTTGAAAATAATTTTCCCCTTTAAATTCTGAAAGTATTATCTCCCAGCTTTGCTATTTAGAAGATCCCTGCAACTATGATTCCAAGTTCTTTTAATGAATTATGTTTTTGTTTTGTTTTCTCTCTGGAATCTGTTCATACATTTTCTTAATGTTTGTTATTCTCATATTACATTATAATGTACATTTTTGTGGGGATTTTTTATTCATTGGTTTAGCATTTGATTGGCCTTCTCAATTTGAAAACTTTCAGTTTTTAGTTATGAGAATCTTTTATTATTTTAAAAATAATTTCCCCCTCTATTTCCTTCTTTAATTGTCTGGAACTGTCAACTGGAACATTTGACTTTGCAGATGAGTATACTTTCTGACAAATTTCCTTAACTTAATTTTTCAAATCTTCCATAAAATTTCGGGGTAGATATGATATTTTTAATTTCCAATAGCTCTTTCTTATTCTCTGACTTTCACTTTTACAATTCTCTGTTCCTTCTTATGAATGTAAAATCTTTCTGTCTGAGAAAATATTACCTTAAATTAATTTTAAGTTTCTTCTGCTTTCCCTGTTGTCTTTGTCTCCTTTTCATGTTGAAAACTTTCCTCAAGGGCGGTGCCTGTGGCTCAAAAGGGTAGGGCACCAGCCCCATATGCCGGAGGTTGCGGGTTCAAACCCAGCCCCAGCCAAAAACTGCAAATAAATTAAAAAAAAAAAAACTACAAAGAAAACTTTCCTCAAATATCTGATGGTCCTTAGTTGTTCAGTCATCTTTAAAAGTGACAAATTAAAAACTAATTAGAGGTTGGGTATGGTAGCCCACTTCTGTTATCCCAGCACTTTGGGAGGCTGAGGCAGGAGGACTGATTGAGACCAAGAGTTCAAGACCTGTCTGTGCAACATAGTGAGACCCCATCTGTACAAAAAATAAGACAAATTAACTGGGCATGGTGGTGCATGCCTAAAGTCCTAGATCCTCTGAAGGCTGAGGCAGGAGGATTGTTTGAGCCTCAGAGTTAGATGCTACATAGAGTTATGATTGTGCCACTGAACTCCAGCCTGGGAAGCAGGCCAAGACCCCATCTCTAAATAAAAAATAATACAAAAATAAATAAATACTATTAGAAGTTCAATGTAGAGGGCTGAGACTTGTGCACTGGTGAATTTATTGAAGGAGGATTGGAGGTATTATCAAGGGCATCCAAATATGATTGTCTATAAATGTTTTAATGAGATCATTTAGTTTACTCAGAGATTAAATCTTCCAGTTTCCTGGGAGTAGAGTGGGGAAAGGATTCCACAGTTCTGTGGGAAGATTTTCTTTGAATCTCCCTAATTGTATGCCTTATTCTTACATATCTGGATGCTCTAAAACTAGAGACTTACCTGATATTTTTATTTTAATTGATATGTTCAGTGCAAGCAATGTTGAATGTGTGAGCCTTGTGGTTCAAAGGAGTGGGGCAACGGCCCCATGTGCCGGAGGTGGTGGGTTCAAACCTAGCCCTGGCCAAAAATCTGCAAAAAAAAAAAAAAATAATAATAATAATAAAACATAAAATAAAAATTATAACCAAAAAAAAAGGAAAATTAAAAAAATATCAAGAACCTTTGTCTATCTTCAAATTTTCCATGTGGGGCTAAGTAGAAGCCAGCCACAGGTGGGCTTGGTCTTATGGTAGCCTTGTCCTAAGGGTCATAGGTCAAAGGAGCATGTAGGAATTATTATGTCTCACTTTCCATTATTGAAATGGTAGTCAAGTGGGAGTTATTTATATCCTACTGCTCAAGGTCATCTCTGAGACCTGATTTTTCACACATGTCTGCCTCCTGAGGGTACATGTTATCACATGGTCCACAGAGTTAGTACTGCTGCAAATAGTGGGAGCTTGTCAAAAAATGATGTGAATTTTCAGACAAGTTTTGAAGAACTATCCAAAGACAGGTAAATACAACTTTGCTACACTGCATCTTATACTAGCAATTTTTACTATTACTTGTCTACTATTTATTCCATTTTACTGTAATATGAAATACCAATGTTATTATTGTTGTATCAGTTACAGATTTGACATTTTGCATGTTCCAGTTTTGGAGCACTGGCAAGCCTTTACTACTAGGGCTACAGTATTAATCTTTTTCCCCTTTTTTAGTTGAAATGATTTTACGAGCTTCAAGATGCTTCAAACTCTAAGTTTACGTGAAATAAATGACCTGTTAAGAGACAGATAACAGCATAGAAGCATGTGTTATAGTGATACAACCACCTGAAAATGTTATAAGCACCTGATTCTGATGAGGACTCAGGAGATGAAGAAGGTGGAAATATAAATAATCTGCCAGGTTCTTTCTTGTGTATGCCTGCATGTCTTATTCAAGATGGCTATGATGCTGAGTCTACCTCAGGTGGTCCCTCATACGCACTGGAAGATGACTCTGGACGACGAAGTTCCATCTACATCTACTGTGCATCAACCTCCTCCATCAAAGAGAAAGTGACACAAATTGTTCACAAACGGAAAAAAGCTGACCTGACTGCATAGCCTGTAGCAGGTAGAGTTACAGAACCAGCAAATGATTTCTTCATTAAAATGAGAACTCCCATAGAAATTCTTGAACGTTTTCTTGATGACAAGGTTGTTGAACTTATTGTCATGTACTCCAACTCATATGCTATAAGTAAGGGCAAACTCTTGGCTTGAATGTTTTCTGGGAATTATTTTTCTGAGTGGTTGCATTTCAGTTTTTAGAAGGGTGTATGTAGATGTGTATAATGTACTCATTAGTCCTGCCACGAGACATGACCACTTTGAAATTATATTTTCTAATTTGCATGTTGCTAACAATGTAAATTTGTACTCAATAAACAAGTTTTCCAAGTTGCAACCTTTTATATGCACCCTCAGTGAGAGATGTATAAAATTTGTTCCAAACGAAACATAGTTCAGCTTTGATGATTGCATGGTTCCTTATTTTGGTCATTACAGGTGCAAACTATTTATTAGAGGAAGGTGCATTCAGTTTAGCTGTACCCTTTGGTGTGGTGCAACACATCTGGTTTCAGCTGTATGAGGAATGCAGTGCTGGTTCATCATTTGTCCTTCAGTTTAGTGAGGCACTTACCAATGCACACCTTGGACAATACCATTTTGAATTCAATAACTTTTTCACCAGTATTGCACTTCTATTTTTTTTTTTTTTGTAGAGACAGAGTCTCACTGTACCGCCCTCGGTAGAGTGCCGTGGCGTCACACGGCTCACAGCAACCTCTAACTCTTGGGCTTACGCGATTCTCTTGCCTCAGCCTCCCAAGCAGCTGGGACTACAGGCGCCCGCCACAACGCCCGGCTATTTTTCTGTTGCAGTTTGGCCGGGGCCGGGTTTGAACCCGCCACCCTCGGCATATGGGGCCGGCGCCCTACTCACTGAGCCACAGGCACTGCCCCAGTATTGCACTTCTTGATCAGTTCCGTTCAATAGGTACAGTGAGAAGGATCACCTTGACAAAGCTCCATTGAAATTAGATGTGGCTCTGAAGAAAAAAGAATGAGGCACATTTGATTATTGACTTGATAGTAAAGGCAATATTGTCTGCAGATGGAATGATGACAGTGTTGTCACTGTTGCCTCATCTGGTGCTGGTATCAATCCCCTATGTCTTGTCAGTTGTTATTCCCAGAAACTGTAAAAGAAGATCCAAGTTCAAGCAGCCAGACATGATCAAAGTGTGTAGCCATTTCATGGGAGGTGTAGATAGAGCTGATGACAATGCTGATGAGTACTGGGCATCAATCCATGCAAAGAAATGGTGTTCAAGCTCTCTTTTGTTCTGTTTCAAATTGGTCTTACAAAATGCTTG
Organism: Nycticebus coucang; assembly: GCF_027406575.1. Lineage (NCBI taxonomy): Eukaryota > Metazoa > Chordata > Mammalia > Primates > Lorisidae > Nycticebus > Nycticebus coucang. The sequence continues at coordinate 58,855,460 of NC_069796.1, read as the reverse complement.
GCAACTGCATAAAACATGTGATGAGAAGCCAATGGATCTTTTGAAGTTTTGTTGACATGTATTCCATTATCTGGAGGCCCAGGGTCATCCTCCAGAACCTCACTGAAGACGAAGATTTTCTCAGATGCATAACATTGACTCATGCTATGACGATGTGAATCATATGATAGTCAAGCAGGGAAAGCAAACATGGTTTGGTGAATGTCATAAAAACACCACTTTTTGATGTGAAAAATGTGGTGTTGCCTTACATGTGAAGTGTTCTGTTGCATATCACACTGAATAGCAGGTGTCACCACCTCCTGAGATAAGAAACATGATTTTATATGTCGTGTACAAGGTAGCAGTGATTCTGCCTAGTGTTGCATGTTTGGAACACCACATAACAACAATGGAATATAAGAAATTATTATTTTTTTCAAATTCTTGTTCCTTCAATTTTGTAGGTAACATATATGAATCTTATGCAAAAAAAAAAATCTGATAATTTTAACCTCTGGTGTAAATGGCTTAAGCATGGACTTTGGAATTAGGACATCTTGGGCTTGGGTCTGTTTTCTACAACTTTTTAGCTGTGGGTATTAAGTAATTTATTTAATACCTTTAAGTAAATAAATACCTCAGTTTTCTTTTCTGTCAAATTGGAACAATTAATATCTCTTAAGGTTATGAGAATTAAAACATTTACATCACTTAGGGGAGACTCTGGCATATGATTAAGTATTCAATAAATAATGGCGATGTTACAATCCTATTTCAAAAACATATCTGGTTGGTGAGCATTAACTTGATTCCTCTTCTAACTTACTTTGTGGTATTTGATGTAGCATTGACTCTCTGGAATCCAAAGGGCCATGAAGACCATTCAGCCCCTGCAATCCAGTTCATGAATTGTCTTTTGTGCTCTTCACCCCCACTGAGCAGCTTCATTAACAAGTGGTGAAGTTGAGCACAGATCTCAGGTCTTCCTGAGCCTGTTTTGTAACCTCCAGAGTGTGCTTCCTCTCTTTAATCTCCTTTTTTCTTTCCTAATAAATTCTAATGGTGTTTTCAGTTACACAATGATTGATTGCAGCTTTGCTTTTCTTTCTACATTATAGGACATGGGGACCAAGGGTCAGTTTGAGGGAAGACTCAGAGTGGTGATGTGGTCAAGTTCAGCCTAACTTTTCTTTGGCCTCCATGAGGAATCTGCATGTAAACAATTGTCAGTGCTTAGAGCTAATTGTATCTTATCACAGTTTGCATAGCAGTCAGGATGACTGTGGCTTGTGTACAGGTTATTCATGTGCATTTGCACCAGCACACATGGGGATGCTTGTGGATCTGTAGTAAATCCAACTAAACGCATGAGCAAAGGGGCACATGTATGCTCATGCCGTAACTCTACACACACACTGTTAGCCAGGAGCACAGAGATCAGCATATTTTACCATGCACCGCCAATTGGGGAAGGCCATTCAGGACAAGGGAAAGGGAAGATTATGAGGCCAAAAGAGAAATGAAACTAAAAAATCCCACTATGTCAGCATTAACTGAGGTATAAGAAGTGGGCTTTGGACAGACAGACAGACTTCTGGGGTATGTCAACAGCCAAAATGACCAAAGGACCTCTTCTCTGGCTGGTGATTGAGCTTGGGTGGCTTTATCTGAGTAAGTGTCCTAAAGCTGTCCATGTAGGAGTCCTTAGTGGACTTGTGATTGTGGAATGAATTTCCAGGTATTGGTTTGGGCCTCCGTAAAGCAGAAGCCCACTTCAACCCTGTGTCTCTCCCTTCTGCTCCTAGGCTGACTTCTGGGGAGGGTCTCCTATCTCCTTACACTGTATAAGGTTAATGCAGAAACTGGTTTAAGGGTTTTAAGGTGGGGTAATTTGTGCTTATATTGGAAACAATAATTTAAGAGCAGACACAGAAATAGCAGGCTACATAAAATGAGGAAAAATTATTTCCTCTGTAGATATTGTGTGCATAGTCAAAGTCAGGGGAATTAGTTCTGGAGAGAAGTGAGAGGTGTTCTTATCACTCTTATTATACTGTCTCACACTCTCTTTTTTTCAGAGTGTTTGCTTTTTGTTTTGTTTTGATAGGATGAGGATTCTTTTCTTCACATTCTGGACAATGCTAATGTACACACTTGGTTTTGGCTAGTGTGGTTTTTCATCCTGGTCATATACAGCCAAAGTGCAGTGACCTGGGCTCCAGCTGTATTTCAGGCACTAACTCTTGATACTGGGAATGTGTCTAAACTGTGCTGGCTTTTCCAGGTTTGGAATGACAGACTTGGATGAGACCAGTTTTAACAGTGTATGATTCTAGGTCTAGATAATACCTAATTGCCCTTGGCAAATTTTTTAAGTCCATGTTTTTTACTTGATATGTAGTAATTACACATACTTATGGGCTACATGTGATATTTTGATACATGCAAACAATGCAGTGATCAAATTGAGGTAATTCATATATCTATCACCTCCAACACTTATCACTTCTTTGTGTTGAGAACATTCTGCAACATCTCTTTTAGCTATTTTGAGATATATAATAAATTATTGATAAGTATAGGCACCCTACTGTGCTAGCAAACAGAATTTATTCATTTTATCTCACTGTATTTTTGTACAGTTAACCAACTTCTCTTCATCTTCCCTTCCTCCTATCCTTCTCAGCCACCGGTAATCAACATTCTATTCTCTGCCTCCATGATGTCCACTTCCTCAGCTCCCACATATGAGTGAGAACATGTGATGTTTGTTTTTCTGTGTGTGGCTTATTTCACTTAACATAATGACCTCCAGTTCCATCTATGTGTCTGCAAATGACAGGATTTTACTCTTTTATCGCTGAATAATATTCCACCATGGCTATACAAAAATTTCTTTATCCATTCATCTGGTGGTGGACGCTCAGGTTGATTGCATACATTGACTATTGTGAACAGGTTTGTGATGAACATGTAAGGCAGACATCTCTTCTACATACTGATTTCCTTTCTTTTGGACATATACCTAGTAGTGGGGTTGCTGGATCATATGGTAGTTCTATTTTTAGTCTTTTGAGAAATGATATTGTTTTCTAAAATGGCTGTACTATTTACATTCCCACCCATAGTGTGTGAGACTTACCCTTTCTCTGCAGCCTCGTCTTCATTTTTTTTTTTTTTGTCTATTTGACAATAGCCATTTTAAATGAGGAGAGCTGATATTTCATTGTGGTTTTGATTTGCATTTCCCTGATTATTAGTGATGTTAAGCATTTTTTTCCATACACCTGTTGGCCATTTGTATATGTATGAATCTTTCAAACATGCTACATGAGAAAACATCTACATTGCAAGGGAAACAAATGTGTTCACTCTCTCATTGTTTGCATGCATCATACTGTTATTTCTGCCTTTCTTTTTTTCTATAACTCCATGCATCCCCAGCTTCCTACTTAAGTTAGGCTTTCCCTGACCACGCATTGCCTCTGGACTGGTTTAAGCTCTTGCCTATGGAGTTGCTGTGTCACAGAACTTATCACCCTATAGTACTTGCTCACTTTCCCTCTTTCCCTAGTTACCCTGTAGACTACATGAGGAAAGGTCAGGTACACTTTGTTTCTTGGATTCCCACACTTGGTTCCATGATTGTTGCTTAATAGACACTGAAGAAATCATTTGTGGAATGTAAGCAGTCCCTGTCACATTCACACTTTCAGTATGGGTTTAGTATGAGCACCTTTTTTGTTTGTTTGGATGTAAGAAAACTATAGTTTTCTTTTTCATCAATGATTTTTTTTTATTGGTCTTTATCTCATCCTAGAAACTTGAGGTTTGGAGGGTTTTGTTAGGTTGAAAATTGCTGAAGAGTTTGTCCATATGTCCTGACACTGATCGAGTGGGCTTTATTAATCCTGTTAAAAGGAGGCAGCTTAGAGATTATTTTTATTTTAACCTCTACAATTATTAGTTTATTAGTATCACCCAAGACTCAGATGATCAGTATTCCTTCTGAAATCACAGAAACAAGTGAAAATGGAAAGAATCCAAGTCAAAATTATATAAGAAAATAACGGTCCCTCATAAAGCATGTAAAATTATAAGAATGTTATTTTAAAATATTGGCACTTTAAGAAAATGGTAACTTCAAACACTACAAAATTGCCAAGTTGTTCCCTAAACTGCTAAGTAAACATGACTCTAATGAATGAGTTTGGATTTTGGTAAAGAAAAATTAAATTCAAATAAATTGAATAATTTGTATTGAGATGCTAATTTTAAGTGCCTCCTCTCTCTTATCTACTTGATTTATAAAAGCGGCAAACCACAATACCAGGAAAATATATTCTAGTTTAAATGTGACACCTTTTTAAAGGCTGACCCAATTAATGAAAAAATGCTGTCACTGGAGAGTCTCAAGTTTCCTGAGCAGTTTATATTTAGATAAATGGAAAAAACCTGCATATATAGGTGGCACTTTCTTAGTTTTCTCTGGAACTAACATCAACAAAAAATGTAATTTGATAGTTTTTTATTTTAAGCTCATGATTTTGGGGACACACTCTCAGGTCTTTTTAATGTGGGAACTGCAAACTATTACTGCCATAATGTGATAAAGAGAGTTAAAAAAGAATGTCCCCATGTAAAGTCTAGCACATATTTTTCTATCAGTCCTTCAAGGACAGACATTCAAAATGTTAGCTTCTACCCATCCCTTCTATAAGTAGACTGGTAACTCTTCACTTTTAAGTGGGCTACATGAAATTTGCAATCAACTGATCAAGATTTTAGAGTTGCAGTTATGGATGGAAACTGTCTCAATTTGGCTTTTATTACACCTGTCATGACATCAAGAGCATATAGACAAAAGCTTTTTTATCAGCTAACTATATGAAAAGATAAACACTGCCATAACTCATGTGTTCCCAAATGGGCAAAAGCAAAAGACTAGCTTCCCCTCAAGAAGGAAAATTTCAGACCTGTGAAAAAGGAAAACAATACTAATTTTAAAAATTGTATTTACTTAGAAGAATTCAGCATGTCAACAAAACAGCTACAATTTTTTTTTATAATTACAGAGTGGTATTCTGTTAATAGAATAATTATTTCATATAAACTGCATCAGAGACAACTACAGATAAATAGAACTATCATGCCCAGCTATAACTAGTTTTGTTGTGCACCGACAAGAACCTGCTTTGAATTTCTATGCCAGTTTACAACCTCCATACTGTACCAGGCCAGGGCTATCTAAAGACACATTTGGTAGTGTTAACTATACCATGAAAAGTGTACAGCCCCCACCCACAAAAGAAAACAACTTTTACAGCCATATATATATATTTTTTTCTTTAAAAGGAGTTGTGTACAGAGGGGCTAAATGCTTTATCGACAAGAAAAAAAACAAAAACAAACCACTGTGCTGGAACCAACTTATTAACCATCATAATCTATGTTTTCATCTTCATCATCTTCCTCTTTCCCTTCTTTTTTCAGCTTTGGTGACCCCCTTTTTGGGGCATCAGGCTTTCATTTAGCTTGGTTTGCAGCAATATGCTTTTTGTATTTTTCCTTCAGCTTCACAGCATTCTATTCCCAAGGCTTTTTGTCACCCATAGCAGTGTTATTCCACATCTTCCTGTTTCTTTGCAGTATCATCAAGAGATACGCCAGATGTTCTCCTTTGATTTTGGGGTGATACTCAAAACAGAACAAGAAAATAGCCAAGGGAAGCCTCTTGGCTGCATTGGGATCCCTGAATTTCTTTTTGTTTTCCCTTTAGGAGGGATATAGGTTTTCATTTCTCATTTCATTTATAAAGGGCCTTGTCTATCTTTGCCATGTCTTCAGATTTTCCTTTCTCTTTAGCAAACATGGCCTTTCACTTCTCTAACTACTTCTTAAAAACTCTGAGATGTGGGCTGAAGCATCTGGGTGCTGCTTCTTGTGTTCCTGCTGACAAGTTTGCACAAAGAATTCATGTGGTGACATTTGCCTCTCTTTTGTCCATCATTAGCTATTTTTCTTCAGCGAGGTCCATGGTTGTCCATTGTCTGTCTGGCTTTCACTTGCCCCCGTGCTGTCTTTATGGTGCTCAATGTACAGCAATGACTGAGAGCAGGAGCCAGATGCAGCCTCCTCACTCTCTCCGCTCTGTGACCTTATATAACATAACTCTCATTTTAAAAATATATGCCTTTTTTAAAGTAACCAACTTGAAAGAGAGTGACTACTCACCGCCACCAAGGATTAGAGCTGCATGTGCATCTTTAAAGATGCCCTTCAGTGTGTACATGGTGATGTTGAGACTCCGATTGGGGCAGAGTCTTGCTCAAGGTCACCCCCTAGAGAAGGCACCAAGCTGGTGCTAGAATCTAGGTTGCATGCAAGGTAACCACGGAAGGGCAACTACTTTGGTACCAACGATTGGTTTGCTCAGGGATGCTTTTGCACCTGGAAGAAACCATTTCTTGTTTTACTTCTAGATTCTGAAGTCCTTGGTTACTTGTACTAATACTTGATTAATTTCACATGGCATTTGCTACTTCATCTCTTCTGGGCGTTGAAACTATTTCTGAGGTGAGTATTCTCCTCTTTGTCTTACGGTGACAATGAGGTCAGGATTATTGAGACTTTCCTCTAAGAACACAGAAGCAGTGACTGGCAGAGTGGGGTTTACAGCAAGCATGAGCCGGATGTATGCTTTTTCTGCCACACCCAGTTGCCTGCTTAATTTTTTCAATATTAACTTTTAATCAGGCGAGTAATACAGAAACACTCTTGATAAAAAAATTAAAAACTGAATTCCCTTTTGACTGCCACCCTTAGTTCCAGTCCCTTTCCTCTGATCATGGAGGAAACTGACACAATGAGTTTGGTGTCTATCCCACAAGACATTCTCTACGTGTTTACTTGCATATATCTGAACCCATACAAACTGTTTTTTTTTTTTTTACTTATTTTATAAAAAGGGTTTTATATTTTATGACTTCTTTTGAAATTTACTCTCTTCAACTTTTTTTTTTTTCAAACTAATATGAAGGTACAAACGTTAAGTTACATGGTTTTCAATTCTAAGGTAAAGTTCAAGTTGCAGGTGAGGCCTTTACCCAGGGGGTGTGTTAAACACCCTCACATTTTGCAGGTTAGGTAAGATACCATCAATTGTCCTCCCTCCTCCCACCAACCACTCTCCCTTCTCTCACTTCCCCTTTCCCTCTTCTCCCCTTCCACTTGATAGATTATATTTGTGTTTTTGCTTTTGTGTTGGCTTATAGTTGTCTAAATATTGGTTTCATATTAGTATTGAGTACACTGGATACTTTTTTATCCATTCTTGAGGTAGTTTACTAAGAAGAATGTGTTTTAACTCCATCCAGGTAAACACAAAACATGTAACGTCTCCATCTTTTCTTATAACTGAATAGCACTCCATGGTATACATATATCACTGTTAATTTATTCATGGGCTAATAGGCATTTGGGTTGCTTTCATGTCTTGGAAATTATAAATTGAGCTGCAATAAACATTCTGGTGCAAATGTGCTTGTTGTAAAATGATTTTTGTTCTTCTGGGTAGATACCTAGTAATGGGATTGTGGGATGAAATGGAAGGTCGACTTTTAGTTCTTTGAGAATTCTCCATACTTCTTTCCATAAAAATTGTATTAGTTCACAATCCTGCCAGCAATTTAAAAGTGTTCCCTTGTCTCCATATCCACTCAGGTATCTGCATATTTGGGACTTGGTGATAGGGGCTAATCTTACTTGAATTAGGTGATATCTCAGATTGATTTTGATTTGCATTTCACTGATGATTAGGGACGATGAACATTTTTTCATGTGTTTCTTGGCCATTTGTCTGTCACCTTCAGAGAATTTTCTGTTCTAGTCTCTTGCCCACTTATAAGGTTTTTTTTTTCTCTTTTTTATTGATTAATTTGAGTCCTCTGTAGGTTCTAGTTATCAGGCCTTTGTCAGATTCATAACATACAAATATCTTCTCCCTTTCCAAAGGCTGTTTGCTTCAGTTGTAATAACCTTAGCTGTGCAGAAGCTGTTTAGCATAATCATGTCCCATTTATTTATTTTTTGGTATTGCTGCAATTGCCAGGGGGTTCTTCCCCATAAGATCTTTTCCCAGGCCAAATTTGTCAAGCATTTTCCCCACACTGTTGTCTAGAATTTTTATTGATTTGTGTCTTAAATTTAAATCTTTTATCCAGTGAGAATCAATTATTGTTAATGGTGAGAGATGTGGGTCCAGTTTCAGTCTTCTACATGTGGCTAACCAGTTCTCCAAGCACCACTTATTAAATAGGAATTCTTTTCCCCAGTGCATGCTTTTGTTTGGTTTATCAAAGATCAGATATAAGGCTGGGTTCATCTGTAGGTTTTTTACTTTATCTCATAGATCTATATCTTGATTTTTGTGACAGTATCATGCTGTTTTGATCACTACAGACTTGTAGTATAATCCTGAAGTCTGATAATGTGATGCCTCCAGATTTGTTTTTATTTCTAAAAACTGTATTGACTATTCAGTGTTTTTTCTTGTTTCATATGAAACAAAGTAGTATTTTTTTCAAGTTCTTCAAAGTGTGATGTTGGTGCTTTGATGGGAACTGCATTAAATCTGTTGATCACTTTGGGTACTATGGACATTTTAACAATGTTGATTCTTCCCAGCCATGAGCATGGTATGTTCTTGCATTTCTTGATGTCTTCTGCTATTTCTTCTCTCAGAGTTTCATAGTTCTCTTTGTAGAGATCCTTCACATCCTTTCTTAGATGTATTCTCAGGTATTTCATCTTCTTTGGAACTATGGTAAAAGGGATTGCATCTATGATTTTATTCTCAGCTTGCCTGTTATTGGCATATATGAAGGCTATTGTTTTGTGGCTATTGATTTTATATACTGAGAAGTTACTATATTCCTTGATCACTTCTAAGACCTTTGTAGTTGAGTCCCTGTAGTTGAAACCTGGGATTTTCCAGGTATAAGATTATGTCATCTGCAAAGAGTGAGAATTTGACCTCCTCTGTCCTCTTTGAATACGCTTGATCTCCTTCCCTTACCTGATTGCAATGATTAGGATTTAAAGCACTGTGCTGAATAGCAGTGGGCATCATTGTCTAGTTACAGATATGAGTGGAAATGCCTTCAGTTTTACTCCATTCATTATGATATTGGCTGTGGGTTTGTTGACCTCTATCAGTTTAAGAAATGTCCCACCTAAGCCTATTAAGTGTTCTTGTCAAAAAAGAATGCTAGATGTTGTCAGAAGCCTTTTCTGTATCAATTGAGAGAATCATATGGTCTTTGTTTTTGACTTTATTTATGTGGTGCATTATGTTTATGGAATTACGTATGTTGAACCAACCTTTCATCCATGGGATAAAGCCAACTTGATTATGATGTACATTTTTTAATGTGCTGCTGTATAATGTTTGCTAGGATCTTATTGAATATTTTTGCATCAATATTTATTAATGATATTGGCCTATAGTTTTCTTTTTTTGTTAGGTCCTTTCCTGATTTACAAATCAGGGTGATATTTGCTTCATAGAACATGTTGGGGAGGATTCTTTCCTTTTCTATGTTTTGGAATAGGTTATGCAATATAGGTACTAGTTCCTCTTTGAAGCTTTGATAGAATTATGGTGTGAAACCATCTGGTCCAGGGCTTTTTTTCTCTTTTTTTAGAAGATTTTATTTTGTTGATGCACTTTCAGTACTTGATATAGGTCTATTCAAAACTCCTAATTCTTTTGGGTTAAGTTTAGGAAGACAGTGTGACTCCAGATGTTTGTCCATTTCCTCTACAATTTCAGATTTTTAGGCATAAAGTTTTTTATAGTTGATTTTTTTTTGTATTTCTGTGGTATCTGTTGTTATTTCCCTTTTTTCATTTCTTATTGAAGTTATTAAAGGTCTTACTTTTCTGTGTCTGGTACTATGGCCAAGAGTTTATCAATTTTATTAGGGGTTTCAAAGAACCAACTCTTTGTTTTGCTGATTTTCCAAATGATTCTTGTATTCTCGATTTCATTTAATACTGCTTTAATTTTGGTTATTTCTTTTTTTCTGCTGGCATTGGTGTTGGATTTTTCTTCCCTTTCCAGTTGCTTGAGGTAGCACATTATGTTGTTGACATTTTCTCTTTCTGTTTTCTTGATGAAGGCATCTAATACTATAAATTTGCCTCCTAGGACCACCTTTGCAGTATTCTACAGATTTTGATAGTTTATGGGATTCATTATTATTTTGTTCCAGAAATCTAATGATTTCCTTAATCCAGCTATCATTCAGCATAAGGTTATTAGGTTTCCATGACTTTATTTGGGTATGAATATATCTGTTGTTGTTGAGTTTAACTTTTATTCTGTGATGGTCCGAGAAGATACAAGGAATAATGTCTATTCTTTTGAATTTGTTGAAGTTAGTTTTGTGTCCTAAGGTATGATGATATGATCTATTTTGGGGGATAATCCATGAGCTGATGAGAAGAATGTGTATACAGTTTTGTTAATAGGAGATGTTCTGTATATGTCTGTTATGTCCATTTGTACTAGGGTTATGTCTAAGTCCATTACTTTTCTATTTGCTTCTGTTTGGATGATCTGTCTGGTACTGTCAAAGGGGTGTTAAAATCTCCAACTATTATGGTTCAGGAAGATATCATATTGTTTAGATCATTTAGGGTTTGTTTTATGTATCAAGGAGTATTTATGTTGGGTGTGTAAATGTTAATTATTGAAATCTGTTCATGTTGTATTCTTCCCTTGACCAGTATGTAGTGTTCATCCTTGTCTTTCCTTATTTTTGTTGGTTTAAATCCAAATGTACCTGGAAATAAGATTGCAGCCCCTGTTTTTGCCTGATTTCCATTTGCCTGGATTACTGTTTCCATACCTTCACCCTGAGACTTGTTTTATCCTCTCAGGTTGGGTGTGTTTCTTCAAGACAACTTATATTTGGCCTCAGCTTTTGTATCCAGTGAGCCAGCCTGTGCCTCTTTAGAGAATTCAAGCCATTCATATCTATTGAGAGAATTGATAGGTATGGTGTAGTTTTGGTTATCTTGTTTTTCAGAGGTGCAGACCTTATGTTTATCCCTTGTGCCATTGGGGAAGCTAGGGTTTGTTCTTTAATTTCTGGATGAATTTATTTTGGTGAAGGACCCTCTTGCTGGTCAGTATGAAGAATGGGATTGAGTACTTCCTATAGATCTGGTCTAGTTATGGTAAATTTCTTTAACATTTGCATGTCAGTAAAATATTTGATTTCTCCATCAGAAATAAACTCAGTTTAGCAGGATACAGGATCCTGGGCTGAAAATTGTTTTGTTTCAGATGGTTAAAGGTCAATGGCCATTCTAGTCTGGCTTGAAAAGTTTCAGCTGAAAGATATGTGGTCATCCTGATATTTTTCCCTTTGTAGTAAGACTTTTCTTATACCTGGCTGCTAAGTTAATTACAATGTGTCTAGGAGATGATTTGTTTGGATTGAGTTGTGCTGGGGTTCTGAAACTAACTACTATCTCAATGTCTGTGTCTGTCATAATGCTTGTGAAATTCTCCACCATAATGTCTTGGAGTAAAGCATTCATGCCTTTAGGCCCATCCTCTTCTCTTTCACTAATCCCTCTAATTCAGATGTTTGATCTTTTGGAACGATCTCATAACTCTCTCAGGGAATATTCTGTTCTCACTCTCTCTTTTTTTTTTTTTTCCTGCCTCTTTGAATGATTGGAATAGTTCAAAAGTCTTATCTACAGGCTGGGCACAGTGGCTCACATCTGTAATCCTAACACTCTAGGAGGCCAAGGCAAGTGGATTGGCTGAGCTCATGGGTTCGAGACAAGCCTGAGCCAGAGCAAGACCTCAACTCCAAAAACAGTCAGGTCAAGTTGTGGTGGGTGCCTGTAGTCCCAGCTACTTGGGAGGCTGAGGCAAGAAAATCACTTGAGCCTAAGAGTTGAGGGTTGTTGTGAGCTATGATGCCAGGCACTTGACCAATGGCAACAAAATGAGACTCTGTCTTAAAAAAAAAAAAAAAAAAGCCAAAGTCTTGTCTACATTTTTTTTTTTTTCCTGAGATGGAGTGTCACTATCTATGTCCCTTTTGGTAGAGTGCCATGGCATCACAGCTCACAGCCACCTCAAACTCTCTGCCTTAAGCAGTTCTCTTGCCTTAGCCTCTCAAGTGCTGGGACTACAGACATCCGCCACAATGCCTGGCTATGTTTTTGTTGTAGTTGTCATTGTTGTTTAGTAGGCCTGGCCAGGTTTGAACCTGCCAGTCCTAGTGTATGTTTGTGGCACCCTAACCACTGAGCTACGGGCACTGAGCCCTTGTCTACAATTTTTGAAATTTTTTCTTCTCCCTCTTCAACTCTATTACTGAGTGTGTCCACTGTGTTTTGAAGCTCTAAATTCCTCTTTCAATTCTTTAAGCTCTGATATTTCTTTTCTCCTTATGTCCAGATACTCGATGACTTTTTCTTTAAATTCACCAATTTCTTGAGAAAACTTTTGAACTATTTTTTTGATTTCTATTTCCATCTTCTCCTCAATTCCAAACATCTTATTTGCCATCCATATTCTGCATTCTATTTCTGACATTTCAATAATTTCTCCATGGATGGTATTTTCTGTTTTATCTCTCCTTCTTGAGGAAGTTGATCTATTCTGACTTTTCATGTTGCCGGAATTCTTTTGCTGGCACCTCCCCATGGGTATTTTTATCTTTTTCTTTTGACATATATTATACTTTTTTTTTTTTTTGAGACGGAATCTCACTTTGTCTCCCTGGGTAGAGTGCTGTGGCATCATAGCTCACAACAACCTCAAACTCTTGGGCCAAAGTGATCCTCTTGCCTCAACCTCCCAAGTAGCTGGGATTATAGGCACCCACCACAAAGCCCAGCTATATTTTAAAGACGAGATCTTGCTCTTGCTCAGGCTGGTCTTGAACTCCTGAGCTCAGGTAATCCACTTGCCTCAGCCTCCAAGAATGCTAGGATTATAGGCGTGAGCCACCATGCCCAGCCTATTATACTTTTTTTGTTGAAATATTAGGTTGTCCCTGAATAGCTATTGAAAGATAATCTAATTGGGGATCCTCAGGGAGAACCACATAGATCTACTTAACAACTAAAACTGGTGGGGTGACACAAGATCTAGAGGCCCTAGGAACTGTAGCTAACCACCCCTTCACCATTGAGCTGGAGCATGTGCTTATGGCCCTTCCCTCACAGCCTTGCAAAGCTGCAGAGAGGGCTGCAGAGAGTTCTGAGGGCCAGCTTTGCTTAGATAGCACTGTCTGATTCTTTTCTGGTGTCAATCTATCTTCTACACAGTTTAAAGGAACTGCATTATTTCACTAGAGTTTCTGCTGTATAAAGATTCAAGCAGCTGTGCCCCACCCCTACCAGTGACTGAGGAAGGGAATTCTCAGATAGAATCACTGTTCCCACCCCTCATTGTGCTGATTACCCTCATTGTGCAAACAAATTCAAATAATTGGTTAAAAGCAGCCCCAGCCAGGTTGGAGAATAAGAATCCACAGAGTGTTCTGACCAAGAGTTCCAATCAAACTTGCTCCAGCAGTGTGAGCTATACCCATGCAAACAAGTTCAGAAAAGATGTGGTACCTTCTACTCTGCCCTCCCAATCCTGGGTACGGACTTGACAAAATGCACCCATCATCCCAGCAGGAGAGGGTGTAGTTCTTGGACCTTCCCAGTGCCGGTTGGCTGAGGCTAGATCTCTCTCTCTCTCTCCACATTGCTAGAAGGGAAGCTGAGGGTTGCCTGGGTGTCACTGGGCACAGATACCAGGAAGGGACTCTCCAGATATCTGGGGAATGGTGTCCCCTAGCAAGAGCGAGAGCCAGAAGAGACCATACCTCCCCACCAAAGTTAGTGCTGCTATACCACTGTTTCCTCTTGCACCAAAGGGTGGGGCACTGCTCAGTTCAGCAGCCAACACAATGTAGAGGTCTCCCAGAGAACTCACCAAACACCCTGGCCTCTGCAGGGGGCAGTCCATCAAGCAACCAGAGAAGGGGATGGATGAGCTGTGGGATCAGGACTGAAGAGGGAAAATTTTTTCACTTTTTATCTGGCAGGATGGGGACTCAGAGGTAGAAATTCCCAGGTGCAGGAGAACTAGGACCTCACAGCTCTCTCCTTTTTTCCATACTCATTTGAGGAAAGTCCATGATGAGCCTCCCAGTTGGGGGAGGGGGTCTCTTGTCCATCCCCATTGGTACTAGGCACCTTCAGTATAGTCACTCCATACCCGATCTCTGTTGTCTTTCTTCCTCTTCCTTGTCCTCACAGCTTGTCTCAGTGGGAATGCTATGCACCTTGAGTTCTTCTCCTTGTGCTCAACTCCCCAATTTTGACTTCTCTGAGTTTGCTTTAGTCCAATTTTTCTCCTACTGGAGCTTCTGGTGAAAGCTGCTTCTAGTTGTACATCTTGCCCCAACACCTTACCCACTTCATCATTAACATGGATTGGATTTTTCATGTCAATTCATATAAATCTATCTAATAATATTAATCTATGTATAATTCCATGGAATATGCCCCAGTTTAGCCATTTCCCATATGTACACTGTCCATTCTATTTACATAAATGCAGAGGCTGTAATAAACATTTGCAAACATGTGCCTTTGTGTACAAGTGTTGTTCTAGGGTAGATAAGAAACATGGAGTTGCTAAGGCAGAGTTAGGATACATACATATTGAATATTAACAGAAACTGCCAAATTGCCCCACAGTGTGCCTATACCAATCCATACCCCTATTTCATTCCAGAACCCTCTAGAAGGCTAAGTCCTTCCCTGGATCCCTTCCCAAAGCAACTTGGAGTTCCTTTAATGCATACCTAGCTGATACTTTATATTGTCAGTGTTTTAAATTTTTTCCCATCTCGGGGCTGAAATCAATTGACTGCTATGTTTTCTCATCTATGAATTGTCTGTTATGTCCTTTGCCAGTTTTTCTAGTGGGTCTCCTCTTATTGAGTAGTAGGACACCTCCTTTAATATTACAAACCTTGGGAAAATCCAGTGGAATACTTCTTGCACATTTTAAAAATTAACTTACCAGCTAGTCAAAAGAACAAGCTTGTATTTTAGTGTTTATTAATTTTGGGTGCATGTGTGCTATGTTGCTAACAGAGCTGAGGGTGACGACAATAAATTTCTTATTTTTTCCTTGGTTTAATGGGAGGGGGGCAAAAGGTACTTCCTATTGCTTTTATTGTCTGTAAAATGTTTCTACTGTGGCAATGTAAGAAGACTGAATTCAGAGAAGGCTGCAGGCTGGTCAGAATTGGGAATGACCTTTTGTCACAAGAGCCGATTATGAAAAACCCAGGAAGCACATGGTTTTTCTGACCATCTGGGTGACTCTTAGGGCTCATGTCCACCTTCTTCTATAGGGAATATCTCTCTTTAGGGTTCTTTGGAGAAAACAATGAGAAGGAACCCCAGAACCAAAGGGGAGCAGGGTGTGGACCTCACAATCTGAGCCTAGTTCTCACTTCAACAGTTTTGGGATGGAGTTTAGGGGATGGTTTAGAACAATGCTCACTTAAACTGATGGGCTTGAATGGGCTTAATTTTCACAGATAGAAAATGTTTCACAGGTTATCGGAGTCATAAATAATCTTATAAGAGCTCGTCTAGTGGTTCTCAACTACTGCATGAGTAGTCAACTACATCAGAATGACTTGGAGTACTGAAGCTATGTAGATGTCCACAGGCTCTGGCATCAGAGATTCAGACTCAGGTTTAGGCAATAAAGTATTTTTTACAATGTTGGGGAACACAGATGCTTCACTTTAGAAATGGTGAGACATTTCATCACACATAGCTGACACAATAAACCCAAGCCTTCATCATTTTTGTGGGTCATAGCTACCATTCTAGATTATTCCTATCGCCCCTTCTAGCTCTAATATTAAAAAAAGAATACATTCTTCTAAGTAAAACATACCAGGCACAGAAAGGCAAATACTGTATGATCTCAGCAGTAGGAGGAATCTCAAAAAGTTGACCTCATAAGAACACAGAGTAGCAGGATGATTATCAGAGGCTGAGGGAGTGGGGGAGGAATGGAGAAAAGAAAGATGTTACAAAGTTTCAGTTAGGATGACTAAGTTTTAGTGATCTATTGCACATCTATTGTACATTGTTACCACAGTTAATAATAGTGTGTTGCATATTTCAAAATTCCTGCAAGGACAGATTTTTAATGTTCTCACAAAAAAATCAGTAAGTTGGGGAGGTGATGGATATGTCAATTATCTTGATCTTCCTATAATGTATGCACATGTTGAAATATCATACTATACTCCATAAATATACACAATTATTTGTCCATTAAAAAGTAATAATCCACAAATTATGCCTAACTTTGTATTATTTTACAATGAGAAAATGGTCCAGAGCAGATAATCTCTAATTCCAGTTCCGAAAGAAGAAAAAGACAATGGAATATAGATTTTTTTTTAATTAAATCATAGCTGTGTACATTAATGTGATCATGGGGCACCATACACTAGTTTCATAGACCGTTTGACACATTTTCATCATACTGGTTAACATAGCCTTCCTGGCATTTTCTTAGTTATTGTGCTAAGGCATTTACATGGAATATAGATTTTTAGCTTACCTCGCTGTCATTGCACTCTATGGATTGAGAATCCCATTTAAGGTCTTTGAGTCAGTGATGCACAATACATATTACTGAGAAAACATGCTGAGTGCTGCTTTTGGAGCACCTGTCTATATGAACTAGTGGAACTAGGTTACAGTGTCAGGATTTTTCATTTGAGAGTTTCTTTGTTATTGAATGTTATTCGAGATTGGAGTATTGAAATCAGACAAAAGGCCTAGCTATGGAGATGAGGTTAGAGACTCAATGGTCAATTGTCTCCACTTGGGGATAGAAGCAGGTGGAGTTAGAAATTCAGCAGTACTGAAAGGTACATCTAGATTTATGCTAAAGAAACATATAGACATCAAGGTCAGGTGTGGTGGCATATGCCTGTAGTCCCACCTACACTAGAGGCTGAGGCAGGAGAATCACTTAAGCCCAGGAGTTTGAGGTTGCTGGGAACTATGATGACACCATTGTATTCTAACCTGGGGAACAGAGTGAGACTCTGTCTCAAAAACTTTGACTCTCTTCATCTTCCTGGAAGCATTTATCTGTATTTGCACAAGAACTATGTAACATATTTGAGAGACTTTATAACTGCATGCCCTAGATGTCTCATTTTTCCTTACAGCACCAGCTGCATCAGAGAATATTGTGACTGGGTTTTTGGGTCAGCCAGTGACTTTGCCCTGTTTGTACTCATCCTGGTCTCAGAGCAGAAACAGCATGTGCTGGGGCAAAGGCCAGTGTCCCAACTCAAAATGCAATGAGGAGCTTATCCACACTGATGGGATGAGAGTGATCTCAAGTAAATCAGCAAAATATGGACTTCTGGGGAATATCTGGAGAGGCAATGTCTCTTTGACCATCTCCAACCTTAATGAAGGTGACAGTGGTGTGTATTGCTGCCGTATCGAGGTGCCTGGCTGGTTCAATGATGTAAAGATGAACATTCGCCTGCAGCTGCAGAGAGGTAAGCACATGAAGAGGGGCTCATTTCTGTGGAAGAAAAGAGTCAATGGTTAATGGGTAATGATTCATGCTGGGTGGTGATGAAGAAGTTGTAGTTTACTGAAACAGTGAGTGGGAAGAATGAATTTGAGATCAGAAGCCTGAATACAGACTAGATAGGTAAACTCAAATGCCCAAGGGAGCCAAAAAGGCCACAGAATTAAGGAAATAGATTGAGAGAAGAGAACTAGTGAATTTCAGGGTAAATCTGAAGAAGGCCCCTCTGCTTATCTAGGGGATAGTTGTCCTGCAAAACTTTGGACCCAGTGTTTTCAATTCTCTTAATTTTTATGTGAACTATGTTTGAAAGGATGGCATTGATAATAAATCATCTAACATTAAAAAAGACAGAAACCATTGCACACAACACTCCTTTGTTTGCTTAACCACCTGTGTCTTAACTTGTTTTCTTTAAGAGTTTTTTTTTTACAGAACTTGAAAAGTACTGAGCAGACAGAAAAGGGCGTGTAGCCTTCCTCCACATCTGACAGACCACATTCAGATAAAAGCAGCATAGCAGAGAAGAGAAAAAAACCAACCACCTCCTGTTATCATTTTGCAACAGTAACTACCCTTTATAATGCTAATAACAATCCCAAGCCAATCATCCTTGGGGCTGCTTTCCCTTCTTTTTTTCAGGCTGTGCCCTTTTCTCCCTTGGGAGGTAAAATAAACTTCTTGCTTCAAAACATGTCCTAATCTTTGAGTCAAGAATTCTTTCTTAGCCTCTGGTATGAGCCCCTCCTTCATTAACAATATTGATTTTTTTATTTTGATAGATTTTAAAATAATAAAATATAATATGTTAACTAAATACAATGTGTCCATGGATCAGCTTCAGCCTGTAAACCAATATAGTTTGCCACTTCTGGCAGAGGAGAAAGGGCTTGAGATTTGGAGACAGTCATATCGGTTTTCAGGTGCTCTTTCCTTCTGTTACCATCAGTTGTTTTTGATGAAATTTGGAATGTGGTGGGACTCCTAAAGCTCTGAGCTGCATTGAGCCTGTGGTTGAATAATGCTAACAGTAATCAAGTTTAGTGCTTGTCTGGAACGGAGCTTCTCAAAGAGAGGTCTGTACTCCACTGCATCCATTTCACCTGGAGGATTTTTTTTTGTGGGGGGGGCCCCCATTACTAATTAGATTAGCAACTTGGAAGGGAGGGGCTAGGTAGTAATATTCTTAGGTTTCTTATATGACTAAAATTTGAGAACAGCTAATGTGGATTCTCCTAATTAGAGAACTTGCACACATTAGTATATATTTTTTCTTTAAGCAACTTTGTGAGATAGAAGGTTTTGTTCCAATTTTGCTGAAAAAGGAAATGAGGTTTATTGAAGTTAAATGACTCTAACCCACATCTTCTTTTCTAAAGTCTGGAATAACAAGGTATTATTTTACAAAATATTGTAAATTATTGACCTTAGTGCTCTACAGTGTCATTCTAAGTCCATCTGGAACAAATGGTGCCTTTCTGGCCCATTTCAGTCAGTGAAAATTTGGCATATTCTAGAGAGTGTGATATTTACAGAATAAACTGTGGCTAATGAAGCCAATTTCAGATGTGCAAGGGGTGAGTGGTGTTGGTATGAACCAGTCTTTAATATCTAAAAGATACTACATTCTCACCCTAAGTTTCATGCTTTGTGTGCACTTTTGATGCAGTCATTAATTTACATACAGGTTTATGCAATGTTTTTGGAACACCTACTACAAGCCAGAAACTGTAATAAGTATTGAATTTGTGGCAGAGAACAAAATAAGTACCAGATTTCCACTCAGAACATTTAAAGTGTAGTGGGAAAAACAGACATTAAACAACAATAATAAAATGAACGTGTAGTTATGAAATACAATAAAGGCCATGAAGGTAAAGTAAGAGAGCACAGATCAGAAAAGACTAATTGTTATTGCAGAAACTGGATGGCCACCTTGGACAGGTGTCCTTTGAGTGGAGGCAGGAATGTTAAGTAGGAGTCAGCCTAGCAAAGAGTAAGAATAGGAAGCAGCAAGTACTAAAGTTCCTACAGCTTGAAGGTCACTAATGTGTTTTGAGAGCTGCAGAAATATCAATTGGCTGAGAAAAGTGAGAAGAGGGAAGTGGAGATATATAACTGGAAAGAAAGGCAGGGCTAAGTGAGTTGGAGACTTGTGGGGCAAGGTGAAAGACTGTTGTTTTTGTTTGTTTGTTTGTTTGTTTTGAGACAGAGTCTCACTTTATTGCCCATGGTAGAGTGCTGTGGTGTCAAAGCTCACAGTAACCTCAAACTCTTGGGTTCAAGCGATCCTCTTGCCTCAGCCTACCAAATAGCTGGGATTACAGGTGCCTGCCACAACACCCAGCTATTTTTTTTTTTTTAGCAGGCTGGGGCTGGTTTCAAACCCACCAGTCCTGCTGCCAACACCCTATCCACTGAGCTATGGGTGCCTCCAGGACCATGTTCTTTATCTTAAGGGCAAGGAGAATCGAGTAAAAATTTTAAGCAAGAGACGGACATAAATTTATCATTTTAAATGATTACTCTAACCAATGTGTGAAGAATAGATCGGAAGGAACAGATGTGGTGGCAGGCAACGCAATTTTGTTGGCATTACAACAGTCCAGGCCAATGGACCAGGTGAGGGTAATAGAAATGGATGATTACCAGATGCACTGGTGTTATTTCCCTTTTCTTTCATCTCTGTTTGGTGCCAGGCCTGTCTTTTGTTGATTACAGCCACAACAACCACACATAGAACAACAACAACACTCCAAATGACAACCACGCACCAAACTACAACCACGCTTCCAACTACCACTCCGCGCCGAACCACTACTCCACATGAGACGACAACCACAGCCGTGCTTTCAACAACAGTAATGACTACAACTGACCTCACAACCAGAGCACCATTTCAGACAAGAGCCACTGCTGTCCTCACAGCAACAGCCAACACATGCCCTCTGGCAACCTCAAGCTTCCTTCCAGAAACAGTCACAGAAGGACCCTTCTTTACAGCAGGTATACAGTGCAATTGCCCATTCTTTCCTTTCTGGTCAGATGTATCTTGAGTTTCTTAAAACAGTGAGGTTCTCTCACTGACTGGGGAAGCCCAGCAACTTGCTCATGTGTGTGAGAGTGTGCATGAGTGTGTGTATTAGTTTGCTAGGCCTCTCATAATAAACACCAGAGACTGAGTAGTTTAAACAACAGAAATCTATATTCTCCCAGTTTGGGTACTAAACATCCAAGGTCAAATGTCAGCAGAGCTGATTTCTTCTAAGTCCTTGTTTTTTTTTGGCTTGCAGTTGGCAGTCTTCTCCCTGTGTTTTCACAGGGCCTTCCCTCTGTCTGTCCTGTATCCTAATCTCTTATAAGGATACCAATCATATTGGATTACAGTCTATCAGTTTGACTTCCTTTTACCTTAATTACCTCTTTAAAGGCCATAACTCAATGAATATTCACATTCTGATGTGCGTGGGGCTTAGGACTTCAACATACGAATTTTGGGGACACAATTTAGTGTATAACTGTGTGTGTGTGTATGTGTGGTGTATGTGAAGATGTGTTTTCGCTGAACTATTCCTTTTTTATGGTTTCTCTTTTTTTTTCTGTTTTCCCCCCAAAAAGTCAGCATTTTGGGTTCTATAGTTGAGTTCCCAGGAGTCTTTAAGGAGACGCTTAGTGAAGAACCAGGAAAGGTCACTCCGGGTCAGACTCCAGTTCCATTCTTTCAGGGGTTAAGTCTGCCTAGGCATTAGAGATTGGTTGAGGAAATATTTATAGATGTTTTCAACTATCCCTTGGTAATAAACTAGTTTTTTCCCTTGTTTCTCTCTTTTCTTCTTTCTTCTTATCCTGGAATTCTTTCTGACCCTGCACCTGGCAGCTCTCACTGAGTGACTAGCTCCATTGCTCAGGGGACTTACCAGGCTCCTACTGCTTCAAGCTCTGATTCTGAGGCAAAAATCTGGGAAGCCTTTGTGAGATACCTTGAAAATATTTTTAGACATTTCAACTACCTCTGTAAGGCCTGGATAATTCAAAGAGTGTTACAAAATTGAATTGGCTAATTTTATTATCCTAAAAGTCATGAACCGTAAATAAATTTTTGCATGTTTTTTATTCCTCTGAGCTTTAAAATAACCATCTTAAAACATAACATTTGTACTTTCTATTCCTTGATTCTAAAAATTACTTGCAATCCTTGAAGAAAATTGAGAGAGTGAGATATAGAAAGAAGCACAAAGGCAATTATAAAAGTAGCCATGAGTGTGGTGGCATGTGCCTGTAGACCCAGCTACTCAGGAGGCTGAGGCAGAAGGATTGTTGGAGCCCAGGAGTTCAAGTCAAGCCTGGGCAACATAGAAAGATCCAGTCTTTAAAAACAATTACCCCTTCCCCCAGTCACAGCAATACTGTTATTTTTTAGCTACCTTTTATCAAGCCTTTTCTCTTCCAGAATCAGAAACCATCCTCTCCAGTGACACTTGGAAAAGCACTGAGTCTACTGCAGACATTGCCCTACTCACATCCAAAGGTATGCGTGTGGATTGATGAGAAGGAAATGTTGAATAAAAGTGTTGTTCAATTTCAGATGACTAGAGATGACCCTTGGGTCTTTTGGGCTATGAAACCCACCTCAGGCAAATCGGCATTGGAACATCATTTGTGGTCTGTTTATTCCTATAGTCCTATGTCTCTCTCAGAGAAAGAGGGGGAGACAGAGAGTGAGAGAGCGAGCTCAAACCCTTTCTTGATTCATGCTATTATCCATGGCAAGCATATGGAGCATATCTCTAGCATGTCTGCCTTTATACTCAAGGCTGGAGTATAGCTGTCTCATCCTAATTTCATGTACACCAATCTTCTTTGTTAAAATTCCTGGGGGGTACACTCATTCAATCCATTAGCTTTTTATACGGGAAGAATTTGTTCCTTTTTTGTCCTTTCATCCACCCATCAATACTTCTTGGTATTTATTGGAGCCCAGGGGCAGAGAGTACCCAAACAAAAGCCATGATTTGCATCCTTGGAGGTTCTAGATCCCAGTTCTACTACTTTTTGCTCCAGGTCCGTGGTTAGGATTTATTCCTAGGTTTGTGACAGAGTTGTATTAACTTCATGCATATAAAGAACTTAGTTGAGTGACTATTTAGTAAGCCCTTTCTTAAATGGTAGCTTTTACCTAAACTCTAGTAAAGGAAAGCAGACATCTGTAGGGTAAGTAAATCAGCGATGGTCATAGTACAGTACGAGAAGGCAATCTTGAGGGGTGATTTGTGAGTGGGCTCTAGCTTCTTACTGCTTAAGTACAAATCCTGCCTCTTACTTGCCCTGTGACTTTAGGAAAGCTACTTAATCTCTCTGGGCTTTAGTTTCCTCATTGGTAAAATGAGAATAAGAATAGCATTTATCCTGTGGCTCTTTATGAAGATTAAATAAGAAAATGCACACAAATCACTTAGAACAATGTCTGGCACATGATAAATGTTTAGTAGACTTTAGCTCTTCTCTTTCTTCTCTGATAGAAGTTGGTACAGGGGACAGAAAGTCACCAAAAGCAAGAAGACAAGTATTTACTTGTCTGTTTTCTCTTTTTCTTTGTTTTTCCAAAGACTCTGAAGCTTGGGATTTCCTGTCAACTCCCCAAGAGGACTCAATATCGAAAATGAGTGATTTAGTAACTTCACCTCAGCCTAGAAGTAAGAAGGCTATATTCTTTTATTTTTTTAAATTTCAGATTGATACAAGTGTACAAACAATTAGGTTACATTGTTTGCCTTTGTTGGGCAAAGTCAAAGTTGTATTTGAGCACTTCACCCAGGAGGTGTGCCATATTCCCCTACATTGTGCCTGTCACGTGAAACCCTCCTCTCCTCCTCGCTTCCCCCTCCCCCCACCCTGCATGTAGTTGTGCTTTTTTCCTGTGTGGGTCTATAGTTGTTCATCTACTGGCTTCATATTAGTATTGATTACAGTGGATACTTGCTTTTCTATTCTTGTAATACTTAGGGGGGATGTTCTCTAAATCCATCCAAGTGAAACAAAAGATGTAAAATCTCCATCACTTTTTATGGCTGAATAGTATTCCATGGTATACATATACCATAATTTATTTATTCATTTGTGAGTTGATGGCACTTGGGTTGATTCCACATCTTGGCAATTGTGAAATGAGCAGTGATAAACTTTCCAGTGTGTATGTCCTTATGGTAAAATGATTTTTTTTTTCCTTCTGGGCAGATGCCTAGTAATGGGATTGCAGAATCAAATGGAAGGTCTACTTTTAGCTCTTTGAATATTCTCCATACTTCTTTCCAAAAAGATGATATTAGTTTGCAATCCTGCCAACAGTGTTATAATTGTTCCCTTCTCTCCACACCAGCATCTGTAGCTTTGGAACTTTGTCAGGTGGGCTACTCAGTAGTCAACAAACACATGAAAAGAATGCTCATCATTCCTAATCATCAGGGACATGCAAATCAACACCGCCTTGAGATATCACCTAACCCCAGGAAGGCTATATTATTATAGGTGATTTGCCTTTGGCTGTGGAAACCATTTGTCACCTGCTTGTCTTGGGCTTCAGCTGTTTTGGTTCCTGCATGGTCACATCCCTCATCCTCCTGCATGCTGGGATGAGAGAGAAACATGCTACTAGCTTCAGTGCTGGCTTCTCCCCTCCTCTGCTCATGTCTGAAGCCCCTTTGTTGAGGTATTCCTTTTCATTAGAAATTTCTGACATGAAGCCAAAAATGGTAGTACAAAAAAAATTACCCAATCATTTTTGCAAACTATTGTTTGTTTTAAATTACACAAACATTATACTTATGCACTTTTGTTGGGGGTACACAAGAACGGATAGAAATAAAATTTTCTTTAACTCCCTATCCTCAATCCCAGCCCCCTACACTATTTAGTTGAAGATTATCATTATAGATTTTTCCCCATTCCCTAATGTCTGTGTACATAAAGAAATGCAAGGTTTTACTTATAGAAATAATTTTGTTTTGTGTATTTTTAAAAATGTTCTGTTTGCAGCCTTCTGCATTTCTTAATTCACTTAACATTATACACTGGACTTTCTTTTTCAGAACATGTAGATCTGCTATGTTAAACTGCTGAATAATATTTCATACTATGGGAACTCTAGTATCAGTTGCCTATTGAGGGACATTTAGGTTGTTCCAATGTTTAATTATTATGAACAGTGCTGCAGTGAACATCCTTGCACATGAGTGCCTCACTGAGCACTTATGCAAGTGTTTCTCTAATTAGGGTGCTGACCAAGAAATAGAAATGCTAGGTTAAAATAATGTGCACTTTTAAATTTAGTAGCTTTTAGGAAAATGTCCTCACAAAGGCTGTGCCTATTTATTTTTCCATTCCCAGAAAAATAATTTGTTTAATTTATTTCAGTTTCCTAGACAGAAAATGTCACCTTTTTATTATTTCAAGTTAATATGAGGGTGCAAACAGCCAAATCACAGTATTTGAATTTGTTAGGTAGAGTCTCTCTGGTAGTTATGTCCTGCACCAAAAAGCTGTACCATACACCCCTACAATGTGCTCATTCATAGGAGCAGCCTAACACCCGCCCCTTGCTCACCCTATCCCCAACTTGAATCAAAATGAATTTTTCTCCTCTGTGGGAGTGAATTAGATTATCTACTGGCTTCATATTATATTGAGTATATTGAATATTTGCTTTTCCATTATTGTGATACTTTAATGAGAAGAATGTGTTTCAACTCCTTTCAGGTTAATACAATAGATGTGAAGTCACCATCTTCTTTTTTTAATAGCTTAATAGTATTCCATGATATGCATGTACCACAGTTTGTTAATCCATTCCTGAATTGATGGACATTTAGGTTGTTTCCCTGTCTTGGTGATTGTAAATTGAGCTGTGATAAACAATCTAGTGCATATGTCCTTATAATAAAGTAATTTTTTCTTTTGGATAGTTGCCTAGTAGTGGGGTTGAAGGATCAAACAGGAAATATAATTTGAATTCTTTTTTTTTTTTCCAGCAGCAAGACAGGATTTTTATTAGAAGTTAGAAAGGAATACAGAAGAAGGAAAAGGCACCAGAGCTTCTGGCAGGGGAAAAGAATTAACTAACTGGGAGTCTCTATGTCAGTTCTTTTATCTAGGGGTATTAGGTCTTGAGAATTACACTTGGCCAGGAATTCAATTTAAATTCTTTAAAGATTCTCCATACTTCTTTCCAAAGAGGCTGTATTAGTTTGTAGTTCCACCAACAGTGTAAAAGTGTTTTCCTCTCTCCATGTCCATGCCAGCATCTGCAACTTTTAGAATATGTTACGTGGGCTAATCTTACTAGGATTAGGTGATATCTCAGGGTAGTATTGATTTACATTTCTCTGACAAAGCAGTCTTGAAAGGAAAATTCATCACATTAGATCCCTACATCTGAAAACCAGAAAGAAAGCCCATGAACAAACTAATGAATCATCTTAAGGAAATGAAAAAGGAAGAACAATCTAATCCAAATCTAGCAGAAGAAAAGAAATAACCAAAATCAAGTCAAAAATTAATAAAATTGAAAACAGAAAATCATTCAAAAATTAATGAAACAAAAAGTTGGTTCTTTGAAAAAATAAATGGAATTGATAAACCATTGGCCAGATTAACTAGAAACAGAAAAGTAAAATCTCTAATAACCCCAATCAGAAATAAAAATAGGTAAATAACAGACAATCATAGAGATACAAGAGATTTATGACAAGAAACTACAAGAAACTCTATGCCCAGAAATTTGACAATGTAGAGGAAATGGACCAATACCCTCTCCCTACATTTAGGTCTTTTTGTATTCTGATTAGCAAAGAGTTTGGGTGCCTTTCTATATGTCTGTTACCCAGGAAAGGATTGTCCTTTAATGCTGTAAAGGAGGCAGGTAACACTACTTGCAAAGGCTTGAAAGATAGAATTGGCAGGAACAGACAAGAGTGATAAGTTTTGAAGTCAAACTTGAGTCAAGATGAAAAGCCAGGCTGATCTGATGTTAAAAAGCTTCACAGGCACTAACTCATATCGTGGAAAAGAGACAATCTGGAAAAGTAGTTGATAACATAAAGGAAACGGGATGCCAGAGATCCCAGCCTTCTTTTCTTCACAGGATATGGTAAGGGTGGGGAGCTATTTTCTGGCAGAATAGAAGGCAGTGACTGGAAAGGTGATAGAGGATGGGCTGAACATTCTAAAATAATTATCTTTTATTCTATTTAAATTGTGGACTATTTTACATTGAGGGGACAAGAAGTCATCTTATGTTTTACTTTCTTCTATAATATCCCTGATAATTTTCATTTCTCTTGTCTTTGACCAAATACCCAAAGGAGAACACTGCCTATAATAGCCCTGGGCTGTGCTGCTGGAAGAGTGCTGGGTGTAAGAAGGCCAGTAAGGTCTCCATGTAGCATGTAGCCATTAGGAAAGAAACCAGGGTTTACTGAGCACACACTCTGTTCTGGTAACAGTCAAACTATTTTCATGGGTCACTTGATTTAATCCCTCTTCAGCAGATGCTCATATTTCTATCTTACTATAATGTTAATGAATTAAGAAATGCAGAAGGCTGCAAATGGTATGAGAAGATTTAAGGCACACAGCTCTCAAGTGGAAGATCCAGCAATTTTAGCTCCGACTCCACACTTTTATTTTATTTTATTTTTTTGTTTGTTTTTTTTTTTTATTGTTGGGGATTTCCACACTTTTATATTTTATTTTATTTTATCTGGGTTTTCAGTCTGAAATTAAAAGTCATGTTCTTTTCATTTACCATCTTTTCTTCCTATTATTATTATTACTATTTTTGAGATAGAGCCTCAAGTTGTTGCCCTGGGTAGAGTGCCATGGCATTACAGCTCAGAGAAACCTCATACTCTTGGGCTTAAGTGATTTTCCTGCCTCAGCCTCCCAATTAGCTGGGACTACAGGCACCTGCCACAACGCATGGTTATTTTTTTATTGCAGTTGTTATTGTTTAGCTGGCCAGGGCCAGGTTCAAACCCTCCAGCCTCAATGTATGTGGCCAGTGCCCTACCCACTGAGCTACGGGATCTACCCTTCCCATTATTTTTGCTAACTAAATATTCATAGTAATAACTGTAGCTACCTGTTACTAAGGACTTTGTGTGTTAGGCACTGTACTTTGGGTTTTTGTTTTCATTTTCTTATTTAAATCTCACAGCAGTCCTAGGCAGGTATAGATATTATCCTCATTTTGTAGCCAAAGAAACAGAGGATCAAAGAGTTTATTAAAGAAACTAACATCTAATGAGGTCTTTGTTTTAACACTATGCATTTTGATTTTTCATGAATTCCTGTGCAATCAGGGAATTATCACCTTCATTTTAAATTATGTATTATTATTATATTTATTGTATTTTTATATATTATTATAATTTTATCATATATTATAGTTTTATTATATAATACTTATATAATATTGTACAAACATTGTCACCTCATTTTTTAAGAGATTCTAAAGAAATTATTTCTTTAGAAAACAAGTATGAATAAGCATAAGTTTATTTTATATTAGAGGAAGCAAAGAGAGCGAGGGAAAGAGATGAAAAAGAGAAAGAAAAGAGAGGAGTGTAGGGAGTAAGAGAAGAAAAGATGGGGGGGTGCAGAGAAAAAAGGAGCAAGAGAATGGTATGGCATCCCAAAGAAACAAAGGAAGAATGCCAACCTATCTCCATTATAGAGACTGTGAAGATTGATAACCTGCCCAGTAAAGAGTGAGCCTGGATTTACCCATGTCTTTCCCACCCTGAGGCCACTCTAAGCCACTCTGACACCATGCCATGCTTCTACCTCATGAATGAAGACTACTTCATTCACATGAAAATGCTTTCAACCCACAATAGAATTAGCTAGCTCTTAGAGGGCAATTCCTTCCCTAGCCAACAAAGTCTCACAAAGATGCCAAAACATCATAAAATACTAAAAAATAGGATTAATACAGGCAGGGGGAGGGGGCTATGGGAAGAGACTGTTTAATGAATAATGGAGTTTCCTTTTGAGGTGATAAAAATATTTTTAAAATAGAAGTGGTAGTTACAGAACATCGTGAATGTACTAAATACCACTGAAGTACATGCTGTAAACTATTTTTTTTTTAAGTCAGACCAAAAATCTAGCAAAGTTATTAGTGCTTATGGTTGTTTGAATAAGCAGTGATAATCAATAGGCATTTTTAAAGTTATATCCATAACTTTCGAACAAAACCTCCAGATATAACAATTTACACGCGGGTGGAGAGCGGGTGTTTTTTTATGAGGAGCACAAAGAAGTAAGTGTAGATTAAATGATTTTTCTCTTTGTTTATATGCTCTGAACTAGTAATCTGGTTCAGAAATAAATATGTGAGATCTTTTGTTTGAAAAGAAAAAATATTGCAGAGCTTTCTTTTCTTTTTCTCTCTCTTTCTTTCTCTCTCTCTCCTTCTTTGAGAAGTCTGTTAGAGAAATACAGACTTATTTCTCCAGGTACTTAGAAACTCTAATCATACTTTCTAGACCCTAGGATAGTTTTATTTTTTGGTAGCAGCAATGTGTGAAATAGTCCCAAATTGTTCCTTAAAGACTCTATCACTATTGTGTAGGGATCCAAAGGCAGGGTGTAGAGAGCCACATGACCATGTCATTTGCTAAATAAAATCTTGTGGCCTGGGATTAAGTTTCTTACAGATTCTATCTCAGGCTCACTTTGCCCAATAACTCCTTATCCTTCTTTCTTTTCACAGATTTCTGGGTGGCCTTGGGTGGGGGTTAAGAAAGCTTATTAACTGGAGAGCCTGAAGGCTTACGATTATATCCCAGCTCTGCCATTTTGTGTTTGAGTGTATGTGTTTTCTTGTAGATTCTCAACCGGGTGACTTGTTCTATCCTTTTCTAAATCCCAATTTCCTCAAAATGTAAGATGAGGATAACAGTATTTTTTATTTCACAGAACTATTAAGTGAGGAAACACATGGGAAAAATGTATAGAATGTACCACTGACTTGTAAATGACAGTTATCACAGAGGATTCCTATTTTTCCTCTTCTTTACATCTCTGCTGGGATTGCAACTCTCACACCCTCATTTTCAGGCAGTCCAGCAGGGTGACTGGGTGCCACTGCCATCTGCTCCCTAATGACTTGTTCCTGATAAGCACATAGACATTTTAATGGTTTTATGTTTTTTTGTTTTTTTTTTCACTGCTAATCACACTAGGGAAATAGCCAATGAATGACAAAATTACAAACTTGGGTAAGTTACAAAAGCTTTTGAATCTCATAATAGTAATTTTTGACCAACTATTAGAATAAATCTGACATTCTGAGAGCTTTTCACTGACTTCTTTGTAGATGGCTTTGTGGAACTCTCAATTATTGGTTTTACTCCTGTGTTCACAGGAGTAAATTAACATCTTTAATTTTCTGCTGCCTCTCAGTTGTTTTGTTCTTTTCACACTTCTCAGTCTATAGAGGCTCTACTCTGTAATTTGAGCTTGAGAATCAACTTACTGCTGAAATAGAGCTATGGTCTAGTTTGCCATTCTGGGGCTTCCAAATTCATGTTTTTTATTTTGTAAGGCAAATCCAGGTACATGACTTCCAGTTCAATGCTCCACTTCAATTTTGAGGTATTTCATTGAGCCAGGTGTGACATCCCAGTCTGGGAGGCTGGTGGAGGCTGGAGGATCACTTGAGCTGATGAGTTCTAGACCAGCCTGAGAAAAGTGAGACCACATCGCTACTAAAAATGGAAAAAAATTAGTCAGGCATGATGGCAGCCACCTGTAATCCCAGCTACTCAGGAGGCTGAGACAGGAGGATCTCTTGAGCCTAGGAGGTTGAGGTTGTTGTTAGCTAGGATGAGGTCATGGCACTCTAGCCTCAGCAATACAGTGAGACTCCATTTCAAAAAAAAAAAAAAATGAATGAGTGAATGAATGAGAATAAATAAATAAAATAAGGATTTGGGTATGCAGGTGTTATCCAAAGAAGCCCTACCCAGAGTCCTTATCTCCACTCTCTGGCTGCCTAAAAATGGAGCTCAGAATGTAGTGTGATTGGCCCAAGATCACGCAACTAGACAGAGAGAGAACTGGGGCTCGTACTTAGGCTTTAGGAATTATAAACTTGTGTCTGTGAACTCTTGGTGGTTTTAGGGAAAAAGTGTTGTCTGTGGAATACTGGGAAACTGAGAAGATGGGAAACTGAAGCCCAGAGGCTGCCAGTGAGTTGAAAGGGGTTTTGCATGGCGACCAGAAAAGAGAAAACACATTTAATTTCAAGAAAAGGGGAGAGGGTAAGGGAGGGGAGGTGGTAAGTGCTCACCTGATGGGTATGCAGCACACTCCTTGGGTGAAGGGCTCAATTGCATCTTTGGCATTACCTAACAAATGCAAACAATGTTACCTAATTGTATTCATGCTTATATTAATCTGAAATTAAAAAAAAAAAAGAAGAGCTGAGACCAGAGGTCATTTCTCTTGATCCCATGCATAGCTAGCCTTTGATCCAGGACTACAGTGATTATCTCTCCACAGAGCTTCCCTGGGGGTAGAATTCCTTATTTCCTATTAAAGAATTAGGATTCATTTTTATTCTGAGCCTCCAAATGGATTATTATATCCCTGACTGGCATAAAATCAAAACTGTAGGACAAATTCAAATTGAATGCACCCATACACACATGAGAACTTTGCTGTTGGTATTAAAATTGGAAAAAAGTGAACATTGCTCTAATAATAACATTTTTCTTCACTTTCAATTCTTACAGTAGTTATTTTCTTGGTCCCAGGAGCAATATTATTGTATCTTTCTATTAATATTTTCTAAAGATAGCCTAAGGAAGGTTCAAGGTCCAAAGCAAGCTGATCTTTCCATGGAGTCATGGAGTTCAGGAAGTCATAGAGTTCCATGGAGTACCTCTCAGAGGTGAAAAGCAAGTGGTGATAAAATTTTATATCTGTATCTTGTAACTCAGGCATTTGGTTTAGATATATAACAATAGGTACATTTTGGATGGTACTTTGTGTGGCAGAGGGCATATAAAATGAGTAAGTCATGATCTTTGTCCTTAATAGGATCACATGTTAGTGGGATAGACAGGTGTGTGCATAATGCACCATCCTTCAGTATGCTCTTTTTTGGGGATAGAGGTATGAAAACTTACATGGGGGCCCCAAGGAAGGGAGAGGAAGGCCCAAGACAGAGAAGAGTTCACTCACTGACCTTCAAATTGTTTCTTCAAGGATGAGAAAATCCTACAGACCTACAGCATGAGCAAAAACAGGGAAACTTGCCAAAAGCATGATATCTTTGGAGATTGTTTAATAATCTGGTTTAATCTAATGAAGACAGAAAGCTGGAAATGGTCTATGTTCTTAAGGGACTTGAATGGCTAAAGAACTTAGGTTTTAGTACAGAGTTTTGAGGAACCATTTGTGTTTATTGAGTAGGAAATGACACTTTCAGTTCTGTTTTAGGAAAAATTGCTCTGGCAAGAGCATGGAAGATGAATGAGAGGGGAGCAAGGCTGGAGCCTTCAATACTTTGGGTAAGAGATGAGTGTCTAGGGTAGAATGATGCTGCAGGAAGCTGAGAGAGAGGATAGAGTCAAAGCCATTTAGGAATTAGAATTCAGAGGACCTGATGGCCAAAGTTAAGAATCAAAAATGACTGATTCTTCACACTGGGGAAAATGGGTCAATGTGATGGCTAAACTGGTAGAGGAACTCCATGAGGAAGAGTAAAACTTGCTTGAGAATCTTGAGTTTGAAAGGCCTCTGAGAAATGTCGAACAGGCATTTGGAAGTGTGGGTCTAGGCTGACTCATGCATGCCTGGGTGGATGTCTTTGATAATTGGCACTTATCTCTGATCAAAATAATTACTATGATGATTCCCATTATAAGTGCTGAAAAAAGACTTGTCAGTTTACCAATGCTTTCCTGTATGTTCTTTTATAAAGGGTAGTTCAAGACTAAAAATATAATTTTGAAAGTCATTGCTCATTAATGATACTTATTGGGTACTTATTACATGCCAAGGCTTGGATCAGTGCTTTCCAATGCATCATCTCATCGTGAGGCATTGTCTGGATCTGTGAGGAAGTTTCTGTTATTATGGTCATTAAAAAGGAGAACAAACTGAGATGTGAAGTTAAAAAATTTGCCAGCATTTGAACTCTTGTTCTCTTCGGGGTTGAACCTGAGGTCTTGAACACTTTGTTATTTTACTTCATTGATAAAGGAAGGATATTTGGAGCTCCTGTAGGATCACCCAAAGATATTGTGTGAGATGAAGGGAGAGTGGAGAAGTACAAAGGGAGACCCTACTCCCCTGACAGGAATAATTACATTGGGGGAGACTGTGGTGCAAGAGGAAGAGCCAGCTAAGGGGCTAGAGATAGGCACCAAAGCTGAGATGAGATCCATGGGAGTGCAGGGATGCAGGAAGCTGGGCTGACAAAGAGAGGAGAGGGTTTGGTTAAATATTAGGAAATTGTAGGATGAGGTATTTAGAAAGGTGGCTGTGAGCTGTAGCAGTGTGACCAGGAAGTGGAAAGCTTGAACTCTGGGATGAGGAGGGTGATCCATGAAGTCTAAAATTGAGCAATGGCCAGAGAATGAACGTTAGATGTCCTTTCAAGAAGTTTGAGAGTATTTAGAGGGGAAGCAGGGTAGAGAAAGAAGGTGCTGGTGAATGTAGCAAAGTGTGTCCTCATATTCGAGAGATGGATGAGTCGAACAGGGGGTGGAGGGTTTGGTCTGGAAATGGAGACTAGAGAGGAGGCAGTGAGGAGAGAATAAATAAAGGTGGGAAAACAATCAGATCTCATGTTGACCTTGCAGGGAAACCAAGACCTTGAACTTAGAGATCATTCAATCCATGAATATCAGGCCTGGCCATGGGTTGAAATCACAGGGAGCCTTTAAAAATATACATCAGTCTACTTTGATCACCCTACGTTAGCCAAGACTTGGAAAATTAGAACCTCTAGGGGTGGGCCCAAGAAACTGTATGTTTAACAAATGTCCTCAGGAGATAATTTTGAAGCCATCCTAGCCCTGATCACAAGAAAGCAATTAGAAATTGCTGCCGGTAGTATATGGGTAGTACACTCTCATTTTACAAAGAAGGAAACTGAGGTACACAGTCATTTAAAAAGTTCAAAGAGGAGCAAGCTAGTCAAACTCTCTGAGAGTTAAGTAGAACTCTCTTTTGGCTCCCAAATTAGAACTCATTCCCACTATGTTGCACTATTTTGTTAAAGTAAAGACAAAATGGAGCCCTATCAGAACTTGACACTTTTCTGAGTCCTTGTATGCCTGAGTTAGGCATACAAACATTGTAAGGGGAATTGCCATTCTTAATGCAAGTTCAGCAGAAGCACCAGAGAAAAGTAGGGAAATGAAGCGAAGCTCATTTTTACTCACAAATGCTATTGTTAGGAAGAAAGAAATTGGATGCAGTTGATTTCAAAGTCAATGTCTTTCGTGAGTCATTAGCAGATTTGTTTTATCCCTCACGCCCAGTGCTATTCACAGGCTTGATTCATTTGGTAGGCCAACCATCTGGGGGATAAAGGAAAAGGACAAAAAGTGGATTCTTATATGATTTTTCTCACAATAGCATTCTGGTTTATCAAGCATATACATGATTTTTTTTTTCATTAACTAAGTTGGGATTTAATCCAAGTAATTTCAGCGTCTAACAGCTTACCTTCAGAAAGGTCAACTAAATCAGATCAAAGAGAATTGCTAAGCTTTCAAAGAGGTCCATGCTAAGGCAAACAAAGAATGAAAAAGAAATAAAGTGCATTATTGTAATGGAACACAGAGCCAGACCTAAGATTAGGTTCTCATTAATGCCTAGCAAACTGAGCTGAGTGGCCCCATCCCTCTGCAGGCCACAACATCCTTCTCATACCAAGTCGTGGGGTGGTAGAAGGGGGAGGATTTCCAGGCACCCGAGAGGCTCTGATTTCACAGGGGTGTGGAATAAATGAGTAAATTTAAGCAAGTTCCATGATGAAGTCTTGGTTCTCTCCACTGTGAACAAGACAAGAAGAAAAGGTACAAATGGCCTTTGTCAGGAACCTATAATCTCTGTTCAGATACTGTTGAACCCTGTGCTCAGCAGAATAGTAAAGGGGAGAAGAAGTAGAATCTGGAATCAAATTTCATCACTCTACCATTTACCATTGACTAGCATCGTTATTAGCTATGAAGCGTTGGACAAGATGTGGGCCTTTCAGAGCTTCCATTTCCTCCTCTTTTGATAATTCTGCCCAAGTTTACTTAGCTCATGGAATCATTCTGCAAATCAAATGAAGTGACATGTGACAGTGCACAAAGCACTTTTAGGTGCTTACATCATGCTCATAATAATCATCATGAAGACAATATAAAAACTAGAATCTGTACCCACCTAAGCAGCAATGGACAGGGGTTCCATTCTAAATGGAATGTATCCACTCTCCAGCACTGATCTTTTTAGAGCTCTTGCCACATTTTCCAAAGTCCAGAGAGCACAGAGAATAAGAAGAGCTCAGGCTCTGCAGGTAGATGATCCTGGCTCTGAGTTTTGCCCTGTCCCTTCCTACTAAGTGACTTAAGTAGCCTGACCTCTCCAGGTCAAAGGTTTCCCACTGTGAGATGAAGACAATCACTGTGCCTTCTGTAGAGCATTTTATAAGAATTAACTGAGATCAAACATGGGAAGTACTTTGCACTATGGCTGACTGGTTCTAAGTGCTCAGTGTATGGTAGTCATTTATTATTATTTTTGGCATCAGTAAGTCTGAGGGTTCTTCCCACTTCCCTCAATTGAGATTTATTGATTATCTTGTTCTTTTTTTAAATTATTAAATCATAGCTGTGTACATTAATGCAACCATGGAGTACCATACACTGGTTTTATAGATCATTTGATACATTTTCATCACACTGGTTAACATAGCCTTCCTGGCATTTTCTTAGTTATTGTGTTAAGACATTTATATTCTACATTTACTATGTTTCACATGTACCATTGTAAGATGCACCAAGGGGTAATCCCAACAGTCACCCTCCCTCCACCCATCCTCCGCCCTCCCTGCCCTCCCTCTCCCCCTTTCTCCTATTCTTAGGTTGTAACTGGGTTATAGCTTTCATATGAAAGCCATAAATTAGTTTCATATTAGGGCTGAGTACATTGGATACTTTTTCTTCCATTCTTGAGATACTTTACTAAGAAGAATATCTTCCAGCTCCATCCATGTAAACATGAAATAGGTAAAGTCTTCATCTTTTTTAAGGCTGCATAATATTCCATGGTGTACATATACCACAATTTATTAATCCATTCGTGGATCACTGGGCACTTGGGCTTTTTCCTTGACTTAGCAATTATGAATTGGGCTGCAATAAACATTCTGGTACAAATATCTTTGTTATAATGTGATTTTTGGTCTTCTGGGTATATACCTAGTAGAGGAATTATAGGATTGAAAGGCAGGTCTATTTTTAGATCTCTAAATGTTCTCCAAACATCTTTCCAAAAGGAACGTATTAATTTGCATTCCCACCAGCAGTGTAGAAGTGTTCCCTTTTCTTCACATCTACGCCAACATCTCTGGTCTTGGGATTTTGTGATATGGGCTAATCTTACTGGAGTTAGATGATATCTCAAAGTAGTTTTGATTTGCATTTCTCTGATGATTAAGGATAAGGAGCATTTTTTCATATGTCTGTAGGCCGTGCACCTGTCTTCTTCAGAGAAGTTTCTCTTCAAGTCCCTTGCCCAGCCTGCGATGGGATCACTTGTTCTTTTATGCTTATACGTTTGAGTTCTCTGTGGATTCTGGTTATTAAACCTTTGTCGAAGACATAACCTCAAATATCTTCTCCCATTCTGAGGGCTGTTTGCTTGCTTTACTTATTGTGAGTCCTTAACTGTATTTTCAGCTTGACTATTGTTGGTGTATATAAAGGCTACTGATTTATGAATGTTGATTTTGTAACCTGAGATGCTGCTGTATTCCTTGATCACTTCTAAGAGTTTTGTAGTAGAATCCCCCGTGTTTTCCAGGTATACAATCATATCATCTGTGAAGAGTGGTAGTTTGATCTCTTCTGACCCTATATGGATACCCTTGATCACGTTTTCTTCCCTAATTGTGATGGCTAAAACTTCCATTACAATGTTAAAGAGAAGTGGACACAATGGGCAGCCTTGTCTGGTTTCTGATCTGCGTGGAAATGATTTCAATTTAACTCCATTCAATATGATAATGGCTGTGAGTGTGCTGTGGATGGCCTCTATCAGTTTAAGAATTTCCCTTCTATACCAATTTTCTTAAGTGTTCTGATCATGAAGGGATGCTGGATATTATCAAAAGCTTTTTCTGCATCAATTGAGAGAATCATATGGTCTTTGCTTTTTAATTTGTTTATGTGCTGGATTACATTGATAGATTTAGGTATATTGAACCAGCCTTCAGACCCTGGGATAAAACCAACTTGGTCATGATGTATAATTTGTTTGATGTGTTGCTGGATTCTGTTTGTTAGGATCTTGTTGAATATTTTTGCATCTATATTCATTAGTGATATAGGTCTATAATTTTCTTTTCTTGTTGGGTCTTTTCCTGGTTTGGGGATCAGGGTGATGTTTGCTTAATTAAACGTGTTGGGTAGTCTTCCTTCTTTTTCTACATTTTGGAACAGGTTGAGTAATATAGGTACTCATTCCTCTTTAAAGGTTTGGTAGAATTCTGACGTGAAGCCATCTGGTCCTGGGCTTTTCTTTTTAGGGAGATTTTGTGTGGTTGACGCTATTTTGGAACTTGATATGGGCCTGTTCAACATTTCCACTTGATTCTGGCTAAGTCTTGGAAGATGACGTGCTTCCAAGTATTAGTTAATTTCCTTCAGATTTTCATATTTCTGAGAATAAAGTTTCTTATAATATGCTTTAAGGATTTTTTTTAATTTCTGAGGAGTCTATTGTTATTTCGTCTTTGTCATTTCTGATTGATGACTTTAGAGATTTTACTCTATTTTTCCTGGTTAGGTTACCCAAAGGTTTATCTATTTTATTGACCTTTTCAAAAAAGCAACGTTTTCATTTATTGATCCATTGTATAATCCTTTTGTTTTCAATTTCATTTAATTCTACTCTAATTTTGGTTATTTCTTTTTTTCTACTGGGTTTGGGGTTGGAAAGTTCTTCCTTTTCCAGTTGCTTGAGATGTCCCATTATGTTGTTAACTTCCTCTCTTTCTGTTCACTTGAGGAAGGCTTGTGGTGCTATACATTTACCTCTTAGGACTGCCTTTGCAGTATCCCAGAGGTTTTGATAATTCGTGTCTTCATTGTCATTTTGTTCCAAAAATTTGGCAGTTTCCTTCTTAATCTCATCTCTGACCCAGCTATCATTCAGCAAAAGGTTATTTAACTTCCATGTTTTTGTATGAGTATGCAGATTCCTGTTGTTACTGAGTTCAAACATGGTGGTCTGAGAAGATGCATGGAATAATTTCTATTCCTTTAAATTTACTAAGGTTAGACTTGTGACCTAAGATGTGATTGATTTTGAAGTATGTTCCGTGGGCTGATTAGAAGTATGAGTACTCAGTTTTGTTGGGACGAGATGTTCTGTAGATGTCTGCTAAATCCAAATGTTGGATGGTTAAGTTTAAATTCAAAATTTCTTTGCTCAGCTTCTTATTGGAGGATCTATCCAACACTGCCAAAGGAGTGTTGAAATCTCCGACTATTATGGAGATGGAGGAAATTAAGTTGCTCATATCTGTTAGATTTTCTCTTATAAATTGAGGCACATTCTGGTTGGGTGCATAAATATTAATAATTGAAATCTCATCATATTGAGTTTTATCATTAACAAATATGAAATGACCATTTTTATCCTTCCTTACTTTTGTTGGTTTAAAGCCTATTGTGTCTGAAAGTAGAATTGCAACATCTGCTTTTTTCTGATTACCATTTGCCTGAAATATGGATGACCATCCTTTCACCCCGAGTCTATATTTATCTTTTAAGGTAAGATGTGACTCTTGTATACAGCAAATGTCTGGCCTGAGTTTTTGTATGCATTCAGCTAAACTGTGCCTCTTTAGAGGACAGTTTAAGCCATTGAGATTAATGGAGAATATTGATAAATCTGGTAAAATTTTGGGTATCAAGTTTTTCAAAAGTCCAGTGGACATTTTTAATTCTTTCACCAATGTGGAAGTTGGAGTTTGAGCAAAAGTTTCTGAGTGAGTTTTCTTTTGTGGTAGAGGATTGGGCTGGTCATTGTGGAGGATAGGTCTGAGAATATCCTGAAGAGCTGGTTTGGTTATGGCAAATTTCTTCAACATATGAATGTAATTAAAGTATATAATTTCTCCATCATAAATGAAACTCAGTTTAGCTGGATACAGGATCTGGGTTTGAAAGTTATTTTGTTTTAGGAAATTAAAAGTTGATGACCACCCTCTTCTGGCTTGAAAATTTCAGCAGAGATCTCTTTTGACCCTATTACCCTTGATCGCCTTTTCTTCCCTAATTGCGGTGGCTAAAACTTCCATTACAATGTTAAAAAGCAATGGAGACAATGGGCAGCCTTGTCTGGTTCCTGATCTGAGTGGAAATGATTCCAATTTAACTCTATTCAATATGATATTGGCTGTGGGTTTGCTGTACATGGTCTCTATCTGTTTAAGAAATGTCCCTTCTATAACGATTTTCTTAAGTGTTCTGATCATGAAGGGATGCTGGATATTATCAAAAGCTTTTTCTGCATCGATTGAGAGAATCATATGGTCTTTGTTTTTTAATTTGTTTATGTGTTGGATTACATTTATAGATTTAGGTATATTCAGCCTTGAGACCCTGGGATAAAACTGACTTGGTCATCATGTATAATTTGTTTGATGTGTTGCTGGATTCTGTTTGTTAGGATCTTGTCGAATATTTTTGCATCTATATTCATTAGTGATATGGGTCTATAATTTTCTTTTCTTGTTGGGTCTTTTCCTGGTTTGGGGATCAGGGTGATGTTTGCTTCATAGAACGTGTTAGGTAGTCTTCCTTCTTTTTATACCTTTTGGAACAGGTTAAATAATATAGGTACTAATTCCTCTTTAAAAGTTTGGTAGAATTCTGACGTAAAACCATCTGGTCCTGGGCTTTTCTTTTTAGGGTGGTTTTGTATGGCTGATGCTATTTCTGAACTTGATATGGGCCTGTTCAACATTTCAACTTGATTCTGGCTAAGTCTTGGAAGGTGACATGCTTCCAAGTATCGGTCCATTTCCTTCAGATTTTCATATTTCTGAGAATACAGTTTCTTGTAATATTCATTAAGGATTTTTTTGATTTCTGAGGAGTTTGTTCGCAGATGATATGATTGTATATCTGGATAACACTAGGGACTCTACTACAAAACTCTTAGAAGTGATCAAGGAATACAGCAGCATCTCAAGTTACAAAATCAACGTTCATAAATCAGTAGCCTTTATATATACCAACAATCGTCAAGTTGAAAAAACAGCTAAGGACTCTATCCCATTCACAGTAGTGCCAAAGAAGATGAAATATTTGGGAGTTTATCTAACAAAGGACGTGAAAGATTTCTCTAAAGAGAACTATGAAACTCTAAGAAAAGAAATAGCTGAAAATATTAACAAATGGAAAAACATACCATGCTCATGGCTGGGAAGAATCAACATGGTTAAAACGTCCATACTACCCAAAGCAATATACAATTTCAATGCAATCCCTATTAATGCTCCACTGTCATACTTTAAAGATCTTGAAAAAACAATACTTCATTTTATATGGAATCAGAAAAAACCTCGAATAGCCAAGACATTACTCAGAAATAAAAACAAAGCAGGAGGAATCACACTGTCAGACCTCAGACTATACTACAAATTGATAGTGATCAAAATAGCATGGTATTGGCACAAAAACAGAGAAGTAGATGTCTGGAACAGAATAGAGAACCAAGAGATGAACCCAGCTATTTACCGTTATTTAATCTTTGACAAGCCAATTTAAAACATTCCGTGGGGGAAAAGATTCCTTATTTAACAAATGGTGCTGGGTGAACTGGTTGTTAACCTGTAGAAAACTGAAACTGGACCCACACTTTTCACCATTAACTAAGATAGACTCTCACTGGATCAAAGATTTAAACTTAAGACATGAAACTATAAAGATACTAGAGGAGTGTGCATGGAAAACCCTTGAAGAAATCAGTCTGGGCAAGTATTTTATGAGGAGGACCCCCCAGGCAATTGAAGCAGCTTCAAAAATACACTACTGGGACTTGATCAAACTAAAAAGCTTGTGCACAGCCAAGAAGACAATAAGTAAAGCAAGCAAACAGCCCTCAGAATGGGAGAAGATATTTGCAGGTTCTGTCTCCGACAAAGGTTTAATAACCAGAATCCACAGAGAACTCAAAGGCATTAGCAAGAATAGAACAAGGGATCCCATCGCAAACTGGGCAAGGGATTTGAAGAGAAACTTCTCTGAAGAAGACAGGCGCGGCCTTCAGACATATGATAAAATGCTCATCATCTTTAATCATCAGAGAAATGCAAATCAAAACTACTTTGAGATACCATCTAACTCCAGTGAGACTAGCCTATGTCACAAAATCCCAAGACCAGAGATGTTGGCACGGATGTGGAGAAAAGGGAATACTTTTGCTCTGCTGGTGGGAATGCAAATTAATACATTCCTTTTGGAAAGAGATATGGAGAACACTTAGAGATCTAAAAATAGATCTGCTATTCAATCCTGTAATCCCTCTACTGGGCATATACCCAGAAGACCAAAAATCACATCATAACAAAGATATTTGTATCAGAATGTTTATTGCAGCCCAATTCATAATTGCTAAGTCATGGAAGAAGCCCAAGTGCCCATCAATCCACAAATGGATTAATAAATTGTGGTATATGTACACCATGGAATATTATGCAGCCTTAAAGAAAGATGGAGACTTTACCTCTTTCGTGTTTATATGGATGGAGCTGGAACATATTCTTCTTAGTAAAGTATCTCAAGAATGGAAGAAAAAGTACCGAATGTACTCAGCCCTACTATGAAACAAATTTAGAGTTTTCACATGAAAGCTACAACCCAGTTACAACCTAAGAATAGGGGGAAGGGGGAAAGGGAGGGGAAGGAGGGAGGAGGTGGGTAGAGGGAAGGGGATTGGTGGGATTACACCAGCAGTGCATCTTACAAGGGTATATGTGAAACTTGGTAAACGGTCTATGAAGCTAGTGAATGATGCCCCATGAATATATCAATGTACACAGCTATGATTTAATGAAAAAAAAAAGAAAATTTCAGCAGAGCGATCTGCAGTCACTCTAATATTCTTCCCTTTGTATGCAATGGATTTCTTATGTCTGGCTGCTTTCAGAATTTTTTCCTTCATATTAATTTTAGTGAAGTTAATTATGATATGCCTGTGGGATGTCTTATTCGGATTGAGTCATGCTGGGTTTCTGAAACTGTCTGCTATTTGAATTTCAGAATCTTGGCATGTCTGGAAAATTCTGTTTTATAATTTTTTTTTTTTTTTTGGCTTTACAGCAGTAACATTTATTTTTGTTTGTAAGTCTATGAATCAGCTGAATGGTTCTTATCTGGGCTGGGTTGACTAATCTTTGCAGGGCTCACTCATGAATCCATAGTCAGCTGGCACTTGGCAGGGTAATAGCTATTGCAGAATGGCCTTAGTTGGGCAGACTCAGCCCTGTTTTACAGTTGTTCCTCCTAGCTTGTTATCACAGAAGAGACAGAGATCCAAGGGGAGAGAAACCATGCAAGTAGACCTCTTAACCACACTGTCACCATGACCACAAACTATTTGCCATAAGTCATAAATAAGGCCAGCCCATACTTAAGAAGTGGTGAATTACATCTACACTCCAGTTCATAATGGGAGTCACATTGCAGGAGGTATGAGTATAAGGGAGAGTGAAGAAATTGGTGACATATTTGATATCTACATGTCACATTTTGGAGGTTTGTTTTTTTAAAACATGATTTCCAAAAGCTAAACATCTAAAAAAACAATTCATAGGCTGACATAGTGGCTCATACCTGCAGTCCTAGCACTTTTGGAGGCTGAGGTAAGAGGATTGCCTGAGGTCAAGAGTTTAAGACCAACCTGAGCAAGAATGAGACCCAGTTTCTACCAAAAACAAAACAAAACAATTAATTATTGGGGTTGAGTTTGAAGAATAGTTTAACTAGAAACCAAATTGATTACTTAAGTTATGTTAGTGACAAAACGATTATTTAGAAACCATTAAGTGACATTTACAAAATAAGTTTTGTACATAGGTAGCTTCCTTTGACCTGTATATAATTATGTATGATTATAAAATTAT
The DNA here is from genome assembly GCF_027406575.1 of Nycticebus coucang. Lineage (NCBI taxonomy): Eukaryota > Metazoa > Chordata > Mammalia > Primates > Lorisidae > Nycticebus > Nycticebus coucang. Next base: position 58,812,366 of record NC_069796.1, on the reverse strand, counting down.
AAAACATTTTAAAGTATAGTATAGATATATAAAATCTGTCTTTTCAAGTAAAAATAATTTTTTTTTCGCTTTTTCTAACTTTATTTTATTTATTTATTTATTTTCTATTAAATTATAGCTGTGTACATTGATATGATCATGGGGCATCATTCACTGGCTTCACAGAAGACCAAAAATATAACATCATAACAAACATATTTGTACCAGAATGTTTATTGCAGACCAATTCATAATTGCTAAGTCAAGGAAAAAGCCCAAGTGCCCAGTGATCCACGAATGGATTAATAAATTGTGGTATATGTACACCATGGAATATTATGCAGCCTTAAAGAAAGATGGAGACTTTATCTCTTTCATGTTTACATGGATGGAGCTGGAACATATTCTTCTTAGTAAAGTATCTTAAGAATGGAAGAAAAAGTACCCAATGTACTCAGCCCTACTATGAAACTATTTTAGGGTTTTCACATGAAAGCGATAACCCAGTTACAACCTAAGAATAGGGGGAAGGGGGAAGGGGAAGGGAAGGAGGGGGGAGGTAGGTAGAGGGAAGGGGATTGGTGGGATTACACCAGTGGTGCATTTTACAAGGGTGTATGTGAAATTTGGTAAATGTGGAATGTAAGTGTCTTGGCACAGTAACTGAGAGAATGCCAGGAAGGCTATGTTAACCAGTGTGATGAAAGTCTGTCAAATGGTCTCTTTCATAATTTTATTGAGAAGGGCCTCTGTGCCTTGTGAGGCCATTTCATCACTTTCAGGGATTCCAATGAGGTGGATATTAGCCTTCTTTGAATTATCCCAAAGCTCTCTGTGAGAATGATCCGTTTTTGCTCTCCATTTTTCTCTTCCTCTTTGAGAGTTTGGGAGCATTCAAAAGCTTTGTCTTCAATGTCTGAAATCCTTTCTTCTGCTTGCTCCCCTCTGTTACTGAGGGATTCTACTGTACTTTTCAATCTTTGAAGGCTGCAAATTCTTGCTTCAGTGTGTCAAAATCTTTGATGGTTTTGTCTTTAAATTCATTAAATTCTTGAGACAACTTTTGAATTTATCTGTGAATTTCTAATTCTAACTTTTGAATTGCTCCTCAAATTTCTAATTCCAAATTTTCCTCCATTCTATTAATCTTGTTTGCAATCCAAATTCCGAATTTGATTTCTGACATCTTGGCCAGCTGTTTATGAATGGGATCTTCTGTTACATCTGCCTTATCTTTTCTTGGGGGGGGGGGTTGATCTATTCTGGTTATTCATGTTACCAGAGTTTTTCCGCTGATTCCGCCCCATGATTATTTTGCACCGTTTGACTTTTCCCCTGGAGCTTTGTCGAGGACTCACACAGTGCTATGGTCTGAGAAACTGGGGACCTGTTTGGTGTCGTCGGGCTAAGTCATTCTGTCTTGTTTTCAGCTAGTCTCTGTCCGACCTTAATGAAACGTTACTCTGGGTTGAAGTCTCAGCTGTGGAGAATTACCAGCAATTAAGTCATCCCACCCCCCACAGGCAACAATTGGAAAAGGAAAATCAAACCTTCCTACAACCACACACCCAGGGCACCACTTGGATAGTCCTTGGGCAATTGGCTCAGTTCAGAGGTCCAAATCAATTGTCTCAGTCAGCACCTGTCTCAGGTGGGAGAGTTTAAAAGGTCTCTGGCAACTGGATCACAGGGGTCTGCTGAGAACTCAAATATGACTTGCTCCAGTGCTCCTTGAAGTCAGGAGGACCCACCCAGCAAATAGATTAGTCTGGGAAGGTTGATGCCTCCTTCCCCCCTTGCACCTCTGTCACACCCAGTCACTGATAGCCCTGCAGGGCTGTGACCCAGTTGCCTCCAATGAGCAGATACTCCAGGGATTTGCACCTGCCTGAATCACAAGGAAATCTATATCTACTCAGCCAGGCTGTTGCTCTCTACCTCTATCCAACAGGGGAAGGTATTGCCCCGACAACCTTGGGCACTTGATGGAGGCTCGGGGGTGTTAACTCAATTCCAGCCCCACCCCTGATTGATGTTACTGACACAGCAGAACAACTTTGCTGGAATTTGTCTCTGTCCCTGCTAAATTGCCCTGAAGAAGAGAAGCTATTTTGAGTTCCCAGAACCTGTGCCTTGGGCCCTGTCTTTGCTCCTGCAGGTTCGTATTCACAGCCTGGTTAGCTGTCAGTTCTAGCCTCTTGCCTTCCTTTGTCTATAGGCTGATGATCCCCTGAGGGCTGGATGCATCTTAGGCTCAGCAAAGAGGTCCTCTGGGTCAGGCCCGCCCTGGGAATTTCCTGGCTCTGTGCGTGCATTTTCTAGTTCCTGCACTTCACCCAGGTCGGTACTGACTCAGGCAAACCCTTTACTCACAGGGCCTGCATTTTCATCCTAGATCTGTTCCACGGTGGTTGCCACCTGAGAAGATGCCAAGCCTCCTCTGGTTGCCCAGGGAGACAGGGGGTGTGGCTATGGAATATCTGGGGTGATTCCTATTGTTGCCAAAAACAGCTGCTGCTCTGCGCCTTGGGGCACTGCCACTCCGGCTTGGTTCCCTCTCAGCCAACTGTCCTCTCCTCACTCCCATGCCGTAGAACCAGCACTGACCAGCTGTCATCCAGACCCCATCCACACCCCTCGAGAAATCACCCAAGAATCTGAACTCCTGGGGAACAGGCCTTTAGACCTCAGAGTGAGAGTGGAGGGGAGTGCTGGGAGCTCAGAACTGCAGGTAGAGAATATATACAGTTTTATACAGTTTTATGCCTGGCAGGATAATGCTGTTGCACCCTAGTAGGAGAGGTAGGTCCAGTTTTTAGATGGTCTCTCCCGTGGAGTGTAGTGGGAGGACCTTTGAACTCTGCTCATTTGTTTGTGGGGCACTTTGAGCCATTCTCATGGAGGAGGGGCCTCCCGTCCGATTGGTGATGGATTTTGTACCTTTTGTTTGTATCCTTGAAGTCCAGCTTGCCTCAGCGGAGTTGATGTGAGTTCTTCAACCTTCTATCTTGGTGCAACTCTAATCCACCAAGTTACTTGCTAAATTTCTCTTTTAACTCTCCTTCTGGATGGGAGCCTCTGTGGAAAGCTGGCTTCAGTCAGCCATCTTGTCTCCATCCCCTTATTGATTATCTTGTATAGGTAGAGCAGAGTCATATACATTATTGTCCTTCAGAGAGGAGACTAAAGGGGGAAGAAATAGGAATGAGGTCTTGCTGGCATGGTCGTTCCTGCCTAGAATTCATAGTGCTCTGGAGGTTGAGTGGGGAGGATCACTTGAGGCCTGGAGTTGGAGACTAGACTGAGCAATGTAGTGAAACCTCTATCTCTACAAAAAATAGAAAAATTGGCTGGGCATGGTGATGCACATCTGTAGTTCCAGCTACTGGGGAGTTGATGAAGGAAGATTGCTGGAGCCTAGGCGTTTGAAGTTATAGTAAGCTATGATGATGCCACTATGCTCTAGCTCAGGTGACAGAGCAAGATCTGGACCCCAAAATAAATAAATAAGTCAAACAGGGAAAGGAATGAGGTTTTATCTGTGTTTCACCAAGACCCCCAGAATAGGGGTCTGAGATCATGACTCTGGCCTCTCATGGCTGTTTTGTTGCTGGGGTGTCTCAGGAGGTTAGAAGGTTGAGGCAAAGTTCTGAACTGGAGTGCTTCTTTAATAATGGTGCTTTAGAATCTCTGGTTTCCTTCTGTTTACTTCATCTATGTGAAATATGACAGCATCTCACCATTTCTTCCCTTTTATTACAAGTCGTGCCAACATGACTTACTCTTTGTTCTCTTTCAAAATTAAGAAAATGTACCCCATCCAGTTTTGCCCTTAGACCTAAGGAATGCCTGAGTTGTGTATGTAATGCTCTGTTGGTTTAGTCATTTAGGTGTATAGACTCTTTCAGATCATTACACGTGTTAAAAACATGTAGAGTCCTCCAGAATTTAAAAGAAGTGTGTGAATTCAATAAATGTATGTTTATACTTTTATAAAGAGTTTTGAAATTCCAGATCTGTGTTAATGCTGCCAACCAAGGTCAGAAAATATGAATTTCTCAGCAGAGGTCAGCACACATATATAGTAATTTCCTTTGTTACCATGAAACTTTGAGCAAATGAATCTTTCTGTCTAGGTTTTAGGTTCTTTATCAACAATAAAATAAATTGGAGGAGATAATTTCCTATCTGTTCCAATTCTAAAATATTCAGATTGTGATTTTTAGGCTGTTTTGCTATCTTTTGTATTTTTTGAGACCATACCACCAGTGATCCACAGGGGGCAGCATAAGGCAGAGGCTTCCTGTGAAAGTAACTTATCTGAAGGCTCTTTTAAAATTGTAGGATTGCTTTGGATTGTATTGTTGAATTGACTTATTTCAGAACTAATTTTGTTTTAAAAGTGGAGACAGATGAGTCCCAGTGTCTAAGAATTCAATAATGAGTCAACATATGTAATATTTGTTTTAAAATGTACCCACTGAGTAGCGTGCTTTTATTTCCAGTTGATTTCTAGCCAGCAGCCCTCTCAGAGAGCTTGTATTTTCAAATAGGATTTTATTGTGCTTTCTTTTTTATTTTCCATCAGAATGATTGCAATTATGTTTTTTTTTTTTTTTGAGTCATTCAGAGGTGGGTTCAAATGTCCTTTTATGTTTGTGTCACCTTGGGCAATCAATTTAAATTCTTTCAACCTGGGTTTACAGATCTGTAAAATGGGATGATCATTAAATGTGGTAATTTGCATGAAGTGTTCATCACTGGGTCAGGCACATAGTAAGTGTTCATTATATCAATTCTAAGAGAAAGTCTTTACTAACTTTAAAGTAAATTTTTACTCATAGAACGGGAACAAGGATGATATTAAAAATGGATTCTTAAAAGATCTTCTAAAATTTTAATGCTATTTTAGAACTGCACATAGCACATAGTTTTAGTTGAGTTAAGAGAGCAGGTTCTGGCACTACCTTAGATATAACCATGTTCAAGGGGAAGTCTGTCATCACCCTAAAGTTTGAAGGCTCTTAAAATTAAATATTCCTACTGGTGCATTAGGTGAGAGTTTGTTTCCTTGTCTTTTCTGGCTTCTAGAGGCATTCCATGGCTGTGGCCCCTTCTTTTTCTTTTTTTATATTAAATCATAGCTGTGTACATTAATGTGATCATAGGGCACCATACACTGGTTTTATAGACCATTTGACACATTTTCATCACACTGGTTAACATAGCTTTCTTGGCATTTTCTTAGTTATTGTGTTAAGACATTTGCATTCTACATTTACTAAGTTTCACATATACCCTTGTAAGATGCACTGCAGGTGTAATCCCACCAATCACCCTCCCTCCACCCACCTCCCCTCTCCCTCCCCTCCTTTTCCCCCTTCCCCCTACTCTTGGGTTATAACTGGGTTATAGCTTTCATGTGAAAACCATAAATTAGTTTCATAGTAGGGCTGAGTACATTGGATACTTTTTCTTCCATTCTTGAGATACTTTACTAAGAAGAATATGTTCCAGCTCCATCCATGTAAACATGAAAGAGGTAAAGTCTCCATCTTTGGGACCCTTCTTCCATCTTCAAAGCCAGCAGTACAGTATCTTCAAATCTCTCACTCCTCTTACATCAAACATCCTCTAACTTTGAATTTCTTGCTTATCTCTTAAAGGGACCCTTGTGGCCCAACATTATGGCTCACAAAGTGATAATCACAGCACTGTGGGAGGCTGAGGCAGGAGGATTTCTTGAGGCCAGAAGTTTGAGACCAGCTGGTCAACATGGCAAGATCCTATCTCTATAAAAAATATTAATAGAAAAGTTAGTGAGGTGTGGTGGCATATGCTTGTAGACCTGGCTTCTTGAGAGGCTGAGGCAGGAGGATTGCTTAAATCCATGAGTTTGAGGTTGCAGTGACCTATGAGGATGCCACTGCACTCCAGCCCAGACCAAGACTGAAATCTTGTCTTAAAAAAAAAAAAAGAAAAAGAAAAGCAATAAAGGAGCTTTGTGATTAGACTGGCCTCACCAGATAATCCAGAATATTCTTCTCATTTCAAGATCCTTGACTTAATCACATGGCAAGTTTCTTTTGCCATATAAGGTAAGATAGTTACAGTTTCTGAAGATGAGGATGTGGACACCTCTGGGTGTCATTATTCTACTGACTGTGGTCTCCAAACTGCATTTGAGAAACAAATAACAACTTCTTCCTCTCTAGACTAGATTAATAATGTATTCTGATAAAAATAATATTTTCCTTTCAGTAAATCATTTTTCTGATTTGTTCATATATACTTCCATACCAATATGTTATATACATTTTGAAACATATCATCCTCAGAAGTGTTTAAAGGATGAAATTTAAATAAATGTCAATAGAAAAGTTCACTTTCCCCATACACAGTGAATGGCCTAACCCACTGATGCTGCTCACTGAACTCTCTTCACAAACCACTTTTCTGGACCATCCTTTTTCTAGATTCAATGCAAACTACTACCCTGCACATTTCTTTTTACAGTTGGTAGGTTTTTTTTTTTTTTTTTTTGAGACAGAGTAGTCTCACTATGTTGCCCTCGGTAGAGTGCCCTCAGTGTCACAGCTCACAGCAACCACAAACTCTTCGGCTTAAGCTATTCTCTTGCCTCAGCCTCCCAAGTAACTGGGACTACAGGCACCCGCCACTGCACCTGGGTATTCTTTGTTGCAGTTGTCATTGTTGTTTAGCTGGCCTGGGATGGGTTCAAACCCGCCAGCCTCGGCGTATGTGGTTGATGCCATAACCACTGGGCTATGGAGCACCGAGCCAAGGATTTGTTTTTTACGTGGTGCAATGTGCTTGAGCTTCAGTATAATGATGTCATCAAAGGCCGTAGGTTTTGATTTCAGTCATGTATATTCAAATTTCAACTATGACTGAAATCAAAACCTATGGCCTTTGATCATTACAACTATAACCTCCAACACTATAACCTCCAACCTATAACCTATATATGACTGAAATCAAAACTATAACCTCCAACACATTGTTCAACCCCCCTGAGCCTCAGTATTTTCATTGACAGTATAGGGTGCTCATGAGGATTAAATGTGCAATGGAATGTTAGTAGCAAGATGACATTAGATTAATGCTTTTTGAGTTTAACACTGGACTCTTTTATTAGATTTTTTCTTCTTGCTTGTACTCAGCACCATTTCCTGACTCTTCCTTGGGTTGGCCTTTCTGAAGGCCACTTTCATCCTTTGCATGTTGACATTCTTGAACTTATTTCCTAGTGCTGCTGTAACGCAATGTACCACAAATTTATAACAACAGAAATTTATTCTTTCTCAGTTCTTGAAGCTAGAAGTCTGAAATCGAGAGGTTGGCAGGGCCATGTTCTTTCTGAAGGTTCTTGAGGAGAATCCTTCCTTGCCTCTTCTTAGCATCTTGTACCCCAGGGATTCCTTGGCTCTTGGCAGCATCACTACAACCTCTGCCTCTGTCTTCACATGGCCATCCATTTGTGTGTCTCTCCATGTCCTCTTCTTATAAGGACACTAATCATTGGATTGAGGGCCTGTCCTAAATCTCAGCTGCTTTTGTCTCAAGATCTTAACTAATTACATGTGAAAAGACCCTTTTTCTCAGTATAGTTACAGTCTGAGGTTCTGGGTGGACATGATTTCTTGGGAGGGGGTTACAATTCAACTGACTAAAATTTCCCTCTGGCAGAATTGTTTTAGTAACAAGTTCTGGGAAGCTCCTCCCTTTTGTCTGTATGTACTTATGTCAGAACTTGGGGCCTTGAGAATTAAGGGGTCAAGGAAACACAGACAACACAAAGACCAGTAATCTTGACTTGTCTACTCCCTCTGCACCAGCTGGCTGTTTTTCACAAGGAAGAAAAACCACTGTCAACTTGTGATTGCTGTTGCTATTCTGTGTGCAACGCTGTAGCCCTTGGAATGCTTCCTGTTTGGGCTTTTGGCATTTTCTGAAGAAGAACAAGACAAAAAAGTGCTGTTTGGTATCACGCAGAGATGTTTGTGTTTGCAAAATGTCTCTCCCATTAGACAATTCCAATTTAAAACACAGATTAGCTCTGACAAAATTGACCCAGGCGGGCTTTTCCCTCTGATGGTTTCAATTTTAGCCTTATCCATCACAAATGATTGTAATACAACAGGATTTTAACAGAACGGGGGTAGGAGTTTTGAATTCTTACCTGCAATTTCTGGCTCAGGGGGATAATAGCAGAGAGAAAAACAAAAACAATAACTTGGGTCTAGGATATGAAAACATGCTGAATTTCCTCCTTGGTTTTTATGCTCCTTGGCATTCAACAAGTTTCTCTCCCTGATGAACAAATAAACTCTCTGGTACCAAATTAAGAGCCTTACAAAATCTAACACATTTCTCCTTTTGCCTTAAGTACAAAGGAAGCTTGAGGGAAAACTTCATGATCAATTTCAGTAATTATTAGCTTAGATGTTTATTATATTCAGGGTCTCACTCTCTGTATTAAGTTCTATTTCTAAGATTTCATTGTACCTATGACTTTACATCCGTTCTGGGCATTTTCTGGACACAGCTCTTAACTCAGGTTTCTCTGATCGTTTCTTCTGTTTTTGTTGTTATTGTTTTCTCCACTTCTTCTGTCCATCTGTTAATGCTGATGTTTCTCAGGACCCTTTGCTCTTCTCTCTGCACAGGCAGCTCTTAGATTTCTTAAACACTCTGCGAATTTTAACTACTCCCTGGATACTGTGGACTCTCTAAACAGTATCTCTGACTACACCCTTTTCCTGAGTTGGATTCAGATTCAGATGCACCCAAGTGTTTGTTAGGTGAACAATGTCTGCACGTGTCTCACAAGAGCCTTAAACTCAGTGACTCTAAATGAGCTCAGCACCTTCCTCCCCAGATTGGCACTTCTCCTCCCTTCCTGATAATCCCAGTCAATGGCCCGGTGTCTCGAGTAGGAATTGGTAAGTTATCTAAAACTCTCCTCTCTTTCTCACCCCCATAGTTCAGTGTCCACGTCCTGGTGACCTCCTTCAAGGCATTTATGAAGTCTGTCTCTCTTCATTTTTATTAGCTTGGAATTTCAGACCTGGAATCAGATGGTAACTTTCACCCTGGCTATTCCCTTATCCTCCTCACTGGGTTATGCTTAAACATTTCTGTCGTTTCCCAGTGCCAATGGAGACTTCCAGAATGAAGCAAAGGCCCTTCTATAACTGGTTCTTGTTCACCTGAGTCTTATCTCCCTCCACTTCTTCCCTGCATTTCACATCTTTGTGGCTGCCCACTGTCGACCTGAGTGCCTGGCTGTTTCTTGCTTTCACAACTTTGCAGATGCCATCCCATCTACCTGAACCACCTTTGCCACCATTCCCTGCCTGGCTAACTCTTACACAACCCTAACTCAGTTCAGGTGTCATCCTTCAACAAACACTTATTGAGTTCCAAGTATGTGACAGGCAAGGTTGGGGTCCCAGTGATAAACAGGCAGACGGGAGTTCTTTCAGAACTTCGTGGAGTTCAGTTCTAATAAAACATTGATATAATTACATACAGTGTTGGACACGGATCCTCTCCCTCTTCCAGCCCTCCTTTGAAGCCTGTGCACACTTCATCACTACCTTTGGCTGAATAATATCTCTTCCCTAAAGTACTGTAAAGTCTTTGAGAGTAGGGGCCGTGCCATGTCATCTCAGCAGCCTAGAACAGTGTTTAGCCCTTGGCAGATTCTCAGTATGGTTCCCTTGTAACTCAGCTTGGGTTGGAGTAAATGACTCCATGTCTCAGCTTACACTTCCCATTCTCAGGCAGACTTTCCTTGACCCTCCAGACTAATCCAGCCATTCTCATGATTTTTCCGATCGTATTCTATACTATTTATTCCCAGAATTTTGTCCTCATTCTGTAACTAATTATTTTTCAACTATTTGTATTACCTGTTTAAATTTAATTTTCTATACTAAGATATCAATTTATGAGGTCCAAAGTATAGCTAGCATACTGCATGGCCTATAATAAGTGCTCAATAAATATGTGGCTATCTCTTACATGGCCTCAATAACTATCTGTTAACCAAAAGTACTCAATAAATATCTGTTAACCAAAAGACTGACAAAGTTTCTGGCTGGGTAAAAATCCTGAATGCATTGCTAAGGGCCTGTAAAAAAATTATAGCCAACTGCCTGCTGGCTCAATCTCTCCCTCTACCTTTCTATAAAATGGAGATGAGCTGGCAAGACAATGTTGGATGGCAGATAAATTTCACATTAAAACCTATCAAAATAAATATTCGTAAATAAATTATACAAAAAAAGAAAGATGGGAATAAGGAATTAAACACATCAGCTGGAATTCCAAATAGGCTTCTGAATATTTATTTCAGAATCTGCTATTTTATTCTCTCACAGGCCTTATAACCATTTTCTTCTCTTTTTCCTTCCCAGCATCTGAGATGACAATTGTACAAAACAGAACACAGGTAAAAAAAAGTCTCTAAGTATCTGAATTGTATGACTTCGATATTAAATATCCACAGTAGAGGTTTGCAGAGATGGTCTGTGAATAGCAGGATCTTGCTAAGTGGCACATTGCATCACAGCTACTATGAAATAGCTAAAGAGTCTGTCAACTTGTACTCTTGGGAGAAGTACCATTGATTATTATTTCTGTATGTGCAGATGTTTTTGAAAAGAAAAAAGAAAAAAATAATACAAAAACATGCAAAATCCTTTAGCGTTCCTTCCGTGTGGCCGTGGATTAAAGACATGCAATAGAATCAACACCTGCCACAAGCATTCCTCTTATTTTCTGAGGGTACTCTTCATTTATTTTTATTACACAAATGAAAACTATAGGCAGTACAGATGTCTATAAAGGAGAAGTGAAGGTTTCCTATTTCTTCTTTCTTCTTCTTCCATCTCCATCCTCAGAGACAACCTGTTGTTTTTCCCTGGCCACTATCCCCACTGCCTCCAGGGTTGGAGAATGGAAGAGGAAGGGAGGAGAGGACTAGTCAACGCAGAAGGCACAGTTCCTGCAAGCTGCCTGCAGGCCTGCCCCAAGAGCCATGCTTCTCAAACTTTTTGGTGTCGGGGCACCTTTATACTCTTAAAACTGAGAAACTTTAAAACATTCATTAATTTATTTAAAAACAAGAATAACAAACCCATTACACGTTAAGATAAACATACATTGTATGACAACCATTTTCCCAGATGAAAAAAATTAGTGAGAACAAATGGCATTGTTTTTAATTTTTTGGCAAACCTTACTAATGTCTGGCTTAATAGGAGACAGAGGGATGCTCATACCACATATCTGCTTTAAAAATTCTGCATATATGAGAACAATGACATCATTACCTGTAACGTAACCTCTGGGAAAACTCCTCCGTGTATCTTGTGAGAGAATGCCAGTTAAAATGGTAAAACTATCTCATGAAAATCATTTTGATCCCATGAACTCCCTGACTATACTTTGACTACCCCTGCTGGAGAAAATATAAAATTGAGCTCCATTTTCTTTTTAATCTTTTTTTTTTTTTTTTCACCAGAAACCAAGCCTAAGTTAGCCATGAACAGAGCTGCACAGGTTAGAGAGAGCGCCAAAGGATTAAGGCAGTGGTCAGGAAAGAGATCTGACAGTGGAAAAACTCACAACATACTCATTTTGAATCTACAGAGCCCTGTGCCTCACAGCCTCCCATCCCTAATGTCTAAAACTTAGGAGAATTTTAGGATATGGGTGAAATGTTTTAGGTTTTCTGAGATTATTGAAAAAATACCTGATTTGTAAAGCTGGCTTTGTTTTGATTTTGAGACACATTGGGCAAAAAGGTGGTGGGCTGCCGCAAGCTGTTGATGATAGGGCGGTCTTGTTGGGATGGGATGTGGCTCTTTGATGATGGTGTATAGCAATGACTGGGCCAATGGCCTTGCCTGTGTCTCAGCAGATGACAGAACCATTGCTTCGCTTGGGAAAAACTGAGAACCTGCCTTTAATCATTGTACCTACCTTGGGATTTGTGCTGTTGGTATTGCTTGTGGGCTGTTTCCTGAGAGGTAAGGAGGACAGGGCCATAGAGCCCTTCAGAACCCTGGCAACTCCAAGAGGAGCTGGGAGTGGGTTATTTCTGCTTTCCCCGCCTCCTTCCTCCACTCCCCACAGAGAAAGGTGCTCAGTTCTGTCACTATTCCCAGCCCAGTCAGGGAAGTAATAGGTAAACTCAATCTCCATAAGGTGCTAATGACTTTGTGTATTATCCTCCCACTAGAGTTTACATCTTGGAAAAAAAAAAAAACCTTAATAAGAGCATCTTCATTTATTGGACACTAATAAGTGCTATTCCAGTACTGAAGCTATAGTCTTGATGTGCCTAATTCTTTTCATCCTCTTACTGGCTTAAGTGGAAAGTACTATAATTATCACTGCTCTAGGGCTGAGAAAATGCTGGCCTACCTCTTCTTTTGGCTAGGACCATCCCAAGAAGGAAACCATGAATGGTAGTGGTCTCTTTATGTATTCCCTGAAAGCAAGTTTTCTTAACCTAGGAGTCACAGATGGATTTCAGGGGATGAAATGAATGTGAATTCCTTGAAATTGTGTGTCAAAATGCTTATATTTTTTTTTGTTTGTTTTGTTTTGTTTTTGTTTTTTCAGTTTTTGGCCAGGGGTGGGTTTGAAGCTGCCACCTCTGGCATATGGGACTGGTGCACTACCCCTTTGAGCCACAGGCACTGTTCAAAATGCTTATATGTTTAAACAGGAATTTTTCAGGGGATAGGATCCATAGGTTTTATTAAATTCTCAAGCTGTTTCATGACCTTGTACCCTTGCCCCCACCAAAAAAGTTTGAAAACACTACATAAAGGAGCCATGAAACAGGATTTATAGTTTTCACACAGAGTGTAGGCACATGGTACCTCGTTCTCTTGTGAAATGGCGAGAAATTGTTCTTTAGTCATTAACAAAACCTGTTTCAAGATAGTCAGGCGACTCGGAGACTCGTACCACCTGAATTGATTTGAACAAAAGAGTGGAACTTGTATATTTCAACACTGAGCCCCAGGCGAAATTGCAAAAGGAAATTTAGAGCTTATTAAAAGCCTGTTATTAGCCCTTGGAAAATTCTGTGTATGTCTCATTAAGAAGTATGTTAAAACCCAATGAGTACTTGAATTATGGATAAGCAAATGACTCAAAATGAAACAGCTTGACATCACTGCCTACAATGTTGGATCAACTTTGTAATTGATGGGCACTGACTGTGGGTGAAAAAATGCAAACATTTGACCATTTTTCTGGCCAATGCCAGGCCCGACCTTTCACTTTTGGCCTGTGTCTGACCCCAGCACTTACATGTTCTATCTACTAGAGCTACTCTGCTCACACTGTGGCCTTTCTTTTCAGGTAAAATCATGGAAACCAATTGCTTGCAGAAAGACACAAGGTAATTTATCTTGGAATGATTGTTGTAATGATTGTACAAGCTGTTACAAATGATTAGCTACTACTCAGTGGGTTAGTACCTCCTGCTTATGTTCTGATTAAGCACAGGGTTGGAAATGTAATATTAGAGGTGAAAAAGTTATGTGGTTTTAGTTTACATTAACCTCTGTCTTGGTTAACACTGTGTGTCTGAGCAAAATACAGATACAAAAAAAGGTAGCATTAATAGAGGTATGGCATGCAAAAGAAAGGAGGTAATATGTTATTGTGTGCTTGAAATTCTTTGCCTAACTCTGGGTGATTCATTTTAAGAGGACATTGTTAAACTGGAGTTCATTAAGAGGAGTGTTAGTAGTATGGAAAATGAAGTAAACATGTAGAATATTATTGCTGGGATCTTGTTTCTCTGCCCACTTAGACCATAAGAGCAGCTTTCTTGTGTTTTTTTTTTTTTTTGGCTTTTCCAAAATAGTATTTTAACACTCTCTAGTGTGGGATTTTGGGTATCTGCCCTGTTCTATAGCTTTTGGGGAAAGAAATAAAAAGCTTTACTGAAAGGTGTTAATGAAAGCCTTTCCCCTCTCTAATTAATTGTATCAATACCATCATATTTATTCACAAATAAAAATATTAGCAAGTAGGGAAACTGAGGCCCCACAATGTGAGTTTTCCAGGTCTTGTGGTAACTAAATGCATTTGGATCATGATTTTATATTTGTAACTGACTTTGAAATCTCCTTGTTACAATAGATTAGCAAAAGCTCTTTTTTTCCTAAAACCTCAGTTTTCCCATCTGTAAAATGTGATGCTTTACCTGGTTGATACTGCTAGTAGCATTAAAAATAACCTCTTTCATGTTTACATGGATAGAGTTGGAACATATTCTTCTTAGTAAAGTATCTCAAGAATGGAGGAAAAAGTATCCAATGTACTCATCCCTACTATGAAACTAATTTATGGCTTTCATATGAAAGCTATAACCCAGTTATAACCTAAGACTATGGGGAAGGGGAAGAGGGAGGGGAGGGAGTGGGGAGGATGAGCGGAGAGAGGGTCATTGGTGGGATTACACCTACGGTGCATTTTACAAGGGTACATGTGAAACTTAGTAAATGTAGAATATAAATGTCTTAACACAAAAATAAATAAATAAATAAAATGTGGAACTTGGGCTAAATGGACTCTGAGTCCTTTGAACTCAAGGGTAGTTAGTTGTATTATAACATAGCAGCAAGCATCTGAGGGTTTTCTGTTTGGGGGTTTTTTGGGTTAATTGTTTGTTTTTTCTGGTTCTGGTATTTCCCATGATCAGCCCTTCTTTTCTGTTTCCAGGCTAGACAATGCTGGAGAATGTAAAAATGTCCTCAGTGACATGCAGCATGAAGGAGAAGATGAAGATGGCCTTTTTACACTCTAACACGCTACTTTTTCTTAGCATGACAGAATATGGGCATGACACATGAAGTGACAAAATAACTTTTAATACGTTTGGGATTTTATTTTATGTAAAAGCCTACTTGTTCACAGATGTCATTGACCCAGCTTGCTGTAGTTTCACAAATGAAAGGTACTTTAGGAACCACACTTCCTTTGCCCATGTTTGAGTCTTATCGTTGGTTATCACTGCTAAGTGATCTTTCATAGTGTGCTTGAATGCTGTCAGTGATGGTGAACTCATTACCACATCCAAGGGAATTTGCTCAGTCTCAGGGCAGTTCTGTGATTAAGAAATATTTAAAGCAAAACCTATCTCCAAATACCATCTGCCTTGTTGTGCTTACACAGAAAATGTCCAATCTTTCTTTCACCTGGTAGCTCTCCAGATACTGAAAGGAGAACCTGATGTTTCTATACATTTTCTTTTTGCTTCTGGGATGTGATTTCTGGTCCTTTTGCTACCTTAGTTGGCTTCATCTTGTTTGTATTTGTCTACCTCTTTTTATAACCAGCTTTCAGAGCTCAGTGACCCACTCTGGGTATGGTATGAACAGCCTAGCAAGGGTCCTCAAACTTTTTAAACAGGGGACCAGTTCACTGTCCCTCAGACCATTGGAGGGCCAGATTATAGTTTAAAAAAAAGTATGAACAAATTCCTATGCACACTGCACGTATCTTATTTTGAGGTAAAAAAACAAAACGGGAACAAACACAATCACACCGCCGCACATGGCCCATGGGCCATAGTTTGAGGACCCCTGGAGAGTTTGTGCTTCATTAATAATGCAGGAAGTGACATGGAATCACACCATAATTGGTTCACTTCTAAAAGTCCCATATTGTCTATTATTTTCTTTTCACATTTAAGTGTTTTAGAGGTGACCACAGTGTCGCATCTTAATTCTTGCCTGGGGAATTTAATTTTGGAAATAGCCAAGAGTCTAGGGGAGCAAAATGTGGCAAAATGATAGGGCTGTTCAACCAGGGGAAGTGCTTGGATGTGACAGCAAGGGGATCCAAATAAGTTTCTCTAAATACAACTCATGGAAATTTGCTCTTCAATAAGAACAGGTTTACTTTAAAATTTTAATAACTACTAGCATGAGGGATCCTGGGAGAGCAATTAAAGCTAACAGTTGAATTAATGAATAGAAAAAAATGTCTGCCTTAGTGTGAGAGCGTTCTGGTTGGGCAGAAATGTGAAAAGCAAACCAGATCTGAAAGGCATTTCTCTGAAACAATTCCCCACACGTTGAGACCAATAGCGGTATCAATGGGATAAGCACATGATCTGCAGGGTTAACTATCTTTTGGATTTTTTCTCTCCTGATATTACCTTTAAGAGAGAAAAATAATCACTCTTATTACTTGACTGGTGCAGTCTATAGATTCCTTTGCTTGCCCTGTACATTCACACTACACTGTTTTAGTAGTTAATAATAATCCTTCTGACCCTGGCACCTGGAAAACAATTGGTTCTGGTTTATCTGTTACTGTTGGGCAGAATGAACAGTTTGGCCAAAGTGATAGAAATAGCTAGCAGCAAATTGGAAGCTTCTTCTTTGGGGTTTTTTTTTTGTTTGTTTGTTTTTAGGCTTGTCTTGTTTGATGTTCGGTTAAGATACTGGAAATAACTTTGACTAGTGTGCTAAATTCAAACATTTATTTAGAAATTGAGTCCAGAGTCAGGTTGAGAGCCTTAATTTCCCCATATGGAAAATAGAATAGAGCCAGGTGCTTCTCTTTGTGCGTGTAGTCAGGTTGTAGGATTTTGTGAGTCAATGATACACTCCACCCTAACTTAGCTTTCATGTTCCCTATTCCATCACCACATCACCACCACCGCCATCAATGTCACTACTAACCAGTTTGACTAGGGAAAGATGACAGAAAATACCTCCTAACGGGAATAAACTCAGTGAATATTTTTCTGTTTTTAAGGAGGCCATTTTCAATCATTTTCCCAAATATATTTCTGAAAATCCTTGTCCAGATAAGAACCATTGGCATGAGCAATCCTAACATGTTAGAACTGCAGTGGTCTCCAGGAGCCTCCATCCTAGGAATTCTGTGTTAGCTAGCTGAATATTGCAATCAGCTGGGGAGTTTTTTTAAATGCCAATTCTTGGGTCCTATCCTTTAAGAGATTGTTTTATAATTGGTCACGAGTATGGCTTGGCCACCTGCATTATTTGAAGTTTGGCTCTTGTTCCCAAGGCTGCACTAGAATAATAAGGACCAATGGTTTGAGGCAGAAGAAAGAGTTTCTTAATTTCTGGCAAATGAGGAGGCTAGCATACTTCTATCTTAAAGGACCAGTGTCCTCCTTCTGAGTACAAGTACTGACCTTGTAGAGGGGATGGTTCTGATCTTATCTTCAGCTAAGACAATCTCATGACCTCCATCTGGATTCATCCCATCTTCTGTGGCACAAAGAACAAAGTGCACTCCCCTTTCCCTCCTGACCACCAGCCTGAGTCAGGGATGTAGATTTTAGTTCTCAAAAAGGGTAAGGAAGTTTTGAAGACACAGGAAACATTTTTACCCTTTTACAGGCCATTTATTTTCTCTGTTACACCTGAATTTAGTGAGAAGATGATTATGTTAATCAGTTAGATAAAAGTGTTCCACATTGTATATCAAATCAGCATATTGTACCACATAAATGCATTAATGTACACAGTTATGATTTAATAAAGGACAAAAGAAACAAAACAAAGCCAAAAGTATAAACCTTCAAGTTTTATAATTTAACAAGGTAAAAGTTCAAATAATTTAAAATAAAATATTTAAACACAAACATACACACACACACACACACACACAATATCCCAAAGTGGTTCTAGCATGTGGCCAAGAGCTACACACTACTGCTCTAGCCTGGTGCTTCTCAAACTATGGACTTCAGACCAGCAGCCTCAGCCAGTCTGGAACTGGCTAGAAATGTAAATTGTTGGCCTCACTCTCACTGAATCAAAAACTCTGGGATGGAGCCCAGAAGTCTATGTTTTAACAAGCCCTCTAGGAGACTCTGATGCATGGTGGAATGTGAGAAATATTGCAGTCTAGTAATTCCTAATAGGTGGATTGAGATTTCAAGAAAAGATTCTCCCTTTGCCAGGATTGTATGGGGATGGGGTTGGCCAGACGGTGATCAGGAGCTTCCATTACCAACGGACAAGCCCCTGGTTCTTCACCCCATTTAACCAGGTGTCACTGTCTGCCTGGACCCCTGCAGTAGCTTCCTAATGGTAATCAACAATATTACTCTTTTCCCTCTGTAATTCTTCATACTATGGCAGAGACATTTTCTTTCAATGCAGATCTCAAATTCCTGTCTCCTGACTTCCAGCCCTTTCTACCTTCAGCCCTTGAACTTATCTAGAAGTTGGAGTCAGGTGATTGTGACAGCTGAGTGACACAATGGTGTGTGTGGCCTGTGATAAATTGGATTGTGTGTGCACCTACATAGAGGCATTGCAATTCAAAATTAGTTAAAATAATGTCCTGAGCAAGCACATTAAACAACATGATTGTGGGCTCAAACAAGGCAGCCAGCTTGAGAATGAGGGTAGGGTGCGGATTTTACAAAATCATGGATAAATACATAATTCTTATACAGAGCAGAGGAGTTGTTGCTGTAGTTGCTCCTCTCATCCCCTCTTTGTGTAATCATGATGAATTGGTAGCCATCTACAAATAACTTTCTTAGTATCTACTGTGTGTTGGGGGGTGAGGGTGGGCAGGTGAGAGTATTGCCTCCCTGAAGGAACTCAAAATCTAAAGGAGACAAAACTCACATGGGAAATACAATCAAATGAAATCAATGTTGTTTCTTCATTTCCACAAAGAAGGATGTAGTTATTTGCTCTTACAGCTGATGTGTACCTGGTGGGTCCACAATCAAACACTGAGGATTTAAAACAGCTTAATTCCTCAACCTTGACCTTGCCCTTTCCAGGCTAAATGAAATAGACAATGTTCAATCTGTAATGAGCACTTACTGAGCCCTGGGTATACTGAGTGTTTCAAGGCAATTATCTCATTGAATCCTTACAGCAGCAGGTATATTATTCCTGCTTTGGAGCTAATGGAAGCAGAGGCAGGTAAGGAACTTGCCCCAGGTCACAGAGTCCAACCTCCTGTATTCCTGGTCTTGAAGCAGGCCTGAAGGACTCCACACGCTTGCCACTATCCTGTACTTCACAGACAGAGCTCCAATTTAAGACTTCATGCATATGGCACTGTGGCATTGGCTTGCACGGGACCCAAATGAATTTTAGTCTCCTCAGGTCCAGGCAACCTGAGGGTATGGATGGCTGGTCAATCCCAACCCCCTTATAGCTCAATCTTCCCTTGTCCCCATGTTATTTACTGAGAATCTCATTTGCATTTGCAGAGGAAGCTGCAAGGGGAGAAGCTGGCAGGAGCATTAATGAAGCCAGGTGGGACACATTTAAATGGGAATGTGTTGAACTAACTCATAAAGAGCTGAAGCCAGCTGTCAGCAGGCTTAATGAAAGGTTAACAGGAATCCAGCAACGGGGTGGCTGGGGAGCCCTCTCTAAAGAAAACAGAAAGTTGAGAAGTGGGCTCCCTGGGTGGAGGCGACAACAGAATGAGGAAGCCACTTAAAACCAAAAGACTGGACTTGCAAATAGAGTTTCATTTAGATTTGTAAACACGTTGCAGCTTAAAAAAAAAAAAAAAAAAAAGCACTGTGAGTTCTCAGTTCCCTGAGCATCAAAGAACCAGGAAGGAAAGTGTTCCCAAATAAGATGAACACTAATGCTATTTAGGAAAAACTTGGGGAGCACTGAAAATAGTTGTCACAAAACAAAAGATGGTTTACTCTCTGCTTGGGCTGAGAAGGTGCTGGTCTGCAGTTATATGCATTATCCATATATATTTTTTTTTATGGAGACAGGGTTTTTTTGCTATGTTACTCAGGCTGCAGGGAAGTGGCTTCATTATACTTCTACCTTCTCTGCCTCTACCTCAAATGCCTGGGCTCAAGCCATCTCCTGCCTCAGCTCCCTAAGTAGCTGGGACTACAGGCATGCACCATTGCCCTCAGCTAATTTTTAATATTTTGTAGTGATAGTTTTGCCATGTTGCTCAGGTGGTCTTAAACTCCTGGCCTCATATGATCAATCCTCCCACCTCAGCCTCATAAAGCACTATTATCCATATTGCATATTGAATAGTGAGTTGGAGAGCAGAAAAGACCCTCATGCATTTATTATTATTAAAAAAATAATTCCTATTTTTTTTGGCTGAAGAAACTGAGGCCCACAAAAGGGGAATGAGTTGCTCCAGGCTACACTGAAGTCTGATGCTAGAGCAAGGACTTGACCTGTCTTCCCTAGACTTGTGTCTGGGGCTTTATATAAACTGGTACTCTTGGGTTTTTCAAAGTTCACCTGGATCTGCCTGATTGTTGCTCTCTGGAGTCACATCCAGTAAGTTATTGCAATGCAGCATTTCTTTTCCTGGAGCCATCTTCCCTAGCAGACCCCTGACTTCTTAGTGGGCTGCTGCCCCCAGGAAGAGGAATCGGAAGGTAGAAGTGCAAAGCTTGGTTGCTCTGTTGTTCCTGTAATGCCATCATAACTGCAGTTTCCAACTGATCTCAGTTTGCCCTGGACTTCTCCGGTTTTAAAATAAGTAGAAGTACTGCATGCTGAGAACCTCTTAGTCCCAGGCAAACAGGGATGGTTGGTTGATATGTCTGTAACTAGAGATCAAAGACAACCATCCTCTCAGATATTTGACTCACATCCCCTGCTCTTGACTTTATGGCAGTGATCACTTTTCTTATGGTTTTTCATTTGGAGCCAAAGGGGTTTATTTTGTCCAGATCCAGTGTTAGACTAGAATACTAAGGCTAGAATTCTACTAGGCCAGGTGTGGTGGCTCACATTTGTAATCCTAGCACTCGGGGAGGCCGAGGTGGCTGGATGGTCTAAGCTTGCAGGTTTGAGACCAGCCTGAGCTAGAGCGAGACCCCGTCCCTAAAAATAGCCAAGTGTAGTGGCGGGCACCTGTAGTCCCAGCTTTTCAGGAGACTGAGGTAAAAGAATCACTTGAGCCCAAGAGTTTGAGGTTGTTATGAGCTATAATGCCACGGCACTCTACCCAGTGTGACAGAATGAGACTCTGTCTCAAAAAACAAAAAATAAGAATACAACTAAATGTATACGGTGTCCCAAAGATTGCCATAGATACATACATACAGGAGGATAATGGGATAGTGCAGTTAAATACACCTTATTTATAAAATATTTGTTACAAAATTTTACAAATTACAGTAGAACCTCTATAGTTGACCACCTTCCTACATTGACCACCTCCTTAAGATGACCTAAGTCTCATAGACCAGACATGCACCACATGTACATGTCAGTACAGTAGGCCTAGTTCCTTATATTTACCACCTCTGTATGTTTTGACCAGTTTGTTACAGTCCCTTGGGTGGTTAACTTACAGAGGGTCTACTATATGTACAAAATATTTCTCTATGTGTTGATATATAAATAAAAATATATTGAAAATTAAAAACATAAAATATAATATGAATTTATTAATTTTTCCCTTTATAGTGACCTTTGGGACACCCTATAGATTATAAAAACTTGCTATTCAAAATGTGGGGCTCATCAATTCATAATTGCCAAGACATAGATGCAACCTAAGTGCCCATCAACCCGTGAATAGATTAACAAACTGTGGTATATGTATACCATGGAGTACTATTCAGACATATGAAAAGATGGAGATTTTACATCTTTTGTGTTTACTTGATGGAATTGAAACACATTCTACTTAGTAAAGTACCTCAAGAATGGAGAAAAAGTATCCAATGTACTCAATACTAATATGAAACCAATATATAAACAATTACATGTCCACATGAAAGAAAAAAACACAAATATATTCTAGCAAGGGGAGGGGGAGAAGGGAAGAGGAAGAGGGTAGGAGGTGGAGGGAGAGTGATTGGCATGTTCTCACCTAATGTGTACAACGTGAGGGTGTTCAGCACGCCTCCCAGGGTGAAGGGCTCAACTACAACTTGAATTTTACCTTAGAAATGAAAACTATGTAACCTAAACATTTGTAACCTCATATTAATCTGAAATTTAAAAATTGTGGGGGTTCAGATCATCATCCTACTACTTAAAGCCTCACTGAATCAGAACCTCCATTGTAACACCTCAGGTCTCCAGGTAACTCATATCCACATTGAAGTTTGAGAAGTGCCAGTCTAAAGTGTGGATTTTCAAACTTGGCTGCATGAGGGGAAACAAAAAATACTGATGCTACATACATAGATCAAAAAAATACATTGTATCATGTAAATATAAATAATTATTGTCAGTTATAAAGAAATAAACTTTAGGGCGGCGCCTGTGGCTCAGTTGGTAAGGCGCTGGCCCCATATACCGAGAGTAATGGGTTCAAACCTGGCCCCGGCCAAAATGCAACCAAAAAATAGCCAGGTGTTGTGGCGGGCGCCTGTAGTCCCAGCTACTCGGGAGGCTAAGGCAAGAGAATCGCTTAAGCCCAGGAGATGGAGGTTGCTGTGAGCTGGGTGAGGCCACGGCACTCTACCGAGGGCCATAAAGTGAGACTCTGTTTCTACAAAAAAAAAAAAAAAAAAAAAAAGAAACTTTAAAAATAAGGATGCCTGGCTCCTCTGTGAGGTCCTGATTTGATTGGTGTGAGGGAGAGCTGGGGATGTGGGGGCGGGGTGGGGGGTGTTCCTAAAGCGTGTCAGGTGATTCTAGTATGTGGCAATGTTTGCAAGGCACTGGTCTAAAATGAGGGTAGCTTTGAGCCAGAAAGTTATGTTGCTAATTAATCAGAATAAAACTTGGCCTAAGTTACAAGTTTATGTGAGTCTAGTACCCCCACATGCTTTGCTCAAAGAAATGATCAATAAAATTACTCAAGAAGATCTGAGGAATAAAGATAATGGCCAATTACTATGGAAGAAGCCCATTAAAGTAATTAAAGACCAAAGATATAATATTTATCCATGGGAAGTGATAATAAGAAAACAGAAAAGAAAAACAGAGAAGTAATGTTGTAGGTCAGTGCTGTGCTATTTGTTTAATATCAGAGAGGTAATGAAGAGATGACGCCAAGATTATAAGAGAAACATGAGGGATTGGTTGAATGGTACTTTGTTACAAAACAAAGAACTTGGTAAAAAGGCAACTACCTGTCACCACGCATGTAAATACAATGAGATTATAGTTCTCTTATAATCCTTAGGAAACAGTCATTCATTCTCTGAATAAAATCGCAAGTACGGGAATACTAAAAAATAGTGACCTGATTAGTAAAGATTTTTAATTATTTCATACAACTGATGACTTAGGGCTGTTTCAAGTTTGGCTCAGCAGCTTCACTAGGATGAGGTTTTAGGTCTCTGGGTCTTTCCTGGCCTTCACTCACGGTTGTAGGATGGCGGCCACAGCTATGATGGTGCCCTCACACAAAAGCAACCCAAACAGGAAGAAAGGAAGTGGGTGACTAATGGGAGTTTTCTCTAATATGTCTCTTTATCAAAAAAGTAAAATCTTTCATAGAAGTTACTAGAAGACTTTTCCATATGTTTCATCACCCATACTGAGTCACATACACAGCCCTTGGCAAAGGGGATTGAGACTGCTAGGACTGATTTATACCAGCCATTACTCATCCTCCAAGCGGCACACATTGCCTGGATCGGTTAGCATGGGAGTAACAGAGTGACTGCTGGGTTGGACAACCTTGATTTCTGCCATACTCACTCATACTTATCAGTAATCTCCTGTGTGCCAATGAGCTCTGTGGGATGCTGGGGTACAGTCATGAATAAGACCACCCCATCCCTT
Organism: Nycticebus coucang; assembly: GCF_027406575.1. Lineage (NCBI taxonomy): Eukaryota > Metazoa > Chordata > Mammalia > Primates > Lorisidae > Nycticebus > Nycticebus coucang. The sequence goes on along the minus strand of NC_069796.1, from coordinate 58,788,619 downwards.
TCCTGGCAACTTGCAGTCTACAAAGCCATTTATTGTGCATTTCATGTTTCCAAATATTTGGATCATTTCTGATGTGCTCAGGAGATACAAAGATAAATAGTTTAGAAATTCTGCATACACACATACCTTCTGACTTTGTGGAACAGGTCATGCATCAATGGAGGAATGGGGCTGAAACTTTCAGACTGAGGAGGTGAAGGCAAATTATAGGAGGAATTCTTAGCTATAGTGGAACTTGCTTAGCTTCGCAGAGAATAGTTGGTATAAAGTCAGAGTTTCAGAAATCATCCTACCTTATATTTCTACACTGCTTTACACTTTTCTGAGCATTTTCAAACATATAGTGCTCTCCATCAGAGAAAGGGGATATTCCCATTTTATAGAGAGAAAAACACAGGCACAGAGGGGCAAAGTGACTGTGTTCTCACCAGTTAGTAAGGACTAGAATCAAGTACTCTGGTTCTTCCATCAGTACAAAGCAGATGCTAGAGAAAGATAAAAGGAAAAAAAAAGCATCCTGATTCATCCTCAGTCCAACAGATCCATATTGTCTTTACGGGATGCTGTCATGTGCTCCTGTCTTTGCACTTAGATCTAATAACAGGACCAATCATCATCACTAATAGTATTTCAGCACTTGCAGGAAGCAGACACTGCCCTAAGCACTTTAAATACATTTTTTTTTTCATTTAAGCATCACATCACTCTTTGAGGGAGTTGCCAGTTTTATCTCTGTTTGACAGATGCGAAATGGAAGCTCAAAGTAGTTCCAGCCTGTAGACGAGTTGGGATCTAACTTGGGAGCAGTTCCAAAGCCCAGGCCTTATGAGTTCTATCCCCACCAGGTGCATAAAAGTGCCTTTTTGATCTCCTAATGATTGCACTGGTGTGGAAGGTAGAAGGGACTTGTTCAACGTGAATTTGGCCTGCTCCCATCCCCTACACCTTGGTAAGATGATGCATTCTGTCCCTAAACGGTCTGAATACCAAGTTGGAGATGGGTGAGGGGGAGTGAAGATCACAGGGCTGGAAGAGTCTTTGGGCCTGGGTTTTACATTCTCAAAAGATTTAAGTTTAGACCCAGACCTCCAAATGAATCATGTGCTCAGACACAGGGATGGAATGATCATTATCAAATATTAAAACTATACCAGAAATTGTTTTCTTCCCTCCATGTAAGTATACCCTGAAAGGCTAAAAATAAGTGACAGGAGAAAAAAAAAGGACACAGCCTAAGTTCCCTTTTCCTCCAGAGAATCCTGGTCTCACCCTGTCTCTCCCTGGCCTTGCCCTGGTCCAGTCTCTTATCTCTTTTCTCCACCCATTTCTCTTTCCCGTCTCCTCCCTCTGAGATGAGGTTAGCCTCTTACCTCCCGTCAGCACCTTCATCAACAAAGTCTTATCATATTTTCCTGGATTCAAGATTCCTCTATATCATTTTAATCTGTTCCTCTGAGTTTTGGTTTTCAATCTCTTGCCAAACCTAATCTCAGACCCTGCTTCACTGAAACGAAGAAAAGGCCTGACAGATTACAAAAGCCGACAATGCCTTTTGGTTCAGAGATCAAGATGATCAGAAAAAACAGCAGGGTCCTGTCTCACGGTAATGCCCTGGGTATGCCCTGGTAAACAATGTTTCTTAATTAGCAAAGACTCATTATCAAAATTGATGCTATGACCGCCACTGCCTTTTCTTTAAAAACTAGTATTGAAAAATTTTGCCACATGTCAGCATCTGGAAAGAACGCAGGTATTAAAGTCAAACTGGCCTAGAACCTTGAAGCTGCTGATGCCCAGCTGGGTGGTCAAGGATGATTTGCTGGGCTTCTAGTCTCAGCTTTTCCATAAATTGGGAACAATAATGGCAGCCTCCTCATAAGCAAGTTTGTGTATTAAATGTAATAAAGTCAGTGAAGCAACCAGCCCATTCCTTGGCACAGCATAAGTGCTGTTGTTCTCAGGAAGATGAGAATTACAAGTGTATGTTTACTGATATTTGCTGGCAGGTATTGTCCCATGGAGGACACATCCATTGTACTGGAGAACTGGAATGTTAGCCCTGGTGATTTCTGTCCTATCTCAGAAGCTGAGTATGTGTCCCTTGGTCTGAGGTTCTCATATTTTAGAGAGGCTAAAAATAACCTGGGGACATATTCAAATGCACATATTAGGACCTGACCCCAGAGATTGCTCCTTTGTGGACCCTGGAGTGGGGTCCTGTGATTCTTCCTTGCCTTGTCAAATTCTGAAGCAGAAGTCAGGGGCTCACATTTCAACAGTACTCATATGAGCCATCTGGACCCCTAAACACTCATATCTTGCCATCCTCTTCTAAACTCTCACCCTGCTTAACGTTTGCTTATCTTAGGACTCAGTGTTCAGCTCTTATTTTGCTCTTTCTTGGTCCACTGTGGTCACCCCAGGGCAGTACCCTCCCTGTCTCTGATTCTTAATCTCAGCCATTGCTCCCAGTTCACAGCTAAGTTTCTCGAACACTCTTATCTGACTGAGCTTTGTCTTTGTCTTAATGTTGGGTTCTATCCTCAATTCTTCAAAGGTGACACTGGCACTCTGGTGACCTCCTTACACTTGGTATGGTCTCAGTGGGGGAATCTCTGTGTAGGTTGTCACTTGCCATCCTTTCCTGACTCTCCTTTCTGCTTCTGGTACCAATCCTCCTTTGGGCTTCCAATAGGATAGAGGTTCTGAAAAGGTGCAAAGAGCACCCTTTTAAAGTTAAATCATGATTGAAAAACATCAGAAGCATAGAATGTAGACAGTGTGCTGAATGATCTTTGCCCCTAAGACATGTGCTGGAAATTATTTATTTCAATTTTAAATCTATCTGATATACCTTGGTTCACTGTGGGTTTTCCACCCCCAGTAAGTAATGAAAAATAGGAGAACAATGTTTTGGTTTTTGTCTGGATTCTGGTTATTTAAGTTTTTTTTTTGTATCTTGAATAGGACATCATGTGGTTATTTAAACTTATACGTTACACATATATAGGATGGCAAAAAATGGGGCACATCGGGCTAGGCACAGTGGCTCACACCTGTAATCTCAGGGAGGCTGAGGTAGGAAAAGCACTTGAGGTCAGGAGTTCAAGACATGCCTGGGCAACATGGAAAGACTTTGTCTCTAAAAAAAAGAAAAAAACTTAAAAAAATTAGCTGGGCATAGGGCAGTGCCTGTGGCTCAAAGGAGTAGGGTGCTGGCCCCATATGCTGGAGGTGGAGGGTTCAAACCCAGCCCCGGCCAAAACTGCAAAAAGGAAAAAAAATTAGCTGGGCATAGTGGCTCATGTCCATAGTCCTAGTAACTTAGGAGGCTGAGGTGGGATTGGTTAAGCCCAGGAGTTCCAATTTATGGTGAATTATGACCATGACCATGCCACCTCACTATGGCCTGACTGACACAGTAAGACCCTGACTCAAAAAGAAAGCACAGAAGTTAGCCTGGATGATGCAAGCTCAAAAGGTCAGGGTACAAGTTTGTCATGATCTATTTCCATTACCTGGCAGTGTGTGACCCACACTATGCTTTGAAATATTCTTTGAATGAATAAAGATAGATCTATTCCTATATCCTATCTCTTCCTATATGTTGATCCATTTTACAATACTCTTTAATAAGAGACAAATAAGCAGACATATTTTCTTGAATTCCTTTGGTAACTGTAAACTTGCTATCTCCTTTATGTTACTTTAATGAGTAGAAAGCGTATTTTTATAAATGAGAAAAAAAAAACTGATTCTCTATGGTTTCCGTCTTCTGGTCCTTAGTATCTGGGATCAAATAGAAAAGTTTGTTCTCTTCCACATGGCAGCTCCCAGATGTCTGAAGACAATGGTCGCATTTCTCTCTGCCTCCAAGGATTCTCGCTCCTTGTTCCTACAAACACTGTTTTACTTTCTTCATCATCGTTGTCTGAATGCGCTGTGGTTTGTCACTGCTCCCCCTTCAAATGGGGCTACTAACAAGAAGATAAATAACACAGTTAAAAATGGGCAAAAGATTTGAATAGAAGTTTCTCCAAGAAGTATATGAGTGGCTTTTAAATACAAAAAAGGCTCAATGTCAGTAGTCACTTGGGTAACTGCCAATCAAAACCACAGCGATACACCACTTTCTACCCACTAGGATGGCTGTAATCACAATGACAAACAATAACAAGTGCTAATAGGGATGTGGAGAAATTAGAACCCTCCTATGTTGTTGATGAGAATGTAAAATGGTGCTGCCACTTCAAATAATAGTTGGCAGTTTCACAAAACCATGGTTATCAAAACATAGTTATATTATATGACATAGCAACTCTATTTCTGGTATATATCCCAAGAGAAATGAAGTTATAGGGTCACACAAAGACTTATACACAAACATAAATACTCAAAGAGCATGTTAATAAAAGCTCCAGCTTATTCATAGAAATAACCCAACTGCCTATAAATTGATAAATGTGATAGATAAATACAGTAGAATTCTATTTAGCAATAAAAAGATATGAACTACTTTCATGCTTCAACGTAGACAAAACTCAAAAACAGTATGCTAAGTGAAAGAAGCCAGATGCAAAAGACTAAATATTATATGATTTCAATTATATGAAATGTCTGGAATAAGCAAATCTATACAGACATAAAGATTAGTGGTTGAGTAGATTTGGGGGTACAGAAAGTGGGTAATGACTACTAATGGATATGAAATTCCTTTTAGGAATAAAAAGATCTAAAATTAGATTTTAATTATGGTTGCATAACTCTGATAATGTAATAAAAAACATTAAATTGTACACTTAAAACAGGTGAATTTATGACGTGTAACTTATTCCTCAATAAGGCTCTTTAGAAAATGGTGTTGCTTGTAGTGAATGTGGGGATCTGACCACCCCAGAATATGATAAGGCCATCACATTTTCTACAGTGAAACATAAAGTCCACATTTAAAAAAATGCAATATCTACCCAGCTGCTCCATATGGCATTTGTGGTGATTAAAGGTTCCCAGGCCTATACTCTTGATATATTGTTGTTAGTGTGGATACTGCCTAAGAATATTCTGACATGACCTGGAGGAGGAAGACTTTGTGGAGGATGAGTGTGTGTGGGGAGAATATGTTTGTGTGTTTGTGTGTATTATAGGCAGAAAGGGAAAAGGAGAAGGCAAAGGTAATGCTCCAGCTGAACAGGAGGCAGCTTTCAATTGCAAAACTCCTTAATGTGATAAAAAAATATTTAAATCATTTTTGTATTATTTTATTACATAAAAGTTGTATTATAATTTAAATATTTTATCTCTTTCCCTTCCTCCTGCCATCTTCAATTCCCTTCCCCAGGGAAAACCACTATTGCCTGTTTTGGGTATGTGTTTGTGTATTTTTCTTAATATTTTATTTATGAATAAGGACAATACATATATTAATAAATTGTACTATACAAAATGATTATACTGTACATTGCTTAGCACCTTACTTATTCTTTCTTACTTCTTAATATATTTTGGATATCTTTTCCTATCAGCACATAAAAATCTATTTCATTCACTTTTTATTGTTGAACAATGTACCATTATATATAGATTATTGTGGTTTAACCAGGGTCCTATACGTAAATAGTTAGCTTAAGACCAGTCTTCTGCCATTACAACTACACTAAAGTTAACATTCTTCTATGTATATCTTTGTGCATTTAGAGGAGCATAACTTGATGGTAAATTTAAGTGGAATTGCTGGATCAAAGGGTATATTTAATTAAAGTCTTGGTAGGCTATTTATTGCAAAGTTCCTCTCCAAAGTATTTTCCCAATTTATATTTTCATTAATTTTGTTATGAAATGCCTATTTTCCTTGTAAAAAACATATAATTAGATTTTTTTTCCAGTCTAACAATCTTTATCTTTTGCCTGGAACAATTTATTTATATTTAGGTAGTGATAAAATTTAGGATTAAATCTATAATCTTATTTTGTACTGTTTGTGTGCTCTGTTTTTTCCCCCTTTTATTCTTTGATTTCTTTTGGATTGACTTCATTAAAACTTTTTGTTTTTTCTCTATTAGACTGAAAATTAAACACTGTATTTCTATTCTTTTTGGGTTTGGTATATAAGTGATTACTTACACTTTTTTTTTTTTTTTTTACTTGTTGGAGATTCATTGAGGGTACAAAGAACCAGGTTACATTGATTGCTTGTGTCAGATAAAGATCCTCCCATAACAGTGTTCCACCCCCAAAAGGTGTACCCCACCATGACTGCCCCAGCCCCCTCCTTCCCTTTCTCTGCTCTCCCCACCCTCACCCCCCACTGTGTGCTAGATCATTAATTGTTCTCATATCAGAATTGAGTACATAGGATTCTTGTTTCTCCGTTCTTTTTTTTTTTTTTTTTATTGTTGGGGATTCATTGAGGGTACAATAAGCCAGGTTACACTGACTGCAATTGTTAGGCAAAGTCCCTCTTGCAATCATGCATTGCCCCCATAAAGTGTGACACACACCAAGGCCCCATCCCCCTCCCTCCATCCCTCTTTCTGCTTTTCCTCCCCCCCCAAAAAAAACCTTAATTGTCATTAATTGTCCTCATATCAGAATTGAGTACATAGGATTCTTGTTTCTCCGTTCTTGTGATGCTTTGCTAAGAATAATGTTTTCCACTTCCATCCAGGTTAATACAAAAGTTGCAAAGTCTCCATCCTTTTTAGTGGCTGAGTAGTTATTCCATGGTATACATATACTACAGCTTGTTAATCCATTTCTCGGTTGGTGGGCATTTAGACTGTTTCCACATTTTGGTGATTGTAAATTAAGCTGCGATAACTCTAGTGCAATTGTCCTTATGGTAAAAGGATTATTTTCCTTCTGGGTAGATGCCCAGTAATGGGAATGCAGGATCAAATGAGAGGTCTAGTTTGAGTTCTTTGAGGGTTCTCTATACTTCCTTTTAAAACGATTGTACTAGTTTGCAGTACCACCAGCAATGTAAAAGTGTTGCCTTCTCTCCACATCCATGCCAACATCTGCAGTTTTTTTTTTTTTTTTTTTTTTTTTGTAGAGACAGAGTCTCACTTTATGGCCCTCAGTAGAGTGCCATGGCATCACACAGCTCACAGCAACCTCTAACTCCCGGGCTTAAGCGATTCTCTTGCCTCAGCCTCCCGAGTAGCTGGGACTACAGGCGCCCGCCACAACGCCCGGCTATTTTTTTTTTTGGTTGCAGTTTGGCCGGGGCCAGGTTTGAACCCGCCACCCTCGGTACATGGGGCCGGCGCCCTACCTACTGAGCCACAGGTGCCGCCCAACATCTGCAGTTTTGAGAGTTGGTGATGTGGGCCATTCTCGCTGGGGTTAGATGATATCTCAGGGTGATTTTGATCTGCATTTTTGTGATGATTAGGGATGGTGAGCATTTTTTCATATGTTTATTAGCCATTCATCTGTCGTCTTTAGAGAAGGTTCTATTCATCTCTCTTGCCCAGTGGCACAAAGAATTGTTGGCTCTTTTTATGTTGCTTAATTTGAGTTTTCTGTAGATCCTGGTTATTAAGCTTTTGTCCGATTTAAAATATCCAAATATCCTTTCCCATTGGGTAGGTTGTCTATTTGCTTTGGTTGTTGTCTCTTTAGGTGTACAGAAGCTTTTCAGTTTCATTAAGTCCCATTAGTTTATTTTTGTTGTAATTTTTATGGGAGTCTTCCTCATAAAGTCTTTCCCTAGGCCGATAACTTCACGTGTTTTCCCCACACTTTCTTCAAGGATTTTTATTGTTTTGTGCCTTTATTTAGGTCTTTTATACATCTTAAATCAATTTTTGTGAGGGGAGAAAGGTTCAGGTCCAGTTTCAGCTGTTACATGTGGATATCCAGTTCTCCCACTACCATTTATTGAATAGAGAGTCTTTCCCCCCAGTGTATGTCCTTGATTGGTTTGTCAAAGGTTAAGTAGATGTAAGCTGTTAGCTTCATCTCCCTGTTTTCTATTTGGTTCCAGATATCTACGTCTCTATTTTTGTGCCAATACCATGCTGTTTTAATCACTATGGCCTGGAAGTACAGCCTAAAGTCTGGTAAGCTGATGCCCCCAGCTTTCTTTTTATTACTAAGAATTGCCTTGGCTATACGTTTTTTTTTTTTTTTTTCTGATTCCATACACAACGAAGAATTATTTTTTCCAAGTCTTGAAAGTATGATTTTGGTATTTTAATAGGGATGGCACTGAATCTGTAGATTGCTTTGGGAAGTATAGACATTTTGACAATGTTGATTCTTCCCAGCCATGTGCCATTTGTTATTCATTTGTTAATATCTTTTGATATTTCTTTTCTTAAGGGATCATAGTTTTCTTTATAGAGGTCCTTCACCTCTTTTGTGGGGTATATTCCTAGGTATTTAATTTTCTTTGAAGCTACTGAGAAGGGAATTGTGCCCCTTATTACCTTCTCATCTTGGTTGTTATTGGCATATACAAAGGCTACTGATTTGTGGATATTGATTTTATATGCTGAGATGTTACTTTTTTTTTATGACTTCCAGGAGTCTTGTGGTTGAGTCTTTGGGGTTCTCTAAGTGTAAGATCGTATCATCAGCAAAGAGGGAGAGTTTCACTTCTTTTGACTCCATTTGGATGCCCTTTATTTCCTTCTTTTGCTTGATTGTATTGCCTAGACCTTCCAGCACTATGTTGAATAGCAGTGGTGATAGAGGACAACCTTGTCTTATTCCAGATCTGAGTGGAAAAGCTTTCAGTTTTACTCCATTCGGTATAATATTGTCTGTGGGTTTGTCATAGATGGCTTTGGTCAGTTTAAGAAATGTGCTGCCAATGCCTATATTCTTCAGAGCTCTAATTAGAAAGGGATGTTGAATTTTATCAAATGCTTTTTCTGCATCTATTGAGAGGACCATATGGTTTTTGTTTTTGCTCCTGTTGATATGGTGAATTATGTTTATGGGTTTGCATATGTTAAACCAGTCTTCCATCTCTGGAATGAAACCTACTTGATTATGGTGAATGACTTTTTAATGACAAGCTGTGATCTATTGGCTAGGATTTTATTGAGTATTTTTGCATATATATTCATTAGTGAAATTGGTCTGTAGTTCTCCTTTTTAGTTGGATCTTTTTCTGGTTTTTGTATCAGGGTGATGTTTGTTTCATAGAACATGTTGGGGAGGAATCCATCCTCCTCAATTTTTTGGAGTAATTTCTACAGCATGGGAATAAGTTCTGGTTTGAAGGTTTGATAAAATTCTGGAATGAAGCCATCTGGACGAGGGCATTTTTTCTTGGGAGGTTTTTTATTGTTTCTTTGACCTCAGTACTTGAAATTGGTCTGTTCAGAAGATCTATTTCTTCTTGATTAAGATTAGGGAGAGGGTGTGATTCCATGTATTGAGCCATTTCCTCTACATGGTCAAATTTCTGGGCATAGAGTTTCTTGTAGTATTCAGAGATAATCCCTTGTATCTTTGTGGCATCTGTTGTTATTTCCCCTTTATCATTCCTGATTGAGGTTACTAGAGCTTTTACTTTTCTATTTCTAGTTAGTCTGGCCAAAGGTTTATCTATTTTATTTACTTTTTAAAGAAACCAATTTTTTGTTTCATTAATTTTTTAAATGATTTTTTTGTTTTCAATTTTATTAATCTCTGATTTAATTTGGGTATTTCCTTTCTCCTATTGGCTATTTCCTCCCTTTCCTGGGTTTAGGGTTGGATTAATCTTCTTTTTCCAATTCCGTAAGATGGTTTGTGAGTGTGTGAGTGTGCTGATGCATTCTCTTTCTGTTTTTCAAAGGTAGTCATCTAGTGCTATAAATTTGCCTATCAGGACTAGGACTACTTTTGCTGTATCTCAGAGGTTTGGTAATTTCTGTCTTGATTGTTGTTATGTTTGAGAAAATTAACAAACTCCTCTTTTATCTCTTCCTGAACCCAACTATCATTCTGCATAATGTTTTTTAGTTCCCAAGACTTTGTGCAGGGATGAACATTGGAGTATGTGCCATGAGCTGATGAGAAAAAGGTATATTCTTCTGCTTTGGGATGGTGTGTTCTGTATATGTCTATTAAACCCATTTGTTCTAGGGTCATGTTTGAGTCCTTTATATCCTTGTTTAGTTTCTGTTTAGAGGATCTGTCCAGTTCTGTCAGAGTGGTGTTGAAGTCCCCAACTGTTAAGGTTGTAGGATATCGTATTGCTCAGACCCCTCAATGTCTGTTTCATAAATCTTGGAGCATGTAAGTTAGGTGTATGAATGTCTAAAATTAAGATGTCTTCTTGTTGTATTGTCCCTTTGACCAGTATGAAGTGTTCATCTTTGCCCTTCTTGACTAAAGTTGCTTTGACTCCTCTTGTATGTGAGAATAAGATTGCAATTCCTCCTTTCTTCTGATTTCCATTTGCTTGAAACAGTTTTCCATCCCTTCACCCTGAGTCTTGATTTGTCTTTCAGGGCAAGGTGTGTCTCCTGGAGACAGCATAGGATGGCTTGTGGTTTTTTATCCAATTGGCCAGCCTGTGCCTCTTCAGTGGGGGAATTCAGTCCATCAACATGTATTGAGAGTATTGATAAGAGTGATAGAATTCTATTCATCTTATTATGAGATAGTTTGTTGTGTCATTTTGTCCTTTGTGCCATTGTGAAAGCTAAGCTCTGGCCTTTGGTGTCTAGGTGTTTAATTTCATGGTGATCCATTGTGGTGTTCAGAATTGAGAATCTGTCTAAATATTTCCTGTAGAGCTGGTCTTGTTATAATGAATTTCCTCAGTGCTTGTATATCTGCAAAAGATTTAATTTCTCCATCAATTTTTAAGCTAAGTTTAGCAGAATACAGGATTCTGGGCTGAAAATTATTGTGTTTAAGGGTGTCGAAGGTGGATGACCATGCTCTTCTGGCTTTCAAAATGTCAGTTGAAATGTTTGCTGTCATCCTGATGGCTCTGCCCTTGTAGGTTATTTTGTCCTTATTCCTAAAATTTTGTTGAGTATTTCTGTATCTATATAAATTAGTGAAATTGGTATGTAGTCCTCCTTTGTAGTTGGATCCTTTTCTGGTTTTGAAATCAAGGTGATGTTTGCTCCATAGAGCATGTTGAGGAAGTTTCATTCCTTTTCAATGTTTTGGAATAGGTTCTGCTGTATAGGTCTGATTTTGAAGGTTTGATAGAATAATGATGTGAAGCCATCTGGTCCAGGGGATTTTTTGTGCTGGAAGATATTATTATTGTTTCTTCAATTTTAGTGCTTGCTACTGGTCTGTTCAAGAGCTTTATTTCCTCCTGGTTAAGTCTAGGGAGATGGTGCAATTCTGGTATTTGTCTATTTCCTGCACATTGTCAAATTTCTGGATGTAGAGTTTCTGCTAATAGTTAGAAATAATCTCTGGTATCTCTTGGGTATATGTTGTTGTGGTGTATGTTGTTATTTCCTCGTTGTTTCTGATTCAGGTTATCAGAGATTACTTTTCTGTTTCTGGTTAATTTGGCCAAAGGTTTATCAATTTTGTTTATCTTTTCAAAGAACCAACAATTTTTTTTTTGTTTTCAATTTCATTTATTTCTTATTTAATTTTGCGTATTTCTTTTCTTCTTCTAGGTTTTGGATTGGATTACTCTTCCTTTTCCATTTCCTTAAGATGATTCATCAGGTTGCTGATGTGTTTGTTCTCTTTCCATTTTTCAGATGTAGGCATCTCTTGTGATAAATTTCCCTTTTAGGGCTGCTTTTGCAGCATCTCATAGGTTTTGGTAACTTGTAGCTTCATTTTTGTTATGTTCAAGGAGCTTAACAATTTCCTCCTTTGTCTTTTCCATGTCCCAACTGTCCTTTAGCATAAACTCAAATGTATTACCAAGAAAAGAACAAGTGATCCCATCTCAGGATGGGCCAGGGACTTGAAGAGAAACCTCTCTGAAGAAGACAGGCACATGGCCTACAGACATATGAAAAAATGCTCATCATCCTTAATCATCAGAGAAATGCAAATCAAAACTACTTTGAGATATCATCTAACTCCAGTAAAATTAGCCCATATCACAAAATCCCAAGACCAGAGATGTTGGCATGGATGTGGAGAAAAGGGAACACTTCTACACTGCTGATGGGAATGCAAATTAATACATTCCTTTTGGAAAGATGTTTGGAGAACACTTAGAGATCTAAAAATAGACCTGCCATTCGATCCTACAATTGCTCTACTAGGTATATACCCAAAAGACCAAAAATCACATGATAACAAAGATATTTGTACCAGAATGTTTATTTCAGCTCAATTCATAATTGCTAAGTCATGGGAAAAGCCCAAGTGCCCATCGATCCACGAATGGATTAATAAACTGTGGTATATGTACACCATGGAATATTATGCAGCCTTAAAGAATGATGGAGACTTTACCTCTTTCATGTTTACATGGATGGAGCTGGAACATATTCTTCTTAGTAAAGTATCTCAAGAATGGAAGAAAAAGTATCCAACGTACTCAGCCCTACTATGAAACTAATTTATAGCTTTCATATGAGAAGCTATAAATTAGTTTTATAGCTTTTATATGAGAAGCTATAAATTAGGGGGATAAGGAGGGGAGGGGAGGTGAAGGATGGGGCACAGGGAGGTTGTATTGGTGGGACCACAGCTATGGTGCATCTTACAAGGGTACATGTGAAACTTACTAAATGTAGATTGTAAATGTCTCAACATAATAACTATGAAAATGCCAGGAAGGCTATATTAACCAGTGTGATGAAAATATGTCAAATGGTATATAAAACCAGTGTATGGTGCCCCATGATTGCATTAATGTACACAGCTATGATTTAATTAAAAAAATTGTTTAATTTTCATGCCTTTGTGGGGGGATGAAAATTTTTGTTGGAGTTGAATCCCACCTTTATTGCCTTATGGTCTGAGAAGATACACAGTATAATTTCAGTTCTTTTTATTTTGTTGAGTTTTGATTCGTATCCTAGGATATGATGTATTTTGGAGTATGTTCCATGGGCTGTCCAATAGAATGTATATTCCTTAGCTTTGGGATGATAAGTTCTGTATATGTCCATCAAGCCCATTTGCTTTAGGGTAATATTTAATTCCCTGGTATATTTGTTTAGTTTCTAAGACATTTCAGCTAGAGGGATGTTGAAGTCCTTAGATATTATGGTATAACAGGATGTTATATTGCTCAGACCAATTAAGGTCCATTTTATAAATCTGAGAGCATTTAATTTGGGTGCATAAATATTTAGAATTGAAATTCTTGTATTGTTCCCTTGACCAGTATGAAATGACTACTTTTTTTTTTTTAACATTATTGCTTCAAATCCACTGGTATCTAAAAATAAGATTTCAATATCTCCTTTCTTCTGATTTCCATTTGCTTGAAATATTGTTATGCAAACTTTACCCTGAGTTTTGTTTTGTCCTATAGGATTAGGTGTATTTTCTAGAGACAGCATATGGATGGCTGTCCTTTTTTTTATTATTATTGAATCAGCCAGCCTGTACCTCTTCAGTGAGGGAATGCAAGCCCTTAATATTTATTAAGAGAATTGATAAGTGAGGTGGAGTTCTATTCATATTATTTTTGTGAAAGTTTGTTGCTTAGTTTTATCCTTTGTGACATTGTGAAAGCTCAGTTTTGTCCTTTAATTTCTGAGCATTTATTTTGCTGGTGATCCATTGTGATGGTTAATGTATAGAATAGGTCTACGTATTTCCTTAAGACCTGGTCTTGTGGCAAATTTCTTCCAAGTTTGCATATCAGTAAAAGATTTAATTTCTCCATAGATAAAGGTTTTGAAGCTCAGTTTAGCAGGATACAGAATTCTGGGCTGAACATTGTTTTGCTTAAGAAGGTTAAATGTAGATGACCATTCTCTTCTGGCTTGGAACGTTTCAGCTGAAAAGTCTGCTGTCTCCCTGGTGGATCTTCCTCTGTAGGTCAGTTGGTGCTTACTCCTGGCTGTTTGAAGAATTTCCTCTTTTGTCTTAACTTTATACAGGTCAATTGCAATGTATCTTGGAGATGCTGTATTTGTGTTGAGATGAACCTGAGCTCAATATCCTTCTAAAAGGAGTGTTTTAGAATGCTTAGGGGTACTTGGGAAATTTTCATTTATCATATCCTGCAGTAGGGCTTCCATTCCTTTGGGACATTCTTCTTCCCTTTCAGCAATACCTATAATTTGTATGTTTGAACACTTTATGAAGTTCCATAATTCTCTGAGTGAATGTTCTGCTTTCTTTCTCTTTTATGCTTCTTTAACTGCCTGTGTTAGCTCAAGAGCTTTATCTTTTAGTTCTGAGATTCTTTCTTCTCCATGCTCTAATATTTTATTGATGTTTTCTACTCCGTCTTCAAGTTCCCTGATGGACTTTTTCATTTCCTTAAGCTCCACCATATCCTTTCTATATTCTTTGTATTATTCATCCATTTTTTTATTTTGTTTTTCCACCTTCTTGTCAATTCCTTTTATTATTTTTTCATTCATATTTTAAATTCCATTTCTGTCATGTATATAATTACATATAGGTGGAATCCCCTGTAATAGCTACCTCATGATCCCTTGGTGGGAGCGGTAAACTGTTTTGGTTTTTCATGTTGCTAGAATTTGTTCTGTTGGTGCCAACTTATGAGTACTTTCTCTTTGTTCACTTTCTTCTCCTACTTTTTCCTCTCACTACCTTTTTCACTTTAAATTACCTTTCTCAGAGCTTAGGTGGTAAAGTGGCCTTTTTGTGTAAGGCCAAAAGTAATCTAACGGTACAGAGTAAGAAGGGAGAAAGAAAAAAAGAAAGAGAGAGAGAAAAGGATGTGTGTGTGTGAAAGAAAACAATTGGAGAACAGGAGAGAAGAAGAACAGAAAGAGAGAATGAGAACAATAGGAGAAATAGCATTGTTTGGCAGGGTGTTTTGATCACATCTGCAACTCTAGCACTTTGTGCGGCTGGGCTAAGTTAATCCCTCAAAGTCATGAGCTTCTTACCAGCCTGGACAAAAGCAAGATGACATCTTTGCAAAATATAGGGAAAAAATCAGCAGTATGTTGCAATGGTGACCTACCAAAACCATCGTTCCAAAGGCCAACGTAGAAGGACACCCTAGACCATGAGCTCAGAGTCCCCTTAAGCCAGACCAATGCCATGACCCCCCCAGCCAGAGCAATGCCATGACATCCCAGTCCTCAGAGAATTAAAAAATGGAGTAAAATAAATAGATAAAGAAAATTAAAAATATAATAATATGAGATAAGGAGAAAATAGGGAAACATCTTAGCTGTTGGATGGGAAATTTATGTGGGACAGATGAGAAAAGTAGAAATATCTCTTAGAGAAGAGAGAAAGAAGGAGAGAAATAAAAAGGAAGGACAGAATAAAAGGGATTGAAAAACCATAACACAAATGAAGGAGCCCTTACTATTGGAGAAACAAAAAATTAAAAAATAAAAATACAACCAAACAAAAAATAACCACAACAACAAAAAAGAAAAAAGGTAAGGAAAAAGTTGAGAACAGGAGCAAAAAATGAATGTGAACATATATTCATATATGCTTTTTCTTTCATTTATATCTACTGGATACCAGGTGACACTGTGGTATTAGGAGATGGAGAAACATACACTGTTTTTGCTATATAACATAGGTTAGACACATCTCTCTAGTTGTAGAGGAGACCTGGTCCTGTCTTCCTCACTTATTTGCCCTCCATCAAGGCCTGGTCAATTCATCAACATTCAGTCCCCATGATATTGGAGTCCTAATACTCTTGCCAGATTTTTTAGGAAGCACATCAAATGGTGCCCCCTGACAACAAAGTGGCCTTCCCGGGAATGTGGGAGCTGCTTAGTTCATCCCAAGGATGGTTTCCTGAGCTCAGCAGGTATGCCAGAGCTGGCTGTGCACTAGGACCCTGAGGACTGTTTTTCTTGCAAAGCCTTCCCACAATGACAACAAGCTGATGGGAGAGCCACCCCACCTAGTTTTCCATCCTGGTTGCTTGATGCTGTTTGAGTCTACTTGCTCATTTAAGCCTTCCAAGGCAGCTTCAGTGAGCAGCTCAGTCCAAAATCCAAAACTGTGGGACAGCCTTTTCCTGTCCTCAGTTCTCTGCAGGAGAGCTGCACAAATGGCCCCTGCTTACACCCAGAAGCCCCTTGCTTCTGTGATGGTTTTCCGCAGCTCTAGACCTCCTCACTGGCTTTTATACCCTACCACTACTTCACTGTGCATTTGGAATGATATCCCTAGTTAGGTTTCCTCAGCCAGAGGTGGCTGGAGCGCTCTTTCCTCTGTCTCTCCATCAGTGGCTAGTAAGGAGATGTCTCCAGTCTGCCATCTTGCTCCATCCCCTCCTCCTGCCCAATGTTAAATTGGATTGTTTGTCTTTGCTGTTCAGTTGTAGGAGTTCTTTATGTATTTTGGGTATTACTCCTTCATTAGATGTATGATTTAAAAATATTTTCCTCATTCTTTAGATTATCTTTTTACTTTGATAGTAAGTATACTTTGAGGTGCAAAAGTTTTTAATTTTGATTAAGTCCAATTTGTCTGGTTTTTTTTTTTTTTTTGGTTTCTGCTGCTATTACGCAATATGCTCACTGTCATATCAAAATATCTATTGCCAAATTGAAGGTCATGAAGATTTACCCTTACATTTCCTTTTAAGAGTGATTTTGTTTAGTTTTTTATTTAAGTCCTTGATTCATTTTGAGTTTATTTTTGTATTATTAGGTAGGGGCCTATTTTAATTTTTTTGGTATGTGAAAATTTAGTCTCCCTACCACTATTTGTTGAAGAAACTATATTCTTTCCCCCAGTGAATGAACCTGAGACTCAAGATTACCTGTTCTTTGAATTTGAGTTTCCTGGCTCAGTGGGTAGGGCGCTAGCCCCATATACCAAGAGTAGTGGGTTCAAATACAGCCCTGGGCAAACTGCAACCAAAAAATAAAATAAAATAGCTGGGTGCTGTGGCCAGTGCCTACAGTCCCAGCTACTCAGGAGGCTAAGGCAAGAGAATGGCCTAAGCCCAGGAGCCAGGAGTTGAAGGTTGCTGTGAGCTGTGTGATGCCTTGGCACTCTACCAAAGGCAATAAAGAGAGTCTGTCTTTATTTAAATAAATAGAATCTGTCTCTATTTAAAAACAAACAAACAAAAAATGAATTTGAGCTTGCCTGATAATTCCACTATTTGAGTTTTTGAATCCATTTCTGTTCTGTGTTTCTTCTGGCTCTTGCACCTCCATCTTAGTTTCTTATGTACCTAGTTATCTTTGATTATACGGAGGTTATTTGATTTGAAAAATTATTTGTAGGAAGAATTTGAGGCTCAGAATGATGTGCAATCTTTTTTAGAAAACTGAAATTTGTTTTTGTGCCACACCTTAACTCCAGTTCAAGGCTTTAAGCTCCATGAATCACTTAGGTGACTGGGAGCTAAGTTATAAGACCATGTGAGAACAGAGTTCCTACTGTTTCACCCTCACTCTAAGAATATAGCCATTTTTTTTTGTCCTATCCTGGTTAGTGTCCTCTACCCTACCCTTATCCTAGGTAGTGGTTTATCAAAGTTTCTAACTTTGGTGAAGCCTGGATTTTGGCACTTTTCCTTTATCCCCATGAGGCAGCCAAAACCACAGTGCAATTTTACAGATGTTCCTTTCATATTGTAAAATACTCCCAAAGCAAGAACAACTTTGAGTTCTAGACTTACCTCCATGGGTTTGGATATTCTTTAGTTTTAGGTCTACAAATATTTAATTACTTTTTTTAGCTCTTCGATATTTTAAGGAAAATATAAAAATATTTTGTTCACCTTTTGTGTGTTTAATATAGGGTGGTTGGCCCAAGTTACCTAAACAGCATTATCATTATCAGAACTGATTATCCTTGAAAATGTTTATTTCCCCAATAGCCTTGCTAATGCTTATCATTAACAAATTTATTAATGAAGCCATTTTCTTCAAAGGCAAGATGAAAAGAACACATACTAAAGTTCTATTTAGTTTCCACAATAAGACTCTGTTGTCTAGCTAATAGCAGTCATGATTTTATTTCCATTTTGAAAAGTATACTTCCTGGTATGCAATTTGTTTAACGTGGAAGAAAGTAGGCCAAGTGAATTTTGATGTCTACCTACAAAGTTTAAGAACTACCATTGGGAAGAAGAAGTAGACTTGTTCTGTGTCTCCAAAGGTAAATTTAGGACAGGGAATGAAAATTTCAGAAATTGGTTTCTCTTTCACCAAAGAAAAGCACTATTAGAATAACTTTCAGTGGTGAATATTGTTCTAGATAGTCAAATTTTGGTCACCTAGCATTTATTTGTTTTGTTTTTCCATTTGTATTTATTTGATACCTTTTTCTGCCTTTTCATTGTTTATATGTCCCTTATGACTCAATCCCGGTCCAACAGTGATCTGAGACCTGAGTCTGAGAAATCAAAGCACTGCATAACCTCATATTCCCCACTTCTTAAAATAATAACTGAATATTACAAGGTGTACATTAAACCAATCAAAACCAAAAAGATGCAGCCATCTTTTTCCTGTTGGTCCTGATGAAGAGAATTAGCTGCCATTGTGCTATCCCACTGAGGGAAAAGCAGAGCTTACATATGGGAATAAAACAGATCCTTGTGACAGTGATTGAGTTGTGATCATGCTAAGGCTGAAGTTAAGATCCTAGAAGGTTCATAATCTATGATATGAGAAAGTAAGTTCCCATTTTGCTTAAGCAAGTTTGGGTTTTTCTGCCCTTTGAAATGGGGGAGTTTTAACTAGCGTGGGTAGCAAACTCTTTATTCACAGTAGGATTCATACAGAAGAGGATGGCTGGCCTTTAGAGCAGGTGTGGATGCCCAGATTATGTGAAAGTTTGGCTTTGAGAACTTCCAACTCTAGACTCTTGGCTTCTCCTAAATTCTCTTTTGTTTTACTTGTGTTCTTCCTAGTGGACTTGGTAGCCTTAAAGAGACTCCAAGAACACTGTATTGGCCATCCTTCAGGTCAAGCAATATAGAAGTTAATACACGTCCAGGCTTGGGATGGCATGTTTAATAGATAAATACTTAATACTCAATCCTAGAATGAATGTTTACACAGAGCTGGATTATTCACTTTGCACTAAAGTAAGTTATCTTTTTTAGCCAAAATAAGGCTTCCTGACAGGATTTGCATCATAGCCTTGGCTGAGTAATTACTTTCTTAAAAGGATGAATTATTGATTAGACCTTTGTATCATCTGCCTGGAAGATAAAGGAAAACTGTTTAACTTTAAAAATGTTCATATTCAGATAAACACACACAAAACAAAGTTTTCATTACTGTACTTTAACTCTCCATCATTTAATCATCCCATGAATATTTATGAAAACTGGATCTGAGTTGTATCACAGTGTTTGGATATTTTTAGGCCAACATAAGTAATATTCCCCATCTGCAGATTTCAACATTTTCTTTCCTTTTGTTGTCATAATTATATATATTTTAGTCCAGATGTTTAATTTATTTTTAAAATGGAAAAATTTCTTTTCAAATCAACTGCAATAGCAAGTACATAATAATGATGACATACATTTGTGTGATGTGCTTAATTTTGCAAAATGTTTTCACCTCAATTTCCTCGATGTATAATAGTTAATTAGCACTTAGCATGTTCTAAATGCTTTGCTAGGAACATTACATGGATATTATTTAATTCTCACCACCCCCCCGAAACTACTATTCTTATTCACACTTTGTATATTAAGAAACTGAAGAGTTAAGAGAGTACCTAGTTTTCCTACAGACACACAGAGATGCTCACTGAGCTAGAGTTTAAATACAGGTGCTCTTACCTGGGGCTCAAGCTTTTAACTCCTATCCTAAACAATCTCAGCAAATTCTATGTTTATTTAAAATTTCATTTGGCCATTTGTGTGGGAATCTAGAATTCTACCAGTCATTTTGTGAAGCCATTGCATTATTATCTCCATTTATCAGAAGAGGAAAATAAGGAAGACATGGATAAAATGACATGAGAAGAGGTCACCTTGCTTTATGTTGGGCTGAAATTCCTCCCATCACTAAGAGATCAGATAGTACTTTCATTAAGGCAAGAAGCCTTTCTTTTGAGTCCCTTTACAGTTATAATGGAAATACAT
The DNA here is from genome assembly GCF_027406575.1 of Nycticebus coucang. Taxonomy (NCBI): domain Eukaryota; kingdom Metazoa; phylum Chordata; class Mammalia; order Primates; family Lorisidae; genus Nycticebus; species Nycticebus coucang. Next base: position 58,768,482 of record NC_069796.1, on the reverse strand, counting down.
TTTAAACAAGTACAAGAGCAAAAATATCAAAGTATTTTATTTTCTCTAAATCATGCTTTAAACTTACAACCAAGTGGGCTGTAAGGAAAGAAATTTCCAGTCATTTTTGTAAGCTTCCCTCCCCTTTCCAGTGGTCATATTTAAATTTTAGAGACACAGATTGTAACCAGAAAATGGTGAGAAGACTCCTTTGTCATGGCCTCTATGGAAATCTCCATTATCAAGCCTGAGGTAGGGAGGGTGGAATCTGAACACAAAATTTCAATTGTTTTTGTCCCAAGTTTAGGTGGGATCTTTAATGACTATGTCCAGTTTCCCTAGGCAGTCTTTCTTTTCTCCAAGATCTGGTCACATCTCTCAAGTACCACACTGGCAAAGTCTCTAGTACCTTGTGGAACTTTATCTTCTTTCATTCTTAGAGCATCTCTTCTTTTTTCTCTTGTTTTAAATGCACCCCCTTCTCTCTGCTCTTCCTGTCACCTCTATGACATCCATGAAATGGAAAATCCTGGAATAATGAAACCAAGTACACAAGTCTGAGGACAACATCTGCTCATGACTTTGCCACACAAACCTCCCCCAAAGGTAGGAGAGGGAGCACAACAGTTCCCCTACTTGTACTAGGTGCTTGGTGGGACAAACAGGATGAACAAAACATCAACTAGTCTCCATAAATCATCCTACCACATAATACTTCCCTTTCAGTTCCTTTTAAGAACGAATCAGCAAAACATTTATGTTTGAATCCCGCTGTTTTCTATGCCTGGAATACGGATTTCAAGTCCAGATATTTAAAAAGACTGGTCCATGTGGTCTTTAAAAGGGATGTGACCCCTCTAAAGAGATCTTAAACAATATTGGAAGAAACAGGATGCTTAACTAGAGAATAGTAACTGGACAGCTACTCTGCAAAAAGAAAAGTTCTGTGGGCTTTATGATGAAGAACCAGTCCCAGTGGGTAGAGTGACCAGGAGGTTGATCTGTGATCCATAAATTGAGGGAAATTTCTAGAGAGCTAGTGGAATTGTATGGGCTGCCATTGAGGTAATTGGTTTGCCTGATAATAAAGTTACTCAAACAGACTGAGAGATGTGTCAGGATTTTGTAAAGAGGGTATTTAAATATAAGTTGGGATACCTGATTTTTTTAGGAGACTTTTAACTCTACAATTGTATGTTAAGAATCACAAGCAGTGCTTATAGTCACTGTGGGTTGTGGAAAAACAAAATGGTTAATACTATGTGGCAAACACCAAAGAAAACAAACTATTCGTTTTCATTAACTGTGTGTGTGTGTGTTCCTTCTTTCTGGTAAGAAGCCTATTATCCTGACAAAATCTTAGACTTCTAGGCATCCATGTCTAAGAGGACTCCCTGAAGAGTCCAGGAAACGCAGACCAGCTGGCCTCAAGGTAAATGTGAGGTCTTTTAACAGAATGGAGGGCTGTTAAACCCAACCAAAGAAGCCAACAAGAGCAAAGAAGAGTTCTGACAAGAAAGCACTGGTCTAATCCGAGAGGCAATGAAAAGGAGAAAGTGGCAGGCCTTTTGTCTGGAATGTGGAGACCTGAGACAGGTTACTGTTTTTTCACATGAACACATAGTAAACTGTCACTGCCTAGGAGAGTGCTTAGAATATAGTCTAGTTCCAAAGTCTTTGTGTTACATGTGGACAAAAAAAGTGAGGTCTGGAAAGGGCAAGGAACTTGCCTGCCATCAGAGGGAGTTACCAATTAATCTCAGAGCAGAGCCTTTGTGGCAGCCCTCCTCCCCTTGACCCAGGGGAACCTGGGATGCTGTGCTTCTCTGCAGGAATATCTTTCCAAAGCATCAGTGTCATGCCAAGATGTGGAAAAATAGCAAGTTTTAAACATTTTGCAAGGCTAGCCTGAAAAGGGAGAGAGTCTTCATTTTTGGCTATTTGTTTATATTCAATGCAGCAAACATTTTTCATTAGTCCTACTCACCAAGCAGGTTACTAGAATTTATTGTGGATATGAATCACTGGGAGATCTGGTTAAAATGCAGATTCTAAAACTGTAGATGTGGGTGGGGCCTATGATTCTGCATTTGTAACAAGCTCCCAGATGCTGTTACATGGCTTCCTAGTGCCAGGGTGCTGCAGCTGGAGTCTAGAGTCAGCTGCTCACCGTTCTCATCCACTCTTAAAGCTTGCCACCTTCTGCCTCTCAATAACCTGCACCTGGTAGACTCATCTGAGTAAGGGCCTCAGAGATTCCCTATGAACTCATCAGAAAGAGAATAAGGCTGGAGCAGCCATTTCTAGCCCTATTCCTTTTCTGCATGGTTACCCAGGTCAGAGTCTGCCAGCAAGTTGCCCCCCCACTTTTTTTTTTTTTTTTTTTTGGAGAGACAGAGTCTCACTTTATTGCCCTCAGTAGAGGGTCGTGGCATGACACAGCTCACAGAAACCTCCAAATCCTGGGCCTAAGTGATTCTCTTGCCTCAGCCTCCTGAGTAGCTGGGACCACAGGTGGCTGCCACAACACCCAGCTATTTTTTTTTATTGCAGTTTGGCTGGGGCTGGGTTTGAACCTGCCACCCTCAGTATATGGAGCTGGTGCTCTACCTACTGAACCACAGGTGCCACCCAGCAAGACCCATCTTGGTAGAAGTTCCAAAGAGCTTCAGGTAAGGAAATCAGGCAAAGCAATTTTACAAATGATTCCCACAATGTTTAATTCTAAAATCTCCCAGACACTTGGGTTTAACATTGTTGAATGGAATTAGAGTAATCAGAGATTATGGCTTTGGGGGCTTCCTCATTGCTCTATAAAATCAAATTGAGTGACCTTCACATTTTGAATGTTTTTATTCCCTTCCCTTGGCCCCCTCTAACCTGCCAAGAAAACCTATTTGAAGCTTACAGAAATTCATTCTGAGAATTTCATTATGATTATGCCATTCACAATTCATTATTTAACCTCTGTGGATGGCAGAAGTACAACTTTGAATATCTCCCATAGAATAAAATCACAGGGTTAATAATCTCTGCTCTTGGTGTACAATCAGAAAAAAATGGTATCCTGGTAATAAGATATTAGAAAAAACTAGTTTGTATCAATTTCAGCTGGATAGAAAAAGTAGTGACTGGAGTAATTTCCCAAATTCCCTTTCTTCTGACTCACACAAGACTGGGGCAAAACTGTGGACACTGCATTTTGAGGATGACCTCTTTTGACTTAAAAATAGGGTTCATCTGGAGTTTTTTGATGCAAATACCAGCATTTAGACCTCCTTTCCTGAATCAAATCATAGATTATGATGCATCCTATCTTTCATCTCACTTCTTCATTTAAGAGTGAGTATAGGGATAGTTACATGTCAACATATGTAATCTGCCTTACTGATTTTTAAGTGTTGAATAGTGATTGGATGGAGAATCCATACTTTATTAAGCAGTCAGGTACTGATGGATATAGAGGAATGTTTCCTGCTATCTTTAACTTGCACTTTTAAGTTGCAGAGTGGGAGAAAGTGAAAAGAGCTCCTCGTTTCTCTGAAGCCAGATGAAATTCATCTGAGACAAAGTAAGCCGAGCCTGGACCTTGGTTTCTCTTAAGTTTTTAAAAAATTCCTACTGAGGAGAGGGCATTTTTCTCAGATTGGTGGCCACGAATATGGGAGAGAACTAAGAAGGCTATTGTTTTGGCAGAAGAATGAACAAACAGTGCCAGAGTTTGGCAGAAGAATGAACAAACAGTGCAGAGATTATCTGAGAGGAAGCAGCATAGTGCAGATACCACTGGGGGTCTGGGAGAGGCTATTCCTTGCTTCAACAGTAGCATTCATGAGCTTGCAATCTTCTCACCTAGGGAGAGAGGTGATAGGTTATTGGATCAGCCTAGCAACTGGCCAGGCACTGTTGCTGAGGAACCCAAGTATAAGGGGAAAGATTTCACTAAATCAGTGAGGCTGAACTTTATGTCAAGCCATTCCTAGGCTTGGCTGATGGAGCCAGACTGCTTCTAAGAACCATTTGTCCTTTTTTGTTTGTATGTTTTTGTAGAAGGTTTCCTGTGTTTGCTTGTATGTATGAATTTTCTCTGTTTCCTTGCATTGTACCAGTTAAAGGGGACAAGAGCCTGGCAGGAAGTTAATAAAGTTTAACTCGTTTCAACAATCCATTAGCCATTTCCACTGTCCTGTCTCACCATGACTTGGAAGTCAGCATGTTCCAAACAGCATCTATTGTCTAGCCTGTCCTTCCCAGGCTACCTCCTGTCTGTCCTCCCACATCCCTGTTGTCTTATCAGCTCAGGTCTTTATTATCTCCTGGCTATATGATCACATTAGCCTTTTAGCTTGTCTCCCTTCTGATGGTGTTTCCTGTGTAGGTTCACTAAAGACCAATGCTTTCAGGAAACCTTCTAAATCACAGCTCCAATCACCCAAAACCTTTGACTCACTTTGCCCCAAAGAACACATGACCATTTCTCAGAAAGGCATTGAATGGACTCTGTGAGCTTCTCTTCCCTCCACCCCCGACCTGCACTGCCTTTAAGGGCCTAACTCTTCCTATTTTTCCATAAGGGGACTCTACCAAAATAGCCAGAAGAAAGGTTGGATATACTTCATTGCCTTCTTCGTTTATATCAGTGCTTTTTATCCTTAATGCAAAATAAATAATTTCAAAAACAAACTACATCCTGACTAAATCAGAATGTATGGGGATTGTCACTTTCTGGATTAACTAACTACATCTTCTTTATCATTAAACATTTCTTCTCCCTTTTACACCTCCCCCCCCCCCAAATGACAACTACTTCTTCTGGATTTTGTTGCAAATGATCTTTCCACGTGTTCATTTCTGCTCTCTTAGTACTTCCTAAGATGACTTAAAGAAATTCAGATACTAGTTTCAGAACCCCAGCATAATTCAATCTAAACAAAGCATCTCCTAGACACATTGTAATTAACTTTACCAAAGTTAATATGAAGGAGAAAATCCTGCAAGTAGCCAAGCATAAGAAAACTCTTACCTACAAAGGGAAAGATAGTAGGATGACCACAGATCTTTCAGCTGAAACTTTTCAAGCCAGAAGAGAATGGCTATTGACCTTTAACCATCTTAAACAAAACAATTTTCAGCCCAGGATCGTGTATCCTGTTAAACTGAGTATCATTTGTGATGGAGAAATCAAATATTTTACTGAGATCCAAATGTTGAGGAAATTTGCTATAACTAGACCAGATCTACAAGAATACTTAGACCCATTCTTCATATTGACCAGGATAATGGTCCATCACCAAAGTAACTCACCCAGAATTAAAGAACAAAGCCTACCTTCCACAAGGGATAAACATAAGCTCTGGACATCTGGAAGATAATATAATCCAAACTCCAACATCCTTATCAATTCTCTCAATAAATGTGAATGGTTTGAATTTTCCTCTAAAGAGGTACAAGCTGGCTGACTGGATACAAAGCTCAGGCCAGATACCTGTTATCTCCAAGAAACATACCTAACATCCAAGGATAAAATAAGACTCAGGGTGAAGAGATGGAAAACTCGAAGCAAATGGAAATCAGAAAAAAGCAGAGAAATATTAAACCAACAAATATAAGGAAATACAAGTATGAACACTACATACTTGTCAAAGGAAGCACACAACATGAAGAGATTTTGATAATTAACATTTACACACACTACCTGAATGCTCTTCAGTACAGAAAACAAACCCTAACAGATAAGAGCAATATGATAACTTCCTGCACTATAATAGTTGGAGAGTTTAACACCTGTTGGCAGTACAGGACAGATCTCCAAGAAGATACTAAACAAAGAAACATGATCCTAGAACAAATAGATGTAAAATAACATAAAAATACAGATAATTTTATCCTCACAAAACTCAATACACAATCTTCTCATCAGCCCAAGGATCATCATTCAAAATTGATCATATCTTAAAGACATAAGTCTAAAGTCAAGAAATGTAAAATAATGGAAACCATTCTTTTTTATCTTCTTGGGCCATCACAGAATAAAAGCTGAACTCAACAGCAACAGAAGTCTTCATACTCAAAGTCATGGAAATGCTGAATGACAGGTGGGTCAAAGATGAGATTAAGAAGGAAATCAATAGGTTTCTTAAACAAAATCATAATGAAGCCACAAACTATCGAACCCTGTGTAATACTGCAAAGGCAGTCTTAAGAGGGAAATTGATAGCATTAGATGCCTTTCTTCATCAAGAAAACAGACAGAAGTCAGAAACTTAATGGGCAATTTCAAGCTACTGGAAAAGGAAGAATAATCCAACCCCAAACCCAGCAGAAGAAAAGAAATCATGAAAATTAGAGCAGAATTAAATAGAATTTAAAACAAAAGAATCATTTGAAAGATCAGCAAAAAAAGCTGGTTCTTTTAAAAGATTAATAAAATTGAGAAACTTTAACATACAAGTTATAGGTATCCCAGAAGAGGAAGAAGAATGTACCAGGGGAATGGAAGCCATAATAGAGAATATAATAAATGAAAATTTCCCAAATATCATCAAAGATTCTGACATACTCCTTTCAGAGCAATATTGGACCCCAGATCGCCTCAACTCTAACTGAGCTTCTCCAAGACACATTGTGATCAACCTGTCCAAAGTCAAGACTAAAGAAAAGATTCTTCAAGCTGCCAGGAGGAAGCACTCAATTGACCTACAGGGGAAGTCCATCAAGGTGACTGCAGACTTCTCTAATGAAACTTTCCAAGCAAGAAGACAATGGTCATCTACCTTTAATCTACTTAAACAGAACAATTTCCAGCCCAGAATTCTATATCTTGATAAGCTAAGTTTTTTTTTTTAGCTAAGTTTTAAAATTGATAGAGAAATCAAATCATTTACTGATATGCAAACATTGAGGAAATTCGCAACAAGACCAGCTCTACAGGAAATACTTCAACCTGTTCTGCACACTGAACATCACATTGGATCAACAGCAAATAAGAACTCAGCAATTAAAGGACAGAACCTAGCTTCCACACTGATACAAAAGGTAAAACTAAGCAATGGACTCTTACAAAATAAGATGACTAGAACACTACAACACTTATCAATTATCTCAATAAATGTTAATGGCTTGAATTCCCCACTGAAGAGACATAGATTGGCTGACTGGATTAAAAAACACAAGCCATCCCTTTGCTGTCTGCAGGAAACACACCTAGCTTCAAAAGACAAATTAAAACTTCAAGTTAATGGTTGGAAGACAATTTTTCAGGCAAACGGAATTCAGAAGAAAAGAGGAGTTGCAATCTTATTTTCAGATACATGTGGATTTAAAGCAACTAAAGTCAAAAAAGACAAAGATGGTTACTTTATATTGGTCATGGGAAAAATACAACAAGAAGATATTTCAATTCTAAATATTTATGCACCCAATTTAAATGCTCCCAGATCCTTGAAACAGACCTTACTCAGTCTGAGCAATATGATATCCTATAATACCATAATAACAGTGGACTTTAATGCTCCTCTTACAGAGCTAGACGGATCCCTTAAACAGAAATTAAATAAAGATATTAGGGACTTAAATGAGATCCTAGAACAACTGTGCTTGATAGATGCATATAGAACACTCCATCCCAAAGATAAAGAATATACTTTCTTCTCATTGCCCCATGGAACATTCTCCAAAATTGATCATATCCTAGGCCACAAAACAAACCTCAAAAGAATTACAAGAATTGAAATTTTACCTTGTATCTTCTCAGGCCACAGGCACTAAAGTTGGAACTCAACTTCAACAAAAACATTCAACCCACACAAAGGAATTTAAACTACCTTCTGTTGAATGATAGTTGGGTGCAGGAAGAAATAAAAAAGGAAATCATTAACTTCCTTGAGCAAAACAACAATGACAACACAAGCTACCAAAACCTGTGGGATACTGCAAAAGCAGTGTTGAGAGGAAAATTTATTGCTTTAGATGCCTATGTTCAAAAAACAGAAAAAGAGATCATCAACAAACTCACAAGCCATCTTATGGAATTGGAAAAAGAAGAACAATCTAAGCCTAAACCCAGTAAAAGAAAAGAAATATCCAAAATTAAATCAGAGATCAATACAATTGCAAACAAAAGCATCATTCAGAAAATTAATGAAACAAGGAGTTGGTTTTTTGAAAGAATAAATAAAATAGATAAACCTTTGGCTAGACTAACTAGAAATAGAAAAGTAAAATCTCTAGTAACCTCAATCAGGAATGATGAAGGGGAAATTACAACTGATGCCACAGATATAAAAGAGATCATCTCTGAATACTACCAGAAACTCTATACCTAGAAATGTGACAATGTGAAGGAAATGGATCAATATTTGGAATCACACCCTCTCCCTAGACTTAGCCAGGAGTAAATAGAGCTCCTGAACAGACCAATTTTAAGCACTAAGATTAAAGAAACAATAAAAAAGCTTCCAAAAAAAAAAATGACCTGGTTCAGATGGCTTCACACCAGAATTCTATCAAATCTTCAAGGAACAGCTTATTCTCGTACTACAGAAATTATTCCAAAAAAATTGAGGAAGAAGGAATCTTCCCCAATACATTCTACAAAGCAAACATCATCCTGATACCAAAACCAGGAAAAGACGCAAACAAAAAGGAGAATTTCAGGACAATCTCACTCATGAACATAGATGCAAAAATTCTCAACAAAATCCTAGCCAATAGACTACAGCTTATTATAAAAAAAGTCAGACATCATGATCAAGTAGGTTTCATCCCAGGGATGCAAGGCTGGTTTAACATATGCAAGTCCATAAGCGTTATCCACCATATTAACAGAGGCAAAAATAAAGATCATATGATCCTCTCAATAGTTGCAGAAAAAGCATTCAATAAATTCCAGCATCCTTCTAATTAGAACACTGAAGAGTATAGGCATAGGTGGCACATTTCTGAAACTGATTGAAGCTATCTATGTCAAACCCACAGCTAATATTTTACTGAATGGAGTAAAACTGATAGCTTTACCTCTTAGATCTGGAACCAGACAAGGTTGTCCTCTGTCACCATTACTATTCAACATAGTGCTAGAAGTCCTAGCCAATACAAGGCAAGACAAGGAAATAAAGGGACTCCAAATAGGGGCAGAGGAAGTCAAATTCTCTCTCTTTGCTGACGATATGATCTTATACTTAGAGAACCCCAAAGATTCAACCACAAGACTCCTGGAATTTATCAAAAAATATAGTAATGTCTCGGGATATAAAATGAATGTTCACAAGTCAGTAGCCTTTGTATATGCCAATAACAGTCAAGATGAGAGGCTAATTAAGGACACAGCTCCCTTATACCTAACAAGGGAGGTGAAGGACATCTACAAAGATAATTATGAAATCCTAAGAAAGAAAATAGCAGAGGTTATTAACAAATGGAAGAACATACCACGCTCATAGCTGGGAAGAATCAACATTGTTAAAATGTCTATACTTCCCAAAGCAATCTACCTATTCAATGCCATTCCTATTGAAATACCAACATCGTACTTTCAAGATTTGGAAAAAATGATTCTGCATTTTGTATGGGACCAGAAAAAAACCCGTATAGCTAACATAGTTTTTAGTAATAAAAATAAAGCTGGGGGCATCACCATACCAGATTTTAGGCTGTAGTACAAAGCCATGGTGGTCAAGACAGCATGGTACTGGCACAAAAATAGAGACATAGACATTTGGAATCGAATGGAAAACCAGGAAATGAAACTAACATCTTACAACCACCTAATCTTTGATAAACCAAACAAGAACATACCCTGGGGGAAAGACTCCCTATTCAATAAATGGTGTTGGGAGAAGTGGATATCCACATGTAAAAGACTGAAATTGGACCCACACCTTTCTCCACTCACAGAAATTGATTCAAGATGGATAAAGGACTTAAATTTAAGGCATGAAACAATAAAAATCCTCCAAGAAAGCACAGGAAAAACACTGGAAGATATTGGCCTGGGAAAAGACTTCATGAAGAAGACTGCCATGGCAATTGCAACAACAACAAAAATAAACAAATGGGACTTCATTAAACTGAAAAGCTTCTGTACAGCTAAGGAGACAACAACCAAAGCAAATAGACAACCTACACATGGGAAAGGATATTTTGAATCAGACAAAAACTTGATAACTAGGATCTATAGAGAACTCAAATTAATCCACATGAAAAAAAGCCAACAATCCCATATATTAATAGGCAAGAGACATGAATAGAACCTTCCCTAAAGAAGACAGATGAATGGCTAACAAACATATGAAAAAATGCTCATCATTCCTAATTGAGAAATGCAAATCAAAACCACCCTGAGATACCATCTAACCCCAGAGAGAATGGCCCATGTCACAAAAATCTCAAAACTGCAGATGCTGGCGTGTATGTGGAGAGAAGGGAACATTTTTACACTGCTGGTGGGACTGCAAACTAATACAACCTTTTTGGAAGGAAGTATGGAGAAACCTCAAAGCACTCAAGCTAGACCTCCCATTTGATCCTGCAATCCCATTACTGGGCATCTACCCAGAAGGAAAAAAATCCTTTTATCGTAAGGACAATTGTACTAGACTGTTTATTGCAGCTCAATTTATGCCATTAAAGAAATGGAGACTTTACAGCCTTTGTATTAACCTGGATGAAAGTGGAACACATTATTCTTAGTAAAGAATCCTATGTATTCAATTTTGATATGAAGACAATAACTGACAATTAAGGACATGGTGGGGGTGGTGGAAAGGAAGAGCAGAGAGAGAAAGGAGGGAGGGGTGGGGAAAGGAAGAGCAGAGAGAGAAAGGAGGGAGGGGTGGGGAAAGGAAGAGCAGAGAGTGGGAAGGAGAGAGGGGGTGGGACCTGGATGTGTGCCACACCTTTTGGAGGCAAGACACGATTCTAAGAAGGACTTTACCTAACAAATGCAATCAGTGTAAACTGGTTTCTTGTACCCTCAATGAATCCCCAACAATAAAAAAAAAAAAATGGATAAACCTTTAGCCAGACTAACAAGAAACAGAAAAGTAAGATCTCTAATAACTTTGATCAGAAATTATGAAGTGTGAATAACAACAGATATTACAGAAATACAAAAGACCCTCAGTCATTACTATAAAAACTCTATTTTCAGAAATATGAAAATATAGAGGAAATAGTCCAATACCTGAAAGCATGCTACCTTCCTAAACTCAACCAGAAAGAATTAGAAATTTTGAATAGACCTATATCAAGCACTGAACTAGTAGCAACCTTACAAAATCTTCCAATAAAAAAAAAAAGAAAAGCCCTAGACTAGGTGTTTTCACATTGGAATTCTACCAAATGTTCAAAAAGAAACTAGTTCGTATATTGTATAATCTATTCCAAAACATAGGGAAGGAAGGAATCCTCACCAACGTATTGTACAAAGCAAATACCACCCTCATCTCCAAACCAGGAAAGAATCCAACTAAGAAATGAAAACTATACACCAATATCATTAATGAATATCAATGCAAAAATATTCAGTTAAAATCTTAGCAACAGAATGCAGTGACACATTAAATAAGTTAAATACCATGATCAAGTGGGTTATATTCCAGGAATGCTAGTTTGTTTCAACACATGTAAATCCATAAATATAATTCACCACATAAATAAAATCAAAACAAAGACCATATGATTCTCTCGATTGGTGTAGAAAAGGCTTTTGGTAATATCCAGCATCCTTTCTTGATAAGAACACTTAAAAAAAGGCTTAAAAGAGATTTTTCTTAAACTGATAGAGGCCATCTACAACAAACCCACAGCCAATATCATATTGAATGGAATAAAAATGAAAGCATTTCCACTCAGATCTGGAACTGGACAAGGATTCCCAGTATCACAACTGCTATTCAACATAGCCCTGGAACTCCCAGCCATTGCAATCAGGCAAGACAGAAGATCAAGTGTATACAAAGGGGGACACAAGTGTGGATAATGTGATCTTATACCTGGAAAACACCAGGGATTCAGGTACAAAGCTCTAAGAAGTAATCAAGAAACATAGCAGCATGTTGGGATACAAAATCAATACCCACAAATCAGTAGCCTTCACATATCCTAACAAGAGTCAAGCCAAGAATAAAATCAATTACTCCATTCCTTTTATAGTTGTGTCAAAGAAAATGAAATACCTGGGAATATATTTAACAAAGCACGTGAATGATCTCTATAAAGGAAACTATGGAAAGAAATAGCGGTTAACAATTGGAAGAACATACCGTGCTTGTTCTGGGGCTTGTTGTGGCTGAAAGAATCAATGATCTACAGATTTAATGCAGTAATAATTTGAAGAACTTGAAAAAAGTAGTACTTCATTTTATGGAACCAGAAAAAACCTCAAATAGCCAATGCAATTCTTAGAAATAAAAACAAATCTGAAGGTATCACATTATCAGACTTCAGTTTATACTACAAGTCTATAGTGATCAAAACAGCGTGGTATTGGCACAAAAATAGATGCATAGATCTATGTAATAGACAGTCTAGAGATGAACCCATCCACATATCATCATTTAATCTTTGATAAGCCTAACAAAAGCATACAACGGGGAAAAAATTCCTTTTTAACAAATGGTGCTGGGAGAACTGATTAGCCACATGTAGAAGACTAAAACTGTACTCACATCTCTCACGATTGATAAGAATTGATTCTTGCTCGATGAAAGATTTTAATTTAAAACATAAAACAATAAAACTTCTAGAAGAGAGTGTGGGGCCAACATACTGGCTTGAGAAAAGATTCTATAAGGTAGAACCCCCACCCCCACCCCCCGGCAGTTGCAGCAACACCGAAAATAAATAACTAGAATTTGATCAAGCTAAAAAGCTTCTTCACAGCTAAGGGTACCACAATCAAAGCAAACAGACAGCCTTTGGAACGGGAGAAGATATTTACATGTTTTGATAAAGGCCTGACAACTCAAATAACTCAATAAGAAAATACCAAACCCCAGTTTTAAGTAGTCAAAAGGCATGAACATCTCTGAAGATGATAGACAAATGGCCAATAAACACATGAAAAAATGCTCATCATCTTTAATCATCAGAGAAATGCAAATCAAAACCACTCTGAGATATCATCTAATTCCAATAACATTAGCCCACATAACAAAGTCCTACATCTGCAGATGCTGGTGTGGATGTGGAGAGAAAGGAACACTTTTACACTGGTGGGATTGCAAACTAATACAACCTTTATAGGAAGAAGTATGGAGAATTCTCAAAGAACTAACAGTTGACCTTCCATTTGACCCTGCAATCCTATTACTAGGTATCTACTCAAAAGAACAAAAATCATTTTACTACAAGGACATTTGCACCAGAATGTTTAATGGCCGAGTTGTGGAAACAACCTAAATGCCCATCAACCCATGAATGTATTAACAAACTATGGTATGTATATACCATGGAATACTATTCAGTCATAAGAAAAGATGGAGATTTTACATCTTTTATGTTTACCTACATTCTTCTTAATAAAATATCTCAAGAATGAAAAAAAATCCAATACTAATATGAAACCAATATATAAACACCTGCACACCCATATGAATGATAAAACACAGGGGAAGGGGTGGAGAGTGGTATGTGGGGTGATTGGTGGGATCTTATCTAACGTACACAATTCAAGGGTGTTCAGCACGCCCCTGAGTGAAGGGCTCTTCTACAACTTGAATTTTACCTTGGAAGTGAGAACAATGTAACCTAAAAATTTATACCCTCACATTAATTTGAAATAAAAAGAAATGAAGACTGATAGAAAAAATAAAAGAAAACCATGAAGAAATAAAAACATTAAAAAGAGCCAGTGTTCATGCATGGTTCAGGGGAGCCCTGAATTCCTGCAGACATCACACATTGATATGAGAGAAAAAAAGTCAGAAGTAGAGAAGAAACTTTTGAGTTAATGCTTTATAAAACAAAAAGGACAGGAGGTGCTTGCATACCTGCAACTCACCCAAGAATTGCCCAAGAATTTTTGTGCTTTTGTGATTTCTTGCCTATTTTCTTCAGTAGAATTTTGATGAACACTCTGCCCTTGTGTTGCATTCAAGGCTCTTGGGTGATCCTCACTGACAGCTTCGCCAGGGGTGACTTTTCTCCTTCAGTCACATTTGAATCAAAGATAAGTCTTAGACACCATCTGATGCTTAAGCAGTTTATTCTGGCAGAGCTCTGATAAGATGAAAAGTGGGAGCAAGCCCATGGCATGGGCATGGGTCAGGTATTGTGGGGGCCTGATGACCTCTTGGTTGGGGGAGGGTCTCCATCTGGAGACAATTCTCAGAGTTTGAGCGATCTTCACCACCACCCCCAATCTTATACCTGTGCTTGGTCTGGGTCTGTTACAGGTGTTTTTCTCGTAAAAGGAGTTTAAGCTGTTTTTATGAGGGTAAGCTTTGTTTTGAGATTCACGGAAGTTGCATCTGTGTTGAGGTTGTCTTCTGGAAATCCCTGGACCAGTTTGGATCATATTACATACACAGTGACACACAGTGCCAGCCCTATAGATGTTTGAGTGGGTTTCATAGCTATCATTAATCTTATAGTCTGGATATGTCTGTGGTAGACTATACCTTGATATTTACTTAAACAATGGTCTGACTTGTATTAAAAAGAAAAGTGTCCCAAGGCATAAGGCACTCTTTGCCCTGGGCTTCTTCAGCACACTAACATTGATTTCAGGGGATGACAAGATGATTTTCTTTTGCTTGAGGGTGTTGTTTGGAATCAGATGACTTGAAATTCTCTTTTATGAATTAGTCAAATAATGCAGGAGCTGAGCTGATTGAATTTTATTGACTAAAGCTTTGAAAACTCTTATGTCCACATTCTTGCAAGCTTTTCAAAATAAGACCTACTACTCCTTCACTATCTGCAGTTTGTGACAAAACAACTACCTTCTCCCTTATAATTTTCTGATTACTACTCTTAGGGAGTAGTAGTAACTTAGGGGATGTAGGTAAAGCTTTGGGAAAAGAAGATTGAGACAGTGGCATGAGCTGAGAGATTATGCTATGCTCAAGCAGACTATATATATAGTATAGTGTTATTAGGAGCCCATTAGGAATCAATTACCATTTAATATCTCTCAAATACCCAATTATGGTTTTGTTGTCCAGGGACATAATTTTTTCAAATGTTCGTTCAGAGCAGACCACATATATACCAAGAGAGAATTTACAAACACCTTGTTGTGAAAACTGTTCGTCCTCAGAGGGAAAATAATTGAGTTGAAGATCAGTCTTATTGATTTTTGTCTGATGCAGTTATTTGATTCGCTTCCAAGTTTTATTGTTTTTCTTAGTTTTTTTTTTTCCACTAGAAACTTTTACTTTGCCAATATATTGTACAGGAAAGAATTGAAGGTGGGTTGGGAATGTAGGGAAGGGAGCTATATGCATTTGTCTCCTGCATAACTCCACCAACCATAATGCCAGATTTATAACTCAGTCATTTCTAGGCATTTGTCTTTGGGTTTTACATTTCTCCTTTGGGATAACTGATATTTATATGCAAAGTAATTTAAAATAGTTATGGCCAGCTTTAAGGCATGCCAGATAATTGCATTTTTTAGAGTCTTCTCCCTGTCCCACGAATGATTGTTTTTGTTTTTTTTTATTCTCCTTACTAACAGTAAATTTCTGTCTGCCTTGTCCTTGTTTGCAACAAATATTTATTGAAGAGTGGATTTGGATAAACATTTTGAGTAGCTCTCAGCTTTATAAAAGGAGGGGAGATTAAATGGGCCTTCTGCTTAGCTGCCAGGCAAATTCCTCTGGTTCCCCTGGAAGATTATTCTCATAAATGAAAAAGGGACTTTTGGAACTAGAAGACTATTAGTTTTGTTCAAAGAAGCCCAGGTAATATGAACGAACATTTGAAAAAATTATGTCCCTGGACAACAAAACCATAATTGGGTATTTGAGAGATATTAAATGGTAATTGACTCCTAATGGGCTCCTAATAACACTGCTAAAAATGTGAAAAAGAAAACTCTGCCACTACTGCATTTTTTCTTCTGGGTGGGTATATATTTTCTCCCCATTTTCCTCTGATGGTTATTAGTTATAAATAGGCAGCTTCATGAAATTATATTTAGTGTTTCAAATGCTTTTGGCTACAAAGCATTATATTTAGTGTTTCAAATGCTTTTGGCTACAAAGCACCCAAACTCAGGACCTTAGTTTTGTTCTTTTCACATTCTATTAAACTTTTAAATAAATCCACTTTTCTTGCCTTCAATATTTATATGCAGAAAAAAATGTTTTGTGGAATATGAAAGTGTCTTGTTATTAAAATGCAACCCCAGACCTGTTGGTCTACCAAAACTCTGAAAAACTGACTGGGTGTCACTTGGTCATTGATCATGTGGGCTTGTCTGAATCACATCTAGGAGGAAGCAAATGCATTTAAAGGGCTTCACGAATTGCTCTGAAATGCCATGGAATACAGAGCCCTGAGGTGCTGTCCTTTTTCACCTTTGTGTAATATTGATGGATGAGGTGTGTGAGTGTGAGGTGGAGTCAGCTGGATCACGTGCAGGCAGAGATTTCTGTCCTTGTTGCTAATGACTACTATAGCAGGACAGTGCAATTCAGATACTACTAACGCTAACCAAGCAGCTCTATTATCATATCTTCTCTAGAATGTAACACTAGGATGGGATTTGGAGAAACCATCACATGTAGAGGATAAGCATATGTAGCCATAATACCTTATTATTGCTAATAACTTAGACCCACTGCATTCTAAGTAGTAGTCACCCAATAGAAGCAACTCATGAGCAAACATAAACATGTACCCAACAGGGCTCCAAATGTCAAAATGCTAGGATTTTATGAGCAAAGTATCCCCCTGAGTTGCTGAATAAGTATCTCTGATCTCTACCTTCTAAGTATATGTCCACCAACTCATCTCTTTGAGAGCCAATGGGCAAAAATTAAAATGCTGCATTGGGATTTTGATAGGTTATTCCCTGTACATAAACAAATACAAGTATAATGAGCTACTTATGGTAATGAAGACCTTCATGAATATGAAAAAAGTTGCTAACTACAGTGTAAAAATGTGTTATGTGCAATTAAATTATAATCGGGAAGCAATGGTTGGTGTTAATAAATAATTTGATTTTAAGTTTTATAGCAGCATCAAGATGTAGAATTGAAACCCACAGATATCAGAGATGGAGTAAGTTCATGTAAAGATTGCTGGGACTGGGGTCCATATATATGGCTTCAGATCCAGGCTTTAGCCTTATTCTTTTTGGGTGATCCTGGGGAAGTCATGTCACATTTCCGGACCTCATTTAACACACTTGCAAAAGGAGAGTTTGATTAGATAAAAGCACTGGCCCCTCTGTGGTTATTGGGAGTGCATGGAAGTTATGTTTTGAGGAGCTGTCATAGCGATGGTAGTCTGTGCTACAGAAAGTGGGGACAGTAAATGTCTTGTGACAAAGGGACATTGAAGTACAAAGAACTGTCCAATTTAAAATAGTGATAGTGTCCCAGCTGGAAAACATTGTAATGCTCTTGACCTGTCTTGCAGCTGTGATAGGCTGTGAATTACAGAGCTTAGGAGAAATAGGACTAAGGATAGGAAACAAGAAACCATTGCCTGAGAACTTCTTGATCATTTTTTATTTGTTGATTTTTAGCAAGCTGCTTTTTATAGGCAAGGAGAAAATAGCATTTCATCCATCTTTGTAATTCCTTAATGTCTCTAAGACATTTGTAAATCTTTTTATATCTCTTTGTTGCATTTTTCAAGAAGCACCTGTGGTCTTTCATAGGACACACATAACTATAGCAAAAATCAAAGTGGTCTCCATCCCCTTTGCCCGTCCCTGTCAAGTGTGTGGATGCTGCCGAAGTGTCGGATGGAATGAAAAGCACGAGGTAAACAACAGACTCCTGCTTCTCCATGTGGCTCAGAGATTAACTTTCCCAGAACAAAAGCAAATAATGCTCTGTGAAAACTGTCACCTTGGCCCCAAAGTGATGAGCTAAAAATGTTCTTTCATCTGAAAGAGTTGGACAGTGACCTACAGCACAGAAATCAGACTGGGAAAGGTTGCTCAGAAAGGACAGTTCCCTCATTTTATAGATTGGGGAATTGATGTCAAATAGTAAGTTAGTGGTTAAGATAACACCACAGCACTTAGAGGTTAGAATATCTTGATTTTGTGATAGACCCTTCCCAGGTTTTTTCCTCTGAGCAAAGGCTGATTATGGGGTAGCCTTCACAGCCTGGGCAAAGCGAGAAGGGCTTTTGTGTCTACCAGCCAATCAGCTTCTAGGGTACCAGTGTTGTGAATTTCCCTGATGCAGGGGAAGAATAATCCCAAAAGATTCTTAGTTTGAATGGACTCCTTGAGACAAAAGATTAATAAGAGAAAAACAACAGAAGTTTATAAACTTGTGTATTTCTTGGATATACGGGAAACACACAGGGAATGACGTGGCTTTGAATTCTAATCTAGATGACATCTTCAGGAAAGAGCAGTGCATTTTAGAGAAGTGACAAGACAAAAGGAAAACACCTGACTCTCTATGGGAAGCTACTTGTGAGAAGGCAAATAACTGGCAGAGGAAGGCTGGTTAGCAAAGCTTGTTCATGTGGAGCCCTCTGGTACTGTCTGTAGGCTGAGGAGGGTCCCAAGCTGAAGTTGTCTTCGGTGTTTAACGTTTGTTCTCCCTGGAAAAGAGAGGGGCAGGAGACCTTGTCTTTGTAAATCTATGTTCTACTTTTAGGTAAGCAGGGAGGGTAGAGAGCTCTCTCTCAACTGTCTTTAGTGTAAAAATTCTTCATGTTTGGGGGCAGCCTATTCTGGTCTCCCACACTGGCACCAGGCTAAGCATTGTGGGGAGACCAAAGGACCCTAACTTGGTCTTCTCTGGGTGGAGACAGTTACTCAGGTAATGAAGGCTATTATATTGGTCAGGTCCCCTCCTATTGTAAATGGTAGGAACTCAATCAGCTGACAAAATCAGGACTTATTAGCCTCTGTAATTAGGAAGGATAGGCGGCAGTGTGGGATGCCAGGAGATGAGGACCCCACCTCTCACTCTCCTTCTCCCTCCATTACCTCTCTTCTTACTGAGAGTGGACTGTGCATGCTCTGAATCAGCATGTCTGGCGGGGTATTTGGCAGACTCAGACTCAGGGCCTTCAGGTACTATTATAGCAGAGATGCAAAGCAATCTTTCTTACTGGTTTGAGCAGAACCCACCTTTTCACCCCTCACACCTGGAGAAGATTTTGTTAGGCTCCAATTCCATCTCTGAATGAATGGCTGTAGCCTTGGAGCTGGGGTTCTGCCAACCCACAGGCTTGAGTGGTAAGCCAGAGACTGGGGACAAGATGGGGAAGATGTTTTAAAACCATGGGGAAAAATGTTTTTGTTATCTAAAACTCCAAATATGCACAGGATGAACAAAGCTGAAGTATACACCATAGAGGATACTTATGGCTGGAGTTAAAAAATAGAGTCAGGTGTAGGTCAGGAAAAACTTTACAGAGCGCTCAGGACTTGAACCAAACTTGAAGGTTTAGAAAGCATTCTTCAAAGTACATAGGATTTTATAAGGATCAGTGCGGGGTGGATTTTGAGCAGTTGAGAGTTATGGAGAATGGATACCCGATCTTACATAGTTATTTGTAATTACAGGGACTTGGTTCTCTCCTAGGCATACAGATGCTCAATAATTCTTGTTGGGTGAACGTTGCTTAGCCAGCATTATATGGAAACTCTGCTACTGTCTTTTGACTCAGGGGTTGGAGCAATATATATATATATTTTGTAAAGGGCCAGGTAGTAAGTATTTGGGGGTTTGTAGGCCATACACTGTCTGTTTGCAGCTACTGAACTCGGCCACTATGGTGTAAAAGTAGCCATGGCAACACGTAAGCAAATGAGTGAGCAGTGTGGCCAATGTGAACTTGATTTACAATGACAGGTGATGTGCCAGACTTGGCTTGCAGGCTTAGCTTCTTGTTCCCACTCATCTCCCTGCTTCTATTCTTACAACCTCTAAGCCAAGACTGGACACAGCAACCAGAGCGATCTTTTTCAAGGTGTGTTCAGAACATGTCATCCCATTGCACAAAGACAATGTGTAGTCGCCATATTTTTGTCAGATAAAAAGCCAACACCTTACTGTATGTCCAAGGCCCTGCCTATGAACCTTATCTGGAGCTCCTTTCCCTTCTCAATGCTGTGCACTGGCCATCTTCTGCTCTGGACACTTAATTAGCTCTGTCTCTCTTGGGGACATTACACGTGCTCCTGTCTCAGCCTGGTGCAGCCTTTCTTCCTTGTTCCCATCCTTCAGCTCTTAGCTAAACAGAGCTTCTACATCGAGGCCATCTATACTCACCTCCATCATCACTGCTTCTGTCTATGCTGTTTTTTGTTTTTGTTTCCCAGAGTTCTTATCATAGGGTAGTTATCTGTTCATTTGCTTATTTCTTGTGTGTTTTCTGCTAGCCTCGAAGCTTAGGGAAGGGGGAAGACCATGTCTGTTTCAAACACCTATGTGTCCTTAAGGCCTGAAAAGGTAACAAGTGTACAGGGGAGCTCTACAAATGTCTGACAAACAAACAGCAGACTGGAGATTACATGTGTGGTTCCTACCTCAATTTCACCAGACTTTAGCCTCAAAATATGAACTGTATACAATTGGAGGCCATTCAGATTGGTCACCCTCATTCTCATGCCAGTTGGCTTTGTTGGCAATTTAGGTTTATTTTCAAAATTATATATTTCAAATGTATAGGAAAAAAGCCATGTGCCTACTGCCCAGATGCTATTTCCATGTTTGTTTCAGATTCTTTCTGTAATCAAAATATTTTAAGTTCATTTTTAAACATTTTAAATATTTATAAATTAAATAACTTTTAATTAAAAAATTTTAATTTATTTTCTTCTTAGGCCTTGTTGCCTGGAGCGGGAATTGTTTCTGAAAAAATTCTGCTTGGGAAAGTCTTTTTTTTAGCAAGCATTTCCTGGGCCAGCACATGTTCTTTCCCATTCTTAGCATAATAATTCATTAGTTATCTTCTTTCTACTTCCCCAAAAGAATATGAAGCCAGATCATAATAAGGCACAGTTACCTCATTTTGGAGAGTTTTCAATTTTATTTAAAGGGAGAGGCTAGTTGCCAAAACTTAAGCTAAGGAAATAGACTAAATCAAACAAAATTTAATGGAGTTTTCTTACAGGCAAGGTCAAAAAACGTGGCTGTCTTTTATGGCCTCATAAAAGCAAATAGTGATTCTTCAGGATACAAACTGTTTCCTTCTTTAATATAAAATATAACATTCATTTGCCCATCTTCCAGGTCTATTCAGCATTCCTCCTCCCTCTCCACAGGCAGGCTGCTTCTCCTCACTTGATTACAGCCCTTTTCTTTTTGTGATGCTAAGCATCCTGGTGCAAGTCTGGATAAAGCCCTCCCATTGGCTGCTTCTCCTTCATTAGCTCTGGCTGCAGGAACAGAAGAAGAGTGATGCCCACAGGAGGGTTATTGTGTAGTTCCCAGTGTGACGATAGGTGGTGATTTTCAGACATTAACTCCTTAAAACTCACACAGCCTGCCTGAGCCACAAGAGGTCAATATTTAATATTCTCCTCATTTGCACAGATGCCAGAGCAACTGCAGAGCAACTGTGACTCTCACAAAGGAGGAGCTGCTATCAGAGATTTTGATAAGCCCTCAGCTGTTAGTCTTAAGACTGCAGCCCATGAGTGTGGCACCTTCAATAAATTCTCTACTGTGTGTGGAGGAGAAAACCCTTTCGTCTGAGGAAATCTTATAGAGAACCCCACATAACACAGTGGGAAGCGGCTGGATTTAAGTCCTTCTGCTACTAATTACTAGCTGTGTGACCCTGGGCAGGTTACTTTACCCTCTCTGTGCTTTAG
The DNA here is from genome assembly GCF_027406575.1 of Nycticebus coucang. NCBI lineage: Eukaryota > Metazoa > Chordata > Mammalia > Primates > Lorisidae > Nycticebus > Nycticebus coucang. The sequence goes on along the minus strand of NC_069796.1, from coordinate 58,746,530 downwards.
AGTTTTTCCTCTGTAATAGGAATATTAATAGCATCACCTCATTGAGTTGTTATGAGAACTAAGTGAGAGAACACGTGTAAAAAATGTTCCAGACAGTGTCTGGTGTATTATAGGTTTTGGATTAATATTAGTTATAATTTGAAACACATGGAAAAGTAAAGCTGCTCTGTTGGAGCCCTACCTGCTGTTTCTCTTTATCTCTTCCCTACATCTTACCCAACAACTAATTGTGTTCCCGAAACATTTTCAAAGAATCCCTAAGACTTAGTAAAGCACAATGTGACAGCGCTAGACTTGCTAGTTTCACCCTGGGGTTTTCAGATTCCTTGGTCCACTGGAGACTAGCAGACTTGTCTTTCTACAATAAATTTTCAGATGACATTATTGAAACAGCTGCCCCAGGGTTCTGAGGAGTCACCAGTAGTGGCTGCAGAACAGAGTCAAGCCTCCCTAACAACTCTGAGTGCATCTTTCATTTCTGGGTGGGATGAGGCAGACAAGCCAGGAATTCTGGACCATCCTGCTCTTTAGCTCCCAAGGACATGCCCTTGAGTTTCTGCAAGGAGGTGGGGTCCACAGCCAGCTCCCTTCAGCTTGCAGTCCTGCGATCCTGGATGGCACTGGGATTGCCTATTTTCAGACTCATTATTGCTTCAAAGTCACATGTCCACAATCTTATCCAACATGTCCTTGAAGCCTGTGTTAAGAATTCATCCAGGGAGGAGACAAGATGGCTGACTGAAGCCAGCTTTCCACACAGGCTCCTGTCCAGAAGGAGAGTTAAAGGACAAAAATTTAGCAAGTAACCTGGTGGATTTGAGCTGCACTAAGAGAGAAGGTTGAAAAACACACATCAATCCCACTGAGGTGAGCTGCAAACACAAGAATACAAACATAAGGTACAAAAATCCATCACCAAGTGGATAGGAGTCCCCACCCCCATGAGAACGGCTCAGAGTGCCCCACAAACAATCAGGCAGAGTTCAAAGGTCCTCCCACTACACTCCATGGGAGAGACTCTCTAAAAACTGGACCTACTTCCCCTACTAGGGTGCCATGGCGTTCTCCTGCCAGGCATAAAACTGTATAAAATTGTATATAGTCTCTACCTGGAATTCTGAGCTCCCAGCACTCCCCTCCACTCACACTGAGGTCTGGAGGCCAGTCCCCCAGGAGTTCAGAGTCTTGGGTGATTTCTCGAGGGGTGTGGATGGTGCCTGGACTCACTGCAGCTGGTCAGCGCCGGCTCTGGGGCAAGGGAGCAAGGAGAGGACGGTCGGCTGAGAGAGGACCACACCGGAGCGGTGGTTCCCTGAGGCACAGTGAGGCAGCCATCTTTTGGTGACAATACGGCCAGGCGTAAAACTCTGTGTGTTCTCTGCCCACAACCCTAGGCTCCTGGCACTCCCCTCCACTCTCACTCCAAGGTCTGGAGGCCTGCCCCCCAGGAGTCCAGACTCTTGGGTGATTGCTCAAGGGGTGTGGACAGTGCCAGGGCTGCAGCTGGTTGGTGCAGACTCTGGGGCATGGGAGCAGAGAGAAGATGGTTGGCTTGGAGGGAGCCACACCGGAGCAGCAGTTCCCTGAGGCATAAAACAGCAGCCCTCTTTTGGCAGCAATATAGCTCACTACTGGATATTCTGAAGCCACACCCCCTGTCTCCCTGGGCAACCAGAGACTGTGAGTAAAGGATTTGCCTGAGGCAACACCAACTTGCAAACTGGGGAAACTCCCAGGGCGGGGCTGACCCAGAGGTCCGCTTTACTGAGCCTAAGATACACCTGGCCCTCAGGGGATCGTCAGCCTATACACAATACAAAAGCAAAGACAAGGTGATTTGGAACTCAATTCAGCTTCTCTTCTGCAGGGGAACCGCAAAGTTGTTCTGTTCTGTCAGTAACATTAATCAGGGGCGAGACTGGACCTGAGTGAAAACCCTCCAACCTTCATCAAGCACCCGAGGTTCTCAGGCCTCACCTCCTCCTGCTAGAGAGAGGCAGAGCGCAGTGGCCTGGCAGACTTCCTTGTGATTCAGGCAGGTGCAAACTCCTGGAGTATTGGTTCACTACAGGCAACTGGGTCAGCCAACTGCAGGGCTATCAGTGACTGGGTGTGACAGAGGTGCAAGGTGGGGAAGGAGGCATCAACCTCCCCAGACTGATCTATTGGCTGAGTGGCTCCTCCTGACTCCATGCACCACTGGAGCAAGCCACACCAGAGTAGTCACCAGACCCCTGTGATCCAGTTCCAAGAGACCTCTTAAACTCTCTCACCCAAGACAGGTGCAGACTGAGACAATTGTTTTGCACTTTTTGAACTGAACCAATTGCCTGAGGACAAATCAGGTGGTGCCCTGGGTGCACGGTTGTAGGAAGGTTTGATTTTCCTTTTCCAATTGTTGCCTGTGGTGGGCGGGGTGACTTAATTGCTCATATTTATCCACAGCTGAGACTTCAATCCAGAGTATCTGTTTCACTAGGGTGGAACAGAAACTAGCTGAAAACAAGACAGAACCACTTAGCTCCACCACACCAGACAGGGCCCCAGTTTCTCAGGCTACAACACTGTAAAGGCCCTCGACAAAGCCCCAGGGGAAAAAATAAAAAGGAGTAAAACAACCATGGGGCGGAATCAGTGGAAAAACTCTGGTAACATGAATAACCAGAATAGATCAACCCCCCCAAGGAAAGATATGGCAGATGTAAATGAAGATCTCATCCATAAACAACTGGCTGAGATGTCAGAAATCAAATTCAGAATTTGGATTGCAGACAAGATTAATAAAGTGGAATTAGGAATTCGAGGAGAATTTAACACATTTAAAGACAAAACCACCAAAGACTTAGACACACTGAAGCAAGAATTAGCAGCCCTCAAAGATATGAAAAATATTGAAGAATCCCTCAGCGACAGAATGGAGCAAGCAGAAGAAAGGATTTCTGACATCGAAGATAAAACCTTTGACGCTCCCAAACTCTCAAAGAGGAAGAGAAATGGAGAGCAAAAATGGATCATTCTCTCAGAGAGTTCTGGGATAATTCGAAGAAGGCTAATATCTGAATCATTGGAGTTCCTGAAATCGATGAAGTGGCCGCGCTGGGCACAGAGGCTCTTCTGCATGAAATTATGAAAGAGAATTTTCCAGAAATGCCTAGAGATTCTGAAATACAGATAGCAGACAGCTTCAGAACCCCAGCATGACTCAATCCCAATAAGACATCCCCCAGGCATATCATAATTAACTTCACTAAAGTTAATATGAAGAAGAAAATTCTCAAAGCTTCCAGGAAAAAGAAAACATTACCTTCAAAGGGAAGAATATTAGAATGACAGCAGATCTCTCTGCTGAAACTTTTCAAGCCACAAGAGGGTGGTCATCAACTTTTAATCTCCTAAAGCAAAATAACTTTCAACCCCAGATCTTCTAACCAGCTTAACTGAGTTTCATTTATGATAGAGAAATTAAATACTTTAATGACATTCATATGTTGAAGAAATTTGTATTAACCAAACCAGCTCTTCAGGGTATTCTCAGACCTATCCTCCATAATGACCAACCCAATCCTATACCACAAATGTAAACTCACTCAGAATCTTCAGATGAAACTCCAATTTCCACACTGGCGAAAGGATTGAAAATGTCCACTGGACTTTTGAAAAACTTGGTACCCAAAATTTCACCAGACTTATCAATATTCTCCATTAATGTGAACGGCTTAAACTGTCCTCTAAAGAGGCATAGGTTAGCTGACTGGATACAAAAACTCAAGCCAGATATTTGTTGCATACAAGAGTCACATCTTAACTTAAAAGACAAACACAGACTCAGGGTGAAAGGATGGTCATCCATATTTCAGGCAAATGGTAACCAGAAAGCAGGTGTTGCAATTTTATTTGCAGACACAATAGGCTTTAAACCAACAAAAGTAAGGAAGGACAAGAATGGTCACTTCATATTTGTTAAGGGTAATACTCAATATGATGAGATCTCAATTATTAATATCTATGCACCCAACCAGAATGCACCTCAATTTATAAGAGAAACTCTAACAGACATGAGCAACTTGATTTCCTCCAGCTCCATAATCGTCGGAGATTTTAACACTCCTTTGGCAGTGATGGATTGATCCTCCAACAAAAAGCTGAGTAAAGAAATTTTATATTTAAATCTAACCATCCAGCATTTAGATTTATAGACATCTACAGAACATTTCATCCTAACAAAAATGAATACATATACCTCTCATCAGCCCACGGAACTTACTCCAAAATCGATCACATCTTAGGTCACAAGTCTAACCTCAGTAAATTTAAAGGAATCGTAGTTGTTCCATGCATCTTCTCGGACCATCATGGAATAAAACGTGAGCTGAGTAACAACAAAAATCTGCATACTCATACAAAAACATGGAAGTTAAATAACCTCATGCTGAATGATAGCTTGGTCAGAGATGAGATTAAGAAGGAAATTGCCAAATTTTTGGAACAAAACGACAATAAAGGTACGAACTATCAGAACCTCTGGGACACCACAAAGGCAGTTCTAAGAGGGAAATTTACAGCACTGAAAGCCTTCCTCAGGAGAACAGAAAGAGAGGAAGTTAGCAAATTAATGGAACATCTCAAGCAACTGGAAAAAGAAGAACTGGCCAACCCCAAACCCAGTAGAAGAAAAGAAATAACCAAAAGCAGAGCAGAACTAATTGAAATTGAAAAAAAAAGAATAATACAACAGATCAATAAATCAAAAAGCTGTTTTTTTGAAAAAGTCAACAAAATAGATAAACCATTGGCCAACCTAATCAGAAAAAAAAGAGTAAAATCTCTAATCTCATCAATCAGAAATGACAAAGACGAAATAACAACAGACTCCTCAGAAATCCAAAAAATCCTTAATGAATATTACAAGACAGTTTACTCTCAGAAATATGAAAATCTGAAGGAAATGGACCGATACTTGGAAGCTCATCACCTTCCAAGACTTAAGCAGAATCAAGTGGAAATGTTGAACAGGCCCATATCAAGTTTGCAAATAGCATCAACCATAAAAAACCTCCCCAAAAAGAAAAGCCCGGGACCAGATGGTTTCACGTCAGAATTCTACCAAACCTTTAAAGAGGAATTAGTACCTGTATTACTCAACCTGTTCCAAAAGGTAGAAAAAGAAGGAAGACTACCCAACACGTTCTATGAAGGAAACATCACCCTGATCACCAAACCAGGAAAAGACCCAACAAGAAAAGAAAATTATAGACCAATATCACTAATGAATATAGATGCAAAAATATTCAACAAGATCCTAACAAACAGAATCCAGCAACACATCTAACAAATTATACATCACGATCAAGTCGGTTTTATCCCACGGTCTCAAGGCTGGTTCAATATGCATAAATCTATAAATGTAATTCAACACAAAAACAAAGTAAAAAACAAAGACCATATGATTCTCTCAATCGAAGCAGAAAAAGCTTTTGATAAATCCAACATCCCTTCATGATCAGAACACTTAAGAAAATTGGTATAGAAGGGACATTTCTTAAACTGATAGAGGCCAACTACAGCAAACCGACAGCCAATATCATATTGAAGGGAGTTAAATTGGAATCATTTCCATTTAGATCAGGAATCAGACGAGGCTGCCCATTGTCTCCATTGCTTTTAACATTGTAATGGAAGTTTTAGCCACCACAATTAGGGAAGAAAAGGCGATCAAGGGTATCCACATAGGGTCAGAAGAGATCAAACTTTCACTCTTCACAGATGATATGATAGTATATCTGGAAAACAGTAGGGACTCTACTACAAAATTCTTAGAAGTGATCAAGGAATACAGCAACGTCTCAGGTTACAAAATCAACGTTCATAAATCAGTAGCCTTTATATATACCAACAATAGTCAAGCTGAAAAAACAATTCAGGACTCTATCCCATTCACAGTAATGCCAAAGAAGATGAAATATTTGGGAGTTTATCTAACAAAGGACGTGAAAGATCTATATAAAGAGAACTGTGAAACTCTAAGAAAAGACATAGCCGAGAATGTTAATAAATGGAAAAACATACCATGCTCATGGCTGGGAAGAATCAACATTGTTAAAATGTCCATACTACCCAAAGCAATATATAACTTCAACGCAATCCCTATTAAAGTTCCACTGTCATACTTTAAAGATCTTGAAAAAACAATACTTCATTTTATATGGAATCAGAAAAAACCTCGAATAGCCAAGACATTACTCAAAAATAAAAACAAAGCAGGAGGAATTAAGCTACCAGACCTCAGACTATACTACAAATCAATAGTGATCAAAACAGCATGGTATTGGCACAAAAACAGAGAAGTAGATGTCTGGAACAGAATAGAGAACCAAGAGATGAATCCAGCTACTTACCATTATTTAATCTTTGACAAGCCAATTAAAAACATTCAGTGGGGAAAAGATTCCCTATTTAACAAATGGTGCTGGGTGAACTGGCTGGCAACCTGTAGAAGACTGAAACTGGACCCACACCTTTCACCATTGACTAAGATAGATTCTCATTGGATTAAAGATTTAAACTTAAGACATGAAACTATAAAAATGCTAGAGGAGAGTGCAGGGAAAACCCTTGAAGAAATCGGTCTGGGCGATTATTTTATGAGGAGGACCCCCCCCCAGGCAATTGAAGCAGCTTCAAAAATACACTACTGGGACCTGATCAAACTAAAAACCTTCTGCACAGCCAAGAACACAGTAAGTAAAGCAAGTAAACAGCCCACAGAATGGGAGAAGATATTTGCAGGTTATGTCTCCAACAAAGGTTTAATAACCAGAATCCACAGAGAACTCAACGCATTAGCAAGAAAAGAACAAGGGATCCCATCGCAGGCTAGGCAAGGGATTTGAAGAGAAACTTCTCTGAAGAAGACAGGCACGTGGCCTTCAGACATATGAAAAAATGCTCATCATTTTTAATCATCAGAGAAATGCAAATCAAAACTACTTTGAGATATCATCTAACTCCAGTGAGATTAGCCTATATCACAAAATCTCAAGACCAGAGATGTTGGCGTGGATGTGGAGAAAAGGGAACACTTCTGCACTGCTGGTGGGAATGCAAATTAATACATTCCTTTTGGAAAGATATATGGAGAACACTCAGAGATCTAAAAATAGATCTGCCATTCAATCCTGTAATTCCTCTGCTGGGCATATACCCAGAAGACCAAAAATCACAACATAACAAAGATATTTGTACCAGAATGTTTATTGCAGCCCAATTCATAATTGCTAAGTCATGGAAAAAGCCCAAGTGCCCATCGATCCACGAATGGATTAATAAATTGTGGTATATGTACACCATGGAATACTATGCAGCCTTAAAGAAAGATGGAGACTTTACCTCTTTCATGTTTACATGGATGGAGCTGGAACATATTCTTCTTAGTAAAGTATCTCAAGAATGGAAGAAAAAGTACCCAATGTACTCAGCCCTACTTTGAAACTAATTTGGGGCTCTCACATGAAAGCTATAACCCAGTTACAACCTAACAATAGGGGGAAGTGGGAAAGGGAGGGGAGGGGGGTGGTGGGTAGAGGGAGGGGGATGGGTGGGATCATACCTGTGGTGCATCTTACAGGGGTATTTGCGAAACTTGGTAAATGTAGAATGTAAATGTTTTGGCACAGTAACTGAGATAACGCCAGAAAGGGTATGTTAACCATTGTGATAAAAATGTGTCAAATGGTCTATGAAGTGAGTGTATGATGCCCCATGATCATATCAATGTATACAGTTATGATTCAATAAAAAAAAAAAACTACTTTGAGATATCATCTAACTCCAGTGAGACTAGCCTATATCACAAAATTCCAAGACCAGAGATGTTTGCACAGATGTGGAGAAATGGGAACACTTTTGCACTGCTGGTGAGAATGCAAACTAATATATTCCTTTTGGAAAGAGATATGGAGAATACTTAGAGTTCTAAAAATAGACCTGCCATTCAATCCTGTAATCCCTCTACTGGGCATATATCCAGAAGACCAAAAATCACATCATAACAAAGATATTTGTACCAGAATGTTTATTGCAGCCCTATTCATAATTGCTAAGTTATGGAAAAAGCCCAAGTGCCCATCAATCCACAAATGGATTAATAAATTGTGGTATATGTATACCATGGAATATTATGCAGCCTTAAAGAAAGGTGGAGACTTTACCTCTTTCATGTTTACATAGATGGAGCTGGAACATATTCTTCTTAGTAAAGTATCTCAAGAATGGAAGAAAAAGTACCCAATGTACTCAGCCCTGCTATGAAACTAATTTAGGGCTTTCACATGAAAGCTATAATCCAGTGACCACCTAAGAACAGGGGGAAGGGGGAAAGGGAGGGTAGGGAAGGGGGAGGTGGGTAGAGGGAAGGGGATTGGTGGGATTACACCAGCGGTGCATCTTACAAGGGTATATTTGAAAGTTGGTTAATGTGGAATGTAAGTGTCTTGGCACAGTAACTGAGAGAATGCCAGGAAGGCTATGTTAACCAGTGTGATGAAAGTGTGTCAAACGGTCTGTGAAGCTAGTGAATGATGCCCCATGATCGTATCAATGTACACAGCTATGATTTAATAATAATAAAAAAGAAAAAAAGAAAAAAATAAGAATATACTAATAAATAAATAAATAAATACAATTTGTTTAAAAAAAAAAATTCATCCACCAGCTCTTACCCCCTCTTTTTTATTTCTCCTCACTCTTCATGCAAGTCTGATACTCTTTGCTATGTCTCCCATGAGTTGACAGCAACATCTAACTTCTCACTTCTCTCTTTTAGTTTACTGTCTGTTTTTGACAATGTGGCTTCAATCACAAGGCAGCCTCAGAGGAACCTATCCATCATGCCCACACCACCAGTTCTGCAATTCTCCGCAGCACTGGGCTGTTTTGTTTCCACCCACTTGGCTAAATTCATCTTTTTCTTCTTGAAGTTTTTACCTGCCATACTGTTGCTCCTCCTAAATTGTGTAACCTCAGGTCACCTTGGGGTGTTGCTATTCCTAAGGCACCCTACAAGGAAACCAAGGTGTCCTTGTATTTATGAAAGATAATTTGCATGAGTGAGCACAATGGGAATGCCAAACCTGCTGGTTTTTTCTGAGACATTCTTTTATGCTGGTTTGATGGATTAAGTTATTTTCAATGAAGTGACCCATCTGCCTACTCCGAAACATTGTCTGATGGTGGAAAGTAGGTCCCAATAATTCTGAAATTTATTGTCTCCTTTCAGATGGTTTGTGGAGAAGAAAACATTTAGGGAAATATTTGCCACCTCTTTTTGGTACATAAAACTGTGTATCAAATAACTTTTTCGGGCACAATAAAGGGCAGAGAACAGCTCACAATACTGAGTTGAAGTATGGGGCACTTGTATAAATTAGATAAAGGTCCCAGCTTCACCATTGATTCAACAGGTTTTAACTGATTCAACAGGTTTTAACCCAAGTCAATTTCCTTCTTCAGGCATAGTTCAATTATTTATAAAATGGGAATTATTGACACGTGAAGGGGTAGTGTAAGGATTGATGTGATGATGGTGGACTTAGTTCAGTACCTGGCATTTAGTAGGCAGCCAACAAATGTCAGTTTCCCAGTGTGTCCCACATCTATTCAAAGAGAGGATTGGATATGATGCTCTTTAGCTAGGACATCTGAGTTTCATGTAGCTATGAAATAAAATTTATTTTTTAATTATGAGTTAAAAATCCAGATGTGTAAAAGAATAACATCAAAAATGTTCCCCCACACCCATAAACAGAATTAATATTAATACTATTGACTCTTCAACATCTGTTCTACCTAGAATGATTTATCTAAGGCAATTATGCTGGCCTCAATCCTTTCACCAGTATTTGGGGAATAAGCACAATTAGTTTAGGAATTGAGTGAGTGATTCAATCCTGGCCATGAAGACATAAGGGAAAACTTGTCTTGGGGCTTCTAGAAAAGTTTTCTAACTTCTCTTAACTTCTGAGAAAGAAATGTATGATGTTTTTCCTTTCTGCCTATAATTACTATGTCTTGATGTGATGCCTAGAACTGTGGTAGCTGCTTGGTAGCCACAAATAGCTCCAGCCTGAGGGTGCAGAGCATCATGCTGAGGATGGCAGAACAGGGGGGTAGAACAAACCTTTTTCCTTGATGATGCCATCAAGCCACAAAATTAATCAACCCTGAATTCGGCTCTACTTGTGGATTCCCTATTAAATTATTGTTTAAGCCACTTGAGTCACAGTTTTCCTATTATTTGCAGCCAAAAGCATCTACTTAATACAATAATTACTAACATTTGCTCTGCTTATTCTTGCACCAAATTACACATTGTGTTAATTACTATTGTTTAATAGTAAACCCTTATACCTAGTAGGGCAAGTCCCTTTACTTTTTTTTTTTTTTTGAGATAGAGTCTTACTCTGTTGCTCAGGCTAGAGTGCCATGGCATCAGCCTAACTCACAGCAACCTCAAATTCCTGGGTTAAAGTGATCCTTCTGCCTCAGCCTCCTGAGTAGTTGGGACTATTGGCACCTTCCACAACACTTAACTAAATTTTTTCTTTTCTTTTTTAGTAGAGGTGGAGTCCTGTTCTTGCTTGGGGTGATCTTGAACTCCTGACCTCAAGCAATCCTTCTACCTCACATTGCAGTGTTAGGATTACAGTTGTGAGCTACCACATCTGGTCTTTTTAAGAAATGCCATAATTATTTTAAGCTATAATTTTAAACACAGTCATCCCTAGGTATCCTCAGGGGATTGATTCCAGCATACCCCTCAGTACCAATCCATGGATGCTCAAGTCCCTTATATTAAATGACATAGTATTGACATATGAATAACCCAGGCACAGCTTCTTGTATATTTTAATCACCTCTAGAGTGATTAAATACCTAATACAAGGTAAATGCTATGTAAATAGTTGTTCTACAGTATTTTTATTTGTAATATTTTTATTATTATCTTTATTTTTTTGAATATTTGTAATCCTCTGTTAGATAAATTCATGGATGCAGAACTTGCATGTAGGAGGCCAACTGGGTAGCGTTTTCCCAAGTTCCATGAGTAGTTCCAGAGAGTTTATCAAGCCTGAAAGGGTAGTGGGAGCTCCTGGTTGGTCTCTGAAGTGAGGATAGTCTGTGGAGGACTGTCCCCTTAGCCTATGCAATGTGACTCAGCTTTGGGCAGTTAACAGAGTTGCACTGCAGAACTGCTTACCCTGACTCATCCACTGTTAAGACCTCACCTTGTTGGCTTCATCATTTGTGGTACACACGTACTCCTTTCTCTCTCCCTAAATTCTTTAGTGGTATTTCCAAAGAATATAGATATTCTCTCACATAACCATAGTACAGTTACCAGCATCAATAAATTTAACATTAATATCATATTTTATAATTCATAGTCCAATTTTGTCAATTGACCCAATGTTGCTAATAGCAATTTTATCCCACCAGTGCAGGATCCGATCTTAGGTCAGGTATTGCACTTAAGCTCCTATCTTTTTAAGCTCCTTTAATTGAAAACAGTTCCACAGCCCTTTTATTGTGTGTGTGTCTTTTGTATATTGCATGTTTGAAATATATAGGCTCCTCTCCTTTGATCTTTCTTAAAATCTTTTGTTTTGAAATAGCTATAGATTTGCAGAGTATTTGCAGGGAGTTCCTTTATATCCTTGACTCAGATTCCTCTCATGTTAATATCACTATAGTACATTGGTTAAAACTAAGAAATCAATATTGGTACAGAATAATTAACTATAAACTTTATTCAAATTCACCATTTTTCTACTGATTTTTTTCCAAGATACCATATTGTATTTAGTCTCTTCCCCCACACCCCCTCCCCCATCATTTTTAAGAGCTCATTTTCTCAGTTTGCATTTGCCTGACAGTCTGTATTTGGGTTCACATTCTTGGTCAGAACGCTGTGTAAGTGATGTCTTTTTCTGAGAGTGTCACAACTGGAGGCACAGCATGTCCACTTCTTCCTCTTTATTGATGTTAATTTTTTTCACTGAGTTAAAACATTGTCTGATTTCTCCACTGTGCTATTAGTTATTATTCCTCCTTCTGACTAATAATAAATAAAGACCATGTAATCACCCCAATCATTAAAATTTCCCTATAGATCTAACATTCATTGATACTTCTTGCCTGATCCAATCTTTACTAGGATGATGGCAAAATGCTAATTTTCCAACTCCAGCATGCCCTCCATATAAACTAGTCAGCCCTTACGATTCTGTTATTATTATTCTACTTTATTTACCTATTTGCTTTTTTCTAGGAATGCACTTATTAATTCCTTCATTTTCTCCCAATGGTTTATAATTTATTACTCTCCTTAATTACTTTGCTGTCCTTAATTACTTTGTTACAAGGCTCCTGTGTCCTTGTAACATGCTGTCATCAGTTTTGAACACTTCTTTACTGTCTGGTATATTTCAAAATATATCAGGCTTATCTGGCCCAAACCCTGGAATCATGGAATCTGTAATTTCTCTGAGAAGCTTTGTTTTTTTGTGTTGGAGATCGAGACCTGATGATAAGTATGCCCATTGCTAGTGACTATCTTTGTGTCTTGGTCCGTTCGGTGGAGAGAGTGGACCTTGAGTTTTTTACCCTGATCTTCAAGCTAGAATTTTCAGTTTAATATAGAAAAGAAGCAGTGAATAATCTTACTCCTGACTTTAAAGTAAGTATCTCTATCCTTTCACTAGTAAACATAGTATTTGTTAGAAGTTTTTGATATAGTCCTTGATCATATTAAGAAATTTTCAATCATATTTTGTGATTGCTTTTGCATAAATGTTAATTTTTATCAAAATATTTTCTGTATATGTTAAATTTTCTCTCTTAAGTAATTTTGCATTCATATAGGCATGTTTGATTAATTGATTAAACCATGTTGGTTAATATAGGGTATCTATAAAGTTTGTGTGCAATTTAAAATAAACTTATGGACATCCTGTTTTGCATCTCTTATTTTATCCTGAAATCTCTCTTTTGGAAGTTTTTATTTCTGTCCTTCAGTGCTACCTTCTGAGTAATTTTTTCAGATTTCAATATATAAGTTTACCCATCAGGGATGTTTGATAATATGTAATAAATATGTACTATTATTTATATTATACTTATTAAAATATATTTTTATTTCTAAGAGTTACTTTGTTCATTTTTTAATAGTGTTCTGATTAGCTCTCTCATCTTAAAAATCATTTTATATTCTGTCATTTTGAATTCTCAATCTGAAAATTCTAATATCTCAAGTCCTTGGGAGAAAGAAAAGCTTCAATCTGCTATGGTTTTTCTTGCTGACTCTCACTCATAGTGGTCATTTCCTTGTATGTCTAATGATTTTAGCTTGTGAGAGCATACGAATGTATAGGAAGTTGATTTTTAAATTGGAGATGTTTCCTCCAGAGAGGACTTGCAGTTATTTTGCTCCTGCTATGATTCAGGGAGTGTTACCAGTTCGGGACCATTTTAGTTCATTCTAGGATCCCTTGCTTATTTTGTGTAACTCAGATTTAGCCTCCTTAAGACCTTATTGTTGGCTCAAGGCCTTGTCTTCTAATTGAAATCCTGATTGTGTTCAACTATAATGTTCTGATGTGCTTAGTGCTTGTGGCTCTAATTTAAGTTCAAGTTTTTTTGTCTGTGGGTATACATGCATATTAGCATCCCTTTGTGAGTTACTCTTGTTTTCTGTGAGTTCATCAATGCAAATAAAAGTATACCTTACCTAGAATCCAGTTGTTTTGAGGGAATGGGCCTTTCAGAATCTATCCAGTATCCAGCCACTTTTAAAGAGGTGCTTAGGAAGAGCTATCAGTAACTTCTGCTCATCTCATTGGCTAGGACTGGGTCACATGAGTACTTTCAGCTGCAAGGGAGGCAGGAAGATTGAGGATTTAATAGGAAAATTGTTATATAAAATTAAAGCAGAGTTCTGTTTGAAGGGAAATGTGAGAAATGGTATTGGCAACAAGTAGAGATATGCATTTGTTTGTATTGTTTTCTTGTGGAAAATAAAACTGAGGCTGGGCAGGTTAAGGAAAAAGGACTCTGAGATGGTTCCCAGGATGGGCAGAGAGAGCATTTCAACAACAGAAATCCATGGACTTTCTCTCTAGGGTACTTCCATTTATTTGGCTTAGTAATCAAACAGGCTGCCGGTCACTTTGTTCTAAACTTCAGATTCCTGAGATAGAAAATTTGATTGGCCAAGCTGAGGCTCCATATTTGCCCTGGCTCATTCAGCTTCATATAGGTGACAGGATCATGAGGCACAGAGACGGCCTTTGGGCTCTACCTTTACCCCAGTTTAATAACTGAGTTTGTTCCAGCAATAAGTGAATTCTGGAAGGTTGGACAGTTATCATTATTGGTTTGGGCATAGAACAATTTCACACAAGGAATGGAATGGAGTTTTACCAGGTTCTGGGGCTGCAAATTTCAGAACTTATCTGGGGATTCTTACTCTTTTTCAATAAGCTGGCAATGTGTGGGAAAGATGTTCATGTGTCTGGCTGTAGATTATTACATTTATTGGACACACAATGCTTTCAAACAAGCTAGGGATTTATTTAATTTTTAAACCAGATAGAATTTAGTTCAAGCCAGTAAAGGAAACACTGGCTTTTGTTCATGGCCAGAAGGTCAGAGTGTAACCTGATAAAGTTTGCACCAAAGACTCACATAGGAAAAAAAGGGGGTGGGGGGGTTCTATATCTTGAAAAATTCTGCTTGTCTTTTTAGATTATCCCTGGGAAGGAGATAATTCTTCTGCTGTATCAACCTTTTCCCTTTAAGGACTTAAAGGTGAATATGGCTTTCTTTTGTAAAATTCCATTATTTACTTTATTGTAGATCTGTTTACTTTTACACTGGGTTGTTTGGGAAGTAGAAAACAGGAAATGTCCTGACATTTGTTTTCATGCCACTTTGTGCCTTTAGCATCATCAAATGATATATAGCTTCACAATTGACAACGTGAGCTTTGGAGTCTGACAGATCTGTGTTTAAATGTTCACTTCACTACTTATTGACAACAAGATCATTAATGAACTTGGGCCACAATTGGTATGATATTTTCCAGAGTTAGTCCTAGATAGTATCTATTACATTTCTTATGTGTGTGGGTATATACTTATAGTATCTATAATGCTGTTGTTCTTCTTTTATTACTTAAAATTATGTCTTAGAAGTCCCTACTTATCAGCTCATATAAGTGAGCCTCAATCTTTTTAATGGCTACACAATATCAAATAGTGTGACTGTACTTTATTTAGCTCATCAATAAATGTTTAAATTGTTTTCTAATTTTTACTGTTACAAAATTTACTGCAGCCTTGAGAAATTCTCTTTACACATGCATAAAACTTCTCTATTAAGATAAATCCCTTGAAGTATGATTGCTAGATCAAAGGGCATGTGGAATTTTAGTTGTTATAGATGTAGCCAAATTGCCCTTCACAAAGGTTATACCAATTTACACCTCCACAATAATTGCACAGGAAGCTTTGTTTCCACCAACAATTTATTTTCATGTTTGTTAATATGAAGAAATATTATTTATGATTTTAAGTTACATTTTTAAAAAGTTTTGAATGAGGATTTGCACATATATTCAAAAGCCATTTACACTTTTTTTCTTGCTAAGCATCCATTTGTAGAGCAGTGAGAGATAGTTTATAACCTGAAATTAACTTATCAGAATTTTTTTTTTTTTATTGTTGGGGATTCATTGAGGGTACAATAAGCCAGGTTACACTGATTGCAATTGTTAGGTAAAGTCCCTCTTGCAATCATGTCTTGCCCCCATAAAGTGTAACACACACCAAGGCCCCATCCACCTCCCTCCTTCCCTCTTTCTGTTTCCCCCCCCATAACCATAATTGTCATTAATTGTCCTCATATCAAAATTGAGTACATAGGATTCATGCTTCTCCATTCTTGTGATGCTTTACTAAGAATAATGTCTTCCACGTCCATCCAGGTTAATATGAAGGATGTAAAGTCTCCATTTTTTTTAATGGCTGAATAGTATTCCATGGTATACATATACCACAGCTTGTTAATCCATTCCTGGGTTGGTGGGCATTTAGGCTGTTTCCACATTTTGGCGATTGTAAATTGAGCTGCAATAAACAGTTTAGTACAAGTGTCCTTATGATAAAAGGATTTCTTTCCTTCTGGGTAGATGCCCAGTAATGGGATTGCAGGATCAAATGGGAGGTCTAGCTTGAGTGCTTTGAGGTTTCTCCATACTTCCTTCCAGAAAGGTTGTACTAGTTTGCAGTCCCACCAGCAGTGTAAAAGTGTTCCCTTCTCTCCACATCCACACCAGCATCTGCAGTTTTGAGATTTTGTGATGTGGGCCATTCTCACTGGGGTTAGATGATATCTCAGGGTTATTTTGATTTGCATTTCTCTAATATATAGAGATGATGAACATTTTTTCATGTGTTTGTTAGCCATTCGTCTGTCGTCTTTAGAGAAAGTTCTATTCATGTCTCTTGCCCATTGATATAAGGGATTGTTGGCTTTTTTCATGTGGATTAATTTGAGTTCTCTATAGATCCTAGTTATCAAGCTTTTGTCTGATTGAAAATATGCAAATATCCTTTCCCATTGTGTAGGTTGTCTCTTTGCTTTGGTTATTGTCTCCTTAGCTGTACAGAAGCTTTTCAGTTTAATGAAGTCCCATTTGTTTATTTTTCTTGTTGTTGCAATTGCCATGGCAGTCTTCTTCATGAAGTCTTTCCCCAGACCAATATCTTGCAGTGTTTTTCCTATGCTTTCTTTGAGGATTTTTATTCTTTCATGCCTTAAATTTAAGTCCTTTATCCATCTTGAATCAATTTTTGTGAGTGGGGAAAGGTGTGGGTCCCGTTTCAGTCTTTTACATGTAGACATCCAGTTCTCCCAACACCATTTATTGAATAGGGAGTCTTTCCCTCAAGGTAAGTTCTTATTTGGTTTATCAAAGATTAGGTGGTTGTAAAATGTTAGTTTCATTTCTTGGTTTTCAATTCGATTCCAAGTGTCTATGTCTCTGTTTTTGTGCCAGTACCATGCTGTCTTGACCACTATGGCTTTGTAGTACAGACTAAAATCTGGTATGCTGATGCCCCCAGCTTTATTTTTGTTACTAAGAACTGCCTTAGCTATACGGGGTTTTTTCCGGTTCCATACAAAACGCACAATCATTTTTTCCAAATCTTGAAAGTACGATGTAGGTACTTTGATAGGAATGGCATTGAATAGGTAGATTGCTTTGGGAAGTATAGACATTTTAACAATGTTGATTCTTCCCATCCATGAGCATGGTATGTTCTTCCATTTGTTAATAACCTCTGCTATTTCCTTTCTGAGGATTTCATAGTTTTCGTTATAGAGGTCCTTCACCTCCTTCGTTAGGTATATTCCTAGGTATTTAATTTTCTTTGAAACTATGGTGAAGGGAGTTGTGTCCTTAATTAGTTTCTCATCTTGACTGTTATTGGTGTACACAAAGGCTACTGACTTGTGGACATTGATTTTATATCCTGAAACATTACTGTATTTTTGGATGACTTCTAGGAGTCTTGTGGTTGAGTCTTTGGGGTTCTCTAAGTATAAGATCATGTCATCAGCAAAGAGGGAGAGTTTGACCTCCTCTGCTCCCATTTGGATTCCCTTTATTTCCTTGTCTTGCCTAATTGTATTGGCTAGAACTTCCAGCACTATGTTGAATAGTAAAGGTGAGAGAGGACAACCTTGTCTGGTTCCAGTTCTAAGAGGAAAAGCTTTGAGTTTTACTCCATTCAGTAAAATATTGGCTGTGGGTTTGTCATAGATAGCTTCAATCAGTTTTAGAAATGTGCCACCTATGCCTATACTCTTCAGTGTTCTAATTAGAAAAGGATGCTGGATTTTATCAAATGCTTTTTCTGCATCTATTGAGAGGATCATGTGATCTTTATTTTTGCCTCTGTTAATATGGTGGATAACGTTTATAGACTTGCGTATGTTAAACCAGCCTTGCATCCCTGGGATGAAGCCTACTTGATCATGATGAATGACTTTTTTGATGATAAGCTGTAATCTATTGACTAGGATTTTATTGAGAATTTTTGCGTCTATATTCATGAGTGAGATTGGTCTGAAATTCTCCTTTTTGTTTGGGTCTTTTCCTGGTTTTGGTATCAGGGTGATGTTTGCTTCATAGAATGTGTTGGGGGAAGATTCCTTCTTCCTCAATTTTTTGGAATAATTTCTGCAGTACAGGAATAAGCTCTTCCTTGAAGGTTTGATAGAATTCTGGAGTGAAGCCATCTGGACCAGGGCATTTTTTGGTTGGAAGATTTTTTATTGTTTCTTTGATCTCAGTGCTTGAAATTGGTCTGTTCAGGAGCTCTATTTCTTCCTGGCTGAGTCTAGGGAGAGGGTGTGATTCCAAATATTGATCCATTTCTTTCACATTGTCAAATTTCTGGGCATAGAGTTTCTGGTAGTATTCAGAGATGATCTCTTGTATCTCTGTGGGATCAGTTGTTATTTCCCCTTTATCATTTCTGATTGAGGTTACTAGAGATTTTACTTTTCCATTTCTCGTTAGTCTGGCCAATGGTTTATCTATTTTATTTATTTTTTTCAAAAAACCAACTCCTTGTTTCATTAATTTTCTGAATGATTCTTTTGTTTTCAATTTCATTGATCTCTGATTTGATTTTGGATATTTCTTTTCTTCTACTGAGTTTAGGCTTAGATTGTTCTTCTTTTTCCAATTCCATAAGATCTCTTGTGAGATTGTTGATGTGCTCTCTTTCTGTTTTTCGAATGTAGGCATCTAAAGCGATGAATTTTCCTCTCAAAACTGCTTTTGCAGTATCCCACAGATTTTGGTAGCTTGTGTCTTCATTGTTGTTATGCTCAAGGAAGTTAATGATTTCCTGTTTTATTTCTTCCTGCACCCATCTGTTATTCAACAGAAGATTGTTTAATTTCCATGCCTTTGGGTGGGCATTTTTGTTAGAGTTGAGTTCCACCTTTAGTGCCTTATGGTCTGAGAAGATACAAGGTAAAATTTCAATTCTTTTGATTCTGTTGATATTTGTTTTGTGTCCCAGGATATGATCAATTTTGGAGAATGTTCCATGGGGTGATGAGAAGAATGTATATTCTTTATCTTTGGGATGGAGTGTTCTATATGTGTCTATCAAGCACAGTTGTTCTAGGGTCTCATTTAAATCTCTTATATCCTTGTTTAATTTCTGTTTAGAGGATCTGTCCAGCTCTGTAAGATGAGTGTTAAGGTCCCCTGTTATTATGGTATTATCAGATATCATATTGCTCAGACTGAGTAAGGTCTGTTTCAAGAATCTGGGAGCATTTAAATTGGGTGCATAGATATTTAGAATTGAAATGTCTTCTTGTTGTATTTTTCCCTTGACAAATATAAAGTGACCATCTTTGTCTTTTTTGACTTTAGTTGCTTTAAATCCACATGTAACTTATCAGAATTTTTTATGAAGTGAGGAATTTACCTGTTTATTTTGTTGCATTTTCCTACCATAATTGTCTCTTCACTTTCTTATGATTTTGAAGTTTTCGGTAGTCCTAGTGACTAATCTTTTCCTTTGGGGCTTTTGGTTTACATATCTTACTTTAGGTTATCCCATTTGAAGCCAATATATATATTTTTTAATTGTTAAATCATAGCTGTGTACATTAGTGCAATCGCCTGTACCCATTCTAAGATGCACCATAGATGTGGCCTCACCTATTACCCTCCCTTCACCAAAACCTCCCCCCTCCCTTCCCCTTCCTTGGCCCTTTCCCCATAGTCTTTATGCTATAGTTGGGTTATAGTCTTCATGTGAAAGCTGTAATTTAGCTTCATAGTAGGGCTGAGTACATTGGATACTTTTTCTTCCATTCCTGAGATACTTTGCTAAGAAGAATATGTTCCAGCTCCATCCATGTAAACATGAAAGAGGTAAAGTCTCCATCTTTCTTTAAGGCTGCATAGTATTCCATGGTATACATGTACCACAATTTGCTAGTCCATTCGTGGGTCGATGGGCACTTGGGCTTCTTCCATGACTTAGCAATTATGAATTGGGCTGCAATAAACATTCTGGTAGAGATGTCTTTGTTATATTGTGACTTTTGGTCTTCTGGGTATAAACCTAGTAAAGGAATTATAGGATTGAATGGCAGGTCTATTTTTAGGTCTCTAAGTATTCTCCAAACATCCTTCCAGAAGGACCGTATTAGTGGGCATTCCCACCAGCAGTGTAAAAGTGTGCCCTTTCCTCCACATCCACGCCAACATTTCTGGTTTTGGGATTTTGTTATGTGGGCTTCTCTTACTGGGGTTAGGTGATATCTCAGAGTAGTTTTGATTTGCATTTCTCTGATGGTTAAGGATGATGAGCTTTTTTTCATGTGTTTGTAGATTTTGTGTCGGTCTTCTTTAGAGAAGTTTCTCTTTAAGTCCCTTGCCCACCCTGAAATGGGGTCACGTGTTCTTTTCTTGCTAATAAATTTGAGTTCTCTGTGGATTCTGGTTATTAGACCTTTATCGGAGGTATAACCTGCAAATATTTTCTCCCATTCTGAGGGCTGTCTGCTTGCTTTACTCACTATGTTCTTGGCTGTGCAGAAGCTTTTTAGTTTGATCAGGTCCCAGTAGTGTATTTTTGATACTGCTTCAATTGCCTGGGGAGTCCTCCTCATAAAATATTCACCCAGGCCGATTCCTTCAAGAGTTTTCCCTGTACTTTCTTCAAGTATTTTTATAGTTTCATGTCTTAAGTTTAAATCTTTTATCCAGTGAGAGTCTATCTTAGTTAATGGTGAAAGGTGTGCGTCCAGTTTCAGTCTTTTACAGGTTGCCAGCCAGTTTACCCAGCACCATTTGTTAAATAGGGAATCTTTTCCCCACTGAATGTTTTTAATTGGCTTGTCAAAGATCAGATAATGGTAGGTAGCTGGATCCATCTCTTGGTTCTCTGTTCTGTTCCAGACATCTACTTCTCTGCTTTTGTGCCAGTACCATGCTGTTTTGATCACTATGGATTTATAGTACAGTCTCAGGTCTGGTAGCGTGTTTTTATTGCTCAGTAATGTTTTGGCTATTTGAGGTTTTTTCTGATTGCATATAAAATGAAGTATTATTTTTTCAATATCTTTAAAGTATGACAATGGAGCTTTAATAGGAATTGCATTAAAATTATATATTGCTTTGGGCAGTATGGACATTTTAACAATGTTGATTCTTCCCAGCCATGAGCATGGTATGCTTTTCTATCTGTTAACATCTTTGGCTATTTCTTTTCTTAGAGTTTCATAGTTCTCTTTGTAGAGATCTTTCACATCCTTTGTTAGATATACTCCCAAATATTTCATCTTCTTTGGCACTACTGTGAAAGGAATAGAGTCCTTGACTGTTTGTTCGGCTTGGTTATTGTTGGTATATATAAAGGCTATAGATTTATGGGTGTTCATTTTGTAGCCTGAGACATTGCTATATTCCTTGTTCACTTCTAAAAGCTTTGTAGTTGAATCCCTAGCGTTTTCCAGATATACGATCATATCATCTGCGAAGAATGAAAGTTTGATCTCTTCTGACCCTATGTGGATAACCTTGATCGCCTTTTCTTCCCTAATTGCAATGGCTAAAACTTCCATTACAATGTTAAAGAGCAATGGAGACAATGGGCAACCTTGCCTGATTCCTGATCTAAGTGGAAATGATTTCAATTTAACTCCATTCAATACGATATTGGCTGTGGGTTTGCTACAAGCCAATATTATTTGCAGTATTTTCTTTGACTTTTATAATTTTATATTTTTACCACTGGAATTTATTTTGGTGTAAGTAATAATGACACATTTTTATTCGACACATTTTTATTCCATTCCTCCCCACTGCCCCATGTCTGGCCAGTTATCCCATCACTGTTTGTTGAACAAATCATATTCTCCCATTACTTTTTTATGCTACCTTTGTAAGAAATTCTTTGTTTATGTTGGGAGTAGGCAAGAAGGCTACCTTGAACTTTGAGTTCTGTTCTATTAATCTGCCTTTTCCTGTGAATGTCACCATTTGAAAGTTACATGTACTATACTGGCTAATCCTTGAAGTTACATTCCAAATTTTAATGATAGTCTAAATACAATAAAAGACATTAGGGCCACTTTATTACTTTTTGCTAGACTCTGGTCATTCTATATTATGTTAGAAAGTAAGTTGTGACCTAGCAGATGAAATATTTTCAGTTAAAATGAAAAAAAAGAACATTTTATTTCCACATACCTGTAACTATTTTCTAATAATCAATTACCTTGGAGCTTTGATGAAAAACGATGGCACATAGGCTGAAGGGATTTATGAAGCTTGGTGCAGTGTTAAGGACTCAAGGCCGCTCATCATTCACCGTGTGCTTTTCTTACACATATCAAGGCCTGTCTTCACTCTGTATGACATTATGTTCTGTTCTTACAAGCTATTTGTTGGAATTGTCCTTTCTCAGGGCCTTTGCACATAGGGTTCACCTCTGCCTGTAACTCTCTTTTCTCGGATAGCCATTCCCTCATGTCCTTCAGGATTCTGCTCAAATACTCCCTATCAGAGCTGCCTGCCCTGACCACCTTATCTAAAGTGCACTTTCATCCCATGTTCCTCTTTCCCCCCCCAATGAACACATTACTTTCTGACATATATTTATTCTGACCTTGACCTAGGCTATGGTCTGGCATAGGCTATTCATTAAATGGACAAATACACACTGCCATCTCCTCACCTCGACTGCTTATTACTAGTTTGTAACAGAAATTTTGCTGAAATGGAATGAGGTTTGAAATTTCTCCATTTTGAATACTAGGCTGCCTATTTTTGCTTTCTTCTGTCTAAAGAAAGTGTGATTTGGACCAGTGGTTCTCAACCTTCCTAATGCCACTGCCCTTTAATACAGTTTTTGTGGGTCACAACCCACAGGTTGAGAACTGCTGACCTAGACATTGAGTCCTGAGAAGGTTAAATCTTTCTGGTAGGTGTTTGTATCTGTCTGAAAAATGGAGGGGATATTGTCCAGAAAATAAGTATGTGTCCAAAATGAAACCCCTAGAAACTGACACATTTTTCTTTTCTTTTTGTAAATTCAGTTTAGTATAAGGGTATAGACAATTAGGTTGCATTATTTGCATTTATTAGGTAAAATCCAATTGTAGTTGAGTCCCTCATCTTGCAGGTTAGGCAAGAACATACCAATCTTCTCCCTCCTTCCCCTGCCCCCAACTTGAGTTTAATTGTGTTTTTCTCTTTTGTTGGTGTGTATTTGTTCATCTACTGGTTTCTTATTAGCATTGAGTACATTGGATACTTGCTTTTCCATTTTTGTGATACTTTACTAATACCAAATAGAATGTTCTCCAACTCCATCCAGGTTAATACAAAAGATAAAAAGTCTCCATCTTTTTTATGGCTGAATAATATTCCATGGTATACATATACCACTGTTTATTAATCCATGCATGAGTTGATGGGAATTTGGGTTATTTTCACATCTTGGTGATTGTAAATTGAGCTGCGATAAACATTCTAGTTCATGTGTTCTTATGGTAAAGTGATTTTTTTTTTCTTCTGGGCAGTTACCTAGGAATGGGATTGGGGGATCAAATGGAAGGTCTACTTTTAGTTCTTTGAAGATTCTCCATACTTCTTTCCAAACAGGCTGTACTAGTTTGCAATACCACCAACAGTGTAGAAGTGTTCCCTTTCCTCCACACTCTCACCAGCTTCTGCAGCTTTGGGACTTTGTGATGTGATCTGTTCTCACTGGGGTTAGATGTTATCTCCAGGTGGTTTTGATTTGCATTTCTCTGATAATTACAGCCCATGAGCATTCTTTCATGTGTTTGTTGGCTGGCTATCTTCAGAGAAGGTTCTATTCATATCTATTACCTAGTGAAAAATGGGTTTGTTTGCTCTTTTTTTTTTATTAATTTGAGTTCTCTGTAGATTCTATTTTATTTTTATTTATTTTTTTATTTTATTCATTTATTTTTTTTGTAGAGACAGAGTCTCACTCTACCGCCCTCAGTACAGTGCCATGACGTCACAGGACTCACAACAACCTCCAGCTCTTGGGCTTCCGCGATTCTCTTGCTTCAGCCTCCTGAGCAGCCGGGACTACAGGCGCCCACCACAATGCCTGGCTATTTTTTTTGTTGCAGTTCGGACGGGGCTGGGTTTGAACCCACTACCCTCGGTGTATGGGGCCAGCTCCCTACTCACTGAGCCACAGGCGCCATCAACCTCTTGTCAGATTCATAACATGCAAATAAATTTTTCTATTCTGAACATTGTCTATTTGCTTTGATTGTTGTGTCCTTAGCTATACAGAAGGTTTTTAGCTTCATTAAGTTCCATTTATTTATTTTTGTTGTTGCGATTGCCAGTGGAATCTTCTTCATAAAATCTTCCCCAAACCAATATCATCAAGAGTTTTCCCCATACTTTCTTCTAGGATTTTTATCATTTCATGTTTTAGATTTAAATCTTTTATCCATTATGAGTCAATTTTTGTAAGTGGTGAGAGATGTGGGTTCAGTTTCAGTCTTTTACATGTGGTTATCTAGTTTTCTCAGCAACATTTGTTGAATAGGGATCCTTTACCACAATGTATGCTTTTGTTTGGTTTATCAAAGATTGGATGGTGATATGAGGTGGTTTCATCTCTGTGTTTTCTATTCTGTTCGATATGCCTATATCTCTATTTTTGTGCCAACACCATGCTGTTTTGACCACTGTGGACTTGTAATATAATCTGGAGTCTGATAGAGTGATGCCTATGGATTTTTTTTTTATTATTATTGCTAAGTATTGTCATGGCAATATGGTTTTTGTCTCTGGTTCCATACAAAACAAAGAACTATTTCTTCAAGTTCTTCAAAGTATGATGTTGGCATTTTAATGGTGATTGCATTAAATCTGTAGATTGCTTTGAGTAATATAGATATTATAAAAATGTTTTGAGCATTGTATGTTCTTCCATTTGTTCATGTCTTCTGTGATTTTCTTTCTCAGGGTTTCACAATTCTACCTTTAAAGATCCTTCACATTCTTAGTTAGCTACATCCCAAGGTGTTGCATTTTCTTTGAAGCTACTGTGAAGCATATTGTGTCCTTGATTTGCTTCTCAGCTTGATTGTTATTGCATGTACAAAATTACTGACTTGTGGACTTTGGTTTCATACTCTGCAACGTTACTGTATTTCTTAGTCAGTTCCAGTTGTGTCCTTGGGGTTTTCTAAGTATAAGATCATATCATTTTCAAAGAGTGAGATTTTGACCTCAAAGAGTGAGAATTTGACCATCTTCAAGAGTGAGAGTTTGACCTTCATGTTTGAGAATATGACATTCATATTTGAATGCCCTTAATATCTTTCTCTTGCTTGATTGCTTTGGTTAGAACTTTCAGCACTATGCTGAATAGTAGCAGAGAGAGTGGATGTCCTTGTCCGGTTCTAATTCTAAGTGGGAATGCTTCAGTATGATATTGGCTGTGGGTCTGTCATAGATGGCTTCTATTAGTATAAAAAATGTCCCATCTATGCCTAATTTCTTAAGTGCTCTTATCAGAAAAGGGTGCTGAATTTTGTTGAATGCTTTTTCTGCATCTACTGAGAGAATAATATGGCCTTTGTTTTTGCTTCTATTTATGTGGTGAATTACATTTATAGATTTATGTATGATAAACCAACATCCCTGGAATAAAGCCTACTTGGACATGATGTATAATTTTTTTAATGTGTAGCTGTATTGTATTTGCTAGAATTTTATAGAATATTTTTGCATCAATATTCATTACTGAGATTGGTCTGTAGTTTTTTTTGTTGCATCCTTTCCTGATTTTGGTATCAGGGTGATTTTTGCTTCAGAGAACATGTTGAGGAGGATTTCTTTCTTCTTCAAACTTTGAAATAGTTTCTGAAATATGGGTACAAGCTCTTTTGAAATGTTTGATAGAATTCTGGTGTGAAGCCATTTATTCAGGGATTTTTTTGTTTGTGTGTTGTTTCTTCAATTTTAGTGTTCGGTATTGGTCTGTTCAAGATGTATTTCTTCCTAGTTAAGTCTAGGGAGGTTGTGTGATTCCAGGTATTTTTAAATTTGTTACACATTGTCAAATTTCTGGGCCTATATATTTTTGAAGTAGTCAGAGATAATCTCTTATTTCTCTGTGATATCTGTTGCTTCTCTGTCTTCATTTTATTTCTGATTGAAGTTATTAGAGATCTTAGTTTTCTGTTTCTCATTAATCTGGTCAAAGGTTTATTGATTTTGTTTATCTTTTTGAAGAACAAACTTTCTGTTTTGTTAATTTTCTGAATAATTATTTTGTTTTCAGTTTCACTTATTTCTGATTTAATTTTGGTTATTTCTTTTCTTCTGCTAGGTTTGGGATTGGATTGCTCTTGCTTTTATATTTCCTTAAGATGATTCATTAGGTCATTGACATGGCACTCTTTCTATTTTTTGGATGTGGGCATCTAATGTGATAAATTTCTCTCTTAGGACTGCTTTTATGGTATCCCACAGGTTTTGATACCTTCTGTCTTCATTGTCATTGTGTTCAAGGATATGAGAGTTTCTTTCTTTAGCTCCTCCTTGACCCAGCTGTCGTTGAGGATAAGGTTGTTTAGTTTCTATGACTTTGTGTGGGTATAAAGGTTTTTGTTAGAATTGTATTCTACCCACCTGAGCAAGAGCAAGACCCTGCCTCCAACAAATACAGAAAATAATCAGCATTGTGTTATAGCAGGAAGCTGTCAACAGAGGCATGTTCTAGTCCAGGGGTTGGAGGCCTCCATAAGCCAGGCCAGTGCTATGGCACCCAGACCAGGCCTCAGACCTGTTGCTGTCCCAGAAACAAAATACAGAACCAAATAGAACAAAACAAACAAAAAAAAAATTTTTTTTAAAGAGAAAGGTGATGTCAGTTGTCATTGGAAAGATTTATGAGGGAAAGATGTCAAACGTAGAAAAATATCACTACTAAAAATGAAAAAATAAGATAAAAGGGAAAAGAAGAAAAGGAAAGAGAAAATAACAAAGGAGGGAATCTCATAACAAGATAGAAACCTTGATATAAAAAAAAGAAGATAAAATTGAAATAAAAAATAATATAATGCAATATATTGCCTGGACATGAGGTGGGGTGCTGAAACAAAAAAAATACATAATACAATATATTGCCTGGACACCAGGTGATGCTCTGAAAAGAAAAAATGTACGTATATAACACAATATATTGCCTGGACACCAGCTGCCACTCCAAAAAGAAAAAAATATATATGGCAAAATATTGCCTGGACACCAGGTGGCTCTCTTACAAGAAAAAATATCTAATGCAATATATTGCCTGGGCACTAGATGGAGATAAAGGGTCAGGAAACACACAAAAAACAGCTTCTGCTGCCGGTGTTGGGGCAGCAAATTATTAGCTTGTTGCTTGAGACCAGGTCTGGTTTTCCTGGTATGTTTATTTACAATCTGGGTGGGGTTATTGAGCAAGAGTTCAATCTCTGTATGATTGGGATCCTGAAGTTTACACCAGACTTTATGGGAGACACACCTTGACCCTCCAAACAGTTCCCCAGCACTCCAAAGGGGTCTGTGGGGGTCTAGTGAACTTGCCCAAGTCATTGTGGTAGTCAGCCCAAAGATGTCTGTGTACACCCAACCAGCAGAGTCACAGCAATCTTGGTGGGACCCTGGAGGATGTTCCTCTCCTGGGGCTCCCCTCACAATGGCAGTGCTCCAGCTGCCGCCTTCACCCCAAGCAGTTTCAGGGTCCAAACCCACCTGACTGTGTCCATTAAAGTTTGCTAGTCAGCTGAGTTTCACCCAACACAGCTCCAGCCAGCTCCTAAGTTCAAAAAGTTGTAGAATGCCTTCTCTGTCTCCAGCCCTTTGCCAAGGACCTGTTTCTGCGTGTTCCCTGGGGACCAATGGGATCTTAGCTCCTCTTTTCTCTCCATTCCCCTCGTCCAGTGAGACAGACCCTCCTGAGTTCAGTCTGGTCCCCAGTCTGCCACCACAAGGTGCCTTGGGGATGTGGGGAGACTCTGCCGCAGGCTTGATCCCTCAGGGATTCCACATGATACGTTTTCCTTAATGTTTGTGGAGCTTCACAACATGAAATCCAGGGTCTCTACTTGTCTGAACCTTCAGCTGTTCATTATTTCTCCACTGGTATGCTGGAAGATGAGACATGAACAAATTTCATGGATAACACTGCTACCATGGGAATTTCTTCGTAGAAAGAATTGGAGTAAGTTTTTGCTTGTAAATAGTGACTAGGAGACTCTCTTTAGACTGTGTTTGCAAAGCAAGATTGAATATTAATTTAGGACTGATGGTTGATACAGACTTTAGCGTCTCCAAGCCATATTCCGCCTCCAGACCTTTAACTGGAAAGAATGAAGGAGGAAAAGTTACAGCACAGACCATCTGGAAGGAGGGACATATTACACAGCTCCCAGAAAGAGGGGTTTAGAGTATTAAGGTCTAATCCCAATTTCTTTGTATTTAGTGTGAGATTTTCTGAGACCTCAGAGCCTCCCACAGTTTCTCCTCTGGCCTCTTGAATTTCACATTCTTTGTAATAATTATTTTAGTTATGGTTCTTCAGCCTGTAAGAGAAATTCCATAGACTGGTTGAAGAACAAAAGAAATTTTATGGACAGCTTCTCATGGAAACCACGGGCAATGACCCATAAATGCATTTTATAAACCACTAGAAATGGAAGTGCAAGGGGTGACGAGAAATCGGGTATCCCTCTGGGGGCTTTGTAGGCTTTATATTTACTTCTGTCAGCACAGTCCCCATTCTCTTCTCTCTCTTGGCAGACTGGCTTTCTTTGCTTCTCTCTTGCATGTTGTGGAAAATAGCATCTCCATAGTTCCTGAGCTTTCTTGTTGTCCTCCCTTATCCAGAATTAGCAAAAACTGAGGGGAGAATCTGATTGGACCATCTTTGTTCTGGCGTCATTCCTAGTGTAATTAGCCATGGTGAGGGGTCCAGGGTCAAGCGGAAGCAGTGCGGGTCTGGGATTACACCCCTGTGAAAACCCTTCTCAGAGAAGGAGGCTATTGATTGGGCAGGCATCCGAAAGCTCTTCATAACAACCAGCACTGTAAATCACCATCACACACATTTAGATATCTGAACTTTCACTCTTTTGGAAATACTGATACAGAGGCTACATTGTTTTCAGTTGTTACATCTCAGTACCTAGCAGAATATTAATTTTAATGCAAAAAACAATTGTATCCTGCTCTGTACCATAGAAGTTGACTGCAGCAAAAGACAGGCTCAAGGGAGGTGTTTAACGTTTCTGTCTGAGTTGTAAAGGCCAGAGCAGGCACACATGCTTGTTTTGCATTGCAACACACATATCATTACATGCAACATTGATCTCACTTTGGCTGGTTTGGGTCATTACTTCCTCTGCTGGTTTAATTTTATTTTTGATAGTATTGCCATTTCTTAACTTTCCTTTTTTTACTACCCTTTTAGAAAGTGAAAGTCTCCCTATCTCTATGACAAATATCCTTTTCTACTTCCCACAAATAACAACAACCAAATTCCCTATCTGCTCAGAAATCTAATGTGCAGTTGTGTAGGTATATCAGTCTAACATTTTTTTCTCCACATAATAATATTGCTTGGTGCTTTTTCCATGTCAACACGGACATCTATGTCACTTTTCCCAACAATTCAATATGAAAAAAAAATTTAAACATACAGAAAGTTTAAAGAAATTTTATCTGCTGTATAGGTCCCGCCATTCATATTTTACCAGGCTTGGTTATCACTGGTGCCTCTCTTTATCCTCTCTCATCCCATCTTATTTTCTGATGCATTCGAAGTAAGTTGCAGATACTGATGCTC
Source organism: Nycticebus coucang (assembly GCF_027406575.1). Classification (NCBI taxonomy): domain Eukaryota; kingdom Metazoa; phylum Chordata; class Mammalia; order Primates; family Lorisidae; genus Nycticebus; species Nycticebus coucang. The sequence continues at coordinate 58,716,537 of NC_069796.1, read as the reverse complement.
TTCTCCCTAAATTCTTCCTATGCATATCCTTAAAGTTCAGTATTTGTATACTTTTTCTTTTGTTGACATAAATTTTACGTACAGTGAAATTCACAAATCTTAAGTGTAACATTTGATGAGTTTTGACAAACATGTCCACCTAAGTAACTCAAATCCCTATTAAGAAATAGACAACTATAACCCTAGAAAGTATACTTTTGTGCAAGGCTTTCCACTAAGCATTATGTTTTTGTTTTTGTTTTTTTAGTCTTGGAAGCACTTTATGATTAAAATACTCTTTAAAGAGATACATGAATTAAAACATTAAGATTTTATGATACAAAGTAAAACTAATAAATTATGGAACTTATTTTAAGAACTAAGTTATGAACATAGAATTTTACAGCGAAATTCACATTTCTAGATTAATTAATTGTGGTTGTAAATTAAAGGATTAACAGCTAAGCCAAAATTTAAGTTACATTTCAACCCTTCAGCATTAAATTTTTGAGCTTCATCCATGTTGTTGCAAATAGCAGTCGGATATTCCTTTTCTTGCTGAGTAGCATCACGTTGTATGAATATACTACAATTTGTTTATCTATTTTCCTATTGATAGACACTGGGGCTATTGCCAGTGTTTGGAAATTAAGCAAAGCTACTATGAACATCCTAGCACAGGTCTTTTTGTGTACGTATTTCATTGTAGAATAACTAGATTGAAATTGCTGGGTCATAGGGCAGTTGTATATTGCCATTTTTAAAAGGAGATATGCATTGCCTAAAATAGAACTATCATAATTTATATGAGCATTCTCCTGCAAATGAATATTTAGATGTTTCCCTTTTTGCAATGACAAGTTTGCTGTAGCAAACCTCTTCCTATGTTTGCCTTCTTGAGCAAGTGAATCCACAGGTAAATTACTGACACTTGTGATGCTTGTGTCTTTACTTTCGATTACAGTCTGCTGGGAAGTTGCTCTAGGGCCTTGCAACTCGAAATGTGGTCCTTGAGCCAGCAGTGGTCAGCATCACCTGGGAGCTTGTTAGAAATGCAAAGTCTTATGCCCTCTTCCAGAATCAGAATCTGCATTTTACAGGATTCCCAAGCAATTCCTTTGCACCTGTCAAGGAAATAAAATTGTGGGGAAGAGAGCTTCATTTTTAATTCAAAACACCTAATTCGTTCTCTTGTAACTTTTCCTGGAAGATGTGGAATTTCAAATAGTTGGAGCAGATACTTCCACAGATGCAAGAACAATTTTCTCACGATCAGGTTTTACAATGAATAAAGAAGCATAACATTGCAGATTGCAGATGTTCGGAATATTTATTTACCTTAATGGTTTTATAACTGGTTTTCATGGGGCCACCTTCGCAGAGGTCCTCTGACCACTGTGAGAGCTGAAGAGCTGGGTAGGAAGGTTTCTGGGATTGGTTGCTACAACTCTTTCCCTCACTGCATGGATTCACTAGATTTTAAAAGTTTCACTTACATACTGGGGATCTCAGCAATAGTCTTTTTTTTTGAGATGGAATCCCTCTTTGATGCCCTCTGTAGAGTTATATGATATCATAGCTCACAGCAACCTCAAACTCCTAGGTTCAAGCTATCCTGTTGCCTCAGCCTCCCAAGTAGCTGAGACTACAGGCACCCACAATGCCTGGCTATTTTTAGAGATGGGGTCTCACTCTTGCTCAGGCTGGTCTTGAAGGCCTCATCTCAGGCTATTCACTCACTTTGACCTCCCAGAGTGCTAGGATTACAGGCATGAAACACTGTGTCTGGCAGCAATATTTATTTTGACATGTATACTTGGAGAATGAAGAATTTAAACCTGCAGAAGAGTTGACGATATTAATTTAAACAATGAATAATAATTTATCTTATATAGATAAATACACTGAACATTCCTGTACCTTTCATGCACATTTACAGATTACCACACTTTTGCCACATCTATCAGACCTACACCTGCACACATACATGCTTATACTGTACACAGCAGGTCTTATACTTGCTTATGGGTCTATCACTATGTTTTTGTTAGTGAAATGTAGCTATTTTGCCCTTTAGCCCTAAATACTTTAGCTTGGTTTCCTAAGCACCAAGTCATTTTCTTACATAGCCCTACCGAGGGCAACATAATGAAACTCTGTCTCAAAAAAAAAACAAACATCATTTTTCTGTGAATTGTGTGTGTTTTTATCTTTTGCACACTTTTTTGACATGTCAGTTTTCTCTCCCTCAAGAGTTCCTTATGTAGTTGGGAGATTAAACCTATATCTGCAACATTAATTGCAAATATTTTCTTTCAACATATTGGTTTTTTGAATTTTATTGTGGCTTTTGCCATTTAACACATTTTATTTTTTATGAACCTGAGATTAGTAAATTTTTCTTTTGCTGCATCTAAGTTTCCCCTAAAACCAGATTATAAAGTAATCGATGCAGGTTTTCTTCTAATATTTACAGGTGCCATTGTTTTGGTTTAGACCTTTGATAAATTCTGAGTGTATTCTGCTGTATTTGTGAAAGGAGAAATGGACCCCATTTTTTCCCTCCCAATTGTCTGTACTTTAGCTCTCCAATTGCTATCTCAATTCCATTTATTAAAAATATCATTTGCAGGTGGGTTTTGTTGTTTTTGTCTAGTGATTTGAGATGCCACCATTATCGTATATGAAAAGTCCATATAAACTTGGGTCTCTTTCTGGATTTTTTAACTCTTACCATTGGTCTCTATCACTTTCCAGTCAGATTCTAGTCTATGTTTTTGTAAGTATAGAAGCTTAATGATATGTTTTCATATTTCTACTTTTTTCCTCCAAGTTTTTAAAAAGCTATTTTGTGTGTTTATTTTTTTCCACATGAACATAAAAACCAAAACAAACACGTGTGGCTCTGGAAGCAAACTATTTGTAAAATTAGGGTTACATTGCATTTATAAATTATGTTAGAGAATTGTCATCCAAAGTTTATGAACTGATTTTATCTTACAATGAGGAATGTCTTTCCATTTTTTTTCAAATCTATTTTGTGATCTTTCAGGAATACATTAAATTTTCCTTATGTAAGTGTCCCACATTTATTTTAGGGCAATTTCTAAGTATTTTATCTTTTTTTTTGTGCTATGTAAAAAGGTTTTATCTTTTTAATTTCTTCTAAATGGAAGATATATGCAAATATGAAGGTCATTGATCTTTTTAATGACAATTTTATGTCTTACTGTCTTACTAATTTCTTTTACTGCTTATATTAATTTTATCTTTGAGTCTTTTGGTTTTTCCATTTGTAATATCATGTAATCTGTGAATAGAAATAGTTATACTTATTTTCCAATTCTCGTGCTTTGGTTTGCTTTATTTATTGCTTGTATTGACAAATACCCCCAATTTAATCATAGTGGAAATAGAGGGCTTCCCCCCCCCCCCGATTTTACTGGGAATGGCTCTGACGTTTTCCCAGTAAGATAGTGATTTATGGTGAAAGGATGTGTGTGTGTTCATGTGCCTGTGTGTGCACAACCTCTAATGTACATTATAGTAAGGAAGTACGTGTCATTTCTTATATGATTGGGATGGTAAATTTTGTTGAAATTCAATAACTATTCTGTATATATTATTTTCCTTCTTAGCTCTATTAATGTGGTGAATTATATTACTGGATTGCTAAATAGTACAATGATTCTGCATTTGTGCAAAATTTTTATAAAGTGTGTTGGATTCTGTTTGCTAATACTTTGTTTTTTGCATAAATAAGATTGGACTGTAATAGTTGTAGAGTGCCTCTTAGTATTTGTAGTATGGTTCTTTCTGATATACATATTTATCAGATTTGGATATCAGTGTTATATGTCCTTCATGAAAAGAATCTAGAAGTTTTCTTTTCTTTCTTTTTGTTTATTTGAGTAATTTATGTGACATTGAGATTACCCAGCTTTAGAAGTTTTAATACAATTCCTCTGTGAAAACATCTGGACCTTGTGTTTTTGTAAAGTAGTATTTTGATAATTTCCTCTATTTCTTCAGGAAAATTGTCTAAGTTTTCTAACTTTACTGGTTCAATTGTGGTAAATTGGGTTTGCCTGGGAAATTATGTATTTTATGTACGTTTTCAATCTTATTTGTGTAAGGTTGTTATGAGTAATATCTGAAGTTTTTATTTTAATTTCTACTGTTTTGGGGCTTGCTTTCCCCTTGAGATTTCTTATTGGGTATGTTTTTTTCTACCCTAACCCTTAACTTTCTTCTTTCTGAATGAGAAATGTGTAAAAGGTAAAGGTTGTGCTCTTTCTATCTAGACAGTTTTTGTGTTTTCAACTTAGTTGTTTTATACTTTTGTCTTTTCCTTTATTTTATTTTTTTTTTGAGACAGAGCCTCAAGTTGTCACCTTGGGTAGAGTTCTGTGGCATCACAGCTCACAGCAACCTCCAACTCCTGGGCTCAAGTGATTCTCCTGCCTCTGCCTCCCAAGTAGCTGGGATTATAGGCACCTGCCACAACGCCCGGCTATTTTTTGGTTGCAGCCATCATTGTTGTTTGGTGGGCCCAGGCTGCATTTGAACCTGCCAGCTCAGGTGTATGTAGCTGATGCCTTAGCCACTTGAGCCACTGGTGCCGAGCCTGGCTTTTCCATTCTTTCTACCTTTTTCTGCTTCCTTCATTGTACTTTTATTGGAATTAAGTTATTGACCTTTTTGTTGATACAAATATCTAATGTCATGAATGTTCTGCTGACTTAAAAGCTTTGCTTATATTTCATAAATTCTAAAATTTTAGCAATTTGCAATTTCAATTTATATTTTTCTTTTTAACTAAACAGTTTTACAAAGGAGTTTTTCCAATTTCTAGATAGAAAAAACTTTTTAGATGTTTGTTATAAAATTTTTATTTTATTGCACTGTGTTCACTGTGTTTTATTACATTGTGATAGAACCTATGGAACTTACTGAGTTTGTATTTTTTGTGATATAACATATGGTTATTTTTTGATGACTGATCCATGTGGCTGGAGAAGAGGTGTATCTTCTATTATCAGTATGTAACGTTTGCTATACATTCATCAGATCCACCCTGTTCATTTGACAGTTTAGGGACTTTGTATATGTTCATTTATCTTTCTGGTCATTTGCTCTTCCTTTGACCAAGAGTATTATATTAAAATCTATTACTGGGGTGTTTGTTAGTTTATTCATCACCTGTCTTTTATAGATGCTGTTTCATTAGAGTGATTTCTGTATTAATTGGAATCATCTAGATATACATAATTTCTATGTTAATCATAGACTATAGCCTATAATAAATTAAAGGGCCATTCTTCTTTTGACCCTTCCGTAGCTTAGGCTCTCTGCTCTCAGGGTCACTGTTACATGTGTACTTACTTACTGTTTATGTTTACCTGGTATACTTATACTAATCCCTTTATTTATAGCCTTATGAATCACTTTGTTCTAAGCATTCCTCTTGTATATGGTATAGAGATGAATTTGCTTTATAAGTCAACTGAAAATTTATTTATAGATGAATTAAGCATTTTTTGTATATCTGATAGACTAATATTTTTGCTCTCAAATATGTTATTTTTGTAACACATGTTCATTTTTTATGTTGTCTATTTTCTCTTTTAATTTTTTTAAATTTTAGAATGTATATGCTCTTGAGCTACTGGCAATCTTTATATTAATGCCTTTTATCATTTGCACACTTCATGTGAGACCAGCATTATTTTACTCTTCGTTTCTTCTTTCTCTGATTTTTTAGGTTGTGATACTTTTACTTTGACAGAACACTTACATTTTCTCCTTTGTTTTACTCTCAGATCTAAACATTTTTCATATGTGAATAAAAGATAATTAGTCTTTTTGCCATGGTTTCCACAATCATCTTTTGGTTGGCTAGAGCTTGTCAGACTTTTAAGTGCAGGCTAATTCCTAGGGGATCTTGTTAATATGCAGATTTTGATTCTGAAGGTCAAAGGCAGACCCTAAAGGTTTGCATTTCTAGCCATTTCCAAGGCGCTGCTGCTGACTGTAGACTGTACATATTTTGAGTAGCAGGTTCTAGTAGATGCATTAAGAAGTGATTGTAAGCTTAGTATTCCTCAGTTCTTTACTATTGTTTTGCTGTGGGCTTCATACTTGAAAGGTAGTTGGACCACTTTGTTGGTTCACATTTCCTTTCCTTTGAGTTTCTTGAAAATGTCCGTGGGCTGTTTCTGGTCCATACATCGCTGTTGAGACTTTAAATGACACTTGACAGTGACTGGAGACTCAAGGAAATTCTTTATCTTTATAGCATAATTATTTTACTAGGTTATGTCAAGGAGTTGATTACTTTTTGTCAATTTTTCTACATGCAGAATGGGCCTTTTTACTATGTACATTTAAGTCTAGTCTAATATCTGGAAAGTTTTGGGGGGCTTATTGCTTTAAATTCTGTTCCACATTCAAAACTGGTAATTTTTTGTCCTCAAGGACTCCAATTGCAGTAGAACCTTCAAAGTTGATGACCTCCCTACACTGACCACCTCCTTAAGTTGACTTAATTTTCATACATCTGGACATGCACCACATGTGCATATCAATACAACAGACCTAGTTCCTTATATTGACCACCTCCATATATTGACCAGTTTGTTACAGTCCCTTGGGTGGTCAACATACAGAGGTTCTACTGTGTATGTTTGATGGGTCTTTACTTGTCTTCAATATCTATCACTTTCTCTCTGATTCATTTTACATTTTTCTTTTCTTTTTTTCCTGCTAAATCACCTCCTTACAACACATGCATGTACACACACAGGGGCTTCTAAATCTTCCACCCGTAGTCCTAAGCAATTTCAGACTCCTTCATTTCTATTCCCTAGTAGCCAGAACATATGATCTGCAGCCTATTTTGAGAACTCTGACTCTCAAGGTGGGATCTCTCTCTTTAGCAGCCATCCTGACTGTGTCTCCCCAGTGTTGGTGTAAGAACTCTGCCTCTCAAGGTGGGATCTCTCTCTTCAGCAGCCATCCTGACTGTGTTTCCCCATTGTTGGTCCCACAGTGCAATCTTGTTTTCCACTTTGAGTATGTAGAATTCTGCTCTGACATGGGCTCTGAAAAGACATTGCTGGTTTCAATGTTTATTTCCCCAAATACATATAACTTGAAGTTTAAAGTACTATGTGTTTCCTGGATTAAAAAAATGCATGGATTTTTATTTATATTATCCTGGTATGATTTTTGGAAGACAGGTAGAAAAATTCTGACTTCTAAAGTTTTCATCATTTCTATGGAAGCCCAGAAATCAAATCACATTTTAAATATAGTCCTTTACTGCGAAGACTTATAAAATAAGCTTGAAATTTCTAACTATTTTATTAGCTCAAATATGAGGGATCTCTGAAGTATCCTAATGGCTATGTTGAATACCTCCAGGGGCAGGGAGCTTACTACCCTGTTTCCCTGAAAAGAAGACATCCTCCGAAAATAAGACCTACTTACAGGAAAGATAAGATGTTCCCTGAAAATAAGACCTAGCGCATCTTTGGGAGCACACCTTAAAATAAGACACTGTCTTATTTTCAGGAAAACAGGGTAAGTCCTTACAAAGTCCTAAGTCAATGTTTTTCAAGCACAAATATTCTCGTACATACTTAAAATATTTTCTCTTATAGATTTTTTTCCTGATAGTACCTAAATACTGACCTTTGGTGTTAAACAAAAGAAGTATAAAATCTTTTTTCTTTTCTTTTTTTTTTTTTTATTGTCAAATCATAGCTGTGTACATTAGTGTAACCAAGGGGTACAATGTGCTGGTTTCATATACAATCTGAAATATTCTTATCAAACTGTTCAACGTAGCCTTCATGGCATTTTCTTAGTTATTGTATGTAGACATCTGTATTCTGCCTTTAGTAAGTTTCGCCTGTACCCATTCTAAGATGCACACATAGATGTGGCCCCACCCATTACCCTCCTTCCACCCTAACCTCCACCCTCCCTTCCCCTTCCTTGGCCCTTTACTCATAGTCTTGTGCTATAGTTGGGTTATAGCCTTCATGTGAAAGCTATAATTTAGCTTCATAGTAGGGCTGAGTACATTGGATACTTTTTCTTCCATTCCTGAGATACTTTGCTAAGAAGAATATGTTCCAGGGGGGCAGAGCATGATGGCGGACAGGACGGACATGTAGCCCACCTCTCCCAAGCCATCAGGTGAGAGAAAAGGCAGTCTGGACCTTCCCTGTGTGTGGATTATTGGAGTGGACAGACAGCTGGAGACGCCCAGCGAACTGGCGGATTGCTATATATGAGGGGTAATTTAAAACCATAGACTCTGTTGTAGAGATTCTTCCCTGCTCGGCAGCTGGCCAGTAGGCCCCTCCCCTACGGAGGTCAGCAGCTTGTAAATGCTGACAAAACCAATTGACAAATAATTATTCCTGAACTGAGGGAGGCATCCGAAAGGAGAGCCACTCAAAACCACGGGGAGCAGGGCAAACTGTTGGACAATTGAAGGGAAGGCATCCTGCCCAGGAAACAGACATTTTGAACTACCCAAAAGGGCGGGCACCTTTCCCCCAGGTGTTGGAGGGGGCTGGTGGTTCAGGCTGCGCAGCGAACTGGCGGGCGCCGATCTAAAAGGGAAACTCTGAACCATAAAACTCAGAATAAGTCCCCTGAACGCTCCAACCATGAGAACCGGCTACAGCTACTGAAGCTGCGGACCCAGCTTTAGCTGCTAAAGCCGCGAACTTGGCTTCAGCCCCGGGAGCCAGCTACAGCAGATAAAACCGCAAACCCGCCAACGACTGTGCGAACTCACCACCACTCCCCCTACAGCCGATTGCAGTTGCCAGTTTGCAGGAGAACCTGGGAACAGAGTGGAAAGACTTCAGAAGCGTGGACACCTGCATTGACTGGGCAGGTCAGTCACAAGTGCTGTCTGGAAAAGAACAGCCGAGGTTACACAATTCTTAGGCGACAAACATTTACAGAAATTCCAAAATGGCGATGGGCCATGGAAGGTGGTTACCATGGTAACAGTATAAACTGTAAATCAGATATAAGCCTCGGAACCACTCACAGTGCCACCTGGTGTCCAGAAAGTATATTGCAGTGTGAATATATTCCTATGAAAGTTGATCCCTACATCAGAATATAGATATATATAGGTATAGTTCTACACGCAAGAATATTTTTGTAGTTGGTGCCTTTGGTTTTTTTTTTTTTTTTTGGTTTTCATGGTTTTTTTTTGTTTGTTTTGTTTTTGTCTGTTTTTTACTCACCATTTTCTTAGAGGACATTTTGATAATTTTTTATTATTACTTTTTATACAGATATATTTTTTATTTCTATGTTTTCTAATCTTCTTTCTTCCCTTTTAACATTCCTACTAACACCACTTTTTCTCTCTTTTTTTCTTTCTTTCAATTATTTTATGATTATCACTATTTTTATTGCAGTTGTTCTTATATTGCTGTTGTGTGGCTGTTACCTGTATGTCTATGTGTTTCCGTCTGTCTCTGTATCTATGGGCTCATGTGCCTGGTAACCTTTGTATCTGTTTATTTGTTCATTTGGTCTCAATGACCTTGATGTTACGACCTGCGACTCTGAGCTCCTAGCACTCCCCTCCACTCTCACTCCGTGATCTGGAGACCTGCCCCCACAGGAGTCCACATTCTTGGGTGAACCCTTGAGAGGTGTAGACAGGACCTGGACTGCAGCTGGCCAATGCTGACTCTGTAGCAAAGGAGCAAGAAGACGATGGTCGGCTGAGAGGGAATTACACTGGAGCGGTAGTGCCCTGAGGTGCAGAACAACAGCCATCTTCAGCAATAACAAGGCCCACCCCCAGATATCCCATAGCCTCTCCTCCTGTCTTCCTGGGCAACCAGATGAGGCTGAGCATCTTCTCAGATAGCAACCACTATGGAACAGACCTGGGACTGAAACATAGGCCCCATGAGTAAAGGGTTTGCCTGAGGCAGCACTGACATGGGTGGAACATAGGGACTAGAAAACACACCTGCAGAGCCAGGAAACTCCCAGGGTGGGGCTGATCCAGAGGACCGCTCTGCTGAGCCTAAGATGCAACTGGTTCCCAGGGGATCACCAGCCTATAGACAAAGAAGGCCAAGAGGCTACAGCCGACAACTGATCGTGCTGCGAATACAAACCCACAGGACTAAAGACAGGGCCTGAGGCACAGGTTCTGGGAACTCAAATCATCCTCTCCTCTGTAGAGGAATCTAGCAGGGTCAGAAACAAACTCCCACAGAGTTGTTCCCTTCACCCAGTAACATAAACTAAGGGTGGGGCTGGAACTGAGTGAACACCTCCAGCCTCCCTCAAGTGCCCAAGGTTGACAGGCCACACCACCCCCTGCTGGATGAAGACAGAGAGTAGTGGCCTAGACGAGCAGACACAGACTACCCTGTGACTTAGGCAGGTGCAAACCCCTGGAGTATCTGCTTACTGCAGACAACTGATGGTGTCACAGCCCTGTGGGGCTAGCAGCGACTGGGTGTGACAGAGCTGCAAGGTGGGGAACTAGGCATCAATCTTCCCAGACTGATCTATTTACTGGGTGGCTCTTCCTGACTCTATGCAGCACTGAGGCAAGCCATATTAGAGCAGTCACCAGACCCCTGTGATCCATTTCGCAGGGACCTCTTGAACTCTCCCACCCGAGACAGCTGCTGACTGAGACAATTGATTTGGACCTTTTGAACTGAGCCACTCACCTGGGGACTATCCAGGTGGTGCCCTGGGTGTGTGGTTGTAGGAAGGTTTGATTTTCCTTTTCCATTTGTTGCCTGTGGTGGGTGGGGTGACTTAATTGCTGGTATTTCTCCATAGCTGAGACTTCAATCCAAAGTATCTGTTTCATAGGGTGGAACAGAAACAAGCTAAAAACAAGACAGAACCACTTAGCCCCACCACACCAGATAGGGCCTCAGTTTCTCAGGCCACAACACTGTACAGGCCCTCGGCAAAGCCCAAGGGAAAAAATCAGAGGGAGTAAAACAACCATGGGGCGGAATCAGCGGAAAAACTCTGGTAACATGAAAAACCAGAATAAATCAAACCCCCCTAGAAAAGATATGGCAGATGCAATTGAACATCCCATTCATAAACAACTGGCTGAGATGTCAGAAATCGAATTCAGAATTTGGATTGCAGACAAGATTAACAAAGTGGAATTAGGAATTCGAGGAGAAATTCAAAAGTTGTCTCAAGAATTTAACGAATTTAAAGACAAAACCACCAAAGACTTAGACACACTGAAACAAGAATTTGCAGCCCTCAAAGATATGAAAAATACAGTAGAATCCCTCAGCAACAGAATGGAACAAGCAGAAGAAAGGATTTCTGACATCGAAGATAGAGCCTTTGAATGCTCCCAAACTCTCAAAGAGGAAGAGAAATGGAGAGCAAAAATGGATCATTCTCCACAAGAGCTCTGGGATAATTCGAAGAAGGCAAATATCCGAATCGTAGGAGTCCAGAAACAGATGAAGTGGCCTCGCTGGGCACAGAGGCCCTTCTGCATGAAATTATGAAAGAGAATTTTCCAGACATGCCTAGAGATTCTGAAATTCAGATAGTGGACAGCTTCAGAACCCCAACATGACTCAACCCCAATAAGACATCCCCCAGGCACATCATAATTAACTTCACTAAAGTTAATATGAAGGAGAAAATCCTCAAAGCTGCCAGGAGAAAGAAAACCATTACCTTCAAAGGGAAGAATATTAGAATGACTGCAGATCTCTCTGCTGAAACTTTTCAAGCCAGAAGAGGGTGGTCACCGACATTTAATCTCCTAAAGCAAAATAACTATCAAACCCAGATATTGTATCCAGCTAAACTGCGTTTCATTTATGATGGAAAAATTAAATACTTTAATGACATTCATATGTTGAAGAAATTTGCCATAACCAAACCAGCTCTTCAGGATATTCTCAGACCTATCCTCCATAATGACCAACCCAATCCTATACCACAAAAGTAAACTCACTCAGAAACTTCAGATCAAACTCGAATTCCCACACTGGTGAAAGGATTAAAAATGCCCTCTGGACTTTTGAAAAACTCGATACCAAAAACTTCACCAGACTTATCAATATTCTCCATTAATCTGAATGGCTTAAACTGTCCTCTAAAGAGGCATAGGTTAGCTGACTGGGTACAAAAACTCAGGCCAGATATTTGTTGCATACAAGAGTCACATCTTAACTTAAAAGACAAATACAGACTCAGGGTGAAAGGATGGTCATCCATATATCAGGCAAATGGTAATCAGAAAAAAGCAGGTGTTGCAATATTATTTGCAGATACAATAGGCTTTAAACCAATAAAAGTAAGGAAGGACAAGAATGGTCACTTCATATTTGTTAAGGGTATGATTACTCTCATCAATATGATGAGATATCAATTATTAATATCTATGCACCCAACCAGAATGCATCTCAATTTATAAGAGAAACTCTAACAGACATGAGTAACTTGATTTCCTCCAGCACCATAATAGTCGGAGATTTCAACACTCCTTTGGCAGTGTTGGATCGATCCTCCAATAAGAAACTGAGCAACGAAATCTTAGATTTAAACCTAACCATCCAACATTTGGAATTAGGAGACATCTACAGAAAATTTCATCCCAACAAAACTGAATAAACATACTTCTCATCAGCCCATGGAACTTACTCCAAAATCGATCACATCTTAGGTCGCAAGTCTAAACTCAGGAAATTTAAAGGAATAGAAATTATTCCATGCATCTTCTCGGACCATCATGGAATAAAACTTGAGCTGAGTAACAATAGGAATCTGCATACTCATACAAAAACATGGAAGTTAAATAACCTTATGCTGAATGATAGCTGGGTCAGAGATGAGATTAAGAAAGAAATGGCCAACTTTTTGGAACAAAACAACAATAAAGACACGAACTATTAGAACCTCTGGGACACCGCAAAGGCAGTTCTAAGAGGGAAATTTATAGCACTGCAAGACTTCCTCAAGAGAACGGAAAGAGAGGAAGTTAACAACTTAATGGGATATCTCAGGCAACTGGAAAAGGAAGAACACCCCAACCCGAAATCCAGTAGAAGAAAAGAAATAACCAAAATTAGAGCAGAATTATATGAAATTGAAAACAAAAGAATAATACAACAAATCAGTAAATCAAAAAGCTGGTTTTTTGAAAAGGTCAATAAAATAGATAAACCTTTGGCCAACCTAATCAGAAAAAAAAGAGTAAAATCTCTAATCTCATCAATCAGAAAAAACAAAGACGAAATAACAACAGACTCCTCAGAAATCCAAAAAATCCTTAATGAATATTACAAGAAACTTTATTCTCAGAAATATGAAAATCTGAAGGAAATTGACCGATACTTGGAAGCACGTCACCTTCCAAGACTTAGCCAGAATCAAGTGGAAATGTTGAACAGGCCCATATCAAGTTTGGAAATAGCATGAACCATACAAAACCTCCATAAAAAGAAAAGCCCGGGACCAGATGGTTTCAAGTCATAATTCTACCAAACTTTTAAAGAGGAATTAGTACCTATATTACTCAACCTGTTCCAAAAGGTAGAAAAAGAAGGAAGACTACCTAACACGTTCTATGAAGCAAACATCACCCTGATCCCCAAACCAGGAAAAGACCCAACAAGAAAAGAAAATTATAGACCAATATCACTAATGAATATAGATGCAAAAATATTCAACAAGATCCTAACAAACAGAATCCAGCAATACATCAAACAAATTATACATCATGACCAAGTTGGTTTTATCCCAGGGTCTCAAGGCTGGTTCAATATACGTAAATCTATAAATGTAATCCAGCACATAAACAAATTAAAAAGCAAAGACCATATGATTCTCTCAATCGATGCAGAAAAAGCTTTTGATAATATCCAGCATCCCTTCATGATCAGAACACTTAAGAAAATTGGTATAGAAGCGTCATTTCTTAAACTGATAGAGACCATTTACAGCAAAACCACAGCCAATATCGTATTGAATGGAGTTAAATTGGAATAATTTCCACTCAGATCAGGAACCAGACAAGGCTGCCCATTGTCTCTATTGCTTTTTAACATTGTAATGGAAGTTTTAGCCACCACAATTAGGGAAGAAAAATTAATCAAGTGTATCCATATAGGGTCAGAAGAGATCAAACTTTCACTCTTCGCAGATGATGTGATAGTATATCTGGAAAACACTAGGGACTCTACCACAAAACTCTTAGAAGTGATCAAGGAATACAGCAGCATCTCAGGTTACAAAATCAGCATTCATAAATCGGTAGCCTTTATATATATACCAACAATAGTCAAGTTGAAAAAACAGTTAAGGACTCTAACCCATTCACAGTAATGCCAAAGAAGATGAAATATTTGGGAATTTATCTAACAAAGAACTATAAAACTCTAAGAAAAGAAATAGCTGAAAATATTAACAAATGGAAAAACATACCATGCTCATGGCTGGGAAGAATCAACATTGTTAAAATGTCCATACTACCCAAAGCAATATATAATTTCAATGCAATCCCTATTAAAGCTCCACTGTTATACTTTAAAGATCTTGAAAAAACAATACTTAGTTTTATATGGAATCAGAAAAAACCTCAAATAGCCAAGACATTACTCAGAAATAAAAACAAAGCAGGAGGAATTATGCTACCAGACCTCAGACTATACTACAAATCAATAGTGATCAAAACAGCATGGTATTGGCACAAAAACAGAGAAGTACATGTCTGGAATAGAATGGAGAACCAAGAGATGAACCCAGCTACTTACCATTATTTAATCTTTGACAAGCCAATTAAAAACATTCAGTGGGGAAAAGATTCCCTATTTAACACATGGTTCTGGGTGAACTGGCTGGCAACCTGCAGAAGACTGAAACTGGACCCAGACCTTTCACCGTTAACTAAGATAGACTCTCACTGGATCAAACATTTAAACTTAAGACATGAAACTATAAAGATACTAGAGGAGAGTGCAGGGAAAACCCTTGAAGAAATCGGTCTGGACGAGTATTTTATGAGGAGGACCCCCCGGGCAATTGAAGCAGCTTCAAAAATAGACTACTGGGACTTGATCAAACTAAAAAGCTTCTGCACAGCCAAGAACACAGTAAGTAAAGCAAGCAAACAGCCCTCAGAATGGGAGAAGATATTTGCAGGTTATGTCTCTGACAAAGGTTTAAAAACCAGAATCCACAGAGAATTTAAACGCATTAGCAAGAATAGAACAAGGGATCCCATTGCAGGCTGGGCAAGGGATTTGAAGAGAAACTTCTCTGAAGAAGACAGGCGTGCGGCCTTCAGACATATGAAAAAATGCTCATCATCTTTAATCATCAGAGAAATGCAAATCAAAACTACTTTGAGATACCATCTAACACCAGTGAGACTAGCCGATATCACAAAATCCCAAGACCAGAGATGTTGGCTTTGATGTGGAGAAAAGGAATACTTTTGCACTGCTGGTGGAAATACAAACTAATACACTCATTTGGGAAAGAGATATGGAGAACACTTAGAGATCTAAAAATAGATCTGCCATTCAATCCTGTAATCCCTCTACTGGGCATATACCCAGAAGACCAAAAATCACATCATAAAAAAGATATTTGTACCAGAATGTTTATTGCAGCCCAATTCAAAATTGCTGAGTCATGGAAGATGCCCAAGTGCCCATTGATCCACGAATGGATTAATAAATTGTGGTATATGTACACCATGGAATATTATGCAGCCTTAAAGAAAGATGGAGACTTTACCTCTTTCATGTTTACATGGATGGAGCTGGAACATATTTTTCTTAGTGAAGTATCTCAAGAATGGAAGAAAAATTACCCAATGTACTCAGCCCTACTATGAAACTAATTTAGGGTTTTCACATGAAAGCTACAACCCAGTTACAACCTAAGAATAGGGGGAAGGGGGAAAGGGAGGGGAGGGAGGTGGGAGGTGGGTAGAGGGAAGGGAATTGGTGGGATTACACCAGCGGTGCATCTTACAAAGTTATATGTGAAACTTGGTAAACGGTCTGTGAAGCTAGTGAATGATGCCACATGAATATATCAATGTACACAGCTATGATTTAATAAAAAAACAAACAAACAAACAAACAAAAAAAAACAAACATTCTACATGGTGATATTTGCCTTTCTTGATGAATGCATATAATGGGATCATACTACACACATTTAACTTACATGTAAAAGGCCATTCCCTTATCTTATCCATGATAAAACCCCCAAATCTAATAATATATATTAGTGTAGTTGAAGAAGAAGTTTATTATTAAAATGGAACGGAATAAACTCTGCAAATAAGGAGGAACACTTAAAAAAATCTACATTGTTAGTCATTAGGGAAACAGAAAATAAAATCACAATTAGATACCACCATATACCTATTACAATGTCTTAAATGTAAAAGACTGATTACATCAAGCATTGGTAAACATGTCAAGACATTGCAGCTCTCACACTCTGCCTGATGGTGGGATTGCAAAATACCCTGCTTCCCTGAAAATAAGACAGTGTCTTATTTTAAGGTGTGCTCCCAAAGACGCGCTAGGTCTTATTTTCAGGGGACGTCTTATCTTTCCTGTAAGTAGGTCTTATTTTTGGAGGAGGTCTTATTTTCGGGGAAACAGGGTAGTAAAAATGCTTTGTAAAATAGCTTTGAAGACATGTGCAGTCCATTCTGTTTAAAAGTTAAATAGATACCTGCTTTATGAATTAGTCATTCAAACCCAAGGCATTTACCCAAGAGAAAAGAAAGTCAAGGTTCATACAAAGACTTATATATGACTATTCATAGCAGCATTATTTGTAATCACTCAAACCTGGAAGCCACCCAGATGTTTGTCAACAGGTGAGTGGAGAGCCTAATGATCACACAACTATACCGTGGAGACTGTTCAACAATAATAATGAACACACAACATGGATGAATCTCAATATAATTATGCTAAGTGAAAGCCAGAAAAAAAATACCTGAATCCATCTTTATACAAGTCTAGAAAATGAAAAGTAGTCTGTAGTGATGAAATGTAGATCAGTGGTTGCTGGCTCGAGGGTGGTAGGCATGGTGGGCAGGGAGGAGGAATATTAAAGGGACCAAGGAAACGCTGGGGGTTGATGGTTTCACAGGTGTACTTCTGCGTCAACACTTATCAGAGTACATACTTTAAGTTCAAGTTTGTCAATAAAGCTGATGAAAATAAAGATGAATATTAATAAGGATAATAAGAGAATATTAATAAAAATTAATAAGAGAACATATTAAAGACAAAAAAGAGAGAGAAAATATCAAAGGGTTTATAGTTATAGAACCTGACCCAGAGCGTGAGCCCCACTTGCTACCCACTTGCTGCACAGCAGTACCTGAGTCTCCCAACTTCTCTGCAGATGAGTACAAAAATTCTTGCTCTACTATCTTACAGGATTACAATGAGGAACTAATAGAGGGACAAGCACAAAAGGACTCTGTAAAATTTGGCACTGGATTCTTCATCTCCAGAGGCAGGAAAATCTGATGACTGGTCAGAGGAAAGATGACAGGAGGACAGAGAAGAACAAACACATCTACAGGGACCAGGGAAGAAACAGCAAAGAGAAGTGCCTTTGATAACAGAGGAAGGCCAAAGGGGAAGGGGGCTGGCAAGAGCTGAAAGGGCAGCAAGAAGAATAGCAGGTTGGACTCTGCCAGGCTGGTCACCAGGGGAAGAATGACACTGCCAAGATAGAGGAAAGAATGAGCCCCAAAGATAAGGGAAATGAAAGCTGAGGGCAGAGCCTGGGTCAAAAGAATGATTGGGAACACAGGCTTGTAAATATGTTGATTCTGCATTCTTCCATGTGGCCAGAGCAATCTTCATGAAACTCGGGTATCCACTTGCTCTTTGGATGAATAAAACAAATCCTTAGCAGGGCCTCGGGGCCTGCTTCTCCACTCTCATCACCACTGTGTTCCCCTTGATATTCTGCATGCTGCTACTCTCTGAGCAGGCACCACAGAGACACAATGCTGCTCTTTCCCTCAGCTTACTTGCTCAGTTTGCATCCAATCTCAGATCAGCTTATGCCTCCCCGCTCCCATGTTCGGAGAAGTCTCTTGTCTCCTTCCAAAATAAGTGAGATTCCCCTGTGGTCCCTTTCACAGCACCCAGTACTGTTCCTCTGAGGCGCGTATCACTGCTGCATTTGCCTGGTGTCCTGGGATGACTCCATCAGGGTCTGTCTCTCACCGAACTGCAATGTCTATGGGGGCAGATGGCATGTCTGTTTTTGTTCCCTGTTGCAATCTATGCAGGTGCCCCAGATGCACATAACCATGAAGTAATAAATCAAAGTCTTGTGAGAAAAGGGATTTCTTTGAAACGTTAAGGATTACAGACAGAGTCAGTGATATATGTATGTATGAGATTAGTCTGCAAAGACTAATCCATGATGTGGGTATTTTTATTACCTCCATTTTGCAGATATAGTCACCCAGGTTCAGAGAGGTAAAATTACTTGCCTCCTATCACAGTGGTCAAAAGGGGACAGAACCAGAAGGTGAACAGTGTCCTCCTGACTCCAAAGCCTGACCTTTTAGCCAGCCCTATCCCTCTGATTTTAAAAAGAAAGTTGATCCCTAAGACCCTGTTGAGTTCTAACTTTCTTCAATCCTATAATCTCAAGAATATTAGCTGGTGATCCCCCAGCAAGGCAGCCCTCATCTGTGGTCTGCATTAACCTTTCAGATCTCAGGGGCACCTGCCAATCTGTCCCTCCAGGAATGACAGACGCACTCTTCCACTCTTGGGCTAAGAAGTAAGAAGAATTACAGTCCAATTGACTCCACAGGCTAAAAAAGAGTGCCTGTTTAGCTTACATCAGCAGTGCTGACTCTAAATTAATATTTTGACATCAATCTTCATTCATTGTGTGGCAGCTCAGAGCTGTGTCCTCCCTGGGTGAGCCTGGGGCCGTGGCTCCAGGGAGGGGGGAAGGGTCAGAGTAGGCCTGACCTCCTAAAGTCTAATAAATTGCTTTGCCAGATAGGAAACCGCTGCTCAAAGGGAGTGTCTCCTTTCAAGTACACAGGCTGTCCCCATCCCTGCTACCTTAGTCTCCAGTGGAGTGTTATAAAAGTGAAATTTCCCCCATAATCAGAAGTGCTTTGACACTGGTCAGTTAGATATTAGGACATTTGTTAACAATTTATGAAGACCCACCAGCCACTCAGCATGCGTACCAGTGGATTTGCTTCTCGACTTGGCCACAGATAGGCTTGGCTTTCGTCTAGTTGGTATCTGTAGGGTAGGGCCACTAGGGAAATAAATGTATCAAATGCCTACTACATATCAGATATCTTGTTTCCAAGAGTTCTCACAATAATCCACCCAGGTAAATATTACTGACTGTTTTACTGACCATAAAATGGAGGCTCAGAGAAGTTACTCTAAATCCCACAAGTAGGCGAGGTAAGATTAGCTTCAAATACAGATTTGTCTGGTTTCAGGTGTGTGTCATGTCTGTGGACTTTATAACCAGTAGCTGGAACAAAGAACCTAACACAAAATTTTTACAAAAAAATAAAAATGTTGTTTTATCTAGACATACATTTAATGAATCACATTACTGCAAAGGATGCTGTTAGACCAGTGGTGTTCAAAGCATGATGCACACACAGACTCTAGTCTGTGAGCTGCTGGCTACCAGCCAACTGTGATGTGCACAAAATTTAAGAGAAAACATTAAGAGACTTGGATAACAAGTGGACACTGCATAACATCCAAGGATGTGATCACATAATTCATTACTAATGTACTTCACAGACTATTGATTCATAACAGACAGGAAATAAAATTTCTAAGTGTTTATTCTCTACAAGTAGTTTTGAGTGGCTCTGAATTAGATGGAACTGGGTCTGTGGGTGTGGTTTCATTTGGGGAGTAATATAGGGAGTACTGTGTCAAGCTTGAGAGCAAAGGCTCTTAAAGATTCAGTGTAGCCAATCAGATTCCAGCTTCTCTGGACACTGTGACCTTTAGGCAAATGACTCAACCTGTCTATAAAGTTCATAACTCCTAGGTTTATTATGAGAATCCAATGAAATCATCCATGTCATGTATTTAGCTCAGTATGGGACACAAAATAATCACTCAATAAATGCTAGCTGTTACATTTATTGAGTGATTCCATTATGCCAAGCTAAACTATTACCATTATTACTTGTCTTTTATTGATAATAAAATACCCACATCATGGATTAGTCTTTACAGATTAATCTCATATATACACATACCACTGACCCTGTCTGTAATCCTTAACGTTTCAAAGAAATCCCTTTTCTCACAAGACTTTGATTTATTACTTCGTGGTTATGTGCATCTGGGGCACCTGCATAGATTGTTCTAATGACTGTTCTGTCATTAGACTGTATTCCTTTGGGTTACCCTGGTAGCTGTATTTAGAAATTCGAATACCTCCCCCCAAAGACAAGTATTTAAGCATACCAGCTTAACATATCATTCATTAAGACATGTTATCATTAAGGTAGTGATGACTGGGAAAAGAGAAGGTAGGGATTGGGAATGATCCCACGGTGTCATGTAGGGAAGGAGGGTAGGCTTGGGGCAGCCTAAGAGCATGGCTGTGAAAGAAAAACTTGGTAAAGGAAGATCTTGAAATGAAAAATTCTGGAGATGTGAAAACCAGGGGTAAGGCTAGGTAGTGGTATGGAAGAGTTACCTTCAAGAAGGCAGAGGAGAACAGACATTACAATTCAGTAACATGGAGAATAGTTATTAAGAACCAGAAATCTGGAGCCAGACTTTCTGAGGTCAAAGCCTGTCTTTCCATTTAATTACTATGTGACCTTGGACTAGGTACATTTTCTTCCTGTACCTCAATTTTTTCATCTGTAAAATAAGAATTCATAGAGTGCTTGTGAGAAGTCAATGAGAATATGTATACACACACACACACACACACACACAAATTAATACCAGGAGAGAGCTGCCAATGGTTAGAACGTTCTGTTACTACTCTACCAATATTAATACTTACAGCAAATACTCTATACCTCTTCATATATATATATATGCATACATATCCAGTGTGTGTCTGTGTATTCTTGATGTATGTGTGTGCATCCCAACATTATTGCCCTAAAAAATGCATTGCAGATCATATAAAAAACATTTAAGGGTTCCTGGTTTACCTATACAAAGTCTAACACTAGAGACCTTAGGTCCACCTCTGACTAAATTTGAAGCCAATGGAAACAAGTTATTTGCCTAAATTTTAAATGAAAATAAAAGATAACTTTTAATAAAACAAAGTATGTTTTAATTGAATTAGAAACTATTTTAAGAGACTGAAAGACTGGAACTTCAGTGTAGGACTTTCAAAAATCCTACGTATGGGGCGGCGCTTGTGGCTCAGTAGGTGGGGTGCCAGCCCCATATGCCAAGGGTGACAGGTTCAAACCAGGCCCCAGCCGAACTGCAACCAAAAAATAGCCGGGCGTTGTGGCGGGCGCCTGTAGTCCCAGCTACTCTGGAGGCTGAGGCAAGAGAATCGCTTAAGCCCAGAAGTTGGAGGTTGTTGTGAGCTGTGTGAGGCCACGGCACTCTACCGAGGGCCATAAAGTGAGACTCTGTCTCTACAAAAAAAAAAAAAAATCCTACGGATGGGATGGGAGAGATTTTGGAATGGGAAGGAAAGAAGGAAGACATACTAGTGCCTCTCAAACCCTGATTCAGAGTGCCTGCTGGGAAGGTGAACTCCAATGGGAAGACTGCAAAGTTGCCCTTACCCCCAATTTGTCAATGCTGCCACACCCCAGCCCATTCACTTGGTGACCTCTGCTGGCATTCCTTAGGTAGTACACAATTGATGTAGGTGGTTCCTGAGTTCTCCTGCGAGAATATTTTTTTGAGTAGTAATGTCATTGGATACCCATTGCCCAGATCTTGATTTTTCTATTGTTCTTTAGTAAAAAGAAGCAAGTTCCATGGAGAAATTGCCAATGTCCAAGACTGGACAGGGAAAACACAATACGAGCCTGGAGTTTCTTGCAATGCCTGACTATAAAGATGTGCTCAAAAAAGAATAGTGCCTGCATACCCATGTTTATTACGGCACTGTTTACAGTGGCCAGGATATGAAATTGGTCTCGGTGTCCACTGATGGCTGAGTAGACTAGGAGAATGTGGCATATACACACAATGGAATAATGTTCAGCCCTAAGAAAGAATGGAGTCCTGTCTTTTGCAGCAGGAACCATGCAATGGATTTGGAGGACATTGTGTTGAATGGGATGGGACAAGAACAAAAAGATAGATATTGCATGCTCTTACTCATACGTGTGAGCTAAACAAAACTGATCTTGAGAAGGGAGAAAGTGGAATAGAGGCTGCCAGATGAGGGAGGAGAGTACTGAAGAGAGGTTGGCTAATGTGTGTAAATGCACCAATAGAAGGACTAAGTTCTAGTATTTGATAGCACAGTTGGGTTTCTATAGTTAAAAATAATTTATAGGGGAGAGACAAGATGGCAGACTGAAGCCAGCTTTCCACAGAGGCTCCTGTCCAGAAGGAGAGTTAAGGGACAGGAATTTAGTAAGTATCCTTTTGGATTTGAGCCACACCAAGAGAGAAGGTTGAAGAATGCACATCAACAACGCTGAGGCAAGCTGTGATCACAAGGACTCAAACAAAAGCAAAATGGCTCACTTCTGGATATTCTGAAGCCACACCCCCTGTCTCCCTGGGCAACCAGAGGAGGCCACCAGTGAGCAAAGGATTTGCCTGATGCTGCTCACAAACCTGGGAAGCTTCCAGGACAGGGCCGACACAGAGAGGTAATCGGACACAAACCTCCAGCGGCAAAGATGTTTGAACTAAGAACAGCCCATCTTCTGTAGGTGATTTTAGCAGAAACAGAGACAGAATTCCACAAAGTAATCTGTTCTGTTCTGTTCTGTTAGCAACATCAATCAGGGACGAGGCTAACCCCCCACCACCTGCATCAAGCACTCAAAGATGTCAGGCCCCATCTCCTCCTGCTAGATAGCGGCAGAATGCAGGGGCCTGGCAGACTTCCTTGCAATTCAGGCAGGGGCAAACCCCTGGAATATCTGTTCACTACAGGCAACTGGGTTAGCCATCTGCAGAGATACCAGTGACTGGGTCCAATGGAGGGGCAAAGTGGGGAAGGAGACATCAACCTACCCAGACTGATCTATTTGCTAGGTGGCTACTCCTGACTCCACGCAGCACTGGAGTAAGCCATATCATAGGAGTCACCAGACCCCTGTGATCCAGTTCCAAGAGACCTCTTGAACTCTCCCATCTGAGACAGGTGCCGATTGAGACAAATGATTTGGACATTTTCAACTGAACTAATAGACTGAGGACATTTCAGGCGGTGCCCTGGGTATGCAGTTGTAGGAAGGTTTGATTTTCCTTTTCCTTTTCAAATTGGTGCCAGAGGTGGGCTGGCAGGGTGACTTAATTACTGGTTTTTCCACACAGCTGAGACTTCAAGCCAGAGTAAATATTACAATAGGATCGAACAGAAACCAGCTGAAAACAAGACAGAACCACTTCACCCCACCACACAAGACAGGGCCCCAGTTTCTCAGCCCACAACACTGTACGGGCCCTCAATAAAGCCCCAGGGGAAAAATCAAAGGGAGTAAAATAACCATGGGGCAGAATCAGCGGAAAAATGCTGGTAACATGAATAACCAGAATAGATCAAACCCCCTAGAAAAGATATGGCAGATGTAATTGAAGATCCCATTCATAAACAACTGGCTGAGATGTCAGAAATCGAATTCAGAATTTGGATTGCAGACAAGATTAATAAAATGGAATTAGGAATTTGAGGAGAAATTCAAAAGTTGTCTCAAGAATTCAACAAATTTAAGGACAAAACCACCAAAGACTTAGACACCCTGAAGCAAGAATTTACAGCCCTCAAAGATATGAAAAATACAGTAGAATCCCTCAGCAACAGAATGGAGCAAGCAGAAGAAATGATTTCTGACATTGAAGATAAAGTCTTCGAATGCTCCCAATCTCACAAAGAGGAAGAGAAATGGAGAGCAAAAATGGATCATTCACTCAGAGAACTCTGGGATAATTCGAAGAAAATCAATATACAAATAATTGAGATTTCTGAGAATGATGAAGTGGCCTCAATGGGCACAGAGGCCCTTCTGCATGAAATTATGAAAGAAAATTTTCCAAACATGCCTAGAGAATCTGAAATTAAGATAGGAGACAGCTTCAGAACCCCAGCACGATTCAACCCCAATAAGTCATCCCCCAGGCATATCATAATTAGCTTCACTAAAGTTAATATGAAAGAGAAGATTATCAAAGCAGCCCGGCGAAAGAAAACCATTATGTACAAAGGAAAGAATATTAGAATAACTGCAGATCTCTCTGCTGAAAATTTTCAAGCCAGAGAGGGTGGTCATCGACTTTTAATCTCCTAAAGCAAAATAACTTTCAACCCAGGATCTTGTATCCAGCTAAACTGAGTTTCATTTATGATGGAGAAATTAAATACTTTAATGACATTCATATGTTGAAAAAATTTGCCATAAGTAAACCAGCTCTTCAGGATATTCTCAGACCTGTCCTCCACAGTGACCAACCCAATCCTATACCACAAAAGTAAACTCACTCAGAAACTTCGGATCAAACTCCAACTTCCACACTGGCGAAAGGATTAAAAATGTCCACTGGACCTTTGAAAAACTCGATACCCAAAATTCCACCAGACTTATCAATACTCTCCATTAATGTGAATGGCTTAAACTGTCCTCTAAAGAGGCATAGGTTAGCTGACTGGATACAAAAACACAAGGCAGATATTTGTTGCATACAAGAGTCACATCTTAACTTAAAAGACAAATACAGACCCAGGATGGAAGGATGGTGGTCCATATTTCAGGCAAATGGTAATCAGAAAAAAACAGGTGTTGCAATCTTATTGGCAGATACAGTAGGTTTTAAACCAACAAAAGTAAGGAAGGACAAGAATGGTCACTTCATATTTGTTAAGGGTAATACTCAATAGGATGAGATCTCAATTATTAATATCTATGCACCCAACCAGAATGCACCTCAATTTATAAGAGAAACTCTAACAGACATGAGTAACTTGATTTCCTCCAGCGCCATAATTGTCGGAGATTTCAACACTCCTTTGGCAGTGTTGGATCGATCCTCCAACAAGAAGCTGAGCAAAGAAATCTTAGATTTAAACCTAACCATCCAATATTTAGATTTAGCAGACATCTACAGAACATTTCATCCCAACAAAACTGAATACACATACTTCTCATGAGCCCATGGAACTTACTCCAAAATTGACCACATTTTAGGTCACAAGTCTAACCTCAGTAAATTTAAAGCAATAGAAATTATTCCATGCATCTTCTCAGACCATCATGGAATAAAACTTGAACTGAGTAACAACAGGAATCTGCATACTCATACAAAAACATGGAAGTTAAATAACTTTATGCTGAATGATAGCTGGGTCAGAGATCAGATTAAGAAAGAAATTGCCAATTTTTTGGAACAAAATGACAATGAAGACACAAACTATCAGAACCTCTGGGACACCGCAAAGGTAGTCCTAAGAGGGAAATTTATAGCAGTGCCAGCCTTCCTCGAGAGAATGGAAAGAGAGGAAGTTAACAACTTAATGGGACATCTCAAGCAACTGGAAAAGGAAGAACATTCCAACCCCAAATTCAGTAGAAAAAAAGAAATAACCAAAATTAGAGCAGAATTAAATGAAATTGAAAACAAAAGAATAATACAACAGATCAATAAATCAAAAAGCTGGTTTTTTGAAAAGGTCAATAAAATAGATAAACCTTTGGCCAACCTAATCAGAAAAAAAAAAGAGTAAAATCTCAAATATCATCAATCAGAAACAACAAAGACGAAATAACAACAGACTCCTTAGAAATTCAAAAAATCCTTAACGAATTTTACAAGAAACTTTATTCTAAGAAATATGAAATCTGAAGGAAATTGACTGATACTTGGAAGCACATCACCTTTCATGTCTCAGACAGAATCAAGTGGAAATGTTGAACAGGCCCATATCAAGTTCAGAAATAGCATCAACTATACAAAACCTCCCTAAAAAGAAAAGCCCGGTGCCAGATGGTTTCACGTCAGAATACTACCAAACCTTTAAAGAGGAATTAGTACTTATATTACTCAACCTGTTCCAAAAGGTAGAAAAAGAAGGAAGACTACCTAACACGTTCTATGAAGCAAACATCACCCTGATCCCCAAACCAGGAAAAGACCCAACAAGAAAAGAAAATTATAGACCAATATCACTAATGAATATAGATGCAAAAATATTCAACAAGATCCTAACAAACAGAATCCAGCAATACATCAAACAAATTATACATCATGACCAAGTTGGTTTTAACCCAGGGTCTCAGGCTGGTTCAATATACGTAAATCTATAAATGTAATCCAGCACATAAACAAATTAAAAAGCAAAGACCATATGATTCTCTCAATCAATGCAAAAAATCTTTTGATAAGATCCAGAATCCCTTCAGGATCAGAATACTCAAGAAATTTGGTCTAGAAGGGACTTTTCTTAAACTGATAGAGGCCATCTACAGCAAACCCACAGCCAATATCATATTGAATGGAGTTAAATTGGAATCATTTCCACTCAGATCAGGAACCAGACAAGGCTGCCCATTGTCTCCATTGCTTTTCAACATTGTAATGGAAGTTTTAGCCACTGTAATTAGGGAAGAAAAGGCGATCAAGGGTATCCATATAGGGTCAGAAGAGATCAAACTTTCGCTCTTCACAGATGATATGATTGTATATCTGGAAAACACTAGGGACTCTAGTACAAAACTCCTAGAAGTGATCAAGGAATACAGCAGCATCTCAGGTTACAAAATCAACATTCATAAATCGGTAGCCTTTATGTACACCAACAACAGTCAAACTGAAAAAGCAGTTAAGGACTCTATCCCATTCACAGTAGTGCCAAAGAAGATGAAATATTTGGGAATTTACCTAACAAAAGACGTGAAAGATCTCTATAAAGAGAACTATGAAACTTTAAGAAAAGAAATAGCTGAAAATGTTAACAAATGGAAAAACATACCATGCTCATGGCTGGGAAGAATAAACATTACTAAAATTCCATACTACCCAAAGCAATATATAATTTCAACGCACTCCCTATTAAAGCTCCACTGTCATACTTTAAAGATCTTGAAAAAACAATACTTCATTTTATATGCAATCAGAAAAAACTTCGAATAGCGAAGACATTACTCAGAAATAAAAACAAAACAGGAGGAATCACACTACCAGACCTCAGACTTTACTACAAATCGATAGTGATCAAAACAGCATGGTATTGGTACAAAAACAGAGAAGTAGATATCTGGAACAGAATAGAGAACCAAGAGATGAATCCAGCTACTTACTGTTATTTGATCTTTGACAAGCCGATTAAAAACATTCAGTGGGGAGAAGATTCCCTATTTAACAAATGGTGCTGGGTGAACTGGCTGGCAACCTGCAGAAGACTGAAATTGGACCTACATCTTTCACCATTAACTAAGATAGACTCTCATTGGATTAAAGATTTAAACTTAAGATATGAAAGTATAAAAATATTAGAGGAGAGTGCAGGGAAAACCCTTGAAGAAATTGGTCTGGGCGAGTATTTTATGAGGAGGATCCCCCGGGCAATTGAAGCAGCTTCAAAAATACACTACTGGGACTTCATCAAATTGAAAAGCTTCTGCACAGCCAAGAACACAGTAAGTAAAGCAAGCAAACAGCCCTCAGAATGGGAGAAGATATTTGCAGGTTATGACTCCAACAAAGGTTTAATAACCAGAATCCACAGAGAACTCAAACCCATTAGTAAGAAAAGAACAAGGGATCCCATCGCAGGCTGGGCAAGGGACTGGAAGAGAAACTTCTTGAAGAAGACAGGCGCACGGCCTTCCGACATGTGAAAAAATGCTCATCATCTTTAATCATCAGAGAAATGCAAATAAAAACTACTTTGAGATATCATCTAACTACAGTGAGACTAGCCTACATCACAAAATCCCAAGACCAGAGATGTTGGTGTGGATGTGGAGAAAAGGGAACACTTCTGCACTGCTGGTGGGAATGCAAATTAATACATTCCTTTTGGAAATAGATATGGTTAACACTTGGAGATCTAAAAATAGATCTGCCATTCAATCCTGTAATCCCTCTACTGAGCATATACCCAGAAGACCAAAAATCACATCATAACAAAGATATTTGTATCAGAATGTTTATTGCAGCCCAATTCATAATTGCTGAGTCATGGAAGATGCCCAAGTGCCCATTGATCCACGAATGGATTAATAAATTGTGGTATATGTATACCATGGAATATTATGCAGCCTTAAAGAAAGATGGAGACTTTACCTCTTTCATGTTTACATGGATGGAGCTGGAACATATTCTTCTTAGTAAAGTGTCTCAAGAATGGAAGAAAAAGTACCCAATGTACTGACCCTTATTATGAAACTACTGTAGGACCTTCACATGAAAACTATAACCCAGTTACAACCTAAGAATAGAGAGAAGGGGGAAAGGGAAGGGAGGGAGGGGGGAGGTAGGTGGAGGGAGGGGGATTAATGGGATTACACCTGTGGTGCAGCTGACCAGGGTATTTGTGAATCTTAGTAAATGTGGAATGTAAAGGTCTTAGCAAAATAACTAAGAAAATGCCAGTAAAACTATGTTAACTAGTGTGATGAAAATGTGTCAAACGGTCTATGAACCAAGTGTATGGTGACCCATGATCATACTAATGTACACAGCTATGATTTAATAAAAAAATAAAAATAAATAAAAATAAAAAATAATATGTTCCAGCTCCATCCATGTAAACATGAAAGAGGTAAAATCTCCATGTTTCTTTTTTTTTGTAGAGACAGAGTTTTACTTTATCACCCTTGGTAGATTGCTGTGGCATCACACAGCTCACAGCAACCTCCAACTCCTGGGACTATGCGATTCTCCTGCCTCAGCCTCATGAGTAGCTGGGAGTACAGGCACCCCCCACAATGCCTGACTATTTTTTTTGTTGTTGTTGCAGTTTGGCAGGGGCCGGGTTTGAACCCGCCACCCTCGGTATATGGGGGTGGGGCCCTGCTCACTGAGCCACAGGCACCGCCCATCTCCATCTTTCTTTAAGGCTGCATAATATTCCATGGTATACATGTACCACAATTTGATAGTCCATTCGTGGGTTGATGGGCACTTGGGCTTCTTCCATGACTTAGCAATTATGAATTAGGCTGCAATAAACATTCTTGTACAGGTGTCATTGTTATATTGTGATTTTTGGTCTTCTGGGTATAAACCTAATAAAGGAATTATAGGATCAAATGGCAGGTCTATTTTTAGGTCTCTAAGTGTCCTCCAAATATCCTTCAAGAAGGAATGTATTAGTGTGCATTCCCACCAGCAGTGTAGAAGTGTGCCCTTTTCTCTACATCCACGCCAACATCTCTGGTTTTGGGATTTTGTCGTGTGGGCTACTCTTACTGGGTTTAGGTGTTATCTCAAAGTAGTTTTGATTTGCATTTCTCTGATGATAAAGGATGATGAGCTTTTTTTCATGTGTTTGTAGATCAGGCATCTGTCTTCTTTAGAGAAGTTTCTCTTCAAGTCCCTTGCCCACCCTGAGATGGGATCACACATTCTTTTCTTGCTAATATGTTTGAGTTCTCTGTGGATTCTGGTTATTAGACCTTTATCAGAGGTATAACCTGCAAATATTTTCTCCCATTCTGAGGGCTGTTTGCTTGCTTTACTTACTATGTTCTTGGCTGTGCAGAAGCTTTTTAGTTTGATCAGGTCCCAATAGTATATTTTTGATACCACTTCAATTGCCTGGGGAGTCATCTTCATAATATATTCACCCAGGCCAATTCCTTCAAGAGTTTTCCCTGTACTTTATTCAAGTATTTTTATACTTTCATATCTTAAGTTTAAATCTTTAATCAAGTGAGAGTCTATCTTAGTTAATGTTGAAAGGTGTAGGTCCTGTTTCAATCTTCTACAGGTTGCCAGCCAGTTCACCCAGCACCATTTGTTAAATAGGGAATCTTTTCCCCACTGAATGTTTTTAATTGGCTTGTCAAAGATCAAATAACGGTAAGTAGCTGGATTCATCTCTTGGTTCTCTATTCTGTTCCAGCATCTACTTCTCTGTTTTTGTGCCAATACCATGATGTTTTGATCACTCTGGATTTATAGTACATTCTCAGGTCTGGTAGCCTGATTCCTCCTGCTGTGTTTTTATTGCTGAGTAATGTTTTGGCTATTCGAGGTTTTTTCTGATTCCATATAAAACGAAGTATTAATGTTTCAAGATCTTTAAAATATGACAATGGAGCTTTAATAGGAATTGCATTAAAATTATATATTGCTTTGGGTAGTATAGACATTTTAACAATGTTGATTCTTCCCAGCCATGAGCATGGTATGTTTTTCCATTCGTTAACATCTTCAACTATTTCTTTTCTTAAAGTTTCATGGTTCTCTTTGTAGAGATCTTTCACGTGCTTTGTTAGCTATACTCCCAAATATTTCATCTTCTTTGGCACTACTGTGAAAGGAATAGAGTCCTTGACTGTTTGTTTGGCTTGGTTATTGTTGGTATATATAAAGGCTACCGATTTATGAATGTTGATTTTGTAACCTGAGACGCTGCTGTATTCCTTGATCACTTCTAAAAGTTTTGTTTTAGAATCCCTAGTGTTTTCCAGATATACGATCATATCTTCTGCGAAGAGTGAAAGTTTGATCTCTTCTGACCCTATGTGGATACCCTTGATCACCATTTTTTCCCTAATTGCAATGGCTAAAACTTCCATTACAATGTTAAAGAGAAATGGAGACAATGGGCAACCTTGCCTGTTTCCTGGTCTGAGTGGAAAGATTTCAATTTAACTCCATTCAATATGAGATTGTCTGTGGTTTTGATGTAGATGGCCTCTATTAGTTTAAGAAATGTCCCTTCAATACCAATTTTCCTAAGTGTTCTGATTATGAAGGTATGCTGGATATTATCAAAAGCTTTTTCTGCATCAATTGAAAGAATCATATGGTCCTTATTTTTTAGTTTGTTTATGTGCTGAATTACATTTTTAGATTTACGGGTATTGAACCACCCTTGAGACCCTGGGATAAATCTCACTTGGTCATGTTGTATAATTTTTTTGATGTGTTGTTGGATTCTATTTGTTGGGATCTTACTGAGTATTTTAGCATCAATATTCATTAGTGATATGGTCTATAATTTTCTTTTCTTGTTGGGTCTTTCCCTGGTTTGGGGATCAAGGTGATGTTTGCTTTGTAGAATGTGTTGGGTAATATTCTTTCTTTTTCTATATTTTGGAAGAGGTTTAGTAATATAGGTTTACTTCTTTAAAGGTTTGTTAGAATTCTGATGTAAAGCCACCTGGTCCTGGGCTTTTCATTTTAGGGAGATTTTGTATAGTTGATGCTATTTCAGAACTTGATATAGGCCTGTTCAACATTTCCACTTCATTCTGGCTAAGTCTTGGTAGGTGGTGTACTTCCAGGCATTGGTCAATTTCTTTCAGATTTTCATATTTCTGAGAGTAGAGTTTCTTATAGTATTCGTTAAGGATTTTTTTGAATTTCTGAGGGGTCTATTGTTATTTCCTCGTTACCATTTCTAATTGATGAAATTAAAGATTTTACTGTTTTTTTCCTGGTTAGGTTGGCCAAAGGGTTATCTATTTTATTGATCTTTTCAAAAAACCAACTTTTGGATTTATTGATCTGTTGTATAATCCTTTTGTTTTCAATTTCATTTAATTCTCCTCTGATTTTGGTTATTTCTTTTCTTCTGCTGGGTTTGGGGTTGGAGTGTTCTTCCTTCTCCATTTGCTTGAGATGTCCCTTTAAGTTATTAACTTCCTCTCTTTCTGTTTTCTTGAGGAAGGCTTGCTGTTCTATAAGTTTCCCTCTTAGGACTGCCTTTGCAGTATCCCAGAGGTTCTGGTAATTCATGTCTTGATTGTTGTTTTGTTCCTAAAATTTAGTGATTTCCTGGTTAATCTCGTATCCTTCAGCATAAGGTTGTTTAGCTTCCATGTTTTTGTATGGGTATGCAGGTTCCTGTTGCTTTGAGTTCAACTTTTATTCCATGATGGTCTGAGAAGATGCAAGGAATAATTTCTATTTTTTTAAATTTGCTGAGGTTAGATTTGTGGCCTAGGATGTGGTCGATTTTGGAGTATGTTCCATGGGCTGATGAGAAGAATGTGTATTCAGTTTTGTTGGGATGATATGTTCTGTAGATGTCTATCAAGTCCAGATGTTGAACGGTTAAGTTTAAATCTAAAATTTCTTTGCTTAGCTTCTTTTGGAGGATCTATCCAGAACTGCTAAAGGGGTGTTAAAATCTTCAAGTACTATGGAACTGGAGGAAATCAAGTTGCTCCTGTCTGTTAGAGTTTCTCTTATAAATTGAGGTGCGTTCTGGTTGAGTGTAAAAATATTAATAATTGAAATCTCATCATATTGAGTATTACCTTTAACAAATATGAAGTGTCCATCCTTATCCTTCCTTATTTCATTGTGTTTAAAGACTATTGCATCTGCGAATAGGATTGCAACACCTTCTTTTTTCTGCTTTCCATTTGCCTGGAGTATAGTTGACCATCCCTTCACCTTGAGTCTATATTTGTCTTTTAATGTAAGATGAGATTCTTGTATGCAGCAGATATCTGGCTTGAGTTTTTGTATCCAGTCCACAAACCTGTGCCTCTTTAGAGGACAATTTAAACCATTCACATTAATGGAGAATATTGATAAGCTTTTTGAGAGTCCAGTGGACATTTGTAATCCTTTTGTGACTGTGCAAGTTGGAATTTGATTACAATTTTCTGGGTGGGTTTACTTTTGTGGTGGAGGATTATGCTGGTCTTTATGGAGGATAGGTCTGAGAATATCCTGGAGAGCTGGTTTAGTTATGGCAAATTTCTTCAACATGTGAATGTCATTGAAGTATTTAATTTCTCCGTCATAAATGAAACTCATTTTAGTTGGGTACAGGATCCTTGTTTGAAAGTTATTTTGTTTTAGGAGATTAAAAGTCCATGACCATCCTCTTCTAGCTTGAAAGGTTTTAGCAGAGAGATCTGCAGTTATTCTAATATTCTTGCCCTTGTAGGTGATGGTTTTCTTTCATCTGGCTGCTTTCAGAATTTTCTCCTTCATGTTAACTTTAGTGAAATTGATTATGTGTCTGTGGGATGTCTTAATTGGGTTGAGTCGTGCTGGAGTTCTGAAACTGTCTGCTATCTGAATTTCAGAATCTTTTGGCATGTCTGGAAAGTTTTCCTTCATAATCTCATGGAGAAGAGACTCTGTGCCTTGTGAAGACACTTCATTACTTTTGGTGATCCCTATAAGACGAATCTTGGTTTTCTTCAAATTATCCCAGAGCTCTCTGAGAGAGTGATCTGTTTTTGCCCTCCATTTCCCTTCCTCTTTGAGAGTTTGCTAGCATTTGAAAGCTTTGTCTTCAATGTCAGAAATCCTTTCTTCTGCTTGCTCCATTCTGTTGCTGAGGGATTCTACTGTGTTTCTCACATCTTTGAGGGCTGCAACTTCTTGTCTCAATGTGTCAAAATCTTTGGTCATTTGGTCTTTGAATTGGTTGAATTCTTGAGATATCTTTTGGGTTACTGCTTTGAATTCTAATTCAATCTTATTTGCTATCCAGATTCTGAATTCAATTTCTGACACATCAGCTATTTGTTTGTGTATGGGATCATGTGCTGTGTCTGCCCCATTGATCCTTGGGGTAGTTGATTTACTCTGATTATTCATATTGCCAGAGTTTTTCTATTGATTTCATCTCATGATTGTTTTTCACCATTGCTTCTGGCCATCCTCAGAGTTGGGGCGGTGTCTCTCCAAAATTAGACCTCAGCAGGATAAGTCTATTGTTGCTGGATCTTTGTAGGGAATGACCCTGTGTAGTTCCTCTGGGACTGCCTGAGCCATGGAATTCTTGTTGTGGAAGCAGCTCCGGAGTGTGACACACCTGGATTCCACTTCCAGGGTGGGAGGTGGTGCACACTGTTCTGGGAGTGCCTGTTGCCCAATGACTTTGGGACAGAGAGCCCAAGGCTCCAGCAGTCTTTGGCCAGGAGAAGGGCTCTGCACAGAGGCAGGAAGGGCTCTGGAGGGCACACAGATACCAGAGTCCCTGGCTAGATGAGTGAGCCAGTGTGGAGGCAGGGAGGGTACAGGAGGGAGGACGCAGGGTTGCGCGGCTCCTGCAGTTCCTGGTCAGGGCATGCGGAGGCCCAGCGGGTGCAGGTCACAAGTCGTGGGCCATGGTGCAGTTCTTATGGAGGTCTAGGCAGTGCCAAGCCCAGGAGTTTTAGGTTGCTATGAGCTGTGATGCTACAGCACTCTACCCAGAGCAATAGCGCGAGGCTCCAGTGTGCCAAAACCGGTCTCACTCTACCCCCGAGGGTTAAGGCCATAAGGCAGCTCAGTCTCTGCCTTTAGGGTGCTCAGTCACTAGGTTACTAGCTCCCACTCTATCCTTGCTCTGCAACCCTGAAGGCAGAGCTTGCCAAGGCAGTTCTCTCACAGTGGCTCCCTGCGACCTACAGCTGAACACTATTAGCTCTGGCTGGCTCAGCGGCTCAGTCTGGGGCCCTAGACAATGTCCAAAGTTCTCCGTACTCCTGCTTAAACTCTCCCCAAGGCAGTTCAACTGAGTGCCAAGTCCAAACACACTGAAACAGTTCACAGGTAAGGTCTTTCTGATTTGCAGTCTCACTGCTGCTTATACTTACAGATGCCGGTGGGATTAGGTCAATTGAACACACTCAACCACTTGCCAGTTTTCCACTGTTTTTGTCCTCCTCTTCCGGTCCAGAAGTCCCTTGCTGAATCCCTGTATCCTCAAAGGTATGATTATAGGCAGATCCCACCAGCCAGAGATGCCTGGAGTCTTATCTCCCCAGAATCTCCGTGCCCATTTGCAGCGAAGCTGTTACTCGGCCGCCATGTTGCTCCCCCTCCCCCTCTTTTTACTATCTAGTGGCTTTTCTATGTGATGATTAAAAATCATGATCACAAGTTTCCTTTTTTTCCAGAGTAAATTCTAATTGCTTCAGTCTTATTGCTTCTAGTATGGAAATGAAGTTTAATATAAGATCATATAGAAATGTGCTTTAGTGTTTATTTTATTAGTTGTAGTTGTTTTTTGCTAGTTAGCTCCTAAATGATCATTTATATGTCAGTTGTCTTAATTTACAGATGCCTTTTTTTCTTTTTTTTTGTAGTTTTGGCTAGGGCCGGGTTTGAACCTGTCACCCCTGGTGCCCTACTTCTTGAGCCACAGGCACTGCCCAGATGCCTGTTTTCTTTATTGAACAAAATTTAGACAAATATTTAATAAAACTGAAGTTTGGCCTTTAGATTTGCATTATTTATGTGTATGGTATAATTCTAAGTGAGCTCTGGAAAACTTTATAAGTTTAGAATCTGAATACAGTTGCGCCTTTTTATCTTTAAAAATGCCCCAGTTTGAGTGCTTTACTGGAAGCTCCTAACTAGGAAGGTACTAGTCAATGTGAAAATTGTACAATAATAATGACTTATAATCAAAAGAAGACCAGTAAACACGTTGCTTTTATATTTACTGTAGAGATCAAGGGAGACCTAGAGCAGAAATTTGTATTAACTTCATCTGGCTTTGTTTTTTATTTTTATTTTTTGCTTTTTATGGGTTTCTTAATCACTTTACTTGTCTTCTGTAGGAGACTTTTATTTGCTAAGAAGGGCTATTAACTGGTTTCAAAGTTGGCAAAACAAAGCTACCACTACACAAAAGGCTGTATGTTATCTTACTGGTGTAAACTGATCCTATCTTTAGCAAAGCAAAGGTAATAAAGAGAAACAGTCCCTAGGGCAATACCTGTAGAGGGGTATAATATCAAACTGAGAAAGGGAGGGTGTTTTCTAACAAATCAGAGACTTTCCAGCATTATTTCCTAATTCCAGAGTAAAGCCTCTAAAACTCTAATTAAAAGGTAATTAATAAGAAACTGAAACATTAAAACTTAGGCTAAACTATATTCTTTTAGCCTCCTGATCAGAGCTACTAAGGAAGTTAAATAGTTCATGTGTAACATGATCCACTCATGGATCCTCAAACTTTTTAAACAGGGGGCCAGTTCACTGTCCCTCAGTCCATTGGAGGGCCAGACTATAGTTAAAAAAACAACAACTATGAACTAATTCCTATGCACACTGCACATATCTTATTTTGAAGTAAAAAAAAAAATGAGAACAAATACAATCACACTGCCTCATGTGGCCCACGGGCCATAGTTTGAGGACCCCTGCATGGTAGTTTGTTCATTGCTAAAAATCAATTCTTCTGAGAGGACTTCTATCTTTTTGGCTTTAGTGTTTTCTCAGGGCTATGTCCTTAAGGCCTATTACGCTAGTCTCTTTTCCTAGCTGCCACATTTTTTGCCTCTGCTGTAGGTGACCCTCGAGGATCAACTTGTGTACTGCTGGTTCTATTTCCTCTACCAGAGACTGCTCCTGCTGTCACTGTTCTGTTGAAGAAGAGGGGCAACTGCTTTTAGGGTTACACCCTTGTCAATTCTCCTCAGTAAAACTGACACAAGCTTTTATAAAATGTTCAGCAATAACTGAAGAAATTTGGGAAAATACTCAGAGAATAACAATGCCATCAGCCATCATAACCCCTGACTCATTTCTGGCTCAAATCCATGCACAGAGCCCACCTGTTTCTCATTTGCAAAACACTGCAACTCTGGGCTTCAGAGTCAAGGCAAAATTCTACCCCAGTGTTCCTTTCTTCTTCTCTCCTTATACCCAAGACAGAAGAGAGAACATTTCCTTATTTTCTGCCTTATAACATGATTAATATTTATAAAGGATAATCAACAGGGAGAAAATCCATTTCCTTCAAGGTCGTAAATATCTTTCCCACAATCTGGGCTATTCAGTCTTAAAAAGAAACCTGTGAGCCTTAGAAGGGACTATTCCAACTCAGACCAGTTTCTTGGGAGCCTTATCTCCCTAAAGATTCATATCTCACCTTTAATAACCTCATACATGGGTAGTACATGAAGAAGTAGATGAGAGGAGAGGCTACATCAAATAGAAATAATAAGATTCACTGAAAGATAGTCTCCTATACAAATTACCTTCTAAACATGTGTATGATGATAATATTAATAATTTCTCAATGTTTCTTCACATTTAATACTTATTTCAAATTTATCTCCTTTTTTATTCACTTATATTACCTATCCTTTTCCTTCTGTTCTTAAATCAGACTTCTTTTTTTTTCTCCGATCAAATATATTTTAGACATGAAGGCAATATAAGTGATCTATTTGTCTATTCCTCCCTGTTGGCAATGATATCTCTAATTTTAAAATAAGAAATGTCTCTCTTCCCTAAGGTAATTTTGTTTTGCCATCACATCAAGCTCTAAGTTTTTCTCTTTCATTTATAATTCCCTCAAGTCATACACTGGATATTATCATCTACTACTTTAAAATGTGTAGGCAATCTATAATATTTATATCTCAATGGAAGTAATTTTGAGGTAACATAAGAAGAGTTAATTAAATTAAGGAAATTAGCAAAACAAAATAAAAGCATTTACTGACAAAAAACAAAAACAAGACATGACTTTGTTTCTATTTATATATTTATTGTCAAGGCTTATTAGAGTCCTAAGGAATTCACAATCCGAAAGCATATGAAAACACCATCTCTACAAATGTATAAAAGATAAAAAAAAAAAAGTGAAATGTATAAATGGAGTCCTGAGAAAATACATACGTATTTTAAGGCAGACATTTGTATTTTAAGGTACTCTTTTTGGCAATAAATACTTTTTGTTAACCTTTTAGGAACATCTGTAGTATAGAATATAGGGTTAAAAGTGCTAGGCACTAGGAACAGAGTAATCTGGACAAAAGCCAAGAATCACTGCTGGCCATGAATACTGAAAACTGTACTCACTAGACACAGCACTCTGACCCAACTCTAAGTCATAGATTAGCAGTTCAGATAGAAGAACAATAAACAGGATATGTTAGGAGTTCAATCAGGCAGGTAAAGAAAAACTATTTGTTTTTTAACCTTTATTCTTTCCTTGAAGCTTTCAGCTGTATTGTATTTTCTCCTACCTGAGATTTCAATAAAAGCCAGTGAGGAAAATTGGAGGGGGCCATACCCTAGTTTCTTCTTGCAGAGTGCTTGCTGGTATTGGGTTCCCTGGTTCCTTCAGTTCAAAGCAAATGGACTGAGTAGGTGTTATTCATTGTGTCAAGTTGCACCAACAGACATTTTTAGTATTTTCATAGTAATACTACAATATTATTTCCTATAGTGTTTGACATTTGTACTGATAGTGCAATCAGTGAATTTGTAATCAGTGAATTCTTTACCCCACACATTCATAATAATTGTCATGTATGTAATATGTACATACATACATATGTACATACATATACACATGGCTTTCTGTGATTGATTCTCAGTATTTGCAGTAGTTATTATATATTCTATAAAGGCACCACAAACCTTGAATTGGTAAATACCAAACCATTGCTTCCAGGAGAAAGACAGAGTTAGATTTTGTAAGCCTATGGTAACAACATTTTTATCAACCAATCAACATA
Source organism: Nycticebus coucang (assembly GCF_027406575.1). Classification (NCBI taxonomy): domain Eukaryota; kingdom Metazoa; phylum Chordata; class Mammalia; order Primates; family Lorisidae; genus Nycticebus; species Nycticebus coucang. Next base: position 58,677,710 of record NC_069796.1, on the reverse strand, counting down.
AAATCTTGTTTAATGTGTGTTTATGTTTAATTATGCCTTATTTAACATATCTTGTTGATTCATTAACATTGAGCTGATGGCTAACAGCATTACAACTTAACACCTAAACAAAGCTTATCTAATACACATTTTTTTTTGGTAAGGCCTTCTTGCACATAGGAATGCTAGATCCACATCACTATGTTTAGAGGTCTTTTAAACAGCAAAATTACCAATAAAAACCATAAAAATAAAAAAATATGGCACTAAACCATAAAATGAACACTTACTTACATTATGGATCCAAAACAAGATGATAGAGCATCACCTTATTTGACCTTACCTGAGAACGTGAGTATTAGGTGGCTCAAATTTTTCTATGCTCTGTGCATATCTATAAATGTCTGCTAAAGTACAGAAAGTATCAATGTTGGGGTTGCTAGTAAATTTTGGCAAGTAGGGAAATTCACAAATATCCATGAATAATGAGGATTGACTCTGTGTTTATATATATGTGTGTGTATATGTATATGTATGTATATATGCGCAAACAGAGGGTGCAAAAAAGTATACACATTTTAAGAAAGAAAAAACTGTATAGTAATACTCAAGTCATGTTTGCCCTCTGCAATTGTAAGAGGTGTTCATTGTCATCTTTTGTTATTGGTATGAATTGAGTACATTGAGTATACATTTTTTGGCAACTCCTGTATATGTGTATATGATCTTGACAATTGTTAAAAAGTTCTAATTACATTTTGACCCTTGAGATCATATCAGTTTTTTTGTTTTTTTTTGGAGGCAGGGTCCCTCTTACATGGCTAGTATACAGTGAAGTCATCATAGCTCACTGCAACTTCAAACTCCAGAGCTCTCCTGTCTCAGCCTCCCAAGTAGCTTAGACTAGAGGAACATGCCATGATACTTGGCTAAAGTTTTTATGTTTTGTAGAGATGGCATGCCACTATAATGCTGAGACTGGTCTTGAACTCCTGGGTTTAAATAATCCTCCCACCTCAGCCTCCCAAAGTGCTAGGATTACAGTCATGAATCACTGTGCCCAGCTTGAGGATATATATTTCTTAATATTTGGGGAGACAAAATGGGAATTCTGCATAAGGCACTTCTGCTATATACCAAAATACTTTAGTGACTGGGTTGCAAGTTTATCTGGACACTATTTTCATAAATACAATTTTTGCCTAAAAGAATGACAGCTATTCTCTCTGACAACTATTTAATAGTTGAGAACTATTATTTTTTAGACTTGGTTATTTAGTATACATTGCTTTAAAAATGGAAAAAAAGGTGATTTCATTACTTCAAAATATTAAAAAAATTAAAAGCTGACAGTACTTGTTACTAATGATAAAATTCTAGTTTTGGAAAACATGTTTGTGCTACCATAAGTTTGATACCTTCTCAATACTAGAATGGTGAGAGTGGTGATGAGATTAACACATGCATTTTTTTTTAACATTTTATAATGAATTTCTCAACATTCAATAGGTCTGTATAACGTGGTCAGCCAATATATTTCAAATTACCAATGCATGATGTTATAAATATTATATGGTAAAAAATCCATTAAAAATATAAGCTAAATCATTATATTTAAATAGAGCAAAGTAGAGCAAAGAAGTTTCTTGATTTGGTTTCCAAATACACATTGTAACTAACTTTAAATGAACAATTACTGCTTCTTGAGTTTAGATGTAATATCCAGGGGAAGATCCATAATTATTTGAAATGACTATTGAAACTTCCATTTTTTAGTTGTATATGATGTGAAGCTGGACTTCCTTCATATACAATAACTAAAACAAATAAATATGAGATTGAATGCAGCAGCAGGTTTAATTGAACAAGAGAGAGATTTACAAAAATGCCACTCTTCTCATAATTTCTCACCATGCAAAATGGGTTTTTATATAAATATTTATGTTAATATATAATGGGTTTATTACTCTTAAAAATTAGTATTTAATTTAAAATATTTTTAGAACTAAAGTTTTGTAATATAGTAGTTATCAATAGATCTAACCCACTAAAATGAAAATTCTATGGAATTTTAAACAACTAAATAGGCATTGAAGCCAAAAGGATTAATAACCACTGCTTCATGTAAGATCTGTCTTACATGTAAGATCTGTCTCTAGATTGGATGGACTAGCTTATAGTGACTTATTCAAGTCTTATGCCTTGAATAATTAGGGAAGCTTGAAAATATACAAAACCAATACAGTAGTTACCCTTTATTCATGGGAAATATGTTCCAGGAATCCCACTGGATACCTGAAACCAAGGATAGTACCAAACCCTACACAACCATGCCTCAGAGATATTGCCGTAGAGAATAAGCCCAAATGATTTCACCAGTAGCCCAAGTCAGTCTGGTAGCCCAATGGGATGAAAAGCCTCCACAACCTCTGCTGCAGATGGATGAGATGGAAGCTAGGAATTTGGGTGCCTTTGTGCCTCTGAAGGATAGAGATCACTATCACTGCTGAGAGAAGGAGGTGTGAGAAACTTGTGTGCTCCATAGCTGCCTGCCTCTGCCAATCTCAGCCAGAGAAGCCTGCCCCTCCCACCACAGGTCTACAATGAATCTTCCTCTTCTAGACCAAGAGATTACTCCACCTCTCACTGAGACAGCCAGTGCCTGAGCTCAGGGAGGTTTAAGGGCAAGTTGCCAGCCTAGTTTTACTCTGGTTTCCCCCAAGAATCAATCATGCCATCCAAAGTCCTGGGGATTTGGCATTACCTGACCCTACCTCTGTTCACTGCTGGCACCTAAACTCTCCCAGGGATGTGAGATCCGACCTACCCAACTAGCCAGCAAGACCAAAGTGGGGACCCACCTCCATAAGTAGAAAGGGAATGCACACTGAACATTGAAAACACTGAGGCAATGCATCTCTGTACACTGAAAAGCATAGTTCTCTGCAGCAGAGAACAAGTTGAGCTATCTGCTTTTGTTTTTTTTGTTTTGTTTTGTTTTGTTTGTAGAGACAGAGTTTCACTTTATGGCCCTTGGTAGAGTGCCATGGCATCACACAGCTCACAGCAACCTCCAACTCCTGGGCTCAAGCAATTCTCTTGCCTCAGCCTCCCAAGCAGCTGGGACTACAGGCACCTGCCACAACACCCGGCCATTTTTTGGCTGCAGTTTAGCTGGGGCTGGGTTTGAACCCGCCACCCTTGGTATATGGGGCCAGCGCCTTACCAACTCAGCCACAGGTGCCGCCCTGAGCTATCTGCTTTGAGCTGAGGAAAGAAGTTTCAAATTAGAGGAAATCAGCACAAAACTCTGGTAATATGAAAAAGTAAGGTGTTTTGATACCCTCAAAGGATCATGTTAGCTCTCCAGTAATGGATGTCAGCCAAAAGTACATTTTTGAAATGTCACAAATGGAACTTAAAATATGGATCACATGTAAGTACAATAGGATCCACAAGAAGTGGAAAACCAATACAAAGGAACAAATAAACAACAACAAAAGAAACCTACACAATTCAGAACATGAATAAAAAATTCACTATATATATATATATATATATATTAGAATCTCTGTAAGTTGACTACCCAGGGGACTGTAGCAAACTAGGAAACATACAGAGATGCTCAGTATAAGCAACTAGGCTTATTGTACATTAAGGACTTGTGGTACTATGTACACATCTGGTATATAAAAATTAGGTCAATTTAAAGGAGTGGTCGATGTAGGGAGGCTATGGAGATTCTACTGTATTTAAAAAACAGAATTTCTAGGGGATGGAGCAAGATGGCAGATGAGAAGGATCGTATAGCTGAGCTCTCCTAGAATGACTGGGGAAAAAGAGAGAACCCAGTCATACCTGGCATGGGACTTTACCCAGAGTGATAGCTCAGGGAGCACAGCAAGGACTTAGGGAGCTGGATACAGTGTAGGATCCAGAGAGGTGGAAATCTGATGATTTAGGCAAGTGATTATGACTGGCTGGGATCAGCTGGCCCCCCACAGAGATCCAGGATTTGAGGAAACCTTTCTGGAGTTTTCAGTTGTTGGGGGAAGCTGTTCATTGAGTGGAAAGCTTGGAAGAGTGGGCAGACTCAAACACTATACTGCAACCAGATTTGAATGCCTCTTGGAGTGGATTTGCCATAGGTTTGGTGGCTGGCAAGGCAGCCATATTGAGAAAGTCTCAGTGGGCACAGAGCTTCCCTTGTGGGAAGGTCATGAGAAGGTCTCGGCAGGGCCCTAATGCATGGCAGTCTTAATTCTGTCTGCTGGGATCAGAACTCCACTCTTGGGACAGGCTGAGGGACTTATGCACCTCACAGGATCTGGAGACAGGGGGCACTGTGAGACCTGCCCCTGAGGATTATTATGAGTTTTAAGATCCCAACTCAGCAGAGTCTGAACACTGAGGAAACAATCTGGTGATCAGTGAAGGCAACTAAGTCTGGAATAAAGACTACAGAGATTGCTGGCTGTGCTCTCTGTCTCTTAAAAATACCACAGCATCACCTAGTGTCCCAGCAACATATTGTTATCTAGAACAAGGACTTCTGTTTATTTGGACATGTGGAAGAGTTTGGCTTTGCTCAGGCTGAGGCCACTTCAAGACCTAAACTCTGAGACAAGGTAATTTGAGGCAAAGGAGGCAGTGAGAACAAAAAAGGAGGACAAGAGGTGAACAAGAAGTAAGAACACATGAGGAAGAACCAACAGAAAAATTGTGGCAACATGAAAAAACAAAACAGAGGAACTCCCCCAAGGGACCATTAGGCAGCTACTATGGAAGACTCCACCTATAAAGAATTAATGGATGGGACAGAAAGGGAATTTAAAATATAGATGATAGAGACAATAAAAGGAATGGACAAGAAAATGAAAAGATAGAACCAAAAGTCAGATGAGAGATTTGTAGAATATAGAAAGGATATGGTGGAGATCAAGGAAATAAAGGGGACAATCAGGTAATGTAAAGATTCAGTAGAAAGTATAAAAATAGGTTAGACCATGGAGAAGAAAGAAACTCAGACCTAGAGGATAAAGTTTTCAAGTTAACCCATTTAGTTAAAGAAGCAGAAAAAAACAGAAAGCAGAACAGGCACTTGGAGAACTATGACTCCAAGAAGCATTCAAACATATAAATAATAGGATTCTGAGGGGGAAGAAGATTGTCCCAAAGGAATGGAAGCCGTACCAGAGACTCATAAATAAAAACTTCCGAAGCTTTACTAAAGACCCCCCACCCTCTTTTCCAATGGACATTGAAGCCTGTATCATCTCAACTCAAACAGAGCCTCTCCCACACACATTATAATGAACATGTCCAAAGTCAAGATGAAATAAAAAATTCTGCAAGCAGACAGGAGTAAGAGCCAACTGACCTACAGAGGCAGAGCCATTAGGATGACAGAAGACTTTACAATTGAAACCTTCCAAGCCAGAAGAGCATGTCATCCACCTTCAACATTCTTAAACAAAACAAGTTTTTGGCCCAGAATTCTGTTTATTACTAAACTACACTTCAAAATTGATGGAGAAATCAAATCTTTTGCAGATACACAAGCACTGAGGAAATTTGCCACAACAAGACCAGCTCTACAGGAAACAGTTAGACCTATTCTCAACATTGACTACCACAATAGACCACCAGCAAAGTAAACACCTCAAAGCTAAAGGTCAAAACTTAGCTTCCATAATGGAGCAAAGGATAAAACTCTACAATGGACTTTCACAAAATAAGATGAATACAACTCCATCACACTTATCAATTCTCTCAATAAATGTCAATGGACCGAATTTACCACTGAAGAGGCACAGGCTTTCTGATTGAATAAAAAAGTACAAGCCATCCATATGCTTGTCCAGGAGACATACCTAGCCTTGAAGGACCAATCAAGATTCAGGGTTAGGGCATGAAAATAGTTTTTCAAGAAAATGGAAATGAGAAGAAAGGAAGGGTTGCAAACTGATTCTCAGATACAAGCAGTTTTAAAGCAACTAAAGTTAAGAAAGACAAGATGTACACTTTATACTGATCAAAGGAACAATGCAATAAGAAGATATTTCAATTTTAAATATTTACACACCCAACTTAAATGCTCCCAGATTTATGAAACAGCTCTGAGCAATATGGTAATCTATAATACCATAATAGTCAGGGGCTTTAACACCACTCTGACAGAACTGGACAGATCCTCTAAACAGAAACTAAACAAAGATACAAAGGGCTTAAATGTGACCCTAGAACAAATGGGATTAATAGACATATACAGAACACTCCATTCCAGAGCTAAAGAATATACAGTTTTCTTGTCAACCTATAGTATATACTCCAAAATCAACCACATCCTAGGATACAAATCCAACCTCAACAAAATTAAAAGAATAGAAATTATACCTTGTATCTTTTCAGACAACAAGACAATAAAAGTGGAACTCAACTTTAACAAAAACATTTATCCCAACACAAAGACTTGGAAATTAAATGACTTATGCTGAAGGATACTTGGGTTCAGGAAGAGATAAAAGAAGAAATTGTTAAATTCCTCAAACATAACAACAATGAAGACACAAGTTACCAAAACCTGTGGGATGCAGCAAAAGCAATCTTCAGAGGGAAATTTATGAGATGCCCATATTTGAAAAACAGAAAGAGAGCACATCAACAAACTCATAAACCATCTTATGGAATTGGAAAAAGCAGAACAATCTAATCCCAAACCCAGCAGAAGAGAAATAACCAAAATTAAATCAGAGACTGATGAAACTGAAAACAAAAGAATCACTCAGAAAATTAACGAAACAAAAAGATGGTTTTTCAAAAAAAATGATAAAATTGATAAACCTTTGGCCAGATTAACTAGAAATAGAAAAGTAAAATCTCTAATAACTTTAATCAGAAATAATAAAGCAGAAATAACAACAAATGCCACAGAGATACAAGTGATCATCTCTGAGTACTATAAGAAATTCTATGCCCAGAAATTTGGCAATGTGGAGAAAATGGATAAACACCTGAAATTGTACCCTCTCCCTAGACATAACCAAGAAGAAATATATCTCTTGAACAAACAAATATCGAGAATTAAAATTGAGGAAATAAAAGAAATCTCCCACCAAAAAAATGCTCTGATGCAGATGGCTTCACACCAGAATTCTATCAAACCTTCAAAGCAGAGCTTATACCCATGCTGAAGGAATTGTTTCAAAAAAATTAAGAAGGAAGGAATCTTCCCACCACACACTATGAAGCAAACATTGCCCTGATATCAAAACCAGGAAAAGACCTGACTAAAAAGAAGAATCTCAGACCAATTTTACTAATGAAAATAGATGCAAAAATTCTTGGTAAAATCCTAGCCAATAGATTACAGCTAAACCCGTTTAAAAAATCATTCATCATGATCAAGTAAGTTTCATCCCAGGAAAGCAAGGCTGGTTTAATATGTGAAAGTCCATGAGCATAAGTCCATAGCAAAAGAAGCAAAAGCAAAGAACATATGATCCTCTTAATTTATCTAGAAAAAGAATTTGATAAAATTCAGCATCCTTTTCTAATTCAAACACTTAAGAATATAGGCATAGGTGGCACATTTCTTAATCTGATCAAAGCCATCTACAACAAAACCATAGCTAATATTATGAGTATAGAGTAAAACTGAAAATTTTTCCACTTAGAAGTAGTACCAGATAAGGTTGTCCTCTATCACCACTACTATTCAACATGGTGCTGGAAGTTCTAGCCAATACAACTAGACAAGAGAAAGAAATAAAGGGCATCGAAATAGGGGCAGAGGAGGTCAAACCCTTGCTCTTTGCTGACAATATGATCTTATACTTAGAGAACCCCAAAGACTCAACCATGAGACTCCTTAAAGTAATTTAAAAAATACAGTAATGTCTCAGGATATAAAATCAGTGTCCTGAAATTAGTAGCCTTTGTGTATGCCAATAACAGCCAAGATGAGAACCTAACCAAGGACACAATCACAGTAGCTTAAAAAAAAGAAAGAAAGAAAAGAAAAGAAAAGAAAGCAAAAAGAAAAAGAAAGAAAGAAAGAAATACCTAGAAATAATCCTAACAAAAGAGGTGAAGGACCTCTATAAAGAAAATTACAAAACCCTAAGAAAAGAAATCACAGAAGATATTAACAAAAAGAAGAAAATACTGTGCTTATGGCTGGGAAGAATCAGCATTGTGAAAATGTCTATACTATCCAAAGCAATCTACAGATTCAATGCAATCCTCATTAAAATATCATCATTTTTTTTTTAAGGCAGAATCTCAAGCTGTCACCCTGGTAGAGTGCCATGGCATCACAGCTCACAGCAACCTCAAACTCTTGGGCTTAAGCAATTCTCTTGATTCAGCCTTCCAAGTAGCTAGAACTACAGGCACCTCCCATAATTCCCAGCTATTTTTTTGTTATTGTTGTAGTTGTCATTATTGTTTTAGCTGGCCTGGGCAAGATTTGAACCTGCCAGCCTCAGTGTATATGGCTGGTGCCCTACTCACTAAGCTATGAGCACTGCCGCATCATCATACTTTCAAGATTTGGATAAAATAATTCTTCATTTTGTATGGAGCCAGAAGAAACTCCGTATAGCCAAGGCAATACTTAGAAGTAAAAACAAAGCTGGGGGTATTACCCAACAGACTTTTGGCTATACCACAAGGCCACAGTGACCCAAAAAGCATGGTATTGGCACAAAACTAGAGACATTGACATTTGGAACCGAATAGAAAACCATGAGATGAAAATAATGTCTTACAGACACCTGATCTTTGATAAACCAAACAAGAACATACACTGGGAAAAGAATCCCTGTTCAATAAATTGTGTTCGGACAACTGGATAATTACATGTAAAAGACTGAAACTGGACCTGCACCTCTCACCACTTACAAAAATTGATTCAAGAAGAATAAAAGATTTAAATTTAAGGCATGAAACAATAAAAATCCTTGAACACACTTGAAGATATTGGCCTGGGGAAAGATTTTCTGAAGAAGACCTCTGTGGTAATTGCAGCAATAATAAAAATAAATAAATGGGACTTAATTAAACTCAAAAGCTTCTGTATAGCTAAGAAACAACAACCAAAGCAAGCAGTCAACCTTCAGAATGGGAAAAGATATTTGTATATTATGAATCAGACAAAAGCTTGATAACTAGTATCAATAAAGAAGTCAAGTTAATCAATTAAAATGGCCCAACAATCTCATAGATCACTGGGCAAGAGACACGAATAGAACATTCTCTAAAGAAGACAGACGAATAGCTAACAAACATATGAAAAACTGCTCATCATCCCTAATCATCAGAAAAATGCAAATCAAAACAACCCTGAGATATCACCTAACCACAGAGAGAATGACCCACATTACAGTGTCAAAGCTGCAGATGTTGTCATGGATGTGGAGAGAAGGGAACACTTTTACACTGCTGGTGGGACTGCAAAATCATACAACTTTTTTGGAAGGAAGTGTAGAGAATCCTCAAAGAACTCACATTAGAACTCTTTTTTTTAATTCTTTTATTTTATTCTTATTAAATCATAGCTGTGTACATTAATGTGATCATGGGGCACCATACACTGGTTTCATAGACCGTTTGACACATTTTCATCACACTGGTTAACATAGCCTTCCTGGCATTTTCTTAGTTATTGTGCTAAGACATTTACTTTCCACATTTACTAAGTTTCACATATACCCTTGTAAGATGCACCACAGCTGTAATCCCACCAATCCCACTCCCTCTGCCCACCTCCCCCCTCCATCCCCTCCCTTTCCCCCTTCCCCCTATTCTTAGGTTGTAACTGGGTTATAGATTTCATGCGAAAGCCATAAATTAGTTTCATAGTTGGGCTGAGTACATTGGATACTATTTCTTCCATTCTTGAGATACTTTAATAAGAAGAATAAGTTCCAGCTACATCCATGTAAACATGAAAGAGGTGACGTCTCCATCTTTCTTTAAGGCTGCATAATATTTCATGGTGTACATATACCACAATTTATTAATCCATTCATGGATCAATGGGCACTTGGGCTTTTTCCATGACTTAGCAATTATGAACAGGGCTGCAATAGCCTATATCACAAAATCCCAAGACCAAAGATGTTGGCATGGATGTGGAGAAAAGGGAACACTTCTACACTGCTGGTGGGAATGCAAATTAATACATTCCTTTTGGTAAGATGTTTGGAGAACACTAGAGATCTAAAAATAGATCTGCCATTCAATCCTATAAGTCCTCTACGAGGCTTATACCCAGAAGACCAAAAATCACATCATAACAAAGATATTTGTACCAGAATGTTTATTACATTAGAACTCTTATTTCATCCTGCAATCCCATTACTAGTCATCTAACCAGAAGAAAAGAAATTCTTTTATCATAAAGACATTTGTACTAGACCTTTTTTCACAGGTCAATTTACAATCACCAAAATGTGGAAACGGTCTAAATTCCCACCAACCCAGGAATGGATTAACAAACTGAGGTATATGCATACCATGGAATACTATTCAGACACTAAAAAAGATGGAGACTTAATATCTTTTGTAATAACCTGAATGGAGATGGAACACATTCTTCTTAGTAAAGCATCACAAGAATGGAGAAGCAAAAATCCAATGTACTCAATTCTAATATGAAGATAGTAGATGAGCTAATACAAGGCAGAGGTAGGGGAATGAGCATGTGGGGGGTCACAGTGTATGGCACACCTCTTGGGGGTGGAACACAATTATGAGAGAGTGTTTATCTAACAAATGCAATCAGTATAACCTAATTCTTTGTACCCTCAATGAATCCCAAACAATATAATGAAAAAATAAAAATAAAATATAATAAAAGAATTTTCAGAAATGAAAGAGTCATTTAAATAACTTAAAATGCAGTGGTAAGTTTTAACAACAGACAAGACCATGCAAAAGAAAGAGTTTCAAGGCTTGGAAAAAAAGTAGATGAAATAACCCAAAATTAAAGAAAGAAGAACCAAGAGGAATGAACAAAATTTCTGAATAATACAGGATTATGTAAAATGCTCAAACATAAGACTTATAAGTGTCCCTGGAAGAAAAAGAGAAAAGCAAACATCATGGGAAACTTAGTTTAGGGAATAATGGAGGAAGAGTTTTCTGGTCTTGCTAGCAATTTAGATATCCAAATATAAGAAGGTCATTGAATTTCTGGAAGATTCATTGCAAATAGGACATCACCAAGGCATATAGTCATCAGACTGGCCAAATTCAGAGTGAAGGAGAACATGTTATAAGCTGTGAGCCAAAAACCAAAGTAATTTACATATAAAAACCAAATCTGTCTAACAGCAGACTTTGCAGCAGAAATCTACTAAGCTGGAAGGTATTGGGGTTCTGTGTTTAGTCCTCTTAAACAGAATAACCATCAGCCAAGAATTTTGTATTCTGTAAAAGTAAGTTTCAAAAATGAAAGAAAAATAAAGACTTTCCCAGACAATAAAATACTAAAGAAAATTGTCACCATTTGGCCTGCCCTATAGGAAATGCTAAAAAGTGCCATAAGCACTAAAAAGAATGGTACTTACCAGTGTAAAAGCACTTGAAAGTAAAGAACCACAGCTCTTATAAAACAGTCACACAAGGAAAAATATAAGCAAATAGGTAACAATGATGACTGGAATAGTATCTCACTTATTAATATTAATATTGAATGTAAATATGTACCACTTAAACAATACATTGGTGGGTTGGCCAGGGGGCATGGCTGCCAGAGTCCAAGGCTCCCGCTCTGGACGTTTGCCATGGAGGCGTCTGGCAAGCCACTGCTGGATGCTAAGTCTCAGGTGACCAACCAGTGGAGGCGGAGCAAGTTGGTGGCTGAGTAACAACTTCCTTGCATCTGGGCACCGTGAGTCTGGGGAGATAGGACTCCAGGCATCTCTGGCTGGTGGGATCTGCCAATCATCACCCCTGTGAGGATACAGGGAGTCAGTGAGAGACTTCTGGACACCAAGAGGAGGACTCAAACAGTGGAAAAACGACAAGTGGTGGCATGTGTTCAATCCGTCTAAACCCGCAAGCAACTTCCACAGGCACGAGAACTTAAAAAGCAAGAGGAAGTGAAAGGAAAATTAGGGCAAGGAAACAGATAAAAGAAATCACTCATGAGGAAGAATCAGCAGAAAACTCTAGGCAACATGAAGAACCAGAACAGAACAACCCTGCCAAGGGAGCAGGAGGTAGCTACTGCAGAGGATTCCACCTATAAAGAAATGTTAGGAATGACAGAAAGGGAATTTAGAATACACATGTTGAAAACAATGAAAGAAATGATGGAAACAATGAAGGAAACTGCTAATAAAGTGGAAAATAACCAAAAGGAAATCCAAAAACAGAATCAAATAAGAGATGAACGATATGAAGAATATAAAAAGCATATAGCAGACGTGAAGGAACTGAAACAGCCAATTAGGGAACTTAAAGATGTAATGGAAAGTATCAGCAACAGGTTAGACCATGCAGAAGAAAGAATTTCAGAGGTAGAAGACAAAGTTCTTGAGATAACTCAGATAGTAAAAGAGGCAGAAAAGAAGAGAGAGAAGGCAGAACATTCACTGTCAGAATTATGGGACTTTATGAAGCGTTCCAACATACGAGTTATAGGAATTCCCAGAAGGGGAAGAAGAATGCCCCAGAGGAATGGAAGCCATACTAGAGAATATTATTAAAGAAAATTTCCAAAATATCACCAAAGATTCTGACACACTGCTTTCAGAGGGATATCAGACCCCAGGTCTCCTCAACTCTAACTGAGCTTCTCCAAGACACGTTGTGATGAACGTGTCCAAAGTCAAGACAAAAGAAAAGATTCTGCAAGCTGCCAGGAGTAAGCACCAGTTGACTTACAGGGGCAAATCCAACAGAGTGATCGCAGACTTCTCTAATGAAACTTTCCAAGCAAGAAGACAATGGTCATCTACCTTTAATCTACTTAAACAGAACAATTTCCAGCCCAGACTTCTGTACCCTGCTAAGCTAATCTTAAAAATTGACGAAGAAATCAAATCACTTATGGATATACAAAGACTGAGGAAATTTGCCACAACAAGACCAGCTCTACAGGAACTACTTCAACCTGTTCTGCACACTGACCAACGCAATGGATCAGCAGCAAAATAAGAACTCAGAAAATAAAGGACAGAACCTAACCTCCACACGGATGCAAAAGATAAAACTAAGCAATGGACTCTCACAAAATAAGATGAACAGAATACTACCACACATATCAATTATCTCAATAAATGTTAATGGCTTGAATTCCCCACTGAAGAGACATAGATTGGCTGACTGGATTAAAAAACACAAGCCATCCACTTGCTGTCTGTAAGAAACACACCTGGCTTCAAAAGACAAATTAAAGCTCCGACTCAAGGGTTGGAAGACAATTTTTCAGGCAAATGGAATTCAGAAGAAAAGAGGAATTGCAATCTTATTTTCAGATACATGTGGATTTAAAGCAACTAAAGTCAAAAAAGACAAAGATGGTCACTTTATATTGGTCAAGGGAAAAATACAACAAGAAGACATTTCAATTCTAAATATTTATGCACCCAATTTAAATGCTCCCAGATTCTGGAAACAGACCTTACTCAGTCTGAGCAATATGATATCTGATAATACCATAATAACAGGGGACTTTAACACATTTGATAAAATGTGAAAAAACACATTTGAAAAAGCATTTGATAAAATCCAGCATCCTTTTCTAATTAAAACACTGAAGAGTGTAGGTATAGGTGGCACATTTCTAAAACTGATTGAAGCTATCTATGACAAACCCACACTCCTCTTACAGAGCTGGACAGATCCTCTAAACAGAAATTAAACAAAGATATAAGAGATTTAAATGAGACCCTAGAACAATTGTACTTGATAGACGCATATGGAACACACCACCCCAAAGATAAAGAATATACATTCTTCTCATCACCCCATGGAACATTCTCCAAAATTGAACATATCCTAGGACACAAAAGAAATATCAACAGAATCAAAAGAATTGAAATTTTACCTTGTATCTTCTCAGACCATAAGGCAATAAGGTGGAACTCAACTCTGACAAAAATGCTCGACCCCACACAAAGGTATGGAAATTAAACAATCTTCTGTTGAATAACAGATGGGTGCAGGAAGAAATAAAACAGGAAATCATTAACTTCTTTGAGCATAACAACAATGAAGACACAAGCTACCAAAACCTGTGGGATACTGCAAAAGCAGTTTTGAGAGGAAAATTCATTGCTTTAGATGCCTACATTTGAAAAACAGAAAGAGAGCACATCAACAATCTCACAAGAGATCTTATAGAATTGGAAAAAGAAGAACAATCTAAGCCTAAACTCAGTAGAAGAAAAGAAATATCCAAAATCAAATCAGAGATCAATGAAATTGAAAACAAAAGAATCATTCAGAAAATTAATGAAACAAGGAGTTGGTTTTTTGAAAAAATAAATAAAATAAACCATTGGCCAGACTAACGAGGAATAGAAAAGTAAAATCTCTAGTAACCTCAATCAGAAATGATAAAGGGGAAATAACAACTGATCCCACAGAGATACAAGAGATCATCTCTGAATACTACCAGAAACTCTATGCCCAGAGATTTGACATTGTGAAGGAAATGGATCAATATTTGGAATCACACCCTCTCCCTAGACTCAGCCAGGAAGAAATAGAGCTCCTGAACAGACCAATTTCAAGCACTGAGATCAAAGAAACAATAAAAAAATCTTCCAACCAAAAAATGCCCTGGTCCAGATGGCTTCACTCCAGAATTCTATCAAACCTTCAAGGAAGAGCTTATTCCTGTACTGCAGAAATTATTCCAAAAAATTGAGGAAGAAGGAATCTTCCCCAACACATTCTATGAAGCAAGTATCACCCTGATACCAAAACCAGGAAAAGACTCAAACAAAAAGGAGAATTTCAGACCAATCTCACTCATGAATATAGATGCAAAAATTCTCAACAAAATCCTAGCCAATAGATTACAGCTTATCATCAAAAAAGTCATTCATCATGATCAAGTAGGCTTCATCCCAGGGATGCAAGGCTGGTTTAACATACGCAAGTCTATAAACGTTATCCACCATATTAACAGAGGCAAAAATAAAGATCATATGATCCTCTCAATAGATGCAGAAAAAGCATTTGATAAAATCCAGCATCCTTTTCTAATTAGAACACTGAAGAGTGTAGGCATAGGTGGTACATTTCTAAAACTGATTGAAGCTATCTATGACAAACCCACAGCCAATATTTCACTGAATGGTGTAAAACTCAAAGCTTTTCCTCTTAAACTGGAACCAGACAAGGTTGTCCTCTGTCACCTTTACTATTCAACATAGTGCTGGAAGTTCTAGCCAATACAATTAGGCAAGACAAGGAAATAAAGGGAATCCAAATGGGAGCAGAGGAGGTCAAACTCTCCCTCTTTGCTGACGACATGATCATATACTTGGAGAACCCCAAAGACTCAACCAAAAGACTCCTAGAAGTCATCAAACAATACAGTAATATTTCAGGATATAAAATCAATGTCCACAAGTCAGTAGCCTTTGTATAAACCAATAACAGTCAAGATGAGAAGCTAATTAAGGGCACAACTCCCTTCACCATAGTTTCAAAGAAAATGAAATACCTAGGAATATACCTAACAAACGAGGTGAAAGACCTTTATCAAGAAAACTATGAACTCCTCAGAAAGGAAATAGCAGAGGATATTAACAAATGGAAGAACATACCATGCTCATGGATGGGAAGAATCAACATTTTTAAAATGTCTATACTTCCCAAAGCAATCTACCTATTCAATGCCATTCCTATCAAAATACCAACATCGTACTGTCAAGATTTGGAAAAAATGATTCTGCGTTTTGTATGGAACCAGAAAAAGAACTGTATAGCTAAGGCACTTCTTAGTAAGAAAAATAAAGCTGGGGGCATCAGCATACCAGATTTTAGTGTGTACTACAAAGCCATAGTGGTCAAGACAGCATGGTACTGGGACAAAAACAGAGACATAGACACTTGGAATCAAATCGAAAACCAAGAAATGAAACTAACATTTTACAACCACCTAATCTTCGATAAACCAAACAAGAACATACCTTGGGGGAAAGACTCCCTATTCAATAAATGGTGTTTGGAGAACTGGATGTCTACATGTAAAAGACTGAAACTGGACCCACACCTTTCCCCACTCACAAAAATTGATTCAAGATGGATAAAGGACTTAAATTTAAGCATGAAAGAATAAAAATCCTCAAAGAAAGCATAGGAAAAACACTGGAAGATATTGGCCTGGGGAAAGACTTCATGAAGAAGACTGCCATGGCAATTGCAACCACAACAAAAATAAACAAATGGGACTTCATTAAACTGAAAAGCTTCTGTACAGCTAAGGAGACAATAACCAAAGCAAAGAGACAACCTACACAATGGGAAAGGATATTTGCATATTTTCAATCCGACAAAACCTTGATAACTAGGATCTATAGAGAACTCAAATTAATCCACATGAAAAAAGCCAACAATCCCATATATCAATGGGCAAGAGACATGAATAGAACCTTCTGTAAAGATGACAGATGAATGGCTAACAAACCCATGAGAAAATGTTCATCATCTCTATATATTAGAGAAATGCAAATCAAAACCACTCTAAGATACCATCTAACCCCAACGAGAATGGCCCACATCACAAAATCTCAAAACTGCAGATGCTGGTGTGGATGTGGAGAGAAGGGAACACTTTTACACTGCTGGTGGGACTGCAAACTAGTACAACCTTTCTGGAAAGAAGTATGGAGAAACCTCAAAGCACTCAAGCTAGAGCTCCCATTTGATACTGCAATCCCATTACTGGGCATCTACCCAGAAGGAAAAAAATCCTTTTATCATAAGGACACTTGTACTAGACTGTTCATTGCAGCTCAATTTACAATCGCCAAAATGCCCACTAACCCAGGAATGGATTAACAAGCTGTGGTATGTGTATACCATGGAATACTGTTCAGCTATTAAAAGAATGGAGACTTTGCATCCTTCGTATTAACCTGGATGGAAGTGGAAGACATTATTCTTAGTAAAGCATCACAAGAATGGAGAAGCATGAATCCTATGTACTCAATTTTGATATGAGGACAATTAATGACAAGGTTACGGGGCGGGGAAGCAGAAAGAGGGACTGAGGGAGGGGGATGGGGCCTTGGTGTGTGTCACACTTTATGGGGGCAAGACATGATTGCAAGAGGGACTTTACCTAACAATTGCAATCAGTGTAACCTGATTGCTTATTGTACCCTCAATGAATCCCCAACAATAAAAAATAAAAAAAAAATAAAAACAATACATTGGTGGAATGGATTAAAAAACACAACCCAGCTGAGTGCCTGTAGCACAGTGGTTATAGCGCCAGCCACATGCACCAAGGCTGGTGGGTTCAAACCCGACCTGGGCCAGCTAAATAACAATGACAACTGCAATAAAAAATAGCCAGGCATTGTGGCAGGGGCCTGCAGTCCCAGTGACTTGGGAGAGTGAGGGAAGAGAATTGCTTAAGCCGAAGAGATTGAGGTTTTTGTGAGCTGTGATGCCACAGTACTCTACCAAGGGTGACTTAGGGAGCTTCTGTCTCAAAATAATAATAATAATAAATAAAATGAAAATAAAAAACACAACCTAGGTATCTGCTATCTCCAAGAAATTCATTTATTTATAAATAATCTTATAGACTCAAAAGGATGGAAAAAATATTCAACACAAATGGAAACAAAAAGCAAGCAGCAGTAGGTAGTCCTATATCGGATAAAATAAAAATTAAATCAATAATAGTAAAAAAGGATCAGTATATAGTTGTAAATGGATTCATTCAGTAAGAAAATATAAAAATTCCACAAATATGTGCACCTAGTACCAGAACTTCTTGGTTCATAAAACAAATGCTACTAGACCTAAGGAAAAAGATAGCAACATAATAATAGCAGTGACTTTAACACTCCACTGACAGAGCTAGATAAATAATTGAGGCGGAAAATCAACAAAGAAATAATGGACTTAAATGAAACTCTTGAACAAATTGACCTATCAGATATTTATAAAACATTCTATTCAAAACTGCAGAAAATGCATTCTTCTTATCAGCACTTGGAACATTCTCCAATATAGACCGTATGTTAGGCCACAAAGTAAGTGTCAACAAATCTAAAATATCAATCATACCATGTATCAGACCACCATGCAATAAATCAGTTCCAAGAGGAACTGTCAAGAGCATATATATAAATTAAACTGGTATTGAATAATGTTTGTGTCAATAATGAAACCAAATGTTTTAATTGAATGACAATGATGACACAAGCTACCACAGTCTCTGAGATACATCAAAAGCAGTGCTAAGAGGGCAGTTCTAACCAATGTCTACTCAAAAAGATAGATCATACCAACATAATATTACACATCAAGGAATTAGAAAAAAAAGAACAAACTAAACCTATAGCTGGCTGGAGACAAAAAAGAAAAAAAATCAGAGAAGTACTAAATAAAATTAAAATGAAAAGTTACAAAGATCAATGAAATGAAAAGATGCTTCTTTGAGAAGATAAATAAAATCATTACATCACTAGCTAAATTAACCAAGAAAAGAAGAGAAAGGATTCAAATAAGCTCAATCAGGAATAAACAGGGGACATTATAATAGATACTGCAGAAATACAAAAGATCATCTGAGATTACTGTCAATACCTCTACAAAGATAAGTTAGAAAACCCAGAGTAAACAAATAATTTTTTAAAATTTATCTTCCAAATTAGAATCAGAAAGAAATCAAAATCCTGACCACCCATAATGAGTAGCAAGATTAAATTATAATAAAAACGAACCACCCAACAACAATAAAAATAACCCCAGGACCTTAAGGATTCACAGCCAAACTTTATCAGACCTACCAAGAAGAGCTGGCACCTATCCTACTGAAATTATTCTGTAATAATGAGAAGGAAGGAATCCTCCCTAATTCATCCCAGTCAGGAAAGGACAGAACAACAACAAAAGACCAATATCCCTCATGAACAGGGATACAAATGAATAAAAAAATGCTAGCAAAACGAATCCAACAGCATGTAAAAAAATTCACCACTATCAAGTGAGTTTCATCCCAGGGATACAAAAATGGTTCTACATATGCAAATCAATAAATGTCATTCACCATGGAAGCAGAATTAAAAAAAAATCATATAAGCACCTCAATAGATGCAGAAAAAAGGATTTAATGAAAATCCAGATAACACCCTTAACAAACTAGGCATAAAAGAAACATACCTTAAAGTAATAAGATTCATATATGACAAATCCATAGCCAGCATCATACTCCATGGAGAAAAGTCGAAGGCATTCCTCCAAAGAACTGGAACTAAATAAGAATGCTTGCTTTTATATTTCTTTCAACATAGTACTGGAAGTCCTAACCAGAGCAATCAGGCAAGAGAAAAAAAAATAATGTGCATCCAATTAAGAGAAGAGCTCAAACTATCCCTGTTGTTGATATGTTCTTGTATTTAGAAAACCATAAAGACTCCTCCAAAAGACTCCTAAACTTGATAAATAGATTCAGTAAAGTCCTTTCACAAAATTAATGTACCAAATTAGTATTTCTATACACTAATAGCTAAACTGAGAATAAAATCAAGAACTTGGTACCATTTACAATATCTGCCAAAAGTGAAAAAAAATTACATGGGAATATTCTTAACCAAGGAAGTGAAAGATTTTTACAAGGAGAGCTACAAAACACCAATGAAAGAAATCAAATCATAGATGACACACACAGATGGAAAGACATACCATGCTCGTGGATTAGAAAAGTGAATATTGGTTTTTGTTGTTGTTGTTGTTGTTTTGCAGATTTTGGCCAGGGCTGGGTTTGAACCCACCACTTCTGGCATATGGGGCCGATGCCCTACTCCTTTTTGTTTGTTTGTTTTTTGTAGAGACAGAGTCTCACTTTATTGCCCTCAGTAGAGTGCTGTGGCACCACAGCTCACAGCAACCTCTAGTTCCTGGGCTTAGGTGAGTCTCTTGCCTCAGCCTCCCAAGTAGCTGGGACCACAAGTGCCACCACAATGCCGCGGCTATTTTTTGTTGCCATTTGGCCTGGGCCAGGTTTGAACAAGCCTCCTTCAGTACATGGGAGCCACAGGCACTGCCCGGAAAAGTGAATATTGTTATGATATCCATACTAACCGAAGTAATTTACAGATTCAGTGACATTTTCATCAAACGTCAATGTCTTTTTTTTCACAGAACTAGAAAAACAATTCTAAGTTTCACATAGAATCAAAAAGAGCCAAAATGGCCAAAACAATTTTAAGTAAAAAGAACAAATCCGGAGGGTCTTGTCTTGATGTTGATGGCTGCTGAATGAACAGGGTGGTTTTTGCTAAAGTTTGGCATGGCTATGGCAATTTCTTCAAATAAGACGAATGAAGTCATTGCATTGATAGAGTCTTCCTTTCATGAAAGGTTTCTCTGTAGCATGCAATTCTGTTTAATAATAGTACTTTGCCCACAGTACAATGTCTTTTAATATTGGAATCAGTCCTCTCG
The DNA here is from genome assembly GCF_027406575.1 of Nycticebus coucang. Classification (NCBI taxonomy): domain Eukaryota; kingdom Metazoa; phylum Chordata; class Mammalia; order Primates; family Lorisidae; genus Nycticebus; species Nycticebus coucang. Next base: position 58,657,076 of record NC_069796.1, on the reverse strand, counting down.
GATCCTGCCACTACTTTATCAACTAAGTTTGTGTAATATTTTATGTCTTTTGTAATCCCACGTGTATTTCCACACGTTCACTGCATCTTCTTGTTCACTTGATATGGAGCAGATTCCATCTCAAGAAACCACTTTCTTTGCTCATCCAGAACTAATTTTTTATCCATTCAAGTTTTATCAAAAGATTGCAGCTATTCAATCACATCTTCAGATTCTACTTCTAATTCTATAATTATATTATTATTTCCACTTAAGTTACTTCCTCCACTGAAGTTTTGACCCCCTCAAAGTCACCCATGAGAGTTGGAATTAACTTTTTTCAAACTGCTATTAATTTAGATATTTTGGTCTCCTCCCATGAATTATGAATGTTCTTCAGAGCATTCAAAATGGTTACTTCATTTCAGAACATTTTTAATTTACCTTGCCTAGATCCACCAGAGTTTATTCTTCCTGTACATCTCTGTCAGAACTCTTAGGTACCAGCTGCATTGTCAGTAAGTAGTAATATTTTGAAAAGGATCTTTCTTTTGTGACCTTTGGTTTTCAACAGTGAGCTTAAAATATCCAGTAACATATGCTATAAACAGATGTCCTGTCATCCAGGTTTTGTTGTTCCATTTCTAGAGCACAAGCAGAGCAGATTTAGCATCATTTTTAAGCAAAATTCTTACTTGGAATTCTCAGAATGGTAAATGGGCATTGGCTTCAACTTGAAGTCACTGGCTGCATTAGCTCCTAACAAGAGAGTTAGCTCATCCTTAGCTTTGAAGCCAAGCATCAAATTTTCTTTAACTTGAAAGTCCTAGATGGCATCTTCTTCCAATAGAAGGCTCTTACACCTACATTGAAAATCTGAATCTGTAGCTTAGTGTAACCACTATAACATTGATCTTAGCTGTATCTTCTGGATAACTTGAGGTAACTTCTATATCAGCGCTTGCTGTTTCACCTTGCACTTTCATGTTATGGAGATGGCTTCTTTCCTTAAACTTCAACCAACCTCCTCTATCTTCCAACTTTTCTTCCTTAGCTTCCTCCCTTTTACCAACTTTCATAGAATTGAAGAGAGTTGGAGCTTCCTTTGGATTTGGCTTTGGATTAAGGGAATGTTATACTAATTTGATCTTCTACCCAGGCCACTATAACTTACTCTCTGTCAGCAATAAAACTGTGTTCTTTCTTTCTTATTATTTATATATTCACTAAAGCAGCACGTTTAATGTCCTTTAGGAACTTTTCTTTTGCATTCACAAATTGCCTATCTGTGTTTGCCATAAGAGGCCTAGTTTTTGCCTAGCTTAGTATTCAATTCCTTCTTTCCTTACTAAGCGTAAGCATTTCTAGCTTCTGATTAAAATTGAGAGACATGTAACTTTTCCTTTCACTTGAACACTTAGAGGCCATTGTAGTGTTATTAATTGCTCTAATTTTGATACTGTTGTGTCTCAGGGAATAAGTCCTGAGGAGAGAGAGATGGGGGCTTGCCAGTTGATGGAGCCTCAGAAAACATAATCATTCACTGGTCAAGTTTACAGTCTTCTTCAAGAAGATGGAATATGGTCTCAGACAGCAGCCTAGAAATACAGGAAAGAGTGAAGAGCAGTCGAAATGATAAATATGTAGAAAAATCTAAAGGAATATTGGCTATATAAAATAACAGTGTCTTAGGGGATTTGAAACATGGTAAAATAAAATACATATCAACATTAGTATAAAATGTGGGAAGAACATGGAGATGAAGTGTTCAAAGTTTCCTGCATTGTCTGGGAAGTGATAATATGAATTGATTTATATTAGATGTAATAATTCCAAAAAGAGTAGTGAAAACTAATAAACTAACAGTTTAAAAGATGAAATAATAAAAATGTATTGCATTAAAAAGGAGGGAGAAAAGAGATACATAGATGAATTGAAATAAATAAGCAACAAATAGAAAAATTGTATATTTAAACCCAAGTATGAGTACCTTAAATGTAAATAAGTTAAATGCTCCAATTAAAATTTGAAGTTTTTCTGAATTGATAAAAAACAAAATCCAACTATCTTCTGCTTGTAATAGATACATCTTACATCTAACAGCATAGGTTGACATGTCTCGTGTGTGCAGGCCAGTGAAATTGTAGAGTTTCTATACCATCTTTTGTTGCCTTTGATAGCACAGCTTTTTCTAATTAATTAATTTCAGGATTAAAGGTTTATATCAAATAGAGTTATCCTGGGTATATTTAATTAAAATATTTTCTCTGAAATTGTGTGTTGTGTTTCTGTTTAAGTTTTTTATTATACAGAATTAAAAAAATACAAATAATCATTTCCCTATCACTTAGTTTCAACAATTATTAATTCTTGACTAATCTTGTTTTAACTATATTCCCACCTATGTATTTTCAGCAATTCTCAAATGTCATATGACTTCATGCGTAACTATATTAGAATATGTCACATAATTTAAGAACTTTTAAAAAATAACCATAATGCTAGTACCAAGCCTTCAAGAAAACACCATGGGTTGGGTTATAGGATATGGGGAGTGACTTCTAATGGATATCATGGGGTGATAAAAATGTTCCAGGATTATATATTGATAATGGTTAAGTAACATTGTGAATGCATTAAAAAATCATTGAATTGTACACATTAAAGGGGTGAATTTTAAGATGTATGCATTATATATCTCAATTTAAAGAAACAAAAAAGAATTCCTTAATATTTTAATATAGTATTCTAAATTAGATCTTTCATTTACCCCTAACGTGGTCTACTGTATGAAATTTATTTGGAGATTGTCTAGGGGCTATTGATGTAGTTATATCTAAGTAAGCATTTTATTAAAAAATAAGTAACTTTTTAATGCATAGTTTTGGGAAGGGTAGTATTTTTCTTTATAAACAGATACAAATTCCATTATTTAAAAATTTTGATTTATAAACATATGTATGTATTTCTAGGGTACATGTGATAATCTGATATATTCATATAATGTATAGAGATCAAATCAGATCACCTTTCCTCTTAGATATTTATCTTTTCTTTATGGTTGGAATATCTAATATATTCTCTTCTAGCTATTTTGCAGTGAACAATAGATTAATATTAATTTTGGCACCCTATTGATATATTGAACACTAGGTTTTATTTTTTCTACCTACCCATATATTCGTACCTATTAATCAATCTTTCTTCATTCCTCTTTTCCCCCTGCGCTTGGCCTCTGGTTACCACCATTATATACTCTATCTTCACAATATCCACCTTTAAAAAAGCTTCCATATGTGATGAGAATATGAAATGTTTATCTTTCTGTGCCTGGTTTATTTAACATAGTGACCTCCAGTTCCATCCATGCTGCTGAAAATGACAAGATTTTACTCTTTTTAATGACTGAATGATATTCCATTATGTGTATGTGCCATGTTTTCTTTACTCATTAATCCACAGGTGAGCACTTAGATTGATTCCACTTTGGGGCTATTGTGAATATGCTGCAATAAACATGGGAGTTCAGATACCTTTCTGATTTCCTGATTTCCTCTGTTTTGGATATATACCAAGTATAGAAATGGTGAATCAAATGGAAGTTCTATTTTTAGTTTTCTGAAGAACTTCCATACTGTTTTCCATAGTGGCTGTATTAATTTACATTCTACCAATAATGTACAACAGTTTCCCTTTTCCTGCTTCCTCACCAACATATGTTATCGCTTGTCTTTTTTAAAAAAGCCATTTTAACTGGGGTGAGCTCCCTCATTCTGGTTTTGATTTACATTTCTTTGATAAGTGATGTCGAATATTTTTTCATATATCTGTAGTCCATTTGTATATCTTCTTTTGATAAAAATTCATTAAGGTTATGGGGGGGGAGGAAAAGCAGAAAGAGGGACGGAGGGAGGGGGGTGGGGCCTTGGTGTGTGTCACACTTTATGGGGGCAAGACATGATTGCAAGAGGGACTTTACCTAACAATTGCAATCAGTGTAACCTGGCTTATTGTACCCTCAATGAATCCCCAACAATAAAAAATTAAATTAAATAAAAAAAAAAAAATTCCTTCAGATCAGTGTTTCTCAACCTTCCAAATTCTGCGGTCCTTTAATACAGTTCCTGTGGGTCACAACCTACAGGTTGAGAACTGCTGATTTAGATCATTTGTCCATTTTTAATTGGATTATTTTTGGTTTTGCTGTTGAATTGTTTGAGCTCCTTATATATTCTGGTTATTAGTCCTTTGTCAGATAGACAGTCTGCTAATATATTCTCCCTTCTGTGGGTAGTCCATTTACTTTGTTAATTGTTTCCTTTGCTGTGTAGAAGATTTTTAGCTTGATGTAGTTTCCATTTGTCTATTTTTACTTTGGTTGCCTGTGCTTTTAGGTCTTATACAACCTCACAGGCATCCAGCTTGGAAAAGAAGGGCTATTAGCCTTGTTTGCAGATAACATAGTCTTATATTTAGAAACAATCTAAAGACTTCACCAAAAAACAGGTAGAATGGATAAACAAATTCAGTAAAGTTTAAGGATATAAAATCAATGTACAAATCTCAATAGCATTTATATATTCCCAAAATAAACAATCTGAAAAGGATTGTTTGAGATCTAAAATCTTTGCCCAGACCAACATCCTGGATTATTTCTCTAATATTTTCTTCTAGGAGTTTCATAGTTTTGAGTTTTAGATTTAAGTATTTAATCCATTTTTCTTTAATTTGGTGAGAGATTACGGTCTAGTTTCATGCTTCTGCATATGGTTATCCACTTTTCCTAGTGATATTTATTCAAGAGACTGCTTTTTCCCTGTTGTATGTTCTTGGTGACTTTGTCAGAAATGAGTTGGCTGTAAGTATGTGGTTTTATATCTGGATGCTCTAATCCATTGGTCTATGTATCTGTTTTTATGCAGGCACCATGCTGATTTGGTAACTATAGCTTTGAAGTAAATTTTGAAGTCAGGTAGTGTGATGTCTCCAACTTTGTTTTTTTACTTAGGATTGCTGTGGCTATTCAGGGTCTTTTGTGGTTCTATATAAATTTTAGGATTTCTATTTCTATTTCTGTGAAAATTTCATTGTTATTTTGATAGGAGTTGTAATGAGTCTGTAAATTCCTTTGGGTAATATTGTTATTTTAACGATATTAATTATTCCAATACATGAACATGGAATATCTTTTTATTTTTTGTGTCTTATTCAATTTCTTTCACCAATGTTTTATAGTTTTTATTATGTAAATTGATTCCTAGATATTTTATATTCTTTGTTGTAATTGTAAATGAAATTGATTTCCTGATTTCCTTTTCAGATTGTTTATTTGGGAATATATAAATGCTATTGAATTTTGTACATTGATTTTATATCCTTAAACTTTATTGAATTTATTTATGCACTCTAACCGTTTTTTGGTGAAATCTTTAGCTATTTTTCTAAATATAAAACCATGTCATCTGCAAACAAGGCTAGTATCACTTTTTCTTTTCCAAGTTGGATGCCCTTTATTTTGTTCTTTTGCCTAATTTTTCTGGCCTAGACTTCCAGGATCATGTCAAATAAAAGTAAGCATCCTTATCTCGTTCTAAATCTTAGAGGAAAGGCTTTCAATTTTTCTTTATTCAGTATGATGTTACTTGTCGATTTGTCATATATGGCCTTTATTATTTTGAGATATATTCTTTCTATAACCACTTCTTCAGAGTTTTTTTTTTAATCATAAAATAATGCTGAATTTTGTCAAATACCTTTTTGGCATCTATTAAAATGATTGTAGGGTTTTTATTCTTGGGTATGTTAATAATTATTGATTTGCATAATTTGGCCCACCCTTGCTTCTAAGGGATAAATCCTACTTTATCATGGTGAATGATCTCTTTATTTGTTTAATCCAATTTGCTTGTATTTTGTTGAGGATTTTGCATCTAGTGTTGTTGTGTCCTTGTCTGGTTTTGGTACCAGGGTTCTGCTGGCTTCATACAATAAGTGTGGGAATATTTCCTACTCCTTAGGGTATTTTTTTTTTTTTTTTAAGAATTTGAGTAGAATTGGTTTTAGTTCTTTAAAGGTTTGGTGGAATTCAGCAGTAAAGTCATCAGATTCTGGTCTTTAATCAGAGTCTTTTATTATGGCTTTGATTTTATTACTTGTTATTGCTTTGTTGAGGTTTTCTGCTTCATCCTGGTTTAGTTTTAGTAGAATGTGTGTGTCCAGGAATTTACTTCTTCTAGGTTTCCAATTTGTTGGTAAATAATTATTGATAATAGTCCTTAGTGTTTCTTTGTACTTCTGTGGTCTTGGTTATGCATCCTTTTGTTTCTCATTTTATTTATGTGGGTCACCTCTTTCTTTTTACTAGGCTAGCTAAAGACTTGTCAATTTTGTTTGTTGTTTTAAACATTTAACAGTTATGTTTCATTGATCTTCTATATTTTTTAGTCTCAAACTTATTTATTTCTGCTCTGAATTTTGTTATTTCCGTTCTTTCAATTTTGGATTTATTATTATTATTTTTTTAATTTCTAAAGGTACATTGTTAGATTGTTTATTTAAAAATTTTCTACTTTTTGATGTAGGTTTTTATTGCTAATAAATTTCCCTCGTGTACTGGTTCTGGTGCATTTCATAGATTTTGGTATGTAGCATCATACGATCATTTGTTTTAAGACATTTTTAACATTTCCTTCCTAACTTCTTCATTAACATATTGGTCATTCAGGACCATGTTGTTTAAATTCCATGTGTGTGTTTAGTTTCTGATGTTCTTCATATTATTTATTTCTAGTTTAACTCCATTGTTACAGAAAATATACTTGATATTATTTCTACTTTTTGGAAATTTTTAAGACTTGTTTTGTAGCCTAAGATATGGTGTATTTTGGAGAATATTCTGATGAGTAGAATGTGTATTGTGATGAGATCAGTCATGCTCATGGCAGTATGGCTGTAGATAAGAACATATATTCTGCAGCAGTTGTGTGAAAGGTTCTATAAATGTCCATTAGTCCTCTTTGGCCTAGTGTGTAGTTTAACACCAGTTTCTTTTTTGATTTTCTGGCTGGGGTTTTAAAGTTCCCTATTATTATTGTATTGAAGTCTATATTTCTCATTGGCTCTATTAATGTTAGCTTTGAGAACTTGAATGCTCTGGTGTTAGGTGCATAAATACTTATAATTGTTATATCCTCTTGCTGAAATGATCCCTTTATCATTACATATTATCTCCTTTGTCACTTTTTATATTCTCTGACTTATAGTCTATTGTACCTGATCCAGGTATAGCTATTCTTACTTTCACTTTTTTTATTTCTACTTTCATGGAATATATTTTTTCCATACCACCACTTTCAGGCCATGTGTGTCTTTAAAGATGATATAAATTGTTTGTACACAGAATATACTTAAGCTGTGTTTCTTTATCTATTTAGCCACTCTATCTTTGGAGAATTGAGTTAATTTATATTCAGCTTAATATTGTTAATTAAAACTTACTATTACCATTTTTTTCTTGTTTATGTTTGTTTTGTAACTCCTCCTTTCTTCCTTTCTTACTATTTTCCTTTGTAGGTAAGTGATTTTCTAAGGTACACTTAATAAGTTTCCATTTGTTGCTTTTTATTTTTAGTGTTTTTATTATTGGTTTTTTCTTGTTTTTGTTTTGTTGTTTTTTTTTTTTCAGAGACAGAGTCTCACTTTGCCACCCTTGGTAGAGTGTTGTGGTGTCACAGCTCACAGCAACCTCCAGCTTTTGGGCTTAGGTGATTCTCTTGCCTCAGCCTCCCGAGTAGCTGGGATTACAGGTGCCCGCCACAACGCCTGGCTATATTATTGGTTTTTTCATTGTGGTTACCATGAGACTTAAAAATTCTTATATATATAACAAGTTATTTGTTATTTAAAAGAGATTACAACTTATCTTAGATCACAAAAAATATGCAAAGAAAAATCTAAGAAATAACTCTTCATTTTAACTTTATCCCCCTCACTTTTTGACTTTTGTTATCTTAGTTTATATATTTTTATACTGCCTAATTCTTATCAGGTTGTGGTAGCTATCATTGTTTTTGATAGACTTGTCTTTTATGCTTTATACTAGTGTTAGGAGTGGATTGCACATCATGCTTACACTGTTAGAATATTTTGTGTGTGCATGAGTACTAATTTTATCAGTGGGTTGTATACCTTCGAATATTTTCTTTTTGCATTTTGGAGGGTCTTTTTGCATTTTGGAAGGTATTTATTTTTTTCTTTCAGACTTGAAGAACTCTTTTTAGCATTTCTTATAAGATGGATCTGGTGGTGGTAAATTTTCTAAGCTTTTTTTCTGTGTGGGAAAGACTTTATCTCTCCTTTATATTTGAAGGATAGCTTTGCTGGGTACAGTGTTCTTGGATGACAGGTTTTGTTTTCTCTTTCAGCATTTTGAAAATGTCACTCCCTCCTAACCGATATAGTTTCTGTTGAGAAATATATTGGCAGATGAATTGGAGCTCTTTTATGTTACTTGCTTTTTTCTTTTTTTTTCTCTTGCTGCATTTAGGATTTTTTTCTTTGTCCTTGAACTTGGAGAATTTGATTACTATATGCCTTGGAGTAGTCTTATTTGGTCTAACCTGGTTGGTATTCTGCCTCTGGATATTATTATTAGCACCATAGTCATATAAACTAAGCCAGCTAAACAACTGTACCTGTATATTGCTATTTTACTCTAGTTTTGTGAAGTATTATCTTAGTATTACTTTGAATAAGGTTTCTATTCACTTTCTCTTGCTCAGCTTCCTCTTTAACACCCATATTCTCAGATTTGGTCTTTTGAGGTAGTTTTTTTATATCTTGTATGCAATCTTTGTTCCATTTTATCCTTTCTTCTTCTCTGACTGTGAATTTTCAAATAGCCTATCTTCAAGATCACTGATTCTTTCCTCTGCTTGATTCATTCTGTAATTGAGAGCTTCTAATAATCTTATTTTATTGAAACTACATTTGAATTTTTCATCTTTTTATGAGTTGGTAAAATTATATTAATAAAGGTTCTCAGGTATATATGTGGACAATAAAACAGGAATAATGAATGATCATATAATAAATGTGTAACCAATATGTTAAACAACCACAACTCATTGGGTAAAATTAGAGTGCTTCTAATTTTTTAGCTCAGTTTCAAGATTTCTGTTTTATTTCTTAATATTTCAATCTGTTAAATTTCTGTGATGAATTACTATTCTATGTTATCTTTGAGATCACTGAATTTCCATAAAACAGTTTCTTATGAATGTATGTTTACGTCTTTGCATTGAAGGATTAGTTATTTACTGCAGTCTTCTGTGTCTGGCTTGTTTATTACTGGATACATTTGCTTATTTGAGTTTAGCTATTGCATTTCTTTTTCTTTCACTTTTTCTTTTTTTTTCCTGCTAAATTGCTGCTTCATTTTAGGACTAGATGGCACCTTAAGCCCAGATTGCCTTGGGCTTGGATGTAGTAAACAATTACAGCTCTGCCAGTTCTAATTTAGGGAGTTCCTCAAAGGGACATTCCAGCATTCTGGGAAGGTTGGCTAGGGGTTAGTTCCCAGGGGTCCTGTGGTACTTCCTGCAGGTTGGTGCTGCTGAGCAGCCACTCTGATTTGGTGTCTTCTTTGGCCAAGTTACAGGCGGACTTTCTAGGGCTGGAGATAATAGCCTCACGTGCCTCTTTTGGTTCTGGTTTTCCTTAAAGATATTTGTTCCTTTAGGCATTTGCAATGTTTCCTGTGGGTTGAGAGAGAGAACTCAAGATGGTGAGGAAGATGGTTGTCTGCCTGATCTTACTTTTTCCGTTGTAAGAAACAGCATGTTGTGACAAAATTTTTCATGTGCTTGTTGTCAGGCAATCTCTCTCTTTTTTTTTTTTTTTCTTTTTTTCTTTTTTTTTTTATTTTTTTTTTTTTATCAACTTTTTTTTTTTTTTTTTTTTTTTTTTTTTTTTTCTTTTTTTTTTTTTTTTTTTTATGGGGCCGGCGCCCTACTCCTTTGAGCCACAGGCACCATCCATGTGCTCAAAGTTTTTTCACTTGTTTATGTTCCCAGGAACTGTCCTATCCTTATATTTGAGTTCTGAGATGTTGTTAATGGTTATTTTGGTGTTGTGTATTTGTTTTGGTTTTCAGTGGTAAGGGGAAGAGGTGAAGTCAGTCATACTGACTTCTACATCACCATTTTGAAATGAGAAATTCTAAACTGTCTTTTTAAAATCAATATCAAGATAAAAGTGCATTAAACTATCACGTAAATTTACTTTTTAGGAATACTAAGACATATTACCTGTGATTTTTTTTTTTTTATTTTCCATATGTCAAACAATATAGAATTGGCCATGGATTTTTAAACTCCTCAGCAGTAGTAAGAGTTAAATCATCCACAATTGAAAACACTTCTAAAAGTCTGCAATATTGTATTTTACAGTTTTTGCAATGCAATGATAATGTTGAACTTGCTAAGATGACTTAACAGTTATTGAGAACTTAGTATGTATCAGAAACTGTGCTGAGTATTTTATATACATCATCTCATAAAGTCCTCACAATAATTCTATGGCGGGGGTATTAGGAAATAGAAATAACCTTAAGGTTGTAACTATTCCCTTCTAGGTTAGTAAGTCACAGTTCTAAAATTTGAGCCTGAACTCCTCAGTTACTGAGCCTAAGTGGGAGCCATCTCTACAATTAACACAGCCTTCCACTTTGTTAATTATAGTCAGTCATAAACCCATTGGACCTTTCGTCATGAATTATTTCTCAGAATAAGGAAATACATTCTGTGTAAGCTCTAGTTTCTACAATGCAATATATCCTGGGCTGGGCAGAAGCATTGAAGCATTTGGAGGAATATTAAAGTTTTATTTTTTCTTTTTAGTGTTTCAATGTGTGGCATATAAACACATTTTTATATAGTGGTTTTATTTTCTTGCATGACTCAAGTTGTGACAAAAGAATATTTCTATATATACACTCAAATGAAGTATAACACACCAGTGGCTTTTAGACTTTGTTGTTAATTATTCTGCTAATCCATTACTTTTATTTTTGAAAGCCACTAGAAATGCAGAATAAAACTGTTTTCAAGTGGTTGTATTTTCTGATAATATTATAGTTTTTCACTCTTAGGCTTGCCCTCTCTGTGTTGCTGTGAGAATCTTAGGTTTAGCTGGTCATGTTCTTTCTGTTATAGCCTTGTGAATATAATTTATACTGGGTATAAGTATAATGGTCACAGCATCAGAAATGATGTGAAAATCCAGTAAAAGTCCTACCCAGCCCTGTGCTCAATATAAAAACTTTGCCATGGCACCTCGGGAAATCTGACCTCATATGTAGGGCCATGTTGGGATTCACAATGCCTGTGATTAATTTCTATCTGCCCTCCTATACCCAACTTTCCCCAAAATTTATTGAGCAAATTAAAGTAGGCTTTTACAAAGAAGAAAAATGTTATTGCCTGCTGAGAGCTTACACTGTATCAGTCTATTTAAAGTAGTTGAATATACCAGGGGTCTAAAAAGTTTTTCTTCAAATAACCAGTCAGTATTTTAGGATTTGCATGCAAGATGGTCTTTCATTATAACTGGAAAGCAGCCATAAGCCATACCTAAGCAAATGATGTGACTGTGTTTCAATAAAACTTTATTCAAAAAGAAACAGTAGGCCACTCAGCCTGTGGGGCTATAATTTGCCAACCCCTGGCATATATTCTCTTATTTAGTTCTCACATTAGCATAACAAGGTAGATATTATTATTATCTCCATTTTTCAGATTTGAATACAGGATACAGAATAGCTAAGATATTTTCTCAATATCACATGATTAAAGTAGTGCAACCGAAATTTGAACCAGGAAGTCAGCCTAAAGAATTTATGCTCTTAACAGTGTATCATACTGTCTTTTAAGTGGAAAGGTAGCAAGAAAATTATAATTTTATAACTGCCATATATTTCAAGTTTCAGGCATGATGCTGTGTTTTTGCCATGCAAAATTTAATCTTCAAATAACCCTTTCCCAATAAGGAAATTAAAGCGAATCTTAAGGAATTTGCTTGAGGTTATACAGCTAGTAAGTAGTGAAGTCTGAATTAGAATTTGAGTCAAATTCACCTGTGTCTATGTCCCTTTCACGAATGCCAAGGAGCAGGAAATAAAGCATATGATTTTTTAAAAAATAAATCTTTACAGTCTTCACTTAACACTGAATGACCAGATTTAGGTATACTCATAGGAGTGAGTAGGTGAGAGTCTTAGTCTGCTTGGGCGTCTGTAAAAACATAGCATAGACTGAGTGGATTCAACAATAGCAATTTATTTTATTATAGCTTTAGAGGTTGGAAGTCCAAAACTGAGGTGCTGGCCTGGTCAGTTTGCTTAGTGTCTTCTTCTTACCTGCTCACTGTGATTTCACAGGGCAGGAAGAAGGCAAGCGTTCCATCATTTCTTCTTGTGAGGGTACTAATCCCATTAAGACGGCCCACCCTTATAACCTTATCTAAACCTAATTTTCTCCCAAGACTCCAGCTCCAAATAGTATCACAATGGGGGTTAGGGATTTAACATATGTATTTTTTTGAAGGGTAACACAATTTGGTCCTCCCACAGTACTGAGGAATAGAAGTGGATATAAGAAATGGAGGATACTAGACTAGAGAATTAAGAAGCCAGAGTGCTGGATAATTTATTCATGTTTATATTAAATTTTCAAAAACTAAGGTAGGAATGGTGATAGGAAAAAACTGATAGTGAGACAGGAGCTAAAAGTGTTAGAGAATTTAGGAGAGTGACCCAATGGTCATTTGACAACAGCAGTATGGACGGATAACATATGATGTAATCTGATCACATGCAGCTTAAAACTCATTTGTTAGCTTTTGTTTTTTAAACTGAGAAGAAAAGGGAAAATTTCTGGAAGCCACAATGAGAAGTAAAGAGAAAAACTCCCCACCTATCCACAGCCAGTGGTTAGGAGGTTTGGGGAAAAATATTACCCACCATTTGAGAGGGCTGCAAGCAATCTTTAGCCCTAGCAGAGAGCCAGGTTTTACGAATAGAGTAATAAGGTGAAGCAGCCTTATAAGCAGAGGTTGGTGATACAAGTTTTGCTGTTGATGGACCATAAATTCAAGTGAGTTTATCAAAGAGGTTCCAAACTGGAGATAGGAGAGAGATGAAGGCTCGCAGAGGATGTGCAGAAAAGACAGGGGTCTGAACTGTGTTTGGAGGTCCATGTGATTTTCTAATAAAAGGCATAGGAAATTCAACTTGGTGGAGTCAAAGGATATAACACTGGTAAGACTGTAAGTTTTAGAGGTTATGGCCTCACTCTTAACCCTTATTATGCAAGTCAAGAATCTAATCTCATGTACTTGTTCTTTTTGGATGATTGCTGGGGAAAGAGCAAACAACTTTGAGTGTGTACGCTTGTCTGACCTTGCTGATGGGCATGTTGACTTCTGGGGAAGCCGGGTGCAGAAGCCCCTCCTCAGCCTTTATGATGGGGATAGAAGACTCAGAACACGTGTGTTTTTTGTCCCAGAGACAAGGCTTCCTTTCCCTCTGTTTGTCAGGTGCTCACACAGTCTCATTCTAGATTGTACCATTACACATGGCTGCACCCCTTCCATAATTTTATTTCCTATAACCTAGTCTCTGAGTACTACCTCTATCTTTCTACTCACCGCCTCTAGCTCTCAACTGTAATAGTCTTTTAAGCCCACCTGGACTTTCAATTTATTAATTGTCTGGCTTTTTTCACTAAACTCACCACCATAATGACCTTTCCTTTTTAAATTCCAAGGTCAGTCATTATAAAATCATTACCTTTCATACACCCTTGACTTGCTCTCACTTCCTCATGCTTGTATCTGGGCCACTGAATGTCGCTGGAATAAAACTTATAATTGGTCTGGTTTGGTCTCACTTTAAATTCATGACCATAATTTTCAAGGGGACTCTCAGTGCTGCCAGGCAGTCATTAGTACACATTGTTAGTCCATTCGCTCTCCCATTTCCTAATAACCATTTCATATCTCATTGTCTTCTTTAAAAACTTCAATATCCTCTTTCCCATCCTTATTCAGTGATGATCTTGCTTCTATTCCACTGAAAAAATGGACATGAGAGAAATCTCCCACGATTCTCTCATCACATCTACTCATTTCCCAGATTTGACATCGATATTCTCTGTCTTCTCAACTGTGACCAAGGATGAGCTTTCCATGCCCTTATCTTACGTTGTCTTTTCCCTTCTACTTAAAACCAATCACTTCTTGCCTTCTCAAGAACATTGCTGCAATTCATTCCTCTCACCTACGTCATTAAAATTTATCTCTCTAATGGATCTTTTCCTATTAGCAATGAAACAGCCTGTTATTTCTCACACCTTAAAAAAAAGTTTTCTTGATCCTCTTTCCCATTTTCTCATCAGCTGCATTATTTTTGCTTTCTTGTACATCAGAATTTTCTGGAAGAATCATCGATACTTTCTGTCTCCAAATCTCTTCCTTTCATTCATTCTTGAACCTGTTCCAAACAGACTTTGCTTCCTGCATTCGACTAGAACAGTGACCAATAACTGATGACCTCCCCTTGATAATTTAATCTTTACTACTGATTCTGTATTTCCCACCTATTAGAAGTATTTGACACAATTCATCACTATCTCCTCCTTGAAACACTTTCCTTGGTATCTGAAATCTCATCCTTTCTCCCTTCCTACATCAAGGGCTTTTATTTTTGTCTCATTTGCTGGTTTCTGTCACTTCTCAACTTCTAAATTTTGATGTATCCCATGACACATTACCTGGACCATTCTTTTTTTTTCTATCTACATTCATCCCCATAGGTCATCCAGGCTCTAAATACAGTCCAAGTGTGAATTACTCTAAATTTGCATTCCCAGTTTACTCTTTCTCCTGTTCTGAAGACTAGGCTATACAGCTCTTAACCTGATTTCTCCATTTGATGCCTGATAGACATTTCAAGTTAAACATGTTCAAAACCAAAATTCTCCCACATACCCAACTTGCTTTTCCCATTTACAATCTTTTTTTCCCTCTTTGTTTGCATTCTTAGTAAGTGAGTGTTTAGTAGTTACCGACATAGATTCAGTATATAACCGGGCACCACATTGGGTATGTAGAAGCTTGTCTCATAATCTCTGCCCACAACATTTAAAATTTAATAGAGAAAATGTGGCACAAACCAGTAGCTCTTTCTCTTTTTTTTTCTTTAGGAATCCTGAGTTTCAGCCGGGCTGACGATGTCTACTGTCAGGTGGATGATGGCAGCGGCAACAAGACAGGAGGAACCTTGTTCATCAGCCCTGTACTTATACTCAAATTGCTGTGTGAGAGTGAAATGAATGATCTTGATTGAACTTCTGTTATATTTTAAAGCAATCTAATTGGCAACCTAAGTATGGAGATAACAACTCAAGCAAGTGAACCATAGAATTTCTTAACATTTGAAATGTAGCAGGGTGGAGGGGGAGTCATTCTGGGGCCAGCTGTATAATTTGATTGAATGAAGTGAGCTGTTAGAAGACAACTGGAAGTGGGGACCAGTGGAATTGTAGAGCTGTGACCTGCATGAAGACATTACACTTATATCACATTTCAGCTCAAAAATAGTCTGCTATTGAATTTTGGCCAAGCCTGTTTGTCAATTCCCATAAGCAAAGAGTTGTTTTTAAAATATTTTATTGTTGTTAACAGCATGAAACTCTCTTTTCTAACTAATTTTCAGCACCTGAAATATATAGTGCCCTGAAAGCAGATCTGCTCTGGGTGAATGAGTCCATATTCTTTCTCTTTCCCCCTAACCCTGTGGGTGGGCTCTGCTGTGAAACACAGTTTTATAATGATTCATCTATTCTAAGCCCCTTATTTAATAGCTGATGAAGCCTGGATGAGATAGACACTGTGGAACCAGAACTATGTCATTTCACCTCTCTGAGCCTTAGTTTCTTCCTATTTAAAACGAGTGTGAAGTAGTTAATCTGTAAAATCTCTTTCAGTAAGCAATAGAGGAAGCATAGACAGAAGCAAGCAAATGACTATTGATCAGCCATTGTGTGCTAGTGTGAAAGAATACAGGCTTTGTGTTGCTTTGTTATCAGGTCTGCTTATCCCATTTCTGGCACTCTAAGAAGGTAAGCTGTTCCAGAACAACATTGCATTTGTACACCTAATTGATTTATTCTGGTAACAGAAATGACAGGTAATTTTACACATACTGAATTAATTTACTTTGCCTAACTATCTAGTGAAGTAGCCAGACTGGGTGATCTTCTCCCCTGTCTACAGGTGAAGAAACTGATGATAACTGCTTTGCCCAAGGTCACACAATTAACAAATGTCAAAGGGAAGGATAAAATCAGGTCCAATGTTCTTTATGATAACTTTTATTAAATTAGAAGACCTAAAACTGTGAATGAATTCATGCTAGGCCTCAAAAATATGTACAGATTGCAGGATCTCCCAGCCCATTATTAGCACACACAGTGCCTGTGTGTCCCCAAAGAGGAGGGGATGTCAGAGGTGATGTGGTTGTTCTGCCTGGACATAAGCTACCAGACTTCAGAGAATAGCTTCAGGAGCCACTCATTAGATGTTATTATGAGGAAAAAGTTAATTAGAGAAAACAATTCTTGTTTAAGGTAAGTTTGGTAGAAGGCTGTTAAACTCTGTGTTTTATCCAATATTCAGATTGGCACTTGCAGCATCCACTCTTTCCAGTTGTCTTCATAACTCTGATATATTGAGGATGACTGAAAAAATTAATCTGTAGCCATTTCATCTGACTCATTGTAAAAGGAAAGGCCATTGAAACTTAAACTATATTAAGCATTAAATTTTTATGGGCAAATTGAGATTCTGAACAAATATAGTTAATTAAATTTGTAGATGATCTACTGTCTGGGTTTATATGGGAGCCCTTGATTGAAAATGAGCTATAAAACACATGTTGAGTGAACAACATCCAGCCCCCACCTGCCATACAGCCATTTCTAGAACAAATGGTCTTCGTGTCCTGTTTCATTGCACGAGTGTGTGTCAGCCCTCTGTGAGTCGGGCACAGACTATGCTGGCTACTTTTCCTCTGTCTGACCTCTACTGTTGCTACTCTCAGTAGGGGATGAGTCTTCTCTCCTCATTCCCACTCTTTCGCTACACACTAATACACACATCAAATTATTATGTTTGAAACAAACTTGAGGTGTTCTAGCCTCGTACAGTGGTTCCTCTTCAGTCTTTCCCACCTCTGGACCATTCACCATGATGCTCATGCCACAAAACCAGGAGTCACTTTATTCCCCATCAAATCCATCAGTAAGCCCTATTCAGGTCATCTTCTATAATATTCTTTCTATCAGGGCTTTTCTCTCTATCATATTGGTGTTGTCATAGTCCAACAGGCTCCTAAGCATTTAAGTCATCTTCATAAATAGGATAAAAGGCATTCCACAGAGTGGACAAATGGTCAAAAAGCTCCTCTTTCCAGCCAGAATCAACCCTTTGCCAAGTTGGGTTCAGGGCTTGGCAAGTCAGTGAGGGCTAGATTTCAACTCCATCTGTGCCCTGAGTTAGGTACATGTGTGGTGCAGACTCAGCAGCAGAAGCCATCTGGTCTACTCCTGTCAGTCTTCTTCCAATGCACCTCCCAGCGTCCAGGCTTGTTCCTCTGCAATCCTATCTTCACACCATAGAAAAGTGGATTGTTTCAAAACATGCGTCAGTTCATTTAACCTTCCTGATTAGCAGCCTTCCTTGCTTTCCTATTGTACATAGTATGACCTTCATGGCTCAACCCCTCCCCCCACTTCCCACCTCACTTTGCTCTGCAGATGCCTACCCAGTCTTGAAGATGATTGTTTATTCCTGCCTGGGGGCCTTTGTACATCTTTAAAGGATTGCCTCCTCATTATCCAAGTTCTCAGTTTAAATGTCACCTCTTTACAGAGGTCTTTCATGACATACTTATCTAAAGTTTATATACCAAACACCCCACCACCAACATTCTCCTGGTTATGTAATTACCCAGTTTTATTTTTCTCCATAGCATTTAACACAATCTGAAATTAACCTCTTTATTGTCTGTCTCTCCAGAACATAAGCCCCTTGGGATATAAGGAGGTTGTCTGAATTTCTCATTGTTGTACCCTCGGCACCTTTAGGGGTAGTTGGCACATAGTATGTACTTAATAAACACAAAGTAAGAGAGGATAGAGCCAGAGTGCTAAGGTAAGGACCAGTGAAAGGGATAATGGTATTTAGCAAAGAACACTTGAAATTATTTCCATCTTTGCTTCTCCCCTATCCTTTCATTTTTGAGTCCCAAAAGTTGAGTGGGGTTTGTTTGTGCGTGTGCTGGGTTGTTCGTTTCCAGGAGACTCTGCCTGTTGAAGGGCATTGAACATCTCCCCCAAGCAGAGAGCAAGAGCATGTTGCCGAGGGAACTTTAGCATGAGGACTCAAGCTGGCCCCAAGATTGAGCCTCTGCTGTCATTTGCTTTCTGGGCACAGCAGAGCTAAGCAGCATTGTTTAACCTTTTGGAAGCTATGTATGAAATTTACATTAGTGGGGTGTTGCTGTTCAGTTACAAACTGTTTATCCCATGAATATCAATGTGGCCCTTTGCTCTAAGAAATTATCTTCTTTCTGTAGAGAGGGAGCTGAGGAATCCATAACAATGTGCAGGAGATAGGAGAGAGTTCCAGTTTCCTCTGAGATGACTGGGAAGAATGATTTGGGAGCAAGGTGACCCGTGCGCTCTGAAGAAAGCTTCTGGGGAAATCCCATGGAAATCTTTCTTTTACCTTCTCAAGGGTGATTTGGAATAAATATTTTGCTTTATTTATTTGAAAGCATGTGAGGGCCAACTATAAAGACTTGCAAAGAGTAAGCACATAATACCTGCCCAAATGAGTTGTCTTATGTTTAAAAATAAAGGTACCTAGATAACTTATCTATAAATTAAAAAGAAATATAAACATGCAATTAAGGTAATGCCACCCTAAATCTACAATTTGCCACTAAGGATTTTTTAAAACAACTTTTTGAATAAACATTAATAATCAGAAAGGGAACTATGTTTTCTTTCTTTCTTTTTATTTAAGGGACTTTTTTATTTTTGGAACAGCTTTAAGTTTACAGAAAATTAAGCAGAAAGCACAGAATATTCCCATATGCCCTCTTTCCCTAGCTCCTCTTAGATTCCTCTGTTACTAGCCTCTTGCATTAATGTGGCACATTTCTTACAATTGATGAAACAATATTGATATATTCTTATTAACTGAAGTTCATAGTTCATATTAGGCTTCATTCTATGTTTGACAGTTCTGTGGCTTTTGACACCAGCATGCTGCGATGTATTTACTGGCACAGTGCCATATAAAATAATTTCACCACCCTAAAACACCCCTGTGATTTACCTATTCATTCCTCCCCTCCTCCCTTCCTGAACCTATGGCAATCACTCATTTTTTCTATTTTTTGCTTTTTAAAAAATTATGGTAAAAATATGCATAATAAAAAATTTATCATTTATACCATTTTAAGTATAGAATTTAGTGGCATTAAGAACATTGAACCACTAATCCTTTTGCTGTCTCTATACTATTGCCTTTTTCAGAATGTCACGTGGAATCACACAGGGTGAAGCCTATTGGACTGCCTTCTTTCACTAACCACTGTGCATTTAAGGGGAACTATGGTTTTTATAACTTTATCTAAAGTGGTCATGCTGCTGAAGACATGAGTCTTCAGAACTACAACCTCTGGGTGTAGGTCCATGAGATCTGCTGTCATCAATGAGGCTGGCACTAGGATCTATTCTTAAGAAACTAGGAAACTTAGAGTTGTCAGTAGCCATCTAGTAGAATGATTTGAAGCAGAAACAGAGGAGCAAACAAATATTTATATGGATAGGTTGTGATTGCTTATGACCCTGTCCTTTTAAATAGCACACCATTATTGTTTCTATTTCTTAATATTTTAAACTTTATCTTTTTTGTCTAAAAATGTATTTACATCTCTTTTTTTGAAGCATTCAAAGTAGCTTTGCTTTTTCTAAAGAAATAGAAAAATAGAACTTTGCTTTCTCCAATGAAAGAGAAAAATAGAATAAAATGACATCATCATTTAATATCAAATTTATTTAAAACAGAAGGCTCTTTATAAATGGAAAGAAGAAGATACCAAGTTATTACCATTTTCTGGGAAAGTGGGTAAGTATGGGTGAAGGACATTTTTTTGTCAGCTTATGTAAGATCACAGACAAAGCAAAAGATTCCTGGCCAGGGGTGATGGTTCACACTTATAATCCCAGCACTCTGGGAAGCCAAGGCGGGTGGATCGCTTGAGCTCAGGAGTTTAAGACCAGCCTGAGTAAGAGGGAGACTCTCTACTAAAAATTGAAGAACTAGCTGGGTGTCATGGTGGGTGCCTATAGTCCCAACTACTGGAGAGGCTGAGACAAGAGGATTGCTCAAGCCCAGGATTTTGAGGTTGCTGTGAGTGATGACGCCATGGTACTCTACCCAGGGCATGAAATGAGACTGTCTCAAAAAAAACAAAACAAAAAAAAAGCAAGAGATTCCTGAAAAAATAAAATGAGAAAAGGAAATATTCATTTTTTATCAATATTTGGATGTTCTGAACTTCGTAATAGGGGATAAACAGTGGGATAGACAGAGATAGAGGCTGAGATGGAGAAAATATTGACTGTGACTTCAAGTTGCAAATGTCCATCTAGTGGCAATGATGACAAATAGAATGTAAATGAGACAAGTTAAAGCAGCTATGCCTTCTATATGCCAGGCCCTGTGGTAGGTACCAGAGATAAAGTGATGAACAAGCACAGCCCTGCCCTGACTGAGCTAACGTCCCAGGGGGAATTCTGTAATTCACAAATTCACAAAACTCAATGAGGGTCAGGCAGTGTGTTGTGGGTATCTATTTTAGTTAAGGTGGTTGGGGCAGGCCTGCCTGAGGTAGTGACATTTTGTCAGGAATTTCTAAGAAACTGGGGGACCAGCTACATGTGGATTTGGGAGGATGTCATTCCAGGCAGAAGGAAAGCCATGTGCAAATTATTTAAGGCTGAGATTAGGGCAGCATACTCAAGGAACAGAAGGCTAGCATGGCTTTATGAAAGCGCACACGTGGAAAGGGGTGAAAACTGGGCTTGGAAAAGCAGACATGGACCACATCACAGAGACCAGGGCTGGCAGACCAAGGAGAGAAATATGGATTTCATTACAAGGGTGTTGAAAACCATCTGGAGGGTTTAAGCAGGGGGGGATGACATGATCTGACTTAACATCTTAAAAAAGATTATTCTGGCATCCGTATTAGAAATGGACTTGAGAAAGGGAGGTAAGAATAGAATAAAGAGGCCAGAATAAAATTTGGGGCCTATTTTGGGTGTCCAGATGAAAGCTAAAAGGGGCTTGAAATCAGTGGTACAAGTAGCCATGGTGGGAAGTGGTTTGGGGGGATGTAGTATGAAAACAGATCTAAAAAGACTTGCAAAGGATTTGATACTGTTGATAAATGGGACATAGAATCCAGTCGCACGTCCGCCCCACTCTGCGGGGGTCCCTGGGCGAACGGCTGGGAGTGGAGGATAAGCCTGGGCTAGGGCGGAAACCTGCTGTTTTCTGGGAAATCTGGAAAATATTTGCCACTGCTTAGGAAAGCATCCCTGAATAGGAAAGCAAAAAGAATATCTCCTAATGATATGTTAGTGGTTGAAGAAGTTGCAAACCTGTCCAAATCCGAGGAGAGAGGACAGAGATCTCCACATTTTTGTGAGAAGCATGTGAAGAAATTTGAAGACATTTTGAAAACCACTGCAGGTTGAACATTCGGGAAGTCTTGCTTGCTTTGCTGTCCCACCTCCGACACTGCTGCCACGCCATGTGAGTGGCATCCCTGCTCAGCTGGATCTACGCTGTGGCCTGCCAACTGCTTTCTTGGCTCCTGCTTCCCCCTCCAGCATCTATCCTTCACACAGAAGCTCGAGTCCCTTAAAAATTCCACAGGCATGAGAACTTAAAGAGCAAGAGGAAGTGAAAGGAAAATTAGGGCAAGGAAACAGATAAAAGAAATCACTCATGAGGAAGAATCAGCAGAAAACTCCAGGCGACATGAAGAACCAGTTCAGAACAACCCCACCAACGGACCATGAGGTAGCTACTGCAGAGGATTCCACCTGTAAAGAAATGTTAGGAATGACAGAAAGGGAATTTACAATACACATGTTGAAAACAATGAAAGAAATGATGGAAACAATGAAGGAAACTGCTAATAAAGTGGAAAATAACCAAAAGGAAATCCAAAAACATAATCAAATAAGAGATGAACGATATGAAGAATATAAAAAGGATATAGCAGAGCTGAAGGAACTGAAACAGTCAATTAGGGAACTTAAAGACGTAATGGAAAGTATCAGCAACAGGTTAGACCATGCAGAAGAAAGAATTTCAGAGGTAGAAGACAAAGTTCTTGAGATAACTCAGATAGTAAAAGAGGCAGAAAAGAAGAGAGAGAAAGCAGAACTTCACTGTCAGAATTATGGGACTTTATGAAGCGTTCCAACATACGAGTTATAGGAATCCTAGAAGGGGAAGAAGAATGCCCCAGAGGAATGGTAGCCATACTAGAGAATATTATAAAAGAAAATTTCCCAAATATCACCAAAGATTCTGACACACTGCGTTCAGAGGGATATCGGACCCCAGGTCGCCTCAACTCTAACAGAGCTTCTCCAAGACACATTGTGATGAACCTGTCCAAAGTCAAGACAAAAGAAAAGATTCTGCAAGATGCCAGGAGTAAGCACCAGTTGACCTACAGGGGCAAATCCATCAGAGTGACCACAGACTTCTCAAATGAAACATTCCAAGCAAGAAGACAATGGTCATCTACCTTTAATCTACTTAAACAGAACAATTTCCAGCCCAGAATTCTGTACCCTGCTAAGCTAAGCTTCAAAATTGACGGAGAAATCAAATCATTTACGGATATACAAACACTGAGGAAATTCACCACAACAACACCAGCTCTACAGGAAATACTTCAACCTGTTCTGCATACTGACCACCACAATGGATCAGCAGCAAAGTAAGAACTCAGAAATTAAAGGACAGAACCTAACCTCCACACTGATGCAAAAGACAAAACTAAGCAATGGACTCTCACAAAATAAGACGAACAGAATACTACCACACTTATCAATTATCTCAATAAATGTTAATGGCTTGAATTCCCCACTGAAGAGACATTGATTGACTGACTGGATTTAAAAACAGAAGCCATCCATTTGCTGTCTGCAAGAAACACACCTGGCTTCAAAAGACAAATTAAAGCTCCGAGTCAAGGGTTGGAAGACAATTTTTCAGGCAAATGGAATTCAGAAGAAAAGAGGAGTTGCAATCTTATTTCAAGATACATGTGGAATTAAAGCAACTATAGTCAAAAAAGACAAAGATGGTCACTTTATATTGGTCAAGGGAAAACTACAACAAGAAGACATTTCAATTCTAAATATTTATGCACCCAATTTAAATGCTCCCAGATTCTTGAAACAGACCTTACTCAGTCTGAGCAATATGATATCTGATAACACCATAATAACAGGGGACTTTAACACTCCTCTTACAGAGCTGGACAGATACTCTTGAACAAAGATATAAGAGATTAAAATGAGACCCTAGAACAACTGTGCTTGATAGATGCATATAGAACACTCCACCCCAAAGATAAAGAATATACATTCTTCTCATCACCCCATGGAACATTCTCCAAAATTGATCATATCCTGGGACACAAAACAAATATCAACAGAATCAAAAGAATTGAAATTTTACCTTGTATCTTCTCAGACCATAAGGCACTAAAGGTGGAACTCAACTCTAACAAAAATGCTCGACCCCACCCAAAGGCATGGAAATTAAACAATCTTCTGTTGAATAACAGATGGGTGCAGGAAGAAATAAAACAGGAAATCATTAACTTCCTTGAGCATAACAACAATGAAGCCACAAGCTACCAAAACCTGTGGGATACTGCAAAAGCAGTTTTGAGAGGAAAATTCATCACTTCAGATGCCTACATTCGAAAAACAGAAAGAGATCACATCAACAATCTCACAAGAGATCTTATGGAATTGGAAAAAGAAGAACAATCTAAGCCTAAACTCAGTACAAGAAAAAAATATCCAAAATCAAATCAGAGATCAATGAAATTGAAAACAAAAGAATCATTCAGAAAATTAATGAAACAAGGAGTTGGTTTTTTGAAAAAATAAATAAAATAGATAAACCATTGGCCAGACTAACTAGAAATAGAAAAGTAAAATCTCTAGTAACCTCAATCAGAAATGATAAAGGGGAAATAACAACTGATCCCACAGAGATACAAGATATCATCTTAAATACTACCAGAAACTCTATGCCCAGAAATTTGACAATGTGAAGGAAATGGATCAATATTTGGAATCACACTCTCCCTAGACTCAGCCAGGAAGAAATAGAGCTCCTGAACAGACCGATTTCAAGTACTGAGATCAAAGAAAGTATAAAAAATCTTCCAACCAAAAAATGCCCTGGTCCAGATGGCTTCACACCAGAATTCTATCAAACCTTCAAGGAAGAGCTTATTCCTGTACTGAAGAAATTATTCCAAAAAATTGAGGAAGAAGGAATCTTCCCCAACACATTCTATGAAGCAAACATCAACCTGATACCAAAACCAGGAAAAGACCCAAACAAAAAGGAGAATTTCAGACCAACCTCACTCATGAATATAGATGCAAAAATTCTCAACAAAATCCTAGCCAATAGATTACACCTTATCATCAAAAAAGTCATTCATCATGATCAAGTAGGCTTCATCCCAGGGATGCAAGGCTGGTTTAACATACGCAAGACCATAAACGTTATCCACCATATTAACAGAGGCAAAAATAAAGATCACATGATCCTCTCAATAGATGCAGAAAAAGCATTTGATAAAACCCAGCATCCTTTTCTTTTTTTTTTTTATTAAATCATAACTGTATACATTGATATGATCATGGGGCATCATACACTCGCTTCATAGAGCATTTGACACATTTTTATCACAGTGGTTAACATAGCCTTTCCGGCGTTATCTCAGTTACTGTGCCAAAACATTTACATTCTACATCTACCAAATCTCGGAAATACCCCTGTAAGATGCACCACAGGTGTGATCCCACCCATCCCCCTCCCTCTCCCCACCCCCTCCTTTCCCACTTCCCCCTATTGTTAAGTTGTAACTGGGTTATAGCTTTCATGTGAGAGCCCCAAATTAGTTTCATAGTAGGGTTGAGTACATTGGGTACTTTTTCTTCCATTCTTAAGATACTTTACTAAGAAGAATATGTTCCAGTCCATCCATGTAAACATGAAAGAGGTAAAGTCTCCATCTTTCTTTAAGGCTGCATAGTATTCCATGGTATACATATACCACAATTTATTAATCCATTCGTGGATTGATGGGCACTTGGGCTTTTTCCATGACTTAGCTATTATGAATTGGGCTGCAATAAACATTCTGGTACAAATATCTGTGTTATGTTGTGATTTTTGGTCTTCTGGGTATATGCCCAGCAGAGGAATTACAGGATTGAATGGCAGATCTATTTTTAGATCTCTGAGTGTTCTCCATATATCTTTCCAAAAGGAATGTATTAATTTGCATTCCCACCAGCAGTGCAGAAGTGTTCCCTTTTCTCCGCAACCACGCCAACATCTCTGGTCTTGAGATTTTGTGATATAGGCTAGTCTCATTGGAGTTAGATGATATCTCAAGGTAGTTTTGATTTGCATTTCTCTGATGATTAAAGATGATGAGCATTTTTTCATATGTCTGAAGGCCGTGCGCCTGTCTTCTTCAGAGAAGTTTCTCTTCAAATCCCTTGCCCAGTCTGCGATGGGATCTCTTGTTTTTTTCTTGGTGATGCGTTTGAGTTCTCTCTGGATTCTGGTTATTAAACCTTTGTCAGAGATATACCCTGCAAATATCTTCTCCCATTGTGAGGGCTGTCTGCTTGCTTTGCTTACTGTGTTCTTAGCTGTGCAGAAGATTTTTAGTTTGATCAAGTCCCAGTAGTGTATTTTTGAAGCTGCTTCAATTGCCCGGGGGGTTCTCCTCATGAAATACTCACCCAGACCAATTTCTTCAAGGGTTTTCCCTGCATTCTCCTCTAGTATTTTTATAGTTTCATGTTTTATGTTTAAATATTTAATCCAATGAGAGTGTATCTTAGTTAATGGTGAAAGGTGTGGGTCCAATTTCAGTCTTCTGCAGGTTGCCAGAAAGTTCATCCAGCACCATTTGTTAAATAGGGAATCTTTTCCCCACTGGATGTTTTTAATTGGCTTGTCAAAAATCAAATAGCGGTAAGTAGCTGGATTCATCTCTTGGTTCTCTATTCTGTTCCAGATATCTACTTCTCTGTTTTTGTGCCAATACCATGCTGTTTTGATCACTATCGATTTGTAGTAAAGTCTGAGGTCTGGTAGTGTGATTCCTCCTGTTTTGTTTTTATTTCTGAGTAATGTCTTGGCTATTCGAGGTTTTTTCTGATTCCATATAAAATGAAGTAATGTTTTTTCAAGATCTTTAAAATATGACAGTGGAGCTTTAATAGGGAGTGCATTGAAATTATATATTGCTTTGGGTAGTATGGACATTTTGATAATGTTGATTCTTGCTAGCCATGAGTATGGTATGTTTTTCCATTTGTTAACATTTTCAGCTATTTCTTTTCTTAGAGTTTCATAGTTCTCTTTATAGAGATCTTTCACATCTTTTGTTAGGTAAATTCCCAAATATTTCATCTTCTTTGGCACTACTGTGAATGGGATAGAGTCCTTAACTGCTTTTTCAACTTGACTGTTGTTGGTATATATAAAGGCTACCGATTTATGGATGTTGATTTTGTAACCTGAGACGCTGCTGTATTCCTTGATCACTTCTAGGAGTTTTGTAGTAGAGTCCCTAGTGTTTTCCAGATACACAATCATATCATCTGCGAAGAGCGAAAGTTTGATCTCTTCTGACCCTATATGGATACCCTTGATCGCCTTTTCTTCCCTAATTGCGGTGGCTAAAACTTCCATTACAATGTTGAAAAGCAATGGAGACAATGGGCAGCCTTGTCTGGTTCCTGATCTGAGTGGAAATGATTCCAAGTTCACTCCATTCAATATGATATTGGCGGTGGGTTTGCTGTAGATGGCCTCTATCAGTTTAAGAAATGTTCCTTCTAGACCAATTTTCTTGAGTGTTCTGATCATGAAGGGATGCTGGATATTATCAAAAGCTTTTTCTGCATCAATTAAGAGAATCATATGGTCTTTGTTTTTTAATTTGTTTATGTGCTGAACTACATTTATAGATTTACATATATTGAAACAGCCTGAGGCCCTGGGTTAAAACCAACTTGGTCATGATGTATAATTTGTTTGATGTGTTGCTGGATTCTGTTTGTTAGGATCTTGAATATTTTTGCATCTATATTCATTAGTGATATTGGTGTATAATTTTCTTTTCTTGTTGGGTCTTTTCCTGGTTTGGGGATCAGGGTGATGTTTGCTTCGTAGAACGTGTTGGGTAGTCTTCCGTCTTTTTCTACATTTTCGAACACGTTGAGTAATATAGGTACTAATTCCTCTTTAAAGGTTTTGTAGAATTCTGACGTGAAACCATCTGGTCCGGGCTTTTCTTTTCAGGGAGATTTTGTATAGTTGATGCTATTTCTGAACTTGATATGGGTCTGTTCAACATTTCCACTTGATTCTGGTTAAGTCTTGGAAGGTGGCGTGCTTCCAAGTATCGGTCAATTTCCTTCAGATTTTCATATTTCTGAGAATAAAGTTTCTTGTAATATTCATTAAGGATTTTTTGGATTTCTGATGAGTCTGTGGTTATTTCGTCTTTGTTGTTTCTGATTGATGAGATTAGAGATTTTACTCTTTTTTTCCTGATTAGGTTGGCCAGAGGTTTATCTATTTTATTGACCTTTTCAAAAAACCAACTTTTTGATTTATTGATCTGTTGTATTATTCTTTTGTTTTCAATTTCATTTAATTCTGCTCTAATTTTGGTTATTTCTTTTCTTCTACTGGGTTTGGGGTTGGACTGTTCTTCCTTTTCCAGTTGCTTGAGATGTCCCATTAAGTTGTTAACTTCCTCTCTTTCCGTTCTCTTGAGGAAGGCTTGCAGTGCTATAAATTTCCCTCTTAGAACTGCCTTTGCTGTGTCCCAGAGGTTCTGATAGTTTGTGTCTTCATTGTCGTTTTGTTCCAAAAAATTGGTGATTTCTTTCTTAATCTCATCTCTGACCCAGCTATCATTCAGCATAAGGTTATTTAACTTCCATGTTTTTGTATGAGTATGCAGATTCATGTTGTTACTCAATTCAAGTTTTATTCCATGATGGTCCGAGAAGATGCATGGAATAATTTCTATTCCTTTTAATTTACTGAGGTTAGACTTGTGACCTAAAATGTGGTCAATTTTGGAGTAAGTTCCGTGGGCTGTTGAGAAGTATGTGTATTCAGTTTTGTTGGGATGAAATGTTCTGTAGATGTCTGCTAAATCTAAATATTGGATGGTTAGGTTTAAATCTAAGATTTCTTTGCTCAGCTTCTTGCTGGAGGATCGATCCAACACTGCCAAAGGAGTGTTGAAATCTTCGATGATTATGGAGCTGGAGGAAATCAAGTCTGATAGAGTTTCTCTTATAAATTGAGGTGCATTCTGGTTGGGTGCATAGATATTAATAATTGAGATCTCCTCATATTGAGTATTACCCTTAACAAATATGAAATGACCATTCTTGTCCTTCCTTACTTTTGATGGTTTAAAGCCTACTGTATCTGCAAATAAAATTGCAACACCTGCTTTTTTCTGATTACCATTTGCCTGAAATATGGATGACCATCCTTTTACCCTGAGTCTGTATTTGTCTTTTAAGTTGAGAGGTGACTCTTGTATGCAACAAATATCTGGCTTGAGTTTTTGTATCCAGTCAGCTAACCTATGCCTCTTTAGAGGACAGTTTAAGCCGTTGACATTAATGGAGAGTATTGATAAGTCTGGTGGAATTTTGGGTATCGAGTTTTTCAAAGGTCCAGTGGACATTTTTAATCCTTTCGCCAGTGTGGAAGTTGGAGTTTGATCCGAAGTTTCTGCGTGAGTTTACTTTTGTGGTATAGGATTGGGTTGGTCATTGTGGAGGATACGTCTGAGAATATCCTGAAGAGCTGGTTTACTTATGGCAAATTTTTTCAACATATGAATGTCATTGAAGTATTTAATTTCTCCATCATAGATGAAACTCAGTTTAGCTGGATACAAGATCCTGGGTTGAAAGTTATTTTGCTTTAGGAGATTAAAAGTTGATGACCACCCTCTTCTGGCTTGAAAATTTTCAGCAGAGAGATCTGCAGTTATTCAATATACTTACCTTTGTACGTAATACTTTTCTTTCGCCGGACTGCTTTGAGAATCTTCTCTTTCATGTTAACTTTAGTGAAGCTAATTATGATTTGTCTTGGGGATGACTTATTGGGGTTGAATCGTGCTGGGGTTCTGAAGCTGTCTGCTATCTGAATTTCAGATTCTCTAGGCATGTCTGGAAAATTTTCTTTCATAATTTCATGCAGAAGGAGGCCACTTCACCATTCTCAGAAATCCCTATAATTCTTATATTGCTTTTTTTTGAATTATCTGAGAGCTCTCTGAGCGAGTGATCCGTTTTTTTTTTTGAATGTAAATTATTTTTAATGCAAACAAAACACATACATGAAGCAAATCTAGCATATTTCCAAGTATTAGCTAGAAATCAAAAGCAGAAAGGTAATTAGAAAACCCCATATGTTTGAAAGTTATAAGAAGAAATACACTTCTAAATAACCCTAGGTAAAAAAGAAAATTATAAAACGTGAATTTAAAAAATATTACGGACTGAAAAATTAGTAATATTATGTGGACAATCCAATCTTAATAGAAGGAAGGCACCATCTAAGTAGTGCAAGTAACTTTACTAAACAGAAACCAATCGAATGGAATTTTACCAGGATTGAGCGATTATGGGCAGGAAGAGGTAGGAACGGGTGAGACACTGATGACCAACCAGGAGGTTGGGGAAGCCTTTTCATCCTGTTTAGAAATATAAGTTTTCAGGTAAGGAAATTTAGTGGAAATACTTTCTCTCTAATCAGTATTCTGTCTCAATTTATAAATGCCACCTCCTCTCTCCTTTATAAATATCCAGACTGACTCAACCTAAGAAATCATAAAATTGGCAAGTTCTGAGTTTTTATAAAGCTTAATTTGCAAAAGTGAATAGTGAGAGTGATCCGTTTTTGCTCTCCATTTCTCTTCCTCTTTGAGAGATTGGGAGCGTTCGAAGACTTTATCTTCAATGTCAGAAATCCTTTCTTCTGCTTGCTCCATTCTGTTGCTGAGGGATTCTACTGTATTTTTCATATCTTTGAGGGCTGTAAATTCTTGCTTTAGTGTGTCTAAGTCTTTGGTGGTTTTGTCTTTAAATTCGTTAAATTCTTGAGAAAACTTTTGAATTTCTCCTCGAATTCCTAATTCCATTTTATTAATCTTGTCTGCAATCCAAATTCTGAATTGGATTTCTGACATCTCAGCCAGTTGTTTATGAATGGGATCTTCAATCACATCTGCCGTATCTTTTCTTGTGGGGGTTGATCTATTCTGGTTATTCATGTTACCAGAGTTTTTCCGCTGATTCCTCCCCATGGTTATTTTACTCCCTTTGGTTTTTCCCCTGGGGCTTTATTGAGGGGCCGTACAGTGTTGTGGCCTGAGAAACTGGGGCCCTGTCTGGTGTGGTGGAGCAAAGTGGTTCTGTCTTGTTTTCAGCTGGTTTCTGTTCGAGCCTATTGTAATATTTACTCTGCCTTGAAGTCTCAGCTGTGTGGAAAAATCAGCAATTAAGTCACCCCGCCCATCCACCTCTGGCCCCAGTTGGAAAAGGAGAATCAAACCTTCCTACAACCGCACACCCAGGGCACCGCCTGAAAAGTCCTCAGTCTATTAGCCCAGTTCAAAAGGTCCAAATCAACTGTTTCAATCGGCACCTGTCTCGGGTGGGAGAGTTCAAGAGGTCTCTGGGAACTGGATCACAGGGGCCTGGTGACTCCTCTGACACGGCTCACCCCAGTGCAGCGTGGAGTCAGGAGGAGCCACCCAGCAAACAGAGCAGTCTGGGAAGGTTGACGTCTCCTTCCCCACTTTGCCCCTCCATCGGACCCAGTCACTGGTATCTCTGCAGATGGCTAACCCAGTTGCCTGCAGTGAACAGACACTCCAGGGGTTTGCACCTGCCTGAATCGCAAGGAAGTCCGCCAGGCCCCCGCAGACTGCCGCTATCTAGCAGGAGGAGATGGGGCCTGACATCTTTGAGTGCTTGATGCAGGTGATGGGAAGGAGGTGTTCACTCAGGCTTAGCCCCGTCCCTGATGGATGCTGCTAACACAACAGAACAGAACAGACAACTTTGCGGGGTTCTGTCTCCGTTCCTGCCGAAATCGTCTACAGAAGACGGGCTGTTCTGAGTTCAAACGTCTTTGCTGCTGGAGGTTTGTGTCCTCTTTGCTACTGGAGGTTTGCGTCCGATCACCTCTCTGGGTCGGCCCCGCCTTGGAAGCTTCCCGGGTTTGTGAGCAGTGTCAGGAAATCCCCCGCTCACCGGTGGCCTCCTCTGGTTGCCCAGGGAGACAGGGGTTGTGGCCTCAGAATATCCAGAAGTGAGCGTTCTTCCGTTAAAGAAAAAACGGCTGTTGATCTACCTCCTGGGAACTGCTGCTCTGGTGTGGGCACTCAGCCGACCCTTTTCTCCTCTGTCTCATGCCCCAGAGTCAGCACTGAGTGGCCGCAGTTTATGCTGGGTCCACACCCCTCAAGAGATCCCCCAAGAATCCGAACTCTTGGGGGATAGGCCCCCAGACCCCGATTGGGAGTGGGGGGGAGCTAGAGTTTCATTCAGTTTTATGCCCGCCCGGGGAGGGCTGTTGCACCGCACCACAGGGAAGTGCCGCCAAGGCTTGCCGCCTCAGCAGAGTGCCCTCTCCTTGCTCACGTGTCTCAGAGTCAGCGCTGACCTGACGCAGCTCGGGCACTGTGCACTCCCCTCGAGAAATCACCCAAGGATCCGAACTCCTGGGGGATAAACCTCCAGACCCCAAGTGAGAGTAGGGGCTCTCAGCTCTCAGCGGGGAAGCTAGAGTTTTATTTAGTTTTGTGCCCGGCCCCGTAATGTTGCCCGGGGAGGGCTGCTGCACCTAATCCGCAGGGAAGTGCCGCCGAGGTGTGATTCCCCCTCAGCCCGCTGCCCTCTCCTCACTCGCGTGCCTCAGAGTCAATGTTGACCAGTCGCAACTCGGGGACTGTCCACTCCCCTTGAGAAATCACTCAAGGATCGGAACTCCTGGGGGACAGGCCTCCAGACCTCAGTGGGCGGGAGGGGAGTGTTGGGAATTCAGGGTTGCCGGCAAAGGATTTTTAAAGTTTTATTCAGTTTTATGCCTGGCAGGAGAACACCACGGCACCCCAGTAGGGGAGGTAGGTCCAGTTTTTAGAAGGTCTCTCCCGTGGAGTGTAGTGGGAGGGCCTTTAATTTCTGCCCACTTGTTTAATTGTGGGGCTCTTGAGCCGGTCTCATGGGGGAGGGGGACTCCCGTCCGCTTGGTGGTGGATTTTGTACCTTTTGTTTGCGCCCTTGTGATCACAGCTTGCCTCAGCGGTGTTGATGTGCGTTCTTCAACCTTCTCTCT
The DNA here is from genome assembly GCF_027406575.1 of Nycticebus coucang. Lineage (NCBI taxonomy): Eukaryota > Metazoa > Chordata > Mammalia > Primates > Lorisidae > Nycticebus > Nycticebus coucang. Next base: position 58,624,220 of record NC_069796.1, on the reverse strand, counting down.
TGGTGAGGCTCAAGTCCACCAGGATATTTACTAAATTCCTGTCCCTTAACTCTCCTTCTGGACGGGAGCCTCTGTTGAAAGCTGGGTTCAGTCCACCATCTTGTCTCCCTCCAAGTCCCAGCATCCTTTTCTAATTAGAATACTGAAGAGTATAGGCATAGGTGGCACATTTCTAAAACTGATTGAAGCTATCTATGACAAAACCACAGCTAATATTTAACTGAATGGAGTAAAACTGAAAGCTTTTCCTCTTAGAACTGGAACCAGACAAGGTTGTCCTCTGTCACCTTTACTATTCAACATAGTGCTGGAAGTTCTAGCCAATACAATTAGGCAAGACAAGGAAATAAAGGGAATCCAAATGGGAGCAGAGGAGGTCAAACTCTCCCTCTTTGCTGACGACATGATCTTATACTTAGAGAACCCCAAAGACTCAACCACAAGACTCCTAGAAGTCATCAAAAAATACAGTAATGTTTCAGGATATAAAATCAATGTCCACAAGTCAGTAGCCTTTGTATACACTAATAACAGTCAAGATGAGAAGCTAATTAAGGACACAACTCCCTTCACCATAGTTTCAAAAAAAAATGAAATACCTAGGAATATACCTAATAAAGGAGGTGAAGGACCTCTATAAAGAAAACTATGAAATCCTCAGAAAGGAAATAGCAGAGGATATTAACAAATGGAAGAACATACCATGCTCATGGATGGGAAGAATCAACATTGTTAAAATGTCTATACTTCCCAAAGCAATCTACCTATTCAATGCCATTCCTATCAAAATACCAACATCGTACTGTCAAGATTTGGAAAAAATGATTCTGCATTTTGTATGGAACTGGAAAAAACCCCGTATAACTAAGGCACTTCTTAGTAATAAAAATAAAGCTGGGGGCATCAGCATACCAGATTTTAGTCTGTACTACAAAGCCATAGTGGTCAAGACAGCATGGTACTGGCACAAAAACAGAGACATAGACACTTGGAATCGAATTGAAAACCAAGAAATGAGACTAACATCTTACAACCACCTAATCTTCGATAAACCAAACAAGAACATACCTTGGGGGAAAGACTCCCTATTCAATAAATGGTGTTTGGAGAACTGGATGTCTACATGTAAAAGACTGAAACTGGACCCACACCTTTCCCCACTCACAAAAATTGATTCAAGATGGATAAAGGACTTAAATTTAAGGCATGAAACAATAAAATCCTCAAAGAAAGCATAGGAAAAACACTGGAAGATATTGGCCTGGGGGAAGACTTCATGAAGAAGACTGCCATGGCAATTGCAACAACAACAAAAATAAACTAATGGGACTTCATTAAACTGAAAAGCTTCTGTACAGCTAAGGAGACAATAACCAAAGTAAAGAGACAACCTACAGAATGGGAAAGGATATTTGCATATTTTCAATCAGACAAAAGCTTGATAACTGGGATCTATAGAGAACTCAAATTAATTCACATGAAAAAAGCCAACAATCCCATACATCAATGGGCAAGAGACATGAATAGAACCTTCTGTAAAGATGACAGACGAATGGCTAACAAACACATGAAAAAATGTTCATCATCTCTATATATTAGAGAAATGCAAATCAAAACCACCCTAAGATACCATCTAACCCCAGCGAGAATGGCCCATATTACAAAATCTCAAAACTGCAGATGCTGGCGTGGATGTGGAGAGAAGGGAACACTTTTACACTGCTGGTGGGACTGCAAACTAGTACAACCTTTCTGGAAGGAAGTATGAAGAAACCTCGAAGCACTCAAGCTAGACCTCCCATTTGACCCTGCAATCCCATTACTGGGCATCTACCCAGAAGGAAAAAAATCCTTTTATCATAAGGACACTTGTACTAGACTGTTTATTGCAGCTCAATTTACAATCGCCAAAATGTGGAAACAGCCTAAATGCCCACCAACCCAGGAATGGATTAACAAGCTGTGGTATATGTATACCATGGAATACTATTCAGCCATTAAAAAAAATGGAGACTTTACATCCTTCGTATTAACCTGGATGGAAGTGGAAGACATTATTCTTAGTAAAGCATCACAAGAATGGAGAAGCGTCAGTCCTATGTACTCAATTTTGATATGAGGACAATTAATGACAATTAAGTTTATGGGGGGGGAAGCAGAAAGAGGGAAGGAGGGAGGGGGATGGGGCCTTGGTGTGTGTCACATTTTATGCGGGCATGACCTGATTGCAAGAGGGACTTTACCTAACAATTGCAATCAGTGTAACCTGGCTTATTGTACCCTCAATGAATCCCCAACAATAAAATAAATAAATAAATAAAATAATAAAATCCTCTCTTCTAGCTATTTTTAAATATGTGATATATTATTATTAGCTACAGTCATCACTGTTACCACTATTTCCAAAAATGTTTTATCCCCCCAAATGGATACTCCGTAATCATTGTCAGTAACACATTCCTCCCCTTCTCCTAGTCCCCAGTAACCTCTAATCTACTTTCTGTCTCTACAAATTTTGTGCCAGCCCCGTTTGATCAGAAAAATGATATTTCCAAGACTCTCCATTCACAAAACTTACATCTAATGAGTATTGTTACACTGGCTTCTGACAACTTTCCCGATACTTTTTTATTCCCCATTCCTTTCCTCTCTCCCTTCCCTGGCTCATCAGCCAAGGGTCACTGACGACCCACAGTGGTCTTTGGAGAAGAATGTGGCTGATTTACAAGAGCGTGGAGGGAAAATGGGATTACTAGAAAGAGGGCATGTGTCGGAGAGATTTTGGTGTGTGGTGGAGAGTGAGGAATGGAGGGAGATGAAAGCTTCTGTGCGGCACCAGGATGTGAGATACAGAGAGACCAGGGAACAAAGGATGAATGAAGTAAGAAGAGTTGTTTGGGGTGATGCATTGGCTCTCCTTAGATACAAACAAGAATTCGATCTCAGTTTCAGGACTGTGCTTCTTTGATTTTAGCCTTTTGTCTTTCTCTAATAGACGGATTGCTTTTCTTTAGTTATGTTATTGGGACTAAGTTTGACTATGGAATTTATTGGGGTTACTGATATATAGATTATATACAAAAATGAGACCTTACTACTCAAGCTTTTTTATTGCCTACAGATTTTTTTTTTCTCACTCTGTGTATAAACACACATGTATTCACACTGGCAATTCTTCATGTCAATAAATGTGTGTCTGCACTATATTAGCTGGACAGCATTCTCTTAAATATAGTTTTTAAAATTAAGTTAATGATTGATAACATAGTTTTCAGTTTTTGATGATGCTATAATAAGCGTCCTCATAGGCTCTGATTGGGACTCAGGTCCACCATTCTTCTCAAGGAGAAACACTTTGAAGTGGAATTACTGGGAAAGGTCAGGTTGTTGATACACATGACTCGACTGCTTTCCATAGTAATTGTATCAATTTTCATTCCCAAAGAAATCTGTGTATGCCCATTTCCTCACATCTTTGTCAACAATGGATATCACTGATGTTTTTAATCTTTCAAAGTTTGAGAAGAAAAATAACTGTATTATCTGCACAGGTGGCTTGTAAGGCTAAGTCCACATATTTAGTGCTTTATGTATTCGGTGTTTGTGTACGTGGGGGAAATGCCACATTTTGCCGTATGCCCATGAGACCTGTGATCTCGGGTGGCTGTGGCCTTTGGGAAAGCAGGCTGGAAGTTCTAGGCTGGTGGGATTTTGCTCTCGTCCAGACCTGTGGTGGATAAGGGTATGCCCACGATGTGGCAGTGGGAATAACAAAAAGGGATAAATGTGAAATAATTTAATAAGACATGGTAAGGAGTTGAATATAGACACAGGGAGAGGGGCATGTCTGAGGTGATTTTAAGGCTTGAAACATGAATTGTTAAGATAAGGAAACCAGAGAAGCAGGAAGTGGAGTAAACTATTAGAGAAAGATTGTCTTTAGCTGTGGACACTTGGAGACTAAGGAGGCCCTCAAAGAGAGATGCCATTTCCATTCTAATTTCTAGTCATGGGGCTGGTCCTTCCCCAGATGAAGCAAGTGTTCTGTCTGCCTGCAGGATTTTGTATTCAGTTGTCTCAACTTGGAAAGCCGTTCCCCAGCAAGGGCTTAATCACCACTTTGGACTCAGTTTGTATGTCTCTTCCATTAAGACACACATTATGAATGTTCCCGACCTGTTTCCTTGGATGTCCCTCCCTTAGTGCTTCTGTTAGGTTCACTGCTTACTCATAGAGTAGCACTTGTTACACTGTAAGGTTTTAGAAGAGGCTCAATTTGGAATTCAGTATCTGAGTTCCATTTCCTATAAGATTTTTAAGTAAGTCATTTTATCATCATACCTCTTCCCCTAAAGCCATATCAGTTTATACTCCCAACACTCATCTACATGCACCTGTTTTCCCACCCCTTTGCCAACGAGGATATTATATGTATACAGGTTCTAGTAATTAAGACTATTGTGAATTTTAAATGACATAATGTATACAATTTGCTGTGTAACTTCGGATATATTGTTTCATTGCAATGTGCCTTACCTCCTCTTCTGTAAAATGAGGATAATAATATACATTTCTTATGTATTTCTTGTTTGAAACTCCTAGTATGCATGTAAAGCAGCTCGATCGATGCCTATTTCATACTAGGATGTGAGCAGCTATCATGATTTAATATAAAACATGTAATAAAGCATTCAAATATGATAGTTTCTTCAAGAGAATAAACCTTTGGAAGGCAGGGGCCACTTCTTACACATACTGGATTTCTACTGTCTAGCACAGTGGCTCGCATGTAGATCTTTACCATTATTTGTTGAATGGATGGCTTTGAGTCTCTCCTTAGAGCTGGAGAGAGATGTGGCTGGAGACAAATGTTTGGGAGGCAATCACGAGTTGAACTCAAGGTGGATAGAGTAGAAGCTGAGAGAGCTTAGAATTGGTTGTCAGCTCCTCTCCGATTCCTTCCCTTCATTATTCCTTTTCTCTCTTGGTCAAAAATTGTTTGTCAGCTTCTGAAAATGATGTTCATTGTCTTTTGGCCTGTTCATTTTTGCATGATTAAAATATTTTGTCAGGTCCCCACATTTGATGAGGGAGAAAGTTGCTTTCATATTTCTTGAACTGAGGAGGATTGAGGGAAGGGGCGGAGGATACAGGAGACACTGTTGTGTTGCTGGTGAGTACCAGCCACATCACACTGAGCCAGGCCCAGATGTGAGTTTTGCTCTTTGCTAGTAGATCATTTTCCTCTCTGAACTTTACCTTTCTCACTGATAAGGGCTTCTCCCCACCCCACTTCAACCTGACAGTTATTTTGTGATTGTTTTACTGTGAGTTAAGGGTTTCTGGTGCTTTAAATGATAAAACAGAACGTCACTTATCTATGTGATGATTAGAATTAGCTATAACTGAAGACAGACATTTGTTTCTCTCTCCTGTAATGTCTGGAAATAGGCAGACCAGCACTGGTGTGACAGCTCCATAATCTTCTGAGATTCAGGCTGCTGACAGCTTTCCGTTCCTGCCTGCTCAGCATATGGCCTTATCATCACTATGGAAGAAGGAGCTCCACTTCTCACATCTGCATGGCAGGTGAGTGGGGAGGGGAGGAGGCAGACCCTTCCCCTTTAAGACCTCTTCTCAGAAATTATACAAAATATGGTTACATACCATTTGGTTGTGGTATGGTCACACAGTCACACCAGCTGGGAATTGTAATCCTTATATTGGGTAATCATGTACCCAACTAAAATCTGGTGTTCTGTAATTAAAGGAAGAAAAAGGAAACTCATATGGTAGCATTTGGCGCCATCCTCCTGGTCTAAGATACAGAAGCGTTAGGCTGTGTCTAAGGGCGCACAGCAGCTAATCGATGGTTAAGCTAAAACTGGATCCCAGGCTTCTTCCTTTCCTTTTCTCCCTTTCATTTTTCCTTCCTTTTCATTTCTTTCCTTCTTTCTTCTTCTCATTAAAAAAAAAAAAAAAAAAAAAAAACTTAAATTTAATTTTACTTAAATTTAGCAGGCCAGGCACAGTGGCTCATGCCTGTAATCCTAGCACTCTGGGAGGCCAAGGTGGAAGGATCCCCTGAGCTCAAGAGTTCAAGACCAGCCTGACCCTGTCTCTAGTAAAAACAGAAAAACTGATGGAAGAGGATCACTTGATCCCAGGAGTTTGAGGCTTCTGTGAGCTATAATGCCACAGTACTCTACCCAGGCAGCAAAGGCAGACTCTGTCTCAAAAGATAAAAATAAAAATAGATTTAGCAAACAAATAAACAAAAAAGAAACTTCAATTAAATTTCATAAACTTTAGGTAAATACTTCTTCATAAAAGGCAAAAGGAAGACAATAATGTACATGTGTACACACAAAGCACCTTGATTGATGCCTGCTACGTGCTAGGATGTGAGTGGCTATCATGATTCTAACATAAAAATCTAATAAAATATTCAGGGCGGCGCCTGTGGCTCAGTGAGTAGGGCGCCGGTCCCATATGCCGGAGGTGGCGGGTTCAAACCCAGCCCCGGCCAAAAACCACAAAAAAAAAAAAAAAAAAAAAAAAAAAAAAAAAAATCTAATAAAATATTCAAATGTGACAGAGGTTATAAACTTTTGGACAAGAAGGACCATGCTCCACTCATGTTGAATTCCCAGTGTCCGACTCCTATACCTCTCTAAAATACTATGAGTTGCTTTTTAAGATATCACCAATATTTATAATATTTCTATTTTATTTCCCAATCCTAATTCCCAGTGTTGTTTTTAGTGGTATTATATTTAAATTTATTCATCGTTTACTCCAAATTGTTTCATTTAAGTTGAGATTTTTTATTTTGATTTCTGTCTCGATTCGCTGTATTTCATCACCTCCTCAAAAACAACTTTTTCTTTTCTCTCTCTTTTTTTTAAAGGGAGGACTTACAGATAGGTACCCCTCTTTGCCTCTAAGCTGAGTGAATTTTATATTCTGAAGGTTCAGTTGCTTAACGTGGTAGAGTTTGGTATCAAACAACTATTTCAAATCTTTCTGGAACATGATTATGTCATATCAATATGTAGTTTTCTTGTTTCTTAAATTTACAAAATCGTGCTAAAATATATGTATCTAAATGATTCATGCTATTGTCTCATATGTAAGACTGGCTATTTGTACTAGTTTCTGAGAGCAGCTATAACAAAATTGTTACAAACACAGGGGCTTAAAATGGTAGAAATTTATTCCTTTACAATTCTGGAGGCTACTAGTTCACAATCAGGATGTCAGATGTGTTGATTCCTCTTGCGGGCTCTGAGGGAGAATCTGTTCCGTGTCTGTCTTGCTTCTGGTAACTGTGGACAATCCTTGGCTTGTAGATACTTCACACTAATCTCTGCCTCTATCTTCAGGTGGTCATCACCTTCCTGTGTGTCTCTGTGTCTTCACCTGGTGCTGTCTGTTTGGGTCTCTGTTCTCTTTTATAAAGACGCCAGTCACACTGGATTAGAGGTCACCAAATGAGTCTGATCTCATCTTCAGCTGATTACATTTACAATCTCTATCACATTTGAACAGCCAATCAAGACAGAAATCAAAATAAAAGGACCCTATTTACAAAGAAAATCATACTCACAGGTGCTCAACAGATCTTTTTAGGGAACACAATTCAACCTACACTACTTGTGGGATTTTTCTCTCTTTAGACTACAATAGCTTTCTATTTTATATATCTTATCTGGTCTTCATTAGCTTTATTTTGCCCCTTCTGTATCTACTGTGACTATCTTAAATCCTTCTTCTATGTCCATCATATCATTTTCAATTATATCTATTCCCTGACTCACAGTTTCTAATTTATCCATTAGTTCTAAAATGGTATTATTTCAGTTTTATTCTTAATTTTTCCCCTTAGGTCTGCCATATACCTTCCTATTTTGTTTATTGGCTAGACTTTGAGAGGTTTTTTTTTTTATATTGCTTTCTAAATATTATTCTCATTAATTTATTCTATTTGACAAAGTACATGGAAATGATTCTTGAGATATGTTTTCTATGCAACAAAGATGTTCATCTTTTTTTCTGTGGTACCTTTTGGATATTTTCAGGTTAGCACGTTGCTCCCATTTGTATTACTCCTATTGAGGAGAGCTGCTCAGTATCCTACCTTTTCCTCTGAGCAAATTCTCTCTGGCCCTTGACCCACTATTATCTGAGACCAGTCTCATCCTACAGCTGTAGCTGAAAGGTGTCAGTGTGTTCCATCCCTCTCTCTGCAGCCTGTGGATCAGGTGGGAGAGGGAAAATTCAGCTGGGATTGGGTGCAACCATTTTTGGAGAAACTGGTTTCTGTTTCTTTTTCTTACATTTTGTTTTTTCTCCTAAGCCTGCGATTGCTTCACTTAATGAAGCAGAGGGTAATATCTTCTAGACTGTTCATCCAATTTAGCATGGAGTCCAGTAGCCTGTGCTTCTACACAAATGGATCAATTTGACTGTTCACTTTCCTTTTGGATATACTGCACCCAATTTTCTTGTTTGGTTGTTACTTCTTTTTACACCTTTATTTTGAGAGGAGGAAGTGCCTATGATTCAATTCATGTTTTCTTTACCTGAATGTCTATCTGGAGCCTCTCAGTTATGGCATGATACCAGCTAGTGTCTTTTCCATTAATAAAAAGGCCAGAGATCCTTAGATATTTTTGTAACTAGCATTAAATCCCCCACCTTTCTCACCTTATGTTTGGATTGGAAGACCAGACCACTTATCCTTTTAGTCAAAATCAAAAACTTACAATGTGAAACAATAATTATTAAAATACATTTTCACTCCTTTATTTTACTTCGCTAGGCAGACAACATGTCACCCAAATGTTATATTTTAGATCTTGCTGATTTTAAAGCTCTGGTAATTATTAGCCCACTGGAAGTGAAAGAAGTTCTCAAAATGCGTTTCTCCTGACAGTTTTGCCTCGGCTGTCACTCATTATTCCAGTTTTGCCTCGGCCGTCACTTCTTATAGAAGATTTAAGATTTGAGGCTGTGCTGAGAGATTTCACAAAACTAGTTAAACCGAGTCCCTGTCCTCATAATCTCAGATATTTATTATTTACTTTTCAAGGCTTAAAAGACTAATTAATAAATCAAAGAAATAATTATGGAACAGTTCAGAGTGTTTGGCTTTTACCTCCTGGGAAATAAATCTTGAATTTTAAAAGCATATTTGTTTTCACGATGTAAAAGAAATACATTGTAGAATACAAATGCTTTGATATAATGCATATATTTAAGCCAAAGAAGATATAGCCAGATTCTTATTAGAGAGATTTAGAAAGTTAACTAGTACATGCTATTTTTAAAGAGTTGTTAACTTTTGGTGACTTTTTGTTTCCTGCATCTTAAAGACAAAATTAAGATTTAGAATGAACCTGAATATCTTGCAGTCCTGAGAAATGTTAGGGCATAAAATTGGAGCAGTTAATGGACCACTGGGTGTCAGTAGTGTCTTTTATTACCCCAGCAGGATCTGAATTGGCTTATCTTGCCCTTTTTAGAGGCTTTGGGCTTTATTGGAATCAGAGTTTTAGATTTTCTGTCCAAAACAAAAGGAACCATCTAGTACAATCAGCTTTCTTCATAAAAGGAGGGACTGAATCATGAAGAAGAGACAGGTGATTCCTATTCAGGGTGGTTTACACCAGCCCAGCCTTCCCACATCATTAGTCAGGTTCTCAAGCTTAAATGCCCATCAGGTCAGGCTGCAGAAGAGTAAAGTGGGCTGGACATTTGCCTAATAAACAAGAAAGGGTGCTTTTTTCTTCTACATAGAAATATTCTCTTTCCCATTTTTCTTGATCAGTCCATTTGGTGTATCTTTTATTTTCTCAATACTGATTCAAAAAAATTTCTTCTATTTTTTTTTAAGACTGAAAAATCCATGATTATAAAAGGGAATGTGTACAGGAGGCAGCAGCATCGCAGCTAGCAAGGTGACAGGGTCCTAGCATAGATGGAGCTTATAATTTTTAAAGAGAAATGGGAAATCTGGATTTTTATGTGAACTTTTTCATTTACCTAAACTGGTTCAAGCATTTTTTTAAAAAAATCAAAACCCAATGAATTCCCCAACAATAAAAAAAAAAAGAAAAAAAAATCAAAACCCATGTATAGGCCAGATATGGGACTTTTTAGATAATAAACTGTAAATGTCTGTACTATAACTTGAATGTTTTCTCTCCTGACTTGGATTCTTTTGTCTACATCGTCTGGTTTGAGCTAATCAATTGGATCCAGTATGATGAGGAAAGGTCCCTTGGGAGATGTGGGGTGTTTACTTGTCTTAGGCAACTGCATAAGGCTTTTATCCGAAGAAAAGAAAATATGTTGCATAGCTGTTTGTGAGGACGGTAGATCAGAAATGTTGACTCAACCTCATTTGATCCGAGAGAGGTTGGGAAAGTTAGATTACTACCAAATTTTAAGTGCTAGGTAATTTTTTGAACAGTACTATTAGGGAAACCATGGGAGGGAAGCATCTAAAAGTTTCTCTAAATCCTGAGAATTTTCCTCTTATATAGATAGGAGAGCTGAGAGTCTGAAAGAGCAGGCCTCAGACTTACAGCAAGAAAACACACTATAGATGAGGCTGGGTACAGTGGCTCATGCCTGTAATCCTACAATTCTGGGGAGCCAAGGCAGGTGGATTCCCTGAGCTCACAGGTTCAAGACCTGACTGAGCCAGATGAGACCTCTTCTCTAAAAATAGATGGGTGTGGGCGGTGCCTGTGGCTCAAAGGAGTAGGGCACCAGCCCCATATGCCAGAGGTGGCAGGTTCAAACCTAGCCCTGGCCAAAAACTGCATCAAAAAAAAAAAATTAATGGGCATTGTGGTGGTAATCCACTAATTTATTTTTTAATTAAAACATTAGAAAACACTATCCGTGGTCAAATAATATGCAGAAGCCTAAATATTATCCCTTTCTCATAGAGAACCATAAAGCACACATTAAGAGCTTCAGGTCTTTCTTGAAGTTAAGAAAACTCCCTAAGCCACAGCCCCACCCCACCTCCTGTCACTTAGATGGCCATTGTCCTCCAGCCCCACTGACCATTTCCTGGGATAAATGCTATTTTTTTTCCTCTTTTCCTTGGCTGGCAAACTTTTACTCTTTGAGTACAACTCAAGCACCAGTTTTATTCTGTATTTTTTTTTCTATTAACCTTTCCCCAACTCCCATTGAAAGGGTTAGATACTTCTTCCTCTAGCCGAATAGTCCTTTGTTTATAGCATGTTTATCATGCTTACCACGTGGAATTAGAATTCCCAGGGCTGCTTTCCTCTGCAACCTTATCTTGCTCTTGTTGAAATCCCCAGTACCCAGCATAATGGCTGCCAAGAGATGGTGTCTCATACATGCCATGAATGAAAATTAGTCTAAGTTCAGGAACACAAAAGCCAGGAGATGAGTTAGTGAATAACTTAGTTACTGTTACTTCTCTTTGGACATTTACTAGATTTTGGAGGGAGGAAATGTTACTGAGTACTTAATCTATGCTAGTTGCTGGGTTGAACATTTTTACATGAGTAGCAATCATTTTTTGGGGGGGGTAGTCATTAGCTTACACATCCTTAGTGTTCATATTAGGGACAGGTAAGATTGGAGGACAGGCTTAATTTTACAGCACTTGTCAAAATTTAGTTGAGCATGTGAATATTTTGCAGATATCTTCAACCCAGACTTGGCAACAGGTCAAGACTCACTCACTGCCTCTTAGGATCTTTTGACACTGCTCCCACCTGACTTCTCCTGGCCACAGTCATCTGTCACCTGCTTTAGTGCAGGAGGCATCAGTCTTCGCCTTGCAGGCAGTATTAGCACAACTTCCCACTGTGCTGTCTCCTCACTGGCCCTGATTCTAGTCCGGAGCACTGGGCATGGCACTTCTTTTCCCAGACTCTAGCTTTTCCTCTGACTGTTGCCTCTCTAGCCATAGGGCCCTTTCCTGTCCATCCCTACCTCTTGTCAAGAGCTCTGACTCACAGCTCTTCACCAGGTGGGAGTTCGTCCTTCAGTTCTCAGTTCAACATCACCTCTGCAGGTAGGCCTTCCATCTTCCAGCCAAAGGCAGTGCTTTTTCTGGGAGGTGGGGGGAAGGCAGGAGAACAGAGAGCAGCAGACAGAGGGAACCAGCTACAGCGGCCCCCGGGTGACTCCTGTGGGAAGCCCAGGGAGGACTGTAAAATGCTGCCTCAAAGTTACCCCAAGGAGGATGCAGGGAGCCTGACCATAGCAGGAGGGAGAGGGCACTTGGATTGCTCCATGTTATTCAGACAGAGCAGATGAAATATGCAAATACAGCAGTTAAAAGCAATCCTGAGCAATAGTTTTCAAAGTTTGGTGTGCATACAAACCCTGGGGATCTTGTTAAAATGCAGATTGTTTCTGGAGTTCTAGGAAATCTGAGATTCTGCAGCTCTAAGAAGCTCCCAGATAATGCCCTTGCTCCTATTCTGAGGAATCACGTTGTGAGCACCAAGCAGCTGCAGTGTAGGGCCAAGGTCTATCAAAAGGATGGGGAGGCCCTTGTACTCTCTGCTTTGCCTTCCTCTGTGCCCATCCTCAAGCAGATCTCCCCAGATTCCCCCTTTGCATCACAGATCATAGCCTGAAATGACTGTATCTGTGGTTCAGGTGACTTGGTTATTGCCTGGCTTTCCCACTAGACTGTAAATTTCTTGAAGGCATCATCTATCTTACTGCACATCAGTTCCTCAGGGACTAGCACAGTGCCTGGTGCACAGAAGAGTGCTCTGTAAATATTTATCAGATGGTTCAGTAACTTTTCATAGATAATATACTTGTAAATGAAGCCAGGGGTATATTTATACATAAAAAATAGTAGGACCTTATTCCCTGAAAAATTATTCATTATTAGCACAAATGATGCAACAAGTTCCAAATACCTTTCTTAGTTATTTTTTCTGCAGTTTTTCTCTCCCATTTAGCCACAGTAAAATTTCATTATAAAGCTGGTCATGGTGGTCTACTGCCTGTTGCAGATGTGAGTGTAATTGTGCTGTCTTTCTCACATAGATGGTTTCCCAGCCATAGGTCCCTTTGCTGTCCACCCCTACCTCTTGTCAAGTTTGTAGGCTTCCAGTATTTTCTTGTATTCTTGCTGTAGTGGGTGCTGTAAGGTAGAAGTGGGTGGAGGGGAGGAGGAGACGTGCCTCCCTAGCATTTACTTTGTCCTACCCAATCCTTGCCAGCCAGGTGCATAACAGAGGGAATGGTCTGAAAAAGAACTGCAAAAATGTTTTCTGTCTCTTTAAAACTTTCCTCTTTTTTGAAACTGAGACTAGCATCCTTGCCTTGAGCAGGGGTTGAGAGGGACAGGGAAATGTCTTTTGTTCTTTGTTCTACAGGAAAAAGTTCAGCTGAACTGTGTGACTTGAAGATGGAGGCCCATGGGCCTCCCAGGGGGGTGGGAGTCCTGGCTTTGTCTTCAGCAGAGATGGGAACATTAGAATCATTAACTGTACTTGTGGATGACAATAAGCCCTCCCTATTAAAAACTCAATGTTTCTGCTTATGTTCCAGAAATTTGGTATTTTGAGTTGGGGACTCACTGAAGGGCCTGAATTCCTGTGGTAATAGGCATAAAGTTTATACAGAGAGAAAGTCTTATCATCTCCAGGTAAAGCATGAGGGAAAGATAGTGACTGTTGAATGAGAGGGGAATGGTTGAGAGTTTAGGAAAAAAACATGGAGTCTTTCTTGACTGTTTTGATGGAGGTATTATAAGGTCAAAAGGCAAACTTCCCTTTTACCCTCTGAAGGTTCACTGCAAATCAACTGACAAAAAAGCAGATTAACAGGTGAAAAGTCCTCCAAATTTTCATATTTCTGAGAATAAAATTTCTTGTAATATTCATTAAGGATTTTTTTGAATTTCTGAGGAGTCTGTTGTTATTTCATCTTTGTTGTTTCTGATTAATGAGATCAGAGATTTTACTCTTTTTTTCCTGGTTAGGTTAGCCAAAGGTTTATCTATTTTATTGACCTTTTCAAAAAACCAACTTTTTGATTTATTGATCTATTGTATAATTCTTTTGTTTTCAATTTCATTTAATTCTGCTCTAATTTTGGTTATTTCTTTTCTTCTACTGGGTTTGGGGTTGGAATGTTCTTCCTTTTCCAGTTGCTTGAGATGTCCCATTAAGTTGTTTACTTACTATCTTTCCATTCTTTTGAGGAAGGCTTGCAGTGCTATAAATTTCCCTCTTAGGACTGCCTTTGCGGTATCTGAGAGGTTCTGATAATTCGTGTTTTCATTGTCGTTTTGTTCCAAAAATTTGGCAATTTCCTTCTTAATCTCATCTCTGACCCAGCTGTCATTCAGCATAAGGTTATTTAACTTCCCTGTTTTTGTATGAGTATGCAGATTCCTGTTGTTACTGAGCTCAACTTTTATTCTATGGTGGTCTGAGAAGATGCAAGGAATAATTTCTATTCCTTTAAATTTGCTGAGGTTAGACTTGTAACCTAAGATATGATCATTTTTGGAGTATGTTCTGTGGGCTGATGAGAAGAATGTGTACTTAGTTTTGTTAGGATGAAATGTTTTGTAATGTCTGTCCAATCCAAATGTTGAATGGTTATGTTTAAATCTAAAATTTCTTTGCTCAGCTTCTTATTGGAGGATCTATCCAACTTTTAAGGATATCCAACTATTAAGGAGCTGGAGGAAATCAAGTTGCTCATGTCTCTTAGAGTTTCTCTTATAAATTGAGGTGCATTCTAGTTGGGTGCATAAATATTAATAATTGAAATCTCATCATATTGAGTATTACCTTTAACAAATATGAATGATGTCCCTTTTTAATTCCTGAAAATTTTAATTGTTTTTCTCATTTTTTGGTAATTAATCTTGCTGTTCATCAATTTTATTAAAGTTTTCAAAAAAGCCATATTTTTGTTTTGTCATTGTATCTTTCTTTGCACTCTAACATTTCTTCTACTAGTTATTGCATTTAATTTGATTTTTTTTATCTTCTACTTGTTTTTGCATTTAATTTGATTTTTTCCATTTTATTTGATGTTTTTGTTTTTACTAGTTTTTTTTACTAGAAGATGATTACCTAATGTTTTCAGTTTTTTTTCTTTTAAGTGTACATTTTATTTTATAAATTTCTCTGTAACCACTGTCCAAATTTGGATGCCTATGTTTTCATAATTGTTCAGTTCAAAATATTCTGAATTTGCCTTATTTCTTCTGACTATTGGGTAAGTTAGAAAACAATGCTTAATTTATAAATGTTTAGGGATACCCTAGTTTCTCCTGGTTTTTGGTTTCTAACTTACTGCTACTGTGGTCAAAGGATATTTTTTTGTTTCATGGTTTATGTTGTTAAAGATAACAAGAGCATTTGTAAAGCATATGTGTTCCAAAGTTGTTTGGTATAATGCTGTGTATACATACCAAATATGTCAAGTTGGTTAATTGGTCTGTTTAAAAATGTATCTTAAGGGGGAGGAGACAAGATGGCTGACTGAAGCCAGCTTTCCACAGAGGCTCCCGTCCAGTAGGAGAGTTAAAGGACAAAAATTCAGCAAGTAACCTGGTGGATTTGAGCTGTACTAAGAGAGAAGGTTGAAGAATGCACGTCAACCCCACTGAGGTGAGCTGCGACCACATGGATACAAACAAAAGGTACAAAATCCATCACCAAGCGGAGGGGAGTCCCCCACCCCCATGAGAGTGGCTCAGAGTGCCCCACAAACAACCGGGCAGAGTTCAAAGGTCCTCCCACTACACTCCACAGGAGAGACCCTCTGAAAACTGGACCTACCTCCCCTACTAGGGTGCCACGGCGTCCGCCTGCCAGGCATAAAACTGTATAAACTGTATATAGTCTCTACCTGGAATTCTGAGCTCCCAGCACTCCCCTTCACTCACACTGAGGTCTGGAGGCCAGTCCCAGTCAGTGGAGAGAGGACCACACCGGAGTGGCAGTTCCTTGAGGCACAGTGTGACAGCCATCTTTTGGTGACAATACGGCCAGGCATAAAACTTGGTAAAGCTGTGTGTTCTCTGCCCGCAACCCCAGGCTCCCAACGCTCCCCATGCTCCCCTCAGCTCTCACTCCAAAGTCTGGAGGCCTGTCCCCAGGGGTCCAGACTCTTGGGCGATTGCTCGAGGGGTGTAGATAGTACTGGGCTGCAGCCGGTCGGTGCAGACTCTGGGGTATAGGAGCGGAGAGAGGACAGTTGGCCGGAAGGGAGCTACACTGGAGCAGTGGTTGCCTGAGCCATAAAACAGCAGCCCTCTTTTGCTAGCAGTACAGCTCACTACCGAATATTCTGAAGCCACACACCCTATCTTCCTGGGCAATCAGAGACTCTGAGTATAGGATTTGCCTGAGGCTACTCCAACTTGCAAACTGGGGAAACTCCCAGGTCGGGGCTGACCCAGAGGTCCGCTTTACTAAACCTAAGATGCACCTGGCCCTCAGGGATCGTCAGCCTATAGACAATACAAGAGCAAAGACAGGCTGTTTTTGAACTCAATTCAGCTTCTCTTCTGCAGGGGAAGGACAGAGTTGTTCTGTTCTGTTCTGTCAGTAACATTAATCAGGGGCAAGAGTGTACCTGAGTGAAAACCCCCCAACCTTCATAAAGCACGAGAGGTTGTCAGGCCTCACCTCCTCCTGCTAGAGAGAGGCAGAGCACAGTGGCCTGGCAGACTTCCTTGTGATTCAGGCAGGTGCAAACTCCTGGAGTATCGATTCAATACAGGCAACTGGGTCAGCCAACTGCAGGGCTATCAGTGACTGGGTGTGACAGCGGTGCAAGGTGGGGAAGGAGGCATCAACCTTTCCAGACTGATCTATTGGCTGGGTGGCTCCTCCTGGCTCCACGCAGCACTGGAGCAAGCCACACCAGAGTAGTCACCAGACCCCTGTGATCCAGTTCCAGAGACCTCTTAAACTCTCTCACCCGAGACAGGTGCAGACTGAGACAATTGATTTGGACTTTCTGAACTGAACCAATTGCCTGAGGACAAATCAGGTGGTGCCCTGGGTGAACGGTGGTAGGAAGGTTTGATTTTTCTTTTCTAATTGTTTGCCATGGGGGGTGGGGTGACTTAATTGCTGGTATTTCTCCACAGCTGAGACTTCAATCCAGAGTATCTGTTTTACTAGGGTGGAACAGAAACAAGCTGAAAACAAGACAGAACCACTTAGCCCCACCACACCAGATAGGGCCCCAGTTTCTCAGGCCACAACACTGTACAGGCCCTCGACAAAGCCCCAGGCTAAAAAATCAAAGGGAGTAAAACAACCATGGGGTGGAATCAGTGGAAAAACTCTGGTAACATGAATAACCAGAATAGATCAACCCGCCCAAGGAAAGATACGGCAGATGTAATTGAAGATCCCATTCATAAACAACTGGCTGAGATGTCAGACCAAATTCAGAATTTGGATTGCAGACAAGATTAACAGATTGGAATTAAGAATTTGAGGAGAAATTCAAAAGTTGTCTCAAGAATTTAATGAATTTAAAGATAAAACCACCAAAGACTTAGACACACTGAAGCAAGAATTTGCAGTCCTCAAAGATATGAAAAATATAGTAGAATCCCCCAGCAACAGAATGGAGCAGGCAGAAGAAAGGATTTCTGACCTTGAAGATAAAGCCTTTGAACGCTCCCAAACTCTCAAAGAGGAAGAGAAATGGAGAGCAAAAATGGATCATTCTCCACGAGAGCTCTGGGATAATTCGAAGAAGGCGAATATCCGAATCATTGGCGTTCCAGAAACAGATGAAGTGGCCTCGCTGGGAACAGAGGCCCTTCTGCATGAAATTATGAAAGAAATTTTCCAGACATGCCTAGAGATTCTGGAATTCAGATAGCGGACAGCTTCAGAACCCCAGCATGACTCAACCACAATAAGACATCCCCCAGGCATATCATAATTAACTTCACTAAAGTTAATATGAAGGAGAAAATCCTCAAAGCTGCCAGGAGAAAGAAAACCATTACCTTCAAAGGGAAGAATATTAGAATGACTGCAGATCTCTCCGCTGAAACATTTCAAGCCAAAAGAGGGTGGTCACCGACTTTTAATCTCCTAAAGCAAAATAACTTTCAACCCCAGATCATGTATCCAGCTAAACTGAGTTTCATTTATGATGGAGAAATTAAATACTTTAATGACATTCATATGTTGAAGAAATTTGCCATAACCAAACCAGCTCTTCAGGATATTCTCAGACCAATCCTCCATAATGACCAACCCAATCCTATACCACAAAAATAAACTCACTCAGAAACTTCGGATCAAACTCCAATTTCCACACTGGCGAAAGGATTAAAAATGGCCACTGGACTTTTGAAAAACTCGATACCCAAAACTTCACCAGACTTATCAATATTCTCCATTAATGTGAACGGCTTAAACTGTCCTCTAAAGAGGCATAGGTTAGCTGACTGGATACAAAAACTAAGGCCAGATATCTGTTGCATACAAGAGTCACATCGTAACTTAAAAGACAAATACAGACTCAGGGTGAAAGGATGGTCATCCATATTTCAGGTAAATGCTAATCAGAAAAAAGCAGGTATTGCAATTTTATTTGCAGATACAATAGGCTTTCAACCAACAAAAGTAAGGAAGGACAAGAATGGTCACTTCACATTTGTTAAGGGTAATACTCAATATGATGAGATCTCAATTATTAATATCTATGCACCCAACCAGAATGCACCTCAATTTATAAGAGAAACTCTAACAGACACGAGCAACTTGATTTCCTCCAGCTCCGTAATAGTCACAGATTTCAACACTCCTTTGGCAGTGTTGGATTGATCCTGCAACAAAAAGCTGAGCAAAGAAATCTTAGATTTAAACCTAACCATCCAACATTGGGATTTAGCAGACATCTACAGAACATTTCATCCCAACAAAACAGAATACACATACTTCTCATCAGGCTATGGAACTTATTCCAAAATCAATCATGTCTTAGGTCACAAGTCTAACCTCAGTAAATTTAAATGACCTTATGCTGAATGATAGCCAGGTCAGAGATGAGATTAAGAAAGAAATTACCAAGTGTTTGGAACAAAACAACAAAGAAGACATGAACTATCAGAACCTCTGGGACACAGCAAAGGCAGTTCTAAGAGGGAAATTTATAGCAGTGCAAGCCTTCCTCAGGAGAACAGAAAGAGAGGAAGTTAACAACTTAATGGGACATCTCAAGCAACTAGAAAAGGAAGAACATTCCAACCCCCAACCCAGTAGAAGAAAAGAAATAACCAAAATTAGAGCAGAATTAAATGAAATTGAAAACAAAAGAATAATGTAACAGATAAATAAATAAAAAAGCTGGTTTTTAGAAAAGGTCAATAAAATAGATAAACGTTTCGTCAACCTAATCAGGAAAAAAAGAGTAAAATCTCTAATCTCATCAATCAGAAACAACAAAGACGAAATAACAACAGACTCATCAGAAATCCAAAAAATCCTTAATGAATATTACAAGAAACTGTATTATCAGAAATATGAAAATCTGAAGGAAATTGACCGATACTTGGAAGCACATCACCTTCCAAGTCTTGGTCAGAATCAAGTGGAAATGTTGAACAGGCCCATATCAAGTTCAGAAATAGCATCAACTATATAAAACCTCCCTAAAAAGAAAAGCCCGTGACCAGAATTCACGTCAGAATTCTACAAAACTTTTAAAGAGGAATTAGTACCTATATTACTCAACCTGTTCCAAAAGGTAGAAAAAGAAGGAAGACTACCTAACATGTTCTATGAAGCAAACATCACTCTGATTCTCAAACCAGGAAAAGACCCAACAAGAAAAGAAAATTATAGACCAATATCACTAATGAATATAGATGCAAAAATATTCAACAATATCCTAAAAAACAGAATCCAGCAATACATCAAACAAATTATACATCATGACCAAGTCGGTTTTATCCCAGGGTCTCAAGGCTGGTTCAATATATGTAAATCTATCAATGTAATCCAGCACATAAACAAATTAAAAAACAAAGACCATATGATTCTCTCAATTGATGCAGAAAAAGCTTTTGATAATATCCAGCATCCCTTCAGGATCAGAACACTCAAGAAAATCGGTATAGGAGGGACATTCTTAAACTGATAGAGCCATCCACAGCACACTCACAGCCATTATCATATTAAATGGAGTTAAATTGAAATCATTTCCACGCAGATCAGAAACCAGACAAGGCTGCCCATTGTGTCCACTGCTCTTTAACATTGTAATGGAAGTTTTAGCCATCACAATTAGGGAAGAAAATGTGATCAAGGGTATCCATATAGGGTCAGAAGAGATCAAACTTTCGCTCTTCGCAGATGATATGATTGTATATCTGGAAAACACTAGGGACTCTATTACAAAACTCTTAGAAGTGATCAAGGAATACAGCGGCATCTCAGGTTACAAAATCAACATTCATAAATCGGTAGCCTTTATATATACCAACAATAGTCAAGTTGAAAAAACAGTTAAGGACTCTATCCCATTCACAGTAGTGCCAAAGAAGATGAAATATTTAGGAATTTATCTAACAAAGGACGTGAAAGATCTCTATAAAGAGAACTATGAAGCTCTAAGAAAAGAAATAGCTGAAAATATTAACAAATGGAAAACATACCATGCTCATGGCTGGGAAGAATCAACATTGTTAAAATGTTCATACTACCCAAAGCAATATATAATTTCAATGCAATCCCTATTAAAGCTCCACTGTCATACTTTAAAGATGTTGAAAAAACAATACTTCATTTTATATGGAATCAGAAAAAACCTCGAATAGCCAAGACATTACTCAGAACTAAAAACAAAGCAGGAGGAATTATGCTACCACACCTCGCACTATACTACAAATCAATAGTGATCAAAACAGCATGGTATTGGCACAAAAACAGAGAAGTAGATGTCTGGAACAGAATAGACAACCAAGAGATGAATCCAGCTACTTACCATTATTTGATCTTTGACAAGCCAATTAAAAACATTCAGTGGGGAAAAGATTCCCTATTTAACAAATGGTGCTGGATGAACTGGCTGGCAACCTGTAGAAGACTGAAACTGGACCCATACCTTTCACCATTAAGTAAGATAGACTCTCACTGGATCAATGATTTAAACTTAAGTCATGAAGGTATAAAGATACTAGAAGAGAGTGCAGGGAAAACCCTTGAAGGAATTGGTCTGGGCGAGTATTTTATGAGGAGGAGCCCCAGGGCAGTTGAAGCAGCTTCAAAAATACACTACTGGGACTTGATCAAACTAAAAAGCTTCTGCACAGCCAAGAACACAGCAAGGAAAGCAAGCAAACAGCCCTCAGAATGGGAGAAGATATTTGCAGTTTATGTCTCCGACAAAGGTTTAATAACCAGAATCCACAGAGAACTCAAACGCATTAGCAAGAATAGAACAAGGGATCCATCACAGGCTGGGCAAGGGATTTGAAGAGAAACTTCTCTGAAGAAGACAGGCGTGCGGCCTACAGATATATGAAAAAATGCTCATCATCTTTAATCATGAGAGAAATGCAAATCAAAACTACTTTGAGATACCATCTAACTGCAGTGAGACTAGCCTATATCACAAAATCCCAAGACCAGAGATGTTGGCATGTATGTGGAGAAAAGGGAACACTTTTGCACTGCTGGTGGGAATGCAAATTAATACATTCCTTTTGGAAAGAGATATGGAGAACACTTAGAGATCTAAAAATAGATCTGCTATTCAATCCTGTAATCCCTCTACTGGGCATATACCCAGAAGACCAAAATTCACATCATAACAAAGATACTTGTATCAGAATATTTATTGCAGCCCTATTCATAATTGCTAAGTCATGGAAAAAGCCCGAGTGTCCATCGATCCACGAATGGATTAATAAATTGTGGTATATGTACACCATGGAATATTATGCAGCCTTAAAGAAAGATGGAGACATTACCTCTTTCATGTTTACCTGGATGGAGATGGAACATATTCTTCTTAGTAAAGTATCTCAAGAATGGAAGAAAAAGTACCCAATGTACTCAGCCCTACTATGAAACTCATTTAGGGTTTTCACATGAAAGCTATAACCTAGTTACAACCTAAGAATACGGGGAAGGGGGAAAGGGAGGGGAGGGAGGGGGGAGGGAGTAGAGGGAAGGGAATTGGTGGGATTACACCAGTGGTACATCTTACAAGGGTATATGTGAAACTTGGTAAATGATCTGTGAAGCTAGTGAATGATGCCCCATGATTGTATCAATGTACACAGCTATGATTTAATAAAAAAATAAATAAAATAAAAATGTATCTTACTCTTTGTGTTTCTTTTTTGTTCTATCACTTGGTAGATATATGAATTGTTCTCAAGTTATGAATGTGTACTTTTATGTTTCTCCTTTTAGTTTGGTCAGTTTGTGATTTATATATTTTGTGTGTATGTTATTAGGTGCATATGCATTTATATTATACTAGATTTAATCTCTTACTATCAGCTATACCTATTTATTGGTAATAATACTTCTCTTCTTGGTTTTATATTAGTGAACTTATACCAACTTTCTTTTTATTAGTATTTGCAGAGTATCCTCTTTTCACACTTTCTGGTTTGTATATATTAGTTATGAAGGAGCTCAAGAAATTTCACTTCAATATATGACTCTTTTGGTATTTTGAATTAAAGGCTCCTAGATTAACAGGCCTTTTTAAGAGGCTTCCTCTACCCCCACTTGCATAACCAGGTAGATCTATCACAGAAACACTTGAGTTCCCTTTCTCTTCCCCATTATCTCACTATATGGAAGGAAAGAAAATTAAGAAGGCAACCAGACTTGGCCCAAATTATTTTAAAAATAGTACCTGTCTCTCAGGTTAATTTGCAAGTTAATCTCTTTCCCCAAATTAATTCATTATTCTGTGAACTCAAATAAAATCCTAAGGCTCACACTCCCTAGCAGCTGACTTAGTGGATGAACCACCTCTCTGGCCTAAGGGGATCCCTAAAACTGAGTGCTTACCTTGAGAAAGGAGATCAGACATGCCTAATCATGCCCTTTGCTTTCTTAGAGATGTCCTTTGTGATTCATTAATAGGCCTAAGCCTATTCAAGACATACCTAAGGGTCCTTTACATACATAATAAACTATGTGATTTGGGGCATAAGTCTGGTAGTTTATCTATGATTAACAAACACTTATCTTAACTCAAGATGTCCTTTGCTCTGGCTCCTGGCCTATTAGACAAAGCTTAATTCTTCTAGCCAACTGTTAACAAAAGAATCTTTAAATACATCTATAATCTGTAAGCCCCTACATTGTGATATCCCACATTTTTTTTTGCCAAACCAATGTATGCCTTCAATGTATTGATATATGATGTTACCTGTAGTTACTGTCTTCCTGAAATGTATAAAACCAAACTCTAACTGCACCACAGTGAGTTCACTTGCTTAAGTCTTCTTGGGTATGGCTTTGGCTCATGGTCTTCAAATTTGGCTCAGAATAAATCTCTTTAAATCATTTTACAGAGTATGGGTTCTTTTCTTTCGACACTTCCATGTATCTATTCATTTTCCCTAGCAACCATTTATTGCCTGTAAACAGAATTACCTATGCTCCTCATATCCCTCATCCTTTCTAAAAAGCATCTGTAAAAATATCTGGATTCCATTGGGATACTGAGTAATCACTTAGTGATTTTACCTTTGTGCATGGTAAATAAACGTCTTTCTTTTATTAATCTACCTTAATTGTGAGTTGATCTTTCAGGGAATTCTTGGGTGACAGAGTGCATGGAAGCAACATTTGGGTTTTTTTGTTTGTTTGTTTGTTTGTTTTTCCTTTATTTTCCATTCTAGTCATGTTTATGTTTTTATAGGATATTTAATTCATTTATATTTAATGTAATTGCCAATGTATATGGATTTAAACCTATTATCTTACTATTTTCTGTCTGTTCCACCTATTATACATCCCCCCCACTTTTCTGGTCTTCCTTTGAATTAATCAAATATTTTTATATTATTCCATTTTCCTTCTGATCTTTTTTTAAAGTTTTATTTTATAACTACATATTCTTTTATATTTTTTATTTTCTTCTAAAGATTACAAAATAAATCTTTGACTTATTCTACCTTAAATTTTACTTTTGCTACTTCCAGGATAAATCAAAGTTTACAAATTTTAACTCTATTCACCATTCTCTCCTACTTCTTGTGTTATTATTGCCACATATTTAAATTATGTGTAAAATATAGTGTATTCATTTGAGTGTGTGTATAATTTATTTCCACAAGATAAGTCAATATTTATTTAGATTTATCCCTGCTTTTATCCTTCATTTTTTTCTGCAATAGCGTTCTTCTACCAGGGTTCATCTTCCTTCTCCTGAAAGAACCTCCTTTAATATTTCTCTAATGTCAACCTACTAGTGACAAATTATCTCAATTTTAGGAAGGATTATCTGGAAATCTTTTTATTTTCTCCTAAATCCTGGCTTCTGGGGTAGGCTTGAGCTCATTTATTTTTGTCTTTCCAGTGCAAAGAGATCACCAGAATCCTCTTGATTTCTAGTTTCTACTGTTTCTATGCTTCCTCTAAAAATTGGCAAGGGCAATCACAGAGGGAAAAAATGAGTAATTTAGGGATTTTCTCAATACATTTTCCTTCTCTTCAAGATCTTGATCTAGGCGGGGCACAGTGGCTCAGGCCTGTAATCTTAGCACTCTGGGAGGCCCAGGCAAGTAGATTGCTTGAGCTCAGGAGTTTGAGACCAGCTTGAGCAAGAGTGAGACCCTGTCTCTACTAAAAATAGAAACACTATCTGGGCATTGTGGTGGGTGCCTGTAGTCCCACCTACTCAGGAGGCTGAGGCCAGTGGATTACTTAAGCCTAAGAGTTTGAGTGCTATAAGCTATGATGCCACTATGGCACTCTACCCAGGGCACAGAGTGAGACTCTATTTCAAAAAGAGAAGAAAAAAAAGAGATCTTGATCTATTGAATCCTGGCTGCCTTAGTTGTTCTCTGGTCAATATAATCAGTTTTTTATAACGTTAATTTATTTTATCTAGCTTTTATGGTTGCTTTCAGTGTTAAGTTTACTATGAATCAGGTTTCTCTGTCATAGCCCGAAGAACCTGCAAATTATTGTTTGTTTTTAATAAAACATATGGATTAAAAGGAAGTTTCTCTTCACCCATATGGTGACCTTTCAGATGTTTTCCCACAGCTCCTGTAAAGCCTGCCTATCAAGTCTCTTTTCCCTAGATTAAATGGCTAAAATTCTTTCATGTGACATGTTCACAGACCTCTCACCATTCTAGTTTTCCAATTTATCTTTTATTTCAATTTTAAGTGGACAGCACAAAGATTATGATTTCTGGTTTTGGAAAATAAAAAAGTTACTTTTAAATCTAAGATCTTTCATATTAAATGCTTGACCATGAACAAGTTAACGTAAGCCTTGGATTTTTCACTTGTAAGGTGAAGAATACTACCTACCTTGCATAGTAATTTTGAATTAAAGGAGTGCCCTTATTATACTAGGCACTCAATAAAGTTTAGCTGCAGCAGGTGGTTTTATAATTGCATACTTGTTATCTCCTTGATAAGGCATAAAATCAGGATAAATTCTTGGTTATGTTCTTATGGGTTTTCTGAAATATTTTGTGTATTTGTTCTTTATATGTACCTGGTTTGATTGTCCAATTCCATAAAAACTACAGAATCATTCTAAAGGTATAAATCTGAAGATATGTCTTGCCTCTTCCTCAGCACCTCCCCCTCCTTGGCTGAATAAAAGGGAGAAAAGGTGTTTTTAGAAGAATTTAATTCAAGTGCAGGAATATCATTTAAAGTAAAGTGTTCTCCCCCTCTTCACAATGTCCCTTTATCAGGATTTCATTTAGCTTCCCTCTGTTTTATAGGAGAAAATTAATAAATGTTTTGGATACAATCTTAAGCCAAGGTCGGCAGCAGCTGCTGTGCACTTGTTTGAAATACCTATTTTCCTCTAGTCATTTCTGACCCTCTGCATCCTCTTATCAGTGCCTGCACATTTTTGGTAACTGATTGTCATTACATCGTAAGGATACTGCTCAGATGATTGCTCCTCAGCCAGAGATGTCAGCCAGCTGAAACATACCAGAAGACAACAAAGGACATTCCTGACTTGGGAAAAAATGAAGCAGGAGAAATTTACATGTGTTTGACATTTATATTCTTTTGAGTAGCTTTCGTCTCTTTGAAAATTCCCTGAACTTACTACCTCAAACAGAAGAATGGAATCTAAATTCAAGGGAGAAAAGAAAGTTCACTTTGAAGATGGAGAGTAAAATGAAGAATCAGGGGTGCTTCTCTTTCTTCAAGGCCTTTCTTTGGTTATGGAAAAGGACAGAATTGTAAAATTAACAAGGTCATGATAACTTTAGTTCCTGATGTATTGAGGAGTAGGTCTATTAAATACATAATGTATTTAAAGGCTTGTTAGACCTTTGCTTCCAAATAGCCTCTTCCTACTTAACCTTGCACCCAAGATTGCTAGCCTGGGTATATTTTGTATTATTGATCACAAGCAAAAGGAATGACTTGAAAAAATGTTACTTATATATGGAAATCTTTATGTTGGAACAATAGAGGTTTACTTGTGTGCTGAGCTCCTGATGTCAAATGGTAGAATTTCACATCAGGACTGGTAAGTCCAAGTGATTAAACAAACCCCAGAGGCAGCACTAGTGTCCTTTCCCAATCTTTATTTTACTCCCTAACAAATGCATGTTCTGGAGAGCAAGATTAACAGAATCTCATTTTCTAATAATGAGTTGGCAAAAGTGGGTGATCCTTTCAGATTAATACATTGCACGTAATTTACAGTGCCAGGGGTACCTCCATCTGTGTGAAACCATTAGTGCCTTCTTCCACTGTCTAAGATTCTCACTATCTGAGATACCTAAGAACTCAATATGTAGATTTATGCTATTTACATAGTTAAAGCTGCTAATTTCTAATTTTATAAGCAGTTGAACCACTCTTTCACATGAGTTTCCCTTGGGACCCCAATATGTAAAAGATAATTCTTTAAAAAGATATTTTGGCAGGGCCTGGTGGTGCCTTTGGCTCAGTGAGTAGGGTGCTGGCCCCATATACTGAGGGTGGCAGGTTCAAACTCGGCCCCAGCCAAACTGCAACAAAAAAATAGCCAGGCGTGGTGGGCTCCTGTAGTCCCAGCTACTCAGGAGGCTGAGGCAAGAGAACCGCCTGAGCCCAAGAGCTAGAAGTTGCTGAGAGCTGTGACACCATGGCACTCTACTGAGGGTGATAAAGTGAGACTCTGTCTCTACAAAAAAAACAAAAGATATTTTGGTTGATGCAAGATGGTAAGAGAGACTGCTGCTTTCCTCTTTACTCTTATGAATTCTCTGTTGTATCTCACCACAATTCATGGGCTGCAGGAAACAGAGTTTGCAAAACACTAGTCTAAGAAGGCTAAAGAAACATTTTCATTATCAGAAGAGGATTGCATTGACTAGACATGACCTCTATAGGCTAATTAAAACAGCACCATCCCTGAGAGGATCAAGCTTTTCCTGTTATCTTTCTTTTCACAAAATTGCTTTAAAGAAAGATATGACCGTTGTTGAATGTTTTCAATTCCATGATCATATAACCCCTGACCATTTTCAGAATCTGAGAGAGACGGCTATGGATCAGGTGAATATTCTTCTATTTTCTCTTCTTCCAAAATGGTTCAGTGTGATTTGTGATCTCTCTTTTATCTACTAACAGGCAGTTATCACTAAAAGGCATATTTGGCCTCTTGTTAATTTCTGTAAATTTTAATTTGGGTTGCATGCAGTATAAAAGATACAGCTGATTGGCATGAAATCTGTGTTTTTTATGTGAAATGAAAACCTTTATTTCTCATTTGTAATGGGTGGAGGACTGCAGGAGAGATAGGAATTCCTGAAGAACCTCAAAGTTGTATATGTCTCCAGAATTTAAGGCTGATCATTAGGTACAGGCCTATATTATCAGAATTTGAGTTTGAAATGATAGAAACTGGGTTACACAAAAGAAGTTTATTAGTTCAGGTAATTGAACATTCTGTATTTGGGATAATCCTCAAGACTTACAGTCATCGAGTTGCTATCACTTTTGCTTTCTATGTAATGTTTTTTTTAATCTGAGATATCCCAGTTTTTTCTTTGTCAGATTGGATTCTTCCAAGCGTCAGGTGAAAGGTAAGGTATGGGGCAGTGGCATTGTTGTAATAGAAACCAACCCAATTTAACAACCCAAGAAGTATGAGACTGTATTTTTTTCTAGGATCAGATTACAAAACTCTAAGGAAGCATTCTCTTGGCTAGTTCCACAGATAGGAAGGTGGGCCAACCAGTGGTCAAAGGACATGAAGGTATTATTTTTAGTCCTATATACCAATCAGAATGTTCTTGGCATTTACCTCAATTCTCTCAAAATTCTGGGCAGCTGAGTCTATTCTCATAGACTCTATATTCTCTATTCATTTAAAGAATGTTCCTTCACTATGTTACTGCTCTGAAATAATACCTGTATTTTCACAGAAACTTCAAGAGCCTATACTCAAAGGTTTTTGCAAGAAAGATGCAATAGCTTCTTGAAATTGATGTGGTTTTACAAAGAAGAATGGGAAATACAAGGAAAGTAAAATCAAACAAGATATCTGAGCTGAGTATAACAATGAGTATGGTCTTTCCTCAACTTAGTAATTCAGAAATGGCAAACACTTGGAATATGGACCACCACTACCCTTCTTGGGCTGTGGGCAAGCATCAGTGGTCATATTGCTCTCTTTCTGCTAAGCCCAGGCATTGCCTCAGAAACTTTTCGCAACAGTTCTCTAGGAATTCAGTACTGGTATGTAAAGTACTCTTATTTAGCATTCTTGCAAAACCCCATGTTTCCATTCTTCATTCTTCTCTACTGTCCTCTCTAACATTTCAGAACCTTAGGACCATCTTTGAAATTCTAAAAACGGCTGAACTTAAATTTCCTAGTAGAGTCTGTGCAGGTATGTTGAAATTACAGGATGTGTCCCTTGTTGTTCTTGTTCCACTTACAAGAATCAGGCAATTTGCAAATTGAAAACAGAGGATGATGAGACGATAAAGACATAATGGGTGTTTTACTTCTGGTTTTCTTCTAAAATCCATCTATACAGGGCTGTCACTTGATGACTGTTAATTTTTTTTTTTTTTTTTGTAGAGACAGAGTCTCACTTTACTGCCCTCGGTAGAGTGCCATGACGTCACAGGACTCACAGCAACCTCCAGCTCTTGGGCTTCCGCGATTCTCCTGCCTCAGCCTCCTGAGCAGCTGGGACTATAGGCACCCACCACAATGCCCAGTTATTTTTGGTTGCAGTTCAGACGGGGTCGGGTTTGAACCCACCACCCTCGGTATATGGGGCCGGCGCCCCACTCACTGAGCCACAGGTGCCACCCTGTTAAATTCTTACTGATGTTGGAAAAGAAGCCAGCCATCTCCCTCCCATCCCACAAGCTTACTGTTCACTTTAACATGACTTTACTATTCTACTGTCTTCATCAAGACAAATTCACTTTTCTAGGAAATGCGTGGCCAAGAAGATAAATATTATAAATAATAACATTGTTCATTTGAAGACCCATCAACTTTCTAATAGAAAAGCATTAATATGTTTCTGCTCAAAGACTTTTTGAATATTTCCCCTCAAAATTCCTACCATACTGTGCCCACCAATCTTAAACCACCATATTGTAATTCTTGTGCAATCCTAATCAAGCTTCCCACATTGAAAGGCCTGCTTAAAAGTGCATGTTAAGTCTCAATAACAACTCAAATTTGCCTTTCCTCTGTTGAGAGGATATGAAGACTGTCAAGGTAGGGTTCTTCCTTCCCTGGTAAGAAGAAACTCAGGTTTATCTTTCCAGGTGTTTGGGTGTGTTTTAAGAGAGTCGCTATTTGGCAATATTATCAGCTACTGAGGTAAAAATTTAAATCCAAGTGAATGTAGTCAATGTGTATTGGGTGGCTTCTACATGTGAAACACTTAGAACTTAGAACTCAGTGAAAGGAGCTCGAAAGATGATGCCTGAGACACAGTTCCTGTTCTCCTGGTCCTTAGGAACTAAGGAGGCCTAAAGGGCAAATAACTGCCATAATAAAGTAATAGTACCAAGTAATCTTGAGGGAAGGAATTAATTTCAACTAGGATATCTCAAAAAGCTTCTTGGAGGTGGTGTGTTTAAACTTTGTACTGAAGTATGGCTCATATATTCAAGGGAAAAGGTGTGAGGGAGAACTTTCCAAAATGAGGATATATATGTAGTATGTGACAAAGCCAGCCAAGTAAAAGAGGTCAGAGTGCATCCAGAAAACTCAAGTGGACACATGGGCTGATATGAATAGGAGAAATGAGACTGGAAAGTTCTATACTTGCAATGCCACAAGAGAGTTTCAGATCTTATTTTTCGTATGGTGAATATCCATGGAAGGTGTTGAGTTCACTATTTGCTCATTCTCCCTATTCTTACCACCTCCTCCTCTCTCTCTCTGGCTATCTGCTTCTACCCCTTACTCTCTTTTCTCCTCTGTCTGTTACCTGCATTCCCCTCTCTCACTCACTCATTTTCCTTTAATCTAATCTCTTCATGATTATCTTCCTCCCCTATGGCTTTTTCTGTTTTGTGTTTTCCATCATGATTTTCTCTCTCTCCTCGTGTTTCTTCCCTTTTTTCTTCTTCTTTCTCCCTCTGCTTGTTTGCTTCCTCTTTTCCTCTTTGCTTTCTTTTCTTTTTCCATACATTCCTAAGAGGGTAGCTAAGAAGAAATACAACTTTTATCTAATTCTATTCTTTAGTTTGAATTTCCTTCTTATAAGTGTGACATTCTAGCATTTCTAAGCACTGATTTCTTAATACTAAAATATCCATCTGCCAGGCTTCCAGAGACCAGCTGGGTGGCTTCGTGAGAGATTCTATGATGTTCAAATGAGAGAATGATTCTCCTTAACAGAACAGAGAGTGATGCCACAGGCTGTGCATTCTAACATCTGAATAAATAAGCAGAATATCTTACTTTTTAAATCAAGATTAAAACTTTAAGCCTACTCAGCATGTGTCAAAACAGAATGAAAAATAGCAGTTAACTTCCAAGCCAGAGAAATGTGCCTTTGATAAACTATAATTTCTTTATATCTTAAAGAAGAGGTATATTGCTCTTCTCAATAAATGAATTTATTTCAAAATGTAAAAAGAATAAATACACATTTGAAAAGTTTGGGAAAGTATATAACAGTATAGAAATATGGAGGAGAAAGACACTAAGAGTTTGAGGGATAAGGCCTTTTTGCCCACTGATGTTTTTGATACAGGGCCTGTAGCTATGGGCCCTTCTAGTCTCAGGCACAGAAATAAAATCTGGAGTCCCTCCAGCAGAAGTTGAGGGCAACTGGTTAGACTTGAGAAGTGAATGGGCAACCTGATGAGAACACTTGCCCTCCAAGTGAGCCAGCCTCAAGAGATATTTTTGCTTCCTATAAAAACTAAAAGATGGCTTCCTGACCTGTGTTCCTGAGTTGTTTTTTAAAATAAGGGGAAACAGAGGAATTGACCTCTGACTTCCGTTTTTTGCTCTATTAACAAATTTCCCCCTGAGGGACATACCCACTTCAACATTCTTTTCTGCCATCTAAGAATCTCTGAATCTACTTACTCCCACAACCGCCTTCAGGGTAGTCTGTCTTTTTGAGCCAGGCCATGTATTCATTCACAATTTTGCCTGCTTGCCTGAAATGTTCTTCTTCCTTTAAAATCCTTGGCTTGGCAGCCCTAGGGGAGTTCAGGTTCTAAGCCGTAGCTGTCTGTACTCTTTGCACTCACTGCAACTCTTGGCTTCAGTGTCTGGCTTTGCTGCACCTGGTGAGCAGATCCTGGTTTGGTTTGGTGACATTTCTGTATGATTTTTAAAATGCTGCTACTAAGGCTTGGTATGGTAGGTAGCTCACACCTGTAATCATAGCATTCTGGAAGGATGAGGCAGGAGGATTGCTTGAGGTCAGGAGCTTGCGACCAGCATGAACAAGAGCAAGACACTGGTTCTACTAAAAATTGAAATATTAGTTGGGCATGGTAGAATGTGAGTATAGTCCCAGTTACTCAGGAGGCTGAAACAGGAGGATCACTTGAGCCCAGGGACAGTGAGCAGATTGCAGTGAACTGTGATAATACCACTCCACTCTGGCTTGGGTGAAAAGGGAAACTGTCTCAAGAAAAAATATGCTGCTGCTTTAACTTTGCATTATATGTTTTTTAGTTACTTTCATATATAAAATTATAAGATTTGCCAGTATTTCATGGCATCCATACTCTTAGAAAACACTTTAATTATTGAACAAAGCAGCATAGTATGGTTGTACCCTAATTTATTCCCCTGGTGCTCACTTTGATGTAGTTTCTCAATGATGAGCTGCCATGAAAACTATTAGGACAAAATATGGTACTTTCTCTCCATGTGTTTTTGTTTTTTCCTCAACTTTCTTGACATACATGTATAGTAAGCATAAATTTCATGATGCATTTCTGTAAGAAATATTCTAAAAATATTACTTAAATCAATATAATATCAATTTTGAGTCTGTTTCTTTGAGACAGGCAGGAAATTTATTTTCAGTAGTGATTGGAGCCTCAGAAGTGGGATGGTCCTGCTTCTTCCACTAACATGGGTACTTGCATATGGAGATGCTACTGTTACAGGAGGGAACTTTTTTTAAAAGTGTACTTTGGTGGAATATTTTAAATTTTTCTGTAAAGTTCAGAGCTTTGCTAGGTGCAGTGGCTCACTCCTGTAATCTAGCACTCTGGGAGGCCAAGGTGAATGGATTGTATGAACTCAGGAGTTCAAGACAAGCCTAAACAAAAGTGAGACCCTGTCTCTACTACAAATAGACAAATTATCTCTGTGTGGTGGTGGGTGCCTTTAGTCCCAGTTACTCAGGAGGTCGAGATAAGAGGATCGCTTGAGCCTAGAACTTTGAGTTTGCTATGAGCTATGGCACCATGGCAGTTTAGCTTGGGCAACAGAGTGAAACTCTGTCTCAAAATACAACAAAATAAAGTTCAGAAGTTTATGTAAAAAACACCCTCACAGATTTACTAACCCTTAATACAGTGACTTTCAACCAGTGCTGTTAGAGGATCTTAGGTGTGTCACGAAAATTTTTGAAGAGTATTAATTAAATTATTTTCAAAAGAAGTTCAAAAAAAAAGGCTTGGTGCCTATGGCTCAAGTGGCTAAGGCGCCAGCCACATACACCTGAGCTGGTGGGTTTGAATCTAGCCCAGGCCTGCCAAACAACAATGATGGCTGCAACCAAAAAAAAAAAAAAATAGCCAGGCATTGTGGTGGGTGCTTGTAGTCCCAGCTACTTGGGAAGCAGAGGCAGGAGAATTGCTTGAGCCCAGGAGTTGGAGGTTGCTGTGAGCTGTGATGCCATGGTACTCTACCCAGGGCCGCAGCTTGAGGCTCTGTCTCAAAAAAAAAAAAAAAAAAAAAAAAAGAAGTTCAAAAAACAGTAATTATGTTCTTGTTTCTATTCCTTTTTTTTTTTAAATCAGCATAATTTAAGTGCACCATGGAAGTTTAACTATAGGTTCAAGTATACCAGTAGATAAAAATGGTTGAAAAACACTGCCTTAACATTTTGTAATTGTTACTTTAGATATTTTGTTTAAGAAGTTTAAGAAACCAAGCAACACAAATACATTCCAAGAATTGTGTTAGGAACTGGAACCAGACAGGAATGTCCACCATGGGCACTACTGTTCAACACTGTGGACACTTTGGAAATCATAGCCGATGCAATCAGGCAAGAGAAGGATGGCAAGCAGATCCAAACGGGGACAGAAGAGGTCAAACTTTCACTTTTTGCTGATAATATGATCTTATACTTAGAAAATCCCAACGTCTCAACCATGAGACTACTGGAAATACTCAAGAAATACTGTATGTCTTGGGATATAAAATCAATGTCCATAAATCAGTAGCCTTTATATATACCAAGAATAGTCAAGCTGAGAATCAAAACTAAGTCACAATATTCTTCACAGTAGCTTCAGAGAAAATGAAACACCTTGGAATATACCTAACAAAGGATGTGGAAGGATCTCTATGCAGAGAACTATAAAACCCTGAGAAAATAAATAGCAGAAGACCTTTACTAATGGAAGAATATACCATGCTCATGGCTGAAAAGAATCAACATTGTTAAAATGCCTATACTACCCAAAACAAGCTGTAGATTTAATGCAATCCCCATTGAAACACCAACTTCATACTTTGAAGAATTTGAAAAAATAATTTTCCCTTTCATATGGTATCAGAAAAAACCCTGAATGGTCAATGCAATTCTACAAAATAAGAACAAATGTGGAGGCATCACATTACCAGACTTCAGGTAATACAAGTCTACAGTGATCAAAACAGCATGGTACTGGCATAAAAATAGAGACATAGATCTGTGAATAAAATTGAGAACCTAAAGATGAAACCAGCCTCATATTGCCATCTGACCTTTGATAAACTAGGCAAAAGCATGCCCTTGGGAAAGAAACCTGTTTAATAAATGGTGCTGGGAGAACTTGTGAGCCACATGCAAAAGACTGAAACTGGATCTTCACCACTTATTCATGCTGGATAAAGGATTTAAATCTAAAACACAAAACAATAAAAACTCTTGAAGAAAGTGTGGGAGAAAAATCTTTCTTAATGATATTGGCCTAGAGAAAGAATTTATGAAGAAGACCTTTTTGGCAGTTGCAGCAACAACAATAACAAATAAATGGAACCTGATCAAGTTAAAAAGTTTCTGCACAGCTAAAGACACAATCAACAAAGCAAATAGACAACTGTCAGAACAGGAGAAGATATTTCATATTACAAATGTGACAGAGGGTTAATAACCAGAATCTATAAAGAATCAAGCCAGTCAACATGAGCATAGCAAAAATCCCACTAATCAATCATTGGGAAAAAGACAAGAATAGAATCTTTTCCTAAGATGACAGACAAATGGCCCAGAAATACATGAAAAAGTGCTTGTCATCCCTAATTATCAGACAAATACTAGTCAAAACTACTTTGAGATACTACCTAACCCAAATGAGAAGGGCCCACATCACCAGGTCCCAAAGCTGCAGATGCTGGCAGGAGAGCAGAGAGAGGGAATACTTATGCACTTTTGGTAGGACTGCCAACTAGTATTGCCTTTTTGGAAAGAAGTATGGAGACTACTCAAGGAACTAAAAGTGGATCTTCCATTTGATCTCATAATTCCATTACTAGACATTTACTCAGAAGTATGGTAAAAGGAAGTATTTTACCATAAGGACATTTGCACTTGAATTTGTATAGCAGTTCAATTCACAATTGCAGAGATGTGGAAATAACCCAAGTGCTCATTAATCCATGAATGGTTTAATACAATGTGATATATATTATATATATATTTATACTATATATACTATGGTACTATGGACTACTATTCAGCCATAAATATGATAAGAAATTTTGTATTTTTTGTATTTACCCATAAGAATTTGGAGAACATTCTCCTAAGTAAGGTATCTCAAGAATGGAAAATCAAGATTTCCATATACTCAATACAAAGTTGAAACTAGTAGATTAAAAATTACTAGACAACTGTCAGAACAGGAGAAGATATTTCATGTTACAAATGTGACAGAGGGTTAATAACCAGAATCTATAAAGAATCAAGCCAGGACCACATGAGAGAAAAACACAATTAAATTCAAT
Organism: Nycticebus coucang; assembly: GCF_027406575.1. Taxonomy (NCBI): domain Eukaryota; kingdom Metazoa; phylum Chordata; class Mammalia; order Primates; family Lorisidae; genus Nycticebus; species Nycticebus coucang. Next base: position 58,588,348 of record NC_069796.1, on the reverse strand, counting down.
AAGGAGGCACAGAGAGGGAGAGTCAGTAAGTTTCCACCTAGTAGGTATAATGTGCAGGTACATGGCACACTTCTGGCTAAAACATTCAGCTACGACTTGGGTTTTATCTCACAAATGCAAACAATGTAACTTAATCATATGTACCCTTATATTAATATAAAATTTAAAAAACAGAACATTCCAAGCTCAGTTTATATACTTCCTCAGAAGTATAATTCTAAACTTGGTGAGAATTCTATGCATATTTTTATACTTGTTTAAACACATGCAGATATTCATAAATGATAACTAATATTTTTTCTGTATTTAAAATTTTAATTTTAAGTATATTATATATATTATTCTTGTTTTTTTCATTTTGTTTTGTTGTTGAGACAGTGTCTCATTCACTCTGTCACCAGGGCCAGAGTGCAGTGGCATCATCATAGCTCACTGCAGCCTCAAACTTCCAGGTTCATGTGATCTTTCTATCTCAGCCTTTCCAATTGCTAGGATTACAGGTCTGAATCACCCTGACTGGCCCTTAATTCTTATTTTCTAACTCATCATGATGTTTTGAGGATTGTTCCAATTTGGCCTATTCAACTTGGAGTCTGCCATTATAATTTCTGAATACTATCCTTTTTTGTATAAAAATGTTACCAAAACTTGAGTACTTGTCCCTGTAGCCAAATGAAGAACAATTACAAGTGGTTTGAGTAGAAGGAAAGAGAAGTTTATTAATTTGCCAACAAACGAGGAGATTGTCAGGCTCTCATCTTAAAATACCATAATCCTAATTTAAGCAGAAATAAAGAGCTTTAAAGGGGTGGGTCAGCTTCAGGCTTTTGTTGTTTAACTATAGTTGATGGTCCTGTTTGACCTCATGTCCAGCAAAAATAATATTGGGACTTCTGCCTGGGCCATTCTGTTGGGCCATCTCCTGTAGTACAAGAAAAAAAAAATAAAAAGAATGCTCCCTGGACCTTCTGATTACTGAGCTCAGGGAAGAATACATGTTTTAATTTCAAAAAAGGGTGAGGGGGTTTTAAAGAGACCACTTGTAAAATGTTTTTGCTTGCTTTCAGGACTTTGGCTCTGTTACAAAAACACAACTATAACTGGCCCCAAGAACAAATTTCAGTGACTGCATACAGTTTTTAATAATTCTTTTCCTTAACTAATTACTTGAACTTTTGAATTGTTTCCAAGAAATGATGGATTTTTTGCAAGACAAAGACGCTGAGATTCTAAAGGCCCCTGGGCAGACTTCCTGACTACTAACCATCCCCCACAACCTCCTCCAAAAGCGCAGAGCCCATTGTTAGGTACATCATGACCTTCCCCAAGGCATATGGCCCCTCCTTTAATAGTTCATAATCTCAGATAGTCAGAGAGATGGATTTGGGGCAACTTCTCCCAGTCTCTTAACAAGATGTTTTTTATATTAAAAATTCCTTCCTTTCCTGGCAATCTTCATCTTAATAATTGGATTTTTGTGTAATGGGCAAACAGACCTAGGATGAAACCCCCTTGTGATTTTTCCAGCACTATTTATTTACTCATTATTCCTTTGATGGACAGTATATCCTTCAACCAATGTCTACATTGCTTATGATGAGTTTTTTTTTTTTATTTCCAACTGATCTGAGGTATATGCAAAACTATTTTTTGTAAATTTAATCAGAATTTCCTTTTTTTTTTAGTAGCATGGTGGAACATTTAGTCATACTTTTTTTTTTTTTGAGACGGAGTCTCACTATGTCACACTTGGTAGATTGCTGTGGCACCACAGCTCACAGCAACCTCAAACTCTTGGGTTTAAGCCATTATCTTGCCTCAATCTCCCAAGTAGCTGAGACTACAGGTGCCCACCACAACATCTGGCTATTTTTTTGGTTGTTGTTGCAGTTGTCGTTGTTTTAGCTGGCTTACGCCTGGTTCGAACTTGCCAGCCTTGGTGTATGTGGCCAGCGCCCTACCCACAGAGCTATGGGTGCCGCCCTAGTCATACGTTTATTAGTCTTTACCATTTCCTCTTCAGCGAATGACGTCTGCCCACCTTCTTTTTGCTTTCTGTTGGGTTGTGTATCCCTTACTATTGAATTTGTAGAATTGTTTGTATATTCTTGATATTAGTTCTTTGTTTTAGTAAATGCCTTTTTTTTTTTTTTTGCGACAGAGTCTCATTATGTCCCCCTTGGTAGAGTACTGTGATGTCACAGCTCACAGCAACCTGAAACTCCTGGACTTAACTCTGATTCTCTTGCCTCAGCCTCCCAAGTAGCTGGGACTGCAGGCACTGGCCACAACCTCTGGTTATTTGTTTGTTGCAGTTGTCATTGTTGTTTAGCAGGCCTGGGCAGGGTTTGAACCTGCCTGACTGAGTGTATGTGGCTGGCGCCCTAACCACTGAGCTATGGGCACTGAACCAAGTAAATAGTTTTTAATATCTCTTTTCAGCCTTGGCATGTCATTTTACTTTATTTATGGTAGTGGTTGTTGTACAGAAACTTAAATTTTTTAAGTAATCAAATTTGTAACTTGTTTCCTTTAGTATTATCTAAGAAATTCTTTTTATCATGTCTTAAAAAATCATATTCTTATAGTTTCTACTAAATGTTGTAAAGTTTACTGTTCCTGTTTAGATCTTTATCTACTTAAAATTTATTTCAATTAATCTCCTGAGGTGTGAATCTAATTTGATTTTTCTTTTCCATACAGGAAACAGATTTCCCAATATTATCTATTAAATCCATCAGCTTTCTTCACCAATTTGTAGTGCCATTTATGTTATTTCTAATTTTTCATTTATATATGTATCTGTTTCTAGGGATTTCTGTTCTGTTGCACAGATCACTGCCTATCTCTCTTTCAGTAATAGCACTATTTAAATCATAATATGCACTTGTTATAGTGTCATAATAACTCTTGTTATCTTGTTAGTTAGTGATCTCCTGCATTATTACTCTTTAAAATTGTTTTAGCTATTCTTAGCCCATCAGTGTTATAGATGCTTCTATAAAAAATTTATTTATTTATTTATTTTTTTAATATTTTTTATTTTTTTATTAAATGATAGCTGTGTACATTAGTATGATCATGGGGCACCATACACTTGGTTCATAGACCGTTTGACACATTTTCATCACACTAGTTAACATAGCTTTTGTGGCATTTTCTTAGTTATTTTGCTAAGACCTTTACATTCGACATTTACTAGGATTCACATACACTCTTGTAAGATGCACCACAGGTGTAATCCCATTAATCCTCCCCCCTCCACCTACCTCCCCCCTCCCTCCCTTCCCTTTCCCCCTTCTCCCTATTCTTAAGTTGTAACTGGTTATAGCTTTCATGTGAAGGTCCTACATTAGTTTCATAATAAGGGTGAGTACGTTGGGTACTTTTTCTTCCATTCTTGAGATACTTTACTAAGAAGAATATGTTCCAGCTCCATCCATGTAAACATGAAAGAGGTAAAGTCTCCATCTTTCTTTAAGGCTGCATTATATTCCATGGTGTACATATACCACAATTTATTAATCCATTCATGGATCAATGGACACTTGGGCTTTTTCCATGACTTAGGCAATTATGAATAGGGCTGCAATAAATATTCTGATACAAATATCTTTGTTATGATGTGAATTTTGGTCTTCTGGGTATATGCCCAGTAGAGGGATTACAGGATTGAATGGCAGATCTATTTTTAGATCTCTAAGTGTTCTCCATATCTCTTTCCAAAAGGAATGTATTAATTTGCATTCCCACCAGCAGTGCAAAAGTGTTCGCTTTTCTCCACATACATGCCAACATCTCTGGTCTTGGGATTTTGTGATATAGGCTAGTCTCACTGCAGTTAGATGATATCTCAAAGTAGTTTTGATTTGCATTTCTCTGATGATTAAAGATGATGAGCATTTTTTCATATGTCTGAAGGCCGTGCGTCTGTCTTCTTCAGAGAAGTTTATCTTCAAGTCCCTTGCCCAGCCTGCGATGGGATCCCTTGTTCTTTTCTTGCCAGTGTGTTTGAGTTCTCTGTGGATTCTGGTTATTAAACCTTTGTTGGAGTCATAACCTGCAAATATCTTTTCCCATTCTGAGGGCTGTTTGCTTGCTTTCCTTGCTGTGTTCTTGGCTGTGCAGAAGCTTTTTAGTTTGATCAAGTCCCAATAGTGTATTTTTGAAGCAGCTTCAATTGCCCGGGGGGTCCTTCTCATAAAAAACTCGCCCAACCCAATTTCTTCAAGGGTTTTCCCTGCACTCTCTTCTAGTATTTTTATAGTTTCATGTCTTAGGTTTAAATCTTTAATCCAGTGAGAGTCTATCTTAGTTAATGGTGAGAGGTGTGGGTCCAGTTTCAGTCTTCTACAGGTTACCAGCCAGTTCACCCAGCACCATTTGTTAAATAGGGAATCTTTTCCCCACTGAATGTTTTTAATTGGCTTGTCAAAGATTAAATAACGGTAATTAGCTGGATTCATCTCTTGGTTCTCTATTCTGTTCCAGACATCTACTTCTCTGTTTTTGTGCCAGTACCATGCTGTTTTGATCACTATCGATTTGTAGTATAGTCTGAAGTCTGGTAGCGTGATTCCTCCTGCTGTGTTTTTTTTTTTTTTGTAGAGACAGAGTCTCACTGTACCGCCCTCGGGTAAACTGCTGTGGTGTCACGCGGCTCACAGCAAGCTCTAACTCTTGGGCTTACGGGATTCTCTTGCCTCAGCCTCCCGAGCAGCTGGGACTACAGGCGCCCGCCACAACGCCCGGCTATTTTTCTGTTGCAGTTTGGCCAGGTCTGGGTTTGAACCCGCCACCCTCAGCATATGGGGCCGGCGCCCTGCTCACTGAGCCACAGGCGCCGCCCTCCTGCTCTGTTTTTATTTTTGAGTAATGTCTTGGCTATTTGAGGTTTTTTCTGATTCCATATAAAACGAAGTACTGTTTTTTGAAGATCTTTAAAGTACGACAGTGGAACTTTAATGGGGATTGCATTGAAATTATATATTGCTTTGGGTAGTATGGACATTGTAACAATGTTGATTCTTCCCAACCATGAGCATGGTATATTTTTCCATTTGTTAACATTCTCAGCTATCTCTTTTCTTAGAGTTTCATAGTTCTCTTTATATAGATCTTTCACGTCCTTTATTAGATAAACTCCCAAGTATTTCATCTTCTTTGGCACTAGTGTGAATGGAATAGAGTCCTTAATTGTTTTCTCAACCTGACTGTTTTTGGTATATATAAAGGCTACCGGTTTATGAATGTTGATTTTGTAACCTGAGACACTGCTGTATTCCTTGATCACTTCTAAGAGTTTTGTAGTAGAGTCCCTAGCGTTTTCCAGATATACAATCATATCATCTGTGAAGAGTGAAAGTTTGATCTCTTCTGACCCTATGTGGATACCCTTGATTGCCTTTTCTTCCCTAATTGTGGTGGCTAAAACTTCCATTACAATGTTAAAAAGCAATGGAGACAATGGGCAGCCTTGTCTGGTTCCTGATCTGAGTGGAAATGATTCCAATTTAACTCCATTCAATATGATATTGGCTGTGGGTTTGCTGTAGATGGTCTCTATCAGTTTAAGAAATGTCCCTTCTATACCGATTTTCTTAAGTGTTCTGATCATGAAGGGATATTGGATGTTATCAAAAGCTTTTTCTGCATCGATTGAGAGAATCATATGGTCTTTGTTTTTTAATTTGTTTATGTACTGAATTACATTTATAGATTTACCAGTATATTGAACCAGCCTTGAGATCCTGGGATAAAACCGACTTGGTCATGATGTATGATTTGTTTGATATGTTGCTGGATTCTGTTTGTTAGAATCTTGTTGAATATTTTTGCATCTATATTCATTAGTGATATTGGTCTATAATTTTATTTTCTTGTTGGGTCTTTTCCTGGTTTGGGGATCAGGGTGATATTTGCTTCATAGAACGTGTTGAGTAGTCTTTCTTCTTTTTCTACCTTTTGGAACAGGTTGAGTAATATAGGTACTAATTCCTCTTTAAAGGTTTGGTAGAATTCTGACGTAAAACCATCTGGTCGCGGGATTTTCTTTTTGGGGAGATTTTGTATGGTTGATGTTATTTCCGAACATGATATGGGCCTGTTCAACATTTCCACTTGATTTTGGTTAAGTTTTGGAAGGTGACGTGCTTCCAAGTAACGGTCAATTTCCTTCAGATTTTCGTATTTCTGAGAGTAAAGTTTCTTGTAATATTCATTAAGGATTTTTTGGATTTCTGAGGAGTCTCTGGTTATTTCGTCTTTGTTGTTCCTGATTGATGAGATTAGAGATTTTACTCTTTTTTTTCCTGATTAGGTTGGCCAAAGGTTTATCTATTTTGTTGACCTTTTCAAAAAAACAGCTTTTTGATTTACTGATCTGCTGTATTATTCTTTTGTTTTCAATTTCATTTAGTTCTGCTCTGATTTTGGTTATTTCTTTTCTTCTACTGGATTTGGGGTTGGAGTGTTCTTCCATTTCCAGTCTGTTGAGATGTCCCATTAAGTTGCTTACTTCCTCTCTTTCTGTTCTCCTGAGGAAGGCTTGCAGTGCTATAAATTTCCCTCTTAGAACTACCTTTGCGGTGTCCCCGAGGTTCTGATAGTTTGTGTCTTCATTGTCGTTTTGTTCCAGAAATATGGCAATTTCCTTCTTGATCTCATCTCTGACCCAGCTATCATTCAACATAAGGTTATTTAACTTCCATGTTTTTGTATGTGTATGCAGATTCCTGTTGTATTCATCTCAAGTTTTATTCCATGATGGTCCAAGAAGATGCATGGAATAATTTCTATTCCAATAAATTTACTGAGGTTAGACTTGTGACCTAAGATGTGATCAATTCTGGAGTAAGTTCCATGGCCTGATGAGAAGTATGTGTATTCAGTTTTGTTGGGATGAAATGTTCTGTAGATGTCTGCTAAATCTAAATGCTGGATGGTTAGATTTAAATCTAGAATTTCTTTACTCAGCTTTTTGTTGCAGGATCGATCCATCAGTGCCAAAGGAGTGTAAAATCTCTGACTATTATAGAGTTGGAGGAAATCAAGTTGCTCATGTCTGTTAGAGTTTCTCTTATAAATTGAGGTGCATTCTGGTTGAGTGCATAGATATTAATAACTGAAATCTCATCATATTGAGTCTTACCCTTAACAAATATGAAGTGACCATTTTTGTCCTTCCTTACTTTTGTTGGTTTAAAGCCTATTGTATCCACAAATAAAATTGCAACTCCTGCTTTTTTCTGGTTACCATTTGCCTGAAATATGGATGACCATCCTTTCACCCTGAGTCTGTATTTGTCTTTTAAGTTAAGATGTGACTCTTATATGCAACAAATGTCTGTCCTGAGTTTTTGTATCCATGCAGCTAACCTATGTCTCTTTAGAGGGCAGTTTAAGCCATTCACATTAATGGAGAGTATTGATAAGTTTGGTGAAATTTGGGGTATTGAGTTTTTCGAAAGTCCAGTGGGCATTTTTAATCCTTTTGCCATTGTGGAAGTTGGAGTTTGATCAGAAATTTCTGAGTGAGTTTACTTTTGTAGTAGAGGATTGGGTTGTTTATTATGGAGGATACGTCTGAGAATATCCTGAAGAGCTGGTTTGGTTATGGCAAATTTCTTTAGCATATGTATGTCATTAAAGTATTTAATTTCTCTGTCATAAATGAAACTCAGTTTAGCTGGGTACAAGATCCAGGGTTGAAAGTTATTTTGCTTGAGGAGATTAAACATTGATGACCACCCTCTTCTGGCTTGAAAAGTTTCAGCAGAGAGATCTGCAGTCATTCTAATGTTCTTCCCTTTGAAGGTAATAGATTTCTTTCGCCTGGCCGCTTTGAGAATTTTCTCCTTCATATTAACTTTAGTGAAGTTAATTATGATATACCTGGGGGATGTCTTATTGGGGTTGAGTCGTGCTGGGGTTCTGAAGCTATCTGCTATCTGAATTTCAGTTTCTCTAGGCATGTCTGGAAAATTCTCTTTCATAATTTCATGCAGAAGGGCCTCAGTGCCCAGTGAGGCCACTTCATCTGTTTCAGGAATTCCTATGAGACGGATATTTGCCTTCTTCGAGTTATCCCAGTGCTCTCTGAGTGAGTGATCCATTTTTGCTCTTCATTTCTCTTCCTCTTTGAGAGTTTGGGAGCGTTCAAAGGCTTTATCTTCGATGTCGAAGATCCTTTCTTCTGCTTGGTCCATTCTGTTGCTAAGCGATTCTACTGTATTTTTCATATCTTTGAGGGCTACAAATTCTTGTTTCAGTGTGTCTAAGTCTTTGGTGGTTTTGTCTTTAAATTTGTTAAATTCTTGAGACAGCTTTTGAATTTCTCCTCAAATTCCTAATTCCATTTTGTTAATCTTGTTTGCCATCCATATTCTAAATTCAATTTCTGACATCTCAGCCAGTTGTTTGTGAATGGGATCTTCAATTACATCTGCCGTATCTTTTCTTGGGGGGGGGGGTTTGATCTATTCTGGTTATTCATGTTACCAGAGTTTTTCCACTGATTCCACCCCATGATTGTTTTACTCCCTTTGATTTTCCTCTGGTGTTTTGTTGAGGACCCGTACAGTGCTGTGGCCTGAGAAACTGGGGCCCTGTTTGCTGTAGAGTGGCTAAGTGGTTCTGTCTTTTTTCAGCTTGTTTCTATGTGACCCTAGTGAAACAGTTACTCTGGGTTGAAGTCTCAGCTGTGGAGAAATACCAGCAATTAAGTCACCCCACCCACCACGGGCAACAAATGGAAAAGGAAAATCAAACCTTTCTACAACCACACACCCAGGGCACCACCTGGATAGTCCCTAGGTGAGTGACTCAGTTTAAAAGGTCCACGTCAATTGTCTCAGTCAGCAGCTGCCTCAGGTGGGAGAGTTCAAGAGGTCCCTGGGAACTAGATCACAGGGGTCTGTTGACTGCTCTAAAATGGCTTGCTCCAGTGCTGCGTGGAGTCAGGAAGAGCCACCAGTAAATAGATAAGTCTGGGAAGATTGATGCCTCCTTCCCCACCTTGCAGCTCTGTCACACCCAGTCGCTGCTAGCCCCACAGGGATGTGACCCAGTCAGTTGTCTGCAGTAAGCAGATACTCCAGGGGTTTGCACCTGCCTAAATCACAGGGTAGTCTGTGTCTGCTCGACTAGGCTGCTATTCTCTGTCTTTATCCAGCAGGGGGTGGTGTGGCCTGTCAACCTCAGGCACTTGATGGAGGCTGGAGGTGTTCACTCAGTTCCAGCCCCACCCTTAGTTTATGTTACTGGGTGAAGGGAACAACTCTGTGGGAGTTTGTTTCTGACCTTGCCAGATTACTCTGCAGAGGAGAGGCTGATTTGAGTTCCCAGACCCTGTGCCTCAGGCCCTGTCTTTAGTCCTGCGGGTTTGTATTCGCAGCACAATCAGTTTATGGCTGTAGCCTCTTGGCCTCCTTTGTCTATAGGCTGGTGATCCCCTAAGGGCCAGGTGCATCTTAGGCTCAGTAGAGCGGTCCTCTGGATCAGCCCCACCCTGGGAATTTCCCTGCTCTGCGGGTGTGTTTTCTAGTCCCCGTGTTCCACCCAGGTCAGTATCGTCTCAGGAAAACCCTTTACTCACAGGGCCTGTGTTTCAGTCCCAGGTCTGTTCCATGGTGGTTGCCACCTGAGAAGATGCTCGGCCTCATCTGGTTGCCCAGGAAGACAGGAGGAGAGGCTATGGGTTATCTGGGGGTGGGCCTTGTTATTGCTGAAGACAGCTGTTGCTCTGCACCTCGGGGCACCACCGCTCCAGTGTTATTCCCTCTCAGCCAACCATCGTCTTCTCGCTCCTTTGCTACAGAGTCAGCACTGACCAGCTGCAGTCCAGGTCCTGTCTACACCTCTCGAGAGTTCACCCAAGAATCTGGACTCTTGGGGGGGCAGGTCTCCAGATCACAGAGTGAGAGTGGAGGGGAGTGTTAGGAGCTCAGAGTTGCAGGTCATAACACCAAGCTCATTGAGACCAAATGAACAAATAAACAGACACAAAGGTTACCAGGCACATGGGCCCATAGATACAGTGACAGACGGAGACACACAGACATACAGGCAACAGCCACGACAACAGCAATATAAGAACAACTGCAATAAAAATAGTGATAATTGTAAAATAATTGAAAGAAAGGAAAAAAAAAGAGAGAAAAAAGTGGTGTTAGAAGGAATGTTAAATGAGAATAAAGAAGAAATTAAAATTAGAAGACAAAGAAATAAAAGATATATCTATATAAAAAGTAATAATAAAAAATTATTGAAATCTCCTCTAAGAAAATGGTGAGGAAAAAAGACAAAAAAAAAATAAATAAATAAAACCCACGAAAACCAAAATCAAAACAAAACAAAAAAAAGGCATCAACTCCAAAAGTATTCTTATGCGTAGAAATATACCTATAAATATCTATATGTCTGCTGTAGGCATCAACTTTCATAGGAATATATTCATACTGTGATATACTTTCTGGACACCAGGTGGCGCTGTGAGTGGTTCCAATACTTATACCTGATTTACAGTTTATATTGTTACCATGGTAACCACCTTCCATGGCCGATCGCCATTTTGGAGTTTCCGTAAAAGATTGTGGCATAAGAATTGTGCAACCTTGGCTGTTGTTTTCCAGACAGCACTTGCGACCGACTTTCCCACTCAGTGCAGGTGTCCACGCTTCCTAAGTCCCTCCACTCTGTTCCCAGGTTCCCCTGCAAACTGGCAACTGCAATCGGCCATAAGGGGAGCGGTGCTGAGTTAGCACTTTCGTTGGCGGGCTCCTGGCTCTATCTCCTGTAGCTGGTTCCCGCAGTTTCAGCAGCCAAAGCCAGTCCACGGCTTCAGTAGCTTCGCAGCTCCAGAAGCCAAAGCTGGGTCCTAGGCTTCAAGCTGGTTCCCATGGTTGGAGCGCTCTGGGGACTTATTCTGAGTTTTATGGATCAGAGTTTCCCATTTGGATGGGTGCCCGCCAGTTCGCCGGGCAGCCCCCTCCAATGCCCAGGGGAAAGGTGCCCGCCCTTTTGGGTAGTTCAAAATGTCTGTTTCCCAGGGCAGGATCCCTTCCCTTCAATTGTCCAACAGTTTGCCCAGCTCCCTGTGGTTTTGAGTGGCTCTCCTTTTGGAAGCCTCCCTCAGTTCAGGATTAATTATTTGTCAATTGGATTTTGTCAGCATTTACAAGCTGCTGACCTCCTTAGGGGAGGGGCCTGCTGGCCGGCCGGCTGAGCAGGGAAGAATCTCTACAACAGAGTCTGGGATTTTAAATTACCCCTCATATATAGCAAACCTCCAGTTCGCTGGGCATCTCCAGCTGTCTGTCCACTCCAATAATCCACACACAGGGAAGGTCCAGACCGCCTTTCCTCTCACCTGGTGGCTTGGGAGAGGTGGGCTACATGTCCGTCCTGTCCGCCATCATGCTCCACCTCTGATTTTTTTCTTAATTGATTTTCTAAGGGATTATCAATTTATTAATCTTTATAAAGAACAACTTTGCTGATTTTTCTCTGGGTATATTTGTTTTCTTTTTAATCGACTGCTGTTTTTATTTTCTTAGATTTCATTTGTTATTTTTATTCTAGCTTCTTGTGGTGGATGCTTAGATAATTCAATTTCAAACATTTTTCTTTTCTAATATATGCACTTAAGGTTATACATTTTGACCTACACACTATTTCAGTTGCAGCCACTCACCCTCTAATTTTTTAAATAAACCACTTCAATAAAAGATAATTTATTATAAAACATAAAACAAAAAATCAATATTTTAAAATGTACAATTTAGTAATTCTTAGTATATTAGCAGATTGGTGTAAATATTACTACTGTCTGAATTAAGAATATTTTCTTCATTCCAAAAGAAATCTCATATACTTTAGCAATTTCTCCCCTACCCCATCCCTACAAATGAAATCTTGTATAAATGTCGTCTTTTGTATCTGGCTTCCTCTACTTATTATAATGTTTTCAAATTTCATTTATTTTAAAGCACATATCAGTAATTTATTTCTTTTCATGATCGATAACAATCCATCGCATGGTTATACCACAGTTTGTCTATTCCTTAGTTGGTAGATTTTAGATTATTTCCTTTTTTTTGTCTATTATGAATAATGTAGCTATGAACATTTGTGCATAGGTTTTTATACAGACATATGTAACATTTTAATTTTTGTATATACCTAAGAGTGAAACTTTTGCATCAATAATAACTTTATTCAGAAACTGCCAATATAATGTCCAAAATTGCTGGACTATTTACAATCCCTCTAGCAATGTATGAGAATTCCATTTCTTCTATATCCTCACCAACACCTATTTTCTCTTTTTAATTATAACCATCCTAGTGAGTGTGAAGTGATATCTTATGTTATTCATTTGCATTTCCCTCATGATTAAACGCTATTGTGCATCTTTTCAAGTGCATATTGGTCATTTGTATTTGTTATTTGAAGAAATGCCTATATAAGCTCTTTTAGCTATTTTGGATTGGGCTATTTGTCTTTTTATTTTTGAGTTGTTAGAGTACTTCATATAAATATTTTTATGTCAGTATATAAAGTATCTTTTATTTCTACATCAGACATACAATTTACAAATACAGAGGATCCTCCATAGTTGATCACTTCCCTACCTTCACCCTTCCTTAAGTTGACCTCATTGTCATAGACAGACATATACCACATGTACATATCAGTACAGTATGCCTAGTTCCTTATGTTGACGACCTCCATATACTAATCAGCTTGTTGTGGTCCCTTGGGTGGTGAACTTACAGAGGTTCTAGTGTATTTCCTTTGATTCTATGGGTTGTCCTTTCATTTTTCAATAGTTACTTTGAAATACAAAAGTTTTAAATCTTAATATATTCTGATTTTTTTTTGTTACATGTGGTTTTGAGGCATATCTAAGAAACCACTGCCTAACCCAAGATTGTAGTTTCTACCTAAGTTTTCTTTGAAGAGTTTAATCCTTTTAGCTTTTACATTTAAGCCTACAATACATTTTGAGTTAATATTTACATATAGTGTGAAGTAGGTATCCTTTTTTTTAAAGGAGATATTTACTTGTCCCAGCATCATTTGTTTGTGTTTATATTCTCATTATCATTCAGGTAAAAATAATTTTGTTTATAGTTTTCGACTCATACGTTGTTAAGAAACATTTGTTTAATTTCCACTTAGCTGATAGTCTCTCTATATAAATCAATTTTGTATGTAACTATGTACCTATATAAATATGACTATATATATGTGTGTGAAAAAAAGTGTGTATATATATATATATATATGGCTTCCTCTACTTATTACTATATATATATGTGTATATATGTGTATATATATATATATTTTGTTTGTTTGTTTGTTTGTTTGAGACAGTCTCACTCTGATGCCCAGGCTAGAATGTCATGGTATAAGACTAGCTCACAGCAACCTCAAAGTCCTTGATTCAAAGGATCCTCCTACCTTAGCCTCCTGAGTAGCTGGGACTATAGGCACCTACCATGCCCAGTTAATTTTTTTGTTTTTAGTAGAGACAGGGTCTTGCTCTTGCTCAGGTTGGTCTTGAACTCCTGAACTCAAGCAATCTTCCTGTCTCCTGAGTAGTTGGGACTATAGGCACCTACCATGCCCAGTTAATTTTTCTACTTTTAGTAGAGACAGAGTCCTGCTCTTGCTCAGGCTGGTCTTGAATTCTGGAGCTCAAGCAATCTTCCTGCCTCTGCTTTCCACAGTGCTAGTGTTACAGGTATTTCCCAGGTATGTTTGAATTCTTAGCTTAATTATACATTCACTCTGGCTTTCTTTATGGGCCAGATAATTGTTGTCTTTGGTACATAAATATTGTATCTAAAGTTGAAAAAAAAGTAAATTCTGCAATTGTTGTGTGAAATGTTCCATCTCTATTAAATACATGTAGTTTATTAATTGTTCTGGTCAAAACGTCAGCATCGTTGATTTTTCAAAATTGGTTATTTAGAGTGGTGGCCCCATATGCTGGAAGTGGTGGGTTCAAACCCAGCCCCAGCCAAAAACTGCAAAAAAAAAAAAAAAAAAAAAAAAAAATTGGTTATTTACTTCAGTTTCTGAATTTTTTAAATCTTTTTTAAATTTTTTATGAGTCTTTATGAGTCTTAAAAAAAATTATTTTTTGCTTTATATATTTTGAAGCTATCATTAGGAAAACTTCCATCTTTCACTTACATAGACCCATTTGTCATGATGAAATGTCCCGTTTTATGTTGAATTATACTTTCTTAAAGGCTATTTTGTCTGATACTATGGGGAATGATATAGTAGTCCAAATGTAATATTTGTAAAGTTTGTGTGTAAATGCTTTTTTCCATTTTTAACTTTATAACTTTATTCTTCTTATATTTAAGATATGTCTCTGGCAAGCAGTATATATATATGTATGTATTTATATGTATATATATTTGTGTAATTTAAACTGATACTCTTTAATTTAGAATAAAATTCAATTTATATTTATATTTGGATTTTAATTTGCACTCTTACTATTTATTTATTCATCTTTTCTGTTTATTTTTTTTTCTACTTTCTTACCTTCTTTCCTCCTAGGGTAATTTGTCATTTCTTAATTCTTTCAGAGAGTTTCTTGTTTTCTTTGTCATTGTATATATAAATACTTGTGTTAATTTCCTCCTGCCTTTCTCTAATGATAGTGTAGATGTGTGTATAATTTTACAATCATAATTATGTTCTACATGCACTTGAAATAATACATCTTGATGGCTTTATCATTGTTAATACTTTCTGGATTATAACTTTTTCCTCCTCAGTTAGCATTTAAGAGTTTTTTATTTATCTATGATTTCTGCAGTTTTACTTCAATATGAAGGAATTTAGGAATATTTTACTCCAAAATGTATTTCTTTGGCATAGTTTGAGATGGCTGCCATGAGTCTCACAGATAGAAGTCATGATACAAAGCCCTCTCTTGTGCAGGAATCAGGGGAAATTTGCATTTATAGAGAAACTGCATTAATGCAGATAAGTGTTTCCTACCTGATCCAGAAAAGATTGAGACTCTGATACCTTTAAAGTTCTAAACAGAGACATCTATTCTCTATAAGAGCTACTACACATATGGTTCGTTTATACAACAAGACCACCTTTGCTAGCTAGTCTAGTCTCTTCCTTTTCCCTGGCTTAATGCTTTCACCGTCCTCTTTCTTTAAATTTTAAAAATCTCTGTACCTCATTGAAGAGCTGTATCTTCATTCTGAGAATTCCCATGTATATACATTAAATAAACTTGTATCTATTCATCCTATTAATCAATCTGCCTTGTATTAGTGATTTTTTTCACCATACATGGGGACAAGGGCCTTAGATTTTACAGAATGGTGAGACTGTGACAGAGGTAACGGTCTGAAAAGGGCAAGGAAAAGTTTTACCAGTTGTTTCATTGTCTCTTTAAAGCCCTCCACCCTTTTGGGGAATTAAGACCTGAATTCTTTCCCAAGGCCAGTAATCGAAGGGGCATAAAATAGTACTTTGTTGTTTGTTTTCTAGTATCTTAAGCCACTGGAGATGGCTGAATAGAATTGTTAAGATTGTCGTCACGTGAAAAGGTCTGCTGAGACCACCAATTAGAGTTATGAAAGCACATGTAGTAGAATAAGACAGAGCCATTCTGGCTAGGGCTGAGATGACACAGCTGGTCTAGTTGGTTTAGGTCCTACATGACCTTCACCTTAGGTTTAGGTCTCTCATTCTTGCTGTATTGTTAATTCACCTTTATTTGGAAAGTGTGCATATTGAGTAGTTTAGGGCAATTGATTTATGAGATTAACTTTTGAATTGGAATGTTGTTTTGGATCATGGGTTATGTCAATTATTTTTTATTATGGGTCATGCTGATTATTGTTTAAAATAAAGGCTAACATTGTTTTTACTTTGAGCTTTAATGTATAAAACTGTGATTTTGCAAATGGAAGGACAGAACCGTTTTGGAGAGGCTACTTTCACTGTTCTTGAATCACTGGCCATCTAACAAATAGTTTGGTGAACCTATCTCTTTCTCTGCTATTGGCTGATAGTGACAGGTGGATGGACCCTCTTCATCTGGTAACATTTCAACAACAATAGACTAAAGCCACTCTGACACTGGTCACATAGACCTGAGTCCAACTGCCAAAAGTCTTCTGTCAAAAAGTCCTTTATTTCTGCTTAAAGACAGGATGGCAGTGTAAGGGTAAGGGGAAACTTGCCCTTTTCCCCAAAAGTTCACTGAAAGATCAACTCACAAGTAAAAAAGATTAATAAGAGAAAGGCGCATAGGGAGAAATCACAAAGTGATAACCTAATTTTCCAATGGTGTTCAGGTATCTTTATATGGTCCTTTAGAGTGGGGGAGGGGGAAATTGAAGATTATAGGGCATAGATAGTTGCTAGGGAGGATAAATGGCTGGGGAGAAAATAGATAGACTTGAGCAGCGCAAGTAGTAGGGCCCCATATACTGGGGGTGTTGGGTTCAAGCCCAGCCCCAGCCAAAACAGCAAAAAAAAAAAAAAAAAAAAAAGAAAAAGAAAAGAAAATAGATTGACTTGTACATTAACCTGGGAGACAGGTGTTTATGACCCAAATGATTTAGGCCTGGCATACCTATATTTGGGAACCTTATTCCTAAAATATTTGGGAAAGGGTATCAACTGTCTACTTTAATCCTCTGATCATGTTACCAAAAAGGATCAAGCCACCTGTCACTATCAGCCAATATGACAAGATGGAGAAGGGGATAGGTCCATCAAACTTATTTGTCAGAAGGCCAATGATTCTGGAGAACAGGGAGAGAAGCCTTTCCGAGACTGCTCTGTCTTCCATTCTCAGAATCACAGTTTTATATCTAAAAATTCAAGCAGAGACCACATTAACTCTTATTTTAAATAATAATCAGCGTAACTCAGTGACATATTACCACATTTCGATTCAAAAGTCCATTTCCTAAATCAGTCTTCCTAAACTATTCAAGATGGGCATCTTTGGGGTAGGAGCTAAATTTATAAAACAATGTGAATGGGAGACAGGAGGTGAAGGTCATGTAGTACCTAAATGGACCAGAGCAGCTGTGTCATGTTGGCCTTAGCCTGACCGACTCCATCTTATTTTCACCACATGTGCTGTCATTCAGGCCAGTCCAGTTTATATATAGAGAGAAATCCTCCTTCAATGTTTCTTGATCTTGAATGATCTTCAATTCAAAAATTCTTTATACCAGGGACTCATTGTTGGGGGTCAAGGGTCTTGGTTCCCTAAATCCAGTTGACCTGGCTCAATTACTCAGCAGAGCTAGAAGGGTCAATTGAGATTTGGCAGGAATTGAAAGTGAAAGCAGGTAGAGACCAAAAGTAAAACTGGAGCAGCGCAGGCCCAGCACAGGCCACGTGAACAGAAAGCAAAAGGAACCTGCACAAATTTGAACAAAGAGAAATTTTATTTACGAACAAAGAGAAAGCTTAGAGCACTTCCAAAGAGAGTTGGAAATGGGTGTCATGAATGAGAAGAGATGAGAGAGATGCAGACAAGGGCTGTGTAGAGATATAAATATCCTCCTTTTTTCTGTTTCAAATTGTTTATCTCTCTGTGCCTCCAGGCAGCTCTATCCTTTTCTGTTGGTCATTGTGTATTTTTTTTTTAATTGATCATTGGTTACTTTACTTGCCTCATACCCACTTTCTTTTCCTTTTCCTTTTTTTTTTTTGTCCAAAACTGCTGAGGATTTCCACATTTCCACAACATTTTTATGGGCCCTCCAGACTTCCTTATCCATCAGGGCAGGCTTTTCTCCCATCCCCCTTTCTCTGTCTCTTCTCACTTGTATTTTGGGTTGAAATTTCTTTACCTCCTGCAGATGCTAATCCATCACCCACCTCATTTGCCAGCAAATTGATAAACTCCTCTTAACTTCTCCCCTGACCACCTGTCCTTATTCTTCATTCTCACTGATTTGGCCTTGAGGACAAATACTGAACTTTAAGTGACAAAACTTTGAGGGACTGGGAGTCTTTCCTTTGTAAAAAGATATCTATGTATGAATCAATTATAGTTTATCTTGTTCGGTGCATGTTCAACTTGATAATTCTTGTGCATTTTCTATTTTAGAAAATCCTTAGTGTGCAAAGGTGGTTTCTCGTACATTTCCTCTTCTATTAGACTTATCAGTATCTCTGCCTCTCATCTTCATCTCTCTTAATACTTCATTGTCATCCTTTTTTTCCCAGGCTGCACTCTGTAATACCATTCTGTAATTCACTTATTTTCTTTTTGACTGTGTCCATTCTAGAGTTTATCTTTTCTGTTAACTATTTCAGTGATACAGACTACACTATTTCTGACTGTATCTTTACTTCAAAGGTGTTACTTGATACTTTCCTATATAAAGAAACATACTTACATATAAGGTCTGACAATTAAGCTCATGAACTCATCCTAAGAAAAGTACTATATACCTCATTGCTGAATATCGCTACAGTCACCTTTGAGGTACTCCCCTTGGGAAGCTATACACTGATGCCAGCACCTAGTTCACCTTTTAAAGAATTTTGGAATTCTTTTTCTGGAACAGTCATCATAGCTGTCATCATATGAAAGTCTGATAAATAATTTCATGAACTTACCACTGTGCACTTACATTGGCAGCACTGTACAAGCAACTCAGTAAGGTTTCATAACCTTGTATATCAGTGTCTCACTGATCATGTTGACGTGTGCCAGTGTCTTGCTGAGCAGTGTTCATTGTTGTTTGCATGTTTTTCTGGGCTGTACAATGACAGCTCTGATGTTTATTCCAGAAAAAGAGTTCCAAAATTGCTTTGGGGGTGGACTAGGCACTGGTGTTGGTGCATCATTTCCCAAGGGGAGTTCTTTGAAGGTGACCATAGTGATAGCAATGAGGTATGTAGCACTTTTTCTAAGATGATTTCATGAACTTAATTGTTAGACCTCATACATATGCGTCTATCTATATATGTTTCTACAATAGAAATTCCGTAGTTGACCACCTCCCTACATTGATCATCTCTGTAAGTTCACCTAATTTTTCATAGACTGGATGTGCACCACATGTACTCAGTGTACAGTAGGCCCAGTTCCTTGTGTTAACCATCTCTGTATGTTGACCACTTTGTTACAGTCTGTGGAGTAGTCAACTTATAGAGATTTTCCTGTATGTAGATATATATCTGTATAAGCTTTTTATATAGATATGTATTTTTATCTATAAGGGGGAGGAAGAAGGAACTATTTTTTGGTTTCATACCCGTTTTCCATTTTTAAGAATGGTTTTCTTTAATTGTTCCTTTGGGAATCTTATAACTACTTATATTAAAGTATTTTTCAGACTTTTCCTATACCATTTATTTCTCTACATTGAATTTATTAGTAACTTAAAGCTTGTTTATCTTAGTATTATTTTCCTTCATATGTTTGAGCTTTTTATTTTGATAATTTTTTCCTACTCAAATGATATTTTGTCTGTCTTTTTCTAGGGTCCATAATAATCCTTAGTCCAGAGCAAGGATTTATATCACTAAAGCTCTTTCCCTAGAGCAACTTCAGGGAAATTCTGTGTACCTTCAGGTGCTTGTAATGGGACTACATTTTTTTTTTTTTTTTCTGAGACAGAGTCTCAGTCTGTTGCTCCAGGCTAGAGTACCTTGGCATCAGCCTAGCTCACAGCAACCTCAAACTCCTTGGGTTCAAGTGATCTGCCTGTCTCAGCCTTCTGAGTTGCTGGGATTATAGGCACCTGCCATGATGCCTGGCTGGCTAATTTTTTTTAATTTAGTAGAGATGGGGTCTCACTCTTGCTCAGGCTGGTCTGGAACTTCTGAGCTCAAGGAATCTTCCTACTTCAGCCTTGGAGTTTTAGGAATATAGGTATAAGCCACTGCACCCAGCCTGTGTCTAATCTTTATGTTGTAGGCAGGGAGCAGCTTCTTACCTATCGTGTAGGCACAGAGGTAGAAAGAAATGTGCAAACTTTCTTCCCTCCTCAATCTTGTTCTTAGTTGTAAGCACTCAACATATTACCCATAGGCAATATCTGCCTGCTCCTGGTCCTGGGTCTGAGCATTCCTGAAGTTTTAGCTTATATATTTTGCAATTTTATCAGTTTCTGTTTTCACTATGTTTGTTATAGAGAACATTTTATCTCTTTTTATACTTTTCCATTTCTTATGTTTAATTTTGATGTGTTCTTAAAGCAGAAAGTAGGCCTTAAGTTGTAAACTCATTACATCATCTTCACTGGACATTGAAGCACAAGACTTTGTCCTGAAGTAAGGGATTTTGTCCCTAGGGGGTCCAACTTCCTTGGCAAAAATTCATGGTACATACAGGGTGGACATAAAGTTCATGTGCAATTTGAATTAGTTTAATTAGTTTAAATTGCACACAAACTTTATGTCCACCCTGTATGTGGGCTTCTGAAGTGTTGGCCCCTTCTTGGTGTAGTGTTAAATGTCTGCTAGAGGTGACCTCTGGCTTTTTTCCCCTTCATGTTAACCTCAAAGTATCTCTATATTCTCCCTTGTTATTGGCCTCAAAGACACTCCCTTATCTTTTGCTTCATTTATTATAGTCATTGATGGTCAACTACAAAAACCATTCTTAGAACCTAAAAAATGTTCTTATTTCCTGGACAAATTAATGTTCATATGCTCCCAGCAGGTTAAAGGTAATAATTGCATTTTATACATCTAATTCACAGAAGAAAATGAAGATGTGCAAAGCAGTTGAATGTTCAGTCTTTCTAAGTAATGAAACTAACAACTTGGCGTACTTTTCTGAGAACCTTCTGTTTTCTCTGCTGAAACAGTCTTCTAAATCTTTCTGTGCCTGACTTCTTCTCATCAAATCCCAGGTCAAATGTCACCTCCTCATGGTGGGATTTCATTCTAATACCGCATCTTTCATTGTTTGGAAATTATCTTGATTGTTTGAATATTTTTGCATTGCCTCTTCTCACTAGATTATAATCTCCATGATGGTAGAGGCTATGCCTACCTTATTATTTGTTATAATCCCAAAACATATAGAAAGAAGCATGCCAACATATAGTACACAGTCATTAATAATACTTGCTGATGAATGAATAATCTAGTTGTGTTCATGATTGAGCCCTGTTTACTCTGATGACCAATGTTCACAGACACTATGGAAATCATCAGAAATGAGGGCTGGTGGAGGTCACTCATGTGACACCTTCATTTCACAGAGGAGAAGGAACTGATACTCAAGGTTTGTTACAGTCACATAACTTGTGACTGTACTGGAAACACTGCTGACTTTCTTTTATCCATGCCATGTCAATAGGTTTTGAAAGAGCAGTAGACCTTGGAACCCCTGTCACATGCCTGGTGCTTAGTAAACACAGTACATGGAACAGATTCCAGATCTGTGTATGCTGCTTTTGCACAGCTCAATTTGCAAAGTCACTAAGTCTTTTTGGAACTTAGTTTCCCTGTGCAGAAGATGATGTAAGTGTCCATTAAATTAGATAATTTAAAAGATTATTTGGCAATGCATTTGAAAACTGATTTTGACAGAGTTAGTCAATAAAAGAAGCACAAAGGGAATGTCACTGCCCTTCTATCAACATTTTGTACAAAGAATAATTGATAGCTAAGAGCTGAGGAAGATATTATAGGAACTCTAAAAGCTGAAGAAAGAGTTAATAGATATGTTAGTTCATTTTCTAATGCTTATAACAGAATACCTGTAACTGGGTAATTTATAATAAAAGGAATTTATTTCTTACAGCTACAGATTGTGAGAAGTCCAAGATTGGGAGCTGCATCTGGAGAGAGCCTTCTTGCTGATGGAGGCTCTCTGCAGAGTTCTGAGGTGGCACCACACATCACATAGCAGAGCTCAGGGGCAGCTCAGGTCTTTCTTCGGCTTCTTATGAAGCCACTAGTTCCTCACCCAGTATAACCCACTAATATATTTTCCCATTAGTCCATAAATGGATTAGTCCACTTAGGAGGGTAGAGACCTCATGATCCAATAACTTTTTAAAGGTCCCATTTTTCAACACTACTACATTGTGGATTAAATTTCGACATGAGTTTTGGAGGGGACAAACATTCAAACTGTAGCTAGGCAAGGAGAAAGGTATGGTGAAAGGCTGGTATAGAAACTTATTCGGGTGACTGAGAAGGTGACTGGGGGGACCCTTTGTGGTCCTCTAAGGGAGTGCTTTTGTAACTATCAGAATTATGATAGAACTGTCAGAAAAAATGAAACTATGAAAATCATAAAATGTATGTAATCTGAGATGCCATGTAATTACCAAATTTTCATCAAATTACAAAATAAAAACCAAAGATCTCTGAGGGATTTCATTTATCTCTGGATAAATGATTGATGAGAATATTTTATGTTTCCCTGTGTTGTGTGGATGTTATGGAGGCAGGGTGAGTGCCTGAGCCAGATGGGGTTCTACAAGCAAATAGGATGAGTAAATAGATGCTGATTAGGCCACTGAGAGAGTCTACTACAAACTGGATTTAGGACTAGATGGTGTCAAGATGAAGAAATGGCTATTAAAGAACTGATTTGACCATTAGATGATTACTGGTGAACTTTTTAAAGGAGAGTGTGATATTAGAGATAGGGGCAAAAAAGTACATTAGAGGATATCTTTGCATAAAAATGGTGAAGAAGACAGAATAGACTATGATTTCAAGAATTTGAATGGTGACTTTTCTTAAGGTAGGAAGAGTGAAGAGAATACTTCTGGGTCTGTGTGTGTTATTGAGGAAAACTGACTATCCTGGTAGGGAAAATACAGCAAGATCAAGGAGAAAGAGAATGAGGCTAAAGAAGAGGAATATGTATTTATTCAAAGAAGAGAATAAATTATACACACAATGTAAGAAAAACCAAAGTAAAAAACTAAGTGAGGGTGGTTGAAGGTGTCAGGAACCTAGGTTGTTGAGATTAGAATTTATCAGCTTTCTTTGTGAGGAAAGTTGGTTTTAAACACAGGTCTAGCTTAGTGATACGTTTAGCTGACACCAAAGCCAGTGTCTTTCCTCAGTGTCTGTACCAATCTGTGCCCGTGTTAAGCCCCTTTGCTGTTAAAAGGCATAATTTGGTTGGAGAATACCCATGAGACTGGAGGGGGCAAAATTAAAGCCAGCTGGGCCATATTACAGTGTATCAGTTATTTAGCTTTTCAAGGGTAGAGAGGGAATATTCTTGTGGTAACCATCTGTGGAACTGAAGCAGGGATTGATTGATCATTGAATACCAAGGATCCTGCTGATGGTCTTTCAGTGGAGAAGGATCAAGTCCGATGGAACCATGCGCTTCAGTATTGTGATAGCTAAGGGAGGTTGATTGTGAAGTCTAGAAATCATGGAAGATTTAGATGTTAGATAGATAGTTGGCAGTCTGCAACATGGACAGGGTCCTCACCAGAACTCGACCGTACTGCTAACCTAATCTAGGTCACCCAGGCTCTATAGCTGAGAGAAATGAATTTTTATTGTTTATAGGCACCTGTTCTTTGGTTCTTTGCTGTAGTGGCCCAAATTGACCTCAAGATACAATGTCAGGGTTCTGGGGGGACCTTGACCCGGTCTGGGGTGTGACAAAGGAGGAAGGAGACATCATACCAACTTAATGCATAGAGCCTGGGTAGCCTGGAGAAGCACACACTGTCTCACATGCTGAGTGGCAGCTTGAGGTAGTGCAACAGCACTGCAATTCCTCGGAAACCTTTTACTGATCTCTAAAACAAAGCACTCATGAAAAAATGCAAATGTGTCAAAATTCAAAAGTAGGATTTAAAAAGAATTCCAAACCCTCTAGAAGGTTGGGTAGAAGAGTAACTGCTAGGTAATTGGGAGCATAGGGTAATAAATTGTCAACAATGGCAGATAACACATTTAGAAAGGGATAGGGGGAAATGACTTTCATCTCCACAAGGTAGACAAACCAAAGGTCTTAGCCCACCTGCCTGCTGGTTCTCCATACGGGGATGGTCTTGATGACATTACCCTGTCTGGGCTACCTCAGGGCTCCTTTCATCTTAGGTGGTCTTGATGGGGACCTGCAAGGATGGCCTGCCTGCGTGCTTTACCCTGAATTGGAGGGCCTGCAGAGAGATCAGTCTGTCTACCTCACATAATATAACTGTAATTATCTTTGATGTAATTCTAGGTCCTTTTGATTTATTTTAAACACATGACATTTTTCTATGGTTTCTAAAATATTTTAATACTTATAATATTCCATTCATTGGATATGCCATGATTTATTTACTTATTGCTCCTACTATTGGTAGAAAAAGGAAATTTCCAGATTTTTTTCTTTATAACACGGCAGGAAACAATTTTGTGTCTAAAATTTTCCACATTATTTGTGTGATCAAAGTATATACCATTAATTCTGTTTTATATGAAAACAACAGATACTAATGTTTTTTGAAAAAATTTTATTTTACAAATATTATAAACACAAGGATGATAATAATACCTACAATATAACCATCCAAATAAATCAACTTACTTCATCTTTCAGTTTCCCTAAAACTCTTGATTCATGTGAATACATTACTTTTACATATTTAACATTAATTTTTACCATATTCAAATAAAATCCTCACAAATCTTTTTAAAGGCAGCATGATATTTCAGTAAGTAAGTTGAAATAACCATCATCTATTTAGCCTTCTCTTTCAGCTGCTTAGGTAACATTGCTAATTTTTTCCATCTTTAAATCCTCCTGCAATGCATATTTCTGCTGCTGACAATATTTTTCTATTTTAATATTGTTGCCCGGATGCATTTTTTAAAATGAATTTATTAGGCCAAAGGGTATGAACATTTTTATGACTCTTTAAAAGTACTGACCAGTTGCTTTCTGAAAGAATATACCAGTGCCCAACACAGATGTTTATTCATCATACTCTTTTTTGACAGAAAAGGTAGATAACTTCATTTAATGGAATTAATTATACTTGAAATTAAAGCTCAGCTCTGCTGTCTGCAAGCAGAATTACTTTAGGTGAGTTCCATAATTTCTTTGAGCAATATTTCTATAAAATGGAGATAATAATTTCTACCTTTCAGGGTTCTTTTCAGGATTAAATATAAAGTACAAAACAGACTTATTACATCACCCTCAATACAGTCATTATTTAACCAATCTAGTAAGTTAAAAAAAAAGAAACTCTATTCCATTTTATTCTGCAAGGAATTGACCATGTTTAATCGGATTTATTTGATATATTTAGTAGATTCTAAGTTGTACTTTTCACCATTTCTAAATCAGAGTGCATTTTTAAGTCAAGGTGAATACTTAATAGTACTCCTTTGTTTTTTTGAAAAGTAGTTAATTTTTTAGATGTTCCGGTATCTATCTTAGAAGGGAAAAGTACATTTTCTTTTGTGTGAATTATGTGCTTATTGGCTTTTTCATTCACTTATTTATAATTCCTAATAATTTTTCCTATTCTTTATTTTTTAATAAGAATTTGGGTGGGGCAGGGGAATGAAAGGACTGTAGAATTACATACGCTTGAATGTGCCAGTTTTTCCTCTTTGAGATTTCCTTCATCAATCTTCCACAGATTGTAGGTAGGTTGTTATTCCATTTCCTGTTATTTTGTATTTTCTTTATCACAGCTCTTTCATACTGTCTTGTAATTGATCATTTGAGTTCCTTGTCTACCTCACTAGGCTCTGAGATATTATTCAAGATCAAGGCAAGTGTGTTATTTATTTATAAAAGAATAAATATTCATTAAATGCTAGATGAACAAATATATTGAACTCTGGCCCACTGTAGTTGATTTAAAGTGTGAATCAGAAGCTCCTTGAAGCTCACCCCCCAAATTGTTGATCATTTATTTTTTAATAATTAAAAAAAGGAAATTGCCTTTTCCCTTGGTTTGAAATAGCATCCCAGCAGTTTGCTTCCCTAGAACTATGTTCTTAACCATCACTGCTTATTCCATATCAGCAACAGGCTGTTTCACTGTACAATCACCCATTTGTGACCTGAATAGGTATGAAGACTAGCATCTTGTTCTTGCTTTCTATCTTGGAGTGTTTAAGAATAAGTGATAGGTTGATACATTGATAAAAGACAAATTCTTATATTCACTTGAGTCTACTTCTTGGCCTTCTGGTCTATTCAATTAAATCATTTCTATTTAGGTGCCAAACACTCTGCTAGGCATAAGCCATAAAATAATGAGGAAGCTGGGCCTGTGTTCTTGAGGCCATTTTCTAGCATGGTGGGCAGAAGAATTAATATATTACTTCAACCAGATGTAAATCATGATAGAGTATGTCTAGGGTGCTCTGAAATGACAGTTTTAGTTGATCTGTCAAGAAAACAATGCAGAGAAGCTTTCCTGGAGGGAGGGTATCTGAGCAAACTCTTAGAGGGTGAGCAGGAGTAAGCCAGGCAAAGAAGTCTGAGGGTATTTTCCAGGTAGGGAAAGAATACCAAATGCAATTGATTGGTATTTCTGTTTCTAAAACATTATCATCTTTATTATTCCTGTCTTATGATTTTCAATAGTCTGTTCAATTTTTATTATTTCAATGTCTCTTTGTAGACATTGCTTACTTTCTATTTTTTATTTTGCCTGATACATTTTAGAATTATTTTGTTTACTACCCTTAAAATTTCTGTTGGGATTTTGACATTTTATTAAATTATAAATTAACTTGAAGGAAAACAAGATCTTTGCCAGTTTTAGTCCATAAGGCTAAGTGTTGGTCTCTTCATTTTAAACTTCTATCTCTCAAAATTTTTAGTTTTTCTCAATATAGGTCATGGCAGATCTTATTTCATCTTTTCACACATAAATTAATGAATTATTATGTATAAGCATGTAGTATGTTATATATGTAATATTTATTTGTATATATCAGAAAAGGTAGATCTTTGGTAGAATTTCCCAAACAAAAATTATTTTACTTTTGCTTAAGAAAGAAACACCAATTTTTACTAATTTTACTGCAGTAGAACCTCCATAGTTAACCACTTCCCTGTGTTGACCACCTCATTAAGTTGACCTAATTCTTATAGACCGGACATTCACCACAAGTACTTATCAGTACAGTAGGCCAAGTTCCTTATGTTGACCACTCCCATATGTTGACCAGTTTGTTCTATTCCCTAGAGTGGTCTACTTACAGAGGAATTTATTAATTTTTGTTAATTTTTGAAATTATGCATTTCATTGAGGTTTTCCATTTTATTTTATTTATTTATTTATTTTTTTTGTAGAGACAGAGTCTCACTGTACTGCCCTCGGGTAGAGTGCCGTGGCGTCACACGGCTCACAGCAACCTCTAACTCTTGGGCTTACGCGATTCTCTTGCCTCAGCCTCCCGAGCAGCTGGGACTACAGGCGCCCGCCACAACGCCCGGCTAGAGGTTTTCCATTTTAATTAGAAAATAACATGGTGCAATAACATTTTTTATTTAATGTGATTTTTAAGTTCATTTGTATGTTTTCTTAGGATTTATCAGTAGTTTTGTTTGAGATTTATCCTATCTTAGTTTTTTCAATTTTTGTTCTGTTGATTGTTTTGAAATGTTAAGTTTAATAGTTTACTCACTTCTCTTTTGGTAAATTGAAATGCTTTTATTATGTCAAAAACTTCATTGGCAAAGTTATATAATTGGTAGCTTTTTGGTTTGTTTCTTTTTTTTTTTTTGTTATATGCAGTCTCATTCTGTTTCTCCAGGGTACAGTGGCTTAGTGTCCATCTAGCTCATAGTTACCTCAAACTTCAGGGCTCAAGTGAGGCCCCTGCTTCAACCTTCCCAGTAAATGGGACTACAGGTGCTCTCCACAACACCCAGCTAGTTTTTCTATTTTTACTTTTATTATTTATTTATTTATTTATTTATTTATTTATTTTGAGACAGAGTCTCAAGCTGTTGCCCTGGGTAGAGTGCTGTGACATCACAGCTCACAGCAACCTCAAACTCCTGGGCCCAAGCAATTCTCTTGCCTCAGCTTCCCAAGTAGCTGGGACTATAGGCATCCACCACAACACCCAGCTATTTTTTGGGCTGGGCTGAATTTGAGCCTACCAGCTCTGGTACATGTGGCTAGTACCCTAGCTGCCTGAGCTACAGGTGCTGAGCCTAGTTTTTCTATTTTTAGTAGAGATGGGGGTCTTACTCTTGCTCAGTCTGGTCTCAAACTCCTCAGCTCAAGCAATCCACCTGCCTCTTTTTTCCACAGTGCTAGGATTATAGTCATGAGCCGTTGTGCCCAGCCGATTTATAGCATTTTAAATTATTATTTCTTAAATAGGTTGATTCCTTTCTCAAATCACTAGTTAGGGAAGTGCTTTTTAATTCTAAAATTCCTGGGATTTTATGTTAATATAAAATATATCATCTACTTATAAAGAATATAGCCTGAAAAGTTTTTTTAGCTTTTTAATTTTGAGATTATATTTGTTTAATTTATATAATAACCAATAATCTTTCTTTCCTTCTGTGTTTGGAGGGGCATGTATGTATGAGTTAATTTTACATGCTTTATCCATTCAAAAGTCATAAGATACTGAATGGTTAAAAATTTGCACCTACAATTATATTTGTTAATTTTCTTTTTATTCTTATTTTTTTAAGCTTTGGATTTTTGGTTTTTATTACTTGCCTGCTCAATATAGTGGTTTAATCATTTTTCATCAATAAGACCAGACATCTCATTATTATATATTTTTAATTTAAATGTGTCCTAATACTTTTTACATAATGTCTGCTTTAAAACATTAATTTCTCTTTTATTTAATTTTTGTAGATTAATTTTTGCTCAACATCTTTTTCTTTTTTTCCTTTTTTGTAGAGACAGATCCTCACTTTATAGCCCTCGGTAGAGTGCCGTGGCATCACACAGCTCACAGCAACCTCCAACTCCTGGGCTTCAGCGATTCTCCTGCCTCAGCCTCCCGAGTAGCTGGGACTACAGGTGCCCGCCACAATGCCCAGCCATTCTTTGGTTGCAGTTCAGCCGGGGCCGGGCTTGAACCCGCCACCCTCAGTATATGGGGCCGGCGCCTTTACCGACTGAGCCACAGGCGCCGCCCTGCTCAACATCTTTTTAAACACAACTTTTGATTTGGTCTCTTCCTCTGTTAAAACAGATTATTTAGTGTTATAATTTCTGTATTTGGTGTAATAAACTGTAGGATGTAAAGCATCCTAAACTTTGCTGCTCCAAACGCTTACTTCCTATTGAAAGATATAATTTGGAAGATTCTACTCTCACATTTTTTGCATTCCTTTTAAATTCTAGTAAAAACTTTCCTTCCTTATCTAGAAATATCACACAAGTATTCTGTATCTATGTTTATTATTTGTGCCAAGGTGTCCCAAAGGCTTATCTTTTGACTGTCTCTTGATGGGACATAGGATCTTTCTTGGGGGTTGTAAATTGATTCTCAACTCCAAGTGTTCATTGTTACTGAGAGTAATTCAAATTTTGCACTCACAAACTAAAATTAACCTATCATGGGACTTAAACTGGAGATGGAAATTCATGTATGTCGCTAAGTTTTTCTGAACTATGTTTAGTTTATTTCTTTGTTTTCTGATTTCTGTTCCCTTCCCCCTTTATCTTGGGTTCTATTCCTAGGGTTGAGTAGGCTATAGTATTTTATATCTTTTTTAAAAATGTCAAGATTGGGAGATATCTAAAAGTTGCTGCTTTATACCTACTTTTAAAACTTTCCTTCCTTAGACAAAAAGGGACAGAACTTTTCTTTAGCTTCCTGCTATTTCATCTGCTTTCTATTAATAATTTTGTATAAACAAAGATATCAATTAGTTTCATTTGTAAGTAGTAGCCTTTCTCTCTCATTAGTGTTTATCTTTTTAACTAAGATTTAACATTCACCCCCACCCCCAGTAGTCTCCTGAATGGTGAATTTTTTCTCTATGATTAGATTTTTTTACTTTCAGTTTCTTTTCTTTTTTTTTTTTATTAAATCATTGGTAGATTTTTTTACTTTTTGGTAAATTTTCCCAAATGAAAAACTAGGTAATAAAATGACTGCATTGTTGGAAATAAATTGCACCTTGCCTGGGAATAAAAATTTTATTATGCACCTTTTACCTTGAGAATTCTGTAATGTTGCTTCAGTGTGATTTGGAGTCAGGAGGTAAATTTAATGAGACATAGCCATGGCTGAAAATACAATTAGGAATGGACATTGGTTCTGTCATGTATTAGGTATGTAAAATTTGTTTTAGGTTTTCTAGGTGGGAAAATCACCTATCTACTTTATAATGTTATTGCAGATATCAACTGAGATATTATGATCAATTCTGTATGAGTTTTAAAATGACTATAAGCATTTTAAGGTCCCAGCTAGATAGGTAAGTAAATCATAGTACAGTGTAGGATTATAAAGGAAATGGGAACAAATTAATGAGGGAATTGAGGAAGGATTATGGTGACAGAGAGACAATCACATGTGAATGGGATTGTAAAGGATGGCATCCTGGGGTGGGTGGTGCTATATAGGAGAATATTCTAGGCAGATCTAGTATGTGTAATACCTTGTCCTTATGGAAGGCCAGGAGAGACAATATGCTCAAAACCAAGGATTGATTGTAGTGGATAGATCAGAGTGGTCCCGCCATGATGCCTTCTATCATAAATTGTCTCAAATGGCACCATCCAAGGGAGCAGTGCTGGGATGGTCTTTGGAAAAGGATGAACAGCATATTGGACCAGAGATAGGAACCTGACTCAAAGATGGCTTATCCATTAGCTGACTAAGAATGCTAAAGTGGCTTGGTTAAAAAGGTTTTACCCAATAGGAAACAGACAGGTTTCTTCAAGATGTGGGTGGGGGGTATTAAACTGTAGCCAGAGGATACTGTGTCAGTCACTGGGAGAGCAATTGATGATGGCCATTCACTTGACCTGCTCTAAATCCTGGGGACTCCAAAATTCCAGGCCATGTATTACCTTATAAAAAACTCTCTTTCCAATACGGCAGCCTGTGTGAATCTTTTCCTGAGAGCCAAAGTAGCTTTACCAACATGTTAGGCCACTGAACAAAGAAGCAGAAGAGAAGTTAATCTGAAAATTTATTTCTGAGGTAGAGTCCATAGGAGTGACTGATTTGTTAACTGTGAGGGAGGAATTCCCTAAAGAAGTGGACAAGGGTGCTTTCCTTCTTACCAATCATTATTTTTATTAATATATTTTACAAGACTGCAGTTGAAATAATATTAAATACAAATTTTTTATACAGAAAGTGTAATAAAGTTAAAATAGTTCCTTGTAATTCATAGCATTATTGCAATGCTTACAAAATTTTTGCATAGAGTGTGCAAGGATTGATGTTATTCAAAACAAAACTAAAAAGCTCTTCTTACATCAACCAAACCCGGAGAAAAAACCAAACCAAAACAAAAAATAACCCAAAGGCTGAACTCAATTGATTTATGGGATGGGGTTCCTTTTTCAAAATCTCCAAGCAAGTGAGACTTTATGACCTCATCTGTTCTGTTAGGAACATTAGAATCTGGCTTCTCCAACAGTGCATCTAGCCAGAATAATGATGGATATCCTCTGCCTTTTCCTTCTAAAAGATGACCCCCTTAAGAAGTGTGTTTCTGCTTTGTCATGATCTCAAAAAGGGAGAAACTTGACAGGGGCCTGTGGTTAACACACAGAAAACATCATTCCCTCCTCACTGAATAAAAATAAAATTAGTTTTGTATTTGTCAAAATTTAGATGTGCCAATGCTTCTCTTTACTTTGCTAGGATTTTCCCTGTCTTCCAGGTAGCCAGATATCTGGCTCTGGTGAGGTTATTTCAATGAAATCCTTTACAGGTACCCATTCCTGGCTTGCCATTTGGACATCTAAACCATTAAAAAGAAAATTCTTGGCTGACTTATCCTAAAATAGAGGCTTTGACATTTATGGGGTCATCCTTTTCTAAGCTTTTATGGAGAGGTTTAGCCAGATAGGCACTCCCCTCAGGACTGAGTCTGTTTGGTACAGTGAGGTACTCTATGCACAATCCCCCCAAAGGATCATAAATGTGTTCTGGAAAAGTCACGTAAGAACAAAATGGACCCCAGTCTCTTTGCTGCTATGGCCCTCTCAGCTTTGGGTGACGGTGGTTTGACAGCAGGACCTGACAAGGGCGTTCTGGTTTATAACCTATTTGGATGATCCCTGGTTGAGCTAATTCTTCAAAATGACTTTGTCTTTTAACTCTTACAGATCAAACCCTGATCTCTTTGCTCAGAAGATGGAAGTATCCAAAGTTGTAAGGAACTTCTGATACACTCATTTTCTCCCTTCTCGTTGGAATACCACTAACCTCATTGCTAAAGCTAACATATCAGGGTAAAGTGAGCAGGTTCTAGGTTAAAGGATGCCATTGTTTAAACCAAAATTGACAAATGGGTTCCATTTCCAACTCAGATGAGTTGGTAGTAATAGCCCGAGTCCTCTGGTAAGAATTCTGCATGTAGGGAAGGCTTTCGCCCATTAATGATGACTGGCAAGGTATGAGGTTTGGGGCTTAAGCTATCACAGAGCCAAAGTGGCCAGCTCAGCCCTGACATTGAAGCTCTAATGCTAATTGAGTCCTTTATCTGATTCCCTTTTTGAGTTTTGCCTCAATTAAAGGCAGCAAAGAACAATGACTAATCAGTATCAAAGACCACACCTAAAGTAAAACATTTGTCTTCTGAAGGGAGGTACTAAGTCAAGGAAATATATGTGGACAGAAACACAGACTTGTTCAGCTGCTCCCAGAGATCATTGAGTATTAAACCGTTTTCCTAAACATGAGGCTAACAACCTAAGTATCTTCCAACCTGTAAGGAAAATAATACTGACTTGACAAGAATCACAGAACAAACTTATTTTTCGGTTCTAAATTTCTACTATTCAGGCAGACTTTCAATACCTGCACTTTAGTAGCTATGCCATCATGGTGAGAGACTAGGAAAGGTAGGGAGATAAATGTTCTGTAGCCCCATGAAGAAGAGCTAGTCTAAAATCTGGTAAGGAATGTCTTTCAACAGTTTGACATGTTTGTGCCTTTATAGCATTGTTGTCAGGAGTTAGACCTAAGTTCCAGCTCTGCCATTTCCTAGCTAGGGGCTTAGGGCAAGTTTTTTTAATGTCTTTAAATCTCTCAGTTTTTACATCTGTGTATTGGAACTATAATAGAATACTCCTCAGAGGATTTGTTTTGAGAATGAAATAAGTGAATGTATGTAACACATTTAGGGCAGTGTCTAGCACATAGTAAGTGCTCAATGGCTGTTAATTGATAATTATAATTGAATAGAATCCAATTCTTTCCTTATTTTAGGATAGGCTTTGGGTCCAAGAAAACCTAGTAATCACAAAATTATATGCAAAATTTTGTATGAGTTTTTTTTGGGGGGGGTTGGTGAAGAAGTTTTATGGATTTAATAGGATTGCCAAAGGAATCCATTGCCCCCAAAATGTTAGAATACCATGAGTAAGATGAATCAAGAACTAAAGAAACATTGTCTTCATTACTGATAACTGTCATCTTCCTGACCTCAGACAAATCCTTTGCTATGTATGATGCTCCTATATAATCTAATAAACCAGTTTGGAGTTACTCACTTTATGAAATTTGAGCTATTTGATCTAAAAAAAAAAAAAAAGAAAGAAAAAGAAAAGGAGAAAGAAAGTATAAGAAAAGTAAAAAAGTAAAAAAAAGAAAAAGAAAGAAAAGGAAAGGAAAAGGAAAGTATAACTAGGGGCTACTAGATAATTCTAGGTATGAAGTATGCAGGGTAGATTTTAGATAGAGGAGCTATTTCTTTTTCTCTTCTCCCAGAAGGAAGCCTCATATTTGTATTATGTAGCTGACCTTAGATTACCACATGTTGAGTGATGAAGAAACACCATTCCCTTACTAAGTGAGGGTGTCTACATGCCTGTTGAGGCATTTGGAACACCACCCTAGCTCCCTATTATAACAGATGGATTCAGATTCTAAGTCAGCGGTTCTCAACCTTCCTCATGCCACCATGTATTTTCATTGTTACAAAGGGGTTGTGACCCACAGGTTGAGAACCGCTGCTCTAAGTAAACATGCTTCTTGTCTATAGCAAATCTTCCTTTGTTCTATTACAATGGTTAACCTGAAAGTGGGTGCTGAAAATAGTACCTGCTGGGCTCAAGTTGAGGAGTGGCAAGTATTGCTGTTGGTTTATTGATGGATTTGATAGTGTTGTTAATACTATTACAACATTATATTTCCTGTTGCCTCAAGGGCTTGCAATATTTTCACTCTTTCTCAAAGGAAGATGCTAATTTCCTACACTGTCAGTATCTAAAGAAGGAAGGTGGGGGAGAACACCAAAAAATATCATATGTGAGCCTGGGTTGTCCCAAGGAGGGTATTTTCTTTTACACTTGTGCTCTAACAATAACCAAAAGGAGAATCTCCCACAAGTAATTATTTTCCCCTTTGCCATTCAGACCTGCCTTGAGAAACTTCAAGGACTTCGTTATGAAGCAAGCTTTTAAGAACCATAGAAATCACATTGCTTTGGAAAGTGCTAATGTGTGTGGTGTGCTGCGGTTGAAGCCGCAGGCTTCAGACTGCTTTATCTCTTATCAATGGTTTGGCTTTGTGCATGACAAATTCAGAGGTAACTGTGTAATTTTAAATTCCAAATACCATAAAGAAAGAGATGCATCTGACATCCCAAAGCAGGAACTTTGACTATTTGAATGGAAATATGTTGGAACTGGGGGAACCTTCCACCAAGGAGATAGTGATGAAAGACCATAAGAAAGACATTTTATCTTTCAGATAAAAGGTCTGTTTTCTAAGGGTGTTTCTTTTATTATAACTTTTCCCCCATCTGCTACTGAGGTATCATGCAAATATTATCATTCCAGGAACTGCTTCCTTATCCTTTTGGCGCCTAAGATTTCCTGGGGCAAGGGGAAGAGGGAAGAAGATTGTAAACTGGTCTTGTTTACAATCCGATGAAATGAGATTTTTGCACTTTTCACAGAGCTTTGAAAAATAAGTATCAGGGGCTGGAAAGGATCTGTTTGGTCCAAACATCATGCTACCTTTTGCCTAAAGCAAGTTATTCTTATCTAGACGCTCCTGTTAAGGGCAGTGTAGCCAAATTAATCCTCTTTCAGCTGTATCCAGATAAAAGGCTGAGGGGTTCCCTTTAGTGACATTGATTAGGGTCTCTTAAATGGTTGTTTGCATTAAAAAAAATCCTCCCCAACATGCATACACTTACAAGAGTCATTCATAAATGATATTATTTTGACAATATTGAGTACAAAGCTTTGTATTAGCAAAAGGTATAGAAGCAGGGATGTCACAATTCAAAGTATGTCCTTTCCTTGCATTCTCTCTACTCAGAGAACAAATACTCAGATTCTTGGAAACAAAACTAAACTGGAATAAATCTGATTTCTCCCAGTAATAGCTTTATAAAAAGAATTTATATTTTGTTCTTACATATTTTAAGATGCTTCTTCCGATACAATTATTTCTTGTTTCCACCAATACCTAGTGTGGAAGGAGGAACAAGTTAGTTCACCTGATGTGTGGATAACTAAGGGGATGTTAAGTCAAAATTGTTGTCAGTAGGACCATGGAATAGGCATCTTGAGTATGGGAAAGTGAGGTGGAAACCTCTGTACATGAGGAGACAGCAGAAATAATCTCTTCAGGAAATAGATTCTAAATTGAAATCATAGGCTCCCCTGCTTTCCTTCTTGTCACACAATGGTGCTGACCTGAGGAAGCACCATCTATTAACAGTCTTTAGAAATGACCTTTGGAGGATCACATCTCTCCTTTTCCCTTTACTTTATCCTCTTTATTCCCAAGAATCCTCTGAGTCTGTTTCTCTGACAGGTGGATCACAACCCCAAATAGTGTAGGGCAGGCTTTCTGCATATAGTATAAAGGATAACTTCCCTCTTACGATACCTTGCAAAATATTCACATTCCCAAGCCCATATGGAAATGTAGGGTAACTACCTACCCTCAGGAAATTTGCTCCTTTTCCTGCTATTTCCAACACATATCATGTGTCAGCAAACTTTTTCTATAAAGGGCTGTATCTAATAGTAAGTATTTTATGTTTTGTGGGCTGTGAAATCTCTAACACAACTACTCAACCTTGCTGTTGTAGTGTGAAATCAGCCATAGACAACATGTAAGTGAGCATATGTGGCTGTTACAACAAAACTTTATTTACAAAAACAGGTGGTGAGTCAGTCAGATTTGGTTTCCAGGTCATAGTTTGCTGACCCCCATTCTGGGGTCAAACCTCAAGCGATCTTTGATCGTATGGTTGCTAGATAGATGATGAAAAATATCCAAAGGGAAGAAGACCTAATGGAAATTAAAAGCCAGTTCAAGTTTATAAGATTTATCCCTTGGGCAATATAATAATTATAAGACTGCTGTCAGGTTTCCACCTACATAGATATATGCCACCCCTCCATAAGGCTTTTGAAAACCTCTGTCAAACTCTAAATTTTCCCAAGGCTGACCTTTTATGACTTATTGAGCAGATATCAAATAGAATTAAGTACTAAACACATTTGGGGATCAATTTTTAATTTATAAAAATCTTCTGAAGAGTGTTAACATACTAGAACTTTGAGTATATTGAAGATTTGTTTGAACTCTTTGTTTGTTATGCCAGCTGCTTAATATACCCAAATGTGTGATTGTCTAGAAAATATTTATAAAGATTAGAAAGAATCTCATTTTTTAAAGTAGGGGCTAGCAGACTTTAATGTAAAAGCTATTTCCCCCCACAATTCAGATAAAACTTTCTCTGATAACCACAGAAAAATACTCTAGTTGGAGGGTGTTAAGAGACAGAAGATGTACATTGAGGAATTTAGAATATATTTTACTAATTTCTAGTAAAAGTCTGAATTGAAATACATGATTTCAAATTTAATAACAAATTTCCTACTTATTACTTGAATGAAAACCTGAATTTTATATCATGGCTATTCCCAATAGGTCCTTGGTTTATATTCTTGATTGCTATTATTATTTTTCTTCTTTTTTGTTATCTGATTACCTCTAGGATCAAATTTTGCATGTTTTTTTTAAATTAACATAAAAGTTCCAAGATGCTGATCATGGTCTTTCATGTGATGATAGAAAAAAATGAGAGGAAAGAGGTTCTGGGGACCTTTTGCTTTCTCGTCACCCATAGATTGTGTTGAAGTGCAAAAATGGTCTTTCTACTTTGAAAATAAAGAAAAAAAAAGAACTACCTTTAGGTAGTTACTCACAAAAGACCTTATAGCTAATATTGTTTACCTAAATGACATGGGGCAGGTCCTCCCAGTAGCCAAGAAGGGCCTTTTCTGTCTTGTAAAAACCCTGTATGTGATAATACGTAGGTTCTGGCAGCATGGGCCTACAGGGTATTAATAATACTTTTATAAAGTAATCTGATATCTTTTATGGTTTTCATTTTTTAGACCCTAGTGCTGTAAACTAACCAATCCTATGGTCTTGTCCTTCTGTGTGGGGATTTCTGCCTGGAGTGAGCCTGGCAACAGCATTGGTGGCCAGGCCAGGCCAGGCCTGCCCATTTCTCCCTTCTTAGTGGCCAGGCGACACACAGTGTGCAAGCCTCAGCCTGATGTTTGAATGTCATCTAAAAACCATCAAATCTCTCATTCATTTCCTATGACAAAACTTTCCCTTCTTGTGAAGTAAGAAACATTAGAATCTCATTGAGAGAAACAAAAAACAAGAAACAAAATCAACAGACACCACTCAGGCCTATAAATATCACTTCATTTGATTGTGGGGCTCTCCAAATGGCAATCTCAGACTCCAAGACAGCAACATCTCCATGCTGGGCTTCTTAGAGTCCACATCTGTCAGCTACTTGGTTTGTCTGTCAGCTCTTAAGATGCCCAGGAAGGGCCAAACAGGAAGCATACGTAGGCATCGTCAAGCCTAAGATATTTTTACCCCCTAATTTTGGCCTTCTGAAATAATGTAAGTGGTATGTGATGTTCATTTGTTTGGCAGGAAAATAAAAACTTGCAAATAGTTAAAAAAAAAAAAAAAAGATGCCCAGTCATGACTAAACCATTCCCCACCAATCACCCAAAATAAACTACAGGTAACAAGATAAATAAGATGTGCTTCTCCTTGCTGAGTGCATTGACTTAAGGCATAGGCACATTTCCCCCTCTTTGAACAGAGATGTTGTAATCCCCTGTCCCAGCACAAGAGCCGGCCAGGGTGACCCTGGAGCATGATGATGAAGGTAGGTTGAGGAGAGGTAGCTGATGGCGGGAATTAGAGTACTGCTCCCACATATGAGGCAGTGGGTGACGCTGGGCCCCAGGGCACACAGTAATTCTGATAAAGACACTTGACTCATTCTGCGTTAATGTTCAGTGAGCAATTCTGGCAACATGTAGTATTTTGGATCTATGATTCCTGGAGAAAACAGTAGATTTAAGAATGTGAAGCCCTAGCACTGATAAAACATACAAGAAGATCAAAGCTAGAATGTTTGTGCATGCTTTTAAAAATCAAAAGCATGTCTCCACATTACCTGCCATTCCCAAGAACTGTAAAATGTGGGTTCCACATGCTGTTCTTAATTCAACTTCCATCTTGAAATGGCTTCTCTTGGGGTAGGACTTCTGCTGTTAGACATTTTTGATTGACCTGATCATTTGGGGTTGGGATTTGTTGGATAAAGTCAGAAGGAAAACATAACAGCTTGTGAGCTGCTTTTCATTTAAACAGGGATGTACATATAGTATCACCCATTTATTCTTTGCCTGTCAGGCCACTGAGTAGCTTCCAGCCAACAGAGGAGCAGCTGTTATCTTATTTTGCGCTAATTTACAGCTCCTAATTTGACTGTGGGAAAGCAAGATAGCAGAAGTTTGTGAGCAGTTCCAAAGTTGTTGAAATTCATCCTCCTCCAAGTACAAAAGCCCTGATATGTTTGGCTACAAAGGGAGGGCAGCCCTTTTGAGTTCTTGCACTGACTTGTATGAAGCTACCCCTTCCCTCACTTAAAGAGAGGGAAGTTGGCCAGCCTTGTAAGTGCTAAAAAAGAAAACCAAACCTCTGTTTTGATACAAGGTTCTGAGAGCTTGAGTGTGACTTGGAGATTCCCGCCATCACTCCCTCCTATTGACACAAAAGGGGAAGATACACTATTAGCTGAACATGTGGGTGAACATTCTGTCAGTGTCCAAAACACTGTGTGAATCTGAACAGCCTGGGGAATGTTGGGCCTGAATTAGTGTTTAGATTTTTGTCACTTGGGTGGTAGGGATGGGATGGAAAATGACAGTGGATATCACAGGGTCACCCATGGTTCCTTTTGTACTGAAACCTCATTTTATACAGAGGATATATATATATTTATTTATATATATTTATATATATTTATATCCACCCCCACACACAAACACACTCAAACATACACACACGCACGCGCGCGCACACACACACACACACACACACAAAAGGTCTTTGATAGGCTTTCTGTGTTCTAGTAAAAATAGCTGGCAGTCAGTGTCTAAAGCCAAAAAAGGCCTTTATGCTGCCAACAATGTCCACTATGGATAGTCTTTCAAAGGCAGACACTTGTGTTTATCTGACAGGTGGACCCAGTTCCTGCCTGGGACAGGAATAATCTCCCATTGGCGCAGACGCAGATCTCGAAGACCTTCTGCCTTGTTCCTGCGGGTGTGTAGGATCCATGAGGCAGTCTAGGTAGTCTGATTTTTGCAGCATCTAACTTAATCTAAAGAGAGTGAATAGGAAGGAAAGAGTCAGTCAGAGGCTGTCATCTTTTGATATTCAGAAACAATATGAGGGTTCAATTCAACTTAAAATTATTCTTGGCACTCGAAGAATTATTCTTGGGATTGGAAGATAAACAAGACAAAAGCTTATGTTCCAGCAAGATAATCTTGTAAAAGAATGTCACATAGACTATGAATAGGACATCTCAGCTTCCATATGTGCACATGTGCAAGGGGAGTCTTCAAGAAGAGTAGAATATGCAATGGTTTTCAAGTTTTAAATGACCAGTGAGCCTTCTTTCATTTTTTTCTTTTTCTAAGAATTTATGTGCCTGATATTCTATAGAATACACTTTGAGAAAAACATGCCTATAAAAATAAGCAGTACTGGAAAGTATCATTAGATTTATGAATAGAACTGATTCTTCCGTTCAAATTCTGATAGCTATAAACTGCGTATGCAAGGTAGTCATCGTGTTTATATGTGTGTGGCTTGCAGTTTGTGGCTGTTTAAAGAGGCAGTTGGGATCATCGAATGTGCTATTTCTTTTAAAACAAAATAGCAAATGCCACACCAATCAAAAGGGGGGCTTTTATATCCACAGAGTGGATGTACAGAAGCAGGTGGAGGCTGATAACCCTTCTCATTGAATATAAGGTGGAATAGAGGATGGCTCTGAAAAAAGAAATAGGTTTTTTTTCCTCTTATTTTCATTCTTAAGGACAAGTTGACTTATTAATACTTTGAAGGCATTTTTAAGTTTGCAATCAAATAATTTTTTGGGGGGATGGGGGGAGTTGGTTTACCTTGTTTGCA
Source organism: Nycticebus coucang (assembly GCF_027406575.1). Classification (NCBI taxonomy): domain Eukaryota; kingdom Metazoa; phylum Chordata; class Mammalia; order Primates; family Lorisidae; genus Nycticebus; species Nycticebus coucang. The sequence continues at coordinate 58,547,692 of NC_069796.1, read as the reverse complement.
AAAAAGTACCAATTCTGTTCACCCAGCTGGGACTGTGTTGGGGTAAGAGAACAAATATCTGCAATCCTTCATTCTCTTGTTGCCTGGTCTTACCCTATTAAGTTTTGGCTTGTTCTGGTTTTGAATAGCTGTTGGATCTGATTCTGTATTCTCAGTGAAAACAGAAATGTTCAGCATGAAATAACTACAAGTAAATTAAGTTCATCTTCAGTCAGATCTGTGTGTAATATACACCCTAATTATGCTGGCTAGCTGAATCTTATTTTAAGGTGACAACTGAGAGAATTTGAAAATAGCATTCATTTTTCCGGTCATATAGTTCTGTATTTGGAATACATGCTATTAGCTTACTCCTTTACAAATAGTGAATCATAACATTTACGTATTATGGCTTTGGCTTCTAATCATGCTGTTTAATTATTTTTTTTTGGACAAAAGACTTCTGCTTGGCACCTTTTATTGATACAGTTAGGTACTACCTCCGTGGCAAACCAACTATGGATAAGGTTGGTCTGCTGGAGCCTTTGTGGGCTTCTGTCCTTCCCAGCCCTCACCTCTCCATCTTTGGATTCCAGTCTCAGCTCTGTTCTGCAGGTGGCTTCCATGTTGCCAGCTTCTGCATTGATTTCGACTCCTTTTGGGGCCTCCATTACCAGAGACCGGGTCGGGGATTCCAACCTGAAATATACACAAGGCTGAAATTAAAGATTCCATTTCCTTCTTGATAAATTAAAGAGGAAGCTCATGCTCAGGGCACTGAAAAAGCATTTCAGTATTGACCAAGAAATGATTCTAAGTTTTGCATTACACACTAGGTCAACTTCAGGAGAGAGAACACAACAGTTCTAGACTTTATCTTCATTGCATTATACTGAGGTTGTAGGGGAGGTGTTCTAGGATCCTGATTTCATTTTATCTTACCTACCATTCTTGTTTTACTGGCATAATTAACCAAATTCTTAAATAAGCCTTTGTTAAGTGTTTAAGCCTCTTTTTATATATAGTTAAGACTGGGGTAATCCCAGGTCTCAGCTGAGCTTCCTGGAATTGACAGGTGTGTCTTCTACTCTGTCCTCCTTTCTGTCTTCCATGGAGGTAGAATCAGTGGTTGAGAAAATAGATCAGTGAGTCAGACATGGCTGGAATAAAGCCATGCAATAGCTACTATGTGACCACATGCAAATATTTCTTCCTGTGTGTCCCCTTTCCTTTTCTTTCCAAAATTGCTTAAAGCCTTAGTTTCCTCATCTATAAAGTACTTCAAATGGTGCTTGATATGTTGGAAATGCAGATGTAATTTAAATATTACTGCCACTAGTTTTATCATACCAGCGAATCATGAAGAAGTCTCAGGCATTACCCATCAGAGCAGTTGTCAAAAGCATATTCAGAACAGATCATTCGTTGCCAAGGGCTATAGAGGGTAGGGTGGTTTGGCTGCAAATGGACAGCAGGGGAGGTTTGGAGGGATGGAATTGTTCTGTATATTGGATTGCAGTGGTGGTTACATGTCTCTGTGTATTTGTGAAAATTCACAACTGAGTGGATTTTATAGTTTGTAAGGTAAGAATGAAAAGAATCAGCTAAACTCTATGATAATTATGATGGATTAGAGTCTTACAGAGAAGTGACAGGCTTACAGTACTTATAAACAGAGGATACTACTTTGTATAAATTTTTTTCTTAATTCATTTGATGAATAAAATATTAACTGAAACTCAACCAGAACTTGCATATGCTATATTTTAATATTATTACCAGATAGGAGTGTATGAAGATCCTCCTCTTTGTTACAAAGAAAGTCCCCCAGCCTAGGAAGCAAAGGCCTCCACAATGGTTTTCCAACCATTCTGCTTTAGACTAGTTACTACAGAGTTATTTCTAGGTTTCTAATTTGTAGGCACTTCAAACATGTTGAGCAGGAACATCATCCTCTTTGCCCTCTGCTGACTCCTACTCTGTTTTCACTACTCCCACTCCTGCTGGGCAGTACAAATTCTCTTGGCCTCAGTAAGTGGTGGGAAGAACAAGCTGAGCGGTGGGCACCGCCACTGAGCACCCCTCAGCCACACAACGCAGATGCCAACAGTGGGCTTGTCTGTCCACACTTCTCAGGTCTGGGTTCTGGCTAATTGCTTCCAGGCAGGAGCCTTCCTCCGTGAGCTTTTTACTCCTGCAATGACTCAACTAGAGTCTTACAGAGAAGTGACAGGCTTACAGTACTTATGAGTGACTCGAGCTTCTATTTAAGGAATTGTTTCCTTTCTGACCTCACCCCTTCATGTGTGACAAACCCTCTACCCCTACCTCTCCTTCTCATAAGACCCTCACCAGGTTGTCCTGAGCCAGGTGTGGTTCTGCCTGTGAGGATGGTTGACTTCATTTGCATGAAGTTATTTCTACAATGATGTCAAGTGCATTGAGGAGGAGGTCTTGTTAGTGCAGCAACAGGGGATGACTTTACCAGTGCCATCTTGCCTGGGACCTTAATCCAGCTCAGTGGAACTCCCCTGTGTTCCTGACCTCCTGTCCCTTTTGAAATATGATGATGGCTTTGTGTCATTTTTATTATTCTCCTGATTGACTCTTATAAAATCTATACTCTGAGATTTCTTAACTCTTTTGTTTCTTCTAATGTTGATGCTCTTTGTAGCATAAGCTTCCTTATGTTCTTTTTTAGAAATAGTTTATTTTTTTCAGAGAGTCTTGTTCTATCATCTAGGCTAGAGTATAGTGGTGACATGATAGCTCACTGCAGCTTCAAACTTCTGGACTTAAGTGAACTTCCTGCCTCAGCCTCCGAAGTAGCTGGCACTACAGGTGTGCACCACCACATCCAGCTGATTTTTTCTATTGTTTTGTAGAGATGAGATCTCACTATGTTGTCCAGGTTGGTCTTGAACTCCTGGCCTCAAGGAGGCCCATCTCAGCCTCCCAAAGTGCTGGTATTACAGGTGTGAGACACTGTAACTGGCCACCTTATACTCTTATAATACTCCCTGCTCAGTCCTTCCCCAGGTAAGAGTCTTTCTGCTATTTTTTATTTTTCTTTTTTTTTTGCAGTATTTGGCAGAGGCTGGGTTTGAACTCGCCACCTCCAGCATATGGGGCCAGCGCCCTACTCCGTTGAGCCACAGGCACCACCATTTCTGCTATTTTTTCTTTCCCTTTCTTCTTTATTCCCTCCCTCCCTCATTTTTTTTTTTCTATTTTTAGTAGAGACAGTGTCTCACTCTTGTTGAGGCTGGTCTCAAACTCCTGAGCTCAAGCAATCTTCCCGCCTCAGCCTCCCAGAGTGCTAGGATAACGGGCCTTAGCCACTGTGCCCGGCCTTCTTCTCTCACTTTATCGAGGACCTCAGCTTTTGACTCACCAGCATCTCCCTTGCCAGTACGTTAGGCCATCTCCTACCTGGACTATTGTAACTGCTTCGCAAGTTTCGTCTTTAACTTTTCCTTTTCCTCCGTGTATTTCCCATGAAAATACATCTTCTTGAAGTTTTAAATATGTCTCTTTCCTTATTGAAACCTTCACAAGTTCCTTAGATAAGACCTGGGCTCCTGAAGTTTATTTGACTTGACCTATTTCTTTGGTCTTATTTCATGCTGTAAACATCAGCTATGTTTTAGTACCAGTTTACTGGGTTATGACACTGTGCAAAGGCCTTTATGTGTTTTATTTTATTTAATCCTCACAAAACCCTATCAATCTGGTATTCCTGAAGTCCCGATTATACAAACAAGGAAAGTAAACTAAGTGACTTGCTCAGAGTTACGCTTTTAGTTAAATGACAGAGCCAAGATTTGAACTCAATTTAGTGGACCCCAAAGCCAAGATTTGTTTACTATACCAAATTGCTTTCAGAAAAAACAGACTACTTTCTGTCCATCATATTTTCATCCTATTGCCTGTGATTAAATGCTACCTCTTTCCTCATGGAATTAATACTTGTATTTCTAAAACCAATCTAAGTAAATAAGAGTAAGGTGCTAGTGCCACATCTGGCTGAATGATGCATACTGCACAGTATACAAGATTTCTCGTACCTTAACCAAATTTGGTACCTCGTACCAAATTTAGAATGTGTTGAATATATTCACACTTGGAACACAGCATTCAAAGTATGAGGCAGTATTAAAAAAACTGGGGGAAAAAACAAAGAGCTTGAAATATAAAAAAAAAAAAATTTGGATGTTCAAGAACTTTATCTGATGCAGTGGTGGCCTTTTGGACAGGCATTTACTTAATTCTTCATCACTGCCTAGGCCGGTGGGCCCCCAGGCCAGAGAAAATCTGAAATGACTTCTGCCTTTGGGCTCTCTCAGCCTTGGAAGAAGCAAGGAGCTGAGAGAGAGCTACTCTAAACACGTCCTTTTGATGTGTCAAACGGTCTATGAAACCAGTGTATGGTGCCCCATGATCACATTAATGTACATAGCTATGATTTAATAAAAAAAAAAGAAAAAAGAAATAAAATAAACATGTCCTACTGTGAAAGGCTACAACAAGGTGGAGATCATAATTTCCTGAAAGCAAAGACAAAAAGGTAAGTGGCTTTCGATTTCAAAGCCTGTCTTAATGTCCTTTGATGTTCAGACAGTCTCAGTACATTTGTCCCCATGCTAATCTTTGCACTGAGAAAAAGCTTCTGTGGAAACTGCAGAGAGCAGACAAAGCACTCCTGAAGTGATGTCAGTTTCTAAGCATAGATTAATGACCACAACACAATTGCTCAGACAGCATGGAGCAAAGCATGGTGGCAGGAGAGCAGTGGGGGATTGTGTGGCAACTGAGGGTTCTTCTGACTCTTGGAAATGAACATTGCTTCCATTAGGCCAGAGTGCAAACCTCCCAGAGAAGGAGAATGAAGAATTTCACTGAAGAGATTCCAAAAAAAAGATGGTCAGGAAGGGGCACACAGAAGGCTGGGCCATGTCCTAAAGAGGAATGGTTTTCAAACACAAGCATCAAGATACCTGGGGTGTGTGTGTGTGAACACACAAAGTGCTGGCCCCGCTCCCAGAGTTCCTGATTCAGTAGGTTAGGAGTGGTGCCCAAACATCCACATTTGTAACAAGTTCCCAGGGGATGCTGAGGCTGCTTGTTTGGAGGCCACACCTTGAGAAGCGCTGCTCCAGAGCAAGGATCACACACTTGGATGCCCCTCAGGACTAAAGGGGTGATGTCAATGAGTGACTCATAAGAAAGCCGTAAGTAAAGTAAGAGTCTCAGCACAGTAACATCTGGCTAGCGGCACTGGCCTAAAATGTGAATGAGGTGGTGATGATGTTACAGGAGGTAGCTGCTAATTGAGTCAGGTCAATTGTTGCAAAAGCTTTTTTTTTCCTCCAAATTTAAAACATTTTCAATTTTATTCTGAATTACTAAATTTCAGGAATAGCTGTAAAAGAATATTTACAACATTATAAATATAACACAAAGAACATCAGGGGGTTTGTAAACTGACATTTTTAAAGAAAACAATTCTGGAGCACCCTGAGCTCCTCTTCTTGGTCCTGTCCATTTCCTTTCTTGTCAAGGAGTAACTACTGTTAGGAATGTTACGTTGGCTGCTTTCTTGTTTTTCTTTCTAGTATTACCACAATTTTGACTTTACACACAGAATAATTCCACTTACTCTTTCTTTAGTGAGTTTCTTTCCTCACCACCAAACATGTTGTTTCTCTCATCAATTGACATTTTAGCACATAGTTGTAATTTATTCAATTTCCCTGGGGTTATGCACCGTGATGTATGTGTCTGTGCTACTCCTGGACAGTGGGTTGGTTCCAGGTTTTGAACATTCTTGTGTGTGACTTCTGCTGTAAATAGGCAAAAATCTCTTTCAAACACACATGGGAAAGTAGAATTTCTAGTCCTATGGTATGCATACCTAAAATTTTATTAGATAATGCCAAATACCTTTCCAAAGTGATTGCTCCAGTTGACTTTCCCATTAGTAGTGTCTAGAGTTCCCAAGTTGTGTTTCTTGCTAACATTTTATATTGTTAAGCATAAATGTGTATGAAATGGTAGGGGTCTTTTAAAATCACATTCAACTAGTTAAAATGGAGTTATCTTCTCATTTGTTTGACAGCTATTTGAGATTTTTTTATCTTGAAATGTTTTTATTTTTATTGATTTTATTTTTAGTTTTTGTCTGTTTTAACTTTTTATTGTGTGTGATTTGTAGAACATACTGAAAAGTGTTCAGCAGTTCTGCGTATTGACAATTTCTTCTTTTGGTTTGTGGTTTGTGTTTGGCATCTGTGGATGAACAGTTTCATATTTTAATGTAGACAAATTGATGATTTTTTACCCTAGAGTTTGCACTTCCTGTGCCTTATTTGAGCAATCCTACCCTATATTAAGGTCATGAGGCTCTTCCATATTATTTTCAAAAGTTTTAGGTCTTTTCATTAACTCTTTAATACTTCAGGTATTCATTTTTGTATATGGTCTGAGGTTCGGGTCTAGTGAAATGCAGTTTTTCTCAACATATGTTGGAAAGTTAATATTTAGTTCCATTGTATATGATTATTTCCATACCTTTGTGTTTGTCTCCTGGGGATTTTTAGTCTGTCTCATTTTTCTATTTGTTTCTTTCTGCAAAAAGTCTTTAATTAAATATTTTAGCTTATTTATTAGTTTTAAAATTCTGTATATTTCGTAAGGCAAGTCCTCCTCCTTGTTCTTTCTCAGAATATCTTAGTTATTCTTGGATCTGCCACATAAATTTTCAAATGAACTTAAGTTTCATAAAGAAACCCAGTTGGAATTTTGATTGGATTCACATTCCATCTATGAATCTATCATTCTATCTCTAATTTGTTATGTTTACTTTGATGTATTTCCATGGTTTAACAGTTTTCTCTATACAAGTTCAGTTATTGAAAACGATATATTTTAAAAAGTATTTCTCATACTCCCATTCCTTTTTTTCCTGGAGTATAAAAATCCCACTTATTATTATTATTAAGTTAATCTTATAGTCAACACCTGGGTAAATTATTTTTTATAATTTGTGTACAAATTATTTTAGGTTTTCATTGTAACCATTCATTATTTTAATTTATAATAGGTTCATAACTTTTCATTTCTTAGTCCTTTTAATTCCTTCTCCTTCCAGACTATCTCCTTTCAATCTAGGACTATCCAATGATTAAATTAGGAGTAAAGAGATGGAAATTTTGCTTCTTCCTAACTTAAAGAGAAAACACAATAATTTACCATTAAGAATTTTTTGTTGTTGTTCAAGGTTTTTCCTTCCCTAAATACCTCTTAACAAGATAAGGTACATAGTTCCATTCTCTTCTTATTCTGCTAAAAGTTTCTGTAATTAATAATGTCAATTTCATCAATTATTTCATTTTACAATATAGGCATATTAAGGTGTTGAATTATATTAGTATTCCAATAATAATCCACTCCTGTGTTTTTGGCATTAACCCAATTTTCTCATTATGTATCATCTTTTCTATTTTTCGAAACTAATATTTTTTAGGATTTTGCACCTATGGTCATAAATAACCTTAATTTTTCTGTCTTACTTTTGTCAGGTTCTATCACTTTTCTATAATTCATAATTATTTATGAAAGATTAGAATTATTGCTCCCTTTATGTTTAAACTCACTGATTAACTCTCTGAGCATAAAAAATATACCTTATTTCCATTTAAGAAATGCCATCATCTAGGCTATATGTTTTTACCTCAGGTTGGTTTTTATTTTTTTAATTGTTTTTCAAGATTCCTTTTTTATTTTTTTATTTTTTTTTATTAAATCATAACTGTATACATTGATATGATCATGGGGCATCATACACTCGCTTCATAGACCATTTGACACATTCTTACCACAGTGGTTAACATAGCCTTTCCAGCGTTATCTCAGTTACTGTGCCAAAACATTTACATTCTACATCTACCAAGTTTCGCAAATACCCCTGTAAGATGCACCACAGGTGTGATCCCACCGATCCCCCTCCCTCTACCCACCCCCCCTTTCCCACTTCCCCCTATTGTTAAGTTGTAACTGGGTTATAGCTTTCATGTGAGAGCCCCAAATTAGTTTCATAGTAGGGCTGAGTACATTGGGTACTTTTTCTTCCATTCTTGAGATACTTTACTAAGAAGAATATGTTCCAGCTCCATCCATGTAAACATGAAAGAGGTAAAGTCTCCATCTTTCTTTAAGGCTGCATAGTATTCCATGGTATACATATACCACAATTTATTAATCCATTCGTGGATCAATGGGCACTTGGGCTTTTTCCATGACTTAGCAATTATGAATTGGGCTGCAATAAACATTCTGGTACAAATATCTTTGTTATGTTGTGATTTTTGGTCTTCTGGGTATATGCCCAGCAGAGGAATTACAGGATTGAATGGCAGATCTATTTTTAGATCTCTGAGTGTTCTCCATATATCTTTCCAAAAGGAATGTATTAATTTGCATTCCCACCAGCAGTGCAGAAGTGTTCCCTTTTCTCCGCATCCACGCCAACATCTCTGGTCTTGAGATTTTGTGATATAGGCTAGTCTCATTGGAGTTAGATGATATCTCAAGGTAGTTTTGATTTGCATTTCTCTGATGATTAAAGATGATGAGCATTTTTTCATATGTCTGAAGGCCGTGCGCCTGTCTTCTTCAGAGAAGTTTCTCTTCAAATCCCTTGCCCAGCCTGCGATGGGATCCCTTATTTTTTTCTTGCTGATGCGTTTGAGTTCTCTGTGGATTCTGGTTATTAAACCTTTGTCAGAGATATACCCTGCAAATATCTTCTCCCATTGTGAGGGCTGTCTGCTTGCTTTGCTTACTGTGTTCTTAGCTGTGCAGAAGCTTTTTAGTTTGATCAAGTCCCAGTAGTGTATTTTTGAAGCTGCTTCAATGGCCCAGGGGTTGTCCTCATGAAATACTCACCCAGACCAATTTCTTCAAGGGTTTTCCCTGCATTCTCCTCTAGTATTTTTATAGTTTCATGTCTTAAGTTTAAATCTTTAATCCAATGAGAGTCTATCTTAGTTAATGGTGAAAGGTATGGGTCCAATTTCAGTCTTCTGCAGGTTGCCAGCCAGTTCACCCAGCACCATTTGTTAAATAGGGAATCTTTTCCCCACTGGATGTTTTTAACTGGCTTGTCAAAAATCAAATAGCGGTAAGTAGCTGGATTCATCTCTTGGTTCTCTATTCTGTTCCAGATATCTACTTCTCTGTTTTTGTGCCAATACCATGCTGTTTTGATCACTATCGATTTGTAGTAAAGTCTGAGGTCTGGTAGTGTGATTCCTCCTGTTTTGTTTTTATTTCTGAGTAATGTCTTGGCTATTCGAGGTTTTTTCTGATTCCATATAAAACGAAGTAATGTTTTTTCAAGATCTTTAAAATATGACAGTGGAGCTTTAATAGGGAGTGCGTTGAAATTATATATTGCTTTGGGTAGTATGGACATTTTGATAATGTTGATTCTTCCTAGCCATGAGCATGGTATGTTTTTCCATTTGTTAACATTTTCAGCTATTTCTTTTCTTAGAGTTTCATAGTTCTCTTTATAGAGATCTTTCACGTCTTGTGTTAGGTAAATTCCCAAACATTTCATCTTCTTTGGCACTACTGTGAATGGGATAGAGTCCTTAACTGCTTTTTCAACTTGACTGTTGTTGGTGTATATAAAGGCTACCGATTTATGGATGTTGATTTTGTAACCTGAGACGCTGCTGTATTCCTTGATCACTTCTAGGCGTTTTGTAGTAGAGTCCCTAGTGTTTTCCAGATACACAATCATATCATCTGTGAAGAGCGAAAGTTTGATCTCTTCTGACCCTATATGGATACCCTTGATCGCCTTTTCTTCCCTAATTGCGGTGGCTAAAACTTCCATTACAATGTTGAAAAGCATTGGAGACAATGGGCAGCCTTGTCTGGTTCCTGATCTGAGTGGAAATGATTCCAATTTAACTCCATTCAATATGATATTGGCTGTGGGTTTGCTGTAGATGGCCTCTATCAGTTTAAGAAAAGTCCCTTCTAGACCAATTTTCTTGAGTGTTCCAAGAAACATCCATGAAGGGATGCTGGATATTATCAAAAGCTTTTTCTGCATCAATTGAGAGAATCATATGGTCTTTGTTTTTTAATTTGTTTATGTGCTGAATTACATTTATAGATTTACGTGTATTGAACCAGCCTTGACACCCTGGGATAAAACCAACTTGGTCATGATGTATAATTTGTTTGATGTGTTGCTGGATTCTGTTTGTTAGGATCTTGTTGAATATTTTTGCATCTATATTCATTAGTGATATTGGTCTATAATTTTCTTTTCTTGTTGGGTCTTTTCCTGGTTTGGGGATCAGGGTGATGTTTGCTTCATAGAACGTGTTGGGTAGTCTTCCTTCTTTTTCTACATTTTGGAACAGGATGAGTAATATAGGTACTAATTCCTCTTTAAAGGTTTGGTAGAATTCTGACGTGAAACCATCTGGTCCCGGGCTTTTCTTTTTAGGGAGGTTTTGTATAGTTGATGCTATTTCTGAACTTGATATGGGTCTGTTCAACATTTCCACTTGATTCTGGTTAAGTCTTGGAAGGTGGCGTGCTTCCAAGTATCGGTCAATTTCCTTCAGATTTTCATATTTCTGAGAATAAAGTTTCTTGTAATATTCATTAAGGATTTTTTGGATTTCTGATGAGTCTGTTGTTATTTCGTCTTTGTTGTTTCTGATTGATGAGATTAGAGATTTTACTCTTTTTTTCCTGATTAGGTTGGCCAGAGGTTTATCTATTTTATTGACCTTTTCAAAAAACCAACTTTTTGATTTATTGATCTGCTGTATTATTCTTTTGTTTTCAATTTCATTTAATTCTGCTCTAATTTTGGTTATTTCTTTTCTTCTACTGGGTTTGGGGTTGGACTGTTCTTCCTTTTCCAGTTGCTTGAGATGTCCCATTAAGTTGTTAACTTCCTCTCTTTCTGTTCTCTTGAGGAAGGCTTGCAGTGCTATAAATTTCCCTCTTAGAACTGCCTTTGCGGTGTTCCAGAGGTTCTGATAGTTTGTGTCTTCATTGTCATTTTGTTCCAAAAAATTGGTGATTTCTTTCTTAATCTCATCTCTGACCCAGCTGTCATTCAGCATAAGGTTATTTAACTTCCATGTTTTTGTATGAGTATGCAGATTCCTGTTGTTACTCATCTCAAGTTTTATTCCATGATGGTCCAAGAAGATGCATGGAATAATTTCTATTCCTTTAAATTTACTGAGGTTAGACTTGTGACCTAAAATGTGGTCAATTTTGGAGTAAGTTCCGTGGGCTGGTGAGAAGTATGTGTATTCAGTTTTGTTGGGATGAAATGTTCTGTAGATGTCTGCTAAATCTAAATATTGGATGGTTAGGTTTAAATCTAAGATTTCTTTGCTCAGCTTCTTGCTGGAGGATCGATCCAACACTGCCAAAGGAGTGTTGAAATCTCCGACGATTATGGCGCTGGAGGAAATCAAGTTACTCATGTCTGTTAGAGTTTCTCTTATAAATTGAGGTGCATTCTGGTTGGGTGCATAGATATTAATAATTGAGATCTCATCATATTGAGTATTACCCTTAACATATATGAAGTGACCATTCTTGTCCTTCCTTACTTTTGATGGTTTAAAGCCTACTGTATCTGCAAATAGAATTGCAACACCTGCTTTTTTCTGATTACCATTTGCCTGAAATATGGATGACCATCCTTTCACCCTGAGTCTGTATTTGTCTTTTAAGTTGAGATGTGACTCTTGTATGCAACAAAGATCTGGCTTGAGTTTTTGTATCCAGTCAGCTAACCTATGCCTCTTTAGAGGACAGTTTAAGCTATTCAATTTGATGGAGAGTAGTGATAAGTCTGGTGGAATTTTGGGTATTGAGTTTTTCAAAGGTCCAGTGGACATTTTTAATCCTTTCACCAGTGTGGAAGTTGGAGTTTGATCCGAAGTTTCTGAGTGAGTTTACTTTTGTGGTGTAGGATTGAGTTGGTCATTGTGGAGTATAGGTCTGGGAATATCCTGAAGAGCTGGTTTACTTATGGCAAATTTTTTCAACATATGAATGTCATTGAAGTATTTAATTTCTCCATCATAGATGAAACTCAGTTTAGCTGGATACAAGATCCTGGGTTGAAAGTTATTTTGCTTTAGGAGATTAAAAGTTGATGACCACCCTCTTCTGGCTTGAAAAGTTTCAGCAGAGAGATCTGCAGTTATTCTAATATTCTTACCTTTGTACATAATAGTTTTCTTTCGCCGGACTGCTTTGAGAATCTTCTCTTTCATGTTAACTTTAGTGAAGCTAATTATGATATGTCTGGGGGATAACTTATTGGGGTTGAATCGTGCTGGGGTTCTGAAGCTGTCTGCTATCTGAATTTCAGATTCTCTAGGCATGTCTGGAAATTTTTCTTTCATAATTTCATGCAGAAAGTCCTCTGTGCCCTCGGAGGCCACTTCATCGTTCTTAGAAATCCCTATAATTCTTATGTTGCTTTTTTTCGAATTATCTGAGAGCTCTCTGAGTGAGTGATCCGTTTTTGCTCTCCATTTCTCTTCCTCTTTGAGAGATAGGGAGCGCTCGAAGACTTTATCTTCAATGTCAGAAATCCTTTCTTCTGCTTGCTCCATTCTGTTGCTGAGGGATTCTACTGTATTTTTCATATCTTTGAGGGCTATAAATTCTTGCTTTAGTGTGTCTAAGTCTTTGGTGGTTTTGTAAATTCTTGAGACAACTTTTGAATTTCTCCTCGAATTCCTAATTCCATTTTATTAATCTTGTCTGCAATCCAAATTCTGAATTCTATTTCTGAGATCTCAGCCAGTTGTTTATGAATGGGATCTTCAATCACATCTGCCGTATCTTTTCTTGGTGGTGTTGATCTATTCTGGTTATTCATGTTACCAGAGTTTTTCCGCTGATTCCGCCCCATGGTTATTTTACTCCCTTTGGTTTTTCCCCTGGGGCTTTATCGAGGGGCCGTACAGTGTTATGGCCTGAGAAACTGGGGCCCTGTCTGGTGTGGTGGAGCAAAGTGGTTCTGTCTTGTTTTCAGCTGGTTTCTGTTCGAGCCTATTGCAACTTCTACTCTGGCTTGAAGTCTCAGCTGTGTGGAAAAATCAGCAATTAAGTCACCCCGCCCGCCCACCTCTGGCCCCAGTTGGAAAAGGAGAATCAAACCTTCCTACAACACCCAGGGCACCGCCTGAAAAGTCCTCAGTCTATTAGCCCAGTTCAAAAGGTCCAAATCAACTGTTTCAATCGGCACCTGTCTCGGGTGGGAGAGTTCAAGAGGTCTCTGGGAACTGGATCACAGGAGCCTGCTCCTCTGACACGTCTCACCCCAGTGCAGAGTGGAGTCAGGAGGAGCCACCCAGCAAACAGAGCAGTCTGGGAAGGTTCATGTCTCCTTCCCCACTTTGCCCCTCCATCGGACCCAGTCACTGGTATCTCTGCAGATGGCTAACCCAGTTGCCTGCAGTGAACAGACACTCCAGGGGTTTGCACCTGCCTGAATCACAAGGAAGTCTGCCAGGCCCCCGCAGACTGCCGCTATTTAGCAGGAGGAGATGGGGCCTGACATCTTTGAGTGCTTGATGCAGGTGATGGGAAGGAGGTGTTCACTCAGGCTTAGCCCCGTCCCTGATGGATGCTGCTAACAGAACAGAACAGAACAGACAACTTTGCGGGGTTCTGTCTCTGTTCCCGCAGAAATCGTCTACAGAAGACGGGCTGTTCTGAGTTCAAACGTCTTTGCTGCTGGAGGTTTCACCTCTCTGGGTCGGCCCCGCCCTGGAAGCTTCCCAGGTTTGTGAGCAGTGTCAGGAAATCCCCCACTCACTGGTGGCCTCCTCTGGTTGCCCAGGGAGACAGGGGGTGTGGCCTCAGAATATCCAGAAGTGAGCGTTCTTCCGTTTAAGAAAAAATGGCTGTTGATCTACCTCCAGGGTCTGCTCAGCCTACCCTTTTCTCCTGTATCTCGCGCCCCAGAGTCAGCACTGAGCGGCCGCAGTTTATGCTGGGTCCACACCCCTCAAGAGATCCCCCAAGAATCCGAACTCTTGGGGGATAGGCCCCCAGACCCCGATTGGGAGTCGGGGGGAAGCTAGAGTTTCATTCAGTTTTATGCCCGCCCGGGGAGGGCTGTTGCACCGCACCACAGGGAAGTGCTGCCAAGGCTTGATTTCCCCTCAGCAGAGTGCCCTCTCCTTGCTCATGTGTCTCAGAGTCAGTGCTTACCTGACGCAGCTCGGGCACTGTGCACTCCCCTCGAGAAATCACCCAAGGATCCGAACTCCTGGGGGATAGGCCTCCAGACCCCGAGTGAGAGTAGGGGCTCTCAGCTCTCAGCGGGGAAGCTAGAGTTTTATTCAGTTTTGTGCCCGGCCCCGTAATGTTGCCCAGGGAGGGCTGCTGCACCTAATCCGCAGGGAAGTGCCGCTGAGGCGTGACTCCCCCTCAGTAGAGTGCTTTCTCCTCGCCCGCGTGTCTCAGAGTCAGTGCTGACCAGTCGCGGCTCGGGCACTGTGCGCTCCCCTCGAGAAATCACCCAAGGATCCGAACTCCTGGGGGACAGGTCCCCAGACCCCGAGTGAGAGTGGGGGGGAAGCTAGAGTTTCATTCAGTTTTATGGCTGCCTGTATTGATGGACCGGGAGGGCTGTTGCACCGCACCACAGGGAAGTGCCGCCGAGGCGTGACTCCCCCTCAGCCCGGTGCCCTCTCCTCACTCGCGTGCCTCAGAGTCAATGCTGACCAGTCGCAACTCGGGGACTGTCCACTCCCCTTGAGAAATCACTCAAGGATCCAAACTTCTGGGGGACAGGCCTCCAGACCTCAGTGGGCGGGAGGGGAGTGTTGGGGATTCAGGGTTGCCGGCAAAGGATTTTTAAAGTTTTATTCAGTTTTATGCCCGGCAGGAGAACGCCACGGCACCCCAGTAGGGGAGGTAGGTCCAGTTTTTAGAAGGTCTCTCCCGTGGAGTGTAGTGGGAGGGCCTTTAATTTCAGCCTGCTTGTTTAATTGTGGGGCTCTTGAGCCAGTCTCATGGGGGAGGGGGACTCCCGTCCGCTTGGTGGTGGATTTTGTGCCTTTTGTTTGCGTCCTTGTGATCACAGCTTGCCTCAGCGGTGTTGATGTGCGTTCTTCAACCTTCTCTCTTGGTGAGACTCAAGTCCACCAGGATATTTACTAAATTCCTGTCCCTTAACTCTCCTTCTGGACGGGAGCCTCTGTTGAAAGCTGGGTTCAGTCCGCCATCTTCCAAGATTCCTCCTTAGGTTGGTTTTTAAAAGTTATCTTTTTTGCTTCTTATTTTTTCATTTCATATAAAAGTTTAGGTTTATTGGTAAAGTTCTTCGTAATATTCTCCTTTTTTAAATTCCCCCCGCATTTGTAGCCGTATCTTCTTTTTGTTCCCAATGTTTTTATTCATGTCTTCTTTTTCCCTTGAACAGTACGGTCAGAAGTTTATCAGTCCTTTCAAAGAGCTAAGTTTTGGTTTTGTTAGTATGATCTATTTTATGTTTGTTTTTGTCTTCTTGTTCCAGATAAGTTAGGATACTTCTCTAGGTCTAAGTTCCAAAACGTGCTGCTTTGCTAATTTTTGCCTTTCCTAATATTAATATATGCATTTAATATTATGCATTTTTCTTTGACAGCATTGCAAAGGAGTACTTATAAAATAGGAATAATTATTTTCCAATTTTGACTTCTCTTGTGGCCTATGAATTTTATGAAGGGTAATCCTTAATTTCTTACTATACAACATTTCTTGTTATAGATTACTAGATATTTCTAGTATGTTTTCTTCACTGGTTTTGAATTTTTGAAGCTTGATTTTGAACTCACAATCTTATAATGGTCAGAGAACCTTTTCTGTATAAAATCAATTCTTCAAAAATTAAGACTAATATTTTGGCCCAATATGTAACAATTTTTATAAATATTCCATGCCTGCCTGAAGAGAATCTGTTCTTCATTTTTGGTGCCATGTTTTATATGTCTTATTAATTCAATATTTAATTGTTCAATTTGTTTATGTCCATATACATTTTTAACTGATCTATCATTTACTAAAAGAGGTATGTTGTTACATGTGTATCAGCTAGCATTGTTCTGTCTTCCTTATCTTCTTACTAGTATATAGTGATTGTCTTTATTTCCTGTAATGCTTTTAGTCTTAAGATCCATTTGTCTGTTAGTATAGTTGTCCCTCTCTATTTCTGTTATTTGCCTTGGGCACATTTTTTCCATATTTTTAAATGTCAACCATTCTGTATGGCTGTGTTTTAGATGTGACTTTCATGTAACTGAATTATTAACAAAAATTCAAATGACTTTTTATTGAGGTAAAATTTACATGCATTGAAATGCATCAATCTTAATGATACACTTCAATGAATTTTAACAAATGCATAGTTTCATATAATCACTACTCCATCCAACATCAACAACCTGAAAGTGACCTCATGCTTTTTTGCAATCATACCTCCCACCCTCCAAAGGCTCTTCTGATTTCTATCACAACTGATTGGACTTGCTTGTTTTTGAACTTCATATAATGAGAATAATAGGTTTTACTCTTTTGTGGGACTTTTGAAACTTTGGAGATTCTTCCACATAGCTGTGTTCAATGCTGTTCATTCGCTTTATTGCTTCACACTGGTCGACTGTGTGACTAGACCATGATTTGTATATCTGTTCAATTGTGAATTGACATCTGGTTGTTTCCAGTTTCTGGCTATTTTGTACAAAGTACAAAATTTTCTTAGATAAGTATTTCTGAGGAAAAGTTTTCACTTGCTTTGAATAAGAAGCTTTGAGTGAAATTACTAAGTTATGAGATGGGTATGTCTCTAAAAAGTGTGGTAACGCAGCACCTACTATGCTCCCAGTGATCCTTGACTCCTGGTATTCACGTCCTTATGTAATTTTCTCCCCTGGATATGGGCTGGATGTAGTGACTAACTTCTACACAAATAGAATATGGCAAAAGGAATGAGCTGTCACTTGAAATAATGATACAAAAAGATTGCGGCTTCAATCTTGGGCTCATTTTCTCATCCCTCACTCTGAGAGGAAGCCAGCTGCCATGTTGATAGCTGCTCTGTGGAGAGGCCCAGGAAACCAAGAGAGGGGGAACTAAGGTCTTCAATCCAACAGCCTACAGAGAACTGAATCCTGCCAACACTCACAGGAATGTGTTTGGAAATGGATCTTCCCCAAGGCAAGCATTTGATAAGGTCACAGCCCTGGCCAATAGCTTACATGCAACCTCCTGGAAGATTCTGAGTCAGAGGCATCAGCTGAGCTGCAACTAGACTTCTGACTCACAGACACTGAGAAATAATTAACATTTGTAGTTTTTAACTGCTAAGTTTTGGGGTAATGTGTTACAAAGCAATAGATTAATAATACAATAATAAATTGTCAAATTTTTAGTGGCTCACAGAAAGGTAGTTTATTATGGTTTTCACGTCCCTGATGACTAATGATGTTTAACACCTTTACATGTGCTGTTGGCTATTCAAATACAGTCTGTTCTTTTGGAAGGTGTCTATCCAATACTTTTGCCTAACTTTTTTACAATTAGGCTGTTCATAATTTTGTCATATATCCTAGGTAAAAATTCTTTTTCATGTATTTCTCTCTCAGTATTTTCTCCCAATTCATGACTTGCCCTTTTATTTTTTTAGCAGTGCCTTTTGATGAGAAGTTTTGAATTTTGATTTTAATTTTGATAAAGTTCAATTTAATAACATTTTTTATGTTTAGTACTTTTATGCCTTCTCTAAAAATCTATTGCCTATCTCAAGGTCATAAAGATAATCTCCCATGTTTTGTTCTAGAAGCTTTATAGGTGTAGCTTTTGCATCTAAATTTCATCCATTATAAATTAATTTTTAGGAAGAGTTTTAGGGTCATTTTTCCCCATTAGGTTTAGGCAGTTGTTCTTGCATGATTCATTTAAAAGACAAACCTTTTGCCATTGAACAGCACTGATGCTTTTGTTGATAATCATATCACTGTATGTGTAGATCTATTTCCGAACTCTTTTCCTGTTCTATTTATCTATTTGTCTAGCCTCATGCTAACACATGGTTTCATTGATTACCATTACTTTATAGTAAGTCTTAAAATCAAGTAGTGGGATTCTCTTAACTTTTGCAAAAGAAAAAACATTATTCTGGCTATTCTAGGTCCTTTACTTTTCTGTATAAATCTTAGAATTAACTTTTCAGTTTCTAAAAAATTACAAAGCCTATTGTGATTTAGGTTGAGATTATGCTTAATTCATAGATAAATTCAGGGGAGAGGTGATCTTAATATTTATACTTTAAAGGATTTTTTTAAAATCTAACTGTTCAAATTTACTATTGATTTATGTTATTTTTTGCATCATGATTCTATATTATTTAACCCTACAAGACTATTGTTTATACAATGTTTATATGTATCCATGTATTTACCACTGTCTCATCCGTTCTGTTATTTTAGACTTTCTATTTCTTTCTTTTTTTTTTTTTTGTTAACATCAACAGAGTCCTTGATATTTTCTTTTAGTGAGGGTCTTCTGGGGTAAGCCTTCAGTTTTGTTGTACTGGAATAAACCTTTAATTTGTCCTCCTTTGTGAAAGGAATTTTGGCTGGATGCACAACTCTACACTGACAGTTATTTTCTCTTAAGAATTAAAAATATTATTCTTCTGTATTCTGGTTCTCATTGTTGTGATTAAGACATCAGCTGTCAGTCTAACTTCAATACTAGAAGTACTATTTGTTTTTTTTCTCCTACTGCTTTTCAGTTTTGATCATCTGTGGTGTCATTCTGATGTGTCTAGATGTGGGTTTCACTTTACTTTTGTTTTTTTTTTATTTTAAATTTTGTCTTGAATTTTTTTTTTACTCTAAATTTTGCCTTTTGTCTTTCATTATTTTTAGACAATAATACTTAGCTGATACGTCTTTGAAAACTATTTTTGCTCCATTCTCTCTCTCTCCTCACTCTGTAACATGGATTAGACCTTCTCACTCTAGCATCTCTGTTATTCTGCCTCTCTGCTTTCTGGATAATTATTTGGGTATATTTTCATGTTGAGTTAGTTTTTTCTTCATCTATTTCTCCTCATATCTATTGTGATTTTGCATTCTGAGGTTACATTTTCATTCACTTATTCATTTTTTTCTTCCTTTTTACATAGCAAACATATTTCATATTTTTTCTCTCCTAATTCCTGTATCTGATACCTCCATGCGTATGAACTGGCTGCCTTGCTCTCTTGTGGATAGTGCCTTGTTTCTGAGAGTGTATTGTGAGTTCATATTACTTGGATTTTTAACTGCAGGAATTATTTTAAACCTGCATTTAAGGTAGTTATCTCTAGAGAGAATTTGCATTTGTTTCCATTAATCACTGGTGCTACCATCATCTTGGGTCCATTATAGATTAATTTCTTTGCTTGATTTGTTTAATTTCAGGCCAACCTATGTAATAATGAATTCAGACTACAAACCAGATTGAGGGCCAGGGTGAAGTTACCAAACTGTGGAGAAATTTTTTTTCTTTTCTTTGTTGTCCTCTGGGTGGAAGTAGAGAAGACCAAGTAGGTTGAATTCTATTTCGCCCTTACCCTGAGGGTTTGGTACTTTGGAGTTCCAGTTTCATCTTTGAGATCTCTTAATACACTCCTCACCACAAAGGGCCCTGAGATTTGTTTTGTTTCCATGATGCACTAGTCTGTGAAAACCAAAGTTGAATTTCCTTTAGGTCAGCAAAATCTATAAAGTTAAAGTTGGCCTCAATGATTAGATGACTTCTCTGGGTTCCCATAATTCTTTAGGGTTAGAACTCTGAATAATTTTAACTAATTTCCATAACATCAGAGTGATTAAAATGTTTCTAAAATATACAGGGTCCCACATAAGTAACACCCTTTTGTGCTTTAGTGTGATATTGTTATGTTACAGAATTATATGCTTATGATTTTGTAATAAAATGTTGGCATAGATTTTCTATTTATTAAAAAGGGGGTGTTATTTGTGTCATTATTTGCAATTTGCATTATTTATATGTAATTCTGTGATATAATAATATCATACTCAAGCACAGAAAGGCATTACTTCTGCTGGACCCTATATTTTCTCCAGTAATTTTAATTGTGTTCAGAGGGTGGACTAGTTAGACTACTTAAACTACCCTACGGCTGCATTAGGGGTGTATGTTTCCAGTTTTTCAAAGGTGGCATTTGACTTTGTATAGTGAAATCACCTCATCTTTCTTTCTGAGAATCATATCTAGGCTTAGAGTTGGTAATTTTGCTAGAAGACTTCCTGGAGAGAACCTCTCTGATGGAGATGTATAAATAAGTTTTTTATAGGAATTTGGCCTTATAGAATTGGAGAGCTGGCTATACTTTAGCCTATGTAAAGTTGTCTTTGTATCTGATGCTGGAGTCTGAAGTCAGCAGGGCAGGTGGTGAAGAAAGAAAGATGGATGTGATGTGGGAGGATGAACCGGAACCCACTATGATGAACTAGTATCCTTGACAATCTCCCACCATTTCTAATCTCCAATTCAAGGGAGAAAAAGCTTCTTCCCTTTTCCCTGAAACTAAGCATGTACTTGGCCCAGGCACTGAAGAAGTTGAAGGAGGATCCAGTGAGAGCCAGAAGCCCTAAAGCTCGACTGCTGATGCACACTAACCAGGGGATCCACTGGGTGACCGCCAGCAGTGCTAGGTGTTCTGCACTCGTTTTCTAAGACAAAGTGCTGCTACAGTTTTGACTCAAGGAAGGAATTCTGGCTTAGCTAAATTCCCAGTTCAGCTAAATTGATATGCTACAAATCCACCCCTGCCCCATGTCATGAGTGTTTTAAACATCTGCTTTGGCTTCAACACATGATACTCATGTATCTGAAAATAAAAAAAGTGGGGAAAAAAACATAAGCTTTTCTAATTAGATGAGTTCTACTTTTTAAGTCAAACAAGGGTGACTTTGAAATTCAAGCTCCTCCTATCTGCAACAGGTATTTACATTTTATAAATGCTGATTTGTAGACTTCTATTAAAAAACTCTATGCTTAATATTCTAGGATTCTGCTGTAAAGATTTCAGAAATGAATTGGATAGTCTCATTGGAAAGCTATTCCTCTCAGAAAAGCAGTGATATTCTGTCCTCTAGAGAAAAATCATTTTGAGATTTGCTTTCATGAATATGAAGCTTTTACCATCATAAAAAATCCTTTTTTTTTTGATACAGAGTCTTATTCTGTGCCCTGGGTAGAGGGTAGAGTGTCTTTGCATCATCCCAGCTCCCTGCAACCTCATATTCTTGAGCTAAAGTGTTCCTCTTGCCTCAGCCTCCTGAGTAGCTGGGAGCATAGGCACCTGCCACAATGACTGGCTAGTTTTTCTATTTTTAGCAGAGATGAGGGTCTTGCATTTTGCTCAGGCTGCACTCGAACTCCTAAGCTTAGGCAATTCATCTGCCTCAGCTTTGCAGAGTGCTAGGATTACAGGCATGAGCCACCATGCCCAGCCATAAAAAATTCTTTTGAATCAATGCTTCTTTTTCAATGTAGAACTTGACTGATTGATTTAAAAAACATTTATTATACTCAAACAAAGATGACACAGGTAAGTGGCCTGTATCCTAAACTGACAGTCTTGATTTTGCAAGTTCATTAGGTATTGGCTCAGCAGACATTTCCTACTATGTGCAAATTGCTGGGGTTTCAGCTATAAATAAGACAAACCTAATTCCTTCCCCTGTTAGTTTCCTAGCTTCTAAGACTGAAACACATAAATTACTTATTTATGGTAGCCAGAAGTCCTTGATAGAGAAGTATAAGAGATTGTATGAACCTATAACTGGGGATTGGGTAGTGGGAAGACATGGGGTCTGGGAAGGATGACACTGACACCTGAAGGGTGAAGAGTTAATAGGATGAGAGTTCCAAGCAGAGGGAGCATCATGTAGCACAAAGACTTTTAGGAGCACAATAATTTTATAAGTTAAAAGAAATTCAAAGAAGGCAGATAGAGAATGTGGTATTAATAAAAGGTAGGAGGCAAGTGAAGTGTGGCTTTGCATAATATGGTGAGAAAATAAAATATTTTAAATGGAGTGATGGTATAAGGGGGCAAGAAAAAAAGAAATAGGCAACATGATCTCATTTCTATGGTGCAAAGACTACTGTGATGGCTACTTTTGTCAACCTGACTGAACCACAGGGGTGCCTAGACATTTGGTCAAATGTTATTCCTGGAGTGTCTGTGAGAGTATTTCTAGATGAGGTTAGCATTTGAATCTGCCAAATGAATATAGCAGATTTTCCTCTTTAGTGTGGATGGGTTTCACCCAATCCTCTGATAGAACAAAATCAACGAATTTTGTTCTGAATAGGACAAAAGAGCTGAGTCAGAGGGAAGTTTGCCTGCCTGACTAGTTGAGACATCAGTCTTCTCCCTTTTGACATGCACTGAACTACACCATCAGTTCTCTTGGGTCTCTAGCTTACAGGCAGCAGACTGGGAAAATTTTAGCTTCCATAATTGCAGGAGCCAACTTCTTATAATAAATCTGTCTCCTACTGTTTCTTTTTCTCTATTATAGTTGCTCTTCCTACTGAGTGAAGAGTGGTTAAGAAGGGACAAGAGGATTACGAGGAAAGTAGCTAAAAGTCTGTTATTGTCCAGGTGGGAGAAGATAGTACTTTGGATTTTGTGATGAAAAATGAATCACAGGTGATTTCCAGTGTGGATTTTTGTAACTAGGGGGTTGGTATGGGCCAGCCACTGAGAAAAGGAAGAGAGTAAGTGGAATTCTTCTAGAGTATAAGAATAGAAAATAGTGATTTCCATTTTAGATCTGTTGAAGTGGAGATATTTGAGACCTCAAGTGGAAATATGGACACACAGGGCAGAGACTGTAAGATATGAGGTGTATTGGATGGTGGCTAGTGTATTTCTGTATTGAACAGTTAATGGTACATTGTATATCAAAGCTCAACAGAAGTATTTGAAAACATAATCAGATTCTATGGAGTGTCCCCCGACTCTTTGGCTAGTGAGAAACTGTACTTTGGGAGCTGGTTGCCTAGCCTCTGTTTTTCACCCTCAGAGATGCTTTCACAGCTCCTATTTGCAGAAGCCCTGTCTTCGTCCCAGGGAATATGACCAGGAGAAAATCGGTCATGTCCCCTAGGTTTATGAAGCTCTAAAGAGATTTTTCTCTGTCGAGCCAGTGGCACAGTTCTGCATTCATTTCAAGCCTTTCTGCTCCAAATCCATTTTCAGTACCTGTGACACACAGAACAGCAACTGTGTCCCTTTCCTTCTCAGTTATACTCAGAAGTCTCATGAATCAAAAAACCCCACAAAACTTTAAATGCTATCACAAGGTCTGTTTTAAAACTCAGAGAATAATTTATTTGCTGTTGGCATTATCAGTTTGTTCTCTCTGTCTCAGGCTCATTTTTTGTTGAAATTGTTTTTGTTGAAACAGTGATTACTTATCCAGATTTCTCGTTTTCATTTCCTTCATCATATGAATCTACATTAATCACCTCCAAACCTAGACAAGCTTTTAGATCATATTTTGCTTCCATCCTCAGAGAATGGAGACAATGGCTTTTGTTACTTTTGGGAGCGACCTTCAGAACATCATAAAAACCAAATAATATATGTGGTAGCTGAAATAGAAAAATGTTAGCTTTAGTCTTTCCTAGGAAACATCAAATTCACACCAACCCCTAGGATTTACTCTGTTGTAAGTTTCAGGGAAGAATTAACCAAAAAATGTTATCACTGAAAGTGAAAAACATTAGGAAAAAAACTGGTGGGAAGGGTTATAAAGTTGGGTATCTGATCTATCAAAGTAGTTGCACTGAGGGAGTTCTCAACATTGGCTGGGAAATTTCAATGTTATTAGAATCAAATGGGGGAGATTTTGAAGCTTGGATCATGTCCCACACAAATTAAATTGGAATGTGGAGGCATTTACAGATTTTTAAATTTCTCTGTACAGAGAACCACTGACATAGACAAGATATGCGTGTGTGTGTTGTAGGTCTTCTAACTTTAATATGGACCCCTACCCCTCCACTGATGAAAACAGCATGGTTATTATGTCACTTGGGAACATGTAATACAAGTTGCAACCACAGTAGCTAAGTTAATACATTTGATGAACAAAGATCTGCAGTGCCTCTCTGTGGGCCCTTTGCATTTCTGTGTTGTCAGTTGAAAAGCACTGTGTGTATAAACTTTAGCAAATCAGTGGAATTCTCTATTGAAAAGGTATGTATTTCCAAGAAGGTGGAATTATTTATGGTGACTTCTAAAATGTGTATGTTTCTCAAACAATTGTTTCATTGATCTGAAGTTCATTAACTTAAAGTTTAATTTCTATTTCAAGAAAAAGGTTTTAAGCCTGTGGCTCAGTGAGTAGGGCGCCGGCCCCATATGCCGAGGGTGGCGGGTTCAAACCCAGCCCCGGCCAAACTGCAACAAAAAAATAGCCGGGCGTTGTGGCGGGCGCCTGTAGTCCCAGCTGCTCGGGAGGCTGAGGCAAGAGAATTGCTTAAGCCCAGGAGTTGGAGGTTGCTGTGAGCTGTGTGAGGCCACGGCACTCTACCGAGGGCCATAAAGTGAGACTCTGTCTCTACAAAAAAAAAAAAAAAAAAAAAAAATTGCTCCCATATGCTAGTTGCATTGTTTGATAAACACTAATTAACCAACAGCCATTTGAAGAACCTTCCTATAGCAACATAATGGTCCTTTTAAAGTCATGGTGAGTGCGACTTTAGTGCCAGACAACTTTAACAGTGTGGCATTGACTACTATCATGTCAAACTATGTGGTCCAATTATCTTTCAGCTTGAAAATTAATGATGTACCCTGTCACATCATTTTCCTGAAACCCCTGCAACTCATCCCATATTTCTGAATTAAGCTTTTTCAGAGTCTGATTTAAAGGAACCTGAAGAGGCTTAGGGGTTTCAAATGAAAATCCTATGTCAAGTCCTAGTGACAGATTTAGATTTACATGGCATTAGTAAATCCAAATTATATACATGGGTGCTTTTCATGTAAGGTACCCCATCTGGTATTCACCACCAGCCCCATTTATGAGAGCAGGTTTAGAATGGTTAAACATTGTGGCCAAGACCATATGCCTAGAGAGTTGTACTTCAAACCCAGATCCCCTGGTTCCTAGCCAATATGCTAGTGTTCCATGATTCTTACTGTTGAAAAGCAGTTTTAGACATTGAGCAAAAATCTCTTTCTGTAACCTGCAATGCCATCTGGAGCATTTGTAGGTTAATATACCAAATTTGTAAAGACATGCCTTCTGGTTATATTCAAGCTAAAAAGGATCTTCAACAGTTCCCCCAGCAAGTGGGCTCAAATGCTCCTGGTCATCCTGCCCTGCAGACTATGTACGCCCACTATACATACCGTCACTCTTGTATGTTTACTTTCTTCTCATCCTTCAAGTCTTACTTAAATGTTCCTCTTTGGAGAGGCCTTCCCTAACCACCCCTTCTATCACTTAGTGACATTTCCTTCATGCCACTGGCTGCAATTTATAATTATTTGTCTGTTTACTTGTTTTAATTTCTCTCTCCCTCTAGATTAAGCTCTGTAAGAGTAGTGCTTCTACTTGATTTATACACAGCATTAAGGAGATTGCCTAGTTCAATATATATTTGTCGAATTGATGCCCCTCTTAGAATTTGGTACCTTGCATTGACTGCAATGTTCTGAGCAAGGTCCAGAGACAGAAAAATCCCCTCATTCCTTTCTTCTCCTTACCTCCTTGGTATAATTCTGAATCTGAACAATGTAAGATTATTATTGCAGTCTAGTTTCTTAGAATTGGCAGTTATACTAGAGTTGCCTTATATTTATTTTAGATTAAAAAAACCTGTCCTCCAGGCCAATATTTTGCTATGTTATCTTTTAGATTTTCTAAGAGAGCCATGGTTTCTTCCTCTTAAATTTCTCAAATTCTTCATGATTTCTTCTAATATATTAGCAGTTTTATGCCACCTGACAATCTCTTATTCCAAATTTCTTTGAGGGAAATGTAAAATAGTAGTTTAAAGCTTGAGTTTTAGCCCAAGCACCTCCATCTGCTAGATATTTGACCTTCAAGAAGCCTTTTTGGAGTTGAGCTATTTCTCATATTCAATAGAGGATATTAGTATCTCTCTCATAGAACTGTTATAAAGATGGAAAGTGGAACTTTAAGCCTCAGTCAAGTAAATGGTACATAGGAGGTAGTATTAACTGGTTAAGTGGTCTATTATATTCTTCCATGTAAAAATTCAGTCACACCTATTCATTCTCCCTCTTAAACTGGTTAGAACTGATGATTTCTTCTATTCTTAACTCAAATCCCTTCTCTGACTTTCTTGACATTTCATCATCCATAAGAGGCATCCTGTTTTACATAGCGGCCACATAACAGACTTTACAAAGAGCTCTAATGCAGAGAATAATTTTAATACAAAATGTTCAAAGGCAAGTTAGTCAAAGAAATTCATTCTTCCTCCATCTTCCATGCTATGTTTGTGATTGTTATTAGATTTACTAAAAACTTTAAGGACTTCTTGACAGATTCACTGTAGAATTTGTCAATTACCTTTGCCAGAGGTCAAAACTGATCACAAATACTGTGCCTTAGTAGTCTAACATGGGCTTCTGAATTGTGGATTTTGCAGCAAAACTGTCTTCTTTAGAACCTGAGGTTTCCAAGGTGATGCACGTGAAACTATAGGCATGATAATTGCAGTTTCCAGAGGAACTCTATAATCCTGCCCATACACTACCACCCCCAAACCATTACATTCTTTACACTGTAATTCTTTTTTAAGTGAGATAGAAGCTAAATAATTAATTTGAATATCAAAGAAATGGTGTACATCTCCACATTTTCAGCTTTCATCAGAATACTAATTTTCAAATCTTCCCAGTAAGACCTAATGCTCTCAGGACATTTAATGACCTGTGCAACTAATCTGACTCTTTGGGAACAGCTATGCTGTCAATTACTTTAATTAGCAATTAAATTAAGAAATTTCCAGATGCTATTTGTATTTTGCATTTAAATGAAATCTCCAGCTTTGATCAGGACTGGAAGTCAGTTCAGCCCTGTGACAGTGTGTAACAGAAGGAACAGGGCACCAGGAGCAGATTCCTGTCACTGAATTTGCCACTGCCATGTGGCCCCATTCTCCTCCATAGAATGGATTGGACTGGCATTTGGAAGGGTACTTCTCTCAACTTATCAGCAAGTATATTTTGGAAGATTAGTAACAAATAAGCATACTGCCTGCCTCATGAGTATAATGCAAGAAATGTCCTGCACTGACTCAAGTTCACAATGAACTTTCTTTGTCTCCCATGCTAACACTTGGTAGACATCCTCAAGAGTACTCTGCAGCCACTCATTTATGTGGTATTCAGGAATCCCTATCTGTGAAGACCCAAATGGGTGAGCTACACAGCTCTAACAAGGCTGGGAAGGGAAATTAATGATTCACATACAAATAATTATAATTTGTTCAAATTTAATTTTGTAAAAGCCATTTCATAAAAAATATAACTTAAAATTATTGCATATTTACCTATGCACTGGGCAATGTGCTAAGCAAAATAATTCTAGGAGGAATTATTATACTACTATTAATATTATTATTACCCCTATTATACAGACTGGGGATTTGAAATCTGATAGTCACACAGCTAGCAGCCCAGTGGATGTTCACTGTTATCTCTTTCACTAGAGTACACACTTTAAAATGCTACTATAAAACTGCCTCTACTTACTAAGAATGAGAAAATGGTAGACAAAGTTTTAGGGCTCCTGGGGGGAAAACGTAAATTATCATTAAATGAAATTTAGGGAGTAGATAATTAATTTTGAAAGATATTTTAGTTAAAATGGATGTATCCATTTAAAATGAAAGTAAATGATAACATGGGAAGCCTGAAGTGAGATGGAAACACTATCATAACTCTGACTCAAACATTACAAAACCGATCCATGTAACCAAAAACATTTGTACCTCCTTGATATTTTGAAATTAAAAAATAAATCATATGGAGAAAGAGGCAGATGGTTCTGATCTTGGGTTCAGTGTGCTTAGCTGGCAGATTATGTAAAAGCCAGTGACCAAACAGATCACAGGGTGTGTTTTGAAAGTGATGATGTTTAATAATAACTATGTACTGAACACCTACTGGGCTTTCAGACTGCAACATGGTCCCGGAGTCCTACACGGTGTGTGGTAGAATCTTCCATTGAACAGATAAGAGTCGGTAAGGTGTGAGGGTCGGGAGTGATTTGCCCAAGGCCACCCAGTCATTGATTTACCACTGTCTGGCTTCCAAGTAGCCTTCTTGGAACTTCCCATTGAATTACCAACTGTCACAGAGGATTAGCATGTCCTGTGAGTGCTTGTGGCACAGACCCATGAAAAGGCCATTGGTTCTTTGAAGTCCCCTGTGTTCAGCTGAAAAAGTTTAACATTTTTGGTGTTCTGCCACATAAAACATCCCTATTTAATGGAAATATGATTTATTATTTATAAATTGATTTCTACCCTAAAATCTTTAGGTTGAATATTCTCCAAGAAGAACAAAAATGCAGTAGAGTAAGCATTAAACAGAATTTGGGGTCTGTCATGCTGCTCAGCAGGAGTGATTTTGGATAAATGCACAACTTTTTTGCTTATAAAATAAAGGTAGAGATGATTCCAACAGTATCTTTATAGTGTACATTTATGTAGTGCTTAGTACAGATCTGGATGCTTCTATTGTGGTAAATTGTGAAAGCAGATGGAGAGAAATTGTTGGGGATGCAAACTGAAATTATATGACTCACTTCTTTCTGGCCATTGTTTTGATATTTCAATTGGTTCTCTGCCAGAAGAACAATTTCATTTATATCTGTGGATGGCCTTTTTGGATTTTTCCACTTCATTTCAAGGACTAAATTGAATAGCTTGAATCTATATTAAGTCACTAAAACTCTAGAAATAATTGTTGTGTATTTACTTTAGGGCCTTTGCAGGGCGGGAGGATGAGGAAGGTTAAAAGTCCTTCCTGTGGTTGGTGATGAGAATATTATACATTTCACTGCCTTGGTGCCATAAGAAATGGGAGAAAAACAGGCTTGCACATACCACTCTTGCTTTTATTATGCAATTTAAATAAAAGCTTGTTCTAGAACTCAGGATGTCTCTCTTTAAAAGATCAGGGCAGCAAGACACTGATATAAATCATAATAATGATAATACCATTTCTTAATATTCATTGGCTGCTTCCTATATTCCAAGACTGTGTAGCACCCCATTGCGTGCTTGCCATAATCCTAAGAGATTTCACTGAAGTGAGAGACCTCATAGCCCAGACTCTAAGGCCTTTTCTCTGACCCACGGATAGAAACATTTGTGTTTATTCATGTAGGAGATTTTCATTTGAGGGCTAGGGAGTAACTAGTGGTCTCATTGTTAAAGTAAATCATGACAACAGTAAAGGAATATGGCCATAAGAAGGAAAACTTGTTCTTAAAAGAAAG
Organism: Nycticebus coucang; assembly: GCF_027406575.1. Lineage (NCBI taxonomy): Eukaryota > Metazoa > Chordata > Mammalia > Primates > Lorisidae > Nycticebus > Nycticebus coucang. The sequence continues at coordinate 58,518,074 of NC_069796.1, read as the reverse complement.
CTCATAGTATAATTATGTGTTATTCTTTACTTAGAATAACAAGGTAAATAAAAGCTTCTCAGAAAAACTCAAGAATGATATATAGTATATACTATATTTTGATGTAAAACAAATTCTCTACATGGTGCAGATATCTCTGCTAACAATAATGTTTATCAAGATTATTTATTATAAGGCATTAAAATAAATCATTTTTTCAATTACTTTCTAATGAAATGTACCAATTACCTTTTGAATGGTGACACATGGCTGTAATCTATTCCAGTGGGGATAAATGTTATTTATATAAGGTTTCAAGGGCTCTCTCCTGAACTACATTAATTACAGATGTAAACAAAGACAGAGGATTATTATCACAGTTATCGATAAATCCTCAGCCTCACTGCAATATAGTTCTCTTGGTGAGACAACATTAATCATCAGGTAATTTCCAACAGTTGTAGTGCAACTCTGTTATAAAAGTGCTTCTTGAGCATGTCTGTTAATGTGGTTGAATTAATGTTGGGTAATGGGGAAAGAAGATGGAAAAATCATGCTCTTAAGTAGCTGTTGGGTTCTTTAGTGGCCAAGAGGTCAACAACTAGGAAAGGAAAATGTCAATTATTAATCTAAAAAGCTTTATCTGAGGGATGCTGATGAAGAAGAACCAAGTTCTACCAGTGCCAAGCCTGTGAAGTGGCTCCATCTCTTGGAGTAACTGTTAGTTGGAGGGAGATGGGAACAAGGTATCATTACTCTGAGAGTCCTAAAATCTATTTTTTGTTTGTTTGTTTGTTGTGAGACAGCTTCCTGCCCCATTAAATGACCTCTGGGACTTGTCATGAAGTCATTTGTGTCTGTTTCTGATTATCTTTTGATCTTCTTTAAAAACTCTTCTGAGCTTTAGTTTACACAAACTCCTGTAATATGAGCATAACACTAGTAGGGACTTCATAGTATTGGGAGGATAAATGATGTATTTGCTAAGGTAGAATAGTTCATAGCTATTCTGATAGTTAAAAATTTTAGCTATTTTACTGTTTATAGAGTTTAATGATTTAATATTCACAAGATAAAGAGAAAATATTTACCTGTTCTTATCTCCTAGAACAATCTTCTGTACTTTACATTGAAAGTAAACTTATACAAGACAAGGAAGGCGATTTATTAAGAGAAATACAATGCATCGATTACCTTTCTGTTTACCTCTGTGGCAGGTAACTTGTGCATACAATTTGATTTAGTTTATGACTTAACAAACACATAGTATTATTAGTCCCATTTTATATAGGAAGAAACTGAGACACACAGAAGAGAAGGGCTTACCTTTTAAAGTATATAGGTAAGCAACAAAGGTAGAACTCAACCCCAGATCTAACATCATAGTTTGCATTCTTTCCAGTGTAATCCAGCATTTAGTTTCTAACATATATCTGGTCATTTGATGTTTAATTCTTACCAACATTTAAGAGTCTTAGTGTTCTTGAGTTCTGCATGTGTTAAAGAATTGACCAGAAGATACTATCAGTCTATCTACATTCTAACATGTCTGCCTTTATCTGTATTAATATTGAGCATTAACTGACTGTCCATTTACAAAGGTTCTTTTCTCCACCCAACTGTAGTCAGGCTTCTGACCTTTATCCTTGAGCCATCTGTGCCCTTCCCTGTAAAGTCCATGTTTAGCTAGAGCACCCCGCTCCCCATTATCAGTAGGGTCCCTCCACTATGCTCCAGGTAGTGTCCGAATCCTGTTAGGTCAGTTTAGCCAGAGCCTTCTTTACCCCGATGTTTCCTTTTAGTGATTTTCTACCCACTGAGCTCCCCACCTTGATCCTTGGTTATAAATTCCCAGTTGCCTAAGCTGTATTTAGGCTTCAGCTCAATTTCTCTCCCTGGTTGTAAACCCTCATTATAGTGGTCCCTGCATCTATCACGTTGATCCTGAATAAAGTCTGTCTTCATTTTTAACACCACTCTACAGATATCTAGAGGGTTGGCTCTTTACTGAATGTGGAGTACACACCATTTAATAGATTCTGTTATTAACCTTGTTTTGCATTTGAGCAAACTGAGGCACAGAGAATAAATGTGCCCACATTCATACAGACAGGTAATGGCAAAACTTGGATCTGAACCCAAGCATTCTGGCTTTAAAATCAGTGCTTGTTACACCTGCCTCTCCTTTGTAAAATGACAATTAAAATATAGCAGAAAGCATTTATTGTCAGAAAAGCAAAATGAGACAGAGGATCTCAGGAAGGTTTTTGCAGGGAGAGGGAGCTTAGCAAAGTTTCTCAAGGAGAAAGTAATAAGAGATAGGGAAGAAGTTTCTCCAAACAGAGTAAGAATAGGGGTTTGTTACGCACTGAGGATAGGGTTGGGGTGAAAGATACCCCAGAGAGGAGAATGGGCCCTTAGGCCTGGATAGCCAAGGGAAGGAGTGTGGTGCCTTTTGTTCGAAGGCCATTAAACAGGGAGTGACATAGTAGGGCTGTGTTTAGAGAGACCACCTGATGGGCAGAGAAAATATTGAAGAGGGTGGTAGGTATGACAGAAAGTACTTACGCAGGTGAAAGGGCCAAAGAAAGAGGACATGGGAACCAGATTTCCATCTTTATGTCACTTTGAAGGCACAGGGCGAGGAGCAGGCTGAAGCTAACGGGTTCGGTTTCAGGCACGTCCAGGTGCCTGTGATATTTTCAGGAAGGATAAACATCTTAGTGGGCAGTTATATTAGGGTCAGAGGCTAACCCTGCTCATAATACTGTGATAGGCCAGGTCTCAGAAGTAAGGATGTATTTATGTCTAAAATATTTCAAGGTTTTGGATTTTTTAAAGTATAGCCATCTTCAAGATAGATTACATGCAGATAACTACTTAGCCACAACACAAGATCAAATCATGACATTAATTCAATTGAGAAGTGTAAAATTCTAGGGAGATGACCAGAATTTGTAAAAGGAAATCTTAATATCCAGTACTTGAAAGTGACAGATAGAGAGAAAATACAGTAGACAGCAAGCATAAGATTAATAATTGACCAAGGAGAATATGGATGTACAAATTAATAACCATCAAGATAATTTAGAGTTGTTGATTATAGAGCAGAAAGCTTTCTTCCCCCTTCTTCAAAGAGTGGAAGATCATTAATTATTTTGTGATGCAGACACGTTAGTCAATTTGTGAGGCCTGCTGCTGTCCCCTCTTGGAAACTCTATGCCTGCAACCCCTGCTGCATAAGCAGTGGGCACAGGGAAGACTCCCCGGACAGAGAAGCTTAGAGGTGGGCTGAGAGGGTTGTTTCTTTGAAGCAAGAATGTGTGACCAGCCATTCTCTGTGGACCACTCTGGCTGAGGCAGCCATTGTGTTTTACCTACAACAGGAGAAGGGGACCCTCATGACAGAGGAAGAGAGGATTTGCCTTACTTACAGATGGATCCCATCAGCCAAGCTGTCTTTGGATTCCATTGCAAACTCTTATTTCTTTCTGGGTCTATAGCAGCTTTAATCAGATGCCTAAGTGGTTTTAAGACTATCTATTAATAAAACATAGAACCTCAGAATAGGCAGGCTCTGGTCTAGCCTTCCTTGGATAAATGACCCCACAAGGGTGTCTAACTGAATACACAAACTGAGCAAAAAAAAAATTAAAAAAGAAGTTGTGCATAATTTTTGTGATATTCAATACCATAGATGAGCAAAACAGTCCTCAAATCACACACAGGCTACAGGTTGGACACTCCTGCAGCACTTCCAATACACAATGCTAGTTGATCAAGCATGACCCTCCCTTGAGATGGTCTAAGTTATTCTTAGAGCCACAATTCTAGACCACTCCTTAAACTCCAGAATCATATTGTTTATCAACATCTCCATTATTGTGTTTCATCTTAAATATCCAAACTCAATATGTCCCCAGTTCAACCACAGCATCTTCTCCTCTTATAGTGTTTTCTGTCCCAGTGAGTGGCATTGCCACCCTTAGCCAGCACCTAGGATTCATTCCTGAGACTGCAGATGTCCCACTAAGCCCATGTGAAAGGCTTAGTGAAAATGAGCACCTTGGCACATTCTCTTAAGAAGTTATATTTTACTGCACTAAGCATAAAAGATACCTCCTCAGTAAAGCCCCAGGAGGTCTCAAGCTGGATGTTGTTTAACGATTTCTCAAGCCCTCTGGATCATCCCTAAGATGAGCTTGGATTGATGGCTACCAATTTCTTGTCAGTTCAGTATAAGTTCCTGCTAGTGTGGAAAAAAAAAAACCTACATGGAGGCAGAATAAGTACATATACCCTGTAAACATATAACTTTGAAATTCCAGCACAAGTAACTTATATATTTGCACATAATAACAAAATGTCTTTAGAAAACCACATCATCTTGAATAATACCCAGTTATGATATTTTTCCAATGCCAATTCATGATAATTGGGTGTCTTCCATGAACATCACATTCAACCCTGCAATAATGGCCAGCACTTGGCCACATGTAGTAAGTTATCTTCCACGCCAGATGACTAATAGGTGAAGGTCATGGGCCTGGCCAAGGATGGCAATAGTTATCGTGTTCTCCTTTGTCTCCTGGATCCAAATCACCATGGTATCCAGATCCAGTGGGTCTATCTCTTGGAACTCTTGCAAATCTGTCATCTTGTTTCCAACCTCAACTGCTACCAAGTACCTGGTCCAAGTCACTGACTTCTCTCCTCTGGATCACTGTTGATAGTTTCCTAACTCTATCTTCTTCATGGTTCCTTCCAGGCCATTCTCTACACTGTAGCAAGAGTGACTTCTTCTAAATATAAACTTGACCTCCTTGCACTTTTGAACATACCTGGCATAAACACTTTGGTGGATTCTCACTCCTCAGAGGCTGAACATGGAGAACCATACCATGGCCCATAAAACCCTATGTTGTCTGGATCCTGCCCACCTTTCGTGTTTCACCTGTGACCTTGATCCCCCTACTACCTTCCTTTCAGCCTTCACACAAGTTGCTCCCCTGCCAAGGACCTTTTCTTGCTCATCCTTTCTGGCTTCATCATTTGTACGGGGCTCAGGCTCTTCCTATTACAAGCTCTGGTAGAATCCTGAATCTTCTTTCCCAACATTTGCAACTGTTGCAATTTTACTTATATTTGTGTAATTATTTGATTCATTTACTTTCCTCACTAGACTATCAGTAGTACAAAGAGGGGGGTTGTTTGTTTTTTTTCACTTCTATATCCCATTGGCAAGATGGTGATGGTAACTTTTGGGTCAAAAACAAATAGGTATTTTACCAAGTAAATACAGGAAAGCTCATCATTGAAACCCTGCTGTGTAGCTCAAAAACTGGAATCTGTAGGCACCCAAGAGTATGTAATGGAAGAAAGATGCAAGAGGGGCAGAACTAAGACCTGAGTTTTTTTTTGTTTGTTTGTTTGTTTTGGGGGTTTCTTTTTGCAGTTTTTGGCCAGGGCTGGGTTTGAACCCACCACAGTATATAGGGCCGGGGCCCTACTCCTTTGAGCCACAGGTGCCACCTGAGACCTGAGCTTCAACAGGAAGAAAGTGAGTGATTCACTTTCATCTTGCTTCTCAATCTTAGGCAATTGGGCCGACCCTTCCCTTCCATTTCTTGTAGTAGTCCTGGAAGATGTAGCATTTAAAAATATAATTTTATCCACTCTAGCCTTTTCATTAGATTTGATAGTGCTGGCAGTAAAGAAGCTTTTAATGCTTTCTAGGGAAGGGGTTTCTTGGAACTCCACTTCAAGTGGGTATATTCTTTTTTAAAATGTTTAATTTACTAGCAGGCAAAGACTAGGCAAAAAGCTTTCACTCTGAAAGTGGATGTGCTTATGATTCAGAAAGTGACTGAATGTTGACCGGGCCCCCATAAAAAGGGGATGGGATGTATGTGTTCTGTGTGACCCAAAAGGGTAATCAGAGATTCAAAGGTTAGGGAAAGTTTTCAGTTTTTTATAATGTAAAACATTCCATAAGTGGAATGATCTGCCTTGTGATGTGTTAAGGCCTACAACTAAGGCTGCTTTTTAAATAAAGTTTGAATGGCTAGCTGTCAGGGAAATTAGAATTTCAGAACTGGACAAAGCATTGGAGAAGAGGAACTCCCAGCATCCTTTCCTGAGATTCTATGTTTGCATTGCATTTTAAGTTTGGGAAGAGGTACTAAAAGACTATATGCTAAGGACAGCCTGAGGAGCTGTGATGGTGAATTCTAAGCCTGAAGCCTGGGCTATAGAATACACTCAAGCCCAGAGTAGTGGCTGTACAGATTTTATGACAACACTATCATCAGGGCTTTGATTAATAATTTTTGTATTGCCACAACTATAACCTGTGAATGTTCACAGCTTTCCCTCCTCCCCATGTCTGCGAGAAAATCAATCAGTCTTTGCCTGATCACATTCTCTTCTCTACTCTGTTCCCTTCCTCTGCACAGTTGGTCTTTGTTGCTCTTTTGGTTTTTGTTTTCTTCTCCAAAACTTTCAGAATTAGGAGTCACATCTTGAGAGGCGAAGCCAATTTGATCTACCTAGTCAAAAAGAGAGGAACGCAGGAGAACCAGCAACCCCCTGGGCTTCAGGGATGGCAGAATAGGTTTGGGCCTGGAGATGTGGAGGAAATGGGGTACCAGTATGCACTGCTGTCAGCTGCGAGGCTGCTTCCGTGTCACGTTCTTTGAGAGGTGTTAAGTAATGAGTGCAATTCCATCTTAATCACCTTCGCTTGTGGGATGTGATCCCAGTCTAGGAATAAACCATCTGGGACTCAAGGCTTGCAAGGGTTTATATAGTCATTCAAGACATAATAATTATCTCTGCGATCATTCACTCTTGTTTTTCAGGTGTCAAGTACTTTCATAATCAATTGTTCCTGTTTTTCTGGAGTCCACTATGGGAGAAACTGGAACCAAAAGAGAAAGTAATAGTCTTCCTTTTCTTTGCTCACAAACTTGCTTTCTATTTCACTAAGGAAAAAATAATCAGAAGAGGACTTCATCTGTTCCCACTGCCCCGTAACCTGCGTCTGGCCTTCCTTCACTACCATGGTGCCCCAACCTCACCCCAGGCTCCCAGGGTTAACCCTTTGCTTGCACTCCGGGTCTTCTCTCTCCCTCCGGAGTCTGTCATCGTGCTACTCTCTCTGGTATCATCTGTTTCCCCTTCTCCCCTGCCATCATTCTCATCAGCATACAGACCTTCTCCATAGATGTGTTGATGCCAAACACCTCTCTGTCTACTGTCTAATGTCTCTCCCTTCTCTTCTACTATGGGGAAAAATCCAATGGTCCAGCCTCAATCTCATTAGTCAATCTTTCAGCAGTATTTGATGTCATTCATTGCTTCCTTCTTCTTGAAGCTTATAACATTTGGCTTCTGAGATATCTCTTCCAACTCTTATATCACTGGCAGAGCTTTCTTAGACTTACAGGCTAGTTCCATCTCACTTCTCTGAGCTCAAATATTCCCAGGTGGATTTAACCAGCATCCGAGCCTGGTTAACATCTCTACACAGATGATGCCCACATTCACATCTTCTGCACAGAACTCCTCTTAACATCTGTCCACTTAATTTCTACATCTCAATATCCAACTTCACACATCTCAGATTTAATACACTTAAACTCCTGACTTCTGGTTCCAAACCCCCATGCCCATGTTCCTCCTATAGCCTCACTATCCACTTGCTTAGGGCACAGTCACACAATCATTAAGCCTCTCATAGATTCCTTTTTTTCTCCCACACTTGCACATTAATATGTTAGGGAATCCTGTTTTTTCTGTTTTTGATACAGATTCAGAATCTAAACCCTTTTCAAATGTCTTATGCTACCACCTTAGCCCAAGCCATTGTCATATCCTCCCTGGAGTTGGCAAAAGCCTCTTTAACTGGTTTCTTGGCTTTCCTCCCTGCTCCCCACAGTCTTATCTCCTCACAGAAGCTAGAATTTATTAATAATCAGGTGTACATCTGTGCCAAAATAATCCTTGGGATGCAAACTTTACAAGCAAAAGGTACTTTTGAATGAATTAGAAAATAAACAAGCATTTCTTTGGGAGATTGTGTTTTTGTGCCTCTCTTGAGGAGAAGTCAGACCTCTGCTAGACACCTTACTTATTCTCCATAGCCCTGATTTCCTACAATACTCAAAACCTAACGGTTCTAGCCATCTCAGGGTGAAAGCTCTAGCCTTTATGTTATCTGCAATGCTGGCCCCTGCTGCCTCCCTGTTTCCATCTGAATATTCTTCCTCTTCTTTGCTCTATTCTAGCTCTGTGGATTACCTTGCTCTTCTCTGAACACACGAAGCAGGCTCCCACTGCAGTTTCTTCTGCTGGGAACTCACTCCCTTACTTCCTTCCAGAGCACGCTCAAATGTCAGCTGGTGGGAGGAGCTTCCCTGACCACCTACTTGCAAGAAGATCCTTCCTGCTTATCCTGTTATTCCTCCCTAGTATTTACTACTACCTGACATTTGTGTAGTAGTCTTAACAGTTTATGGCATCTACTTGCCGTATAATTGATACTAAGTAAATATTTGTTGAATTAATGCCTAGCGAGTATTCAATGAAAAGCTTAGACCAGTGATTTTCAACCAGTGTGCCAGGGCAGGACCCTCCATGATAGGATCTTAGTTGTGCCATGAAAAAGTTTAAAGATCATTAATTAGATTATTTTGGAAGAAGTTTAAGGCACAATAAGTATATTCTTTTTTTACTCTGTTTTCTTGATCGACATAATTTAAGTGTGCCACAGAAGTTTATCTCCAGTGTGCCACGAGATAAAAAAGGTTACACTAGGTGAGATTAAAAAGTAATGGATAAAAATGTGGTCTTCAGCTCCTTCTCCTCCTCCTTGCAAAATTCTGCTTCCCTCATGAAGAAAGAGTAGGGGGTAGAGGTTTGGGGGTGGCCAGGTTTAGAGTCAAAGCACTTGGAATATAAGGGCTGGAAGTGACACATCCAAAGGGGGCCTCTCTGTTGGACAGTGTTTCTCTCTCAGTAGGATTCTGGGACCAAGAGATCAGGAGGACCACTTTGGTACACAGGTTATAAAAGATTGTTGTGATCCACCTCTGCTTATTAAAACCTACATGAGGGTTGGGGACAAAAGCCAACAGCTAGCAATAAACTTTCCCTTTGGCCACCCCTATTCTCTGTACGGAGGGCCTGTGCTAACTACGTTTCCCTCCACCATCACCTTTTCTTTCCTATGATCTTCTGGTGGTAGCTATGATTGAGTGGGTACTCTGGGAGCTATTTTCAGTTGTGTCTCCCGGCAATCTCATATCTCTCTGAATTGTAGCACTACTCAGTCCACATTTAGGCGTGCACTCTGGCACTATATGGTACTTTATGTTCACTCAACAAATAAGGGGATACAATCTGTTAGATTCAATGGTTAACAACATTAGACTGAATCCTGCCCCCATACGCTGATGGTTAATTTTATGTGTCACCTGGGGTAGGCCACAGTGTCCAGATATTTGGTCAAACATTCTAGAAGTTCCTGTGAAGACGGTTTTAGAGGAGATTAACACCTATATCAAAGGACTGTGGGTAAAGCAGTTTGGGGGCTCCACAATGTGGTGAGCTTCAGCCAATCAGCTGAAGTCCTGAATAGAAAAAGGCCAACCTCCCTGAAAGAAAAAAAAAAAAAAATTCTCTCAAAAAGCTGAGTTAGACTCAAACTGAGCCTTCCCTGGGTTTCCAGCCTGCAGGACTATCCTGAAGATGTCAGACATGCCAAGACTCTATGATCCTGTGAACCAATTTACCAGAGAGAGATTTTAAGGAGGTTTTATATATATATATACAGAGAGAGAGAGAGAGAGAGAGAGAGAGAGGAAGGGAGAGACACACACATATTTTATATACATTTTCATCCTAATGGTTCTGTTTCTTTGGAGAACCCTGATTAACACACAGTCTAGTGAGGAGGATACACATTATTCAAAAGTCACAACTGTCCATGTAAAATTGAAACAATGACAAATATTGCTAAAGAGACATGATTCAGGAAGGCTCACCCTAGTTAAGATAGTTGGAGAAAGTTCTGTAAGTGGCCTGGAACTGTGACATTGAGGGTAAGAAGGGATCAGGAGGGGGGGAGGGGCAGAAAAGAGTATTAGAGGAAAGAATTTGTGACAAGACCTGTGGCCTCTGTCCTGTTCCTCTTCCAAGCACTTAGAGATTGATACTAGTACTGTCCCTATTTGTCAGATGAGAAAAGCAAAGCCTGTGAGAAGAAACACCTTGTCCACGGCCACAGAGTTGGGACATGGCAGGGTTGAGCAATCTGCACTCTTCACTACCATGCTGAGGGTCACAGTTAAGTTTGGAATTTTAGGGAAACATTCATACCGAACCATTTTTTGACTCAACTATGAATGGATTTAGCTTGAAAGGCTGCATTATTTTCATTTCATTCATTTATTCCTCATATGGACTATGTACACTAGACCCTGGGCTAAAGGTTGGGAGTTCAGAGATGAACATGGTGTGGAATCTGTGGAAGCCCAGCCTAAGGAGGAACACATGTTTGTATTCAACGCAGCTTGCACAGATGGCAAGTGTCTTCACGAGAGGAATGGGGAAATCATCCCAGAAAGTGGCTTTGAGCTGAACTTTGAAACATGCTGTTTTAATTGTATCAGTAATGACAAGATATGCAGAGAAATGACTGCCAGGAAGGAAGAAGCTTATACTCACAGACCCTGAGAGGCAGGACGCATGACATGCCACTGCTTATGATAGGCCAGTCTGAGGCTATTTCAGTGGGATCTGGTGTGGGGCTATCCCTAGGGAGACTCTAACCGGGAAGGTTCTTGATTTGCGGATAAAAGGGGAGCTTGCAGGAAGGCAGTTGTCTGCTGTGGATAGACATTCGCTAACCCTGAAAAGGGCATTTTTTTCAGGGTCAGCAATGCCCCATGGTAAAAACATGAAAATACAGAAAATAAAGACGTTATTGATGCAGTGAGGATTTATCCAAAACAGATGGGACAAAGCATTGCAGGGAGCGACATACCATGAACAGAACCATGAAGGAGCCTGGTGGTTTTAGAGAACGACAGAGTCATAGACTCCTGTAGGAGGTGGGGTGGGAAGTGGAATTAGAGCAAAGCATCCATTTTAAAGGGAAGCCTAGATCTTATCTCCAGCGCTGAGGTAACACTAAAGGCTGCATGATTAGATGTCTTGGTTAAGAAAGAGAAAACGTGTGTGTTTTTTTGAGGCATCCCAGGTAAAATGACCCATTTAAAACCAGCCAGCTGTTCCAGCATTTACTTGAAGAGGAACTGCTTTGAACTGTTTATCTGCTCTCAACCTGGTGCCAGGTAAATGCTTTAGATGTTCTCCTTTTTAAAATATTCAATGTATTAATTTCACACATGAAGAGAAATCATATTAATCTCACCACATAATTAGCCAAACCACAAATACATTTTCAGAAACACAGATGACTCATGTTGTTTCCTAATTAAACCTTGAAAGGTTTAATTAAAAAGCAGAATTTGGAGAAAACTAGTTTAGAAGGAATTGGGGCTTAGCATCCTGAACGTGTACACAGCAAGCTTCCCCGTTCCACCCAGAAGCAGATATGTGAACGATGTAAGAGCAGTCCTTCACAGGGGACGGGCTGTGCTTCCTCATGCATGACTCCCTGCCTCAGAGACAAGGGAGATGGTTTAAAGGGAAGAGAAAGCCTTTTCAGGAAACAAAACCTTCCGTTACTTCTGTGCACTTGACTCAGAGAACACAATGGCAAACTGGCAATGTAGCAAAATAAAGGCAAAAGGAGAACATTTATGGAAGGCCTGCTGAATGTCTGGCACTGTTCTGACCACTTTGCAATAACAACACAGTGATTCCTTACTGTGCTGTTATTCACCTTTTTAAAATAGGAAAACAGAGCACAGAGGCAAGAGGCTGATCTAAGACAGAGTGTCTGACTTCAGGGCTTCCTCTCTATCACATTCCGGTTCCTTCTAGAAATCAGTAAGAAGACCCTAACCCCACGGAGCAGAAAATGTGCATTTGAACTACAGATGCTTCCTAGCTGCGAGACTTCTAGCTTCAATTCTTCATCATAAAATGGCATAATACCACATGATACCTTAGAACAGCGGCTCAACCTATGGGTTGCGACGCACAGGACCAGTGTTAAAGGGTCAGGCATCAGGAAGGTTGGGAACCACTGCCTTAGAAGGTAGTTGTGGGGTTTGAATACAATAATTCATATTTGCAAGGTTTGAATATAATAATTTGTGTGAGCCTGGTAAGGGATACTTCTTTCATCAGTACTTCCACCATCAACACTGGGCAAGGTTAGTGAGTCCCAGCAGAATTTTGTGTCTGGGTATTTAGGAGCTCTGTGAGGTAGCTCAGAAAACCATTGGAACTGAAGAGAATTAAAGTATCAAGGCTGTCTTGCAAATTGTTCTAGTTAAAAAAACTTAGTGTGTTGCAGAAATTATATTTAGTACAGACATTCTTCTCTGTTGTCCTACTTAAAACCATGCAAACTTTGAGAATTACTTTAAACATTCTTACTTTTGGCTACCTATGAGTCCCTGTAGGATTTGGCCCACCTACTCCATCTTGCACCACTCTTTCTTTGCTAAGGACATGTTGGCACAATGGCCAACCTTCTGCTTCTCAGACAAGTACTCACTCTCTGCCAGCCACTGTGCTGAGCATTGATATGTGGATTATCTCACATAATCCTCACAACAACCTAATGAGGTGGGTAGTGCTGTTACCTACGCTTTACAGTTCTGGAAATTGAGGCCCTGGCAGGTTAATTAACCAGCTTAGGACAAGACAGTTAATAAGTGGCTAGCTGTAATTCAAACCCAAAGTAGTTTCACATCACAATCTGAAACACTTAAAATGTACACAATACAAGTTTGATCTTGCCTGGGTCTCCTAGCAGTTCCAAGTAAATGTGCATTGCATGAAGGTGAGATTGATGATGCAGCGGCAATGTAGATTAGTCACCCACAATAGGGGAAAGCCAGCATGAGGAGCAAGCCAAGCCTGTCCAAAGAGGAGACAACTTACAAACCATAAATGTGCGAGTGTGATGAGTCCACCTCTCTTTTTCGCTGTCTCCTGCATAATCATCCTTGAGTTGGAGGCTTGACTTTAGCAACCAAATGGCCCTTTGCTGCTGAGCTTCTGCCAGCCGTAAAGGCTATAATCTCGTGTCCTTTCCATTTACTCTACAGTCGGTCAGTTCATAATAATTGCATGGAATTTAATCTTCATCATTCATCTTATGTAGTCCCTACTTCCCCATCAGTACTTCTTAATTAATTTTAGGACCAAGACAAGTGGCAAGCCCTACAATAACTAACCAGATACATTAGAAAGCAAGTGACATGTTTTCATGCTGCTTCTCTACTCCAGAGGTAGTGAATTCTGCCAAATGTCAACTTTCACAGCTCAATAAGCCCTTTCCTGAGCCTGTGAACAGTGAACTATAAGGAAAACAATCTCTCTTTCTCTAGTCAACAGTAGAAAAACCTCAATTATTTATGGATATAAATAATTGAGGTATATATAGTTCTCATAAACCTGACACCAATGGCCAGAGATCAACTTACACAAATAGTAATGAAAACCAACATGCTTCATTCAAAGGATGCCCATTTATTTTACAATAAAATATTTGGGCTATTGTTTTGAAGAAACAAAGATATGCTTCAAGTAAAGTCTATATGATATGGTGAATAAAAACAGGTATGAAAATCTCTTGCCCTAAGTCCCATTGGATTAAACATAGTCAATTCTCATTATTCACAATAGTTATTTTCTATCAAGTCACCTGACTGCTGGAATCATATAAACCATTGCTCCTCAGTGAAGTAGTGGGTTAGATTCTTGGGAGCTTCTTGTTATGACATTTTCATCAACTGATCAATATGTAACTTTATGTGTGCTTTTATTTAAAGATCCCTTCTTTAATTTATATATTGCTGATTCATTAACATTGATCTCATGGCCAACAGCACTGTCCCTTATGCCTGATAAAGCTTATCTAACATGAGTATCTTCTCTGTAAGGCATATCATAGTCTTTTGGTGCTTAGCAACACCAGGCAGCACTTTGGCACCAAGGTTGTGGCCATTTAAAACAGCAAAATCACTAAGAAAAAGTACAAAAAATGTAAAACATTTGACAGCACATAGACTACAAAAAAGATGTTTATAGTATGAAAGCTGAAACGAGGTGGTAGAATGCTGGCTTGTTCAACCTCAGTCTGGGAATGTGTGTGTTGGGAAGACTCAGACTTCTTACTGCTCTACACATGTTCATGAATAATTGTAAACACAGAGAGTATTGATTTCGGGTACCAATACATTTTAACAGGAAGCAAATTCACAAATATGGAATCTGCAAATAATGAGGATTAACTGTAAATATTGATCCTAGGTTTTTAGTCATGATTGCTTTCATATTTGTTGGAATGAACAGGTCACTAGAGCATTTATTTGACATGACTGGGACCAGATCATGATCCTCTATGAATGGCACAATTATCTAGCTCTTTGAACTGGGGAAGTAGTTGACTAGATTGGTGAAAGCTGATTAGATTTCACCAGTTTCAAGGCAGAGCCTGTGCACAGTATCTAGTCTCTTCCTTAGCTGAGAAAATAGTAGAAGTTGATAAAGGTGGCAGAAAGAAACCAGAGTATTTCATCCAAAAATACATTTCTTTGGCATAGTTTGAGGTGGCTATTCAAAGGGGCTACAAACACAAGAGCAGCCTTGGAAAGCTTTCTTATTGTGGGGAAATTTGCATCTGTGGAAGAAATAAAGTAAACAGCAGGTGCATCTCTGAGGGCCCTCTGATCAGGATCTAGGAAAGAATAGTTCACTGAAAATGGAGACTGAAGTCTGATACTTTTAAAGGTCTGGCAGAGAAACTTTATCACATGTTACCAATCTATAAGAGCTGCTCTCTGTGTGGGTTCATCTGCATAACAAGATAGCCTTTGCAGCTAGGCCTGTTCTCCTCTCTTCCCCCATCATAACCTGTCTGGCCAGGCCTTAAGTCCCTCTTTTTCCTATAACCTCTAAATGGTATAAAAATTTCAGTCACCTGTTTTTTTCCTTGAGTCTCACATTTTGTGAAAGGCTTCCATGTCCATAAGTACATTAAAACATTTGTATACCTTATCTCCTCTTCCTCTGTCTACTAGCAGCTAATTATATATACTTAAATTATCAAATCTTCATAAAGGGGAAGGAAAGGAAATTCTGGTCTCCTTTATATAGCCAAGTGGTAGTGGATATTTGGGGAAATATCTCTTCATTCACAATAATCTCTTCTACCTGTCTAGTCCCTCCTATTTGTAGGGGATTTCTGCTGAACAGGAAAATTGGTTGGTGGGCCCTTCACAGCTGAGCCTACATTTATGTTAGTTGAACTCATTTAGTGACTACAGACTATGTGGGAAGCACTGTCTAGATCAGGCGTCCTCAAACTTTTTAAACAGGGGGCCAATTCACTGTCCCTCAGACCGTTGGAGGGCCAAACTATAGTTTAAAAAGAAAAAAAAAAAAACAACTATGAACAAATTCCTATGCACACTGCACATACCTTATTTTGAAGTAAAAAACAAAACGGGAACAAATACAATTCACAATGCTTCATGTGGCCCGTGGGCCGGAGTTTGAGGACGCCTTTTCTAGATGATGTGATTTGGAGGTGAACAAGCTCCTTATAAAGCTTATATTCGAGTGTAGGGGATAGATAATGGGGAAGAGTGTGACAACAGAGAAAGCAATTGGGTGGTGGCCTGGGCTCATCTAAAAAGGAGATGAAGAATGCTGCTGTGAAGGAAGATGAGGAGACCCTGAAGGACTCACTCCAGTCCACGGGCCACACACAGGCAAGGGCAGGGAGGAGAGCAAGGGAAGCCTAGACCTTGCCTCTAGTGTTTCCTGAGAAATTGGGAGACCAGTTTTTGCCTTCTGGGAGTCACCCAGCAAGTTTACAATAGCTTCTCTCTTTTTTCTTAGTCTGCATCTGTCTAATTTCTAATATTTGCAACCAACATGTCTACCTAATAGGGAAATTGATTGGTATAGTTAAATTGGAACCTTGGCTTGAAAAACAAAGTTTAATTTAATAAATACCAGTTGATAAAATAATGACTGTTATCTGGCTGCTATACCAATCTCCATGCCAACAGCTCATATTAAAGGCTTTCCAAAGATCTGCTGAGACTGTAGCATACCTTACCCCATTCTGTAACAAATGGCCCAACTACGAGACTGTCACACCTCCGTAGAGATATGTATTTATGATGTGTCTTTGCCTTGGAGAATTTCAGAAAGTCATTAACATAGAAAACTTGATAAAATAAACAATTGCATGTACTAGGTTAAAACTCCCAGGGATCTCTCACCAAGCAAAGCAGGTCAGGGCCTGTGGAAAACCTTTTCCTGAAGCCACAGCAAAAAGTCAAGTGCAGCAGTTGCCATTCCTAACAGGGCTATCCTCTGGCAAAATACAATGGATTAAGAAGTACTTATGTTGATGCTCATGGCACCCAGACCTGCTTGCATCAAAAAGTTATTTTTCCCTAACCTCATTTTCTCTCTTATCTCTGCCTGCTCTGTAGGGAAGATAATGAGAGATACATTTGTAGGAATTTAATGTTAACTTGATAGAAAGCCATCGATGCTGCCTCAACAGTGACTGTTTACTGAAGTTGGAAATTCTAGAACTCTCCTTCTACAAGGCAAACATTATAAAGCACCTTAGAATATTGCTCTGGATTTAAAGAGTGGAAGTATTTTTCAAGGTACCTGGTCTAATTAAGTGATACTGTCCCAGGACAAAAAAAAAAATTTGTTTTCTCAGAGAAGCACATTTTGGCTTGTTTTTCTGAGGGTTATGGAATTGCCATTGACATCCATTGAGTGTTGGTTCTCCATCTCCAATGGAGCATCCATTCTCCATCAAGCCTAGGTCTAGGTAGAAATATGTACAGTTTTTGTACTAAAAAAAAAATCTTAGCTTTCCTTTTTATCTATCATTACTCTTAAAGCTAGTGAGAAAGAGCTGGAGAGAGGAATCTCCATACTCCAGGCGTTTTCTATTATCAGGCATGGAATATCATTTGCAATCCCTGGTGGACAAGACTGATAAGGAAATGGGGACTCAGGAAATAAGAAAATGCTCCCCAGTTTCTTATAGCTGCAACACTAAATGAAAACTTTAGGACTGCCAATACTGGACCCTTCCTGGCTGCTTCACAAACTCTTCCATCAAAAATCCCTGGACCAGATAAATTCAGTTTTTTTTGTTTTTTTTTTTAATTAAAAACTTCCCTGGACCAGATGGATTCATAGCCAAATTCTACCAGACCTACAAAGAAAAGCTGGTCCCTCTACTATAGAAATTATTCCATACCAGAGAGAAGGAGGGAATTCTTTTCAATGCTTTCTATGAGGCCAATATCAACTTGATAGCCAACCCAGGAAAGGACATAACAAAGAAAACTGCCAAGATCCCTTATGAATATAGATACAAAAATCCTAAATAAAATACTAGCAAACTGAATTCAACAGCACATTAAAAAATAATCTACTATGACCAAATGGGTTTCATCTCAGAGAGGCAAGGATAGTTCAATATATACAACTCATTGCATTTCTCTGATGATTAGAGATGATGAGCATTTTTTTGTATATTTGTGAGCCATTCATCTGTCTTCCTCAGAAAAAGTTCTGTAGCAGCCAAGCCAATGGGAGATCCACTCCACCCGGTATTCAATCCTGCCCACTGGACACTGTTTGAGTCTATCTACTTCCAAGGCTGTTCTAGTGAGCAGGTTTAGCCCCGCATCAAAAAACTGCAAGATAGCCAGTTCCTGTCCCCAGTCCTGGCCGGCCAGTTCCCTCCCGTTCTCAATCACTCACCCTGTGCTGGTTTTCCTCAGCTCTGGACCTCCTCACTGGCTCCTGTAGTCCACCAGTGTTTCACTTTGCCCCCAGTGTGATGTCCTTGGGTGGGTTCCCCCAGCCAGAGGTGGCTGAAGTTTTCTTTCCCCTCCCTTGCTACAAGTAGC
This sequence comes from Nycticebus coucang, assembly GCF_027406575.1. NCBI lineage: Eukaryota > Metazoa > Chordata > Mammalia > Primates > Lorisidae > Nycticebus > Nycticebus coucang. The sequence goes on along the minus strand of NC_069796.1, from coordinate 58,499,988 downwards.
TAGTAAGGAGATGTTTCTAATCCACAACGTTGCTCTGCCCCTATTTTTTATTTTTTTAAATAAATACTTTTCTCAAATTTTAAAAGGCAAATGTGTTCTATTACCACATGTGGGAAATCAACATTCCTCGTCAAGAAAGATAAACAGGAAATAAAATGAACACACAATAATGTTTTATGGAGGAACTGTTACATACCAAAAAAGTGTTATTTCAAGATTTACTCTCTTTGTTAAAAAGTGGAGAAAGTAACAACAAGTAACTCCAAAGTAGCACCAACAGAACTTTATCCTTGACTCAATCAGGATGGCAGAATTCAAATGAGAATAATATATTCTGAATTAGCAGAATAGGTATTTCTGTATGAATTTTTAAAAATTTTATTCTTTAAAAATTTCATCCTTGCAGATTAGAAGTTGCACCTGCTATGGCTACATACAATTTAAGATTATAAAATATGCCAAACTACTACATCCTTCATAGAGAGGGGAAAGAAAATAGAAACTATGGGTTTGAATATATCCTTCGAGAGACGTTTACTTTAGAATTTCTTACAAAATTGAATATAATTGTACTAGGTGGTTGATTAAAGTCTTTTAGTAAACATATCTGAACTCACCATAAATAAAAACAAGAAACTACAAGATAGTGAAGGGCAAGATGTAAGTCATATTGCTATTAAATAAAGGACTGGCTAAAACATGAAATCAAATATCAGAGTTCTTTGAAATAAATTAATAAGTGACTATTCAACACCTGTGATCATGGAATCATGACAAACTCTTCTTTAAGAGGTATGCAATGTCTAAGCAGAATCAATGTTGGTTGTACACAGCTCATTGCCAATATCCTACTTATTGAGACTGTTTCTCTCTGACCTTCACCTGGGAGAGATTAGAATGATTTTCTATTTGCATATCAGAAGGGTAATCACATTTAGAATGATACAATATCTTTTTTATCTTTGGATTTACATCAGTTTCAGTTTAGGCTGCTAGGCTATAATAACAAGGATCCAGTATTTCAATGGTTTACAAAAACAATTGCTGATATGATACCTGAAGGAAAGAGAAAATTGCAAAACCAAGCAATGGCTCTTAAAGTTTTAGCTTGGAAACAGTATGTGTCACTTAATCTCACACACCATTGGTCAAAGACAATTAAATGATTCCCTGTCACGGGTAGGACACTGGTAAATCCCCTCCAGAGAAGGATAACACATCATATATTTAACGATAATATAATTTAGATTATATGCAACATAGATATCTTTTTTCTATTATTAGAAGTAAAATTTTAGCAATCTATGTATAAAACTATTTAAATAAGAAGATGGATCGGTTTATAAGTAAGAACTTTAATTTGTAAGAAAGGAAGTTCCCACTTGGATTAACTGTCATGTGAAGGATGCCTGTAACAGTGTCTAAGATAGGGAAGTTTTCAATAAAGATTTGCTAAATCATTATTATGCATGAATTATTATAAATTAAGGATCTTCAAAAAAGAGCTAACATGTCATTTCACTTCTTCCAATATATCCCAAACTTTCACATTAGATTTTGTTCTTTGGGTTGATGCTAATAGGAAGAAAATATCTAGGTAGGTCTTTGAGATTAGTACTTCAATTTTTTTTTTTTAATCTAGGGAAGCTGCCACCAGATAGATGATATTTAGTACTTTGAGGATAACTATATAGGCACCCTACAAATATTTTTAGTTGAAGAAAGAGGGAAAATGTACAGCTAAGCTTTCATTACATTTTAATATTGTTATGCAATTCAGACTGACATCTAAAGCACTTAAAATGAAAATATTGGGTGGCACCATGGCTCAGTCAGTAAGGCGCCAGCGCCGTATACCGAGGGTGGCGGCTTCAAACCCGGCCCCAGCCCCGGCCAAACTGCAACCAAAAAATAGCTGGGCGTTGTGGTGGGCGCCTGTAGTCCCAGCTACTCGGGAGGCTGAGGCAAGAGAATCGCTTAAGCTCAGGAGTTGGAGGTTGCTGTGAGCTGTGTGATGCCATGGCACTCTACCGAGGGCCATAAAGTGAGACTCTGTCTCTACAAAAAAAAAAAAAAAATGAAGATATTATTTTATATTTTGTCAGTAATTCCTTAGTTGATATCTGCTTTACTAACAGACCTAAGTAACCACTTTTCTAGTTCACTATAAATTTTAGGACTTCACAAAATTTTTACACATAGTTTCTATATTTGAACATGTTAAGATCTTCAAGTAAACAAAAGGCATTTTTTTGGTTTTGCCTGTTTGCTATTCATTTCCCAAATTTCTTGGTGGATCTACCTCTTTCATATGTCAGGTAATATGGCTTGGGTGGTTATACCTTTATCTCCAACTCCAGGGAAGAGATATATAAACTATTCCTAGCCAATCTGAGCATTGTACTCCCTTGGTTAATCATTATTTGTTTAGGGATAAGCATGTGATTCTAGTTAGGTCACTGAGATTTAATACCGAATTTTTATTGGAACTGTTGAGAAGAGATTATTTCTCTTTCCTTATGGGGTGAATTAATGGAGAGGATGAATGCCTGCTAGTTCCTCAACAGAACTATGAGAGAGTCTGCCTGAGAGTGAAAGCCATACAAGGGAAAACAGAACTTGGAAATGAAAGGAGAAAGGTAGAATTTTAATTATATAATTTCTTTGCCTGGATCCAGAAGTGTCTGAAGCATATTACCCACTGGATTTTTCAGTAGTGTGAGCCAAAGATTACCCTCCACACATTCTTTCTTTCTTTCCTTTCTTTGAGACAGAGTCTCATTCTGTCACCTGGGATACAGTGCTGTGGATTCAACTTAGCTCACAGCAACCTCAAACTCCTGGGTGGAAGCTATCCTTCTGCCTCAGCCTCCTGAGTAGCTGGGACTACAGGCATGCACCATGACACTCGGATACTTTTTCCATTTTTAGTAGAGACAGGATCTCACTCTTGCTTAGGTTAGTCTTGAACTCCTGAGCTCAAGCAATCCTCCTGCCTCAGCCTCCCACAGTGCTAGAGATTGCAGGCATGAGCCACAATGCCTGGCCATTCTCTACCCTTTTAAAAATCTGCTTACATTAGGTGTTCTTTCACTTGTGACCAAAGTTCTAATTAACAGTCTACATTTTGGTTCATTTCTCCCTCAGGGATATATAACAATGAACCAAGAAGAAATGACAGGTTAAGAGTCATCATTCCACACTGAGCCACAAAAGCAGTGCAAAGCCATGGCTCACGGAAACTTTGTGTTTTATGAGGCATCCATTTGGGCATATCTGTGTTGATCCCCACCCATGGGACTTCGGGGCAATTTCTCCCACTTTTATGATGGGAGAAAATTATAAGATTTATATTGTCACAGATTTGTTTCATCTTTTTCTTATCATTTTATATTCATTTACTACTGGGCATCGCTAAACTCAAGTTCCTTATCTCTATCTGCAAGGTCCAACATTGTCCCTTGTACGTTAGGTGCATAGTAAATGTTTGAGCAAAAGAATGAATGAATATTCACTAGTAGAAGTGTTGCCTGGCATGGTACAAACATGTGACTAAAGATGAATCCCTTTATTTCAATCAGTTTTCATAGCATGAGCCATTGATTTCTCAAATGCATGTTAAAAAGTAATGATATTTTAAAAACTTTCCAAATGCCAGCTGTTGAATGACTCAATAATATATGTGGAAGGAAGGAAATTCCAGGCAGAAGGATAGCTTGAAGGAAGGAAATTCCAGGCAGAAGTTCCATACTGAGGCATATGTTCCATCTTCCAGAATTAACCACTATAAATTTTAAATCAGTGCTTTATTTTTCCTTGTTTTAACAGTATTTTAAAATATGTGTTTCATAGTTAGCAATGACTGTGTGACTGTGAACCATATGAGATTTCAATCTATTTGCAGCCTAACAAGGTAGCTTGCCACAGTTTCATGGATGCTGGCAGAAGACGAGGATCCTGGGTCAGAGACAAGGGACTTTCTTACTCATAGTGCAACAAGGTCTATAAGCAATGTCATGTCAGTCAATTTCCCTTGCTCCAAATTCCTTGGGTGGGGATCAATACAGATATACCCAAATGGAAATCTACAAATGCAGTGTCTTATCCTACAAGAGCAGATCCCTGAGCTTAGGGAAACCCAACTCTTTTTAAATGAGAAATAACTTATATGTCTTTTGCTCTGCCAGGGGATATTATTTTTTATTATACTGGGCAGTAAGCATGGCTGCACTTTGCCTTATAGTGAGACACTGTCCCTATCTTTTAAAGCTGCCCACCTCTTAAAAATCCTTGACAAGAGAGTTTGGAATAAAGGACAGCTAGTGCTTTACTCACAAGACATACAGAAATACAAAAAAAACCCAATGAGAGTCCTTCCTCCATTGTAACAGAAGTAAAGGAAAATATAAATTAAAAATTAAAAGTCTGACTGTATTAAACCTTGAATATTTAATTTTCCCACAAATACAACTCTTACCATATCAAAAAAAGAAGCTGTACGAAGCCCATTTAGCTCTGAACCTTCTTGAAGAATAAAAAGTAAAAACCATATTGTTTTTTATCGAGAATCATTTTCCAAAGAAAGTTAGATGCTTTTGGCTTTTGTTTTTTTAGCATGAGATTCAATACATTTCCCCCTGAGGTACTTGGGGATGACTTAGGGAGGAAAAGTATCTACACTTTTGATGGAGCATTAACTTGATGCCCAGGTAGAATTTATGATAAATGTATAAAAAAACTCATAGAGAGAAGGACATTGAGCTGAGAAATAAGGAATTGTTAAGAGGACTGGAAATTAAGACCTGTATCTGTTGAAGTAGAAAATTAATTCCAAACAGAGGGCACATTGGCATGAATGAAGCCAATTTTAGTTACCTAGTCCTTAAATACTATTTTAAATTACTGTTAAAGTGCTAAATCAATATTTTTATTTTCAATAGAATCCTATAATATCCAAAACAAATGTACCTAGAATCAAAGAAGGATTAGACAATTTCAACCAATTGCTAAGAACTTTATCAGCAGAAGCCTCATTTGTAAATCAGGTAAACATAGAAGCAACACTAACATAATCTCAAAAAATAAGGCTGAGTTGGTTGTATGGATTTTCTATCTACCCATCTGAAATTTTTAAATTTTATTTTTTTTATGAAAGTATTAAGAATCAGGAAAGATCAAATCTATTTAATGTGTTCTTTTTTTTAAAAAAGAAAAACATTGTGCATGCAGATGCTATTGTTTTTAGCTTTTTTTATAAACATAAATTACAATATTGGTTATTGCATAACTCTAAGGTCTCAAATTCTAGAGAATACTAAAAATTTTGAGACTGTTCTACCAGGTCCCCTGTTAAATTTCTTCAGAGGCTTTCCATTTTACTGAGGATGATGATTTAGCTAGCTCCTCAAAAGCCCTTATGGGTCCCTTCTCCATCTAGTCTTCCCTTGGTGCCACTGCCTTACCCTCTATCTCTTTTCCATCTCCCTCCCTGTCCCCAATTAGACGATTTTGCACGATGAAGTCAAATGATCTGGGTTTGGCTAAAACATAGAAAATATGAACTGTCTATTGTGGAAGCAGGTAGATGATTTACAATATAATAATCCAGGCAAGAGATAATGGCAGCTTAGGGAAGCAGAGTAGTGGTGATAAAGACAAAAGGTGGTCAGATGCTGGATATTATTTTCAAGATAGAAGCAACAGGATTTTCTAACAAATTAGATATAAAGCATGAAAGAAAGAGACTTCCCCCCACCCTCACCAAGCAAATATAAGAATAGAATTGATATTTATTGAGAGACAGCAAATACTGTAGGAGTTCAGACTTGGTGAAAAAAAAAAAAAATCAGGAGGCCAGGTTAGGATTTGAGATAACCTGTTAGACATCCAACTAATTATACATACAAATATGGAGTTCACAAAAGTCTTGGGCTAAAAGTAAGTAAGAGTCATCAGCAGAGAGATGGTATTTAAAATTCTGAAACCAAGGAGGTAAGCATAGATAAGGTCCAAGGGTTGAATTTGGGAGCATAACTATGATTAGAAGGCTAGGAGATAAAAAGAAACACCAAAGACACCAAGAAGGGAAGGCTAGCACAACAGAAGAGGAAACTAGAGAAGAAAACCTGAAGCACAGCAAATACTCCCCTAAGAATGAGGAGTGACAAACCACTGCAAATGCTGCTGAGAAATTTAATAAGAAAGGGACTAAAAACAATCCTGACCACTGGCTATAGCAATATGGAAGTCAGGGGCAGATCTAGGTTTGGTGAAGTCCAAAGCTGATGTAATTTGGGACTCTTTTTAAGAGAGACAATATAAGTTAAGTACAGGGCCCTGGAAGGGCTTGTGAAGAGGAGGATCACGGGCACTTCCTCTTTATTACTTTCAAGGTAAATCTACCTATGGAGGAGTTCATTGGTGAATTGTGGAAAAAGTATTTCCTGGAGTAGTACAAACATCTACCAGAGTGGGCCAAGAAAAAAGGGGAGGGAAAGAAATGAAGACAGAGTAGAATTAAGCTTTTCTAAAACTTTTCCTGTAGGAAAACAGATAACTGCCTTTTGGCTAATATCAAGTACCCATAACCAGGGTGATTGCCAAGGGCAACACGAAGTTAAAGAAAGGTTTCTTCTTTTTAAGGACTTTTAAGCTACCACTTATTGGGTATTTCCTATGTGCCAGGAAACACACTAAATGCTTTATATATTTTTTTCATTTAATTTTCACAATATAGTAAGATAGTACTGACTTTCCTTTTGTATAAACAGAAATGAGGCTGTGAGAAGTAACTGGCTCAAGGGCACCTAGCTGTCCAGGAGCAGAGCCAGGACTTCAAGGCTGGTATGTCTTCAGAGCTGTGTACTTTTAGAGTCTGCTTCTCTGAAACAAACTTCCTAAGTCATCAACCAGAAGCGAAATCAGTTGTCTTGGGGTAACAAGTGATCATCGCTAGAGATGCACAATGAACAAGCTGGATACCATCTGTTCAGAACACTGTGGAAAGGATGCCTACTTTGCGGCAGGGTGGATCATGTGGCCTCTGAGATTCATTCCAATGGATTGCTATATTTTGGTAAAAGGCTGGAATACTTTTAGAGCTGGGCTTGGGGTAATGAGTTGGTGAACAAGTGAGATCATTGTGGGAACCGTTAGGAAGAAAACAGACAGAAAGGAAGAGGCAGTCACCACAGAAATCTTTACTTTTTGAACACGTTATCCCTGCTTCTAGTTTGTTTAGAAATTGTGGGTCCTGCAAATAAATTTTCATTCTGCTCGGTCCTGTTCTGGTGAGTGATTTCTTGCTTAGAACATGTGGGACAACGTCTTTGAGCTGCAAGGATGTTTCTAAATTGTCCCACACATATTGCCCTCTTACTGTTTCTGTGTTAGACTACAGCTCCCCGACCAAGTTGAAAGATGCCCTGTAATTTATAGACAAGCAGGGAAAGCAGCAGGACAGCAGAGCTAGGTCAATTATAAGCAAATGTGGAAGAGCACGATGCCCAGAGAAAACCTTCATTACACATCACTCAAAAAAATAAAGATTCTGAAAAACGAAAATGACCAATCTTCATCATAACTTCCTTTGCTCTCTCTCTTTTTCTCCTGGCTTAAGAGGAAAAGACACCTTCTCTGTAGCTTCCATCAGTTTTTATCCCATAGAGATAAAATCCTAAATTATATGAGGGCTGTCCAGAAGTTACTCAGCCATTGTTAATACTATTTTTCATGTTACATGCCTGGATATTTTCTGGACAGCCCTGTGTCTGAGGGGCTAGGTTGTGCATACATTATGTGTCCCTGCTTTTGTCCATCCTACCACCATCCTCTACTATCTCCAGGATCGGGGCTATACTAATGGACAGGATGAATGGGATTCCTGTTCTTGCAGAGTCACAGTCCCGTAAGGAGGGAACCGTAATAGTATGTGAAATAGGCTATGAGAGGGAATCTTCAAGGCCGCATATGAGCACATGGCAGGGCCTCTTAACTCACATTTGGCTGGTGAAGGACAACTTCATGAAAGTAGCTAATGTCCGAATTGTTTCCCAAAAGATTACTTGAAATTGGTACCTAGAACAAGCACAAATGTGTGGGATTTGGGGATGAGGGGCACAAGTGAGCTAGGGAGAGTATTGTGGTGTAGGAAATAAGTGAAGAGGACAACAACGTACAGTGTTCAGGGGATAGGACATTTCTGAGAAACTTCTGTCTACCTCAGATACAGAGTCAGGAGCCCCAGAGAGCTGCACCACGAAAAAAAATCTTTTGTTTCTTAAACAATTTTGTTGAGATATAAATTATGTACCATATCATTCACCCATGTAAAGTATACAATTCAATGACTTTTATTATATTTATGAAGTTGTGCAACCATGACCATAATCACTTTTAGAACATTCTCATCATCAAAAGGAAACTTTGTTCCTTACTTAATACACCCCAATCAGTTTTAAACATGTAAACGATCTTTGTATGTAAAAAAGCTTAACAGTTAAGTGCTATTTAATAAGTCTAGAGAACGAACAGCCAGAAAACTAAACGTTTAGAATCTTCCTGCAGTGGTGAGGGCTGTGTGTGTTTGTGTGTATGTGTGTATAGGGTGAATGGGGAGAGAAGCGGGTTCTAATAGATCAAGAAGAACAAGTCAGATTCTTCATTTTTAGCTCTACAATAGACTTTTGAAAGCAGAAGTATTTAATTTCAAGAATTGATTTTAGGAGAGAATGTTTCATTTTCTGCTTGTTAAGCCCTCAAAAATGGAATAATAAGGCAAATGAGTTTGAAAACCCCAAGAATACATCTCTAAATAATAAAAGCTTTAATAAAAATAATAAGGGAGAAGCTTTAATAAAAATAATCAGGAGAAGAATTGAGGAGGAACGTACGCAAAATTTGGACATTGCCTGTGGCCCAGGGTTCAAGTATGCTAGATGAGAAGTGTAGCATCAGCAAATAGGGACTACGCATGCCTGGGAAAGTTTTCCATAACAGAATCAACCATTACTCAGCTTCACAATTAGCACTAGAGGAAACCAAAAGTCTCAGTGAGAAAATCCGGGCCTTTCTTGGCGTCTAAGTAGCAATGGATGAGTGGTCTGACTAGGGTGCTAATTCCACTCTGATAGTTTCAGAGTTTCTAGATCAGAGGCATCCTAACATTTCCTAAGCACCAACAGAAGTGGTAAAGGGCTGAGAATTGGCTGGTTGGCCACAAGAGGCTTCATGGTTGGGATAAAACAAGCACAGATGTTTCACACTGCTGGACAGGTGCTGATGCTTAAAACCAGCAGCTCATCCCAAGAGGAAGGACATGTACTGATGAGCATGGACCAGACATCTTTCCCCAAGTCAGGAAGATGGGGAATTCTTCCCCATAATTTATATGTCCCATCTAGTAAATCCTGTTAGTCCTTAAAGACTCTTTTTGAGACTAAGTCTCATTTTGTCACCCTCAGTAGGGTGCCCGTGGTATCATAACTCACAGCAACCTCAAACTCTTGGGCTGCAATCCTCTTGCCTCAGCCTCCCAAGTAGTTGGGACTATAGGCACCCAGAACAATGCCTGACTATTTTTTATATTTATATTTTATTTATTTATTTATTCATTCATTTATTTATTTTTGTGACAGAGTTTCACTATGTCGCCCTCAGTAGAGTGCTGCAGCATCACAGCTCACAGCAACCTCAAACTCTTCAGCTTAAGTGATTCTCCTGCCTCAGCCTCCCAAGTAGCTGGGACTACAGGTGCCCAACACAATGTCCATCCATTTTTTGGTTGTGGTTGTCATTGTTGTTTGCCAGGCCCGGGCTGGGTTTGAACCCACCAGCCTTGGGTGTATGTGGCTGGTGCTGTAACCATTGTGCTTTGCTCTTGCTCAGGCTGGTCTTGAACTCCTGAACTCAAATGATCCACATGCCTCAACTTCCCAGAGTGCTAGGATTATAGGCATGAGCCACAGCATCAGCCAGTTCTTAAAGACTTTTAAAGCCTTAACCTGACTCATAGTGATCTCTGCTTTTTGTAAACTTTAGGCCTTGTCTATACTACTCATTCCCACCAAGAGAAAGCCTGTGTTGCTTGTTTTCCATTCACCCTGACTCTTAGATCGGTTTTTAGACATAACAGATTATAGTCTACTCCTATAGCAAAACATGCTGTTAAACATTGAGTTAATATAACCCATTGGATGGAGACAGGATAACTGGTGTGTGAGTTCTAGGTCTACTACCTGGGCAAAAGTTCAGTTTCTTCAAACTCTAGTCAGGCATAGGAGTTCACATTACTTTGGGTGTTGGGAGAAATGAAAGTGACAGGATAGGATTATCAAATATTTGCCTTGGTATTTTTTTTTAACTTGGTTTTTTCATCTTGGTATTTTTTTCTCAATTTACCCCTTCCTTCCATCTAAGAGTCAGGCATGTTTTGTTCACAATATTATAGGGAAAAAAAGCAGAGAAAATAAGAGTATTTGGCTGCCTCTGGAGTTTTAAAAGTTTAGCTGATGAGGAGAATGGAAGGATTTAAGACATGATGAATAAGCGTGAGGTTTTCTCACTCCTAGACCAGGATAAAATTGCCCGGGGTTGAGGAAGAATAAAAGACTGATAGGAGTGATAGTTCTTATACCCTGAGAGGAGTAATAGTTCTTATACCCTGTCCTATAGGCTGATCCTAAAGGAGAGAAAAAAAAAAGAGAAAGGAAAATTTATGAGATCCAATCAATTCATGCTAGAAGGAGCCCAGGAATAGTTAGACCCTGAGTAAGGTTGGCTGTGGTGTATTAGGCAGGAAAGCCGCCACACTGGTTTAAAACATTTTCTGTGCCCTCATGTGATATGCGAATAGAAAAACTATCAAGAGCAACATGCAGAGAATACAAAGCATGCTTGGACATGAAGGAGCTTTGCAGACAAGACGAGGAGTTTCTCAAAGGTCACCCGTCAAGACTAGGGACTAGATATGACAATGAACCCCTCATTGGATATCAGCAAGGACAGAAGACATCGAGTGCCACATGGACACATTCCCTTTTACAAGATAAGCCCTGAGAAATCATAGTTGTTATTTAAGTTTTGTCAATCTGATGGAATGAGAGCTGTAATTAGATAATATTGTTACAGAAAAATAAGGCATTATTTATCCTGTGTGTTTGAATTTTGATTGAAATGTTTCATATTAAATGTCACAAAATGCTCAAGTATGTGGAAGATTTTCCATATTATATCTACCAGCCAATAAATGTGCCATGACTATGTTAGACAGCAGAGGTTGGCAAACTATGGTCTGTGGGCCACATCTAACTTGCCACTTAATTTTATAAATCAAGTATTTTATTAGGGTGCAGCTATATCATTTGTCTATGGCTGCTTTGGAGCAACAAAGGCAACAGAGCGTAATAGTTGCAGCAAAGATCGTACGGCCCTCAAAGCCAAAATACAGACTAGCCCTTTACAGAAATTTGCAGTTTACCGATTCCTGGGGGAGACTCTTAATTATTATATTATATAACACACACATACGCACACACACACGCGCGCTTGCATGCACACATGTGCTCATTCACTGTATTAGAATTCTCCAAAGAAACACAAGCAACAAGATATGAGTGTGTATATACACACATACACACCCATATCCATTTTTAAGAGTATTTGAGCGTTACTTTTCAAAGTTCAGCTGGAGGTATTGTCACTGGTCAAGCATACCTAGACAGGCTATGTGCATCCATTTTACCTGAAATTTGTATGCTTTGGGGGAATGATTGATTTATTTCCATCGAGTTCTCTTAAAACATATATACATTTTTTGGTGTGTGTATACACAAAGAGGTTTATTTTAAGGAATTGATTATGCAACTATGGAGGCTGGCAGATCCAAACTCATTCAAGTCCCATGGCGACATGTTGGCAGAATTCCCTCCCCTCTCTTTTTCTATCTAGGTCTTCAACTTTTTAAGTGAGGTCCACCCTCATTATGGGGCTTAGTATGTTTTACTCAAAGTTCACTATTATAAATGTTAATCTTATCTAAAAAGTACCTTCACGGAAACATCTAGAACAACGTTTGACCAAATATCTGTGTACTCTGGCTCGGCCATGTTTACACATAAAATTAACCACTCCCCCAACACATTATCCTCTGAAGTAAAAAAAAAAAAAAAAAGGCACTCTCCCCTCTGTATTCCTTTTCAAGATTTCACTTAAATTGTTTTGATTGGTTTGCAGTGAATAGGGAAGAGAGTATAGAAATCCTGCATTATCCCCAGTTACCCAGAGCTCTGACAGAGATAATATTTTGCTACAATGATTCATATTTTTCTTTCAGAGAAAAAGATAAAAGGCAAATATTTCACATTATGCATCCTGGTCGTTTCAGTGTAGCACCAGCCTGAAAAGGGTAAATCCAAGTGGATTTTTATTTAAATCAGCGGCATCAAAGATGACACATTCCTTTTTTCTCTGTGGGAAAACCAGACAGGCCTAAGTAATAAAATGTATCGTATCAATCTTCAATTATGCCTCAGTGGGGTGGGGGAGAATAATATAGTCTGGAAATCTTTAGGCCTTGGAGAATGGTGTTTTAATTAAATAACATGCTTTTATTTTTGTATTTAGGAACTAGCTTTAAAAACAAAGTACTAGGATCAGGTTTTAAGGAAACAGACTAAAGTGTAAAAACCTTTGTTAATAATATCCCAATTTTTGCTTACTTTTGTAAAGTGTGTATAATATTTGATCTATCTCTCTGATAGGGTATGTGTGAAAAGCAAATGATATTTAGAAGAGAATTTGAGTGAGAATAGAGCGTATTAAAAAGTGCCAAAGGAGTAGATGCTGGCAAGGATGTACTGGTACAGCTTCTGTGGAAACTAGTATGGTGATACCTCAAAGAGCTAAGTCAATATCTCTCTCTCTCTAAATATATATATATATATTTTTTTTTTTTTTTTGAGACATAGTCTTACTATGTCACCCATGGTAGAGTGCCATGGTGTCTTAGCTCAAACTCCTTGGGCTTAAGCGATTCTGTTGCCTCAGCCTCCCAAGTAGCTGGGACTACAGGCACTCACCACAGCACCCACCTATTTTTTGGTGGTAGTTATCCTTGTTGTTTGGCAGGCCCGGGCTGGGTTTGAACCCACCAGCTATGGCTGGCACCCTAGCTGCTGAGCTGCAGGCGCTGAGGCTAAATCTACTATTTCACCCAGGAATATCACTACTTGGTATTTGTCCAAAGGGGAAAAAAAGGCATTTTATTATAAACACACTTGCACGCAAATGTTTTATAGCTATACAATTCACAACTGCAAAGATATGGAAACAACCCAAGTGCCCATCAGTACATGAATGGATTAATAAATTGTGGTATATGTATACCATAGAATACTAAGCCATAAAAAAACCTAGTATCTGTTGTAACAATCTGGCTGGAATTGGAGCCTGGTCTCCTACATGAAGTATTGCAAGAATAGAAAAACAAACACCACATGTACTCAAAATGCTTAATTTTAACTAGCTGACCAACACTTATGTGCACATATGGAAGCAAAACTAGGTGGGTGGAAGAGGGGAGTTTGACTTCAAATATACAAAAGCAAACTATGTAACTGAAATGTGTGTATCCCTGTAATAGTCTGAAAGAAAAAAGATCTGAAAAAAAAGAGAAATTTGGAGGCGGCGCCTGTGGCTCAGTGAGTAGGGTGCTGGCCCCATGTACCTAGGGTGGCAGGTTCAAGCCCGGCCCTGGCCAAACTGCAACAAAAAATAGCCAGGCATTGTGGCAGGGGCCTGTAATCCCAGCTACTTGGGAGGCTGAGGCAAGAGAATCACCTAAGCCCAGGAGTTGGAAGTTGCTGTGAATTGTGATGCCACAGCACTCTACCGAGAGTGACAAAGTGAGACTCTGTCTCTAAAAAAAAAAAAGAGAAGTTTGAAAATTATGAAGGACCATACAAATAAATATCTGGTGCTAAAGTAATGGCCTAATTGTCTAGCTGGCTATAGTGCAGATTTGAACATTACTATCTGAGAAATTTAACAAGAAACCCTCAGTGAATGAATGGGTAAATACCACAGCAAAGCACAGGCGGATGTAATTAAACAGAGTGAGGGACTCTCTGATCCAGAAGTCAGCATTTCCTCCGAAAAAGACAGTGACCTGGGTGAGAAGGTGAGTCCTGCAGTTTAGACTCCAAAGTTCTTACTGCTGGAAAACTTTAATTAGACAATATATTGCAACTGAAGCCGTTTGAGAAGCTATATTTTATGAGACAATATAGAACCTTCTAGAGCAGGGGTCCTCAAACTATGGCCCGTGGGCCACATGTGGCAGTGTGATTGTATTTGTTCCTGTTTTGTTTTTTTATTTCAAAATAAGATACTTGCAGTATGCATAGGAATTTGTTCATAGTTTTTTTTTTTTTTTTAACTATAGTCTGGCCCTCCAACAGTCTGAGGGATAGTGAACAGGCCCCTTATTTAAAAAGTTTGAGGACCCTTGTCTAGACCTCAAAGTCCAGACTACAATTGCAAATGTCTCCAGGGCCCAGGCAGAGAATGTGAGAGTAAAATATATCAGAAGTTGGCAGCGCCTGTAGCTCAGTGGGTAGGGTGCCAGCCACATACACCTAGGCTGGTGGGTTTGAACCCAGCCAGGGCCTGCTAAACAACAGTGACAACTATGACAACTGCAACAAAAACAACAACAACAACAACAAAATAGCTGGGTGTTGTGGTGGGCGCCTATAGTCCCACCTACTTGGGAGGCTGAAGCAAGAGAATCACTTTTTTTTTTTTTTTTATTGTTGGAGATTCATTGAGGGTACAATAAGCCAGGTTACACTGATTGCAATTGTTAGGTAAAGTCCCTCTTGCAATCATGTCTTGCCCCCATAAAGTGTGACACACACCAAGGCCCCACCCCCTCCCTCCTTCCCTCTTTCTGTCCCCCCCCCATAACCATAATTGTCATTAATTGTCCTCATATCAAAATTGAGTACATAGGATTCATGCTTCTCCATTCTTGTGATGCTTTACTAAGAATAATGTCTTCCACATCCATCCAGCTTAATACGAATGATGTAAAGTCTCCATTTTTTTAATGGCTGAATAGTATTCCATGGTATACATATACCACAGCTTGTTAATCCATTCCTGGGTTGGTGGGCATTTAGGCTGTTTCCACATTTTGGCGATTGTAAATTGAGCTGCAATAAACAGCTAAGTACAAGTGTCCTTAGATAAAAGGATTTTTTTCCTTCTGGGTAGATGCCCAGTAATGGGATTGCAGGATCAAATGGGAGGTCTAGCTTGAGTGCTTTGAGGTTTCTCCATACTTCCTTCCAGAAAGGTTGTACTAGTTTGCAGTCCCACCAGCAGTGTAAAAGTGTTCCCTTCTCTCCACATCCACGCCAGCATCTGCAGTTTTGAGATTTTGTGATGTGGGCCATTCTCACTGGGGTTAGATGATATCTCAGGGTTGTTTTGATTTGCATTTCTCTAATATATAGAGATGATGAACATTTTTTCATATGTTTGTTAGCCATTCGTCCGTCATCTTTAGAGAAAGTTCTATTCATGTCTCTTGCCCATTGATATATGGGATTGTTGGCTTTTTTAATTTGAGTTCTCTATAGATCGTAGTTATCAAGCTTTTGTCTGATTGAAAATATGCAAATATCCTTTCCCATTGTGTAGGTTGTCTCTTTGCTTTGGTTATTGTCTCCTTAGCTGTACAGAAGCTTTTCAGTTTAATGAAGTCCCATTTGTTTATTTTTGTTGTTGTTGCAATTGCCATGGCAGTCTTCTTCATGAAGTCTTTCCCCAGGCCAATGTCTTCCAGTGTTTTTTCCTATGCTTTCTTGGAGGATTTTTATTGTTTCATGCCTTCAATTTAAGTCCTTTATCCATCTTGAATCAATTTTTGTGAGTGGGGAAAGGTGTGGGTCCAGTTTCAGTCTTTTACATGTAGATATCCAGTTCTCCCAACACCATTTATTGAATAGGGAATCTTTCCCCCAAGGTATGTTCTTGTTTGGTTTATCAAAGATTAGGTGGTTGTAAGATGTTAGTTTCATTTCTTGGTTTTCAATTCGATTCCAAGTGTCTACGTCTCTGTTTTTGTGCCAGTACCATGCTGTCTTGAGCACTATGGCTTTGTAGTACAGACTAAAATCTGGTATGCTGATGCCCCCAGCTTTATTTTTGTTACAGAGAACAGCCTTAGCTATACGGGGTTTTTTCCGGTTCCATACAAAACGCAGAATCATTTTTTCCAAATCTTGAAAGTATGATGTTGGTATTTTGATAGGAATGGCATTGAATAGGTAGATTGCTTTGGGAAGTATAGACATTTTAACAATGTTGATTCTTCCCATCCATGAGCATGGTATGTTCTTCCATTTGTTAATATCCTCTGCTATTTCCTTTCTGAGGAGTTCATAGTTTTCTTTATAGAGGTCCTTCACCTCCTTCGTTAGGTATATTCCTAGGTATTTCATTTTCTTTGAAACTATGGTGAAGGGAGTTGTGTCCTTAATTAGCATCTCATCTTGACTGTTATTGGTTTATACAAAGGCTACTGACTTGTGGACATTGATTTTATATCCTGAAACATGACTGTATTTTTTGATGACTTCTAGGAGTCTTGTGGTTGAGTCTTTGGGGTTCTCTAAGTATAAGATCATGTCGTCAGCAAAGAGGGAGAGTTTGACCTCCTCTGCTCCCATTTGGATTCCCTTTATTTCCTTGTCTTGCCTAATTGTATTGGCTAGAACTTCCAGCACTACGTTGAATAGTAAAGGTGACAAAGGACAACCTTGTCTGGTTCCAGTTCTAAGAGGAAAAGCTTTCAGTTTTACTCCATTCCGTAAAATATTGGCTGTGGGTTTGTCATAGATAGCTTCAATCAGTTTTAGAAATGTGCCACCTATGCCTATACTCTTCAGTGTTCTAATGAGAAAAGGATGCTGGATTTTATCAAATGCTTTTTCTGCATCTATTGAGAGGATCATGTGATCTTTATTTTTGCCTCTGTTAATATGGTGGATAACGTTTATAGACTTGCGTATGTTAAACCAGCCTTGCATCCCTGGGATGAAGCCTACTTGATCATGATGAATGACTTTTTTGATGATAAGCTGTAATCTATTGGCTAGGATTTTGTTGAGAATTTTCGCATCTATATTCATGAGTGAGGTTGGTCTGAAATTCTCCTTTTTGTTTGGGTCTTTTCCTGGTTTTGGTATCAGGGTGATGTTTGCTTCATAGAATGTGTTGGGGAAGATTCCTTCTTCCTCAATGTTTTGGAATAATTTCTGCAGTATAGGAATAAGCTCTTCCTTGAAGGTTTGATAGAATTCTGGAGTGAAGCCATCTGGACAAGGGCATTTTTTGGTTGGAAGATTTTTTATTGTTTCTTTGATCTCAGTACTTGAAATTGGTCTGTTCAGGAGCTCTATTTCTTCCTGGCTGAGTCTAGGGAGAGGGTGTGATTCCAAATATTGATCCATTTCTTTCACATTGTCAAATTTCTGGGCATAGAGTTTCTGGTAGTATTCAGAGATGATCTCTTGTTTCTCTGTGGGATCAGTTGTTATTTCCCCTTTATCATTTCTGATTGAGGTTACTAGAGATTTTACTTTTCTATTCCTTGTTTGGCCAATGGTTTATCTATTTTATTTATTTTTTCAAAAAACCAACTCCTTGTTTCATTAATTTTCTGAATGATTCTTTTGTTTTCAATTTCATTGATCTCTGATTTGATTTTAGATATTTCTTTTCTTCTACTGAGTTTAGGCTTAGATCGTTCTTCTTTTTCCAATTCCATAAGATCTCTTGTGAGATTGTTGATGTGCTCTCTTTCTGTTTTTCGAATGTAGGGATCTAAAGCGATGAATTTTCCTCTCAAAACTGCTTTTGGAGTATCCCATAGGTTTTGGTAGCTTGTGTCTTCATTGTTGTTATGCTCAAGGAAGTTAATGATTTCCTGTTTTATTTCTTCCTGCACCCATCTGTTATTCAACAGAAGATTGTTTAATTTCCATGCCTTTGTGTGGGGTTGAGCATTTTTGTTAGAGTTGAGTTCCACCTTTAGTGCCTTATGGTCTGAGAAGATACAAGGTAAAATTTCAATTCTTTTGATTGTGTTGATATTTGTTTTGTGTCCCAGGATATGATCAATTTTGGAGAATGTTCCATTGGGTGATGAGAAGAATGTATATTCTTTATCTTTGGGATGGAGTGTTCTATATGCGTCTATCAAGCACAGTTGTTCTAGGGTCTCATTTAAATCTCTTATATCCTTGTTTAATTTCTGTTTAGAGGATCTGTCCAGCTCTGTAAGAGGAGTGTTAAGGTCCCCTGTTATGATGGTATTATCAGATATCATATTGCTCAGACTGAGTAAGGTCTGTTTCAAGAATCTGGGAGCATTTAAATTGGGTGCATAAATGTTTAGAATTGAAATGTCTTCTTGTATTTTTCCCTTGACCAATATAAAGTGACCATCTTTGTCTTTTTTGACTTTAGTTGCTTTAAATCCACATGTATCTGAAAATAAGTTTGCAACTCCTCTTTTCTTCTGAATTCCATTTGCCTGAAAAATTGTCTTCCAACCCTTGACTGGGAGCTTTAATTTGTCTTTTGAAGCCAGGTGTGTTTCTTGCAGACAGCAAATGGATGGCTTGTGTTTTTTAATCCAGTCAGCCAATCTATGTCTCTTCAGTGGGGAATTCAAGCCATTAACATTTATTGAGATTATTGATAAGTGTGGTAGTATTCTATGCGTCTTATTTTGTGAGAGTCCATTGCTTAGTTTTATCTTTTGCATCAGTGTGGAGGTTAGGTTTTGTCCTTTAATTTCTGAGTTGTTACTTTGCTGCTGATCCATTGTGGTGGTCAGTGTGCAGAATAGGTTGAAGTATTTCCTGTGGATTTGATTTCTCCGTCAATTTTTAAGCTTAGCTTAGCAGGGTTCAGAATAATGGGCTGGAAATTGTTCTGTTTAAGTAGATTAAAGGTAGATGACCATTGTCTTCTTGCTTGGAACGTTTCATTAGAGAAGTCTGCGGTCACTCTGATGGATTTGCCCCTGTAGGTCAACTGGCGCTTACTCCTGGCTGCTTGCAGAATCTTTTCTTTTGTCTTGACTTTGGACAGGTTCATCACAATGTGTCTTGGAGAAGCTCGGTTAGAGTTGAGGTGACCTGGGGTCCGATATCCCTCTGAAAGCAATGTGTCAGAATCTTTAGTGATATTTGGGAAATTTTCTTTTATAATATTCTCTAGTATGGCTTCCATTCCTCTGGGGCATTCTTCTTCTCCTTCTGGAATTCCTATAACTCGTAGGTTGGAACGCTTCATAAAGTCCCATAATTCTGACAGGGAACATTCTGCTTTCTCTCTCTTCTTTTCTGCCTCTTTCACTATCTGAGTTATCTCGAAAACTTTGTCTTCCACCTCTGAAATTCTTTCTTCTGCATGGTCTAAGCTGTTGCTGATACTTTCCATTGCATCTTTAAGTTCCCTAATTGACTGTTTCAGTTCCTTCAGCTCTGCCACATCCTTTTTATATTCTTCATATTGTTCATCTGTTATTTGATTCTGTTTTTGAATTTCCTTTTGGTTATTTTCCACTTTATTAGCAGTTTCCTTCATTGTTTCCATCATTTCTTTCATTGTTTTCAACATGTGTATTCTAAATTCCCTTTCTGTCATTCCTAACATTTCTTTATAGGTGAAATCCTCTGCAGTAGCTACCTTGTGGTCCCTTGGCGGGGTTGTTCCGGACTGGTTCTTCATGTTGCCTGGAGTTTTCTTCTGATTCTTCCTCATGAGTGATTTCTTTTATTTGTTTCCTTGCCCTAATTTTCATTTCACTTCCTCTTGCTCTTTAAGTTCTCGTGCCTGTGGAAGTTGCGGGCGGGTTTAGACGGATTGAACACATGCGACCACTTGCCGTTTTTCCACTGTTTTAGTCCTCCTCCTGGGGTCCAGATGTCTCTTGCTGACTCCCTGTATCCTCTCAGGGGTGATGATAGGCAGATCCCACCAGCCAGAGATGCTTGGAGTCCTATCTCCCCAGACTCACGGTGCCCAGATGCAAGGAAGCTGTTACTCGGCTGCCATCTTTCTCCACCTCTCCCATATGTCGCAAGAGAATCACTTAAGCCCAAGAGTTTGACATTGCTGTGAGCTGTGATGGCACAGCACTGTACTGAGGGTGGCATAGTGAGACTGTGTCCAAAAAAAAAAAAAAATATATATATATATATGTCTACATCAGAAGTCCTTGCAAGCACAGTGATAAATGTCAACTGACCCCCTGGCTCAGTGTCGGGGAGATAATGAGGAGTGATGGGAGCTAGGGAGAATCACAGACCACCCATCCTTTCTGAAGGCAGCAGTTCTATTTGGAGATCATCAATTCTTGCCATATAAGAATGGGGATCTAGAAAACATGAGAAATACACAAATTTTTAAATATTGGTGGCTAATTCAAATTAGAAAACCAAAACCAAATCACTACTCACATTCTACACTAGGCACCTACAAGCTGTCAATCACATTTCTGATGGAGACTACTCTTCTGATTTTACTAACGAGGAAACAAGATCAGAGAAAGTGACAGGCCCAGAGGTAACCAGACAATTAGAGGTTGCCTCTAAACCATTCCTTTTCATTACTATGCTATGTTGAGATGTACCCATGTCCCCAACATTTTGATTATTCAACGTAAAATGTATAACTGTCCTCCAAATATTCTTAAAGTTAAGAATATTTCCTGACTCTCATTTCCACCTTCCTAATCATTTCTCGAGTGGAAATTAAAGTACCATGGGGAATGTAAAGAAGGTTTAGAAGTTAGTTCACATAGTTCTTTTCTAAAGTCTGGGGAAACAGGAGGCACCGGTCATTTCTGTAGGTAGTCACAGCATATCCCCTATCTCACTGACAGTGTGAAAAACAAATGATTAATGAAAAGCAAACATTACCTCTAAATTCACTTGTCCCACTTCACATCTCTCTTTGAGGTTTTTGTTCCATGTAGCTACTGGGCTCAGGTTTTCAAAGTCAAGTTGAGTAGGCAAAGTTGTTAGGGTGAAAGAGAAGCAAGCTTAACTCCATTTTGTTGTAACTCTTATTCCTGAGAATCAGTGGGGAGGCATAGCAGGCCTGACTCCATACTGTTGTTTTATTACATTCTATTGCTTTTTAAAAAACGGTTCTGCTTGCCTCCCGGCCCACTGCATGGTATTTTAAGCGAACCTGGTTAGAACTGTTAGAATTATTAGTATTGTGTAGAAAGTCACCAACCACCCTTGTGACAACAACCCTCGTGATTATGTTAAGGTGGTCTTCATATCCATATATGATATTGAAATGTTAAAAGAACAAGCTTGACTCCATTTCACTATTTACTCCCTTTTACCTTCAAAACTAGGTCCTCTTGTTTGTCCTCCCATTGTGTAATTGTAAATCATTTACTTGTGATTGTGGCCCTAGAGATTATAGCTTTTTATGACCTTTAAGTGCCCCCTCTCTGCATTTCCCCTTTAGGACTAACTGCCCTACCCTCATGATTCCCCCTACCCCTTTAACTGCTATTTTTCTCTTCTGTAATAACCCTTGCTTGCCCCCTGAAAAAGTTTTGCCTTATAAAAATCAGGGCTATAGACAAGTCGGGGTTGCTCTCAGAAACCTCATGTTGGGACACTGAGGCAGCTGCCAGCTAACTCTTCAATAAAAGGACTCCTCTTTAAATTGGACTTGTCTGGTGGTGTGGTCTTTGAGAGATTCCTGGGCAAAATAAAGTAAAATCTACCAAATGGGACATCAGAAAATTCTGAGGTCTGGCTGGACAAGGCAGAGTGTTCAGGGTGTGCTGGAGGCCAGTATACTAAATTACTCTGTTATCTGCTTCTTTCTGGCCAAAAGATCTCAGGTCCATTGCTGAGCACACATGTGCCTCAGTGTGCCTTGTGATTACACTGTCCTACAGGGCTCTGAAGAGGAAGGAAGGAGCTGCCTGTGCTGAGCTTAGTGTTTGGCACGTGGTTGGCACAGGGGAGTTGAAACTGAGCCTGAGGATACAGCATTCTTACAAGTACACACTGCAGATCTTGTCTACAAATTTTTACCTGCAAGTACCAGAGGTTTATTAGATTACAATGCAGTTAGTTGAAGGATTTTTTTTTTTAATCATTAACTTTTAGTGGCTAAAACATAGCTTATCTCAGTCTTGTTTTACACACTTACGAACATTTCACAATTTAAATACACTTACTGTATAACAACAAAGACACATCAGGTGGGGTTAGCAACTACTCAGAAAACAGCTCATGAATGCTATGATGTCTGTGATTTGCTTGTAAACAATATGAGGGTGGGAAGTGAAATAAGGATTGGCTATGAGTTCATAATTGTTGAAGCTTGGTGATGGGTACATAGAGGTTCATTTATACCATTCTCTTCTGTGTATGTTTAAAATCTTCCATAGTAATTTTTAAAAACTGAGCAAAACAACTTGTATATAGCAGTGCTAGGTCTTCACTAGTTCATAATCTATATTTCCCACCACTGTATCCCGTTGCTCACGCAGGGACGGCAGATTCTTAGCCCTTGTACCACACCTTCCCACACTATCTGACCCTTCACAGAAAAAATATCCTGATCCTTATTTTAGTTCAACTCCGTACAATGAAACTTTCTGCAATGATGGAAATGTTCTGTCTCTGTGCGGTCCAATATAGTAGCCACATGCAGCTATTGAGCACTTGAAATTTGGTAGTACAACTGAGAAACCGAAGTTTTAATTTTATTAATTCCAAATAATGGCCACATGCACCTAGTGGACCATGTGGTTTGTCTATAATGCCAGTTTGCATCTGGAATGGACCCTCAAAGACCACAGTTTCTTGCCATCTTCTTAATCTTCTAAACTTCAGAGCCATCCTATTTTTTTTACTGAACAAGTGACCTTCAAGTTACCAAATCCAGTTCATAATTCTTCCATTT
The DNA here is from genome assembly GCF_027406575.1 of Nycticebus coucang. Taxonomy (NCBI): domain Eukaryota; kingdom Metazoa; phylum Chordata; class Mammalia; order Primates; family Lorisidae; genus Nycticebus; species Nycticebus coucang. The sequence goes on along the minus strand of NC_069796.1, from coordinate 58,476,966 downwards.
CTTCTACATCAAACCAATGATTTTCTCTTTTCCATGCATCTGAAATTTCTTTCTAACTTTTTAAATTGCAGACTCTTTTCTTCCCCTTAAAAGTAGCCTTTACTAATGACTTGCCATGTCTTCTATCATGTCAAGTTGTTTCTTGACAATAACTTCTACTCCAGTGGCACCAGCTCTGTAGAAGCCATCTAAGGGACGGCCTTCTTATCTGCACTCACTCTTGACGGGTGTGACTGCGGGGTGGGCTTCTCCACTCACACAACTCACCAGCACACAATCCCAAGCTTATCTTTCACCATCCTTTTCTGTCCCCAGAGCAATCTCTTTTTCCTAAATTTTTCAGAAAAAAACTTTCAGTTACAAGGATTATAAGCTTGGCATCCCACTGCTATTCTATCATGTTTTGTTTTAATCACAACTTTTAAATAATATTAATTGTAAACTTAGATCCAGAGCATGGACTCAGCCAGGCTGCCCGGGTTTGACTCTGAGCTCTACTTTTACTAGCTCTGTACTTAGGTAAGTTACCTAAACTCCCTGGTTCCCCAGGTTTCTCATCCAGGGATAAGAGAGTATCCACCTCTTAAGTTTATACACAATTAAGATTAAATGAATTAATACTTGTAAGGCATTTAGGACAGTGCTTGGAAGATAGTAACTTTTAAATATGTGCTTAAATTAAAATGTCATACATTGTAAACACAAAAATCATGCTAATTATGCTTTGGAAATAATAATAGCCATTTCATACGATGAAAGGGATAATACTTTGGTAATCTTTTATCAAGATATCACAAACTACAACAAACCGTGAGTGAAATTCCAAATCTAACTTGCTTTACAAGGTAACAAAAACAGCAAGTGTTTGGTGGCTTATAAGATCTTGATGTTTGGATGACCACAGAATTTCACTGTGACTATCAGTGTTTGGGACATAGAACTTCTCTGCAGTGAGACGGTGGAGGTGGTGTGTGCTGAAGGCATGAAGAAGGGCTGCGGTAGGCGTCAGCATAGTTTCTCAGGCTTCCTAGAGGGGTTTAACGTCTCTGCTCTGGTCACTGATGCTATTGAAGTGTGAATCTGGGAATTAGGCCTGTGACGGATGATGGCTACCATCTTTCCCCTCTCCATTAGCCAGCAACATGGTATCGGCTTGTATGAGGAAAGCTGACATTCTCTGGTATTAGGAAAATGGCCTGTGTCTCTTGTGCTGGAACCAGCGTTGGGTTCATATCAGTATAGCCTGTCAGCAAATAGTGACTTAGGACATGAGTCGATACAGAGGGAAAGGAGGGTCGGTGAGTGGAAATGCTACACGTTTTCCTAGCTGTGGCTACCTGTGGTACCAGGCACATTATCTGCTATTTCTTCAATGTGCAGCTTTGATAGCAGTGACATTGGGGGCCCATTTAAAGTTGTGGAAAGAGAGTCTCAGATAGCTATTCAGTTCAGTGACATAATGCCAGCACAAGCTGAATTTCCCAGCTCTAGTAAAGAGCTTGCCTCCCCTGTTCTCTTTGTTCTGTTGCAGGATCCTTGCAAAATGGTTCAAAGAGGAAAAGAAAACTACCGTGAATGAAATGACGGGAAGTAAGGTCAGTTTTAAGGACTAGCCCTGTAAAGTTTAATTTTAAATTTAAACTTCTTAATTCTACTGATTTTCAGACTGCCACCATCCCATCTGAGGCAACTCCAGTCCTTAAGATCCCCTCATTTATTCAAATGCTAATTCCTCCTCCCAGGTAAGACAGATACCCTGGGATCTGAGGGTCCTGTTAAGGGCCACCACTGTGTGGCTTGGTTTCCTGGAATTTGGTCTTCATGTTTCTCAGCTTCTGGCTTGCTCTGCTTTCCCCCCACCTAATCTTTCTTCTAAATTTGTAACAGTAGTGTGTTTCTCTAAATCCATTAGTCCTCTGTGTGCCGGTTCCCAGGAGACCGTAGTGCTGTCTGATGAGTATATCTGGAGCTGCTGATTGCTGGAGCAGGTGCCTCTGATGGACGGCCACTGTACAAAGGGCTTGGAGCATGGGATATTCTTGAAAAATGGGACTGCCCCCAGAGGGAATCAGACACATTAATAAATCACAGCCATGGCTGTTAAATCCTGACAGAAGCTGACAAAGAGAGAAGAAATGGTCAGTTTTAAGGACTAGCCCTGTGAAGGCTTCAAGATCAAATTCCCTTGTAGCTCTGGTTTTGCCTATAGAATTTCTAAAAGCAAAGCTAATCAGAGATTCAAGCAGAGCCTTCCCCAATTACTTAAAGGAGTTATTCAAATTGGTTAGTTCCAAGTGCCTTACTTAAATCATTTGATAGATCTAAAGAAAATTTAAAATCAGCTGCTACTTTGTCTCCTAGACATTTGCAAACCTGTCAGCAACTTAGTAGGTTTTGTATCAAATACTATGGCTGTTCTGTATTAAGTAGGAATTCTGTTCAAGGATGACGACAGCCGGGGACCCAGGATGTACAAGATACTGGCCTGCCTAGAGAGATTATCCATCAGGGTTCAACGGCAGAATGAGGCAGTGTCTGGCTAATCATGTCAGTAACCTTGGCCTTAACTAGGGCAAGAGAGCAAAGGAGGAAAAAGGTAGAATTGTGTCCTTGTAAATTCCTGTAGTCCTGCCATTCTCTGGGGGGACACCTCATGGAGAGGCATAGAGAGGAGGTGATCATGCTGGGAGCCGTCTAATGCCAGGGGTCTTTGAAGTCAGACAACCTGAATTTAAATGGCTGCTGAGCTTTTGCTTGCTATATGACCTTGGATTAATAAACTCGTTAACCTGCCCAGGCCTTAGTTTCCTCAGCAATGAAATGGGGATAAAAATAGTACCTAACTCACAGAATTGTTTTGAAGATTAAATGCCCGTGCAGTGTTTCACATAGTGTTCAGTACACAGTAGCTGCTGTTCTTAATAATTCATAGAAAAATAAAATTTTTTTTCTAAAGTGTTTCTCACCCACTTAGAAGAAAGAACACGAGTGGGTCAAGCCTCATGGCATAAAAACACGTCAGCCCAGCTTGACTCCACTTCAGTAAACATTGGTGACGTCAGTGCAGGAGATTCTGGTTCCTGCCAAGATACTAAAGTAAATGACAATATTCCTGTTTTCACCGCAACTCTACTATTATACAAACTTCCTGACAAGGCACGTGTGCATGAAGGAAACAGGAAGGATTCCAAGGCAGTACGTAAGCAAGCTGGAGTTCCTGAGGATGCTGACATACCAAATCCCTAGGAGCTATGAACAAAGGCAAAAATCTATTCATCAGGATGGCAGATGGCCTTCCTGCCCCTCTCCAACCACTCTGCTGCCTGCTTCCTCAGATGTGTGGAAAACAGCAGAGGTATTCCACAAGGCAAGACGCCTAAACTCATTTCCCCACTGGAAAGGAACGTAGGAACAAAAACGCTTCAGAGACAAAATAGAACACCACCAGTGACTTTCCATTGCACGTTCGCCTCCTGCAGTTTTTCTGTCATCGTCCACCTCTCCCCTTTTACTGTCTGACACCAGGGTCAGTCTAATTTGTTTGGGCATCAGCTTCCCCTGGCTGAGTAGCCTGTCTGGTGACTGCCTGGGATACCGTAGCAGGTGACTCTGTTCCACCCTCCATCCCCTTTCAGCATCTGCCCCTTTCCTGTAATGGTGCTTTAAACTTCCACTCGCAGGTTCGACGACATCTACTCCTTTGAGAATCATTTTTATCCTCTCACTTTCTATATTTTATTCCTTTGTCAGCTCCTTTTCTTCCTTCTGTTCCCCAGATACATGTTTGTCTTTCTGACCCTTCATTCTTCTTTCTCCTGGCAGTTGGCGTCCTCCGAGGCCCTGCCTTCTCTCAGTTGTACTTCTGTTCTATTACTTGTGAGATATAGAAATATCTCATTGGGCTTTCTGTTACTCCGGAGAAAAGTAAAAACTGAAATTATCCAGTTTTAATCCCCAACTTTCCCACACATGACCTCAAGAGAGTCACCAGTCTTAGGCTTTCCCTTTAGTTACAGCATTCTCACTTCCATCATCCTCCCTGCTCTCCCATTCCAGAACGCCGTCACCCTGCAGATCTAAACTCTAGTGTAGACCATAAACTACTCTAACTACTTTGACAATTCATGATGCCTTCTCTGAGGATTACTTATTCATGCATCCATTCATTGATTTATCAAATGTTTATTAATGTTCTTCCATATGCAAGGCCCTGTGCGTAGCAGCCCCTGGGAATGAACACCAACTTAGTCCCTGACTTACGGATCATACAGTTTTATACAGGAGACAGTCAACTAGTGAACAAATAAAATTTTTGAGTTGTCCTTTTTGCAGTTTGGCCTCATCATTCCTTTGAGACTCATTGAATGGACCTTAAACTCTCCAAAGGTTCTGTTGAATTAGAGTAGCCATTTTATTACATTAGATGTTTCTATGGGCTGGCACTTTATTTGACAAAACTCATACAGGCCTAATGAGATGAATCTACTGTGATTTGTCTTTACAGAGGAAGCAACTGAGCATCTAAGTGGTTAGGAGATTTGCTCAAAGTCACATGACTGTTAAGTGGCCACCCAGGGATTTAACTCAGGTCTTTATGAGTCCACAGCTCAAGGTACTATGTGGGGACTTAGCTGCTTTGTAAGTTCTAGTTTTGTTGTTCTTGTTAAAGTTGCCAGTTTGGGGAGTTTGTATGTTTGTTTTGTATAGTAAAGGCATTTAGACCCTAGGAAAATATAATTTTGTCCGTAGGATTACCGGTCCCTTCTGCTAGGGTTCTCTATATCAGCCAGCTCTGACTCATTCTCATTTGTTTATTTCTCCTTCAACAACTATTTATTAACTTCTACGTGTTGGGCACCGTGCTAGTCACTGGGAATAAAACACAGGAAAGACAGTTACCCTGTCTTCATGATGCTTTTGGTTAATTAGGGATAAAGCATGAATAAAATATATCTAAAAATGAATATGCAATGAAAACAAATGTAAATGGGCCTGTGATTTTTTTCAAAAGCTTATGCAGCTTCTCAGCTCTATAACATCTTATAGAATGAACAATCCCACATTCAGTTATTTCCTACAGTCCAGTGAGGTTCCTTTGGTAGAACTAAACAATTCTCTATGTTGGGCATCCGTTCCTTTACGATCGGTGCTTCCTGTCACTCACTCAGATGCTCTGCTCCTGAATCTTTTCTTTGAGAAAAGAAATCCAGACTTATTCGCTTTTTTCTTCCACATTAAATCAGAGGCTTTGGCGAGTTCCCTCTTTCACTGAGATGCGTCAACCGTTTTAATATCTTTTGCTTTCTTGGGGATTCTAAGGTAAACTTCCCCTGTGAATGTGTGCAGGGGTGAATGCATGGGGAAGGGAAACACTGGCATCAGCTTTGCTTACTGACTGTTAATCCAGCATGTGTCTGCGTACATCCTGGGCGGAGGCTGTGGAGACCATCAGCACTGATGCTGCGCCCAAAGTCATTATTAAGTCCTCAGACCCTAATACCACAAAGCCCTGGAGAACAGAGCCCTGCTGATCCAATGATGCCCTCCGTCTCTCTTCACAGCTGGATATGCTGGTTTCTTCCAACATTTCCCATTAGTTTTCTGCTTAGTCTTTTGACGTTCCTTATCCATCCTGCTTTCTTTTCTTCGTCTTGGTCACCACATTAAACTCTAAAGTGAGTCTGAATATATTCTGCCTTTTTGGCAGAAGCTGAAAAGACTTTTGCATTTATACAATTTGATTTTGGAGAATAAGAGTCAAGCAAAAGTCAACACATTTTTCTTTAAAACCTATTTCAGTCTAACAGACTTTTCTAAAGAATTCTATTCTTGCAACTTGCCCACATTAGAAGTTATTTAATGTGTATACTTCTACCAATGCCTCCTGGAATTTCATTTTAATATCTTCACATGTTTGTAACATCATATAAAAAATAGAATTTTATTTCTCAAAGAGAAGGAAATCTATAAACTTACTACTTAGGAGTTTTTAAGCCATTATAGCTTTGGCAACAATAATGTTACCAGAGTGCTCTCTCTCTCTCTCTCTAATATATATGCTTTTAAATTATGCAGACATTCCACAGTATCTTTTTTCTTCCTTCTCTCTACTCTAACTACTATATATATGCTTTTAAATTATGCAGACATTCCACATTATCTTTTTTCTTCCTTTTAAAATTACAAGCCTTCAAATAAATCAATGACATTTGTCACATTTGATCCTTAGTAAGTAAAGTCCTGAGAAACACATCAGACAAAAAATGCACCTAGCTTTTTACCTTTTCAATATAGACTATCAGCAGGGCTTCCCCCATCATCTATTGGTTGAAATCCAGACTTATTCATGTGACGGGTTGGTCAGCCCACCCCGACATCTGCTATCACTCTCTGACATTTTCATCACACTTCCAACATATCACATGTGTAGTTTTATGTGTCTGGGCTGGACCAGATGCTGCTGCATCTCCTGACTGGAAGATTGTCATATTTTCTCTCTTTCTTGAGACATAGCACATGTATCTTTGCTTCTGTGTTTTCTCCTTCCATGTGGGCCTGTTATAAAGCTGACGCTCATACTTGTAGGTGATGTGTTCACTGAGGCACAACCACAGCTATTCATCTTTGCAAGCCTAATATCCAAGCGAGTGTAAGATATACTTGCTAGTTGAGCGGATGAAGTACAGGATTCTTAAAAACTCTGACAAGGATTCTGACAGAACATTTCCACCTGGATTTTCTTACTTAATGGTATTAGCATCCCCATTTTGCAAAAAGAAAATCTCTGAGAGGTTAAGTGCCTGGTAATAAGCAATAACATTGGTACTATCTGACTTTAGTGTCACAATTCACAAGGTCAGGCTACATGCAATCCATCAGGCTGGCATGCAATCCAAATATAAACTAGAGATTACATGCTGTAAGAGGCAGACTCGTACCAGAAAGTACCCAGGCCTAAGAATCAAGAGATTGTGATTCCAGTGGTGACCATTCCACTTAGCTGTGACTTGAGGCAGGTCACACTATTGCTCTGGGTCTCAGTTTTCCCACTTGTAATATGACAGAACTGAACCACATAATATCCAAGGATCATTTACATTTACCATTCCTATGAATTCTCCTCCCGTAATGATTCCTTCCTATTTGCAGCCTATGGAATGTTTAGTAGACAGAAACAAGCTGCTCAACTGAAAAACCCCCAATTCCAATATAAATATTTATAACAATATTAAAAAAAATTCCTGAATGCTTTATCCTGAATTTTTGCCAAACAAAGAGAATGAAAAGAATTCTTTTTGCATGGAAAAATGCTTTGAGTTGCAGCTCAAGGGGAAGTTAAGACCCTAAGGCCTGGATGTCTAGGAACCTCAGTCACCAAGAAAAAAACTAAATTCATATTCAAGAAAAAAAAATCTAGAAACCTGGGGAGTTAGGATTAGATAGTGGAGCAGAGAAGCAAGAAAGAAGGAAAGAGTGCTAGCAGAGCCAGAGTACTGGAAACTTCGGGGAACAACAGTATTTACTATTGAATTTTAGCTTGCTTTGCTCTCTCAAAATTTTAGTAAAATCTGTGTACACCAGAGCCACGCATGAGTTGTCTTTTTGGTGGCTGAGTTCCAAATCCCAGTCAATGCATTATCAGATGGCCACCTGAGCAGGACAGAGACAAGGTCTTTCAGGGACTCCACGCAGGCTGTGGGTTGCTCAAGGGTGGCATGTGTGTGCATGTGTGTGCACATGTGGGCATGTGTGTGCATGTGTGTGCACGTGTGTGCATGTGTGTGGAGGGGCAATTCAAACCCTGCACGTCCTAGACCTGTGCATTAATGAAAATTTTCCAGTATGTGACCGTCGGCATCTTGTTCTAATAAAATCACTACGTTATGACAATTTCTGAACAGATAGAGGTAAAGTGATCTCAGAGAGGGGTGTATTTTTCTAATTTAAACAAAAGTGCCATGTGGTCTAGTGGTGGTGCTTGGTCCTAAACTGAACACATCCACAGAACACAAGTTCACTTCAGTCAATCATGAATCCAGAAGGAGGTCCTTAGGAAGGGCACTGCATTTCCCAGTATCTGTCAAAAGTGTTTTGCATCGATTGCTTTTAGGGAGATATTTAAGGAGAAGATAATCTCAGCTGACATCAAAGTAACATACTGACAAAGCTCTACCAGGTACCTTGACAGGCATTCATACAGATGTGCTCCCTCCTTGTTATATGCACAGATGTGCTTGAACTTTTTTATGTGAATCAGAACTGGAGTAAAAAATTGATGAGCCCATGTGGCATTAGTATTCCACAAAATTATGCAGGGGTGTAACCAACCCTATACAAGGAAATTGTGGGTTTCCTAGGTGTGGGAGATCCATAGTGTGAATGGAGCATAAACTGCTCCCTTTGCTCATTTACTGCATCTGGAGGACAGAGGGAATTCTCAATTGCTCACATACGCATCCCTTTTACTGCTTCGTTTACAGGCAATCATATCACTCCACATGAACTATAATTTTCTCTTTGTTATCTTTGTTTCCTTCAGACAAACATGCTTCACCAAAGAAATAGTAATGAACCATTACCTTTGATGTACCGGCTGCCTGTGCTGTGGAGATGGGAGTGTACCAAGATTGGAGATGAATGCATATCAAGGAATTACACTTCTTTTTTTTGTTGTTGTTGCAGTTTGGCCGGGGTTGGGTTTGAACCCGCCACCCTTGGTATGTGGGGCCGGCGTCCTGCTTACTGAGCCACAGGCGCTGCCCAAGGAATTACACTTCTAGATGATGTGTGAGTATCCTGCAGTTTGCTATTTACTTTTTAATATACTTATATATTTATCTAAAACCTATAATGATATTTGGGGGATACACTATAATATAGAATCTGATCTTTATAAGGTCCACCATAAATAATTACCTAATGATAGTTATTCTAAGAACTTAACTCTAATAACTATTATAATCATTGGTTTCTTTATTCATTCACTTACCCATCCTTCCATCTCTCTACCCGCCCACTGATTCAACAAGTATTTCCTGAGTGTTGACTTCCATGCCAGGCATTGTTTTGCAGCTTACAAGATCAGTGTGTTTGTTGATGAGGCCATGTGACTCAGTACCTGTCCTGTTAGGATCCAGTTTAGTCCTCAACCTTGGCCATACCCTGGAATCCCCAACCATCTTCTAAACCATACCAATGTCTATGTGGCACTTCTTAAGACCTGGATTTAACTGTTCTAGGATGTGGATTTTTAAACTCTCCAGCTGATTCTAACACAAAAGAAATGTTGGGAATCACTGGCATAGCTACAAGGGAGATCAACTACAAAGTAAGGAAATGAATAATAATGACCTGATGCACAGGCCATGAAGAAGGGAAAGACTGTGAAAAAGGGACACTCTCTCAACATCCCTTCTAAAGTAAAGCCTAAGGGTTAGAAGGATGTAACTGAAAAGTAAATTTTGTTCGTCTATGTCTTTATACATTTTCCTGTGCTGTGATTGTGTTTGTAGTAATAGACATTTCTCCTCTGACAGAAAATCAATGAAGCAATTGGCAGAAAGCTTAACTTCAGGCTTCTCTTACTATGTCCTCAAGTTACATTTCCTAATCAGAAAGTGGACTTTCTGAATGAATGCAACTTCCCACATAAGAAATGCAATATGACAGATCCCCTCTGTCCTGAGAGCAGATCCTTTTTGCCTGGTGGTAGGATTTAGCAGGAAGAATATGGCTGTAGTCAGACATAGACATTCTGACATACATGAGGTTCTCCCCTCACCCCTGCTTCCTGGCTCCAACAATGTCGTTGTATAGGTCCCTGAGCCTCTCTAAGACTCTGGCTCCTCATCTGTAAAACGGGGGTAAATATAGGGCCTTCTCCCAAAGGAGGGTCTCCTAATGTGAAGATTAAATGACATAAGATACAGAAAGGAACTAGGTTTTGCTAGGCCCAACGTACCCTAAAAGGCTGATCACTTTGTCTGGGTATTCAAGGCCTCCCTTGCTGGAACACAGAGGCCAGACTTAGTGAGGGCAAAGGCCATGTCTGTCTTGCCAATCCTCATGTCACTAATATCACTAGCACACATGCCAGACAAATAGCAGTCATTCAAATATTTGTAGAAGGAATGAATTCACATGAGTTATATTTATGTATTTAGCCTGGCAAGTCCAGCTAGAACCCTATTCAGCTGAAATGTGCAGATTCTGGCAGCAAATGTCATCTCAAAGCCTTTTGGATGGGTTCAAACTATGAAATGGCACTGAGGCGGCTTCAACTTTTCCTACCGCCGAGGCTGTGTCAAGAGGGACACAAGAGTGCTGGAGAACCAAAGCCTTCGTATTGCTTAGCTCATTTAGGTCCTGGTCTACAATCTCTCAACTTGCTTCAAGTGCTGCCCCAGAAAGCACAAGGAACCAGCATTTTGACTGTGTAATATTCATGCACTAGACCTCATTAGCAGTATCTGTGCAAGTGACATCAGCCCTTTGAAAAATACCCTGAGGTTTGTTTTTAATGGCCATAAGGGTGTCTAACTACCTGTTATTACCAAGAAGAATTAATGTTCCTGGAAAAATCATAGCAGCCACTATATCTTACAGGTTAATCCAGGCCAAGCAATAGGTTGCAGGCAGGAAGCAAGAGTTCAATGGCAACAACTTGTGGTTATGAGATTAAAAAAAAAATCTATCCCAGCATCATGAAAAATGGCACTCATTTGGCTTTTGGGGGAAGAGAACAACGTATGATTTGATGGAGGATCAAAAACTCCATGAATGCATGTAAAAAAAAAAAAGGGCAATCTCTAGGATGATACAAAATATTCAATTGAAAAATTAAAACAAAATCTCATTAGAGTTTAATGTGTAATTTCATTTTCCTGCTATGGTAAGGAGAGAGCTATTGATTCCTGGCAGCAGTTGGCAATGGGAAGAAAATGTGGCCAGACAAGGAGTATTACTTCTGAAATTTTCTGCTTGGTTTGGTCCTCTAGGCAGCTGGATTTAACCCCCGTCTTCCCCTACAAATGGCTGAGGAGTCAAAAGGAGAGTATTTTTGTCACTCTCGTGTTCGAGTCAGTGGGTTTTAAAATACTTGATATTAAATGCCACTTCCCCCCCATTTTTAGGCATTGTTACCACCTCTATTTCTCACCATACTGCAATTAAACTTAGAAAAAACTTCAAAAGCTCTTTCATTCATAATTACAATGCATGCCACCTCATCCTGTCTGTGTTGGGCTGTGCTTTTCAGTTTGCCTCTCCTTGGGGAAATAGGGTTCTTTCATGCCTTCATACGGTGGCAAATTTTGTTGCTATAAAAATACCTTGAAACAGGGCTAAAGTTAGTTCACTTTAATTTGGGGATCAGCCTGGCAAATTAGTTGGCTCATATTTGTTTTACTCTTGTGTCTATTATCTTGAGTTATACAGAACAGGCTATTAATCTCTTGCTGACCAGCTACAAGCCATATATAGGCAAACTGTGTAATTCTTGGGACCAATTCCTTGGCCATTCTTAAGAATGAGTAACAGTCTGTTGTTTCCATAACAAAGTCCATGGAATTAACATTTTTGTTCTAGGTAATGTTTGAAGTGGTGCATATACATCATGTTATTTAATCCCCTTTTTAATCCAACTTTTCAGGTTGCTGCTGCTCTTGAGAAATAGAGGTGATAGCATTGCCTAAAAATGGGGGGAAATGGCATTTAATATCAAATATTTTAAAACCCACTAACTCGAACACAAGAGTGACAAAATACTCTCCTTTTGACTCCTCAGCCATTTGTAGGGGGAGACGGGGGTTTCAGTGAACAGATACCTGGAAATCTTATTGCGCTATGAGAAAGTAGTTTCATATTAACCCCTCCCTCAGTCTCCTCATAAAGAGAATAAAGTCACTCTTGCCTCCCACTTAAGTGCAGGAAGTTTCAGAAAGAGCATTTGTGAAAATGCTTTGAAATTTACAAACCACTATAAGCATGTGAGTTGTTCTCTAAATACCAATAGTATAAAGAAGAAAAAGGAATCGATGAGGGTCACAGATCCTGTCCTTCCACTACTCAATCAATAGAACTTGGTTAAATCACATCCTTGAGTAGCACTGGGATTAGAATTTTCATATGAAAGCGGACGTGAACATCCTTTAGCTGAAGCATGCCTTCTCTGATGCTGGACACACCTTGTGATAGTCCTGCTATGACAGCCCCCACCCCCAGCCTGCTGCCACCGTGTGCCTGGGGTCTATCACTGATGGGACGTATGTGACACTTAAGGGAATTAAGTGACCACTCTGACCATCAGAAATTGCTTTCTTATGTAAAGTGTTGCACTTTTGGTTCCATCGATCTCACTCCTGAGCCAGTCTAAGAATAAAAAGCAAGATTCTCTTTTTGTAAGAAGGTCATACCCTGCACACAGAGGTGGGAGTTGCCTTTACTCATTCACTTAACTTAGTGGTTCCATGGCCTTTGGGATTATTATGTAACAGGGGACAGAACCCTCCATCACCCTCTTCTAACTGACTTCCAGCTTTAGAAAGAGACACTGAAGTACTGAATGTACTGTAATAGCTTCCTAGGTGCCAAGACTGGGCCGTTTCCAATCCATTATGGTCATGTTTCACAAATGGTCTTCAAAGTATAGCCCAGTCATTTGCTAATGCCTTCTGCTTTCCATTTCATGCCCACTCATCACATACATTTTCTACACACATCTGCATTCAAAGGCTGAATGGCATTTTCATCATTTCCCAAAGAGCTTTCCATGAGGACCAGAGGGAAAACCATAAACTAATAGACAGATGCATCGTGTTAGGAAGGGTGTCAAGACTTTGCTTTAATCAGTACACAATCAACATTCTCCATCATGAATAACTAATTAGCTTCTCAACTCTGTTCCTCAGATGTCACTGCAAAAATCTATCTGAGGACTGTCATTTGCCCTTAAAGAAGGGACAAGAATCGTAATTAAGTTTTAAGCTATTTCTTCAGCATGAAGCTGCCATGAAGTATGAAATGACTATAATTCACATTTTTAAGACCCTGAATTTATTAGCATCTCTTTTTCTACTCAAGGTTAGGGTTATGGCACTTGGATTGTTGAAGGATTCAAACTCCTGTGTGCTTTGTTATTCTGGAGTGAATGTGTCTGAGCTTAAATGCCAGGCAAGGAAAATTATCATTAATGAGTCAGGTTGTATTTGTGAAAAAAATCCCAAAGAGCTAGAAACTCATCTTCCTTTGTCAATAGGAATTGGTGATGAAAGGTATAACTGGGTAAAAGAGGACTTGACATTCCTCTATGAATTATGACAACCATAGCTGAAAAGATGAATGGGAGCTGGAGGCCAGGTGCTCGGAGCTAAGCACAGTTCTGCTGGAGCGTGACCAGTGCACAGCCCATAGACAAAAAAGGAATGTGAAGTTTTCAAACTGCTGTCAGTAAATGAAATAGAAATGGATTATTCTCTTTTGGAAATGACTTATTATGGATATAAAAAAGAAAGGCATAGGATAAATAAGTGCTTAGACAATACTGGAAGTCCCGGGAAAACTCTGACAGCCTTCTTTCACAAACATTGTGTTGGAGGCAGTGACTGAACTTTATGTTGCCTGGGCACACGCTTCTGAGGGAAAAAGATTTGTAATGATTCCACTAATCCGAAACCCCTTGTGCTCAATGACAAAGGTGGAAGACATCTCAGTCATTGAATGGAAAAATGAAGCAGAAGAGTAGGGCACTATGTGTGTTTATGACAGGGGAACCGTAAGGAGCTTTGAGGGTATGCCAAGAAAGATTAGGAAGAGATGTTTAACCTGAGAGTTGAAAAGTAAATAGAATTATCCAGAAAGCCAGTTGAAAAGAGTGTTTTAAGAAAAGGAAATAGCAACATGGAGGCTGTCACACATTCTTCAGCAGGATGGCTGAAGCCCACAGGTAGAAAGAGAGGACATCTGGTTAAACAGTGAAGTGAACAACCCTCCTCTCCCCCTCTCTTCTCTTTCCTGACATACTCATAGAGGGGCCATACGTGGACCCAAAGAAAGGCCAAACTCACAATGATGAAGAAAAATGGGAGAGATAGAAACAGAGGAAAGATGTCGACAATGCTTTGCAAGTTGGAAAGCTGACAGCAAATAGTAACTTCATAGCAGATAATAGGAAAGGGAAAGCTGAGTGCCTGTGGCTTCGGCGACATCTAAGCTGCAAGTGGATGCAAGCTGCAAAATCATGAGCAGACCCAGGAATCAGAGCTACCAGGCACCGAAGCAGTTGGGAGGATCTGGTGGGGCTGCTATTAGGAAGACTCACTCGAGTCTCCATGGGAAACTCTCAGGCCCTGAGAGAACTATTTCTTTACTGCATATGCCCTGGCAGCCTGGCTTCCCTCAGTGGAAGACATGAAGTTAACTCTGGTCTGTCCAGTTCAAGGACAGCTGAGGGCATCAGTGCAGGATGGAAACCTGTAAGTGAAAACCTTACATACTGAAGTGTGAAACTTCCCAGGCCTCATCCTCTGTGAACATACTGACAACAAGATTTCTCCCAAGCAGGAGGTTAGAAGTCCTCTGTGAGGAAACTAACTAGTTTCCTCCCCCAACACCTACAGATTCTAACATTTGGGGTCATCTATCTAAAATCACAGCAGTTCTTCCACCTCAAATCCTACCACCCAACAAGTCTCATTCATGCCCATAAATCTTTCCATCAAATTCTTAGTGCTCCACTCTTAAGGACAGGCTCATGGTGGCTCATGCCCATAATACCAGCATTTGGGGAAGCCAAGTGGGAGGATTGCTTCAGTTGAGGAGTTCAAGACCAGGCTGAATAATAGCAAGACCCTGTCTCTACAAAAAAACAGAAAAATTAGCCAGGTGTTGTGGTGGGTGCCTCCAATCCCAGCTACTCAGGAGTCTCAGGCAGGAGGATCAGTTGAGGCCCAAAGTCTGAGGTTGCAGTGAACTTGATGATGCTATTGCAGTCTAGCTTGGACAATAGAGTGATATCCTATTTAAAAAAAAATAAAATGAGTCAACATCTATGAATCACCAACCATTTAATAAAGTTCCAATCAGAAATCCATAGACCTGACTCAAAAAAAAAAAAAAAAAAGAGGTAAAGAACAGAAGTAACTTGAAAGAAAGTATCATTAATATAAATTCAAAAAGAAAAGAGGAGACAGTATATCCATAAAATTAATATAGGATGCTATAAAAGGGAACCACCATAGAATAAAGAACTTTGGAAGTTAAAATATGACAGCAAGAGTTAAAGGTTCAGTGGAAGGAATGGAACATTGACAGAGGGAGAGCCGAAGGAGAGGGAAAAGGTAATGGGAGATGACAGATCAGTCACATTAGGGTTATGGCCAGGCTTCTGGTTTGAAATTTTATCTTTAAGTCAGTGGGAGCCACTGAAGAACAGCAAAGAAAGGAGTGACATCTGGCCCAACATGATACCTAGTCCATGGCTGGGAAATGAGGCAAGTTTATCTGGTTCTTTCTCAGATTTGATTGTCTAATTATCATTTACCTTATATTCTAATGAACCATGGAAAATTCTGGTTCGAGGGAAAAAAAGATCTCCATTGGCTGATTTTTTTTAAAAATTCACTTTTGGGCCAGGTATAGTGGCTCAGGCCTGTAATCCTAGCACTCTGGGAGGCCGAGGTGGGTGAATTGCTTGAGCTCAGGAGTTTAAGACCATCTTGAGCAAGAGTGAGAACACATCTCTACCAAAAATAGAAAAACTAGCTGGGCATTGTGGCAGGCCCCTCAGCTACTGGGAGGGTAAGGCAAAAGGATCACTTGAGCCCAGGCGTTTGAGGTTGCTGGGAGTTATGATGACACCTGGGCACTCTACCCAGAGCAAAAGAGCGAGACTCTGTCTCTGAAAAATAAATGTACGTTTGGTTCTCAACTTATTTCAGGTAAAATCTATTGCCAGCTTGTTTCTCTAAACTCACATTACTCTTTGTTTTAAAAAGATTATAATTGGATTAAAACAATTAAGCAAGGCTTTGTGTTGATACACCCAGCAGGGCCATCATACTGAAGGGGGAAAAAGGGAGACACAAAAACATTTGTGTGTTTCTGAAGAGTAACAGAACAATATACCCCATACAGTTTACATAACAAATGATAGCAGCTGACATTTTAATCAAGGTAAAAACAATAATAAAGGCACAGCGCTCTGTTTTGAGGCAGAAGGCAGCTCCACGCTGGCTGCTGTGCTCTAAAAGACTGAGAAGTTTGGCACTTACTTTTTTAAGATGTCATATCTATCTTGACCACATGGATGAAAGTGCAATCTTACACTCTTCCATTAGGGTTTATCTTTTTGGATGCTTTTTTTCATACTTTGATCCTTTATAAATATTAGAAAATTAATTTAAATTACATAATTTTAATATCTAGATAAAAGCCACTTGTCTGGGATAATTACAATGATGTTGTCTCATTGTCTCTCCCAAATTCAGATGAAAACGGGCTGATGGAGACAGAGACAGTCAAGGCCTTGCTGCAGACATGTATCATTGATGCTGTAGTTCAGAAGGGAAAACTCATGGCCTTTAAGGCTTGGCAAAGTCACATAAAACACTCTGTGACCAGCATAATACCCTGTATTGAAAGCTGGTCAAGTGACAAACCATTTTTATCCATGCAAAGCCAATAGCATTTCTTTATTGTTCTTATCTGATTTAATTTTTCTCTCAAACTTCTAATCCTTATGAGTTGTTGGTAAAAGTTAAATTGAATTTATTCTGGCAATCTCTCTGTGATCTAAAAACTTAAACTTATTCTTTAGGATAAACAGTCTTTCAAATTTCCTTTCCTTCTTTGGGATACCATTTTGAAGATAGAGGCGGAAGGGGCTTATGTAACCTCCTGGTGATAGGAAGAAAGAAAATTCTGGGAGATGATGTAGTTCCTGTCTGCATCAGGTATCCGGCTAGTAGTCCGTGGTGAGGCCCTCAGTGGATGAATTCTGATTGGTTCTCTCTGCGCCCACTCAGCACACACAAAATGTCCGCTATGAATGCTGTTGGTAGATCGCGAGGTTTAGGCACCCCTCCTATGCCACCAACAAGCTGACTTTCTCTTTTAAAGCCTTTAGCCCCATCGCAGGGTATCTCCCTCCCAGCCTTCACCTTCAATTCCCCATCTACATTCCTCAACAGGGCTCCATGTGGGCCCTTTTATAAACCATCCCACTTCTTCCAGGAGTTGAAGATGCAAGACTGCTGACCTAGGCCTTTTGTTCTCTAGCTGCGTGACAGTCCAGGTGGTATGGGACCACCCTGCACGTTGGCCTCCTCCCAAAGTGTCAAATGAAAATGTACAATGACGCTTTGCTTGAGACTTTTCTTAAAACCCATGTAATTGGCTTTTTTCCCTTCATGACTCAGAACATAGAGGTGACCAGCACATACATTCCAGGACTTGCTTTTCCTACATTTCCTGTCTCCTTTTCCTATATTTCACCAGAGGACAGAAGAGAAAAGCTTTCATCTTCCTTTTCCTTTCTCCATGGGGCTTCTCCTCTGCCCTTGCCTCATTTCCCCCACTGATGCTACTGGCCTTCTATCCTTCCCTGGTCTCCAATGGCAGCATCACAATGTACAAAAGAGACGAATGCAGAACACGTGTGTTTAATATCTTCAAAATATAATTTTTAATCACATTTGTGAAATAAGAACTTTTGATACATAGTTCAAGGGGGAAGATGAAAATATCTCAAACATTGAAGCTTCGCTTTTACTTTGTCCCAACTGTTTCCCTGTCTATGCATGAAGAGAATCATGAAGAAAAGGGCATCCTACAGAAATACTGGGGATACGGGAGAAAATGGAAATAAGCAGCCATACTCATTAAGACTAGTGGGGATACAGAATGAAGGGGCAGATGTGTTTGGATTAATAGGTATGGAAAGAGAGGCAACATGAATTAGTTTGGGGAATTCTAACAGGACAACTTGAAAACCCAGTGGACCACATCATACCTTAGTGGCTTTCAGACATTTCAACTGTTTGAAATTCTGTTTTCCAGGCAGATATTCCAGAATGTCTGAAGAGGAAAGTTATGATAAAATCACTCGTGTTTTTGGCAAAATGAGAAAATAGAGAGGCAACAGAATGACATGCCAATGCAGTTAAATGTTTTTGATTTAAAGGGTTGTCTTTTATTCTAAGGTTATGTTTTCTCTACTCTGTATAGGAGGTTGTTAACAGTAGATGTCAGTACAGGAGTTGTTTTGATGTTTGATTTTATCCTCAATTGACAAAAAAATTCAGGTTACCATGACTTGATGGAAACTTTTTACTGGTTGATGAAATTTTAAACTCTGGGAACTACTGTCTGAGTTCTTGAACCCTGATTAAAAACAGCCTTTCCTCCCCACAGCTAACACTTGTTGAGCTTATGTTCGCGGAGCTGTTCTTATGTTCTAGGTGCTGAGGCTAGCAGAGCTTAAGACATCTGCCCAAATTTGCAAAACAGGTAGGGATTGGGGCCAAATTCACCCCAGTACAGAATATCTAGAAAGCATAGGCTATGGACCAACATGGACACTGTTTATGAGTCTTTTGTAAGGACCTCGAGTAACTGTGCTGTTATTTGGTCTGCTATGTTTTTTCAAGTTTCCTTTGAATCACTTCAATACTTGTGATATATGATCAAACACTTTTTAATCTAAAAATGTAAATCGAAACTAAAAAGTACATAGTCTAAGTACATGGAATACTGGAGGAAAAATGAGATTAAGAAAATTACAGAGCATGTCTGTAAAATGTTCAGAAAGGAGAACATTTAAGAATTTTTGGGGCTAGGCATGGTGGTTCACGCCTATAATCCTAGTACTCTGGGAGGCTGAGACAGGTGATTGCCTAAGATCAGGAGTTCCAGACCAGCCTGAGCCAGAGCAAGACCCCATCTCTAAACATAGCCGGGCGTTGTGGCGGATGCCTTATAGTCCCACCTTCTTGGGAAGCTGAGGCAAGAGGATCTCTTGAGTTCAAGAGTTTGAGTTTTCTGTGAGCTATGATGCCAGAGCACTCTACCAGGGGCAGCAAACTAAGACTCTGTCTCAAAAAAAAAAAAGACAAGACAAATAAAAAGAAAAAAGAATTTCTTCCAGAATTCAATGGTATTGCTCATATACCATGGACTCACAGCTAAGAAGCTCAATATCCACTCCTCTGTATGTGTGTATATCTTCTGTCTCTCTTTTTTAATATATATGTTATACAGGTTGAGTATCCTTTACCCTACATATGTGGGACTGGAAGTGTTTTGGATTTTGCACTTTTTTCCAGATTTTCCAATCCAAAAATCTGAAATCTGAAAAGCTCCCACAGCATTTGCTTTGAGCTTTATGTTGGTACTCAAAACACTCTGGGTTTGTGGTTATTGCAGATTTTAGGTTTTTGCATGTGGGATGCACAACTTGTATGTTTTGACTTTGGGGGTGGACAGTGTTTCACCAAGCCTTTAATTAATTTAGCCCTCAGGCTCTGACAGACTGTTTTGATAGCTTAAATTTATAAATCAGGGGGAGCCAATAAATATTTTGTTGGCATAGACATTATAAAATAAAATTAAAGAAATAAATTCATTTTTTGCCAACTTGTGTGAGCCTTTTCTAATCCTTATTTCCCTATGATATACACAGACTTTAAATCTCGTACTTTCTCAAAGGAGTTCAGATTTAGTACTTTCCCACTAACAAAACAAAAAACAAAAAACAAAACCCCCTACAGAATGTTGAAGTGCATACTGGGAGTAACAGATGTGTATTCAAATCTTACTGCTTTATCATTAAAACCCTGGTAATATTGTGGAGAAAAATAACCAGCAACAAGTAATGTTTTTATTTATTTTGAGCTGTAGAATAGTATTGAAATTAGTAAATTTTTCAGTCCTAAATTATATGATGTCCTAATTTCTGACATAAAAATCCTTAAAGTCTTTTGCAACCATATCTAAAATTGCCTCCACACAATTTATACAAGAATACAGTTGTCATAAGAAAACTTATGTTATAAATCCCCATTTATGTAAATACCCAGTAATGTTTTGGGGAACTCCAGAAATAAGTCAGTGTATGCGCCCTTATATGGTGCCTAAATGGTGCCAGAAAACCATTCCTTTTGAATTCTAAGACCTATGTATGTATGTATTAAATGTAGTGGCTTAATACAGCAATAATTATTTATCATCCCTAAGGTTTTGTTTTGTTTTTTAGATAGAGTTTCACACTGTCACTCTGGATAGAGTTGCTCATAGCAACCTCAAACTCTTAGGCCCAAGTGGTTCTCTTGCCTCAGCTTCCCCAGTAGCTAGGACTACAGGCAGCTGCCGTGATGCTTTCTTTTCCCCTACTTTTAGTAGAGATGGGGTCTCGCTCTTGCTCAGGCTGGTCTCGAACTTCTGAGCTGAGGCAATCCACCTGCCTCAGCCTCTCAGAGTGCTAGGATTAGAGGTCTGAGCCACTGTTCCCAGGCTCTAAGACCTATTTATTACTTTTTACCTTGTCTGTCTTTTTTGATCCAGTGTCATTTTCTTTGGAGAGCCTTGTGTCACATTTTAAGTTGATTTTGTCATTATCTGTGTTTTCTCTGGCTTGGTTCATATCTCCATCCTAGAAATTATCACTCTGTACTATATTTTTGGGTTACATTTTTACTGTATTCTCCTTAACTATAAATTATTTGAGCTCTCATTTATTTATCCCTGGGTTCCAAGTGTTTATCACATGTCTTGACTTGAAATAAGTGTCCAACAAATACTTGGTAGACAGTTCTGGACCTTCAAGGAGCCAGATAATCAGGTCACCATCTTTGTTATAAATGTATCTAAAGTAAAAGAACATCAGCACATTAGCTGAGTGAGGATGGGAAGAATTCTCTTATGAAGATGTTTTGGCTTCTTGCTTTTTTGTGGTTCCTTCCACGGTTTAAGAAGATATTTAGAAAATCTACTTCATTATAGGAGTAAAGGTAGTAAGTAGTCTATATAACCTTCTTCCTTCTTTTCACATTTGCATGTGTCTGGGAAATAAGGTTTCATAGTCTACTTCCTGTTCTTGTAGGATCAGAATCCAACAGGGGACTTCACAGTTGAAAGGAATCTGTAGAGCAAGGCAAGCATTCAAAGGAAGCCTCTGTTCTTCTAGAAAATACATATGCAAAACTGAATAGCCTTTTTCCAGTTTCAGATCATGAACAGCCTAAGATCAGTGATTTTTTTTCCATTTCTCTGTACATAGACTTCAGGAGAAAAAGAAAAAAAGTGAACAAGTGAACATTTAATATATTCATATTTTAAGATTGTGAATTTATTAAAATCCAACTCCAATTCAATGTTAGTTTTTCTTATTTCAAGGAATGGGTATGGTCTGTGGTATATTTTTAAGTATAGCCTTGAATCTAGAATGTCTTTACTTCAGAATTACCCTGCAGGGGAGAAGTCAGTAAACATTGCCTAAGACGGAGAGACCTTGGCAACACTTGTTATTATTTGTCTGAAGAGAAGCGACTCTCCTTTTTGTGAATTTGATTACAAAAACAATCAACTCTGATTGTTCACAAACTTATTAGGGAAAAACTACAAATAGAGTAACTATAACAACTCTGAAAAAAAAAGGCAATGAAACAAAAGTGCAGCAAAGTGGAAGCTACCTCTCCTTTAACTGACATCTTTCAGAAAGAAATGCCAGAAGCCTCAATTCTGGTCTTCCTTCTTTAACAAAGGAGCACACACACAAAAAAGAGACTATAAAAAACCTCTAGAAGTCAAGATAGAGATTTGAGGACGTCACCCTGGAGGAGAAAATTTTTAAAACAAGTGTAATTTTTCACATTTAATTGTTTGGGTAAGTGAGAGATACATATATTTAAATTTTTGCTTATTCATCTTAGAAGATAGTCTATGTATAAATAAGCTGTGGTCTTTCGCTCAGTTTGTCTCCCATTAATAATAAGTAAGACCAAGAAAATCTAGGTATGGAACATTAAAGAAAAAAACAAAAAATCTTATTAAAGATATTCCAACTTAATTGCACTGAGAATTTTAAAAATCTGTTCATTCACAGCTCAACAAACAGCTTTGTTTGCTAACCTCCTTTTTATATATTTGTTAATATAAAAGACATTTGGGTGACTTTATTCCTTTATTTTTTTTATTAAGTCATATAACACATAGATCATGAATACATTAATGCATATGCATATTAATGTAATATGTTGATTTTTAAATACAATCTAACGCGCTGACATCAAACCAATCAACATAGCTTTCACCTCATTGATTATTGTGTTAAGACATTTATGTTCTACACATGACAGATTTGACTTGTACCCTTGCAATATGCTCCATGGGTGTGGTCCTGTCATTTACCCTCCATCAAAATTCCCCCCTCCCTTCCCACTTTATTCCTTTAAATAAATCCCAGATAAAGTACAATATTAGAGGATTACAATGTTAATTTGTTAGTTGTGATAACTGTACCACAGACAGGCACCTGCTGTCTGTGTTAACTTTGGAGAAAAGTGAGTAAAGTATATATGGGAGTAGTCTGTATAAATTTGCAACTTTTCTTTAAATTTAAAAAATTTTTAAAATAAAATGTTAATATAAAGTGATCAGCTAAGCTAGAAATGACTTGGCTTTTTACAGATAGAGATCCTTCATAATTAGCACGAGGCTGTATAGTGATGTTGGGGCTCAGAAACCAATACCCTCAAAAGATGGCACCCCGGTAGGCGGATGCTTTTAAACTAAGGGCCCGGGGAGGCCAGCAGACAGAAGCTTTTCTCTGAAGTTCCCTTAGCTGCCTGACGTCTGGACTCCACAAGGAAGAGAACAATTAACTCTGGTCTCTTCTTTGAGTTTTCTATTAATAGAACTCATATCACAGAAAGAAAAATTGAAATCTGTCAACACACCTAGACAGACTTTTGTCACAAATCATTGTCTCCTTTGTAGGCCCAACAGACTTTGTCCCAGGCCATTGTATATTCTCCAGATGCATTCATTTTTCCCTAAAAATCACTGACTATTCCCCAAATTGCTACCTTTCCCCCATTTCCTCTCTCCTATGAAAAAACAGCATATAAGCATCTCTACCTCACGGGGTCATGGGTTGTCATTCTTGTGCTATGTAGGTTAGCATAAAATGTGTATGCCTTTTCTCATATTAACCTGCCTGTTGTCAGCTGATGTTCAGTGACCCTCCAGAAAGGGAAGGGAAGCTTCCCTTGGCCCCTAGAGGGGGTTTGCAGTAGGTGTCTGATCCCAGCACACATAGGTGCTCTTTTCCTCCATTGTGCCTCCACTGAGGAGTGGGCCACCTTCACTTCACCTGAAGAGCTCACTCATCTCCACCTGCTGAACAAGGCCAGGGACCTCACTTAAATTACTTACCATACTTTTTTAGGCTTAGAAGACACACCATTGTGAACGTGGCCAAGTAAAACTGATCCAATGCCGACATAGCATCAGAGGCCAGAAAGTTAAACACCAAGTTCATTAATTATTTAGTCACTATCCAAGGTCAATAACAATCCATAATATAAAGTAAAATGTGGCAGCATTAAATAACAAATGTGAAACATTTACAGACATTCTGCTCTGGGCTAATATATCAACCACAACTGGTTATCTTTTCAATTGGTGAGAGACTCTCTTACAAACTACCATTAAAAAAGTTTCAGGCTTGGGGCCTGGAGCTCAGTGGCTAGGGCACCGGCCACATACACCAGGGCTGGCAGGTTCGAATCTGGCCTGGGCCAGCTAAACAATAATGACAACGACAACAACAACAACAACAAAAATAGGTGAGCATTATGGCAGGTGCCTGTAGTCCCAGCTATGGGAGGCTGAAGCAAGAGAATCGTTTAAGCCCAAGAGTTTGAGGTTCTGTGAGCTGTGATACCATAGCACTCTACTGAGGGTGACAAAGTGAGACTCTATCTCAAAAGAAAAGAAAAGAAAAAAAAAATTCAAAAGGAGAAAGAGGCTAATCTATAAATTCTAAGTTCCTGACTCAGTCCAGGCTGCCATGATTTTAACAACAGGGGCAAACAAGAGTTTTAGAGTGACATTAGAATATATTTTTATGCTTCCTATAAGAATATTTTATTTCTAATTTCTGTAGAATATACTTATAACTTTAAAATAAGCAAAAGAAACGAAACAACTGCCAAAATGTTTATTTTGTTGCACTAGATTTAGGAGATTTACTTGCAAATTTTGGAGGTTTAATTTTTTAAGTAAGTTTCAAGGTTTCCTGTAGGTTGTGCACTGACACTCTCATTATGGCGATAGCACCGTATGAGCAGATACTCTGGTCTACGTTCTTTACAGAATGGATCTCTAACATGACCTAATGCATGGAGAGCTATCTTTTCATTTGTTTGGGGTAGGCTGGGTTTGTTTTTTAACTATGGAAAATTTATTTTAAGGCTGGGTGCAGTGGCTGATGCCTGTAATCCTAACATTCTGGGAAGCCAAGGTTTGTGGCTTGCCTGAGCTCACCGGTTTGAGACCAGCCTGAGCCAGAGTGAGACCTCATCTCTAAAAATGGCACAAGCTTGTGCTATAGTGTATAACCTTAAAAATACAGCCCACTATATGTGGATTTTGCTAAGGAAGGTTCTCATTCCCCACCAATTATCCTCTTCTTTTGGTTTAATTTATTTTGCTATATTCACATAGACTTACAGGCTTGTAAAAAACACTATGGTTTTTGTAATGAGGTGATACATTTTCTACTTACTAAAAATGTGTCTGATATATGAAATAGAAACTTCAACATAGCTCCTGCTGTTTTGGCAAAGCATAGATCTTGAGATGGCATTGTGAAAAAATGGAGATAATGTGTATGATGCAAATACATTTGCCTATTTTTTTTTTTTTTTTTGCACAAACTACAGTGCCATGGTGTCAACCTAGCTCACAGCAACCTCAAACTCCTGGGTTCAAGTGATCCTCCTGCCTTAGCCTCCTAAGTAGCTGGGACTACAGGCATCCATCACAATGCTCAGTTAATTTTTCTAGATTTTAAGTAGAGATGGGGTCTTGCTCTTGCTCAGGCTTGCCTTGAGCTCAAGAAATCCTCCTCCCAGAGTTCTAGGTTTAAGGATGTGAGCCACCCAGCTCAGACCATATTTGACCATTTTGGTATCTATTATGAAATAGTTATTCAATGCCATTTAAGGGTCATTTGTGATTTATGATTGGTTTTAGTTAGAAAAACTACCAGAAGTGAAGAAAGCCAGTATGCACTGAATTCTTTGCAGTTATAATTATATCAATACAATAGAAATAGCAGTTATGTGTATATTGACATGACTTTTTTATGTTTTCCATTTTGTAGGCTGGGTGATGGCTGTTTGGTGGCTGGACTGGTTTTTACACCATGTCTCTATGACTGCTTGTCTGTCTGCCTATCTATTTATCTATCTGTTCTTCTTTCTGTTTTCCCTAGTTGCCAGTGAGTACACAGAATCTCAGAGACATCCTCTGCTAAAACAGCACACTTAAGGTATTTTAAGATTGAAACCAGTATGTGGAATATTCACAGAAGGAACTTCTAGCACCACTGCCCCAAGTTAGAAGGGCTTGTTATATAGAAAACATCTGCAGTGGGTTTAGTCTTAGCCTCTTTTAGGTATCCCTTTCTTTGAGTTCATCAGCAAAAATTACTAACTAGTTTTATAACTGGATAGGTTTTTGTTACCCAAACTACAGCAGGAAACCAACATTGTCCATGAATGAATCCAAACCTCCTAGTTACAAAGCCCCAAGTTAAGAAGGGCTTGTTATATAGAAAACATCTGCAGCGGGTTTAGTCTTTAGCCTCTTTTAGGTATCCCTTTCTTTGAGATCATCAGCACAATTTACTAACTAGTTCTGTAACTGGATAGGTTTTTGTTACCCAAACTACAGCAGGAAACCAACATCGTCCATGAATGAATCCAAACCTCCTAGTTATAAAGCTGGCAACAACCTCTTATTGCAGACTCTAAATTTTCTAAAGTTCTTAGAAAAAATTTTCTTGTGGTTGCAACTTATCTTCCAGTCCTCTCCAAACTGGAAGGTGTTATTTCTGATTTTAGTACCTTGCTTTTCATGTATGTATGTATTCATGTTGTGACGCTAGTACTTATTCAAAGTGAATCACTGGCCCCTTGCACAGAAAAAGGCAAGAGCCACTAATCAATGCAAACCAAAGTCAGACGATTACCTTAGTTCCTTGAAGGGGTCTGCCCTGACATTAGGTGTTTCTATAGATTTAGGGAACACTGTGCCCTCCGCTCCTGTAAACAAAAGAGAAAAGCAGAGGTTGGAGATGTTGGAGGTGTCACCTACAGGCACAACAGTACACTGATTGGAGCTAAATGCAGCGAATCCTTTATACCCAATACCCACACATTTCCCCACTAGCGTTGAGGCTCCACGACAGGGAATCAACTCATGCAAACAGCCTTTGGAAAAACGAGAAAACTTCTTTTGAAATTGTGCTTGCTGAGATCAGAGTAAAGCCATGAGGCAAATTCCATCTTGGCTTCAGAAAGAAAAAAATACCTGAGTCTCTCATAATGACTTATGTCTCTCATAAGTCATTAACAGTCAGCCAATGGAAACGTTTGCAAACCAGCAGCTGCAATGCAGGGTACAACACACAACACCTAAGACTTCTAAGCAGTGGGGTAGAGAACAGAGAAAAGTATTGGCCTAATGACAAGCAAAAGTTTTCCAGTAAGTGAAGTCCTGTGCTATTATCCTGAAAAGTTCAGCACAACAGAACACTATGAGAAATCATTTCAAATTTGGTGCTTTTACACTTTTATTGACATTGATCCTGAACCCAGCCTAGGCATTTAGCTCTGAACTGTACACTAAGCTTTTATCTTTACAACTTGTCAACACCAGCTGAAACTTTCCAGCCATAAAGACAGTGATTATCTGATTTGTCTGCTTCCAAAGTGTTTTCAAATCATTTAAGCCTCACTTTATCACAGCCAATTGTGTTTATCAATTAAACTTAGCTAAGGCATATCCTTTGAAGTGAAGGTCTTTCTTTTGTCACATTTGATACATTTATTCAATGCTATGGGGGGGAGAATAATTCCTTGCTTTCATGGGTATTTCTAGAATTCTCTTGCATTGTCACATGAATATAATGTCTAGAAATCCTCTATTATCTAGATCGAGGATTATAAAATAACTGTAAAAAAAATTTTACAATTATTTTGAGATATTTTGGCATAATACCATGGCCTAACAATGTATCTAGGAAAATGGTTTGGTTTCTTTACTTTTGTAGCAATATAGAAATATTTAATCTTATGAAGTAATAGACTATTATAGGTAAAATCAGAAATAATGCATCTATTTAACATGTATTTGGTTATTGAAAGAAAGTCTTAATAATAATGACAATATTAATATAAAGAAACATTTATAGTGGCTACTATGCTGGAAATCCTCATAAATATTTCACATGTACTAACTCATTTTTTTTTTTTTTCTCTAAAACAACCCTATAAAACTGACATACAGACATTACTTGTGGGGCCACTGAAATCTTTCTCAGCTCACAGATGCTTTTTCTTTCCAGACTCCATATCATTTTACAAATACACACATAAAAATTTTACAATTATTTTGATGTACATTTCATAAAAATGTTCATATTTTGTTATGCATAATTTATCATGTTCTTGAGATTTAAACTTTATTATATTCTGGTTGGCTGAATAAGAATGGATTGGATTATAGACTATAATGTACCTTTTAGTAAACATGTATAATGTTTGGATTTGCAGAGTATGCACATCTCCAACATTTTTGTGATCCTTTGAGGGCTGTATAGGCTGCAGGAACTATGAACCTGCTCAGGATGAAATGGCCCCAGAAAGGTCACAGGACAGTGAATGTAACACATTGGGATGCAGTCCCAGGTTGTCTGATACGCAAGTACACGCCCTTAACTACCTCTTGGTACCATCTCCAGCCCGTACCTATAACATAATTGTTAAGAATTTGTGTATCTAAACATAGAAAAGGTAATGCCTTAAATTTTTGCCATAATTTGTGCTACAAAATTACGATGGCTACAATGTTTGAAATTTTTTAGCTTCCTATGGGACCACCATCATATATAAGGCTTGTGATGGAGAGAAACATAGCTATGTGATGCATAACTATATTTGTGTGTGTATGTACGTGTGTATATATATCTCAATAAAACAAGGGCAGTTATTTTTGTTTATTTACACTATACAGACTCTTTAGTTCCAGCTTGTATCTCCCTTTGTCAAGAATTCTGTGAAAACTATAATAGAAATATCCCTATTCAAGTCAGCCTTAATTGTCTGATTTAATCCACATAACAATTAGTACAGTCCGTGGGCAATTTTAATATTTGAACTGTTATTTTGATGCTGTGATGCTAAATGTTCCACTCATTTGTCAAGCCAACTCCTACTGTAATTTTACAAGGCCTTCAAAGCCCAAGAATATATCTATTCTATAGCTTCTGTATGCAAAGTAAGTGCACATAGTAGGATTCACATGAATATTTATTCATACCAATTATCCAAAAATGAGGAATGACATTTTCTCATGTAAAATGCCTGGTTCAGTTTCTTTATCCCGTCTAAACTTTGGGCTAAGCCTGTTTCTTTATTTGTCAGAAAGAACAATGATGAACACTCACCTATTGCTTGATTTCTTAAGTCAGGCTGAACGAGGTTTAAGAAGGAACTGGAGAAGTCCCTCAGATAGAGTTCTCTTCAATGTGAGTGAGCCTGGGTGTGTGTGTGAGTGTACACAGGACGGCATCCTGGCCTGGGGAGTGTCCCACCTTGTACCCTGGGCTATCAGGACAGGCTCCCAGGCCTGAACCTGAACTGAAATAAGCAGGTCGGATAATGAATGAAGGGATTAATACCAATGATTGTAAAGTAAAAATTTGTTAAGTACACAATAATCATAAGATGCATGACAATAAATGATGTGGTCCAAAAGTGCTGAGTGAGCCTGTCAAGTTTGTGACTGTTTTTGAACCACATGGTAGGAGATGCTCTCTAAAATTTTTGATTTACAAATTCTGATTCCCTAAGTGAACCCACCACCACAATGACTGCTGTCATTCACCAAGTCACAAACAATTATCTTGACTGTAATTACTAATCTTCCTTCAATGTATGTATGTATTGTATAGCTCAAATTTATTTGTATAGCTCAAATTTATTTCAATGTGTACTATTAGAAATATTTTGCCCTTTCTTCAGAGGTTTGGTCATGTTTTTCTGACTAGAAAAATGCCTTAGAAATTTAATTCTTGTTTATATCAATTTATGGGAAGATATTTTTATTATTATTTCATTTGGCTTAAAATTGCAGTGTCCAAAAACCTATTGATGGTGTTAAGTAAGGACTTACTATCTCTTGAAACTAGTGGCTCTCGGTGTCTGCCACCCTTCTACTCCAAGGAGGGAATAAGAAAGTCATGATAAAGTTAACTAGCAGATTACGGGTGCTCACTACAGGTTTGTGGAAAGAACATGGTCTCCTTGGAACACCTGAGCTCAGATCCCCAGCTTTCTCTGGTCTGTAATTACATGTGCTGTCTTCTTTGCTAGGGGTGTGTCTTGTTCTCTATTGAATTCTCCTTGTCCAGCACAGTGCCTGGCACAGAGTAGGCACTCAACAAAAGTTTTGAAATGACCACAACACTCCTTTGGCACTATGCACACACTATTAGGAATTTTTATTTACCTTGCATATATTCATCCTTTCTGGACTAGATTTTAAGTTCTGTGTGGTCAGGGGCAAGGTCATATGTGCAATAAAGCCAGACTGACTTTGGGTTCCTAAGGCTTCCACTGCGCTCATTTCCAATTGGTATGGCTGCTTTTATGGGAGCACTAAATTATGTTATAAAACTCCTCATGCAGTGTGTCACATTTTTAATGAATGTTGAAAATCACAATCCAACACGTCTTAATTCCACCTCTAAAATAACAAAATAGCTATGCTAATAAAGGAATATTATTTGGGCTATTTAAAAACATTATTTTAAAGTAAAATGAGATTAAAAGCCTTGTAGTCTCCTCCCCAGTCCAAGGAATCTGCTTCTCTACAGATGAGAAGATCAAGGCTAAAAATATGTGGGTCACATGGCCAGTGAATGCTGGGGTGAGATATGCATCCAGGTTCTTAACCCTACAGCCCACTTTATCCACAGGGCCCCAGTGCCTTGTTTTCTCAATTCCAGGCCAAAATGGTACCCAATGAATGGCAAGCCAGCAAAAACTAGAGAAGGTGGCTCTGGTAGGTAGAGGAGATGGGGGATTGATAGGCTTTGGATGTAGGATAGACATGAAAGACATTCTTGCTTCCTCAGCTTCTACCATCCAACCAAATACCCTTTGATTTTGTTTTGCTGGACTTTGCCAAGGGGACTCATAAGTTCCACATGTTGGAAGTCAGACTTGTTCATGGAACTTCCTAGGGGAAGAGACCAAATTGCTGAGTGACTTTGGACATGAAGCTCAACCTCTCCGAGGCTCAGTTTCCTTCTCTGAAAAGAAAAGATATTAGTAGTACCTTTATTTGCCAGGGATCTTGGGAGATTGAATGAAATTTCTGGCCCACAGCAATCAATATTAATAAAATGTTTACAACTTTTGTTCTTCCCTTTTCTTACCCAGAACATCTGTGTCTTCAGAAAATAACATTTTGAAAGCATTTACTATGAAGTAGAAATTGTAATATTCTAGTTTAATTTTCCAGTTTTTCCTTTGATGACCAAGATAACCCTATTCTGGTGGTTGGGATGTAGTATCTGTAAGGCTCAGAGAAGGCAGGACATTTTCCTGTGGTCACACAGCTAAATGGGGGACTAGTGGACACACTGGGATCTGAACTCTAATCTTTCAGCTCTGGGGCTGCTGGCTTTGATCACTACTCTAGATTGTTTTCCTCAGATTAAGTCACTCCCTACTTGCTCTTCTTAATCTCAGATATGAAAAAATGCTAATGTTTCTATCCTCAAGTAATGTCCCCTGAACCCCCAATTACCCTTCTAAAAATAATTCACATATACGCACACAATGAGATGAAATGTTAATACTCCTCAAAAGGACCACTTCTTTCGAAGTCCTATCAGGGTTCTGACTTCACACCATTTTTCACTTTCCCAGAAGCGACAGAGTGGACAACCATCCATCAAATCGAATTCCCGATCCCATCCTGTATCCATTCTTGGATAATAAATTATTATCAATTTTATTATTCCAAAAAGGCTTCTATTAAAACCATACCTACTGAATCCCTCTTTTGACACAATATAATTTACTAGCAATAAATGTTCATAAACAGTTTGAGTGAAAAATCCATAAAGCCATTTCAGCTTTATTTTAAGTTCCATTTAATGTCTCTCAAAAATGATTTCATCAATGTGTTTCCATTAGCTGGTTCTCTGCCCAATAACTTAATTCTACACAATCAATCAGGAACTTATAAAGCATGTGACAGGATCTATCTAAAATGTTTTGAATCATCATAAAGATCAGCTCTATGGCTTTTTTTTTTTTTCTTCTACTAGTATAGGTAGAGGGTAAACTTGTCAAAAAAAAAAAAAAAAAAGATCTCGGGCATGCCTGTGGCTCAGTGAGTAGGGTGCCAGCCCCATATACCGAGAGTGGCAGGTTTGAACACGGCCCCAGCCAAACTGTAAAAAAAAAAATAGCCTGGGTTGTGGTGGGCTCTTGTAGTCCCAGCTCCTCGGGAGGCTGAGGCAAGAGAATTGCCTAAGCCTAAGAGCTGGAGGTGGCTGTGAGGTGTGATACCATGGCACTCTACAAAAAAAAAAAAAAAAAAAAAAAAAAAATCCCAAATGCACTCCATTGCCACAGTAACAAAAGGCCAACATCTCGCTAGAAAGGATACTCAAGTCCAGAGCTCAGTTTGGTCATGCCTTCACCTCAAAGCATCCTAGATGTCAACAGACCTGAATTCTAATCCTACCTCTGTGATGTAGGCAAATCAAATAAGCTCTGTGGCCTTCAAATCCCCAATTATTAAATGAAGGATGAGATAAATGTCAGGGCTAAAGTGTTCTCCCCAATACTAAAATGTCGAGAGGTTACAATCTAAGCTAAGCAGATGACTATCTTTAGCTACCTCCTTTCCCAATCTGGAAAACCACCCTAAAATATCAGAGATGAATCCAGCTATTTACCGTTATTTGATCTTTGATAAGGCAATTAAAAACATTCAGTGGGGAAAGGATTCCCTATTTAACAAATGGTGCTGGGTGAACTGGCTGGTAACCTGTAGAAGACTGAAACTGGACCCTAACCTTTCACCATAAACTAAGATAGATTCTCACTGGATTAAAGATTTAAACTTAAGACATGAAACTATAAAAATATTAGAAGAAAGTGCAGAGAAAACACTTGAAGAAATCAGCCTGGGCAAATATTTTATGAGGAAGACCCCCTGGGCAATTGAAGCAAAACCAAAATTACGTTACTGGGATCTGATCAAACTTAAAAGCTTCTGCACAGCCAAAAACACAGTCAGTAAAGCAAGCAGACAGCCCTCAGAATGGGAGAAGATACTTGCAGGTTATGTTTCCAACAAAGGTTTAATAACCAGAATACACAGAGAACTCAAATGTATAAGCAAGAAAAAAACCAGTGATCCCACCTCAGGGTGGGCAAGGGACTTTGAAGAAGACAGGAGCATGGCCTACAGACATATGAAAAAATGCTCATCATCCTTAATCATCAGAGAAATGCAAATCAAAACCACTTTGAGATATCATCTAACCCCAGTAAGATTAGCCCACATCACAAAATCCTAAAACCAGAGATGTTGGCGTGGATGTGGAGAAAAGGGAACACCTCTACACTGCTGGTGGGAATGCAAACTAATAAGTTTCTTTTAGTGTTTGGAGATCACTTAGAGATCTAAAAATAGACCTGGCATTTGATCCTTCAATTCCTCTACTAGGTATATATCTAGAAGACCAAAAAAAAAAAAAAAAAAAAAAAAAACCACCAAAAAACATTACAACAAAGATATTTGTACAAGAATGTTTATTGCAGTCCAATTCATAATTGTGAAGTCATGGAAGAAGCTCACGTGCCCATTGACCCACGAATGGACTAGCAAATTGTGGTACATGTATACCATGGAATATTATACAGCCTTAAAGAAAGATGGAGACTTTACCTCTTTCATGTTTACGTGGACAGAGCTGGAACATATTCTTCTTAGCATAGTATCTCAAGAATGGAAGAAAAAGTATCCAATGTACTCAGCCCTACTATGAAACCAATTTATAGCTTTCATATGAAAGCTATAACCCAACTATAGCCCAAGAAGAAGGGGAAAGAGAAGAGAGAGGGGAGTGGAGGGGGGATGATGGATGGATGGAGGGTAATTGTTGAGACCACACCTATGGGGCATTTTACAAGGTTATATGTTAAATTTACTAAGTGTAGAGTATAAATGTCTGAACACAATAACTAAGAAAATGTGGTGAAGGCTATGTTAACCAGTGTGATGAAAATATTTCAAATGGTATATAAAACCAGTACACGTACCCTATGATTGCATTAATGTACACAGCTATGATTTAATAATAATAAAAAAAACTTGAAAATAGAAAAAAAGGGAAAATTGTTAAGTATTTTTTCAATGTTCAAAGAAGAAAACAAAAGCAAACAGACTTTTGTCCAATTTGAACATTTCCTTGGCCGAAATAATCACCAGAAAATGACCTCCACCCCGTAAGAAGTAAAATGGCAGACAGCAAAAATGTATTGTAGATGAAACTAACAAAAAAAAACCAACAAAATCCAAAACACATTGTTTATGACTCTTTCCAACTCCAAAAACTGATGTGGGAAAATTAAATTTAAAAAAAGTAACAAAAACAAATTGGACAAAATACTGAAAGGAAAAATTTAGTTTTGCAAAATTTGACACTGGAAAATTGGACTTGGGAGAAACATTGAGGAGAAAAATCGCAAGGATGGCAGCTATAATCAGTGGAATTTGATATAGAAAATTTATAATGATCACATCCTTCTGATCATAAAGAAGAACTGATTTCATAAAGAAAATAATTGAAAAAAATTTTCTTTAAAAAAATCCCAAATGATTAAGTATACTGTTCAGAAAATTAATTAAGAAATTAAAGTCACTTAATGGAGTTTGCTTTGGTAAATTCTTTCCTAATGAACATCATTAATATTGGTATAATTATGATTGATGCTTTTGTATTAATGAACGTAAACTAAAAATCATCTTTAGGTTTAAACCATGGTGCCAAAATGTTCAACAGTCTCAAAAGGCAAAGTTAAAATATCTGATGAATGGTGTTTGAAGCAAAAACATTGTTAAGTTTTCTAATTCACAATGCTTGGGTTTGTATAACCCAAATGACAACCTTAATAACGTATTTTTCTTGGTAAGGATTATTTTATATAATTTTGTAATGTTAGATTACAAAATGGAGAAAGTCAATTCTAAAAATAATAAGAAAACAGGAGAAAGATGATTGGATTTCTTGAAACATCTGAAAACCAGGAAACCAAAGACTTGATTTTTAGGTCTAATTTTGCATACTCATTGTATGGACTTTTCAATTTTTCCTCCCATATTATTTTCCCATTTGTTATATCCACTGGGGTGGGTGGATTACTTGATCTACAAGGTCTCTTCTAGCTGTGCTATATTTAAATTCTCCAGATAACTGATTGGATAAACTCCATTGCCCAGGAGAGGAGCATGTTATGTTGTATGTTCAATTTTTTAACGTATATTTATCAAGCAGGAGGCTTTAGTGATGAAGCAAAAAGCATAGAGTTCACAGTCTTGCAGAATGTAGGAGACTCCACTAGGGTACATAATTGGTTTAAATAATAAGTATTTAAACAATATCACAAACAAAAATATGTAGAAGTGATAAAGGTAATGAAGACTTGAAAAGTAATATGTCGTTAGAAATACAAAACTTGGAATCATAGACTGGTCTCGCAGGTATGTTTCCTAAAGAAGTGAAGGAGGGAAGGAATGAGGGAAGGGCAAAGAAGAAAAAAAAAGAACAAGAAAAGAGAAGAAAATGGTGACTAATCTTCACATAAATTGGCTTTAATTTTGACCAAGTATATTACTTAAACATTAATTTTCAACTCAACATGTTAATATGTTGTTTAGGATATTGTATCCTCATTTATAAGTGATATATGTTTGTAATTTCTCCTTTATAATAATATATCGTCTCCAACTTTAATGTCGGGTGTACTCAGATCAAGTAGAACGATTTTGATGTATTTCTTCTTTTTCTATTGTCTATAAGATTTAGCATGATCTTTTTTTTTAAATTATCTTTTACCTTTATTTATAAATATTAGTTGTCTATTTTCTGATACTTAAAAAAAAGTAAGAAATTAACTGATGACTCCATACTGAATCTCAAAGTATTCTATAATAGACATACTCTTATTTGACAATGTGAATGTTACTTTCTTTGAATTATTATTATTATTGCTTAATATTTCAATGTAGCAATTGTCTGATTCCTTTTCTGAATGTATTTATGTTCGTTCATTCTTTACAAGGTTTTTGTTTCTAATCCTTATCTTAAACATTGTTATCGTTATTATATTTTAAATCTTTTTAATTTTGTGAAGGCAAAAAAAAATGGAAACCTAATTAACACATGTATATGTAAAAATAAAAACAAATAAAAAACCCCCCCAAAACAAAAACACTATGGATGCAGTGTTATGTTGGATCAGTGTACGTCAATTGTGGATACAATTGGACTTTTTACCTTAAGTTGGTGAGTAATATGTTTGTGAATTATATTGTAATAAAATTGATAAAATTAAAAAAAAGAAGTGAATTTTTGCTGATATTTGAAAAATAACTGAGACTGAATGAGTCAAGAGGAGAATGTAGCAGCAGAGAAGAACAAAGACTTTGGAGTTGAGCAATACAAGTCAGGATGAAGAAGATTGGTGTGGCAAGACCATATTCAGCAAGAGGAGAGTTTTGTGGGATGAGACTGCAGAGTGACTTTGACCCTGGGAAGGCCAAGCCTAGAGCCCCAGTGAAGGTGTCAAGGAGGAGATCTGACTTGATGGAACGGGGGCATCTTTCGAAGATCACTGTGGCTGCATGTTACAGATTGCATGTTTGTCCCCCTGCCCCTCTGCCCCTCTGCCAAGTCCTATGTTGAAACCCTAGCCTCTAATGTGATAGTATTAGGGAAATAATTATGTTTATATTAGGGCAGGAGGGTACATCCCCACGACGGGGTTAGTGCCCTTATAAGAAGAGTAAGGCACTAGAGTTCTCTTTTTCTCTCCACTCTGTGAGGACCCAATAAGAAGACAGCTGTCTGCAAGCCAGGATGGGGAAGCCTCACCCAAACCAATCATCTGGCACCCTGATCTCAGACTTCCCAACCTCCAGAACTGTGGGGGAAATTTTTCTATTGTTTAAGGCACCCAGCATACGGATCTGTTATACCAGTCCAGACTGAGACACTGCAATGTGGAAAAGACACTTGAGGAAGTCAAGAGTAAATAAGGAGA
This sequence comes from Nycticebus coucang, assembly GCF_027406575.1. Lineage (NCBI taxonomy): Eukaryota > Metazoa > Chordata > Mammalia > Primates > Lorisidae > Nycticebus > Nycticebus coucang. The sequence continues at coordinate 58,440,331 of NC_069796.1, read as the reverse complement.
AACCAGGGGAGATATGGTGGGACTAGAGAATTGGCAGTAAGGACAGAGAAGAGTGAATGGGTATTTAAGAGACATTTAAGAGGAGAACCAATGGGATCTGGTGATGGGCTGGACAGGAAGGAGACTGAAGGATGATCACAGAACCCATGGGAAGAACTGAAATGGATGATCAAAGCCAAGGATTGATGTTCAAGCCAGCTGTGCCCATGGAAACCTTATATTCCACAAATAATATCTAACATTTTTGATACGTGATATTTACATCACAATAGAAATTGCCTTTACTTAATAAAGGAACATCCTCTGGATCTATATTTTTCTTACAAAGGAACATGCAACATGACAAAGAAAATTCAAATTACATTTCCTGTGGGATTTATAAGCAATCTGTTTTATTAGAAAAGTATGTATAATCTAACACTTCTTTGAGTAATGAACATTTGTGCTGTGCAAGGTAATTTTCTGGTTACTCCCGAGTTTTAGCTAAGGACATTTTCATGTATCTTCTATTGTTTATTACTTGAAAAGTAATATGTCATTAGAAATATTAAAATTTAAAAGTTTAAAATTTTCTAAAATGTGTACACAATACGTTTTGCCTCTCTAAGTTCAGGCTAGTGAAACATACTTACATTGTGGTATTTAAATATTCTTGAATATGAGACCCATTTTCCTACAAACCAATCTTTTCCACAGCAGTTCATGGCAGTCACAGGAGACTAAATTGAGGGACAACTAAGCAGAGGAAATGCCTCAGAAACAGGGGCTTTTGTATTTAATTCCTAACATGAATCAGGCTAAAAGTAATATGTAGGAAAAACTTCTTTTTAAGGAAATGAGTTGAGCTATGTTTAATTAAAGATTTCAAATGCACCGAGTAACCAGTGAGGATGCGGGGTTTCCACAAGTTTCAGGATGAAGCACATTGAATATGGCTGTCAGCTTCTGAAGACCTTTCCAGGCATGGACAACGCATAGCTGCTCAATAGTGGCTTTCACTGGAAAATGTCACTTGGGGCATTTAATCCCATTGCATCTCCCCAGGCTGCTGGTGGCATTTAATAAGCTATGAACGCAAAACATTTGTAGTTATTACAAGCAGTTTCTAGGATATGTACTAAATATTTTCTTTTTAGGAATTAGGATTGATTCTCCTAACCTAAGTGGTAGAGATAATCAATTTATTCAACAAATAATTTATGTAGGGCCGACTTGTAAATGCTTTTGTGGAAAAAAAAGATTTTCTTCTTCAGAGAATGCAAATTAATAGAAAAATTCAAAATGTCTATAAAATCTGTAGTCATTTTGGGTGTTGTAACATTCATTGTCTATGAAGAGTTAACAAGTACCTACTATGTGCATGGCACAGCAGCGAGGCAGTGTTAAGTACAAAGATTTGATTTCTGATGAGTCTAAGTGTCTCTAAACTTTATACTGAGAATTTCTGTTTTAAATACCTAGATAGAAAATCACAAATAAAGAATTTCCTTCAAAAACAACAGCAATAAAATAACAGTTATTGTAAGTAATTTATTCTAGCTAGATAGAGAAGATATCTAAATTGATTTAAAAATAATAATTATTGTATTGAATTGAAAAGTGTTTTGCTGCTTTGAAAAGGATGTTATGAGAAATCAAATAACTACTTGGAAGTATTTTACCTTGTAATATATAGAAAAATGAAAATGTAAGTAGATACTGCTTTCTTTATCCTGGTTCTTATGTATCCTGTGGAACAATATTCAACTTTCTCACTGTGCAGAGCTGCCATTTCTCTTGATAAGCCTGGCTCACATTTCATATTTCACATGGGTATATAATTTTCCCTAATGAATGTTCACATCATTTTCAGACAGAGAAGTTGGAAAAAGTAGACAGCAAGAAAAATAATGTTGGGGTACTTTTTCATGTACATTTCTATGCCACAGCTTTTCTCTTTCATTAATGTAACAAAAGATTGCCTTATGCTGTACAGTAATAAGCTTGAGATATATTTGGCAAATAACAATCAAAAAATTTCACTAATTGGTCCAGGAAATGTAGACCTTTGATTAAAATGATACTATTTTCTCACCTAATGTGTACAATGCAATGGTATATTTCGAAACAACTAAGAGTAAATTTTAAATGTCTTACAACAAAAAATAAGTAAGTGAGGATGGCTATGTTAATCAGTTTGATTTAAGCATTGTATATCAAATCATCAAATTGTACCCCACAAATGTATACAGATATGATTTTAATTAAATGTTAATATAAAAAAAGAAATTGCAGGAACCACTTACAAAAAACGACATTTCTCTAATATAGGTATTCCAAGCATATAAAGTTTCATTTCTCCTTTCTCTTTAAAAAATTTTTTAATTTCAAAATATTAAGGGGGTACATTTCTTTAACCAATTACAAATCAAAGAATCTCTAAACCCACCTGTAACCTGTGAGTCCCTGCTTCGAGATGTCCCATCTTCTGGGGCCAAACTAATGCGCATGTTCCATGTATTGATTTATGACTTTTTGTGTAATGTTTGTCTCCCTAAAATGTACAAAACCAAACTGTATCTTCGTCATGGGGAGACCTCTTGCTCAAGGCTTTTGGGGCTTGGCTTTCTGGGCCATGGTTGTGCATATTCAGCTCAGAACAAACCTTTTTCAATAAATAAATACAATATTAACAACTTCCTAAACCTTACAGGTAAAAAATTTCTGATGAGTCTATGTGTCTCTAAACTTTATACTGAGAATTTCTGTTTTAAATACCTAGATAGAAAAGGATTTTGCATCACAAATAATTTCCTTCAAAAATAACAACAAAATAACAATTATTGTAAATCATGTATTCTCAGTGGGGCCGATGTCACTCCTAAGTAGATAAAAATGGGTTCTTAGGAGCAAAAGAAATCTTACTGTATTTATGTATTAAGCACAGAGATATATCTAGAGATACATACCTACGCATTTATACACATATATGTAGCACATAAACAGTTATACAGTATACCTGTGATGGTAAAATATGATGAAAGGGGACTTAATAGGTAAAAAATAAAACCTGAAAAAAAAAAAAAAACCTTACAAGAACAGTAATGCAAAAGGACTGAGAAGCACTACAGTAAATGCTGTGAAATTGCATAAGATGCTGATGGAGCACTGAGCAGGTGGCTTTCTCTAGCATGGAAGGATCTGGGACTTTTTACTCTGGAAGCATTATTATTAACAGTCTTGGGAATATAGATGCACGTGGACACCAAGAGAATGAGTGATATAGTGTAAGGAAGGGTAAGAATAATATAAACATAAACAAGAGCCAATGTTAAAATTTTAAGGTACTCCAACATTTCAACTTCGGGCATGAAAGGCTGAATCATCAAAGGAAATAGAAAAGAAATAACTAGAGACAGAGAGAAAGGGCCACGAAAGGGATGTTCACAGAAACCAAGAGAAAAAAAAAAAATCCCAATTTCAAGAAGGTGGGAATAGTTTATCTGCGTTAAAGAGTGCTGGAAAGTGAAGACAGCAATTAAATGTTCATTGAATTTAGCAGCATAGAGATACATCCGAAGAGTCGTTCTGTGAAAAGCTGGAGATAGGTAGACCATCATGGCAGAAGAATCAGTGGAAGGTAAAGAAATGGAAATAGCGAGCATTACAATTTTTGAGCAGAAAAATATAGTGAAATAGTTGGGTACTAGATACGCAATGCTAGATAGTAAAGGCCTAGTTATGGTTAAAGACCATACTTTTACAGAGGCACCAGTCTGCTTTCTGGCACAGGCAGGACAGCAGCACAGGTGTTCGGTTGCCAGAACTCATCCATACATCATGTGGGTAATTGGGCTCATCTAGGCTGAGAGTTTTGCAAGATGTATACACTGGAAAAAGAGTGCACCAAGTTCAGAGTTTTCCATGAAGACTGTAAAGAGAAAAATGATATTGGGCAAGTTAACTTACTTCTTATAGCCTCAGTTTCATTTTTTGTCAAAAAAGATACATCTCCCATCAAGCCATTCTGAAGATTAGTGATCATATGTATGTACGGATGCATGTGACATATTACACATATCATATAAAAGTGCATTATAGTATTTATATGTAAAGAAATGTTGTATGTGTCTGCCATATCAAAGTGCTCAGTAGATGGTAGATTTATAAAAATTTATTACGATAGGTAATCATGAAGACAAGAATAGAAAGCCAGAAAAATAAAATATTATTACATAATTCAATGTCAACTGTGAAGAAGAATAAAATGAGACAGGTCCCCTTTCAAATATTGAACTAGGCATGCCATCAAAGTGCACATTTTCAACATTTGTATAGGATGAGAAACTGCAGGGCAATTTTGGATTCATGTATAGGAACACTCTGGCAAGACACAAAGAGACAAGGAGTTTAATTAAACAAACTCTGCTCTGGAAACCAATGGACCAGAACTCATGCTCGGTGTATCATTAAGCCAAAACTGAAAAAATAAAAGGAACCATCCAAGCAGCAAGGAACCTCATTTCAGTTTCTTATGACTACATTATTTTTGATAGTAAATAAAACTACACAGCATAACAAATAATTTCAAGTCCTTGGTTGTGTTTAACATTGATGGAACATTCTGGAACAAGGCAGCCTCGAAGTAAGGATAGTCAGTGTATGGAAAACAGAACATCAGCGAAAAACTGAAAAGGCTGCTTGACACCAACAGCTGAGAGCCACGCTCAAGGGAGACTCCCTGGTTCTCAAAGACAGTGCAGTGTGTACCCAAGAGTGAGGGAGATCAATGCGGCGCTACCCCCATACTCTCCTTGAGACCTCAGGGGATAGGTGGCCAGAATCAGAACCGGGAGAGAACCAGCATGAACAATGTCAGGAAAGCCTTGGTTCTGCCTGCTGCACCGCCTGGGAGCCCTGATGCAATTTCTACTGCTGAGAGCTCAGTTCTCAAGTCTCTCACAGTGTGAGAACAGTCAAGACTCAGTCAATTGTTGCCTGTGAGACCTAAAAAAAAATACCACATGCATGATTTTTAAGGGTTTCTTGGTCCTTGAAAAAGAAATAGAATATGTTGTTCCTGTGGCCAAGCAAGTGGGTGGTGACGCTTTCCTATGGAGAAGGAAATTGAAATATTAATTGAGGACTACAGAGAAATACTATCTAAAAAGTAATTGGGAAACTTACAAAATCATTTACAGAAGACAAAGATGATGACTTGAAAAGTGAGAATTAGTAAGTTGACAGTAAAGTGTTGAAGGTTTCAGAGAATTAAAACAATTAAATGATTTAATTTCTGAAAATAATCTTGTTAGGAAAGCAAGCCTTAACTTAGATAATTTAAAGACTAATTTTGATTATATGATTTTTTTTCTTGTCCACTTTCTCCTCAGTTGGCCAGCATGTCATTTACTTAGCAACAACCATTGCCTCCTTTTCCCTGCCCAACAAAATCCCAGTATTATTCATGGGAGCAACACACCCAGCTAAATAATCACTTTCCGAGACTCCCTTGAGGCTAGGGGTGGCCACATGATACACTATTTTCTAAAGAGATGTAGGTAGCACTCTACTGGAGACAGCCATTGGGAAGGTTGTACTGCTCATAGAAGGGTCCAGATGTGGCTGGTTCCACTCTTTTTTCTACCCAAATATCAGCATGGTAGGTATCTGGAGCTGTAAGAGTCAACTTTCAACCATGAGAAAAAGACCGAAAGGATTTCAGCTATGTTGACCCAGACACACAAAGCTACCAACAGTGCTATCTCTGGATTTACTCTTCTGGGATAGAAAGAAGTCCTTATTTATTATTTGTTTAAGACACTTTAAGAGAGTTCTTTTTCTTGTCCCTGCCTAAGATTAGATATTACTCTACCCATCACTAAGGACAGAGAAATAAACTAATTGTTCAAAAAGGCCACACTCTTCACCTATAGCTTTTTGGCACTAAACCAAATGACCAAGTTGAAAATTAGTGTAGCTGTATACTGTACTGAAGTTCTGTCTCACTCACTGCTGAGCGGGGCTGGGATTTCCCCACTCTTGTTTTTGTTCACAGTTTTCTCAGCCACAAAGTACTTTTCTTTCTGTTTCAGTGCATCAAATCCTACACGGCCCTGCTCAAATGCCACCTCCACTCTTCTCTGCGCCTTCCTCAGTGATCACTTTCTGTACTTCCTCTTTCTGAACATACTACCTGACTTATTAATACGTCTTGATGGACACGTATTTCCTTCTGTCCTGTGAGATGGGGTCACTGAGCATGTCTGGCCTTCACCACAATACATGTGTAAGCTACTAAAGAAAGTCCTTGCCATGGGAGTCGTCTTTGCTTTTTTAGACAAGCAACACAAGCATAGGGATTTTGAATTCAATTTCACTTAACCAGGAAAAGATCTAGAATTAGAAAGAAGTTTCTGGAAGGAGGGAGAGGTACAAGGTGTTTAGTATCAGATATATGATTATGATACAGCTTGCTGTGCAGGAAAGTGAACAGTTATGGCTCAGCTGGTCTCAGCGGAACAGCTTCCTATCACCTCCTCTAGTTTCTAACAGTGCTCTCTACCTTGTCATCTAAATCACTACCCAGAGCCCAGTGTGACAAATCTTTCTCCTGCTTTCCAAACTTTGATGAGTTTCTGTTCCTGTTGTAGAAAATTCCACTTTATTACATGGCAATTGAACTTAGTCCATCACTTAAGCTTTGTCAGAGGTTTGATAAACTTTTGAAATACCAATTTGTGTTTGTTCTGTTCTCCCCATATTTTCTTTTCCCCTGCATTTCAAGCAAGTATCCAGGCCCTTTGCATATCCTCAATGCTCGGTTGTTTCCATAAAGGAAAATGTACTTTTTGTGATGCATAGATCCATGGTTTTTGACAAATACACATGTTTTGTATCTATCACCATTAGTAACATGGCACAATTTTATCACTCTAAAAATCCCCTTGTGCCCTCTCTTTCTACTCAGTGCATTCTTTGAGGCCCAACTACTGGTTTCTACTTTTGTATAATAGTTTTGCCTTTTCTAGAACATAAGTAGAATCACTCTGTAGACAGAGTTTGGGGTCTGGCTTCTTTCATTTGGCAGAATGCATCTGAGTTTTATGATAGAAGGTATTCATTAGATCAAAAGCTGAAGTTGCCTTAAAGGAATAGCTACTCCTGCCCTTTATAAAAGCCTCACCTTAGTGGAAAGTATGCTGGCTTCCCTGTGGGAAGAGAAGAGTAGTTTCTGGGAAGGAAGCCAAGGAAAGGACAGATTTTTCCTCTCACTTAGAAGAATTTAGAGATCTAGGGTCCTTGGAAGACCAGAGGCATCCCTAGGGAGGTGGCAACTGCTCAGGGAGGATGGCTGTGTCACACCCCTAGGAGGCAGGACCTTTAACACAGGAGCTCACACCTGAGCAGAGATTCCTGGGCTGGCAGGGGTGTCCTAACAAGTGGTCCACAGGTTATATAAGGACTATTTTGCTTATCTGTGGTATAGATACCATGGATATTATGCACAGACCTTTTTTGGCTGATCTGCTTTTGTTAGTGTTTGTATATTTAATGTGTGGCCAAAACAACTCTTCTTCCAATATTCAGCAGAAATGAAAAAAGGTTGGACGCCCTTATGAAACTTTAGCATGGAAATAGAAAGTAGATATATTTTTAAATGAACACATAGGTGAGAAAAGTGAAGATATTCTTGACACCATCTATGCTTCCTAAATTCTTCAACAATCCAATAATGATAGAGATGGAATTTCTTACCCAACTATTAGGGGAGCTCAAAGTCAGATTCAGGGAATAGAATTGCTGACACCTGTTGAGGGCTTACTATTTGCCAGGCATTTTTCTAAGCATATCGTGGATTAACTAATTTAATTCCCACTCCCCGCTTCATAGGTATATGGTATTATTATCTCCCTATTTTTAGATGCAGAAACATAAGCACCAGAAAGGTTTCACCAAGGATGAATGTGGGCCCCAGGATCTGAATGCAGGCAAATCTAGCTGCAGAACCTATGTTCTTAACTCCCTGCTAAATGTGTTATTAGTACTTTTTCAATCATGAATTTGGGAATTTTGAGTCAGACTCTATAATCTTCTCCAAGAAAAGACCACCATAGAAGAGTAAAGTTTGGCTGTGAATACCCTCCCTACAAACAGCTGTTTCTCTTTTGAAGGGCCATATAGGTGGTCCTGTGTGAATTGCTACCTGTCCAGACCTGACCAATCAGATCCTAGCTTGAGAACTGAAACTGAACAATACAGTGCACAGTGTCACTGAGCAATGAGCCCTGATATTAATAACATACTGAGAATCATGCTAAGTGCTTTTAAGATAGCATTGCTTTCACCTTCAGTAATGGGGCTGGGAGAAGAAACCGGATCAATAGTCTCTGAGTTCATATTTTTAACTTCCAAACATAGGTTTGGGGTGGGCAGCCATCTTGAAAAGTGTTCAAGAGACCAACGAGAATATTGAGAAAGCAATTCAGAAGAAAAAGAGGAAATGTCACCCTTGAGGAGAAGAGGGAACATCTTCGTTCTAGAAGCTTCCCTGCTTCAGATCTTATAAATTGCTCATGAATTGTCTTCCCACAACCTTCCAACAAACACTTTTCCCATGACATAGCTGGAGTGGATTCTGGGTTGTTTTTGTAAAAATGAGCATGCCCTTAGGTACCTCCAAACATGTCTCTGACCATTATTTTATGACTCTCCAATCTTTGTACGTCCATGTCCAACACTCCAGGGGCCCAGCAGTACACGTGCCAGAACAGCATGACCTGCATGTGGCCTCTTTGAAGAGAAAAATACCATTCATTAGGCAGTTTTTCTGTGAGCGAAAACCTCTGAAATGTGGCTGAGGTTTCCCCATTCAGTCTCTTTGCTACATTACTTCCAAGCCATGCAAGTGCAATAGTCTCGAGTTCCCAGTTCCCTTTGCCTCCAGTGCTTCATAATAGGCATCAAACCCTAGCTTGGTATTAAACATGGTCAGAGAATACAGCCATGAAGAAAGGATAAAGTTTAATTTAAATGTCTCACTCATCATTGTAAGAAACAATATCCCAAGAAAGGTATTCAAAATAAGATGCCACCTCTGCATGTGAGGCGAGAGAGGAGGCAAGAAGGCCAGTTATAATGCCTTTGCCTGTTTGACAACTTTCCACTCTCCTTTCGATATTAGAACATTTATTTGCTTTGCAGAAACCTGTCTGCATGTGTACTGCCCTCCATTCCAACATACAGAAGGGAATGGGATCCAGAATGGCCCATCAGAATATCTGATTCCCTAGAGGGCATGTGACCCAGGAGAGGCTAATTGGGTCTCTGAATTAAAGTGTTTCTCTCTCCTTCTAAGATAATGTCTGCTAAGGACTTCTCTGTGCAGAGGGACAGATGTTAAAAGCACCAGAGTTGGCCATGTCTAGATTTGTCAGTGATGTGTCAGCAAATCTCTAGTTTAAAAAACTGTTTTTTCCCCTTAAACTGGAATAATTTTGCTTTGTGTCACTTGCAATTAGAAACCTTCAATTAGAAACATCCTGCAGAATTCATCATTTTCTTCAGGAGATAGAAGATCCTATGTTTTGACTGTCCCTAACATTCCACATCACTAAAGCAAGGAGACCTGTCCTCTAGAGCCCACAAAGAAGTCTGCCTTTGGAGAGTGACCATTGCTTCTTTATAACACAATTCCAAATGCCTGCTAAGTAGGCAACGGAAATCCACAGGACAAGAGAAGCAGGTCAACTTTCACTACCAGACAAGAGTTGTGAACAAGTATGCTAAAAGGTGTTCTTGTAGACTGCTTTCCACACTTTTTTTTTTTTTTTATTAAATCATAACGTATACAATGATATGATTATGGGGCATCATACACTCACTTCATAAACCATTTGACACATTTTTATCACAGTGGTTAACATTTTTGAGGGCACTTAGCATCTCTCTCTCTCTAACAATCCCCGGGCAAGCATATTTGTGAGCTTTTTATAGCTTTTCCTTTTATCTCCATAAACAACACCAACATCACAAGTAAAGAAAAAAAAAAAAAAAAACAGTATCTGTGGAGTCTGAATTATTTAGTGCCAAAGAGTATGTTCTTAGATGTTAAAGTGATTATCTTAAAACAAAACAACAACAACAACAAAAAAGCAAGTGTCAAAACCCATATCTGCAGAGCTTTTTAGCTCGCTTTGGGTATTTGCTAAGTGTATCGTGTGATGCTTTGTCAATCCGAATGGACAGTTAATCAATACTAATCTGAGGCCAGTTGATTCTTCCCTTTCCCTAAATAGGATTAAGGTATACTATCTATGAATATATTTTATCCCAGGCTGTAAATCTATATGCTGTAGTGTAAATGCATTAGCATCTCTTTTTAAATGGAATGCACTGTGTATACAAGGAATTAAAGATGAATTACCAAGTCATCCTGAAAAATGCTGTTCTGACCCATTATGGAAATAATTCAGCTTTCAAGGCAGCAGTAAGTAGATTAGACATCTCCCATTATTTTATATTGTGATCTATATCCCAGTTGCTGGAGGGATGTATTAAGTTAACTCTCAGACTATCTATAGCCATATTGCCCTTCCTCAGCTGGTACAGGTGAATTTGCTGTTTATTTATTCCTCCTTTTGTTAGTTTATCTATAAAGAAATATTCACTTAGCGCCTACTATATGTGGGCACTGGCCTAGGTTCTATGGACATAATGATGAATATTAGCAGACATATCTGTGGGTGTCACATTTTGGACTAAAATTTCCCAGTCTGTCCAAGCTAATTAAGTCAATACACACCTAATGTTAAACATTGTAATCCTGAACTGTCTCAGCTGGCTCATGTGCCAGAGTTGGGCTGACACAATGATATACTACTAAACCCTGCTGGATTGTGAGCATATCTACCTCACAGGTCATTGTAGAACATGAGCGAGATAATACAGGTAAAACGTGGGGAATGGTGCCTGGTACATAATAAGAGTGCAATGATGTTAATTCATCGTTGACTGTGACGATGATGTTCTTGTTCAGAAACAAGGAATTATAAGCCACTGCCAAGTTGCCTGTCCATCCATCTGTCTACTTGTCTGTCTGTCCATCCAACCAACATTTACTGAATCCTTCTCATGTATCAAGCGCTATGAGAGACATGACCATTCTGTGTTGAATAATCCCATGCTCTCACACCTCTCATGGTATAGATTTTCAGTCATTGGTATCTGTTACCAGACTTCACAGACTAAATGATGAAAAGGTAACATAATCAGAGCCTAGACTAGGAATTGGTCAAACTATAACCTATGGGCCAAATCTGTCCCATTATCTGGTTTCTGGTAAATGAAGTTTCATTAGAACCCAGCCATATTTGTTCAGTTACATGTTGTCTATGGCTGCTTTCCCACAACAATGGAAGGGCTGAGTAGTTGCAATAGAGATGCTGTGGTCCACGAATCTAAAGTATTTACTCTCTGGCCGCTCAGTTGTTCCTCCTTAGCATTCTTTGGAATTGAAAAATAAGAGCAATGGCTTGCTAGGATAGGCAAAACAGTTTGTTTATATCTGACGGCATGCTGTAAATGCAGACAAGTACATTATGATTTTGATGTTACTGATTTTTCCAGAGAAGTTCTTTCTATCACCCTCCATAGGGGTGTGGATGACCTGGTGAGATTAGAACATTCCTCCAAAGCATGAACTCACTCTTGGGTGGTCCTACTGCTCTCTTCCTGGCTACTGTCTCATTATTATGCCCCAAACAGTCTCAGCAAGTTTTGGTTCCCTTATGATCTCATGCTTGGCCCAATTTTTCCCCCATTATGTGAGTCACTGGGCAGAGAACACCATTCCTGTATTTCTCTGATAGAAGTTGTTTTGATCCATAGTATTTGATACATACTACTTTTATTGCTTAAGTCTGTGCAGGTTGATATGTTATTGGGAAGTAAGAATTTATTTAAGATTATTTTGCATGATTGTTTTAAGTAGTCACCTAACTGTTGACTTACAGAAAACATTCAGTACTCTAGCAAGAACAATGATTGACTGTAATGCCAGGCACCTGACCTGTAGTATTTTATTCAACCATTATAGCAACCCAAGATTTAGATACTCTTGTTATCTCTGTTTGCAGAAGAGGAAACTAGAGTTTGGGACAGTTACTTTTTAAAATGATAAACATACTTATACTTAGGGAGAACTCTGTTTATCTGAGTCTGAGATTTACAGAGGTTGTTTTATTTGATTCCCACAGTAACTATCTAGAAATGTACCCCTGACATCTCCATTGTACACATCAGACTCAGTGAGGCTACTGACTTGCTTATGATCCTACTGCCGGGTAAGTGGGAGCACCAACACTCTATATTAAAGTCTAGTTGAGTTCTGGCTTAGTGCCTGCAGCTCAGTGGCTAGGGCACCAGCCACATACACCGGAGATGGCAGGTTCGAATCCAGCCCCGGCTTGCCAAACAACAATGACAACTACAACCAAAAAACAGCCAGCTGTTGTGGTAGGCACCTATAGCCCCAGCTTCTTGGGAGGCTGAGGCAAGAGAATCGCTTAAGCCCAAGAGTTTGAGGTTGCCATGAGTTGTGACGCTACGGCACTCTACCAGGGTGACAGCTTGAGACTCTGTCTCCAAAAAAAAAATCTAGTTGAGGTCAGAGAGCTGCATTTTTAAGACAGTCACTTCAATCCCACCTGTGGTTTATTCCACAGACACCTCACCTCCTCCCTCTTATTTCCTGTTGAACCAAATGTGGTGCTTGCATGCACTGGAAAACATTAAAATATTTTTGTTTTTCTTTTCCATGGTTTAGTGATTAGAATGGTAGAAGGAAAAGACAAAAACTGACATGATGATGCCTTCTGCTCAAATGTGAATCAGTTTTCAGCTGTCAAAGATGCCTGATCCCAAGTAATTCCCCACTACCTTTTATTTTAAAAGCATATTCAGCCCATGTTCTGGTTTTTAAAAGAATATAAATATTGGAACTCCTAAATTTTGAATTAAGAAACATGTTCTCTAAATGAGAAGTTACCAAGGGGTTAGTGAACTTGATCCAAGGCATTTCCTTCAGATTTTACATTCTCAATGTATTTCACACTCTTCTATGTTGGAAACTGAACCAAGTCTGTCTTGACTCTTGCCTCTTCATCTTTGCAGGTGATGAGATACAGTCTTTCCATACGGAATATTTTAGTTCTGAACTTCACCAATGATGTAGCCTTAATTTATAATAGACATCCCCAAGTGTTCCTTTGGGGAGCAGAATCTCTAACCTCCTCTACTACAGCTTTGCTGAAAATCATTGTTTGGTGCTAGGATGCTGTAACATCCTCCTCCTGCCACCACCATGCTCACAAACTGGATATTAGAACTCATTGTTTATTATTATTATTATTATTATTACACATTGTAACATAGTTGTAAGTATGCTCTAATATTGGGACTTTTGACCTGGATTTGCACCAAACTTACTGTGTGACTCTAAATTTTTTAATTGTTCTGGGAATAGTTCCTGTACCTATAAAGCATTATCCCTACCCCAACCTACAGTCCGGGTTCATTGTGGAAACCAAATGAGAGGGGAATGAGCTTTTCAACCTGTATAGCAAAATACAAATGTTAATGATAGATAGCTTCACTCAGAAAATTCTCCCTGGATCAAATAAAGACTTCCTTTTAATCTTTAAAAACTGCCCCTTTTACAAGCAGTTTCCCTTAAAGTCAGAAAAGTAAGCTATCTATGAATAATTTAAGATCGGAGGCAAGACTTCCATCTAAGACTATTAATTCTCTCCATGTTTTCATAGTTCTCAAAAAATCCCACCCCAAGCCCCAATTTTAAGGACACTGGACACTAACAAATCAATAAGCCCAGGCTCATTTTTCTGAACCTTCTTACTCAGGCAATGCAAAAACTCCTGTTAGATTTTCATGACAAATGGAAACAGCTCAAAGAGAAGCTCACTAAACAGATGGAGCTGACATTCCCACTAATCCATTACAGCAAAGGACTTTTAGAGACCTAAGGACCCCACTGAAATCATTTTCCCACAGGGCCATTGATCATAACTAGAGGAATCATTTCAGGATTGGGCCAAATCAGCCTTAAAAGAGAAGGAAATGTCACTAATTTCAGCACAACTAGGAAATGTAAAGGAATAGATCAAACTGTGAAACCACATCTGTGTTGCCATATTCATCTACAAGGCATGCATCTCACAGTTAACACACAACTTAGCATTTGCCATTTTAAATGCATAAAACGACAGGCCCAACTTTTCCTTTGCCTCAGGGTGAGCTGGGTTTTTTAACTGAAGAAACAACCCTGGTTCTCAATGGAAGAGGGTTGAGGGAGTACAGTCTTGAAAACAAGCCCTACATCATAATGTGAATATAAATAAAGGGTGTAAAGAAATGCTCGGTACATATTAAGTGGTTGACACATGTCAGTACCGCTGTGAATCTCTTTTGAAGTCTTATTTCTACGATAAGATTATATAAATAAGGAAACTGGTTATCTATCCTATATGATGGGCATAGTTTATGTTGTATTAAGTAGAAGTGGACTAGTTTCACCCACGATGCTACATTCTTTGCTTCACGTCCAAATGTAAGCCATTGTGCCCGCACTCCTCTGGACTGGAGGCAAAGCTTTCCTCACAGTGACACATTAGTCAGTGTCTGTATACCTTCCCCTTTTCCAGGGCTTTTCATCCCTATTAACTAACCTTTAGGGCCGGATCATTCTTGGCAGGGGGGCTATCCTGAGCATTGTCAATGTTGAGCAGCCTCCTGCCCCACACCCACTAGAGGCCAGGAGCACCCAGCCTCTTCAAGTTGTGACAATCAAAGATGCCACCCTCCTTCACTACACCCCCTGTCAAGAACTACTATTAGGTCCTCATGTGTTGTAATTTCCTCCCCTGCTAACCCTAGGCTAACCTCATCCTCATAATTTAATGATGGCCTCCACATGAAACAGGGACCCCATTCATCTGATCCATACTAAACACATGCAATGCTATAGAGATATCTCACCATTGGAAGCATGTCCTCTTCTTGTTATATTCCAGGTGAATTCCCAAATTACCATAGTGATGGCACATAAGAGGTGCTCACTAAACACTTACATTAGGACAGGGGCATTGTCTGGGACAATGGACCCCGGGATTCATGGATAGAATTCAGTGTGTCTGTGAACTTGGAAGGGGAAGAATTTACATCATTCTTTTCACCATCTCTAACTGAATTCTAGCATTTCTTTTGTGTAGGGTGGCGCCTGTGGCTCAGTGAGTAGGGCGCGGGCCCCATATACCGAGGGTGGTGAGTTCAAACCCATACCCGGCCAAACTGCAACAAAAAAATAGCCGGGCGTTGTGGTGGGCGCCTGTAGTCCCAGCTGCTCAGGAGGCTGAGGCAAGAAAATCATGTAAGCCCAAGAGCTAGAGGTTGCTGTGAATCCTTTGATGTCATGGCACTGTACCCGAGGGCGGTATAGTAAAGTGAGACTCTGTCTCTACAAAAAAAAAAAAAAAGTCTTTTGTGTAGAAGTATAGAATTATCTGCAGTAATAATCGCTGTGGGACTCTGTCACGAATAAAAATCACAGGTTAGTTCCTATTCCTGCACAGTGGTTGCATACATCTCTAAATACTGTTTATGATCATGACACCTTGGAAATGACAGTAATTATTAGACAAAGAATAAATATATCTGAACTATGTTGGTAACTTTATATAATTGTTCTTTTTTTTTTTTTTTTTTTTTTGGTAATCCTGAGAATTTTGTTTAATGCAGGTAAAAATATAATCCTAATGAAGGGGCCCATTGAAGAAAAAAGAGAATAATCTCTGATTCAGAATGACTATCTAAAGTAAAAATCAGGGAAGCATCTGGAAAACATAGTCTATCTTTTAGAACTTTCTGCATCATCTCTACAGTGTTTAGGATAGGACCTTATTGGTACGTTCCTAAAAGATGGTGATTTCTTTCTTTTTCCTTTTCTCTCTGTTCTCCTATTCTGAGTACCTTTAAGGATTGTTTTGAGAATCAAATAAGATTACGGCAAAAGTGTACAAGTATTCAGACCCAAGTAAATGCTGCTATGCAGATGTGATTACATGTTCAGTTCTCTGGGATTTCCTCAGCTCTGTGCAATATTAGCCCACTTATGAATACAGGCTTTACCCAGAGCTGGTTTCTCTTACTTGTATATTTATTCTGAGAATCATGGAAGGAAAGGAGACCAGGAAAAAGATGGAGAGGAAGAAAAGGAAAGAGAGCATTAATAAAAAAAAGACCTGTTAATTCAACTCCTACTGCATAATTCATTTTTTATTCCTCAACTGTTCAGAGACAAGACTAAATTTTTAAACCACAGTTCAGTTACAAGACTGTCCCACGAGCGTAAGAGTGTTATTTGATGTTATTTCCTCTTAGGTGGAATAACTTCTCCTACTTTCTCTAACTTTATTCTTTGAAAGCCTTAAAGATCTAACTCAAGTTAAGTCTCTTCTTGAAATTCTTGTGATTCCAATTCTCTGGGCCACTTGCAAGTAAGTCTCTCTAATGCATGTGCCAGTATAAGGTCCCAAGGGCAGGTAGAGATCATGCCTTGTAAAGCCAGTCCTGGGAGATCATCTGCCTTATAAGCTCTGGCTTCTTTCTCTGTTCCACCAGAAATCTTTGAGCACAATTTGCTAAGAAGAGATCTGCAACCTCTCAGGTTTCAGAGTCCTGAAAGGAAGAATAAGCCTAGAGAAACTTGCTTAGGCTCTGGGCAAGGACTCCTCATTTAACATGCAAATGAATCACCAGAGCCTGAACACTTCCCAATAACCGGTCAGGTAGATAGATAGGAAGTCAAGAGGGAAAGTCATTTTCCCTGGCAGCCGAGAAGCATTTAACAGCCAAAGTAGAAAAGCACATTATCTTTCTTCATAGCTCATAGGCACCCTGCATATTGATTTCATATTGGCTCTTCTTTGTCTGCTTAAATGCAGTCTCTTCCATAAGCCCATGATACGATACAAGTA
Source organism: Nycticebus coucang (assembly GCF_027406575.1). NCBI lineage: Eukaryota > Metazoa > Chordata > Mammalia > Primates > Lorisidae > Nycticebus > Nycticebus coucang. The sequence goes on along the minus strand of NC_069796.1, from coordinate 58,423,301 downwards.
CTTTAAATGTGCTTTGACCTCTGATGGGCTCTCATCAAGCACCTTACTGGGAAGAACAATGTAGAGCCTTCAGCACTCATCGGATATGCCCAGCGAGGGTGTTCCTGCCCTGCCTCATATGCTCAGCCTGTTCCCTGTGTGCTAGGGTGAAAAAGAGCAATCTGGACTGTCTATGAGCTCATCAAGCTTTGTAGAGCAGGCTGTACCACTTTCTTTTGGCAATGTCTTTTTGGGTTAAGCCACTGAACATATAGATGTCAAGGATATCTCACAGTAGTGGATCTGTCCAGCCCCTCCCTGGCTAGCCTCCTCACATTGTCCTAAAAATAACATGTTGGATCTCGTGGGTCTCCAGTTAGAAGCCCTTCAGTGTCTCACTATTGTCCTTAAAATGAAGTTTCAACACCTTAACAGGGGTCCTCAAACTGTGGCCCGTGGGCCACATGAGGCGGTGTGATTGTATTTATTCCTGTTTTGTTTTTTTACTTCAAAATAAGATATGTGCAGTGTGCATAGGAATTTGTTCATAGTTTTTTTCTTTTTAAACTATAATCCGGCCCTCCAACGGTCTGAGGGACAGTGAACTAGCCCCCTGTTTAAAAAGTTTGAGGACGCCTGACTTAATATGACACACAATGCCCACTGTGATATTGGGGTTTCCTGATAGATTCGTATATACCTACACATAAATCCCTAATAATCCCTATACAAATATATAAATAATGTATGTGCCCATAACATGTATGATATGCATATTCACAATAAAGTACTACACACGTCTAAAACATACACTGTAGAGTTACGTATGTATGTGGCTATATGTACATGGTTGTTGGAGTTTAGCATGTGCTATCCCAAAATATGGCACTGAAAATTTGAGAGGACAGCAAAAGCAGGAAGGATCCTTTTACCTGTTCCCACTAGTCTCCCCTGAAGCAGGTCATAAAACCTAGGAAAGTCACTCCTGACCTCTATCGTCCCTTCCCCCCGGAGAGACCCTTGTGTGATGGGTGTCCTGCGCTGATCCAGAGGAAAGAAATGAAGACACACAGAGGCCCATAACAATCAGAACAAACAGGTCTTGCTGAGCTTCCCCCTGTTTACTACCATTAGCTCAGACCATATTCCATATTTTGTCCAATCACACTTCTCTATAAATGTCTACTTTTCATTAAACTTAAGCATAAAGTTTTTCCCTGGAGTGTTCATTTTTGAAGGCTCTCATGCTATGCAAAATTTTTTGTTAAATAAATTTCTTATGCTTTTCTCTTGTTAATCTGTCTTTCTTATCGGGTGAACCCTGCAACAGGTGAAGAAAAGATATTTCTTTTCCTCTCCTGTATGATATTTGTTAAAAGCACAGGCTCTGTGTATTATAAAAAGAATTGTCTTGTGCGCTTTAAATGGGTGAACTGTATGATATGTGAATTATATCTCCATAATATTGTTTTAGAAAACAAACAAAATACAGGTTCTAGACTCTGATGACTTGGCTTTCCAGCTCATTTCTGACATTTAACTTGCTATAGAGCCTTGGTGAACTTACCTGTTTGTCAGTTTCCTTGTATGTAAAATAAGTGTAATAATGAAACATATCTCGGAGGACTGTAATGAGAAGTAACACCTCATACAGAAATTAGAACACTACCTGGAATGAAGTGAGCATTTCTAAGACATTACCTTTTAGAAAAGTGGTTCTCAACCTTCCTAATGCTGAACCCTTTAATACAGTTCCTGTGGGTCATGACCCACGGGTTGAGAACTGCTGTTTTAGAATGATCTCTCCACTTTCGTATCTGGACACTCTGCTCCCTGATCTCTAGCCTGCTCTGTGTTGGATTTTTTAAACTTTTCCTAAAAAGTTATGCTTCACCAGGACTATGCATACACTGTGCTCCAGTGCCTGCTGTGGCTGCCCCACACTCAGCTCTTCAACTGTTGGACCGACTAACTCTAATTCATCCTTCAGTTTCAACAGAATCATCACTTTCTTCAGGAAGTGAATGTTCCTTTACTTACAAAATTAGGTTAAATGGCTCCCTTAATTGTATGTTTCCATTGCATTTTGTACTTTGGCCCCAGAATAACACACATTCTTCTCATGTACATGTTTAAAACATCTGTCTGTCTTGCTAGGTTGTGGATTCCAGCAACTGTTGGCCGGAGTAAGTGCTCCATTAACACGAGTTACATGTGACTGGATTTCTTTTTAAAGGAGAACTGCCTATGCTACAGATTGAATAATGCCAAGAAGCTTCCTGCTTCTCTACTTTCTTTTTTGAACCATGAAAGTTCCTGCATCATGAATAATGTCTGTATCTAACTATACTTGTCTTTTCTCTTTGACTTACAGAATCAAAATAAGATCAAACATCCCCATTACCATTTCAGCCACACCTGGCACCATGTACTGCCAAGAGAGAAATTCCCCTGGAGGTTCTAATAGAACCGTGAGATGCCTCCTGAACTCAGGATTTGGTGGGGGTGGGGGGGTGATCGTCACTGGTAATGACAATCTCTTCCCCAAAGAGAAATTCAACTCTGCCTAATTGCTGGAAAAGAAAAAAAAATAACAATGGCAGCTCCCCACATTCTCGGTTGCACACAGGGTGTACTGCTCATTCCCTTGCATCCGCTAAGTCCAACTCTGCTTATCCCTTCCATGCTCCTTCACCTTCTCCTGTAGGAAGTTTCTCCTGACCACCTTTGTACCTTGTCTTCAGCACTTACCATCTTGTCCTCCCAGCAATACTGCCACCAGCCTCTATCTTATATTTTCATTAATGCTTTTGGAAACATTTTCACCGCCATGTAATATTTCACTGGGTACGTGCTTTGATATTCCTACTGATTGTAACCCAGCTGGGCCATTTTTAAGAGGAAGTTTCATTCTGTGTCCTTACATCTTAGTTTGACATTGAACTTAGTTTGGTAATATTAATAGTTGTACAAATGGTGCTCAAGAAAAATAGGTAGAAGAAACCACAGCAGGCATTCATATATTGGGTTCTAACGAGGTACTCTGTATTATACCAAGTATTTCATGTATATTATGTGGTACTCTTATTAGCCCCATTTTAAAGATGAGAAATGTGAGGCTTTCAGAGATTTAGGAACTTACCCAAGGCTGTATAACATTAGAGTCAGCAGTAGAATAAGGAGAATATGTCCAAACCACAAACTGCCTTACGCTGCGGTTCTATACTACTGTTCTAGAGGAGAGAAACAGGCATGTGCTTCTGTCTGTCCTGTGCCCTGAAGAAGGCGGATATCCTCTTTGCTGTCTCTCCCCTTGTTTAGATTCTCTCTCACCACCGTACCTGCTATTCCAGGGAGATGGTGCAGAAGGAGTTAAGACGAGAAGGGCAATACATGGCAAAGATATAGAGCAACGGGGAGGGAAAACATAAGGAGCTTAAGAGAGTATTTTTAGTATTCTTTTCTCCCAATCAAATAAGCAAATGAAATTCAAGTCTTTCCAACAAAGGAAAATAAAGTTAATTTCCTTCCCTATTCTGTGTGCTGAGAATTTCTTATTCACATTGTCATCTCATTAAATTCCTAGTGTCATTGCGGAATACCAACATTCCCCGTGGCCTCTGCTGGAACAGAAGAAAGAAAAATTCTCGTCAGGTGACTCTTTGACTCCTGGTGGCATAAGAATATTCTGCATTGGTCAATATAATCAATAAGAAAGGAAATGATGTACCCAGACTGTATGGGAGGCCTTTTGACATTGAAGATGGCCTGGCTGAGGTTTTTCTCCTCCTTTGAAAATAGTCTGTTTTTGATATTAACTGGCAAGAAGAAAATTATGATGATTAAAAAAAAGGCCAGCAGATGCCCAAAAGGACACTGAGTGTGGCTTGAAAGAGAAATCAAAGCCGCATCAGTTCCATAAACAACACCTAAAAACAACCAAAAAACATCTCCCTCTTTTGGTGAGAGCTGGAATTTGTTCTTGTCAAAACAGCCAAATAGCTGACATCATCAACCCTTTAATCAAACTAGAAAGCTGACAAATGTCTCCAATTGCCTTTTCATTCTCCTCCATTCCCATCACTGAAGGCAACCCCAAGGTGTATCAGCAAGGAAGTCTGCTGAGACCCTGCGGCTGAGACACGTGGGCCATGAATCCATCACGCTCCTATTAAATCACATCTCTCTCATGCCAAAGGGGGACTGTGTGGGGCCCAGTGAATGCCTTTTCCTCCTGCATCAAGAATTAACCCCTCAAGCTTGCAGCTCACCATGGCTACATACTTGGATGAATTAATGTGTGAAAACAGACAGTGGAATCACTTAGGCTCTTTAAAAAGTTTTTCATGGAGAATTATGCAAGTTGTACTCCCTGTAGCATTTCAAATGAAACCCCATTATTATTTCACTGTTGTAGAATCACACTTTTTCTCATTAAGCATCTCTGGTTTAGTAAGTCCAGGCTGTTCATCTGAGACCTTTTTATATTGGCTTTCTAGCTGCATTATTTATGAGAAACATATCTTTATGATCTAATACATTATTCCTGTATTTCCATAAATAATGAACTAACTTTGGAATAAGGTATCACCGAAGAACTATACAACCAGCAATTCTTTTTAAACAGTTGAATCCCTGCTAGATTATCTCTGCTATGATAAAGGAGGGCCCTGGTGAGTTTCAGGCTCTGCAGATTTGTTACCCAAAGGTTACTATTAGATTGGTAGACTCTCATCTTTCAAAAATCAATGAATGAATGATTTCATTTTTCCCACCCCATGGGAGAAACTGTTTTGCTCTATAACGTCATCCTTTCAGCACCTCTGCCTGAAGAAGAATAAAGCACACTGAAGGTACCGAGCAGGAATTAGCAAACTTGTTCTATAAATGGCCTGATAGTAATTATTTATTCTTTCTGGGCCCTACAATCTCAGCCTCAAATACTCAACTCTGCCACTATAGTGCAAAGATGAACTTAAAAGAGTGTGGCTGTGTCCTAGGAAATATTATTTAAAAAACCAGCAGGGTTTTGGCCTGAGTTTGCTCAGGGGCCATAGTTTGCCAGCTCTTGATGTAGATAGTGATAGTGGGAATGTGCTGTCTGTACATGGTGGTCAGGAAAGAGCCTGAAAGGAAGACATCCATCAGCGCGGTGGTTCTCAACCTTCCTAATGCCGTGAGCCTTTAATACTGTTCCTGTGGGTTGCAACCCACAGATTGAGAACTGCTACATTAGTGTATCCTGGGAAAGAGGATTGTATGAGAGGAAACAAGTCAAAGTGCTAAGAGGTGAAAACACCCTTGGGACCAGTGGTAGGGGAAGCCAGTGTGTCTGAGGCTCAGTGAGCAAAGGAAAGAGAACTAAGAAGTATTTTCCACTAATACCATTCACAATTCTTGGGTTCCTCTCTTCATGTAGAGCATCATAATTTTCCATGATCATACCCCTGATTACTACAACATATTTTATTTTTTCCTAGTATCCATTCCTTTTCCTGATGGCAACACCTGAATTGTCCTTTGGAGAACCACCCTGTGCATTTCACTCTCAGTCATTCCGTCCCTAGCTCTAATAGTGGGATAATGAGCTAAGCCTTGCTAACCAGCATATTTTATCATGCTGGTCTCAGAGCCTAGTTCAGCAATAGTCATATGGCCCCAGGCAGTACAGGCAGAGTAAAGACTTTGCTTGATTCACTTTAGAAAGTTAAGCACACTTTCTGCTCACCAGAAGAGTTGAAGACAGAATACAAGAATAGAAAACAGAGCTAAGACATAGTAAGAAAAAGAGGGACTAAGTTTTGGTCTCATTATTTGAGCCACCGAATCTAGCCTGCAGCCAACTGCCTGTGGGCTTTTCAATCACAGGACGTAATACATTTCCCTGCTTCCTCTGCCTTTGAGCTGCATTTATATCACTTACAACTAGGAGAGTCCTGAATGGCAAACATGCAATTCCATTCACCAAGGAAACAATCTCCCTATGTATTTTTTCCTTCCTAATCTATACTCAAGACCTAATTCAAATAAACTTCAATGAAAATTTAAGATGTCTAATGACCTCCCACCCTACCGCACAAAGCTGGATTTTGTGGGCACTTTGTTTCTGTACTTTTAGGCACCTTGTTTTCTTCCTGAACTCTCATATCTGCACGTGTATCATCTCCATAATCAGACAGACAGCTTACCAATGGAGTGGGAACAGTGGCAATCATCTCTGTATTTACATGGCACAGCCACAGTGATTTGAGATATCATATATACAAAAGTAGCTATGACACACACATTCAGTGAATGGACTACTAAGAACTCCCTCGCTCTTTTCATTGTAATTGTCATTGGCCAGGTTGCAGCAGAGAGTTTAATCAAAAAACAAATTGAAAAAGGCTAAACATATAATCTGGTGCAGACCTAAAAAATGTTCAGGATCAGACCACATTTAAATTTCTATAAATCTTATGCTAATTTAAAAGGCTTTTAGATTTAATTAAAAATGTTTTTCAAGTGATAATAATGTAACTCACATAATTAGCATCAAGTGGCATCTAGAGGACATGCTTAAAAAAACTAATCTCCAGTATAAATAGACCTAATTAACAATTAGAATAGCACTTTATAATTACGCTTTGTTTGTGAATGCTATAACATTCAATTGATTGTTCAATGAAACTGGTCATTAATGAATATCAAAGTCATGTTTTCACTGCTGTCACCATGAAGATGCCTTTTAGATGCACTAGCTTTAATGTCGCCTATTTTCTTGCTACTTTATAAAGGCCATTCCTATTTGATATCTAATAACTACGTTTTGTAATTAAAGCTAAGCTATATCATGCCTCATCTTGCATACAAATTTTATGGCTTTTTGGTAACTAAACCAAAGGATCCTGCTACACACCTAAATTATTTTGTGCCAAACCTAAATAGAGACCTTTGTAATATAGAAAGACCTAAATAGAGACCTTCAGAATATAGAAAAATCAAGCACCTTTGTTATATAGAAAAACATCTGTATTGATGTGGTAAAAGGCAGGGCCTGGTACCTAATGAAAGGGAGGCCTTGAAGACTAGGAGAACTGCTGCCCCATAAGGAGAAATGGGGGTACGGCCTGTGGAGAGGCAGGGAGCTTGGTGGAGGAAACACAAGTTCCCATGTAGGTAGAGAGCAGAAGAAATGCAAAGTTCTCCAGGTATAAAAGTCTCTGCTACTGGGAATTTGGAACCAGAACTGAGAAGTTAGTTACGGGCAAGTACAGATTTATGAGTCATCTGTAAAGAAGCAAATACTGAAATCAGAGAGGGCATCCGTAGACGTGGGGTTTCCCAAAGAAATGTGACCACAGAAAGAGAAGGATGAAGCCTTGACGGAGTCTACAGGGGCTCTCAAGTATGAAGTGAAGTCAGTGAAAGAGGCAGGGCAACAGCCAGAGAAGCCAGAGAATTGTGGGAACAGTGAGCAGCCAGCAGGTTTGTAGGAGGATCCATTTGTTTAGTTACACCAGGATATATCCAGAAAACTATTGCCTCCTTCCCCCTTCTCACTGCCATGCCGACGGGGAGTCTGGGAAAAGAAGATTCCTGTGACAGAGGTCATAGAGCATAGTGGCAAAGGATTAGGGCCGCACTTGGAACACAGTAAACATTCAATGTATATTTAGCTATATTTATATTACAGCTTGTCTAGAGCAAAATGGTAAAAACTGGGCTTGAACTCACCTTATAGTTACCAGAATTGTGTAAAATGATTTTGCTACAATTGTCTTGAGTCAGAAGTTCACAAATTTTAGCACACATCAGAACCACCGGAAGGCCGGGCTTCACCCCAAGTTTCTAATTAAGGAAGTGTGGGGTCGGGCTCCAGGGTGCACATTTCTAATAAGTAGACCACAGCTGCAGCTCCCCATCCAAGGACAACCATCTCATTGAGTGGTGGACAAAGACCTACAGTCCTGGAAAATCAAACATGCCTTCAATCCCGCCATTATTCACAGAACACTATGACAGTGAGACCAGCCTTACCTGCACGTGGGCAAAGTTGGCAGCATCGTACTTCGTAGCCTCTAAAGGAGTTAGAGGCTCTCTTTTGGCCCTTGCTATGCCCACAAAATCCGCTAGTCCAAAATTATAGGAGTATTCATGAATACCCCTGTAAGTTCTAAGTCAAATTCTTTTATGAACACACAGGGTTATGTAGACTTTCAGGACGTGAGTGGGAAGGCTCCTGAAGCCCAAGCAGACCAAGAGAAACTGTCACCACAGTGACACATGCAAGGTGGCCAACTGGAGTTGCTAGAAGTTATTTCCCCCACAAAAAGAAACCGAAATAACAAACAACTATATTTTGACTTGAGTGACTAAGGAATAGCAGAATCCCTGGAGAGCACAGACATCCAGGAAAGCACCCAAAGAAGGAAGTGAAGCATCCTCCTTCTGCCATACTGCCTCCGCCACTGCAACTGGGCTGGACCTAGGAGCAACTTCTTACAGGGAAAAGATAAATGGCCTCCCACTACCACCACACATGCCCACAGGATTCACTGCAAGAGAGTTCCACAGTCCTTAAAGTCCCCAAATTCAGTTGAAGAGTTACCTGGAGTTCACATAACTGCACTGCCCCAGAGTAGGTCCCAATATCATGCACCCCTCACCCCAGTGTGACCTAAGCTGTTACAGCACAACACTATCTTGAAACTGGATTCACTGCTAGAGTGTGTCTGGCCCTGGGGTCAGTAGCCACTTCCTGTCCCATCCCTGAGGCCCTGCTGTCATGCCCCCATGCTCTCAGGAGTGGATACAGCACCTAAACCCCTGTGGCTCAGAGCTAGGTTCAGTAAAACAACTGGATCTCAGCATCCAAAGGCAACATGTGGCAATCCCAGCTCTAAGAAAAAAAAAAAAAAACAGGCAGACTTTCAGAGCCAGGAAGCTGCCACACAGGTGGGCCCACTGCACCTGTACCTACTTGGTCTGACAGCCAGCCTGGTGGTGGCCCTGCCACTGGAAAGTCTGTCAAACAAATGGCCATCCCACAGCACCCACATGCACCAAAACCTAAAAGCCTGGCCAGTGCCCTATCCCCAGAAAAACTGTGCTTCTGCCATCACAAACTCCTGCAGCTTAGGCCACTGTCATAGTCACAGACATCACTGATAAAGATTGGAGCTAAAGAAATTGCACAGAGACTGTTATTAAAACCATCACACACCAGTGGAGGGGAGCTGGGACTCACACCACTGATATTTTGTTTTTGTATGTTTCTTGTCCTGCATAAATAAATATACAAAAACAAAACAACAGTGGGGTCAGCCTCTGACACCCTCACCCCCCAGGTAAGCAATGGTTGAGTCTACACAGCACTAAAACCAAGGTACCATACCCAAACAACACCTTAGGACCATGTACAGAAAGAAGTCTCTTCCTACAAAAGTCACCCCATAAAGTGAGAAAAAAGTTACTATTCTGCTAGATATGCAGATATTGATGTACGCACACCAGAAACACGAAAAAGCAAGGAAACACAGCACCCCCAAAGGAATATAATAATTCTCTAGTAACAGAGACATCCCCCCAAAGGAAATTTACAAAACATTTGAAAAGGAATTAAAAGTCCGATCTTAAGGAAACTCAGTGAGATCTAAGAGAATATAGGCAAGCAATTCAATAAAATCAGAAAAAAATAATTCATGATTGAAAGATAAATTCAATAGAGAGATAGATTATAAAAATGAACCAAACAGAAATCATACAGCTGAAGAATTCAACAAATGAAATAAAAAGAAATTGGCAGTTTTAACAACAGACTAGTAGAAGGAATTTCTGAAATTGGAGACAGATATTTTGAAATGTTAATAATATACTCAGAAAAAAATAAGGATAGCAAAGAATAAAGACAGCCTACAGGACTTACAGGATAACATTAAGTTAACAAATATTGGCATTGTAGAAGTACCAGATGAAAAAAGGGACAGAAAAATTATTTAACACAGTAACTGAAAACTTTCAGAAGCCAAAAACTTCTTCAAGAGATGGAAAAAGGGACAAAAAAACTTATTTAACAAAATAGTAGCTCACAATTTCTCATGTGTATAAGAAGATTTCCAGATCCAGGAAGCTCAAAGATTCAACCCAAAAAGATTGTCTCCAAGGTGTATTATAATTAAACATCAAAACTCAACGAGAATTATAAAAACTGTAAGAGAAAAGCATTAAGCTATGTACAAGGATCCTAAAAGACTATTAGAAAATTTCTCAGTAGATACTTTGCAAGCCACAAGAGAATGGGATGATATAGTCAGTGTTGAAAGAAAACAACTGGCAACCAAAATTACTATACCTATCCAGCAAAGCTATCCTTCAGAAATGAAGGAAAATTAAAGACAAACAAAAGCTGAGGGAATTCATCACCAGTAGATTAACCTTACGACAAATGTTTAAGGGAGTGCTACAATGGGAAATGGAAAGATAATAACAACTATTCTGAAAACACTTACAAGTATAAAGCGCACCAGTATAGGTAAATTCCTAAACAAATTCAGAATACCCCATTGCTGTAATGATGTTATATAAATTTTCCAGTCCTCTAGTATGAAGGTGAAAAGTCAAAATGGTCAAAAACAATAACAGCTACAATTATTGGGAAAGAAACACACAACCTGATTGAAAGATGGGCCAAAAACCTTACCATGTATTTCTCAAATGGAGTCATATAAATGGTCAACAGGGCTCGACACCTGTAGTTCAGCAGCTAGAGTGCCGGCCACATGCACCAGGGCTGGCAGATTCTAACCCAGCCAAAGCCTGTCAAAGAACAATGACAATTGCAACAACGACAACAACAAATAGCCGGGTACCTGTAGTTCCAGCTACTTGGGAGGCTGAAACAAGGGAATCGCTTAAGCCCAAGAGTTTGAGGTTGCTGTGAGCTATGATATCATAGCACTCTACCAAGGGAGACATAGTCAGACTCTGTCTCAATAAATAAATAAATAGCCAACAGGTATACGCAAAAATGTTCAACATCATTAATCATTGGGGAAGTACAAAAAGAAAATGAGATCCCTTTTCACTTCACTTAAAATATCTATCATCAGGCTTAGAGCCTGTAGCTCAGCAGGTAGGGAGCCAGCCACATGCACTGGAGGTGGCGGGTTCGAACCCAGCCCAGACCTGCCAAACAACAATGACAACTAAAACCCAAAAATAGCTGCATACTGTGGCGGGTGCCTGTGGTCCCAGCCACTTGGGAGGCTGAGGCAAGAGAATCGCTTACGTCCAAGAGTTTGAGATTGCTGTGAGCTGTGACGTCACAGCACTCTACCAAGGGCGACATAGTGAGACTCTGTCTCAAAAACAAAACAAAACAAAACAAAAAACAAAAACAAAAACAAAACAAGTCTACCATCAAAAAGAGGAAAAATCAAAACAAAATAAAACCAAAGTGTTGGCAAGGATGGGGAAAAAAAAACTAGAACTCTTAATGTTGTTGGTGGGAATGTAAATTAGTATAACCATTATGGAAAAAAAGTATAGGGGGTGGCTCAAATAATTAAAAATAGTACTGCCATAAAATCCACCAATCTCACGACTGGGTAGATACCCAAAGAAATGAACTCAGTATGTGAAGGAGGTACCCGCACTCTGTGTTTATTACAGCATTCTTCACAATAGCCAAGACTTGGAATCAATCTAAACAGCCATGAATGAATGAATAGGTGAAGGAAATGTGTTATATCTACACAGTAAAATATTAGTCAGTCACCAAAAAAGAATGATATCCTATCATTTGAAATAAAGACAAATACCAGATGATCTCACTGATAATGTGGAGTCTAAGACAAAGCTGATTTCATAGAGGTAGAAAGCAGAACAGTGGGCACTGAAGATGGGGAGGGGATGAACAGGGGAAATGGGGAAGAGTGGTTGGCAGGTGCAAAGTTACAGTTAGGAAGAATGAATTCTGGTGTTCTGTTGCTCAGTAAGTCGACAGTAAGTTATCGTATTTTACATAGCTAGGAAAGAGGTTTTTGAATGTTCACAAAAAACACCAAATGCAGTTTGTTGGGTATACTAACTACTCGATCCAATCATTAAATAATGTATACATGTATCAAAATGTAACAGTGTACCCCACAAATGTTTAATTACAATGTATCAATTAAAAATCAGAATCCATCACCAACAGTACTGAGTGCCTCCTTGTGCACTACACACTGTCCTATTTACTTGGGCCGTGCCTGTGGCTCAGTCGGTAAGGCACCGGCCCCATATACGGAGGGTGGCGGGTTCAAGCCTGGCCCCGGCCAAACTGCAACCAAAAAATAGCCGGGCTTTGTGATGGGCGCCTATAGTCCCAGCTACTCGGGAGGCTGAGGCAAGAGAATCGCTTAAGCCCAGGAGTTGGAGGTTGCTGTGAGCTGTGTGAGGCCACGGCACTCTACCAAGGGCCATAAAGTGAGACTCTGTCTCTACAAAAAAAAAAAAAAAATGCATTTGCCGTCCAGTTCTCCCAACAAGCCTGAGTGCCAGGCACTATTATGCTATGTCACAGAGCAGGGAAAGATGCCTAAAAAGGTGAAGTGACATATCCAAGGTCACTGACTAGCAAAGGACAGAAACCGGGATTACGAGCCAGAGCTAACAATACACCTGTGCTCTCAGTTACTCAACTGAATGGCTCTTGCCTACTCTCTTTTCCCTGGGAAAGACGGGCATATATGACAGGTGAGGGACCACAGGCTACCTACATTTGTGTCCGCCCCCACCCTCCTGCATGCATGCACTTGCGCGAACACACACACATCTTTTCTAGGGTAAAAGTTTCCTGGTGATCAAACCATTCTTTATGAAGAATGCGTTATGCGTCTTTGTGCCATTCTACCCAAGCTCCCTTGAGTGTGCTCAAGGTTGTCACTGTCCTGAATAGGTAGGAATGTATCGTTATCCAGAAAAGAATTTTAAAGATTGTTCTGAACCTATCTGTGAAGCTACCATATCCAAGAGGCATTATCTTTTGAGGCCCCCACTGCGTATTCCTACTCAACTACCAACTAAAAATAATTGACTTTTCACATAACATTTACTTATTTTTTTATTATATTCGTTCACCTTTCCACACTTTGTTCCTTTCTCTTTGTTTTATACAGATGGAAATGAAAGCTTATGGAGCAAAATGGGACTAAATAGGGTCATTCAGATCCTAAGTGGCTGAGCAAGGATTCCGATTCAGCCTGGTTAGACACTGCCATGGAATGTGCATCCAGACGCAGGCCTCCCAAGAGTGTGTGCACTCTGACAACTCAAAAAGACAAACTTCTCATTAAGCAGAAAATGAAATTGCCTAAACCTCTCATTGCACACCATATGGCCAAATCCCAGCTGCAGGAAGCTCATTCCTCCGACACACTGGGCTCTTTTCACTGAGAGGGTTGATGTGAGATTTGCCGGGTGGTCATTTCCTTTTTTTTTAAGTATTGGTAGCAGCAGTGGTAGTTATTTTGATGCTTCCTTTCTACATGTTCACATTAAAAAAACAATTGCTCCCAGTGATGGAGAGAGACAGATTTTATCCTACATTGTTCTTTAAGGGAAATATCACAAACATAACCACAAACAACAAAAATACCCACCTGCTTCAAAGTGAACAACAACTACAGTCATCCTCCAGTCCTTTGTCTAAGTAATCATGGGATAGGGCGGCCATTTTTAAAAGATACCATCAAGAGTTTTGTACACTGGGGCAGCGCCTGTGGCTCAGTCAGTAGGGCGCTGGCCCCATATACCGAGGGTGGCAGGTTCAAACCCGGCCCCGGCCAAACTGCAACCAAAAAATAGCCGGGCGTTGTGGCGGGCACCTGTAGTCCCAGCTACTTGGGAGGCTGAGGCAAGAGAATCGCTTAAGCCCAGGAGTTGGAGGTTGCTGTGAGCTGTGTGAGGCCACGGCACTCTACCGAGGGCCATAAAGTGAGACTCTGTCTCTACAAAAAAAAAAAAAAAAGAGTTTTGTACACTGATGAAGCCAAAGTGTTTGAATATTTACAATTATGCTGTATCTTTTCAAAGTCAGATCTGAAAGCCAGATCCACTTGCACAAAGTGATCTGGGTGTGAGATGGCATCATATTTTCCCCCAGGCAATTATTTGAGAGCTGGTACAGCAGAGTACTCTTGAAAAAGGGGAGAGCCTGAAGCTTTTGTGCCTCCCCTACCCAGCCTAGAATTAACAATGAAATGTTTCTACAAATAGAAAAGAACATAAATTGCGCGAGTGGCAAGGTCTCATAATGAACATATTTCTGGGTGGTGAAGAACACGGAAGCCAGAGTCCACACAGGGGTTTGAATATTGGTCCTACTGTTCACTGGCACTTGATCTTAGAGAAATTTCTTCAGCTTTTCAAGGCTTAGGTTCCTCATCTAAAAATGAGATGAAGTAGAAGAGGCACAAAGAATAGTTCTTTAAGGTAAAGCCCTCTGCACTCACAATACTCAGCTGGGCTTCCTGGCTGTCAGCCTGTTCTATGGCTGGGCTCAGTTCTGTCATCTGTAAAACCGGGGTGATAAAAATAGTGCCCATCTCCCAAGATGTTTGTGAGGTGGAAATTTAAGAATGCATAGAAGACTTGGTACCTAGATCATAGCAAGTACTCAATAGACTTTGTAGTTCTAAAAGATTTTTCACCTAAGGAGTTTTAAAGAATAAGTTCTAAGTGGGCCCCAGACACAGAGAAAGAATGAAATTATACAGCTCAGACTCTAATGTCTGACATCTCTCTTTCTAAATTCTTACCTACAACTCAGACAAATCTTGGTCTCTTCTGAATTTTTACCAACTGGGGCCACATATCAATTTTTTTTTTTTTCCTTTCTGAGACAGGGTCTCACTCTTTTGCCCAGGGCTACAGTGCAGTGACATCATCATAGCTCATAGCAACTTCAAACTCCAGGGCTCAAGTGATCCTCCTACCTCAGCTTCCTGAGTTCCTGGGACTAAGGCATGCATCACTATGCTCGGCTAATTTTTAATTTCTTATATAGATGGGGTCTTGCGATTGCTTATGCTAGTCTCAAACTCCTGACCTCAAGTTATCATCCTGCCTTGGCCTCCAAGAGTGCTGGAATTATAGGCATAAGGCACCATACTTGGCCCTGAATTTTATTTTTAAAAGCTTCCGTCAGTGGAAAATTTTATAGAAACCTCTGCCCTTTTTCAGATCATGCTGCAGGTAAACTGCCAGCTAAAGGTTAGACTGCCTTCTGGCCTCTGTAGCCTGCATTCCTGCCTCTGTGCAGCCCCCTACAGATGGTCACTTCCATCTTTTGACTCTTCTGAGCAGACAATGATCAGGACACTGCTGGAGTTTTGAGACTGGGTGAAAACAGCATAATGGGTCCAGGGAGAGTAATAGAGAAGTCAGGGCCACACAGAGGTGGGAGAACAGAGGCTGAGGGTGACCGATGTGTGTGCATGAATGTCAATGTGTGACTGTACGTACCTGTGTGTGCATTTCTGCATATGTGACCATGCTGGGCATTCAAGACCCACTGTGTATCTGAGAGGCTGGTGGAATATCCAGATAGAAAGGAAGATCTAGGACTCAGAGAAGACACCAGGGCTGAGGGGTGGAGGTGTAACGGTCATCCAGCAGGAAATGAGAAATGAATGTGTGTTGAGAGAGAGACGGAGATGGAGAGAGAGACGGAGAGAGAGACCAACCAGACAAGTTGACTGAGGGAGGAGATGACAATCAGGAGGACAAGAATCACAGAGGAGAAAGAAGATGCAGAGTACAAATAGTAATGTGGAAAAAAATAACATCCAATAAAAATAACTTGATCATTTAAGGTAATAGCACTTAGCACTCATTGAACACTTATTCTTTTAGCCGATTTACAGCTTTACATAGATTATCTTATATACTCTTTCCAGCAATCTTGGGAGGTAGATTGATACTTCCATTACATCAGTTTATAGCTAGCTAAGCAAGCAGGCACAGAGAGGTTAGAAGACTTGCTTAAGGTCACACAGCTGGCCCAGGAGAGAAATGGGATTAAAATCATAGTAGGTTAATTTCAGAGCCTGACCACTATGCCACAGTGAGTCTTAGGGAGTAAAACATGGGAAAGTAATACAGTATGAATGGTGTTAGTAGCACAAGTAGGAACGGCACCATGGAGCGTTGAGTGAGTACTATTTTGCTTTAGGCACTGTAATAAGTGCATATAACATGTTTTCATTTAACCCTTGCAACAACTTAAGATTGTGTTTGTTCTTAGTCTTGAGCAGAAAAGTAAACTAGCTTAGTAACCAGTAACTTGTCCAAAGTTACAAAACCAGTGGGTGACTAAAGGGGTTAGAAGCCAAGTATGTATGTGAGCACAGCTCCTCATCAAAGCTTAGTCTTGAAAGATATGCCAAAGAGGCTTCATAATCTGAGAGACTTTAACCAGGGGCCCAGCCTCAGAGAGGTTCAACTGCCTTGTTTTAAAAGAATATAGGAAATTGGACTAAATCTCTCTTTTAGATACCATTCGTCTTAGTCAGTTCAGGCTGCCATAACAAAGCACCATAGATTGGGTGGTTTATGAACAACAGAAATTTATTTCTCACAGTTCTGGAGGCTGGAAGCCTGAGATCAGGTATGGGCCTCATTGCTTCCAGTGACGGGCTCTCCCTGCAGACTGCTGGCTTCTCCTTCGAGGCTCCCATGGCAGTTTGAGCTCCAGTCTCTTCACCCCCTTATAAGGGCACTGGTTCCATTCACCAGGGCTCCATTCTCATCATTTAATTACCCCTCAAAAGCCCCACCTCCTAATACCTTGCAATTTAATATGAATTTTAGGAAGACACAAACATTCAGTCCATTAAACCATTTCACCTTTCCTCTAAGATGTACATAGTAGCATCAAACCCATGAAATGATTAAAACTTCCTTACCTAAAACTCGCAATCTTTCAGCTCCTACTACTACTTCATTATCATCTGCAGAGAAGAGCAATTTTCCAGAAACGGTTTTTACCTCAAACTTTTTGCCATAAGCCTCTACTGCTTTTGGACCTAGAGGAAGTGGGGGTGGGGTGGGAAGAGAGAGAGAGAGAGAATATATTAGTTTCATCGCATTTGACTCAGAAAGCTTTCCACAGAACATACATCTGACAAGATTGTATTTGACTTTCATGTTAAGTGGATTGGTTTTCAAAAGCCAGCCGTGAAAATTAGTCTCAGGACTTTAGCTGTGTCTTGTCAATTACTTCTAATCGTATTCTCTGAGGCTATGATTTTTAAAGACCATCGTGTCCTTCCTCTAGACTAATGCTTGAATGAGATTTCCCTCAACTAACCACCAAAATGCTGTCAAATAGTTGTGGATTTTTGCTTGAATGTATCAAAGTACAAGGCTCACCACTTCTTGAGGCAACTGCTTATCTTTGGCTATTTCTAATTGTCAGAAAAAGCTTTCTTTAAATTCAGCTGAAATCTGTTTTTCACTGTGTATCCTTAACCCACTGGCTGCATTAGACACCAAGGGAAATCTATTTGTTCAGCATATAGATCACTTCCTGACAGGAAGAGTTATAATATATTGTACTAAATTGCCTTGTAAATTGTTGAATCTTTTATACTAGAATTTCATTCAATTAAAAAAAAAAGGTGGAGGATTTATGCGATGACAATACATATTCTTGGAGGTAGTGCATGCGGAAGACAAGACCCCTGATCTTGCAGCACTCACATTCTGCTGTAAACAGACCAACATAAATCTAAAAATCTAAAAATTAATTTATAAGTAATCCTCCAAAATTCTAGAGTTTTAGGTACTATGAAAAAAGTAAAACAGATTAATAAGTTAGAATTTCTAAAAGGAGGAATCGTTCAAATCAGAGCTGGATCTACCTGAATACTTGAATTTTAGGTGGCTACCAAAAGAATACAGTAGAATAATCTAGGGGTGCAGTCATCCTCAGTCACATAACTCAGATCAGAATAAATGTATCTCTTGGTCTAGAAATTCCTACAGAAACATTTTTGAGGGTAGAGTCATGAAATTATGTATTTTTCATAACTGTCCAGGAGATTCTAATGTGGAACTCTTGTTTCCTTCTATATTCAAGAGAATATAGAACTTTTATTTCCTTCTATATGCAAGCTAAATTTAAAGGAGCTCTTTTTGACAATTAGAAATAGCCAAGGATAAGCAGAGGAAGAAGTGGTGAGCCTTGTGCTTTGACACATTCAAGCAAAAATCCACAACTATTTGACAGCATTTTGATGGTTAGTTGAGGGAAATCTCATATTCAAGAAAATATTCAAGAGAATATTACTTAATAATAAAGAGCAATGCAAGAGTCCTCAATGACTTCTAGCCATAGATCACTGGTAACACACCTAAAGTTAACCAAATTGGGCTAATTACTCATTGCAGTGAAGGAGAGAGCATACCCGAGGCAACCATGAAGCATCTCAGTAAGAAGCTGTTAGAAAGAACTTACTATAGCATTTTACGTTATGTTAGATTATATTGGAGAAAGTTTAAGAAAACAAGATTTTACTCTGGATTAAATATTGTTAGAAAGTAGAAGTAATTTTATGATTGGGCATCTTAACAGATCTCATCTAGAGGTAGGAAAGACTAGATAAATGCTAAAATTATCATGAATAAAGAAACAGTGATCACTCACACCAGCCAGGATAGAAAGACGTTTGGTCTTCTTTATGATCTGGACAAAAAGCTTATATTTTTACCTGTGTTCAGACATGATCAGAGTTGTCTTTGTTTTTCTGTTTTGGTTTATCTTGCTCTATCATGGACTGAGTGGCCTGGTCTGGTTGATGTTCTGTGAAACTGTTTACGTTCAAGCAGAACACTAAGGCCTAGCTAGGCAGCTCCCTGGACATTTGGGGCAGTTTTTCTCTGTGTCAAGACTATCAGACTAGGAATCAGAAGACATGAATCACGTTCCAACTCACTCTTATTTTCTGGAAATGTGACTTTGAGTAAGTCATTTGATTCTTCTGATTCACAGTTTCTGCATCTCTAAAATTGGACTATTACCTCCTACTCTATCTACTTCATAGACAGACGGAAAGGATCACATGACTCTGTGTTTATAAAAGAAATCTGTGGGTAGAAAAGTGCTATGAAATGTAGAGTACCAGCTCTTGTGGTTATCTCTTCCTGGTCATCACCGCCATTACCATTTTTCTCCTATAATGGTGACAACACATTGAAAAGAATTAGTGATGAGTGACCTGTGAGTACACTTTCCTGCCCACACAGCACCTACTTGGCAGACCTCATCTCTTGCCAGTACTAGTCTTCTGACATAAAGAAAGTGACTCTTTAGTGAGCTGTAGACTGAAACAGAAGAGGTAAGTGTCATGAGACCAAGCGTCACCTTTCTCCCTGCTTCCTTCATAGGGCAGGTGAGGGAGACAAGTGGCACTGAGGCTGAGGCTCTCATAAGGTCACCACGTAAGGTGATGGCAGATTGGTATCTGGACTTGAGCTCTCCAGATTGTTCCACAGAAGAAAGGAGGAGTTTATTTGTCTAGGAAGAAGAAGGGGCTGGAGCAGCTAGAAAATGAGCTCTTTGGGGGAAGAGGGATGAGCAGAAGAGATAAGTGTTGAAGGGAGAGCTTGAAAGAACTGAAATATCTGATAAGGGGTTTGGATTGAGTTTTTCTGGGAGCTGTTGTCTTAATTGCACCAACACCTTCAGTAAAATCCTTATTATTTGTCAATAATTTAGGGTTACCAACTTTTGGTGGAAGGATTGGAGATGGGGAGGTAAGAGGTGCTAATGAATGAATGGATGGTCTCAGGATGGATGCCGGGTGGGCATAGTGTGCCCAATTTGGAACCATTCACATAGCCAATATGGGACGTGACCTGGAGGAAGGGGATAGCTGCCTGGATCATGCCTGGGGACTTGGGCAGCATCACTAAGTTTGGCCCCTGAGGAGTCAAGGACACCATTCTGTGCATAAGGTGAGTTTCGTATGAACTCATGAACTGTTTGTGAAACACACAGGAGAGTGAGGTAAAGAGACTACAGCCATCAGAGAACGCAGAGCACAATTAAGTTATCTTGCTTTTCAGGGCCTCACAGAACACGAAATGGAATTCACTAAGGGCCAGAACCATCTGGGTATCTAAAGCTCAGTAATTGGTAGTTTTAGCTCAAATCCCACAGAGCTACTGCTGGCTCAATGGGGCAGACGGCTTGTCCTTTGTCAATTTCACCCAGTGCTGCCAAATGTCCCTGGACATGGCTGGAATCTTAAAAAGTGACTCTAGAGGACATTGCAAATGGAGCTGGAGACAGCTCCGGAGGTCCCTTGCTGAACTCATTGTTCCTCTCCAGGGATGGAAAAAAAATCACTATTTCTAATGTGAAACTAATCTTCAGTTAATCCCTTCTGTGTGTGATAGTCTATGTGTGAAGTGCCTCCTTAATTAATCTCCTCAAAAGGAAGGAAGGTTGGAACCCACCCGGAGGCATCAGCAGTTTCCAAGCCTCACTGTGAATCTGGGAGCTGGACAGGCCTGGTGGCCACCCAGCCTGACTTCTCTCCCCAGCTCCCTTGATCCTAGCCCCTTAGCCCCAAAGATTCAAGATCCAAGGTGCCCCTGATGCTTTACCCCTTGCAGCTCAGAGGGTTCCTTGGACCCAGTACCAAGATAGTAAGTCAGCAGCTTTATGGGTCAAATATTCTTTTGAGGTCTAAACTTAAGAACTTAAATATCAGTAAAGAAAGCATACTTTGCTATAAATACATTATCTGAGCATCTAACATTAGAATTTCTAATGGACTATTAATGTGTTCTTTAGGTGATCAGGAGAATCTTTGACCCCTCGGGATTGCCTTGGTAGACCTCACTGCTTAGATAGGTGTGACTGGGTCTTCAGTAAGGACACCACCAAGTATACCAGGCAGCAGAAGGTATTTCTGCTGGGACAGCTCACTGATCTCCACTATGTACAGAAATGTGAAGTAAAAGGAAAACCCTGAAGGAAAACTTGACGGGTCTGTGTGTATGCTCAGAAATTATTAACATCATGTACTATCCTTCCTAGAAATTATCTTGGAAGGTTTCTGTTAGCTAGCAACAGGACGGCTTTTTGCCCACCTTGTTTTCATGTTAGCTGCCTTGTACATGACCTTCAGAGTCAGGGATAGGTGTCATCCAGCTCCCAAAGGGTCTAAGTTGGGGAGACGGGAAGCAAACACTGCTGGAGGGTGCAGGCAAGAGAGAAGAGAGAGGAGGGAAGAGGAAGACAGACAGAAAGGTGAGGGCGGGAGAAGAGGAAGGAAAAGAGACAGAAAGGAGGTGAGAGGAGACAGAGAAGGGAGCCGGGGGAAGGGAGCTAACAGAGGAAGAAAAGGAGGGACAGGGAGAGAGGCGGAGGGGAAGAAGAAGAAGAGGACAGAGTGGGTGAAGGTAAAGGAAAGAGGAGTGGGCAAAGATGGGAGCGAGAAGGGCAGAGAAGGAGAGGGAGAGAGGGAGGGAGGAAGGGAAGGAAGGAGGAGGTGGACGAGGGAGGAGAAAGTAGGGGAGAGACAGAGAGAGGGAGGGAGAGAGACATGGACCTTTTTTGCTGAATAATAGTCATTTGGGCAGTTCCAGCTTTATCAAAACAAAAAATCTCTCAAGTAAACTAAATCTCCCACTGCAAATAAATGGCAATGATCAACAGGCTAAGTAAGTTCCTTTTGAACGCAGGAATCTGGGAGCTGAAGGTTGGATTTATTTCCCTCCTGGAGGCACTCTTCACATACGCTGCTTCAATCATTGCTTACTGAAGCTGTTTATTTAATTATTTCGCATTGTGCCTGCAGGCCAGATGTTATATAAGCAAGGCCAGCAATGTAGGCGCACGCTGAAACAACAGGTTTATGAATCATGGGTTCTGTTGTGCAGCAGTCCCCACCATCCCTGAGTTCCTGGATTGGAGGATGGTCCAAATCAGCCTCCAGTGGTGAATGTCTAGATATCCATGCAGCACCCTGTGGCGGGGGTGCCGGGACTGGGGCTCCCTTTTCAGTAGAAAAGACTCTGGGCACAAAGTTACCTGTTTCCTCGTGGTTTATCTATTGGTGAAGCTCTGGATATTTTAGGCATAGTGATAGTATCATTTCAGGGCATTTGGGTAACTGGCTTCTCAAAACGTCCATCTGTATACTTTTCTCTTAGCCCTGAAGCCAAACAAATGGCATTTTCTGTCAGGAGGTAGAACAATGCCATTCAGACAGAACATTCCTTTTCCCTTTCACTGTGGGGTTGCAGAATGCCTCTCTGTTTATTGCTGCTTATAACCTACAGAGGTGGCATTGATCATTCTGCTCAATGCATTAGCAGAGCACGAGGCCCAAGTTTATCATAACGATCGCTATTGTGAATAACCAACCCTTGTTTAAATTTCAGGAATATGCAGCTTAAAACCCAATGGGTGCATTCCACAGCTGTTAGGAGCATATCTGTTATATTAAAAGGAACTGCACAAACATTTTCAGTGGAGATACATCTGCATCTTGCTATTGAGTTAAGTTCAAAGTTAGCACATACGGCAAATATGGCATGGATTCAAACTGTCATTAAAAAACCCTTTCACAACCCATAAAGTATGCTGCGTGGCTCTGTGGATGCTGTGCTCTTCTCTTGATCCATCCAACACAGACAGATTTTCCTCCAGCATTGGAGCAGGGAGTTTCTATTTGGTTAAGCACCAGATGAACCAGCTAACTTGTATTTAGAAGCCATGTTCTATGGAAAATAGATTTTTCCCCCCAAGCAGGTATCATTAAATTTCATAAGTTATAAAGATTACCTGGGACTTCGCTTTTTAGCAGAATCATGGAATACATACTACATTCTCTTTCTTAATGCAGCACATAAATATGTTAGCAGACATTCTTTTCAAATTCACATGGTGGTTTCCTTTGACCTTTACTTTGCTGAATGCCTAGTATGGACCAGGTATGGCTAAGCTTCCTCCTTTTCTTACCTGTTATTAGCTGAGTTAGCACTTTAGTCTGGTCATTGAGAATGTTCACTGTAACATTTCTGGCAGATTTGAAGTATAGGGCATTACCCTGCAATAAGAAAAAAAGAGAAACAGATGAAAATGGCAGACTTCTAAATAAAACCCCTCTGTCATTCTACACCTCTCAGGAGATGAACTGGCTTTAGCCAAGTTCCAATCAATGCATCTTTACTTGAAAACTCTGAATGTTTAATGATTTCTATACATGTAATAATTGGTATTCATCTAAAATAGATTTGTCTTAAAGAGACAAGCAGACTGACTGACACACACAACGTAGATTTCCTCAGAACACAAACATTTTTATAGTTGAATCAGAGAAAAATGGGACATCTAGCCCTTTAGATCTTATTGCAGTAATTAGCCTTCATACACAGAATTATCAAGGATTACTGATCATCTCCTAACCTCATCCACTCTCCAAAGGAACCATGTCAACTCCTCAAGGGAAAGCAGAAAGCTCTCGTGAAATTCCCAAGGTCTGCCCAACCTTGGTTGTGCCTACAAACTGTGAGAATCCTTTGTGCAGATTTTTGTAACACATGTATACAAAACCCAGGAGATCCGCATCCCCAAGCAAGCCACCTCCCTTTTCTTTCTTTCTTTTCTTGTCTTCAGATTGCTTTTTCTCCAAATCCTCTGTGCCTTCACATACTTTCCCCTTTATGAAAAGGGTAGGCAGTTTTGAGTCATCTTGGCACACTTTTTCTGTAAAGAACCTGATGCTGAAAATTTTAAGCTTGTGGAATGCATGGCCCCTGTTGTAAATACTTAACTCTGCTGTTTGGGTGCGAGAACAGCCTTAGACTATACAGTGACAAAGAAGGCCCAGCTGTATTCCATTAAGTTTTATTCACAGACACTGGCATCTAAATTTCATATAATATTAACTTTATATTTAAAATTTAATATAACAAAAATATGCATTATATATTATCCTCTTTTTAGTTTTTCTTTTCATCCTTAAATTGTTTAAAAATATAAAAACCAATATCAGATTTCTCATGATATAAGAATAGTCAGAGGGATGGACAGCCCAAAGGCTATCATTTGCCAACCTCTGGTTTAGAAGTTTTCCTTTTCTTGGCGTAAACTAAAACCATAGTAGTAACTAAAAGATAAATCTCAGGCAGAGAACATGTCAGCATCATGTAGTTATTAACAGAAAAAAAGAATTTGGTTGTCATTTCTGTCTTTCTGAAATTCTGTCACTATGTGATATATACCCTATATACATGAGTCCCAAATGACTTAAAACTATCATCCTACAAGTTGTGAAGAAACTACAGATAAGTGAGTTGGGCGCTGGCCCCATATACTGAGGGTAGCGGGTTCAATCCCGGCCCCGGCCAAACTGCAACAACAAAAAAAGAAACTGCAGATAACCAAAATTCAGTCTTTACATTCAAAGTCTTCTGTTCTAATGGGAATGAGATGATCACAAACCTACTAGATGGAGAACTTTAAGAGTGATAAGGAAACTAAAAAGTGCTTGAGGGATTCTCCCAAAAGGTGAGATTATTCCTGAGGCTACAGAGTGGGAAGCAAAGGGGACTTCCTGAAGGAAGGAACAGGTCAGCTGAGTCTTGAAAAGAATAGAGCTATAATATCATGAAGCTGAAATGAGACCAGAATGTCACAGAGGGAAGGAAAGTATGGGCTGACTGTCAAATGTCTTTCTCCTTCTAACACTGGTGGGGTTGAGGACTGGATTTACCAGCCCTGCCTCCACATGGAGCATGGCCGGGCAGTACGCTGACCGGCAGCTGGTGTCCACGCTCCCGATGGCTTTCTCATGTAGAGGAGAGGGGAAGGGACTGGCAGCCACTACGGACTGTCTGGAGTCATGGTCTTTCCCACCTAAGGTTAAATGCTCAAATGAACGGCCATGTCCACGCAGTCCCTGAATAACCAGTTAATCCCGGGTGAGAGCTATTGACTTAGTGTTGGGGAAAAGACAGTAACTATTGATATAATGGGTGACCACAGATTCAGTGTGATCTCTTGCAATGATTTCAAATTTTTCCTGATGAGAAAGATTTCTTTTTTTTATTGGATCAGGGAAAAAGTATATTGAAACAAATACCGTCACAAGTTTTTTTTTTTTCTGTCCATAAATAAATATTAGTCTAAAATAGTTTCTTTGACATTATCTCAGAGAGTACTCAGCAGTTCTGTTTAAAACTTCAGAACGATTCAAGTAAAGTAAGAATGTAGAATCTGGAACCTAGACAGAAGATTCTTTGTTTCTAGAAGTTAACATACTGTTTCTTTTCAGAAATTCAGCAATTTGGCACTGCAGGAAAAAAAGAGTTTCCTGGACTCAGAGAACTGGATAAATTCTACTGCCCCCGAATGCTGTGTGACCTTGAGCATATCACCTAGCTGTTCTGTATTTCATTCTTTGCCTTCTCCACCCTCAACACCAGTATCATTATCAAGTTCATTACTGACATAATAGAGCACTCAGTATGTGACAGCCACACACAGGGAACTCAGGAGTCACACTGCCTATTTTCCAATCTCAAGTCTGGCACTTGCAAGTTTTGTGACACTAGATGATTTACTTTAATTGTTCCCGGCCTCAGCTTAAAGGTATGATGGAAAAAATATTAATTATTAAATTATGAAGATATACATATTATTAAAATTGTTGAATTCCACATATAATTATTAGAACACACATGGGCCAGGGCCAGGCATATATTAAGTCCTCAGTAATTATCAGGGTGAGGAGAAGAGGAAAACTAAGAAGGAAGGGGAGGGAGGAAGAGGAGGGAAGGAGAGAAACGAGGTGAACACCTTGCGTACATGGTTTAATTTTTCCAAACCATCTGGGGACTGAGTCAGGGGATTTCTTCTGTTTTCCACATTCCGTTTCTATATTTCAAAGGGTATCCTTATATGCAATTGGCTCACCACCATCTTTCAAATCCCAGTACTTGCCTGCTCTTTATATTGTTCAAATAACTCTGTCATGGACACATCTCATAACAGCTTTGATCAAGATTTACAGCAAGGGATATCAAATGACCTACCCCTTTTTTATGTTTTCCATGCCAAAAATATTATAGTTCAGCATTAATTATTCGGATACACTAACATCCTGGGAAACAAAGTCTTTGCTACATCTGAGTTTAAACAAAGAACATCATTCTAGCATGGGACCTGTTGCTGTAATCCTCTCATATACCTGATAACAGAAAGACCACCAAGAAAAAAACATGAGCCAGCTAGCAAACACGAAGAGTCTCATATGGTAGTTAGGACAGTGCGATGTTTATTTTGCTCTCCAAATCTGCCCACTGAGACTAAAACAGAAAAATATCAGCCAAGCAAAGCATCCTTCAGGTCTCTGTGCTATTAGCACAAGTAGGAGAAACACTCTCTTGTGTCTGATGAGAAGGTAAATTCGGCTCTCTCAGCCTCTTCTCTTTCCCAGTACTCTCTCTTACTCAACACTGTAGCCTCTAAGCCTGAGGAGGTGAATTTCCATCTCAGGAGCTGAGGACTTTCACTAGCTGAACTCATCCATCCTAATGATACATGGTTCCCCTGCTCAGGGCTGAACAGGAACCCCCTATTTTTCTAGGTCTGAGCTTGCTGAAGTCCAGACCCCATCTCTAGGCACAAGTAGGCCCTTTATAGGCTGCAGTCTCTGTACAGACACATTCATAGAATGCAGCCTGAGTGGTATCTCATCTGGGTGGCCTCTCTCAGAACACACCCTACTACTTTTCCCAGAGCAGAAAAGAGCTTGCCTGGAACAAAGATCGCAAAGACCACATTCCCCTGCACTATGACAGTTTTGAAATTAACGTCTGCCTAAGCCCCTAGTACCAAATAGTTGTGACATGTTCCAGATATATATTTCATCTCCTCCAAACCCGCTACTCACAGGATAAGAAAAATAGTATACAAACCTCTAGACTGAAGGCCCTGATGGGCTGTCTACTTGGGCCTCCCTTCTGCTACTGGAGATTCTGTTCCTCTCTTTCACTTAACTATCTCTTCATCTTTCAATAAATTCTGCCCTTTTGCTTATTTGTGTGGCCCATGGATTCATTCTTCAAATCTCCAAGACCAAGGAATTGGCAGAAATTCTGGCTACACTAGAATTTGGGCTTGCAGGTCACTGCCTGGTGGCTAAGGTATGCTGGGCAGAAAGGAGACTTGCAGACCTGCCTCTGATGATGAAGGTCAGAGTTCTGCAGGTCAAGTCAGTCTGTAGTCAATCAGCCTGTGATTCTTCTGGACATGGGGAGGCCACATAGGAGATAAAGAGGAAGGCAACATACCATTTCTCCCATGTGGAGAGGATAGTTCCTATCCCCCCCAATAACTGAAGTGTGCAGTATTTTGTACAAAAATTCTCATAACAGAAATACTTTGATGGAAAAAAATCTCTACTACCTCTCTATTTCTCTGAAGTATAACATGTAGAAACCTTTCCCTGATGACTTGGGGTCTTTGAAATGAACATGCTTTGTTCCACTATGTCCTCCACTGTCCTATGTATGCATGTGGCTATTTGATGACTGAATGGCTCCATCGTGTTGACATTTTAAGATTATTGCATGTGATTTTTAAAAATGTATTATTTATTCTTATAACAAAACAGTACCTGTAAATGTCAAACACAATATATGAGGCTTATAACAAAGAGCAGCAATTCACAGCTCCCACCACTGCCAGTGCTTCCGCTTGTCTGGATATTTCTTTAGGTATTTCTTTCCCATCAGCCAAAATACACTTCTGTGTTATTTCCTGATTCATCAACTTTAGATGTTATCCATTGAATTTCTCCATTGGTATTGATACCATATAATTAAATTAATATTCAGAATTTATATTATTATAATTATGTATATGTTGTCCACAGCTGAGCCAAGTAATGTACTTTAATTACATTTCCTTTTTTTTTTTTTAATTGCACATATATTTTCTCTTTCTGGAGTCAATGAATATTCTATATTTTAAAACAAATTGTTCAGATTTCTCGGTTTTCTCTTCTCCTATTGTTCAATTCCTTTTCTTTAGGTTCTATTCTCTGGGAAGTAGCTTCAACTTTCAGTTTTGATTTTCTATTAAATTTTTAAACATTTCTATTACTAATTTTAGAGGTTTAAAAAAATTGTTTGAACTTTGTTTTTGTATCATTCTTTCTTTATTTGATTGTCATACTACCTTCCCTCAGAATGAGAATACGAAAAGTGGACTAGAAGCTTTGTGTTTTTAAAATGGTGAACCATGCCACAGGGCACAATGGTGCAAAATTGTAGATTCCAGTTTTGCCCAGTCAACTACCTTTTATCTATTCACTTATCATCTTTGAAAATTATTTATTTCTTTTCTTTGAGTTTTGTAGTGCTATAAGGATCATGGTGAAACTTGTCCTTTTCCCTTGATTGGTTCTCTGAAGGATCAACTCACAATTAAAGCAGATTAATAAAAGAACGATTTATTTCCAAATATCCTTTGCAATAGAGGAAACTATAAGAACAATTACCTAATCTCTCAAAGACGGTCAATACTTTTATAGATGCCTTTTTGAAGGGAGTGGGGAGAATATAGTGTACGGGTGTAGCAAGTGGTTGTTAGGGAGGATGGAGGAGGGGTATGGGACAAATTGACTTATAAGTTAACCTGACAGACAGGTATTGCATTTTAAATGTTTGGGTCAGGTTCCCTAGTATTCAGAGGGAAGAAAGGAAGTCAGTCGTCCCTCCCCTGATCAGGTGAGTCTGGTTTTATATAGGTAGAGGGAAAGCCGTTCCCAATGCTTTCTGATTGTGAATGCTCTTTAATTCAATATATTCTTTATATTAAGTAGTCATATTTTGGGGTAAAATTTCCTTAGTTCTTTCAGTGCTCTCTGTAGAGATCTTTCATGTCTTTTGTTAAGTATATTCCCAGCTATTTCATTTGCTTTGATGCTACTGTGAGGGATAGTGCACCTTTGATTTGATTCTCAGCTTGAATGTTATTGGTGTATATGAAGGCTAATAGCAGAAGATGTTAACAAATGGGAGAACATACCATGCCTATAGCTGGGTTAAAATGTTCACACTACCCAAAATGGTCTACAGATTTAATGCAATCACCATCAAAATACCAATGTTATACGTTGAAAAACTTTAAAAAGCAGTACTTCTTTTCCTATGGAACTAGTATAAAAAAAAAAAAACACTCAGGGAGCCAATGCAATTCTAAAAAAATAAAACATATCTGGAGGTATCACATTATCAGACTTCAGGTTGTACTACAAGTCTGCAGTGATCGAAACAGCATGATACTGGCACAACAATGGAGACATAGATCTATGGAATAGAATAGAGAACCTAGAGATGAAACCACATATTGCCATCTGATCTTTGATAAACCAAACAAAAGCATACACTAGGGAAAAGAATCCCTATTTAATAAATGGTGCTGGGAGAATTGGTTAGCCACATGTAGAAGACTAAAATTAGACCCATGCCTCTCACCACTTATAAAAATTGACTCTTGCTGGATAAAAGATTTAAATTTAAGACATGAAATGATTTAAATTAATTTAAAAGATTTAAATTTAAGACATAAATATTCTAGAAGAAAGTGTGGAAAATCTCTTGTCAATATTTGTCCTGGGAAAACATTTCATGAAGACCACCCCTTTGGCAATTGCAGCCAGACCCAAAATAAATAAGTGGGACATGATCAAGCCAAAAAGCTCTGCATAGGTAGGGAGGGTACAACAACTAAAGCAAACAGACAACCTTCAGAATGGGAGATAGTATTTGCCTGCTAGGAATCCGACGAAGGACTGATAACTAGAGTCCACAAAGAACTCAAATTAATCAACAAGAGAAGAGTAAACAATCCTATTTACAAGTGGGCAAGAAAGATGAACAGAACCTTTTCTGAAGAAGACGAATGACCAACAAACACATTGTCCCTAGTCCTTAGAGGAAAGCAAATCAAAACCACCCTGAGTTTTCACCTAACCCCACTAAGAACGTGAATTCCCTAAGCTGCAGATGCTGGTGTAGATGTGGAGAGAAGGAAACACTCTTACACTATTGGTGGGATTACAAACTAATACAGCCCTTAAGGAAAGAAGTACGGAGACTCCTCAAAGATTTAGAAGTAGATCTTTGATCCTACAATCCCATTACTAGATATCCACCAGAAGAAAAAAAATCATTTTACCATAAAGACATTTGCACAAGATGTTCATCGTGTATGAATTTAGAATTGCTAAGATATGGAATCAACCTAAGTGCCCATGAATACATGAATAGATTAATTATTCAGCCATACAACTTCAACTTACCTGGATGAAGTTGAAAAACTATCTTCTCTGTAAAGTATCCAAAAATGGAAAAGCAAGTATCCAATGTATTTAATACCAACATGAGATCAATAGATAAACAACTACACACTCGAGAAAAAAAACACAATTAAATTCAAGTGGGAGGTAGAGAGGAGGGAAAGGGGAGGGGAGGAGGGAAGGATTGATAAACTCCTATTTATTTTTTAAATTAAATCATAGCTGTGTACATTGATATGATCATGGGGCATCATTCACTAGCTTCACAGACCATTTGACACATGAACACAGTGAGCACAAAGGATATACAGCATATTCCCTGGGTGAAGGTCTCAACTGCAACTTGAATTTTACCTAACGAATGCAAACGATGAACCTAATCATTTGTGCCCTCATATTAATCTGAAATTAAAAATAAAATAAAATAAAGTTGACATTTCTTGTCTATTATCATTTACTCTCCCTTTCTTTATGATCACATGAGTTTAGTCCTTTCTAATTTTTCTTCACTCCCTGTGTTTTTCAGTAAAATTTATGAAGGCTACAGGGACCCTTGATTTCTGTCATCGGTTTGCCTACCTCTAAAGCCACCTTGTACTACTGCCTTCTTTTTTTTTTTTTTTTTTTTTTGTAGAGACAGAGTCTCACTGTACCGCCCTCAGGTAGAGTGCCGTGGCGTCACACGGCTCACAGCAACCTCTTAACTCTTGGGCTTACGCGATTCTCTTGCCTCAGCCTCCCAAGCAGCTGGGACTACAGGCGCCCGCCACAACGCCCGGCTATTTTTTGGTTGCAGTTTGGCCGGGGCTGGGCTTGAACCCGCCACCCTCGGCATATGGGGCCGGCGCCCTACTCACTGAGCCACAGGCGCCGCCCACTACTGCCTTCTTAAAAGAGCTGATTAAAATTGTGTAAAAGTCAAGAGCATCCCTGGTTTTGGACAAAAGAACTTCTCTAAAGCATTCTATATACACACGTTGGAAATTGTCTGAGGCCCTGAAGAATGGGAAACATTATGACCTTTATCTTTTTTTTTTAATTTTTTTTTATTAAATCATAGCTGTGTACATTAATGCGATCATGGGGCACCATACACTGGTTTTATAGACCGTTTGACACATTTTCATCACACTGGTTAACATAGTCTTCCTGGTATTTTCTTAGTTATTGTGTTAAGACATTTACATTCTACATTTACTAAATTTCACAATCCTAGCCCAGGGAAGACTGTGCTAATGCAAAATATCCATAACAATAATGTGATATCAGTTCAATCTTAAGCTCTCTTGGTTTGAAAGGTGCAGATTTTAATATTTGCATTTAATAGTAACCCTATCATCACAGCCCGTTCTGAAGTGGTGTGGCTGCAGACTTACTTATCTTGATAATCTTTTCTCCCTGGAGAGCTAACAATGTGATCCAGGAATTTAGATAAACAGAAAAAATGAGACAGGACACAGACAGAGAAAAAAGAAATCAGTGTGGCAGGAATCCTCAGGGCAGTCTTTCCAGAGGAGAGTGTGCCTAACTTACTTGCCTTTTCCTTCTATCAAAAAAGCAGGCTGGCTCACAGCTGCCCTGTTTCCATCTAATGGTAACTTGGGTAACAAGTTAGGCTGGGCTTGTCAAAGAAAGGATGAATGTGAGCTTGGAGTCAGACAGATTTGAACTTTTATTACAACTCTACAAACCATGTGGCCGTGTGGCCTTGGGTAAATCATTTATTTGAGTATCAGTTTATGCACCTGTGAAATGAAGTTAAAGACGACAAAATGGTGTTGAAAGAAAAAAAGACAATCAAAAAAACACCATGTGTCAAGTGCCTGTACAGTGACTCCAAAAAGACTTCAAAACTACAAATAACAACAATTAAAAAAAAAAAAGCTACATTAGGCGGACTGTTGAGAGAACTGACCGATTTTAGTATTGGGGCAAGGTATCTACTACATAAGCCTGGAGTATCTTTTGATGCTTTATGGGGGCAAGACATGATTGCAAGAGGGACTTTACCTAACAATTGCAATCAGTGTAACCTGGCTTATTGTACCCTCAATGAATCCCCAACAATAAAAAAAAAAAAAATAAAAAAACAAACAAAAGGCAAAGATCTCACAATTATAGGGGGATGTCAAAGGGACATAGGACACTACTGAGAGAGTGTCCAATGGTCAAAGCTGGAAAAAGTTGAGCAAAAATTAAATGTTGTATCATTGGATTATAACCCAGAGCATAAAATAAATATCCATGAGTTCATGTAGATATAAATAAAAGAAGAGATAAATAAATGGGGAAGAAAGTCAAATCTGCCCATATTTTATAAATATAAAAGAATTCCAAATAATTTACATAGATAACTCTTTCATAATGTATTAACATTGGTTCATTAATTACAACAAAATGTACCTACTGATAGTAGATCTTAATAATAGGGAAGTCTGGTATGGGTTTTATAGAGATACTCTGAACTCCCTTCATAGCTTTTTTGGTAAATATACAACTACTATAAAATATAAAGCTTTCTTTTTTTAATTGAAAACAATATTAGGCTGCCAAATTTTTAGGTCTATAATTCAGGAATAGACCTTGGAAATACATCCATCTTCAAGCAGGCTGGGAGTCTGACACATCGTAGACAAATGAGTCCATTTTTGATCACATAAGAAAGTTTTTATTTCCTTATAGTGAGATGAAATCTATTTTCACAGGATTTTGTCTTTCATGGGGTAGTTCATGGGGCCTTTTGTTACAGGTTCCCCCATTCAGGGCTGGACAGGAACCTCCATTTCCTAGCCCTGGGTTAGCTCAGAGATGAGTCTCATTGCAGACCCCATCTCTAGGCGCAAACAGTTCTCTGCAGGCCGCATTCTCTGTACAAACTCATTCACAGAAAGCAGCCTGACCAGTATCTCATCTGGGCCACCTCTCTTGGAAAACACCTTACTGCTTCATGTGGGACCATATTCCTCTGCACTATGGCACTTTTAAAATCAACATCTGCCCAAACCCCTGATGCCACGTGGTTGTGATATATTCCAGACCTGCATTCCATCTCCCCCATAACCCCTGCTTGCAGGATAGGAAAAGCCGTATATAAACCCCTAGACACAAGGCCCAAACAGTCTGCCCAGCTAGGCTCACCGCTTCACTGCCGGAGGTTCTGTTCACCTCTTTTCCGTATCTCTTTTATCTTTCAATAAATTCTGTCCTTTCACTTACTCACACGGTCCGTGGATTCATCCCTCAAATGGCTAAGGGTAAGGACTCAGCAGAAAGAAGTACCGGCTACACTCTCGCAGCTAGTACCTGACCCAGGAGTCCCGACTAAGCGCCACCATTCTTCCCTGGTCAGCTTCCAGAGAACAGGGTGATCAGAAGGTGCTGTCTTCATGCAGGGGCATCACAACACACTGGCTGTGGTGATCCGTGTTTACAAAAATAACACTAACCCTGGATATGTCTTAGAAGCAAACTAACCGATATGAACTTAGACTTGCCATTAAAATCATTCCAAAAGTATACTTTGCTCGTTTTTTTCTTCAGTAAGTATCCTATTAATTTTTAATAGGAAGCTTTACGTTATCTCTGAACTGGTCCTTTAAAAAGCATGATAAACATCTAAAATCAGTACTTTAGTATGTTTTTTTCTATTTTACCGTGGAGTCACTCTTTATAAGTATACTTGGAGGGATTTCTATTATTTTGAAAATTTTTCCTGTCATGAATAATGAAGCTGCACTGTGAAACACTTACTCTAAATAAGCTGGGAAAGGGTCCAATTTTTCCACTGTAGCATTCCTATTCAGCTACTCTCTGTGCTGTGCCCAAATTTGGGTGCATTTTGGTCTCTCCCAGCACTTCACTAAGCTGAGTTGTTCTGTCTCAATGATTTCTTTGAAGCATCATGTTAATATGTCAGGGCTGCCAGCTTTTCTAGTGCCTGGCACAGTTCTGGCACCCATTAGGCTTTCAATAAATATTTGTTGAATAACTGAATGTGTAGAGCAAATTAAGAGTCGAGAGACAGAGAGAGAGAGAGAGTCGTCAACTAAAGAAGTAATTAAATGAAGGTTGAGAGTAACTGTTAAAGAGAATTCTCAAAAGGCAAGCCAGGAAGCTCGACTAGTGGGATAAGCTAAGCACAGAAAACTCAGTGTGGTGGGAGGAGGCAACACAGATGCACAATCAGCAAATATTTGTCACCTAATGCAGTGCAAAGAACTGTAGGTGATTCAAATAAGACCTGAGATGTCAAGTCTCTTGATGACAGGTAGAAGCAGGCGTGTAAACTGTCACCCTGCATTCTTGCTGTTAAAGGTTAAATGATGCCTGGAATCGTCCCTGACCATACACCACACATGGCAGGTGACATCAAATGTGCCCTCTTTCAGTTATCCCTTATTAATCCATTCCACTTGCATTTTAAAATTATCTTCTAAACATAAAGCCCTGTACCAAGTACTGAGCAGGTGGCCTCTGATCTCCTAGCTTACACAACCTACTAAGGGACATGGGCACTAAACTAAGAGTTCCATCACTGATGATATAATTGCAATTGCAATGTGTGCAGTGAATGCAAAATAGAAGGCAAAGTGAGATCGCACACAGTAAGGTATGACACGCCCCTAATTCTGCTGCTCAGGGAAGGCCTTTCTAAGGAAGAGACATTTTAACTTAGGTCACAAGGGTGAGTGGGGATTGGTTAACTGAACCAGAGGAGAAAGAGCTTTCAGACAGAGCCATAGTCAAGTGTCCTAGCCCCACAGCATGAAGGAGCTTTGGACAGAGAAAAATGAGTTTGATAGTCAAGGGAGGGCAGAAAATTTGTTAGCCTTGCCCATGCTGTCCTCTAATGAACAGGAATGTGTAATTCTGATGTAAGAAAACACCTTTTCTTCTCCTAATGGATGATGTCTCAGGATTTCATAAAATCCTAAGATGTTCCTGTCTTAGTTCATGCTTTATGTTTTCTTCTATTAACATTTGAGCTTTACTTTTATATTAGGTTTTTATTCTACCTGGAGTCTACTTTAGTATGTAGTTAGGTAGGAATTCAAACAGAAACCAGTTTCTTCAACACTATCTATCAAACCGTTGTTATTTTACCCACTAATATGTAGTCACTTCTATGATACATTAATTTCCAAATATGCATGAGTTCAGATCCAGACTTCTGGTCTGTAATATTGTCTATCTGTTTTTGAACAATACCATAGTGTTTTTATTTCTGTAGCTTCATGACACATCTAAATATTTGACGTTTGTCCACATGCCTTGTTTTTATAGGCCATTTTAAGGGTTTTGAATGTTGTTCAAAAAAATGAAGTCATTGAAAGGTTTTAAGCAAGAAATTGGTGAGACCTGATCTGCATTTAAATGTGCTCACTCTGGTCACCTTGTGGGATCTCTCAGAAAGAGGACTTTGCGATGTGAGAGGCCGGTGGGATACCATTACAGTCACCCAAGGTGAGAAATGATGGCAGCCTGCACTGGATAAGGGAAGATGAGTAGAGAGATCAAACAGAGACATTTTCAGCAGTGGCAGGGGGTCAGTAATTAACTGGGCTTAGCGATGAGAAAGGGCAGAGCCAGAGATAACTCCTATGTTTCTTGGCAGTTGGAGAGGTAGGTGCCAGGTCGTAGGTGAGAGAGAGACTATTGGATGAGAGAACTTGGGAGGTAGGTGGGAGGGTGGGGATGTGAAGGCTCAGATTGGGAAATGTTCATTGTGAGACGCCTGGGAGGCTGATGTATTGGGGTACAGACTTGGCATTTCTTTCAATCCTGCATCATATCTTTTAAGCTCCCCTGTACATCCCGCTGGATACTAAGAGCTCCTTTATTAAACTGTTCACTATTTCACTACCTCAGCTGTCAACTTCTACACAAAAATCTATGCATTTCCATGTTGATCCTTTCTGGCAGCTTAAAATTTGCTTTTGCTCTCTCTAGACATTATCAGTGGGGATCCTTTGAGAGGACAGACATATTAAGAAATATGATCATGAAGTTAAAGGTAACATCTCAAGTCAAATTTCTCATTAGAGGTTACAAAGAATTCAAAGAAACTTCTCGGGAAGGGAAAAATCGGTTGTTCTCCCACTGTGTGTATATGTGTCTGTGTGTGTCCAAAGACTGGTGAGGTAAGGATTCAAATTACATACACCTGCAGAGCCCTGAATAAACAAATCAGAAGAAGACATAAAATTCAGATTTAATTTTAATTTGCTAGTCAAGATTCCTAAAATGTAGCTAACTATATGGGAGAAAAATAATGCTGATACATTTTCTTATTTTAGGTTGGGGTCAGATACGAGTGTTAAATGGGGCACCTTGGCTAAGAATGACTTCCATGGCATCCAGCCTGACAGCCCAGAGTGATGAGTGGACCTGGACTCCATTCTATGCGAGTGTAGCTATTGCAGACATTGATTTTAGGATGTGTAAAGAGGCAGATGTTTTATGTTTTCTTGGCTGGGGAAGTGAAGGCCAGAGCTATGTCGGTTGCCCTTTGATGGGCCCATCATAGTTCTAGGAACTGTAACAGAGGTAGTCTAAAGGCTTGTGCTGTATTTACAAAGACAAAACTAACACTCATGGGACATCCCAAACCCCATGAGATCAGAGAGTAGGCTGGGAAGGGGACATTTGACAAGGTAAAATGCATTCTTCTGGACGTTATCTCAGGGGACAATTTCATCTTCATAACATGTAAAATAATACCTTTTGTAACTGCCTACACCTTCCTTCAGCATTTTCTAGGGTTCTGTGGAAACATTTCCTATAATATGTAAGTAGTCATTTTTACATACATACCCTGTTTCCCTGAAAATAAGACAGTGTCTTATTTTAAGGTGTGCTCCCAAAGATGCGCTAGGTCTTATTTTCAGGAGACGTCTTATCTTTCCTGTAAGTAGGTCTTATTTTCGGAGGATGTCTTATTTTCAGGGAACAGGGTACATACAAACATAAATTGCCCCTAAATGATTTTGTGTGTAAAATAGTTCAAGAACTTCAACCCACTTCCTCCCACTGTGTGATTGCACAGTCTATGTTAGTATTTGATTGGTTCTGAGGAGACCTACATCAACATATGTGTATTTGTGTATCACATTTATTTTATTTTTAAAATTTTATCATAGATTTTTTTTTTTTTGGAAGTACATGTTAACAGGAAACACTGCAAAACCCATTTTGGCGAATGCTACATAAATGTTTACTTTGAATACACAAGTTTGGCCTCAGATACCTTTGCATATATCACTTTTTAAACCATGAAAGGGCTCAGCAGGGAACCTGACACAGGAGGGGCTCTCAGTGATGCTTGCCAGATGGCTTAATGCAGTGGTTCTTAACTTTCCTAATGCAGTGACCCTTTAATACAGTTCCTTATGTTGTGGTGACCCCCAACCATAAAATTATTTTCGTTGATACTTCATAACTATAATTTTGTTACTGTTATGAATTGTAATGTAAATATCTGATATGCAGGAGACCCCCAAAGGGGTTGCGACCCACAGGTTGAGAATTGCTGGCTTAATGTCTGCAATCATGACAAGCATATATGACTGCCATTTTATAGATGGACAGACTGAGGCTGGTGGGGAACAAAATTTACCCAGGTTGCATGCTGGTGAGTTGCAAAGAGAGGTCTTGAGACTCAGCATTGAGCACTTCCCTCCTGTGCTACAGCTGTGGGATGTGGGGCCTATGCTGTAAATGTTAAGAGCTGTGATGAAGGAAAGACTTTCTGTTTGGAACAGTTAGAGAAATCTTCATACAGGGGGAGAGGCCTGAGCAGGGTTTCTGGGAAAGCCAATTAGCAGAGAGACCCTGCAGTGTAAGAGGCAGCTCTGTCTTTTCCAATGTCATTATTAAAGCACTAAAACTTGACAGACAGCAAGATTAAAATATGCTTTTCAGATGGAGGGTTGTTTTCATGACCCAGCAATGCCCCTCTTCTTTGACGCAGAAACTTCTAAAGCAAAACTCGTCTGGCTTTTGGCCACATTTGCAAACAAGGCTGTTGCATGTGCGGTGTCCTTGGCCTTGCAGTGGCCCCAGAGCACCCCAGGTCTGAGAGCAGCAGTCTGGGCTTTGTGGCTGGCCCCCACACATTCCTCAGCTCTGTTTGCACACTGTTCCTCCTCCAAGGGTTTTGACCTTTCACAGAGTGCTGCATGACATTCTCAGAAGTCAGAATGCCTCTCTCAAGAAAAGTTGGGGCAAAGACAATGTGAGGCTTTTGGAGAGAAGTACAGTTGTGCCTGGAACTTAAGAACAGACAGAAAAACAAGTGATGCAGAGGGACTGGCTTACGTCATGGGAGACAAATCATTTGATTTGTTTTGGAGGAAATACGCCCAGCTTAATGCTGTCTGGCTTGAAGGAGGCTTAGCCTCCTAAAAAATTAGTCAGAATGACATAGGGGTCACTCGAATCTTTCTTTGTGGTATGCTATCGTGCTTATGGTCTTTGAGGGTACCGAATCCTGGGTTGAGACTCCAGATTTGCCATTTTTGAATTGGTGGCCCTAAATCACACAGCTTCAGTTTTCTCAGCTGGAAAATGGGGATAATAACGTGCAAAACAGGGATAATAATACTACTTTACAGATCCATATTTTTGAGATAGAGTTTCATTATGTCACCCGTGGTAGAGTGCCATAGCGTCACCACTCACAGCAATCTCAATCTCTTGGGCTTAAGTGATTCTATTGCCCCAGTCTCCCAAGTAGCTGGGACTACAGGTGCCCACAAGAATGCCTGGCTATTTTTTTGTTGCAGTTGTAATTTTTTTTTTTTTTTTTTTTTTGTAGAGACAGAGTCTCACTTTATGGCCCTCGGTAGAGTGCCGTGGCCTCGCACAGCTCACAGCAGTTGTAATTTTTTAATAAAGGTATTCATCATTGATGTTGACACTAAATAAAGTCTATCAGCCTCACCAAATTGACAGAAATATTAGAATGAGGCAGGCTAGGCCTTGAACTTGAACTTGGGTCTTCCACACATCAGTGGTATTGGGAGTAATTTAATCTCTGTGTCTCTGTTTCCCCACCCATAAAGTATGGGGGAGAGAACGGCACCCACTTCAGGTTGCTGTGAGAAAAGATAAGATGTGCAAATAGCACAGTGCCTAGTAAAGAGCTTGCACTCAATATGTGGTCACAGTAACTAACTCTGAAGACTAAGCAGAGTGTCTGACACTGGATACGCATCCAAGCAGCCCTCCAGAATGATTTAAGGAGGCATCAGAGGCACCTCAACCACAAAAGGTGTCTGCAAGCTCCATGGTCAAGGCTGCTCCTTACCTGTAAGCCTTCCCTTCTGCAAGGAGGGATGCGCCTGTCAGTTGCTATGGAGAACCAGACTTGGGGAGAAGGGAGACGGGCAAGATAACTACTGATTAAAATGAGGACATGAAACACTAAGGTCCCCTAGATCAGACTCCCCTGGGTGGGGCAGTCATGAAGGGTAGGTATGGATTAAAAGGCAGTATTCACATAAAATATTTCAAACTTGAGACAAACTTATAAAAAAGTTAAGCAATAATCCTCAGATCACAAAGAAACTGATCTAGAACCAGGCTCATTCTCCAAATCCAGGGCTGTGACCTTCATGATGCCACCTCTGAGCACTTACAGCACTACTGGAGTAGCAGATAATATGTGCTTTTCACGTTCTTGTTCAAAAAAGAAATGAGCATATATTTTATGATCATTCATATGATCATAAAAAATCATGACTATAGTATATGTTCATGATAATATGAATATAATTTTATAAAATTTTTATATGAAACATAAAAATACAATAGGGCCTCCATAGCTGACCACCTCCTTAAGTTGACCCAATTTTCATAGATCAGGCATGCACCACTTGTAGGTATCAGTACAGTCAGCCATCTCTGTATATTGACCAGTTTGCTACGGTCCCTTGGGTGGTCAACTTACAGAGGTTCTACAGTGTTCATAAAAGAATGTGACACATTATTGAAAAAGAAAGTATTAAAAAAAAAAAACAGGCAACCTGTATATTTCTTAAATTTTTTTGTGGGTTTTTTTTTTTTTTTTTTTGCATTTTTTGGCTGGGGTCGGATTTGAACCCACCACTTCTGGTATGAGGCCGGTGCCCTACTGCTTTGAGCCACAGGTGCTGTCTATGGGTGGTTTTAATTTCACTCTTGGCAGGTCAAAATTTATAATTTCTTGGACAGGCCAAAAGAGAGAAAGAAAGAGTGATTTTGTAGTTGTCACCAATCCTTTGAGAAAAAACCTCAATTCTTACAGAAAAATCACATTCATTCTACACTCTACTCACTTAACTAGTACAATGTCTGCATTGCATTAGTTTGAAAAGGTATGATGTCAAAGGAAGAAATTAGCTGTAGTAACCTTGGATTAAATTGGTGTAGATCTATCTGACCTTACAAAGGTAAGATTTCCTCCCTTATTCTGTTGAAAAGTAGTGGCATTATATGCTCAGATACTGGGCTTATGAGTTTTTGCCTTGGTCATTCACTTAAGAAATATGGCTAGAATTGATAAAAGATTTGATGTGCCAATCAAAATAGAGAGATCAGGTCCTGTTTTGGTGGACCCTTTTACTTCACCCCCACAGCAATGTTAGGGTAACAACAAAAACACAAATGGAAACCAATCATCAGCTATAGTAGGACTGGCAACCTGGATAATTCTTCAAACCCACTAGAATGGTTGTCATAAAAAAAAGCAAAACGAAAAGAGAGCATATGTTGGAAAAGATGTGAAGAAACTGGAGAGCTCAAACATTGCTGTTGGGAAGGTAAATGGAGCAGCTGCTATGAGAAGCAGTGTCTTAGTTCCTTGATATATTGAAGACGGAATTACCACATGACCCAGCAATTGTATTCTTAGGTATATTCCCAGAAGAACTGGAGACAGGTGTTCAAACAAAAACTTGTACACAAATATTAATAGCAGTGTTATTATTATTATTACAAACAGTGAAAATGACTCAAGTGTCCAAAACAGATGAATGAAGAAACACAATGTGGTAGAACCATACTAAGGAGCATTACTCCCCTATACAAAGCAAGGATGTGTGATACATGCTACAGTATGGATGAATCCTGTCAGCATTATGTTAAGCAAATGAAGCCAGACACAACAGGCCATGTTCTGTATGATCCCATTTAAGTGAAATACTCAGAATAGGCAAATCCACAAAGTCAGAAAGAAGAGGCTGGAGGAAATGGAAATGACCACTAATGGGTATGGGGTTTCTGTTTCAGGTGACGAAAAATATGTGAAACAACCCTGTAAATGTACTATACCACTGAATTGTACACTTCAGTTAAAATAGTGTAGTTTATGTTGTATTTCATTATAATAATTTTTTTTTAATAACCATCTTTATGGACTAGAAGCAGAAATACTAAGAAAGGTATGGACTACCGTCTTAGGCTTTCTGGCAAAGATCTATAAAAGCAAGTAATGGAAATTGTGACTGTGCTTAGGCTCCGGCAAAGCAGAGAGAACCTTAAGAGTTCTCTATGAAATTAGATAGCAGAATCAATCTCCCTGCTCATCAATGAGGAGAAAGGAGGTCAGTGGAAAGTTAAGCAGGCTAATGTCTATATTATATTTAAGAAGAAGGATATAAATACTTAACAAGTCTACATGGTAAGAATTACAGGGGCCATTGAAATAACTGGAATATATTCTATATTCTTGGATCCAACAGTAAAGAAAGAAAGGAATATTAAAAAAAAATCCACCAGCAGGAAAGACTTTTTTTTTTAAAGGAGCGAAGAAAGAGGCTAGTAAAGAAGAAATATAAACCATCATGGTAGGAATACAAAATATCCCTACCAAACAAAACAATGCAAGGAAATGCTGCTTACAAAAGAAATATTTAAGACAACACAATGTGTAAAGGCTGGGAAAAAATATATGACAAAAGATATCTGAGGCAAAAACTAAGAGAAATTGGACTATCAATATTAGACAAAAGAGTATCTAAAGCAAAATGCATCGATGTGCTTGATAGAAACTGCATATGAAAGAAAAAGTCTAACAGGAAGCTATACAAATCATGACTACATAGTATCTATCAATGCAACTTAAAAACATACTAATTGAATGAAAGTTGTCAGAAGTGTGAGGCCAATTTAGCAAACCTAGAACTGAACAAAAATCTATTAGAAAATTACAGGCTCTGCCGACCAAGTAATAGCAAGGATATGGATGATCTGAATACCAATATTTAACTAATTTGAACTAATGGATATGTAGGATTCTGCACCCAACAAAGTGAGGCTCCACATTATTATCAAATACGCCAAAGCATTTTAAAAACTAACGATGTGCTAGTTCACAAAGGAATTTCAAATAATCAGTATCATACAGAACACATTTTCTGACTGCAGTGCTGTTAAATTATAAATTAAATTAAAAATGAACTTATCTTAGAAATGTAAACATTACTGTTTTAGTCCATATTGATTTCCCTGCTCCCACTCTTGCCCTCTGAGAAAGTCTGTTATCCTTAGACCAGTTGGGTAACCCTTTTCACATTCAACACAGATTATATAGATCCCATGGGGGAGAAACAATCCTCCAATGGCTTCCTGTTGCAGCTGAGCTGAAATTCAAACACCTGCCACAAGACCCCACATGATCTAGTCTGCTGCCACCTCTCCAGCCCTTATTCCTTACTGTGTTCTTCCTCAGTATTTCTACTCCAGTGATGATGTTGGCCTCTTTCACGTCCTCCAGGAATTTGCACTTCACATTCCCTGTGCATGGAATTACCCCTCCCCTCTTACTATCCACCTGGCTACCTTGACCTTCTTCTTGATGCAATTTATACCTCAATATGCTCTGTACTTAATATTTGGGTCCATAGCAAATTAAAAAAACTCTATTTACAATAGAATAAAAAAGAATAAAATGCTTAGGAATAGTTTTGTCTAACATTGTAGGCTCTTCATTCTCTATCCTCTTACTTTTGCTTTCTCTGCCCTATTTCATTTAACATGACTTAGTGTATTACCATACATCTGATCGTCTATTTTTTTAATCTGTCTCCTCCTACTATAATAAAAGATCAATGGGGCAGAGACTTTGTTTTGTTCACCATTATATTCCCAGTCCCTGAAACAGGTGCCTCTTATGTGGTAGGTATTTAAAAAAAGTATTTTTCAGATGAATAAGTATAAGTATAAGTATCAATATAACTTCATTGAGTTCGCTGATTGCCAGAAAGCTTTCAGACTTTAGTACCTAAAAAAGGGGGAAGGATGGTCCTGCTTTGCCACATATAATGACAACATGTTTGGAATACTACACTTGGATCCAGATACTACACGTTAAAGAATGAGACAGAGAAAAAAGAAAAATCAAAATGATAATGGCAGTATATCCATAAAGTCTGAAAATGTTGGTGTATATACATTATGATGGCTTCACGCTATTTTATGGTAACACATGATGTGCTCAATGACATTACATTATACGGTCAATGTGTTGTTCCTCGTTAGT
Source organism: Nycticebus coucang (assembly GCF_027406575.1). Taxonomy (NCBI): domain Eukaryota; kingdom Metazoa; phylum Chordata; class Mammalia; order Primates; family Lorisidae; genus Nycticebus; species Nycticebus coucang. Next base: position 58,379,450 of record NC_069796.1, on the reverse strand, counting down.
AATGCATAGTTCAATGAACTGTGAGAAACTGAAACAAAAGTAGTTCATTAATACCTTTTCAACCTTGAATTCCTGTCTGGGATGTATTGTTTCACATGATTCATGGCTCTGATTTCCTCACACATACCTGTACTTTTAGTATGTCAGAAGGATTCAAACCTGGCACACAGGTAGCCCACTACACATGTCCACATGGTCCAATCCAGATTTTATACATTATCAGCCACACGTTCTTCCTCACTCCAGTGTGGATGATGTACCATTCTCTTGGTGCCACTCTGAGTGACTTTTTAGCCAGTTAAGTATGGGCATTAACTGGTCACTTAATAACAGCACAATAAGGCTGAAAGACACCTAGGTTTCCAGACTTCATGGCTACTCTTGTATATTTTGCAGTGCTTTTCAATGGTTTAGTGGGGGAAGAGGAGAGACTAGGGCCATTTAGTGGTTATGATATAGACTGTGGAATCAGACTACCTGAGTGTGAATCTATCCCTACGTCTTACAAGGTCTGTATAAACCTGGATAAGTAACTTAATTCTCCTATCACTGAGGTTCTACATCCCTGTGACAGAAATAAAAATAGAATCTACCTTACAGAGTATCATAAGGATTACACAGTATCAGACAAGTGATAAAAATTATGACTAGTAGATACCACACTCTCAATCCATGTTAGCTGTTATTCTTGATGTGGCTAATATAACGATCATAACATCACTGTCCTCATCCTGTATCTGTCACCTTCCATATTTAACTGATACAGCCCCCAGAGATTTTTATTTATCAGAAGATAAAGGAAATATTGAAAGGAAGACATGGTGATGACATTCAGGATGTCAAGGGTAAAATGACAAAAGCTCTCATGGTCATTCCAGAAAGAATTACAATCCTGCTTTGAAGACTGGATTACGGGCTAGCATCAGTGCAGAGCTTCCCAAGGAAAGTATTTCAAAGGTGACCATAGTGATATTCAGCAATGAGGTATGTTGCACTTTTTCTAGGATGAGTTTGTGGACTTGATTGTCGTAATTTCTATGTAGAAAATATATTGAAGGAGTCAATATAACTCCAGCCCAGTCTCTGGGCTGCTTAGTTCAAATTCAAAGAAGAATACTGACTTTTTCATGTACAGGGGTCTACTACAATCTAACAAGCTGTTAACAAGTGTTGGACAAATTACTTTACTATTCTGAGTGCATATTGTCAATTATGAGTTATGTTTTTGGATGAGGCTTACATTTAAATCAGTAGATTCTGAGTAAAGCAAATTGCTGTCCATAATCTGGATAGGCCTCATATAATCAGTTGAAGGCCTGACTAGAACAAAGGCTGACCTTTCTCAAGTAAGAGGGAGTTCTACAGCAGATGGCTTTTAGACCTGAATTACACACTGGCTCACCTTGTATATCATGGACTTGTCAGCCTGCAAAATCACATGAACCATGAGGTAATTTCTTAGAATAATCTATCAATCCCCCCATACATTTACTCACTCCACACTTTATTTGTTCTGTTTCTATGGAGAACTCTGACTAATACACATGGTTTGACAATTAAGTTCACAAATTTGCCACTGTGCACTTACATTGGCAGCACTGTACTAACAACTTAGTAAAAGTTTGTAACCTTGGTGTACCAGAATCTCACTTTGTGTTCCTGTCGACATGTGGTGATGTCTGGCTAAGCAGCATTCACTATTGTTATTGCATGTTGTTGCGTGTTGTCATGAGAATGTCAGAGTATAAATTAGAGCAATGAACAAACATTAAATTTTCTTGTTAAACTTGGCAAGAGTGGAAGTGAAATCAGGGACATGTCAGTCCAAGTTTATGGGCATAATGTCACAAAAAAAAATGGCATTGTACAAATGGACTAAAAGTTTTTCTAAAGGAAGAGAAAGTGTCATTGATGAAAAAAGGTCAGGGTGGCGGGTAATGAGCAGAACTGATGAAAACATTGCAAAAATTCATCTAATTTACATCAAAGTTGTCAGCTGACTTTGAGAAGCATAGAAAACCAAATAAGCATTGATAGAGAAACAAGAAAATCTTAAATGAAAATCATGGCTCTTACATCATAACAATGCACAAAATTATGTGACACTGTCGGTTAGGTATATTTTGTCTAGTAAACAAATAACTGTATTGAAACACCTTCCATATTTAACTGATACAGCCCCCAGAGATTTTTATTTATCAGAAGATAAAGGAAATATTGAAAGGAAGACATGGTGATGACATTCAGGATGTCAAGGGTAAAATGACAAAAGCTCTCATGGTCATTCCAGAAAGAGTTACAATCCTGCTTTGAAGGCTGGATTACGGGCTGGCATCAGTGCAGAGCTTTCCAAGGAAAGTATTTCAAAGGTGACCATAGTGATATTCAGCAATGAGGTATGTTGCACTTTTTCTAGGATGAGTTTGTGGACTTGATTGTCGTAATTTCTATGTAGAAAATATATTGAAGGAGCCTAAATTAAATAAGTAATTCTAAAGAACTATTTCATATGAAGAAAGACAGGAAGAATTGAGTGAGTCTGGCCATGAAAAAAGGCTAGTTTGGATATAAGAGTTGCTTTCAGATACCCAAAGGACTGTTATAAGAAAGAATGTTCAAACTTGCTCTGGGTGACTTTGAAGTATAGAATAATTTGTGGGTACTCCATGGATACAGATAAATGTCAACTCAATGAGAAGGCAATTTTCTGACAGCCAAGCTGTCCAAAGGGTGCAATGGGAGGAAGAAACATTGTTTTCTAAAAGTTGGGACTTGGTGGTATGTAAGATGATTTTAGGTGTCACAATGTTTGGTATTGGGTGTAAGAAGGTTGCTTTCTTTTCTGTTCTCTTCTAATATCTTTAATGGTATTAAGGATAATGTCTAATTTTGGGTCTGTGATAAGAATGCTTCCATAAAATGTTAACACTTCCAGGTTTTTCTAAGTCAAAGATGGATCAGGTATAATATCTCACTATTTATAGTTGTTTTTATATCCACCTTTTATTCATGGAAATTTGTGTTGATTTTTGCCTTACAATAAGGTTATGTTTCTCTTTTAAATTATCAAAGAAAAACAGAAGTTTAGTAAAAGGAAAATACTAAGTAAACATTAAGAAGGTGCATAGTTCTATCCAAAATCATTCCAAGGGATAAACAGATGGTGAAAGTTTGAGTATAAAAGGCCTGAGGCCATTCAAGCAAAGGCTGGAAGACCACAGATCACCAAGTGGATTCAGCTCAGGTTGAGTATGAGGATAATTTTAACTGTTTCTTCTACCCTGAGAGTTGATGACATGCTGGGTCCTTTAAATTGGTGTGATCTTATTCCAATAATAATAAAGTATGCCATCTGGGCGGCGCCTGTGGCTCAGTGAGTAGGGCGCCGGCCCCATATGCCGAGGGTGGCGGGTTCAAACCCAGCCCCGGCCAAACTGCAACAAAAAAAATAGCCGGGCGTTGTGGCGGGCGCCTGTAGTCCCAGCTGCTTGGGAGGCTGAGGCAAGAGAATCACGTAAGCCCAAGAGTTAGAGGTTGCTGTGAGCCGTGTGACTCCACGGCACTCTACCGAGGGTGGTACAGTGAGAGTCTGTCTCTACAAAATAAATAAATAAATAAATAAATAAAAATAAATAAAGTATGCCATCTAAAACCGGTAAAATAAGCCATGTGAGTAACTTGGCTTATTTAATAAATGCTGATTATTTTAGTAGATAGATATTTTTTAAAATGAAGTTAAGCAAATTTTATTTTAAAATAAAGTCTGAATAAAACACACACACACACAAGATTAAGTGTTTGCTGTTTTGATTCATGTCATTTGGTCAGCAGGCATGTGTAGAACCATAAAGATGGACAGGGCTATGGTACGAGTTGAAAGAGAATAATCTAGGGCTGGCAGGATTTTCTTTTTAATTATTGAAATTGAAATGACTTTCACTTATAATTAGTTTTATACATTCTTTGAAGAACTGTCAAATTGCATTTCCTCAAGGTTACTATTTGAACAAATCTATTACTCACCATGAAAAGAAAGATTTTTCACAAAACCTAAATCCAACCCAAAAAGTAAATTGTTGTGCAAATAAGATGATTAGCTTAACTTAAGGCACATGAAAAATAATAAATGTGATGAAAAAGTACAGTGGGAAATGTTCTACATTTCTGATTCTACCTAAGAAATGTCAACAGAAATTTCTGTCCTAGGAACGTAAGACTGTCCTGTTAATTTAAACACATCAGTTTTTGAGTCTCATCTTTCCAATCTATCCTTTTTTATAGGCTGGGAGCATGGAAGATGCTTTCTGGTTTTGACTCTGTAAAATTCAAGCAGTTAAGTCAATGTGCTACAAGATTGTTAAAATGTGTTTTGATCCATTAGGAGACGAATGAATGAACAAAATGTGGTATAAACATACAATGAAATATTAGTCTTTAAAAATAAGCAAATTCTGATACATATTAAACATGAAGGAATCCTGAAGACATTATATTAATTGATATAAACTGGCCACAATTGACAGCTACTGTGTGATTCCACTTGTATTTAGGTACCTGGAATACTCAAATTTGCACAGATAAAAAGTACAATGGTGATTTCTAGGGGTTGGAAGAAGATGGAATGAGAAGATATTAATGAGTATATAATTTCAGTTTTTTTAAGATGAAAAGGATTCTGTAGAGACAGATGGTGATGATGGTTGAGTAACATGAATGTATTTAATGCCAGTCACCTGCACACTTAAAAATGGTTAGAATGGTAAATTTTATATGTGTATGCCACCACAATTAAAATTAAAAATCATTGAGACCATAGGAGAGTAAAAAAAAAAAAAAAAAGAAGTGTCGTGACACAATTGCTTGTTTCTTATTTTTTCCAATAAATCAATTCATTAAATAATGGACAAACTGACCAAATCCTCAAGCGCAAACTTCTTCCACCATTGATAATGATTCCAGACAGGGAAGAGACTGAGAGTGGCAAGTATGTCTTAGATTTAGTCTGAAAAACTTGAGGGATAGGGGGAAAACTGTCTTTAGGGGAAATCAGGTAGGTGTGGGGGAGGTAGTTTCCGAGTGCAGCCTTATATGGGTCTTCACACCATGCAGACCACATCCTCATGGGATAGATATAGAGTCACACCAACAGGGTTTGACTCCCAGCCCTACCACTGAGATGTTGTGGGACCTTGGCTATAGTTCTTGGCCTATGCCTCAGATTCAGTCAAAAGGACCTAATAATTACTCTTATCTGATGGGGTTGATGGGTACTCAGCACAGTGCCTATGTGAGGGTATTTATAATTGTCTATCATCACCATCTTCTTTCTGTTGATCACTTTCTTAAGTTAATTAGGTAAATATTGTTACTACAATCTATGAAATTGAAGGTCAACAGAAAGAAAGGCCTTCAAACTATATGCAGAATCTGATTACTTCTCACCACTTCACCGTCCAGACCACCATCACCTGTTTCCTGGAATTCTACAACAGCCTGTCTCTGCCTCCAGCCCTATTGTTGCCCAAAATGGCAACTAGAGAAGTCATTTAAAAAGTGTAAGCCAGATCATGTGTTTCCTTTGCTTGAAATATTTCAATGTCCCCATCTCTTCCTCAGAATAAAAGCTAAAATTTTTATGACAGTTTCCAGGGCCCTTGGTAGGTCTGGTCCAAGTCACTCTGCTTCTAGGCAGAGTGCACTGGCCTCCAGAGTGTGCCTCACTGTGACAACCATGCTCCTGCCTTTGCATTTTAGCCAGGAGCCCTCTTCCGGTAAATAGCCTTGAGGCTAATCCCATCTCCTCCTTTATGTCCTTGCTCAAATGGCCAATTCTCAAGAGGCCAACCCTGACCACCCTCCTTCATTCTGTAACCTTCCCTACACCCCTGCTCACTGACTTGGGCCCTTTATATCCTGTACACCTTGCTACAGTTTCCTCTCTTCCCCACGATAATTATTACTTTCACATGTAATACATAATTTATTTGCTCTACCATGGTTATTGTTTATTGTGTGTTTCCGCCCCAGATAGTAAGCTTTGAAGGTAGAGGATCTTGGTCTGTTTTGCTCTTAAATGTTTCCCAAGTAGCTCAAAAAATGCCTAGCATATAGTAAATGCTTAGAAGATATTTGTTGAATAAAAGAATAAATGAAGAGTCATTAACTGATTTACTGAGTGCCTTCAATATACAACACATATGCCTGGGGGTCTGCATGAGTTGTCTGATTTAATCCTTATGGTTATCCTTTAATATGAGGAAGACTACCTCCATACTAAGGAGAAGGCAGCAGAAATTCAATGAAAGAGCAATTTATCTAAGATCATGGATGTGAGAACCGGGATTTAGACCCAAGTTCTTGACTCTAAATTTAGCCTTCTTTCCATAAGACCATATTGTAATATGATGAAAGAAAACCCTGTATGTTATATAACAAAAATTGGTCTCTTTGCAGATTGCATTCCTACGGGAAGGAGTGACCTGAGTAACCCACTCAATCTCTGAAAAACCACCTAAGTCCATTCAATGCCATTAGGCTGATTATTTCTACCTTCAGGGACTGTCCCTGATCTAACAGAAACAGTCCTAACCTATGTTTCTAACTTATCAAAACCAAGATGTCAAGGCCTGAATAGTCAGAAAAACTTTCCTAAGGGTTTCATTGCTTTGCTTATTGGGCTGACATAAGGCTGCACAAATTTCAGCTAGTCCCTTGCTACATTCTTGCTGGTTAGTTCTTTTCAAATGAAGAACCATTCCTTATTTCTATATATTCAGGAAAAGATGATTATTTCTAGCAATGGCTTCAGAAATGGCTCAGAATAATCCTTGGAGAATCTTCTGGAAAGACATGAAGACAGAAAGCCATTAGTTATGGACATTATTATCCTACATCTGCCTCTCTGATGAGAAAGTTAAAGATCTAGGATGTAAACTGACTTACTGAGTCCATCTAGAGAACCATGGGCAGGGCACAGATTCGAATTGGGCAGGAGTTTCTCTAACTAACTCCAAAGTCACTTTACTGCACTATGTTGTTTCCTATCAAAATTATCTTCAGTTAACTTCAATTGCCTAAAACATAGGGGGTGGAAAAAAAATAAGTTATCCTAAATGATAACAATTATCCAGCATTAATTTAATGAGTTGTAAATTCTATCTGAATTTTTGTTTTTTATTATAAAAGCCTTCAATTCTATGGATTCCTTGAGCGCACTTCACTACAGCATAAATACAGCCCACAGGGGTATTAGTGTCCACCATGCACGGAAGCCTCAAGTCAGCACTTAGCAGGATTTCTGGGTATCGCCTGGAGTAAATTTCAGAAACTAGAAGATTTTCTTTCCCTTTTCAACCAGCTGATGCAACATTATTTAAATTTAATTACATTCCATTGAGAATAAGGGCTTTTGTACTTTCAAGGGGCTCTGTTACTGCTCTGTAGCTGAGAACTTGGGGGAGGGTGCAATTTTGACGGAGGAAAGCAAAAAAATCACATTACAGCATGTTTGCTTCTATTAAGGAAATGTTAAGAGGAAACTGTTACATCTGGCTCATTTTCTTTGCCAAATTCTTTGATTATTTTGTAATTTGAGAAAAAACAAAGATGATGAAAGAAAAATGATAGAAATAACTAACCATAAATAAAACAAGCTCCTAACAGACTCTGAGCAAAATCGCCATGGCAATGTATATTGTATTTCTAACCTCTGACCTCTATTACTATTGTAGGCTTTTTATGGAAACTTCTGACATTGTCCTCTTTTCTCTTTCATCAGAAGGAAAAAGTTAAAGAGACCCATCCGTTTTGCTCCCTATGGTTGACAAATATCATTGAAACATCATTAGACAGAAACTGGCACTGCTTTATAATAAATGCAGTGTTGTTAGTACTCTATGGACCTAAAGCCAAAAACCCTCTTGAGAAGTCTTTGGGAATGTAAATTGCTGCATGCTGGCACAGATCTCTAATAGGCTAAAGATTAGAGAATAGACATATGTTTCCTACAGAGGTTTAGAAATTCAGTATCTTACTTAACAGTCACTGTTACTAAGGAGCATGAAAAAGTCTTCGATTTGAAGGGTCATCCAGAGAGGTAGATCATATTGCCACTTTACAGACAAGGAAACTGAGGAGAAGTTAAAGATCTCATGTCTAGAAAGTGGAAAATTTGAAACTTCTTATTGTTGAATCTGTGTTTTTTTTTTTTTTTTTTTTTATTGTTGGGGATTCATTGAGGGTACAATAAGCCAGTTACACCGATTATCATTCCAATCTGCCTCTTCTGGAAACACTGTATCTGGGCCACTATACGTTTTTATGCAGAAGAAGCCTTAATATCTATCTAAACAGCATACGCTTTTTTTTTTTCCTCTCTTTTTAATGTTTCACAGTTTACTAAACCTAGGTTCTTCTGCTTTGCACTTTTCAGGGTACCAATGAAGCCTTGCTGCCTGACTCCCTGATGCCCTCTCACATTGGTGTGTCACAAGCTGAAGCAGCAGCTGGGCTGAGACTGAGCCCAGGAAGGGGGAGGATGGTAGATTTGGAAGTCTACAGCAGCTGCCTTCAGGATGAGAAACCTCCTGGTCCATGGGAGCCAGGAGAGCTTTTGAAACTGGACCTGTGTTCCTAAGGCTAAAACTAGGATCAACCACCTGATAAAGATGACGTGATGACCATTCACATTTTATAGATGAGAAAACAGAGAAAGAAAGGGGCCTGTGAAAGGTCACTGAGCTAGTGAATAGTGGAGCTGAGAATTAACCACATCTGTCTCATGCAGAACAGATCTTAGTCCTGTTCTTTGGATGGAACATGGCTCTGGCGATCTATCCACCAGATGCCTGCTTTCTCCTTCCAGAGAATTGTTAGTCATAATCATACTATTGAAGTCCAATGAGCACAAAACTTTTCTTAGCTCAGAACACTTCAGTGTCTTTCTATCCATGGCCACCTGCATGGATAGAAACAGTATCTCCACATTTACTGGGCATTGGGATGCTTCTGTCCCCACAACACTGGACTCCTTGGCTGATAGCCTGAAATTCCTTAGCTATAGCATCTTTTCACTCACTTAGGGCTCTGTCCTCCCATTATAAAACTGGAAGGTCAATAATGCTCAGTATTATCAATCTCTGATTTCCCTTTGTGGCTGAGCTTAACGTGCTAAGTGGCAGATTTCAGCTCAGCATATGAGCTTATGAAATGCATAAGAATAATGTCATCTGATCCATTTTTCCAACAAAGTAATTGGTGTAGTCAGTGTCTGACACAAGTAGGAGCCAAAATATTGGTTGTGTGTATGAAGGGTATATTCATGCATACATGCAGGTAATAACTTACAACTGTGGGAAAACTAACAGTGACATGACAAAGAGTTGAATTTTGTTTAAAAGAAATGACAGTCATCAGTAATGGGCATCACATGTTGGGTGATTACACTTCTTATGTGCCTTGTGCCATGCTGAAACTTTGCATTGACTAACATGATTTTTTTTCTTCCATAACAAGGTAGGAGAGACATAATATTGCCAACTCCATCTTACAGGTAAGGAAGCAGAAGCAGGAAAGGATAAATAAATTAACCAAAGACTCAGAGATACCAAGAAACAGGTTTCTGGGTAAGCCACTGGAGTCCAGACCACACACTTAATCACTATCTCAAACTGTCTTTAAGGGCAGTCAAATGATGTTTTTATTTTTATTTACTAATAACTTATTCAGCCCCTTCATTCATTCACCATTTTTTGAGTATGTTTATCACCCCAGGAACTAATATTAGGTGTTGGGAATACAAAGGAGACAGGTTTCTCCCTCAAGAAAGATAATGTTTTCTTTTTTTTTTTTTTTTTTATTGTTGGGGATTCATTGAGGGTACAATAAGCCAGGTTACACTGATTGCAATTGTTAGGTAAAGTCCCTCTTGCAATCATGTCTTGCCCCCATAAAGTGTCCAGAATGGAGTAGAGCTTGACTGTAAGTACAAACCCTTTTCAAAGTATAAATTGCTCTTTGTAAGAAAAAGAAGAAACATTTAACTTTACCACTACTTCATTGCAAGCTCAGACAATACCAGGCAGAAGGAACACACAGGAAAGAGAGGGCAGTTGGACCTGCCTGCAAACCACCTCCAGAGAAGCCCCATATTGCTCACCACCCCCTCAATGTGCTGGCTCTGCCCAGCAGGGTGCCCTGAAGAGCCTCCCCCACTTCCTCAGGAGCAGCAGCCAGACTGCTCAGACCCTGCTCATTTGGGCTATGACAATTTTGACAGGTTTACAGGAAATAATAGACACAGAGATGTATTTTTTTAGATAACACATCATTAAAATTATACAGTAAGATATATGCAATAACATTAACCTGCCCACAATATTAGAAGACAGGAAAAGAACACTGTACTCAGCTGGAGGGAGGTGGCAGAGGGGAGGCTATCTTGGAAGCCTTCCTGGAGGAAATAGTACTCTGTTGTAAGTTAACAGTTTCAAATCTACAGTGGATGTGTTTTTCACATGAAGGCCTTACCGATTTAGTGAGGTCAAAACATCTTCTAATCATCTTCCAGTACAAGGGTAGGCAAACTTTGTTAAAAGATTAGATAGTAAATATTTTAGGCTCTGCAGGCCATATAGTCTCTGTTATAAGCATTCAGTTCTGCTGTATTTTTAAAAGCTGTCATGTCCAATATATAATGAATGGGTGTGACTATGTTTCATAAAATTTTATTTATATAAACAGGTCACAGGCTGAATTTTATCCATGATCTGTAGTTTGTTGACTTCTATTTTAGCATGAAAAACTTGATCTCACTACAGTAGTATTAGTTCCTCCTTCTTACAGATTCACGAATACCCCCATGGCCAGCAGTACTTGTTGGTGCAGAAATCTTGGGAAATCAAATCAGCTTCATATCCCAGCATGCAACTTGGCTAATTATGACTAATATCTCCCATCTTTATCTGAGGGAAAATACTCTGTGAAGGGACAGATGGTGTTGCTATGGAGTCTTCAACATCCTCCTCAGCTGCAGATGTAACTATGTGGGTTATAGGCTGAAAATGATCAACCAACTGGTGGCTTCCTGGGAAAATATTTAAAAGATGGATATACTCTGCAGATGGAAAATTCAGAGCCATGTTTGATTTTCTCAAATGAGGAGTATCTGTTAGCAAAAAGAGAAATCAAAAGTGTCCTCAAAAGCCAGGAAATAACTAAAACTAGAGAAAATACAAGATACTAAGATTAGACAAACCAAAATATACTTATCATGATCTCCTAACTCTAGAACCTGTGAAATTTTCTTTCTGAACAATATAAATTATCATGTGGTAAAACATAAGACTCTATTTTTGTAAATGTGTCTATATGGAAAATAATCTGCAACTACAGTTACAGAAAAGCAGCTATTTTCTTTAAGACTGTGAAAATTCTCACATTATGTGCTGATACATCAGTAGAACACCCATAGCTGATCACCTCCCTACACTGACCACCTCCTTAAGTTGACCTAATTTTCATAGACTTCTCACAGACCAGATGTACTCAATGGAAGACTGACCTCTACATATCGACCACCTCTGTAAATTTTATCTTGACCAGTTCCTTGGACTGTAACATGCAATATTAATCTACCCTGTACAATTTGACCAGTTAAGTCCATTCTACCTCAAAGGGTAGAAGGTGTAGGCTTTGCCTCTTAGTTGCATTACTTATTCTTTGGTATAAGTATTTTTTCATATGTTGGATTAGTCCTAAGGTCCTGCTATTTATCATGTGTTATGGAAGATTTTTTCAATGTGAAGGACGGTCTGAATCATACATCCTATAATCACTGAAAAATTTTTACAGTTAATTGAGACATAATGGCTCAAAGGAAGGAAAAGGTTGATCTTCTATGTTTTCTGGAAAGCAGCAGCCAAAGAAAAATGATGGAACATTTTGGTACTAGCAAGACCATGGTTAGCAACATCCAAAAATGTAAACGTGAGTACTTAGAGAGATATGGTAGCAGAGGACCTACAGGACAAAAGGAGGAAATCTTCCCTGGGTGAAATCAGTGAAGCCACATGAAGCTGATTCAAACAAATGAGGTAGTGAATGCCTGAATGAATCTCTCAGCCAAAGATCCAAGAAATTGGTCAAAATTTATACAGGAATTCAGGTGGCAGATTTCCAAACATGAAGTGGTTGGCTTAAGGAACTTGAACGACAACATGAGATCTCCCAGAGAATCCTGTGTGGTGAATCCAGTGAAGTTCCAGTAGAAGTGGGAGGGATGGGGAAAGGAAGAACAGAGAGAGGGAAGGAGGGAGGGGATGGGCCTTGGTGTGTGCCACACTTTTTGGGGCAAGACACAATTGCAAGAGGGACTTTGCCTAACAAATGCAATCAGTGTAACTGGTTTCTTGTACCCTCAATGAATCCCCAACAATGAAATAAAAAAAAGGTCCCAGACTTCAAAATTCTCAGAGGCTTCAAAGATGACAACATCTTTAATGCTAATGAGTGAGGAATCATTTTCAAGGTGCCTTATCCTTGATAAGGTGACAGGAGCCTTATAATGAAGGGTGACAAATATGAGTAGAAAACTTTCCAAAGAATGTTTCACAGTTCTGCTTTGTGCTAGCTCAACTGAAAAGAAACTAAAGAAAGTAGCAAAGCCACACACATTCAAGATCCTGATGCCTGAAGACCTCCCTGTCACTTGTAGACTAAATAAGGATGAAATGTACCCTATTTGAGAAGTGGGTGAGGGGTATAAATCAAAAAATGAAGAAGAATGGTCTATTCCACTAACAGTAAACAACTGTCTGCATATCCACAAGTTAATCATCTCATAAATGTAACACTAAAAATTTGCCCCTAACCATGGCCTCATAAATCCAACCTCTTGACCAAGACATCATCAACATTTAAAATGCACTGTCAAGCCTAGATCCTGCAGTGGGTCACTACTAAAACACAAATCTGTAGTTCACCTGTGGAAGCAACTTCACTTACTGCATCGGTTAATGCTCTGAATACCATCCTCTGGATCAGTTCTATTTGGAATCAACTTCAGCCAGAAATGATACAGAAGTGTTTCAAGAAAGTTGGATTTGTCACAATTCAAGAGCATGATGTTTTGGTCCCATCAGATAGTCCATCTCCCATGGAAGAATTTGAAAAAGTAGACTTTGAAGTTTTTGTTGCAATAGATGATGAGGTGACTACATGTATAATAAACCTGACCCAGAAGCAATTTTCCAAGCAGCATTGAATGAAGTACATAACATTGTAAAAGTTCATGAAGCAGCTGATGAAGTGAAAGAAACAAATGAGGATGACACAGAAATTGTTGAGACTCCAAAAGAAGAGGATGTCAGGCACCTGATAATGCAGGTAAACTAATTTGCTATGGAAAAATGCCCAGCTAGGCTGAGTTGTGTAGCCAGCATGGAGAGAACGAAACAGAGGCCAGGTGCTGTAGCTCACGCCTGTAATCCTAGCACTCTGGGAGGCTGAGGCAGGTGGATTGTCTGAGCTCACGGATTAGAGACCAGCCTGAGCCAGAGTGAGACCTCATCTCTAAAAATAGCCGGGTATTGTGGCAGGTGCCTGAAGTAGTCCCAGCTACTTTGGAGGCTGAGGCAAGAGAATCTCTTAAGCCCAAGAGTTTGAGGTTGCTGTAAGCTGTGATGCCACAGCACTCTACCCAGGGTGACAAAGTGAGACTTTGTCTCTAAAAGAAAAAGAAAGAATAAGAAACAAAGATAGACTCTTTTTCAGCAAGAATGATTAAACCATGAGAAAACAGTGAGTATTGATTTTGTATGATATTGTAGGTATGATTTTACTGTGTTTTAATTATGTATGATTTTATATAATACTCTCTAGTAAAAGCTGTACAAGAAAGTAAAGCACATGTACATATCAGAATGGTAGGCTTAGTTCCTTATGTAGACCATCTCCATATGTTGACCAGTTTTTTACAATCCTATAGGTGGTCAACTTACAGAAGTTATGTAGTTGTCCATCAAAAAAGAAAATGTTAAAGAAGGGCTTAAGGGGTATACTTGGCACATCCAAGAGTAAAATAGACATGATTTGACTCCACATTGGTTCTTACTTTAAACTGGCTTGACTTTAAAGAAATGATTTTTAAATGTTTCACAAATAATATGTATTTAGCCCACAATCCTGCCAGACAGAGGAACCACAGGGATGTAGGAATTAAAAAAAAGAAAAAAGTTACAATCTTTGAAGATCTCAATAATAGCATTAGTTATTTTAAACCACTAGAAACCAAAGATGAATTTCCTAATTTTTATTTTATTTTATGTATGTATGTATGTATGTATTTATTTATTTATTTTTGTTTGGGATTCATTCAGGGTACAAAGAATTAGGTTACAATGGTTGCATTTGTTAAGAATTTCCTGATTTTTAGATTAGCATTAGATATTGGTACTACAAATAAAGATAGAGTGGAGAGAAGAAAACTTTACAACATAGCAGAAGTATAAGGGAGTAAGGATATACCCAAGCTGGACACTGGAATAGCAGGAGTGTAGAAAATCACAGGAAAGGTCAATTTTTAAAAATACCCCTTCAAAGAGAGACAACAGGTACAAAAATGATACGAAGGCCTTTAGGTGACAAATAATCATGGGTAACTTAATCTTTTTCAGGGTTTCTCTGCTCTATTAGGGAACATAGTAAGATCTGACTTGGCTTGAGACATATGGACAAAGGTAAATAAACACACGAAGACCATCCCTCATATCTGCTTTTTTCTTATCTTCTATATCAGAAGATATCTTATCTTCTATATTTTTCTTAGATACTAAGCATTCCAGTTACTATTAACACAATTAAATAAGCATGTGGCATGGGATGACTGACTTCAGAAATGGGAATTTTCAGGCAGAAAAGATCGATTTTTGGATGAAAAAATATACAAGGCTTAAAAATTAATGAAAAATAATTTCATTGACAATAATATCAAAATATGCTTAGGAATATGTTTAAGCAAAGATGTGAAAGACTTTCATATAGAAAACTAAAAAAAATTGCTAAAAGAAATTAAATAAAGCTTAATTCACACTTGCAAAGTTTTGGAAGCAATCTAAGTACTCATCAACGAATGGATTAATAAACTGTGGCACATGTATATTATGAAATACTATTGAGCCGTAAAAAATTGAGACTTCACATCTTTTGTATTTATCTGGACAGAGTTGAAGAACATTCTTCTTAGTAAAGTATCTCAAGAATGGAAAAATAAGCATACCATGTACTCAATACTAACTTGAAACTATTATAATGAACAACTACAGGCCTACACAGAGGAAAAATAATTAAATTAAAGAATGGGGGAGGGGAGAGAAGGGAGAAGCCCTCAGTAAGTCCCTACCTAATGGATACAATATAGGTGTATATGGCACACCTCCTGGGTAAAGAACTCAAAAACAACTCAGACTTTTCCTCACAATTACAAACAATGTAACCTATTATATACCCTTATACTAATCTGAAAAAAAGAAATTAAAATGATTTAAATAAATGAAAATATACTTTTTGTTCTTAAATTAGAAAACTTAATATTGTGATGATGGCAATACTATCTACATTGATCGGGTAAAGAACTGTGTAAAGAACTCAAACATAACTCAGACGTTTCCTCACAATCACAAACAATGTAACCTAATAATATATACCTTTGTACTAATCTGAAAAAAAGAAATTAAGATGATTTAAATAAATGAAAATGCACTTTGTGTTCTTAAATTAGAAAACTTAATATTGTGAAGATGGCAATAGTATCTACATTGATCCATAGAGTCAGTGCAATCCTTTCAATAGTCCAGCTTTTTAAAAATGATATGGACAGCTATTAAAAATTCAGATGGAAAGGTAAAGAACCCCAAATAATCAAAACAATCTTGAACAAGAAGAACAAATTTGGAGGCCTTATACTTTATAATTTCAAAACATACTACAAAGTTATAATAATTAAAGCAGCATGGTATTGGCATAAAGGTAGAAGCAAAATTGAGAGACCAGCAATCGACCTCGACAATTAAGGTCAATTGATTTTTAGTAAAGGTGCCAAAATCATTCAGTGAAGGAATAGTCTTTCCAATAAGTGGTGCCAGGACAGCTGAATATTCAAATGGAAAAGAATGAAGTTGCCTGCCTATCTAACACTGTATACAAAAAAATAACTAAAAATGGATTGAAGCTTTAAATGTAAGAGTTAAAATAAAATTTCTACATGGAAATAAGTGTAAATCTGAATTACATTATGTAACTGCTTCCAAGATGTGACACCAAAAGTAAAATCAAAGAAAAATTAGATGAACTGAATTTCATCAAAAACATAAAATTTCAGGGCAAAGGATACTATCAAAAAAGTAAAAAGATAGCCCAAATAATGAGAAGAAATTTGGCAAACTATGTATCCGGTAAGTGTCCAGTGTACAGAATATATACAGAATTCTTATAACTGAATAACAGAAAGACAAATAGCCAATTAAAAAGTGGGAAAAGGAGTTGAATAAACATTTATTTAAAAAAAAAAGATATACAAATGGCCTGTAAGTCCATGAAAACATACCTAACATCTTTAGTCACTAGGGAAATATGACAACCCTATTGAGATATCACTTCACACTACTATGATGGCTACAACAAAAAACAAAACCAGAAAACTACAAGTATTGGTAAAAGGAAAAAAATGAAAACCTCACATACTCCTGGAAGGAATGTAAAAGAGTATAGCTACTGTGGCAACATTTTGGTATTTCCACAATAAGTTAAACATAAGATCATTCTAAGAACCCCGGTGGATGCTGGAAACTTCCCATGGTACAGAACCATGCATACATATGCATACACACACGGCTACCTAGGTATACCTTCCTATATACACATACCTATGATAAATGTTACATTTAAAGTTAGTAGGAAGATGTGAATATAATGATAAAATAGAACAATTATAACAACATACTTTAATGAAAATGATGTGAGTGTGGTGTGCATATGCGTCTCCTCACTTGATTGACTGTGGGTAATTGAACCTAGGCAAAGTGCAACTACAGAAAAGGGGAGGCTAGTGTACATAACCAAGAGAATTAAAAATGTAAAAAATGTGTCTGCAAATATGTATATTAACATTATCATAATAGCCAAAAAAGCAAAGCTGCAAAAGCTCGTGTATTATATTAACAAAATTCGGCCCAATAGAGACAGAAGGCAGATACATGGTTGCCCAGAGTCAGAGGGAGGGAAGAATGGAGAGTGGCTGGGTATTGGGTTTCATTTTGGGGTGAGAAATACGTTCTGGAATTAGATAGTGGTGATGGCCTCACAACCTCATAAATATACTAAAAACCACAGAAAAGGATTATTTTTAAAAGTTGATTTTGTGTTATATGACTTGTATCTCAATAAAAATAGGGTTTGGAAGGTAGGTGCAGGATGGGCATGGGGTGATCTTCAAATAGATAAAATCAGAGAAACTTATTCAAAGTGTGGTAATAAGTGATTTCAGAACATTTTATCTGTATTTTTTTTTTAATTTTCACTATACATATACATGTGTTTATTTGGTTTCCACTTTTTGCCTTCGAAAAATTAAAAAGGCTTAACATTTAATAACAATAACGATGTTTAAGATAAGGTCTAGGAACAAAAACCTCGTAAAGAACGAATGAAGATAAATACATTCAGAAAAGAAATCAGACGATTGCTGCAATAAAATATTGAGCAATAATAATAATAATAATGCAAAAAAGTAACACTCACATTGTCAGATAAGAGTACATCTGTTTTTTGAAATTATCTTTTATTTTTATTTATAAATATTAGTTGTCTACTTTTTTGAAACTTTGGGAAAAAAAAAAGAAGAAGTTAACTAATGACCTAATGACTCCATACTGAACCTCAAAGTCAAAGCATTCTATGATAGACATACTCTTATCTGATTTCAGAACATTTTAAAGAAGGAAGCCATTTGTATAATTTGGTATCTGCAATGGTTTGGATGTCTGTCCCCTCTAAAACTCATGTTAAAATTTGACTCCCAATGTTGGAGGTGGAGTCTAATGGGAGGTGTTAGTGTCACAGGGGCAGATCCTTCATGAATAGATTAATGTCCTCCCTGGGCATAAGTTCTCACTCTGTCAATTCCCTCAAAAGCTGGCTATTAAAAAGAGGCTGGCATCTTTCCTCTCTCTCTTATATCCCCTCTTATCATGTGATCTCTGTAAGAGTCATACCTTCACCTTCCACCATGAATGGAAACAGCCTCAGGCCCTCACCAGATGGAGATCAAAATCTTGAGCCAAATAAAACTTTTTCTCTTTATAATTACTCAGCCTCAAGTATTCCTTTATAGCAACGTTAAACAGACCAAGGCAGTACCCTTGAAGGCAGAAATGAGCTAAAAAAGGTAATTAGATTTAAATCAATGGGTATAATGGGATTCTGAAAACAAATCTAAAAATATTTTGAGTTCATGACAAAAACAGAGGACAACTGTGCCCTTCTAGAACTCATTCCACACTACTTTTATCACTATTACATATTAATAGTATTGCTATTTCAGAGAGAAATAAGAGATGGGGTATCCAAGGATACCGTGATACTGCAGGAGGATATACTTATTTTCTAATAAGCTGACTTTTTTTTTTTTTTTAGTATAGTACAAGCTTGTTTCCATTTAACTTGTTTGTACCACTTTACATACAGATAGTTGGATCAAAAACAAATGTCTTCCATTTGGATTTGGCTCTAATAAAAGATAAATGATTCATATGGGTATGCTTGCCCTGAGTTATTCAGAAATAAAAATACAGAATGTTAGATGCCACTAGGTAGGGGTGACAGGCATGAATCATAAACTACCACTGCTGTGCCTAGAGCAGGCACTGCTGATTAAAAGCTGCTCACTTTCTCTACTGAGTTATACTCAACTTCATAATCTCTCAACACAGCACTCAGGCAGGCAGGACCACTCTATCTGAGTTGGTTGCCCAGAGAAACCTGCTTGCTCACACCCCATGTTCTCAGGGGAAATGAAGAGAACAGTGGAACACTGGAGAGAGACGTGAACTGTGTGTCTGTGGCCTGAGCTGTAGGCAGTTTTTGTTGATGCTCCACAGTTGAATGACAAACCCCAAAAGGGGAAGATCTGCTTCCAGATGGCCATGCAATGGACAAAAGTCTTGGCATTTCATAAACAATGCCTCCTCCCTGGTACAATTAAACAAGTTAAATGAAATGCCTTGAACTGAGTGGTCAGGTCAAGTGAAGAAAAAACTAAACAGGAGTGCCCTCTATGAAAGTTGGTTAGGAAAGGCTTTATGGTGAAAACAATGTTTTTGTCAGGCCCTTGAAAAACAAGAAAAAAAATAATAGAAGCTATAGGAAAAGCAGAGTGTGAAAAAGCATTGAATAGGAATATCAGGAAATGGTAATTTCCATATCAAGGATGGCACAGGTATATTTGTACATTGGTGACACTAGTACCAGGAAGGAAGTGACATTGGTGAGTGACATTAGTACCATGGGTGACACTGTCATACCAGGAAGGAAGTATCTCCCAGTCCTGGAAGGCACAGTAACAAGATTAAGCTAACACATATGGAAAAAGCAGGATTGTGTATGTTTTCTGCCTTCCTTTCCTTCTTTTCTCCCTCCCTCCCCTTTTCCTTGCTTCTTTCTTCTTTTCTCTTCTCCATTTTTTCCTTTCTTCCTTTCATTGATTTAATGTTTGTCAATTTTTACTATGCGCCAAGCACTGTTCTAGCCACTAAAAACTTCAGATAACTTCCTACCCTGTTTCCTATGACAATATACATTGGAGGAGAGAAGCAAGGAAGGACAGACTTGACTGTAACATTGTGAGAGGAAGGAATACGGAGGATCAAAGGGGAACACTTGGGGGACAGAGCACTCATACTAGTGTAGGGAAGAGTTGTGAGGAGATAGAGAAAAACTAACTCACTGACAAAAATGTCCAGTAGGAATCATTCCCTAGGAAGAAAAACAAAACAGTACATGCTGTGAATGGCACACTTTTCATGGAAAATATGCTCTGAAACCGTGGCAATTTTGGCAGAGGTCTGGATGGAGTGTGGGGATGAGACAGGTAGATATCTCAGCTAAAAACATCCCATGTAGAAAGTCAAAAAGTGCCAAGGCCTTGAGGTAAGGGGTGTTTGTGTTGTTAGAAGGGCTAGGGCTAAAGAGCTGATGGGACAAGGGTGGAGAAGGCAAGGCCAGAGAAGACCTGGGGAGAGGGCCCTGTGCAGGGAGGATGAACCAGTGCAATAGTGGAGTTTAAAGATGACCCACAAAGTCAGGAGAGCTAAGGGAGAATTTGAACGCCATTCTTCGTGCAGCATGCTTATCCCTGAGTCCCTCCATAGCCCATTTAAAAAGCTCTATGTCCACAATTCTTAAATTTCTATTTGCTAATAAATACTGTTTAGTTTGCAAAGGAAAACTTCACAACCAGGTCCTAAGTCAGAGATAACCACTGGCCAAGAGAAGGAGCTCAGGGAAAGGGAATCTAATAATGATGTTTTATTTGAAACAACTCCTCCACAGCTGAAGCCACTCACTTGTCTGCACAAGCAAATGAATAAAATTGAGTCATAAACGTCCCTTCACTGACTCTGGGAGCTGGAGTGCTTGGTGATGTATCTGTGGGCTGAGGGAGGTGGGGATAAATCTGTGACCATAAAGTCAGCTCTCACGGACTGTACCAGCGGGTCCCAGGCTCGTACTGTGCTGACGGCAATGGCAGCAGTTAGATTTGGGACTACTTCTGTGGTCAGCTCTAGAGGGGACACGAGGCCATCTAGAGTTAACCACAAAAGTAGGCTCTAGCATCTCTTTCCTTTTAGCTCATAGCTGGAAAGCTCTTCTCCTGGAACCACCCTTTCCTACTTCTGTACAACCAAATCCTCTGTTCCTTAAAGATCAGATCAAATCCCATTTCCACCCCCAATGCCTTGCCCACTCTCTCAGATAAGTACAAATTATCTATGCTTTCTGTAGAATTGCATCACTTGTAACCTTGTGATGTGGTTATGAGAGGTAGATGCCTGGCTATAAGCTGTAAATCTGGTTTTAAATCCTGGATTTGCATTTTTCTAACTGTGCACCAGGTCTTATTTAAGTTTTCTGCAACTTACTCTCCTCATTTGTGACACTGGAGCAATAATGGTAGAAGGTGGAATGGGTTTTCACAAATAAAGTATTTGGAAGGGTGCCTCCTTATAAGGTCCAGTACTCTTGATTATTATTCTTATGGTGTGGTTGTTTGTGCTCAGTTTTCAATCATCTATGAACCAGTAAATTTCTTAATGGTGCTGATTACTTCATGGTCCATCTGTGAAGCACAGTTATTTAGTGAAATGGGCTTGGGTGCCATGGTTAGACAACCATGAATTAGAATTTCTGTTCAACTGCCTATTGGCTCTGTGAGTTAAAGCCAGGGCATTGAAACCCGAGAGTCTGTGAGGCTATCAACTGAACACGTGGCATTTGAAGGAAGTACATTTCATGTAACCAAAGAAAAATTAACATCACAATTAAGTCAATGCCATGAATATGGCCCAGTAAAACAAGGTGGTGAAGTGGATTAGACAAAATAACATGTATATTTTTATCTCATGTGTTTTATTTCTAGCCCATCTACTGGTATAGAGCACATGTCTAATAAGTGCTAAGTCTTTTTTTTTTTTAATTTAATTTAATTTTTATTTATTCTTTAATTTTTTTTTTCCTGTTTCTTTTTGTTCTCCCTTTTTTTTTTTTTTTTTATTGTTGGGGATTCATTGAGGGTACAATAAGCCAGGTTACACTGATTGCAATTGTTAGGTAAAGTCCCTCTTGCAATCATGTCTTGCCCCCATAAAGTGTGACACACACCAAGGCCCCACCCACCTCCCTCCTTCTCTCTTTCTGTTCCCCCCCCATAGCCATAATTGTCATTAATTGTCCTCATATCAAAATTGAGTACATAGGATTCATGCTTCTCCATTCTTGTGATGCTTTACTAAGAATAATGTCTTCCACGTCCATCCAGGTTAATACGAAGGATGTAAAGTCTCCATTTTTTTAATGGCTGAATAGTATTCCATGGTATACATATACCACAGCTTGTTAATCCATTCCTGGGTTGGTGGGCATTTAGGCTGTTTCCACATTTTGGCGATTGTAAATTGAGCTGCAATAAACAGTCTAGTACAAGTGTCCTTATGATAAAAGGATTTCTTTCCTTCTGGGTAGATGCCCAGTAATGGGATTGCAGGATCAAATGGGAGGTCTAGCTTGAGTGCTTTGAGGTTTCTCCATACTTCCTTCCAGAAAGGTTGTACTAGTTTGCAGTCCCACCAGCAGTGTAAAAGTGTTCCCTTCTCTCCACATCCACGCCAGCATCTGCAGTTTTGAGATTTTGTGATGTGGGCCATTCTCACTGGGGTTAGATGATATCTCAGGGTTGTTTTGATTTGCATTTCTCTAATATATAGAGCTGATGAACATTTTTTCATGTGTTTGTTAGCCATTCGTCTGTCGTCTTTAGAGAAAGTTCTATTCATGTCTCTTGCCCATTGATATAAGGGATTGTTGGCTTTTTTCATGTGGATTAATTTGAGTTCTCTATAGATCGTAGTTATCAAGCTTTTGTCTGATTGAAAGTATGCAAATATCCTTTCCCATTGTGTAGGTTGTCTCTTTGCTTTGGTTATTGTCTCCTTAGCTGTACAGAAGCTTTTCAGTTTAATGAAGTCCCATTTGTTTATTTTTGTTGTTGTCGCAATTGCCATGGCAGTCTTCTTCATGAAGTCTTTCCCCAGGCCAATAACTTCCAGTGTTTTTCCTATGCTTTCTTGGAGGATTTTTATTGTTTCATGCCTTAAGTTTAAGTCCTTTATCCATCTTGAATCAATTTTTTGTGAGTGGGGAAAGGTGTGGGTCCAGTTTCAGGTCTCCATCCTCCACCCCACTTCAGTGTCTCTGCATAGCAACTAAATTAAGTCCATGCCCTTTATCTCACACATGCTGGACAAATGTGTGTTTGATGGAATAAATGGACATCTATAGCTAAATGCTAAAAGTAGATTAATATTTAAATAGGTTTATATAATCCAGAGATATAAAATATCACCACTTCACAATTAGGCTGTCAATCTGAACGCATCCTGCTTTGCTGATGGAAATATCCCACACCGTGTTTTACTAAAAAATCCCATAGAACAGATGTTTTCCTTCAATATCTATCTGTAATCAAAGACATCATACCTTGGGCAAGGTAATTCCAAATTTAAATGCTTACGGAATGTTAAATAGTCCTAAAAACACTGAATATATTTCCCAAGTATAGGTTGAATTTATTTGTTTGTTTTTTGGGTTTTTTTTTTTTGAGTTTAAATTACTGGATTTTGCCTTTTGACATAGGGAAGGGAATGAGGTGGTGGAAAGGGCAGGATGATCTAAATAACTTGCTGTCTGAGCTAGAAATTTTTCCAAGTTGACAGGATGGGAAATAGCTCAGGATTGAAGCAAATTTGAAAGTGCTTTGATGTTTACATGGAGTATTTTAGGATATTGTTCAAAGTTCTTTAAGGATATCCTAAGTCTGAGGAGTATCATCTCAAGATCAGAGACTTGCCCTGTGAGTTCAGAGTCCTCACTTCCCTGTCTCTGCTGACACCTTTCACTTCTGCAGCTCAGAGATGATTGGCTCATCCACCATCACAAGTTTCCCCTTCTCTGAGGACAACTTTCCCTCCTCCAGCTCAGAGATGATGGGCTCATCCACCATCACCAGGGAGTGTGCACTTAATGTGCTCCAAAGCTCAACACTTGACTCAGGGATCTGCACGCAGCACCTCACTTAATCCTCCTAGCTGTGTGATAAGGAAGGTCTTATTTTCTAAATTTTGCAAATAAGGAAAACACCCCACAGAGAGGAAAGTGACTTGGCCTCTATCACATGCCCAGCAGGTGGCTTAGTCAGTTCTGTTTAGAACCAGGACCAAAGCTCTCAAACCATGACTTAATTACCAATATCCAATTTCTTTCAAATCCTGTGTATTTTCCCCCTATGCTCTTTCCTTTCTTCATGCTTATTCAATAAATTCTTCTATTGGGAGTTTTCAGTTTGTGTAAAACAACTTGTATTCCAGTGGGTAAGAGGCTAGGGAATGAGGCTAAACATCTCACAATGCACAGGACAGTCCCCCAGACAGTGTGTTATCTGGCCCCTGTGTAATGCTGTCAAGGTTGAGAAACATGCTCTGGAAAGGTGCACAAGACACTGGTAATTACATTTGTCTCTGTACAGGGGAACGGGTGGCTGAAGAAGGGGATGCTGGAGACAAATATAACTACCTTGTAAGAAATTTAAGTTAATTACAAAATATTTATAGAGGTGGGACTTTTTCTAACTGGAAGAAGTGAGATACAATTTTAATATTTATTTGAAATCCAATGTATTCCTTCTTGCATGACAATGCATTACTATATCCAGTCACCTTTCCTGCGTTTATATCAACAGCCTCCTACTGATCTTACTTCCACAGCTCTCTCTCCACTGAAACGCATTTGTCCCCATGCTATTTCTTTGCTAAATAACTTATGATGGCTGCAACAGTTCACTGTAACAAGTAAAGATATTTTTTTCTATCCTTCTAATCCTAGCTCCACCCTGGTTTATTCTATGTAATTCCTACCTGACATCATCGTATTTCATACATTTTCAATTTCCACAAAATAAAGCTTTCTACGATTATCTCAACCTATGATAATCTGTTTTGCTTTTTATTTTAAACTTCTGTTGCATTTAGTGCCACAGAATTCAATGAAATAAAATAATCTGAAATCACTCAGCATTAAGCTTTCATTCATTGATAGTAATGTCCACAGTAGAGGTTAAAGAACTGTATTCTATATTGTACTTCCACCATTGTCCATAGAATCTAACTATATTTTATATTGTTCTTCCATCATTGTCCATAGAATCTATCACAGTTAACAGACTCAACTGCATGTTCAAAATACTTGCCAATAAAATATACACATGAATACACATTTGCATCCCTGCTAACCCTTCAAATAAGAATGTAAAATTAATTTTATGAGAGAGACAAAAGAGAGAGAGAAAGAGAGAGAGAATACAGAATAATAAAGAAAACGTGATTCCCAACATTTGAAGATATATCATCCAACAGGTAATTATAATCTCTATAATTCCTGAGAGAACTGCAGCATGTAACCCTGAATTTTCCAAATACATCTCATGGAATATTATAGCAAGTGTTCCAGAAAAAAGAATTCCATGCTCAACTTAATTTGGCAAATCCATTATCTAAAAGCAAATGTGTATCTTTCCTGCACAGCATTTGAGAACATGCCAATACTCATGTCTATGAGGGAGGGAGGGTATGTTGTGTTTTCCAAATGTATGTCCCTCAAACATTTTTGAGGCACATCTATTCCTGACAGATAGTTTTAGAAATGCTGATCTAAACTAATGCTTTCATTTTTTTAAATGAAGAAACTGACACCCACATGACACATTGGATAATACAGAACCAGGAGCTGAAACCAGGCTTCCTTCAATAGAAGCTTTCCCTACTTTACTTTGTGCTGTCGGCATGCTTGGAATAGCCCCAATACCCACCCCACCTAGACATACCTATACTTCTCCTTCCAAATTCTGCATGAGAAGCTGGTCATGTGTGTTCCCATTTGCTAGATGACCAAACCAAGGCCCCAGAGAGGCTTAACATCTCCATCACAGCCACAGAAACACTGGCAGAGCTGGGATTGAAACCTGAGGCTCTAGACCTCACGCAAACCCACTGCTCTTGCAAAACTCCCTCCTCTTTTCTCTGTAACACTAGAAATCATTTGTTGACAAAGTTTGAATGTAGCAAGGTATAAACTACTGGCCTTCATATTCAACTTGCTAATATACTGTTGTTTTTTCCTGAAAAAAATAGGGCTATTTATATCAAACTCTGAATGCTTATTAGGACTGAGGAAGACAATGTATAGAAAGTTAGCGTGGTCAAGGATAGTAGTAGTTGTTAGTATTGTTACTATTATTACCCTTATTATTCTTGTGCATTCATGTTAAAGCTTACACAAAATAATATAATTATCATCATCACTTTCACCTCTTCCCAGACAAATCAATCCTATGTTTACGTAAAAAAAATGTTGCCCCCCTTATTTAGAGTGTTTTCTTTTTCCTTTTCTTTTCACCTTTTAAGAAACTTATTTTACGAAGGATGTAAAGCTCTGGATATTTCTGTGAAAGAACACAAGATTGAGTTTCAGATGTGTTTTCTGATGTTCTTTTATAGTATAACTGTATTATTAAATGTTCTCATTTTATGTTTACTATTCTCATTTTAAGTAAACCCAGTGCAAAAAAATGGAGTTAAATAAATAGGGAGTGATTATTTGACTATGATAATTTACCTATGTGGTTCTCTTAACAGTGATCTGCTACTTTAAAGAGTTTATATATTATTAACTAACATGTCCACCAGAAAACTGTGGCTGATAGAAAAATTTAAATTAATTTTTTTAAGAATCTCTAGCATTTGATTATTAATTGATGATGAACTTTTATCCTGTGCAGTTTGTTGTACATATGTATTATCATACCATAAGCATACATTCATTCATTTTTTTTTTTTAATTGTTGGGGATTCATTGAGGGTATAAGAAACCAGGATACACTGATTGCATTGGTTGGGAAAGAACCCTCTTGCAATCGTGTCTTGCCCCAAGAGGTGTGACACACACCCAGACCCCACCCCCTCGCTCCTTCCCTCTCTCTGCTCTTCCTTTCCCGCAGCCCTCCTTCATTCTTTCTCTCTCTGCTCTCCCCTTCCCCACCCCCACCGTGTCATTAATTGTCATTGATTGTCCTCATATCAAAATTGAGTACATTCATTTACTTCTTGATTGATACTATTGTGTTTTTTAGATCTGGATTTCTTAAACTTGACTCAAATATTGGACTTATCCTCAGCAGCTAGTTCTTCATGAATATTATACATTTTTTAATGTTTCATTTAGATGACAAATATGAAATAAATAATGAATTTTGTAGGTGGCCTGATTAGATTATAACAGAGCATTGCTATTGGATTTTCATCACAAAGTTTGCTTTTGTGTTTATGACACTCTTGGCCACTACATGTGTGCTTACAGTGAACGTTTAACTATAAAGGCCATGTTCTTCAGAAGGAAAAAAAAAAAAGAAACCTATTTTACCTTCTTGACCAATAGTAAAACCATCCTGACATTTATTTTTGTTTTGTTAGTTCATTTGCTGCTGCCAACATTCTAACACATATTTATTTCAAACTTGGTGGAAGCATCTTCAAGGCCCAACAATAGTACAAAGCAATCCCTAAGATTCTGGGGAGTGAACATAGTGACCTTAGGACCCACAAATTCAATATTCTGAAGGTACCAGGATGGTAAACACACTGTATGTGTTGGAGGTGAATCTGAGATCCTGGTTAATGCAGAAGAAGCCATCTTTGCCTTTTACCATTGATAAATGCCCTTTTATTTTCTCCTTGGGCCTTGATAGACTCTTCCTCCAGGCCCTAGAAAATCTTCCTACAATATTGTCCTGTCCCCAGTATGTAGAGAGTAGTTACACATGTAATTCTGACAATGTCTGTTTTTACCTTGGGGATGAAGAAAACATCTCCCTGGGTTATTCACAGCCTACTCCTTGCCCTGGGCCTTTAGATGTTTGGAAGGATCAGACTGAGAAATATGGATTGCAAGAAGACTACCACCAGCATCCAGAGCCTCCAGACTAGCATGGAAAGAAACGACTGAGTCAGAATAATTACATCTAGAACACCTGGAAGAGGGGTTCT
Organism: Nycticebus coucang; assembly: GCF_027406575.1. Lineage (NCBI taxonomy): Eukaryota > Metazoa > Chordata > Mammalia > Primates > Lorisidae > Nycticebus > Nycticebus coucang. The sequence continues at coordinate 58,351,530 of NC_069796.1, read as the reverse complement.
GAGTTGGGGGTGTCTTCTCAGGCCCTAGTGTTGGAAAGCTTAAGGCCTAAGGAATTTGTCATTTTGACCACATTCATTTCTGACGACCTGCTGCTTCTCTAGTTGATCACTTTGCAGCACTCACATGACACTATTCAGTGATTCATTTCAGTAAGCCACTGTTTCCTATGGGTTGCCACAGTGGACTAAGAGCTGGGGATTAGGTTTGGGCAGCAATTCTTACATTTGGTGCAGTTATACATTCTGGATTTTACGAATTAGGAATTTTCAAATTTCACAATCTGCTAGTTCGAAAAGAATCCTCTTATTTAATTGAGAGGTAAACTTAAGTCCAGGTAGGTTGAGTGATCCACCATAATTTTCATAGGGAATTGCTCATAAAACTGAGCTTTGAGGACAAGCCATTTAGCTATCTTTTTACTGCACAATATTCATATTTTTCCCCAGATCAGGGAAAGGAAGGATAATGGTGCCCCCTATTCATGGCTTGTCTTTGATATTCTTGGTAATATCATCTAGACTAGGAGATATTGCTTAGCCTAGGTGAACAACTTGTTAACTTGAAATTAAGGTCTCCCTCCTTTACTTCTATGTTCACACACATCCTACTTTTCAGAGAAGAGATTTAATTCAGAAAATCCCTCTTCACTGGAATACACCCAACTGAGCTTTCTGAGCTACTTCCTGAAGAGATGTTGTTAATCCCCTAAATCCTTTAATCACAGAACTGCAGTGGATGCTGAGCCAGTCCACCCTTTGGAGTGACTCCATAGCATCTACCAGCATTTACTGAAAAGTTTTTCCATAATCATGGGAGAACAAACTCTTCACTGACCACTTACTGAAACTTTGATTCTAAAAGTAAAGCCACAAAGGTAGTTTCTATGACTGTGGGCTCAGAGGTCCCAAGGCTGTGTTCCCTTGGTCGTGGAGGCGCAGGGGCAGGTATCATCCACAGTAAGTATCACGTAAGCACTAACACACATTAGTCAGTGTGTGGCACTTGGGCCAGGTTCTTATTTTCCCATTTAATCCTCACAACAAACTCATGTTTATTGTTATTATTATTATCATAATCATCATCATTATTATTATCAAGCTCTAGTTTGCAGAGAGAACACTGTGGCTCAACAGAGTTAGTAACTTGCCCAAAGAAAAGATGCCCAAATTCTAAGTGGATTAGATGCAGAGCAGATGACCCAGAGCTCATGCCCTCCTTCCTAGGTGCAAGTTGTATCAAGTCTCCAGAGAAGTATTATAAACCAGGAGCCCTGCTTTAGTACTGGGGAAAGAACTCATATTCACATGAAAACTGGCACCTAGCATTCAGCAATCACCTGTTGAACAAATAAATAGACTCTGTTACATCTTTTTGTCATCGAGATCAGTGGCTATAAATTTTGGGGGGGCACTTGGCAGACTTTGTTGTTGTTTTTGCAGTCTGGCCAGGGCTGGGTTCGATCCCACCTCCGTATATGGGGCTGGCGCCCTACTCACTGAGCCACAGGTGCCGCCCCAACAGACTTTTTCTTTTTACTTTCGTGATTGATGTGTGGGGGGGAGGGCTACTTTTACCTACTGGGTAGAGGCCAGTGATCCTATTTTGGAAGGACAGCCTTCTGCAATCAAAAATTTTCAAATCCAAAATATCAATAGGTCCAAGGATTGAAAACCTTGGTCTAGAATAAAGCCAGCCAAGCTGATATTTATAGACAATAAAGCCTCTGCCTTTAGATGTTTCTTAGAATCAGGATCATCTTTGGTTTCTCCATCTGTTCTTAACTTTGTCTACAGAGTGTCCCAAAAGTCACCCATGAAGTAGTCATACACATTAGGAAAATGGGAAATTGTACCTAAATGTAACTTTATTTACAAAATATTCATTAGAAAATGTTATAAAACATTTATAAAATATTTTCTACATGTTGACCACCTCTGTGTAAAATTTTATAATGTATATTTTGTAAATAAAGTCATATTTAGCTACAATTTCCCATTCTTCCTCCATTGATGGCACCTTATGGGCAAATTTTGGGACACCTTGCAGATTTCTGCAGTTTTGTCAATGTCTTGGATGCTTGTCTTTTATTACCTGACTTCACATACATAGGCTACATGGTCTGCAGGTTTTTAATTTCAAAGGACTGTGGATGAGTACTTGCTTCTTTTGATTTAGAATTCTTGCTCTGTATTTACCCTTGATTTGCTGTGAAAGTTTGGATCATTCTTTATTTTGAGCCAGTATGTTGCAAGGAAGCAAGAATTTTGTCATTGTTAAGGAAAGGATGCAAAGAAGGGAAATTAAAGTTTGCTCTAAACCACACTGTCTAAGTGAGAACACTTGTTGTGTGTAGCTTATGATCTTAAAGACAAGTCACTCCATCTCTCTCAGGCTCACTTTACTACTTTTTTACCTGTTATATAGAAATAAAAACAGTACCTACCTGACTGAATTGCTAGGAACATTACAAGAATTAATATGTGTAATGCAAATTGCCTCACAATATATGGAAAAGGGCTTAACTTAATTTTTCCAGAAAGCTGGTTGCACTTCCATAGGCTGGTTTGGGAAAGTCAGGTTACACTCCACTAATGCAGATAAATGATTCTAATAAAATATTGCATTTAGATGCAGAATTCACAGGTGACTATATTTAATATATCTGATACAAACTAAACTATTAATACTCTGAAGGGCACCACAGTTATTATAACTAGGTGAAATATGAAATAGCTGGATTAAGACAAAAAAGAATTGGGGGTATGTAAATCTAGGGAATGCCTTTTAGTAAAGGAATTGATTTTTAAAAAAAGTTAATATCCTCTGCTTTCTCCCAAAAAACACCCACACACCCACCCTCCAAAGTGGGCCTATTGTTTTACAACTTGCAAACTCCTTCCCAGTGTTTTGATAACTTATCTTCCTTTTTTCCTCATATAAACTACATGTAGTGACTTGCTCAAGGTAAAGATGCTCAGACACCATGTGGATTAGACTCAGAGTAGTCTAAGCCAGATCGTATGATAAACTAACACATATAAAGCCAAACAAAACAGAAGTCATCTTTCCAAACACAGGACACAATTCTCTGAGCAGCTCAGCATGCAGTGAACTCTTTCCCTTCCTCTTACCTCTTCCAACGCTATTTGACAATCAATCCTAGATCGTCATCTTATAATTTGGCTTGTATTAAATTTTAAAAGATTGGGAAAGTGGTTTTGTGCTTTATTCCAACAATTTGCTTGCACACAATAGAAATGAATGCAAAAGGCCTTTTTTCTATTTTGATCAATCCGTCTTGAAATACACTGTATTTTCTAGGTTTACTAGACTTTGGAATGTTTGGAATTTCTGTAATGACAAATGTTCGTATTCATTTTAAATTTATTACTTAACCAGCATATAACAAATATTCAACAGATGCCTAGCACAATGCTAGTCACTTTTCAAGGAATAAAATATAAAGCTATATGGCATTAATTTAGCCTTGGGAAACAGCATGATGTTGTGGAAAGACAAGAGATTGTGGAGATAGGTCTCAATTTCTGGTTCCCTTATTTCCCAACTCTATGATCTTTGGGAGTTAACTTCTCTAAGGCTTCATTTCCTAATATATAAAATGTGCATGTCATGATTTTTACTTTATGGGATTATTATAAATCAGAGGATTGAATAGCACAGGCAAGGTTAACATAATTCCTGATACATTTTAGGGTCTCTGTAAATGTTGGAGCTTTCCTTTTTCTTTTTAATCACGTGTCCCTTCACTGTCCTCCATCTGTCCCAAGGACTTAATTTATTACGTAGGCAAGACTAGTACACATTTCTTTACTTTTGCACTCCAGAAACTAAAAAGCCACAGGCTCATCCTTCATTTCTCCCTTTCTCTTCCTCTCCTTATTCCCAGTGGTTATCTCAGCAGCTCCTGTCAACTGTACCTCTCCCTCTTCCACATTTCTCAGCTGCCCCCCTCTTCTGCGCCCAACCCCTGGGAGTTGCCACTGTCTCTCAAATGAATCACTGAGCAGCACCCTCCCGGTCTCTCCTGCTCCTCTGAGATCTGTCCCCACCGTGCATCAGCTATTATCAACTTTGTAAGATTTATACACTTCCTCCCACAGCTTAGAATTCTTTCATGACTTCCTAGCTCATTCATGATAAACCCACAGCCTCCCAGTGTAACCTGCACCGCCTTGCTCCAATTTAGCTTGTACCACTCTTCCCTTGTCTTCCTCTTGCAATTGTATTGGCTCCTTGAACATAGCAAGTGTTTCACCTTAGAGGCATTATATTCACATTCCTTCTGCCTGAAGCCTACTCTCCCGATGGCTAGCTTCTCTGGGTCTCAGAGGTATCTTCTATAACCACGAGATCTAAATTAACCACTCTTTACATCACACTTTGTCTTCTTCAAAGCTCTCAACACAGATTGACATTTATGTGTTTCTTGTGTTTGTTGTTTATCTTTCCCACTCTATTATTAACTCCATGGAAGCAGGAAAATGCTTATCTTTTAATATATATATATATATATATATATCCCCAGTGCATACTCTCATTCCCAATACCCAGGGGAAACTCAATGCATCTTTGTAGATAAAATGAACTGACTGCTGTCAAAATTGTACAAAGGGCCACCATGTTGATAGTAAGGCAATGGGGTAAATAGCACAATTCTGAATTACTGCTTCTAGCATGGACAAGCTAGAGCTAATGAGCACAGCTCATTAGGATGTGATCAGCACTTTTGTAGGTATGGAGACAAAGCAGCAAACTATGATGCAAAATAAGAATCAATAAATACTTGTTAAATTAATTACAAGTTTAAGGTCTACCAAGGCGCAGAAGTAGTTTAAGGTCCCTTATTCCAGGAGATACAGGTCTTAAATGCCTATTTAAATTATGTGGCTTAGCTAAGGGAATTATACACAAAAGGGAAGATATTTCTTCTTTCTAGCTTTGTTGGTTTCAAATATTGTCACAGATTTAAGTACAGAACAAAAACCTAGCACACTAATTACTTCTTTCAGAAAGAATGTTATAAGTATTACCTCTCCCCTAAATGGTTAGCTATTAAAAACAAAGAAAAATTCTAAATAAAATAAGTAACAAATAATAATACCTTCCTACCACTTGAGCATCTTGCTGAGCTAAGGACTGTGACAAGTGCTTTACATGAAATATTTCTGTTTTATTTCTAACTTGAGTTTAAAAAAATTAGAAAATTTAACATTATCGTCAAGAATATGGACTTTTCAGTTGGGGAGTTTAGAGTCAAAGTCTAAACCACTTGTAAATCTTCAGACAAATTAAAGCCTCTCAGCACCCATTTCCTTCCTTAATAATGGAAGGGCTACCATGTATGTAAAAGAGAAAGGGTATATATTGTTCACTTAATATTCTGAAGGGTACTTGCAAAGTTCTTGACTCCACGAGCTTATACTTATATTTTACCATTGAGTAAGATGAAGCTTAGACAGGTTCAACAATTTGTTTCACACCTATCTCTTTCCAAAGACTGTGTTTTTTTTCCAACATACCCTTTTTGTTCATCTTGTGAAAAATATCAAAGTTGGAACTCACTTCAAGATGGAGACCCAAGTGTGCCCAGTCCAGAAGACACCCACCCCTTCCTTCCCTCCAACAGATCTGAGGACAATTCAACACACAAAGGTCAGATCCAGATATTGGCAGAGAGAGTGGCAGCCTTTCCACCATGATTTTAGAAGATTCACATGGCAACCTCTCTCAGAAAATCCCAAAAGGCTCTGCCAAAATCCCCAAATATATTATTTTAATTTTTGAGTCCTTTTTGTACTTTGTCACACTGTATATATTCCTTGATATAATATGAGAAACTGTAATCTGTTATCTATATTCCTGACTTAAACTCCAACTAGGGACTGTTTGGAAAAGAATTAAGAATGCAACAGAGAAATTTTGCAAGGATAAAGGGACAGTGTGAAACTTGAAAAATTGAGCAAAGGCAAGATATCACAAGAGAGGGTGTCCCTTTGTTCTCTAATTCCTCCCTCCTTAACTCTTTTTATTGATTCAATAATCATTATTGAGCATTTACACTGTGCCACAAAATATAACCAAACACTGAACACAATCCTAGACAGAGCACAGAGAGGTTTAAGTGTTATATAACAGGCAAGGTAGGGCAAGAAGAAATCAGTGTCTTAATTCATATTAAGTCCAAAAACTTGAGTCCACACACACTTGCTAAATACCTTCTTAGTAGAAGAGACTGGAATGAAAGCAATCATAGAACAGAAATGATAGAATTGTAATAGCAGCAGCAAACTCATAGGCTGTACCTCTTGTCAAAAATGAGAAGGAAGTCTCCAGGTACAGAGGGAAAATGCCCCTCTTAATCCCGATCTCTGCTTCCTGAAGCCAGCAAAGGAAAGTGTCAAAAGAAAGCAACTAACAGAAAAGCACAGCATACTCAATTCTATGTTTTGGTCAGTTCCATTAGAAACATGTCTCACTGCAGTTTGTCTCACCTGTTTTTCAAATATATGCTTTCCTCCTCTTGAAAAAATACAGTGGATTTTTCCAGATGACATCACCATAACATTCAGCGGCTGCAACTTCAGCCACCCGCTTAGTTTATCTTTGGCAGTTTTGGCCAAAATAATACTCTACAGACTCTGGAGAAAGCCAAGGAAAATTCATCACTAACCAAGGTGCCCTCTGAAAGTGCCCCAAAATAGGCCCAGAGAAGCCTAGCTGCAAGGAAAAAAGACAGCATTTCTCATTCATTAACCCTTATAAGAAGAGAAGTCCATGTGCCTCCCCACGAAGCTGAGTGTATCTTTTCTAGCCGCTGGAGTCCTTAGTTTTCTTTCCATTCACTTGTGCTTCCCCAGTGCTTAGCAACATTTTCTTCCTTTCATTATGGTATCAAGAACCTTATATACAGGAGGACAAGGGACCAGCATGTTAGCACACCCAACTATTTTACTGTGAAAGCCAGCCAATCACAGGGCACATTTAGGAGGATGGTACACGTGAAGTTTCAACCAGGCATGAAGATAAAACTGATATGAAACTACAAAGGAAGGGAGCAGGTCAAATATGCAGGAGTAACGGAGGAATTATCAAAGAACATGTTCACTGGTTTCAAGAAGATGTAAGGGTCATGGAAATAGAGGAAAGGGGATTAGTGAATAAGAATGTTTTAGGGAGGGGGTTCTACCTTCTAACCTCAAGCCCAGTGAGAAGAGGTGGCTTCAGTAAATCCTATCTGAGATCTTGATCTGTGTTTCCTGTCACCAAAGTCATCACAACTTTCCATAGGGAGCATCCAGAGAACACTGGAGGCAGGAGAGGGCTACTGCTTCAGAGAGAGACTGTACTGCAGTTTGTCAGAATCAGGTTATATGGTCATTTTTCACAAAACAGAGGTGGGCAAGAGGGGCAGAGTGCTGTCCTAGAGACATCTGAAGTCTAACTCAAGAGGACTTCTAGGAGGCAAAGAAGTTTCCACGAGGAATAGAATGACAGGTGAAGCAGCCTGCCCCAGAATGCAATGCTTTACTTGCTTTTTCCACAGGAGTTGTTGGAGGAGACGGGTTGCAGTTCTGAGGCCGGAAATCTTCAAAGAACCCAGAAAATGCTTCATTAGGGAAGAAGTCAGCTTACTCCTTTACCAATTCCACGAGGTGACCAAGCAAGAACTGCCATCTCCTCATTACCACCACCCTGGTAGGCTCTAAGGCTACAGACAGAGCTGGTGAGTCGGAAGATGAAGTGGCACAGCCAGCAGAAATGAATCCCCTCCGAGGCAGCCAGCAACTAAAAGCATTTAACAACTTTGAATGAGATTTGAAGCACTGATAAATATCTCAGATGGGACATTTAAAATGTCTGAATTGAGCCTTTATTTTTCCTATGAGTATCACCAGCCTGTTTACCACCATTGAGTGGGCAGAAAATCCAGTAGGAATTGCCCACGTTTTTGTGGGGAAAGTTAAAGAAAATACCAATACCGCCCCCCCCCAACCCCACACACATACTTCAAAAGAATAGTGAAAACAAAATAAAGTTGCATTTTAATTATGTTATGAGTTATTCTTAATATACTAATTACAAATCAATCCAATATTAGCTGAGTGTCAATCATTGTCATGCACAAATGAATACCATATTGACTAAGTCCTACCATAGTGTAGCAGCCTGTGTAGCCTATGGCTAGGGGGAGTGAGAGTTATAAGAAATACCTGTACAGCTCAATAATGGAACACCTTGGTAAAAGGGCAGAGAGAGGAATTTAGTTCTCCTAACAAGCATGAGAGCTCGCAAGATGAAAACATAGGTGAATTGGCAGTCTCTACACCTGTGGTGTTAAGAGGTACAAGATCAGCCTTATATTAGACTGGAGGAGAAGGCAGTTGAGAGCGTGCACATTCTATCATGGACCCACTCACTGTGACTCTGTCTCCTCTCCTGCCTGCAGAACGCCAGCACAGCATCTTTCTGCTGAAGATTACCAAGCTCTACTAAAGACTGTCAAGATCTATTCTAAGACGGCTTTACTCTCTCTAAGACTCTCTCTCTCTCTCTTCCCTCTGCTACAGTAAATAGTCCTCAGGCACCTAAGAGCAATCATTCCTTAGCAAGGTAGCTTAGCGGTCTGCATCCAGACCTAGATAGCCAGGGCTGGAGACTCAGGCCCTGACAAGAGGTGGCAGCTGTGGGCTGTGACACCATAGGACTCCTGCCTGCAAAGAGTTCTCAGCAGAGGCTGCCTTGATACAATCTTCAAAGCAGATCAATATCAAAATGGAAAACATAATCTTTGGGTAGTTCCTACCTGGGTTTGAATTCCAATTGTTCTAGATACTGGCTGGAGACCATTACCCAACTATTTTGCATCTCAGTTCTCTGTTTCAATAGGACAGTGATAGTATTATCAACACTAGAAGATTGTCAGGAGGATTTAAGGAAAATGTATATAAACCATATGGTATCTTTCTTTACCCATAAAATCTCAAAAAGTAGGGGGGGCCACTACCAACAAATGGTGATATGGCTAGTATCCAGATGAAACGAATGACTATTACCATTAAATGTTACCATCATACAATTCAAAATGAAAGACTACACAATAGAAATGATCAATTAATCTCTCGATAATTTAAGTCTCCCCAGTAAATTTTCTTACAGGCTACAAAAATTCTCCTTCCTCCAACTGTAATATTTTTATTTCCTAAAATTTATTATATAAATAATCAGTACCATATGATCTAGGATTTAATTACCTCATTTCTTATGCTTTAATTGTCTTCTTTCACAAAAGTTTATCTCCAAAATTATACTGCAATAGTTAATCAAAGACAGGGCAGGCAACAGCATTTTGAAATATTTGCTATGATGTTTAATATTGTCAACAAATATAGACAGAACTGAAAAGGAAGGAGGTAGGTTTTAAAATATGCCATGGTGCAAAAATACAGGCTAGTCTCTGACTCTCTAACCACAAACATTAACACAGACGTCTTGGCCATCTTTTCTGCAACCGGAAAAACTCGCATAGTCAAAGCAGAAATACTTCTTGACACAGGCAAATTATCCTCCAACTAATAAGAATCTTCTTTTGGCCTTGCAGTGGGTCACAAATATTACAAAGACAGGCAGGTAAAGAACAAACTTCCTCAGACAATTCTTTAAGTTGAATTTCAACATGGAATTTCACTGAGTCTGCCAATAGCACTCTAAAAAGAATTTCATTAAATGTTGCTAACATGTCATAAGCTCCCTTAAATGGAAGGGTAATGGCTCATAACATTTGTAAGCTTTTTAATTTCATGGAATATGAGCAGCATAATCAGGACCTATTAAAGTCAATCAACTGTGCCAAGTGGGACTACCTACCTTTGCTTTGTTTCTATTTTCCTTGTGGGTATACCCCACGAACCAAGAGGTGACAAGTCCTGTATCATTCTTTAAGGCTAACACTGGTGTGTGATATTCTGAACCACCTCTGACTGAAACCATCAAAGCTGTATTAGCATATGTGGGTTGAACAGACATCTCTTGGGAAACGGCTTTTGGCTTCTGGAGAAGAAAGATTTCTCTTTCTATTTGCTTCAGCTCAGAAGGTGCAATTTTGGTAGGATTCAAAATCAGTCATCTGAGCAGCATAACTGGAATTAATAAATGAAAATGAATATAAAGAACTCTGTTTATATTTTTAATGACATAAGTGTGTCGCTACTACCAATCCATCAAGACTTATCTTGGGGTTTCTTTTACCATGAAGCCTTGAATAATAGCAGTAGCCATTTATGGTGGGCTAAGCAGCAGGCACTGTTCTAGGCACCCTGCATATATTTTCTCATTTAATTTTAAAAACAATTCTATGGTACTATTAATTATCTATATTATGGCCAGAAAAATTAAAGTGCTACCATGCCAAGTGACATGCCCCAAGTTACAAAGCTAGTGAGAAGGCAAGCCAAGCTTCACACAGTTTTTGTTTGACTTTAAATTATATATACTTTACTACTATTCCATATTGTCTTCACAAGTGCCCAACACAAGTCATCCTACAGGAATGGAAATATTCAGAGACAGCATTTCCATAGAGGAGCTAGAGAGGACCTCCTAGCGTGGCTGGAGACCACAGCATTAAATAAGGAAAACTCACACAACAGGTGAGGGGAAAAAGTCCACATCAAAGTTAGAGAAGCAGAAGAGGAGAACAAAGAAGCAAGATAGGGCAAGGCCACAAACAAAAGGATGATTTGGGAGTAAGGAAAGGCTAGGGTAGGTGAAAAAATGAAGTCCAGGCTGCGCCAGGGCAGTCAGTACGAGACTAAAATTGTGACACACAGAAAAGTTAGATTTCCACTTCTGTGCACTGCAGGCTACACAATATGAGGACATGCCTGATGGCTCCAAGGAGCTGGGTAGGGCCAGGAAAGTTCATCATGTAAATCTTCACAGCAAACAAAGAATGATGTGCACACAGATGGTGTCCGGATATATTCTCTACATTTAATTATGATTCATGCAAATGGTTAGGCAAACTTTCAGCTATTCCTTAGGCTATCATTAATAAATATTAGAACAAAAAATATACAAATTTATGGAGTTACATTGATATGCGTACCCACCATCTGAAGGAAGTGGAAAAATAAGTTCCTCATCTTAAAAAAGAAGAAAACTTCATCCAAGAATATTTACTGCATATGTGGTGTTCTGGGCTTCTAACTATATTGTGAATATGTCACTTTGGGTTGTTAAGAAATGAAGGATCAGTTCAAGGAATGAAAATAATTGTTGGTTCTTATATTTATTATTATGACAACAATTTATAAGGCACTTAGGAATTTAAAAATTAACTTGTAATTTGAAATTCTGGATAAAAACCTATCTACCCACAGAACCTAATATCTCTGAAATATCAAGGTATTTTTTCTGACTCAAGGCCTTAATTTGCATGTCTCTGATTATTTCCAAATACATAACACAATGCAAGTAATAAAAGGCATGAACAGAGAAAAGTAATGGTGTAGTAGGGGATGGTACAATGTAGAGGATCTATACTTAGAATGGAGAAATAATGGGTTCCCTAAGAAGCTGGGACTACATGAAGAAAACCTACAGAAGATAAGCCCCTGGAAGGGGCTTGGGAAATGCCCAGAGAATCAGAAATTGGTAGAGAAAGAAAATAAGATGCTTTCTTCTTCATAAAACTGGCAGGGACCCTACATGTTTCTTTGGGCTACAGAGAAGCAAGTTAGATAAACAGCACGGCCAGCCTATAACTACTGTCTACTATTTCAATACAGTATAACATTCCAGTCAAGTACAGGGTATAACAGTAAACCTGGATTGGAGTATTTGATATATATATTCTTTGTTTGCTTTTCTAAGCTTTTGTTCATCTTTAAATAGAAGATCAAACTGACATATCCTTCGTAAGGTCACTATAAGGAGTAAATGAGATAATTTTACATTAGCATTATGCCTGTTAGCTATTACAACATGGGGGATTAATCATAACATTATGTAGATTCAAACTGAGCAAATAGTTATGAGCAATTACTATGGGCTGGGCCCTCTGCAAAGTGCTTTCACATCTAGTAGTTCATTTAACTTCCATGATAGCAAATATTTTAATATGTATTAAAGTTACAATATCGTCAATATCAGGAGAGCAAAACCTTCAGTCATCTAGGAATACTCTAAAATTTTCTAAGCATTCCCTATCATCTGGTAGCAATTTGCTAGTATCTCAAGAACGAAACAGTCTGAGTGTCCAGACATCTATAGAGTCCTTTGCTCCTTTACTTACTTTGTTCCTTTACTCAGTGATTCTCCTGGACATTGGATTTACTGTACAAGGCTGTGCATAGAAAGCCATGGATACTGTGGGTAAGTGTGGGTGAGTTAAGGGTTTTACAAGTATAATTTTAAAAATAGATACTTTTGTCATATGAGCCAACTTTAAGATCAAAACATGCAGATTTACATACCACATAATCAATATTGCTGGATCCCACAGGCCCATGAGCCCTGTGCCATTCTGTGGAGGTGAGAACCATGACAAAAAGAGTTCCCAATACCTTCATCCACTTAAGAGAATGTAATCATACCTCTCCATCCATAACTGCATTGGGGTTGGCCATTTTTTAATAATCCTGCCAAATCCTGTTTCCTTGTAATTAAACTCCTCATTATACATTTTTGTCTTAGTCCATCCTACTGTAACAAAATACCATATCCTGAGTAATTCGTAAGCAATAGAAATTGATTTTCTCATGTTTCTGCAGGCCAGGAAGACCAAGATCATGTCCAAGTCCTGCCAGTTCAGTTGGCTGGGAAGTCCCACTGAACTGGCAGGTTCAGTTGTCTGGTGACAGCTACTCATTTGCTTCCAAGATGGTACCTTGATGCAGCATTCCCTCAGAGGTGGGGATACTGTGTCTTCCTTCACATGGCAAAGGAATGAAAGGGTGCACACACTTTCAAGGTTGTAGTCCCATTTAGGAGAGAAGAGACCTCATGACCTAATCAACTCTTAAAGGTCCCACCTCTTAATGTTATGTCATTGGCCATTAAATTTTAACAAATACTTTTTACAGAGGACACATTCAAACCACAGCACTCCCTAACTTGAGTTTTACTAAGATATGATGAGGGAGAAAAGAACTCTTTGTGATTTACTAAACTCTTTGTGGCAGCAATAGAAAGAAAGCATGGAGGTAAATTCTACCTCTTGGTAAGACATGTTAAAAAAAAATTGAGCATGCTAAGAAATAAGTGAAAGACTTTGGTTTGTTAACAACTGATGTCAGCGACAAACATGGGAACTATTCATATCCAGTAATATGAATCCCCACACATTAATGATTTAAAGATAAACCCAACTCCATTTTCTCATCTCTTAATGAGCTACCAACTAAGCATACATTTTTCTTTTTTTTTCCCTCCCTTTGCCTGAGGATAATTTTTCTTTGCATAAATATTACTCTCATATTTCTCAACGTAACTGTCTGAGCCTTAACTGATGGCTAAAACCAATTTACAAAGCTTAATGGTAGAAAACTTTATTTATTGTACCATCTGTAGTTGTCTTTTACTGCAGAAAGGTTGCACTTTTTATTTTCAGGACTTCAATGCTGCAAAATGGAAGCTGGGGCTTAGTAGATGTGGAGAAATTCACCTTACTTATTGCATCAAGCAAAAATGAAAACATGGCAGTCTGCTTGCTTCATTCTTTCAATGTAGTGCGCTGTCTGCCTCTCCTTCCTTCTTTCCCTCCAACATGCAACAAGTGGCATCTGCAAAATATTTATCAGGCTTAAAAGCCTAATTTGTTTTACAGACCATTTGGTATTTGCCTAGAGGCAGAATCATGGTGATAAAAAACAGAATCATTCTAATTTAGGCCACTGCCATTTAAAACATCACTGGTAACAATTTACAGAGCACTCATCAAAAGGTTGGGCTTAGCTGCTGACAGAGATCACAAAATCAAAGTAATAGTATTTTCTTATAATTTCATAGAAAAAGGAAGTTCTTTCAGCCTCTGAAACTGTGTCTTCTGAAAAATTATCAGTGTTTTATATAATGAACAAGTTTTTTACAATGAAGACTAACAGTTTAACATACCCACAGCAATTACAAAGCATTGGGTGTGACCAGAGTTGTTGGGAGATGAGTATTCTTTGACTGAAGTTTTAAATAATAATAATAATAATAATAATTTTTTAAAGCAACACTTTCCCCCCCACTCCCAACAGTTTGGGGATGAAGAATACCATACTTTAAGAATATATCAAAATATGTGCCATCCTTAAAGCTAGGTTCTCTCACCTTTTTTCTCCTCAAGTACTCAGTAGGTATTATGTCTTACTATTAAAATAGCAAACCAAACCACAGTGGACACATGAATGCATTTTTTTCCTTTCAAGTTTTAAGAAAGAAACAGTCTCAGGACCAAGTAGTCATTAGAGGCAGCTGAGATGTTGTTGAAATCAAGTGTTTGATGATGCTGATGTGCCATAGTGATTATGATGAGAAGCTCAAGATTTGAAGGACTGGGAGTGCCAATTTTGTTGTGTTAAATTGTCCTAATCGCTCCACACTTGGGCAATTCATCAGGCTACGGATGGCATGAATCAAGGCCTAGAGGAGGGTAAAACGGTAGATAGAAAAAGATGGACTTCAGTCCACTCGTAAATCCTCCACCTAGTTTATTCTTACTGCCCCAGAGCCTTGTACCACACAGTGGCTCATGGCTTTGTTCACCTAATTGAATACTTAGTATGAAGCTAATAAAGATAATATAGGTAAAAGCTTCTATTAAAGAGATTTTGTCTTTGTCTCCCTAAAAGCTTCTTACAGAAACATTCAGCCAGAAACTAAGAAAACATTCATTCAATTAATTTGCTTTCCTACTTTGTGACAAGAACTGGTCTAGGAACTAAGGAGATAGTGAGAGAAACAAAGCCAGTAATAATACTAATATATACTAATGATAATATGTAATCATTATACTCAAAATTTTTATTGCATTTTATATTCAAGACACTGATCTATAAACTTCATGTAAATTAACTCTTATTGTCCTATCATAAGTTTATGAGGTAGTGCTATTATGATGCCCATTTTGTAGAGGAGTAAAGAAAAGCACAGAAAAGGCAAGTAATTTGCTCAAGGTCACACAGGCAGTAAATGGCTGGCCAAGGAACTGAATCTAGGAAATCTAGAAAGTTGGGGTTCTAGAGCCTGCTCCTAAATACCACTTAGTACTCCTTGTCCACCCCACCCGTCATGGGGATCATACAGTAACAGTGGAAGCAAACAGGGAAGTATATAAATATATAATTGCATAATAAATTCATATATAAAATACATACAAATAATTAATATAAGATGTGACATAAGAAAATAAAGCCACATGAAAAGATATCTATTTCAAATGGGATAGTCAGGAAAGGTCTTCATGAAAAACTGCCATTTGAGACCTGAATAATGAGGCTAGGCTTTAATCCAGTCTGGCAGTTTTTAAATTGTGGTGTCTGTAACCTCAAGCTGAAGCCTCAGCACCCTGTGGCTAGTAACAGAGAGGTTAGATGGGTAGCATCAAAGGCTGTAAGGATTAAGGTCAGGAAAAAGGTAAATTAGAATAAGAGGCAGAGATTCCCTCCTGGATTACAACAGCTAAACTTCCATTTCATTTAGATCTGTGGTTCCAAGTAAAATTTGGCTCAAGAAAGATTCTATGAGGGGAGAGCAGAGAGAAGGAAGGAGGAACGGGGTGGGGGATTGCAGTGGCACACCTTTTTGGGGTGGGACACAATTATAAGAGGGTCTTTATCTAACAAATTGCAATCAGTGTAACCTGGTTCTTTGTACCCTCAATGAATGCCCAACAATAAAGAGAAAGAGAAAGATTCCATGACTTAAAAAATAAAAAATTATAGAAAACCACTAATCATGTCCAACCTCTTTAGTTAACAGATAAAGTGAGACATGAAGAGAAATAATGAGCTCAGGGCTCACTCCTGGTGGGCAGGACAATGAGAAGCGAACCCAGATTCCCTAACTTTGGATAGTGCACTTTCTATAACACCAGACAGTGAGAACAAGCAGTATCTCTTCTTCCCATAGGGAACATTTCATTCAGATTTCTAGAGAGTGTAGATAGAAGACGTCATCTAATGCACTGTCTTTCTTCACAGAAAATTGATAAACTAAGTGCAGTTAGTAACTTCAAGCACCTGGGACACTCTGGCCTTTCCCCGATATTCTATTAATTTACCCCCATCTCTGCCTCTTTTCTGATTAATACTTTTCCCTGATCTTAACACATCACCCTTTTGTAACTATGTTACTACATATATTTGTTATAAGTTATTTCCAATCCTTTGTGGATATGTGTATGTGTGCATGGGCCAGAGGAGTGTATATAGTTGCAATTTGGTAGGAATCAAAATTTCAGAGACATTCAGAAGTCTCAAGTGAGATTCTATTGATGGATCTTCATGCACTATAGCAGGTAACAAGGAAGACTTTGAGGAAGCCTACCTGCCCCGATGGACCTCATATTATACAATCAGACATTCTCGGCCTTCTTTGAAGTTTGGACCCACTTCTACCAGCACTCTAGCTGAGATAGTTAAAATTCAGATGTGACCAAAGCCCTCGATAACTCTTGAATTTCTAGCATATGCCTCATTTCAACCAAAAGCCTTTGAATAACTACCTGTGTTTTCCATGATAAACAAACTGACAAAAGTATCAATACCACTTAAGTATTGATCTGTTCAAAGTTTGTGTCTGTTTAAAAAAAAAACAAAAAAACAACTAAGCAGCTGGTTCACACTATTGTTCATAATAAATTACAACATGTAAACAGATACATTCGGGTATGGCAATTGGATTCTTAGTACAGATGGGCTTATGGATGACCCTTCCAATTTTTAATCATATCCATAATTTATGTGTGAGCAAAGAAATGCAAAAATGCCTAATGTACCACTCTGACTTAGTACAAATCACTTTTATTTGCTCAGGCAATACTTCATGGTCCAGTTAACTCCTTAATTAAAGACAGCAAGATGCTCATGTTCCATGCAAGTGGCATGGAAAATACTGTTTTGTGTGCAATATGTTCAGTTGGGAGTTGAAGCTGTTTTGCTTACGGAGGAGAAGCCACACAGCCTTCATCTGATTTCTAAACTAAGCAGAGATAAGACTCTGTTCATTGCAATTAAATTGTCAGTGTAGCGTGTACACAACTATGTGTGCGTCTGCCACTCCATGTTACTTCTGTGCTCATTGCCTCATACACAGAACCCAAAATCCAAATTTTCACACTTTCTGGTCTCTGCCTTTTTCCCTAGCTCATGCTCTTCATTGGATAGAGGAATAAATACAAAAAGGAAACATGTTCTGAGAGACTCAGGGTGGGAATGGCTGTGGTGGGCCATAGTCTCAGCCTCCAGAAATTCAAAGACCACTACTACCTGGTATTGAGTTTGCATATAATTTCAAAAGTGAGAAGAATAAAAGTGACACAGCACGTTTTCTGATTTCACATTATGTCACAAAGCTACAGAAATCAAAACAACATGTTACTGGCATCAAAACACACATATCAACCAATGGAACAAAATAGAAAGCCCACAAATAAACTCACACATACAGCCAACTAATCTTTAACGAAGCTTTCAAGAATTTATGATGGGGGAAAGGGCAGTCTCTTCAATATATGGTGCTTGGAAAACTGGATGTTCATATGTAAAAAATGAAGTTGGATCCCTGTTTTATACCATACGAAAATCAAATAAAAAATAAGACTGGAAACAGTAGAACCCCTAGAAGAAAACTAGTGAAAGGGGGAAAGTTCCATGATGTTGATTTTGGCAATGACTTGTTTTTATATATGATATCAAAATCATAGGCAAGTAAAGCAAAATAAGCAACAAATAAGTAGGGCTTACATTAAACTAAAACGTTTCTACACAGTAAAGGAAACAGTCAAGAAAGTGAAAAGCCAGCCTATGGAACTGGAGGAAATATTTGCAAACGATATATTTGATGGGGAGTTAATGTCCAAAATATTACATATATAAAGAACTCATGGAACTCAATCAAACAACAACAACCTCCCCCCCCCAAAAAAAAAAAAACCCGACCAACCAACCAAACAAACAAAAACCCTACCAAATAACTCACTTAAAAACAGGCAAAGGACCTGAACAGGCATTTATTTCAAAGAAGACATACAAATGTCCAATGTATATAAGAAAATGTGCTCAACATCAGTAATCATTAGGAAGTGCAAATTAAAGCCAAAATGAAGTATCATTTCACATCTTAGTGTGGTTATTATCAAAAGGGTCAAAGATAGCAATCATTGGCAAGGATGAGAAATAGAAACCCCTATGTTTTGTTTGTGTGAACATGAATTGGTACAGTCCTCATGGAAAACTATCAGGAGGTTCCTCAAAAAAAAGAAGTTAAAAATAGAACTACCATATGATCCAGCAATCCCATTTGTATATATATACCCAAGGGAAATTAAATCAATGTCTCAAAGAGATATCTGCATGCCCATATTCACTGCAGCATTATCATGATATTCAAGATGTCGAATCAACCTATATGTCTACTGACAGATACATGAAAAAAGAAAATGTGGTACATATACAAATGGAATACTATTTGGCCTTTAACAAGAAGGAAATTCCATCACTTTTAACAACATAGATAAGTCTGGAGGACACTGAGCTAAGAAAAATAACCTAGTAGCAGAAAGGCAATTACATGAGGTGATGATGTGCTAATTAGCCTGAGTGTGGCAGTCATTGCACAATGTATATTAAAACATCATTAAGGTTGTATATTTTAAATATACAATTTTTAACTTGGCAATTATAATTCATAAAACTGAGAGGGAAAACTCATGGTGCCAGACCACTAAGGGAAAATAGGGTACAAAAGAGAGAAACTAGAAGTGAAGAACAATGAATTAGAAGTGAATATAAATCCTATGAAACCAACGTTATTTCTGGACTCAGGCATGAGGTATATACAGTAGTCTTCACATGATATTGTCAATAGGTTCTTGAAAACTGTCACTTTAAGTAAAATGACGTACAACGGGTCCTTAAATAAAATAGTTTTGTTATAACATTGTTATAACAATGATGAGACAAAAGTTGTTTTGCTATATGTCATTTTTACTTAAAGTCACAGTTTCCAAGAATATATTGGCAATGGAGACTATAGGAAAATGAAGAACAAATGCCCTATATAAAGGAAATGCTACTGAGCTCCAGCCCCTAAGAACGTCAAACTCTCTGCCAGATTTTCTGTTCTTTCATGAGAATCAGAAAACATCTATTATAAAAAATGTGAAATCTTCAGATTTTAAATATTAGAAACATATGCACGTTAAAAGGAAAATACTGTGTGAGTCAAATAAAGAATGTCTGTGAGTTGGATTCAGTTTATAACTTCTGTTATAAGCCTTCATTTCAATAGGTCATTTAAACTACTTAACCCTTACAAGAAATTTATTAAATAGAGAATATCATCACAGTAATTAGATTAGGTATAATTAGGCTCAGTTTTATTGCATTGTACACTATTTTTTCCAGTTTTCTTTTCTCAGTGATTTTGAAGCCTCTTAAAAACTCAATATGCCTTCCAAAGTTATTCCTTATGAGAGGGGGATCACCATGTATAACTCAACTTCTACCAAATACGGCATCATGAGACAATTACCACTTAAAAGAGTGTGGTAATGTGGAAGAATACTGCAATCCTGGATTTTAGTTCTGAAGTCCCACTTCCTATTTCTGGGCCTTAGTGCCCCAACCATTAAATGAAATGACTGGCCTATTCAATAATTAAATTCTTAGGGCTTTCAACTTCCAGCCAAGACGTGTCTTGGTAATTCAGGCTGGTGAAATAAATCTCAACTGACATCTCACACTAAAAACAAGATGGATTAAAATAAAACCCTCATTCTTCTGCAAAACAAAAAGGATGACCAATCCCAAAGTAAAAATTTATAAGGGTGACCAGAATTTAAAAAAGTATACAGATGTTTTTCTACTTTCATAAATACTGGCAAACTTTGATACCTTCAATGGGATAAAAATACCGACTTTAGATGCAGAATTCTGACTTTAATGTGAACCAACATTTACACAGGCTTTTGTGAAGCAATGGTATGTGTATATGTGTTTTGATCTTTAAATATTTTATTTTGCTATTGCTATGTCATAAAATGAGTGAAAATGTCCTTACTAAAATCAAAGTATGTAAACATTTTTAAAGTACTTTACATATACTGTTAAGCTATTTTTCTGAGAATGCTAGACCTAGCAAAAAATTTTAAGGCTAAAAACGAGAGAAAAGTGAGTTAAACTTAAGAAGAATGTAAATCAGTGAAAGAAAAAATTTAAATTAAAAGCTATTGAATATGAAATGGTTTCCTTTGAAGGCAGTGAGTTTGTCATTAAGAAGATATTCAAGAAGAGGATGAAAGACCATCTGGTTCAGAGGAAGTTCAAACATCAGATAAAATTTAGATTAGATAACGATGAAGACAGTGAAAATTATTATCACCATCATTATCACAAAATGAGGCCAGCCGGTACCATTTCTGGATGCTCGCTTCATTTTAACTTCTATATTAGCAATTAACAAACATTATCTTACTTACTGACAAACACATATGATGTAGGTATTAATATTATCTCAGTTGTACAGGTAAGAAAGCAGGTGTTTGCAAAGGTTAAGAAATTCTTCAAAGATCACTAACTGAGCAAATGGTACTACTGGCTGTGACTCAAGTCCAACATGACGTCACATGTGCTTAACCACAGGGCTAGACTGCATCTTAGTCAAAGAATCGTGTTTATATGTGATTTCATAATTCTATATACTGATTTGGATAGAAGAACATCTTAAAATAGTTAAGAATTTAATAGGATAAAATACTTAAAAGACATATGAATGCTCTCAAAACTCATATAACAATTTTCCACTGTATTCTCCTAATGTAAGTTACTTTTATTTGATCTCGCCTCCACTCCTGACCTTCCGTAGTCAATATAGCAGTGGGCTAGGACCTCTGTATCCATCCTCATGTGTAGTCTGAGGATAGACACAAATTCATTACGCAACTTTGTTATTGCTACCAGTGTGAAACAAAGTAAGTGCTCAGTAAAAGCACTCTTGCTTTTTTTCTTCTTGCTTTGTCACTTTACATTAAATTATACAAAAGCATCATCTAATTCCCACATCATGAGATACAAGGTAAGATGCTTCTCTGAAGAAATAGGGATCTATCACTTTTGCCTAAGTAATACTTTTTGAGTAAATGTCTCTTTAGTACTCGTTCAATCTATCTACTAAAATCTCTTGCCAAAAATTTTATAGTTGTATTTAGCAATTAAAGAGATATCTAATCACATTGAAATAGGGATTATAATAGAGAGTTTTATAGCAGTAAATTTCTTTTCTTTATAAACTTCTGTGCTAATGCATTCAAGTGACATTTCGAAGACAGGCTGTCATGGTAAAAATTTTAATTTAATGTATAATACTTCTCAATCTGTTTTCTGAGTGATGTGATATTTTACTACATAGAAGATACATTTCCAGGTGGCTGAAAACTAGGAGATCCTAGAGTTTTCATTCAATTCCCACATGAAAATCTTTATAAAGATGAACATTTCTCACTCGTTTATCTTCCTAAGTGATTGTTATCACACTAATCAATTTGTAGTGACTATACCAGGGTTGTAACCTTCAATAATGTAATCAGATACAGTATTGAACATTGTGTAGACTACTTAACTGATCTCAATTGTTCCTAGATCAGTGAAACAAAATACCAAAATTAAGTCAAGTGTTGCTTCATTAGTTATCCTTGCTTTAAGTAGCTGAATAATCTTGTTCAACTGGACACCGATCTTTTTTCAATAGGAAAAGCCGAAGATGCCCCAGGAAACAGAAGCAGCAGCTGTGATCTACAGAGAAATGATACTGTTTTTAATTCTACAGGAGAGTCTTCCAGAGGTGGTCTACAAGCAATGGTCAGGCACATCAGAAAACAACCAATAAGCTGAAGATGACACAGCGGAGAAAGGAAATGTAACAAAATTACTTGTCAGGTTCAAATGAGCCTCCATGAGTTTATGATTTAATCAATATGGCAGATCCATTCGTTGCCTGCCCAACAGTCATTCCTGCTGCCTCTTTGCTACCAGGATCTCAGTTTTGTTCAGCTGACAACAACCCCTGTGCTTGAGGAGAGGGGAACCTTATAGACTAAATCACCATCTTTGATTCTTCTTTCACTTTTTTTGTGTCAACATACTCGTTTTCAGTTTTTGTGCCAATTCAAAGCAAGACTAATTCCACCTTTGTTGCCATGCCTAATATATTATTCTCTTTTTCCTTCTCTGTCATGTAAAAGAGAAATAGTAAAGGTTTATGCCCTAAACCATTTCTCATATCTCTCCTCTCCAAATCAAGATAGAAACCCTATTGCAGGCAAAATGAAACTTATTCATCTTTAACTTGGATATTAAATAGATGCTTTTAAAAAAAGACCCTTATAAATTAAAATTTTATTATTAAAATTATTTAGATACACTTATTGTATGATTCCACTGAAGTAAAGTCCTAAGAAATGCAAAGTAATGTACGGGAGAAAACAGATCAGTGCTTGTCTAGGAAGCAGGGTGGGGAAAATAGGACAGAAGCAGTGGGACGGAGGGATTAAAATGGGTCTGGGGGCTGTTGGCTTTTAGCTTGGAAGAGGCGAAGGTACAGCTTTTTTTGGTTGTCCCCAATCTGGGTTTATCTGACGCCAGCCCCCTCTACCATGCCACCTAAGTTCGACCCCAATGAGATCAAAGTCAAGTCAGTGTCACATCTGCCCTGGCCCCCAAGATCAGCACCCTGGGATTATCTCCAAAAATGGTTGATGACATTGCCAAGGCAAGCAGTGACTGGAAGGGTCTGAGGATCACGGTGAAACTGACTATCCAGAACACACAAGCCCCGATTGAAGTGGCCTCTTCTGCATCTGCCCTTATCATCAAAGACCTCAAAGAACCACAAAGAGACAGAAAGAAGTAGAAAAACATTGAACACAACAGAAATATCACTTTTGATGAGACTGTCAACATTGCCAGACAGATGCGGCACTGATCTTTAGCCAGAGAACTCTCTTGACCCATTAAAGAGATCTTGAGAATTGCCCAGTCACTGGGCTGCAATGTTGATGGCCGCCACCCTCCTGACATCATAGATGACATCAATAGTGGTATAGTGGAGTGCCTGGCTAGTTATAAAGTACAAGGGAAAATGTTTCAATAAAGGATCATTTAATATTCCCCCCCCCAAAAAAAAATAAGGGAGGGAGAAACTTTTAGGGTTGGTGGCTACATTCATTATCTTGATTGTGGTGGTTCCACATGCACATATATATTTAAAAAAATTATCAAATTGTATACTTTAAATATGTGTAGTTATTGTATGTCAATTATGTCTTAAGAAAACTCTTAAAATTTTAAATATTAGATACAGGAAATTAACAATATATTATGTGGCACTCTATGACAGGTATACATCATTAGAAATGCATTATTAGGCAATTTTGTCATTGTGCAAACATCATAAAGTGTACTTACACAAACCTAGGTGATATTACTACTATGTACTTAGGGTAGGTGGTACACTCTATTTATTGCTCCTTGACTACAAACCAGTACATCATGATTCTGCATTTAAGACTGTAGACAACTGTACCACAATGGTAAGTATTTATATAGCTAAACATAGGAAAGGCACAATAAAATACAGTATTATAAATTTATGAGACCACAGTCATATATGCAGTCAGTCGTTGACCAAAACAATGTTAAGCGGCAGCACATGGAAGGGAAAAATGGTACAAAATAGTATGAAAAGTATGGTTTTTTTAAAAAATACATTCTTGTGGGAAGTTTCTGAAAAACATAAAAAACTTTTAAAAGCACTCCCCTCTGCCAGGTAGATTTAAGGGATAGCTTCATTTTTAGTGCTTCATTGATACAATTTCAGAAATGTCTATTGAGCACACAGTGTGTGGGCACAGCATTAGGGCTGGGGCATATAGTAGGAAAAATCCAGATAACCTCCTGTGCTTCCAAATATATATTCTCACAGAAGAATACGAAATAATGACAGTAATAAGGGGGGAAAACAGTGTGCTGTTTAGATGTGTCTACTGTACTAAATGAACTGATTGGGGGAAGGTCTTTCTACAAAGGTGACATCTGAGGTGCCTGTATGATCAGAAGTTCTCCATGAAAACATCTAGCAAAGAATTTTTATAGTCCTTAGTGACAAATTCAGATTTTATCCCAGATGCAAAGAGAAGTCAATGGAGAACGCTTTGCAAAGAAGGTTTTTCCTGGTTTATTTATTTATTTATTATTGTTTGGGATTCATTGTGGGTACAAAGAATTGATACACTGATTGTATTTGCTAGGTAAAGTCCTTCTTATAATTGTGCCCCACCCCCAAGAGGTGTGTCAGACACCATAACCTCGATGCCCCTCCTTCCTCCCCTCTCCACACTCCCACATTCTCCTACAACTTGACATTTTGAAGACTACTTTGGCTACAATTTGGATAATGAGGCTGAAAGTGAAAGGCAGCAAGTTATTGCAAGACAGAGAGCATGGTGGTTGACGTAGGGCATGGCATGTGATGTGGATGGATTTGGGCCCAGGTTTCAGGTAGAGCTCATCTGATTTACTGATGAATTTTATTATGTTTGTATATTTATAGGTATTTTTTTCTCTTCAGTTGGGATGTATTTATTTTGTTAACAGAAACATGTAATTTATTTACATGTTATTTATTTACTTTGGAAAAAAAACTTATTAAGAACAATGGAAAGCAGTAAATTCAAACAATTTTCTTTAAATAGTAATTTAAAAGTATTAAGTTTAACTTAGATTTTTCAATGCTAAAGTTTTTTTGTTATCGTCACTACTTTTTAAGCTTCAGACAGGCTTGTTGGTGTATTTGCTAAAAGTTGAATTCCTGCATGTGAACTCAAGAGAGATACCGGGTAGGTACCCTGCTTCAGGTCTTCCAAAACACATTCTCAATTCCTTTATAAAACTCTAATTCCACACCAAAGAAACTTATTTCAGGATGTTTTACTTAATCTATATCAACTATTCTATCCATGATCTTCAAATATACTCTGTCTAACCCACCCGATCTACTCAGAGCTTTCATATATGCTTGGAAATATCACCAACACAGATTAGAGGGGTTGACAAACTATAGCCTGTGGCCTACTTTTGTACAGCCTTTGAAATAAGAATGGTTTATTATACTGTGACAGAATTGTTAAAACAAACAAACAAACAAAACCTTGTTCACTCTCTGGCCCTTCACAATAAACATATCTAGATGGATATGACTAAACATGTTTAATATGGATAAGAGTATTAATCTAAACTACAACTAAAAATGAGCCAGGGACTTAACTAGCCAACTTGCCAGGTTAGAATAACTAAGTAGATATAAATCAAGAGCATGCTGCTTATTTCTTAAATGCTTGAGATTGATCCAGTCTCTGTTCAGTCCAAGGAAGAATGATCACCTGACCCTCTTTGTCACGGGGCCATCTCGGTCCTCCCTCTAGCAGGGGTTCTCAACCTTCCTAATTGCCAGGTTGTTACAAATGGAAAAAAGGGATCGTGACCCACAGGTTGAGAACCACTGCCAGGGTAAAGGTCCCCTAATGACAGTGAATATGTTAACAATAGTCTTGGTACTTTAAGTACCCAAGCCAATGTGTTATAGGTTCCACTGATTTTTATAAATAATCACTGATTGACTTGCTCTTCTTGATAACTGTAACATCCTGGCTCCCTCTCTTTTCCCTAGGCACATAAGAAAATGACTTTATTGGAAATTCAATAGTCGCACTCAGTTTAAAACAATTCAGGATTTAGATTAGCATTCAAATAAAATTGACCACTGCATCAAGTTGCTGAATTTCATTAATTATGCTCAATAATGGGTGCAGTACAAATGATACATTGGGAAATTTTCCTGTTGTTCATTACTTGCAAATGGACAGGGATCAGTCCTAGGCAGAACATGTGCATTAATATTCTTTTTTAACCAGAAATTATATCACCTCACTAAAAACTAAAACTAAAGAGACAAAACCAAGCAACTAAAAAATAAAAATCATTTTGATAATATTGGTTAATAAAAGCAAGGTATGTAGGAATCACCTCTATCCTGATAAACAAGAAAAGAAAGAACAAAAGAAAAAGCTTAGGTAGGAGATGGTGGTCAATAGAAAAAGTCTGTTATCTTTGTCCTGTTACTCAATTCTTTAATCTGTAAAACAGAGGCAATATTGTCCCCATGCCAGTGGAACAATCTATCATTTCTTATCATAATGATTAGGCATGCAAAGATCAAGGTGCTGGGAGGTCGGACGCACTCTACAGAAGTTCCTTAAATACCATTTCTGAACACAGTTGTTGATATTCAATTGATTCTAACCATCACTAGCTACATGGTCCAGTGTTTTAATGGAAAACAAAATTCTAGTTCTTCAGCTCTGTGTTTCCAGATATGGCTTTGAAGCACTTGACAGTTAAAGACAATAGCAATATTGTTTTGCATTTTAATACTACTTACAGCTTTTCTGCATGTATTGTCTTGCCTTATTTGCAGCATAATCTGTAAAGTGGGTTAGCAGGGGTTACCCTCTATTATGCAGGCATGAAAAGAGGCTCAGAGGTCATCTTACTTGCTCACAGCACCACTGCTGTGAGTGAGTATATTCAAAGATTCAGCTATGAATGCAAATTCATCTCACTACCAGAATTGCTCCTTTCTATCCAGATCCTTTATCTATGCTCAGAGATGGGTAGATCAATTTCCCCCGATTTAGATTCCAGAAGAACAATAATTCCTTCTTTCAGCAGAAACTTACTGGTCGAGACTGGATTTCTTTGGCGTAGAGAGGTTGTAAGAATTCTGAATCTCCTTCTAGTTTTAGACCTTTTTCTGTGATCCTCAAGTTTCCCATTCCATCCTAAAATAAAAACACAGAGATACCAGAGTAATGTGGTTAGCCAAAATTTCCAAATACCTCATGGTTGTTAAAATTGAAACAAAGCTGTTGCCTTTTTTTTTCTTGAGGGTATGGGATGAGGGGAGTACAAACACATAGAACACTAGAAAGCCTTGTTCAAGGCAATTATGCATACTATCTTTTTTGCTCACTTATTCTGAGAAATTTCTATTCCAAGCAATCTGTAATGCCCCTACTCATTCATGCATACAGATGGAAGAGGCCCTTTTTGCCAGGCAGCACCAAAAGAATGGAGGCAGAAGGTGAGCCAGGAGAAAGAAAAAGATGATTCTCCAGATTAAAATGAAAGATCCTGTTTCCAAAACTCTACACAGAATTTCATAGTGGAAGTCTGTTGGCCAAATACAGACATTGGACCTGCCTTATTTGAATCAGAAAACATTTAAGACATCATATTACTAATACTTCTATTAATATTTTATTTATTATGTAAATAATATATAGAAGTAGAAAAATAAATAGCAAACATCTATATATCTATTACTCATCTTTACCATTATCAATTTATGGTTACTCCTATCATTCTGCTGTTGTTGTTTGAAGACATGATCTCAGTTCTGTAGGCTAGAGTGCAGTAGCTTGATGATAGCCCACAGCAACCTCAAACTGCTGGGCTGAGGCAATCCTCCTGTCTTAGCCTCCTTAGTAGCTGGGACTATAAGTGATAACATCAAGCCAGGCTAATTTTTCTATTTTTTGTAGCGATGAGGTCTCTTTATGTTGCCCGGTGTAGTTTTGAACTACTGGCCTCAAATGATCCTCCCATCTCAGCCTCCCAGAGTGCTGAGATTACAAGCGTGAGCCACTGAACCTGACCTACTATTATTATCTACTGTACCCAACATCCTTCCCCTCCTTTGTTTAAATACTATAACCATAATCTCATTACTCCACACACACCCCTAAAATAAAAATCATTCCTTAATATCAAATGCCCAGTGTCAATGTTCAAATTTCACTAATATGCATTTTCTCTCTTTACAATTTGCTTATTTGAATTAAGTTCCCTATAGCAATTGGTTGATACATAAAATACTAGATCTTTCCTAAATTCATTTCCTAAAATCTCCAAAGTCAGTCAGTGTCTCATATATATACACATACTCCTTGTTGGATAAATGTAATTTTTAATAGAATTTCAGAGAGTTTTGATTTTGCCAAACATTTCCATAATTTCATAGAATGTGATCTTGTGCCTGCTGTATTTTCTATAAATTGGTAGTTACATCAAGTGGCTTGATCAGATTCAGGCTCTTTTCTAGAAAGAATATGTATATCTCCTAGGCAATGGGGTATATTAATTTTATATGGTTATAATAACAAATAACGGTGGGTTAAAACAACACAGATTTATTGCCTTACAGTTATGTATGTCAGAAGTCTAACCCGGGACTCAGTGGGCCAGATCAAAGTATCCGACAGGCTGTGCTCCTTTCTGAAGGCTCTAAGGGACAATGCATTGCTTTGTTCTTCCTAGCTTTTGAGCTGTCCACATTTCTAGGATCACACCCCCACTTCCATGTTCAAAGTCAGGCTGATTGAGCTTTGCTCACATCCAATCATTCTGACACTCAATATTTTGTGCCCCTTTTCCATTTCCAAAGACTTATGATTTCACTGAACACATCTGGATAATCCAGAGTAATCTCCCTATTTTTTTATGCAATCATAACTGTGTACATTAACGCATTTATGGGGTACAACGTGCTGATTTGATATACAACGTGGAATGCTTACGTCAAACTGATTAATATAGCCATGACCTCACTTATTTGTTGCGGTAAGATGTTTATACTCTACTCTTAATAGTTTTGAAATGTACCATTGCATTGTGCACACTAGGTGAAATCCTATCAAATACCCTGTCCCCTCCTTATATTACATAATCTTTTTCAAAACATAGAAAAAGAAGGAATACTTCCCAACACATTCTATGAAGAAAATATCACCCTGATCCCCAAACCAGGAAAGGACCCAACAAAGAAAGAAAACTACAGACCAACATCATTAATGAATTTTGATGCAAAAATATTCAATAAGATCCCAGCAAACAGAACTTAATCTTCCTATTTCAAGGTTACCAGATCAGTAATAGTAATTCTATCTGCAATCTTAATTTCTCTTAATGTAACGTGACATATTCATGAGTTCTGAGATTAGGATATGGAGCCCTTTGGGACATGGGGAGTATTTTTCTGTTTACTACATGGGATACTTCCATTAGGAGGCATGTAACTTTTTGAAAAATTATGTAAAAGGATTTATTTGAACTACTACATTGCTATCAGATTACATCACTTTTCAGAGTAACATGAAGTTGACAAAGCAAGAGTACATTAAGTCTTGCATATGTATTTTTTATCTTTAGTAATGACATCCTTTTGTTTTAGGTGTAAAATTAAATATATATATATATGCAGTATACTTAGTATACTTGGCCTACCAAATTCTGTCTTAAGTTCTGAGCACGTAACATTTTTTGTTGTGATCTTCCCTAGTGAGGCTCCATGATTTCATTAGAAATTTCAAACTGGTTATATCCTAATTCTATTATTTCTTCCTAATTTATTAGCTAGAATATTCCATCAAGAGAAATTTCATCTCAGCAACTATTTACTTACCTAAACTGCAGTTTATAGAGAAACTTAACAGAGCTTGAGTTTTCCTCCTTTTTTTACTGATCTTCAAAATATTGAATTCGTCATCTAATATCTCCCAAACCAATAAAGGTTTTTACTTTAAAAGTATTAGTATGAACATTTTGATTTATTTCACTCTGACATAGTTATTACTCCCAGGATCTAACTTTCCTACCTTTGATCAGGAAAGTCTCTTCAAGTTGATGCCTGAGTTCTTGTAATATGACCTGGTGATTTTTGATGACCCTCTTGCTTGGGGCATAAGATGTTCCTCGATTATCCTATACAGTTCTGCCCCAGGTCTGGAATCAGTAATTTCTAGGAAGAAGCTCTGGTTTATTATAGTGGAGACTGGTCTTTAGAGACCAGAAGCTGAAGGGTTTGGATGCTCACTGCTGCTAGATTAGCCTTTGTTTCTGTGTTCAGAGCTAGAAGATAAGTTTTGTTTTGTTTTACTAAAATATACTATGATTTTACATGCACTTTAATTCAAATTTAGAACTTAAAGATTTCCACTTGACTTCATGAATTTTATGGTGTTGTTACCTTTCTTCCATACCCCACATTGCTGTTCTTAATAACACCAACACGATGACTCATTTGATTTAACCATAACACACAAAGAACAGTTTAAGAATACTAATGCCAGTACTATACTAACATTATTTTAGTAAAAACTTAAAATTTGTCAGTTTTTAAAATCTCTAAGGTCTATCCTACTAATAAAGTATAGTCAAACTGGGCAGTGCCTGTGGCTCAAAGGAGTAGGGCACCAGCCCTATATGCTGGAGGTGGTGGGTTCAAACCCAGCCCCGGCCAAAAGAAAAAAGTATAGTCAAACCAATCAGCTTTAAAGTCACTTGAAATAATCCCCTTCTGTATGTTTACACCACCAGTCCGAACCCCAGTGAGGTTCAATTGTTTCATTTTTTTCCCTCTCAATTTTCCATGACTACATTTTTAAAGTCCAGTTTTATTTTATAGATATGTAAACTATTTGGCCCAAGTCCAATCTATAAAACAAAACCTATTCAAAGAAGTCTAGCTTCTGTCTTCCTCCTTCTACCAGATTTTTCACCCCTCAGCAACGTGTGTGTACGGCTGTATCTGTATACACACATGCTGTGCTATGCTTTGTTTTTACGTATTCACCCATTTTCTAATAACATTTGAAAATTAAAATATCTAAATCAAAAAACGCCAAGTTTCCAGCTCTTTGTGAAAACTAGAGCCCCGGTAATTCTTGACCTGCCTTCTCGTGTGGCTACCGTCACTCAGGTGAGCGGCCGCTGCCCTGTTTGGATGTACCATGTGGTATCTAGTTTGCTACAGTCTCCACTCAACCTGTGTCACTGTGTGATCTGTGTTACCTCAGACTTCTGCAGATTCTCCCCTCTGGCACTGCCATTGTGCTGGAGTTCCTCAATACGTTCAGTGCAGATGCCACACTGGGGGTTGAATGACTACTGGGAAATGGGCAATTTCCCGCCCCCCCTTCATTAAAGCACTTCAGCCTGTGGATTATAACAGAACTTGTAGGTCAATATTGTTCCTTCATGGACAGCGTACCATCTGTACATTTCTATTTCTGGCACTGGTGGACACAGCTCTGCCAAGAAGGCCCCAGATTGGGCATTCCAACCCAGTATGAGAGGCAATAGGCTAGAAAACATGCTTCTGTCTCACCAGCAGGTGGAACTTGCAAAAAAAGGAAAGAAACAAAAGCAAACCTCCAAAGGCACCCCCACCCTGCCCAGACAGACATATAGATTAGCTCTTGTGTTAGGTTACTGTCTTCATTTCTGTTAGCTGGAGAGGCAAACTTCCCACAGAAACACACACTCAACCAGACTTCTATAAACTGACTAAACTTTTTTTTGACATGATGTGCTCACAAAACAAACAAGAACTTTCAAACATTCTTAAATAAAAGATCTGTGGTATTTAGCAAGGCAATTCCAACATCTTGTTTTCTTACATTACGTATATATCCCCCACCCTTTATTTATTGTTTGATTTATTGATTACTTATCATGCATTGATAACTATTTCCTTTTTATTCACTGCCTCATTTTCTTTATTACTACTAAAAACTACCATGTTCCTGGAAATAGTCATGTAAATGTGAACTGAAATAATCATAAGGAAATAATCATGTAAATGTGAAAGTATTTAGTATAGACTTCTTCATCACCACGACAGTTATAAGAGAAAAAAAATGAAAACTCAGAAACAATCACAAAGTTACATGTTAAAATAATAGAATAAATTAAGGAGATACTAGAAATATTTAAGAGTATAAATGATTCATAACGCATTATGAGGGAAACAGTTAAAGAAATATATAATAAGCCTATTTTACCTATATTGCACATTGTTATGCATTCAATCATGTGGAAATAACAAAAAATTCTAGTGGAAATTTTATAGTGGCAAAATTTTAGGCAGAGATATACTCACATGTTAACATTTAATATCTTTGCATGTCTGGATTATGAGTGCTTTCTAGTTTCTTCTTTTTACTTATCTGTACTTTCTAATTTTCTATAAAAATTAATTATAATAATAAAATGTTCTTAAGTGATTTATTTTAAAAATGAACACTTACCAAGAATGTATACTTTATATCCCATACCAAGTGCTACTCATGTCATCTTCTCAATGAACCTATGACAAAGTTATTTTTCTTATTTTATTACATAAGTGAATAAATTTGTTGGTAAGTAACTTGCTCAAAATCATATACCTAGTTAATGACAGAACTAGGAATTCCAAGCCAAGTCTTCCCAATTCAGACTGTATATGCTTAGTCACTATCCTAACCTAATCTTCAATATATGCCAAAGTAGTATCCTTATATAAATATTAAATTTGCTGGATTTCTTACTGTCTCTGATTTTGGCTCATTTGGTGACTGCACTTGGCAATATTAGCTAGGAATATCCTCAAAACCAAGACTGAAACCATCCATTCTTATGGGAGAAGACCTTCATTCCACTTTCCCAGGTTGAGGCTCCTGATTACAACCCGATCGGCCTCATAGGGAAACGGCAGCAGGACTCCAGTCTGTCAGGTTTCTTATCCTAGAGGGGCAGAGGGACAGTAGAACCTCAGGACTTCAAGGGATGGCATGGGTGAAGCCTCAGTTCCCTCGGCATGACCAGAACAGTGACCAGTGCCCTCATGGGGGCCTTTCTGGTGCTGGGCCAGATACCACGACATCTATGAAGTCCTGAGTGAGATGGACTTTCCTGCTGGCCTTGTGGGGTGGGGGGGTCGAAATTGCTATGATGTTGCTTTTAAGAAAGTGCTATTTTGCTATTTCTTGCTCCTTTGATTTTCTTGCTGTGTCAGCATGAGACAGGTTTTTAATTTGGTCAGCACATTTGCAGATGTGAAGGGATGCCAAGTCCTGTTTTAGTAAGCAGGTCTCCAGACCGTCTCTTGCTGGAGCAGTTTTAATGGCAGGCATTCCTTAGTTTTGATCCAAGATTACATTAGAATGTAAGCTTCATGCGGGATGGGATTTTCTTTACTGTTTTGCTCATGCTGTAGTCTCACTTTCTAAAATACTGCTTAGCAAATTCTTGTTGAGTGATACAATTTATTCATTCTAAACTGTTGTGTTTTGAAAGGTAGTATAGGGATTATAAAAATGTTAAAAGCTATACCTATTCCTATACCAGATTCTAATCTATCAGAACATGCATTCCCCCAACTAAGGGGATATGGCACCCTATGGGTGAACAATGGTTATTGAGGGGTTAGAAAAATGAAAACATTTTACTCTTTTAATATAGAAAACATAAATAAGCTTATATAGGAGTATATACACAGTATACCTTTCATATTAAAATGGAGTGGGGCAAATAGCAAAAAATGTCAAAAAATGCTTCTGGGGGAGGGGAGAGACAATGGTGTTTTTAAAAGTTGGGAATACTGCATTAGAGTATTTTAAGTTTTGAGAGCTCTGTAGCTTCCATCCCTTTACCTGTAAATGGTCACTCCTACCATTTGCAAACTGAACTATCTTCTTTGCAGCTCCTCAGACCCTAAAACATAATATGGCAGGGGTAGCGAAAGTGAAAAGCAAACACCTGAATGTAATAGCTAGTCCACTTTTCATCTGCACTGGTTCACTTCTCCATCCTTGCCAGTTTCCCTTTACTATGTCACATAACATGCTAGCAATTTTTCCAAACCGTTTCCTTTCCTGAGTCTTTGTAACTTCCCTCCTTTTCCCAAGGGAAAGGAAATCAATATATAAAAAAGATATCTGCATTCCCATGTTAATTGCAGCACTATTGACAATAAAAAGTTAGGGAATCAGTCTATGTGTCCATTAATAGAAGATTCGATAAAGACAATGTGGTATATAGACACCCTGGAGAAAAAGAATGAAATAACATCTTTTGCAGCAACATAGATGAAACTG
Organism: Nycticebus coucang; assembly: GCF_027406575.1. Taxonomy (NCBI): domain Eukaryota; kingdom Metazoa; phylum Chordata; class Mammalia; order Primates; family Lorisidae; genus Nycticebus; species Nycticebus coucang. Next base: position 58,317,274 of record NC_069796.1, on the reverse strand, counting down.
GAGGCTATTATCTTAAGTGAAACAATTCAGAACTAGAAAGACAAGTAAGTGGGAACTGAACACCATGTGCAGATGGAGCCGAGTGTGGAATGCTGGACGGTGGAGACCTGAGGGGTGGGGAAGGGGAGGAAGGTAGGCTGCTCCGTAGGCTGCTCCAGTGATACAGGCCCTGATGACCCTGACCCCACCACAAGCAGTTTATCAATGTAGCAAAACTATACTTGTATCTCATGCATACACGTAAAAATAATAAATGGGGAAAAAATTGGATCATGATATTAGCTGTATAATAGTAAATATTGATTCATAGACTAAAAATGAGCAGATATTATAGTATGAAAATTAACCTTAAAAAGATTGAGTTATTTTTTAAAGTAAGAGACATGAAATGATGTTCACAGAAAAAAGGGATCCAGTTTAGAAGACATGGCATGATGTGCTTAGGGACTCCCCACATCAATAAAGAAAACTAGATGAAAGGTTTGTGCTATGGAAAGAGTAGGTCAGAGAGGGAACAGCTAAGCAATGACTTATTCATGCTTTGTATGGGGTTATTACAGGAATATGCTGGCAGTGTTCTGTTTCCATCAAAGAAAACTTGATGAAAGATTTCTAGGGTCAAGACAGCGCTGAATTAGACACAGGAAATATTTTGTGATGAAGATAACTAGATTGTGTGCGAGGCAGCCACTGGCCTTCTTTTTTAGGGAGCATTATAAATGGCAACACAGCAGCAAAGGGGAGGACCAGATGACCCTTCAGTGTCTGGGTTACAGCTTCTGATTCTCTTCGTCATGTGCTGTGTAAACTCAACTTCAGTCTATATTTTCTTCCTTTTGCCACTGATGTTGATAGATTATAGAGTTTTTCTTTCTTCTCCTTATTACGTCTGAGTTCTATAAAGCTACAGCTCATAAAGTGGTTAGAATAGCGTGCATGTGTGGCTGTGTGTGTGAGAGAGAGAAAGAATTAACACAGGACATACATAACTGTCAAATTTCTTTGGTAGGTGAAGATTGTGATTTCTTACTTCTGTTTTATAACATCTCATAATGTTCCTGTTAATGATTTACAGATTCAAGACCACTGTATTTGAAACATTCTGTATTTCCTAGTTACTAACAGCAATGTATGGACAGGCATTCTTTGCTCTATCATTTTTCCTGGGGGAAGGTAAATTAAAGAGGAGAAGATTATCCACAACTCCCCCCACCACCACCAATACAAGCAGAAGGAATGAGTCTAATTTTTTTTCCTACTAAACTGCTTAGTTTCTACTTGTCCTTTAGGGCTTAGCTACCAATTTCTTTGGAAAGACTTCCTTGATTCCCCTCAGTGCTTTAGAAACTATCTTTCCTCAATAACTGAAGAACACACACACACACACACAAACACACACAGACAGAGACACACAGAGAATTTTGATATATTGGCTAAGACCATGAGATTTGGAATCAGATTGCGTTGGTCAGAATCCTGGCTCACTCACTTCCTGATACTAGGGTAATGAAGATAAGTAAGGCTTCTAAATTGAGGGTTAAGGCAAAGAATCCATGGTGTATCAGTCAAAAGAGGCTAGGGATATACTATGGTAACAGACAATCAGTAGCTCTGAACAGCAAAGGCATTTCATCCAAGCTCCATGTCCATGGAGAGTAAAAGAACAGGGTAGTCACTCAAGGATACAGAATGCTAAAGCAGCCACCACCTTAAACATCTTACTGCTCTTTGTTTCTTTGGTTACATGTAGGATTGTATTTCTCCATCTAGGTATGATTGGTTTGGCTAATGAAACTTAAGCAATGCAAAGTCAATTCAGAACAGGCGCTTAAAAGTAGTGACTGCATGTTTGACCGCACTCTCTTATCATTTTTCTCTGTCTAGATTTCAAGCATCTAGCAGGCAGAGGCAGTATTGTAGCTGTCCTTTTATCCCAATTACACATCATAGTCCCTGACTCAAAAAAGACAGTAAATTTTGACTTACTGGATTAAAAAGTTTTCTGTTAGCCAAAATGAACCACAGTTATAGCTCCCACATGGAGTCAAATCTGGTTTAAGAGTCAACAACCCCCAGACACTATTTATGCAGAACAGGACTGTGCTGGGTGGTTATTCCAGAAAATAACTAGGTTAGTGTGGGTATTGGTGTATACTTCCAGATATTAAAGATTATCCTTAAAGACTGGGTGGGAGGACATGTAAGCCCATACATGGAATTATAGGAAGAGTGTAAAACTTGCGTTCTGACCTGAACCCTTCCACTAGCTGGCAGTATAAACACGGACAAGCCTCAACTCTTTGATTTGTTTCTCTCCCACCCTACAATGAGTAGCTGGGCAATAGAAACAATAAAGTCTATTGTACTTCCAAGAAAAGAAATATAGGTCCTATTTTTGATGCACAAGAATGAGATACAACTTAGCAACTATTTTCAGCTGTCATTGGGAACTGGTGTCTACTACTCAGAGAGGCTACAATTAGGGCATCTTGTGTGACTTGTAATCTAGCGTAATACTTACAAAGGCTCCTGCAAATCGTTCTAAATGTACACCTTGATTTAGGGAGGATTTAGTCATAAAACCAATGCCAGCACCTTGTTCTGAAACAGAAACTTGTAAGCAACCTTTAAAAAGAGACATCAGTGAGGAATTTATCGATTGCTTGAAGCAAGAAAATGAGAGATGGATAATAAAGTGCAAGATGCTACATCCCCTGTCCTAGGTGAAAAATGTGAGCTTATAAATCCTGAGCTATTGTTGATAAAGGAGGGGACTCATTTATCTTAAACAGACACATAAAAGAAAATAAGTGAAATATGATTAGACCTATGCCAAGCGTTCAGATTAAATTCCTACTATGGCATTCCCCACTCCTGGGTGAGTGCTTCCCACCAGTAAAGCCTGATAAAGATGCTGCTCTGAGTGATATTAAAAGTGCATACTGTGAAAATCCCTACCCAAATAGATTTTTTCACTGGGGTGTATTCCCCAAGGGAGCCACCTGTCCTGTCTTCTCTCTGTTTTCATTAGGAAAAGTTGTCAGTTGTACATGACAGTCTCTTTCATGAGACTTAAAGGCTATAGCTTCAAAAGGCTCTGTACTTTTTTGATATTTATGAGAAAGGTTTCCAAGAGATAAGTTCAGAAATATGAAAGCTAGTGTGGTTATTCGTGATAGTAGCGATGTCCTACCTATTAATTTGACCCTTTCTTTAAGTTCTGATGTCCAAATTGGCCTTCCAAAAGATAGCATCAGAGGTCCCACAGTCTTTCAGATGTGTCACCAATTTGCACAATTATGTTTTGTCTTAAGCTAAAGAGAAGTAGTTGTCCAGAGAAGACGTCTATTGCTGTTTTGTTTGCTTATAGTCCTAAGCTCTTATATTTTTTCCATATTTCATGCATGTGTTCTCAAAATAGTAGAATAACTAGAAGCTGCATGGGAAATCACTGAACTCTTGAAGAATCCTGTTTGTTCAGTGAACAAAAACATGACCTCTTTCTTTATTTCCCAGAACATCATATGGCCAGAGCTGTGAAATGCTGTGGAGAATGAAGTAAAGTAGAAGATAGAGGGTAGGGGCCACACTTAAGACTGGAGGTCCAAGAAATCTCTAAGAAGAAACCAAAATTATGTAAGGAAGTCATGGAAAGATCCAGGTAAGAGGAAATCAGTTTGGTACATTTGAGGATCACCAAGAATGCCAATTGTCAATGTGACCAGAGAGAAGTCACAGCATTTCTCCGTGTAAGGGAAGCCGGAGAAGGAGATGAATTCAGAGAGAACTGAAGGGATGGGAATCAAAACAACATCGTGAAGAAGATGTTACCAAGATGTTTGGATTTTTATTCTTTGTGTGACCGAACACCAATGCAACATATTAACCAAGGGAATGATGGGAGCTGATTTACATTACAATTTAAATACCAAGACTTCCTTAAAAGGACAGAACCAAAGTTTGATGAATTCACTTTGTCAGAATTCATTCTGAAAGTAACTAGAGAACATGCTAACAATAGATTCTGTGAATTTTTTCAACCTAAATACTTTTTTTCAGAATGGATTCTCTGCCTCCTTTGCCTACCCGAGTCCATAGACATGATGGTTTCAACCACAGTTTTTGGAATTTTGCCCAACTGCTCTGACCAGAACTTCTAGTACTCTGCTGAGCAACAAGAGTGGTGACAGTGGGCATCTTTATCTTGTTCCAGTTCATAGATAAAAGAACTTACCTTTTCCCTATTCGGTATATTAGTTGTGAGTTTGTCATATGTGACTTTTATTACCCTGTTTCCCCGAAAATAAGACATCCTCTGAAAATAAGACCTACTTATAGGAAAGATAAGACGTCCCCTGAAAATAAGACCTAGCGCATCTTTGGGAGCACACTCCTTAAAATAAGACACTGTCTTATTTTCGGGGAAACAGGGTATATTGCCTGCCTTGTTTTCTCTGCTCAGCCAAATGTGTAGACGCAGTGGTCTAGACCACAGGTTTAGAACCAGAGAGATTAAACTGTTGATGTGAGTGTTAGACCCCTCATAAAAAGGAATTTTTGACTCCATATGCTATTACTTGCTAGCCATAGTCTTTCCTAAACCTTTTTTTCACTTGTAAAATGGTGACTGTGGTACCCCCCTGGAAGATGGTGTGAATGCACGTGCGTTTGCATTTACTGTGCGTGGTCACTCGACAGCTACACTCAACTGACCCCGGAATTTGTTCATAGTTTTTTTTTTTTTAAACTATAGTCTGGCCCTGCAATGGTCTGAGGGACAGTGAACTGGCCCCCTGTTTAAAAAGTTTGAGGGCCTCTGCTCTAATTGTAAGGAAGACAGTAAGATTCACTTTTCCAACATTCTATGCAACATGAATTTGTTAACAAGCAAGGTTAAAAAGCAAGGTGCCTTCACTCTTGTACCCAAACTTGGCAGAAAAAAAGATGCATGCAATGAGCAGACAGAATAAAACATCCCTCAGTCCACACTTAAGTGTTAGGGTGAGGGAGACCTCAATTTAGCTAGAAAAGATTCTTCTGACGAGTACCTCTGTTTCTCAGGAATGGCAGAAATATATATGTATGAATATATATGTATATATATATAGATATAAGAATAAAAACTAATACTTGTAAAATTCTCTAAGTTAAAAAACACACACAAAACTTGTTTCCAAAGGTCATGTGGCAGATGTTCCTCATTCACTTTACTAGCACTTTTCAATTTTGGCTCAAATCCTATTATTCAGGAAATATGAATTGACTAGTGGGAACATTTCCAGCAACAATAATTTGGAATTAAAATCTAATTTTACCAGGATGACTCTAGGAAATTACCAAGCTCAGGTAAAAGAAAACCCTTTGACATAAATGGCCATGTGCTATTCATTCTAAGAGGTGTGAGGAAAACGCTTCAATCGTCTTTTATCATCTCAGTCGGCTTTTTCTTTATACCATGCCTTGTAATGGGCAAAACTTAAAAAAAAAAAATCCTCTCATGTAACCAAGACTTATATATGTGAGAATGAGCCCATGTTCAGAAAACACCAAAAAAGCCATTTCAGAGCCTCTGGGTAAGATAGAAATGTGAATAGCTTGAAAAGGTGCACAGTTTAATAAGCAATTATACAATGCAGATGTTAGCTTAGGGAATAACTCAATACTTTCCTGACTTCAGATTTTAATTTGTCTTTTTTTTTTTTTTAACAAAATAGTGTCCTAGCAGCTTTAGTATCAAAAGGAACTATTCTTAAATGCCAGTTGTAGTCTTTATTACCTATGTGACCTTGTACAAGTTGCTTTTAGCTTCAGTTTTTTCCTCTATGAAATATGAGCAAGTTATCTAGGAAGATGGGTGTATTTAACAATATAGTTAAGCCACCTACTGTAGTGCATGGCATGCCATTGGTGCTCCAAAAATGGTATTTCTTTTACTTCACATACTCTTTTTAGGAAATAAAAAAAGAATATCTGTTAGGGCTAGAGATTTCTGAGGCTGGGATTACTTCAGGTTTTCTCTTTCATTAAAGATAATGTCATGTATTCAAGTATGCATTCTTTAGTTGATCTAGAGAAGTCCATGGAGTAATTTCCCTCAGGTCCAGGCCTGACATGAAAGAGTCACTGGAGTTTCTCTGTTTATAAGAAAGACCTGGTTTCTGGGACGTCAATTTCAGACTCGTGGAAATAGTCACATGGCCCAGGCCGAGAGGGCCAGTCTACCAGGTACAGGGCACTGTCTCCTTCACCTCGATCTAGCTCAGAGCACTGTGACTTGCTTTAAGCGCAGTCCCAAAGTCGCTGTTGGTGGGGATGCCCCAGAACTATGTATTTTAGATCACCTGGCAGGTAGACAGAGTCAACCTCAGTCTAAACGGAGAAGATAGCATTTGGCTCTCATTTTGAGGGTCACAACATCCTGCGTTATTCATTGTGCTGCATGAGCACAGCACCAAGCTACCCACTGAGAGACATGAAGTGACACTGAGAGACCCACTCGAGAGACATTAAGATATACACAAGAAAAGAAAAAAGAAAAACAATCTGAATTTCCCTCATGATCGACTCCACATGGAAATAAAGCTGCTGAATGTCCAGACATCCCCTTCTTTTTGGTTGCAGGTGCATAATACAAAATAGAGGTAATGTGTGAACTTGTGTATGTCGCAGGAGTCAGTAAGCACTGCCTATAAAATATGCCCTGCACTGTGTCAACTGCAATTTGTATCAAACCTCTCTCTTCAACCTCAGGATTACTCCCTTCTCCTTCACAGTTAGACTTCTGAGACATGCTGCCTTTGAAAAATGTCACAGCCTAACACCTGTTAAATATCAAACACGTACATAAGAAAAGGAAGGATTCTGTCTAAGGCAAGTCATGATCGTGGGGGCCAGGAGGCCAGATGAAAAGAACACAGCCCCACTCCACCCACACTGACCTTCTTGCTGGTGCTCTGAACACACTCAGCAGGTCCAACCTCAGAGCCTTTGCATCATTCCCTATTTCCCCTGCCTGGAATGTTCTTCTGGCTCCTTCACTTAATTTATGTTTTTGCTCTGACATTATTCATGAGTTCTTCCCTGACCACGCTACCTGCAACAGCAGCCCTGGTTCCATCTATCCTGTTAGGCAGCTTAACATTGCACATTCATTTTAATTTACTTGTGCGTGGTTGGTATTACGCACTAGAATGTAGGAGCTCTATGAAGAGAGGGAGATTGTTTGATTTATCACGGGAATAATGCCTCACATATACTACTAGAAGGTCAATGAATAATTTTTACAAATCATTTGTTAACTATGACAAATCACAAAAGCCAAGTCATTTTTTCACCTATAAATGGAATAATAATTCTAGCTCCCATTATCAAATTTTGCAAGAAAATTAAAATAATTGGAAAAACTACCTTAGTGAATAAAATGTACTAAAATATCAGCAGTTGTTATTCCAACTTTGTTGTTAACTGGTTCTATCCGAGCCATAGGTGGCAATAGATTTTGAAGCCTTGGCTAGATTTATAAATATTTCTAACAGTGGGTGAACTATTGACCATCACATTTCATTTTTTTCTCTTCAGGCTTGAGTTAAAGTACAATAAATTTTTGTTGGATGGACAGACAGATAAATAGATGGATGGAGTAGTATGGTGCTATAGAAGAGATATAAAAGGAAAGGAGATGGGACCAAGTGTGTAGTCCTGACTCAGAAAGCTGGGAATTAAGTCAGACAGCAGATATGACATCACACCAGCATCTAAAGATCACAAGCCAGGGACCCTGAAGAGTAGCTGGTTGGGACCCTAATCCAGAGGTCCAAGCTCAATCACTGGTCGGAAATCAACAAAACTGTCACAATGAATCACAGGCTCTGAAACCTCAGGAGGTCAAACCTGAGCCACGAATCCAACCTGTGAAATTGTAATGCACACAAGGCTCAGGCTTGGGGTGGGAGGGAGTGTCACAGGAGTTTTCTACCTAAGGGTATTGCCAGCTCAAAGCCTGGGGATATTGGCAGGTGCGTTATGTTATAGGGGAAAAGAAACAAGCTTATGCAAGTGGGCTCACTAATGTATAGTCAGAAAATACAGTGAATTTGGCAGGTGAGTCTGGAAACTGAAGATCTCATCAAATAAAATGTACATCTCACTAACCACATTCACATTTCATAAGATATAGGAAATTGACTTATTAAAAACATGTTTTATGATTCTGTGTCATGAAGACAAATTAGATCAGAGGCAAATTCAATGTATATCTAGATATAAATCTAAAGAATTTCAGAACAAGCAGAATCCTTGGAGATGAAATAATCCAAACTGGCCATTTAACAGAAAAATAAATTGGGGCCCAAGGCTCTGGGGTAACCTGCCTGCAGTCACACAAGTAGTTAGTAGAGAACTGGGGCCATGAGTTAAGTCTCCAGACTACTCGCCCAGTGCTCTTTCCGCTTCTCCATTCTGTTTCTTAGTACTGAGCAATAGCCAAATCAGTCAATCTTTTGAAAGTTACCATGGAACTGAACAATATAAAATGTCAAGCAATAAATTAAAATGGGAACCTTACCTTATCCTAGAGTTCTGTTTGCAGAAACCCAGAGTTTCAGTCCTTCGGAAAAATGTCTCAGATATACAGAAATTGCAACATTCTTCCAATTATTTAGAATTTACTTTATAACCAAAAGCTCCTTTATAAATCATTAAGAACAATTATTTTATAGCTCATGAATGTGGCTCAGAGAGGTTACTTTACCAGTATCATCATTCTGGTGGTGAAAATGAAGACCTGATGAGTTTAAGATAATTTTTACACTATTTTGTACAGGTGGCCTGAACTATCTGCAAGTCTGAGTCTCAGGGGCGCTTTGGAAGTTTTCTATCCTTCTTAGCAAACCAAATGATCCTGTTAGCAGAAAATGGTACAATGGAAGCCAAAGGCAACTTGCATCTAGCAGAAACATTCTAGAGGTAAGTAACATCATTTTCTCCATAACAAGAAGAAACAATTTTGTTTTTCAGTCAACATATGAAAGACACCTAAGCCAGATGCAATTCCCCAACTAGTGTTTAATTTGGGGCTAAAGGCACTGACTGGGAAGACTTGCCCAGAGCCTGATATTGTGCAGACATTAATAAATTCTTCATGGATGGACATGTGGATAAATGGAAGAAGGGAATAAATAAAAGGCTTTACTAGAAATGTAAAGGGAAGGAAATGGGCCAAGGGTAGAGTTTTGAAGCTGGTAATTAAAAGGAAATACTGGATATGGGAGTACCAGGCACCAAAGACCTCCAACCAAACACCTTGAAGAATGCCCCCAAGGTGGGGAGCTAAGCTCCCCATTGGCTCAAATGAGGATCTAAGGTATGTAACAAAAACTGGTATGATTGGTGTGGTAGGTACGGGGGCAGAGCTGTCAACAGACACAGTTTGGAACAGATTTTCTGAACACACTTTGTAATTGATTTTTGGCTATAGAGTTTTAGATAGGTAAAGAATCCTATACCTATCTAGGAACCCTACCCAGAAAAGTCCTGACATTTGAATACATAAAGTATATCTGATAAACAAAACACTAAGATTAGAAAAATAAGCAGAGTAATTTATTATGGACTGGCCAGAAAACCAGAGCATGCAAGATACATGGTGATGCCAAGACCGGATATAGTTGGACCGTCTGAGACAATCCTACAAGAGCTAGTGCTCGTCAAACTCAAGGGTGTACCCATTGTAAACGTGGGTTCAAATGTTAGTAGGACACCAGGAAAAAGCTACTGTCACTTATAACTGAGGAGTTTTCATTGTAAAAGATTACTTGAGACATTAACATCTCCAGCCCATGTTTTATTTTTTATTTTTTTGCAGTTTTTGGCTGGGACCAGGTTTGAACCAGCCACCTCCAGTGTTTGGGGCCAGTGCCCTATTCCTTTGAGCCACAGGAGCCACCCTACAGAACAAGTTTTAAAAAGAAATACATTTCACTCTTTTGCTCACTGGCTTCTGTCTTAGGTCAGGTCATCTCTCCATCCATCCTCCTTTCCTGGGAAATACATCTCCCAGCCAACCTGCACATTCCCACTTCTACCTCCCTGTGCCCAAGTAAGAGTACACTTTCTGCCTTCCTGTTCACACCCTACTGTGTTCCTAGAGGTAAGGGAAAGCTGGGGCTCAGCTTCTACGACAATATTTTCCACTCACTTCGCTAACTTCACAGGTCTAGCCCAGTGGCTTTCAACTAGAGGTGATTTTGCCCTCCCACATGGGACATTGGCAGTCTGGAACCATTTTTGGTCATCACAATTAGGGAAAAGGGGAATTAATGGCATATAGTGGGTACAAATTAGGGTGGCTACCAAACATGGGACTGCCCACAGAATAAAGAATTATCCAGTTCAAAATATCAAAAGTGCTGAGGTTCAAAACCTTTACCTAGACAACACAAATGTTACTAGGCCTCAGTTTTTTAAATGAGCAAAAAAGATACTACTGCACTCGCTTTAACTCTCTATTTTGTAGGGAGGATAGAAATTGATAAGTGGACAAAGTATTTTAAAAAGTGCTTTATAAGTATGCTTTTTCTTTTTAGCCCTTGATACTTCTTCAGATGATACAAGTGGGCTTAAAAGGTGCTTATAACCTTACTCATTTACAATAATCATGGCACTTTGCATTTAAAGAGGATCTTTATTTTAAAGAGAATACACAGCTTCTTATTTATCAAAGCCTAGTTACCAAGCATTACTGCCCCTGCTTTTCAGATAACAGAATTAGTAGACAGAACATCTGACCCTTTCCTCAAGGAAAAAACAATGGGAATTACAGGAGCTTCCTTCATTGATTCAGTAACAATAAAGTGGAAAAGCGTTACACTTTACCAATCCCTTCCTGTATACCAGACAATGAGCGGAGCACCCTCACATGTGTCTGTGGGACCATATGGGACAATAGAGAGCTAAGCATCTTCTACTCTTTAGCATTTTTTTTCAGGATTTACTTTCTGAAAACTGTCAGCAAGAACTCAGTGATGATTCAGGTTGTGGTGACCTTAATGACTGTTCACACTGGAATTCTGATCCCTCGGCTCCAAGATGGGTATTTTGGTACGATTTCCATTGTTCGTTTTCCTCAACATCTCATTAAATACCCACAGTGAGACACCCCAAATGTGGGAGTGGAAAAAGAAGGAAGATGGTTTTTTGAGGGGCCAGCTTGCCTACTCTGTGGGTCTTGCTGGTTCCTGAATCACTGTCTGCAGGTGCCCCGAAAGGTGGCCCAAGAAGGCAATGTCTGTGGGCTGTCAGGATTAATGATGCAGAAGAAAGCAGGTGCCTCTTCACAGATGGCTGGTACTGGGTTCTGTGCCTGACGTGGGCTCTGGGTTCTGACCCTGATCCTGGGTTCTTAGTGATTCCATGGAATACACCTCTAGGGCAGTCTGCTTTTATAAACTGTCCCCGGGAAGAGGTCTGAAACTCACTCTAGAAACATCTCCATTCTGTTTCTTCCCTAAAATCCTGTGGGGGCCGGTATTATTATCATCTCATTCTTCTGACAGATGCAGATAGGAAAATGCCAGGGTCATGTAGTTCAAGAAACATAGACTATTAGATATTTCAAACTAGGGGTCTATGGGTTATTTTGGCCTAGCAGACATAGTTTTTTGGAACAACAAAGTATTTCCAATAAAAAATAAAGCAAAACAAAAACTAAGACATTCTGATTATGGGTTTCTCTTAAAAAATCCTAGCATTTAGCAAGAAGGTCCAAATTCCCACATGATTACAGGAGGCAGAAGCTGAGCAGCCACCTTCCTTTTGGCATAGTTAAGCACTCCGGGTCCAGAGTATCATGGCCCCTCTACCTCCTAAGGGTCTTCCCCTATCCATTTGTTACTGACCAGACCTTCTAGGTTTTTGAGTTTGAGGCCTTAGCTTAATGTATTAGATTTTCAGCATATTTAATTTTTTTAAATGAGGAAGACTTTACCCTACAAAATAAAGCTCTCCTAGTAGGATTTTAAATATCAATATGCTAGATACAAGAAGAATACTTATTTTTGTTATGAACCTTCTGTGTGCTTTGATGTCATATGCATGATCCCAATTGTCCCCCCAACATTTCAGCATTCATTTTATTATTGAGTTCTTAATCTGTCAGATGGCAAAACCAATGCTGAGGGATTTAAAAATAGGCTCAAAATCATAATTACATAAAATGTTTAGTGAATGTAGCCGGGCGTTGTGGCGGGCGCCTGTAGTCCCAGCTGCTCAGGAGGCTGAGGCAAGAGAATCGCGTAAGCCCAAGAGTTAGAGGTTGCTGTGAGCCGTGTGACGCCACGGCACTCTACCTGAGGGCGGTACAGTGAGACTCTGTCTCTACAAAAAAAAAAAAAATGTTTAGTGAATGGGTTAGAATCAGTTCCTGGAACCATCTTTCTATTATTTTAGCATTCCTTTCCCCTAATTCTCAGGAAATATTGATGACCTTTTATATAGTATTCTGTAGGTATGGCCTTTAAAGCAATAAAATTTAAGTGTTAATACCTAATGGAGCTCTTAAGACACATCAAGCAACTTTCTGAACCTCCTGAAATTTAGCTTTCAGAGTTTTCTAATGGAAAAAAAAAAGAAAGAAAAAGAAAAAAAAGAAAAGAAAAGAAAAAGAGAAAGAAAAAATCCCCCTAATTTTAGGTAGTGGCAATTGTAAATAAATAAAGCCCCATCCAACATTATTCTTGGAATAGAGGCTCAGAAAATGTTAATTTATTCCCCTCAAAATCTAGTTAACTAAATAAGCCATTGGAAGTTGCTATGATTGCTTTTATGCCATCTGGCGTAGCAGTCACAAAGTTTTAACTCCTGATAGGGTTAGAATGTTTGCTCCCTATAAATCTCATGTTGAAGTCTGATCCCCATGTTGGAAATAAGGCCTGGTGGGAGATGGTTAGGTCATAGGGGGAAGATCCCTTAGGAATGGCTTGGTGCCCTCCCTGAAATACTGATAGAGTTCTCACTTTACCACTTCACATGAGAGCTGGTTGTTTAAAGAGCCTGGTAGCACGTCCTTCTTTTGCTCTTGCTCTTGCTGTGTGACACGTCGGCTCCCTCTAAAATTCTGCTTTAATTGCAAGTTCCCTGAAGCCCTCACCAGAAGGAGATACTGGTGCAATGCTACTTGTATAGTCTGCAGAACCATGAACTAAATAACCCTCTCTTCTTTATGAATTACCCAGACTCAGGTATTCCTTTATAGCAGTGCAAAATAGACTAACTCAATTCCTCTTCTAGTTCCAAAAGAAGACCCTGACTCAAACCCATCAGGATCATGTGATTCCCATTATACTGTGATTCATTCCAGTTGGTCCAGTTATAGCAAAGCCCAGGATTTTTATATAGAGGGGTCTTTGGGAAGAGGGGAAGTAGTTTTATGCTCTGGATGTGTGGTATGCATGTAATGCCTGGAGTAGAAGCTGCCATTTTGCTATCATGAGTAAAAACATTTGAGGGGAATGTAACTAAAGAAAATGATAAAGCTGAGGGGATGCCAGAAGAATGGAATCAAAACTTCACACTCACTCATTCTGTACTTTTCCATTACCAGTCAAGTCACTCTGTCTAATCTACCACAGCTTTTAGGTACAGATGGATATATGCTTATAGGTACATCTGGAGAAATGACTGTCAGACAATCCACAGGACCAAGGGAATGTGCGCACCAGCACATTTCCCCACTGACTACTCAGAGTGTCTGTGACAGCAACTTGTCTTACTGCTGCATCAGCCATGCCAGTCAGGTGGAGAAAGAAATGTGAGGCAGGACAGATGGCAGGCTGATCCTTTCACCCACAGGGCTCCTCCCAGGCTGTTGCACTCAGCAAGCTAGCAGCTGCTTGTGTCTGCTTTAGTTTGAAGTTGTAGCAGCTTCCTATATCAGGTCAAATCAGGTAACTTCTTCATAAAAAGTGTTGGAAGAACCAAGAAACCAGATGGTGGCACTTGCCATAATGCCACTTTGTGACCTGTGAGTGAGTGGTCTGTGTCTGTTCCTTGTACCTCCTCTAGGTCACAGTGGTTCTCAACTTTCCTAATGCGCAACCCTTTAATACAGTCCAAAGGGGTCATGACCCACAGGTTGAGAACTGCTGCGAGTCTAGGAGAACACAATTAGACAAAGAGAGAAGAGGGATTAAATCACTTCAAGACTTTCAGGAAAGCCACGCTGACAGTTTCCTCAGTGGCTTTTGTATCTTCTCTATTTTACTTGCCATTGTACTAGGGAAAAGGGCATCTCGGGGTTCTTGGACTTCTGAGTATAGGTAGGGTACTACAGTGGGCAGGACTAAAAGGTGTTCTGATGTCTTCGTGCTTTAAAAAGTAAGGCAGGGGTTCCAAACTCAAATGCCCACAGATGCTCAGAATAGCACCTTAATGAATGATGTAGGTACTTGCATGGAGACCTAGAGAGAACATACCCTGCCAGGGACAAAATACTCAGCCTTACTCAAACATCCTTGATAAGGATCTTGAAATCTGTTTTTATCATGTAAAATTTTCTTAAGTTTTCTCATATATACAAGGACTGATAATTAAGTTTACAAACTCATCCTAGAAAAAGTGCTACATATCTCATTGCTGAATATCATTATAGTTACCTTCAAAGTACTCTTCTTGGAAAGCTGTGCAACAATGCCATTGCTTAGTCCACCCCTCAAAGCAATTTTAGAACCCTTCATTAGAACTGTCAAATAATACACAAAAACACACAAAAATGAACACCATTCACCAAGACACTGCTACATATCGATACAAACACAGCTATGAGACACTGATATAACAAGGTTATGAAACCTTACTGAGTTGTCTGTACAGTGCTGCCAACATCAGCTCATGGTGGCAAGTTCACAAACTTAACTATCAGACCTCATATGATGACAGCCCTGATTATCAGTCTAGAAAAGGAGTTGCAAATTGCTTTGAAGAGTGGAGTAGGTGCTGGCATCAGTGCATAGCTTCCCAAGGGGAGTACTTCAAAGGTGACCATAGTGATACTCAGCAATGAGTACGTAGCACTTTCTCTAAGATAAGCTCATGAACTTAATTATTAGACCTTGTATATTTTCTCCCCTTTCAATATTGAGAATATCAATAAAAACACTGGAGTAGGAAAATTTGGCTCTCAGGCTCAAGACAATTGAGGAATTGGTTGGATTGTCAGAAACGACTATGAGATGGTAGCTTTTTGCTTTCAAGAATGGCAACCAGAGAGTGATTCAGCAAGATGGGGAAGGGAGATGGAGGATGTGTGGATCCCCTCAAATGGCTTAACACAGACATGTGAGGGGACAGGACAATGGTTACATGGATTCCCTTTAGGACTGCGATCTTGACTCAGCAATCTTGGAAGTTTTCAGAAAGATTCCTGTGGCTCAGGGTAGTAGAAAGGGAAATAGAGCTGCCTACCAAGGCACCTCATTTCAAAAAGACCTCCCTGGTTGGGGATTAACTTCATCAGTGACCACTAGCAGGGTCTGAGGCAGAGGCCATCTCCTTACTGGGGAAAGGGAGCCTCCTCAAATTCCTGATATGAGCTACTCATCAATCTTAGTAAGGGTATACTCAAAAATGGAAAAAGATAAATCATGAAAATAAAATAATTCAACATGTCATGGAGTGGCCACAATCACTGCAGGCAGAAGTATTATTGCTGCTTAAAGATGAAGTAAGAGTCAGAAATGCTATATAACACCCAAACTTCACATGGGCAACCTTTGCACTCTCACCCTTGACCCCGGCACCTGGACCTCAGTGGTCATGATGCTTCTCCAAGTGTTCTTTTGGTATTTCACCCCTTTCCCCATCCTTTAGCTACACAGTGGTAGCAGTGTGGTCCAGAGATTCCAAGAGTGTTTGATTAAAACATTGTTTTTTTCTACTGTCTATTAACTATCTGTGGAATGAGTCTTCCAGAGAATATACTTTGAAAAATGCCACATTTTGCACCTAATGACATAGAAAATAGTGGATTTAAAGGTAAATTTCAGATTCCTATTTTACCTGCATTACTGTTAGCTCAGATCATTAAAATAAAATTTAGTTGAAGTATGTATGGCCTCGATATTGTATTTTATGATTATATTTTTAAGCTATGTTTGCTGTAAGAAGCCAGGAAGATGCAGCTATCAGTATCAAGGCAACAGCCAGTGAGAGATCCCTGAAAAGCCCCTTACCAGAGAAAGTCTCCTTAATAGAGGCCAAGTGCAGAGAACACCAGCACCAGCTACAATAGTGTCAGTCAAAAGAGGTTTCTCTGTCCCCTTTCCTCTTCTCCCTAGAATTACTGAGACTGTTTTGTGTCTCAAATTGTCCAGATGACTCCTCATTATCTGAGAAAAGCCCTGGGGCCTGCCCTACATTTATCCAAGGACAGGGAAATTCTGGGTACAGAGTGAGTTCTATGGGGTTTATGATACTTGGAAGAATAACCTCTCTGTCCTATTGCAGCTTATGACTCTCACTTGCTCAATGTACTGGTTACATCACCCTATTACATAAAAACATACATATCTAACAAATACCAAGTTTTGTTGGTACCATTCTACTCAATGGGGCTCAAC
The DNA here is from genome assembly GCF_027406575.1 of Nycticebus coucang. Classification (NCBI taxonomy): domain Eukaryota; kingdom Metazoa; phylum Chordata; class Mammalia; order Primates; family Lorisidae; genus Nycticebus; species Nycticebus coucang. The sequence goes on along the minus strand of NC_069796.1, from coordinate 58,300,664 downwards.
AATACCAGAGGATTCCTTCAACATAAAAATAGAATATAGGAAGAGCTGAGTCTGAAATGCTCTCTCAAACTACTTTTCAGTTCATTTAGCACCGACAATTGTATGAGTTTTCCCTTTTTTCTTTCTCTCCTTAAATTCTCTGAATTAACGCTCTAAAATTGCTGTTGCTTGCAATTCAAGGATATTGTGAGTTCCAACAAAGCTGCTTCAAGGTTCATAAAAAATCTTTCTCTAAAAAAAGAAATCCCTGCTGAGTTCAGAGTGCTAAGATCTATTTTGAGACGAACCTGTGACTTAGATCAGTGATATCCACTGGTGTGGATACGTATGTTTAAAGCCAAAGGATTTAGTTTACCTGTAAGACACCTGATTAGGAATCCCAGAGTTATTGTTATAACTGAAGCAGCTTGGATGTGTTCCTCCCCTGGGTGACAATTTTCCTCTACAATGATCTTGCTGTAGAAGTTTGGGATTTACCATTCACTCTGTTCCAATTCTCTGGTGTGCAAAATTTAGCTACAGAAGCATTTTACTATGCCCTAATTTTTTGAAGGCATTTTTTCTTTTCTCCAGTTTCAGATATGATTTCTTCAATGGCCTCATTTGAAAATTCATTTCAGATGGTTTTCTTTGAAAAGTCTTAAACTTTAAGTCTATTATGGCCATGCTTGAAAATAATGACTACACTATTTGGTTTTTCTAGATATAACAGGTAAAAAATAAAGATTGCTGAATCTTTAAACTCTCCTAAGTCACCCATCCCCCGCTTGTCTATCAAATTGATTCTGCTTCCAACTGTCCGTTCCCACCTCTCTATACACTCAATTCTTCTCTGGAATGTTCTTCCTTATTCCTTTATAGATTTTGCCAAGTTTTCAAAGATTAACTGAAAACTTACTATTTTACTGAGTTCAAATGCAAACACTCAGAGTTACAACTAGAGGCTGCTGACAGACCTGCAGGTCTCCACAGATCCCCCTGCTATTCTCCTATATTCCAAGTTCAAGAAATAGCCATGCAGGGAACCACTCTAATGCTGTCCAGTGCTTGGCTTGGTTTGACTATAAATCACATGGAGACTTAAGGCTAGCCAACCCAAGCCCATTCAGCATCAGTCATGAAGAAGAGGTAATAGATGACTCTTGCCTTCAGCCAGGGCAAAGCAAAACAAAGCAGGCTATGGCTTCTGATTTCTCCCTCTACAGCCCTGGAGAACTTAAACTTTAAACCCAATGTATTTTTCTCTGAGGGATGTGCTGTTTGCTTTTCCACTTCTTATTTTCTCCTCTTCTTTCTGACTCCCTCAGGTTTGGTCTCCATACCATGAAGCATTTCCTAGCTCCTCTTTCCAGGCCTCTGGGCTGATCTTCCAGGATTCTAATAGACCTCTTTGTATACACAACCATCACTCCAGGGATTGTTTGCGGCTGTTGGTGTGTCTGGGGTTGTTTGCTTGGTTAAAGATAGACTGTCTAGAAGCATTGGCTTGAAATGTTGGCTTACAGGAAGGACTGGGAGAAAATGGGAGTTATAGAGTGTCTTGTTTTCTCCTACCTTTTGGATGGACTGAGGTCCCTTGGAGAAAGGGGCTAGAGGAATGAGCTGATAGACCTAGCCAGGACATATTTCTAAATAAGAGGTATACTCTGCCATGGCCCATAAAAAAACGGCACAGAGTTGAAAGGAGATTTTTTTTTTCCTTTTCTGCATAGATGCTAGATGTTCTCTGATCTCTCTAATATCAGTAGCCTTGGAAGAACACACAGTCTGAACTATAAGTAAGAGCTTTCATGTGCTGAACGCAGACCATGACAGGGCAGAGACATCACCAAATGGGTCTGCAGGCAGAGGGATCCAGGTCAGATGAGAAAGATTAGTCAAGGGTAATGATGGCTGCAGCTGAAAGACTGATATGTGGGCATGTATGAGGGTTGATTCACAGTGAGAATGGCCCACATGCAATTCCTTTACTAGGTGTATATCCAAAAGACCAAAAATCACTTTATAACAAAGATATTTGCACCAGATTGTTCATTGCAGCTCAATTCATAATAGCCAAGTCGTGGAAGAAGCCCAAGTGCCAACTGACCCATGAATGGATTAATAAATTGTGGTATATGTACTCCATGGGATATTATGCAGCCTTAAAAAAAGATGGAGACTTTACCTCTTTTATGTTTACATGGATGGAGCTGGAACATATCCTACTTAGTAAAGTATCTCCAGAATGGAAGAAAAAATATCCAATGTACACAACACTATTATGAAACCAATTTACAATCACTCACACTTTCGTATGAAGAATGGATCACAACTATGGCCCAGGATGAAGGAGGGAGGAGGGGGATGGGAGGAGAGGGGGAGTTCAGATCAAGGGAGGGTGAGTGGTGGGATCACACCTATGGTGCATAATGCAAGGGTACATGTTGGATCTATTGAGTATAGAGTATAAATGTGTTAACACAATAATTAAGTAAACGAGATGAGGTATATATTAACTAGTGTGATGTAAGCGTTCCTAATTCTATATGAAATCAGCACACTGTACCCCTTAAATGCATTAGTGTATACATGATCTATGTGTTTATGACTTAATAATAAAAAAAAATCCAAAAAAAGAAAAAACACAAAGTCTCAAAGCTGCAGATGCTGGCATGGATGTGGAGAAAAGGGAACACTTTTACACTGCTTGTTGGACTGCAAACTAATACAACCTTTTTGGAAGAAAGTATGGAGAATCATCAAAGAACTCAAATTAGACCTCCCCTTTGATCCTGCAATCCCATTCCTGAGCATCTACCCAGAAGGAAAAAAATCATTTTCTCATAATGACATTTGTACTAGACTATTTATCGCAGTTCAATTTACAATCGCCAAAATGTGGAAACAACCTAAATGCCCACCAACCCAGGAATGGATTAACAAGCTGTGGTATATGTATACCATGGAATACTATTCAGCCATTAAAAAAGATGGAGACTTTACATCTTTTGTATTAATCTGGATTGAGGTAGACTGTATTCTTGTTAGTAAAGCATCATAAGAACAGAGAAGCAGGAATCCAATGTGCTCAATGCTAATAGAAAGGCAGTAGATAACTTAATACATGGTGGGGGTTTGGGGGTAGAGGAATGAGGGATCAAGGAGAGAGGAGGAGAAAGGGGGATGGGAGGTCACCATGTATGGCACACCTTTAGGGGCAGGACACAATTATAAGAGGGACTTTATCTAACAAATGCAATCAGTCTAACCTAATTGTTTGTACCCTCAATGAATCCCAAACAATTAAAAAAAAATAATGAATGGAGAGGCGGAGCAAGATGGCAGCCGAGTAACAGCTTCCTTGCATCTGGGCACCGTGAGTCTGGGGAGATACGACTCCAGGCATCTCTGGCTGGTGGGAACTGCCTATCATCACCCTATGAGGATACAGGGAGTCAGCGAGAGACTTCTGGACCCCAAGAGGAGGACTAAAACAGTGGAAAACCGGCAAGAGGTCGCGTGTGTTCAATCCGTCTAAACCCGCCCACAACTTCCACAGGCACAAGAACTTAAAGAGCAAGAGGAAGTGAAAGGAAAATTAGGGCAAGAAAACAGATAAAAGAGATCACTCATGAGGAAGAATCAGCAGAAAACTCCAGGCAACATGAAGAACCAGTCCAGAACAACCCCGCCAAGGGACCATGAGGTAGCTACTGCAGATGATTCCACCAGTATAGAAATGTTAGGAATGACAGAAAGGGAATTTAGAATACACATGCTGAAAACAATGAAAGAAATGATGGAAACAATGAAGGAAATTGCTAATAAAGTGGAAAATAACCAAAAGGAAATCCAAAAACACAATCAAATAAGAGATGAACGATATGAAGCATATAAAAAGGATATAGCAGACCTGAAGGAACTGAAACAGTCAATTAGGGAACTTAAAGATGCAATGGAAAGTATCAGCAACAGGTTAGACCATGCAGAAGAAAGAATTTCAGAGGTAGAAGACAAAGTTCTTGAGATAACTCAGACAGTAAAAGAGGCAGAAAAGAAGAGAGAGAAAGCAGAACGTTCACTGTCAGAATTATGGGACTTTATGAAGCGTTCCAACATACGAGTTATAGGAATTCCAGAAGGGGAAGAAGAGTGCCCCAGAGGAATGGAAGCCATACTAGAGAATATTATAAAAGAAAATTTCCCAAACATCACCAAAGATTCTGACACACTGCTTTCAGAGGGATATCGGACCCCGGGTTGCCTCAACTCTAACCGAGCTTCTCCAAGACACATTGTGATGAACCTGTCCAAAGTCAAGACAAAAGAAAAGATTCTGCAAGCTGCCAGGAGTAAGCGCCAATTGACCTACAGGGGCAAATCCATCAGAGTGACCGCAGACTTCTCTAATGAAACTTTCCAAGCAAGAAGACAATGGTCATCTACCTTTAATCTACTTAAACAGAACAATTTTCAGCCCAGAATTCTGTACCCTGCTAAGTTAAGCTTCAAAATTGACGGAGAAATCAAATCATTTACGGATATACAAACATTGAGGAAATTCTCCACAACAAGACCAGCTCTACAGGAACTACTTCAACCTGTTCTGCACACTGACCACCACAAGGGATCAGCAGCAAAGTAAGAACTCAGAAATCAAAGGACAGAGCCTAACCTCCACACTGATGCAAAAGATAAAACTAAGCAATGGACTCTCACCAAATAAGACGAATAGAATACTACCACACTTATCAATTATCTCAATAAATGTTAATGGCTTGAATTCCCCACTGAAGAGACATAGATTGGCTGACTGGATTAAAAAACACAAGCCATCCATTTGCTGTCTGCAAGAAACACACCTGGCTTCAAAAGACAAATTAAAGCTCCGAGTCAAGGGTTGGAAGACAATTTTTCAGGCAAATGGAATTCAGAAGAAAAGAGGAGTTGCAATCTTATTTTCAGATACATGTGGATTTAAAGCAACTAAAGTCAAAAAAGACAAAGATGGTCACTTTATATTGGTCAAGGGAAAAATACAACAAGAAGACATTTCAATTCTAAATATTTATGCACCCAATTTAAATGCTCCCAGATTCTAGCAGCAGACCTTACTCAGTCTGAGCAATATGATATCTGATAATACCATCATAATAGGGGACTTTAACACACCTCTTACAGAGCTGGACAGATCCTCTAAACAGAAATTAAACAAAGATATAAGAGATTTAAATGAGACCCTAGAACAACTATACTTGATAGACGCATATAGAACACTCTACCCCAAAGATAAAGAATATACATTCTTCTCATCACCCCATGGAACATTCTCCAAAATTGATCATATCCTGGGACACAAAACAAATATCAACACAATCAAAAGAATTGAAATTTTACCTTGTATCTTTTCAGACCATAAGGCACTAAAGGTGGAACTCAACTCTAACAAAAATGCTCGACCCCACCCAAAGGCATGGAAATTAAACAATCTTCTGTTGAATAACAGATGCGTGCAGGAAGAAATAAAACAGGAAATCATTAACTTCCTTGAGCATAACAACAATGAAGACACAAGCTACCAAAACCTGTGGGATACTGCAAAAGCAGTTTTGAGAGGAAAATTCATCGCTTTAGATGCCTACATTCGAAAAACAGAAAGAGAGCACATCAACAATCTCACAAGAGATCTTATGGAATTGGAAAAAGAAGAACAATCTAAGCCTAAACTCAGTAGAAGAAAAGAAATATCCAAAATCAAATCAGAGATCAATGAAATTGAAAACAAAAGAATCATTCAGAAAATTAATGAAACAAGGAGTTGGTTTTTTGAAAAAATAAATAAAATAGATAAACCATTGGCCAGACTAACTAGAAATAGAAAAGTAAAATCTCTAGAAACCTCAATCAGAAACGATAAAGGGGAAATAACAACTGATCCCACAGAGATACAAGAGATCATCTCTGAATACTACCAGAAACTCTATGCCCAGAAATTTGACAATGTGAAGGAAATGGATCAATATTTGGAATCACACCCTCTCCCTAGACTTAGCCAGGAAGAAATAGAGCTCCTGAACAGACCAATTTCAAGCACTGAGATCAAAGAAACAATAAAAAAGCTTCCAATTAAAAAGTGCCCTGGTCCAGATGGCTTCACTCCAGAATTCTATCAAACCTTCAAGGAAGAGCTTATTCCTGTACTGCAGAAATTATTCCCAAAAACTGAGGAAGAAGGAATCTTCCCCAACACATTCTATGAAGCAAACATCACCCTGATACCAAAACCAGGAAAAGACCCAAACAAAAAGGAGAATTTCAGACCAATCTCACTCATGAACATAGATGGAAAAATTCTCAACAAAATCCTAGCCAACAGATTACAGCTTATCATCAAAAAAGTCATTCATCATGATCAAGTAGGCTTCATCCCAGGGATGCAAGGCTGGTTTAACATACGCAAGTCTATAAACGTTATCCACCATATTAACAGAGGCAAAAATAAAGATCACATGATCCTCTCAATAGATGCAGAAAAAGCATTTGATAAAATCCAGCATCCTTTTCTAATTAGAACACTGAAGAGTATAGGCATAGGTGGCACATTTCTAAAACTGATTGAAGCTATCTATGACAAACCCACAGCCAATATTTTACTGAATGGACTAAAACTGAAAGCTTTTCCTCTTAGAACTGGAACCAGACAAGGTTGTCCTCTGTCACCTTTACTATTCAACATAGTGCTGGAAGTTCTAGCCAATACAATTAGGCAAGACAAGGAAATAAAGGGAATCCAAATGGGAGCACAGGAGGTCAAACTCTCCCTCTTTGCTGATGACATGATCTTATACTTAGAGAAACCCAAAGACTCAACCACAAGACTCCTAGAAGTCATCAAAAAATACAGTAATGTTTCAGGATATAAAATCAATGTCCACAAGTAAGTAGCCTTTGTATACACCAATAACAGTCAAGATGAGAAGCTAATTAAGGACACAACTCCCTTCACCATAGTTTCAAAGAAAATGAAATACCTAGGAATATACCTAACGAAGGAGGTGAAGGACCTCTATAAAGAAAACTATGAACTCCTCAGAAAGGAAATAGCAGAGGATATTAACAAATGGAAGAACATACCATGCTCATGGATGGGAAGAATCAACATTGTTAAAATGTCTATACTTCCCAAAGCAATCTACCTATTCAATGCCATTCCTATCAAAGTACCTACATCGTACTTTCAAGATTTGGAAAAAATGATTCTGCGTTTTGTATGGAACCGGAAAAAACCCCGTATAGCTAAGGCAGTTCTTAGTAACAAAAATAAAGCTGGGGGCATCAGCATACCAGATCTTAGTCTGTACTACAAAGCCATAGTGGTCAAGACAGCATGGTACTGGCACAAAAACAGAGACATAGACACTTGGAATCGAATTGAACACCAAGAAATGAAACTAACATCTTACAACCACCTAATCTTTGATAAACCAAACAAGAACATACCTTGGGGGAAAGACTCCCTATTCAATAAATGGTGTTGGGAGAACTGGATGTCTACATGTAAAAGACTGAAACTGGACCCACACCTTTCCCCACTCACAAAAATTGATTCAAGATGGATAAAGGACTTAAATTTAAGGCATGAAACAATGAAAATCCTCCAAGAAAGCATAGGAAAAACACTGGAAGATATTGGCCTGGGGAAAGACTTCATAAAGAAGACTGCCATGGCAATTGCAACAACAACAAAAATAAACAAATGGGACTTCATTAAACTGAAAAGCTTCTGTACAGCTAAGGACACAATAACCAAAGCAAAGAGACAACCTACACAATGGGAAAGGATATTTGCATATTTTCAATCAGACAAAAGCTTGATAACTACGATCTATAGAGAACTCAAATTAATCCACATGAAAAAAGCCAACAATCCCATACATCAATGGGCAAGAGACATGAATAGAACCTTCTGTAAAGATGACAGACGAATGGCTAACAAACACATGAAAAAATGTTCATCATCTCTATATATTAGAGAAATGCAAATCAAAACCACCCTAAGATACCATCTAACCCCAGCGAGAATGGCTCACATCACAAAATCTCAAAACTGCAGATGCTGGCGTGGATGTGGAGAGAAGGGAACACTTTTACACTGCTGGTGGGACTGCAAACTAGTACAACCTTTCTGGAAGGAAGTATGGAGAAACCTCAAAGCACTCAACCTAGACCTCCCATTCGATCCTGCAATCCCATTACTGGGCATCTACCCAGAAGGAAAAAAATCCTTTTATCATAAGGACACTTGTACTAGACTGTTTATTGCAGCTCAATTTACCATTGCCAAAATGTGGAAACAGCCTAAATGCCCACCAACCCAGGAATGGATTAACAAGCTGTGGTATATGTATACCATGGAATACTATTCAGCCATTAAAAAAAATGGAGACTTTACATCCTTCGTATTAACCTGGATGGAAGTGGAAGACATTATTCTTAGTAAAGCATCACAAAAATGGAGAAGCATGAATCCTATGTACTCAATCTTGATATGAGGACAATTAATGACAATTAAGGTTATGGTGGGGGAAGCAGAAAGAGGGATGGAGGGAGGAGGGTGGGGCCTTATTGTGTGTCACACTTTATGGGGGCAAGACATGATTGCAAGAGGGACTTTACCTAACAATTGCAATCAGTGTAACTGGCTTATTGTACCCTCAATGAATCCCCAACAATAAGAAAAATAAAAAAATAATGAATGGGTATCTTGAAGAGGGACTTACAGTATGTAAGGCAGAGAGAGCTTATGCCAATATACCATTAATAAAAAAGAGAAGAGTGGGGCTTAATGTATAGTGAGATTCTGTTGGAGGCTATATATTTTCCAAGTTAGTGGTGCAACAGAATAATAGCTCTTGGCCATTGTTTATTTAGTGCTATTTGCAAATCAGTCACTACAAGAAGGACTGGGAGAAAATAGGAGTTATAGAGTGTCTTGTTTTCTCCTACCTTTTGCAGGAGAAAGGTAAACTCTTAAACTCTTTTTCTGCATGCATTAGTTCATGTGTTCTTTACAACAATCCTGTGGTATTGGTATTACATCAGCATTCTGTAGTCTGAAGACTACAGCTTACAGCATTTTATTAAATTCCCAAGGTCACATAGCTAGAAAGTGCTGAACCACTAACACGTACTGCACACATAGCAAGTTAATCCTACCTTAGTTACACAGCAAAAATGGGCCAGATAAACTCTGGGCACACAAACGAGCATCTATCCCTTTTTATATCCTGAGTTATAAGGTTCCCTTTCTACCTGTTACCCCAATTACCATTTTAAGAATCCCAAATTAGAGAGGGCACATCTCGAGATGGACTCTGCTTCAATGGGGACCAAAATTAAATCTGTTTTCCTTTTAAACCCAGCTGGCTTCCTCTTTCTGCAACCAGCTGGAGCATCTCCCACCTCACTGAAGAGAGCTTTCGGCAAGGCTGGAGTGGCCCACGTTCAGGGCTCCCTGCCCTGCTGCTGGCAGACACTTTGTCAAGGAAATGAGACAGGCTGCTGCAGACATGCTAAGGAGTCAGCTCAAGCTGTCTGCAGGAGAGGAATGTTGGCCGCCAGGCCTCATGTTCGGAGCCAGGGAGAGTGTGCAGAAGCACATAGCATGGCCTTCAGAGTCTGGAGGAGACCCTCACACCTACTGTGTGCACAGGCTGAATCACTGTGAGGTGCATCTTGGCCCGTTAGATTCCACGGGTCTATGCCACAGTTTCTACATCTTGCATCACTGACATTTTGGGGTTAACAGTTCACTGCTTTGGGGACTGTCCTGCACACTATAGGGTATAGCAAAACATGTGGTACGTACTCACTAAACGGCAGCTATGCCCACCCTCCCATGGAGGGATGACCAAAAATGAAGGCAGATACTGCCAACTATCTCTCAACCCTTTGTCCAGCCTCCACAACAGGCTACCTGGCTGTTGGTCATGTAATCAGTAACTGTTTTGATTAATAGATAAAAAAACAACCACAGTAAATACAGATTGTCCTGAGCAATATGTATTCAGTAGAAACCACACTTTCAGTACCCATAGGATCATTGTTCACTTTTAATACAGCATTCAAAAAACTACGTGAGATATTCAACACTTTATTATAAAATGGACCATATTAAATGATTTTGCCCAACTGTAGGCTAATGTAAGTGTTCTGAGCACATTTAAGGTAGGGTAGGCTAAGTTATGATGTTCAGTAGGTTAGGTGTATTGAATTCATTTTCAACTTATGATGGATTTACAGAGATGTAATCCCATCATAAATTGAGAGATATCTTTCTAGGGTTCAGCACTATCAGGTTTCCAGCACATCCACTGGAGATCAGGGAATGTGTCTCCTGAGAATAAGGGAGTCCTATTGTACGTACATGGATAAGTAAAAGCGCTAAGTATTGCAAAGTTGCTAAAACAGGAGGCCACATGCGGAAACAGTCACTTGATTCTTCAGTGAAATTTGAAGAGCTTAACAGTTAAAAACTTCTAGCTGAAATTATCCAATGTAGTCATTGGATAAATGCAGTATCTGATGTTAGATGACTTTTTAAAATTTCAGATTAATGTAACAGTACAAATTTTTAGGTTACATTGTTCTCACTTCCAAGGTAAAATACAAGTTTTAGGTTACATTGTTCTCACTTCCAAGGTAAAATACAAGTTGCAGTTTAGGTTACATTGTTCTCACTTGCAAGGTAAAATACAAATACAAGTGGTTACACCCAGCGGGTGTGCTGAACACCCTCACATTGTGCACAGTAGGTGAGATCCCACAAATGCCCTCCTCCTTCTTTCAATCGCCCTCTCCACTCCTTTCTCCCTCCTCACCCCAGCCTCTTACTAGACTATTTTTGTGTTTTTTCATTCATGTGAGTGTGTAATTGTTTATTATTGTTTTCATATTAGTATTGAGTACATGGGATATATATTTTTTTCCATTCTTGAGATACTTTACTAAGAAGAATGTGTTCAATTCCATCCGGGTAAACATAAAAGACGTAGAGTCTCCATCTTTTTATGGCTGAATAGTATTCTATGATATACATATACCACAATGATATTAGATGACTTTCAATAAATCCCACCAGCCATTTGACTTCTTTTCCTTTTTATGGCAGGCAAATTTACATACAGTGACATGAACAGATTATAAGTTTATAATGCATTTTGATAAACATACACACTTGTGAAACAACCATCTCAGTTAATACTATTACTCCCTAAAGTCTAGTATTTTAGTCAAGTCCCACAATCCATAGGCAAACACTGCTTTGATTTGTGTCACATAGATTGAAAATCATATATATGAGATCACACAGTTTACAGTATTTTGTGTCTAGTTTCTTTCACTCAACATAGCATTTAAGAAAAATCATCTGTAACTTGTATATCTCAGTAGTTCTTTATTTTTTGCTGATAAGTATGAATATACCAAAATTCATGTATTCTTTCATTGATGGATATTTGATTATTTATACTTTTCTGCTAATAGAGAAGAGCTTTGTCATGTGTTCCTTTTAAAGCCCTTTTGTGGACATAGATTATTTTCTTTTCTTTTTATACATAGATTATTTTCATTTCTCTTAGCTACTTAGAAGTGAGATTGCTTAGTCAAAGTCATTTACCTATATGCTTGATTTTTTACGAAAATACCAAATAATCCACTAATGTAGTTGTAACAGTTTACACTCTCAGCTATAATGTATGAGAGTTCCAGTTAAATTAAAATTTCAATTCCTTAAAATTTGGTGCAGTCACCCTCTCAATTTTAGCTGTTCTGGTGTGTGGAAACTATCTAATTGGTATTTTAATTTGGATATCCCTGGTGACTAGTGATGTTGAGAACCATTTCATGTACTTATTGGCTATTCATAAATCTTCTGTGCTGTGTTTTAAGTCTTTTGTCCACTTATTTATTACTGTCTTTTTTCTTTTACTGTTGATTACAGGTTTTTTATATATGTTATTGATATAAATTCTTTCTCTAAGTCTCTTGAGAAAGCAAGCCCTTTTATTTCATAATAGTGTCTTTTGATGAGCACAAGTTTTTATTTTGATAGTCTAATCATTTTTTCTTTCATGTTTAGTGCTTTTTATATTGTAAAAAATGTTCACCTATTTCAAACTCATGAAGATAAAATCGTATGTTTTCTTCCAGAAGTTTAATAGCTTTAGCTTTTATGTTTTAGTCTGTGATCCATTTCAAATCAATTTCATCAAGGTAAAATGTTTTCATGTGCAGTGGGAAGTAAATGGTGAAGTTCTTCTTTAAAAAAATAAGTTTTCTCCAGCACCATTTGTAGAAAAGGATTTCATTTCTTTAAATCAAATTGTCTTAGCATCCTTATCAAAAATTAGTTGACATTATTGATTATACATGTAGAAGTCAACTTCCAGACTTTACATTTTTGCACTATCATTCCATTTGCTATTTCTTTTGCTAAAGACCTTGGCTTCAGTTTGCCAATCTGTACACCTGTCTTAATTCTGTAGCTTTATACTAACTTTGGTAGTGTAAATTCTTCAACTTATTTCTTTTTAAAAATAGGTCTGGCTATTGTTAGTCCTTGGTTTTTATTTTATTTTACAAATTTTTATTTTATTTCACCCAGCTAAATGTCACCTAATTAATTTCCTCCCTTGGAAATTTAAATTTGAAAAGCTGAATTCTTCAGATTTAGTATCTCCAAAACAAACAGAAACAAAAACATGGGTTAGGGTTTTGTTCGAGCTCCTCAGAGATGACCTAACTTCTATACCTCTATATAATTCAAAGGCTAAGCTTTTCCTTTAGTGAGTTATCTAGTATCCCTTCAAAAATTCTATAAGCAAATTGTTGCTTATGACCAAAAAGTTCTAATAATTTATCATTATTAGAGATGAGTATAATTTGATTCAAATTATTCCACATAATGAATGCTTTTGAAAATGTTTTGATATGGCACAAATTTGTAACTTGGCAAATTATCTTTTTGAGAAAATTCAGAGCAAAAGAAATGATAGAAAAAATATCTCAAAATAACAGCAACTTTGTGAATTATGTAGCAATCATTCATAGTTAGACACATAGCATATGGAATAATTCTTCTGTTTTACATAATAAATTCTTCTTTTCACATAATATCCCAGAAGTGAGTTGACAAGCTAATGTTGAATATACAAGTATTTTCATACATAAATTTATCCTTCCTCCCACGTTTTCAAAAAGTAAATAAATTTGAATTTAAAGAAAGCTTGTTCCCATCTAGAAAGAGGCTAGTTTATTGTATAAGCCAGCTTCATTTTCCAAGGCCCTCAGCAACCTAGCCTGGCATAGAAGCACTGAATGTAATTTATAGGTAACTTCCCAGTAGAAGTTGATAACTATTCTCCTCTTTACAACCAGCATATTTTCTGAGTTTATTAACCCAGTTTGAAGTTGAAAGAGGAGAACCAGCAGTGCTAGAGACCTTGGCTTTACTTGGCTCATGCGTACACTTGTCTGAATATGTTCATGAGAGCTCTGGCCCTCACACCATGTTTCCTCACAACAAGTCTGACCAAGCAGTCATCACCAACAATAACTAATGGAATCACTTCTGTTTTTTTGCAGCTGCTCTCAGTTTCAATTAGAACAATGGCTAGTTGTCATGTGATACCAATCTATGAATGGATTGATCTCAGTCAAGAAACCAAGAATGACTATGAATTACCTTAGGGTTGTCCTGAGGACTAAATGGCACAAGACATATAAGTCACTCATTAGAAAGGCACCTGGAAAGTGGTAAATACATATTACTACTATATATAGTAGTAGTAATCATGTAGTAGATCATTCCATGATAAATATAAATATTTATCATGGCATGATCATTAGCCAGAATTATTCAATTGTTAATTCATATTAATTCATTAATTCTTTTTAATTCATTAAGAATTAATTGCTGCACTTAAGTTAATTTTTGAAAGTACGTATATTCATACTTTAACAGGAGTCTCATTCTTTTACATGAAAATCAGATCTTCGATATCTGGAAATCATGCTAAAATATATTACCCATGTATCCTTGGGTATATGGCATACTAATTTTAGGGAACAATTTCTTTATAATGTTGATTATAATCATTAGTAATTATAATACAGGCTATTATAGATGTGCTCAAAGCATATGCTGCTGGACTATTTGTCCAATAATACAATTTGTAAAATCTTTTGAATTATGGATCTCTCTGAGTAGATAAAAGCAATGGGCTTTTACTCCAGAAAAATGTGCATATGGACAAAATAACTCATAAAAAATTAAAAACAACACAAGTTCTAGATACAAAGATTTTTAAGAGGATTTATATGCTCTTATAGGCCACTATCTGTCTCTAGGGGGACTTCAAGAACGCACGCTTCACAATAAGCAATAATCAGGAAAAGGGAGTAAATAGACATTTACAATGAATCAGGAACCTTTGTATTATGCCAGAAAATATCCCAGGCTTTATATACATTATCATATTTAATACTCCCAACAGTATCATGCGGTATTTTCCATTTATACCCATTTTTCAGATGAGGAAAGTCAAAGATCAGAAAACGTAAGGTATCCTGTGTAGCGTAACACATGTAACAATTAAATCAGGGGAAGATTCTAATTCTAGAGCCCATGGTTTTAGCCCCTGTTCTCTTTACATAGTGTCTTCTCTGTTGTCATTTTTCCTGGCAGTGATTATTTCTATCTCTGGTAAGAATTACGACATAACCATTTATTGAGCACCTTTTTCATGTCAATCAATGCCATAAAGACTTTCCAGGTAAAATCTCAGGTAATCTTTTCACTTGCCATCTATATCTTATAGATATTGTTTTGCCTCCTAAACATGACAAAAACTAAGACTTAAATGAAAACAACCTGCCTAATACCACAGAATGAGCAAGTAGCAAACCCTGGATTTAAGTCCAAATTTACTACTCATGGGTATGCAACAAGGTAAGCTGTTTGTTCTTCAGGACAAAGCTGATGAGTACTAAAGATTCAGCAGATCATGCACATGGATCTCTGGTGCACAAACGTATACCTTTAATATATGACTCCTCCTCTTTAGGTCCTTAAAGTTTTTTTTTTTTTTTTAACTGAACTGAGACTTACTGTTTGGGAGGACTTGCTTGTCCTTCCAACATAACTATCAGATGTCCTTTCTCTTTAAACAACTGCCTCTTCTGCCAAAGAAGTCACAGAGACGATCCATTGGCAAACTGAAATTGAAATGAACAGTTGGAAAGCCTAAATAAACATGTCATCATGTTCCATCTCTGTTTAGGCATTTGTATAAATACACATATTGCTCTTCAACAGAGAACATTTGCATTTATGAGTGTGTTACTTTTCCATACAGGTGGTCTCTGGGAACGTCAAAGTGTGACTGATGATAGTATTTTGTTATCTTATGCTTGACTTCATCCTTTAATACAGTGAGGCAAAGTGTGATGGCCTGTTTTAATTAGATGAATCCTAAAAAACTGAGATTTTAATAAAGTTGGAATATTCCATCTGACTGTCAGGAATACCTCAAAGTATATAACTTATATCTTTCACCCTTGAATGTATTATTTTGGGATATTTAATAATCGAATGAATACAATTGTAATTGTTTTCAATACTATCACTAATAAGAGTGTTAGTCTTAAAGTAGCAGTCAGCAAATAAGACCTACCAACCAAATCTAGCCTGCTGCTTGTTTTTGTAAATAAAGATTTCTTGGAAAACAGCCTTCTCTATTTGTTCACACATTGCCTACTTTCACACTACAATAACAGGGTTGAGTAGTTGCAACAGAGACCATCTGGCCTGCAAAGCCTGAAATATTTACTGTCTGGCCCTAGATGTTTATCAACCCGCAACATGTTTCCCACATGCCAGTCACTGTGCCCAATTCTGACTTATGTCCCAGAGGAACTTGGTGGGTCGTAGGCCCTTTCGCCTTTGTGGCCTTCTCCTCCATTAAAAAATTATATTTTATGACTATACTAAAACATTTTATTTAACTTCAAAATTCATTTTTCCCCCCTTTGGGAGGCTGAGGCAGATGGATTGCCTGAGCTCAGGAGTTCGAGACCAGCCTGAGCAAGTGCGAGACCTCTAAGAACAGTCAGGCACTGTAGTAGGTGCCTGTAGTCCCAGCTACTTGGGAGGCTGAGTCAAGAGGATCCCTTGAGCCTGAGAGTCTGAGGTAGCTGTGAGCTATGATGCCACAGCACTTTACCAGGAACAACAAAGTGAGATTCTATCTCAAAAAAAAAAAAAAAACAAACAAAAAAAAAAACTCATTTTTTATTTTTATTTTCAAGGAAATTAAAATATTTTTGTGGACACTTCACCCACTGTGGTTAATGAAAAAGTCAGCTCTGTCTACATCATAACATTTCTACCACTCAGTAATGTCCCATTATAAAAGCAAGGAAATCAGATCTTAAAGCATCTGAAGTCAGCCATGCATCCCTGCACAAGGAGCAATTGCCCCAAACCAGGTCTTGCCCAACTCCAAATAGAGTGTGAACTCTTACATTATGGGTACCTTGCATTGTCCTGACAGAGGGAAGAGTGGAGTAAATGAATTAAGAACCACCAGAAATAGAAGGGAAGCTTTTCCATTAAGGCACCAGGGCTAACTGAGTGCCTTGTGGTCCTCCTTGTTCTTAAAGTTAGGAGGTAGTTTAGTTAGTGTTCATACTGTGTTTTGAAAATGTGGACAAGGGTTAAATATGTTTATTTCCTGGAATGTTTTTACTCCCTCGAGTTGTAGGAATCTTTACCAAGAGAAGAGATAAAATGACTTTCCTGGTCACCTAGTCCTCCACTGAAGCTCCCCAGTTAAGGAAACACTGAATTTTTATAGTTGCATCTGTTCACTAAAATATATGACTTGGCTTTTTCACTCTCAGAATATATTGAAAAATAATTTAACCTGCCTTGTGGTGTTATCTACAACTTGTATATGACATTGCTGGCTGCAGAGAAGGCTCGGGAGGCTGCACAGAAATGAGAGATTAGAAAGATATTATCCCAAAGGGAAGGAACAAGTATACTGCTTTCTTTTTCTTTCCAAACCTATCCCAACCAAGAATTGATGAAACAAAGAGAAAATGTCTGTTAGCACAGAGCCTGATAGTTAGGGGGAATGAGTACAAGGGACTCTCTGCCAGTAGAAAGTGCTAAATCCTGCGGCTGCAAACAGTAACCAGTATTTGTGTGACACCATCTCAAGGGTCCCAGGAATCTCTGCTCCAAAAATCTCTCTCTATCCAATATGTCTGATTTGTTTGTTTCTAGATAAAGGCTGTGAATGGAGTAGATTGGAACCAGCTTGAGGATTAGCTCTGAGAGTGTGAGACAGGAGGTGGTTAACTTTTGATCTGGTTAGAGAAAGAGGTAAGACAGAAGTCTTAGAGATTTGTGGCTGTGTGAAAAGAGAAGAGAGATGCTTTCGGAGGACCCAGGGGTAGAAGAGCATGAACGTTCAACGACTTGGGGAGTACGAGCTACAAAAGCAAAGAAAATGTGTGTGTGTGTGTGTGTGTGTGCGCACGCGCATGTGTATTTATGGGGATATGTAAAAATAAATTATTATTTTATAATGTTCCTATGACCCTTACTACAACTAATTATAGAAAGTTGCCCATGGATTTTCTTCTCCCAAAGATGAGGTGGTACATCATCAGTACCTTCCACGTGGATACAGAAGGTATTGGCACCACTTCAAAGCTACAGAAAATGTAGAATCTTCATGTTCACTGCCTTGTCAGTGACCAATGCACACATAAGGTTGAGAAGCACGGTTTTAGGACACACTTGAAGTACATTCCTACTTAATGAGTAGTTAGGTGGTTTCCTTGAGGGAAACCCTTCTAGTGACCATACAGCCCCTGGACACAGCAATGAGCACTATGAGTGTCCAACAGTAGCTAATTTGTTCTCAACTCGCAGCTGAGACACCGGGGACTTTGCTTCAAACAGAGTGAAACAAATCCAAACTGTGCAAAATGACCTTACCCTAAGTAGCATTTAGGTTCAACTGCAGAAAAATGCTGTCATTAATAGTAGAGCCAGGGAATGGTTGAAGTTTTGACTTAAAAAAATCCACAGCAATATAAAAGCCTTTCAATTATTTGGGGGCAGAAACACCCCTGCTACACTCTGTGCACTCCTAAATGTCATTACATTATTTGACAAACATAACATGGAACATTCACGAACTGTGGTGTGTCGTATAAGCTTTATTTGTTCAGGGAGAAAATAGCTTGAAGAAGAAGTTAAAGCACCATTTCCAATTTTCTATTACAAAAGGGACGTGGTGAATCAAGCACTCTTCATTGTCATTGCTTTGATTTCAATGAGAGTCTTTTGAGAGAAATTCCCTGTATTTCTGTATATGTCTATTCTCAGAATGCTTTCATGTATAAAACGGTGGTTTTAGATTTAAATCTAGATTCTTCTACTTACTAGTGGTATGATTTGAAGGCCTCAGTCTCATTATCTGTGAAAGGGATATCATAGAAGAAGCTATTTCACAGGACTGTTGTGGACTTTAAATCAGATATTTCATACAAAATATTTATCACAGTATTTGTCACACAGTAAATTTAGCTAACATTTTCTTATCATCATCAGCGAGGAAGTTTTTCACATTGTGAGCGTGTGAAACAGAGAAGGTGAGCGACTCACGCCGGGTCGTGAACTGCAGGGATCAGGAAAACAAAGATCTACTTACTTGTCCCTTGTCTCACACCTCAGCAAACACTATTCTGGCCTCAGTGACAACATTCCATACCAGGGCTAATTCAAAAGAACGCACAGTTCATGCTAAAAAATAATGTGCCTTGAAGTCTAAAGGCCATAGATCTTCATTACAAGTTCATCATTTCCTTAAAACGAACTTCTATGGGAAAAGTCAATGCTTTAGCTTCTATTTTCTTGGATACTTCCCATAGCTGGCCATTCTGCCAAAGTGTGCAACAATCTTTACAAGTGTAGGGAAGAGTTTGAAAGAAGGAAGAGATGGGCTTACTCCATGGTGGACTTTTTTCAAGAATAACAAACTCTTAATGAATCATAATATAATTATCCAGAATTCATATTAGTCATAATTGTCTATTCTTCACAATTTTGCATCAACTCATAGCCATCAAACTATAGCCTTCTATAAAGGCTAAATTCATAAAATTTTATTATACAAATACATAAAATTTAGGAGCCCATCATAGCCTTACTTTCTCTGGGAATCTAACTATGACAAAAATCTATATTCTAAACATTTGTGTTTTTCTACTACCAACCACTCAAAGTCCACTTAATCCTCATTAATAAATAATTCTAACAAGCCAGGTTATCTGATTTTTAAACACAGTGAAAGAGACACTTCCTTAGAATTAAAGAGATCAAAATTGTATCTACCCTCCCCAAATTCAATAAATTAAGCTATTACCTTTGTGTCCTGATTCCACAACAGTAAAATAAAAGTAGTTAAAATAAACAAGCTCTTTGGTTTCCTTCATACCTACAGTTATATAATATGAAGTTCGGTAGAGTAGTATGTTAAGTAGAGATAGGTATCAGAAGTCAAGACTGAAAGTGAAAGAAATATATACATAAACATAGCTTGAGCTAATTTTGAATTTTTTCCTTTTTTTTTGCAGTTTTGGCCGGGGCTGGGCTTGAACCTGCCACCTCCAGAATATGGGGCCAGCGCCCAACCCCTTTGAGCCACAGGTGCCACCCTAATTTTGAACTTTTTTTTTTAAACAGTCCCTTCAAATCAGGAGCTAGATTATTACAAACATAATATTTCAGAATTAGCTTTTATTTTTAGTTACATTTAGCTGTGAATGCCTGGTCCACGTAAATATAAAGGCCGAGGTCTCATTTTAATAGGAAGAAGAAGACAGAATATTTCTCTCCTTGTACCCCCTGACCCATACCTTATTTCTTTTGCCCTTTGTGGAATATTATACATATGTATAATTGAACTTGACTATATAAAATTTGGTGTTATTCTCCTATAAAAAGCTTTCACATATTTCTTCCTGTATCCATAGTTCTACGTATGGCGCAAATCTGTAATATTTGCTAAAATTATAGGTGGAAAACACAAGGTCTCAAGGTATAGTTATGGTTCAAACTATTCTTGATTTAATATAGAGCACTGAGGAAAACACGGAATTGATTTATCCAGGAAGAAGGGAAATAGAAGTTCACCTGGTCAATCACAAAGGCTACTTTCAGGAGAAGAAAATCAAATGAGGGTGAGATTTCTACTCCATGTCTTCTTTCTAAGTAGAAGCCAAAGACTTATTGCTCATTGAGTATATTACAATATGGGTGACTTGAGATTTAATTATTTGAAGTGAGATTGTAAAAATTAATTCCATAATAAAGTCCCTGTCTTTTCCAGTAAGAAAGAAGGCAAAGGACCAGAAGAAAAAACAGAGTGAAAACCCGTGGCAAAAATGAATTTCCTAACAATATTTTATATATGAAAAGTAATTTGCAGCATGAAAAGGTTGTTCTTTTTCCTTAAGGAAATTGGATTTTATTGTAGCTGCCTTTAATAAAAATAATAAACTTGTTTAATTTTAGCCAATTGTTAGTCACATTAAATTTACTTTCATTTAATAGTGATAAAGTTCTCTTCATTTTCTTCCTTCTAGAATTTCTAGTAATGCTGTCCCGGTACAGAAACTCCCATGAGAAATACAATGCTTATTTTGACGACTGTTGAGTTAACTAGACAGGGATGACAAAACATAACAAACAGCCTAATTATATGCATTTTTGCATTTTTAACCAAAAATATTCACATCTTTGAGAAAGCAATGTACATTTTATGTCACATATTCTGATATTTTTCATGAGCTTCTTAGAACTGACATTATCAAGAGGGAGAGTTGTTATAAGAAACAAAAAGTCTGAATACAGGTGAAAACTCACAATGAAAGGTACTCATAGATTAAGGAAAATCCTAGCAAAAGATAACTTCTTTTTTCCTTGACGCACTTTCCAAATTATGCTCTGGAAATACGTTCTCTATGAGATGCCATGGAAAAAAAATCTATACTATGTCTGTCTAAGTCAGCGGTTCTCAACCTGTGGGTCATGACCCATTTGTAACAATGAAAATATATCTTGCATTTCAGATATTTACATTACGATTCATAACAGTAGCAAAATTATAGTTATGAAGTAGAAACAAAAATAATTTTATGGTTGGGGGTCACCACAACATAAGGAACTATATTAAAGGGTTACAGCATTAGGAAGCATTAGGAAGGTTGAGAACCACCAGTAAGTGTATGTTAATATACATACACATTTAATTAATTTCTTTCTGTAGCTGAATCATTTTGGGAAATGTTATGTACTCCGTTAAGTTCTTAGAGGATCACAAAGCATAGCCACCTATTCAAGGTTCCAAGAAGCCTGTAGTAAAATGTAATCTGCTTTTACTTCATCCCAGTGTTTGGAACATTTATTTGGCCTGAAGACTCCTTTTCATGAACCATCTTGTAACATCCTGTAGAGCACACGGAGAAGTGTTATGGGGTATCTCTTAGTTTAGAAATCTGGAGTTGTGGTAAACTAGAGTGACTCATCTCTTAGTTTAACCATTTCAGGGTAAGGAATATATGGACTTGATATAGCAAGCCCCAGAACATCATTCATTCATTCACTCATTCACTCACTCATTCAGGAAAAATGACATCAGACATAATGTTAAGACTCTTCCTTCTGTGGTCTTTATTTTTTAGTTTGTTTATGTGCTGAATTTCATTTATAGATTTACATATGTTGAACCACCCTTGAGACCCTGGGATAAGATGAAATATTTGGGAGTATACCTAACAAAGGATGTGAAAGATCTCTACAAAGAGAACTATGAAACTTTACGAAAAGAAATAGCTGAAGATGTTAACAAATGGAAAAGCATACCATGCTCATGGCTGGAAGAATCAACATTGTTAAAATGTCTATACTACCCAAAGCAATATATAATTTTAATGAAATTCCTATTAAAGCTCCATTGTTATATTTTAAAGACCTTGAAAAAATAACACTTCATTTTATACAGAATCAGAAAAAACCTCGAATAGCCAAAATATTACTCAGCAATAAAAACACAGCAGGAGGAATCATGCTACCAGACCTGTGACTGTACCATAAATCGATAGTGATCAAAACAGCATGGTACTGGCACAAAAACAGAGAAGTAGATGTCTGGAACAGAATAGAGAACCAAGAGATGAATCCAGCCACTTACCGTTATTTGATCTTTAACAAGCCAATTAAAAACATTCAGTGGGGGAAAAGATTCCCTATTTAACAAATCGTGTTGGGTGAACTGGCTGGCAGTCTGTAAAAGACTGAAATTGGACCCACACCTTTCACCATTAACTAAGATAGACTCTCACCAGATAAAAGATTTAAACTTAAGACATGAAACTATAAAAATACTTGAAGAAAGTGCAGGGAAAACTCTTGAAGGAATCGGCCTGGGTGAATACTTTATGAGGAAGACTCCCCAGGCAATTGAAGCAGTATCAAAAATACATTACTGGGACCTGATCAAACTAAAAAGCTTCTGCACAGCCAAGAACATAGTGAGTAAAGCAAGCAGACAGCCCTCAGAATGGGAGAAAATATTTGCAGGTTATACCTCCGATAAAGGTTTAATAACCAGAATCCACAGAGAACTCAAACGTATTAGCAAGAAAAGAACAAGTGATCCCATCTCAGGGTGGGCAAAGAACTTGAAGAGAAACTTCTCTAAAGAAGACAGACGCATGATCTACAAACACACGAAAAAAAGCTCATCATCCTAAATCATCAGAGAAATGCAAATCAAAACTACTTTGAGATATCACCTAACCCCAGTAAGAGTAGCCCACA
Organism: Nycticebus coucang; assembly: GCF_027406575.1. Taxonomy (NCBI): domain Eukaryota; kingdom Metazoa; phylum Chordata; class Mammalia; order Primates; family Lorisidae; genus Nycticebus; species Nycticebus coucang. The sequence continues at coordinate 58,277,722 of NC_069796.1, read as the reverse complement.
TAACAAAATCCCAAAACCAGAGATGTTGGCGTGGATGTGGAGAAAAGGGCATACTTCTACATTGCTGGTGGGAATGTACACTAATACGTTCCTTTTGGAAGGATGTTTGGAGAATACTTAGAGATCTAAAAATAGACCTGCCATTTGATCCTATAATTCCTTTACTAGGTATATACCCAGAAGACCAAAAATCACAATATAACAAAGACATCTGTACCGGAATGTTTATTGTAGCCCAATTCATAATCGCTAAGTCATGGAAGAAGCCCAAGTGCCCATCGACCCACGAATGGACTAGCAAATTGTGGTACATGTACACCATGGAATATTATGCAGCCTTAAAGAATTATGGAGACTTTACCTCTTTCATGTTTACATGGATGGAGCTGGAACACTTCTTAGCAAAGTATTTCAGGAATGGAAGAAAAAGTATCCAATGTACTCAGCCCTACTATGAAGCTAATTTATAGCTTTCACATGAAGACTATAATCCAACTATAGCACAAGAATATGGGGAAAGGGCCAAGGGAGGGGAAGGGAGCAGGGAGGTTAGGGTAGAGGGAAGATAATAGGTGGTGCCACACCTACGGTGCATCTTAGAATGGGTATAAGTGAAACTTACTGAATGCAGAATACAAATTCTACATACAATGACTAAGAAAATACCATGAAGGCTACGTTGAACAGTTTGATGAGATTATTTCAGATTGTACATGAAACCAGCACATTGTGCTTGTCTTGATTGCACTAATGTACATAGCTATAATTTAACAATAAAAAAAAATAGCAAAAAATAAAAATAAAAAAAAGACTCCTCCTTCTAGATATATCATGGTCTGGTCTCTCTTGTCAGTCACATGCATTATTGGGACTGGACCCCAAAGTTCTAGTCAAAGTCCACTTCTTTTATGAAGTTTATTATGATGCCTATTATCCAAGGATTTTTCCCCATATTTGAACTCCAATTTAATGTACACATGGTTATGATAATGATTTCTATATCTTTAATTATTTCCACATCTTGATTTGATGCCTACATTCTTAAACTCCTAATTTAAGAGGCAGGGACTATGTTTCATATATTTCAGACTCATAGACGTAATGCCATCTTGGTCCAAAAAATCATTATTCACTTGATATACGCAGCAACACTGTACTCTCTGGCCTTATAAATTACATCACCTTAGATTGCCACTCTTGAGGGTCATTGTCCCCCTCTTTGAAATGCAGAAATCAATACTGCATTTCCTAGTGTCTATTTATAATTAGGAAATTAACTGCTTTCTATCATTGTTCTAATTGACCTTCAGCTCAGGTTTGAAAGGAAAGACCTCAGCCAAAGAGGAGGCTTTATAGATGGTATCAATCCATTACTGATGCCTTTGGTTTCATTATAATGGTGCCATATGCAATAAAGAAACACATTTCAATAGTCTGGGTGGAAAGAATGGGAGTGTCTCTAATAAAAGTTTTCCTGTAAAGGAGCCTGGAATCTTTGAGACAATTCCTGCTTGCTTGTTCAAATCTCCAGGGAACATAGAAAGAAAATCTTAGCCAACTTGCAGAGGGAAAGAGAAGTAGGTAAATGCACTCTGTCCAATCAAACCTAGGATTTTCCAAATCGGTTTAGTTAATCCTCGAAAATTACCTTACTTTAAAAAGTGAAGTCAAGATGTTAATTGGCCTTTTCTAATTTTCAGTGCAGTGGTGGTATTTTAAGTGCATTAGATGCACTTCTTAAAATCACCAAGCACTTACCAAAAGCTGACAGACATTTACTAAGAGTTCTTTAGAACAAACATACTTCTGGAGTATTTGTGGAAAATAGAGAAAGAGCTCTTAGCTTCTTCCTGTATAAAATGTAGCCACTGAACCACAGAGTTTGAAGCCCCAGAAAAATAATTCCTTTAAAACACACAGGCAAAATGGACAATAGCTGCCACAACTCTTGACTCTCTCTTTTTTCAAGAAGAGACTCTGCATTTTTAAACAAGTACTTTATGTGATTTTCATGTACACCAAAGTTTGAGAAGCACCATTTTAAGGGAATGGAATAGTAAATTAGACTATGCATTCTCCACTTAGACTGTAAACTTTCTTCTAGAATAAAGGACATGTGAGTGGAGAAATCTTATATAATGTCCACACAACTATGTACTTATAAAGCAGAGAATGGGAAAAAAGGGAGAAGAGGAAGGCAAGAGGGAGAGAGAAAGGAAAAAAAGATTATTCTACTCAGGGCGTTGGGACTCTGTTGATTTTTTTCCTGATTCTGGCATCTAATCAAGAGTTCCTATGTTCTTATATGCTTTCTGTTGAATGAAAAGTAAGATAATCTCAATAGTCTTTGAAAGGATTTTATTTTATTCTTCATGATTCAGGTCAATTGCCTTTACCAAAAAAAAAAAAAAAAAGACTATCTTTACTCTATAAAGATGCTAAAATTGGCCTCTTTCAAAGAGTTGCAGATTTTGAAGAAAAGGAAGAAATTAAAACCCATTGAAAAACTGCCACGTTCTAGTCAGTTATCTAAAACCCTTTACAAAGGTTCACTCGTGTGATACTCAAAATGTCATCCGGGCTAAATGACCACTGTCCCTATGTTATAGGTGAAGTTGATGATGATTGAGATCTCATAAGGCAAGTTGTTTATCCTAAAGATGAATTACTTCATTGAATTTTGACAACATCTCCACGAATAGACTATTGTATTTTCTTTTCACACTTTAACAGGTAAATATCTGAGGTTTAGAGATGTACATCAAGGTGCCCAAAGTTACTCAGCTAAGTTGTAGAAGAACCTCAACTGGACTCTGGGTCACTCTCTCAATCACTTGCACACATTCACCCCAAATGAGAAACTAAGGTTTGAGGGATTAAATGACCTCCCAGGTCCCCAGCTCTCCAACAGGAAATACTTTTCTAACCAGTAAGAAGCAGGGCAGAAGGAACACTTTCCCATCCTGACCTAAGAGTAGGACACAGGGAAAGGATTCAGCTTTCAAATATTCTGAGGTCACTGTGTGCCCCAGGCTCAGACACCACTGTGCAGGGGGTCTCCAGGCAAAGACAGACGTAATAGTGGAGAGAATATTATATTACCATGTTTTTCTTAGGGTTAGCTGAAACGACGTATAAACTTGATGAATAACCTAAACTATTGAAGCCCCCATTCAGGGATGGCATATTTGATATATTTTTGGATGGTCATGTCAAAAACTTATTTTTTGTACTTTTTATTGAAATGGCTTCAAGTTTAAGTATTTAACTTTGGGAAGTTGTAAAAGTCATAAAAATAATCAAATTTCATGTGAATAACTACTGCATATTACATCAGTAAACTTCAAGTTGGCCTTTTATATATGCCAGACCTTATTTTAGGGGAATCAATGGTATAGCAGGAGTGACCAACTTGAGGAAACAAAGCAGGTTTTATTATTTTTTTTAAAAGGTTATTTTCAGAAGGATCTGTATTATTAAAGAAAATGAAGTGTCCCTGCTGAAATCTTTACTATTTCAAAAAATTACAGCTTCTGGATGGTATATAAGAAACACAGATTTCCACACATGAAAAAGAAAATATACCCAGCTGCTCGGGAGGCTGAGGCAAGAGAATCACGGAAGCCCAGGAGTTAGTGGTTGCTGTGAGCTGTGTGACGCCACGGCACTCTACCCGAGGGCAGTACAGTGAGACTCTGTCTCTACAAAAAAAAAAAAAGAAAATATAGTTGGAATAACAATGTCTTTTTGATCTAGAAAGTGAAAATATTTCCCTAGGCAAAGGCTACAGCCCAGACAGGTTCACTAAGACCAATTTACATTTGGATTAAAGTGATCCTTATTACAGTATTTAAAATAAAATGTTGTTTGTATTCTAATCAACAAACCAAAAGTAATCATGGAAGTGTTTTAATTCAAAATCTGAATTAATACATGAAACTTGCTAAATGTGTTAAGTTGTCTAAGGTTGCTTAGAAAACAACTAGTGTCTTAAAACAGCAGAAATTTACTGTCTCAAAGTTGTGCAGGGTAAAAGTCAGAAATCAAGGTGTCAGCAGGGCTGAACCCCGCTGCAACCTGCAGGGGAGAAACCTTCCTCAACTCTTTCACCTTGTGGTAACCCCAGTTCTTCTTTGCTTAACAAGTCATTCCTCAAACTATCCGTTTCCTTTTGCACTTTACTACAAAGCAGCAAGGAGAATCCAAGCTGAACCATTTATACTTTGCTTGCAAATTTCTTCACCTAAATATCTAAGTTCACAGCTTAAAAGTTTTACTTTCCTCCCGACAGAAGACCATAAGTCAGCCAAGTCCTCCATCCTTTGCCGACAAGTATCATATCTTAACTCCAGTGTCCAATACCATGTTCCTTGTTTTCATTTGAGAACTTACCAAAAACAACTTTAAGGTTCATCTTTCTAATAACATCTGTTCCTGCCACTATATGTATTCCCTAAGCTGACAGAGGCTTTCCCCGCAGCTCTCCAGCCTTCTTTCTGAGCCCTCTCCAGTATCACTTTTTTTTTTTTATTAAATCATCAATATGATCATGGGGCACTATACACTTGGTTCATAGACCATTTGATGCATTTTCATCACATTAGTTGACATAGCCCTCCTGGCATTTTCTTAGTTACTTTGCTAAGACATTTACATTCCACATTTACCAAGCCTCACATATACCCTTGTAAGATGCAGATATATAGAGAACACTTAGAGATCTAAAAATAGATCTGCCATTCAATCCTATAATTCCTCTGCTGGGCATATACCCAGAAGACCAAAAATCACATCACAACAAAGATATTTATACCAGAATGTTTATTACAGCCCTATTCATAATGGCTAAGTCATGGAAAAAACCCAAATGCCCATCGATCCACTAATGGATTAATGAATTGTGGTATATGTACACCATGGAGTACTATGCAGCCTTGAAGAAATATGGAGACTTTACCTCTTTCATGTTTACATGGATGGAGCTGGAACATATTCTTCTCAGTAAAGTATCTCGAGAATGGAAGAAAAAGTATCCAATGTACTCAGCCCTACTATGAAACTAATTTAGGACCTTCACATGAAAGCAGTATCACTTTTAACAACTACAACTTTACCAACAATCTTTTCTAGGCCATCGAGGCTTTCTTCTATCCAGTGCTGCAAATGCCGGCAGCCTCTATCCACTGTCCTTTTCCAAAGCCACTTCTACTTATTTAGATCTTCATTAGTCCCCCATATCCTGGTACCAAAATCTGTCTTAGTTTTTTAGTGTGCTCAAAGCATAGTAGCATCAAGTGGGTAGCTCAAAACAACAGAACTTTATTCTTTTGCAGTACTGGAGGCTAGCTGTCTGAAATCAAGGTGTCTGTGGGACACGCAGTACCCAAGTAGAGTAGAATCCATCCTTGCCTCTTCCCCACTTTTGGTGGTGGATCTCAGTTCTTGGCATTCCCTGGCCCATAGTTCCCTGGGCACAGTTTCTGACTCTACTGTGACACGGGATCCTCCCTGTGCTTCTCTGTCTTCACTTGGAATTTTTTCCTATAATGACACCAGTCATGTTGAATTAGGGCCCACCTCAGGTTAGCTTGGTTACATCTGCAAAGATCCTATTTCCAAATAAGGTCACATTTCAAGTACCAGGAGTTAGGACTTTGATATATCTTTACTTGGGACTCGTTTCAAACGTAACACTGAGTATGCTGAGTATCAATTTATTGCTCCTCAATTCCAAATTCGCCACTCAATACATGCTTTTTAATAGGGGTCAGAGTTTATTTAAGCATCCCTTCTTCATAGGGAAGGTGATGGTGAGCTTTCTCCTGAAGAAACACTGCAGGAGGAAGAGGCTGTCTTGCTCTTCCTGCCTGCTGCACAGTGGCTTGGCATTGTGGGTGTAAGTACTCCCAGCGGAACTCTGACCCAGCCATGTGCCCAGACCACATAGTCCCTGAGCAACATCATAGCCTTTGCCTGGTCTAACAACTTATCAGCAGCATACACACATTACAAGGTCCAACTCTCCTGAAGTCAGAAATCCCTAATTTCCTCTTCAAGCTCATACTCAGCTCTTCTGCAACTGACAAGGCCACTGCTCTTGCCACTGAGTCACTGCTCTCTCTGTAGATCCATGCATGGCTCACCTGTGCCCCCTGACTTCCTTTCTTTGCATACTCACACCACCAGTTGCCGATTGACTGTATCCTATGTGCCCTCCAGAAGGTTGCATGCTGCTTTAACAATGACCATGGATCAGCTCCTATCTGAGAATACTTCTCTGCTATCCACCAATAAAATTGGAATCCTAGCCTTGGGGAGAGGGCTCCTTTCCAAGTTTAACCTTCCTTGGGTGCTCTCCCTTAGCTCTAGCGTACCATGTAGAGCATGAGTCTCCAACCTATGAACTGTGGGCCACATACTGATTTTGTGAGAATTATTTATTTATTTATTTATTTTTGCTCATCTATGGTGCCAGCTATCATGAAAAGTATATGCAGACCTTTTTTGTTGTTGTTGTTAATTGGCTTTTATTAGTGTTTGTGTATTTAATGTGTGGCCCAAGACAAATCATATTCTCCCATACACAGCACAGAAAAAAAAAGGTTGGACACCCCTGACAGAATTTCCTTCTGTCTTATAGTGACTCTTTCATTAGAATTTATTAGCTACTTATAACAAACTTCCCGTCTTTAACTTATTGAGCTTTTTCTGTCTGAGTAGACCCATATTGATACAGAAATATTTTGTACAGATGTTTTCTATGTCCATTAGATCAGCAACATAATGGATGTAAGGAATAAAATAACGGCATGTTAGAATTGGGAAGCAAAATGGAAGATTCTGAGTGTTGCCCCTCTTAACATAGGCACTCTTTTTAATAAAGAGTGCCTCAAAGTAATTTTTGAGGTATGACTTATATACAGTCAAGCACATCTTTTATTAAAGTACACAATGAAATGAGCTTGCCAGCTACCTGGGTAAGCACCACCGCCATGGAGACACAGAACACTTCTGTCCCCAACAGATTCTCCATGATCCTTTGCAACCGATTATCCCCCATCACCTTTGGCCCCAGGCCATCACCGATACTGTTTTTCACAGTAGTTTCCTTGTCACAGGGGTCCTCAAACTTTTTAAACAGGGGCCCTGTTCACTGTCCCTCAGTCTGTTGGAGGGCCAGACTATAGTTAAAAAAAAAAAAGAAGAAAAAACTACGAACAAATTCCTATGCACACTGCACATATCTTACTTTGAAGTAAAAAAACAAAATGGGAACAAATACAATCACTCCGCCTCATGTGGCCCATGGGCTGAAGTTTGAGGACCCCTGGTAGAACTCTGCACAAATGAAATCACGCAGTATGTGCTCTTCTGTGTCTGGCTTCTTCCATGCAGTGCAACACACTTGAGTCATCCCTGTCGCTGCATGTATCAGCAGCACGTATTTTATTGCTGACCAGTTCCACTGTATGGATGTATGAGTTTATTTATTCTAAGGTGTCTCGACCTTGAACACTATGGCTATTTTTAGCTAGAGAATTCTTTGTCATCCTGCATTACAGGATTTTCAGTAGTATCCTTGGTCTCTATCCCTGGATACCATTGGGATCCCTGTTCTCTACTGTGACAAACTGTCTCCAGATATTGCCAAATGCCCCCCAGGAAAGCAAAATCACCACAGATTGAGCACCATTGGTTTATCTACCCACCCACTGATGTACACTTGTTTCCAGTTTGGGGGTGCTGTGAATGAAGCTCCTCTGAACATTCATGTTTGTGTATACTTTCCACGATAGTGTCTACCATACACAATTTTCCAGCCTCTAACTGGACACGTAAAGGGGAGGGGTGCTCACTACATTGTAACCTAGCTCAGTCTACAACTGGACACTACAATGTAGTTTCCATCATGCTTTCTACGTGAAGGAGAAATTGTCTATTTGCTTTACACTGGAGGAAAATGTGATGATCTTGCTTCATCTTTTATGTGACCATGATTTTCTTGTTAGATTATTTTATTTTTCCTCTGATTTTTCTCCTCTTCAGGGTAAAATATTTTAGTTTCTTAAGTCTTCCTTCAGAAACTATGGTGTCTAAAATCATACTATTCTGTTCACCTTCTCTAGGACACATTTTAATCTGGCAACGATACTTTTATTATGCAATATTCCAAACTGAACTAAATACTATTTAACAGTTTTAAAAGGTGAATATTTACAGTCACTAAGCAAAACTTTTCTACATAATGTAGTGGAGGATTGAGTTGGTTCATTGTAAATTTATGGTCAAGTCAATCTATCTCCAATATTTTTCCACGGAAACTGCTATTAATTAGGATCTCTTTTATTTGGTGCTTTTACAACTATTTGGGAGATGGAACGAATACAGGATTTCATATTCCTTTACATTACCTTTCATCTTATCGATATGAGCTGTCATTCCAACATGTCGGGGTTAATTTGAATCTCTACTATGTCATTTACTATGGTCTCTTAGCTTTGTGGCATCCAGAAATTTCTTTAGAATAATTTCCAATTCTTCTTCTATGTTTTAAAACAAACGTTAAAGATGAAAATGTAAGAACCCTGCTGGCTTTCACTGGTTTGCCATGCCTGTAGTGAGTGTTTTCTAAAAACTTTGGTGCTATAGGACAGAAAAGCTGTTATGTTTACCTTGGAAGAAATGTTTGGTTTCTGCATAATTCAAGATTGTTTTTACAATGCGGAAATCAAAGAGGAAACTGTTTTTTTCCTTCTAAAAAGCTGATGGCTTACAAAGGCTATTAAATGTAGCAGTACAATCTGAGAAATGGGTTGAAAGCAAGCAGAGAATGTGGTCAGAGAGAGAAATGCAGAGAGTTGCATTTATGCAAAGAGCTAATATAAAGAGAAAAAAACTCTTCAGAAACACTTGATGAGAGACTATACCTAGAGTGTGATTTTTGAATAAGTGCAGAGATCATGACCTCTTGGTAATGAGGATAAAAAATGGTAATAAAAAGAAGCAGTCATTGGAAGCAAGATGAGCACGAGCATCAGGCAGTAGGAACAGCGTGGAGATTGGCGGCTAAGGCAGGAGGTGAAGGCAAGGGCCTGCAACCACACGGAGCAGCTGCACAGGCTGCACAGCCGCCTGGCCGGGGCTCCAGCCTTTGCCAACTGTGTGATCCTGGGCTTCTCTGCCCCAACTCTCTCTTCTCTAAGAAGGAATAATGCTAATACTTGTTCCATAGGTTTGTTAAAAGAACAAATGAAATAAGTTGTATAAAGTCTTGAGTATCTGGTATAGAGTGCAATGAAAGCTCAAAAAGGTCAACAGTTTTGTTATCTCCCAAAGAACTAGGTAGAGGCATTCTCATTAGCCATCAGCTAAGTGTGCTAATAATTTCTCAGCATGGACAGAATGAAGTGTGATAACTGCCTTAAACTATGCTATAGTCTTATCCCACAGCAAGTTAACTATTTAGTAAACTCGGTAGTTCACTAAATAATGATGAGCTAATATTTCAGAACTTTTGTCTTCTTTAGTTACAAAAATTCCTCAACATTTAGTAGCAAATCAGTGCTGAAAAGCAGATTTCTCTGTGCCTATAGTAATATCAAGCCCACCATCTTCAGTTTTATGATTCCATTCTCAGAAGACTTCTCCATCATTATCTAATGGATTTTGAAAGCTGCTATCAAGATTTTGGTATCTGGAGTAGATAAACCAGCATTTCTTTAAAAAAAAAAAAATCCTTATCAAGGTGTACCCTGGGTACTGTCTGAATATTTGCTAGACATACTCTTATAATACCCCTGACACCTTATTGTTGGGTGACATCTATGCATTAATCAAGACCCTTTGAGTATAACTGTTCAGCCAGCCGTGAACTCACCTAATTGCCCTGCCATTCAGACTGTATCTCTCCATCTTGTATATAAACATAACAAAAGATTGTTAAATGCCTCACTGAACACAGACTCACATATATATATATCTTTAGAATAATTTATATAACTATATATATATTTTGTTAAACTGATCTATTAATCAAATCCATTAATTTTTAGTTGAAAAAGGCCATTGGAAAAAAGTATGATCATGAAAAAGAAAGAAAAAAAGAGTAAGAATGAGAATGGATAGAAGGAAATAAGGAAGAAAGAAGAAAAGAAAGGACGAGAGAAAAAAAGGGAAGAGGAAAGAAAGAGAAAGAGGGCAAAATGAAAATGCAGGCAGAGTACACAAATCTGCTTGCCTATCCCTGGAAAAAGAAAATAAAAAGTTTCCTTCAGGAATAATCAGATTCTGAGGAAATTTTATTCATTTACTTTTTGCTAATTGTTTTGTAATTTTCCATTATATGTCTATATTTCCTATATATGAAAAGATTCTTTTTAATCATAAATAGTGTACATAAATACACACCACATACCCACACACTGATTTACTCTGTTTCTACCACTGATGTAAGTTCTAGCTACCCTCCTCTTAATCCGTTTTCATTTAAGAAATTAAAATTGTACACGATACACATATTTACTATGATTTGAAAATGAATACCATTGTTTTGCTAGCAATACAATTCCTCCCTTACTACCCCCAAATAATAATAGAAAACAACTGAAATGATTGTTTTTATTTAATCTCTTAATTTGGAAAACAAAAAATCTTTCCAAAGTTGATGTAGTTAACCCATCTGATCTTTCAATGGATGTCTCAGGTTGCTGTATACAATCCTTGTTCTTATTTATTTATGTTCACTAGAAAAATGTAGAGTGAGTTTTGGATGACTTTAAGAACTCTCTTCCTGAACCAATTCCTGCCTTCGGCAGCTTCACTCCCCTTCAGTATCTCTATGTCATGTGCATGGGACCATGTACGAGCTGGGCAGGCTTTAAACACAGCTCCACGATTCCTAGCCTGCACCTGGGTTCCCACTGAGGGTGAGTGGATGTGAAAAATAGACTGTTTGGGGCAATCACAAGCTGCCAGCAAAGGTGGCAAATCTAATCTCCAGGAAAAATGGGCAACTAAATTGCAGCCCACTGAAGCTTTTCTGAGAAAAATAAGGCAGAAGAATATTGAAATATAGTAGTACCTGTTAAGAGGGCCCCTCTGACCAGCTGCCAGGGTGAGAAGGGTCCAGAAAGGGGGTGGGGGCACAACGGTAAGTTTGTTCCCCGAGGCTCCCACACTCCCTTCCATCTAGAAAACACAATTTCTGGTTTTCAAAACCTAAAAATAAATATAGCCATCCATCTTAATGAATCCAAACTACCCCAACCTTACACACACGGTGTATAGCAGGGCCAGGTTTGGAAAAATTCTGAAGTTGAAAAAGTTTCTTTTTTATTCTCCTCATCATTTTATTTCCTCTCACCTGGTAGATTCTCAGGTCACGACACCCCCCCCTCCTTTTCTTCCTTGCCTAAGTCCCTTCATTTCATTCTTTCACTCAGTCATTTGTTCTGTTCACAAACATACATTGAACCTCTCAGGTCTTGGGCTAGTTACTAGAGATTCAGACATGAGGAAATTCAGATTTAGTTCTGCTCTTATAAAAGTTATGATCTAGTGTGAAACATGATCCAAATAATCTGACAAATAAGATCGATGTATTATTCCAAGGAAGTAAAGAAACCCGCTTCAGTGTGTTTAATAAACTTAGCTGACTAAAGATGCTTTTTCACAGCGAAGCCTGCTCAATCCCACAGAATTGATTTTTGAAGAACACACTGTTAAGAAGTGAGAATTCAATTACAAAGAAGGGTTAGCACAAATGTGTTGGGTGCTTTGTTGTGATCCTTGCAGTAAAACAAAACAAGGACTTAACCCTTTCTCCCACACGTTAGCATTCCTCCGGATGAGGCTGTTCCTGCCAATACACATCATCATGGGCAGGTGCCTGTCCTTGGAGTAGGAAACTGGCAGTACAGTAAGTTTATATGTGTATGGAAATTCCCTGAAAATAAATTTCCAGGCAAGCTGAGTCTACTTCAACTAGTCCTTTCTGCTCATGCTGCTTTTACTTTGTGAAAAGATAAGATTGGCAAAGGTGTCCCATGGGGAGCTTGCTGTTGTCTAGCATTATACCATAGACTATACCAATAAGAAATTAAAGACTGTTTTCCATCCTAATGATCTAAGAGATCAGTATTAATTCCTCACGAATAGAGTGTTCTAATTAATGTGATCTCATTTTACCTTGTGAGAACTCAGATAGGTGGTCCAGCTGAAATTGACATCTTATGCAATAAATACAGTGCAAGGCTTGGTCAAGGCGCAGAGGGGGAAAGAGTGGGAGGTGTTGTGGGGCAAGATTAGAATAAACTTTTGAATGGCTGGAATCATCTCATCATATTGATGCCCCAGGAAGTGCTTAAATAGAGAAAGGATAACTTGAGAAAAAGACTAGGTACAATGAGACTTTATAAAGGCAGAAAGGAAAGAACATCAAGATTATAGACCTAGATTCAGCAGACCTGGTTTAAATTCTGTCTCCTGGGCCTTGAAAACTGGTTTGACCTTGTACAAAATTGCATAATCTCGTGGACCTTCTGACTTTTCCCTCCTCTAGAACAGACAATAACAGAGGTTTATGTTAATGTCTACCTACTCTTTGAGGATAGTAATGAGAACGCAATACTAAAGCCTTTAGCATGATATCTGATACATGGTAAATATTTAGTTACAGGTAATGATTCCTATTGCTCTTAAATATGTTTTTAATATTATTAGATTTTTAAACATTTAGGTTTCCCATTGGGGTATTTATATTCCGTGAGGCAGATACAAATTATAGGAGAAAGAAGAATTTTGATTAAGGTGACATGACCACAGCAGGACTAAAAAATTTGGGTAGAGGATTCAGGAAGTATGAATTATTTATGGTCATATTGCCACGTTCTTTGAATATCAAATAGGCACTCATTTGTGTGTTGTATTGGATTGGATTGAATGCTGCATAAATTTCTATTTTTGTGTGTGCAAAATGGTCAGATATTGGCAATTTTATATGGTTCTATCTATACAGGAATGAGATGTTTCAAATCATGCTTTCCTTTCTCATGAGTTAAAGAAAGACTCGATGGTGAGTAGAAGTAATTCAAATAAACTTTGTTAAAGTATTTGTCTCTGTAATGCTGCATGACTTCCAGTAAAATACTGTAAATACTCGGTGGACTTTTAAACAAGGAACTGAATGTCATCTCCTTTACTTATCCATTCAACACCCACCTGTGTTCTGAGTGCTCTTTTAGATAAAGTACACATGGTCTCTGCCTTTGCTGGTAGAGACTTGAATTAAACTTCTAGTTTTGCCTCTATTTGATGTAGACCTTGGGAAATTTGCCTAATTTTTCTGGAACTCAGTTTCCCTAGCTATAAAATGAAGGAATAGCAGAGGGCTCCTAGGTTTCTTCTAACTCTAAAATTCCAAGATTCTTTTTTTTTTTTTTTTGTAGAGACAGAGTCTCACTGTACTGCCCTCTGGTAGAGTGCCGTGGCGTCACACGGCTCACAGCAACCTCTTAACTCTTGGACTTAGGCGATTCTCCTGCCTCAGCCTCCCAAGTAGCTGGGACTACAGGCACCCGCCACAACGCCCGGCTATTTTTTTGTTGTTGTTGTTGCAGTTTGGCCAGAGCTGGGTTTGAACCCGCCACCCTCGGCATATGGGGCCGGCGCCCTACTCACTAAGCCACAGGCGCCGCCCAAATTCCAAGATTCTTTAACTGGGCTCCAGGATTCTCTAACTAGGATGAATATTCTTTTCCACATTACCTCATCCTCATGGAATCACTCCATTTCTGGAGTTTTGTCAAAGGCTAATTTATACAACAATTATTCCTACCACCCAGATTTTTCCTGGATGTTGCTTGCTCTTTTGGCCAGGGAAGGGAGATGGAACCCTATCTGTCCCTTTATACTACAGACTCTGTTTTTGAAGGGTTGCTTAGGATAAATTTAATTAGGAAAGTAAACTTGTTGGGGTGAAATCACACCATACACTGTAACACCAAAAAAAAAAAAAAAAAAAAAGATGTATGTGTAACATTTGTTTTCTTCTACAACCCTGAAGCAAGCTGAATGTCTGGGCTTCTCCTTCTACCTACAATAACACCATTCTCCCTGTTCTCTTCAGCCACCAACACTCTCTCCACACCTGAAAGTCCATCAGAATCTTCTCCCTGACAGCAGGTTTCTCTTACCCTCCTACCCCAGGGCAACCACCTTGATAACTCATCTTGTCTTATGACATGTTTTCCATTTCATTGTGTGAACTCTCCCATAAAGACTTCTCTTATATTTGTCAGGGGCACTTATTTTTGATGCCCAGCCCCTATTCTGCCTTCTTTAGACAAAAGTAAGTAAACTTTGCTTTGAGATAAACCCTTGGGGCTCTCTTGCGGGAGCTCAGGATCTTAGATGACTCATTCTGTCTCTTTGGCAAGTGTCTTCAGCACCAACCGCATGTCAGGCACTGAAGATACTGGGCAAGAATGACAAGGATCCTGCTTTTTTTGGAACGTCTATTCTTATAGAAACCCCTTGAGATTGGAGACTGATTTTTGTTGTTATTGTTGTTGTTTGTTTGTTTTTACATTTTTCTTTCCCTAGAAATTATCATACTACATAGTACATACTCTCCAAAAAAATTAAGACCACACAAATGGCTTTTAACCAAAAGTCCTGAAACAGGTGCTAGTGTGGATGTGGAGAGATAGCAACTCTTATGCATTATTTGTGAGACTGCAAATTAGCACAACCTATTTAGAAAATAGTATGAAGATACTTCAGAGAACTAATAGGATCCATAATTTGATTCAAATCATTTTATCCAGCAATCCCTCTACTAAGTATTATCCAAAGGAAAGTCATTCTATTAAGCAAAAGACACTTGCATTCAAATGTTTTATAGCAGCACAATTCACAATTGTGAAGATGGGGAGACAAGCCAAGTGCCCGTCAATACCTGAGCAGATTAATAAAATGTGTTATATGTAAACCATGGAGTAGTAGTCAACCACAAAAAGTTGAACTAATACCTTTTGTAACAACCTGGATTGAACTGGAGACATTCTCCTAAGTGAAGTATGAGAATAACGGAAAGACAACCACCATGTGTGCTCACTGTTAAATTGAAAGTAACTGATCAACACACATGTGTACATATAGTGGTAAAATTCAGTGGTGATCACGCTGGTGGAAGGGTGGCAGAGCGGATGGGTAAATGCATACCTACCGAGCACAACACACCCTATCTGAGGGATGGACACAATTATAACCTGGCCTCAAATTGTACAAAATAATGCATGTAACCAAAACATCTGTACCCCTGTAACATTATGAAATGTTAAAAAAAAATAAATTAATAAAAATGAGCACGTGATGGAAATAACAGAGAGTGCATGCACAGCGCGTGCACGTGGAGGTGCGTGTAAGGGTTTGTGCGTGTGTGTAACCTTTGGGTTATCACTATGTATCATGATTGTCCCACAATTTTACGTGGATAAACCCATTTCATCTGTATAGCAATCTTGTATGACTGATTTTATTATGATGCCAGTTTGTAGAGAAGAAAACCAAAGAACAGAGAGATTAAGTGATTTTTCTGAGGTCACAGAGACCACAAACAGTTCAGGGAGGACTTTAACCCAACAAGCCCAGCTGCGTACACCACACTTAGAGTCATGCTGCTAACACTGCCTTATTCTCATTCATGGACATTGGGCTGAAGGAAGTGAAAATACCGTAAAGGTGGAGGTGGTTGTTACGCTTTTACTTCTCCCTTCCCAACCAGAAGGTAATATTTTGTATTTTACATTTTTTTCTCATCTTCAAGTCAAATAAATACACTTCAAAATAGATTCCTATTCTGTAACCATTTTGATTTTATGGATCTTATTTTTAGCAGGAATATAGAAGGTCAATATCTAATGATCAATACTTTTGAATATCTACAGCAATACTGAAGAAAATACTGAAGAAAAGCCAATGTTGACGATGAAACATTATCAGTGCACAAAACACACACACTCATCAATGTTAATGGAGATACATGCTGCTTCCTCGTGGAGCCCCAGAAGGCTTTTCTAAAATCCGCTGGGTCAGAGCAGTCAAAGAGAAGAACTGAAAAGCATCAGAGTTTCTAGGGTAACCTTTTACATTAGGGGCTCTAAGAGGCAAAGGAAATTCATCAGTGAGTGTTCCATGGAGCCCTGTTTACAGTCTGCAAGAACATTCATTGGGCTATTATGAAGAATGTTAATGCTCTCAATTACACCTAAATTAAGATAAAGCAGTAACCTAGTTAATGTAAAAGTGGTTTTATTTATAGACAGCAATTTAATTTTTAATATGCAACCACCGTCTGTAAAACTGCTTAGCCCCATCTATCCCATTTATGTCTTTATTATCCTATTGTAAAAACACGTGGAGCATTCTTGGTTATAGATGTGAGATGAGTTCTTTCTCTAACATTTTTTTGTAAGCTTAAAAATGTTGATGTAATTACAGTGGTTAGAGACATTTTCGTGCTGAAGGTCCTTCATCCATTATATACTATAATGAAATTAGCCATAATCTTTACAGAAGGAAAAGCAATTTATGATAGTTAAAGAGGAGAGCCTTTTTCTTCCTCCCAACAGAAGCATTTGTTTTGGTGGCAGAGAGGTCTGGAGGTGGGGATAGGGGTGGGGATGGGGGTTAGGAGAGCCACAGAAAGATTTCTCTGTTCAGGTCTGTCAGCCTTTTCAAGTAAGTCATCTCTCAGAAGCAAGCAAGCCTCTAAGCACATCGAGCCAGCTGTGCACCTTCAACCAGCATTGTTGGGGGCCCAGCTTTCAAAGTGCAGACTACCTTCTGAGTCAGAGCACATCTGGAAGCCTAACCAGCTTCTGTGCTAAGCACTTCAGCAGAGGCAGTCTGCCTACCCCAAAGGATAGAAGTGTTATTTTCTAAACAGCATTTCTAGGCTCTTGAGAAGTTATACAAAGCCTGATAGGTATAGTCATTCCTCTAATGATGGAATGACCAACATCTAATGATCTCAGTTAGTTGACAGTTGGAAGGAAAAGGAAACATACAACACACACATAGAAACAATGGGTCTTGAAAACCTGGTGGGGTATCTAAAAACAGGTAGTATCTGTTTTGTTCAGGTGGGTCTTTAGCATGCACACAATCTTAATTAACTGAGACTCTCTTATTTTGAGGGTAATAGATTTTTATAACTAGAACAAATTATCTAATTTGGGGTTGGCAAAAGCAAGTTGAGTGTGGCAAAGCTTCCCCTCTCCCTTGCCCACGGCAGACATGACCAGCATGTGTGTTCTTTCTCACTGGGCACTGACCTAGTGGTCCAGGCTACCGATGGGCCATGGGATACAAATCTAGAAGCTATTTTATGACAAATAATCCCTTCATTTTTATAGATGAGGAACTGAATTTCAGAGAAGTTTAGAGTGAAACAGAGTCAGAGACTGGAACAGATAACAAGTGTTCCTTCCCGTGACTCTGGAGTCTTTATGTCATGAGAGGGTCATTTTCATGCAATCATCTGTGACCCAGCGTAGAACAAAATATGAACCTGAAAAACACACTTCAGTTGATGATCATGAAGCCAGCCTTCAATCAGTCCAATCCAATTTCTAATACGGTCCCAGATAATGGTGACAGAGACTCAGTCTGGTGACTCCTGAGAAGGAGATACTATAAAACCAACATGCTAATTCATGCTGACAAAATTATTTCCAACAAGAATTTAGTGTGTATTCAACCACAGGTCCATACAATTGTTACTATCTCTTGAAATGTTAGTCTCAAATATACTAAAAAGAAATAGTCCACAAGAAAATAGAAAAAGCTACATCCATTGAAAGGTACATCTTCTTTAAAGTAGCCCCACTGCCTCTTTTGCTCCATCACAGCTAATTTCCTTCAAAGACATCAAATACAGTCTAAAATTCTTTTCTCTAAATCCTCCACTAGAACATAAGGCCTATAAGGGCATTGAGATTTCTGTCTTATTTTCTGTCATTATCCCCAATACAGTCCATGGTACGTGATACAAGGTAAATGCTTGAACTATTTATTAACCTAAATAAAACTGAAAGTATTTATGAGAGAAGACAAAGAAAGGGCTTTTACCAAGATGAACAGCTGGGAAAAGGAAAGAGGGATTTATTAGGTAAGAATATAAGTGACAAAAATAACTTGGGAACTTAGGGAAATGCTCAAAATATCATGGAAAGAGAAAAGAGCAGGCTATAAAATTCTATGTATATTATGGATTGAAATACAGTCTTGTATCTTTGAATATTATGCTTCAGTGTATACTCACTGCCTTTAAAACGTGAAATATGTGAACACCCACCAAAAGAATTTTTTTACTCCAAGTTTTTCACTTTGAGTTGAGGAAACTGACTTCTAGAGATGTGGGCGACATATAAAAGGTCTAGATATAGGGAATGGTACAACTGATGTTTAAACCAGTGTAAACCAATTCCATTTAATGCTTTTTCTATTCTATTCACCACTCCTAGGTTTAAGAGTATCTTTAGAGTCCTTACATGTTAACTCAGTCACATCTGCAGAACATACTCAACTGACTTAAATATATTTCATCAGCTCAGAACATAAAGAAAAACAGTGCACTATTTCTTGGAAGAATTACACTCAATCACTCCCCTGTCCTGAAAAACAACCCTGCTGCCAAATTCGAAACTAAATCTGTTGTTTTCTCCTGGACCTCGTTTAGTTGTCCTGCCAGCCACCCAGGCAAGCGTACCATTATTTTGAGGGCAGAGTGGACTTCCACATGTAGAAGTTTACTATAAACAGCAGCCTGCTATTTTCCTCCTTGAATAAGGAGTTGATTTCACAGAAAAGAAAGTGCTCTTATGACAGTACACTGAGTCACTGTCATTTCTTCCATCTAAATCAGCTATTTCCATCCCAAGGTGACTGTGTGAATTTTTACAGCACTCAGGATGCACATGAAATTAACCCTCATGGTCTGATCACATCTTAACAATAAACTGCAGAGAGCTAGGTAAGGAAACTTCTTTGGCTGGATTCCATGCACGCTTCTAGGCAAACAGTCCCTGCCCTTATACAGGTGACCAATAGGCCTCTCATAAAACTCACAGAGAAAGACACATCTGAGCTACATGGCAACAGCAAATCTTGATTGAAAATACAGGAGGCTTATCTACATTATCATCTTTCAATTAGTCATACTAACTGTGGCATAGATAATGCAGAATCATTGAATGTGGAAATGATCACTCATTTTTAGTTCTGTACCATATGTAATGATTAGCAAGGAATAAAGTAATAAGCATTAATAATATAAATGGGATGATAATATTTGGCAAGCATGCACTATGTACCACATGTGGAATTAGGCTATTTACAAAAGGTCCACAAGAATGACAGTATTATCATCTTCCCTTTGCAGAATATGGAAACTATGATGGCTACACACAGCTAGCAAGAAAATACCAGATTCAAACCCAGGTCTATTCACCTCCAAATTCGTGTCCATGACAAGGAACTACACCTGGTAGAGTGCATCGTCCGTGTCCTCAGGTGGCTTTACCGTGCTCAGAGTAGGCAGCTGATGTGTCAAGTAGAAAGATGCTGCTCCAAGGGCACTTTGCACCAAAGCCCGTCTTGATCCAACCTACTACAGGGCTGGAACTTTCACAATAAGAACGTTCCAAACCTTTATGTTTAATAGCTATACGAATTCCCTGAAATGCCAGTACATCTTACATATGACACTAGAAGCACAAACTAAAAACGGGGGGGGGGGGGACAATGAATCATACTTTCCCCAAATTAAACATTATTATGTTTTACAAGATGTCATTAAGAAAGAGTTAAAAAACAAACAAACAAACAAAAACAACTCACAGAATGGGAGCGGATATTTGCAATTTATATCTGATAAGGCTCTGGTGTCCTAAATATATAAGGAATGCTTACAACTTAATAAAAAGACAATCCAAACTTTAAAAAGGGGAGAAAAGGATTTAAGTAAATTTCCCTGGAGACAATATATCATACGGTCAATAAGTACATGAAATTATACTCAATATCTTTCCTTCTTGGGGAAATGTAAATTGAAACCACAATGAGATACTACTTCACACCCACTAGGATGGCAATAATAAAAAGCTGAATGGTAAGTGTTGGCCAGGATGCAGGAAATCTGGAACCGTTTATGTTGCTCGTAGAAATGAAAAATAGTACAACTACCACGGAAAAGTGTGTCAGTTCTTCCCCAACTTAATCCTAGAGTCACCAAATGATTCAGCAATTTCTCTCCACATTCAAGAAAATGGAAAACCTATGCCCCCACAAAAATTTGTATACAAATGTTCATGGAAACATTATTCATAATAGCCAAAAAGTAGAAACAACCCAAATGTCCTCCAACTGATTAATGGATAAACAAAACATGGCATAATCTATAAAAAGAAATCTTACTTAGTCATAAAAAAGAATGAGGCTTTGGGTCAGAAAGATTATGATAAGTTAAAGAACCAGACACAGAAAGTCACACAGCATGATCCCATCTGTGAGAAATATTTAGAATAGATAAATCCACAGAAACACAGACTGTTGGTTGTCAGAAAGGATGAGAATGAGACGTGACTGTTTAATGGATATGGGGTTTCCTTTGGGATCATGAAAATGCCTTGTGAAAATGAAAAGAGATAGCAGTTGGACAACATTTTGAATATCCTAATGCCACTGAATTGCTCACTTAAAAAATAACTATTTTTATGTACATGAATTTCACCTCAATTGAAAAAACTGCACAGACTTTCTGCTGGATATGTTGCCTATGATTTCTGGGTCTCAAAAGAGTGGAAGACACAGAAGGCAAATCTTGCTTTCTTTTTCTTTTTCATAGAAACAATCTATACAACCAGAAAAGGGTATAAACATAAAGGATTCCTGGCCAATTAAGTGGAGCAGCCTGCATCCTGAGCATACTGTCATCAAAATTTTTCCTGCACCTGGCTTTGCAAAAGCACATGCAGAGCAGCATAAACATGGGGGTGTAGAGACTTAGGCATTCTCACTGGGATCATATTGCCCTGATGAGATGAAAATTAGTTCCTGATGGCTAAAATTTCTTATTTTTCTCATGCATAAAGCACAAATACACATGCAGTACATAACAGACATGCAGTCTGTCTGTGGTATGTCACAGTGGGGGGCCATTATGCCAAAAGACTTCAACAAGCTCTCAAGGGATTCAGAAATTTCAGGGTAGATAAAGAAAACCCGGAAAAATCCATTTCTCTTGAGAAATGAGGATGTTTCCTTAAGGAGGAATCCACAGGTAAATGATCTTTGTGTGCCCCTCAGATGAACGTAAGTGTATCCTGAAGCACCACA
Source organism: Nycticebus coucang (assembly GCF_027406575.1). NCBI lineage: Eukaryota > Metazoa > Chordata > Mammalia > Primates > Lorisidae > Nycticebus > Nycticebus coucang. The sequence goes on along the minus strand of NC_069796.1, from coordinate 58,256,323 downwards.
TTGCACAGTGACTGAGAGACCAGCTCCCCAGGTCCTCTGCTTTCTGGCTGCATTACAGTGAATCACCAATACCCTCTTGAACCTCGGTTTCCTCAAATGGAAATCGGGGTTAGAAAGAGCACATACTTCACCGGGCTACTGAGTTAGATGTGATTCCACCTTGATGATGCCCAGAGCAATGCCCAGTGCAGTCCGACTCCTTTAGGAAGGTCAGCTGCTGGTCCTCACTTTTATTCCCTAGGGGAAGGGGCCCAGTGGTTAGGAGTGGGGGCTATGAGGACAGGTTACTTGGGCGTGAGCATTTGTTCTGACTTTGAGCATACTCTTATCATATTCCTTGTCTAGGACACCCTTGCAATTTGTCAAATGAAGGAAATAACAGCAACTCTCTTAGGGTTGTTGGAAGATTAAAAGAACCAAATTCCTAGAAAGCTTAAAAGTGTTTGCCACCTAAAATGCATCCAATACACGTTAAGTTGCTATGACTGTTATTATCGCTAGTACTACTGCAGCTATTACCATGATAAACCTATCCGGCTGTCATAATTAAACTAGGCGCTATAAAGGGAAAAAAAGACTTTTATTATTTTTTTTTTGTTGTTGGTTTCTTTTTTTTTTTTTTTTATTGCTGGAGATTCATTGAGGGTACAATAAGCCAGTTACACTGATTGCAATTGTTAGGTAAAGTCCCACTTGCAATCATGTCTTGCCCCATAAAGTGTGACACACACTAAGGCCCCACCCCCCTCCCTCCATCCCTCTTTCTGCTTCCCCCCCCCATAACCATAATTGTCATTAATTGTCTTCATATCAAGATTGAGTACATAGGATTCATGCTTCTCCATTCTTGGGATGCTTTACTAAGAATAATGTCTTCCACTTCCATCCAGGTTAATACGAAGGATGTAAAGTCTCCATTTTTTTTAATGGCTGAATAGTATTCCATGGTATACATATACCACAGCTTGTTAATCCATTCCTGAGTTGGTGGGCACTTAGGCTGTTTCCACATTTTGGCAATTGTAAATTGAGCTGCAATAAACAGTCTAGTACAAGTGTCCTTATGATAAAAGGATTTCTTTCCTTCTGGGTAGATGCCCAGTAATGGGATTGCAGGATCAAATGGGAGGTCTAGCTTGAGTGCTTTGAGGTTTCTCCATACTTCCTTCCAGAAAGGTTGTACTAGTTTGCAGTCCCACCAGCAGTGTAAAAGTGTTCCCTTCTCTCCACATCCACGCCAGCATCTGCAGTTTTGAGATTTTGTGATGTGGGCCATTCTCACTGGGGTTAGATGATATCTCAGGGTTGTTTTGATTTGCATTTCTCTAATATATAGAGATGATGAACATTTTTTCATGTGTTTGTTAGCCATTCGTCTGTCATCTTTATTTATTTATTTATTTATTTTTTTATTAAATCATAACTGTATACAATGATATGATTATGGGGCATCATACACTCACTTCATAAACCATTTGACACATTTTTATCACAGTGGTTAACATAGCCTTTCCGGCGTTATCTCAGTTACTGTGCCAAAACATTTACATTCTACATTTATCAAGTTTCGCAAATACCCCTGTAATATGCACCACAGGTGTGATCCCACCGATACCCCTCCCTCTACCCACCCCCCCCTTTCCCACTTCTCCCTATCGTTAAGTTGTAGCTGGGTTATAGCTTTCATGTGAGAGTCCCAAATTAGTTTCATAGTAGGGCTGTGTACATTGGGTATTTTTTCTTCCATTCTTGGGATACTTTACTAAGAAGAATATGTTCCAGCTCCATCCATGTAAACATGAAAGAGGTAAAGTCTCCATCTTTCTTTAAGGCTGCATAGTATTCCATGGTATACATATACCACAATTTATTAATCCATTCGTGGATCGATGGGCACTTGGGCTTTTTCCATGACTTAGCTATTATGAATTGGGCTGCAATAAACATTCTGGTACAAATATCTTTGTTATGTTGTGATTTTTGGTCTTTTGGGTATATGCCCAGCAGAGGAATTACAGGATTGAATGGCAGATCTATTTTTAGATCTCTGAGTGTTCTCCATATATCTTTCCAAAAGGAATGTATTAATTTGCATTCCCACCAGCAGTGCAGAAGTGTTCCCTTTTCTCCGCATCCATGCCAACATCTCTGGTCTTGAGATTTTGTGCTATAGGCTAGTCTCATTGGAGTTAGATGATATCTCAAAGTAGTTTTGATTTGCATTTCTCTGATGATTAAAGATGATGAGCATTTTTTCATATGTCTGAAGGCCGTGCGCCTGTCTTCTTCAGAGAAGTTTCTCTTCAAATACCTTGCCCAGCCTGCGATGGGATCCCTTGTTTTTTTCTTGCTGATGCGTTTGAGTTCTCTGTGGATTCTGGTTATTAAACCTTTGTCAGCGATATACCCTGCAAATATCTTCTCCCATTCTGAGGGCTGTCTGCTTGCTCTGCTTACTGTGTTCTTAGCTGTGCAGAAGCTTTTTAGTCTGATCAAGTCCCAGTAGTGTATTTTTGAAGCTGCTTCAATTGCCCGGGGGGTTCTCCTCATGAAATACTCACCCAGACCAATTTCTTCAAGGGTTTTCCCTGCATTCTCCTCTAGTATTTTTATAGTTTCATGTCTTAAGTTTAAATCTTTAATCCAATGAGAGTCTATCTTAGTTAATGGTGAAAGGTGTGGGTCCAATTTCAGTCCTCTGCAGGTTGCCAGCCAGTTCACCCAGCACCATTTGTTAAATAGGGAATCTTTTCCCCACTGAATGTTTTTATATGGCTTGTCAAAAATCAAATAGCGGTAAGTAGCTGGATTCATCTCTTGGTTCTCTATTCTATTCCAGATATCTACTTCTCTGTTTTTGTGCCAATACCATGCTGTTTTGATCACTATCGATTTGTAGTAAAGTCTGAGGTCTGGTAGTGTGATTCCTCCTGTTTTGTTTTTATTTCTGAGTAATGTCTTGGCTATTTGAGTTTTTTTCTGATTCCACATAAAACGAAGTAATGTTTTTTCAAGATCTTTAAAATATGACAGTGGAGCTTTAATAGGGAGTGCGTTGAAATTATATATTGCTTTGGGTAGTATGGACATTTTGATAATGTTGATTCTTCCTAGCCATGAGCATGGTATGTTTTTCCATTTGTTAACATTTTCAGCTATTTCTTTTCTTAGGGTTTCATAGTTCTCTTTATAGAGATCTTTCACGTCTTTTGTTAGGTAAATTCCCAAATATTTCATCTTCTTTGGCACTACTGTGAATGGGATAGAGTCCTTAACTGCTTTTTCAATTTGACTGTTGTTGGTGTATATAAAGGCTACCAATTTATGAATGTTGATTTTGTAACCTGAGACGCTGCTGTATTCCTTGATCACTTCTAGAAGTTTTGTAGTAGAGTCCCTAGTGTTTTCCAGATACACAATCATATCATCTGCGAAGAGTGAGAGTTTGATCTCTTCTGACCCTATATGGATACCCTTGATCGCCTTTTCTTCCCTAATTGCGGTGGCTAAAACTTCCATTACAATGTTGAAAAGCAATGGAGACAATGGGCAGCCTTGTCTGGTTCCTGATCTGAGTGGAAATGATTTCCAATTTAACTCCATTCAATATGATATTGGCTGTGGGTTTGCTGTAGATGGCCTCTATCAGTTTAAGAAAAGTCCCTTCTAGACCAATTTTCTTGAGTGTTCTGATCATGAAGGGATGCTGGATATTATCAAAAGCTTTTTCTGCATCGATTGAGAGAATCATATGGTCTTTGTTTTTTAATTTGTTTATGTGCTGAATTACATTTATAGATTTACGTATATTGAATGAGCCTTGAGACCCTGGGATAAAACCAACTTGGTCATGATGTATAATTTGTTTGATGTGTTGCTGGATTCTGTTTGTTAGGATCTTGTTGAATATTTTTGCATCTATAGTCATTAGTGATATTGGTCTATAATTTTCTTTTCTTGTTGGGTCTTTTCCTGGTTTGGGGATCAGGGTGATGTTTGCTTCATCATCTTTAGAGAAAGTTCTATTCATGTCTCTTGCCCATTGATATATGGGATTGTTGGCTTTTTTCATGTGGATTAATTTGAGTTCTCTATAGATCCTAGTTATCAAGCTTTTGTCTGATTGAAAATATGCAAATATCCTTTCCATTGTGTAGATTGTCTCTTTGCTTTGGTTATTGTCTCCTTAGCTGTACAGAAGCTTTTCAGTTTAATGAAGTCCCATTTGTTTATTTTTGTTGTTGTTGCAATTGCCATGGCAGTCTTCTTCATGAAGTATTCCCCCAGGCCAATATCTTCCAGTGTTTTTGCTATGCTTTCTTTGAGGATTTTTATTGTTTCATGCCTTAAATTTAAGTCCTTTATCCATCTTGAATCAATTTTTGTGAGTGGGGAAAGGTGTGGGTCCAGTTTCAGTCTTTTACATGTAGACATCCAGTTCTCGCAACACCATTTATTGAATAGGGAGTCTTTCCCCCAAGGTAAGTTCTTGTTTGGTTTATCGAAGATTAGGTGGTTGTAAGATGTTAGTTTCATTTCTTGGTGTTCAATTCGATTCCAAGTGTCTATGTCTCTGTTTTTGTGCCAGTACCATGCTGTCTTGACCACCATGGCTTTGTAGTACAGACTAAAATCTGGTATGCTGATGCCCCCAGCTTTATTTTTGTTACTAAGAACTGCCTTAGCTATACGGGGTTTTTTCCGGTTCCACACAAAACGCAGAATCATTTTTTCCAAATCTTGAAAGTACGATGTAGGTACTTTGATAGGAATGGCATTGAATAGGTAGATTGCTTTGGGAAGTATAGACATTTTAACAATTTTGATTCTTCCCATCCATGAGCATGGTATGTTCTTCCATTTGTTAATATCCTCTGCTATTTCCTTTCTGAGGATTTCATAGTTTTCGTTATAGAGGTCCTTCACCTCCTTCATTAGGTATATTCCTAGGTATTTCATTTTCTTTGAAACTATGGTGAAGGGAGTTGTGTCCTTAATTAGCTTCTCATCTTGACTGTTATTGGTGTACACAAAGGCTACTGACTTGTGGACATTGATTTTATATCCTGAAACATTACTGTATTTTTTGATGACTTCTAGGAGTCTTGTGGTTGAGTCTTTGGGGTTCTCTAAGTATAAGATCATGTCGTCAGCAAAGAGGGAGAGTTTGACCTCCTGTGCTCCCATTTGGATTCCCTTTATTTCCTTGTCTTGCCTAATTGTATTGGCAAGAACTTCCAGCACTATGTTGAATAGTAAAGGTGACAGAGGACAACCTTGTCTGGTTCCAGTTCTAAGAGGAAAAGCTTTGAGTTTTACTCCATTCAGTAAAACATTGGCTGTGGGTTTGTCATAGATAGCTTCAATCAGTTTTAGAAATGTGCCACCTATGCCTATACTCTTCAGTGTTCTAATTAGAAAAGGATGCTGGATTTTATCAAATGCTTTTTCTGCATCTATTGAGAGGATCATGTGATCTTTATTTTTGCCTCTGTTAATATGGTGGATAACGTTTATGGACTTGCGTATGTTAAACCAGCCTTGCATCCCTGGGATGAAGCCTACTTGATCATGATGAATGACTTTTTTGATGATAAGCTGTAATCTATTGGCTAGGATTTTGTTGAGAATTTTTCCATCTATATTCATGAGTGCGATTGGTCTGAAATTCTCCTTTTTGTTAGGGTCTTTTCCTGGTTTTGGTATCAGGGTGATGTTTGCTTCATAGAATGTGTTGGGGAAGATTCCTTCTTCCTCAGTTTTTTGGAATAATTTCTGCAGTACAGGAATAAGCTCTTCCTTGAAGGTTTGATAGAATTCTGGAGTGAAGCCATCTGGACCAGGGCATTTTTTAGTTGGAAGCTTTTTTATTGATTCTTGATCTCAGTGCTTGAAATTGGTCTGTTCAGGAGGTCTATTTCTTCCTGGCTAAGTCTAGGGAGAGGGTGTGATTCCAAATATTGATCCATTTCCTTCACATTGTCAAATTTCTGGGCATAGAGTTTCTGGTAGTATTCAGAGATGATCTCTTGTATCTCTGTGGGATCAGTTGTTATTTCCCCTTTATCGTTTCTGATTGAGGTTACTAGAGATTTTACTTTTCTATTTCTACTTAGTCTGGCCAATGGTTTATCTATTTTATTTATTTTTTCAAAAACCAACTCCTTGTTTCATTAATTTTCTGAATGATTCTTTTGTTTTCAATTTCATTGATCTCTGATTTGATAATGGATATTTCTTTTCTTCTACTGAGTTTAGGCTTAGATTGTTCTTCTTTTTCCAATTCCATAAGATCTCTTGTGAGATTGTTGATGTGTTCTCTTTCTGTTTTTCGAATGTGGGCATCTAAAGCGATGAATTTTCCTCTCAAAACTGCTTTTGCAGTATCCCACAGGTTTTGGTAGCTTGTGTCTTCATTGTTGTTATGCTCAAGGAAGTTAATGATTTCCTGTTTTATTTCTTCCTGCACCCATCTGTTATTCAACAGAAGATTGTTTAATTTCCATGCCTTTGGGTGGAGTTGAGCATTTTTGTTAGAGTTGAGTTCCACCTTTAGTGCCTTGTGGTGTGAAAAGATACAAGGTAAAATTTCAATTCTTTTGATTGTGTTGATATTTGTTTTGTGTCCCAGGATATGATCAATTTTGGAGAATGTTCCATGAGGTAATGAGAAGAAAGTATATTCTTTATCTTTGGGGTGAAGTGTTCTATATGCGTCTATCAAGCATAGTTGTTCTAGGGTCTCATTTAAATCTCTTACATCTTTGTTTAATTTCTGTTTAGAGGATCTGTCCAGCTCTGTAAGAGGTGTGTTAAAGTCCCCTGTTATGATGGTATTATCAGATATCATATTGCTCAGACTGAGTAAGTTCTGCTTCAAGAATCTGGGAGCATTTAAATTGGGTGCATAGATATTTAGAATTGATATGTCTTCTTGTTGTAGTTTTCCCTTGACCAATATAAAGTGACCATCTTTGTCTTTTTTGACTTTAGTTGCTTTAAATCCACATGTATCTGAAAATAAGTTTGCAACTCCTCTTTTCTTCTGAATTCCATTTGCCTGAAAAATTGTCTTCCAACCCTTGACTCGGAGCTTTAATTTGTCTTTTGAAGCCCGGTGTGTTTCTTGCAGACAGCAAATGGATGGCTTGTGTTTTTTAATCCAGTCAGCCAATCTATGTCTCTTCAGTGGGGAATTCAAGCCATTAACATTTATTGAGATAATTGATAAGTGTGGTAGTATTCTATTTGTCTTATTTGGTGAGAGTCCATTGCTTAGTTTTATCTTTTGCGTCAGTGTGGATGTTAGGTTCTGTCCTTTGATTTCTGAGTTCTTACTTTGCTGCTGATCCATTGTGGTGGTCAGTGTGCAGAACAGGTTGAAGTATTTCCTGTAGAGCTGGTCTTGTTGTGGCGAATTTACTCAATGTTTGTATATCCGTAAATGATTTGATTTCTCCGTCAATTTTGAAGCTTAGCTTAGCAGGGAACAGAATTCTGGGCTGAAAATTGTTCTGTTTAAGTAGATTAAAGGTAGATGACCATTGTCTTCTTGCTTGGAAAGTTTCATTAGAGAAGTCTGTGGTCACTCTGATGGATTTGTCCCTGTAGGTCAACTGGCGCTTACTCCTGGCTGCTTGCAGAATCTTTTCTTTTGTCTTGACTTTGGACAGATTCATCACAATGTGTCTTGGAGAAGCTCGGTTAGAGTTGAGGCAACCTGGGGTCCAATATCCCTCTGAAAGCAGTGTGTCAGAATCTTTGGTGATGTTTGGGAAATTTTCTTTTATAATATTCTCTAGTATGGCTTCCATTCCTCTGGGGCATTCTTCTTCCCCTTCTGGACTTCCTATAACTCATATGTTGGAACGCTTCATAAAGTCCCATAATTCTGACAGTGAATGTTCTGCTTTCTCTCTCTTCTTTTCTGCCTCTTTTACTGTCTGAGTTATCTCGAGAACTTTGTCTTCTACCTCTGAAATTCTTTCTTCTGCATGGTCTAACCTGTTGCTGATACTTTCCATTGCATCTTTAAGTTCCCCAATTGACTGTTTCAGTTCCTTCAGGTCTGCTATATCCTTTTTATACTCTTTGTATCGTTCATCTCTTATTTGATTCTGTTTTTGGATTTCCTTTTGGTTATTTTCCACTTTATTAGCAATGTCCTTCATTGTTTCCATCATTTCTTTCATTGTTTTCAACATGTGTATTCTAAATTCCCTTTCTGTCATTCCTAACATTTCTTTACAGGTGGAATCATCTGCAGTAGCTACCTCATGGTCCCTTGGTGGGGTTGTTCTAGACTGGTTCTTCATGTTGCCTGGAGTTTTGTGCTGATTCTTCCTCATGAGTGATTTCTTTTATCTGTTTCCTTGCCCTAATTTTCCTTTCACTTCCTCTTGCTCTTTAAGTTCTTGTGCCTGTGGACTAAGGGTTACAGGACCAGAAGGGTGAGAAGGTTGAAGAGCAAAAAGGGATGTAAGAAAGGAGGACTGAGTGATAAGAACAAAAAGAAAGATAGAGAAAGGAGAGGGGGTGCGGATAAGGAATATTGACAAAAAGAAAAGAGGCACAGAAAGACGGAGACAGGGCAATATAGGTGTACAGTAGGGTACTTTGACACAACCTTAAAAAACCCCACCTTCTGGGGGTGCCCAGTTGGTGGTTCCCTTGAGGTCAGCGGCTCTTTGCTAACCTGATCAGACACAGTTCCCCACCTCCACCAAGTAGAGAGGAAAGACAAAAATGCTATAAATCAAACCAAAAGAAGCAAACAGAAAACTTTACGGGGATAAAATTGGGTGAAAAACCAAATGATAGCGGTAGAAACAGTAGCAAAAATGAAGTTCTAGTTATTCAAAAAGGCAGCAATTGGAAATTATAATTAAACTAGAAAAATTGAGAAAGAAAAAGGGATCTGTATGGAAAAGATTGAAATTAAAAAACAAAAGAACATCAACAACGTGAAGATAAACAAAAAAAAAAAACAACCAAACAAAAAAAATGAAAAAAATACACAACCAAAAACAAAGCAGTTTGTATATGTTATTGAATATTGTCTGGGCAACACGTGGTCTTCTGGGTTATGAGATGTTAATCACAGTTCTGGTACGACTGGAGGCTGCTGATTTCTCAAACCCCAGGAGGTAGACAACCTAAATCTCTCTTCAGCCCACTTAAAAGGCACTTTGAACTTGTAAACTTGCTGAGCAGAAGCTTTCCCAGCTTTCTCGCTGGAATCACTGCTGAAGTGGCTATCCACTTACCCAGTGTGCCAAAACAGGTCTCACTCTGCCCCTGAGGGTTAGGGCTGCAAGGCAGCTCAGACCCCACCCTTAGGCTACTTGGTTGCTGGGTTACCAGTCCCACCCGTTTCTAGCTCTGCGACCCTGAGGGCGGAGCTTGCCGGGGCAGATCACTGACAATGGTTCCGTGTGACCCACTGCCAAACACTATTAGCTCCGTCTGGCTCAGCGGCTCAGACTGGGGCCCTAGACAACGGCCAAAGTTCTCCGCACTCCCGCTCAGGCCTTCCCCAAGGCAGTTCAACTCAGTGCCAAGTCCAAGGACATCAAAACAGTTCACAGGTAAGGCCTTTCTGGTTTGCAGTCTCGCTGCTACTGAACTTACAGTTGTGGGCGGGTTTAGACAGATTGAACACACGCGACCACTTGCCGGTTTTCCACTGTTTTAGTCCTCCTCTTCGGGTCCAGAAGTCTCTCGCTGACTCCCTGTATCCTCATAGGAGTGATGATAGGCAGTTCCCACCAGCCAGAGATGCCTGGAGTCCTATCTCCCCAGACTCATGGTGCCCAGATGCAAGGAAGCTGTTACTCGGCCACCATCTTGCTCTGCCTCAATCAAGACTTTTTTTTTAAATGTAGAAAATGGGACCTCATTTAGTTAGGGTTCCCCATGAATAATAGAAGGGAAAAAGAAAAGAGCTGGTACAATATGACTAATCGCCAAATATTGCAGTAGAGATTGTAGGTTCTTTGCAATTTTATAAACAATAGAGAACAGCATGAGTCGGAAGGGCTGAAGAAAGCCTCCTAGGAGAGGTGAGAGTGGACGTCAAGTTTCCTTTCTATTATTTAGAAATATAAACACTCATCTTTGAGTTATATTCTTCTTACTGCCACACACAAAACCACCTCTTGAAAGAGATTCTTCCATCTTTACTTAACTTTCCATTAGCTTCCTTCCCTTACTGCAAATTGCCCACCTGAAAGCACATAGAAAATGGAGCCAAAGTCCATTGCACAGAATAATAGGTCCTTAAGCTACAGTGACCGCCAGAAAATGTCAGTTCTCAAAGCAGGAGCATATGGTCAAAACCGCCAGAAAAGCAGTGGTAATTTTTACAGCACGTTATTACAACAACCCTCCTTTGAGAGGCCAATTCACAGCTTGTCCTGAACACTACATTAACTCATTTATGATTTTCCAAAGTGGTTGATCTCCCACTGTCCCCAAATCTGGCAAATATGGTCTTCTAATTCATAACCCACACGGAGATCCTTAAACTCCCAATTGAGCATGGTACCATTTTGAAGTTGCAAATTCAGCCTTCTCAATGTATCCTCTAGGTAGCAAGTTTAGGCATAAGCCTTTGATCCCTCAAAAATGTAATATTCTTTAGGCTTCTAGGATTCTCATAGCTTCTCTGTATCAAACCTAGAAAATGTGTAGCTGAAAACAATGTGGAGTACCCATTCAAATAGCCCCTTGTAATGGGTCTCACTGGTGATTCCAAAACTTAAACTTGGCTATCATTTCCAAGAGTTAAAAATATGTATTTATTTCCCCCTCCAAAAGAGTGATACTATACATTAGCTATCTCATTTTCATTTTCCTGAATTGCCAGCTCCCTTGTGGGTTGAGATTTAATCAGCTAATTGTGAGTCCCTTTTATAGCTAGATAAATATTAATCTTCTTGAAAATTAATGTAATATTTAGATGCTAATGCAACACTGCACTGTTTAATCACAACATTCAAACTGCCCTTATAGATTATAAAATTTGCCAAATATACAAAGACACCTTAATTTCTACCTTAGCCACTTTTATGCCTACTGTCTCCAAAAATAAATACAGAGCTCTTGGCATGGTATTAAAATAGATGATTGTCAACCATGCTTTGCCATAGACAATTTTCAGAGCAATTAAGATGACTGCAGAATAACATCTTTATTTTAATTTAAATTAGACCATAAATTAAATTTTTTTTTCTTGAAAATTTAGGACTATTTCCCTTCATGGTGTAACTGGAAGATGATAGACTCCAACTAAAATAATGACAAAGTTATAGCCCACAGTGTGATGCATACACATCAAATGTATGTAAGATGGTTTACTTACTACAAGGATAATATTTAAAATAATATTTTAAAATAGGTATTAGATGTATGGTGAACTCAATATTTCTTAAAAAATCTCATTCCAAGGGAAATGTCTGGTATTTGGATGTGGTCAATGAATGGGAATGAACAAAATATGTGAGACACTAGACACGGACTAAATTGAGCGGGTGGGCCTTTCTGGATACAAGATGATCCAATTCCATGAGGCTGGCCTTCCTAATTGACTTTTGCATCTTGAAATAATCACCACACTGACATTTTGATAAGAACCTCTCAGTTTGAAAGAGGTGTAGATGTTAGTTACATGTGAAGTGTCAACAATTTGATTTGTTTCTTATTCTTTATACAGTCGGAGAGTTTGGACATGTCCTTGAAAGATAGCTTTGCTCCTTCCCAGGGTAGAGCCACCATAGCAGATGCATGTTCTAATAGGAACGGTGACAGAGTCATGTGGAAATATCAGCTCTGATTTAGTCTCTACCAGGAACGTGCTCTGTGGTCTTAGGACAATCTCTTTCCATCTAGCCATCTCAACCACAAGAGTGGATTGGAGGATTTCCAAGCACTCTTTTAACTTCATAATTGTTATTATTTCTGAGCTTTTGCAACGTCAGAGGTAAGAACTGAGAACTATACCAGAAAAACTATGAGGCAAATTCTTTGGGAATATTAGTATATGATTTGACTATTGACTTTGATTATGATCAGAATCCATTTATTCAAGCATTCCTTCAATAAATATATATTGGGCACTTATTGTGATCCTGTCCATCCTCCAGCTATCTGAGAACAGAGCACAATGCTTTAAAACCTTACAGCATATAGGAATTGGCTGGGGGAGGTAGTGCATGCCTATAGTCCTAACATTCTGGGAGGCTGAGGCAGGAGAATCAATTGAGCTCAGGAGTTCAAGACCAGCCTCACCAAAGGTGAGAGCTTATCTCTACTAAAAATTGAAAAACTATCCTGGTGTTTGAGGCAGGTGCCTGTAGTCCCAGCTACTCTGGAGGCTAAGGCAGGAGGATCATTTGAACCCAGGAATTTGAGGTTGCTGTGAGCTAAGCTGACAGCATGGCACTCTAGACTAGACAACAGAGTGAGACTCTGTCTCTAAAAAGAAAATAATAAAAATAAAAACAACCCTTATAATGTGTAAGAATCACCTACCACTTTATACCTTTCCCCTTCCCCTCTGGTTAAGTGTGCAGCACAGACAAGCAATTCAAATTTTGGACAAATCATCCAGACAATTTTGATGTGGTTGGTCCACACTTTAGGAAGCTATGGTGCAGTGGGAGCAGCAGATGACCACGCAGGTTACTTTAAACCAGAGGGATAACAGCCATGAGAAACGGAGGCTTTCAGTGTTGGGCGCACACAGAAGAGGCGCCCACTTTGGCCTGGATCCAGAGAGAGTTATTTACAGGAAACAACATTCAGATGGTGCATTGAAAGACGAACAGAAATTCATCAGGTTAAAATGAGGACAAACAGCATCTTAAACAGAAAATAGCCTGGGTAAACATTGAGTTTCTTTCCTTCCCAAGAGTTTCTTTCCTTCCCAACCCAGAAAGGATCCTCAAAGGCATAAGCTGAGCAATGTTTCTCCAAAACCCCTTGTCAGAAGTATTAATGAAATTAATAAATGGGTGGACAAATAGATAAATGAAATTTTCTGTTTTTTTAGTGGTTAGTAGCCCATGTTGGTCTACTTGGACTCTGGAGGCTTATGTTAATAATAGGATACAGAGCTGGCCAAGGAGCACCTGTGTCTCCTTTTCGCTTTCCAAAGGGAAATTCAAGAGTAGACACAGAAAATAATCTTAGCTGGTAACGTAGCAAGAGCAGTATCTAAATAGCACTTGCTACTTCCAGCACTTTTATATGTATGATCCCATGCCAAGAAATAAACAAATTGCATTTGTCCATCATACAGATTTCATTTTCTTCACAATTAAATATATAGCTAGGTTGTAATTTTTTGAGATAAGTGTCTCTCTGTCAAAACAGACAAACAAACACCCCCTTAAACCTCAGGATGTCCTGAGTATAGTGACAAAAGGGGAAAACCCTGTTTGCATTATTTAACGCACAGGTTACGTGACACTGACTACACAGAGAATCTTGTGTCTAAGGCAGACATTAAAACGTGCCAAGCTGCGTGGCCTTGAGCAAGGCATGTGACTTTTCTGTGCCTTATTTTCTTCTTGTAAATAGAATGGCATAAATGAGATAATCTCTAAGAACTTTTTCTATTCTGAGAGTCCATTAATCAAAATAAAAGAATATTTTTACTGAATTAATTAATCCTCTGGGGATAAAATGAGATAAGCATTTGCTTTTATTCTCCATGGCTCTGAAGATGATCTCTTCTCTGCAATAAGCAGATCTGAAGGAAAAAAAGACCACGTGACGTGCTTAAGTGTAACTAGGCTTTCCTAAGAGTGTAAATTGAAGAATTGATTTCATGAAGCAAGATGACTTGCTTGGCAGCTATAATTTCGCCTCCTCAATGACTGAGCCAATTTTCTCCTACAGCTCTCTTATACACCTTTAATGAATACATGTTTCTTTGATTAAATTAACATTTTTTTGTCTAGCTAATTAGCCTGAAAAACCTATGCTGAACTGATCTAGTAGCAACTTCATTACTGCTCACCGTTGAGGTTTGTGACCAATCACTGTCAGCCCAATCACCTAATGATTAGGGAAACATTAAGTTTAGCTAATTTAGCTTTCTGTGGCCATTGTCATAGTTCCAATGACAGGGCAATCCCACCCTGAATTGACCCTGTTTGACAGTGACAGATGTTTTAATCACATGGCTTCATTCATTAATGTCTATCAGCATTGCTGGCCAGGTTTGCAACAAATACCTTTCTCTGAAACCAAAACTAATTAAATACTATCTTCATAATTATCTTATATAGTTACCCTTCTCTAAGTGGACCAATATGACAAGGGCTGAAAAATAAAGTCTTAAATGAGATTGGAGAGGAATGGAATTCCTCTGTTGCTGAATTGCACTCCCCTCTGCATAGTTAATAAATGGTATGTGCCTGTGTGGGAAGCCTCTCAACTCTATACTTAGAAAAGTGTATCTGAGGTTTGCCTATCTCATAGTAGCCAGGCTGTGGAACATACCGTGTTCCTAGATTTATGATGTTTTAATAAGAGTAAAGCACTAAAAAAATGCCACCAAATCTTTTTTACCAATATAATCATCCTACTTCAGATAACAGCCTCTTTTAGAGACCCTCGTGCCTTCTATGATACCTTTCCAAGTGCTTGTGCTACTGTTGGCCACACCCTCAGCAGCAATGGTGGCATGTGGCCTGGGTCTCATCAGTGAGCCTTCAGGATATCCTGATAATAGGTGTCGGTGTATAGCCAGACATGTTACCCAACTGAGGCCAATCAGAAGCAATGAGACTTAATTCTGGGAGGCACAGTTTGAGCTATGTAAGAAGCTTCCCCATCTTTCCTGAGGCAACAGGTGCTGTAGCCATTGTAGCCACGAGGGGAGACATTTGGAATAGTAGTAAATGATAAGCCCCTTTTAATTGTTTAGTATACTTTTATATCTGCAGTCATATTTGATCTGTACAATAAAGCCACAGAGATGGTAGGGCTTATTATGAAAACAAGACAATAGAGGGACAGGGGTACGCAAATGCTCATGAAGTCAGTGTTGAACTGGGGTTTCAAGGTGGTTCAGCCACCACCTTGGCTCTTTGTTCTCCTGCTTAATTCATGGTGGCTTGTTTCCCAACACAGTTGATCCCAGATCATCATTAGAACAGTATCTGGGGATGGCAGGAGAACACATGGATCGACCATGGCTTTAGCATGGGCTTGGTTCAGATCCCTACTTGTCCCACTTACTAAATAGATACAGTTTGGTTTCAACAGATGCAGTGGACACAATGCTTACAGACGGTAATCTCTAAGCATTAGTGTCTACCTGGCAAGGACAATACAGGTAGATTCCTTAGCACAGAGTGAGTGGTTCTTTTTTTAATCAGAAAAAGAGACATTATTTTCTACAGTGACTGCTATGTATGAATTAATCTAACTTCTTATTTGTTGAAAATAACAAAAATTTTAACTTTGCTCTCAGTGGTTCCCACCTACGCAGTTAAAAAATAATAATAATTGGTCCTTGCTCAGGACTGTAGCAATGGCCAAACCCTACATTTGGGTTATTTTAATAACCTAGTGTTTTTCTAGAGTTGTTTTCAAAACAAGAAAATGAAAGGTCAAGCTTTTTCAGCAAAGAAAATGAAGATTATTAAATATTGTGTGTCTAATTACTAAGGATGAGGCTAAATACATAGCAGAGAAAATGTCAATTTTTGAATTGTTTAAAAAAGAGGCTGCTTTCTAGGAAGCTGAGGGTCCATCCTACCTCGTTCTCTTCTGAGCTCTTTGACTTACAGCAAGTTGCTTAACTTCTCTAAGCCTCTCAGTTTCCTCATTTTAAAATGAAAATATAATTACCTACTTGTGTGTACTGATGGATAATAAAAGCAAAATGTGTAGGAAAGAGTTAACCTGGTAGGCCTGACTGCTATCCTCTGAAAGCCCTGCTTATATGGGTGGCTTTTGGCTGAAGTTTGGGAACCTGGATTTGGGGACAGTTCCCACCATTCCCAGAACTAATAAAAATGTCTATTCTTCAACTGTTTCTCTAAACAGTATGGTTTCTGCTGAATACCTGCTTTCCTTCTGGGAGTGTGGAATTCTGGTACATCCCAGGAATAGTCTGCCTATGTGACTAGCCCTAATAAAAACAAGCTTCCCTGGCTGGCAACATTTTTTGTGTTGCCACAACTTGTTGTTGGTAGAATTGAGTGTATTCAGCGTGGGTCCAGACTCAGGGCCCAGAATGCTTGTATCTGATTTCCTCTGTACTTTGCTCTACCTGCCTTTTTCTTTTGCTGATGTGCTTAGTATCTTTTTGAAGAGAAAAAAAAAAATAAAACTGATTATATGCTGAGTCCTCTGAGTCCTCCTAGCAAATTACCAAACCTGAAGGTGGTCTTGGGAACATGAAATACCCAGCAGATTTTAAAAAGCATGCAATAAATAGACATACCTTACTAAATGCAGAATACAAATGCCTACATACAGTAATTAGGAAAATGCCATGAAGGTAGCTACGTTGAACAGTTTGATGAGAATATTTCAGATTGTATATGAAACCCACACATTGTACCCCTTGATTGCACTAATGTACACAGCTATGATTTAACAATAAAATAAATAAATTAAAAAATAAATAAATAGACATACCCATCACTGTCATCATCTTGATATATTGCTACTGCAGAAACAGAGTTTAAAAAAATAGATACAACACAACATAAATCATAAAAATTAAAGTTATATGCCTATAAAATAATAACTATGTTGTAATAATATACAAATAAAAAGATACTCAATAACTAGGAAAATAATATAGTGGGGGAAGGGTGGTAGAAATGGGATATGGGAATGAAAGCAAATATTTTATTATTAAAATAAAAGTAGAGTCTCTTACAGGTCAATAATAATAAAAATGTGCCATGAACAGAAGAGTATGATTAGCAAAATTTTCTGTACCTGAGTTCCAAAATAAATCTACTTTGCTCTGTTACTCTTATATGGCAATAATGATGATAAAAATAATCATTAGCTAAACTTGGACATCTAATATACCAAATATATACCTTTCACACATTATTTTATTATCACTACAATTCTTTGAGGGATGCATTTAACATCCCTACCTTACAGATAAGGAAACTGAGGCACAAGCAGTAAAGTGACTTGCCAAGATTGACAGTTAGTAGACTGAAGAAGTCGAAACATGTCTGAAGCATGAGCAAAATCCTGAAGTTGATAAAAGGATGTTGAGGTTTAGCCTGTACCAAAATGATCATCAGGTTTTGGGGATATTCTTTGTTTGTTTGTTTTGAGACACAGCCTCACTCTGTCACCTGGATTAGAGTGACATAGCCTCAGCCTAGCTCACAGCAACCTCAATCTCCTGGGTTCAAGTGATCTTCTTTCCTTAGTGTCCAGAGCAGCTGAGACTACAAGTACTTGGCACAATGCCTGGCTAATTACTTGGGTTCTTCTCAAAAGAATGCCTTCCCTCCTTTTCTTTAAAATTTTGGAGAATATACTGTGTCAGGCAGTGTTTTCACAGACCTAATTGGAAGATTTAAAAAGAAATGATATAAGGTACCAGGTGCACCTTCACATCCAAATTGCAGGGGACTCACGTTCACATGCACCCTTTGCCAATTTAATATTTCCTTTTTCAGCTGTTTCTAAGACGCCTTGTGAAATAGAACCTCACGTACCTTTGCTAAGACTAATCCTGCCCTATGCGTTTTATGTCTGAGTAAAATCAATCTGTGAGTAAAGACAGCAGGCCTCACAGCATTCACAACAGGCAGATTTCTTGGTTTCACCTTGCACACAATTTCCTTTAATTTAATAAAGGATTAAATTTCCTTTAATCCTCCTAACAACCTCCAAAAGGAAGCATTAACCTCACTTTATATCAATAGTTCTCAACTGGGACAAGGGGAAAATTTGCTTTCCAGGGGACATTTGGCAATGTCCGAAGACATTCTTAGTTATCACAACTTTGTGGGAAGTGTGCCACAGAGACCCAGTGTGCCAGAGACCAAGGATGCTGCTGAACACCCTATAATGCAGGGGACACCCCCACCCCACACACACACACAAGGATCTAGTTGCATAGCCATTTTCAATGAATCTTTATTAAAAAAAAAAAAGGCTTTGTGATGCTGTTGCCATCAATTACATTTGAATACAAGGTGGAAAGAGCAAAAGAAGATTCCTTTGACAGATACCTGTTCAGAACAGGCTTTTCTTTAATATCTGAGAAAGAGGACACAAAGACGAAAGAAAAATAGTAATTTTGCTATTCTGACAAAAATGGATGGGTCAGATTCCATAGTTGGGGAGCAAATTGCGATATTGTTACAGACATTTTGTTTCTGCCTTATATGACTTGATTTTTATTTTTACTTAGACTCTTGCTCACAGCAAACAGTTCCCCCAAGTGAATAGCTCTAAGTCCTTAAAAAGCAATTGGAATGGGAAAAAGAGGCCCAGAGTGATAAAATCAAGATATGAACTATCAACCCTGGCTACTGGGTGATTAAGTTTAACTTTCTGACCTTCGTTGGAAACCGCATTAGTAAAGTGCTGATAAAACACTCGGAGCTGGTGGGTGAAAGGTGTATGTTTCCAAAAGCATTCTATGGGCTTGCGGGCCCAGCATAATATGAAGCTGTATTTATCTCTGTAATTTCTGGAGGGCACACGCTGTCATTTCACATTTATCCCAAGCACTGGGCCTGGTGAAGGCTTGCTGATTGGTATTAAGGCTTATCCTAAAACCAGAACTTAATCAAAAATCTTTCTAAAGGCAATAAGGAGCAAGGGAAGGAATTTCCCGGCTTTGTAAGTAGCATCTACGACTTTTGAACTGGGACTTTTCATGCCACAACTGAGGGCCTGAAGTACTGCTAAAGGCCATCATTTTCTTAAGGGTCCTTTTAGAAATTCAAATTCTATGGTTATTGAGATGTGACCTGTGTGCTCCCGTGGTCATCTACTTCTCCCCTCTTAGTTTATGCCTTTTGTGCAACATCTCCACTTAAGAGATGACTGTCTAAGTATGAAGATGATGCTATGGGCTACAGAAGCACATGTTATGATGCTATGGGCTACAAAATTAGCAGGTATGTAATAAAGGTAACTCAATTATTTGAAAAGCTAAACACCAACTATAACATAATGGAAAGGAGAAATGTGACTTTAATTACAAGTACCAGAATTCCTCTAAACAGGACAGATATCTGTATGTGATACATTTGATTACTATGGGTTTGGCAGGTAAGGCCTGGAGCTCTTAGACTGAAGGTAAGGGGAGTTTAGCAATATGGTGGAAGACAGGCCCAGAAAAGGAACAATCTATCAGAGATTTCTGGGAGGGCTATGGCCAAAGGGCTTTTGACAAGAGAAGAAAGAAATTTAAATTTTAAGTACTTTGTGATGTAAGCTACTTCTGTGGTCCCAAAGAACAAGTAACCATTTGCTCTACCATAGCCTTGTGTTGTTGAAAACCTT
Organism: Nycticebus coucang; assembly: GCF_027406575.1. NCBI lineage: Eukaryota > Metazoa > Chordata > Mammalia > Primates > Lorisidae > Nycticebus > Nycticebus coucang. The sequence goes on along the minus strand of NC_069796.1, from coordinate 58,236,805 downwards.
GGGAAATTGAAAGCTTAGAGTGTGCCCAGTGTACAGAACAGAGACAGCAGAACTTAATCAGCAAGAAGACAAATAAATTTCACTCAAGGAATGAAAGTACGAATTCAGAGCCAGAAATGAAAAATGCAAAGTCTCCTTCCTCCAAGAATTTCTGATGATATCAAAGAGAGATGCTAAATTATTTAATGAATATATAATAAGAATTTTGAGTTTAGTTAATTTAAATCTCAAAGGGCAATTTGCCTCAGCAGACATCTAGAATATAATAACAGGATCGATTATTCTTAAACCTGGTTAGAATATAAGCTTCCTAAGGGCAAGAGCATGATCTAATTTTTGCTGTTTGACTTTTTACCTGAATCTCCAATGATTTATGTAGTCTCAGATACATAATAGAGGCTCATAAATACCTGTGTCTGAGCACAGTGGAACCCCCAAGTTTATGATGAAGAAACCAGTGCTAACATGCCATCAGCAACATATTCAAGGTCATGGAGTTTGTAAATTCAGAATGCGATTCCATGCTGTGAAATCATGGCTGCTTTTCCTATTCCATGCAAAAGTACCATTGCAATCTTATTATTGTGATGTTTTACTAAACTGATCTGGTGGAATGTCCTTGAATATACTGTATAATCTGGGCTGGGTTATTACTCTCTTTATTAATAAAGGTTTAATGGGCATGAAAGAAATTGGGCTATTTCCATTCTTTCGCACACTTTCTTTGTGTCTGTTCGTAACAGTTTTCAGATAAGTATCCCATTGAGACCATTCGAAGTTATTTTGTGCTTTCTTAAACTTCAAAATTTTTTATTTTTATTTTCATTTTTATTTTCAGGCAAACTGAAAAACTGAAACTCAGCCAAACTAAGCATTTGATTTAGGGGAAATAACAGAATTTAAAAAAAACACATTGAGAAACTGAAACATAACAGATGCTTGTCTGCAGACACCTGATTGAGCTGAATGGAAAGCCCCAGTCCAGATCCTAAAAATCATAATTGTTAGTTGACTAGAACTGACTCATAACCACTTAGAAGCATGGACTACCAGCCATTTCAGAATCATAGCACCCCAAATGGCTCTTCATCTTATCAACACTATTGAGGGGCAACACAGTTCTTACATGGGGAAGCAGCCTTCATTTCTAAGAGGTAATAACTATAGCTTGCAGCTAATTGTCTTTGCAGTGACACAGTATAGACTCTCTTTAAAAAGCCATAATGGAAATATCACATTGATCTCTTATCTCAGCAAAACCTGAACATTGTTGCTCTAGCACACAATTTTTTTTGTACAGCAGAATTTTAAACTAGAATCTGGCTTCAGTTGAGATGAATTTTTATGCAAATTATATAGAAATATCTGGCAAAAAATATTCACAGTCTTGTGAAATTCACACAAAATTATTAATCAATTATTTGGCATGTTATAGACAATTCTTCCAATATTCTCTAAGCTCCTAATGGTATGGACATACTAAAAATTTTCTAAGAACAAATTTCATTTGTACTCTCCTCTGGCTTTCCATTAGATATTATGAGCTTTACCTTCAAAAAAGCTTCCATTGCATTTTTTATGTCTAAACATCTTCAGATATAAAATCATACAGTAGGAATTGATTGGACAATTTTATCTGACTCCATTCAAACCATAAAGATAGGGTCCATCAGTGTTCTGGACTCACTGAATTAGGACATAGGTAATACTTAGAGAAAGAAGACTCAGGTGTTATAAAGAGGAAGAAATGATAAAGTTGAGGACAAAACCTGAGTAAATCTTTTTCCAATGTTACCATGGGAAGAGGTTGAGAAAGCAAAACCACGATGCCCCATGGCTGGTAGACTGGTTTCTGGGAGGGGAGAGCCTGTGGTGGAGAATACTGGGGAGCAGAGTCATGTCACAAGAGTCCTTCCAGGTTCTGCCACCTGCTGATATCAAGTGATCCTGGGCAAGCATAAATATAAAACAGTTCATTGGCATAGTATACAAGTTTTCTCTCCAAGCTTAGTGCACACTCAACCAGAAATACAATATATCTCCCAAGACCAGAGATATTGGCGTGGATGTGGAGAAAAGGGAACACTTCTACACTGCTGGTGGGAATGCAAATTAATACATTCCTTTTGGAAAGATGTTTGGAGAGCACTTAGAGATCTAAAAATAGACCTGCCATTCAATCCTATAATTCCTCTACTAGGTATGTACCCAGCTGACCAAAAATCACATTATAGCAAAGATATTTGTACCAGAATATTTATTGCAGCCCAATTCATAATTGCTAAGTCATAGAAAAAGCTCAAGTGCCCATAGATCCATGAACGGATTAATAAATTGTGGTATATGTACACCATGGAATATTTTGCAGCCTTAAAGAAAGATGGAGACTTTACCTCTTTCATGTTTACATGGATGGAGCTGGAACATATTCTTCTTAGTAAAGTATCTCAAGAATGGAAGAAAAAGTACCCAATGTACTCAGCCCTACTATGAAACTAATTTATGGCTTTCATATGAAAGCTATAACCCAGTTATAATCTAAGAATATGGGGAAGGAGGTGATTAAGATTAAGTGAGGTCATCAGGTTAGAGCCCTGATCTGGCAGAACCGGTGCCCTTGTAAGAAGAGGAAGAGGCACCAGGACTCCCTCCCTCCACCATATGAGGGCACAGGAAGAAAGCAGCCATCTACGTACCAGAAATAAAGCCCTCATCACAAGCCAAACCCTGCTAGACCGTGTTCTTGGACTTCCCAGCAACTAGCAGTGCAACAAAACAAAACAAAAAATATGTTTTATTACAGCAGCCCAAGAAGATGAAGATGACACCCAAGGCTTTCCATGAAAATTGCTTGCAAAAATAAGCAAACATCAAATAATTCATTTGTTTTCCCCACTTATCTGTGAGGTATTCTTGTCATTAGTATCTATTGTGTTTTCCTTTTTGAAGTGTTCAAGATCAAATATTAACAAGTAGAGAGATATACCTTGATGCTTGGGAAATCATTTCCAAAAGTGGAATAGGGAAGAAAATAAACGTGTGGCATTTGGAACAAGGGTAAAAACAGAAAAATTGAGGATTTTCCTTGAAGAATGGCATGAAATTCAATTGAAACATTTGAAGCATCACTGTATTATCAATGTGCAACGTGTTATAGAAAAAGTTTTCTCAAATAGTACTTTTTCCCCCTAAAAGGAGTTTTTTTTTTTTTTTTTTTTTTTTTTTAGCATTGTTCTTTGCTGTCCTTCTACTTCCTGCCACTAAAATAGAATTTTTATTTTTTGGCAAAGAAAATCTAAGACCATGATATAGAATTGAAACTGCATTTGGCTTAGGGCCAAAGTTGTGCATTCTTCAAACTCATTTAATAATAAGAAAAAAAAATAAAATGATCACATGCCATTTTTTTGCTCATTTAAGTGACTATAGTTGTAAGTGGAACACAAAGTCCTTGATGGCAAGGTTGTGATGAAATTAGCGTAGTTTACAATTGCAGATAACATTGCAAATTTGCGCCAATTTTTGGAAAACAACTTGACAATATGGATCCTTATGATCCCCTTGAGGCTATAAATACCTTTGACTTCTTTTTTTAAAGAGGTCAACAGAACAAAAGAGACCAGAGATGTGAAGGAGTTTGCCCAAGATTACACAGCAAGTTAGTGACTCATCCTCCAGCACATAACACTGGGTTTGCCATATAGTGTGATCCTTATTAAGTGTTTGTGAATGAAAAAATAAACAAATTTAGGAGCCAAAGCACTTTATTTTCCTCCCAGACATTTTTCCCAGAAAATAAGGCCAAATTTATATGTCTAGTGATATTTATGGAGAATTTGTTATATCTGTGAAAAAACAGCAGAATAATTATAATTGCTCTAATAGGAATAATGGCTTAAGTAATTTTTCTAGCAACTTGATGAACAATGTATATGAACGATTTATTCACTAAATACATATTTGTGATTGAATATTTGACAATACAAAGTATTTGACAATACAAAGCCTATTTTAGTTAAAAGTTTTAAAGAGACTTTCCTCTAGTTAGTAGTAAATTAGAAACTATAGCTTTGCTCAATTTAACTACTGTTTGAAATCCACCAAAAGTATTCTTCACTGACATGGAAACATTACTCAGGTGGAGGGAAGCTTTGGCTTGGTATTTTGGAGTCAAACAGAGGACAGGCCATTCAACACCCAACAGTTTAATTTCTGCTTCCATTTTCATTAAAATGAGCTCTAACTTGGGTTATATTTTAGTTTTCTTGTCCAGCCAACTGGACCTCGATATTGAATTTAAAACACTGAGTTATGGCTATTCATTTTTTAATTTTTTATTTTTGAGACAGAGTCTCATTTTGTCACCCTTGATAGAGGGCTATAGCGTCATAGCTCAGAGCAACCTCCAACTCTTGGGCTCAAGCGATTCTCTTGCCTCAGCCTCCCAAGTAACTGGGACCACAGGTACCCGGCATAACACCTGGTTATTTTATGTTTTTAGAGATGGAGTCTTGCTCTTGTTAAGGCTGGGCTCAAACCTGGGAGCTCAGGGCAATCCACCCACCTGGCCACCCATCGTGCTAGGATTACAGGCGTGAGCCATTGAATAGCCATTGAATGGTCTATGGCTATTCATTTTATCTCAAAACCAGTAAATGATGTGAACCTTGCAAAGTACTGAATCTGATCACCACTTGAATCACGGCATTAGAGAACCTGAGGGTTGAAAGGGACCTATAGAGTTAGTCGGACCCAACCACTGATCCTGTCCATGCTCAAATCCCACCTTCACCATTGTCATCAGGCAAAAGAGATAACCACACAGGACTGACTTTTAGGTAAGCTGCTTTCTCCTTTCAGTTGTGTTTATTAATGCCATATGATAAACAAACAAACAAACAAAAAAAAACAACTGAAGGTGCCTTCTAATCTAGGGCAATTTCATGCAAAAGAACGATGCTGTGATAAAGCAAAATTCAGGTTGAAGAAGTACAAGAATAGTCACAGTTCTAAGGTTTTATTATATTTTAAATTTTGCATTCCCTAAGGGTTTCCATCAAGATTCATCTTCTTCAAGAGAATGAGATCAGAGTATAACTAAAGATAGACTTTCACTGTATATCTAGATACTCTTCTATGCAATACTGAAAACTTGACCACAACACTCTGTTCTCAGGTATATTTAATTACTTTACTCCTGGATGCTGACTCCAAAGAATAAAATACTAGCAAATGCTCTGAGGACATAGTAAAAATATAGTTAAATATTACTTATTTGGACTGAGCCACTCAGAATAATAGAAAATCTGATTTTTTATCAAAATGATTATTAGTCTTCATTATTTTCTTGATTATAAAACCAATAACTGTTTTTAATAACCTAGCAAATTGCTCATAAAATGATTCCATTATTGCATCTCTAAAATATAATAAAACGTGAACAATTTGGTACATATACTTCCAAATTTTTTGTTTCTTTTTTAGACGGAGTCTCACTATGTCACTCTTAGCAGAATGCCGTAGTGTCACAGCTCACAGCAACCTCAAACTCTTAGGCTTAAGCGATTCTCTTGCCTCAGCCTCCCGTGTAGCTGGGACTTGTCAGGTGCCCACTACAGTACCCAGCTACATATACTTCCAAATATTTAATTGATCAATAATATACTATTTTTCACTCTACACAGTTTGTAACAGGGGTCTGCAAACTATAGCCTGTGAGCTCTCTGCTGTTTTTGTAAAAACTTGTAAAAAATTTTATTGGAACATGGCCATGCTCATTTGTTTCCATTTGTCTATGGCTCCTTTCTTGCCCAAACAGCAGAGATGAGAAATATGGCCATGCAAAGCTCAAAATATTTACAATCCAGCCCTTTATGGAAAAGGTGTACCAACTTCTTCTTTATAAGCTTTACTTCCTGTCAATGTTATATCAAGAATATCCTTTCATGATCATTTTATGTCGATATACTGCATTCTTTTTGAGAGATACATATCATTCACTTTTGTAGAAATTTTATAACTTAACTGATATCCTATTAATGGACTTTTTTTTTTTTTTGAGACAGAGTCTCATTTTGTCGCCCTCAGTAGAGTGCCATAGCGTCACAGCTCATAGCAACCTCCAACTCTTGGGCTTAAGCAATTCTCTTACCTCAGTCTCCTGAGTAGCTGGCCAGGGCTGGGTTCAAACCTGACACTCTTGGTATATGGGGCCGGCTCCCTACCCACTGAGCCAGAAGCACTGCCCTATTAATGGACCTTTTAAATGATTTTCATAAATGGATTTAAAAATATCCAGAAAGAAGAACCAAGAGGTACTTAAAGGTGGAGCCTGATACAAGTCTATATGAAGTCTGCTGTAGAGAACTGCAATAAAATGTTTGTGGAAGCACCTCACACTGGATTTTCCCGTGAGTACTTGAGATAGTTTAACGTTACTTGAAGTATCTTAAATTTTCTCTCAGAAATCCTGGGAGTAAAGAAAGGGGTTGTCTAGATTGAACATTACACTCTAACTAAAGACATGGGATACAAACAGAGTTTGAAATTTGGCCTTTCTGAAAGTTCAGAAACTCTGCGTTACCTAAACTCAAATGACTTGGTTTTATCACTGTTTTAAGGACAATAACTCATGTGACTCCTATTTCCAAAACCCCAGCACTGCGTCCCCCATCTATAAGTCTTAAGCTCTTTGTGAAAGGCACTTGCTACTATCAAAAAGGCTGCCTTTTCCCCACTTTCCTAGTATCAGCACAAAGAGGCCAACTTATTAGAAACTCTTCTCAATTGTCTGGTCTGGCAAGGACAAAGTTTGGTTTAAATGCTAAGAAGGCTCAAGAATGAGGTAAATGATTGAGCAATTGAGCAGCTACTGTTAGAAATTCAAGGTTTCATCTGGAAGATATAATGTTCCCTGCCTCCCCAGCTTTGTGGGATTCTCTGTTTGGCCTTTGTAGTCTAAAGGAAGATGTTAGGTTTGGTCTTCTCTGTGCTCTAAATCCCTATTTAACAGCTAAGTTGAGGTGTCACTGATGTGGTAGACTACCTTCTCCCCATCTCATGGGTCTTAGCTTTGATGTCACACCTTTAAGAGGTCTTCCTTGAACATCTGATACAAATAGGGCCCTCTCCTCAACCTTTGTTCTCTATCTTAGCACATGGTGCCTTAGTTACAGCATTTATCACAGTGTGCAACTATTATACAGTGTCCCAAAAGCCAACAATAAAGTCATCATACATAAGGAAAATGAATAATTATAGTTCTGAATATTTTGTAAATAAAGGTACACTTACATGTTTATTCATTCAACCACCAGGCTATGAACTCAATGATAACAAGAACTAAGCCTACCTGATTCACTCTGCATCCCCCATGATTTGAACCACCTGGCCCATAATAAGAGATTAATAAATATTTGCTGCATCAAGGGATGAATAAATACTAGAATAAGCAATTTCTCCACATGACTGCTAAGTTCTAGACTCTGGATACAGACTCTACAGTTGAGTGTTGACACCTGATACAGATGAGACTGGTCAAAAGCAATTTAATTTTCTTGTTCATTAGTAAGAGACCAAAAAAAATTTACACCTTAATCCATAGGATTTTTTGATGTTCAAATTAGTTTGGTTCTGAGGCACAAGGAATATCTTTAAAAAATTATCCTTAGCTATTATTTCTATTACTATGTTATTTTACAATTTATAAACATGGATAGGAAAATATCCATTTTATTGCTTACATCCATACAGAACTTCAGGTTTTAAAAGCACTTTTCTATGTACTGGCCTAATTTTACACTTAGAAATCCTTGGAAGTTGGGTCAATTGAGGGTCACACTAATCATTTAAAGTAGAAATGATGAGTAAACTAAAGGCCTTGGCACTGGTGTGTCTCGCCCAGGTAGGATGTGGTCATGTCAGGTGCTGCTCTGACCCTTACCCACTCAAACTGTTCAACATCCAGTTTCCCTAAGTCAGTTTAAAAGAGTGAACATAAAACACAAAGGTGAATGGAATCAACATTCTATCAAGATCCACCCTAGAATGCACGACCAAACAAAATATTAGCTGAATTCCAAACTGCCTTATTGAATTCTCTTCTTAAGGGAACATAAAAATTGATCACCTCTTGAAAATTTAAAGTGAAGGGAGAAAGGTAATTTTCAGACTTTTCTTTCTAGCTGTGAGGCAGGAAATAACAAAAACAGGTCTAGCTCATAGGTGTATTTTATCAAGTGTCTCCTGTTAAGCAAAATAATCAACTTCTAAACGTGATTTCACAACAGGCCTGAATGTGGTTGAGAAGTTATTTGTAAGTTTTTGGTGTATGCATCAAGGATTTCTGCTGCGTTCTCTCTCTCTCTCTCTTTTTTTTTTTTCTTCAAATGTTAAAAAATCTTCAGGACTGAAGAATAATAGTATTCATATTACCCTCTGCCATGAACTATGCTAGGAGATTTTCATAGTCTCTCTAATCTTACAAAATTAATCTCTTACAAGATTAGAGAGACGATGAAAATGACTATTAGATGAGAAGGCAGGTAGGCAGGTATTTCTGTCCCCACTTTATGGAATGGGAAACAAAGACTCAGAGAGGTTAATTGACTTGCCAAAGGTCTCAAAACACAGAACAGACAGAGCCAGGATCTGAGCTTAGTAATGTCTGGTTGCAAAGCACCTGTTTCCACTGAACAGAGTTACCCTGCCTAATTTCTCCATGCCTTGGGGGATAATAATCCCAAACTGGGATTTGATAAACTTAAACCTACTTCAACTTCCTACTACTGGGGGGAGGAGACAAGATGGCTGACTGAAGCAAGCTTTCCACAGAGGCTCCCGTCCAGTAGGAGAGTTAAAGAACAAAAATTCAGCAATTAACCTGGTAGATTTAAGCTGCACTAAGAGAGAAGGTTGAAGAACGCACGTCAACCCCGCTGAGGCGAGCTGTGACCACAAGGATACAAACAAAAGATACAAAATCCCTGACCAAGTGGATGGGAGTCCCCTCCCCCATGAGAATGGCTCAGAGTGCCCCACAAAAATCGGGCAGAGTTCAAAGGTCCTCCCACTACACTCCACAGGAGAGACCCTCTAAAAACTGGACCTACCTCCCCTACTAGGGTGCCACGGCATCCTCCTGCCAGGCATAAAACTGTATAAAATGTATATAGTCTCTACCTGGAATTATGAGCTCTCAGTGCTCCCCTTCACTCACAATGAGGTCTGGAGGCCAGTCCCAGTCAGTGAAGAGGGTACCGCACCGGAGTGGCAGTTCCCTGAGGCACAGTGCGACAGCCATCTTTTGGTGACAATACGGCCAGGCATAAAACTGTGTAAAGCTGTGTGTGTTCTCTGCCCACAACCCCAGGCTCCCAGCACTCCCCGCGCTCCCCTCTGCTCTCGCTCCAAGGTCTGGAGGCCTGTCCCCCAGGGGCCCAGACTCTTGGGTGATTGCTCGAGGGGTGTAGACAGTGCTGGGCTGCAGCCGATCGGTGCAGACTCTGGGGTATGGGAGCGGAGAGAGGACGGTTGGCTGGAAGCAAGCTACACCAGAACAGCAGTTGCCTGAGCCATAAAACAGCAGCCCTCTTTTGCTAGCAATACGGCTCACTACCGAATATTCTGAAGCCACACCCCCTGTGTCCCTGGGCAACCAGAGACTCTGAGTATAGCATTTGCCTGAGGCAACTCCAACTTGCAAACCAGGGAAACTCTCAGGGTCAGCCTGACTCAGAGGTCCGCTTTACTAAACCTAAGATGCACCTGGCCCTCAGGGGATCGTCAGCCTATAGACAACACAAGAGCAAAGACAAGCTGATTTGGAACTCAATTCAGCTTCCCTTCTGCAGGGGAACCGCAGAGTTGTTCTGTTCTGTTCTGTCAGTAACATTAATCAGGGGTGAGACTGGACCTCAGTGAAAACCCCCCAACCTTCATCAAGCGCCTGAGGTTGTCAGGCCTCACCTCCTCCTGCTAGAGAGAGGCAGAGCGCAGCGGCCTGGCAGACTTCCTTGTGATTCAGGCAGGTGCAAACTCCTGGATACCGATTCACTACAGGCAACTGGGTCAGCCAACTGCAGGGCTATCAGTGACTGGGTGTGACAGTGGTGCAAAGTGGGGAAGGAGGCAGCAACCTTCCCAGACTTATCTATTGGCCGAGTAGATCCTCCTGACTCCACGCAGCACTGGAGCAAGCCACACCAGAGTAGTCACCAGACTCCTGTGATCCAGTTCCCAGAGACCTCTTAAACTCTCTCACCAAAGACAGGTACAGACTGAGACAATTGATTTGGACTTTTTGAACTGAACCAATCGCCTGAGGACAAATCAGGTGGTGCCCTGGGTCCACAGTGGTAGGAAGGTTTGATGTTTCTTTTCCAATTGTTTGCCAGGGGTGGGTGGGGTGACTTAATTGCTGATATTTCTCCACAGCTGAGACTTCAATCCAGAGTATTTGTTTCACTAGAGTAGAACAGAAACCAGCTGAAAACAAGACAGAACCACTTAGCCCCACCACACCAGACAGGGCCCCAGTTTCTCAGGCCACAACATTGTACAGGCCCTTGACAAAGCCTCGGGGAAAAAAATCAAAGGGAGTAAAACAACCATGGTGCAGAATCAGCGGAAAAACTCTGGTAACATGAACAACCAGAATAGGTCAACCCGCCCAAGGAAAGATATGGCAGATGTAATTGAAGATCCTATTCATAAACAACTGGCTGACATGTCAGAAATCGAATTCAGAATTTGGATTGCAGACAAGATTAACAAAGTGGAATTAGGAATTCGAGGAGAAATTCAAAAGTTGTCTCAAGAATTTAAAGAATTTAAAGACAAAAACACCAAAGACTTAGACACACTGAAGCAAGAATTTGCAGCCCTCAAAAATATGAAAAATATAGTAGAATCCCTCAGCAACAGAATGGAGCAGGCAGAAGAAAGGATTTCTGACACTGAAGATAAAGCCTTTGAACGCTCCCAAACTCTCAAAGAGGAAGAGAAATGGAGAGCAAAAACGGATCATTCTCTCAGAGAGCTCTGGGATAATTCCAAGAAGGCAAATATCCGAATCATTGGCGTTCCAGAAACAGATGAAGTGGCCTCGCTGGGAACAGAGGCCCTTCTGCATGAAATTATGAAAGAAATTTTCCAGACATGCCTAGAGATTCTGGAATTCAGATAGCGGACAGCTTCAGAACCCCAGCATGACTCAACCCCAATAAGACATCCTCCAGGCATATCATAATTAACTTCACTAAAGTTAATATGAAGGAGAAAATCCTAAAAGCCGCCAGGAGAAAGAAAACCATTACCTTCAAAGGCAAGAATATTAGAATGACTGCAGATCTCTCTGCTAAAACTTTTCAAGCCAGAAGAGGGTGGTCACCGACTTTAATCTCCTAAAGCAAAATAACTTTCAACCCCGGATCATGTATCCAGCTAAACTGAGTTTCATTTATGATGGAGAAATTAAATACTTTAATGACATTCAACAATAGAAATTTGCCATAACCAAATCAGCTTTTCAGGATATTCTCAGACCTGTCCTACATAATGACCAACCCAATCCTATACCACAAAAGTAAACTCACTCAGAAACTTCGGATAAAACTCCAATTTCCACACTGGCGAAAGGATTAAAAATGCCCACTGGACTTTTGAAAAACTCGATACCCAAAACTTCACCAGACTTATCAAATTTCTCCATTTATGTCAATGGCTTAAACTATCCTCTAAAGAGGCATAGGTTAGCTGACTGGATACAAAAACTCAGGCCAGATATCTGTTGCATACAAGAGTCACATCTTAACTTAAAAGACAAATACAGACTCAGGGTGAAAGGATGGTTATCCATATTTCAGGCAAATGGTAATCAGAAAAAAGCAGGTGTTGCAATTTTATTTGCAGATACAATAGGCTTTAAACCAACAAAAGTAAGGAAGGACAAGAATGGTCACTTCATATTTGTTAAGAGTAATACTCAATATGATGAGATCTCAATTATTAATATCTATGCACCCAACCAGAATGCACCTCAATTTATAAGAGAAACTCTAACAGACATGAGCAACTTGATTTCCTCCAGTTCCATAATCGTCGCAGATTTCAACATTCCTTTGGCAGTGTTGGATCAATCCTCTAGCAAGAAGCTGAGCAAAGAAATCTTAGATTTAAACCTAACCATCCAATATTTGGATTTAGCAGACATCTACAGAACATTTCATCCCAACAAAACTGAATATACATACTTCTCATTGGCCCACGGAACTTACTCCAAAATCGATCACGTCTTACGTCACAAGTCTAACCTCAGTAAATTTAAAGGAATAGAAATTATTCCATGCATCATCTTGGACCACCATGGAATAAAACTTGAGCTGAGTACAACAGGAATCTGCATACTCATACAAAAATTTTGAAGTTAAATAACCTTATGTTGAATGATAGCTGGTCAGAGATGAGATTAAGAAAGAAATCGCCAATTTTTTGGAACAAAACAACAATAAAGACAGGAACTATCAGAACCTCTGGGACACCACAAACGCAGTTCTAAAGGGAAATTTATAGCACTGCAAGCCTTCCTCAAGAGAACAGAAAGACAGGAAGTTAACAACTTAACGGGACATCTCAAGCAACTGGAAAAGGAAGAACATTCCAACCCCAAACCCAGTAGAAGAAAAGAAATAACCAAAATTAGAGCAGAATTAAATGAAATTGAAAACAAAAGAATAATACAACAGATCAATAAATCAAAAAGCTGGTTTTCGAAAAGGTCAATAAAATAGATAAACCTTTGGTCAACCTAATCAGGACAAAAAGAGTAAAATCACTAATCTCATCAATCAGAAACAACAAAGACGAAATAACAACAGACTCCTCAGAAATCAAAAAAATCCTTAATGAATATTAAGGATTAAAGAAACTTTATTCTCAGAAACACGAAAATCTGAAATAAATTGACCGATACTTGGCAGCACGTCACCTTCCAAAACTTAGGCAGAAACAAGTGGAAATGTTGAACAGGCCCATATCAAGTTCAGAAATAGCATCAACCATACAAAACCTCCCTAAAAAGAAAAGCCCAGGACCAGACTGTTTCACGTCAGAATTCTACCAAACTTTTAAAGAGGAATTAGTACCTATATTACTCAACCTGTTCCAAAAGGTAGAAAAAGAAGGAAGACTACCTAACACATTCTATGAAGCAAATGTCACCCTGATCCCCAAACCAGGAAAAGACCCAACAAGGAAAGAAAATTATAGACCAATATCACTAATGAATATAGATGCAAAAATATTCAAAAAGATCCTAACAAACAGAATCCAGCAACACATCAAACAAATTATACACCATGACCAAGTCGGTTTTATCCCAGGGTCTCAAGGCTGGTTCAATATACGTAAATCTATGAATGTAATCCAGCACATAAACTAATTAAAAAACAAAGACCATATGATTCTCTCAATTGATGCAGAAAAAGCTTTTGATAATATCCAGCATCCCTTCATGATTAGAACACTTAAGAAAATCGGTATAGAAGGGACATTTCTTAAACTGATAGAGACAATCTACAGCAAACCCACAGCCAATGTCATATTGAATAGAGTTAAATTGGAATCATTTCCACTCAGATCAAGAACCAGACAAGGCTGCCCATTGTCTCCATTGCTTTTTAACATTGTAATGGAAGTTTTAGCCACCGTAATTAGGGAAGAAAAGGCAATCAAGGGTATCTATATAGGGTCAGAAGAGATCAAACTTTCGCTCTTCGCAGATGACATGATAGTATATCTGGAACACACTAGGGACTCTACTACAAAACTCTTAGAAGTAATCAAGGAATACAGCAGCGTCTCAGGTTACAAAATCAACATTCATAAATCGGTAGCATTTATATATACCAACAATAGTCAAGTTCAAAAAACAGTTAAGGACTCTATCCCATTCACAGTAGTGCCAAAGAAGATGAAATATTTGGGAATTTATCTAACAAAAGACGTGAAAGATCTCTATAAAGAGAACTATGAAACTCTAAGAAAAGAAATAGCTGAAAATATTAACAAATGGCAAAACATACCATGCTCATGGCTGGGAAGAGTCAACATTGTTAAAATGTCCATACTACCCAAAGCAATATATAATTTCAATGCAATCCCTATTAAAGCTCCACTGTCATACTTTAAAGATCTGGAAAAAACAATACTTCGTTTTATATGGAATCAGCAAAAACCTCGAATAGCCAAGACATTACTAAGAAATAAAAACAAAGCAGGAGGAATTACGCTACCAGACCTCAGACTATACTACAAATCGATAGTGATCAAAACAGCATGATATTGGCACAAAAACAGAGAAGTAGATGTTTGGAACAGAATAGAGAACCAAGAGATGAATCCAGCTAATTACCGTTATTTAATCTTTGACAAGCCTTATAAAAACATTTAATGGGGAAAAGATTCCCTATTTAACAAATGGTGCTGGGTGAACTGGCTGGCAACCTGTAGAAGACTGAAACTGGACCCACACCTTTCACCATTAACTAAGATAGACTCTCACTGGATCAAAGATTTAAACTTAAGACATGAAACTATAAAAATACTAAAGGAGAGTGCAGGGAAAACCCTTGAAGAAATCGGTCTGGGGGAGTATTTTATGAGGAGGAACTCCCGGGCAATTGAAGCAGCTTCAAAAATATACTACTGTGACTTGATCAAACTAAAAAGCTTCTGCACAGCCAAGAACACAGTAAGTAAAGCAAGCAAACAGCCCTCACAATGGGAGAAGATATTTGCAGGTTATGTCTCCGACAAAGGTTTAATAACCAGAATCCACAGAGAACTCAAACGCATTAGCAAGAATAGAACAAGGGATTCCATCGCAGGCTGGGCAAGGGATTTGAAGAGAAACTTCTCTGAAGAAGACAGGCGCACGGCCTTCAGACATATGAAAAAATGCTCATCATCTTTAATCATCAGAGAAATGCAAATCAAAACTACTTTCAGATACCATCTAACTCCAGTGAGACTAGCCTATATAACAAAATCCCAAGACCAGAGATGTTGGCGCGGATGTGGAGAAAAGGGAACACTTTTGCACTGCTGGTGGGAATGCAAATTAATACATTCCTTTTGGAAAGATATATGGAGAACTCTCAGAGATCTAAAAATAGATCTGCCTTTCAATCCTGTAATCCCTCTACTGGGCATATACCCAGAAGACCAAAAATCACATCATAACAAAGATATTTGTACCTGAATGTTTATTGCAGCCCAATTCATAATTGCTAAATCATGGAAGAAGCCCAAGTGCCCATCAATCCACGAATGGATTAATAAATTGTGGTATATGTACACCATGGAATATTATGCAGCCTTAAAGAAAGATGGAGACTTTACCTCTTTCATGTTTACATGGATGGAGCTGGAACATATTCTTTTTAGTAAAGTATCTCAAGAATGGAAGAAAAAGTACCCAATGTACTCAGCTCTACTATGAAACTAATTTAGGGTTTTCACATGAAAGCTATAACCCAGTTACAACCTAAAAATAGGGGGAAGGGGGAAAGGGAGGGGAGGGAGGGGGGAGGTGGGTAGAGGGAAGCGGATTGGTGGGATTACACCAGCGGTGCATCTTACAAGGGTATATGTGAAACTTGGTAAACGGTCTGTGAAGCTAGTGAATGATGCCCCATGATTATATCAATGTACACAGCTATGATTTAATAAAAAAATAAAAAAAAAATAGAAAAAAAGAAAAAAAACTTCCTACTACTTCATCTGACCCCTACACTTTCACTTACCCCAAAGGGGCTGCATACTTCTGCTTTTATGGCTTGCAAAAAAGCGTGGGGGAATTAAACGACTCATGTGGTAATATCTGCAAAACAGATGGAACATCTTGAAGAAAAAGTTCTGTGCAGAGGCCAAGCAGTAAATGGTGCAGCCTAAGGATCCGATGGTGTGTGAGCCATGAATTCCATCAAAATTAATGTAGAAAATCAACATTAAGAGTTTACTGAACTTTCATTGTATGACTGCTCAACACTTGCCTTGGCAATACATCAGAAACAAGGCAGCAAAGGAAAATCCATCAAGGGAGGAAAATTAAAAAATAAATAAGATTTAAAAATAATACCAAAGACTATAAAATTATTTGCTTCTGCCATGAGTTTATACAATAATTGTAAAGGAGTACCAATTATAGACTGGTATTATGAGGTCTAGATCAGTAATAATCTTAGAATCTTTTGTATGTTTTCATTTCATAAAGTAAGAGCTCATCTGTTCCTGGGAGAACAAGAAGGTACAGTGGTGGTTGGGGGAGAGAGAGAGAGAAAGAGGGAGAGGACAGATTAGGATTGCAGAAAAGAAGAGTGGGAAAAATAGCAGGACAGAGACTCAGGAAAATGAGGCCCCTTGCATGGTTAAATAACCCAAGTAAAGGATTTAAGGAAGTAAGACAATAATGGTGGATGTACAGAGAGCTGGAGGTTGAACTGTGGAGGGGCTTGATTGTCTATCAAAGCTTTTATGAGTTTATTCTCCGAACTGAAGAGAGTAGGGGGCTGATGTAATATCAACTGTTACTTACTGAGTGGGAAATCTATACTTGGCACTATGACTGTTTGAATTACTGTATCATTCCTGCATGGTAGCTACAACTATTTAGATTTTTAAGAACAGGCAATTGAAAGTCAGAGAGGTTCAGAAGCCAAAACAAAATTACTCAGCTAATAAGATGTGGACTGAAGCCTCAAGCCAAAGTCTGCCAGTTCCAAAGCCCATACTCTTGTGATAACACATGACTTCCTAAGTCTTTCAACTGTGCAATGGAAGTATTGATCTAGTATTTGTACAGGGGGTCTGGAGTATTAGATGAGAAAGAGTAGAAGAAAGCAAAATAATAGGACTGAACTCAGATGACTGTTTCTTGCTCAGTAAAAGAAACCCAACCAGAATGTTGAGGTGGCAGGGGACAGACAACAGTTAATGTGTGCTGACAGTTTAAAATAGTAACATATAGAACTAAAATCTATTATTTTCTTTAAACTTCACAATAACTCAGAGGTAAAAACTATTATTGTTCTTATTACCTATGAGGAAACCAAAGCTCAGACGAGGTGAGTTGTTTCTCAAAGGCCAGAAAATTATTTTTAGGCTGGGCACAGATGCAATACAAGTAATCTGTTTACAGAATGTGAGAACAAGAGAAAGGAAGGAAGGGAAAGGGGGACTCCATAGAGCTGGGGATTAGTAGAGTATAAATAAATAAAAGTGGAGGGTGACTCACACTTCATGATGTGATCTGAAACTTGGGAGACCAGAAAAATTACATTCTTTTTAATGACAATACAAAGACAGCTCTCGTTTTGGACAGAATGAAGGAAAGTGTTCCTAGTGGTTTCAAATCAGAGGAATCAGACCATTTCAGGATAAAATACTACAGCGACTTCAAGGAGAAGAACAATGAACTAAGGCTGTTGGATTTGGAAATTAGGAAAAGAAGGGAAAAGGGGGGTTGTAAAGGCTTAAGGGGTGGATGAGGCCACAAAGATAGAAAGTAAGGGTTTTTCTTTTTCAATGTAGCCAAACGAAATGAAAAAAGCAAGCCTGGTTTAAGAGCTAGAGTTTAAAAAGTTTGTTTCTTTTTAAAGAATAAAGGAGCCTTAACTATATATTTTGTATTTTTTTCTTATGTTACTGGTTGATGTTAGTCTTCTTCCAAGAGAACATAAACTATGTTCATTGGAGGGAAACTGTACAACAGAGTGGCTGTTATCCCTTCTTTTATATATGTGGAAATTGAGACTTTAAGAAGCTCAGAGACTTGCCAAAAATCTCTAGGAAGTGGTAAATCTGATTCGTGGGTTCTCAATTCCCAGGCTGCACCACTTCAATAGACCTCAAGGTCTTGGCCTTGGAAATGAACACACACCTTTCTTTGGAATGGGGAAGAAGGAGAGACTGACTAAAGACAGACACTTTGAGGACTGACTTACTGTGAAGTCCTATATCAGCAAGTCCAGGAAATGTACAAGACGTGGTTTCTTCATCTTGTTTTTACTGGCTGTCTATAACCCTTGTAGGATGCTTAAGTCTTTGAGAAACAGTCATACTCAAAGGGGAAAGGACAAAAGAACTGAGGAGAGATGAACTTTTGAGTAGGATGTGGTGTGATGTTATAATCTCAAATTACATATTCAATAGTAATATTAAAATGAGAGTGTGAATATCTCTTCACAGCTCCTGTTTCTTTATAATATCATCTTTCATCCTTGAAGTGGACATTTATTTTCCTGAAACCAAATATTCAATGCTATACCCTACCCTTTAAGAAAAAAATCTTCCTTTTCCACATGTGTTATAGATGATGTCATAAGGTGGAAAGTTTGTAAAAATGAACTTTGGGAGTGGAATGCCTTAAAACCAATCCCCTGAACACTTTGCAACAGCATAAAACCCACTTTATCCAATTTAATTATTAAACAAGAGGGATTAAACGTCAATGATACAACATACTTGTGGGAGAAATTGACTTGCTCCCCTCTTTCCTTTGTTTACCTGTGTGAGAAATTTCTCTTTGCAGTTCTTTTCCTTTCAATTAAACAAAAGCTTGAGTCAAGGTGCTCCTAGCAAGACCAGTTATGGCCTTATCATAGAAAATGTAATTGAGCAGATTAGAATATCCCTTAGATGTTTCTCCTCTTTGAATCTTGTTCCCTTTGCCATTTTAAAAAAACATTTATTAAGCTCAGGTGTGTTTAACATTTTATAAGAGGCTGGGGATATATGTTACTATAAAGAGGAGATGATACCTTCCTCCCTGAGGTTCTCAGACCAATCATGGGGACAGACATGAACAGTGATGGGCAGGAGCTGACTGCTTCCTCCGAGACGATGTCTAAAGCACTGTTGTGGGGGCCAAGGAAGCAGTGTGGCTCAGAGGTTAAGAGAAGGGCTTTGACATTATAAAGCACAGCTTTGGATTAAAACAGACCTAGCTTATGCTCTGGCTTAGTAGCTATAAAAAACTTGGGCAGATAACTTAACCTCCTTAAGCCTTAGCTTCATCTTCTGTAAAAACAGGGATATTTGAGCTGTTGTGAGCATTATGGGAGATAACTTGTATAAAGTGCTTACCCCAGGGAAAAACTCAATAAATGATATCCCAAAACGTCCACTCCCTGCAGAGGTCAGGCAAAGTGGAGATGATACTTACATGGAATCTTAGAGGACAAATGTAGAAGTCATTGGATGAATGGGATTGAGGAAGAGACTAGGAAAGTTCACTTCAAAACAGGGAATTGCACACACTAAAATCGGGGAAGAGAGAAACAACCGGGGATGGGACAGCCGCAGGTAGGTGAGTAAAACTGTCACAGTGTGCACACAGATAGCAGTGGGGGAAGAGGCTACAAGGG
This sequence comes from Nycticebus coucang, assembly GCF_027406575.1. Classification (NCBI taxonomy): domain Eukaryota; kingdom Metazoa; phylum Chordata; class Mammalia; order Primates; family Lorisidae; genus Nycticebus; species Nycticebus coucang. The sequence goes on along the minus strand of NC_069796.1, from coordinate 58,217,381 downwards.
AATAAGAAGGGTGCAGTGCCACATGGAGAGGAGATGTTGGGGGTTTTCCTGCGCTTAATGAGAAGTCATTGAAGGCTGTCTGTGTTAACGGTGCAGGAATTATAACGTGATGCCTCAAGGAAGGACATTACCACCAACAATCTTTTTCGTGCCATTTCCAAGGTCTCTGGCTCTCAGGTTATTTCTTGCCTTACAGAATTCCTAACAAGTCAACCATGGTCTGAACACATTATAGTCATTCAATCTTTAATGACACGGACCAGCTATTGCTAAAATTATTTCTCTCTCTCTGAAAGAGGAATTTATGCCCAGAGGTCTCCTTCCTACCCTCCTTACTTCCACTTTCTTTAGCAAAGATGAGACCAAATTCAGCAAGCAACATCTATACACAAGAGCAGATAAGGAACCCAAAGGTGTGCTAATCAGCTATTTAGTAGGGAGTTTGGGCCCTTGCCTTGTAAAAATCAATCAATCTAAAAGTACATGGGAGTCGATGCTGTGCACCAGGTACTTGGGCAGCCTCAGTGGGGGACACAGGAGCTAGGAATTGTGGTCCTGCCTCTAAGCCTATACTGGGGAGGCCAGACAGAAAGTGGGAAACTTTATGCAGGATTCAAAACCATCTCAACAAAATAAATGTTACTACTCAGGCACCGGGTTTAAGAACTCACTGTTAAGAGGAAGGTGATTTCTCCGGGACAGGAGACACCTCAACACACTTGAAGAAGTTGCCTTGAAGTGAGCTTTGGAGAGCAGTAAAATTTAGATGACAAGGGGAAAAGGGACTTTTACAATCTGTGATTTCTGGACTTGGAAATTTCATCATTTACTAAAATTCCCAAACAAACCCTATAAAGCAGGGAGAAGTGACATGAGTTTGTAAACATTTTAGCCAAAGTAGGAATATTGTGCTGAAAAAAAAAAAAAAAATGTATCCTCTACTAGCACACCTAGGACCTTCATTTCATAAAAAAATAATCTAACATCCAAAATGAAAGGAGAACAAACTCAGACTAAAGCAGATGTAATAATTTTCTATTGCTGTGTAATGGATTATAATAGATTTTGTGGCTTCAGTGAACAGCCATTTATTATCTCATGGGTTCTGTGCATCAGAACTAGGTTCTCTGCTGAGGCTCTCACAAGGCCAAAATCAAGGTTTTACCTGGTCCAAGGCTAGTGTCTTGCTGAATGGTCCTGGTAGCTACCTCCCTTCCAAGTACCCTTTCTCTCTTCCATTCTCTTTCTTCGTCTGCAACCCAAATTTAAAGGGCATATGTGATTAGGCCAGTAACATCCCAGAAGTTTCCCTTTTGATTAAATTGATTAATAGTCTTAATTGCATCTGCAAAATCCCTTAGGCAATAACACAATCATAAGGGTGACACCTCATCATATTTCTAGTTCCTCCTTCTCTGTATGGGAGGAACGTGTCCCAGTCATGTACACCAGGGGGGCGAGGATCTTGGCAGCCATCTTAGATTCTCTCTACCACAGTGTACCTATGCAAAGAAGGGAAGCAGTGAAGTCAGACCAAAATATACCAAAGGATATCAGTAAAACTTCTTGAGATATAAATATTATTGATATCAGCAATTGTTATAGAAAAACCATTTTTACATAAGTAAACAAAATATTTGGTTTACCACTGCATTCCAAGGAAAGATATACATGGAAAGCTCTTTGAGACAGAAGCTGGTCTGACAGCTGCTCTGTATGATATGGGGAGTGGAGCGGGACTTCAGATTAAAGAGGTGAAATGCAGGAGGCAAGAAGCGAGAAGGGGGATTCTAGATGTACCAAGGGGGAAGACAGAGAATGGGGAGTCCCTACACTACTTATTTAGGAAGAAAGATATGTCTGATGAAAATGTTAAGGTCTTTGCTGTAAGAGAAAGTAAACTCCTCCCTTTGTCCTGCTTATGAAACCTTCAGTAGAATCTATGTTCCTTTCTAATGATTTCTGCTGCACTAGGCTTTCCCTGAGAAATATAAAGCAGTGTTGAGTTCTGCACCAAAGACGATGTGGTACAACCAGAGAGAGAAGGCATATGAACACAAAGGCTCTACACACACTTATGCACAGGTAAGTTGAAGGGAATAAAAGTAACATTCTTAATACACTTTGTGTTCAATACTGAAAATTCTGGGGGAAATAAGATGTCAGAAAAGCACCCCCTTCTTGTATCCTTTTCCATTTTCTCTCTAAAGAACTGGAGAAAAAAAACACCCATATTTGGGTTGAGTCGTGCTGGAGTTCTGAAACTATCTGCTATCTGAATTTCAGAATCTCTTGGCATGTCTGGAAAGTTCTCCTTCATAATCTCATGGAGAAGAGATTCTGTGCCTTGTGAAGCCACTTTGTTGCTTTCGGGGATCCCTAAAGACAAATATTAGTTTTCTTCGAATTATCCCAGAGCTCTCTGAGAGAGTGATCTGTTTTTGCCCTCCATTTCTCTTCCTCTTTGAGAGTTTGGGAGCATTCAAAAGCTTTGTCTTCAATGTCAGAAATCCTTTCTTCTGCTTGCTCCATTCTGTTACTGAGGGATTCTACTGTGTTTCTCAGATCTTTGAGGCTACAACTTCTCGTCTCAATGTTTCTAAATCTTTGGTCATTTGGTCTTTGAATTCATTAAATTCTTGAGATATCTTTTGAGTTACTGCTTGGAATTCTAATTTGATCTTATTTGCTATTCAGATTCTGAATTTGATTTCTAACATCTCAGCTATTTGTTTGTGCCGTGTCTGCCCCATTGATCCTTGGGGGAGTTGATCTACTCTGATTGTTCACATTGCCAGAGTTTTTCTGTTGATTTCACCTCATGATTGTTTTTCACTGTTCCCTCTGGCCATCCTCAGAGTTGGGGAGGTGTCTCTCCAAGATTAGATCCCAGTGGGATCAGTCTATTGTTTCTGGATCTTTGTAGGGAGTGACCCTGTGTAGTTTCTCTGGGGCTGCCCCAGCCAGGGAGTCCTGGTTGTGGAAGCAGCTCTGGAGTGTGACAAACCCAGATCCAGCAACAGGGCGGGAGGTGGTGTGCATGGTTCTGGGAGTGCCTGGCGTCCTGTGACTTTGGCACAGAGAGCCTAAGGCTCCAGCAGTCTCTAGCCAGGAGAAGGGCTCTGCGCAGAAGCAGGGAGGATTCTGGAGGGCACACAGCTACCAGAGGTTTATACCCAGAAGACCAAAAATCACAATATAACAAAGACATCTGTACCAGAATGTTTATTGCAGCCCAATTCATAATTGCTAAGTCATGGAAGAAGCCCAAGTGCCCATTGACCCACGAATGGACTAGCAAATTGTGGTACATGAACACCATGGAATATTATGCAGCCTTAAAGAAAGATGGAGACTTTACCTCTTTCATGTTTACATGGATAGAACTGGAACATATTCTTCTTAGCAAAGTATCTCAGGAATGGAAGAAAAAGTATCCAATGTACTCAGCCCTACTATGAAGCTAAATTATAGCTTTCACATGAAGGCTATAACCCAACTATAGCACAAGACTATGAGGCAAGGGCCAAGGAAAGGGGAAGGGAGACGGTAGGTTAGGTTGGAGGGAGGGTAATGGGTGGGGCCACAGCTACGGTGCATCTTAGAATGGGTACAGGTGAAACTTACTAAATGCAGAATACAAATGTCTACCTACAATAACTAAGAAAATGCCATGAAGGCTACATTGAACAGTTTGATGAGAATATTTCAGATTGTATTTGAAACCAGCACATTGTACCCCTTGATTGCACTAATGTACACAGCTATGATTTAATAAAAAAAAAAAACAAAAACAAAAACAAACCATAGACCATATGTTTTGCTACAAGGGCTATAGGTGAACTTGAAGACAGAGATACATCCTCATGAGATAGATAGGAAATTATCTGAGAGCAACACTGTGACTGGCCCTTGAGAACTGCAATTTGAAATGTGGACACAAAAATAGGGGAGCAAGAAAGTCTCTGGCTTTTTCAGCCCAGTGAACATCTGGCTGAAGATCTTTCAAATATTCCTTACTCTACTCCTTATCGCTTGTTCCAAAGGGAGGTCATTATAATCATCTCAGTGAGTCAGAATGAGGAATGGTGGAGGTTGAAAGACCTGCCTGGGGGGTGCTGCGTAACACAGAGTCAAGTGGAGATCAGAACTCCCAGTGCCTATGCCCCAGGCCTTTGAGTTCTTTTAAACCAAAAGCTTTTCGTTTGTGGTACTGTGATAGAATTATAGAAAATTGTACCAGGGGCATAGAAAGTGTGATTCAGAGTGACACATTATAGTCTACCTGCCCCCAGCTTGAAGAATCTTGTCTCAATTACTTTCTCCGAAAACTGAAAAGCAGTGCAGAGGCTTTCCCTCACGGGGAAGACAGATGGAGGGATGAACAGCGGAAGGTGACGTGTGTGGGATCTGGGACCTGGGGCTGCAGAGTGGCTCCAAAGTAACTAACCCTAATGTTTTTGAAACAGTTATGAAGAAAATATACAAACTCCTTATAGGAATGGTACCTAACTTCTATTATCTTCCCATGGTTATAAAATAGTGTAACTGTTGGGGGAAACAGAATAGCAGTTCCTTAAAAAATTAAATGTAAAATTACCATATGATCCAGCAATTCGACTTCTAGGGATATATCCAAGAGAATGGTAAGCAGGGACTCAAACAGATATTAGTACATGAATGTTCATAGCAACATGATGTGTGATAGGCAAAAGGTGGAAAAAACTCAAATGTCCATGGATAGATCAAAGAATAAACAAAATATGACGCATGTATATGTACACACACACACAATGGAATATTATTCATTCTGAAGCAGGACTGACATTCTGATTCATGCTGCCATATAAATGAAACTTGAAGTATGAAGACATCATACTAAGTAAAATAAGCCAGACACAAAAGGGCAAATACTGAATGATATCCTCAGATGAGGTAACCAAGTCAAATTCACAGAGAACAGAAAGTAAAGTGGTGGTTACCAGGTGCTGGGGGAAGGGAGCAATGGGAATTACTGTTTCATAGAAACAGAGTTTTAGTTTGGGATGATGAAACAGTTCTAGAGATGAATGGTGATGATAGTCGCATAATAATATCAGTGTACTTAATGTCACTGAACTTGAAAATGGCTTTAAAAAATGGTAAATTGTGTGCCATATATATTTTTGTCAGTTTTTTAAAAAGGAGGGAAGGGATCCTGGCTACTTATTTTCTACATGTATCTCTGCTAGACTCTGGGGCCCATGTATGCAGGGGCCGCTTGCTTTGCATATTATCAAATTCCCTGTGCCTCGCACAGTGCCTGGGACTCAGAAAGTTCTCAATAAAAAATTAAACCAACCCCTGGCCCTCTTGTGCAGTGTCATCACCTGTGTCTTTGGTATGGTATCTTGCTTTTTGACAATTTATTCATCTTCTTTCAATATATTCATTCTTAGCTGTAATTGCAGACTGCCCTCTCTAGGCAAGGCAGCCCCATGTAGTTAAGCCAATAAAAGACATGAACAGCTTTGTACCATTCAGTCCTCCCTACCAATAAAAGAACAAGATTGCATAGTACCGACTACATTGTTGAATAAATACAGAGTGCCAACGTGTCATCTGGATTAAGAACTTCCTGCAGCACTGTAAAATAGAGCATCTTTTATTAGTGGGTTCTGCTTCTGCCCAGACTTCAGCATCAATTAGGGCACTTGTTAGAGATATTCTCTGACACCACATTAAGTAGCTGGGTTAACAGATCTAGCATGAGCCCTGGGAACCTGAATTTTTGATTGCTTATTTGTTTAAGCTACCATACAAACAAGTGTAGAAACCTCTGCTCTAATTACTTCATGAATATGTATTGTTTGTAATCTCCATGAGGGTAAGAAATGTGTCTCATATATTTTGTATATCACTATCACTATATCATATATTTTGTAATCACTTTTGATTAATCATTGCTGAATTGAGTGATTAATATTCTTAAAAGCATAAAACAGCATAGAACACTGGGTTACCCCAAAGCAACTCTGCCATCCTGCATCTCAAAACATAAAGAACTGAACGCAGCTCTTTATTCTCATGCAAATATGTGTGTGTGTGTGTGTGTGTGTGTATAGAGCAATATCAGCAAAAGTTGATTATTCCTTTAGGTCCACATCTGTTCTTTCAAATATTTGGAATGTAATAGACTTATGAATAACACATTTCAAATCAGAGGAGTCCAAGAAGTAAAAAGCAGCATGTGGTCAGGGCCAAGCAATGTGTATTTAAATGAGAACAGCTGCAGATAGGAGGCCTCAGCATTGCTTTAAACAATAGTAATGTCAATGATTTGAGTTATAAACAATTCTTTTCCAAGCAATATAGGTTGTGATCAAACTCATTTCATAACTAGGAGAAGTAAGTGGTTTTTTTTGATACTCCACCCAAAAATATTGTTCTTATTATTTTGGAATGAAGTCTAAATTCTATCAGCAGCCTCACATTGTTTGTGCTTCAATAGTTCTCTGCCTAGCTGTCCCTTTTACAATGTGGAGGCACTAATTGTAATTCATTGGCAATTGATTATAAAGTAGGTCAGCATATACTTAAGTTAGACAGAACTCTAGGTTTAAGAAGATTTCTTGTCAAACACTTCGGGAAATGGTGGAAAAATTATTTTTTCTCCAAGGATCAAAAATACACCTTCACTGTGGTTCTCCAAGTGTGCTCACTGGACCAGTGACATCAGCATCACTGGGGTACTTGTTAAAATGTAAATTCTCAGGCTCATCCCAAACCTACTAAGTCAGAAATTCTGGAGCTGGACTCCAGTGACAGTGAATTGTTAACAGCCTTCCAGGTAAGTCTAGTACTTAGAGAAGTTAAAGAACTGCTATGTTACCATATGAATGGCACAAAAAGGCCTGTTGTGATGAAATGCACGTACTTAAAGCAGATTCACTCATACACTTTTGCCTCTACATGTGACACCTTTAACTTCCATAGAATCTGTGATTCCTATGGTGCACATTAGAAACTGCTATGCCAGATTACAAAAAGCAAATACATTCTTTACTTGATTAGTAACAGGGACAAATATTCATTGCATTATGCTACCTGCCAGACCCCAGAAATATCATGGTAGATGTAACAGACATAATCTCTTTCTTTCCAAGACATAAACTCTAGTAGGGTCTAGTAAGGAAGACAGATAAACATTGAACGTGTAAAGAATGCTACATGTGAAATCCACACCGTGCAGGAAGAAAAGAAGGCACATTAGGGGGAAAATGCACAATTTAACATTATTTGGGTCATTAATTCACTTCACAAGCCATTTTCATCCTTCTGTTGTCTTAGATGCCTTGGCCCAAGAGACTAAAGTACCTTCCCCTGCAGACATAAGGCTACTCTACTCAGACACACTTTCAGGAAGTGCCAAGTTCAAGGGCTCTAGATAGTCATGGTCATTAAGAAGGCTGTTCAGTAAAGCCACATTGGATACCCTCACAGATAGGTCCAGATTTGTTTTGTTGCGCTTGTTGTTGTTGTTGTTTTTGTTTGTTAGGCCATCTGAAAGGCAAGTCTCTGGTTTGATGTGTCTGCAGCTTGGAATGAAGTTGAAACTTGAGGAACTGGGAAAGAGGATACTGCTGCCATAAGGACAAAGAAAGCCTGGACTTGTACCTTGAGAAATCCTATAGCCAGACTTTACAACTTTTGTATTAAGTTGGATAGAGTTGGAACACATTCTTCTTAGTAAAATATCACAAGAATGCAGAAGCAAGAATCCAATGCACTCAATTTTAACATGAAGGCAGTAGATGATCTAATACATACCCTCATAAGAGAAAAACTCAATTCAAAGTGAGGGGCAGGGGAATTATGGAGTGGGAGAGGAAAGGAGGGCGGAGGATGGGGGTCACGGTGTATGGTACACTTTTGGGGGGCAGGACACAATTATAACAGGGACTTTACTTAACAAATGCAATCAGTGCAACCTAATTCTTTGTACCTTCAATGAACCTGAAACAATTAAAAAAAAAAGAAGAAGAAAAGAAATCTTATAGCCAAGTCACATGGCCTATTGCAATGAGCTCACGGAGGATGGGGAATTTTCTTTGTTGTATTTGCTGATAAATTCCCAAACACTGGAACTGTGGCCAATAGGCACTGAACAAATACTAAATATTTGTGTCTTTTAGGGGGGCAAGAAAGCTTCTTTGTCAATCTTGTCTATGACCTGTGTATTAGTAGGTATAGGCCTGCTATTAAAATGGGTGATAAAATATATAAAAGCTCATATACAATAAAGTAGACCTATCCAATAGAACTTTCTGCAGTAATGGGAATTTTCTGTATCTGCAGTGTCCAATATGGTAGCCATTAGTCCCATGTAATGGTTAAAGAGTTGAAATATGGCCAGTGTGATTGAGGAACTGGAGTTTTAATTTTACTTAAGTTTAAATAGCTATTATGTCTAATGGCCCCTGCATTAGACAACACACCAAAAGAGGTATAGAAGCCAGGGTGATGGGGCTCTGCCACCTTCAACATATATCATTTAGGTCACCCTGGAAGTTCTGTGTCCAAACAATTTAGAAAAGGTAAAGACCACACAAATATGTGGGTAGGGCAATTTTATGGCCTAGGCAAGTAAGGGCATTTTCATTTCTATCCCATTAGTGAAAACTAGTCACATGGTCACATCTGAATGCAAGATTCTGGGAAATGTAGTCTGTAGGTATGGAGTCACCTGCAGTAACAACTCCATCTGATAGAAGAGGAGGTACATATTATTTTGTTGAATAGCCAACTGTCTCCCTGATACATGACTATGAAGAAAAAAATTGTTTTATAGGATCCTTTATCACCTCCTCCCCACCAACTACAGTCATGGAATACTAGACTTGGATAAAATGTGATATATCATTTCATTTGATTATCCATCAGATGTTCAAGCATCTTACTAGAACATTTCCCTTATAGGCTTTTCTAGTTTTAAATAGGTTCCTCAAGAGACTCACAGGGCAGCTTTACTACATATTCCTTCCATACTTTCCATTTCTCTTTTTCAAGTAAAAAGATGTTATTAATCTTATTAACACATGCATGTGAACCATACCCACAATCCTATCACTTCATACTGCCATGTCTCCCAGAGGACAAATGTACACATTACACTAAGGGCTTTAACACCTAACCAGAAGGAATAATTAGTAAGGGGACTTCAGGCAGGGTCTCAGGCGAGATGGTCCTACCCAGTAAGGACAACTCTCACATTCCCTAGAATACTTGCACAACATGTTTAAAAAGGTTTAGATGGCAATTCAAAAGTAAAAGGGCCCTTATGTTACTAAACCCTACCTCTAGCAGCCACAGGACAGATTCAAAACCATTTTTCAGCAAATAGAAGAGATATGGAAGAACAGATCCCTTTGCCCAGAAACTCATCAAACTTGCCCCTGCCCTGGGTTGTGAGCTGTCAAAAAATCACTTCATCCTGCCTCTTTGAAGCTCACCCTTTAAAGTTTTAGTCACATTCCTGGCAATGACCCATATATGGCTGTGGGGAAGGCTCTGTATTGCTGGTTAAAAACTTAGACTCTCAGCTGCTAGGGGAAGCAGAGTCCTCTCCCTACATATGCTAACCATCTGAGCATTGAGCACTGTGTTTGGCACACCACAGCACACAGTCAACACCTATCTGCCCAATTAGGGCCCCTAAGGCTATGCTTGACAATCTAAGTTCTGCTCCTGGCTGTCTTACCTTAGGGAAATCACTTTCCTTCTCTGGACTTTTTGGATTTATCTTTTACAACATGGTTCAGTAAGCTATATCCTGTGGGACAAATATAATCTGTAGATTGATTTTTTTGTTTGTTTTTAATATTACATGAACAAAAAATATTTTTTAGATTTTTACAAGTTTATTGGAAAACGAAGACAAATGCATACAACTGAGACTATACATGAACCTCAAGAATAATCATTTCACACTTTGGCCTTTAATTGAAAAGGCTTGAAGACTATATAAACTATGGGGGGAAAACCCCTAAACTTATTTGTTTTAAAATTTGTTCTCTCCCCAACCCTTGTAGGAATAATCTCTCTAAAAAAGATCTTATAGGGAGTCCAAATACTGAATATATGGAACAAATGCCAACCTGCTCAAGTTGATTCAGGGGTGAGAACCTGATCAATACCCTAGGGCTTCCTTGAAAACGCCTTAGGTTCCTTGAAGTATAGTTTGAAAGCCTTAACCAAAATATTGACAAAGCCCTTTTCAGCTCAGACTTATGTTATTGCTGGGAGACAGTGAATCCAAGTGGTTAGTGCTTGGGTTTGGGAGGTGGGGTACTCAGATTGAGTCCTAGCTTTATCTCTTATAGGCACTGGAAAGTTACTTAACCTCAATTACTCAAGATGGGAATCATTATAGTAGCTACTTCTAGGATTACAGAGAAGGCTATGTTAAACAATGCAGAGGCTGTGTTTAGCAGAAGGCCTAGCATGTCTTCAGTATAAGCTGTCATTATGACTGTGAGAACACTCTTTCTTTTTATGTTTCACATGTGCCTGCCTCTTGAAACAGCTTCAACAATAGCATGCAGAGGTCAATACGTCATACATTGTAAAGTACCTTATCATGCTCCACACCAGGGAACACTCAATACATATTAACCAATCAATACTGTTGAAAAAGGCTCAGCATCCCTCTGTGGAGAAGTCCAACAAGGGCATGAAATATTTTCTCTCTAAATCTCTGCTTAGCTAAGCCCCAGACCCTCCTGATAGCCTCATTGTTGCAACAATAAACACACAGAGACACACACAGACACACACACACACACACCCCACATATATAAATAAAATACGTTGCTGCTAATGAAAGGAAACCCAGCAGTTTTCTCCACTGACAAGTTTATGCACTCTACAATTGCAGTCGAAATATTTTTGCTATTTTCATGATTTTCTTGGCTTCCTTCCCAAGGAATTAATCATTTCTACAGCACTGGGGAGAAGCTGAGAAATCACAGACATGACTAAATGACATGATAGTGCATTCTCTTCGCCTACGCCAAATCTCTGTGCATGAAATTAAATCATTCCAGGGGAAAATGGATTGCAGTGGTGGCAAAGTATGGAAGCATAACTCCTCCAGGGCCAGCTTCATAAAAAGGGTTCAGTTGGTCAGGTAGCTTGACTTCAGTTCTTTTGAGTTTTTTAAATTCTAAGTGAAGAAATATGAACATCATCAAAGTCCTGTGGATATGCCAAAATTAAACCCATGGCGTCACTGGGTTGGCAGGAAATAGTTGCTCTCACAGACCAACTAAGGTCATAACTGAGAAGGGAGACAATTGTGGTCAAGTTTTGAATCAGTGAGTTTGACCTAGAAGGAATTCTTGAAATCATCTTTATCTCCTAATTTTGCAAGTAAGGAAGCTGTAACACAGTACAGCACGGGGGTTAAACCTACAGACCTTGAATGCAGACACACATGTATCTGAAACCAGAACTCTGACATTTTCTAACAAATCACTTAACCTCTCTGCAAATGTTAGAGTACCTTCTTCACTGGGTCATTAAGAGGATGAGAAGCACCATTTAGCTTAATGCTTGGTACATGCTGAAAGACTTAATATGCGAATGAAAAATAATCAGATCATACATGAAAACAGAACTTTGACCCACAACCTGCAGCAGCCTTCCCAGAAAGCCAACCCCTCATCTACAATAAACAACTCATGAAGCCAGCCTGCTATAAGTGAGACTTGCAGGAATACAGACTGTTATCTCCACTGACAATCCAGAAAGCTCAACAATGACTCTATAACAATCCAGCCTGAAATGGCCATGATGTGATTAATAATTGACAGCTTCCCTAATTTTTGTCTCTACTTCCAAATTAGGATCAAATAGATGAAACCAAATGTATATCCTAGCTGATTGCATGGGATGCCCTGCTCCTAGTTAACCTGCCTCCAGCTTCTTCTCGGCAATGATCTTCAATCAGGTCATACCTAAACTGTCTCTTTTGTCTATTTTAAGGCCCACTCCTCTGCCGGCCTTTGAGTCTCCACCAGAACACAAGAGATGGCGTTTGACTTCCCTGTTATAGCAAGCTCAAGATAAATAGCCTTTGCTTTTTCCATTTGTTTGGTCTTTGCTCATTTCCACAATATACACATACTTACCCTACATGATCACACACATGCTGTCATTCATTAGTGACAGATACAGCCAGTATTGTGATTTTCAATACACTGATAAAGCCAAGGAAATAATCAATGCAATGTGATGACTCAAGTCTGTTCTGGCCAATATGAATTCTAAAATGAGTATATGTTGGTATAGTGTTTATTCTTCTTTCAAAAGAATAAAATTGTTCCCTCATTTACTATCAACTTTATGAATGAGTCAGAGGTAGAATCAACTTATCCATTAAAGCACACTACCTGTGGCTCAAGGAGGAGGGCGCCAGCCCCATATGCCAGAGGTGGCAGGTTCAAACCCAGCCCTGGCCAAAAACTGCAAAAAAAAAAAAAAAAGAATAATAAAGGTTTGGGAGATTTAAAAAATAAATAAATAAAATAAAATAAAGCACACTACAAAGCCAAGGACACAATACTTTAGAGGATCACAAAAATGCTTTAACCTCTTTTAAAATCAAGAATAAAAGCATAAATAAATAAATAAATAAAATATATAAAATATTTTATATAATACTAATGTTTTCGTTTTTACACTAATGCAATTGTAAAATATAATTTTAAATCTATTTTTGTGAGGGAAGGGCCCACAAATGCTTAAGTGTATAGTGCCTTAAAAAGTTGTATTGTGGCCTAGTTATAAAAAGTAATAATTGTCTTTTCTGTGGATGAGTAAAGTAATAGTCACTATCAATTGTCTAGTTCAGATTCCCTCTTATAATCTTCTACATCATGTTAATTCCCAAATTGGTCTTCCAGCTATTTTCTGATATATTAATCTTTTAATTTATATTTTCCTCAGTAAGGAGCTAATATGTTCAAAATACAGAAGAGATCATTACCCAATATATAAAGAACATTTTGTTGTCACTACACACTGCTTATCACAAATATATATGTTCTTAATTTACAATCCTGGTTCATTCATTAATACCACACTCCAAAAGCCCCCCATTCTAAATACAGACATGACAAAATCATAACCTCCAAGGTCTTCCTTCACCTATTGTGCACTAATCAATTCTTCATGGTTTCTGGTTCACATATCGTATTCTTAATGAATTACTCCCTAGTGTCCAATAGGAGACATTCTCATCTTACTCTCAAATCACCATTAGAGTAGGATTGATTGTAATTAAATGAACCTCTGTCTTTCACTGGTTAGAATATGCCTCTTTGAGGACAGGAGTCACCTCTCATTCATTTGAGTGTCAAAGACTGACATTTATTAAGTGACACACCAATAATGCAAAATTCACCAGCAGCAAAAGCAGCACTGGAATTTGAGTCACCTGGCTCCTGATTCTGCCTCTTTTTGGCTCATCTCACAACATCTCAAAAATAGCCAGTCAGTTCATAGAGGCAGATGGATATTCTCAATTTCAAACATTGAAAATAGACAGCACTTTGATAGTGACTGTTTAACAACAAGCTCTGGGAGAAGGGGATCCTGATACATAGTGTTTGCCAATTTCTATGGCTTAAATACTCTCACCATGGCAAATTTAAAGGTGTCAAGATGACTTCACTGATCATGGAACTGGGAAGAGACATACAGAAGCACACTATCATATGTCATTTCCACCACCATGTAGATAGAATAGATTAAATAATTTTAAGAGCAGAAATAACCATAAAATGTAGTATGAATAATTAGGAAATGATAAGTTTTGATTATTTTTTTACGCTCTATTTTATTTATGTGTATGTTTCTAAATAACTTAATTCTGTCTCCTAAAAAAAAAAAAAAACCCACAGCACCACCTGGTTGACAGTATTGCAACATACTGTCATCAAGAGCAAGGACTTCTGTTTGAAACAAGGGACACAGTGAGAAGAAAAAGGAGAACAAGGAGGTGAACAAGAAGAAAGAACACCTGAGGAGGAATCAACAGAAAAATTCAGATAACATGAACCCCCCCTCCACCCCCCCGAAGGGACCATTAGGCAATTACTGAAGAAGCCTCCACCTAGGAAGAATAAATAGATTTGACAGAAAGGTAATTGAAAATATGATTATAAACAAAATAAAACAAACAAACAAACAAACTAGGTGGTGCCTGTGGCTCAAGGAATAGGGCGCCGGTCCCATATGCTGGAGGTGGCGGGTTCAAACCCAGCCCCGGCCAAAAAAAACAAAAAACAAAAACAAACAAATAAAACAAACAAACAAAAAACAAACAAAAAAATATGGATTATAAAGACAATAAAAGGAATGGATAAGAAAATGGAAAGACAGAACCAAAAGTTGGATGAGAGATATGTAGAATATGGAAAGAATGTGGCAGAGCTTAAGGAAATGAAGGAGAAAACCAGGGAATGTAAAGATGCAGTAGAAAGTATCAAAAAAATAGGTTAGTTCATGGAGAAGAAAGAATCTTATTGCTACAGGATAAAGTTTTTGAGGTAATCCAGGTAGTGAAAGAGGCAGAAAAGAAGAGAAAGAAAGCAAAATAGGTGCTTAGAGAACTATGAGACTCCATGAAGCAGTCAAACATATGAATAATAGGGATTCCTGAAGGGGAAGAAGACTGTCCCAAACGAATGGAAGTCCTACTGGAGATTATCAAACTTCCCAAGATTTACTAAAGACCCAGACACACTCCTTTCAGATAGATATCAAACCCCAGGCCATCTCAACTCAAGCAGAGCCTCTCTAAGACACGTTGTAATGAACCTGTCCAAAGTCAAGATGAAAGAAAAAATTCTGCAAGCAGCCAGGAGTAAGCACCAAGAGACTTATAGAGGCAGAGCCATTAGGATGACAGCAGACTTCTCAACTGAAACCTTCCAAGCACAATCATCCACCTTCAACATTCCTAAGTAAACAATTTTCAGCCCACAATTCTGTATCCTCCTAAACTAAGATTCAAAATTGAAGAAGAATCTTTTGCAGATATATAAGCACTGAGAAAATTTTCCACAATAAGACCAACTCTACAAGAAGTACTTAGACCTATTCTCAATACTGACCACCACAATGGACCACCAGCAAAGTAAACACCAGAAGCTAAAGGTCAAAATATAGTTTCCACAATGGTGCAAAGGATAAAACTACGCAATGGACTTTCACAAAATAAGATGTATAAAACTTCACCACACTTATCAATTCTCTCATAAGTGTCAATGGACTAAATTCACCACTGAAGAGGCATAGGCTGGCTAATTGGATAAAAAAGCACAGGAAATCCATATGCTTTCTCCAGGATATGTACCTAGCCTTGAAGGACAAATCAAGATTTAGGATTAAGGGATCGAAAACAGTATTTCAAGAAAATTAAAATCAGAAGAAAGGAGATGTTGCAATCTTATTTTCAGATACAAGTAGATTTAAAGAAACTAAAGCTAAGAAAGACAAAGATGAACACTTTATACTGTTCAAAGGAACAATACAACAAGAAGACATTTCAATTATAAATATTTATGCACCTAACATAAGGGCTATCAGATTTAGGAAACAGATCTTGATGAGTCTGAGCAATATGATATTCCATAACACCATAATAGTCGGGGGCTTTAAGATCCCACTGAACTGGACAAATCTTATAAACAGAAACTAAACAAAGATACAAAGGACATTAATGTGACCCTAGAACAGGTGGGATTAATAGACATATTCAGAGCACACCATCCCAAAGCTCAGCAATATACATTTTCCTTGTCAGTGCATGGTATGTACTCCAACATCGACCCTACCTTAGGATACAAATCAAACTTCAGCAAAATTAACATAATACAAATTACACCTTGTATCTTCTCAGATAATAGGCAATAAAGGTGGAACTCAACTTTAACAAAAGTGTTTATTCTCACACAAAGACTTGGAAATTAAACACCCTTATGCTGAATGATAATTGAGTTCAGGAAGAGATAAAAGTAGAAGTCATTAAATTATTCAAACATAACAACAACGAAGACATAATGTACTCAAACCTGTGGGATACAGGAAAAGCAGTCTTAACAGGAAAAATGATCACATTAGATACCTACATTGAAAACACAGACAGAGAACGCATCAACAAACTCATGAACCATCTTATGGAATTGGAAAAAGCAGAACAATCTAATCCCAAAGCGAGCAGGAGAAAAGAAATAACCAAAATTAAATCAGGGATTAATGAAATTGAAAACAAAAGAATCATTCAGAAAATTAACAAAACAAAAGCTGGCTTTTTGAAAAAATAAAATAAATTGATAAACCTTTGGCCACATGAACAAAAAAACCCCAGAAAAGTAAAATCTCTAATAACCTCAATCAGAAACAATAAAGGGGAAATAACAACAGATGCCATATAGATACAAGACATCATCTCTGAGTACTACAAGAAACTCTATGCCCAGATATTTGACAATGTGGAGTAAATGGATCAATACTTGGACTCACACCCTCTCCTTAGACTTAATCAAGAAGAAATAGATCTCTTGAACAGACTGTTTTCAAGAACTGAGATTGAAGAAACAATACAAATGTCCCAGCCAAAAAAAAAAAAAATGCCCTGGTCCAGATGGCTTCACACCAGAATTCTATCAAACCTTCTAAGAACTTATACCTATACTGCAGAAATTATCCCAAAAGTTTGAGAAGGAAGGAATCTTTCCCAACATATTCTATGAAGCAAACATCACCCTGATACAAAAAAACATGAAAAAATCCAACTAAAAAGTAGAACTTCAGACCAATTTCACTAATGAACACAGATGCAAAAATTCTCAATACAATACTAGCCAATAGATTACAGCTACATATTAAAAAAAACATTCATCACTATCAAGTACATTTCATCCCAGATATGGTAGGTTTGTTTAACATATACAATCCCATAAACATAATTCACCATAGCAGCAGAAGCATAAACAAAGACCATATGATCCTCTCAATAGATGCAGAAAAAGCATTTGATAAAATTGAGCATGGTTTTCTAATTAGAATACTTAAGAATACAGGCATAGGCAGCACATTTCTGAATCTGATCAAAGCCATCTACAACAAATCTACAGCTAATATTATACAGAATGGAGTAAAACTGAAAGCTTTTCCACTTAGAACTGGAACCAGAAAAGGTTGTCCTCTATCGCCATTACTATTCAACATAGTGCTGGAAGTTCTAGTCAATACAATCAGTCAAGAGAAGGAAATGAAGGGCATCCAAATGGAGGCAGAGGAGGTCCAATTCTCGCTCTTTACCTATGATATTACTTATGCTTAGAGAACCCTAAAGACTCAACCACCACACCCTTTAAAGTGATCAAAAAATACAGCAATGTCTCAGGATACAAAATCAGTGTCCACAAATCAGTAGCCTTTGTATATGTCAATAATAGCCAAGATGAGAATCTAATCAAGGACACAATTCCCTTCACAGTGGCTTCAAAACAAAAAAATAAAGTAATACCTAGAAATATACATAACACAAGAAGGAAAAGACCTTTACAAAGAAAATTTAAAAACTCTAAGAAAAGAAATCACAAAAATATTAACAAATGAAAGAATACACCTGGCTCATGGCTGAGAAGAATCAGCATTGTGAAAATGTCTATCCTACCCAAAGCAATCTACAGATTCAATGAAATCCCCATTAAATACCATCATCATACCTTCAAGATTTGGAAAACATTCTTCACTTTGTATGGAACTAGAAGAAACTCCGTATAGACAAGGCAATTCTTAGTAATAAAAACAAACATGCGGGTATAGTACAGACTTCGGCTATACTTCAAGGCCATAATAATCAAAACAGGATAGTATTTTCACAAAAATAGAGACATTGACATTTGGAACTGAATAGAAAACCATGAGATGAAATGAACATCTTATACCCACCTGATCTTTGATAAACCAAATAAGAACATACACTGGAGAAAAGAATCCCTATTTAACAAATGGTGCTGGGAGAACTGGATAATCACATGTAAAAGACTGAAACTGGACTCACACCTCTTAGTACTTATAAAAATTGATTCTAGATGGATAAAAGATCTAAACATAGGGCATGAGCTGCTTTTGAGCTCTTGAGCTGGGCTAAGAGGAGTAGCTTGTCTCTCAGCACCCTGGCAGCTGAGGGCACAGCCTGGGCAGACCAGGCTCCTTTCGAGGGTCCCTCCCTTCCTTAAACTGGGGCCTTCTGTCCAGAGGAGAATGGTAGATAAAAGAGCTAGATCAGCACTATCTAAGAGAAAATTTGAAGGAAATTAAAACCACAGCTCAAAAACAAAATGTAATGGGAATCAACTGCATCTCTACTGAACAAACATCTACAAAGTAACACACATGTCAGGGAACCAGAGCCTTCATTAACAGTAAATGGCAAGGGGCAGAGACAAGATGTATGCCTGAAGCCAGCTTTCCACAGAGGCTCCCGTCCAGAAGGAGAGTTAAAGGACAGAAATTCAGCAAGTAACCTGGTGGATTAGAGCTGCACCAAGAGAGAAGGTTGAAGAACACACGTCAACCCTGCTGAGGCGAGCTACAAAACCAAGGATACAAACAAAAGGTTCAAAATCCATCACCAAGTGGACAGGAGTCCCCTCCCCCATGAGAACAGCTCGGAGTGCCCCACAAACAAATGAGCAGCGTTCAAAAGTCCTCTCACTATACTCCACAGGAGAGACCCTGTAAAAACTCCTACCTACCTCCCCTACTAGGGTACCACGGCGTTCTCCTGCCAGGCATAAAACTGTATAGAACTGTATATATTCTCTAACTGCAATTCTGAGCTCCAAGCACTCCCCTCCACTCTCACTCTGAAGTCTGGAGGCCTGCCCTCTAGGAGTCCAGACACTTGGGTGATTTCTTGAGGGTGTGGACAGGGCCTAGACTGCAACTGGTCAGTGCTGATTCTGTGGCACAGGAGTGAGGAGAAGACAGTCGGCTGAGAGGGAACCACACTGGAGTGGCGGTGCCCCGAGGCACAGACTAGCAGCCATTGTTGGCAGCAATAGGGCTCACTCCCAGATATTCCAAAGCCACATCCCCTGTCTTCCTGGGCAACTACAGGAGGCTGGTCATCTTCTCAGGTGGCAACCACCACAGAACAGACCTTGGACGGAAATGCAGGCCCCATGAGTAAAGGGTTTGCCTGAGGCGGTACGGGCCCGGGTGAAGCATGGGGGACTAGAAACACACATGCAGAGCCAGGAAGTTCCCAGGGCAGGGCTGACCCAGAGGACAGCTTTACTGAGCCTAAGACACACCCGGCCCTCAGGGGATTGTCAGCCGATAGACAAAGGAAGGCAGGAGGCTAGAACTGACAGCAAACTGAATACAATCCTGCAGGAACAAAGACAGGGCCTGAGTCACAGGCTCTGGGAACTCAAAACAGATTCTCTTCTGCAGGGGAATTTACCAGGGTCAGAAACAAATTCCTGCAAAGTTGTTCTGTTTTGTTCTGTCAGTAACATCAATAGGGGCGGGCTGGTACTGAGTGAACACCCCCCAGCCACCATCAAGTGCCTGAGATTGTCAGGCCTCACTTCCCCCTGATGGATAGAGGCAGAGCACAGCGGCCTGGCTGAGCAGAAATAGATTTCCTTGTGATTCAGGCAAGTGCAAACACCTGGAGTATCTGTTCACTAGATGCAACTGGGTCACAGCCCTGCAGGGCTATCAGTGAGTGGGTGTGACAGAGGTGGCAAGGTGGGAAGGAGGCATTAACCTTCTCAGCCTAATCTATTTGCTGGGCAGGTCCTCCTGACTCCACAGAGCACTGGAGCAAGCCATATCTGAGTTGTCACCAGAACCCTGTGATCCAGTTGTCAGAGACCTTTAAACTCTCCCACCTGAGAAAGGTGCTGACTGAGACAATTGATTTGGATTTTTTGAACTGAGCCACTGACCTGAGGACTATTCAAGTGGTGCCCTGGGTGTGTGGTTGTAGGAAGGTTTGATTTTTCTTTTCCAGTTGTTGCCTGTGGGGCACGGGGTGACTTAATTGCTGGTATTTCTCCACAGCTGAGACTTCACGCAAAGTAACTGTTTCACTAGGGTAAAACAGACCAGCTGAAAACAAGAGAGAACCTCTTAGCCACACCACACCAAACAGCACCCCAGATTCTCAGGCCATAGCACTGTGTGGGTCCTCAACAAGGCCTCAGGGGAAAAATCAAATGGTATAAAACAATCATGGGGCAGAATCAGAGAAAAACTCTGGTAATATGAATAATCAGAATAGATCAACCCCCCCAAGGAAAGATATGGCAGATCTAACTGAAGATCCCATGCATAAACAGCTGGCCAAGATGTCAGAAATCAAATTCAGAATTTGGATTGCAAACAAGATTAATAGAATAGAGGAAAATTTAGAATTAAAAATTCGAGGAGCAATTCAAAAGTCAGAATTAGAAATTTGAGGAGAAATTCAAAAGTTGTCTCAAGAATTTAGTGAATTTAAAGAGAAAACCAGCAAAGATTTGGACACAACTGAAGCAAGAATTTGGAGCCCTCAAAAATCTGAAAAATACAGTAGAATCCCTCAGTAACAGAGTGGAGAAAGTAGAAGAAAGGATTTCTGACATTGAAGACAAAGCCTTTGAATGCTCCCAAACTCTCAAAGAGAAAGAGAAATGGAGAGCAAAAACAGATCACTCTGTCCGAGAGCTCTGGGATAATTCGAAAAAGGTGAATATCTGAATCATTGGAATCTCTAAAAGTGATGAAGTGGTGTCGCACAGCACAGAGGCCCTTCTCCATGAAATTATGAAAGAGAATTTTCCACACATGCCAAGAGATTCTGAAATTCAGATAGCAGACAGTTTCAGAACCCCAGCACAATTCAATCTGAATAAGACATCACTCAGGCATATCATAATTAACTTCACTAAATTTAATATGAAGGAGAAAATTCTGAAAGCAGCTAGACATAAGAAATCCATTACCTATAAAAGGAAGAATATTAGAATGACTACAGATGTCTCTGCTGAAACTTTTCAAGCCAGAAGAGGGTAGTCATCGACTTTTAATCTCCTAAAGCAAAATAACTTTAAATCCAGATCCTATATCCAGCTAAACTCAGTTTCATTTATGATGGAGAAATTAAATACTTTAATGACATTCATATGTTGAAGAAATTTGCCATAACCAAACCAGCTCTTCAGGATATTCTCAGACCTATCCTCCATAATGACCAACCCAATCCTATACCACAAAAGTAAACTCACTCAGAAACTTCGGATCAAACTCCAATTTCCACACTGGCGAAAGGATTAAAAATGCCCACTGGACATTCAAAAAACTCGATACCCAAAACTTCACCAGACTTATCAATATTCTCCATTAATGTCAACGGCTTAAACTATCCTCTAAAGAGGATACGTTAGCTGACTGGATACAAAAACTCAGGCCAGATATTTGTTGCATATAAGAGTCACATCTTACCTTAAAAGACAAATACAGACTCAGGGTGAAAGGATGGTCATCCATATTTCAGGAAAATGGTAATCAGAAAAAAGCAGGTGTTGCAATTCTATTTGAAGACAAAATAGGCTTTAAACCAACAAAAGTGAGGAAGGATAAGAATGGTCACTTCATATTTGTTAAGGGTTATACTCAATATGATGAGATTTCAATTATTAATATCTATGCACCCAACCAGAATGCACCTTAATTTATAAGAGAAACCCTAACAGCCATGAGAAACTTGATTTCCTCCAGCTCCATAATAGTCGGAGATTTCAACGCTCCTTTGGCAGTGTTGGATAGATCTTCCAATAAAAAGCTGAGCAAAGAAATTTTAGATTTAAACCTAACCATCCAACATTTGGATTTAGCAGACATCTACAGAACATTTTATCCCAACAAAACTGAATACACATACTTCTCATCAGCCCACGGAACATGCTCCAAAATCAATTCTTAGGTCACAGGACTAACCTCAGTAAATTAAAAGGAATAGAAATTGTTCCTTGCATCTTCTCTGACCACTATGCAATAAAAATTGAACTCAGTAACAACAGGAATCTGCATACTCATACAAAAACATGGAAGTTAAATAACCTTATGCTAAATGATAGCTGGGTCAGACATGAGATTAAGAAAGAAATTGCCAAATTTTTGGAACAAAATAACAATGAAGACACAAATTATCAGAACCTCTGGGATACCGCAAATGCAGTCCTAAGAGGGAAATTTATAGCACTGCAAGCCTTCCTCAAGAGAACGGAAAGAGAGAAAGTTAACAATGTAATGGCACATCTCAAGCAACTGGAAAAAGAAGAATATTCCAACCCCAAACCCAGTAGAAGAAAAGAAATAACCAAAATTAGAGCAGAATTTAAATGAAATTGAAAACAAAAAAAATTATACAACAGATCAATATATCCAAAAGTTGGTTTTTTGAGAAAGTCAATAAAATAGATAAAACTTTGGCTAAACTAACCAGGAAAAGAAGAGTAAAATCTCTAATCTCATCAATCTGAAATGACAAAGACAAAATAACAACAGACTACTCAGAAATTCAAATAACACTTAATGAATATGTTAAATAAAGTGTTACTTTATGTAAATAAAGTGTTACAAAACTTTATTCTCAGAAATATGAAAATCTGAAGGAAATAGACCAACAGTTGGAAGCATGTCATCTTCCAAGACTTCGCCAGAATCAAGTGGAAATGTTAAACAGGCCAACATCAAGTTCTGAAATACAATCAACCATACAAAATCTACCTAAAACGAAAAGCCCAGGACCAGATGGCTTCACGTCAGAATTCTACCAAACATTTAAAGAGGATCTAGTACCTATATTACTCAACTGTTCCAAAATGTAGAAAAAGAAGGAAGACTACCCAACACGTTCTATGAAACAAACCTCACTCTGATCCCCAAACCAGGAAAAGACCCAACAAGAAAATTATACACCAATATTACTAATGAATATAGATGCAAAAATATTCAACAAGATCCTAACAAACAGAATCCAGCAACACATCAAACAAATTTTACATCATGACCAAGTTGGTTTTATCCCAGGGTATCAAGGCTGGTTCAATATATGTAAATCTATAATTATAATTCAGCACATAAACATATTAAAAAACAAAGACAAAATGATTCTCTCAACTGATGCAGAAAAAGCTTTTGATAATATCCAGCATCCCTTCATGATCAGAACACTTAAGAAAATCGGTATAGAAGGGACATTTCTCAAACTGATAGAGGCCATCTACAGCAAACCCACAGCCAATATCATAATGAATGGAGTTAAATTGAAATCTTTTCCACTCAGAACAGGAACCAGACAAGGCTGCCCATTGTCTCCACTGCTCTTTAACATTGTAATGGAAGTTTTAGCCACTGCAATTAGGGAAGAAAAGGCGATCAAGGGTATCCATACAGGGTCAGAAAAGGGTCAGAAGATATCAAACTTTCACTCTTTGCAGATGATATGATTGTATATCTGGAAAACACCAGAGATTCTACCAAACTCTTAGAAGTGATCAAGGAATACAGCAGCATCTCAGGTTACAAAATCAACATTCATAAATCAGTAGCCTTTATATATAAAAACAATAGTCAAGCTGAAAAAACAGTTAAGGACTCTATTCCATTCACAGTAGTGCCAAAGAAGATGAAATATTTGGGAGTTTATCTAACAAAGGACGTGAAAGATTTCTGTAAAGAGAACTATGAAACTCTAAGAAAAGAAATAGCTGAAAATGTTAACAAATGGAAAAACATAGCATGCTCATGGCTGGAAAGAATCAACATCATTAAAATGTCCATACTACCCAAAGCAATATATAATGACAATGCAATCCCTATTAAAGCTCCACTGTCATACTTTAAAGATCTTGAAAAAACAATGCTTCATTTTATATGGAATCAGAAAAAACCTCGAATAGCCAAGACATTGCTCAGAAATAAAAACAAAGCATGAGGAATCACGCTACCAGACCTCAGACTATACTACAAATCAATAGTGATCAAAACAGCATGGTACTGGCACAAAAACAGAGAAGTAGATATCTGGAACAGAATAGAGAACCAAAGGATGAGTCCAGCTACTTACCATTATTTGATCTTTGACAAGCCAATTAAAAACATTCAGTGTGGAATAGATTCCCTATTTAACAAATGGTGCTGGGTGAACTGGCTGGCAACCTGCAGAAGACTGAAACTGGACCCACACCTTTCACCATTAACTAAGATAGACTCTCACTGGATTAAAATTTAAACTTAAGACATTAACCTATAAAAATACTAGAAGAGGTGTATGGAAAACCCTTGAAGAAATCGGCCTGGGCGAGTATTTTATGAGGAGGACCCCCCGAGTAATTGAAGCAGCTTCAAAAATACACTACTCGGACCTGATCAAACTAAAAAGCTTCTGCACAGCCAAGAACACAGTAAATAAAGCAAGCAAACAACCCTCAG
This sequence comes from Nycticebus coucang, assembly GCF_027406575.1. Lineage (NCBI taxonomy): Eukaryota > Metazoa > Chordata > Mammalia > Primates > Lorisidae > Nycticebus > Nycticebus coucang. The sequence continues at coordinate 58,192,832 of NC_069796.1, read as the reverse complement.
ACTGTGAGAAGATATTTGCAGGTTATGTCTCTCACAAAGGTTTAATAACCAGAATCCACAGAGAACTCATACGTGTAAGCCAGAAAAGAACAAGTGATCCCATGGCAGGCTGGGCAAGGGATTTGAAGAGAAACTTCTCTGAAGAAGACAGGCATGCAGCCTACAGACATATGAAAAAATGCTCATCATCTTTAATCATCAGAGAAATGCAAATCAAAACTACTTTGAGATATCATCTAACTCCAGTGAGATTAGCCTATATCACAAAATCCCAAGACCAGAGATGTTGGCGTGGATGTGGAGAAAAGGGAATACTTCTACATTGCTGGTGGGAATGCAAATTAATACATTCCTTTTGGAAAGAGGTATGGAGAACACTTAGAGATCTAAAAATAGATCTGCCATTCAATCCTATAATTCCTCTACTAGGCATATACCCAGAAGACCAAAAATCATGTCACAACAAAGATATTTGTACCAGAATGTTTATTGCAGCCCTATTCATAATTGCTAAGTCATGGAAAAAGCCCAAGTGCCCATCGATCCACAAATGGATTAATAAATTGTGGTATATGTACACCATGGAATATTATGCAGCCTTAAAGAAAGATGGAGACTTTACCTCTTTCATGTTTACATGGATGGAGCTGAAACATAGTCTTCTTAATAAAGTATCTCAAGAATGGAAGAAAAAGTATCCAGTGTACTCAGCCCTACTATGAAACTAATTTATGGCTTTCACATGAAAGCTATAAATCAGTTATAGAAGCTAAGAATAGGGGGAAGGGGGAGAGGGAGGGGACGAAGTGGGGAGGATGGGTCGAGGGAGGGTAATTAGTGGGATTACACCTGCGGTGCATCTTACAAGGGTACATGTGAAACTTAGTAAATGTAGAATATAAAGGTCTTAACACAATAACTAAGAAAATGCCGGGAAGGCTATGTTAACCAGTCTGATGAAAATGTTTCAAACGGTCTATAAAACCATGTATCAGCCCCATGATCGCATTAATGTACACAGCTATGATTTAACAATAAAAAAAAGAAAAAAATAAATATAAGGCATGAAACAATAAAAATCCTCAAAGAAATTGTGGGGAAATTTCCTCAGACTGTTATCTTCAAAACACTTGAATATATCAGTCTGGGGAAAGATTTTATAAAGAAGACTTCTGTGGCAATTGCAACATCAACAAAAATAAACTAATGGGGCTTAATTAAACTGGAAAGCTTCTGTGCAGCTAAGGAGACAACAACTAAAGCAAACAGACAACATTCAGAATCGGAAAAGATATTTGCATATTATGAACTACACAAAAGCTTGATAACTGGGATCTATAGAAAACTCAAATTAATCAACAACAAACAACCCAACAATCCCATGTATCACTGGGCAAGAGAGATGAATAGAACATTTTATAAAGAAGATAGATGACTTCTCCGAAGAAGACAGGCGCACGGCCTTCAGACATATGAAAAAATGCTCATCATTCTGGGGTTGGGGCAGGAGTGATGATTTTGGGATGATTCAATCACATTACATTTACTGTGCACTTAATTACTATTGTTATTTCATTGTAATCTATGACATAATAAAACAAGTCATCATAATGCAAAAAAAAAAATGCTCATCATCTTTAATCATCAGAGAAATGCAAATCAAAACTACTTTGAGATATCATCTAACTCCAGTGAGACTAGCCTACATCACAAAATCCCAAGACCAGAGATGTTGGCGCGGATGTGGAGAAAAGGGAACACTTTTGCACTGCTGGTGGGAATGCAAATTAATACATTCCTTTTGGAAAGAGATATGGAGAACACTTAGAGATATAAAAATAGATCTGCCATTCAATCCTGTAATCCCTCTACTGGGCATATACCCAGAAGACCAAAATTCACATCATAACAAAGATATTTGTATCAGAATATTTATTGCAGTCCTATTCATAATTGCTAAGTCATGGAAGAAGCCCAAGTGCCCATCGATCCACGAATGGATTAATAAATTGTGGTATATTTACACCATGGAATATTATGCAGCCTTAAAAAAGATGGAGACTTTACCTTTCATGTTTACATGGATGGAGCTGGAACATATTCTTCTTAGTAAAGTGTGTCAAGAATGGAAGAAAAAGTACCCAATGTACTCACCCTTATTATGAAACTAATGTAGGACCTTCACATGAAAGCTATAACCCAGTTACAACCTAAGAATAGGGAGAAGGGGGAAAGGGAGGGGAGGAAGGCGGGAGATAGGTGGAGGGAGGGGGATTAATGGGATTACACCTGCGGTGCATCTTACAAGGGTATATGTGAATCCTAGTAATGTGGAATGTAAAGGTCTTAGCAAAATAACTAGGAAAATGCCACGAAAGCTATGTTAACTAGTGTGATGAAAATGTGTCAAACGGTCTATGAATCAAGCGTATGGTGCCCCTTGATCATACTAATGTACACAGCTATGATTTAATAAATAAATAAATAAATATAAAAAAAAGAAAGAAAAAAATAGAAGATAGATGAATGGCTAACAAACACATGATAAATGCTCATCATGCCTAATCATCAGAGAAATGCAAATCAAAACTACCCTGAGATATTATTTACCTGCAGTGAAAATGGCCCACATCACAGTGTCAAAGCTGCAGATGCTGGTGTCGAGGTGGAGAGAAGGGTACACTTTTATACTGCTGGTGGGACTGCAAACTAAAACAGCCTTTTTGGAAGGAAGTATGGAGAATCCTCAAAGAACTCAAATTAGACCTCAATTAGAACTCAAATTAGACCTCACATTTGATCCTGCAATCCCATTACTAGGCTTCTACCCAGAAGAAAAGAATATTTTATCATAAGGAAATTCTTACTAGACTGTTTATCACAGCTAAATTTACAATCACCAAAATGTGGAAACATCCTAAATGCCCACCAACCCAGGAATGGATTAACAAGCTATAGTATTTATATACCATGGAATACTATTCAAACTCTAAAATGATGGAGACTTTGTATCTTTTTTATTAACTTACATGGAGGTGGAACACATTCTTCTTAGTAAAGTATCACAAACAGAGAGGCAAGAATCCAATGTGCTCAATTCTAATATGAAGGCAGTAGATGAGCTAATATAAGATGGGGGGTAGGGGAATGAGCAAGTGGGGAGAGGGGAGGACAGAGAGGCATGGGGGGGTCACAGTGTATGGCTCCTCTTGGGGGCGGGATACAATTATAAGAGGGATTTTATCTAACAAATGCAATGAGTGCAACCTATTTCTTTCTACCCTCAATGAATCCCAAACAATAAAACAGAAAAATTTGGTAATTGGCTGTCAAGAGCCAGCATGAGATGGCATCACCATGCCATAAATAGTATGACACTTGTTTCAATGCAGCCTACATGACTTTTGTAGAATAATCTTACATAATACTGGAGATTTAGATCAATAATGTAGTAAAGGCCCAGCTTACCTTGCATTGTACTTATGTGGGCAGGTATTGTCTGTCTCTGTCTAGTGCTTCCTTGCAACTTATTTCCCTTTTATCATGTTTTCAGTCTCACCAGATGGTAAGCTCAATTAGGTTAAAGCCCCTATCAGTTCTTCACCTTTATATGTCTGATAGCTGGACCTCAACAAATGTTTTTTGAATGCATGGAGTAAACATATGAATATCTCATTGCTACACTATCACGTTTACACTGACATGATAATGGTAATGCTGCAAGACAGAAAGTGTCTGAGTTTGAAACAGGAGCCATAAAAGGGCAAGTCTTTTATTAGTGTGATCTAATGTTTCTTGCATTTGAGAGATTACTTAGAATACATTCAATATGTGGAGTGCTAAAAGGAACAAAAAAAGGAGCAAGGTTGCAGATAGGGGCCAATTACAACACACTTTCAAACAGTTTATGCACAGCACTATACATTAAAACTATGAATTAAAAGGTAGCACAGAAAATAACTTATTAAGTAAACTGCACTGCAGTGGTATTGTACAAGGCACTACTTACTCTTGTCCACTATTTAACAAAGAAATTTCAACAAAAAAGAAAATGTTAGATGATTTTGTTTTTCCCTGTGCAATTTCAAAAAAATGATAGTAGTAGCAAGAACAACTGTCCCTAAGTATCTGTGGTGGATTTGTTTCAAAATTTCCCACAGGTCCCCGAATCCATGGACACTCAAGTCCCTTACACAGAAGGGTGTGGTACTTGCATATAACCTACACACAAACTGCCATCTACTTCAAATCATTGCTAGATCCTTATAATACCTAATGCAATGTAAATGCTTTGTAAATAGTTGTTATTCTGCATTTTTTAGGGAATGACAAGAAAATAAGTCTCTACATCTGTATATGTTCAGTGCAGATGCAATCAGTTTTTTAAAATACTTTTGGTCTGTGGATGGTTAGATGCACAAAAGTGTGACCCACAGATACTGAAGGCTTACTGTACATACTTGCGTGCATTGTTCAACAACGGGACACGTTCTGAGGAATGCATCATTAGGCAAATTCCCCATTGTGCAAACATCAAAGAGTGTACTTACACAAACTAAGACGGGAAAGCCTACTGCACACAGAGGGATGTGCTACAGCTTATTGCTTCCAGACTACAGCAGGTTACTACACTGTAAGCAACAGAACACCACAGTATGTGCATCCTCAACAGAAAAAAACAAACAATAAAAACATGATATAAAAGATTTAAAAACATTCAACTGTATAGGGCACTTACATGAATGGAGTGAATGGGAAGGCGGGCTTTGGACATTACTGAAGACTTCATAAACACTGCTCAGTTGTGTCCGCACCACATATTTCCCTTGTACCTTATGCTAAATTGATTCAAAAATATTTTCCTTCTTTAATAATAAATTTCCATTAGTTTTCTGTAATGTTTTTACTTTATACACTTTTATTTTCTTTAACTTTTTGACTCTTTGCAATAACATTTAACTTAAAACACATTATATAGCTCTACACAAATATTTTCTTTCTTTATATCCTTACTCTATATTTTTTTTTTTTTTTTTTTATAGAGACAGAGTCTCACTTTATGGCCCTCCGTAGAGTGCCGTGGCCTCACGCAGCTCATAGCAACCTCCAACGCCTGGGCTTAAGCGATTCTCTTGCCTCAGCCTCCCGAGTAGCTGGGACTACAGGCGCCTGCCACAATGCCCAGCTATTTTTTGGTTGCAGTTTGGCCGGGGCCGGGTTTGAACCCGCCACCCTCGGTATATGGGGTCAGCGCCCTACCGACTGAGCCACAGGCGCCGCCCTAAGCTTTTTTTTTTTAATTTTTAAATTTGTTTTTTCCTTTTTGAACTTTTTGTTAAAAATGAAGATACACATAAGCAGTTTAACCTAGAACTTCACAGGGCCAGGACCATCAACATCACTGCTTCTATCTGCACATTGTGTCCCCCAGGAAGGTCTTTAGGGACCACACGTACAGAGCTGTCTGTCATCTCCTATGGTGACAATGCCTTCTTCCGGAATACCTCCTGAAGTATCTGCCTGAGACAGATTTACAGTTAATTTCTTTTTGTAGGTCAGAAGACTACATTCTAAAATATGATAAAAGTATAGTAAATACATAAATCAGGAGTAAAATAATCATTAATTATCATTATCACATACTATACATAATTGTATGTGCTCCACTTTTATACAACTGGCAACACAGGTTTGTTTACATGAGAATCAGCACAAAGACCTGAGTAACATATGGCGACACCATGTGAGGATCTCTATGACATGAACAGGCAATAGGAATTTTTCAGCTCTTTTATAATCTTAATAAGTATATGGTGGTTGATCATTGATTGAACACTGCCATGTGGCATATGACTGTGTGTGTATGCATATGTGGAAACTAATATACCAGGCTCTATTAATTCGTTTAGTCATAAACAGCCTTCTCCTGTGTGGACTGCCATTATCATGAGGAAACTGAGGCACACAGAAATTAAATCACTTGTCCAAGGTCATATAGAAAGTAATGGTAGCTGGCTCCAGATTCTCTGCTCTCCCACTGACAAAACAAGCAGTACTAAAACTCTTATACGTAAACACGTCTAGAGTTTGTCCAAGTTGTTCAAAAGTTGGAGTTTTAATCATCTTAAAAAGTCTCAGGTAAGATTACCCATATCACAAAATCCCAAGACCAGAGATGTTGGCGTGGATTCTGCACTTCTGGTGGGAATGCAAATTAATACATTCCTTTTGGAAAGATGTTTGGAGAACACTTAGAGATCTAATAATAGATCTGCCATTCAATCCTGTAATTCCTCTACTAGGTATATACCCAGAAGAACAAAAATCACATTATAACAAAGATATTTGTACCAGAATGTTTATTGCAGCCCTATTCATAATTGCTAAGTCTTAGAAAAAGCCCAAGTGCCCATCGATCCATGAATGGATTAATAAATGGTGGTATATGTACACCATGGAATATTATACAGCCTTAAAAAAGATGGAGACTTTACCTCTTTCATGTTTACATGGATGGAGCTGGAACATATTCTTCTTAGTAAAGTATCTCAAGAATGAAATAAAAAGTATCCAATGTACTCAGCCCTACTATGAAACTAATTTATGGCTTTCATATGAAAGCTATAACCCAGTTATAACCTAAGAATATGGGGAAGGGGGGAGGGAGGGGGGAAAGCGGAAAGAGGGTGATGAGGGAGGGGGGAGGATGGGCAGAGAGAGGGTCATTGGTAGGATTACACCTGCGGTGCATCTTACAAAGTTACATGTGAAACTTAGTAAATGTAGAATATAAATGTCTTAACACAATAAGAAGATGCCAGGAAGGCTATGTTAACCAGTGTGATGAAAATGTGTCAAACGGTCCATAAAACCAGTGTATGGTGCCCCATGATCACATTAATGTACACAGCTATGATTTCATACAAAAATAAAAAAAATAAAAAAGTCTCTGGGATAGGCGTCCAGTTTACTGATAAGGAGAGAAACAATCCTATTTGGGGGACATATAAATATCTCCCCTAACCAGTGAAACAAGAGCCAAGAATTTCTCCCAATTATCCAGTTTTGTGAAAGCCTTCCATAATACTTCAAATGAAATTATATCTTATAGATAAACACAAAAAGGTAAGCTTCTATTTGCCCCCAGATTCAGTAACCAACAGAAAGCCCATGGGAAGGAGACAGAGAGCCTTACCTTTGCAGAAGCTCAGGGAGGGGAAACTGCAGAAGTTTGTACTTATTTGTATTTGAGTATTTATAAATCTGTGGGAGGATGGTGGGAGGGAATGTGTAAGTACTGCGTCTGCCTCTCTCTAGATAAGGACTGTATCTTCCCTTTCTCTCTCATGCCCCTTACAAAATTAAACCAACATTTCAGGTATGTACGTGTGATAAGATTTTAGTAGATTATACACATAATTTTGATTTTTGCAAGGCTGATGTGGGTGGGAATCTTCTGGTTTCAATATTCTATATTTCAAGACCGCATCTGTATTAGGTTTAAATGCTTAGGGGTATTTAAAACGTAAGCTGATTGCTATCATTTCTCTTCAGTTACTAAAAGTTATAGCTTAATAAAGTTTTGGAAGATTAGCAAAAGTGAGAGTAAAGAAAATTTAGAAGTTAAACTTATTTTGTTAAGTAAAATCCAGAGCTTTTCTGAAAAAAGTTAGAAGAACTGGTCTAATTAACTAATCCAAGCTCCGAGCTGTATTTTAATGAAGCCCATGCATAGATTCTGGCACAATAGGGTCTTCAGACTGCCAAATCCAAGATCAATTTGTAGGACAAACAGCAATCAGTCATTAATTGATTTCTGATTTCATTCGGCTTTAATTTAAATGACACCTTCAGGTCCTTGTAAATAAAATAATAGTAACTGGGCATATCTAATAGTCATTTCACTGCTGTCTATATCAGACTACGGGGTTTGCCAAAGACTGCCATTTGTCTCGTACACAGTTGAATGAATCTGCCTTCTGTATTTTCATCCATCAATTGTCTTTCTGTTAATAAACCAATTGTCTTTCTTTAAGGTTGTATAATATTCCATGGTGTACATATACCACAATTTATTAATCCATTCGTGGATCGATGGGCACTTGGGCTTTTTCCATGACTTAGCAATTATGAATTGGGCTGCAATAAACATTCAGTGTTCTCTTCCCATGGTAAGTGGAAAAAAAAAATCTATCATCAAGAGGATTAAAAAAAAAAAAAACAGATTTCTTCCATCTTTAATTTCTCAATAGCCTCCACATACATTTGTTTCTGATGATAATTCAGAATTGATTGCAGGTTGGGGGGAGCATCAGCAAAAAAGGGATTCACTCTAAAATTCATTTTTTTTATTTTTTTATTTTTTTTTATTAAATCATAGCTGTGTACATTGATATAATCATGGGGCATCATTCACTAGCTTCATAGACCATTTACCAAGTTTCACATATACCCTTGTAAAATGCACCGCTGGTGTAATCCCACCAATCCCCTACCCTCTACCCCCCTTCCCCCTCTGTCCCCTCCCTTCCCCCTTCCCCCTATTCTTAGGTTGTAACTGGGTTATAGCTTTCATGTGAAAACCCTAAATAAGTTTCATAGTAGGGCTGAGTACATTGGGTACTTTTTCTTCCATTCTTGAGATACTTTACTAAGAAGAAGATGTTCCAGCTCCATCCATGTAAACATGAAAGAGGTAAAGTCTCCATCTTTCTTTAAGGTTGCATAATATTCCATGGTGTACATATACCACAATTTATTAATCCATTCGTGGATCGATGGGCACTTGGGCTTTTTCCATGACTTAGCAATTATGAATTGGGCTGCAATAAACATTCAGTGTTCTCCATATCTCTTTCCAAAAGGAATGTATTAATTTGCATTCCCACCAGCAGTGCAAAAGTGTTCCCTTTTTTCCACATCCGGGCCAACATCTCTGGTCTTGGGATTTTGTGATATAGGCTAGTCTCACTGGTGTTAGATGGTATCTCAAAGTAGTTTTGATTTGCATTTCTCTGACGATTAAAGATGCTGAGCATTTTTTCATGTATCTGTAGGCCACATGCCTGTCTTCTTCAGAGAAGTTTCTCTTCAAATCCCTTGTCCAGCCTGCGATGGGATCCCTTTTTCTATTCTTGCTAATGCGTTTGAGTTCTCTGTGGATTCTGGTTATTAAACCTTTGTGAGAAACATAACCTGCAAATATCTTCTCCCATTCTGAGGGCTGTTTGCTTGCTTTACTTACTGTGTTCTTGGCTGTGCAGAAGCTTTTTAGTTTGATCAAGTCCCAGTAGTGTATTTTTGAAGCTGCTTCAATTGCCCGGGGGGGTCCTCATAAAATACTCGCCCAGACGGATTTCTTCAAGGGTTTTCCCTGTACTCTCCTCTAGTATTTTTATAGTTTCATGTCTTAAGTTTAAATCTTTGATCCAAGAGAGTCTACCTTAGTTAATGGTGAAAGGTGTGGGTCCAGTTTCAGTCTTCTACAGGTTGCCAGCCAGTTCACCCAGCACAATTTGTTAAATAGGGAATCTTTTCCCCACTGAATGTTTTTAATTGGCTTGTCAAAAATCAAATAACGGTAAGTAGCTGGATTCATATCTTGGTTCTCTATTCTGTTCCAGACATCTACTTCTCTGTTTTTGTGCCAATACCATGCTGTTTTGATCACTAACGATTTGTAGTATAGTCTGAGGTCTGGTAGCATAATTCCTCCTGCTTTGTTTTTATTTCTGAGTAATGTCTTGGCTATTCGAGGTTATTTCTGATTCCATATAAAATGAAGTATTGTTTTTTCAAGATCTTTAAAGTATAACAGTGGAGCTTTAATAGGGATTGCACTGAAATTATATATTGCTTTGGGTAGTATGGACATTTTAACAATGTTGACTCTTCCCAGCCATGAGCATGTATTTCCATTTGTTAATATTTTCAGCTATTTCTTTTCTTAGAGTTTCAAAGTTCTCTTTATAGAGATCTTTCACATCCTTTGTTAGATAAATTCCCAAATATTTCATCTTCTTTGGCACTACTGTGAATGGGATAGAGTCCTTAACTGTTTTTTCAACTTGACTATTGTTGGTATATATAAAGGCTACTGATTTATGAATGTTGATTTTGTAACCTGAGACGCTGCTGTATTCCTTGATCACTTCTAAGAGTTTCGTAGTAGAGTCCCTAGTGTGTTCCAGATATACTATCATGTCATCTGCGAAGAGCGAAAGTTTGACCTCTTCTGACCCAATATGGATACCCTTGATCGCCTTTTCTTCCCTAAATTTGGTGGCTAAAACTTCCATTACAATGTTAAAAAGCAATGGAGACAATGGGCAGCCTTGTCTGGTTCTTGATCTGAGTGGAAATGATTCCAATTTAACTCCATTCAATATGATATTGGCTGTGGGTTTGCTGTAGATGGTCTCTATCAGTTTAAGAAATGTCCCTTCCATACCAATTTTCTTAAGTGTTCTTATCATGAAGGGATGCTGGATATTATCAAAAGCTTTTTCTGCATCAATTAAGAGAATCATATGGTCTTTGTTTTTTAATTTGTTTAGTGCTCATTACATTTATAGATTTATGTATATTGAACCAGCCTTGAGACCCTGGGATAAAACCAACTTGGTCATGGTGTATAATTTGTTTGATGTGTTGCTGGATTCTTTTTGTTAGGCTCTTGTTGAATATTTTTGCATCTATATTCATTAGTGATATCAGTCTATAATTTTCTTTTCTTGTTGGGTCTTTTCCTGGTTTGGGGATCAGGGTGATGTTTGCTTCATAGAATGTGTTAGGTAGTCTTCCTTCTTTTTCTACCTTTTGGAACAGGTTGAGTAATATAGGTACTAATTCCTCTTTAAAAGTTTGGTAGAATTCTGACGTGAAACCATCTGGTCCCGGGCTTTTCTTTTTACAGAGGTTTTGTATAGTTGATGCTATTTCCGAACTTTATATGGGCCTGTTCAACATTTCCACTTGATTCTGGCTAAGTCTTGGAAGGTGACGTGCTTCCAAGTATCGGTCAATTTCCTTCAGATTTTCATATTTCTGAGAATACAGTTTCTTGTAATATTCATTAAGGATTTTTTGGATTTCTGAGGAGTCTGTTGTTATTTCTGATTGATGAGATTAGAGATTTTACTCTTTTTTTCCTGATTTAGGTTGACCAAAGGTTTATCTATTTTCTTGACCTTTTCAAAAAACCAGCTTTTTGATTTATTGATCTGTTGTATCATTCTTTTGTTTTCAATTTCATTTAATTCTGCTCTAATTTTGGTTATTTTTTTCTTCTACTGGGTTTGGGGTTGGAATGTTCTTCCTTTTCCAGTTGCTTGAGATGTCCCATTAAGTTGTTAACTTCCTGTCTTTCCGTTCTCTTGAGGAAGGCTTTCAGTGCTATAAATTTCCCTCTTACAACTGCGTTTGCGGTGTCTCAGTGGTTCGGATAGTTCGCGTCTTCATTGTTGTTTTGTTTCAAAAAGTTGGTGATTTCTTTCTTAATCTCATCTCTAACCCAGCTATCATTCAGCATAAGGTTATTTAACTTCCATTTTTTGTATGAGTATGCAGATTCCTGTTGTTACTCAGCTCAAGTTTTATTCCATGGTGGTCCAAGAAGATGCATGGAATAATTTCTATTCCTTTAAATTTACTGAGGTTAGACTTGTGACGTAAGATGTGATCGATTTTGGAGTAAGTTCCATGGGCTGATGAGAAGTATTTATATTCAGTTTTTTTGGGATGAAATGTTCTGTAGATGTCTGCTAAATCCAAATGTTGGATGGTTAGGTTTAAATCTAAGATTTCTTTGCTCAGCTTCTTGTTGGAGGATCGATCCAACACTGCCAAAAGAGTGCTGAAATCTCTGACTATTATGGAGCTGGAGGAAATCAAGTTGCTCATGTCTGTTAGAGTTTCTCTTATAAATTGAGGTGCATTCTGGTTGGGTGCATAGATTTTAATAATTGAGATCTCATCATATTGAGTATTACCCTTAACAAATATGAAGTGACTATTCTTGTCCTTCCTTACTTTTGTTGGTTTAAAGCCTATTGTATCTGCAAATAAAATTGCAACACCTGCTTTTTTCTGATTACCATTTGCCTGAAATATGGATGACCATCCTTTCACCCTGAGTCTGTATTTGTCTTTTAAGTTGAGATGTGACTCTTGTATGCAACAAATATCTGGCCTGAGTTTTTGTATCCAGTCAGGTAACCTATGCCTCTTTAGAGGACAGTTTAAGCCGTTGACATTAATGGAGAATATTGATAAGTCTGGTGAAGTTTTGGGTATCGAGTTTTTCAAAAGTCCAGTGGGCATTTTTAATCCTTTCGACAGTGTGGAAATTGGAGTTTGATCCGAAGTTTCTGAGTGAGTTTATTTTTGTGGTATAGGATTTGGTTGGTCATTATGGAGGATAGGTCTGAATATCCTGAAGAGCTGGTTTGGTTATGGCAAATTTCTTCAACATATGAATGTCATTAAAGTATTTAATTTCTCCATCATAAATGAAACTCAGCTGGATACAAGATCCGGGGTTGAAAGTTATTTTGCTTTCAGAGATTAAAATCGGTGACCACCCTCTTCTGGCTTGAAAAGTTTCAGCAGAGAGATCTGTAGTCATTCTAATATTCTTGCCTTTGAAGGTAATGGTTTTATTTCTCCTGGCAGCTTTGAGGATTTTCTCCTTCATATTAACTTTAGTGAAGTTAATTATGATATGCCTGGAGGATGTCTTATTGGGGTTGAGTCGTGCTGGGGTTCTGAAGCTGACCGCTATCTGAATTTCAGAATCTCTTGGCATGTCTGGAAAATTCTCTTTCATAATTTCATGCAGAAGGGCCTCTGCCCAGCGAGGCCACTTCATCTGTTTCTGGAACTCCAATGATTAGGATATTTGCCTTCTTCGAATTTTCCCAGAGCTCTCGGAGAGAATGATCCATTTTTGCTCTCCATTTCTCTTCCTCTTTGAGAGTTTGGGAGCATTCAAAGGCTTTGTCTTCAATGTCAGAAATCTTTTCTTCTGCTTGCTCCATTCGGTTGCTGAGGGATTCTACTGTATTTTTCATATCTCACTCTAAAATTTAAATATGACTCCTTTGTAGCAGAATATAAAACCCAACTTATACAGATCTTGTGGCTAGACAATCTATCAATATCAACTGATCCTGGAAAGATAATTTTGCACTTCATACTTATTGAGTCTTACTTGGAATCTCTTTCCTTCTCAAAGATGAAAGGTTGAAATGGAAAGAAAAAAGCACAAGAATTGGAGTTAAAGGTATATTTGCATTCAGAGATAGCAACACTGATATGGTCAGTTTCAGAGTGCAATATTAATTGGGGAAACAGGAAACTAACATCCTCCATCTTCTTGTATGTTTTGCTTACATCAAAGATAATACTTGTTTCCCTTCAGCATGTACATTCTGCTCAATAAAGACATTTTTCTTGATGTTGTTTTTGGGCACTTGTTTTCTTATTGAAAATGCATTTTCTTCCTGACACCTCAAGAAGTTATTTAGAGATCATACTCTATGCCAAACAATAATTCCGCTTTTACAAAGCCATGTCATGCTTCAACATCTAATTCTTTATCTGCTAAGACAGAGGTAGCAAGGAATATTTTATCTTCAGCAGGGCCCTATTAGCTCTTTGACTCAGCTTATGGGTGCAATACATCATGCCTAGAGCCCCTCTGGTATCATGGAACCTCCCATGCAGAACTTGAATTAGCAGGGAAATGAAATAGCTACATAGCAATTAAAAATATAGTTAGCATTCCCTCAGGTGTCACCCCCCTCACTGCCCAATTATTTAAGCTAAAAACACATTAATAATTTCACCTGGTGTAGTGTGATGCAGACAACAGTTGTTGTGTATCCAGTGTTTCATCCTGCTCGCAGAAATGGAATATGCATTTCCACAACTTTGAAATGTCACCACACATTGATTATACTTGTGCTTAAACATAGCATGGTTTTAGACAACACCATTTGGAGATGCCACATACTCAGATGCGTGAGGCTCACGTACTTTCATGCTACCCACTTCACCATGAAGCCATTTATTACTGAGCATGAAAAAGAGGGAAAGGGGAGTCAAGCACATTCCCAAAGGCCTTCCTGATTTGGAAGCATGAGCTAGATAGTTCTTTAGGGCAGTAAGATTCCAGAATCTGTTAGACATTTCTGAATGTTCTTTCTTGACTGTTCATGAATGGCATTAAGAGCACACTTTAAAACAGGTGTTATGTTCCCCCCCAAAAAATATAACAAAACAAGAGAAAATAATAGATAAACCTTAAGTGTGTTGACCATTTTGAAATACTTTCTAGAGGTGCTAAAAATTTTTGGACTTGCTAGGATGAGCATGAGGTGGTTTTGGCTGATCCCAATATAACGGGAATCAAACACAGAGAAACCGACACACACACCTAACCCCTTCATTCTCTAAGCAACATACCACTGACCTTCACATGAGGCCTTGTGCTTCTGAAAATATTTCCACATATGTTTTTTGCTATGTCCAATGTGCTCTCTCTATAATGCACACCCACATATTTGGCCCAAACTTATATAGACACAGAATTAGCACATCCTTATTTTTCCCTCAAAAACGTGGGCAAATGTATGTATTATACACAGCAAAATATGGTACTTTATTACATTTAAGCATATATCAATTTTATGAAAGACTATTACAACTCCTACCTCACAGTTGAGAAAGTGATTTTCCTGAGTTACGCCTGACTTTTCAAACATGCCTTTAAAAATATTTCTACTTATGTCCCATAGTTCCTCCATCAAATGTGATAATGTGGATAATGACTATAACCTTTGGTCACACATATTGTATTTTCTCTGTACACTATGTAACATTTGTATTAAACTTCTAAATATATGGAGTAATCACCTGCTTTTATGGGTGGGAAAATCTGGAGTCAAAGAGGCCAGGAAACTTGACCTGAGTCACACAGTCAGAAAGTAATCACAGACAGCGTGGCTACAGCACCCATTTTCTCTCTTTACCATCCACACTATAGAGTCCCCCAGATCATACCACTGACTCCACAATCTACTTTAGCTCAGAGAATTAGTGCTCCAACAGCACTTGTGAATGTGTAAACTAAAAAAAGCCCAGATAACTGTACTATCACTAACACAGATTGGAAGAGGCTTTGTGAGCATTTTTACACCGAAAAAAATAGGAAACAGTGTAGTCATCATTGCCTGCTAGAAGAGCTAGATGTGAGGATTCAGAATTCAGGCTGTGACTTTCACTAGCTATATGCTCTCGGGCAACAAGTTGACTTGTGGGAAGTAGACAGGCTGATCTCTCTGCTGGCCTCTAATTCAGGATGAAGCATGAAGGTGGGCCATCTCTGCAGTTCCTTCTCAAGACCACTGAAGATGAAAGGACCTGGAGGAAGCCCAGACAGGGTACCCAGCATCAAGACTGGCCCTGCATGGAGAATCAGCAGGCAGGCGAACTGAGACCTTTGGACTCCTGCTTGGCAGTTAGATTAGGGAAGGTGGTTGGTTTGCCCTGTGGAGGTGAAACTTATTTTCTCCTTCTCCTTTCTGAGTGTGTTATGGGTCCCTTGCTGAAAGTTTAGTACCCTATGTTCCCAATTACCCAGCCATTACTCTTCTACCCAACTATTTTAAATTGCACATGAACTTAATGGACACCCTGTGTATATATACACATACAATATATAAACATTAATATGACTTCCCCTGAGCACAAGCCAATTACTACATCTGGCATCTGGTGCTTAATTGAAGAAACCATGATCTGTTCCAATACTGGAGGAATGAAGCAGCTGCTTCAGATGTCTGCAGAGATGACATGTTATTGCTAATGGGAAGGGACAGCCCAAGGCCATCTTGTGTACATCTGTGTTTTGCATTACAGGCAGTGGATAGACTTCAGTCTATTTAGTCTATTTATACTTCAATGAAAGGTTCCATTTTATAGAAAATAAATCAATGACTCGCCCTAGCCCTACGTTGACTGAAGGCGGAGCAGCCCCAGGACATCTGTCTTCCCAGTACACAGCTCTGTCTCTAAGCATCCAGCTTTCTGGGTAGATGGACCCCAGGGTTGAGCAGAGACTGTTCCACACAGCCCTTAGGCCAGGTTTCATGACAGTATCAGGGTTAACCTTCCAGACTCCATCTTTTTTTTTTTTTTTTTTACTATAATATCAGTCTTTTAAACCAGGTGGTATTCGTGACTGCCTATCTCATTTATAAAAAACCCTAAAACACTGCCTGGTGGGTTTGTTACACACAGGGATAAGCTTGGATATTGCTAAGGATGTGATCAACTATACTAAATATAGCTATTTACTGTGAGTGGAATACCTTACCTTTAGTCACCAAAATGTCCTTATCAACTAGATTAAAATCTCAGAAGTGTTTTTCCTAAAATTATAGTATAATTTTTGAAAAGTCCATAAAATTCCTTATGTAAATCACCAGTTCTAGCAACCTCAAATTAAATGAGTGAAATATGCTTTTGTTTACATGTTTCAGTGAATAGAGCTTGGAAAGCTCACAAATGAAATCCCAATATAAATACATCCTCTACTGAATTTAGAAAATGGCTATTCCTACTAATATCTTTACAAGAAGTCAAACTGAGTGTTCCTGATTTTCACTCCTTTTTATTTTAAACTCCTCAACATAGCTCTTGAAAACCACAATTTTTTGGCTAAGGTTCTAACTAGCAACCTATTGATATTTGAGTAAAAAGGAGATAGGAATACTTGGTAAAATTTAGCCTGAACTTACAAGTGGATCTAGACACAAAGATGTTCTTTCTATTACTCCACTAAAATTTGTCTTTGGCATTTTCTTGGTACTTACGTTTATGTATCTCGATGTATTTTTTACTTTTATTTCTTATATAGTAATATGAGTGAGCTTCTACTAGTCTTTGAAGGCTGAAAAGCAATTTTGCCTTCTTTTTGCTGTCTTCTTTTGGCAGGGGAAAATTGAGGGCAAAGGTGGGTATGGTAACATGGCAGATGACCATCTACGAGACACTGATTAAGTATCTGGCGAGTGGCGATGGAACACTATGTAGCGGGTTTGGAATGAGACGCATCTGGGTTTGATTCCTGTTTCCACTAACATTATGCATGTAATTTAACATTCCTGAGCCTTCAGTGTAGTAGCCATAAAATGAGGACAAAACCACACATACTTCAACAACTGCTGGGAATTAAAGGAGATAATATAAAAATAACGATGATGGTAAAAACAGACTTGACCACCATGCACAGTGTGTTTTACACAGATTAGTCACTCCATACTTCTCTAACAATCACAGCTGGAATATACTATCAGTATCTCCTTTTATGGATGAGAAAACTAAGGCAAGAAGGATTTAGGTCACAGAGGCTTAAATGGTGGAGCCATTAATATACCTTCAAGTAGACTGCTCCTAAAATTTCCAATCAAACTACTGCCTTCCTAATTGCTCAGTACCAAACCCTTTACAGGTCTCTTTCAGGTCCTAAATGCTATCATTCTATGACTTCTATAGCAATGTAAGCCCCCTTTTGTGGAGACAGAATCTCATTCTACTGCCCAGCCTAGAGTGCCAAGGTGTCAGCCTAGATCACAGCAACCTCAAACTCCTGGGTTCAAGGATCCTCCTGCCTCAGTCTTCCAAGGAGCTGAGACGAGAGCTGCCCACTACAATGTCCAGCTAATTTTCTTTTCCTATTTTTAGTGGGGACGGGGTCTAACTCTAGCTCAGGCTGGTTTCCTGAGCTCAAGTGACCTTCCTGCCTCGGCCTCCCACAGTGCTAGGATTACAGGAATGAGCCACCACACCTGGCCTCAATGTGTGTGCCTTTCCACGCAGTCACTGATGACTCAACTAGTTGTGTCACATAGCAGTACAAAATGCTAAAAGAAATTGTTTAACTTATAAACCTGTAGGTGTATGTTTACATGAGGGCATGTGGCTGTCTAAGCAAAGTACTATGGTCATAATGGAATCTAATACTTGTGAGTGAATTATAATAAAAAAAAATTCTGCCATGCCCTTGTGTCCAGCCTCCCAAGCCACCATCTCCAGGGCATAGATGGATATTCATATTCTGTATAAAAGCTGAAGACCAATTTGATTTTTCTCACTTACTCCAACTTGATTAGGATTCACATAGGACGCTCATTCTCTGCCTTTTATCCATGAGGCTTTTTTCTTTTTCTGGAGGCCATCACATAATGTCGAGGAGTACTCAAGCCAGCTTTGCTTTGCTGCAGTACCATTTTCTCAATTCATAACCCTCTTTACCTTTATTTAAACAGCCTTAGAACCACTACAATGTTGCAGGCAATTCACAAGCATGATTACCCTGGCTTCTTTTGATACCTCCAAATTCTTACTGAAATGTTTGGGTCTCTGATTTCTCAATTACCATTCTTTTTAGCTGATGTCACAGGAGAGGAAGGGGAGAGACTGTTGGGAGAATTTCATTATTTACTCTTAATTTTTCTGTGACCTAAGTTACGGAAATGGTATCTCAAAGTCTAGTGATAAGACAGGGTGCACAATGCCTCTGCAAATGCTTATTGCTTGTACTCAACTTGAGAGAAAAGGATGCATCCTTAGAATCTTTACCCAGGCTTTACCCTCAGGAACTTCCTTATAATTTAAGATTAAAATGCAAACCACAACCTACTTATATAGAGTTCTAGACTCTGTACTATACTATTTATATTAATTTCTTTGCTTCATAGCAAAAAATCTTGAGAGATTACTACTACTGTCCCCATTTTATAGATTATGAAAGCAAAGTTCATAGTTTAGGGTATATTTAATGCAGCATGTGTAGGAAGTAGCTGAACTAGTACATAACCTACATCAACTCCAATCCATGCTGCAAATAGCTGCTACTCAGGTGTCACTACTCCTAAAAGTAAAAACTAAACCTGCTAGCCTTATAAGTCACCCAAGTCACCAGGCCTCACACAGATTATTGGGTAGGATTTGATTTGAATGAATGTATGAGTGCCTGGTAAGCACACTTCTGTAGCTTTTGTAAATTCAGCCTGCTCACCTTATTCTGCTGCAGGCTTGAAGACGAAGGTTGTATTTACTTACATTTTATAAAAAATAAAAAGAAAAAGGAATGAAAATTATGTGCTGATCAAATGAGAGTTCTCTAAGTTTCAGTTAGGCAGCATAGCATTGTTGATGCCTGATTTGGCTTTGGTAAGGTTTGCCGTACATTTACTTCTTTGTGACTACAGCAATCCTCTTGAGACCCAGAGGGAACACAGATGAGCCCAAAAGACATAGGAAAAATAACCTAAAGCAGATTCTGTAGTGGTAATTTCCACTGAGAACAGAAAATTAAAGGGTAGAGTTCAACACTCAACCACCAAAAGCTTTAGGAACCACCCATGACCACAAATGCAGTGCCTTGGATGGATGGGCTCTAGACTGAACTCTTAGATCATGTCCATATCCTGGAAAATCATGCTAAATAATAGGTACCCCAGGCCTCAAACAAGTTTCTGAAATGGGACACGTAAATGTCATTTGTAGTCAGGTTTTTGTTTTTTTCCTAAGACATTTTTTTTCCTGAATTATCCCAAAGGAATCTTCAGAGGAAAAAGACTGGTATTATCTTGGAGTCCTCTCTTTTTTCTCACCATTAACATCTTATCCAGCAGAAAATCCTACAACTCTTCTTTAAAAATATCTCCCTCCCTCCTTCATCATCACTCTGGCCCAAGCCACTCTCTCCTTGAGTTCAAGTCACTGTGACACACTCTATCTCATCCAATCTCTCTCCCTGTGTCCTTGCACAATATACAAGGGCTGACAATTAAGTTTGTGAACTTTCTACCATGTGCTTATGCAGGCAACACTGTACAACCTAGTAAGGTTTCATAACCTTGGTATATCAGTGTCTCATAGTTATGTTCGTGTCAACATGGAGTGGTGTTTTGCTAAGTGGCATTTATTATTGTCGTTCATGTTTTTATGTGCCATCATGAGAATGTCACATTTTGAATTAGAGCAACTAACAAATTTTCAAAAATTTCTTGTTAAACTTAGTAAGAGTGAAAGTGAGATGTCAGCCCAAATTTAGGGGGATTATGGCATGAAGCAAATGGCAGTGTACAATGGATTAAACATTTTTCTGAGGGGAGAGAAAGCATCACTGATGAAAAGAGTTCAGGGTGGATAGTAACATACAAAACTGATGAAAACATTGCAAAAATTCAGTGAACTGTACATCAAAATCATTGGCTGACTGAGAAGGATAGCAGACTAAGAAAACATCTATAGAGAAACAGGAAAATCTCAACTGAAAATCTTGGCCAACAACTCATGTCTCTTATGTTATGATAATGCATCAGGTCACATGGCCCTGTCTCTGATGGAGTTTTCAGCCAAGAAACAGTTGACTGCATTGTAAAACCCTCCCTACTCACCTGATCTGACTCCCTTTTTTATTTACTTGAAGATAAAGGAAATATTGAAAGAAAGACATTCTGATGACATTCAGGACATCAAGGGTAATATAACAATAACTCTGATGGCCATTCCTGAGAAAGAGTTCCAAAATTGCTTTGAAGGGCGTACTAGGTACTGGTTTCAGTGCTTAGCTTCCCAAGGGAGTACTTTGAAGGTGACCATAATGACACTCGGCAACGAGGTATGTAGCATTTTTTTCCTAGGATGAGTTTACAAACTTAATTGTCAGACCTCACATGCCAGGCACAGAAATAGTGCTTGGCATGCGATAGGTACTCTAAATAATTGTTGAAAGAATAAACAAATAGGGCGGCACCTGTGGCTCAAGGAGTAGGGCGCCGGTCCCATATGCCGGAGGTGGTGGGTTCAAACCCAGCCCCGGCCAAAAAATAAAAAAAAAGAATAAACAAATAAAGTAATTAGTGTATAGGTTTATGGGAAAGAAGTACATAGATGCAATGGAAGTAGAAAGATTTGATCCAGAGTAGACACTCATCATCTGAGTGGATTTAAAAAATGAATAAATCATAAAATGGCAGTGTCTGGGATGATGGTGTTATCTATGATTTTAGTGTATACTTTAGGATTAACTATATTTTATCATATATCACATACGAAGTAACTTTAAAAATTATTTTTCAACTGGATAGAACTTTATAGTTTATAAATTTTTTCCACATACCACATCTTATGTTATCCTCTGGTGGTACAGTGAATAGGATTATTTCCCTTTTTCATAGCTATAAAACTGAGACAAAAAGAAAATAAGCTAATTATCAGGAACTCACTGCTAGTGACAAAAGTGGAAAGATATGAAAGGACTGATGGCTTTGTTTATGTAAATTGATGGAAGTTAGCTTTCAACTCTCTCTACAAATGGAGAGTATATTGATGATAATGAGATTGCAGGGATCTGGACAGCTGGGTAGATTTATATAAATCTGGACATAAAATTGAAAATTAACAGATATCTTTAAATTGTGGCGAAAACACACATAACAAAATTTACCATTCTATTTTTTACATGTGTACACTTACTTCAGTTATATTAAGAACTTATACAATGGTGTCTAACCATCACTATCATCCATCTCCAGAATTTTTTTATCCCTGAAACTCTGTACCTATTAAGCAGTAACTCCTCTCTTCTTACTCCCATCCCCTGGCAACCATCATTCTACTTTCCTTCTTCAGGAATTTGACTACTCTAAATACAGTAGAACCTCCACAGCTGATCCCTCCCTACATTGATCCTTTCTTAAGTTGACCTAATTTTCATAGACTGGACAGGCACCACATACACAGATCAGTACAAGAGGCCTTATGTTGACCATCTCTGTATGTTGACCAGTCTGTTACAATCCCCTGGGTAGTCAATTGTACTTCATATAAGTGGAATCAGACAGCAGGTGAAAAGTTACTTCCTTTTTAAGGATGAATAATATGCCATTGTATGTCTATACCACATTTTGTTTATCCATTCATCTGCCAGTGGGCATTTGACTTGCTTCTACCTTTTGGCTGTTAGTAAAAATGATGCTATGAACAGAAGTATACAAATATTTGCTTTAGTTCATGTTTTCACTCCTTTTGGGTATATACCCATGATTTCACTTCTTCTTTTTTTTTGCATGCTTAGATTATTATTATTATTATTTTATTGGTGGGGATTCAATGAGGGTACAAGAAACCAGGTTACACTGATTGCATTTGTTTGCAATCGTGTCTTGCCCCCAAAAGTTGTGGCACACACTAAGGCTCCACCCCCTCCTTTTTTCCCTCTCTGCTCTTCCTTTCCCCACCCTTCCCTCCTTCTTTCTCTCTCTGCTGTCCACTTCCCCCACCCCCATTGTGTCCTTAATTGTCATTAGTTGTCCTCATATCAAAATTGAGTACATAGGATTCATGCTTCTCCATTCTTGTGATGCTTTACTAAGAACAATGTGTTCCACTTCCATCCAGGTTAATACTAAGGATATAAAGTCTCCATTTGGGGGGTATATATTCCAGAAGTGGAATAGCTGAATCATATTGTATTAAAAATATTGTGTGAGAGCTAATAAGTGTTTATTGTTGTCTCAAGCCAGTAAGTTACACAGCAGTAGGTAAAGAACACAGTTCATAGGACTTAACAGAGTTTTTCTTTACACCAGAGAGATTTCACATTCATGAGATGAATTTGCAATTAATGGAAAATATGAAACCAGCAAGAATATAATTAATTTAACCCCCACAAAAAAAATATATACATATAACTAAATAGAGGTACCTATGAGCATTATTGGTAGGTGCTTGCTTATGCCAACACATTTTTGAGTTTGAACACTAGAACACACCATTCCCATCCCAAAGTGCACAGCTGAGTTTACTTTCAGCAAGGACATTCATTTATGTATCCCATTGTCTCTGGAATGCCTGCCATGCACTAGGTTTTGGGAATTCAACAGTGACCAAGACAAAAGCAATTCTTGCTTTTATGGAGCTTACCATTATTTAGAGAAAACAGTCTGGTAATGCATAAAACATAACAAATCTTTACTTTTTGGGCTGTGATATTTGCTTTAATGATAAAACAATGTGCTGTGAGAATACTTAATAGGCTAGACTGCAGCGTAGAAGCAGCAAAAATTAGGACACAGTTTATAACATAATAGGAGTTGGGCATCCGTTAAAATATCAAATTTATTTTGCAATGTAAACAATCAATGTTGAGCATCATCAGATTACTCCTTTCAAATTTAAAACCACACTCCAGATGATTCAGAATAATGTTGGCAATATTAAGATGCTTATCAGCTGAATTAACTAGATTAATTAGCTTAAAGTTTAATTAAATAGTAGGTACCAAGTTCATTATCCCTATAATACTGATTTAGTTTTTAAGTAGAGGCTTGGGATTCTATACAAATTCTTTTCTTCTATAATATTTTATTTTCAGTTTTAGTGGTTTCAAAATATACTTATACATCTTATGGGAAACCATAGGAGATGTGAGCACTCAGGATTCAAACGCCACAAACCCTGTTTTCACCATTGTCTGCCAATAGATGAATATTATATATATATTTTTAAATTCTATTTTAACTAAACAATTTTAATAAAGAACACCTTGTTCACTTTTGATATAATTCCTCAATAAATTGGGTGAATTTGGCATATTTAATCAATTTTTCTTAACAGCGTAAATTTTTCCTAAAAAGTATAATTCAGGCTAAAAATATGAAAAAAATTGATTAGTAATAAAAAAAATCTGACACACATAAACCATTTTCTTCTATTCTAATTTTTAAATAAGTTAAGTTGCTCCATTTATGAGTGGGTATATTTATACCTGCCCTCCCAATCTTGATAGAGATAATGCAAAAATCAAGATAACATGGTCAATCCAAAATAATAACAAAATTCAACTTATAAATTATATAGGAATTAATACAGATTTCTAGAGACTAGTTCATCAAAGACTTATGTTTACCTTTTGTATTTTGAAGTTACTACCCCGTTTCCCCGAAAATAAGACATCCTCCGAAAATAAGACCTACTTACAGGAAACATAAGACGTCCCCTGAAAATAAGACCTAGCGCATCTTTGGGAGCACACCTTAAAATAAGACACTGTCTTATTTTGGGGGAAACAGGGTACTTAAAGGCAGTTACCCAATCAGGAATGGAACTTTTGGGTACTCCTCCCTTCTTGCAACCTTATGGTTGAGTTCTTGTCAATAGATGTGTGTAAAAGTGATATGGGCCAGTTCCACATGAATTTCCAGACAATTCTTTGTCCTCTCTCACTCTCCTTTTGGTATCTGGATTCTAACAACTCAAGACGCTTTGGGGAGTCATTGCAATAAAAATTGCAAAAACTCCTTCAGCCTAGGTCCTTGAAGCAGAGCCTTCCCCACTACCTGCCACTGTATTTCAAGTAAATGAGCAACAAACTATTTTATTAAGCTACTGATATGGAATTAATTGCTACAGAATCTAGTGCCTGCCTCACACAGGAAGGCACTACTGTGAGGTCATGTAACTTTTATCTGTAATTGTATCTATAAGAGAAATCAATCATATTTTAAGTATAGATGTTACATTTTATAGTATAGAATGACACAATCATTTTCAATGTTCCAAAAGAAGGTTGCCTAGATCACCACTGTCCAAAAATTAATTAAAAGAGAACTAATTTTTTAAAATGAAGCACATACCATGACAATACAGAACTGTGCTTTCAAATTAAACTATGTAAATAGATGAGGGCGTGAGATGGATGGTGTATGGTCAAATAAGTTCAAGAAATTCTGTGTTAAATATGTCAGTACTCAGATGCTTTTACAAACCAATGCACAGAGTTAGGTGGAGCAAGAATTGTTCCATTTTTTCCTTTCCTCAGACTGCAAGATGTATTTTTCCCACAAAATTCCTTGAAACAAGCATGTTTTGGAGAACACTTGGGACATGCTCCAATAGCATGCTTATTTAAAAAGAAAAAACTTCCAACTCCATAAAAAAATTTAAACAGATTTATTCTAAGTCCATGTTGGGTTACAATTTGATTTTATACATTTTAGACAGATAGGAATTGGAGGTAAAATTATAAATCAATAACTTGAAGGTATATACTGGTTTGACCTAAAAAAGTTGGGACATCTTCAAGGGGATGAAGGCATTATAGGTTATAAGTGTGTTCAAAGATTCTTTGATTTGTAATTGGTTAAAGAAATGAAGCTGTCTCTAAAGGCTTGGAATCTTTTAAAATAAGGAAGTCAGTTACAGACACGCCTTCATATACAGACTCCAGTGATTTGTTAAGCAAACTGATGGTCTGCAAGTGATTTAACTTTGGCCTTAGTGCCTGTTAATAATTTAGTATCTTATTGTCACAAAGAGTAGGTCTTGTCAGTCTTATAATCTTTGTTTTAGCATTAATTCTGGTCAATGGGTATATCAAAACTCAAAAAAGGAAGGGGTGTGATAAAGTATCTTACCTTCTTTCTCTTCATGTCCAGGAACTCATCATGTTTTAAGTTTTGGGGGGCTACTCTTGGCCAAGAGGGGTCTGTTTAGTTGGTGGGGTGTGTGTGTGTCTAATTTTATTCCAGTTTACACCTGTAGTCTTGAGATTAATATCATACAAGGTTGACCATCCTGCTCTCTCTCAAAGTTTCCCAGTACCTTTAAAAGGAACTGGACTATGGAATCACAGGTAACATTGCTTATGCTTTAACAAGTGTTAAAAAAAAAAAGAAAAAGAAAAAAAGCTATGAAGGGCATTGTTGGGACAATTAATAAAATGTAAATGGTCTATAGATTTGATAATAGCACTGTAGTAATTTTAAGTGTCTTGAGGTTTAATTATTGTACTATGCATATGTAGGAGAATTTTATTGTTTTCTTAGGAAATTTACACTGCAATACCTAAGAGAAAAAGGGGTACAATATATCTAAATTACTCTCAGAGGAGATAATTAAAAGCACATATTAGAGAGCAGAGAAAAATGGTGAGGAAAAGGAAGAGAGATTGACAAATACAATGATAGAAAAAGGAAGGGAGAAAAGGGGAAAACAAGAAGCAAATGAAGTAAAATGTAAATAACTGGCGAATCTTAGATCTTGGTAAAGGATCTTCAAGAGCTCTTCCTCCAAGATTCACCAATCTCTCTTCCTTCCTCTCTCCCTCTGCTAACTGGTGGTAAGAACCCCGCAGATTACTTCAGGGTTATGCTATAGTTGGTCAATAGTTACTTTCACCACAGCTTTGCAAATCCAAAACCCCACTTATTGTTATCAAGACAGGCAGGGGTGAGACTGTTTCATACATATCTTTTGTGATACAGATTTTGGGCAAGAACCCCCCCCTTAAATCAAACATCTATTTTAAGCTACAGAGTAGAATTAGGAATCTCAACACCAAGGATACTGCCGTGCACTTTGATTTTCTGAACACTTTCTTTCCTCCTAAGACTCCCTCTTTCTCCAGCATCATTAACTTTGTTCTACTTCCTCACCACAGCAACACAGGTCCTTCCATGCTCAGCCCTCACTGTGGACCACCAGGTGACATGGTCACAAACACAATACAAACAAAAATATCTGTGGAAATACACCCTCTTGGTCTGAGTTAACAACAGCCCCTCTTCTGGGCCTTATTTTACTGTTTAAATAGCTTTAAAATACCTAAAGTTGGGTGGAATATGCTAATTCCAATGGCTATCCAGCACTGAATGGCTTTCTTTCAGCACTGAAATTCTGTGATTCTTAAATATTATTATTGAAGTCAGAGTCATGGAGGTTTCTGGAAATGTAAGGAAATTTTGCTCACTGTGGCATTCTTTAAAATGAGTCCTAATTCCTTCTCAATAATAAATGCTTTCAAAGAGATGGAAGGAATCCTGATGAATTTCCAAGGGAAAATGTGTAATATACACTTGCTAAATTAATTCTTAAATAGAGTGATTTTTCCAAATATAGGCTAACCTTGAGCAGTCTTAATGCATTACTTACTTTTAAGTGATTAAAGGTAACTCTCACCAAATCAATAGAAGAGGAGATACCAAAGAGGGAACACTAAAACTAAAATTAGCATTGACTGAGGATAGATACAAAAATAATATGGGAGCCCATTTTTCTTTAAAAGCCCAGAACATTATTAAAGGGTTTAGAAAAAGAAATAAGAAGTTGAAAATGTAATTGGATTAGCAAGTGTCCTCCCTTATAGATATCTTTTAGAGGAAATTATACTGTTTTGTAAATTGTCTAAAAGACATGAATGCTAACACCAACACAAATGAAACCTACTTTAATGCCTGGACAGCTAAATTATGAGTGACTGTTAACTATGCATTTAAGCACCCAATACTTCTCATGACCAAGATTGCTATTTCATCCCTCTGGGATGGCACAAAAGCAGATGCAAATCCTTACATTTCTCTATTTTTTATAAAATGTCATCTTCGTTAGGGCATCTCAAGCTGAAAACACAGGGCAAACAAGTGCATAATTAAAGGAAATAGAGAAGGGAAATACAAAGCCTTATAGAGGATTCTTTGAACTTGAAAGAGATACATTGAGAACGTATAAAATAAATTTTAATGCCCAATGGGTGGCAAATTTAAGGGATTCAACACCCTGAATAAATGCTGAATCTAGCTTTAAAAGTTTCAAAATATCTATATTTTCTTATTTATTTATTTTTGTTTATTTATTTACTTCCTTTTTTTTTTTTTTTTTTTTTTTTTGAGTCTCACTCTGTTGCCCAGGCTAGAATGCTGTGGTGTCAGCCTACCTCACAGCAACCTCAAACTCCTGGGCTCAAGTGATCCTCCTGTCTCATCCTCCAAAGTAGCTAGGACTATATAGGTGCCTTCCACAATACATGGCTCTTTTTCGTTTTCTTTTTTTTCTTTTTCTATTTTTAGTAGAAACAGGGTCTCACTCTTGCTCAAGCTGGTCTTAAATTCTTGAGCTCAGAAGACCCAAATGCCTCAGCCTCCCAGAATGCTGGGATTACAGGTGTGAGTCACCGCGCCCTGCCTTGCTTCAAATATTTAATTCATAGAAGGCAAAGCTGTGTCTCCTAGTTCCAAGATAATTAGCTTATTAACAGCCTTATGTTTCCCCCAGCGTATTCTGGATAAATTGAGACCCCTGCCTGCAAGAAACTCATACTTTAGTTTATGAGACAAGATGTATATATAAAATAATCTCTAAGTAAAGGTTCCTTGTGGTGATACATGCTAGTGTAATTTTGAAGCAGTCCAATGGAAGAGTGAGGGGAAAGCTAATCACCACAAAAGATGACTTCTTGAAGGAAGCATATCCAAATGAACCCTGACTGATGGCTTCTTAATAGACTGATGGGTGCTAAGAGATCACCCATCTCAATGTAGCATCTCATTGTTGATGGCTACAGATCATCTTCTCGTACTGCATCCCACATCCTTAAAATGGTATGCCAAAGGAAAGTTTGAAAGTCAAATAACAGATTAACTCCCTATAAATCTTCTGATGCTGCACCTGTTACACAATCTTCAGTGATAATTTTCCTGCTTTTTGCCATGTTTAGTTTTGCTCTTTTGTTTTATAATCTCACCAAATCACCTGACATAGGTCCAAAGAGGGCACAGTAGAGAATACAAGTTCACCACTGTCAACTCTTGAGACTTCTGCTTTTCATCATTAATTGTTTTATTATCCAATTTTTAAAATAAGAGAATTAAAGGAAATGCCTTCTTAGATGGATGGCATGAGCCCTGACGGAAACAAGGTCAGCAGTCACCTTATGACATAATAGCTTGAAATGGTGGTTGCTACACAAATGTGACAATTCACCATATGAAAGGCAGGTTAGTGTAGTCAACCTGCATCATGTCTTTTGTTACCTATAAGTCAAAGATGAGCTATAAACATCAGGCTGTAAGGCATGGAGATTGGAAGGAGCACACCATGGGACAGTGACTCCCTCATCCTCCAGGTTGTGGGGAATGCACAGTTGGAAGGCTCCCTACTAAAGGTGCTCCCCAATGCAGAGGAATTTTGTCTGTATACTGTTGGCAATTGCAAACTGATAAGCATTTTTGAGGAGGGAAGTGATGCATGAAAGTAGCATTTAAGAAAGATGAGCTGAGCAGGGTATGACCTACAGGAACCAGGGAAATTAAATGAGATAAAGAAAGCCTGAGTCACAGTGGTGGCAGTGAGGACGGAGGAGCAAGGAGAGGACAGGAAAAGCATACAAAAGGACATAAACGTCCCCAATGTACTGAGAGTCAGTTCAAAAAACTGGGAGGAAGTTTGCCGGAGATTAAGGAGGAGACACACATTTTTGATTCTACACTCACCTCCCACTTCTTTGAAGGAACAGTCTCAACAACAGGATGGCAGGCATCTGATCTTGGCTCTCTCTCGCCTTCTTCCCTGCCTGTAGCTCTTATCCTGGTTAGACATGGTCTCCTAGAGGAAATCTTAACTTTTGCTATCCAAGTGCCAGACTCATGGCTTTTTCCCTTGTTTTTCATTCCTTGCAAGTATTATGAAGAGAATTAATAGAATTAATTTTACACGATTAACATCAATCCTAAAACCATTTTTCTTCATAGAAAATAATATTAAAGATGATTTTACTCCTCCATGTATAATATAAAAATTTATTCCTAAATATATTCCAGAGTGGGTTTAAGGGAAAAAACAAACAAACAAACAAACCCCAAATAACTGGTTTTGCATGATGCAAAAAGCAGAGCACTGCCTATTTGAACTGCTCTCAATTTTGCTTAAAATAATCACTAGACACTAATCACAAGCATTGTTCTCTATATTTAGCAGAAAGGTAAGAAAATGAATTCAATACATTTGCAGAGGCAGGGTTCCTAAATAAGGGAAAAACAGGCTCAGGGACCAGGGTAGAGTAAAAATAGAAACCTAAGCTGGTAACTACATGTCATG
This sequence comes from Nycticebus coucang, assembly GCF_027406575.1. Classification (NCBI taxonomy): domain Eukaryota; kingdom Metazoa; phylum Chordata; class Mammalia; order Primates; family Lorisidae; genus Nycticebus; species Nycticebus coucang. The sequence continues at coordinate 58,162,883 of NC_069796.1, read as the reverse complement.
AGGGGGAAAAAATATATCATTGTTTCTTTTCCCTCCAGTACACACATCATCTACTTGCCTGTTCGCAAATGGAAAAAAAAACAATAAATCCTCCATCAGGCTTCCACGGAATCTAAGGAATTAGAGGCCAATTATTTTTATATTGCTTCATTGACTGTCTTAATATTCTACTTATTTATCACTCATCTGTTTCTTCAGAAAATCTCCTCCCCTCCTTTTTTTTTGTTCCTGTTAATGTCATAAAATGATCTCTCTTTAACAACTCCATAAAAAAATTGTTATGCATCCACCCCACTCCCTCTTGGAATGTGTGTGTTTCGGCCTTGTAAGTTTCATACTGACAATCCCATGCAGATGACAAAAGGGTTCTCATGTCAACATTTACTGGAAACTTATTTTCAGACATTGTAACATCAAAACAAATGAATAAAATGAATAAATCATTCATCAGGCACCCGTGTGCAGAGAATAGTAACATGCCCTTCATGGAATGTTGTGCAAACTCTGAAAATATCCTTGCACGGGCAGTTACCTCACCTCTCCAAGCCTCATTTTTCTCATCTGTGATGCTGTGATAGAGCACTTACTTCACAGGCTCCCTGAGAGGATGAAGGGAGACCGGGCATGTGATGCTCTCAGCTGTGTGTGGCATACAGGGCATTTCTTCTTTGCAATTGCGTCATGCACACCCTGTTGGGGAGCTGTCCTCAATCGCACAGGCTCTACCCCTCTTGGCACCCTGTTTTTTTCACCAATGTCTTTGCTTTTCTTAGCATGGCCAACCAGGAATCTCCCTCCATAAAACTGTGTCTTCCAAGCCCATGTCTAACATATAATTATTCTCCCAAGGTCACTGAGTGGAATCTGTAATCTTAAATTTGGAGGCTGATATCTGGAGAGTGACTGACCTTTAAAGAGGGCACCCTCTGAGAGCACTTGACACAAGCCATGAAATGCTGAATCATTAACAATTTAGAGCAGAAAAGAATTTAACCAAGTTAGACAATCTGTAATAGCTCTTGTGACTGGGGCCATTAAGACCATTTTGATGTAGTTCAGGCCAAACTAATGGCTGTGAAGAGAAGGCATCTGAAAACAAGTACACTGATTTAACTTTTCTATTTCCATTTTAAAACCCATTTGGAATTTCTCTGGTGTGCCTTCTTAGGTTGACACTTTTCCCCACATCAATCCATTCTAATTAGTCTAATAGTTTTTAACCTGCAATGTCTATTAAAAAAAGCAAAAACCTTTGCACTAACTCTAGACTTAAAATCTAACTCCTTCCTTTAGGGTTTGTATTGATTACTATCAAATGCCTATAAAGGCCCATCTGGGAAACATACATGGGTGGAATAGACTGGGATTATGTAATAGCAGCGGCAAGGACTACCCTGAAAAGCAGGACACATGCACCTCCTCTAATGGCTTTCAGATTAACTGAAAATTGTCAATACTCTGTGGGTCTAATATACCATTATGTTAGATGGTTTGGCCAACTACCACTCCAGATCCCCAATCTAGTCCAAACCTTTCATTTTAAACAAATCAGGAAATTTAACCCAGAGAATCGTAGGTGGACTCTTTTGGGCCACGTTAGATATAGATCTGGCAGTGTGATCTCTTGACTCCTAAGCCAAAGCCCCTGATTTCCTCTTCAACTTATTCTTGTATCCTTAGGTGACAGGAGGAAATACAACACCACAAACCCAAGTCTGTATGCAACACCAACTATGTTCACAACTCCTTTCTAAGCTGCGGGGGAGAGTGAAAATCATGAATTTGCTGTGCTTGCCTGGAAGAGGTTAATAATCAGTTATATTTTCTTTTAAGCCTAAATCCTCTCCTTTACACAGCCTTCCATATACACTTACAAATCTTAGCGCTAGAAGGAACTACAGGGAATAATCTGCTCTTCCTCACTGTCTTGAGGCACATAAAGTGTTGCCATTTTTTAAAAAATGAAGCTATAGAAGCCCAGAAAGAATAAGACATTTGTTGTAAGTAATGCACAACCCTGTTTTCTTGTTTTCTAGGGCAGAGGTTTTCCCTAGAAGGGACATTTCACAACATAAGATAGCACATAACAGACATCCTTCTGTGCTCAAGCATACGAGGTCGGACAATTAAGTTAGAGAACTCATCTCAGAAAAAGTGCCACATACCTCATTGCTGTTACTATGGTCGCCTTCAAAGTAGTCCCTTTGGGAAGCTATGCAATGACAACAGAGCCTAGTCCATCTTTCAAAGCCCTTTTTCCTGGACGAGTTCATAAACTTAATTATCAGTCCTCGTAGGATGACAACTCTGATGGCCAGTCCAGAAAAAGAGTTCTAAAATTGCTTTGACAGGCAGACTAGGCACTGGTTTCAGTGCACCTCTTCTCAAGGGGAGTACTTTGGGGGTGTCTCTACCAACACTCAGCAGGGGGGTATGTAGCATTTCTTTGGGTTGAGCTCTTGAACTTAATTGTCTGACCTTGTAAAGTACAGGCTGAAGATAATTGAAGAGGAACCCTAGTCTCAAATCAGTAAAGACTAGAATGGGTTTTAATACTTTGGGGGGAAACTCCTTTGAAGTGCTTGAAGTGCCAAAGAACTACAAATGAACAAATGGTTTCCATATAAGGACACACATTTCACAGGAGTTTTGAAGGTCAAATTTAGCTCAGATAATTCCCACAGTTTATCCCTGGTCTGATGTTCATAATGCATCGCCAAGCCTGTGTGGCACCACCCAAAACTATGTAGCTTCCAGCAGTAAACACAGCAGAGTGGCTGGGCCTCAGCTTGGGCTACTGTGACCCCCTGCCTAGTTATGTGGTTAGAACCATGATGAGGCTGTTGCCTGACACACTCCCGTGAGGACATTCCATACCACAAGAGGGAATGCTACAGATATTCTAAATGTACCTTCTTTGTCAAAGATCTATAACCAAATGTTTGTTCTGCGTGTTCAAATATGCCATAAAGTGAGATTGTTGTTTCCATGTTACAATGAACAAATCCTAGGATTAAGTCTTTTAAATTAACCTGAATATACTCTAAGCTTATTTGACTGTCTAGTCAGTGCTCTCTGCCTGTTGCTGTTGAATTACAATTTCCCACTCCTTCCCCCAAGGTTTGTTAGAAATAAACCTTTTAAGGTTTTTATTTTTAAATTCTTAAATCTATATTTCACTATCAAAGTGAAGTCACTTATGCTAGTTTTTAAATTGCTCCCATGTAATACATAGAGGTTTACACAGATTTACAGCTCCATGCCCTTCCCTACATCCTCAATCTATCCCATCTGGTCTTCAGGGATGTAAATCTGGCACTTTAGACACCAAATTTTAGATAATTTTATATCTATCTTCTTTCAACTTCTTACAACTATATTTTATAGTTTGTAGAAAATGTTCAGAAACCTTTCATAGGTTAATGGTTCCAAAGCCTGCACCCCACATTCATTTTGTAGCACAACCCTCTCATTTGGGGGGATCTTATTTTATATTTAGTAATTAATAGGCTTGAGCAAACTCATTTTTTCCTTCAAAAATGTCTAGATTTATTATTGTTTTCTGCTTTCTTCTAAAGGCAACTACTTTGATAAGTATGCCTTTTGTTTGTAAGATCTTTCTTTCTTTTTTTCCACTGGTAACATATGGTTTGCTGGGATGTATCTGGGTGAGGCTCTCTCCATCACTCCATTGGGCCCTCAGTGAAAATCTTCAGCAGGTGCAGCTCCGAAGGCTGCTCCTCAGTGGGGCTGACATGTCGGTCTCAGGTCTAGCCTCTTCCTTGGAAATTTATTCCACAGTCTCAGGAATTTCTAGGACTTTTTCTCTATCCTCTGTAATAATCATAATTATTGTCTTTATCATTTTTCTTCCTTATTGGTTCTAGGAAAGCACCCCATTTTGTTCTTCATTTAGCTGATTTACTTTTTCTTCAAATGAGTTCTTTGCTGATTCTGAAGTGGGTTTTACTTTTTCTGTTGCCTTTTAGTACCCTTATGTTTCCTAGGTGATTTCCCTTGATTCTAAGACCTTCTTGGGTCTTCCTGACCTGTCCTTCTAAATTTTCATTCTCTTGCCATGAAGAAATCACAATGACTGTTACCTGTTTCACTACCACCTGATCTGTTTTCTAAATCTTTCTTCTAATTTGTTATAAAGTAAATCATTTTCATCAAGTTGATAAAAACTCTTCCCTGAGTCTGTCAAAAGATTGATTACTATTCCTACTTTTTGACGATAAAATAATCCCTCATTCTTTGTTTTATCTTTAGGCATATTAGTAAAAATTTCAGAGAGGCTGAGGCAGCGGGTGTGAAGTGATACCTCACTGCTGTTTTATTTGCACAACTCTAATGACTATGACGTCCAGAATCTCTGCGTGTGCTTGCTGACCATTTGTTTATCTTGTTTGGAGCTATATCTATTCAAGTTTCTTGCTCATTTCTACAAGTACTAGTTTTAAACTCAGAAGTCTCTCTTTATTTATTTATTTTTTTTGAGACAGAGTCTCACTATGTCACCCTTGGTAGAGTGATGTGACATCACAGCTCACAGCAACCTCAAGTGATTCTCTTGCTTGGCTTAAGCAATTCTCTTGCCTCAGCCTCCCAAGTAGCTGGGACTACAGGCACTCATCACTACGCCCGGCTATTTTATGGTTGTAGTTGTCATTGTTGTTTGGCAGGCCCGGCTGGGTTCGAACCTGCCAGCTCTGGTGTATGTGGCTGGCGCCCAAGCTGTTGAGCTATAAGCGCTGAGCCCAAAAGTCTCTTTTACATCTTCCCATGGCAGATATGTACAATGTTAGAAATAAAAGCTATTTGAAATAAAATGTCATGGAATTAAGTTTGTGAAATCCTAGAAAAAGCACTATATACCTCGTTGCTGAATAACATGATGGTCACCTTTGAAGTACTCCCCTTGGGAAGCTATGTGCCAATGCTACCTCCCAGTTCACCCTTCAAAATATTTTTTCTACAATGAATTTGCAAACTTAATTGTTCAACCTTGTTTCACTTGGTTCTATCTGGCCTTGTAACTCTCCATTTTAACCACGTGCACATTATGGTGTGTGGAGGGAACAGGTAGTGTGCCTACTATCCCATAGCTTGTGACAAAACCCAGGCCATGACTTAAGTGTCCTTGTGGTGAAGCCCTACAGGGTTCTGGAGAGAAAATGGTAATGACAGCTCTCCGCATACACCTACAGAATCAGTGTGTACTTTTGCCTTACCAGTCTTCAGGGAAAAGGAGGAGTGACTCTCATTATTCTTGAAGCACTGTCCTGTCACTAACAATAGCCAGTCCCCATTTCTCATCTTCTAAAATGAGCAAAAACCCCACAAAGGGAGAAATGTCAACCTCACACACATTGGGAAAAATGACCTTCCTATAGTCTGCACAAAACTGAAAAGGTGCTGAACCATTACAGATCCTTTGGAAGTCACACACATACTGGATTTCTCCTTTTTGAACTGTTTGCAAATAATTGCGGCCTAGAAATGGAGCAATGGTTTTTCAATTCATGCAACTGTCAGATACTTTTCCTTTCAACTATAAACCATGTACTGTCCCCAAAGCCAATTTTGCGAAGTGCTACAGTTTTTCTAAATATTCTACGGATTTCATTATGCACTTAAAAAAATGTAGCCCTAAAGCTAATAATAAGATAGGCACCAAAACATGTTCCTTTAGAATTGGTTCTATAATATTTGTTGTTAATGAACCTTGGAGAAATACAGCAAGGAAGAAAGAATACTTTGCAGACTGAAAATTCACATATACTGACCATCTTAAGACAAAATTGACTCTTAAGTCAAGAGGTTTCCAGCTGCTGCTGCTATACTACCAGCGTACCCTGAGCTCTGTGACGGGTCTGTGACCACCTTCCGTGCATTCCTTCCTCCCACATCAGGGATGACTCATTCATTTTCATTCTGCTGCTCATTCCATTCTGCACAGCCCATTAGGTATGGGGCTTATGACGTAGGCCTAAGCAAATGATCATAATCACATTCCCTGGTCACAAACCCTGGTCCAGACCTGGGCATGTGACTCTAGTCAGGGCAGTGAAATAATTGGTAAGTTTCTCTGGGTGCTCCTGGGGAAGAAGCTTCGATGTCTTCTTAAGGATCTCATGAAGCAACACCCAATCTCCTCCCCGAAGGGGGAGAGAAAAAGGGAGAATGCATCAGTTTCAATCTACGTGTAAGAATTATTAGGCAAATGATGAAAAAGCTTATTTGCCAATCGAATGCAAAGAGATGTGTTTAGATAATAATTCCTTAGGATTATACATGGCTTGGTAAAGACTTCTGAAAAGCAAGAGCTAATGCACCTAGAGACCCTGGCTTACCAGGGTATATGGTAAAGTTATTCCTCCAAGGAATGGAATCCTCGAAATATCAGGAGATTTTAAAAGTAATAGTTATTCTTTTTGACATTTACCTGATCAATGTAATTTGAACTGTCATTCAAATAGACTAAAAAAAGCCTAGGTAACTTTATAAGAAGAAATGAACTTAAGGGAACATAGCAAAATCATATTTCTAATGTGTTTTTTGCTTCCATTGGAACAAAAACAATGCCATTTCTTATATTTATTTTTATTTTTATTTTTTTTTATTAAATCATAACTGTATACATTGATATGATCATGGGGCATCATACACTCGCTTCATAGACCATTTGACACATTTTTATCACAATGGTTAACATAGCCTTTCCGGCGTTATCTCAGTTACTGTGCCAAAACATTTACATTCTACATTTACCAAGTTTCGCAAATACCCCTGTAAGATGCACCACAGGTGTGATCCCACCGATCCTCCTCCCTCTACCCACCCCCCCGCCTTTCCCACTTCCCCCTATTGTTAGGTTGTAACTGGGTTATAGCTTTCATGTGAGAGCCCCAAATTATAGTGTCATAGTAGGGCTGAGTGCATTGGGTACTTTTTCTTCCGTTCTTGAGATACTTTACTAAGAAGAATATGTTCCAGCTCCATCCATGTAAACATGAAAGAGGTAAAGTCTCCATCGTTCTTTAAGGCTGCATAGTATTCCATGGTGTACATATACCACAATTTATTAATCCATTCGTGGATCGATGGGCACTTGGGCTTTTTCTCTGACTTAGCAATTATGAATTGGGCTGCAATAAACATTCTGGTACAAATATCTTTGTTATGTGGTGATTTTTGGTCTTCTGGGTATATGCCCAGCAGAGGGATTACAGGTTTGAATGGCAGATTTATTTTTAGATCTCTGAGTGTTCTCCATATATCTTTCCAAAAGGAATGTATTAATTTGCATTCCCACCGGCAGTGCAGAAGTGTTCCCTTTTCTCCGCATCCCCACCAACATCTCTGGTCTTGAGATTTTGTGATATAGGCTAGTCTCACTGGAGTTAGATGATATCTCAAAGTAGTTTTGATTTGCATTTCTCTGATGATTAAAGATGATGAGCATTTTTTCATATGTCTGAGGCCGTGCACCTGTCTTCTTCAGAGAAGTTTCTCTTCAAATCCCTTGCCCAGCCTGCGATAGGATCCCTTGTTTTTTTCTTGCTGATGCGTTTGAGTTCTCTGTGGATTCTGGTTATTAAACCTTTGTCAGAGATATACCCTGCAAATATCTTCTCCCATTCTGAGGGCTGTTTGTTTGCTTTACTTACAGTGTTCTTAGCTGTGCAGTAGCTTTTTAGTTTGATCAAGTCCCAGTAGTGTATTTTTGAAGCTGCTTCAATTGCCCGGGGGGTTCTCCTCATGAAATACTCACCCAGACCAATTTCTTCAAGGGTTTTCCCTGCATTCTCCTCTAGTATTTTTATAGTTTCATGTCTTAAGTTTAAATCTTTAATCCAATGAGAGTCTATCTTAGTTAATGGTGAAAGGTGTGGGTCCAATTTCAGCCTTCTGCAGGTTGCCAGCCAGTTCACCCAGCACCATTTATTAAATAGGGAATCTTTTCCCCACTGAATGTTTTTAATTGGCTTGTCAAAAATCAAATAGCGGTAAATAGCTGGATTCATCTCTTGGTTCTCTATTCTGTTCCAGATATCTACTTCTCTGTTTTTGTGCCAATACCATGCTGTTTTGATCACTATCGATTTGTAGTAAAGTCTGAGGTCTGGTAGTGTGATTCCTCCTGTTTTGTTTTTATTTCAGAGTAATGTCATGGCTATTTGAGGTTTTTTCTGATTCCATATAAAATGAAGTATTGTTCTTTCAAGATCTTTAAAATATGACAGTGGAGCTTTAATAGGGAGTGCATTGAAATTATATACTGCTTTGGGTAGTATGGACATTTTGATAATGTTGATTCTTCCCAGCCATGAGCATGGTATGTTTTTCCATTTGTTAACATTTTCAGCTATTTCTTTTCTTAGAGTTTCGAAGTTCTCTTTATAGAGATCTTTCACGTCTTTTGTTAGGTAAATTCCCAAATATTTCATCTTCTTTGGCACTACTGTGAATGGGATAGAGTCCTTAACTGCTTTTTCAATTTGACTGTTGTTGGTGTATATAAAGGCTACCGATTTATGGATGTTGATTTTGTAACCTGAGATGCTGTTGTATTCCTTGATCACTTCTAGGAGTTTTGTAGTACAGTCCCTAGTGTTTTCCAGATACACAATCATATCATCTGCGAAGAGCGAAAGTTTGATCTCTTCTGACCCTATATGGATACCCTTGATCGCCTTTTCTTCCCTAATTGCGGTGGCTAAAACTTCCATTACAATGTTGAAAAGCAATGGAGACAATGGGCAGCCATGTGTGGTTCCTGATCTGAGTGGAAATGATTCCAATTTAACTCCATTCAATATGATATTGGCTGTGGGTTTGCTGTAGATGGCCTCTATCAGTTTAAGAAAAGTCCCTTCTAGACCAATTTTCTTGAGTGTTCTGATCATGAAGGGATGCTGGATATTATCAAAAGCTTTTTCTGCTTTGTTTATGTGCTGAATTACATTTATAGATTTACGTATATTGAACCAGCCTTGACACCCTGGGATAAAACCAACTTGGTCATGATGTATAATTTGTTTGATGTGTTGCTGGATTCTGTTTGTTAGGATCTTGTTGAATATTTTTGCATCTGTATTCATTAGTCATATTGGTCTATAATTTTCTTTTCTTGTTGGGTCTTTTCCTGGTTTGGGGATCAGGGTGATGTTTGCTTCATAGAATGTGTTGGGTAGTCTTCCTTCTTTTTCTACCTTTTGGAACAGGTTGAGTAATATAGGTATTAATTCCTCTTTAAAAGTTTGGTAGAATTCTGACGTGAAACCATTTGGTCCCGGGCTTTTCTTTTTAGGGAGGTTTTGTATAGTTGATGCTATTTCTGAACTTGATATGGGTCTGTTCAACATTTCCACTTCATTCTGGTTAAGTCTTGGAAGGTGGCGTGCTTCCAAGTATCGGTCAATTTCCTTCAGATTTTCATATTTCTGAGAATAAAGTTTCTTGTAATATTCATTAAGGATTTTTTGGATTTCTGATGAGTCTGTTGTTATTTCGTCTTTGTTGTTTCTGATTGATGATATTAGAGATTTTACTCTTTTTTTTCTGATTAGGTTGGCCAGAGGTTTATCTATTTTCTTGACCTTTTCAAAAAACCAGCTTTTTGATTTATTGATCTGTTGTATTATTCTTCTGTTTTCAATTTCATTTAATTCTGCTGTAATTTTGGTTATTTCTTTTCTTCTACTGGGTTTGGGGTTGGAATGTTCTTCCTTTTCCAGTTGCTTGAGATGTCCCATTAAGTTGTTAACTTCCTCTCTTTCCGTTCTCTTGAGGAAGGCTTGCAGTGCTATAAATTTCCCTCTTAGAAGTGCCTTTGCGGTGTCACAGAGGTTCTGATAGTTTGTGTCTTCGTTGTCGTTTTGTTCCAAAAAGTTGGCAACTTCTTTCTTAATCTCATCTCCGACCCAGCTATCATTCAGCATGAGGTTATTTAACTTCCATGTTTTTGTACGAGTATGCAGATTCCTGTTGTTACTCGATTCAAGTTTTATTCCATGATGGTCCGAGAAGATGCATGGAATAATTTCTATTCCTTTAAATTTACTGAGGTTAGACTTGTGACCTAAAATGTGGTCAATTTTGGAGTAAGTTCCGTGGGCTGATGAGAAGTGTGTGTATTCAGTTTTGTTGGGATGAAATGTTCTGTAGATGTCTGCTAAATCTAAATATTGGATGGTTAGGTTTAAATCTAAGATTTCTTTGCTCAGCTTCTTGCTGGAGGATCGATCCAACACTGCCAAGGGAGTGTTGAAATCTCCGACGATTATGGAGCTGGAGGAAATCAAGTTACTCATGTCTGTTAGAGTTTCTCTTATAAATTGAGGTGCATTCTGGTTGGGTGCATAGATATTAATAATTGAGATCTCATCATGTTGAGTATTACCCTTAACAAATATGAAGTGACCATTCTTGTCCTTCCTTACTTTTGATGGTTTAAAGCCTACTGTATCTGCAAATAAAATTGCAACACCTGCATTTTTCTGATTACCCTTTGCCTGAAATATGGATGACCATCCTTTCACCCTGAGTCTGTATTTGTCTTTTAAGTTAAGATGTGACTCTTGTATGCAACAAATATCTGCCTTGAGTTTTTGTATCCAGTCAGCTAACCTATGCCTCTTTAGAGGACAGTTTAAGCCATTCACATTGATGGAGAGTAGTGATACGTCTGGTGGAATTTTGGGTATCGAGTTTTTCAAAGGTCCAGTGGATATTTTTAATCCTTTCGCCAGTGTGGAAGTTGGAGTTTGATCCAAAGTTTCTGAGTGAGTTTACTTTTGTGGTATAGGATTGGGTTGGTCATTGTGGAGGATAGGTCTGAGAATATCCTGAAGAGCTGGTTTACTTATGGCAAATCTTTTCAACATATGAGTCATTGAAGTATTTAATTTCTCCATCATAGATGAAACTCAGTTTAGCTGGATACAAGATCCTGGGTTGAAAGTTATTTTGCTTTAGGAGATTAAAAGTCGATGACCACCCTCTTCTGGCTTGAAAAGTTTCAGCAGAGAGATCTGCAGTTATTCTAATATTCTTACCTTTGTACGTAATAGTTTTCTTTCGCCGGGCTGCTTTGAGAATCTTCTCTTTCATGTTAACTTTAGTGAAGCTAATTATGATATGCCTGGGGGATGACTTATTGGGGTTGAATCGTGCTAGGGTTCTGAAGCTGTCTGCTATCTGAATTTCAGATTCTCTAGGCATGTCTGGAAAATTTTCTTTCATAATTTCATGCAGAAGGGCCTCTATGCCCTTCGAGGCCACTTCATCATTCTCAGAAATCCCAATAATTTGTATATTGCTTTTTTTTGAATTATCTGAGAGCTCTCTGAGTGAGTGATCCGTTTTTGCTCTCCATTTCTCTTCCTCTTTGAGAGATTGAGAGCATTCGAAGACTTTATCTTCAATGTCAGGAATCCTTTCTTCTGCTTGCTCCATTCTGTTTCTGAGGGATTCTACTGTATTTTTCATATCTTTGAGGGCTGTAAATTCTTGCTTCAGTGTGTCTAAGTATTTGGTGGTTTTGTCTTTAAATTCGTTAAATTCTTGAGACAACTTTTGAATTTCTCCTCGAATTCCTAATTCCATTTTATTAATCTTGTCTGCAATCCAAATTCTGAATTTGATTTCTGACATCTCAGCCGATTGTTTATGAATGGGATCTTCAATCACATCTGCCATATCTTTTCTTGGGGGGGTTGATCTATTCTGGTTATTCATGTTACCAGAGTTTTTCCGCTGATTCCGCCCCATGGTTATTTTACTCCCTTTGATTTTTCCCCTGGGGCTTTATCAAGGGCCTGTACAGTGTTGTGGCCTGAGAAACTGGGGCCCTGTCTTGTGTGTTGGAGGTAAGTGGTTCTGTCTTGTTTTCAGCTGGTTTCTGTTCAATCCTATTGCAACTTCTACTCTTGCTTGAAGTCTCAGCTGTGTGGAAAAATCAGCAATTAAGTCACCCCACCTGCCCCCCTCTGGCCCCAGTTGGAAAAGGAGAATCAAACCTTCCTTCAACCGCACACCCAGGGCACTGCCTGAAAAGTCCTCAGTCTATTAGCCCAGTTCAAAAGGTCCCAATCAACTGTCTCAATCGGCACCTGTCTCGGGTGGGAGAGTTCAAGAGGTCTCTGGGAACTGGATCACAGGGGCCTGGTGACTCCTCTGACACGGCTCACCCCAGTGCAGCATGGAGTCAGGAGGAGCCACCCAGCAAACAGAGCAGTCTAGGAAGGTTGACGTCTCCTTCCCCACTTTGCCCCTTCATCAGACCCAGTCACTGGTATCTCTGCAGATGGCTAACCCAGTTGCCTGCAGTGAACAGACACTCCAGGGGTTTGCACCTGCCTGAATCGCAAGGAAGTCTGCCAGGCCCCCGCAGACTGCCGCTATTTAGCAGGAGGAGATGGGGCCTGACATCTTTGAGTGCTTGATGCAGGTGATGGGAAGGAGGTGTTCGCTCAGGTTTAGCCCCATCCCTGTTGGATGCTGCTAACAGAACAGAACAGAACAGACAACTTTGCGGGGTTCTGTCTCTGTTCCTGCCGAAATCACCTACAGAAGACGGGCTGTTCTGAGTTCAAACGTCTTTGCTGCTGGAGGTTTGTGTCCTCTTTGCTGCTGAAGGTTTGTGTCCGATCACCTCTCTGGGTCGGCCCTGCCCTGGAAGCTTCCCAGGTTTGTGAGCAGTGTCAGGAAATCCCCTGTTCACTGGTGGCCTCCTCTGGTTGCCCAGGGAGACAGGGGGTGTGGCCTCAGAATATCCAGAAGTGAGCCGTTCTGCCGTTAAAGAAAAAACGACAGCCGCTCTGGGAACTGCCGCTCTGGTGTGGGCACTCAGCCAACCCTTTTCTCCTCTGTCTCGCGCCCCAGAGTCAGCACTGAGCAGCCGCAGTTTATGCTGGGTTCACACCCCTCAAGAGATCCCCCAAGAATCCGAACTCTTGGGGGACAGGCCCCCAGACCCCGTGTGCGAGTGGGGGGGAAGCTAGAGTTTCATTCATTTTTATGTCCGGCCGTATTGTTGCCCGGGGAGGGCAGCTGCACCGCACCGCAGGGAAGTGCCGCCAAGGCTTGATTTCCCCTCAGCAGAGTGCCCTCTCCTCGCTCATGTGTCTCAGAGTCAGCGCTGACCTGACGCAGCTTGGGTACTGTGCACTCCCCTCGAGAAATCACCCAAGGATCTGAACTCCTGGGGGATAGGCCTCCAGACCCCGAGTGAGAGTAGGGGCGCTCAGCGGGGAAGCTAGAGTTTTATTCAGTTTTGTGCCCGGCCTTAATGTTGCCCGGGGAGGGCTGCTGCACCGCACTGCAGGGAAATGCCGCCGAGGCGTGACTCCCCTTCAGCCCACTCGCTTGCGTGTCTCAGAGTCAGCGCTGACCAGTCGCAGCTCGGGCACTGTGCGCTCCCCTCGAGAAATCACCCAAGGATCCGAACTCCTGGGGGACAGGCCCCCAGACCCTGAGTGAGAGTGGGGGGGAAGCTAGAGTTTCATTCAGTTTTATGTCTGGCTGTATTGATGCATGGGGAGGGCTGCTGCACCGCACCACAGGGAAGTGCCCTGAGGCGTGACTCCCCCTCAGCCCGGTGCCCTCTCCTCACTCGCGTGCCTCAGAGTCAATGCTGACCAGTCGCAACTCGGGGATTGTCCACTCCCCTTGAGAAATCACTCAAGAATCCGAACTGCTTGTGGACAGGGCTCCAGACCTCCGTGGGCGGGAGGGGAGTGTTGGGGATTCAGGGTTGCCGGCAAAGGATTTTTAAAGTTTTATTCAGTTTTATGCCCGGCAGGAGAACACCACGGCACCCCAGTAGGGGAGGTAGGTCCAGTTTTTAGAAGGTCTCTCCCGTGGAGTGTAGTGGGAGGGCCTTTAATTTCTGCCTGTTTGTTTAATTGTGGGGCTCTTGAGCCGGTCTCATGGGGGAGGGGGACTCCCGTCCGCTTGGTGGTGGATTTTGTACCTTTTGTTTGCGTCCTTGTGATCACAGCTTGCCTCAGCGGTGTTGCTGTGCATTCTTCAACCTTCTCTCTTGGTGTGGCTTAAGTCCACCAGGATACTTACTAAATTCCTGTCCCTTAACTCTCCTTCTGGATGGGAGCCTCTGTTGAAAGCTGGCTTCAGTCCATCATCTTGTCTCCCTCAACAATGCCATTTCAATATACTTTTTTTCATTGCATTTTCAAAACATGAAACATGAGTTGTGTAGGTGATCACTAACTCCCTTGATAAAAGTCATAAATCAAAAGACCTCTAGAATAATACAAGTTGATGTAGCATTACCAGGGGAGGCCAGAAATGTAGATAAACTGAAATCTGACAGAGGTGAGTAGTAAAGAGGTTAGCATTTACACAGAAAAGCTATTTGTGCAATTAACTGAAATTAACCACGCTTGTATAAATTTCATAAACACATCGCAGATCTGGATTTTTGACTAATTAAGCTTAATTTAGTTGCAAAAATGAAACCACATAAGCTTTTATCAGAAAACCCTGCTCACCCATCAAAAGAAAAGAGGTAAAGCCATCGTTTTTAGGAACCAACTAGGGAAATAAACAATTTAAGGAAAGCTGCAAATACAGAAATTATAGTCAATTATCCAAGATATAAAGCCACATTTTGAGGTTATCATGTCCTTCATTTTCTCAAGAGCATCCCTTCATTAAATGCAAATAATCAGAAGTGGCAATTAATAGATTGCTGTAATTCCCTGACTATTGGAGACCATTTAAGATTGCTGTGCACTCCAAAATTCACAAATGAAGTGTGTTTTTATGAATTGCTTCCAGTGTGTCCCTTACTGGAAAAGTTCTCTACAATGTTTGATCTCAGGGCTAGCCATGAGGTTAGCAACCATCATGCCATTACCCTAATGTACAGAGCATTTCAACACTCAGATCCTCATTGACATATTAGGAAATTGGCTTTGAATGTGGCTTCCAAAATGGCAAGGATTTCAAACAACATGGTGTAAACATCACACCATACAAATCAGAAATAAGGGACTATTTGACCTTTAAAGGTCAAGTGGCCTCTCACGAATGACACAGCGCAGTGTGTGCATGTGTGCTGGTCCTTCATTGCCTCCCTAAGACTCTGCTAAGTCTCCTACACTGGTGACTGTCTGAGTGGCAACTCCCTTTTCTTGCCACTGCACAGAGATTGCTTACTCCAGGCCTTTTCTCCAGCAGGGATTTTGAACTTGTCTTTTCCTCTGCCTGGAATCTCACCCAGCTCTTCCTATAGCTGCCGCAGTTTCATCCTTCAGGCTTCTCCTGAATTCACATTTCCAGAGACGTAAATGCTGACCCATGTCTAAAGCAAGCCATGTTCAATTTCACATCATTACAGGTGTATCTTTCTGATGACTTCAGAGGACACATCACAACCAATAATTGTTTTGTTTATTTAGTAATTTGCTTTTTCTTTTCTTTCTTTCTTTTTTTTTTTTTTGAGACAGAGTCTCAAGCTGTCACCCTGGGCAAGTGCTGTGGCATCATAGCTTAAAGCAACCTCAATCTCTTGGGCTTAACCCATTCTTTTGCTTCAGCCTCCCAAGTAGCTGGGACTACAGGCACCCGCCGCCACAATGCCTGGCTATTTTGTTGTTGTTGTTGTTGTCATATTTTTTTTTTTTTAGCTGGCCCCTAGCCAGATTCAAACCTGCCAGCCTTGGTGTATGTGGTTGGCACCCTACCCACTGAGCTACGGGCACTATCAGTAAGTTTGCTTTTTTTATAGGTCGTCTTATCCACCAGAACAGTTAAAATTCCCTGTATTTCAGAATCCTATTTTAAGTTAAATCAGAAATAATGTATACATATAAAATATCTAAGTTATTATAATTCTCATAGCAACGATGATTTTCAGTAACACCCAAGCTAAGAGTGCTTTTAAGAATCCATTATTCATTCCTTTAAAAGTGAGCTTATGATTATATGCTGAATTTTCACAACTGAATCCTGTTTTCCTTTTGTAAGGGGATTTTCCAGTGATTAAAGTTAACAGTAACAATAGCTAGCACTCAGTGTCTACCTTACTCTACTTTCTGGTCATCTCTAATCTTCATCACTTCTCTGTGACACAAGTGGTGTTAATCCCATTACTAAAACACCAAAGTGAGGCTGAAAGGTTAGCTGCTTTTTCAGTATCACCTAGATCACCAGTAGCAGGGTAGAAGTTTGAACCCAGGTTTGCCTTTTCCAAAGCCTGCTAAATTATAGTGCTTCTCTCCTAAAATAACATTTTTTTTTGCACATCACATGATTTTTCTGAATCATCCTTTGGTACTATGGCTTCAGAGTAATCCTGGACAATGAGAGACCAATGGAAAATGAGCCAAGAACCTGGGAAGTCTGGACTCGGAGGATTTCTTCCAGTGTAATGAAGTCTGCTGGTTGTGAGGCCTCTTAACTTCTCCCAGTTCGGTAAGTGATTCATATGAGAAAAGAGAATCAATAAGGTCTATTAGAAAACATAAAAAGAAAATAATTTCTCAATAAACTGTGTGGGAAGCATAGCACCAGCTGTGCATGACAGTATCCTTGTGTGTGCATTAAGAATGTTTCAGAAAGGAGAGCATCTGAGGGATACTACAGACCATCAGCATTCTTCATGTGTCCTGCTGTTGACTATTTGAACCCTTCTACTAATGCCACAAGCATGGAGATTCAGGGCTCTGAGGAACAAAGACAGTATCCTCTCAGCCTGCAGAGCTTCTTGGGAGGAAATGTGGCATAACTGCTGGGAGTTCTGAGTTCGTTTTAAAGAGGAAATCAAACTATGACTGCAGCCTATTGAGGAAATTACAATAATGAAGAAATTCCAATAATGAGGATATTATATGTCAAAACCCCACGTTCTTAGTTCACACTGGCTGCATACCCTGGCTCTGACATTTGCTGCAGCCTTAGGAACGTGATTTGACCTCTCCACTAAGCCTCATCTGGGAAAAGGGGATGATCTAAGATGCATCTCCTAAGGTTGTAACAGGGATTGGATAATACCCCTCACATTAAGTGCTTAGTATATTATGTACCTAGCACAGAATAACCTCTCAATACATCTCATCCTATTTGTGACAATAATTGATCTGTTAAATGTGAGGTCAATATTAACGTACCTGTGAGTAGACAAACCCTGTTTTGTAATGATGAGGGAGGCAAATGACTCACTGTAAGTCATCTTCCTTTTCCCATAAAATATCTCTATTACTTGCAAGGAATCTATCTTTACAGGTGAAATCCCCAATTCAACCAGAACATAGCCAAATGTTCCTTAAGAAAGCAACTATCATGACTTGTCCTTACTTCTATTTATGATTCTGCCTTTTTTTATACTTTTAAGCTTTTATTTTTTAATTTTTCTTGAATCTTACAAATATTACATAAGTACATTCTCCTCACCAAATGTTCAACAGCATAAGGTAGCAAAGGAAAGTTGCTTCTGTTCATCTCTCCCACCTGCCTGCTGTCCACAATCACTACAATTCAATTCCCCACCACCATGAGGACAGTGTTATCAGATTTTTCAGAAATCCACAATCAATGTTACTAGATTGCCATCCCCTCTTTTTCTCTTGACTTCTTTGGTTAAATTCTCAATTTCGGCATGTATACAATCATCTTGTCTTGAAAACCTCATTTTCATTATACTAAACCACTCCATTGTACATTCTGATAGTATCCACTTATCATAGCTGCCCTTTTATAGTTATTTGATCATGTGGATAATTCTAGTCTCTCCCCCAGTAGACAAACACTCCATGAGGGAGGAACTGCATTCACCCATGTTCATTCTGGTATCTGTGACGCATTACAGTGCTTGGCCCACGGGAGAGCTCAACGAGCCTTTGTTGAGTATGTGACTGTTATTCATTAGGCTGTCACTAGTGTGTAACTATAGTAGAAATACATTTGAAGAGGTGAGGATTTGAAACAGGAGCCATTTGTTTAATTGAAACTAGAAAATCAATTTTAAAAAATTTAAAAAAGTCAGAAGCACAAGGCTCTCCACTTGTGCACAAATTATTTCAGCTTTCATGAAACCCTCCTAGCCAAGAATTGCAATTAATACTTCAATTGAGAATACCTGAAATTACTTAAATGAACTACAAAGCATTAATTTCTTAAATAGCAATCAACTATGTATGGCACAGGGCTGGTTTAACCCAGTTAGTTACTGAGGGACCTAAATAATAATTTTTCTCTGTCTTTGGGTTTTAGGGACTGTGCTTCGTATTTTAGTTTATAATTAAGAAATGATCAGAAAGAGAAAACATGCTTACTTCATAATATTTTTTCTCTGTCTTTGGGTTTTAGGGACTGTGCTTTGTATTTTAGTTTATAATTAAGAAATGATCAGAAATAGAAAACATGCTTACTTCAAGTGGCAGATTAGAGCCTTGTGTATTAATGGTCAACATTTCCTGACATTGATGAGCTCAAATTTGATGGTTAGCTAAGGGATAAGAATGTGCTGAGTCGTTTTATCACAACTCAGCTTCTGCCTGAGTGTGCAAAAAGCTACAGTTGCCTAGCGCTGCTCCACTGCAGTTGCCTCGTGCTGCTATCCACTGCTCCCTCTTCTTTCCAAGTTGGGAGGTTGACTGTGGTGCTTTTTAGGCATGAGACCTGAGAAGTCCTCCACTTAATAAAGCTGGTTTGTCATTAAAGGCTGGTAAAAATGCATAATTTTATCTGCACAACTAGGAAGTTAGGTTTCTCTAATAAATAGAAAAGCTATACTCTTACTGAGAAATTTTTTTCCTATTACTTCTGTATTTCCAAAGCAACAAGTAGTAGTCATTTGTATGTGTCATAAGGGAGGCAAAAAAAAAATAACTCAAAAGCAACCAAACCATGATTTTTATAACACCAGATATGTAGTAGGACCCCTTAACATTATTCATGAAGATAAAACTGTTTAAGTAGCCAATGGCTGAACCAATATTGAAGTCTTGTGTTTTAATACATCCATCCTTCATGAGTCCTAGCTACCTATACCCTGGCCATCAATGCTACTGAACTTGTACAAGTAAATTCACTACTCTTTATGAGATTTTTTTGGCAGTACATGTTTTCGGAGAAAGTTAAAAGCAGAAACTTTGAAGTAGGCCATGTCTGGGTGTATATACTGACGCTGCTACTTACCAGCTGTGAGAGTGGGCAGCTTAACTAAACTCTGTGCTTCAGTCTCTTTATAGAAGGAGAAGATAACAGTATTCTTCACAGGGTCATTGTGAGGAATGGGAGATAACGTAGGCAGGCACTTAACATTGTCCCCAAAGAATGTTCCATCCAAGGTGTGGTGTCTGCATGCCTAATAGCAGTCAGTGGTGCTACTGTTGTACCAGATTGTACTTTCCAAAGATGGCAATGACGATATCTCTGCATTCATCTTCTGTGCCCACCATAACAAATTACTACAAAACTAGTGGCTTAAAACAACATAATGTCATTTTTGCACAGTTCTGAGAGCCAGAATTCAGAAATCGAGTTGTCACCAAAGCCTCATGCCCCTGGAAGCTCTGGGGAGAATCTGTTCTTTGCCTCTTCCACCTTCCTGGAGCCATCAGCACTGTTTAATTTGTGTCTTCATCATTCCAAATGCTGCCTTTAAGATCATGTTGCCTCTTTCTCTTCCGTAGGTGTCAATTTTTCCTCTGCCTTGCTGCTATCAGGTCACTTATTATTAAATTCATGACCCAGCTGAATAATCCAGCATAAATCTTATCTCAAAATTGTTAATTTAGTTAAGACCCTTTATCTAAATAAGGTAACATTTGAAGTTTCCAAGGATTAGGCCATGGACATACCGTTTTTGGAGCCACCACTCAAACCATTACAATCTTTCAGCTCACATATTCTTCTAGAACCTTCAATTCCTCCATGATGTAGCTCCTATGTGCCTTCCCATTGAATCTAGGCAGTACTTGGTGTCTGTCTTCATCATAGTAGAGTGGAAGCAACACAAACTACCAAGTCTTGGTCACAACAATACCATTTGTACCTTCTTTAAGTGGAACACACCCTGGAGCTTAGCTGCCCTGCTGAGAGCAAGCCCTAGTTAGCCCACAGGGAAAGGCTATGTGTAAGTGTTCTGGCCAGCTGAAGTTCCAGATGACAGCCAGCATCAACTGCCCACACATGTAAGTGAATACGCCTTGAAATCACTGCAAACCCACCTGTTGAGTCACCCAGCTTGAGTGCCAGACATCGGCACTGTCAGCAGGAAACAGAGACAAGCCATCTTTACTGAGCTCTGCCAAGCACACACACGAATTTTGCACATTCCTGACAAAATAAACCACTGCTGTTTTTATTGAGCTGCTAAGTTTTGGGATAGTTTGTTCTGTAGCAATAGCTAGCCAGACCAATTACTCATTAAATAAATTAATTAAGATTAAAAATTTAAGGGACTGCATGAGATACATTCCCTGGAACTTAGTATCTTGGATTTTTGCCTAACTACATACAGAATGAGCAAACACATACTCTCCTTTACACACAAACTCACACACATGTGTGCACACACACTTGTAGAGGAAAAAATGGTTTCCATCTCTCTCATTCTGGGTCAAGAAGTATTGGAGGACCTAGTAATTAGACACTGAAATGATTTGAGCTCAGGGGACTTTGTATATCCTAATCCAAACTATATTTTACAGATTGGGAGAATAAAACTGAGAAAGAGTCCCTGAGCCTTTCTCCTCAATACAGCTCTTCTTCTAACAGAAGCAAGAGGTCTACATTGCTCCTTTCAGGTAAGATAAAAACCTATCACAGTCTCACTATCTTCCTAATTAAGCCTAGTGAAGGGCAGAGAAGACAGAATGAGTGTGTGAAAATGTACAAAGGTGATAAAAATGAAGTCCTTATTTTTTACCATCTGTTAATCAGATTATGAGAAATTTTCTTCTCTTTCATTAAATTGCTTTTGTTTTCCTACCTTAATCTCACAGCTCCAGGTTGGAAATGTCTAGGGCACAAAGAGGAACGACTAAGGTTGGTGTATGAGGAGGTAGGAACAATTTCTTTATTCAAGGATCTTAGAATGTGCTCTAAGATGTGTCTAAGAGATAGGAGAGACCCTAGACAAGTTCTGAAAAAAGAAACTGCCTGTGACAATAGAAATGTTTTCTATCTGCTCTGTCCAAGATGATAGTTACTAAAAATACAAAAAATGACAGCTACTAGCCTTAGCTGTTGAGAATTTGTGATGTGGCTAATGTGAATGAGGAAATGAATTTTTAATGTTACTTAATTTTAATTCCATAGTGGACAGTTCACTCTAGAAAGAGTATTTACAAAGGTCTCCTGAGCCTACGAAATCCTAACTAGTGAATGTCATGGAAACCAATGGACTGGAAACCCCATCATGCTCACAGGTTCTTCCTAAATACCCCAACCCTGGATTCTGTTAACCAGTCACAAGTCACCCCATAATAAGTAATAGTTTCTGCATAAAATTGGGGCAGTCAACATTGTGTTAAAACTGTGGAAGAACTGGGTGGTGCCTGTGGCTCAAGGAGTAGGGCGCCGGTCTCATATGCCGGAGGTGGTGGGTTCAAACCTAGCCCCAGCCAAAAACCACAAAAAAAAAAAAAAAAAAAAGAAAAGAAAAAAAACTGTGGAAGAACTAACTCTCAAGTTCTCTTTAGTATAATGCCTCTTGGGATTTGCCACTTCTTCCCTATGATTGCTTAATGTCTCAGTAAGAAACAACAGATCATTGACATGTGGTAACAGCTTCTGATTTCTGAGCATTATTCAGAGTTCACAACAACATGGCCAGTAAGACCCAGAAGTTCTATTTCTGAGCAGCTATGTGTGATACATGAAGACAGAAAATCTTTCTGGGAGATTGTCTAACATTCTTTTTCTTAATTCTAGGACTGCAAAACATAATTTTGATTGTATCACAATTCTCATTAAGTGGCAAAGACCATGAGTATTATCCAAATAAGAGGATAAAATTGCACAGTAATTTGTTTATAATTGGAATTCAAACTTTGCAGTCTGACCTCCTAAGAGTCTTCTATAATTTGCATCTGTTTGACTTGTCCAGTGTCAGCTCTTCTCTCTTCCTTCCCCAGGCTCTCCTTCCTCTTCAGCAGCCTGAATTCTCAATACTAGAACCACCATATGTGAGGTTTCCAAATCATGTTTAACTCGCCCACCTCCAGGCTGTAATCATGCTACTTTCTCTGCTTTAACCACAACTCAAAAGGCCTTATTTATACTTTAAGACTCAAGAATCTTCTAGTGCCTTCTAGAGTAAGCTAATTTCTTCTTTTCTACTTCCTTGAAATATATGTCATTTTTAAAAGGCATTAATATTGTGCATATGGTTTTGTCCCTAGTAAATTATTAGAATACATAATTTTTATTGTAAAATTTAGTTTCTATCCAAAGCATAGCACATTGAACAGTGTGATAAAGAAATACTGATTGAAGCAAATCTGCCCAATAAATTGGATAATCATATGCCAGTCTGGATTCATGCCATGTTGTAGCAATCATTATGTCAAAATCATCTTTTGTGACTTACATTCTTGAAAAGGTATAAAATGAAGGATGCTACAGACCAAAGAGACATACCTAGGACTTGACCATGGAATATAATGAATTTTCATTTTCTGTATTTCTGCATACAATTTTTATGTTGCTTCAAAAAATAACATTTTGGCAATTTTTCAGATGGATGGAGTAAGCCAATGGATTAAAAGTGATCACAAGAATCAAAATCACTTAGAGATGGAAGTGTGATGTTCTTCCATCCTCAGCAGAGGAAGCCCTTCCAAGTCCCCAAGCAAAGCTGGCATCCACACTGAGGCGAATGCTACTCAAACACACAATATATTCATTAACAGCATTAAATAAAAACTATAACTAAAGCCAATAATATCATTTTCTCTCATTTGTTAAGCAAATTTGCATATTAACTAGGATGGAGTCTATTACTGTTTTCTTCCTATATAATTAAAATGTAGCAGGTAGATGATACACAGGAATGTCTATATTAAAAATATCTTTCAAAATCAAATTCAACCACTCATCTCATTTATGATCTGTCTACCTTAATAAATCAACTAACACTTCATTTTAAAAGCCATAAAAAGCTCTATTAACCTAGCTTTATAATTCTAATTTAAAGTGGCTTATTCATAATTTTCCCTTATTCACATTTTCAATAAACATATTTTAAATATCTACTATGTACTAAGCAAGATGTTTAAAGCTGTAGATACAAGATGAATAGTTTAGGGTTACTGTCTTCTAGCCTAGTAGGGAGACAGGAAAATAATGGAATGCAGGCCCAGCAAAGCACAGAGGAAGGAGTCATCGGCTTATATTGGGAGGATATTGGAGAAAAATAAAAAGTATGAAACAGGGCAATGTTGATAGAAGATCAAGCGTGAATATGATTTTCAAGTTAATCCTGATTTCTCTTACAATAAGGAAGTCCAGACCAGCTGCACAGGTAATAGGATTCCAGAAAAGGTGAACTTGCCCTCCCAGGGCACAGGCAATAGGCCATCTGACTCTGTCTAGGACATACAAGTAAACCACAAAGTGATGTGCAAAATCTACTCGGCCAGTATAGCTCCCCTTCTGGGAATTCACCTGGGAAATAGCAAGAGACTACACCAGGTGGAGGTGTCAGTAAAAGATAATGATAGAGGGAAGGTCAAAGGCAGATGAAGGCTATAAGAAATCAGAAAACATGAATAAACAGAGGATTTATCAGTAGCAAAGGAAGAATTAGACGGAACCAGGCCTGCAAAGACAAGGTCTGCTGAGGCAAGACTGATGCCATTTGGTCCAAGAAAGCCAGAGGGGGGGAATTCCAGAGAGGTCTTAGCTCTTGACAGTGCCCTGGGTCCCATCCATGCTGGCACCACTGTCTTACATTCCCAAGGGACCCGTCTCCCCGTCCCACTGCATGTGTATCCTCACTGCTCTCTACTTGAGTTAGTTTGACTGGTCACAGTTCCCTGAGCCTTCCCAAAACAGATGATGTGTCAGTGTCCTGAGTTATGGAACACATTGGCCACTTGCTCTGGCTTTTACTGTTTTACACTGTGTCCAATTTACAAGTATTAGAATGCCTTCCTCTGACCCTCAGTGGATCTTTATCTTTCTTTAGGGTAAATAAATCATGTTTAGACATTGTACTGAACAAATTCAATTTGTCTTCATGAAAAATAGCCCTTGGAAAATGGGCAGCATAGGGTCCTGATGAAGAGCAGCGGCTCTGGAGCCAGACTCCCTGCAGCCCATCCTGGCTGCACTGCTCACCAACTGGGTGGTGTCAGGCCAGCAACTGCACTTCTCAGAGCCTCTGTGTCCACATCCATAAAATGTGTAAAAACAACAGTGCCTACCTCATAGGGCTTTTATGATTATGATATGTGAAAATGACAAAGTAAGTTCTGTATGAGTTTCTATTAAATAAATGGACATTATATATTACATGATCACAAGTGACAATGGTTTGGATTTTGTAATCTTTAAGGAATGATAGAGAAATAGAAATCAGGTTATTGATATAATATAGTTACAGGTAGCTATCATTTATTGAGGTCCTACCATATGGCCAGCACTGACAACGTACTTGGCACAAAGTTATCCGCAAAAGGTAATTCATAATTAACAAACACATATTGAAAACTTATTGTACTGCAGACACTAGCGGGGATACAAAAATGCAAACAGTATGGTCCCTGCTCCTGAGAAGTTTCCAGGGTCACTGGGGTGCTCAAGCTGGCTCAGAAAACATCGTTATTCACTTTAGTTCCATCATCTGCAAAATAAGGAAATCTGATGGGGTGACCTCAAAGGTTCCTATCTCATCTAATTTTATAGGCACTGGGGTGAGAGATCACGCTACCTACTGATGGTTGCTAAGCCTTTTCAGTTTTGCCAGTTAATAACCACTTGTGCTAAATAATTGTGTAGATAGATGATCAATGCTGTGGTTGTTTTGGAAGGTCTCTGAGGCCAGGTTATTGGGATTGAGCTACCAGACAGTATTAGCAAAAGCAATAGCCCTCTATAGCAGTGCTTTTCAACCTTTTTTCTTTTTTTTAATCTGATGGGGATACTTGAACCTATAGTTAAACTTTCATGGCACACTTAAATTACGTTGATCCCCCCCCAAAAAAAAGTAGAAATAAAAAATACCTACTGTGCTTTGACCTTCTTTCAAAAATAATTTAATTAATGATCTTTAAAAATTTGAGGGGCACACCTAAGATCCTCTCATAGTGCACCAGTGTGCCATGCACACCAGTTGAAAATCACTGCTCTATAGAATAAGACTTCAAGGCCAAGAGAAAGACCAAAAGATAATATCATAGAGTCCAAACAGGAAGGAGACATATCGTTCAACTCATTCAATTTTATACTGGGTTCAGAGGAAAAAGGTAATATAGTTCATGGCCAGTTTATACATATACAGTCTCTGACACTTTCAGCACTGCCCCTAAATATGCCAGACTAGTTAAGATATCAGGCTCCAGAGTCAGACAGCTTGGGTTCAAATCTCTACCCTGCTGCTTATAACTGTGTGCTCTCAAAAGAGCCTCTCTCCCTTGGAAAGGTGGTATCATAATAGTATCTACTGTAACAAGAACTAAATTAAAAATGTCTGCAACAGTAAATAACCAGTAAATTGCAATAATATGGTGCCTGGTGTAGAAAAAGCAATAAATGATGATAGCAAACACTTCTAGAAAGCTCTTACTACGTGACCATAACTTCTTCTAATCTTCACAAAGATCTGTAAGGTAGGTATTGTTATTACTCCTAGGAAGCAGTAACACAGAGGGGTTGAGAAACTTGTCAAAGGTCACACAGTAAGTAGCAGAACCTAGAATTGTGCTTGGACTATTTTTCTCCAGAGTCTGAGCTCTTAACTACTACACCGGCATGAAGGTTCTTTCATGACTTTCTGTTGCCAATACTCTCTTCCCACATGTCAGATGCCACTAAAAATACCTAAAATGAATTAACTCATGGAGTCTTCACACCAACCCATAAACAGATATGAAGTTTATATTAAATGTTTATTACACTAACACAAGAGGGCACACCAAAACAGTGCAAGGAGAAGGTTCTCAGCTAGCATGCAAAGAGAAGTGAGATGACGACCAAAGATTAGGAACTACAGTGAACTTCCGTAAGTCAACCACTCAGGGACTATATCAAACTGGTCAACATACAGAGGTGGTCAAAGATAAGGAACCAGGCCTACGGTAGTGATAGGTACATGTGGCGCATGTCCAGTCTATGAAAATTTGGTCAATTTAAGGAGATGGTCAATGGTAGGTCAACTATGGAGGTTTTACTGTAACAGGAACTACTCTAAGCTGAAAATGCCAATGGATACCTCAGAGCAGAAGAAATTTAGAACTGATGACACAGGGTGGGTGAGTGGCAAGGATAAAAAGCCATTTTGTCAGCTTCAGAATTTTGTTGGAAAACCAGATTAGTACATAGAGGAGGTAGATTATAGTGGAAAGATTTGTGCTATGAAGTCAAATGCCAGTTTTTCACTTATGAATGGTGTGTCTTTCAGTAAGCCAAAAACTTCTGAGACTTGGGTTTTCATTTATTTAGTACAATGGGGAGAATGACACCTAATTTGTAGAGTTGTTTGAAAATTAAATGAGAAATTGTTCAAGGGCCATGAACAATGACTAGCAGAGAAGAGACACTTAATAAACACTGGTTCTCTGGTATAGCACAATATGTGATAAATTCGGGTAAGTCAATTAAAGAACATTTACAGTGTAGGGAAACTGCATACTCTTTAGCATAGGAGAAAATTGAAAAGTGTAATCTTGATCTCCTGCCTAGTAATGAAGACCAGGATGCGCTGCTAAGAGCAGAGGAAAGCAAAATAATTTTTCTGCTGATTTACCTCTGAGACAAAGCAAACTTGATTGGATGATAGTCCAGATTGCTAGACTGAAAGGACTCTTCTGACACAGATCCTTGGGGATGGCACAGAATACAAGTTTGACAACAAAGTAAAATTCCAGCTATTCAATCATGGATAAATCACCAAGTCTTCAGAAATACTTTCAGATGACATCATTCTCTTGTTTTGTGTGAGCTTTCCCAAAACCCAAATTATTGAATGATCCAAGGATACAAAATAGTGACTTCTTCCTATCAACGATTTTTTAAAAATCTCTGTATAAAATGACTTATTGCTATCTCATTGATTTTTTTTTTTTTTTGGCTCTTTTTCCAATACAACATTGCTTAATACCTCATTCTTTCCCCAGGATCTTCCCTGTCAGTAAATTATTATTTGTGTAATAGAATTATAATTCTAAAAGAATACGTTTTATGCTGTGATTGATGGAAAATGTGCTCTTAACTTTCAGGGGCAAGACCAATTTTCTAACACTTCAGTTCTATTTGCTGAAATGCATTACTGCTATAAAGCATCAATTATGGCTAATAACAGCATTCTTCTTACCTCAGTAAGTACTTGGTTTGGTAAAGCTTTAAAAATTCTCCACTTTGGCAATCAATTTAGTTAACTACATACAGGAAAGAGCCGATTTCATATAGATTATTACCTTAATGTCATATAAGTGAGGCTCAATATACATTTACATATACCTGTATTAAGCTTGCCAGATAAAACAGACTTTAGAAGCCATATTTGTACAATAACACAGTTAGCAAAGTTTGAGCTCATATTTTCCATCTCTTATCCCTACATCTTTTAGGTTTTTTAAATTAAATTAATACTAAACTCAGTAAAAAAAAAAAAAAAAACAACAACAAAAAAAAAAAAACACAAGAATGGAGGTTAGAGAGATTAGCCTCAAATAGAGGATTAGGGAGATACCCGAGTTCCAGCTAAATTCCAGTGCAAAGTTAATGCATTCTATTTTGCTTTTTGGACTCTACCACTCAATTATGTAATCACTCCAAACCTGGGAATCTTCTGAAATATCTTCTGATTCTTCAACTCCACATCCAACTGGTAGTCTGAATGTGTCAATTCCATCTTTTAAATGTCTTTTCCCTCTTTCCTCCCCAGGCTACTACTATCTACTTAATAGTGAAATGCAGAAGCTTTTCTAGTTAACATGTTTTAAAATACAAATTAAGAACATTATAGAACATGTGTGTCAACAGATGGCGATTGTGGTCACTTTGACTCAGGACCAAATGGACCCTGGGCACCCTTATAGTCCTCAGCTCTAAGAAACTTCCCCATTCTGAAGTCCTCGACTGCACAAGTTCTCCAGAATATAAAAATAATCATATCTTTCTTCTCTGCTTAAATACTTCTGTGAATTCTGAATGCTCACAAAGAACGTCCAGGTTCAAAAAGAGTTTGTGAAGTCTGACTTTGAAACAGAATTGAGTATACTCCAGTACTCGAGAACATGTCACCTTGGACCCTTGTAAACTCATGGAAACCAACCAGTATAATCTTTGAAAGTTAATATTGCAATACAGATGCTTTTCTGTATTTTTCAAAGGAACTGAACTCCCCCACCTCAAGATAGGAAATCTGTTACATCAAGGAAACTTTAACCCCAAGTATTAAAAAGGGAGCCATCCTAATGCCTGCAGAAGTGTTTGCAACCTTGGTTTACAGAGTTCTAATTAAATCAAGCACCAACAAGCCCTACCAAGAGTGATGGACACAGGCACACACAGAAAAGATGCAGCCCTTGTCCTTCTCAGAAACAGTCTGGGACACAAATCGTAAGAATGATCATCTGGAATGACAGGCATAACGGGAGAAACAGAGATACAGGAGCATCATGGAGGCGGGGAAGACAGAGAAAAGCAGTCTAAGCAGAAAAACTGCCCAAGCGAAGGCAAGGAAGTATGACTGTGAGTGTAGACGGTGCCAAAGATAAAAATAAACATCATAATTCAGAAAAGGCAAATATTCACTACATATCATGGGACCACCACATAAAAACCTTATGCTGACTTTGTTATGGTCATGTTTCTTGTCACTCTTTCTTTTTTGTTAGAGACAGGATCTCATTCCATCATCCAGACTGGAGTATAGGATGTCATCATACCTCACTGCAGCCTAAACTCCTGGGCTTAAGCCATCTTCCTGCCTTAGGCCATTCTCTTGCATCAGGCTCCTGGGTAGCTGGTACTACAGGCACATGCCACCACACACAGCTAATTTGAAAAATGTGTGTGTGTGTGTGTGTGTGTAGACAGGTTCTCTTTCTGTCTCTCAGGCTGATTTCCAAACTCTGGCTGCAAGCGATCCTCCTGCCTTGGTCTCTTGAACCACCATGCCCAGCCAATGGGAAAGCTTCTTTACCAAACAGGAGCTGTTTTTGTTGCTAGTCTACTTACTTCTTTTCATCAAAACAAGAAAGTATTCTCAGTGCCGCAGATTAAAGGCTGCTTTCTTCTCATTAATAAGTTAAATTACTTATATTGCTAGTACAGAACAGAATCTCTAAGGAAAAAAGAATCTCAGTTACTCCAAAAGTCATTTTGTCAGTACTTTTCTTCACTTACACGTCAACAGTAAATGCCCAATCTGCTAAGCGCCAACAGCATGAATTTCTTCAAAGAAGCATAAATACAAATTATTTTTCAAATGTAATATAGTGACACTCCTATCATTTCCATCTTATCCATGCTATGACAGAGAGGACTGCCCTCTGAAAAGCTGTGGAAACTCTCTAACCATAATGATGGATGATCCCGGTGCAGAGAGACAGTTTAAATTCTTAGAATATGGTCAAAGCCTCATTGTACTAAGATGTTTTGACCTCCTACCTCACAAAACCTTTTAAAATCACTACTATTATTGGGGAAAACTTAATACTGTGTTATTTATTCAAAGGGATTGAAAACTATACGATACAAAAGCACAGTTATCAAAATGGAGAGAAAGCCACAAAAGGTCACCAAGGAGAGAAATGTCTCCAAACTGGATTACCAGCCTCTGAAGAAGTGAGATTAGACAGAAGTCAATGCCCACAATTGGTCTGAACAGAAATGCTTTTTCAATGTAACACAAGGCCATAGATATGTTGAATGCCCCTCCCATCACTCTTCCACATCTTTTCATCATCTTGGCTTGAGTCTCCCCTTTCCCCAACAAGAACCAAACAAACCTTGGATGGTTTTACTTACAATTGTGAAGTTCATGACTTTGAGAATCCAGATGGTCATGGCCAAGTTCACCAGTATTAAAATCATGAGGAGTAGGACAAAGAAATACAAGCATCTTTTTCGCCAGCCATAAATCCCCACTTTGTATACTTGTGGCCCCTCAGAGCTGGTCATGGCGCTCCGGTGGTGTGTGTACTGTTCCTGAGGCATCTGAAATAAATGAGGCAAGAGAGAAGCACTCACGTTAAACTGCTGAGAGAAGAAAAAAAAAAAAAAGAAAGAAAGAAAAAAAATCAACTGATGAAGAGATATGGCTGGCTGCTGTCTGTACATTTGCACTCTTCTGACAACTCTAAAAATCTGCTTCCTCTGGACTAAAGGAGCTGCTCTGGATGCTTGCTTTAAGTTCTCTCATTTTATGCAGCCATCTCTCTTGATGTGTACTGAGACCCACGCACAGACTGGGAGGAAAGGGATTCCCAGGAAGTCATTTTCCAAATGGCTCTTAGAATTCCAACCTCTTTGTGAGGGAGACACTTAAGGCTGAAGGCAAAATTTAGAGTGGCTCAAGAAAATGAATTAACACTGGCAGTTCATCTTGATAGTGTAAAAATTCCATTCAGGTAATTCATTTGGGAAGGTAAAAGAAAAAAAAAACAAAAACCTCAAATGCAATCATTCCGTATTGCAACATAGTCAGTGGCAAAAGTAGTATCCCTATTTAAGATTTAAAAGGAGTCCGGGTGGACACAAGCTCAAGCTTCAACTCAATTCAGAAATCTTCAGCCAGTGATCGTCTAGTGAAAACCTCACCAGAGGGAAAGTTCTTGTTTGTTTACTTGCAAATATCCACTTCAGGCTCCCAAAGCACCAAGTTCCCACCCAAGCAGTGAGCTTGACACTGTAAAGAGATCACAATTATATCTTAGCTCCTGACAAGTCTCCTATAGATCAGGGCCATGTTTTAAGAAGAGGAGAACAAAACAAAATCATCAATCACTAGCCCTTTTTACATACCAAAATCAAATAAAAGCAAAAAGAACATTTTATAAATAAATGAGTTAGTTCTTATGAGTTAGGCAATTTTAACTGTTATCTGTCAACTTACTTAAGAAACACATGGATCATCAAAATCAAGCAAAAGGTAGACCTGCCGTCCAAGAGCTTTCAAGCGAATGGGAGGATGAACTAGTTAGTTAAACACAGACCATAGTAGAGTGAGATAAATTAGAAAAGTATTTGTCAATCTAAGGTAATACACTGATCCCCTTTAAAGTAAGGAAGCTTTTCCAAATCCCTGCTGTTGACACAAATTATCTTTATACTAGCATTACTGATTAGGTACCAACCAAATCTAGATAAATCCATCACTTCCATAAAATTCTAAAACCAAAGCAAATTTTAAAATTAAATACAAATAAAACTACAAAACGGATATCACTCAAAACAGAGAATAACTAAGCACTGCGAAGAAAGATGATTTGTTCAAATTAAATAATATAAATATGGTACCCAGGACTTTGTCTGGGCATCTTCTGAGCATGGCATCCCTTGCCATAAGCCGTGTGACAACATGCCCCTGCTGCCTTTCTCTATTCAGATAAAAGCATAGTCATTATTTTGGCATTTTCACTTTGGCCCCAGGTAGGCATCCTGCATTCCCTGAACATGAGGCTTGCTCTGTTTATTTTCCTCTTATCCAATAGCAACGAAATTGGTAATATGTGATACCAACATGACCACAATGAAAAACCAAAATATGGACCTTGAGATCACATCCTTGGTTATTATATTAGGTCATCTTCTAGGTGGTTCAGAATATGACTATTTTATGGTTTTTTGATAATCATTGAAATGTACACATAAAATCCACCCCCCCCAAAAAAAAACCCAGAGAACTCATGGCCATTAGGCATCAGTGGAATTCCATTTAAAAAATTGACTGAATTTGTCCCTATGGCCAACCAAAATGCTCCTGAAGGCCTACACGGCATCTGTCTCCTTCTAAACTCTACCCTAGCATGGAAATTGATGCCTTATCTGAATATTTGATAGAATATGTGTGTGGAATGAATGAATGAAAAAAACAAATGCATAAAGAATGACCAAATGAATGATTTCCCATCTGTTACTAGCTTTGCTGCTGCCTAGGAATATACAGAAGTCCAAGCCAAACACCATGGGGAAGTTCTTGTTTGTATACTTGCTAATTTCCACTTCAGGCTCCCAAAGCACTGGGTTCCCAGCCAAGCAGTGAGTTTACACTGTAAGAGGATCACAATTTTATACCTCAGCTAACAAATCTTCTACAGATCAGGGATGTGTTGTAGGAAGAGGGGAACAAAACAAAGTCATCAATCATTGGCTTTTTTATATACCAAATCAAATGAAAGTAAAAAGAACATTTTATAAGCTGCAGAATATTGGGGCTTTATTTTCTATTAAACAAAATTTGGGGAATTAAGAAAATAATCACAGGGCGGTGCCCATATCTCAGTGGGTAGGGTGCCGGCCACATGCACTGAGGCTGGCAGGTTCGAATCCAGTCCGGGCCAGCTAAAAAAACAACAATAACAACTGCGAACAACAACAACAAAATAGCCAGGCATTGTAGTGGGCACCTGTAGTCCCAGCTACTTAGAAGGCTGAGGCAAGAGAATAGCTTAAGCCTAAGAGTTTGAGGTTGCTGTGAGCTGTGATTCCATGGCACTCTACCCAGGGCGACAGCTTGTGACTCTGTCTCAAAAAAAAAAAAAAAAAAAGGAAAGAAAAGAAAGAAAGAAAGAAAATAATCAGAATCTTAGAATCACATCTGCAAGGTCTTCTGATTTCAATCAACTAATTTTATGAATGAGCCAAATTAGGATTAGAGAAATTAACCCTCTTGTGCAGGGCTCCAGGGTTTGTGACGGACAAGTCAAAAAATAATAATCTATGCTTTTTATGGGCATGATGAATAGTGAGAAACTCTTCTCAAATAAGTGTACAGAAGGCAGTGACATTGTCCCTATGCCAGTTGCCTTTTCTCTGTCATTCACCCTGACCAGTGGTGTCATCATATAACTTAGATATAAAATGGAAATGATGTGTCCAATAAATATTTATAAGAAGATAGGATGGGGATATGGATATCACTCTTGTAATTTTTTTTTCACATAGAAATTATGAGGCCTGGCAGGATGAAGTGATTATCTTGAGTAGCGGTTCTCAGCCCTGGGTACACCCCAAAATCACTCATGGAGCTGTTAAAAGTATATACATTCTGGTTAATTCAATAACAATTACAGGGGTGGCACCCAGGCATGTACATTTTTAAAAAGCTTCCCAGATAATTCAAAGAATAGACAGGACTGCGTACCACTGGTCTAGAATAATGTCACTTGACCCCAACAACAAATCAGAATCCAAAAGAAACTTAACAAATACAGTACAAATTCTGAGCTCCAGCATTAGAATCTGGGGCTCAGGGTGGTACATTATATAAATGCTCCCCAGGTGATTCCAAGCATTTGGGACAAACACCTGAAAAAAAGTTTTGTTTTTTTTTTTTCTTTCAAAGTGTATCCAATTTAAGATAAAAGCCTTGTAATTAAAATAGCAAAAAACAAAGCTCCACTCCTTAAAGCAGGAACTAGGGTCTGCTTTGGGTTCATAAGAACCACTGACTTTGTCCAACACCATTACCGACCAGCCGAGGAGCTCAAAACCAGAAAGCAGCAACTCTCTTTCCACCGCACAGTAAATTAGATGGAAACACAATTCTTAGCTGAAGGGTACAAGCCTCTTGCACCTCCATAACATCTGCTTTAATGAATCACATGAAACAAAATACTCCAGTGTCCAACTCTGTAAAATAAATAAATGAGGAACAGAACAGGAGGTAATTTTCGATAAATGATTATAATAGGAGGCCTTACAAGGCAAGTATAAGGTAATGGATACATCTGTTGTAAATAATCCCTTCATGGGAAGGGGAAATTTACATATGCTGTTAATTTTTCTAGTCAAAAATTAAAGCATGTTAAAATGATAAAAACAAAGGAGGAACGATGATCTCTGAACTGTGATTCTTCTTGTTCCTTCCAAGAAGAAATTTACTGTCTAGGGAATGAAATTAAAGGGCATGTCCTGACTTGGACAGGCCCCTTTGAAGGGTGTGGGAGAGGCCCAAGGATACATGAACATAGGCACACATTTTTGTAAAATTGAGAAAAGATGTTTTAATTGTAAATAGCTAAACTCTTTTTCTACTCTGACATTCCTTTTTTAGGTAATTGTCACAATATTTTAAACTATTTCATTTTTATTATAACTGTTATGGTGATCTATGATCAGTGACTTTTGATATCACTATTAACATAGGTTTGAGGTACCACAAAACCCACCAATATAAGACAGCAAACTCGATTAATAAATGCTGTAGGTATTCTGACAGATTCACTGACCACCTGTTCCTCCATCTCTCTCCTCTTTAGGCTTCCTTATTCCCTGAGCCTCTTGAAATTAGGTAAATTGAAAACTTAGTAAAGTATCACAAGAATAGAAAAACAAGTATACCATGTACTCAATACTAACCTGAAAGCCAGTAGATGATCTAAAACATGTCTACACAAGAGAAAAGCTCAACTCAAGTTGGGGTGGCAAGAGCAAGGAGGGAGGTAGATGGGTGTACTCCCACTTAATGGGCACAATGCCTAGGTATATGGCACACCTCTTGGGTGCAGGATACAACTGTTAGAGGAACTCTACCTAACAAATGTAAATAGTATGACCTCGTTGTTTGTACCCACACATTAATTTGAAATAAAAAAAAATTTAATTTAATTTTACAAAGAACTGTACAGTGACCTCTAAGTGTTCAAGTGAAATGAAAAGTCACGTGTCTCTCACTTTAAATCAAAGCTGGAAATGATTAAACCTAGTGAGGAACGCATATCAAAAGCCAAGACAGGCCAAAAGCTAGGCCTCTTACAACAGTCGCATTGTGAAAGTAAAGGAAAAATTCTCGAATTAAAAGCTCTACTCCAATGAACACACAGATGATAAAGTGAAACCAACTTATGGCCGATATGAAGAGAGTTGGATTGGTCTGGATAGAAGATCAAACCAGCTGCAGTATCTCCTTAAACAAAGTCTAAGCCACAGCAAAGCCCTAACTCTCTTCAATTCTATGAAGGTTGAGATAAGAAAGCTGTAGATGAGAATTTGTACCCTTGCAGAAGTTGTTTCATGAAGTTTAAGGAAAGACACCATCTCCTTAACATAAAAAGTGCAACAAGAAGTGGCAAGTTGTGATGGGGAAGCTACAGCAAGTTATACAGAAGCTCTAGGGAAGATCAATGAATAAGGAGATAGACTAAAAACTATTACTTTAAACTATGCAGAAGATGCCATCTAGGACTTCCATAGGTAGAGAGAAGAAGTCAATGCCCGGCTTCAAAGCTTCAGAGGACATGCTCACTCTTTTCTTAGAGGCTAATGCAGCTAGTGACTTCCAGTTGTAGCTGGTGCTTATTTACCCTTCAAAAAATCCTAGTTCTTTGAGAATTATGATGGATTTACTCTGCCTGTGTTCTAGAAATGGAAGAGTAAAGCCTGGATGACAGGAGATCTGTTTATACATAGTAGCATGGCTTCCTGGAAATGTTAAGCCCACTGTAGAGACCTACTGTCTATCAAACAAATGCTTCCAAAATATTATTACTCACTAATAATGCATCTGATCACCCAGAACCTATGGTGAGATGTATAAGATTTGTGTGTATGTTTTGGTTTGGTTTTGCCTGCTAATACAACATCCATTCTGTAGCCCGGGGATCAAGAAGTCATTTTGATTTTCAGGTCTTATTATTGAAGAAATACATTTCATAAGGCTATAGCTGCCACAGATAGTGATTTCTTTGATGGATCTGGGCCATGTAAATTGAAAACCTCCTGGAGAAGGTTCACCATTCTAGATGCCATTAACAACTTTTGTGATTCATGAGAGGAAGTCAAAATAGCGACATTAACAGGAGTTTGGAATAAACTGATTCCAACCCTCCTGGATGACTATGGGGGGGCTCAAGACTTCAGTGGGGGAAATAACTGCAGATGTGGTAGAAACTAAAAGAGAACTAGAACTGGAAGTAGAGCCTGAAGGTGTGACTGAGTTTACTGCAATGTCATGATAAAACTTGAAGGGATGAGGAATGGCCTCCAAAGGATGAGCAAACAAAGTGGTCTCCTGAAATGGAATTTATTCCTAATGAAGATATGGGCATTGTTCAATATCAAAAGATTTAGGATAGTACATAAACTTCATTGATAAAGCAGTGCAATATTTGAGAGGACTGATTCCAATTTTGGCAGAAGTTTTCTGTGTGTAAGCGGCTGTCAAACAGTATACATATATCACACTATAGAGAAATTGTTTTGTGAAAGAATCTATTGCCACGTCCAACTTCATTGTTGTCTCACTTTAAGAAACTGACATAGCCATCCAGATCTTTAGCAACTACTGCCCTGTGCAGTGAGCAGCCATTAATATCCAGACAAGACCCTCAACCAGCAGAAAGATCATGACTCACTGGAGGTTCAGATGATTCTCAGCATTTTTTAGCAATAAATCTAATTAGGTATGCATTTTTAGATATAATGCTATTATACACTTAATAGACTATAGTATAATGTAAATACAAATTTTATATGCACTGAGAAACAAAAAAAGTGTGTAGCTTGCTTTATTACAATATTTGTTTTTTAACTGAACCTGCAATGTCTCTGAGATACATCTGTGTCTCAGCTTGTCTTTATTATCCTATTTGTTGTTTCATTTTTACTTTAATTAGTGCCCAGGACGTCCAGATTCTTGGTCAACCCTGGGACGCTCAGGTTTTCATCTGTCTACTGAAATGGCTCATTTAAAAGTCGCTCATAAAAATTCAATGTACTTTTCATATTGCTCATTTTCCTTGGACCATCTGAACTTTTGGTCAGTGCAAACTTTCCTTCTCTCCCAGAAACTCTTTGCATACATGACATTGTAGGCTGGGGTTCTTTTTCTAAATCTCTGATTGCCATTTGTCTTTCCAGATTTCCTTCTGCTCTTTATTTCAAGTTCATGTTATAAGTTAATGTTATCTTTCTTTCCCCTCAATGACATTTCAATGTCCTACTTTCATTTTGTACTTCTATGAGGATAAAACTGATCTTACCACCTCAACTCCAATTGTCATCACAAATTGAAGCTATCTCAATGTTTTTTATCCATTTACTCACTCACCAGACATCGTAGAGCATTGGTCAAATTCCACATACGGCACCAGATTCTCAACATTCTGCAAGTAAGCAGAGTTACCCTGCCTATATGAAGCTCACAGTCTGGATGTTGGTAGACAATAGGCATTGTGAATGCGTAAGGACAGAAATTAAATTGTGTTAATTGCCTACACCAAAATATAGCTGGTAGTAGTAAAGAGAGCATCCCAAGATGGAAGATACTTCAGATAGACTGAACAAGAGAGAACTCTCCGAGGATATAACGTTTGACCTGAAATTTGAAAGATAAGACAGGGAAGTAAAGACAGAGGTAAAAAGTAATCCAGGCAGAGGGAAGAAAGCAATGACAAGGGCCCCAAAGCATGGGACACCAATGTGACTGGCCTGTAAGGACCAAGGAGGGGATGAGCACAAAATGATTTCAGAAAAGTTGGCTGGAGTCAGGTGACGCTGGGCCTTGGAGAC
This sequence comes from Nycticebus coucang, assembly GCF_027406575.1. NCBI lineage: Eukaryota > Metazoa > Chordata > Mammalia > Primates > Lorisidae > Nycticebus > Nycticebus coucang. Next base: position 58,125,002 of record NC_069796.1, on the reverse strand, counting down.
CACAGTACGAAGTGCTGATGTTACGGTGTTAGCTCTGGCTTTGTCATTTGTGCCCTTTATTATGGTGAAATATGTTCCTTCTATGCCTAGTTTGTTAGGGAAAGGGCACCAAAAAAGAAAAAAAACACACAAACTAAAAACACAGCAGTATTTGAAACAGGGGAGTGATAATCTGATTTATAATTTTAGGACTACTGGTAGTCTACTTGAGGGTACAATTAATGGGAGGGTACAATTTTTAGGTTATAGTTTTCTCACTTCCAGGGTAAAGTTCCATTTGACTACCAGAGGTGCTAAATAAATAGTTGTTGTTTGATGATGATTATCCACCTGTTTTTATCCCACCCTCTAGACCAGTGGTTCTCAACCTTCCTAATGGCACAACCCTTTAATACAGTTCCTGTGGGTTGTGACCGCTGCTCTATATGATCATGCATCCCAAACACTCCTCAGTGTTGAATCATTCAGCAGTATGATTCTCAACTAGTAATGACATGCCTCTTCAGAGGCTTACTTGCATCCATGGGGGTGCATAGAACTCACGAATTTTAAAATGGAGTCCATCTCCAAATACACCCTTAAGGATCACAAGACAGTAACACTTTCCATCAGTCTTGGGGGAACTTCTTTACATTGTTGTGTACTTTTTTTAGTGATCTATGTCATCTCTCTGAATAAAGCCCAAACTCACCCAAGTATTTAAAGCACCCTTGAAATCTGAGAGCATCTAAACAATGTGAAGGTGTACACACATGCATCTGTGCAATGAATGATTAATTGAATAAAAAATCAAGCCAATGTTAAATAGAAAAGCATATCTTTTAGTAATGAGTAAACAACTATAATATCAGAAGTAAAGAAATTAAAACTTATATGACTTGGCCCTTCCTAAGGCACGTACCGTTGTACCAATGCTACATGGGCTTAGATCCAAAGCATTTCTCTATTTCTTCATGAGGCTATTTTCAGTATTCACCTGTTTATTAACAAATCCAGTTGACTTAAAGGTAATCTGTTTCTTGCAACATCAAATGCAACAGGATTCTCTTTCCCAAGAATGAGTATATTTAAAAGTTTCTGTTGCTTTGCCATTCGGTAAGAAGAAATTACCAATTATGAAGACAATATCATAATGTAACCACCCACAATCATGAGCTAATTAAATAGCTGCCAAAATAAGAGATGAGGAGTTTCCAAAGAAGGTCATTCTGCATGGGCATATTACTAAAGCACAGTTTTTTGGTTTTTTTTTTTTTTTTTTTTGCAGTTTTTGGCCTGGACCGGGTTCAAACCCACCACCTCTGTGGTATATGGGACCAGCGCCCTACTCCTTGAGTCACAGGTGCCACCAGAATTTTATTTCATTTTACTTTTTTGCAGTTTTGGCTGGCATCAGGCTTGAACCCACCACCCCTGATATATGGGGCTGGCGCCCTACTCCTTGAGCCACAGGTGCTGCCCTTATAGCACAGTTTTTAGAGCTGTAACCTCATGGTCTCAGGCATTCAAATGTTCATACCTGAGATCACATAACATTAAAAAACCAAGACTCAATATTAATTTGACGTGACAATCTCAAGGAAATGATTCACAGTTATGACTTTGACTTGTGAAGAACGTCTTCTGTTTCACTTCTGTCCTCAGTGACTTTCTGACACCCATGCAGCTGTTTCCAGTAACCTGGGCTTAACATCTGTCTCAGGCGCCTCCTAAACTTTGTTCAAATCCCACATTTACTGTGACTCACCAAGGTCCTTGAACGAGGCCCAGTCTAAATGATACCTGGACCTAGTCATTGTCTCTCTGATAAGGAAGCTGCAATGAGCATTATAAGGATAAGTCTTACTTCTCAGACAAGTCTTTGACATTCTAACAGAGAAACCGGCCTGATTATACCCAGGTATTCATGAATTGTGCTCCATGTTGACTCCCTTCCCTATATCTGGCAGGTATCAAATAGCTACTATTACCCCTTTTCCTACATTTCAGTGAAAGATGTAGGAACAATAGAAGTTCTTGGTGCAGAAACGTACACAGCTGGTGTACTTTGTGAAGCTAAGCCCATAGTCTGGTCTAACACTGTTGGAAGCCATCGCTTTTTGTCTCTAGTCAGGTGTTTTTTTTCCAGCAGGGCTCGTCTTCAAGAGAAGAACAAATGTCCTCCCCCCACTCCAAGTCAGACAGGTATCTGGAAAATACATACAGTGTCTGCATTATCAATTTGCTATGCAAGAATGCATTACTTTTCAGGGATGATAAAAGTCAACTTTCTGAAAACAAATCAATGTCATCAACTTTCCTGAAGATTTTCCTTTTTTTAATTTTTTTTGCCTTTAAAATTTTATAGGCCGTAATCAACTTCACTAATAAGGTAGAGTTGAGAACAAGAGATTCACTGGCAGGCATTTCACAAATGCTTGCTTGACTGTGTGCGCCCACAGGGCTGCATAATATCTCGTTCCATAAAGGAATTTAAGAGGGGGGTGCTAATGAGTGCAGTTCTCTGTTTAGTTGCATATTGTGGGGGAAGGAGGCATGGCAAAGCACAGAGCTGGCCTGCAAGGAAATCCTTCAACCCAGTCTGGTTTTTCAGCAGTAGAAAAAAATAAAAAAAAAACAAAACATTTTTTACCATCTGTACCATGTGCCAGTAGGTCCTGGAGATATAATTATATTCTGCTTTCATCAAGCTCATATTTTCATGGGAGAAATGAGCAATAAACAAGTAAACAGATGAAGCCATTAGAACTAAAGTTAGGTGCAAGGATGGTCCCATGACACAGAATAGAGGGTGACTCGCTCTGATCATGGAAGGCCATTCTGACCAGGTGAAAATTAAGGTTGACTTGGGGAGAAGGAAACACATTTATAGCAGAGGGCAGAGCAACCATTATAGCCCTTAGAGCTCAAGGTCAAGGGATACAATTGAATGAGCTCAGGGGAGAGGGTGAAAGGGGAATTTGTAGAAACAGGTGTGGCACCTATTAGGTTATGACACAAAGTAAAGAAAAATACAGCAAGACTAAAAACTATTATTGTCTTGTTTAGAAATAAGACAGTGATGCAAATCAAGTGAGCTACAATATTTTGGGTATTAGTGCTTGATAAAATTTTGGGTAAATTTAAGTAAACATGAATTACATAACTATGAACTATAAACAGTTTTTATAAATATCAAGCATAGGTCTCCTCCCAAGCTCATTACAGTTTCTGGAATTTATTGTAGAATCAGAGTCATTTTGGATTATCTTGGCACATAAACAATCTTCCATTAGCCATGTTAATTTTGAGGTCTCTGATTTAAACTTACTTGCTTTCAAGGCTTGTTTTTATTCAGCCTTCTGAATAAAAGGCATTAGTCTTGGATCGCAAATATTTGGCACAATTCAGACATTTGCAAAAAACTCATCACTTCTTTAGTTTTGACATAACAATCACCATTTTCTTTCTTATAAAATTTATGCAGAACAGTAAATGTCCATTTATTTGAAATAGCCCAGGAATAGAATCTCGTTATTTTAAAAAGAATTTGGATTAACAGTTAGGTATTTCATATTTAAGCTTTCTAAGAATTAGAATATTTAAGCATTGAACAACTTTTACTGAAAAAAATTAGACAAGCACATGTACTTAGAATTAAAAACCATCTTGGGCGGGGCCTGTGGCTCAAGGAGTAGGGCGCTGGTCCCATATGCCGGAGGTGGCAGGTTCAAACCCAGCCCCGGCCAAAAACCACAAAAAAAAAAGAATTAAAAACCATCTTACAGTAAAGAAAATCTCGATTATGCTTTCGGCTTCTTTCTATGGAGGCAACCACTAGTACTTTATAGAAACATTCAATATATGTGTGGGTTTTATTCAATATGTATGTTCAATGCATATACATTACAAACTGTAATATTTTTCTTTTTTATACAAACAAGGGCATTTTTTACACACTGCTCTAAATCTAACTTGGTCCACGATATCTAAGCAATAGTCCCATAAAAAGGTAGAGAAATCTGTTTTTTTTTATCAGCTTCAGGGATGTCCAATTTTTTTTTTCTCTGTTGCACATTGGAAGAATAAGAGTTGTTTTGGGCCACACATTAAATACAAAAACATTAACAGAAGCTGATGAGCAAAAGAATAGATCTGGGCATACTTTTTGTGATATCTGACACCACAGATAAGCAAAATCGTTCTCGAATAATCTGCATGCCACCTGTGGGCTGCAGATTGGATACCCCTGATGGACCATTCTTAATTTTATGGATATTTGAATTCCTTGGATGAATACCGATGTTATTTCTGGTAATTTTCTGCTATCTATGAAGATTTGAACCAATAAATACTTCCCAGCTACTATCATCTGCTGGCATCAGACATCCAGCAGTAACAAGACAGACTTCCTGTCTCACAGACTTTATATTTTAGAGGAAAAACAGGAAACAGATAAATTAAACAAGTATCTTTTGGTACTTGTTCTCAGGAATCAGTCTTATGCCATTTAAAGAGAGTAGCAAAATGGGCAACGCCTGTGACTCAGTGGGTAGGGCGCCAGCCCAATATACTGAGGGTGGCAGGTTCGAACCCGGCCCCTGCCAAACTGCAAGAAGAAAATAGCCGGGAGTTGTAGTGGGCGCCTGTAGTCCCAGTTGCTCAGGAGGCTGAGGCAGGAGAGTTGCCTAGGCCCAGGAGTTGGAGGTTGCTGTGAGCTGTGATGCCACAGCACTCTACTGAGGGTGATAAAGTAAGACTCAGACTCTGTCTCAAAATAAATAAATAAATAAATAAATAGATAAATAAATAAATAAAAAAGAGCAGCAAAAGAGGACAGCATGGGGAGCTCCTGTGTAAGGAAATGTCAGGGAAAGACATTCTGTAGTGGAGAGAATTGGGAATTATCAGTGAGCAGGAGAGCAAAGTGTGAGGGTAGGAGGGGAAGCATTCCAGTGGAGAAAACAGCACCAGCAAGTGCAAAGGCCCTGTGGCAGATGCTTGCTTGGCACATGTGAAGGACAGGTGGCTAGATCAGAGTGAAGCAGGGGAAAGTATTTCAAAATACACTTAGGTGCAGGTGGAAGGGGAATGTGTAGTGCCTTATAAATCCCAGGAAAAACCTGAGGTATGACAGTGATTGTGACACTGGAGAACCAAGGTGTGGGAATTACATGATCAGATTTTCACTTCGGAGTCACTCTAGGTGTTCTCTAGGAAACAGATGGGAGTGGACAAGAATGGAAACGTAGAGAGTAAAGACCTGTGATTACTGTGATTGCCCCGAGAGAGGTGACAGCAGCCCAGCCCTGCGCAGAGGCGGGTGAGAAGGTAGAGAGTTGCTGTGTTTGGAATCTATGAGGAAAAGGAGAGCTAACAGGATGTGCTGCTGCCTGAGACTCAGGTGTAAGGGAAGGACAAGAGTTGAGCAGCACACCAAGGCTTTAGCCTAAGCAGCCAGGTGAACGAGCGTGCCATTTATTACAGTGGGGACAGCAGAACAGAAGGCGCTCGTGTGGCAGGAGCAAATGGAGCGTGTTCAGTTGGGAGCTCTGTTAATGCTGAGTGCATGTAAAAGTCCAAGAGGGTGACATCTCAGTGGCACCTGGAAGAGAGTCTGCACTTCATGAGGAAGAGCACCAAACCCCGAGACCTAAATATGTAAGGCTGCAGCATCTGAGTGGTATTGAAAGCCACAGGAGTGGGGCATACATGTTTCACACATGGTCAAGTACACCTGCCTGGGAAACCAAAGTGCTAGATGGAAGTATGGAGGTAATTTTTAACAGACATTATTATTAAAGCACTCCCCAAATAATAATATGACTCATATTTAAGTATAAAATACTTATCTCTCATGAGCCAAAAGATATTTTAGTATCATCATGAATCTCAATTCTAATCAAGTTAGTGATGCAGATGGGGGCGGGGCACATAATACAGATTTGTACTAGATGTTATCAGATCTCGTGTATGGTAGACAGAGTCCTGACAACACTCTGAAAGATCAGTATAATTAATACTGCCTTATAATTGAAGAAACTGAGGTCCTAGACCAGGTGTCCTCAAACTTTTTAAACAGGGGGCCAATTCACTGTCCCTCAGATCGTTGGAGGGCTGGAGTATAGTTTAAAAGAAAAAACTATGAACAAATTCCTATGCACACTGCACATATCTTATTTTGAAGTAAAAAACAAAATGGGAACAAATACAATTCACACCGCTTCATGTGGCTTGCGGGCCGCAGTTTGAGGACGCCTGTCCTAGACGATACAGGAACGTTCTCAAGGACCGCTAAGTAAGTTGGTCATCAGAGCCTGGGCTTAAGCTTAGGCCCAGTTTTCTCTCTATTGCATCATTCACAGTGACACAAAGACTTAGCTTTCTCTGAATCAAATGTAAGGTATTGAGAATTACCATGAAGGTATGCTTAGTGTGGATTATATTTCCAAGGGCATAAACACTCCCATGGCTCTGTTCTAGGCATTTGGGATAATATATCAATGAGCAAAAGCAAAGATCCCAATCTCAAGGCAGTGGTAGGAGGTAGTGATGAGGGAGACAGATAAACATGAAAACCAAAATGTATTATACTTATATTAAAAGAGGATGTGTGCTATGACTCCTCCCCCTGAAGAGATAGGGGAAAACATCAGCAGTACCATGGGGTGGGGAGTACAGCAGGGTCAATTTTTCAAAGCATGGTAAGGCCTGACCTCAGGAGGAAGGCAACACTTGAGCAAAGATTTGACAGAATCACAAGTGTAAAACTCAGAGGCATCATTCTGAACTGAGTCCTTAATATTACAAGTGGAGGACCAGAAAAGAATGTGTGAACTGAACATCCCTGAACAGGAAAAACAATTTCAGACATCGATCACAGATTTACTGGTGTCATTTTTTGCATGCAAAGGAGGCTGCATGTCATATCTCTTATGGCAGCCACTTCTCTGGCTGGCCTTCTTAGGGGGAGCAGTAGATCTCTTCAGCCAACCAAATACCCTGTGCTGTACAATGCCAGTGCTTTTTAAATCCCCACATTACAGGGGTATTTGCGAAACTTGGTAAATGTAGAATGTAAATGTTTTGGCACAGTAACTGAGATAACGCCGGAAAGGCTATGATAACCACTGTGATAAAAATGTGTCAAATGGTATATGAAGTGAGTGTATGATGCCCCATAATCATATCATTGTATACAGTTATGATTTAATAAAAAAAATAAAATAAAAAAAAAAATCCCCACAGATGATTCAGGCCAGAACCAGATAATGACAATCACCATTGAGCTGCTACAGCTCTTCTGTTACTTGGGGACCAGGCAGGGTGATAAAATAAAGATGAGCATGATTCAAACACTTGAGATCAAAGAGGGACAACAGGGCCTCGTGGGAACATAGAAAATATAAAGTCCAAATCCTCATTTAACAGATGAGAAAACAAGCTCCAGGACGGTGAAGTGACTTACTCAAGGCACAGAGCAAGCTAGTAACAAAATCAAACTCAGCTAATCTGAAAACCAGTATGTTTCTCATAATTCCAGGCCTCTGGGTCCTCCACTTGAACTCCTGCTTAAAATCACTCCCACCAGTCACCATACACAATACTTGAAGACAAATCATAACAAATATCAGTTCTCTATCATAAAGAAAACACACATAAATGATTACAAACCTTTGTGTAGTGACAGTTCATGCTAAACACTGTTCTACGTGTATTGAATCCTCACACACATATGATCGGGAAGCAGGCCCTATAATTATTCCTATTGTACTATTGAGACAACTGAGACAGATTAAATACCCTACTCCAAAGCATTCTGCTTGTTAAAGACACAGAAAGAATTTGAACCCAGAGTACATGGCTAGGAAATCTGTTCTCTTAATTGTTGTGCTAAATGCTTCCACATATAGGTGAATAACAGTGTGATTACTAATTAAAGCTATATTTTTGTAATTATTTTATCTAGAAGTTTTCAACAAGGATTAAATCAAATTATTAAATAATTATTGAGCAACTACTTTATCCAACTAATGTGAAATTTCTTCTTAAGTATAGGCATTTTCTCCCAGGTAGTAAACCATTTTTGATATGTCTTTGAAACTCAGAAATTTTCACAACATCATGAAAAGCAGCTACAACAATTTAGGAACATCCTGCTATAGCGATTCAGTAGTTCCATAAAATTAACATTGATCTGGTAGATTCTCCCTTGACAGCTGTGCTTGGCAAGGATCTCTAGCTATAACCTGTGCTTTCTAATGCTTGCAGTAGAACCTGTGGTCTGAAAGGAAATGTTCTTTATCTCAGTTTTGGTCATTTAATATTTTTTAAATCAAAGTTTCCAGAAACAAGAATGACAACAATAGTTAAAAGTTATTGTGCATTTTGCTACATATACACATATGTGTGTGTGCCTGTGTGTGTGTGTGAGTGCACTGAGGTATAATTCACTTCTAGTGAAATACACAGCCATTAACATTATATTGTTCAATGAACTTTACAAATATGCATATATTTGCACACAATATTCAAAAAAGATAGGTAACATTTCTACTGCCTTAGAAAGCTTCCTCATGCCCCTTCTTAATCAACTCCCATCCCCAGAGGAAGTGACTCATTTCTAAAACATCTAAAGTTTTGTTTTTTTTTTTTAATCTTTGCTATAATACTATGGGGTAGTTATTCTGAGGAATATCTAATTTTGAGACCTATGTTCTTGGATTTCCTTCTGCATCCCTTTTCGGCAGATACTTTGCCCACCTTAGCAGTGTCCTCCAAGAAAATGAAGCCATAGCTTAATTATACCCTAACTTCTCTCCTATGCATCTAGAATGGTACTACCTGCACTGCCTTTGGGTAAAAATAACGACTTCAATCATTGTCTACCTTCCATGGTTCAGTTGAGATGTTTTAAAAAGAAAAACAGAGCCACTTTAAACACGTGGGGATCAGGAAGGTGGGGTCAAGCATAAGAATGGACATAGGTCCTCTCAAAGAAAGAGGAGCTGCCCAAACCCACCAGTCACTGTGCCAGGAGAATCAGATGAGGGATGACCATCTTCAGCTTTTTCTAGATGATCTATATATCTGGATTGTACTTAAATATTTCATAATTGAGTCGATTAAAAAAAACTTTGTGAGCTAATAGGCACCCCCAGGGTGCTGGTTTATAACCTGCTGATCAGATCATCAGCCTAAAATTCTAGATTTGTCAAAGACATAAGAGAGGCCACAGACTTGAAAGGTCACAGCCAACTTCAGGAGTTGATGTTTGTTATCACATGGTAAAAATAATACTCTTGTCTATTACCAGTGCTCCTGACACCTGAGGAAAGCAGGAGTCAGCACATACTGTGAAAAAAGAAACCAGCAAGGAGTGGATAAAACAGAATAAAGAAATAAGAGGGAAAGACCTAGGAAGAACATAGAACAAGATAGAAAAGCAGCCATAGGTCAGAACAGGAAGAACAGAAACACAGTGTCACTCTGTTCCCTGCTCTCCCCACACTTGAGCAATCTTCTTTCATAGCATATGCCGGTCGCAACACTGCAACCCCAATCAGGTTGAGTATGACAGGATGTTGCCCGATGATTCGCCTTGAGAAGGGAGCTCACCTTGATATTTATTTACTCTGAGCTCAATGAAAGTAGTTTCAGCCTCTGAATGCTTCAACCTAGCAAGTTACAAGGTTTCCAGGCATTCACAATCTATTATTTGGAAGTCAGGGTGCTCACGAGACAGTCTGATCCTATCACACGGGTAAAGAAAAGTAGTCTGAACAAGGCAGGAGTTTCTAATCCCTGGCAATATAGTTTTTATCAGGGGATTGTCCTTGCTTTAATAGGTGCTTTATTGGTTAAAGAGAAGAATAAAGTGATCACATCCATATCCACCCACACACACCCTGGGCTCCATTAATACACCACCAGCAGAGCTTCCTGAGCAACAAGCTCACAGGATTTATATACTAAGTGAATCACAGTGACGTGCTCCTCTCCCAGTCCCGCAGATCTGTCTGAGAGGCAGGTCAGAGGCTGCAGCGTACAAGCTTTGCTTTCTACGAGGCAGTTCACGCTTTACAACAGGAATTTGAAACAACGATGAAGACCTTTCTGTGTGGCAGCAAAGGTGAAATAAAGGGAACCGTGGAATCTCTAGAGAAATCAGCGTGGGCAAATCCATGTAAAGCATTCCCCCCTCTGCTGGTTGTCTCTATGCTTCATTTTATCTTGTCTCCCTACTTCATTCTTTGGTGATTTGTGTGGTGCCATCCAGTTAACATTAACATATGTATAGCTAATATAGTCAAGTGCCTCTGGTATACCAAGGACTGTGCTAAGTGCATTGGAAACACAATCTCACCATGCACTGTGTGGCAGACACTTTCTTCATGTCCATCTTAGAGAGAGAATGTCGCGGCAGGCGGCAATGAGTAACTTGCCTGAGGCCACGGAGTCAGGATCCTGCCCTATGTCTGACTCAGAGCAGGAGCTCAGTTCACAACCTAACCCTTTATTTCTGCTGCAAGATGATCCCACCTTCCACTTTCTTCTTGCTGTGACTCCTCTCCCGCACTAGATGTGTGGTGTCCTCAGGAGGGAAGGGGTGCTGGTCAGATGACTGAAACTGAGTTCAGGGAACCACATTTTCAATAAGGGGAGGGTAACAGGAATATGTTTAGAGGAGGAAAAACAGAATAACGCAGGGAAAGGTGGAGGGATGGGTGAAATAATTTGAGAAAAGCCTGCCTTGAGAAGGAAAGAGTAAGACACACTATTAAAGAAAGGGAAGATTGGCTCAGTGCCTGTAGCACAGTGGTGACAGCGATGGCCACATACACCGAGGTTGGTGGGTTTGAACCAGGCCTGGGCCTGCTGGACAACAATGACAACTGCAACAAAAAAATAGCCGGACGTTGTGGCGAGCGCCTGTAGTCCCAGCTACTTGGGAGGCTGAGGCAAGAGAATCGCTAAGCCCAAGAGTTGGAAGTTGCTGTGAGCTGTAACATCACAGCACTCTACAGAGGATAACATAGTAGAGTGTTCTTTTGTCTTAAAAAGAGTCTTCTTCTTTTTAAAAGAAAAGAAATGGAAGAGTCTCAGAATCACAAAAAATCATAGGTTGTAAGACACAGAACACATCTTAAAGGCATCTGATCCCATTTTATAGATGAGAAAACTGAGATCCAGAGATTAATGCAGTCAGAACCTATTCCAAGACCTCTGACCACCTCTACTTTACTTTCTTGCTGGATCCCACTTCTTCACCAGGTTCTACCACTCACCTCAGGTGCGGCTTGAGAGACTGTGGCAAGGGAAAGGGGTTATACAGGACAGAGTGATAAATTTGGCTGCATCTGAAGAACCTTGAGGAGGGAAAAAACATTCCAGGCTCCCTCACAGTGTAATGAGGCTCCCTCTGAGGGCACTCCCATAACATCTGGCTGACACCTGTCAGCAGTGCTATAAAGGAGTTTCTGCAATAAGTGATTCAGCCACACAAATCTTTAATAAACCCCATTCTGGGGGCCAGTGTCTGGATGGTTTCAACAGAATCACTGGGGGAAGCTTGAAAAATATGAGTTTTCAACTCTAATCTCAGAGATTATGTTTCAGTAGGTTCTGTGAAACCATGGAATCAGGTGATTTCTGAGGAACCTGCACTATGAAGTTACTTTCTCTAGCATGGATTCCAAAGTCTCACTTAGATGTTATTATTGAGCCAAAGCGTGCACCCGGTACTCCATGCCAGAGTTAGAGTCACAGGCCTGAAACACTGCCTTTGTCATGGACTGGTTGTGTTCAGTAGGTAAATAACAAAACTTTCACAGTCTCAAAGTTTACTTATTTAGAAAGGGAGAAGCATAATGTGCACTTACGGAAGTAAAACTCAATGGTAATCAAGCAGGTAGAGAGGAGAGAAGAAAAGGGATAAAATCCCTTCCTTTGTACCCACACGTAATGGGTACAGAGCACACCACCTGGGTGACAGGCAATAGCCCTGGACTATGTAAGTCTGATCTATATCTGTATGCACAAAATAGCAAGCCCTTATACATTTAAACTTCTGTGAGTAGGATTTCAATTACTTACAGCCAAATGCAATCTTCTCTGGTATAGCATGAAAACCCTCTTTTCAAATAAAATCTCTTTTAAAACCCTGATATGTGAAACAAATAAAAGTGCCTGAGCTGCATTAGAAATTTAGATAGCAGTGTTCCGAAAGGCATTTCTTCCCAGATTTCTGCAGGGGTTCTTCTACACAACCAGAACTGGCTAGAAACAGCACATCTTAACTGGTGCAGATGCCAGGCCACCAGGGACCCTCAGATCTTTCCAGGGAGCTGAGAGTTCTTTACCAACTTAGTTCTCATGTTTTTATGTTATTTTTATTTGCTTATTTATACAAATTCTGTTCTAGAGAATATAGATCTTCCTGGATGCTGTCGCTCACACCTATAATCCTAGCATCCTGGGAAGCTGAGGCAGGAGGATTGCTTGAGGTCAAAAGTCTGGGACCAGCGTGAATAACACAGTGAGACAGCATCTCAACAAAAAATAAAAAAATTAGCTGGGTGTGGTGGCATGTGCCTGTAGTCCCAGCTACTCGGGTGGCTGAGGAAGGAGAATTGCTTGAGTTTGAGGTTGCTGTGAGCTTTGATGACCCTCGCACTCTAGTAATCAAGGTGACAAAGCAAGACTCTGTGTGTGTGTATATGTCTTTTAGAATAGAATTTGCATAAGTAAGCAAATAAAAAGAAAAAGATGTATGTGTGTGTGTATATATACATATATAAATATATATAGAGAGAGATCCAATTCATGACTAATGGCTACTACCACACAATTCATTGTATGATCATTGGCAACAGTGGTTCTATTCTAACTGTCATGAGTAATAGTAAAGAAACAGAATGTGTATAACACAAACTGACACATTCCTTTTAGGTGTAGCTCAAAGGACATCCAGTACAACATCTTCTATGTAAGAAACCATTATTGATAATCTACTATTACATGGTTTTATTTAGTTCATACATTTGTGTTCGTGTTATAGTTTTCATGAATGACTAAGAGGCTTGTCCTATTTAGTATATACATACTTAAATATTAGTATGATAAAATAATAAAAACAGTGAGAACGCAGATCTTCCTTTCTGCCTTTTTATTTGTCTGTACAGGACTCATAGTCAAGAAATAATGAACAAGAAGGCCTACATCAGCTGGTCAAAACTATGATTTTAGGAACTTCCTAATCTTGTAAAATCATATAAAACCAATATCAAACATTTACAACTGTGTGATGGTTATTTTTCCGTGTCAGGTTGACTGGGTTAGGCAATTCCCAGCCAGCTGGTAAAATATTACTTCTAAGTGTGTATGTGATAGTGTTTTCAGAGCACATTAGCATTCCGATCTGTAGCCTAAGTGAGGACTATCTGTCCTCACCACTGTGGGCAGGCAGCATCCATCTATCAAGGACCCAAAGAGAATAAAAAGGCAGAAGAAAGGTAATTCTCTCTTTTTCAGCTGAGACATCCACTTTCTCCTCCCCTCAGACACTGGAGCTCTTGGTTCTTGGGCCTTGGACTCTAAAACTTCTATCAGTGTCACCTGCCCCCATCTCATTCTCAGATCTTTTGTGTCAGAAGAGGAGTCACACCGTCAACTTGCCTGGTTTCCAGGCTTTCAGACTCTGAATGAATCACACCTCTGGCTTTCCCAGGTCTATAGCTTACCATAGCATAAGATTTCTCTACCTCCATAATTATATAGCCAATTCCCCAAATAAATCTCCATATAAACAAACACCCACTATATGTGTGTGTGTGTGTGTGTGTGCATATTTTAGAACAGAAGTTGCCTAAATAATAAAATAAATATCTATATGTATGTGTGTGTGTGTGTCTATTGGTTCGGTTTCTCTGGAGAATCCAAATATAGGCTGAGTATCTCTGAATCTCTTGTCCAAAATGCTCAAGAACAGAAGTGTTTTGGATTCAACTTTTTTTTTTTTTTGGATTTTAGCACATTTGCAGTACACTTACTTGTTAAGCATCTCAAATCAGAAAACCCCAATGCTCCAATGAGCATTCCTTTGAGGATCATGTTGGCACTTAAAAAGTTTTAGATTTGGGGTGTCTGGATTTGGAACGTATACCACATTATATAACCAACAATGTGGTATATGCCCTTTGCCTTTTTTTTTTAATAAACAATAAGTAGAATTAAAGAAATTTCTTCATCAGGATAAAGCATATATAGCACTTTGCATTTACTTTCGATAGTTTATCTTAATAATAAAGTAATCACAGGCAGGGTCTTGGACAAACTTTGCTCACTGGGGTCATTCAGCCATCTCCACCTGGTCCCTTCACTCAACAGTCATAACAGGACAGAAATATTTCTGTAAGGAACAAATAGCATTTAAAAATAAAGCCTTTAGAGCCTTCCCCCCTCCTTAGGAAATTTGAACTCTCTGGTAATGCTATTTTTACACAATGTGCACCCTGATTACTTCCAGAAGGCAGGGCAGGCTGACCATTCCGAAGAGGGTAAAACAAGTCTCTCTACTGAGGCTGTGGTTTATCTATATGCTTCCAAAACAGTAAATCAGTGCCTGGTGGTTTGTGCTGTTTGAATGTCTGTGTTTCATTCCTGGGCAAAGGACTCCTCCCTCCAGCCTCACTGACCAGTCTGCAGTGTGGCTGCCCTCTGTCCTCTCTGCCTCTACCTCTGGCCTGGATTTCTTCTTCTGTATTCTCCCCTCTCTCTGCTTTCTTTTTTTCCTTTTAAATGTCAACAGAGTTTGGCTCATCCCCTTTACTTTAAAAAAAGAGAAACTACAGAGTTTCTTCCAAGTTTCAGGCATTGCTCTTCATAATCCTGCAACCTGGAGTTGCTATTTCACGCCTCTTCTGCTCAACGCTTGACACGCACTAAATTTAGAGGAGTACGACATCCGAGCTCACTGAAGTCTCTTTTTTCATTGGCAGTAGGCTTGGCTATGGTTCATGTCAGTTCCTAATCTGTCTTGGCATTTTACTCACTCAGTAGGCACTTTAGAAAAACAAAAAATAAAATCAAGTCACCACGCTGACTTCTAACTGTACCACCATCTCCCAGCCCCAAATCTTGCAATCCCCAAACTCTCCCCACACCACTCCATACAAAGATGAGGTTCATAAAGAAAACACTCATGAGCCATCTCATAGAATAAGATATTATGCTTCTAGTCATATCCCAATCCCCCTTTCCAAGTATAAAAAGAAACTGCTGAATGAAAATCCTGACTTTCTATAATAAGGATGTAACTTCTGCCCATTCATTCTAGGTTCTATGCAGAGCAAAGAAGAAACTCCAGGCCTTTGCTCTTGGTTCACCATTAAAGTTGCTGTCTCTTATTAGGTACATGTTTAGAGATTTTAGGAGTGAAGGAAAACACTCCCCTGTTTTCATAAAGATCCACCTTTAAGGGGTCTAGTTACTCCCTACCTATTCGAGAAATATCCGAGGATCCATTCATTCGTGTTATCTCCCAATGAGACACTTGGCCAAGCCCCCTTTAGAAAACATCGTGTTGTCACAGATGGCTCTGCTAGTATCATAACTCAGTGGTGAGGTTCAGTCTACCTTTATCTGAGCTGAACTAGTCTCTTAAATACAATTACAATGTATTGCATGTTTTCTAAATGCTATCTGTAGAATAAAATAGAACTTTCCTGTGAGAGTCGATATGGATAAGGGAGAAGCAAAAACTGAAGAGGAAAACTGAGATTGCTCTTGTGCTGAAAATTATTTAAAATTTGACTTTCTAAAAAGAAGCACTTTTCTCAGTAATGTATAAAGCAAAATCAATCAATAAAACAGTGTTACGTCTTTTAAACAACAATTTTGAATAAACTACTGTTTTCTGTTACTCTTCTATTATGTATGTTTCGTAAAATACTGAAGTACTTTTTGAGAGTAAAACTGCAAATTACTTCAAGTGAGAAAAATTGGAAATGATTATAGAGACAGAATTACAAATATCGGTCATCTAGCATATTTCTAAACAAATTGGTCATGAACAGTCAAATCCCAGATAATGACAGTCAAAAATCCCACATAAAAATAAGAGATGCTGGGATTTCATACACACGTATCTGCTTCTAAACTCTGAAAGTGTGATCCAAAATAGAAACTTCAAACTGAGTCCCTCCTAGAATGAGAGCCATTTTCTGCTGAAAAACCTCCCCTCCCAAAACTCTTGTGAAGCAAAAACATAGTTTCATCTAAAATTATCCTTCCTGCCAAGAACTGTCCTTCCACATAGAAAAGAAAAGTTGCAGACGGTTGGAGCAGGGTGACAACGCGGAACACATATACTTCTCTTTACACAATAGTATTGCCAGCTAAATCCTAACTTTCAAAAGTATCTCTGCCTTGCTGAAAATCAGATCTTGAGGGAAGACTGGAGAAAGCAAAGATTACAACTCCACACCAAAGATCTACGTGATCAAGTTCTAACTTGTTAGTTCACACACACACACACACACACACACACACACACACACACACACACACACACTCAGAGTGCCTGCAAGCAAACAGCAGACAGCTTAGAAAGTGAAGAGGCGTAGAAATGCCAGAACTGAACAGTCCCCTACCTCTCTCCTCTGTTGCACAAATCGGCGGGAGAATATCGCCCCTGATCCCCGGGGGTGCTGACACACTCTGAAGGAGGCGGCCACTCGGCAGGCTGAGCATGAGCAGGCCCAGCCTGTGTTCAGAAGCTGCCCCAGTCAGATTTTCCAACTGCAGAACTGCAGCCAAGTCCCTGCCCATGCCTGAAGAATTTCCTGAACAGCATTCCCGTTCTTTTTCTGACTGCTTTGAAACCGTACTCTGTCTGTACTTCAATACAGCTTTGTCAGGCCGACTCACAGCTACTGAGCTGTCTCCAGCTATCAATGGGAAACACATGTGTCAAGCACGGGCTCAGTCCCCTGCAACAGTGCTCATGGCATCTGCTGGGCTCATACTCGCAACCAGAAGGGAAACTGCTTCTAGAACCAATTCTGATTTCTCAGCCATTCTCCACACAGGCTCTGCGCTATGGTACTAGATGCAAGAGATAACACCTCTCTTTCTTCTGCTCAATACTGTTCCTTTTTAACTAGCTCCTTACACTCGAGTCCCCAGCTGACCCTGTCAGCCCCCCTGAGCTCTTGCCAGCCCTGATAACAAGCTTATTACAGCTGAGAGATGTGAATTCTAATTCCATCTCTCTACCTGCTGCTTCCTAAGTCTTTGCTCAAAATTTCAGTTGCTAGAGGGGGAACAATATTTTTAGCATTTCCAGACTGGTTCAGTTCTTCAGAGTTGTCCCTTCAACCTGATATGCGCATCTCTCGCTATAGTAACTAAAAATAATGCAATTATTTTTCAGGCACTTTTGTTGCTCTCTGCTCTGTAACTGTGCTGGGTCCCCAAATGTAATATTTTATAGGCTGTTGCATGGTGTTATGGTTATGGGAAAGAAAGAGGAAAAGGCACTGTACCTTGATTCAAAATGTGTGTGAATTCTGTGCACTTGTGATTATTTCTAGATGACACTCCCTCAAGATGTCCTGTGTACACTGGACATTCTGGCAGCAAACGTAGTTCACCTTTGTGGTCTACCTTTGACATTTCCTCTTTTCATAAAACAAGAGGAAATCTAAAAACATAAGAGAAGGACACCCCTCTTCTCCCACCCTGAAAAAAAATTATTTAAAAAGCCAAAGCTAAGTTGTCAAGGTAACATTGTAGAAAAGAGACAGTTTCTAAGTTTCATATATACCCTTGTAAGATGCACCGCAGGTGTAATCCCACCAATCCCCCTCCCTCTACCCACCTTCCCCCTCCCTTTCCCCCTTCCCCCTATTCTTAGATTATAATTGGGTTATAGCTTTCATGTGAAAGCCATAAATTAGTTTCATAGTAGGGCTGAGTACATTGGATACTTTTTCTTCCATTCTTGAGATACTTTACTAAGAAGAATATGTTCCAGCTTCATCCACATAAACATGAAAGAGGTAAAGTCTCCATCTTTCTTTAAGGCTGCATAATATTCCATAGTGTACATATACCACAATTTATTAATCCATTAGTGGATCGATGGGCACTTGAGCTTTTTCCATGATTTAGCAATTATGAATAGGGCTGCCAGGAAGGCTATGTTAACCAGTGTGATGAAAATGTGTCAAACGGTCTATGAAACTAGTGTATGGTGCCCCATGATCACATTAATGTACACAGCTATGATTTAATTTTTTTTTAAAAAGAAAAGAGACAGTTTCAAGAGAGAGCAGTATTAGTTTAGAACTATCTTTTTTCCCTTTCATTTTTCTTTAAGCATTAACATTTTGCTTCCAAAAATCACACCCCATTAGAAATTTATTCTAAAGAACTGGCTTGCCAAATTTAAAGTGTCATGTGTTCCTGAGAAGCTGTTGTAAATAATAATTCAGTGGGACCTTGGTTATAGCATCAAATTATAAAGGGCATTTTCAGCAGGATTCAATTAGATTTGGGCCTTAGGAAGCATTGTGTGTGTGTGTGTGTGTCTGTGTGTGTGTGTGTGTCTGTGTCTGTGGTGGGTTGCATGTGCACATCTAAGGTCAGGATACAATTACAGAATCAGAAAACGTTAGAGCTGGAAGAAATCCCAAAGACCATCCAATGCAAATTGTGTCTACCCTTCATTTTATATAGGGAAGTGGAAGCCTGGACAGATAAGGTGACTTGTCCAGGGTGGCAAAGACGGTTAATGCCATAGCTAAGGCCAGACCATGGAACTGGTGCTCTTTCTATGTGCTTTCCTATTGCAGCATGATTTGAGAAGGTGTCATCATATCATCCAGTCTTTTCTGAGAAGCCTTATAGTCAGATGGTGTGGGTCTCATCTTCTCTCTGTGTTTTACTGGCTATGAACTCTCGTCAGCTTGCTTAATGTCTCTGACCTTGGTTTCTTCTGTGACATGGGAATAACAGAATTACAATTTTTAAGGATTCAGTGAGACAATCTATGCAAAGTTATTATTAAGGTATGAATACATTTCAGTTTAGTTTTATGTCTTTTTTTTTAACAGAGCAAAAACCAGAACTCTTCTCTAAAAAGAAAAACTGTGCTCTCAAATCTAGTATGAGTTCTAAAATAAACTATTCATTTGATTGGTTAGTTAAATTTTCTGCTACCTTAACTTGATGTAACAGGGATTACATCTCAAACTCAGAAAACTGTCCTAAAGCCTTATTGGAACATTAAGCCGGCCACACAGCTACTTTTCATTTATTCCCTAAACATAACACCAGAGTCTTTCCTGAAGATTAACTCACAGGAAAGGAAAACAGTGGGATGAAATTTGCGGTCAGTTACGTGAAGCTGAATGAAGTGCCATTCGTAGAGAACCAGACCTCTTTATACCTTAAGAGCTCAAAATTACTCTTCTAAAAATAGAAAGCCCTTAACAATCATCCCATGATTGGAAACTGCAATGTCCAAAATTAATAATAGCAGCCAAATAAAATCCTATAAGTTGAGTAAGAAACCTTTTGGAGAATAAGCTGCTATAAATTCTAAAGAATCAGATTTCTGTCTGGGGTTCCACAGCCTCTGCATTAGGGTTAATCAAAGCAAATAGTTAATGAGCCACTCACTGCTTGCTATTAAATAAAGATTCTAGATTTAGTAAAGTTACAGGTTAACGTGAATACTTTTGTTTGATAAATATACAAATAATTTCTTTTCAGTAGAAAAAAATAACCTCAAAAGTAATGATTTATTGCCCTATAGGAAATACCAGTTTTGTGTAAATCTAGCAATCTCTGCTAACTTTTGTTTATTAATGTGTCCATAAACATTGAGGTCCTCAAATGTTCTTAGAACCAGTCTTTTCATCATATTAATACCCTTGTTAAATACTGAGTCAAATAAAATCTTTGACATATTTCATTTCATGTTTGTATACATGTTTTAAACTTTAAAAAAATTATAGTTTGACACCATTGCATTCTCTTCATCTGTATAATGAGTATCTCTACAAAACAAGACAAAAAAACCCAAAATAATTAGCTAGATTTGGTGATGTGTACCTATAGTTCTAGCTACTTTCAAGGCAGAGACAGGAGGCTCTCCTGAGCCTAGGAATTCTAGGTTACAATAAACTATGATGACGCCACTGTACTATAGCCAAGGAAACAGAAACCTTGTCTCAAAAACAAAATCTGAAATTGATAATAAAGTGAAGCAGAAAACATCATTCTTCACTGTAATATAAGCTCCCTGAATGCAAGGATTTTTGTCTGTCATTTTCTGCCATTTTTTTCAAAGCCTAGGAGTGGTATGAAGTAGGTCCTTGTACTTACCCTTTGATTAAATAACAGCTTTCAGCTTTTGACTTACTCGAAAACAAACATCCTTTTACAGGCATTATTGTGACTATGGTTTAAACATGCCTGGTACTATTGGGTCACTTCTCCCCATTATCGTGTAGGTTCCTTTTCTATCCCCTTGTTTGCTTTCTTCTGTTAACTATTTCAGTTTGGTTACTTTCCTCCTTAAGTGTGGTACTGAGACGAGAACAAGTATTTCAGGTGTGCAAGTCTAATGCAGAGGGATGAGGAACAACTCTTACTTCTGTTAATGCAATCCAGGAGCACATTAGGTCTGGAGAGAGCAATCATAGTCACCCATGCTGAGTCAAGTCAGCTTGGACCACTCCATGGCAGGTGCTATTATCAAGCTCATTTATACCTGTGGTTCCCAAGCCTAGTTTCATGTTGGCATCACTTGAGGAAACTTTTTAAAATGACTAGAACCATTTGATTCCATTGGAACGGGATGGCAACCAGGCAACAATATTTTTTATAAAGCTCCTTGTATAATTTTAATTTGAGCCAGAATTAAGAATTACTAAATTATGGAATTAAAAAAACCATAAACCTAATTGTGCTACTCTATGAACTAAAATCTTTAAATGACTTAGTACCCCACAAGAGGCAAGACTCCCTGTGACTTCAGTGGCCCACCTTGAACTGGCCCAGTGCCCACCTCTTCATCCTCACCTGCCCCTACCCTCAACCTTTCTTCCAGTTCTCAGGTATCTTTCCATGGCAGGAGCTTGAAAAAAGCTATTCTCTTCTTCTGGAAAGATTTCACTTTTTCCTGGAAGTTACTCTCACTCTCATGTTTTCATCTATTTTAATGCCCATTCATCCTTCACATCTATCCTCCATGTCACCTCCTTCATGACTCTCTTCCCCCTAAACCCTCACACCCACAGTCTCTTGTTATATGCATATGCCTATAAACTAGCACTGAACATAGATCACATACAGTCGAACCTCCATAGCTGACCATTGCCCTACACTGACCACCTCATTAATTGGCCTAATTTGTAAGTGTCAGTACAATAGACCTAGTTACTTATATTGACCACCTCTGTATTTAAGTAATTTGTTAACAATCCCTCAGGTGGTCAACTTACAGAGGGTTTGCTGTATTTACTTGTATTTTTATTTGATTCATGTCAATATTCTTGGTAGACCATGGATACTTTCCATAAACAGCCCAGGTCTGCTTTCCCTGGATTTTATTTTATTTCTTGTACCACACTGAGCTCATAGATAGATATTTTTATGCATAATAGATATTTTTATGTTAAGTGAATACAATTGTTTTTAAGACCCAAGTTCAGGAACATACATATATTCCCAATTTTCAAATCTTGATTTTTTATATTTAATTTACTGTGACAAGATAGTATACTGCAGCAGTCTCCAACCTTTTTGGCATCAAGCACTGGTTTCATGGAAGACAATTTTTCCATGGATTGGGAGTGTGGGGTTTGTGTGATTCTGGGATGATTCAAATGTATTACATCTTCACCTTAGATCATCAGGTATTAGATTCTCATAAGGAGCATGCAACCTGGATCTCTCACAAGCACAGTTACAGCAGGGTTCCCTTCCTATGAGAATCTAGTGCCGCCTCTGATCTAACAGGAGATAGAGCTCAGGCAGTGATGTGAGCAATGGGGAATGTCTGGGAAATACAGATAAAGTTTTCCTTGACTGCCTGCCACTCATCTCCTTCCTGCAGTGCAACCTGGTTTCTAACAGGTCAAACACTGGCACTCGTCTGAGAACTGGAGTTTGGGCACCTCTGGTTGACTGACTTTGAGTGGAGTATGGGGGAAGATGAAGTGAGGTCATATAAGGAGAGGCACAGAGTAGCTATGTCACAAACCTGAAAAGAGGTACTTATCAGGCCCTTTGGTTACAGCACACAGACCTCATTCAAACTAGCCTAAGGAAAAAAGTGTGGGGTGGGGGAAGTGCACTAAATCATATAAGTAAAGCTGTAAATCTAATAGGATCCAAAGGCAGGACTGAGTGTAGGTCAGTTAAAATGTAAGTCAAGACTATCTCCTTCTTCTTCTCTAGGCTTCACTATGAGTTTTGATCTCTCCATTGAATATTAAGGCATCCTCTGGTGGTCCTAAGCTCATTTTCATTGGGAAAATAAATCTTTCCACTAGTACTCTGCATAGCACAGCATGAGCCATATGCTCATCCATCCTGAGCATGGACCAGGAGAATGGGGTCCTCATGTTGGCCAGATTCGGTTCATATGACAACCCTGGAGGCAAAAGGGAAGCAATCAGCTGCATATGTACCACAAAGGCTGAGCAGGGTTATTAGGGAATTGAGAAAAGGCAGTCGGTGTACCATGCAAATTACGGACAAACAAAGTATAGAAGATACACTTGAGCATCTTTCCCAGGAAAAGATATTTTTAGAAACATTATAAGACAATAGTTAGTAAAATGACAGAAAAAAGTGTTTACTATATACAAGTTCAAAGCAGTTAAATTAATGGCAGATGATTAACATGGTGCCAACTTTTCATTTGAGGGTTCATTTCACAATACCTGATAGGAAAAGATACTATTCCTGCTTTAGTTCTTCAGAACAGCAGAGCAAATCCAAAGCTACTTTCCAAGGGTAAAATATCTGGTTGACTTTGAATAGACTTCTTTTTGTGGGAGGAATCAGGACTAGAACATTTGGTTCAATGACCCACACATTTTGAGGATATCTCTATTGGTCAGACAGTGTCTAAGCTGAAGTCATCTTCTGTTTTAGAAATTCAAATATATACTCTGTACACAATGAAGCTAAGTCATTACTTTGAGAAGAAACTCACATATTTGATAATTTAATGTGACTAGTAATAAAATGTATTGCAAACATACCTTTTCAAAAGAAATTAATTACAGAGCATGACGCAAATACTGATATAAATGGATGGCTTTCTGCATTCTTTCTTTTTTGGTGTAAAACACTGATCAGTTTCTTAAAAATAATTCTGGTCCATAATTTCTGTAAAGTAAATCTCTTGAAATATCACATTTTTATTTGTAAATAAAATTTATAGATCAATAAAAATGGGCCAGACTCCATAATAGGCATAAATTAATAAGAACTGTGGTAAAAATGCATTGCATCACTCAACTTTAGTTTTACAGTCACATCAGTGCTTAGTGGTACAAAACACAACTGTTGAGTACAGGGATTCCAAGATAATTATAAGCTCCTTAAATGTGGAATGTTACTTGATACTAGAGGCAAGTCACTTCAAAATCCAACTCCAAACCCTAGTGATTACATACAAAAAAAAAAAAACAATCAAAGGCTGCTGAAGACAGAAAATTCAACACGATACATTTCAAATTATTTGATCTTTAGAAGGAGTTCACTAGATATGACACAGAGATGTAATTGGGCAACTCCATTACTAGCACAATGTCTGGCACATAATAGTTGCTTCATAAATATTTATTAGCTCACTAATAATGAACATTACTAACCATAAAAATATTCTGGTACCATTTTTGCAGTAAATTGCCAAAAAGAGAAGATTATGCAATTTTTAGAGCTCACAACTGCTATAGCATTTCTGATCTAGAGGGACATAGTGTATCAAGTGCAACCTTTCAATTTCTTCTATGAGAAAATTGAAAAATGGAAAGAAGTGATGGTCAATGTCACACAGATGAGTAGAAGAGGAGTTGTGCAACAGATGTCAGTTTTCTGATACCTAGTTCCTTCCTGGGGCAATTACTGTGATCCTAGGAGGTGACTGACACTGTGTCACTTCTCCACTCACTTGGGGGATTTCTGCTGTAGATTCACTTCCTAAAACACTATTTGTGCTCCAGGATATAGTGTCAGGTTATCTACCCTCCTTACCTCCTTTTAAGTAATCACGATGGTTTCTAAAATCTAATTTTTAGGATTTTTAACTAGTAAGTTAATAAAAACTAAATATAAACAGATAAGGCTGTTAAAAAATTAAAACATGAGCTTAAAGTGTTATTTTATGTTAAAGACAGGCAAGTGCTGTCTCATACACCTTTAAGCCTATATTTAACAGAATGAATGCTCATTAAATATCTGCTAGAATGAAATGAAGATAAACATTCCTATATTTTCAGTGGATTGTAGGTTTTCATGGCAAGAGATTTTTCCCCACTGCTTTCATTCTGATCAACTTCAACAGAGCTTTTTAATATCCTGAGCCTCCTATCTTGTAATTAGCAGAAAATGTTAGAAGCAATGGACTGAGCCAATCTGACTGACTTGCATTACTATGCTATTTTAGGATAAAGTGCTGGTATAATGGATTTGAAGAGATATATTTCATGCAAAATATACTTACAGGCTATAGAGATATGCCCTACTTCTCACACCCAAAAGCAGCAAGAAGCATAAACACCAAGTGAATAAAAATGAAAATATAAAAGAATAAAGAGATTGTCTACTTGATCAGCATACACTAGACTCTGATTTGACTATGTTGGTATATCTAATGAAAGAATGTGGCATTCAAGAGACCATTCCTGGATGCACAGAAAAGACGAGAGAACCATAAAAGAGGAAAAAATTGGTGGAGTTCATTTGATCCCCGAATGAAGGGGTCTAAGCCAATGGATTTTATTCCTTTTTATGAGTTTCAATGGCTGGACCATGTCAGGCTGTGGTCCTTACCCTCAAGGTACTAACAAGTGTTCGTGAGGAAGACTTTCAGTGTCTTGGGTATAACTATTAAATTATCTTTGTTGGCTGATTTAGCCTGATGCCATTAAGGAATCCTTTTTTATCTCTCTCTTTTCTTTAATTCTAAGTGCATTAATGGTCCCTATTCTGGTGTAGGTCTTATTAGATTGAGATAAGAAGTATCTTCCTCTATCCAATGAGCTATTTCTCATTATATGTTTTAAAAATTGGTATTTCTAAATCATGAGGTTGGCGTGTGTGAGTCTATCATTGAGAGACAGGACCTCTTGTTGAGCTGAAAGAATCAGCCTTCTAAGATATTCATTGAAGTTCAAGAAAAAAAACAAAAACATTCTGCGAGAACTCTAAGGAAAGAGACTTGTCCAGTATTAATTACTGGAACATCTATAAATTCCCAGATATAGGACGCAGAATAAATTGTCAAGTGTTTATGAAACCGTCTCCATCAAAGTAAGGTAAGGCCATAAGACAGGAACTGTGATAAAAGTCCAATTTCTGCAGAAGTATAAAAATGGTTAAAAGTTAACCACTGTGGTTCCTTAATTTGCCTTCCTGTAATTGCTTAACTGCTATTATTGCTTATTGCCTAAGGGTCATATGTCCTTGACAGACACAAGATTTGTGACTTCCCCAATTGCTTCTAAAGATAACATCATTATTGTAAAATCTAAGACTTGTCTTTGAAATGTATTCCAGACTCTACATTTGGTGGGGGCAATTGACATCAACCAGACCAGTTGTCATGCATGGGAAATTACCCAATAGGGCCTGCAACCCAGGAACTGTCTCAGCTAAGAAGACAATTTTTGCTTCCCAATCCTATAAGTTCATCCCTAGCCAGTCAACAGACTCAATTCCATAGCCCTTTGTTTTCCAAGATATCTTTAACAACCTTAGCCCCCAAATTCTCAAGGACATGGATTTGAGAAATATCTCCCATTACCTCATTTGGCCCCTTGCGTTACTAAACCCTTTGTCTGCTGTAACTCCTGTTGTCTCAGTATGTTGACCCCTATCTGGGCAGCAGCAAGGGATCTGGCTGGGCAGGAACAATTATAGCTAGAAAAATGGGTCAATTACTTAGCCATACCATTTGATACATTTATAGGAGATAATGAGAGCTAAGCCACTTCATGTTATCCTGTCACTAAGATATTGTCATGCATCAATATTTTATTCTAAAGATGTTTTTAAAGGATAAATTATTCAAAGAGCCACAGCAGTACTAAGGCTCAATGTAAAGGGTGAAATCAAATGTCAGTTTGTAGTTTGTGGTAACATAATTGGTGTCAATAAAATGTGTGCTTTTAAAAGATAAAAGTCAAAATCTAGAACATTTCCAAACTGAACAAATGTATTTGGAGTTCTGGAAAGATTTTTGAATTTCACTGTACTTCAACATTTCATGTGAGTACTTACATGATTTTGAAACTATAGCCTTTACGTTTTAATACGATGAACTTGAAAGTATTCTTAATATTTGGTTATAAGAAATTATAGAAGATAAAATTTTGTAGTTTTTGCCATTTTTGTGATTTGCAGGAATTATAATTTCTTTGCTCTAGTACAGAATTTGATACATCTGGATTACTATCTGCCTTGTCAGGAGAATACCCTGTTAACTTAATCCATCTTATCCTTGAGTCCTCATCTATAAAGTGAGACAGCAGCCATCTCATAAGGCTGTGAAAGGGTTAAAAACATATTCTCTGTAAAACTGGCTTTTTTACATACATAATAACAATGCACCCAGAGTGGTTGTTATCCTCTTATGCAACAAATGCTCAAATATTAGCAGATATTGCTAAATTATCAATTTAAGTAATCCTATTAGTTGATATTTAAATACATTTGAGGGCGGCGCCTGTGGATCAGTGAGTAGGGCGCCGGCCCCATAAGCCGAGGGTGGCGGGTTCAAACCCAGCCCCGGCCAAACTGCAACAAAAAAATAGCCGGGCGTTGTGGCGGGCGCCTGTAGTCCCAGCTACTCGGGAAGCTGAAGCAAGAGAATCACTTAAACCCAAGAGTTAGAGGTTGCTGTCAGCCGTGTGATGCCACGGCACTCTACCGAGGGCGGTACAGTGAGACTCTGTCTCTACAAAAAAATAAATAAATAAAAATAAATAAATAAATACATTTGAAACAGGTATGCTTTGGTGCCAAGCAAGAGTTTATATTCAAAGTCAACCAATATCTAACCTTACTTTTGCTAATTTCCCAGTTATTTTATTATGATAATTAAATCCTATGATTTAGACGTTACATTTACTGGCTGAGCTCATTGTTACAGCCATATATAGCAGAATTGTCATTCTCATTTACTTCTGAAGCAAAAAGATAATATTCCATACCAATTCTTCAATGGGTCCTCCCTTAAAAGTAGTTGGATCTTAGTGTGTATTATCACTCTTCCGAGTTTTGTCAGTTATGTCCTATGTCTGCCCCCAGTCTTCCGCATTCAGCTCTTTGACAGTGCATTCTTTACTCTTTAGACAGTGTTACTCTCACTCTTAGAATAAATAGCACATTTCTCTTGGGATAAAGTTGCATTTCTCAACACCATTTATTGAAGAGTGAACCTTTCCCCATTGTGTAATTTTGTCAAAATTATCTGATCATGCATCCTACATATGGGTTTATTTCTGAGCTGTCTGTTCTTTTCCATTGTTCTATGGGCCTGTGTTCATGCCACTACCATACTATTTTGATTGCTATATCTTGAAATATAATTTGAAATCAAAAAGTCCAATGCCTCCAGCTTTCTTCTTCTTGCTCAAGATTGCTTTAGCTATTTGAAATCTCTTATGACTTCAAAAAGTTTTAGGTTCTGTAGGCGTAGTCCCACCAATTACCTTCCCTCCACCCATCCTCCCTCTCCCCTCCCCATCTTACAAGGATACATGTGAAACTTACTACATGTAGAATATAAATGTCTTAACACAACTAAGAAAATGCCAGGAAGGCTATGTTAACCAGTGTGATGAAAATATGTCAAATTGTATATAAAACCAGTGTATGGTGCCCCATTATTGCATTGATGTACACAGCTATGATTTAATAAAAACAAACAAACAAACAAAAAACCTACCTATCCATTAAGTATAATGAATACTATTCAGATGATGGACACAGGAGAAGCCCTGACTTAAGCATTATACAAGGTATCCATGTAACAAAAATATTTGTATGCCCTTATATTTTGAAATTAAAAGAAAAAGACAAAGGCAAAAAAATTTTAGGTTCTTTTTTCTATTTATATGAAAAATCCCACTGGAATTTTGATGGGATTGCACTAAATCTGCAGATTGCATTGGATAGTATGCATATTTTGACAATATTAATTCTTCTAACCTATGGGCACAGGGTATCTTCCCAGTTATTTGTATCTTGTTCAATTTCTTGCATCCATGTTTTATACTTTCTTGATTAAATTTATTCCTGGATATTTTTGATGGTATTATAAATAGATTGTTCTTACTTTTTTGGATAGTTAGTTGTAAATGCATAGAACACATCTAATTTTGTACCCTGCAACTTTATTGAATTTATTAATTTTAACAGGTTTTTAGTGGCATCCTTAGGATCTCCTATGTATAAAACAAGATAATACATAATCAGACGCAGTTTTACCACTTCCTTCCTGCATTGGATTCTTTCTCTTTGTTTTTCTTATGTAATTGGCCTGACAAGAAAACTATATGTATAGTGTGTGATGAGGGGTTAATGTTTAAAATGTTTAAGGAACTCATACAACTTAATAAGAAGAAAACAATCTAGTTAAAAATAGGCAAAACTATGAACAAATAGTATTTCAAAGCAGACATACAAATGGCCGAAAAGCATATGAAAAGGTGCTCAAAGTCAATAAATCATCAGGGAAATGCAAATCAAAACCACAATGAGAAGTCACTTCTTATCTGTAAAGATGGCTATTTTCAAAAAAAAAAAGAAAAGAAAGAAAAAGATAATAAGCATTAGGGAGGATGTGAAAAAAGGAAATCTTGTACACTGTGGGATTGTAAATTGGCACATGTATTATGGAAAACAGCATAGATGCTCCTCAAAAAGATAGAATTAGAGTTACCAATCTGATCCAACAATCCCACATCTGTATATATATCCAAAGAAAGTAAAATCTCTAAGTTAAAGAGATACTTGCACTCCTATGTTATTCATACAATTATTCACAATAGCCAAGATATAAAAACAACTTAAGTATCCATCAATGATGAATAAAGAAAATGTATCAGAAAACTGATACATACACATAATACAGTATTATTTAGCCTTGAAAACAAAGGGAATCCTGCTGCCATTTGCAAAATGGATACATCTGAAGGGTATTATGCTATGTAGGATAAAGCAGACACACAAAAACAAATACTACACAATCCTACTTATATGCGGAATCTAAAAAAATTCAAATTCATAGTAACAGAGAATGATGGTTACCAGCGGCTGGCATATTGGGTAAAAAGAGAGATATTGGTCAAAGGATATATACAGTTATGAGATGAAAGTGTCCTGTAAATTTAACGTACAGTACGGTAACTAGAGTTAATAACAAACCTTAGAAATTTTGTGAAAGAGATTTCAAGTGTTCTTACCACACACATAGAAAAAATGATACGTGAGGTGATGGCTATGTTAATTAACACATACATACATCAAGATATTGCATTATACACTTTTTGTAAATATAATATGTAATCATCAATTGTACCTCCGAAAAACTGGGAGGAAGCAAAAAATGCAACTCAAAAAAATGTGAACTTAATAAAAGGAATTGTACAATGTTGGACAATTAACTCATTCTAGAAAAAGTACTTGCCCCTCTGCTGAGTATCACTATAGTTACCTTTAAAGGACTCCACTTGGGAAGCTATGTACCAACACCAGCGCTTACACCACCATTCAAAGCAGTTTTTCTAGGATGATTTATGAACATGACATCAACTAATTGTCAGACCTCATACAAGGACAGTTCTAATGGCCATTACACAAAAAAAAGAGTTCCAAAATTGCTTTGAAGGGTGGCCTAGGCATTGGTGTTGGTGCATAGCTTCCCAATGGGAGCACTTTTAAGGTGACTTTAAAAATATTCAGAAATAAAGTATGCAGCACTTTTCCTAGGATGAATTCATGAACTTAATTGTCCAACCACATAAAACACTAAATGATCTGGACTTCATGTCTGCTGTATAACATTCTGGAAAAGGCTTACAGGTCTCTTCATCCAGAATAAGTCTCTTCTTCCTCCTCCCTCTTTAACCAAGTCTACATTATGTCCTCTACTATGCCCTCCACACAAATATTGGAGTTTTCTTTTAACACTATGTGCCATTATTTATTGTTATCACTTGTTATTGGAATGTTGAACTAGATTGTCAGCTCTTGAGAACAATGCATTGTGTCTGTCCTGTTCATCTGCTATCCCCAGAGCCCTAGCACAGTGTCAAGGCAGGAGTCAGCACTATAATAATTGTTAGATGAAGGAGAAGGGAGAGAAAACTTAGAGAACTTAATACAAGGCAATATTGCTATTGCAGTTGATTTTAAGTCATAAAACTAAATCAAAGTTATGATTCGTTTTATGCTCTGCCTAAATACCTAAAGTGCTTGCCGACCAATGAAACTTCCATCTCAATTTTATTCTCTGGCTTTTAGGCTAAATTTCAGAAGATGGAACACTTCAAACTGCTATATTGATTAGTGTAGCCTTGGATATCACATCCTTAATCAATTGGAATAATTCCTCAACAAACTTCCTCCACATTTAGCCTTTTGTTTCATTAATTTTATATTTTTGACTAAACTTCCTTTTCCCTGAGAACTCTTTGTTTTACGCAACTATGCAGAACTTGAAACATCTCATCACCATTTCAATTACTATAGAATTACAATATCTGACCATTGTCAGGAACCATGAACTAAAGGTAATACTATTATTAACACAACATTTACATAGAACCATAACAGCCAGCACTTATGGAGTACCCACTATGTGAGAATTACTTTACTTGCAACATTTCTCACTCTCTCTCTCTCACACACACACACAAAAGAACAAAAACAATACTATCTCAAGGGGTTGGCACATTTTTCTGGAAAAGCTGGATAATAAACATATAAAATTTTTCAGGCCTCAAGGTCTCTATTATAATTAATAAACTCAACTATTATAGCTTCAGAGCAACTGTAGACAACACATAAATGAATGACCATGGTTTGTTCTAATAAAACTTTGTGGATTCCTGCCTTTGAATTTTACATTTTTCATGTGTCACAAAGTATTTTTTTTTCAGTTATTTTAAAATGTAAGAACTATTTTTAGCTCAAAAATCTTACAAGAACAGGTGGAAGGCCAAATTTGTCCTGGAAGTTTGCCAACCTCTGTACTATCTAAATATTCAAGGCAGGAAATTAAAACTCAGAGAGACTCAGTAGCAAAACAACAACAATAACGAAAAAAAATCAAAGTTAATTCTGACTCTAGAGAACCTTCTCCTTTTGATTCTTGTGCCTCCATCATTTATATTTAATGCAAAAGCTAAAATATATCTAACTAAGATGTTTTGTTTTGTTTTTTAAATTGTTGGGGATTCATTGAAGGTACAAAGAACCAGGTTACATTGATTGTATTCGTTAAGTCCCTCTTATAATTGTGTCCCATCCCCAAAAGGTGTGCCACGCACTGTGACGGCCCACATCCCTCCCACATTCCCTCTCTGTTCTCCCCGTCCCCCACCCCCCACCATGTACTAGATCATTAATTGTCCTCATATCAGAATTGAGTACATAAGATTCTTGCTTCTCCATTCTTGTGTGCTTTACTAAGAATAATGTGTTCCACCTCCATCCAGGTTAGTACAAAAGATGTAAAGTCTTCACCTTTTTTAATGGCTGAATAGTATTCCATGGTGTATATATAGCACAGCTTGTTAATCTGCTCCTGGGTTGGTGGGGATTTAGGCTGTTTCCACATTTTGGCAATTATAAATTGAGCTGCGATAAACAGTCTAGTGCAAGTGTCTTTATGGTAAAAGGATTTCTTTTTCTTCTCGATAGATGCCCAATAATGGGACTACAGGATCAAAGGAGGGGAGGTCTAGTTTGAGTTCTTTGAGGATTCTCCACACTTTCTTCCAAAAGGTTATATTAGTTTGCAGTCCCATCAGCAGTGTAAAAGTGTTCCATTCTCTCCATATCCACACCAGCATCTGAAGCTTTGATAATTTGTGATGTGGGCTATTCTCGCTGGGGTTAGATGATATTTCAGGTGGTTTTAATTTGCATTTCTCTAATAATTAGGGGAGAACTGGATATCCACATGTAAAAGACTAAAATTGGACCCACACCTTTCTCCACTCACAAGTATTGATTCAATATGGATAGAAGACCTAAACGTAAGGCATGAAATGATAAAAGTCCTCAAAGAAATCATGGGAAAAACACTTGAAGATGTAGGCCTGGGAAAAGACTTTGTGAAGAAGACTTCCATGGCAATTGCAACAACAACAAAAATAAACAAATGGGACTTAACTAAAATTAAAAGCTTCTGTATAGTTAAGGTGATAACAACCAAAGCAAACAGACAACCTACCCAGTGAGAAAGGATATTTGCCTATTTTGAATCAGACAAAAGCTTAATAACTAGATCTACAGAGAACTCAAATTAATCAATATAAAAAGAATCAACAATCCCTTATATCACTGGGCAAGAGAGATGAATAGAATCTTCTCTAAAGAAGACAGACGAACGGCTAACTAACCAAGATCTTAAAATGATGGACAAATGAATGTCAGAGGAGGTATGTTTCTTCTTTGGGTTAAAACTGAATTCAAACACAGAGTATGGTCTTCAATGGAGCTTTTATCTCATTTGGAAGGAAAAAAGCTCTGGCAAAACAAAACTAACCAATTGTGCTTATATTTACTCATTGGTCCTTAAAATGAAAACAATTTTGCTTTCCTATGATTACATATTTACATAGTGTAGAATTTGAAAACAACTTTTTAAACGACTTTTTTTGGGCTAAAATCTCAAAAAACTATTAAAGTCAAGTACTTCTAAAGGAAAAGGGGAAAAATAAAGAAATAGAGGAAGAAAAAGCATAGGAAATCAAGTACAACTTAAAATTTGGATCTTTTGAAATTTAGGAGAAATGTTTTCATAGATTTCAAGATAAAAGATATAGGTTGTTTTTAATATTCAGCTTCAGGTATCCTGATTCAATAACTAAACATTATTTGTTCAATGGCTGTGAAGTGAGTTAACATACTTTCAAAGAAAAGAAGGGAAGGGCAGAGGAAAGAGAAGAGGGAAGAGGGAAGGGTAGAGGGAAGAGGAAAGAAAAGAGGAAAGAGAAGAGGAAGGGGGAGTGGAAAAGGAAGAGGAAAAGGAGGAGAAAATGGAAGAGAAAAAGGGGGGAAAGATACCTCAGCTATAAGGGATATGCATGGATCTGGGATAGACTGCTTAGATGAGAGGACATTTTTTCATTTCAGAAAAATGAAAACAAGTATGGGTTGGAAGAGAGATACCATCTCTCTTTATAAATAAATTAAGGTCAAAGATAGTGAAAGAAGGAAATAGGAGGATCTAGCCAGTATCTGTGGGAAAAATAGAGCTAAGACAATTCTCTCATGTGGTTAGTTAAGTTTGCATATTGCAAGGGTACATGTCGGATCTATTAAGTATGGAGTATAAATGTCTTAACACAATAATTATGTAAATGAGGTGAGGGATATATTAACTAGTACGATGTAAGCATTCCAAATTGTATATGAAATCAATACATTGTACCCCATAAATGCATTAATGTATACATGATCTACCTCTTTATGATAAAAAAAAAAAAAGACACAGAGAAGACTAAGACCACCTAGGAAAAAAAATGTAAAAAATCATGATAACAAATCCAATTGTTTTTTTTTAAGAACTAACTCTTCACCTGGAATCATGTTAAGTGTTTTTTCCTGTTTTACTGAACCTTTACAAAAATCCTATGAGCAAGATGTTAGAATTATCTCCATTTTATAAATGAGAAAACTGAGGTGTAGAGAGGTTAAATAACTAGCCCAAAATCACTCTGTGGAATAATGGATAAGAGATAAAGATGGGATTCATCTCAAGCCTGTCTGATGACAAAGTGTGCATCCTTAATTGCTATGCTAAACTGCTTCTCATTCCTATTAATGAATATGAAATTGAAGCAGAGTGGTGTCATGATTTAATATTTTATATGAGTAATAGACTAATGTAATTTTAATAGCACTTTGTAATTTATAAAATGCATTCTCACACATAATGTTTCACTTGGGTTTCTATATCCCTATGTGGTAGCTAAGGATTATCTTTTTCTAAATATATCAGTGAAGAAATTTATGTTCAAAGAAAAGAAGTGACTTATTCAAGGTTACAGGCTAAATGTTGGTACAGTAGAAGGGAAGGCGCTAGTGCTATCCCTGCATCTAGGAACTCTGGCCCCACAACTCATAAGCAAATATTTTGGGACAAATAAATCCTTTCCAACACCAGTGTCTAACCTGAAAAAAAAGGTGGGGGGATAGAATTTGAACTTCTCAACACCTTTGTCAGCATAAAATCACTTAGCCAACATGAGTGCCTTCAGTAAATTTAGGTATGCAACAGGTGTAAATTTCTCTCACTTTCCTGTGATACTGAGTATTTCAGAAAAGGCCCTGGAATCAGAGTTAGAAGATCAAGTCTCTTTACCCAAACATGCCATTTAGCCAGCTGTGACTTATTTCTCCATAAATAAATGAACTAATGAATGAATGAATGCCCTAGTTGTAGCATTTGCTAACTTCAAACAACCAACATGATGTCATCAAACATAGATTTGAGAAGAGATAAGCTTAATCAGTTTTCATCAATGGGTAAGAGTTGGCTATAGCATACCACTGAATAAATCTATGATATTTGATCAGTGTTTTTCATACTTTTTGCAAAAGGAGAAAAGATTTTTTTCAAAAGATGTTGAAATCATATAGAACTCAAATATAGAAACAATACAATCAGAATTATGCTGGACAGAGTTGAGCAGTGAAGCACAGAGCCCTGCCCTAAGCCTGGCTTCTACCCTCCTCTGTGCAGATCTCTAAACATTACTGAAGAATATATTCAACTGGGTCATTTCTTAAAGTCCTTCTAGGTCCTTCAGGGACTCTCATTCTGAGAAACTATGTTCTATGATATCATAAGGAACACTTTTTTAATCATTTGATAATCCTCTAGGAAATATTTACTGCTACACATTTTATCACTTTAGTAAACCATTTGGATTTCTAACAAATGTAATATACAAAAAGGTAAAGACATTAAAAGTCAAAGTCTCTTACCTAATTACATGTCTTATCAAAGGACTGTCCCTTCTCAACATCAACAACTATACCTCCTCAAAGTGACACTGTCTCTTTCATGGCTTAGCTCACAGATCTAGGCTTTTGTGAAATGTCATACAACGTGAAAGGCTGTAAGACTATTCTTAAGCAGGTAGTTGTAAAATAGCAGGTGTCATAGAGCTAGAGAGAAAGGAAAGCATGTCTCGGAAAAAACGCTTTACAGTCAGTACAGCATTTGATAATTAAATATTTTTCTCCTGAATTTAATCCATTAGTAATACAACTCTGAGTTTTTAGTCACTTCTTAAATTCACAAAGTTTCTTTCTGCCTTGGAACTTTTGCAGACACTTGTCCCTCTAACCAGATGTTTTTCCCACTCTCTTTTACCCAGTTAACACCACAAGACACTTCCTGTGGTAATCTTTCTCTCTTACCACTCATTACCTATTACCCCTGGTATGCTTTCAAAAATCCTATACTCCTCTGTAGAATTAGAAATGATTAATTCTTGTGACTTTTTTGTATTTTTGTCTCTTTCTGTAGAATAGAAGTTTTGTAAGAACAAGACATTTTCTCTATTCACAAATTAAAAAAAAATAAAATGTAGACAAAGTACTAGGAAAATGGTGAAGTTCTCCTCAATGAGACAAGAAAATTACTGATAGAATCTGATGTAATTATTTTGGAGTCTATTAAAGGGCTGCAACTTCCAAGGGAAAGATGGGACAGTTAACTGTGATTAATTTTGGTCACTTTCAGATCTTAACACAGTAGTGGCTACCCACTTCCTGCCTGCTCAGTACATTAGCAGGCAGCTGAGTACCTCTCATGGAATAGCTTGCACATAGCTTTTGGGAACTGGGATGGGCATAAAGAACCCTGCCCTCCAAATACCAAGAATTATTTCCTCTGAGATGCAGGCAAAGAAGCAGCAGCAATTCTTGTTGCACTCTCCCGCCCAAATGTCCTAAGCTCTCTTCTTCTGACTAAAGCGACTTTCAAGACAATGAAAAGAGTTGTCTCTACCATCAGGTTTTTGTTTTTTCTTTCTTTTTTCTACTGTGGAAGCCAGGTATTAAGAAGTAGGACATCTTGGAAGGGTGCAGGTGAAGTTTACTAAGTGAAGAGTATAAGGGTTTGAACACAATAATTAAGAAAATGCTATGAAGACTATGTTAACCAGTTCAGTGAAAATATTTCAGACTGTATATGGAACCAGCACATTGTACCACATGATTGCATTATTGTACATAGCTATGATTTAATAAAAAAATTTTTTTTTTTAAAAAGAAGCAACTACTTTTATGGAGAAGATTGAAATTTACCATGCTTGCCCAGGAGAAGGGGTAGGCCTTAAAAAACTGAAAAATGCCTTCAGTTGACACCTAAGAATATTTCTTGGCACAGAAATAGCCTACAATAATAAAAAATAAAACAACAACAACAAAAGGAAAACTCGGCAAGCCCTAAAGAAAGATAATCTGATTTCCAGAGTTACCATATTACTACATATTAGATTCAAATGTTTGTTTTTCAACAAAAAATTGTAAGACATATAACAAAACAGGAAAGTATGGCATATTCCAAAATTGAAAACAATAAAACAACAACAGAAACTGTCACATAAAAAAAGGTCTGATGGCATATCTCCTACACAAAGACTTTAAAATAACTATCTTGGAGACACTCAAAGCATTAAAGAAGATGTAGAGGAATTCAAGAAAATGATATATGAACAAAACAGAAATATAAATAAAGATATAAAAGAAGTGAAAATGAAATTCTGTCACTGGAAAGTATAATAACAACAACAAAAAAAAACTGACTAGAGGGATTTAAAGGCAAACTTAAATAGGCATAAGAAAGAATCAGCAAGATTGAAGAAAGGACAACAGAAATGATATATAGATGTGATCAATAGAAACGATCAAGTACAGGAGAGAGATTAAAGATGGTGGCCGAGTAACAGCTTCCCTGCAACTGGGAACAGCGAATCTGGGGAGACAAGACTCCAGGCATCTCTAGCCGATGGGATCTGCCTATAATCATCCCTTTGAGCATACAGGGAGCCAGCAAGGGACTTCTGGACCCCAAGAGGAGGACAAAAACAGTGGAAAACTGGCAAGTGGTTGCGTGTGTTCGATCGACCTAATCATGCCAGCAACTGTAAGTACAAGCAGCAGTGAAACTGCAAACCAGAAGGGCCTTACCTGTGAACTGTTTCGGTGTTCTTGGACTTGGCACTCAGTTGAACTGCCTTGGGGAGACCTTGAGCAGGAGTGTGGAGAACTTTGGGCATTGTCTGGGGCCCCAGACTGAGTCACTGAGCTGGGTGCAGGAAGCCATTGTGAAAGAACTACCCGGGCAAGCTCCGCCCTCAGGGTCTCAGAGCAAGGATTGGGCAGGTCAAAGTAACCTACTCACTGAGCAGCCTAAAGGCGGGGACTGAGCTGCCTTACAGCCTTAATATTTAGGGGCAGAGTGAGACGGTTTTGGCACACTGGAGCCTTGGGCTGTTGCCCTGGGTAGAGTGCCGTGATGTCACAGCTCATAGCAACCTCAAACTCCTGGGCTTGGCACCACCCAGACCTCCATAAGAGCTGTGCAGCGACCCCCAGATGGTGACCCACACCCACCGGGCCTCCACATTCCTTGACAAGGAACTGTGGGAGCCATGCAACCCTGCATCCTCCCAGCTTCCACACTAGCCCGTTCATCTGGATAGGAGCTCTGGTATCTGCATGCCCTTTGGAGCCCTCCCTGCCTCTGCGCAGAGCTCTTCTCCTGGCCAGAGACTGCTGGAGCCTTGGGCTCTCTGTGCCAAAGTCACTGGGCGCCTGGCACTCCCAGAACCGTGCGCACCACCCACAGCCCTATTGCTGGATCCAGGTGTGTCACAAACCGGAGCTGCTTGCACAACCAGAACTCCCTAGCTAGAGCAGCCCCAGAGGAACTACACAGGGTCACTCCCTACAAAGATCCAGCAACAATAGAGTGATCCCGCTGGGGTCTAATCTTGGAGAGACACCTCCCCAACTCTGAGGACAGCCAGAGGCAATGGTGAAAAACACTCATGAGGCGAAATCAACAGAAAAACTCTGGCAAAATGAATAATCAGAGTAGATCAACTCCCCCAAGGATCAATGGGGCAGAAACAGCACAAGACCACATGCACAAACAAATAGCTGAGATGTCAGAAATTGAATTCAGGATCTGGATAGCAAATAAGATTGAATTAGAATTCCAAAATTTATCTCGAGAATTCAACAGATTCAAAGACCAAATGACCAAAGATTTCGACACATTGAGACAAGAAGTTGCATCCCTCAAAGATCTGAGAAACACAGTAGAATACCTCAGTAACAGAATGGAGCAAGCAGAAGAAAGGATTTCTGACATTGAAGACAAAGCTTCCGAACGCTCCCAAACCCTCAAAGAAGAAGAGAAATGGAGAGCAAAAACAGACCACTCTCTCAGAGAGCTCTCAGATAATTTGAAGAAAACCAATATTTGTCTTATAGGGATCCCCGAAAGTGACAAAGTGGCTTCACAAGGCACAGAGTCTCTTCTCCATGAGATTATGAAGGAGAACTTTCCAGACATGCCAAGAGATTCCAAAATTCAGATAGCAGACAGTTTCAGAACTCCAGCATGACTCAACCCAAATAAGACATCCCCCAGACACATCATAATCAACTTCACTAAAGTTAATATGAAGGAGAAAATTCTGAAAGCTGCCAGACGAAAGAAAACCATTACCTACTAGGGAAGAATATCAGAATAACTGCAGATCTCTCTGCTGAAACCTTTCAAGTTAGAAGAGGATGGTCATTGACTTTTAATCTCCTAAAACAAAATAAGTTTCAACCCAGGATCCTGTACCCAGCCAAACAGAGCTTCATTTATCACGGAGAAATTAAATGCTTCAACGACATTCACATGTTGAAGAAATTTGCCACAACTAAACCAGCTATTCAGGACATTCTTAGACCTATCCTCCATAAAGACCAGCATAATTCTCCACCACAAAAGTAAACAAACCCAAAATTTTTTGATCAAATTCCACCTTCCACAGTCGCAAAAAGGATTGAAAATGTCCACCGGTCTCTCGAAAGGCTTATCAATACTCTCAATGTGAATGGTTTAAATTGTCCTCTAAAGAGGCATAGGTTGGCGGACTGGATACAAAAACTCAAGCCAGATATCTGCTGCATTCAAGAATCGCATCTTACATTAAAAGACAGATATAGACTCAAGGTGAAGGGATGGTCATGTATATTCCAGGCAAATGGAAAGCAGAAAAAAGCAGGCGTTGCAATCCTGTTTGCAGACGCAACAGGCTTTTAACCAACCAAAATAATTAAGGATAAGGATGGACACTTCATATTTGTTAAAGGTAATACTCAATATGATGAGATCTCAATTATTAATATTTATGCACCCAACCACAACGCACCTCAATTTATAACAGAAACTCTAACAGACATGAGCAACTCGATTTCCTCCACTTCCATAGCAGTTGGAGATTTTAACACCCCTTTAGCAGTCCTGGATAGATCCTCCAAAAAGAAGCTAAGCAAAGAAATTTTAGATTTAAACTCAACCATTCAGCATCTGGACTTAACAGACATCTACAGAACATTTCATCCCCAAAAAACTGAATACACATTCTTCTCATCAGCCCACGGAACATACTCCAAAATCGACCACATCTTAGGCCACAGATCTAACCTCAGCAAATTTTAAAAAATAGAAATTATTCCTTGTACCTTCTCAGACCATCATGGAATAAAAGTTGAACTCAATAACAACAGGAACCTGCATACCCACACAAAAACATGGAAGCTAAACAACCTTATGCTGAAGGATGCATGGGTTACAGACGAGATTAAGAAGGAAATCACCACATTTTTGGAACAAAACAACAATCAAGACACGAATTACCAGAACCCCTGGGATACTGCAAAGGCAGTCCTAAGAG
Source organism: Nycticebus coucang (assembly GCF_027406575.1). Taxonomy (NCBI): domain Eukaryota; kingdom Metazoa; phylum Chordata; class Mammalia; order Primates; family Lorisidae; genus Nycticebus; species Nycticebus coucang. The sequence continues at coordinate 58,084,563 of NC_069796.1, read as the reverse complement.
GGAAATTTATAGCACTGCAAGCCTTCCTCAAGAAAACAGAAAGAGAGGAACTCAATGACTTAATGGAACATCTCAAGCAACTGGAGAAAGAAGAACACTTCAACCCCAAATACAGCAGAAGAAAAGAAATAACCAAAATCAGAGGAGAATTAAATGAAATTGAAAACAAAAGTACTATACAACAGATCAATAAATCCAAAAGCTGGATTTATTTTTTGAAAAGATCAATAAAATAGATAAACCTTTGGCCAACCTAACCAGGAAAAAAAGAGTAAAATCTCTAATTTCATCAATCAGAAATGGTAATGATGAAATAACAATAGACCCCTCAGAAATTCAAAAAATCCTTAACAAATACTACAAGAAACTCTACTCTCACAAATATGAAAATCTGAAAGAAATTGACCAATACCTGGAAGCACGCCACCTACCAAGACTTAGCCAGAATGAAGTGGAAATGTTGAACAGGCCTATATCAAGTTCTGAAATAGCATCAACTATACAAAATCTCCCTAAAAAGAAAAGCCCAGGACCAGATGGCTTTATGTCAGAATTCTACCAAACATTTAAAGAAGAACTAGTACGTATACCACTAAACCTCTTCCAAAATACAGAAAAAGAAGGAATATTACCCAGCACATTCTACGAAGCAAACATCACCTTGATCCCCAAACGAGGGAAAGACCCAACAAGAAAAGAAAATTATAGACCAATATCACTAATGAATATAGATGCTAAAATACTCAATAAGATCCTGACAAACAGAATCCAACAACACATCAAAAAAATTATACACCATGACCAAGTTGGATTTATCCCAGGGTCTCAAGGCTGGTTCAATATATGTAAATCTATAAATGTAATTCAACACATAAACAAACTTAAAAATAAAGACCATATGATTCTTTCAATTGATGCAGAAAAAGCTTTTGATAATATCCAGCATCCCTTCATGATCAGAGCACTTAAGAAAATTGGTATAGAAGGGACATTTCTTAAACTAATAGAGGCCATCTACAGCAAACCCACAGCCAATATCGTATTGAATGGAGTTAAATTGAAATCATTTCCACTCAGACCAGGAACCAGGCAAAGTTGCCCATTGTCTCCATTGCTCTTTAACATTGTAATAGAAGTTTTAGCCATTGCAATTAGGGAAGAAAAGGCGATCAAGTGTATCCATAGAGAGAAGAGATCAAACTTTCACTCTTCGCAGATGATATGATCGTATATCTGGAAAACACTAGGGATTCTACTACAAAACTTTTAGAAGTGATCAAGGAATATAGCAATGTCTCAGGCTACAAAATCAACACCCATAAATCTGTAGCCTTTATATATACCAACAATAACCAAGCCGAACAAACAGTCAAGGACTCTATTCCTTTCACAGTAGTGCCAAAGAAGATGAAATATTTGGGAGTATACCTAACAAAGGATGTGAAAGATCTCTACAAAGAGAACTATGAAACTCTAAGAAAAGAAATAGCCGAAGATGTTAACAGATGGAAAAATATACCATGCTCATGGCTGGGAAGAATCAACATTGTTAAAATGTCCATACTGCCCAAGGCAATATATAACTTTAATGCAATTCCTATTAAAGCTCCATTGTCACCCTTTGAAGATCTTGAAAAAATACTTCGTTTTATATGGAATCAGAAAAAACCTTGAATAGCCAAAACATTACTGAGCAATAAAAACAAAGCAGGAGGAATCACGCTACCAGACCTGAGACTGTACTATAAATCCATAGTGATCAAAATAGCATGGTATTGGCACAAAAGCAGAGAAGTAGATGTCTGGAACAGAATAGAGAACCAAGAGATGGATCCAGCTACTTACCGTTATTTGATTTTTGACAAGCCAATTAAAAACATTTAGTGGGGAAAACATTCCCTATTTAACAAATGGTGCTGGGTCAACTGGCTGGCAACCTGTAGAAGATTGAAACTGGACCCACACCTTTCACCATTAACTAAGATAGACTCTCACCAGATAAAAGATTTAAACTTAAGACATGAAACTATAAAAATACTTGAAGAAAGTGCAGGGAAAACTCTCGAAGGAATCAGCCTGGGTGAATATTTTATGAGAAGGACTCCCCAGGCAATTGAAGCAGTATCAAAAATACACTACTGGGACCTGATCAAACTAAAAAGCTTCTGCACAGCCAAGAACATAGTGAGTAAAGCAAGCAGACAGCCCTCAGAATGGGAGAAAATATTTGCAGGTTATACCTCCAACAAAGGTCTAATAACCAGAATCCACAGAGAACTCAAACATATTAACAAGAAAAGAACATGTGACCCCATCTCAGGGTGGGCAAGGGACTTGAAGAGAAACTTCTCTAAAGAAGACCGACGCAAGATCTACAAACACACGAAAACAAGCTCATCATCCTTAATCATCAGAGAAATACAAATCAAAACTACTCTGAGATATCACCGAACCCCAGTAAGAGTAGCCCACATAACAAAATCCCAAAACCAGAAATGTTGGAGTGGATGTGGAGGAAAGGGCACACTTCTATACTACTGGTGGGAATGCCCACTAATATGTTCCTTCTGGAAGGGTGTTTGGAGAATACTTAGAGACCTAAAAATAGACCTGCCATTCGATCCTATAATTCCTTTACTAGGTTTATTCCCAGAAGACCAAAAGTCACAATATAACAAAGACATCTGTACCAGAATGCTTATTGCAGCCCAATTCATAATTGCTAAGTCATGGAAGAAGCCCAAGTGCCCATCGACCCACGAATGGACTAGTAAATTGTGGTACATGTATACCATGGAATACTATGCAGCCTTAAAGAAAGATGGAGACTTTACCTCTTTCATGTTTACATGGATGGAGCTGGAACATATTCTTCTTGGCAAAGTATCTCAGGAATGGAAGAAAAAGTATGCAATGTACTCAGCCCTACTATGAAGCTAAATTATAGCTTTCACATGAAGACTATAACCCAACTATAGCACAAGACTATGGGGAAAGGGCCAAGGAAGGGGAAGGGAGGGGGGAGTTTTTTTGGTGGAGGGAGGGTAATGGGTGGGGCCACATCTATGGTGCATCTTAGAATGGGTACAGGCGATTGCACTAATGTACACAGCTATGATTTAACAAAAAAAAAAAAAAAGAAAGAAAGAAAAAGAAAGAAATGATTAAGTACAAGGAAGAGAAAAAAAAAGAAAAGTGAACAAAGTCTAAGGGACTTCTGGGATGCCATCAAGCAGGCAAATGTATGAATCGTTTACCAGTAAGAAAAATATTTGAAGAAATAATGGCTGAAACCTCAAATTTGATAAAAGACATGAATATAAAAAGTGATCCAACAATATGCTGTCTAGGAAACACACACTTTAAAGACACAAGTAGATTAAAGTTAAAGGATGTAAAAGATGTAAAGGATGTAAAAGGATGTAAAAGGATGAGAAGAGCAATGGAAAGAAAGCAGAGATAGTTATATTAATATCAGAAAAAAATTATTTGTTTTAAAAAGATTACATAACAGCTGGGTACAGTAACTCATATCTGTAATCCTAGCACTCTTGGAGGTAGGTGGATCACCTGAACAAGAGTGAGACCCCATCTCTAAAAATAGCTGAGCATTGTGACCAGTGCCTGTAGTCCCAGCTGCATGGGAGGCTGAGGCAAAATGATCACTTGAGCCTAAGAGTTTGAGGTAGCTGCGAGGTACAATGCCACAGCATTCTACCAAGGGTGAAAAAGTAAAACACTTGTCTCAAGAAAAAAAAAGTTTACAGAAGATTCATGACATTATATAATAATAAAAGTTTCAACAGAACAAGAGGATATAACAATTATAAGAATTTACAAACTTAAAAACAGACCATCAAAATAATATGAAGCAGAAATTTAAAGAATCAAAGGGAGAAGTAGCTATTTCTACAATAATAGTAATAGATTTAAATACCCAACTCTAACTAATGAACACAACCAGAAATAAGATAAGTAAGGAAATATAAGACTTCCACACAATGTTAAACCAACTAGTTCTAACATATATACACAAAAGACTCTACTCAACAACAGAATACACATTCCTTTGAAGTGCATGTGAGAATTTTCCAGGATAAACCATGTGTTATGCCACAAATAATGTGTCTCTGGATTTAAAATGATAAGTAAAATACAAAGTAAATTCTCTGACTACCAGAAGATTAAATTACAATTCAAAAACAGAAGGAAAATCCACAAATTTGTGGACAATAGACACTTTTGAGAAACCAACAGATCAAAGAGGAAATCACGAAGGACTTTAAAAAAATACTTAGAGACAAATAAATAAATTTAAAAAAATACACAACACGATATACCAAAACTTATGTGACACAGTAAAAGTGCTGCTAACGGAGAAAATTTATAGCTATTAATGCTATAAAAAATTAAAAATCTGCAACAAACACCCTAACTTTACATTGCGTATCCTACTATTTGTTTCCTTTACATCCATTTGAATATAAGTTGAATTTTCTCATACAAGAAGAATGAATTGGTCACCTTTGACATATTTTTCAGTTTTCCACCTCCTCCCATTTCCTCAAAGTAGTTGATACAAATATCTGCCTTATACAACCACCTCCTGGTGACCACCTCTCTATGGGACAGCTAGAAACCCATTTGATGTGTTTCACTGACCTGCACATCCTGAATGGACTGTGCAGATACACCACAGTGGCCACCATTCATTCACAATGTAATTCCATAGACCTGTGCCAGCTTGCTCTAAATCCACGAATTATAACATTCCATGAGAAACCTGTTTGGTTAATGCCTTGGACCCTAATAAAGGTGCTGGCTTACAAGTCCCATTCTCTGTTGATTGTTCCCTACCCTCTGGTTCAACAAGCATGTTTCAGAAGGCTCTCCTTGCCCACTGGTCCTGCAAATCATACTGCTCTCTTCCCTCTTGCATCTGTAAGTAATAAACTGCTTCTGCTATTTTATGTGTTTTATTAAGTTCCCTCTCCTGACTGACACATTCAAACCTGATTTCTTTCCTGATCAAGTTGGAAATTTTGGCAGGAACAAACTAGACGTGGGTGAGATAAAAGCCACAAGGGCATCTGCTAATATAAACAAATTTCCTATAACAGACACTAGGTCATGGGTAAGACATTCATGTATTAAGGCATCTGCCAGGATAAAGAAATAACTTACAAAAGACATGCTGTAAACATCCATATTCAGATCCCCTGGGTCCCTGTCAAGGAAGGTCTAGAGTTCATAATTGTTCCAAGAGAAACCTCAAGATGAAAGTAAAGGAAAATACAACAATTCATGATTTAAGAAACTAGGAAAAGAAGACACTAAAACCCAATAATAGCAGAAGGAACGATATAATAAAGACTAGAGGAGAGATGAATGAAATAGAGAATAGAAAAATCATAGATAAAATCTGTGAAACCAAAAGTTGGTTCTTCAAAAATATAACGAAAATGACAAATCTTTAGATAAAGACAAAAGAAGGAAGACTCAAATTTCTAAAATCAGAAATAAAAGTAGTGACATTACTGCCAATTCTACAGAAATAAAAAGATAATAAGAGAGTATTAGTGGCAGTAGTTCACTAAGAAACTAGATAATCTACATGAAATGAACAAACTCCTAGAAATAAATAAAAAAATTACCAAGATTAAACCATGAAGAAACAGAAAATCTGAAAATACATACAGCCAGTGAGGAAATTAAAATCAACAACCTAAATTCAGGAATGGATTAACAAATTATGGGGCATGTATACCATGGAATACTATTCAGTCATAAAAAAAGATGATGACTACCCATCTTTTGTAGTATCCTGGATGGAGTGGAAATACATTCTGCTTAGTTAAGTTTCACAAGAATGGAAAAGCAATTATCCAACGTACTCAATACTAATATAAAGCCAGTAGGCGATGGAATGCACGCCCACATAGGAGAAAAACTCATTTCAAGTTGGGAGGAGAGGTAATGAGGAAGTGGGGTGCTCTCACTGAACGGGGGGCACGGTGTGAAGGTGTTTGGCATACCTTTTGAGTGTGGGACATAACTACAAGAGGGATTCTACCTAACAAATATTTTGACCTGGTTGTTTGTACCCTCATATTAACCTAAAATAAATTTACTTTTTGATTAAAAAAAAATTATCAACAGGGACAAAAAGCAATCATTGAGCCAGGTGGAGTGGTGCTTGCCTGTGGTCCCAGGTACTCAGAAGGCTGAAGCAGGAGGATCATTTGAACCCTGGAGTCTGCGAGTGTAGTGCTATGATCATGCCTACGAATAGTAACTACATTCCAACCAGGACAACACAACAGGACTTCATGTCTTAAAAGGGTCCATTCTAAGCCTAACATCGCTCCTAATTATCACCCTTCCTGGACCAGCACAACTCACTGGTCCTGTCTCAGCACCCTGTAAGGTCTTTGAATCATATTTTGGCACCTTTCTTCCCAAGAGTACTATCAGTTTTCAAAAATATTTCATATCCTTTTTAGACTCGCATCCCCACAAGAAAAACCTAAAAAGTTATGCATACATGTGCATATGTTAATGTTTCAGGAATGTAAAGTTCATAATAATTTAGCAACTCATTCTTTAAATGAAAGAACTGGGTGGAAACAGTACTTCTCACTCTACCTCTGACTCTCTCCTCAGTGCCAAACAGTGGTTCATCACAATCATCTACTTCATTGGTGTTGAGCAATGATTCTCAAAGTGTGGTTTGCCACCATCAGCAATGCATAAAAATTGGCTAAAACTACAAATACTTGGGCATAACAGCAGAGCTATTGAGTCAAAACTCTGAGAAGGGGCCCAGAAACTTGTTTGAACAAGTCCTCCCGGTGATGCTTGTCCACACTCAAGTGTATCAGTGAGTTAGGACCATAACCCACCAGATCATAGACTATTCAAATGAAAACTCTACTTCTAAGGAAGAATTCAATGAGCAATGGTCAGTACAAAACAACACAGGTAATGAACTTTTCCAGATCAGCAGAGATCACAGCAGTAGGAGATGATGTAGTAAATTGCTCAGCACTGTTTCTGTCCCATGATAAATTCTCTAAGAAAAAAATGGTAGGAAGAATGGAAGATGGAACAAGTAATGTCAAAAAATATCGCCTAAGCCCAGGAGTTGGAGGTTGCTGTGAGCTGTGTGACGCCACGGCACTCTACCGAGGGCAATAAAGTGAAACTCTGTCTCTACAAAAAAAAAAAAAAAATAGTAAAGGCAGTGGGCAGGAAAAGTATGAATAAACTTCTGTGTTAGTGTTCTGAACTGGACTTATCATGTTGAATCAGAGCACAGCCCAATTTAGGGCAAAGAAAACCAGTATTCCAGTTTCCAAATACCATTTATGCATGAAATGCTTATGTGACTCTTTCCTCAGGACCAATACAGATCACCTTCTCTTTAATAGACTACATAGAAACTCTCCCCACTCTCTTCCACAACCACCATCTGTGAATTTGTTTCTAATTAGTTAAATGTCCCTATTACATACTAAGTTCTCCAGGGAATAATTTAAGAAAATCAGTCCTGCAGAGTTTGTTATTAGACATAATGAAAAGTGTTCCTTTTCATCTTCCTAAGAACACTAATTTAATCACCTGGAATCATTTCTCAAGTATAGTAAACACAGCTAAGAATCAGCCAATAATACCACATACAGAAATCTTTGAAAAGCAGTGCATTTTCCTCAGTTAAGATATTTACCATTTAGGTAACATATTTTTATTAAAATAAATATTTTTCATTGTAAATATCCAACTGAATATTTTAGACAGCAATAATTTCCTTCTATAATAGAAGGGAATTCCCTTTTCCTTTATAAAGAATTTTTAAGAGTGTATATTAACTTGATAGAAATATTTCTAGCAAAGGGTGTTGTATTCAAACCAGTAATTATTCAATTAAATATCTAGTCACACTCAACAATATTACAACTGAGTCACTTTTCTTTGTTCACCCTACAAGGCAGCTGAATACTCATGGCTGCTTTACAATCTTCCTTCTGCTGCCTTACACTTCCTTATGATAGAAAGTATTATTTAACCTCATCAGCCACAATTAGGTAACGAAGTCATCCATTCATTCATTTTTTCACTCATTTACTTAGTAAAAGTATTTGAGTGCCTACTTCATCTCAGGACTATGCTAAAGAGATAAGATGCTCCAGAAGATAAACAATGCTCTCCCCCTGCACGAGCTATAGTGCAAACACTATAGCTCTATTCTGTGTTGCTTCAGAAAGTAAAATCAAGATGAGCAAATTAAAGGGTATTAGATAACTCTTGCATCTGCTTTCCAGATACTCATTCTGCCTTCCAGTAATAGAAGAGTCCTCATTTCACTCCTAGCACCAAGCCTTTCCATGCTTCCAGGTTACCTAGTTTGACTGAGCTGACTCTACCCCTGGAACTGCCCCCCACCCCTCGCCAGCAAAAGGTAACAGGACCCAGGCCTAGTCTACCAGCACCTTCTTTTCACCAATGATTGGTTTATGTCAGACTGATGACCCAGACCATGCTAAAGAGACTCAACACTTCAGATTCATGTTAGATGCATTAGTTGGCACTAATGGAAAATGGAAGCTTTATTAGCTGAGTTCACTAGCTTTGTGAGAATATAAGCTTGAAACTCTTGGGCTTACAGCAAGGGAGTCTAGAGCAGAATAAGGAAATGGAGCATCAGATGGAGAAACAAAAAGTGTCGATAGCATCATCCTATCCAGTGTCTGGATCTCTGGATTTAAATTGGAAGGCACACATACTTACCCCCGTCATCCTTATTTTTTTTCCCACCTGACATTTATTATGTTTTACATATTTGTCCTCTGTCAGACCTCTTCCCCAGCAGAATATAAAGTTCATGAAGGCTTTATTTTGATAGGGGAGGAGAGGTCTATTTTGTTCACTATCACAAGTCTGCATCTAGAATAGGACTTAGCACATGTCAGGCACTCAAAAATCATTTCCAAAAAATAATAGGCACCATTTGTTCCTAACTTTCCTTTACTTCGCTACCACTATGCCCTTTTCCCACACAAATGCACATAGGACACCCACCCATCAACACAGTTATAATGCTATGTCCTGAGTCCCTTAAGATAATCATTTCTTGCATTCAACTTATGGCATTTTTATAACATTATTTCTTGATCTTCATTATCACAAAGAGAGATAAGAAATCAGTAGCCAGATTTTTTTTGGGGGGGGGGCCATGGATCAGATACCACGGCTTATAATAGTTAAAATTATTGACCCACTCCCTTAATGAATGTGGTAGAATTAGAACTCAGCACTTACTTTGTAAAATAACCCTTTCAAAAACATCAACAGGTAAATTCTTTTCCTTTTTCTCCTGATTTATGTTTGTGTCAACATCACCTACATAGTCTCTGGGATTGTATATGCACACAATACATGTTGAATATTAAATAGATGTTAGTTAATTGGTTAAATTAAACTTTGTAATGGGTTTTCATCAATGTCTATGTCTTTGAGAACTGCCTCCTACTTAAGTAACCTCATTCTATGGGTTTGCTCTAATTAATGACTTTTTACACCAACTAATGCAATGCAGCGGGAAAACTAATTCAATATAAAAAATTCTCTGCATTAAAGGAAAAATGGGGGGAGAGTGGGTCCAAGATATTACTGGCAGGAATTGTATTCTTAATTCTTATTTTCCTGACACTAAAATGTGCCCCCTCTGTGGATTGCTTGTGCTTGTACTAACTATGTAAATGTATCTCTGATTGATTTTTAAAACAGCACACCAGGGTATATTCAGCCCCTGAACAAGAAAAATATCATCCAACTGTAAAATCCAACAGAGCATTAAAACTGTTTCTTCTCTGCCCTGCATAATTGCAGAACCCAAAGAGAGAAGAAATATTTTCTAAAATCTGGCTTCTCATTAGATTGAATAAACGTCAACTTGAAAACTAGGAAACAAAAATACCATTAGGAAGTCTTCTGATAGATTCAGTAGTCAGAAGTTTCTGTGACTCAGGAAGAATTTCTAAAATTGTTGGGCACATTCCAGTCGTGATTCTATAGGTGATAGTTTCAACAGTTTCCATTCTAATTGCACATTCTAACATGGGTACTCTTATTCTCAAATCAGACACACATTATGGGTTTCCAGTTATAATGGATTGGATACCTATTCATACAATACCGTCAAAAAACAATCTGTTGGATGAGCAGTACTCAGCATCACAAGAGGAAAACTGGGAAGCATGACACTGTTGCCAGTTGTTGGCCAATGTGGGTCTTTTGCCTCATTAAAATACCAGCAAAAATGCATACTGCTGAAATTGCTACATGTTGATCAAAGAAATAGTTTATCGTATTTGGGAAAAGGAAAAAACACTAGACAATGCATCCAGCAGTAAAATATTTTTAAATAGTGGCAGAGCAGGATAAAAAAATCCATATATATATATATATATGAATAATTTTAATTTTTTTTTTTTTTTTGTAGAGACAGAGTCTCACTTTACCGCCCTTGGGTAGAGTGCCGTGACATCACAGGACTCACAGCAACCTCTAGCTCTTGGGCTTCCGCGATTCTCCTGCCTCAGCCTCCTGAGCAGCTGGGACTACAGGCACCCACCACAATGCCCGGTTATTTTTTGGTGGCAGTTCAGCTGGGGCTGGGTTCGAACCCGCCACCCTCGGTATATGGGGATGGCGCCCTACTCACTGAGCCACAGGCACCACCCATAGAATTATTCAATAGCACTTTCTAGTATGTGACCTAGGCTCTGGGCATTTCCCACAGTAGAAAGTATTTCTACGCAGATTATTTCTGGGATAGCCACCATGACTTACTGCTATCTGAAAGCACAGCTCCACTCTCCTCTTTGCAGCTTTTTAGAAATTCCTGTTTGTGGGAGGAAGTAATGTTGAATGTTAAATATATATTAGTTAATTAAGGCCCTTCTTTATTCATCACTTTCTATCTCTCAATCTTAAGTCAAAGATGACTTATAAAATAGCATGATACAGTTCTTGTTCAAGGAAAAAAAAGTGAAGATACTTACACTTTTCCAACACTTTTCATGACCACCCTTCTCAAAAAAGGGGGGGGAACATATCCTGGTGGTTATGAGAAGTTCTTGAATATGTTTGTTATTTTTATGCATTTCTTCTTCTCTGAACGATCTATTTATATATATTTTTTCTACTTCACCATTGGGTTGTTCCGAGCATTTCTGATGATGTCATGTTAACTAGTAGGGAAAGAGTAAATATCTATTTGGGGAGAAATTTTCAGGAGTATCTATTGGGTATAAACTTTGTCTAAGTGTTATATTTGCTAACGTGATCTACATTTGAAATATAAGCTATTAATAAAATTTTTAGATTTTAATTAATAGAGTCTACAGCTTTACATTTGATTTCTCACATGTAATCTTTTAATTTATCCTGTAAAATCTCTAAAATTGAATACTCTGGACAATGTTGCAGGTTTCTGGAGAGTTGTACATATAACAGAAATTCTCAACAGTCCCCCCAAATGGTCATTCACCGCCATAGCAAGCCATTTTTTCCAAATACAAATGAGACATCAAAGTCAAGTAACTTTTGGCTATGGAAGGAAACACTGGAGAAGACTGTTGGGTCTACATTGCTGATAACTTTTGAACAGTTAACTATGTGACAGGGTTCTGTGGTTACACTGCCATGAAAAGGGTAACTAAAAAAAGCAACCTGCAATTTCCAAGAGGTTAGGTTTCAAAAGTACTTATGAAGCTGCCTCAAAATGATTCCATCATGAATTACTTACTAAAATAATAAGGATTTAAGTTTCACATCCCACAAAGCCTCCTTCTTATTTACTCCTGACTTCCAAACCATCATGGAGTCTCCCCGATTTTGCCTGAGGAAAGAAAAAAATAGTATCTTTAGCTGATCCTCTGTTTCCATGTCCTCTACCACCCTATACGATTGAGTCACAAGCATCATACCTTGGCAATACCTTTTCAAGTGGTTTCCTTGCATCCATACCCATGCTACTACAATCTATGCAAGAAAGGGCAGCCAATCTAACCTTGAAAAACAGGTCATTCTTAGCCGGGCGTTGTGGCGGGCGCCTGTAGTCCCAGCTACTTGGGAGGCTGAGCCAAGAGAATTGCCTAAGCCCAAGGATTTGGAGGTTGCTGTGAGCTGTGTGACGCCACGGCACTCTACCGAGGGCGATAAGGTGAGACTCTGTCTCTACAAAAAAAAAAAAAAAAGAAAAACAGGTCATTCTAATCCTGTTGCTCCTGAGCCTAGAACTTTTCCATAATGTCTCGTTGCTTTACAACAAGGCCAAGGCTCTTACCGTGGTTCAAAAACCTCAGCCTCCCCACAACTGCATCATCTCACTCTCTGTGTGTCAGTCACACTGACCGTCTTTTGGTTCTTCCTTCTCAGGCCCTTAAAAAATGCATTTCCCTCTGCCAGAATGTTCTTACTTCTATTCTTAATAGGACTGGCTTCTGGGTATCTTAAATTTCAGTTCAAGCATCATCCCTAATGTTGCGACCTTTCTGGCTCCTGACCTACCTTTTTAAAATTTCTTATGCCAAACTATTATTTGCCTTTATATCATGTATTCCAGTTCAGTGCTTCATATGCTACAGATCAGACTAAAAGTTGCATGAGACTAAGGACATGGTCTTGTTTATGTTTGGTGACATTATAGTGACTCAAACGCAACAAGCATGAGATACAAATGGTTGGAGTTATGAATGATCACTGCCCCTCAATCTCTCACCCCCTTTACATCACTTAAGCACAATGGGAAAGGCCAACTTGCCTATAAAACAAAGCATCATTCCCTGAGACAAAAAACAAAACAAAACAATTATTCCAAAGGAGGGGGAAAAATCATCCTTTTCTTTCTCAAGATAGCGGCAGGGGATAAATGAAAGCTTGATTACAAACCTACTCAGTCTCTTCCCCACCTTGTCAAAGGGTAAACTGATCTATCATTTGTCACCTGAGTGCTCCTTTCTGTCTCTCTTTTACTTACTCAAGTTTTATTACGCTGTGGTCAATACTCTTCAGCCAATCCTGTAAAGGTTAACAGGCCAGCTCTGAAAACCCACAACCCTCTTTGCATTTTTATGCCATTCATTAAAAGTGGGCTATTTTTATGCCTGTTAGCTGCTAACAATCCACAAAACCTTAGCCTTGGAATAAAATATGACAAGGTGTAAGAGAGATAACAATAACATTGCCTGCACTTTAGCCAGCCTACCTTAATAATGGCAGGGCGAGCAAGCAAAGAAGAGACAAGGAAAGGCATTAGAGGGACAGGAGGCTCCTTGGATCCCAGTGAAAACATGATCCTGGGGCAGAGGAACAGGCAAGGCTGGCTGGGCCTGCACAGCACTGGGCCCATCTCACTCTTCATCCCTTTAACCACTGGCCTAAAATCTCATGAGCCTGGCAGGGCCTTACATTTCATAGTCCAAACAACCATCAACTGTGTATTTCTACAAATAGTAAACCCCACTATTTTAAAACTTTACAAAGTTGTTTCACAATAATATATTTGCACATGGGAGAACAGAAGCACACACAAGGATGCTCATTGCTTTGTGGGTCAATAGCAAAAATCTCAAAGCAGCCTGTGCTTTAATCACTAGAAGGGCATTTTTTTATTGGATTATCCAATATGAACGTTTTAGTGCATTTAGGCTTTGGGATATTATTGTTATCACTGTTTTTAATTTTATACACCAATGATTGCTTGCTGACATGGCATATGTTTTTTATTATATGTACATCTTATCACATATTTTAAAATGTACTTATTGTGTGTGTCCATTACAGAGAACTTGTAAGTACCATGAGTGCAATGCAGAAACCTTGTTTCCAGAATGATACAGGGCACACAAAAGGTATACAAGATTTGTCTTTTGAATGCATGAAAAAATGAATAAATACTCAACACAATTAAGCAAATATAGTAAATTCATACAAGCCTAGAGAATTTTTCAAGTAGTCTTATTTGTTTAAAGAAACCTAGAGAGAGGTGTGGTACATGTGAATCTTGGAAATGTTGTTTTAAAGGCTTGCTTACCTCTGCAGAACTGAAGGGCATAGCAGGAAGAGGGCAAAATTGAAGCTGAGTGCCAAACACCACATCTTCCGCTAGATTAATTTACCCTAATGAAAAGTTAATAACCTTGATTGAAATTTTGAAATTTAAAGCCTTTAAAAAAAACAAATAAATGATGTAGTCTTCCTTCCTAATTTTGACTTGCCTCTCAGTGAGCTGTCCATCATCTCAATGATGATGCTGTAGCATCTTTTAGAATAAAGTAGACAAATCTAGCAGGTGTTGTGTCTTGTAATAAACTAAGAGACCCCATGTCACTGCCATATGCTCATTGGTCTGTGCTCAGTATGCTGAGATGGTTGAACATCAAAGATTACAGACTGGAATAGTTGTGAGTATAGGTCTAGCATTCTGATGAAACTGAGTTGAAACCACTTCCTGTAGCTATGGGACTTTGGGGAAGTCACTTATTCCCTCTGGGGCTCAGTGTTACCATTTTAAAGAATGGATGTAATACCTCAAACTGACACAGAATCATTTTAAGGATTAAGTGACTACCTATGTTCTGTGTCTACCATATGGCAATGTTTAATAAATGGTAGTTACATGGTTTTATATAAAGTCATGATAAGGAATCCTATGTTGCAAGGGTTCATTTAGTGTCATTATAATTTTAAGCTACTGACAGAACATGGCATCTCAAAAATGACATCCACTTCACAAAGAAGGGCCCAACATGAGAGAGATTAGGAAAGGATTTTTAAAATTTACTTTCACTCCTCAAAAGTAATTCAAAGTATGCAACCTCAGAATAATGTGTCCCTCTCAATCCTTATATATTTTTCATCTTTTTCCCGTCTTACAGCTATTGAAGCTAGCAAAATAAAATGAAGACCTGGTATGCTATCCAATGAAGAGAAAAAGGATATACATTCATGAAAGCATCATGATGTTCAAGAGGTGTTCTAGCAGGAGACAAATCTAGGCATTATTAAAGATATGATTTTGTCCACTTATTCCTCTCTACATTATTTTATTGTGCACCACTCTAAAAAAAAGTTTTAAGCATGTATCTCTACTGCATGTAAATTATGTATGTATACTATGTACTAATGACAATTAAGTTTGTACACTTACGTTGACAGCACTATACAAACAACTCAGTAAGGTTTCATAACATTGATATATCAGCATCTCACAGTTGTGTTCATGTTGATGTGTAATGGTTCCTTGCTAGTGAATGTTTATTATTACTGTTTGTTTTTGCATGCTGTCATAAGAACATCAGACCTTGACTTAGAACAACAAACACACATTCATAAGTTTCTTGTTACTTGGAAGAGTGGAAGTGAAATCAGGGACAGGTTAGTTCAAGTTTATAGGGATGATGGCATGAAAAAAATACTAGTGGACAAATGTATTAAACATTTTTCTAAGGGGAGAGAAAGTGTTGATGGAGAGAGGTCAGGATGGCCAGTAACGAGCAGAACTGATAAAAACATTGAAAAAATTCATTGAATTATGCATCAAAAATAATTAGCTCCTATGAGGAGCATAGCAGACCAACTAAACATTAGTAGAGAAGCTAGAAAATCTTCACTGTAAATCTTGGCCAATAACTCATGGCTCTTACATAACAACACACCAGCTCACATGCACTGCTATAAGGGAGTTTTTAACCAGTAAAAAAAAGCTGTATTGGAACACCCTCCCTACCCCTCTGATCTGGCCCCAAATTACTTTTTTCTTTACCAGAAGGAAATATTGAACAGAAGACATTTTGATAACATTTAGGACATCAAGGATAACAACTCTGATAGCCAATCTAGAAAAAGAGTTCCAAAATTGGTTTGAAGAGTAGACTAGGTGCTGGCATTGGTGCATGGCTTCCCAAGGGGACTACTTCACAGTAGTTATATTCAGCAATGAAGTATGTAGCACTTTTTCTAGTAGGAGTTTGTGAACTTAATTGTCAGATCTTATATACACATGGTAAACTTTCAAATAGAAATTTTAAAAGGGTCAGAAAAATCATAAATAGAAATCTTAGCACTTTATTCTGCATTTGATGGGATGTCTTACGCATATTATGGGATATGAACATCCCTCCCACAGTGTTTTAGAGGATTTTCCCTAAGATCCTTCTACCCCAGGGAGAGAAAGCTGGACCCTTTGCCTACTTTCCCCCCATGAAAAGAGGCAGAGCAGGGAAGGCAAAGGGTTAAGATAAGAAGTCAAGTCTGCCCTCATATGTTTTATGGGGCTTGAGTCACATATTTTATAAATTATTTGTCAACCTTTAACAATTTTACAATTTGCAACATTTCTCTCATCTAAAGAATTAGAAGCATTGGGTCCCTGTGCTGTGTTCACACTCTCTTCAACCTGAGTAACAATCATATACTCCCCTTTAACTCTTACCCTACTTCTTTTATTGGCAAAACTTGCTCTAATTCTATAGGTAACTGGAGTTGTATCTCTTCATAGACTGCAGGGCTTCAGGGTCACTGGAGACATATGTCATCTAAAACAGGAGAGTGTTTGTGACCAGTCAAGATGCTGTGACTGCTGTGTAGTTGAGTGGAACAGTGTAGGAACCATTACTGGGTTTTCACCCACCATGAGCTTTGTTGAGTTCTGCCACTAGAACCCAGAATCAGGAATATTGTACTCATCAGTATTGCACTCATCAGTATAATCTCTCATATTTTGAACCCAGTACAAAAGAGTTAATAAAAGACCTGCAATTTAAAAACATGACTGTTGAGATTCTGTTTTATGAAGACCAAAATAAGGTTTCAACAAGGTTTTCTTGCAACCATGTAAATTTTCTAGGTGCAGTGAAATGAAAATATATTGAAAATTCCATCCCTGGTGGATCCAATCTGTAGAAAAAAAAAAGAAAAAAGAAAGAAAAAAAAAATTCCAGCAGCTAATAATAGGTGTTAAGTTTTCATGTAGTATTACCTAGGTGTATCTTCATTGGTCCTTTATGGTAAACCAGTTATGTTAAAAATTAAAAACTGAACATGTATATAGTGCCTCTATCTTGTCACCATGTTAATAGAAAAAAGGTATAAGAGATAAAGGAGAGAAAAAGAAAACTATCATAATAAAAGATTTTGAGTTCTGCTTGACTAAAAAAAAAAAAAATGACTGTACAGAAAGTCTCATGTTGCTTAATCTGTTCATAGGCCATTTTCCACCCTGTTATGCCCACAGGAGTCAGGGAAGGGGATGACAGCCACCCAGACTAAGAACTAGAAACTGACTATTCATATTGTACAATAATGCATGGTCATAAAACAAATAAGCAATGACCACCTGTTACTTAAAATTTTGGTATTAATCATGAATTTTTTAATTGTTATTATTAAAATATTATAATAGCATTTGTGTTAATACCTGAGGTTTTTATTTGAAGCAAGTACCTCATTGCTTCTCTTCTATCTTACCTTGGTGTCAAGCCTCCCTCTCACATGAGAGGACCCAATGCTGAGTTTATGTTTTATTTCATCTTACTCAAAGCAGGCCTGTAGTATAACTCCCCACCCCGCATACATACATATACACACACACTCCTGTGGATCCAGGAGGGTTCCAGTGGCGTTTCAGCAGGACACAACTGGCCCATGTGGCATGGAGCCTTGAAATTATGTTCAATCAGCATGGATGACAGAAATGGGTTTCCTCATTTACCTTTATATCCAATGAGAATGTGGCAACCTTACAAATGCAGCATCTGCTCTCATGGTAATTTTAGGTAGAGGGCTTTTTTTTTTTAATTATAATTTTTTTTTCACCTTCTGGCATCCTGTGATAACCCCCAAGTGACTCATGTTCATTTACCAGCAGTGAGTACTTTCCCACTTTTAAAAATTCCGAAGCCAAATTTTACAAGTATCCTGCATAGCAAATATCCTCCCAAGGTAGAAGGGGTGCTAAAAATTCTTTTCTTCTGGATGATTAGACCCTTTCAAAGGTCAGAGGAGAAATAAATTTAGCTCAGACAGAAAAATGGAAAGATCCCATCATAGAGTTACAGCAGAGCACATTAAAAAGTTATGCTGGTTACAAGACTGCTCTATTGATCCAAAGTGAGAGAAGTCACACACAACAGTGAACTGACAATGTACTGTAAGGAAAATTTCCATGTTGTCAAAATCTCTCCCTCTAGCTAATCTTGGCATTCCTTCCTATTGACTTGCAAGAAAAATGAGTTCAACTCAGCCTATTGGTGTTTTTGTTCTTTCTTCTCTATATGAAGAAAGGCATTCTATAAATAAACTCTATAAGCATAAGCAATTATTTTGCATTTGCTTTTACCAAGTTAAAGTAACAGTAAGGGAAGATGAGGTTCCTGTGACTTGTAGTCCTGGATGATGGTACGGGGGTAAACAGAAGCAAATTGCACTCACTGGGTATCCCATCCGTCCCCCATGAGTCTCCTCACTGACCCTACATCTAATATATCCTATACTAAGTTTCTCTTCTCTGCAGAGAAAATGCTCATAGAAAAGGTCTAAGGAAAGAAAATGTTAAATTTCTCTAGGGAAATTTTTCACCCTTTAAGGTGAGGGCCAGAAAACTTTTCTTCAAAAATGGTCACCTATTAAATATTTTTGGCTTTACATGTTATACCATCTCTTTGTAACCATTCAGCATCACCATTACAGTGCTCAAAAGTGTCATAGACAACAACAATAACTGGAGAGGCTAGAAGGGTTTTTTTGTTGTTTGTTTCAAGCAAAGTCAAAAACAATAAAAACTTGGCTTACAAAAACAAGCTGTGGGGAATGGTTTACCTTTTCCAGCTCTAAAAGGTAACTGGCATTCTATCTTCCCAGACTCAGGAATATCCCAAACAGGCATGCAAGTACTCTACTCTCAACAAACAAACAAACAATCAATAACAAAAAAAACAACCTATATAGTCTTTAGCAGAAAGCAGTAAGGCTTAGTTTTTTTGAGAGAACAAAATGAATTTCTTGGTTTTGGAACTAAGTGCCTGTACCTTTTTGTGGATAAAATTATAGTGAGGAATTCATCCTGGAACCACCAGCGGACTCTCATTTGAATGGGAAATTATAAGACAAGTGCAGTTTTGCTTCTTCTAAAAAAGTAAAAGCAAAACTTTTACATTGGATTTTTCATCCGTCCCTCTTTTCAACATAAACTGTAAGTCAAAAGTTGCCAAAAGTTAACTTCATTTATCAGAATATTAGTGTTCCATTTGGGAATGAACTCTCTGGAGAGTAAGGGCAACTCAGGAGCTTACCCACTTCACCTGCTGCAAAGTGTGCCTGAGCCACTGCTGGATTTAGCAAGCTAACTTTAGACCGTGAGCAAGGGGAGAACACAAATCCATCATGTTCTCTGGGACATGCCCCTTGGATCATGATGTATTTACAGAAATAGCTCCCAAGGACTGCTGTCCTTGATGAAGAAAAAGTCACAGAATCTCTCTCACCTGCACACGCACACGCACACACACACACACCACACCACAATCTCTTTTATTCTTAAGCTAAGACACATCAAAGTAATTATTTTAATATTTTGGGATCAGGCACTGCTTCAAGTATTAAATAAAGCTATACATTATGTCAGTGCAAAACAAATACAGACAAATGTTCATATATAATTTCAGAAAGCTTAAATCCACGGTTCTTCCCCCAACTCTGGCCTACCCACAGATCCCAGTATAAGAAGCTCTTGCTTTAGAGAGAGTACAATTTTGTTTAGCATCAGATAAGATGGACAACAAAGTTCCAGGCCAATCCACTTTTCCCCATAATCTCTAGGACTCTTTCACACATGAAGGCAACCACCAATTATCTTCCTATTGTTAAAAGGCCATAGAATCTTAAGTCTATGGGTCGTGGCTTTTTAGGCCACATCTTAATTAAAACTGCATACCCTTGATGTCATCCAAAAACATATTAGCATACCAGAAATAGAAAAATCTTCCTCACAAAGTAATCATCAACTGTCTCTTCTCTGGAACCGAATAACAGTAGTTGTTTACTTTTGTTGAATAACGTAAAAATAATTGAGTTTTGTACTTCATACAAAACTCATTTTAGGTCAGAATGATAGCGTAGAAAGGCCATGCCCCCCCCCCAACACACACACACAGAAAACCAAAATCGAATATAAATCTC
Source organism: Nycticebus coucang (assembly GCF_027406575.1). Lineage (NCBI taxonomy): Eukaryota > Metazoa > Chordata > Mammalia > Primates > Lorisidae > Nycticebus > Nycticebus coucang. The sequence goes on along the minus strand of NC_069796.1, from coordinate 58,064,322 downwards.
CAAGATTTTCACCAGTTACAGACCAGAACTGAAGATAATTCATGGGGCCACAGAGAAGGGGAAAACCTCTGAGCGAATGGTAGGAGAATTGGACTTTCATACTGCAATTCCCCTTTCTCTATTCTATTTGGTACCAAACATATGAAAAATCTGCCCAACTCATGATTTCTACACTGGAAAAGGTAAGATGAAGATGGTCAACCAGTGCTCCACCTTCTTCGTTTCCCTGGCAGAATAAACGTTCGCTACCTTAACCCATGGAAAGCATAATGAGTACCTGAAGCGAGAAATAGTTCTGAAACAGACAGAAATAAGGATGGAGGTAGGACTACCATTCCCAGCCCTGGAAACTCTGATCTGTAACTTGGCCAAAAAGAGGTCAAATCAGTGTGGCTGTTCAGAAGCACCTCACTGCAGGAAGTATATTTTCTCCAGGATTCCAGGGCAAGAAACCCGAGCCAGCCTTCCCTCACTGCTAGGATAATTACTTTGGGACCTCCCCACTCTGAATGGGTAATGCTTGGATCACTTATTAAATCTCAGGTGAACCTGGGAATAAAGTGTTACCTAGAGTAGAAAAGGTGGCAGCAAACCAAACAGTAAAAGGTCACTAAGTAAATATATCCAATGAAACCAAAAGAAGATGGACAGCAAAAACAAATATCTAATGCTTCAGTACAAAGACATAGACACATACCCACAAGAAACAATAGCAAACAGAGAACCACAACCCTCCTCAAAGAAAAAAGAAAGGAACCAGCGACTGACTCTAAAGCAGGGGTCCTCAAACTGCGGCCCGCGGGCCACGTGAGGCAGTGTGATTGTATGTGTTCCATTTTGTTTTTTTACTTCACAGGAATTTGTTCATAGTTTTTTTTTTTTTTTTTTTTTTAAACTATAGTCTGGCCCTCCAACGGTCTGAGGGACAGTGAACTGGCCCCGTGTTTAAAAAGTTTGAGAATGCCTGCTCTAATGAGAAGGCAATTTGTTAGCTCTCTGATCTGAATTTAAAATATTGGTTTTAAGAAAACTTAGTGATTGGGCAGCACCTGTGGCTCAGTGAGTAGGGTGCTGGCTCCATATACTGAGGGTGAGGGTTCGAACCCAGCCATGGCCAAACTGCAACAAAATAATAGCCAGGCGTTGTGGCAGGTGCCTGTAATCCTAGCTACTCGAGAGCCTGAAGCAAGACAATCGCTTAAGCCCAAGAGTTTGAGGTTGCTGTGAGCTGTGATGCCACAGTACTCTACTGAGGGTGACAAAGTGAGACTCTGTCTCATAAATAAATAAATGAAATCAAGAAAACTCAGTGATCCCCAAAATAACCCAGAAAATCAATTCAGAAATATATCAAATAAATTTAACAAAGAGATTAAAATACCTTTTAAAAGTCTAATAGAAATTTTAAAACTGAGAAATATATTTATCCAGCAAAATTATCCTTCAAATATAAAAGAGAGATATAGCCTTTTCCAGACAAACATAAGCTGAAAGAATTTGCCATCACCAGACTTGTCTTATGAAAAATGCTAAAGGGACTTCTTCAATCTGATGGTGGAGAGTGACCACTAATGTGTAAAAAGAAAACTTTTCAAGGTATAAAACCCATGAGAAAAATTGGAGAAACCCAGAATAATACTGTTACTATCATTGTGGTGTGCAATATACTTATACCTAGTATGAAGCCCAAAGGACAAATCAAGAAAATGGCTATGATAACATGTCAAGAAACAGGCATTTAAAAAATATGTAAATTGAGACAGCTCAAAGTCAAAACATGTGAAGAATAGAATTTAAATGTAGAATTTGTGTACTTTTTTTTTACTTTATTTCTATTCTTTTATTTGTGATCTAAGATGTTATCACTATGAAATAAGTTATTTGATAATACATTTATTGTAGGCCTCATGGTAACCATTGATGCAAAAACACATTATAGATTGACTAAAAACAGAAAATAATAAATTAAAACATGATACCAGAAAAAAATCACATAACCACAAAGAGAGGGGTCTCAAAACAAGCAACAAAAAGGCAGTAGTAAGTCTTTACTTGTTAGTAATAACACTGAATGTAAGTGATCCACTCCCCCACCTAAAAAGCATAGCCAGGCTGAATGAATAAACAAACCAGACCTAACTATATTCTGTCTTCAAGAAACCAACTTCACCTAAAAAGGATACACAATGACTAGAAATGAAGGGGCAGAAAAGACACTCCATGTAACTGAAAACCAATGAGAAGCATAAGTAGGTATAATTTGTAGGAGATAAAATAGACTAAAATATAAGATTGTTACAAAGATAGAAAAAGTTACTATATAATGATAAAGGTGTTCATTCAACAAGAGGATGTAACAATTATAAATATCTTTGTACCCAATACCAGAGCTCCCAAGTATATATAACAAGCATTAATAAATCTAAAGCAAAATACAATAATGTTAGGGGACTTTAACATTGCATTCTCAGAAATGGACAAATGATTCAAATATATAGCAAAGTTAAATTGTACACTAGAACTAATAGGCTTGACATTTACAGAACATTTCACCCAACAGCTATAGAAAACATTCTTTTTATTAGCACTTTGAACACTCTCCAGGATAGATCGTATCTTTAGGCCAAAACCTAAGTCTAACAAATTCAAAAAAGTAGAAATAATACCAAGTATTTTTTTCTGACCACAGTGGAATAAAACTATAAATCAATGACAAGAGGAACCTCAGAAAATATACGCACACATGAAAATCAAACATCATGATTCCAAATGACCAAAGGTTCAATGAAGGAATTAATAAGAAATTTTAAAATGTTTTTGAAATAAATTAAAATGGAAATACTAGAAATCAAAATCTATGGGATATAGCAAAATCAGTACTAAGAGGAAAGTTTATAGCAATAAATACTTTTATCAAAAAAAAGGGAGAATGACTTCAAATAAACAACCTAATGTTGTGCCTCAAGAGACTAGAAAAAAATAAACCAAATCCAAAATTAGCAGAAGTAAAAAGTAATGAAAAAGTCATAAATAAATAAAACTGGGACTCAAAAAACACAGAATATCAACAAAACAAAAAATTGACAAATCTTTAGCTAAAGAAAAAAAGAAAGAAAACCCAAGTAAACAAAATCAGAGATTAAACCTCAGAAACAAAAGGATCTTTAGAGATTATTATGAACAACTGTAAGCAAATTGGAAACCCAGAAGAAATGGACAAATACCTAGATACATACAGCCACTGAGACTCAGGCATGAAGAAATATAAAGCCTCAACAAATTAATAATGAGTAATAAGATGAAAGTTGTAATAAAGTCTCCTATCAAAGAAAATACAAGACCTAATGGCTTCTCTGCTGAAATTCTACCAATTATTTAAAGAAGAACTAATACCAATCCTACTCAAACTATTAAAAAAAATTAAAGAAGAGGGCATACTTCCAAACTCCTCTTATGAAGGCTTACACTATCATGTTTCCAAAACCAGATAAGAACACAACAAAAATAGAAAAACTATGGGCAAATATTACTGATAAACCTACATGCAAAAATCCTCAACAAAATACTAGCAAACAAAAATCAAGCGCATGCTTAAAAGATCTTCTACCACAATCACGTGGGACTCACCCTAGGGATCCAAGTACGGTTCAACATTTGCAAATCAATAAACATTATGATATATCACATTAACAGAATCAAAAATAAAAATCAAATGATTATTTCAATAAATGCCAAAAAGGATTTGATAAAATTCAGGATCTCCTTATAATTAAAAATTGTCATCAAAATTTAAATATAAGGGTTATCATTTTAGGTATACCTCAAAATAATAAAGACCTTATGTAAAAAACCCTCAACTAACATCATACTGAATGGGAAAAAATTGAGGCGCTTACTCTAAGGACTGGAACAAGGCAAGGATGCCCACTTTCACTACTTTTATTCAACATAGTACTGGACGTACTGGCCAGAGCAATTGAGGAAGAGAAAAACATGAAGGGTATCAGAATCAGTTAGGAAGACAGCAAATTAGCCTTCTTCTCAGATGACATGAGCTTATATCCAGAAAAACCTAACAACTCTACCAAAAGACTGTTAGAATTGACAGGCAAAATCAGTAAAGTTGTAGGATACAAAAATTATCATACAAAAATCAGTAGCATTAATATATGCTAATAGCAAAAAAATATGAAAAGGAAATCAAGACAGTAATCCTATTTGCAATAGCTACAAAGAATGCAAAATACTTAGGATTTGATCTAACTAAAGAAGTTAGATCTATACAAGGACCATTATACAACACTGATGAATGGAAATGAAGTAGACATTCACCAAAAAATGGAAAGATATTCCATGCTCATGGATAGAACAAATATTGTTAGAATGACAGTACTACTCAAAGCAATTTACAGGTTCAACGCAATTGGTGTCAAAATACCAATGACATTCTTCACAGAAATAGAAAAAAAATCCTAAAAGACTATAAAAGACCCTAAATAGTCAAAGCGATCCCAAGAAAACAGAACTAAGCTAGAGGCATCACAGTAATGGACTTCAAAATTTACTACAAAGCTACAGTAAATAAATCAGTATGATCAGAAGAAGACATAGAAAAGGCCAAGAGTACATGAAAAATGCTCAACATCATTAGTAATCAAACAGATACAAGTCAAGGAGACCAGGTTTATACCTGAAATCCCAGCACTGTGGGAGGCCAAGATAGGAGGATTGCTTGAATCCAGAAGTTTAAAACCAGCCTGCACTGCTAATGTCCCTACTGCACACTTGAGGAGACCAAGGCATATAGGCAGGGCGTGATTGTTCTTTTTTGTTCTACAAAGCTAGCAAACAGTTTGGAGTATCAAACTGGGTCTTCTGGCTTTAGTCTCTAAAGTCTTCTCTAGCTTGAACATACCACATGCTTCTAAAGCTTAATCCTAATCTGGCCTTCTCAAATTACTAAGGGATCATGGAGATAACACTTGATTGTTTTGGCTTTAGCAGTAAAGTTAGAAGTTGGGAAAAGACAACCTTTTATTTTTTTATTATTATTATTATTATTATTTTTTTCTTTTGAGACAGAGTCTCATTTTGTCACCCTCAGTAAAGTGCTGTGGCGTCATAGCCCACAGCAACCTCAAACTCCTGGGCTTAAGCGATTCTCTTGCCTCAGCCTCCCCAGGTAACCTGCCACAATACCCACCTATTGTTTTTTTTAGAGAATCTCTCTCTGGCTCAGACTGGTCTCAAACCTGTGAGCTCAGGCAATCTACCCACCTCGGCCTCCCAAGTGCTGGGATTACAGGCATGAGCCACCACACCTGGCTGACAAGACAACTTTAGAGGTACCTATCAACTAATGTATTTTGTAAAGTATGATATTTTGATTATCTTTAATCATACTATTGCCTAAACATGGCTTGCTTTTTCTGTTCTTGCAAATTTAAGTAAATCACAAGTAAAATCAAACAAAAGGCAGTCTAAACAATTGAACTCCAATTTGAACTTTAAAATTTGTACTGCAGGATCTCACTTACTGTGCACAATGTGAGGGTGTTCAGCACACCCCCTGGTGAGGGGCTCTTCTACAACTTGAACTTTACCTTGGAGATGAGAACAGGGTAACCTAAAAATTTGTACCCTTATATTAATTTGAAATAAAAATAAATAAAATATTAAGGGGGTACAAAAAACTTTGCCCTGTCAAATTTTGCAGATTGAAATTCTGTCATAGGCCATTGGATTTGTCGGTTCACTTGGAGATAGTTATATATCTCAGAACATGACACTTATCACAGAATAGTTGTATTGTAGCAGAGGTTTGCATCAGCTACCGTCCGTGGAGCTGACTTTGCTGGGACTAACAGGAGAGAGGGGAAGAATACAAAAGAAATGCGTAGTGTCACTGTGCCTGGTGCCCCTCATGTGCCCAGGGAAGGTGATCAGAGCTTTGCCTCAGGTTGGTCACTGACAATCTGCTAGAAAGCCCAGACCCAGGACAGATCAGAAGTAACAAACACAGAGGCCAATTGATTTGCTAATAAGTTTTATGTTTTCATTTTCCCTTTCATTGGCAACAATTCCATAATTTTCTTCCTTGAATAACTGGGGTGGGGCTAACTGCTATTTCATAGCAGAGAAATAATTTGGAAACATTGAAGACCAGGAAAACCAAGCAATAAAGAGATGTTTATGAAACATTTTGGAATCAGAAGAATGGCGAGAATTCCACAACCTCAACAAAAGCAAAACTTAAGATGGGATGGGACGTACCCTACTTTGCTGTGTATAATACATCACATGTATAATGTGCACCCACGTTTTTGGCCCAATCTTACAGGAAAATTCCCATAGAAAAAGTGGCCAGCTCTTAAGGGCTAACACCCCACAGGTAAATTTGCAGATCACAACGCTCTCCTGCAACATCTGCTTTGTGAAGACTGCCCACCCTTCCCTTCCACCCAGGAGCCCTCTCCTCCCCGCCACATCTTTGGGAAGGGGCTTCAGCAGAGATGGCCACTTGCAAGGCTGGCATAGCAGGAGCTTCTGAGGCTGTTCAGTCCATGTGCAGCGAGATGGGTCCCTGTGGCCTGTGCCAGGCTCCCAGTCCATCTGCAGGACTGGGCCTCACGCCTTGGCCCTTCCCCAGCATGGTCATGGCTCAACTTTCAAGCCACATCATTGCCCCCTCTCAACTTCCGGGCTTAGTGGAGGCAACTCTGGCCTCCTGCCATTGGATCCTAGATCCTCCTGGAGCAGAATGCTGTGGCCGGTCCAGGTGGGAGGGTGCAGCACCCTGGGGGGCCTGCTGGGCTCCCCAGCTCCTGCGCCATACTACTCATATATAATGTGCATCTGTATTTTTCCTGCAAAAATTCTGGCAAAAAAATATGTATTATACACAGCAAAATATGGTAGTTATTTTTATTAAGAAAACTGTTATAAAATGATCAGCCAATATGAAGCACTTAATGTTTATCATGTGATTATCTTTGCACAATGAATCAGATTTGATATCTTCCTCTTACACATAAGGAAATTGAGTTCGAAGAGAGTACAATGATGCCTAATGGCTGCACAAATAGTGAGAGAGCTACATCTAGACCAGAATTAATGTTTTCAAGAACATTTTAAGATGTCAAATCAAAAGAGACATGGCACAAAGTGTTTCCTGACAACAATATTTGCAGCTTACATTTCATCTTAGCACAAATGCAGGACATTTCTGACACTGCTGCTTTAAGTCTGTTTTAACCCTGCCATACATTGCTAGCATTATACCAACATAGGTGACTTTTTTTAAATTCATAAACCTTTTTTTGGTATGAATTACATACATCCCATTTAATTTCTTGATTAATATTCTATCTAGCATTATAAAATAGTTACTTTGTTCTAATTTCTTTTTGTGTTTTTTTAAAACAATTTTCACCAGTATCTAGTCTTTTCTGTGTAAACTTCATGGAGGATTTTTTAAAAACATTTTCAATCATATCAAATGCTTTGACTCTAATATTTCTATAAAGTACAATTTTTAGGTCAAAATTTTGCAAATCTAAATGTTATAGGCCATGTAGTCCTGGTCAACTTTACTTCTTGAAAACTATTTCTATTAGTAAACATATTTGTTTAGTGGAGACTTGCCAGAGAATTTGCTTCTATGTACTAGCTGATTCATGAGAAAACTATAAGCAATTACCCTCAGATATTCCAAGATATCTCCACTGTCAAAATTAATCCATTTGATCACTTATTTAGCTCTTGTGTATACTTCTGAGTACGTTATGTTTGTGCATTTGGTGACTCATCAAGCAAAGGAAAAATGATGGGGTCATAATAGAAAGGTAGCTACATTCTTTTTGAGAATACATAACACATTGTTATAATCAATAATAAATTTCCTTAGTTTTAATGAAGGGGTGGGAAAAAATTTTTAATTATCTGGCACATTTTTTTATATGCTACAAGTTCAAGTATCAGAATGTTTGGTTGAAATAGTCAGCTGGCAACCAGACAGCAAATCTTAGGACTGTGTAATCATTTTCACATTTCTGGCAGAAAACATATGAAGAGCATCAACTTCATTTAAAATAGTCAGCTGCTCGAAGGACTTGCAAACCCACCTCCCTGGCTGAGTAAACAGAAAGCAACACTTATGAGGTCTCTTCATACCCATCACTGATACTACCCATTGATCTCATTTTGGAACTCTCTCCCTTATGCACAAAGACTAAGGGAGCAGAGCACACTATTCAGGGCATCAGGCTTAGATTCAGATTGACTTGTTCTAAAAGAAGTTAAGGAAGCCTCAATTATAACAATGGATGAGGGCTGAGGCTGGAACTCAGAGATGGATACCCAGCTATTTTATCTATTTGCCTTCGGGGTAAAGCACAAAATGTATCAGTCAAGACTAAAAAACATTGAGCTTTGAGTCCTCTGCTGATCTATCATTGTGATTACTGGGCTGCTCGCTTCTCTCCACTTGTCCCACCCACTGAATGACAGTGGTGACTGGGTGTGTGGAAATAATAAATTCTAATATGTTCTGTGCTGTACCTTCTAACTCAGAGTCTGACATAAAGAATTCACTCATTTATTCACTTATGCCCAAACATTTATTTGATATTATGTCTTTTACATTCTAGGCACTACTCTGGGTGCTGATGTAACAGCAATGAACAAAGCTGATGAGACCCCCTGCTACATGGAGCTGACAGTTTAGCAGGTTGGCTCTCTCAGCTAGGCTTACGTGCCTAATCTTTTGAGGTTTCCAAACCTTATTCTCTGTTATCAGTGATAACTTTTCAGTGCTTCCTGGTTGATACTTACAGTGCTAAGCACTTTTATACATTATATAAAATATAATTTTATTTTATATGTGTAAATACAATTTTATTTTATATGTGTAAATATAATTTTATTTTATATGTGTAAATATAATTTTATTTTATATGTGTAAATATATATACATTATATATAAAATTTATTACATATATTTTATATATAATATATAACATAAATTATATTAAATCTCAAGCAACTCTGAGATGAATATTATTAGTGTTTCCATTTAAAAAAAAAAATCAAAGGCAGGCTGGGCAGCGCCTGTGGCTTACAACAGTGACTTTTTTCTCCTTTTCAAAGGGAGCTTGGAAATGATACTGTTGGAATTTGAATGTGTGTATCTTCTTTCCAGAGACTTTGATATTAATGAAAATAATATTCTAAGGATATTATGAAAAATCGGTATATATTTCCTCTCAGAAAATATAATTTCTCTATTTGCTAGAGAAACTATTGGTGGTAACAGATAATTTAATTCCTCCATAAGTAATCTGGCATTTCCATCTAGCAGTTTTAAAGACACACTTATTTTTCTTAATGTTCTGAAATTTTACCACAAAATATCTAAGTGAGGATTTATTTTTAGTCTTGCCTGTTAGGATTTGAAGCTTACTTTTAATCTTATGATTGCTGACTTTAACTCTGGAAAATTCTTTGCTGTGATTCTTCAAATGTTACTTTCCTCAACATGGCCACAACTTTCTTCTTCTCTAACTTACTCATGTACTGAAGCTGCCAAACTCTTCCCCATATTTCACAATTGTTCTTTTTCCTTTGTTTTTGTTTTAATCAAGCTAAGCTACATTCTTGGGAATTCCCCATGAATTTCCCTAGGTTTGCTTGATCAGAAGTTATGTATTAAGATTTTAACCTATTAGTTAAAATATAGTTTAAAAAATAGTTTAGAATATTCAGAAACTCATATTTCATAGAAGGTGTTGGCTTCAATGAATGACAATTTTTTTCCCCCAGGCTTCAGATAATAAAATAACAGACTGGATAAATGAAACATAAGTCAACACCCCCTGCTCCCCTGCCCCCACCATCAGACCAGGGAGTACCACTCCAAGATCTTTAATTTGGAAAGAAATTCTCAAATACACTAGCTGTAAGATTACCAGCCAAAGGCACTAGATCTCACTGCAGTTCTCACCCTGATGCTGAACTTATATGTGCTGAGTCCTTTCTTCAAGACCAATTCATATGAGACTACAGAGAGAAAGTAAAGAAAACTGACAATTCCTAGAATGAAAGGAAACTGATTTAAAACAGTGTGCATGGGATAGAAGGCCATGGGGCAGGAGGAACCAGGCATGAATATAGGAAGATAAAATAGTGAACAAACTGAGTTTTGCTCTTGGTTTTTCTCTACGATTGGCTTAGAACAGTGTCTGTCTCCATATTCACCATGACTCAGATCTCTGGTCCAGATGTGCCCAGGGACAAAATCAGGTGGACAAATCAGTGAGACAAACTGAAATAAATTAATATTTGGAAATGGGTCTAAATGTACTGATACTTGCAATAAATATAAGTAGATAAAATTTTCTGTTCAAAAATTAAGACTGATGGGTTAAGTTATACACACACACACACACACAAATTATGGAGTATATGTATATACTGAAATAATACATGTACATGTACATGCATGTATAATATATAGAGAGACATATATATATACAGACATATGTCTATAAAATAGACAACTATTTTAAATTGTGCACAAACTTAATGGCCACCCCATATACAGTAATACACTGTTTAGAACTTTCTTACTTGCACAGAGCTGAGGGGAGTATTTGAAACCATCTAGGGCAGATATTTTTTTGCTCTTCCTCTGTAAGTCCCCAGGACTGATAAATTATAATCTAAGTGTCTCCTCTGAATTGTGCTTTTCCTCAGAGTAAGGAACTTACTGGTGAACTTTCTGGTGCCTGAAAACTCCACTTTGGGGAATGTCCACCTCCTATCCTAACAGGTGGATGAGGGGAGAAATGGACCATGTGTGGTGCCATAAAAAGAAAGATAAGAAATGAAAAGCCAGGAATTTATTTTTGTCTAACAAATTTGCTCATTAAGAAAAGGAAATACATTGCCAGTATCAATTTAACTTTTAAAAGCTTAAAAGAACCAAGTAGAAATGTTAAGAATGAAAAAAATAATTGAATTAAGATAAAAACAGATGGAGGCGGAGCAAGATGGCGGCTGAGTAACAGCTTCCTTGCATCTGGGCACTGTGAGTCTGGGGAGATAGGACTCCAGGCATCTCTGGCTGGTGGGATCTGCCTATCATCACTCCTATGAGGATACAGGGAGTCAGCGAGAGACTTCTGGACCCCAAGAGGAGGACTAAAACAGTGGAAAACCGGCAAGTGGTCACGTGTGTTCAATCTGTCTAAACCCGCCCACAACTGTAAGTTCAGTAGCAGCGAGACTGCAAACCAGAAAGGCCTTACCTGTGAACTGATTTGGTGTCCTTGGACTTGGCACTGAGTTGAACTGCCTTGGGGAGGGCCTGAACGGGAGGGTGGAGAACTTTGGCCATTGTCTAGGGCCCCAGTCTGAGCAGCTGAGCCAGACAAAGCTAACAGTGTTTGGCGGTGGGTCACATGGAACCATTGTCAGTGATCTGCCCCGGCAAGCTCCGCCCTCAGGGTCACAGAGCTAGAAATGGGTGGCAGCTGGTAACCCAGCAACCAAGTAGCCTGAGGGTGGGGTCTGAGCCGCCTTGCAGCCCTAACCCTCAGGGGCAGAGTGAGACCTGTTTTGGCACACTGGGTAAGTGGATAGCCACTTCGGCAGTGATTCCAGCGAGAAAGCTGGGAAAGTTTCTGCTCAGCAAGTTTACAGGTTCAAAGTGCCTTTTAAGTGGGCTGAACAGAGATTTAGGGTGTCGACCTGCTGGGGGTTGAGAAATCAGCAGCCTCCAGTCGTATCAGAACTGTGATTAACACATCATACCCCAAAAGAACACGTGTTGCCCAGACAATTTTCAATAACATATACAAACTGCTTTGTTTTTGGTTGTGTATTTTTTTCTTTTTTTTTGGTTTGGTTGTTTTTTTTTGTTTATTTTGACGTTGTTGATGTTCTTTTGTTTTTTAATTTCAATCTTTTCCATACAGATCCCTTTTTCTTTCTCAATTTTTCTAGTTTAATTATAATTTCCCATTGCTGCCTTTTTCAATAACTAGAACTTCATTTTTGCTAGTGTTTCTACCGCTATCATTTGGCTTTTCACCCAATTATAACCCCGTAAAGTTTTCTGTTTGCTTGTTTTGGTTTGATTTATAGCATTTTTGTCTTTCCTCTCTACTTGGTGGAGGTGGGGTACTGTATCTGATCAGGTTAGCAAAGAGCTGCTGACCTCAAGGGAACCACCCAACTGGGCACCCCCAAAAGGTGGGGTTTTTTTAAGGTTGTGTCAAAGTACCCTACCGTACACCTAAATTGCCCTGTCTCCCTCTTTCTGAGCCTCTCTTCTTTTTGCCAATATTTCTTATACCCACAACCTCACCTTTCTCTATCTTTCTTTTTTTTCTTATCACTCGGTCCTCCTTTCCTTCATCCCTTTTTTGCTCTTCAACCTTCTCACCTTTCTGGTCCTGTAACCCTTAGTCCACAGGCACAAGAACTTAAAGAGCAAGAGGAAGTGAAAAGAAAATTAGGACAAGGAAACAGATAAAAGAAATCACACATGAGGAATAATCAGCAGAAAATTCCAGGCAACATGAAGAACCAGTCTAGAACAACCCCACCAAGGGACCATGAGGTAGCTACTGCAGATGATTCCACCTGTAAAGAAATGTTAGGAATGACAGAAAGGGAATTTACAATACACATGTTGAAAACAATGAAAGAAATGATGAAAACAATGAAGGAAATTGCTAATGAAGTGGAAAATAACCAAAAGGAAATCCAAAAACAGAATCAAATAAGAGATGAACTACATGAAGAATATAAAAAGGATATAGCAGAGCTGAAGGAACTGAAACAGTCAATTAGGGAACTTAAAGATGCAATGGAAAGTATCAGCAACAGGTTAGACCATACAGAAGAAAGAATATCAGAGGTAGAAGACAAAGTTCTCGAGATAACTCAGACAGTAAAAGAGGCAGAAAAGAAGAGAGAGAAAGCAGAACGTTCACTGTCGGAATTATGGGACTTTATGAAGCGTTCCAACATACGAGTTATAGGAATTCCAGAAGGGGAAGAAGAATGCCCCAGAGGAATGGAAGCCATACTAGAGAATATTATAAAAGAAAATTTTCCAAAAATCACCAAAGATTCTGACACACTGCTTTCAGAGGGATATCGGACCCCAGGTCGCCTCAACTCTAACCAAGCTTCTCCAAGACACATTGTGATGAACCTGTCCAAAGTCAAGACAAAAGAAAAGATTCTGCAAGCTGCCAGGAGTAAGCGCCAGTTGACCTACAGGGGCAAATCCATCAGAGTGACCGCAGACTTCGCTAATGAAACTTTCCAAGCAAGAAGACAATGGTCATCTACCTTTAATCTACTTAAACAGAACAATTTCCAGCCCAGAATTCTGTACCCTGCCAAGCAAAGCTTCAAAATTGACGGAGAAATCAAATCATTTACGGATATACAAACATTGAGGAAATTCGCCACAACATGACCAGCTCTACAGGAAATACTTCAACCTGTTCTGCACACTGACCAACACAATGGATCAGCAGCAAAGTAAGAACTCAGAAATTAAAGGACAGAACCTAACCTCCACACTGATGCAAAAGATAAAACTAAGCAATGGACTCTCACCAAATAAGACGAATAGAATACTACCACACTTATCAATTATCTCAATGAATGTTAATGGCTTGAATTCCCCACTGAAGACACATAGATTGGCTGACTGGATTAAAAAACACAAGAAATCCATTTTCGGTCTGCAAGAAACACACCTGGCTTCAAAAGACAAATTAAAGCTACAAGTCAAGGGTTGGAAGACAATTTTTCAGGCAAATGGAATTCAGAAGAAAAGAGGAGTTGCAATCTTATTTTCAGATACATGTGGATTTAAAGCAACTAAAGTCAAAAAAGACAAAGATGGTCACTTTATATTGGTCAAGGGAAAACTACAACAAGAAGACATTTCAATTCTAAATATTTATGCACCCAATTTGAAGCTCCCAGATTTTTGAAGCAGACCTTACTCAGTCTGAGCAATATGATATCTGATAATACCATCATAACAGGGGACTTTAACACTCCTCTTACAGAGCTGGACAGATCCTCTAAACAGAAATTAAACAAAGATATAAGAGATTTAAATGAGACCCTAGAACAACTATGCTTGATAGACGCATATAGAACACTCCACCCCAAAGATAAAGAATATAAATTCTTCTCATCACCCCATGGAACATTCTCCAAAATTGATCATATCCTGGAACACAAAACAAATACCAACAGAATCAAAAGAATTGAAATTTTACCTTGTATCTTCTCAGACCATAAGGCACTAAAAGTGGAACTCAACTCTGACAAAAATGCTCAACCCCACGCAAAGGCATGTAAATTAAACAATCTTCTGTTGTAAAACAGATGTGTGCAGGAAGAAATAAAACAGGAAATCATTAACTTCCTTGAGCATAACAACAATGAAGACACAAGCTACCAAAACCTGTGGGATAGTGTAAAAGCAGTTTTGAGAGGAAAATTCTTCGCTTTAGATGCCTACATTCAAAAAACAGAAAGAGAGCACATCAACAATCTCACAAGAGATCTTATGGAATTGGAAAAAGAAGAACAATCTAAGCCTAAACTCAGTAGAAGAAAAGAAATATCCAAAATCAAATCAGAGATCAATGAAATTGAAAACAAAAGAATCATTCAGAAAATTAATGAAACAAGGAGTTGGTTTTTTGAAAAAATAAATAAAATAGATAAACCATTGGCCAGACTAACGAGAAATAGAAAAGTAAAATCTCTAGTAACCTCAATCAGAAACGATAAAGGGGAAATAACAACTGATCCCACAGAGATACAAGAGATCATCTCTGAATACTACCAGAAACTCTATGCCCAGAAATTTGACAATGTGAAGGAAATGGATCAATATTTGGAATCACACCCTCTCCCTAGACTTAGACAGGAAGAAATAGAGCTCCTGAACAGACCAATTTCAAGCACTGAGATCAAAGAAACAATAAAACATCTTCCAACCAAAAAATGCCCTGGTCCAGATGGCTTCACTCCAGAATTCTATCAAACCTTCAAGGAAGAGCTTATTCCTGTACTGCAGAAATTATTCCAAAAAATTGAGGAAGAAGGAATCTTCCCCAACACATTCTATGAAGCAAACATCACCCTGATACCAAAACCAGGAAAAGACCCAAACAAAAAGGAGAATTTCAGACCAATCTCAATCATGAATATAGATGCAAAAATTCTCAACAAAATCCTAGCCAATAGATTACAGCTTATCATCAAAAAAGTCATTCATTATGATCAAGTAGGCTTCATCCCAGGGATGCAAGGCTGGTTTAACATATGCAAGTCCATAAACGTTATCCACCATATTAACAGAGGCAAAAATAAAGATCACATGATCCTCTCAATAGATGCAGAAAAAGCATTTGATAAAATCCAGCATCCTTTTCTAGTTAGAACACTGAAGAATATAGGCATAGGTGGCACATTTCTAAAACTGATTGAAGCTATCTATGACAAACCCACAGCCAATATTTTACTGAATGGAGTAAAACTGAAAGCTTTTCCTCTTAGAACTGGGACCAGACAAGGTTGTCCTCTGTCACCTTTACTATTCAACGTAGTGCTGGAAGTTTTAGCCAATACAATTAGGCAAGACAAGGAAATAAAGGGAATCCAAATGGGAGCAGAGGAGGTCAAACTCTCCCTCTTTGCTGACGACATGATCTTATACTTAGAGAACCCCAAAGACTCAACCACAAGACTCCTAGAAGTCATCAAAAAATACAGTAATGTTTCAGGATATAAAATCAATGTCCACAAGTCAGTAGCCTTTGTGTACACCAATAACAGTCAAGATGAGAAGCTAATTAAGGACACAACTCCCTTCACCATAGTTTCAAAGAAAATGAAATACCTAGGAATATACCTAATGAAGGAGGTGAAGGAACTCTATAAAGAAAACTATGAAATCTTCAGAAAGGAAATAGCAGAGGATATTAACAAATGGAAGAACATACCATGCTCATGGACGGGAAGAATCAACATTGTTAAAATGTCTATACTTCCCAAAGCAATCTACCTATTCAATGCCATTCCTATCAAAATACCAACATCGTACTTTCAAGATTTGGAAAAACTGATTCTGCATTTTGTATGGAAACGGAAAAAAACCCCGTATAGGTAAAGCAGTTCTCTGTAACAAAAATAAAGCTGGGGGCATCAGCATACCAGATTTTAGTCTGTACTACAAAGCCATAGTGGTGAAGACAGCATGGTACTGGCACAAAAACAGAGACATAGACAACTTGGAATCGAATTGAAAACCAAGAAATGAAACTAACATCTTACAACCACCTAATCTTCGATAAACCAAACAAGAACTTACCTTGGGGGAAAGACTCCCTATTCAATAAATGGTGTTGCGAGAACTGGATGTCTACATGTAAAAGACTGAAACTGAACCCACACCTTTCCCCACTCACAAAAATTTATTCAAGATGGATAAAGGACTTAAATTTAAGGCATGAAACAATAAAAATCCTCAAAGAAAGCATAGGAAAAACACTGGAAAATATTGGCCTGGGGGAAGACTTCATGAAGAAGACTGCCATGGCAATTGCAACAACAACAAAAAGAAACAAATGGGACTTCATTAAACTGAAAAGCTTCTGTACAGCTAAGGAGACAAAGCAAAGAGACAACCTACACAATGGGAAAGGATATTTGCATATTTTCAATCAGACAAAAGCTTGAGAACTAGGATCTATAGAGAACTCAAATTAATCCACATGAAAAAAGCCAACAATCCCATATATCAATGGGCAAGAGACATGAATAGAACTTTCTCTAAAGACGACAGACGAATGGCTAACAAACACATGAAAAAATGTTCATCATCTCTATATATTAGAGAAATGCAAATCATAACAACCCTGAGATATCATCTAACCCCAGTGAGAATGGCCCACATCACAAAATCTCAAAACTGCAGATGCTGGTGTGGATGTGGAGAGAAGGGAACACTTTTACACTGCTGGTGGGACTGCAAACTAGTACAACCTTTCTGGAAGGAAGTATGGAGAAACCTCAAAGCACTCAAGCTAGACCTCCCATTTGATCCTGCAATCCCATTACTGGCCATCTACCCAGAAGGAAAGAAATCCTTTTATCATAAGGACACTTGTACTAGACTGTTTATTGCAGCTCAATTTACAATCGCCAAAATGTGGAAACAGCCTAAATGCCCACCAACACAGGAATGGATTAACAAGCTATGCTATATGTATACCATGGAATACTATTCAGCCATTAAAAAAATGGAGACTTTACATCCTTCGTATTAACCTGGATGGAAGTGGAAGACATTATTCTTAGTAAAGCATCACAAGAATGGAGAAGCATGAATCCTATGTACTCAATCTTGATATGAGGACAATTAATGACAATTAAGTTTATGGGGGTGGGGAGCAGAAAGAGGGATGGAGGGAGGGGGGTGGGGCCTTAGTGTGTGTCACACTTTATGGGGCCAAGACATGATTGCAAGAGGGACTTTACCTAACAATTGCAATCAGTGTAACTGGTTTATTGTACCCTCAATGAATCCCCAACAATAAAAAAATAAAATAAAAAGATAAAAACAGATGAACAGGAGGAAGGCAAATATTAGTTATAGAAGCACACCTTATTTTTTATTTCAGATTAATATAAGGGCACAAATTATTAGGTTATATCATTTGCATATGTTAGGTAAATTTCAAGTTGTAGTTTAGCCCCTCACCCAAGGGGTGTGCTATATAATCTTACATTGTGCCCATTAGGTGAAAGCTTTCTAATCTCCTTCTCCCCTTGCACTTCACCCCACTTGAAATTAATTTTGTTTTTCTGTCACGTGGGGGTGTAGTTGTTTATCTATTGGTTTCGTATTAGTATGACATACATTGGATACTTGCTTTTTCATTCTTTTGATACTTTACTAAGAATGTTTTTCAACTCCATCCCGACAAATACAAAAGATCTCCATCTTTTTATGGCTGAATAGTATTCCATGATATACACATACCACAGGTGATTAACATTCATGGGTTGATGGGCACTTAGCTTGAATCCACATCTTGGTGATTATGAACTGAGATGCAATGAACATTCTAGTGCAAATACCTTGTGATAAAAAAAAAAAAATTTTTTTCTTTTGGATATATACCTAAGAATGGGATTGTGGGATCAAATGGAAGGTCTACTTTTACGTCTTTAAGGAGTCTCCATACTTCTTTCCATACAGGCTGTATTAGTTTATAATCCTACCAGCAGTGGAAACGCATTCCCTTCTCTCCACATCCTTGCCAGCATTGGCAGCTTTGGGACTTAGTGATGTGTGCTATTTTCACTGCGGTTAGGTAATATCTCGGGGTGGTTTTTATTTGCATTTATTTGATGATTAAAGACTGTGAGAATTATTTTTTTTTTTTTACACAGAGTCTCACTGTGTGTCCTCCCTCAGTAGAGTGCTGTAGAGACACAGCTCACAGCAACCTCAAACTCTTGGGCTTAAGCGATTCTCTTGCCTCAGCCTCCTGAGTAACTGGGACTACAGGTGCCCGCCACAAGCCTGTATATTTTTTGGTTACAGTTGTCATTGTTGTTTTAGTAGGCCCAGGTTGGGCTCAAACCTACCAGCCTTGGTGTATGTGGCTGGCGCCCTAAGCTATGAGCGCCAAGTCAACCGTGAGCATGTTTTCATGTGTTTTTTAGCCATTGAGATTGTTTGCTCTTTTCTTGTTGATTACTTTGAGTTCTCTATAGATTCTAGTTATCAGCCCAGAAGGCACACTTTAATTATAAAGACTCAAACAGGTTAAAAAAAATTTTAAGTCAAAAAATATATATACCATGCAAACAGTAGGCCAAAAAAAAAAAAAAAGGCATGGCTACACTGACAACAGAGTATGTTGAAAAACAGGCGTTTGTGCATCACTTAATGATGGGTATACACTCTGAAAAATGTGTCATTAGGTAATTTCACAAGTGTGCAAATATCAGAGTATACATACACAAACATAGATGACATGGCCTATTTCACATCTAGGCTACACGATATAGCTTATTTCTATTAGGCTACAAATCTGTATAGTATGTTACTGTGCAGAGCACTATAGGCAATTGTAACATAGTAAGAATATTTGTGCATAAAAACACAGAAAAACATGCAGTGAAAATATGGTATAAAAGAAAAAAAAAAGCTATATGTGCATAAGATACCAGAAATGGAATCCGTGGGACTAAAAGTTGCTGTGGGTAGGTGAATGAGTGGTGAGGGACTATGAAGGCCTAGGACATTACTGTACACTACTATATACTTTACAAACACTTCCCTGTTAGGTTATGCTAAATCTATTTAAAAAAAAAAAAACTTTTTTCTTCAAAAATAAATTAACTTTAACTTACCATAATTTTTTTCTTTTTTTGAGACAGTCTTACTTCATTGTCCCTGATAGAGTGCCAAGGCTTCACAGCTCACCGCAACCTCAAACTCTTGGGCTCCAGAGATTCTCTTGTCTCAGCCTCCCAAGAGGCTGGGACACAGGCACCTGCCACAACTCCGGGTTACTTTTAGCAATGGGGTCTTTCTCTGGCTCAGAGTGGTCTCGAACCGTGAGCTCAGGCAATCTACCTGCCTTGGTTTCCCAGAGTGTTAGGACTATAGGCATGAGCCACCGCGCCCAGCCTTAATTTTTATTTATAAATGTCAGTGCATGTTTGTTTATACCAGTGTCACCAAAAAAATGTGAATGATGTTTTGCACTATGACATTATGTTGGCTATGACATCACCAGGCAATAGTAATTTTTAAGCTCAATTATAATATTATGGGGCCTATAGTCCATCACTAATCAAAACATTGTTGTATGGTACATGAGTGTATTAATAGAAACAATGATAAAAGGACCAATTAACCAGGAACACATATTCTTAATTAAGTATGTACCTAAGAACAGAGCATGCTAATTCATAAAGCAAATGCTGTTAGATATAAAGGAAAAACTGTCAATTTACAATCCTAATACTACAAAACTCAAAAAATAGTAGAAAGAACAATTTCTCTTCATTTTATAAGGCCAGATAACCTTGTTAATAAAAGAACAAAATATATAAGAAAAGACCTCATACCTTCACACAAAATCCTCACAAAATATTTGCAAATACAATCTAGCAACATATACTTCAAATCTGATATTATGACCTATTTGATGTATCTTTGGAATGCAATAGTGATGTGCTATTAGAAAATCAATTAATGGAATATGTCACATGAAAAGAAAAAAGGGAAAGCTTAGTCACCTGGATAGATGAAGAAAAAGTACTTAGTAACATTTAACATCCTTCATGACTAAGAACTCTTAGCAGCTAGAAATAGAAAGGACTTCCTCTTGATAAAATGCATTTAAAAATAAATAAAACTCAAAAGTCATATTCAATGGTGTAAACTGAACATTCTAAGATCATGAGAAAAAAAGATGTTTGTTTTCAGTTCTCTATTCAAAATCTTATTGGAGATCCTTGAGAGTTCAACAAAGCAAAAACAAAACAAAACAAAATAAAAAACAACAAAAAAAAACATAATGTTTAGAAAATAAGCAAAAACTGTTATTGAGGACATGATTATATACTTATCCTAAAGAATATACAATCTATTTGAAGTAATAAGCAAATTTACCAATATCACCAGTTATAAGATCATTACTTACTAACAATATGTGTTTGGAAAAGATAAAATACTATTTATAATAGTAATCAAAATAAAAAATATCTCAGAAAAAATTGATATGTGCAAGTAGTTTATACTAAAAATTATAAAATATGTTTAAGCAAAATTTAAAAATACTTAAAAATGAATAAGTGTTCAGTTTGAAAAACTCAATATTATTAAGATGCCCATTCTCCCTAAATTGTTATATAGATTCAGTGTAATCCTTATCAAAATTCCTGAAGGCTAATTGATGAACTCAAAAGACTATTCTAAAATTAATTTGGAAATCCAAAGAATATAGAATAACCAATCCTGAAAAGATACGCACTAAATGTAAAAGACTTATACTATTTAATTTCAATACTTCCTACAAAGTTACAACAATTAGATTAAGATAGAATTGGTATAAAACAGATATCTAGGAGAATAGAGCAGAATAGTGATAATCAATACAAATTGTCCATCAATTCAGTAAGAAGAGAGTATTTTATCTTTTGCTAAAACAAATTGAATATCTAAATTGTCTCCTTTTTCTACTGCTGTAACAGAATACTTAAGACTGGGTAATTTAAAATGTAAAGAAACTTGTTTCTTACAGGTATGGAGGCTAGAAAGTCTAAGAGCTCAGCACTAGCACCTGGTGAGAGCCTTCTTGTAGGGTCAGAACAGGACGAAGGTATTACATGGTCAGAGGGCAAGAGCGTGCCTATCAGTTCAACTTTCTCTTCCTCTTCTTACAAAGCCACCAGTCACATAATGTAGATTTTACCTTGATGATTCTATCTAGTCCCAATTACTTGCCAAAAGCTTCATCTCTGATCAACATGTGCATTTGGGGATTAAATTTCCAAAACACGAAATTTGGGGGACCCGTGCAAACTAGAGAACATGTGGAAAAACAAATAAACTTAGATCTTTCCTTACTATATAAACAACTTACATGTAAGAGAATACTTGTCTCCAGACTACTTATGAAACGCTATAAAACAATAAAAAGATAAATAATACAATAAACAATAGACAAAAACTTGAACACAAAAAAATCATAAAAGATTTAGGAATTGCCATGAAACACAGAGAGATATTAAATAATAATAATATTTAAAAAAAATTAAAACTACAATGAGGGTTTAAATTACACCCAATACAATAGTTAAAATAAAAAAAAATAGCAAATGTTAGAGAAGATACAAAGATAGTGAAACTCATAAATTTGTGAGAGTCTAAAATACTATAAACACATCGAAGAGTTGTTTGGAAGTTTCTTATAAAACAGTGGTTCTCAAACTTTTTGGTCAGGACCCCTTTACTCTTTTAATGATTAAGAACACCCAAAGGGTCTTTATAATATGATATTTATTAATATTTATCATGTTAAAAATTAAAACAGAAAAAAATTAAATATTCCCTTTCTAATTCAATTGAAAATAACTTAAGTAACATTTTAACAAGAAATGACAATATTTGATGATACAAAAATAATTAAAAAGTGAGATTGTTTTATATTTTTGTAAATCTTTTTAAAATATGGTTTAACAGAAGATAGTTAGATTTTAATATCTTTCTTGGTGGTCACCCTTACATAGAAGTACATGGAGCAAATGTGTCCTCACACTGAAAAGTAGTTGAGAAAGAAAAGGTTATCTTAACAGCCTTTTTTTTCAGATAATTGTGGCAATTTTTGTTGATATTAAACCAATACACAATTAGTGGTAGATTTTTTTTTTTATTGAATCATAGCTGTGTACATTGATATGATCATGGAGTATCATACACTCGATTCATAGACCATTTGACACATTTTCATCACAATGGTTAACACAGCCTTCCTGGCATTATCTCAGTTACTGTGCCATGACATTTACATTCTACATTTACCAAGATTCGCAAATACCCCTATAAGATGCACCACAGGTATAATCCCACCAATCCCTCTCCCTCAACTCACCCCCCTTCCTCCCTCCCCCCCTTTCCCACTTCCCCCTATTGTTAGGTTGTAACTGGGTTATACCTTTCATGTGAGAGCCCCAAATTAGTTTCATAGTAGGGCTGAGTACATTGGGTACTTTTTCTTCCATTCTTGAGATACTTTACTAAGAAGAATATGTTCCAGCTCCATCCATGTAAACATGAAAGAGGTAAAGTCTCCAACTATCTTTAAGGCTGTATAATATTCCATGGTGTACATATACCACAATTTATTAATCCATTCGTGGATCGATGGGCACTTGGGCTTTTTCCATGACTTAGCAATTATGAATTGGGCTGCAAATAAATATTCTGGTACAAATATCTTAGTTATGTTGTGATTTTTGGTCTTCTGGGTATATGCCCAGCACAGGAATTACAGGATTGAATGGCAGATCTATTTTTAGATCTCTGAGTGTTCTCCATATATCTTTCCAAAAGGAATGTATTAATTTGCATTCCCACTGGCAGTGCAGAAGTGCTCCCTTTTCTCCACATCCACGCCGACATCTCTGGTCTTGAGATTTTGTGATATAGGCTAGTCTCACTGGAGTTAGATGATATCTCAAAGTAGTTTTGATTTGCATTTCTCTGATGATTAAAGATGATGAGCATTTTTTTATATGTCTGAAGGCCACGCGCCTGTCTTCTTCAGAGAACTTTCTCTTCAAATCCCTTGCCCCGCCTGCGATGGGATCCCTTGTTTTTTTCTTGCTGATGCATTAGAGTTCTCTGTGGATTCTGGTTATTAAACCTTTATCAGAGATATAAACTGCAAATATCTTCTCCCATTCTGAGGGCTGTTTGCTTGCTTTACTTACTGTGTTCTTGGCTGTGCAGAAGCTTTTTAGTTTGATCAAGTCCCAGTAGTGTATTTTTGAAGCTGCTTCAATTGCCCGGGGGGTCCTCCTCATAAAATACTCGCCCAGACCGACTTCTTCAAGGGTTTTCCCTGCACTCTCCTTTAGTATTTTTATAGTTTCATGTCTTAAGTTTAAATCTTTAATCCAATGAGAGTCTATCTTAGTTAATGGTGAAAGGTGTGGGTCCAATCTCAGTCTTCTGCAGGTTGCCAGCCAGTTCACCCAGCACCATTTGTTAAATAGGGAATCGTTTCCCCACTGAATGTTTTTAATTGGCTTGTCAAAGATCAAATAGCCGTAAGTAGCTGGATTCATCTCTTGGTTCTCTATTCTGTTCCAGATATCTACTTCTCTGTTTTTGTGCCAATATCATGCTGTTTTGATCACTATCGATTTGTAGTAAAGTCTGAGGTCTGGTAGTGTGATTCCTCCTGTTTTGTTTTTATTTCTGAGTAATGTCTTGGCTATTTGAGGTTTTTTCTGATCCATATAAAACGAAGTATTGTTTTTTCAAGATCTTTGAAGTATGACAGCGGAGCTTTAATAGGGAGTGCGTTGAAATTATATATTGCTTTGGGTAGTATGGACATTTTAAAAATGTTGATTCTTCCCAGCCATGAGCATGGTATGTCTTTCCATTTGTTAACATTTTCAGCTATTTCTTTTTTTAGAGTTTCATAGTTCTCTTTATAGAGATCTTTCACGTCTTTTGTTGGGTAAATTCCCAAATATTTCATCTTCTTTGGCACTACTGTAAATGGGATAGAGTTCCTAACTGCTTTTCCAACTTGACTATTGTTGGTGTATATAAACGCTATTGATTTATGGATGTTGATTTTGTAATCTGAGACACTGCTGTATTCCTTGATCACTTCTAGAAGTTTTGTAGTAGAGTCCCTAGTGTTTTCCAGATACACAATCATATCATCTGCGAAGAGCGAAAGTTTGATCTCTTCTGACCCTATATGGATACCTTTGATCGCCTTTTCTTCCCTAATTGCGGTGGCTAAAACTTCCATTACAATGTTGAAAAGCAATAGAGACAATGGGCAGCCTTATCTGGTTCTTGATCTGAGCGGAAATGATTTCAATTTAACTCCACTCAATATGATATTGGCTGTGGGTTTGCTGTAGATGGCCTCTATCAGTTTAAGAAAAGTCCCTTCTAGACCAATTTTCTTGAGTGTTCTGATCATGAAGGGATGCTGGATATTATCAAAAGCTTTTTCGGCATCAATTGAGAGAATCATATGGTCTTTGTTTTTTAATTTGTTTATATGCTGAATTACATTTATAGATTTACATATATTGAACCAGCCTTGAGACCCTGGGATAAAACCAACTTGGTCATGGTGTATAATTTGTTTGATGTGTTGCTGGATTCTGTTTGTTAGGCTCTTGTTGAATATTTTTGCATCTATATTCATTAGTGATATTGGTCTATAATTTTCTTTTCTTGTTGGGTCTTTTCCTGGTTTGGGGATCAGGGTGATGTTTGCTTCATAGAACGTGTTGGGTAGTCTTCCATCTTTTTCTACCTTTTGGAATAGGTTAATATAGGTACTAATTCCTCTTTAAAGGTTTGGTAGAATTCTGACATAAAACCATCTGGTCCTAGGCTTTTCTTTTTAGGGAGGTTTTGTATAGTTGATGCTATTTCTGAACTTGATATGGGTCTGTTCAACATTTCCACTTGATCCTGGCTAAGTCTTGGAAGGTGATGTGCTTCCAAGTATCGGTCAATTTCCTTCAGATTTTCATATTTCTGAGAATAAATTTTCTTGTAATATTCATTAATGATTTTTTGAATTTCTGATGAGTCTTATTATTTCATCTTTGTTGTTTCTGATTGATAATATTAGAGATTTTACTCTTTTTTTTCTGATTAGGTTGGCCAGAGGTTTATCTATTTTGTTGACCTTTTATAAAAACCAGCTTTTTGATTTATTGTTCTGTTGTATTATTCTTTTGTTTTCAATTTCATTTAATTCTGCTCTAATTTTGGTTATTTCTTTTCTTCTACTGGATTTGGGGTTGGAATGTTCTTCCTTTTCCAGTTGCTTGAGATGTCCCATTAAGTTGTTAACTTCCTCTTTTCCGTTTTCTTGAGGAATGCTTGCAGTGCTATAAATTTCCCTCTTAGAACTGCCTTTGCGGTGTCCCAGCGGTTCTGATAGTTTGTGTCCTCATTGTCGTTTTGTTCCAAAAAATTGGCGATTTCTTTCTTAATCTCATCTCTGACCCAGCTATCATTCAGCATAAGGTTATTTAAATTCCATGTTTTTCTATGAGTATGCAGATTCCTGTTGTTACTGAATTCAATTTTTATTCCATAGTGGTCTGAGAAGATGCAAGGAATAATTTCTATTCCTTTAAATTTACTGAGGTTAGACTTGTGACCTAAAATGTGGTCAATTTTGTAGTAAGTTCCGTGGGCTGATGAGAAGTATGTGTATTCAGTTTTGTTGGGATGAAATGTTCTGTAGATGACTGCTAAATCTAAATATTGGATGGTTAGGTTTAAATCTAAGATTTCTTTGCTCACCTTCTTGTTGGAGGATCGATCCAAAACTGCCAAAGAAGTGTTGAAATCTCCGACGATTATGGAGTTGGAGGAAATCAAGTTACTCATATCTGTTAGAGTTTCTCTTATAAATTGAGGTGCATTCTGGTTGGGTGCATAGATATTAATAATTGAGATCTCATCATATTGAGTATTACCCTTAACAAATATGAAGTGACCATTCTTGTCCTTCCTTACTTTTGTTGGTTTAAAACCTACTGTATCTGCAAATAAAATTGCAACACCTACTTTTTCTGATTACCATTTGCCTGAAATATGGATGACCATCCTTTCACCCTGAGTCTGTATTTGTCTTTTAAGTTAAGATGTGACTCTTGTATGCAACAAATATCTGGCTCGAGTTTTTGTATCCAGTCAGCTAACCTATGCCTCTTTAGAGGACAGTTTAAGCCATTCACATTAAAGGAGAGTATTGATAAGTCCGGTGGAATTTTGAGTATCGAGTTTTTCAAAGGTCCATTGGACATTTTTAATCCTTTCGCCAGTGTGGAAGTTGGAGTTTGATCTGAAGTTTTTGAGTGAGTTTACTTTTGTAGTATAGGATTGGGTTGGTCATTGTGGAGGATAGGTCTGAGAATATCCTGAAGAGCTGGTTTACTTACGGCAATTTTTTTGAACATATGAATGTCATTGAAGTATTTCATTTCTCCATCATAAATGAAACTCAGTTTAGCTGGATACAAGATCCTGCGTTGAAAGTTATTTTGCTTTAGGAGGTTAAAAACCGATGACCACCCTCTTCTGGCTTGAAAATTTCAGCAGACAGATCTGCTGTTATTCTAATATTCTTTCCTTTGTACATAATGGTTTTCTTTCGCCGGGCTGCTTTGAGAATCTTCTATTTCATATTAACTTTAGTGAAGCTAATTATGATATGCCTGGGGGATGACTTATTGGAGTTGAATCATGCTGGAGTTCTGAAGGTGTCTGCTATCTGAATTTCAGATTCTCTAGGCATGTGTGGAAAATTTTCTTTCATAATTTCATGCAGGAGTGCCTCTGTGCCCATCGAGGCCACTTCATCATTCTCAGAAATCCCTATTTTTCGTATATTGCTTTTCTTCAAATTATTCCAGAGTTCTCTGAGTGAATGATCCTTTTTTGCTCTCCATTTCTCTTCCTCTTTGGGAGATTGGGAGCATTCGAAGACTTTATCTTCGATGTCAGAAATCCTTTCTTCTGCTTGCTCCATTCTGTTGCTGAGGGATTCTACTGTATTTTTCATATCTTTGAGGGCTGTAAATTCTTGCTTCAATGTGTCTAAGTCTTTGGTTGTTTAGTCTTTAAATTCGTTAAATTCTTGGGACAACTTTTGAATTTCTCCTCGAAATCCTAATTCCATTTTATTAATCTTGTCTGCAATCCAAATTATGAATTTGATTTCTGACATCTCAGCCGATTGTTTATGAATGGGATCTTCAATCACATCTGCCGTATCTTTTCTTGGGGGGGGGGTTGATCTATTCTGGTTATTCGTGTTACCAGAGTTTTTCCGCTGATTCCGCCTCATGGTTATTTTACGCCCTTTTTCCCCTGGGGCTTTATCGAGGGCCCGTACAGTGTTGTGGCCTGAGAAACTGGGGCCCTGTCTTGTGTGGTGGGGCTAAGTGGTTCTGTCTTGTTTTCAGCTGGTTTCTGTTTGATCCTATTGTAACATTTACTCTGGCTTGAAGTCTCAGCTGTGTGGAAAAACCAGCAATTAAGTCACCCTGCCCGCCCACCTCTGGCACCAGTTGGAAAAGGAAAATCAAACCTTCCTGCAACCGCACACCCAGGGCACCACCTGAAAAGTCCTCAGTCTATTAGTTCAGTTCAAAAGGTCCAAATCGATTGTCTCAGTCGGCACCTGTCTCGCGTGGGAGCGTTCAAGAGGTCTCTGGGAACTGGATCACATGGGTCTGGTGACTCCTCTGATATGGCTTACTCCAGTGCTGCGTGGAGTCAGGAGGAGCCACCTAGCAAATAGATCAGTCTGGGAAGGTTGATGTCTCCTTCCCCACTTTGTCCCTCTGTCGGACCTAGTCACTGGTATCTCTGCAGATGGCTAACCCAGTTGCCTGTAGTGAACAGATACTCCAGGGGTTTGCACCTGCCTGAATTGCAAGGAAATCTGCCAGGCCCCTGCAGTCTGCTGCTATCTAGCAGGAGGAGATGGGGCCTGACATCTTTGAGTGCTTGGTGCAGGTGGTCGGGGGGAGGTGTTCACTCAGGCTTAGCCCTGTCCCTGATTCATGTTGCTAACAGAACAGACAACTTTGCAGGATTCTGTCTCTGTTTCTGCTAAAATTGCCTGCAGAAGACAGGCTGTTCTGAGTTCAAACGACTTTGCTGCTGGAGGTTTGTGTCCGATTACCTCTCTGAGTTGGCCCTGCCCTAGAAGCTTCCCGGGTTTGTGAGCAGCGTCAGGCAAATCGTTTGCTCACTGGTGGCCTCCTCTGGTTGCCCAGGGAGACTGGGGGTGTGCCTTCAGAATATCCAGAAGTGAGCCGTTTTGCTTTTGTTTGCATCCTTGTGATCACAGTTTGCCTCAGCGGTGTTGATGTGCGTTCTTCAACCTTCTCTCTTGGTGCAGCTCAAATCCACCAGGATACTTACTAAATGTTTTTCCCTTAACTCTCCTTCTGGATGGGAGCCTCTGTGGAAAGCTGGCTTCAGTCCGCCATCTTGTCTCTCCCCCCCAGTGGTAGATTTTTTAAAAAATTAAGTCGTAATGTGGAATCAAAGTGTTTAACAATGAACTTTCTTTTGCTCCACTACATTAAATTTCCTTAGTCTATCTTGTACCTTGAATTCATCTTAACTCCATACATGATTTTGTAACACTAAGCAGTGATCCTTAAGATAATTAAGTTCTTTGAATTATACGGGTCTTCTAAGTATTGACTCTCTTGTATAATCTTGTGACAGCATATTTGTTAATATTACCAGCAATCACATGAGAAAAGAACATAGATACTAAAAACCTGTTAAGCTCATGGTGGGCAACACATGTTTTCGGAAATTCTAGTTTGTGCTTGAAAGCTTAAATTTTATCAATGACAACAAATACATAAAATCCTTTTCCTTGAAATGAAAAGCGTATTTTTTGTTCATTTTGAGACAATATCTACAAAATAGTCATATCTGAATAACTAGTTTGTCAATATGAAATTGTACACCACGATAAGAATAGATAGGTTAGCCTATAACTCAATGCACAACTTCTTTTCCTTGAGACAAACAACAACTAAACTTTAGTATGCAGCAGACATGTTTTATATGTATTTCCTATTTAATCATGTAGATTACTAAAAAGATAGGTACTTAACCATTAGAATTTGATATAATTAGCAATTTATTGCTGATTCAATAAGGGCATTTTTAATTGTAACTGCCATGCCACAAGTGTGGGGTGAAGAATACTATACCAATACCATGACTATTATGACTTCATGCATTTTTTTACTGAATTTTGCTTTTGATCATTATTGGAAATGTCAACTCACTAAAAAGGGCTAATACCCGCTTAGTATTATCACAAAAAATGGTTTTGACCCTGTGAAACATCCAGAGTGGTCTAAAGATCTCTAGGGGTCCATAGACTATATTCTGAGAACCATTGTTGAAAATGCTTCTCAATTTCCCTCCTAGAGATTTACACAAAATGAAATTGAATGTTGACCAAAATACATGTAAAGGAAGTTTGTAATAGCCTCATTTAATCATTAAGAACTGGAAACAAACCAAGTATTCATCAAGATTAGGAAGGATAAACAAATTGTTTTCTATCTATAGAGTGCAATGATACTGGACAATTAAAAAAATGATAAATGCAACTGAATGTTTTGGTCCAAAGTATTATTGTAAGTGAGAGAAGTACTACATAAAGCACCAGACTATATCTTGTCTGGTTCCATTTATGTAAAATTCAAATATAAGCAAAATTGATCTATGTTGATGAAAACGTACAGTGTCCATAGAGAGGTAGCGTGACTGGGAAGAAGCTAGAGGGAAATTTCTGGGGGGAAAGATATGTTTTGTAATTTGTTTTGGATACACATATATACAGACACACACTTTTCAATACTTATCAAATTGAATGGTTAGGATTTCTACATTTTGTTGTATGTTTCTTATATCTCAATTAAACAACAAATAGAATAACAGAATCTTCATTCTTCAATAGAGAGAGTGTAGACTCTTCAGTTTTCTGAAAACTCAAATTATGCCTGCTTTCTCTACTTTTAAAACCCAGAATTGGGGAAACAATGAGCTCTCCATAAGTGCTTTTCGAATTAACAGATGCATGCAAAAATTCAAGGCATATTTGGATATAATGTGAGAAAAATAAGCATTTCCTATGTATTGGGGTATTTTTATTACCTCATAAATTTATGTTTCTATCAAACTACTCATTAAAAGTCAGTATCAAAATTATTGAACTAAGTTTCCAACTTACAAATTTAGAAAAAAATATAAAATAAGGAAAGTAGTGGTAGTAAATAAAAAGAAACAATATAGATCAATAAAGTCAAATTTTGTCTCTTTAAAAAATAACAAAGCTTTGGCAAGATCAAGAAAAGAGAAAAAATAAAAACTATTATTAATGAAAACAGGATATAACAACAGAAAAAAATAGCTTTGGAAGCAAAAAAAAAAAAAGAAAGTACCTCCAATAACTGTATGCCAACAATTTTGAAAACCTAAATGAAATGTATATAAAAATAGCATCACAGCTGACTCAAGAAATCATTTTCTTCCCAGAAAAACAATTCCAAAACAACAACAAAACAATAATAGGCACAGCATATTTCACAAATAAATACTATGTAAATTTCAAGGAACTAATCCAACTTTCATGCACATCATTCCAATTAAGAGAAAATGAAGTACATGTCAGTATAAACCTGAAACAAAGCCCAGAAAAACATAATAAGGAAGCAAATATAGAGGTTCATTCTAATGAAAATAAATTTTTAAATCCCTTAATAAAACTTAAGATATTGAGCCCATCATTGTCATATATTATATAACATTCTATGATAAAATTAGGTTTATCTCAATTTTTCAAGAAGAATTTATTACAGGTTGAGTATTCCTTACTCACAATGCTTGGCACAAGAAGTGTCTCAGATTTCGGATTTTCCTTTTAATTTTGAAATATTTGCAATATGCATAATGTGATACCTTGGGGATGGTACCTAAGTCTAAACATGAAATTCATGTATGTTTCATATCTACCTTGTACATATAGTCTGAAGGTAATTTTACATAATGTTCTTAACAGTTTTAGGCAAGAAACAAAGTTTGTGTTAAGTACCTATATGTAAAATTTTTCACTTGTGTCATCATGTTGGCGCTCAAAGAGTTTTACATTTTTGAGCATTTCAGATTTCAGATTTGAGGGTTAAGGATGCCCAATTTATATTAGAAAATGTATAAATGTCTAACAACAAGAGTTTTAAAGAAAAGAAACATCATATGATTATCTGATATCAGAAAAAGACAGAATATAACACCTATTTAGAGAAAAAAATCCCATGCATTTTCTCATATAATATTGGGAACAAAAGGTTTGTTGACTTGATAAATAGTACCTATTCACAGTGACTAGAGCAAGCATCATCATAAATGATGAAATCTTTGAAGCATTTCCTTCAGAATCAGGCATGAGTGCCAACTATCACTGTATTGTTCAGCAGTTGTATTGAACTCCTAGGCATTACAATAAGAACTAAAAATGAAATAAATAAAAAGAAACTTGACATCCTTTGCATATGATAGGATTATTTGCATAGAGATTGCCTCCATCAAATATATGGACAAATCATTAAAACTTATAGAAGAGTTTATTAGGCTGGTCTTTGCTGTCTTACTGTGACTTCATTGATCTTATTATGATCAGTTTAACTATCCGAAAAAAGTTTAGATTCTCTAAGAGGTAGGAAAAACATTGATTTTTCTCCTTTGAATAAGCTGTCCAAGTATAAATTATAATATTTGCAGAA
This sequence comes from Nycticebus coucang, assembly GCF_027406575.1. Lineage (NCBI taxonomy): Eukaryota > Metazoa > Chordata > Mammalia > Primates > Lorisidae > Nycticebus > Nycticebus coucang. The sequence continues at coordinate 58,032,144 of NC_069796.1, read as the reverse complement.
TTGTATTCAGAATACCACCCTAAACCTAGACTTCTTGCTAGATGACATTAAATAGTCTAATTTTTCCCTTAGTTTCTGTTACCTAACGAACCTGAGTAATAGAACACAGGCCAGATGTATTTTTAATATATGTCTTTACTAATTGTTCTATATTATAGGTGCTCAAAATAAGGATTTTGAATGATGGGAAGTTATATTGCAGGAGAAAGGCCTCTATAAACAACTTAAAAGCAACGGAGTTAATTGCAAAGGAAGAAAAATATGCCAGTAATACATTTTATCATCTTTGTGATTATTTTCTGTCTTAAATTCTCACCCCAACTCAAATATACCCATGTTTAAGGACTTGTTTCAAATGGAGTCTCTTTCTCAAGAATATGAAATTGAAATTGGGAAATGTTAATTTGTTTCTCCTGGTCATATGAACAGATGCATGTTAATATAGAAGCCGTGTGGAGAGCCCATGCTGAGTCATGGCGTGCAAAGAGATAGAGAGTTGGGGGTCATATGCTGAGAGAAATGTCAAGAGAAGACATCAGCTAGGCCCAGAGAGGCACAATTCCCAAGTCACCTGGAAATGGGCTATGCCCTTGTTTCTGTTCCCAGCTTTGGTTCATCAAGGAACCCGACTCTACTTTCTGACATTGGTCTATAAGACATTGGTCTGTAAGATATTCCTTGTCTCTGTTTAACACTACCCCTCCCAAAATACACACTGTCAAGATTTAGTTAAAGTTAGTTGTTTGGGTTTCTACTACTTGTAAGCATAACGCCTTGGTAAATACATATGTGAAAAAAAAAAAAAGTCTTAATACATTACCAGGATGTTCTGCTTTAAAAAGTAGGCATTTGTGATCTTTGGTCGAGTTTTAGTAGGATTGGCATCAGTTCTTCTTTATATGTCTGATAGAATTTGGCAGTGAATACATCTGGTCTTCAGCTTTTTTTTTTTTCCTTTTTTTCTTTGGCATGGAGATTTTTTTTTTTTTCTATTACTGATTTACTCTTGCTACAGATTATTAGTCTGTTCAGGAGATCTATTTTTCCTGGCTCAATCCCGGGAGGTTGTATGTTTTAAGGAATTCATCCATTTACCATTCATCCATTTTCCAGTTTGTGAGTAGATACCTGTTCATAATAGTCTCGGATGATCTTTGGCATTTCTGTGGTATCAGTTGTAATGTCTCTTTTTTCATTTGTGGTTGTGTAACTGGCTCCCTGAAGAAAAACACTTTTTTAAAGTTCTCTCATGTTTCACATTTCCAGGCCAATAATAATTATTGACTAGAATTTTCCAACTTTCTGTTTCACTGCTCCATTCTCCCTTGAGTTGTCTTTCTCCCTGCAAAACAGCACAACCTCCTTACTGCCAAGAGCTAATAACAAGGTCTTATGCTATCAGATGGTTCAGAAAAGACAAGATAAGAGAAATCCCCTCACAGCTTATGCCCAAGAGCATGCTGAGCAATCTACTCCCCACATCCCGTCTATTCACAAGACTGAAAGACTGACCAATATTAGCCCCTACCTCATTATATTACTAAGATATCCACACTGGGAGAGATTTATCCGCCACCTTCATATCACGTGATGTATGTATTAGCATGATTTCTCACTGCACTTGCGTGCCCTGCACCCTGCTCTAAGCACATCATGATACTCACTCACTTCACGCATTATTCATTTCACCTCTAAAAACACCCCTGACCCTTTTGGTCAGGGAGACAGATTTGAAGCTGTCCATTCCTCTCACCTCATGGTTGACATAATCTCTGCAATAAATCTCCTTTCTTCCTTGACAATACTTATTGTATCAGTACTTGTGTGCAGTAAGAAACAGAAGGAATCCCCCCCTCCTCCCCCATTCTCTCACAGGTTCATTAACAATTGTGCTTCTTGAGATCTTCTCTCCACTTTTCTTGGTTAGTCTACCTAGTGGCTTATCAGTTTTGTTTATCTTTTCAAAGAACCAATTTTTAATTCTGTTGATCCTTTGTATTGTTTTATTGGTCTCTATTTCATTTAGTTCTATTCTGACTTTGTTCTTTTCTTCTGCTAACTCTAGATTTGGTTTATTCTTATTTTTCTAGTCCCCTGAGATATGACATCAGGTTGTTAAATTGCAATCTTTCTACTTTTTTGATGTAGGCATTTAATACTAAAAGTTTTCCTTCTACCTCTACTTTTTCTGTATCCCACAGGTTTGGGTATGCAGTGTTTTCATTTTCATTCATTTAAAACAATTTTTTAATTTCCATCTTTATTTCTTCATTTCCTCAGTGATCATTGAGGAGCATGTTGTTTAATTTCCATATAAGTCACTAAATGTAATTCGCCACATAAACAGAATTTCAAAGAATGATCATCTCATTAGTTACAGAAAATGCATTCATAAAATTCAGTGTCCTTTTATGATAAAATCCCTCAAGAAATTTGGCATAGAGAAACGTATCTCCAAATAATGAAATCCATGTATTACAAACCCATAGCCAATATCATACTGAATTGGGAAAAGTTGAAAGCTTTCTCCCTTAGAACTGGAATGAGACAAGAAGGCTCACTTTCACCACTTCTTTTTAATTTAATACCCCTTCTTTTTAATTTAATGGTGGAAGTCTGAGCCAGGGCAATCATGCAAGAGAAAGAAAGAGCACCCAAATTGAAAAAGGGGAAGTCAAAATATCTCTGTTTGTTGATGATATGATCTTGTATCTAGGAAGTCCTAGGAATTTCTTCAAAAGACTCCAAGATATGATAAATGAATTCATCAAAGTCTGGGGCTGTAAAATCAATGTACAAAAATCAATAGCATTCCTATATAACAACAATGACCAAGGTGATAACTAAATTAAGAACTCAATTATATTTACAATTGTTGGAAAAAACAATTTTTAGGAATAAATTTAAGCGAAGAGGTGAAAGATCTCTATGAGGAGAACTAAAATCACTGATAAAAGAAACCACAGGTGACATAAACAAATGAAAATAAGTCCCATGCCCATGGATTGTAAAATTTAATGTTGTTAAAATGATCATACAAACATCTACAGATTCGGTGTAATTCCTATCAAAATATGTGTACCAATGTTGTTTTTCACACGATTAGAAAAAAATTCTAAAATTAATATGGAACAACAACAAAAAATCCTAAATAGCCAAAGCAATCCAGAGGAAAAAGAGCAAAGCTGTAGCCATCGCATTGCCTGATTTCAAATTATACTACAAAGCTATAGTAACCAAAACAATTTGAACTTAGTAAAAAAACAGACACATAGATCAATAGAACAAAACAGAGGACCAAGAAATAAAGCCACATAGTTACAGCCAACTGATCTTTGACAAATTCCATAAGAACATACACTGGAGAAAAAATACCCTTTACAGTAAATGATGCTAGGAAGACTTAATAGCCATATGCATAAGAATGAAACAGATCCCTCTCTCTCACCATGTGTAAAAATTAACTCCAAATGGATTAAAGACTTGAATATAAGACCTGAAACAATAAAAATCCTAGAAGAAAACATAAGAAAAACTCTTTTGACCTAGGCAAAGAATTTATGACTAAATTCTTTAGTCATACACACACATACACACACACATATACACTCCCCATACTATTCAGCAATAAGAAAGAAGGAAATAGTGTCTTTTGCAGCAACATGGGTAGAACTGGAGGCCATTATGCTAGGTGAAATAACTCAAGAACAGAAAAATAAATGTCACACATTTTCACTTAGAAGTGGGAGTTGCACTATGATTACACAAAGGGACACACAGAGTAGATAATGGACATTGTTTCCATGTTCATTGGAGAGAAGGGGTCAAGGATAAAAAATTCCCTGTGGGATACAATGTACACTATTTCTGTGACAAATACACAAAAAGCCCAGATTCTACCACCATACAACATACACATATAGTAGAATTCAACTTGTATCCCCTAAATTTATTAAAATTAAAAAAATAAGAAATATTGAACTAATAAAAAAAAAGGAAAAGGGAAAAAAGAGTAATCACTAACAACTCTGCCAGATCCTCATAAATAGTAACACCTCATAAGGAGACATTTCATATCAGCTTCTCTCTGGGACCCCTGGACACTAAGGGAATTATGCAACACATACAGCAAGCATTCAAAGCCATAGGATGAGCAAGCTGCTTCCTCCTGGAGTGTCAAATTTACCGTATATTAGGTATTCTAAAATAATTTTGTTTGTAAACTACACTAAGGCTTTGTATGGATATTTAAGATTAAATACCAGACTTCACAGAAATTCCCCACTTAGTTACAGACTGCTTGAGGCTAAGTTTGAGCCTCCCGCAGCTTCCCTGCTGTCCGCTGTTATGAGGGGTTCTTCGAAGAAAGGTTTGAACAACACTCATGCATTATAATATCAATCATCAGAACAATCTGAAGTAATTCCATTTGGCAACATACTTAAGTTTTTTTTTTTTTTTTGGCCGGGGCTGGGTTTGAACCCACCACCTCCGGCATATGGGACCGGCACCCTACTCCTTGAGCCACAGGCGCCGCCCTTGGCAACATACTTATATAATTTAGTCTCAAAACCTCTTGACAATGAAACCTCTAATTTTATTTTGCACTAAAAAAACTCCACATTGGGTGGAAGTCTACAATAGCTTCTGGACAACATCTTGCATTGTTTGTTCACTCCCATTCCACATAATCACATATTTGATCCAAAATACTAATATCAAAAATAATGTTATATTAACGGATTTAGACACATTTCAGAGTGGAAATATAAAGTAAAACAAGGTTATTAACTTTATAGTTAAGTTTAGGAGCATGTTAAGACAAGGGTATTATTTAGAGGAGAGGTTAAAATATGGTTCAAAGGTAATGGGGGAACAGTATAGAAGAATAGTTCAATAAAATAAGGAAAATTTCAATGGCATATTTCTAACACATAATGTTGAGTTTTAAAAGTAGTGAAAATCATGTGAAACCTATTTCAAACAAAAATACAAAATAACGAATAAGTTATATATGTCTCATGGATACTTAGGAACTTAAAATCCATAGCCAAAGGTCTGGAAAGATTTACTCCAAACTAGCAATGGTAGTTGCCTTTGAGGAATAAAAGAGTCTAGGCAAAAGACTGGAGGGTCTATCAGTATCTCATTGATATTTCTTTTTCTTTCTTTCTTTTCTTTTTTTTTTATTTTTTTTTTCTTTTCTTTTCCTTTTTTTTTTTTTTTGCGTGCAGACTATTCCCCTCTGAAAACAATTATGGTGCAGCCACAATATTTCCAGATCTGCGTTAGGTACGGCTAAGACACACACACAGAGGCATGCACACACAACCTGTAATTTTGCTGTCCAATATGCACCCATAAAACCTGTACACAATAATGAAGTGTGCTATTTGATTGCTTTTTAAAACATAAAGAAAGCCTTTCATAGTTTGCTTTTCTAATTTCTACTAAGATTTTATTAATGTAAAATACATTTGTATTTCAAAAACGTTTTAACCTAAGTTTCTTAAAAATAAATTGGCAAACCATAAACTCGAGATAAATTCAATAAACTAAAGCAAAATATATCATTAAACTCTCTCCAGAGCAATGCCTGTTTTCAAGCTTTTGCTTAAAGTGTCTATAAAACCAGCAACGAGCAAGATACTTAGTTGTCTCTTTATTATCATTACTTTCCCATTGACAGACCCAGTATTTTCAGAGATGCTGGTTTTCAGTCTAGATCCATTTCCTATTGGTGTTGACGCCAAACAAAAGAATTTTAATCTTCTCTCATCCCTAACTCCCAACTTCCAGGTCCGTATCGAACAGTTAATAATCTGTAAACAAACACTAAAATATACTCTTAGAGTCTTCCTTAAAGGGATTTCAGAATTTTGTTAGACATTCAGAGAGTTGATGAATATTATAGAGGAACAATGGTTCAAACTCTTACTTTGCTATTTTTTTTTCTTTGCCTTACCTTTTATTCCCAGAGCAGAGTGGACCAGAGTGGTAGGAGCGATGTCAGGGTGGAAGGTGCATGACCATCCTCAGTTCATGGTGTTCAGGTTCCTCTGCCTCTGTCATTATTTTGCGTAAAGCAAATTATATGGAGTTCTAAGCACAAGATTTTAACAGCTTTAAATTGAAGCCGCATCAATGTTCTCAGCGATAATCCTGGGTTCCAACACCTTTTCCACACTGATCCTCAGAAATGTAACCATCACTCCTTTTTTGTACAATAATCACATTTTATGAAGGTACCTCACTATTCCGATAAATATCAGTGGTGACAAAGGTGTTCCTTTATAATTATGTCTGACTTCACAGTAACGCCAAAAAAGAAGAAACTAAACCTGACAGTGTTGATTTTCATGGGCACAGAAGAATACCCAAGCAGGAAAATGAATGAACACTTCAATGCTCGTTTACAGTTATAAAACTCTAGCAGAGCCCAGAGACAGCACATCAAATGAAACAATTCTCTATCTTATCATTTTGGAGCACGTAAAATCTATGCACATGTAGCTAAAAGCCTGCATGGGCACTTGGCCAGAGACTTTTATTTTTACGAACTGGACAATCAGATTTTTCAAGGTTCCATTTCATTATCTATTTCCTTCTTTTAAATAAAGTTTATGATTTTGAGTTTTCTCTCATTAAAAAAGTAAAAATATGCTGTTTAGAGAATCTGGAGCAAAAAAGCAAAAAAAAAAATCTACAGTTAATTGTATATATGAGGCAATGAGATGATACATATATTGTCTATTTTTTTTACATTAACTTCATGAAGTAATTGTTTTACCCCAGTTTCTTTTCAGCTGCACAACTGGGGTTTAAAGGAAAATCATTTGCGTGAGATCACATGACTGGTATGTTAAGATAGCAAAACTTGAATTAAATTCTTCTGATATCAAGTCCAAACTTTTTTGCCTTATATCATCTGTTTGTCTCAGAACTAGTGAGTTTCAGGATAGAGAAAAAAATCAAAGGTCCTAGAAATTTGTTCAATACAAACTATCAGCATGATTATTATTGTACTACAATCTGGCATCTCTCCCCAACAAAAAACTGTGGTTTACTTGTTGTTAATGGAACATATTTTTCAGTCTTCACCTTCCTTGGCCTTCTCTCAATGGTGTTTGCTGCTGTCACCCACCTCCTCTAATTGATCACTGTCCTGGCTTTGGTGATATATCACTGTCATTCTCTTCCTACTCTGCCTGCTGTCCTTCCTTCTCACTATTAAAATTTTTCCTTCCCCCATCTACTTATAAACCCCAAAGCTCCTCAAGGTCCAATCCTAGAGTCTCTCCCATCATCACCTCATAATCCAACCATCCAAAGCTGTGATTTCTACTTACCCACATATATACTTCCAGCGACTCTTTTTTTTTCACCCCAAATCTATATATTCAAGGACATCTTTGAATCTTGAACTCAGCGTCTCATAGGACTTCAGAACTCAATACATATCAAAGAAAAGTGATGTCTCCCTTAAACCCAGTCTCCATCCATGCTTAAATAATTTGTGAACAAAAACATCCCATTCAGCCACACAAGTCAAGAAGCCTAGAATCACTTAACATCAATTTATTAACCTCATCCCTACTCTAAACAAACTATCCACACAAAATCTTGTCAAGACTGACCTTTTGGGCAGTGCCCATAGCTCAGTGGGTAGGGCGCCAGCCATGTACACCAAGGCTGGGGGGTTCAAACCCAGCCCAGGCCTGCTAAAACAACAATGACAACTGCAACAACAAAAAAAAAGAGCCAAGAATTGTGGCAGAGATCTGTAATCCCAGCAATTGAGACTGGGAAGCTGAGGCAAGAGAATCACTTAAGCCTAAGAGTTTGAGGTTGCTATGAGCTGTAACGCCATGGCACTCTACCCAGGGCGATAGCTTGAGACTCTGTCTCACAAAAAAAAAAAAAAGACTGGTTTTTCTCCTCCATTGCTACCAGCCTTGTCTAATCCATTTTCACCTTCCAGGAATTTCCATTGTCTCCTAAATGATCTCCTAAACCAGTGGTTCTCAACCATCCTAATGATGTGACCCTGTAATACGGTTCCTCATATCGTGGTAACCCCCAACCATGAAATTATTTTCACTGCTACTTCATGACTGTAATTTTGCTACTGTTATGAATCATAATGTAAATATCTGATATGTAGTATGGTCGTAGGCGACCCTGTGAAAGGGTCGTTTGACTCCCAAAGGGGTCACCATGCACAGGTTGAGAACCGCTGTGCTAAACAATGCCCCAATTCATTCTCCACATAGTGGCCAGAGTCATTTTTTCACACATTAAGGGCTTCCTATTATCTTAGAATAAAGTCACAAATGCATATATTATCTGATGAAGCCTAGCACCAGATAACTTCTTGCCTTTTGAGGTTTCCCTTGTGTTTCTTTCTTCTTGGTCTCTGTATTTAACTGATCTTGGTTTTAAAGTCTAGAAGCCATGATTCATTCCTTTAGGCCACAAGGCCTTAGCAGATTCTGTTCTCAGTACCTGGAATATCCCATTCTTCTCCATGTCTGTGTCTGTCTCTCTCACACACACACACTCCAAACTTTATTCTATTAACTATTGTACTTTAGAACTAAGCTCAGGAGACACTTTCTCAGGGAAATCTTTTCAACAGCCTGCTTCAGGTAGGTTCATTTGTTAATATCTTCAGAGAACCACACTCTGTTCCTTCACAACACTTATTCTACTTTATAATTACAGTTTCTTTAGTGTGGCTTTGTTTTTGTTTGTTTGTTTAGTGTGGCTTTGTTTAATATCCATTTTCTCTATGAAGCAGGGGCTAAGCACAAAGCATTGTAGATATTCAATAAATATGGGTGAATAAATCAATTTCTGCTTGAAAGAAGTTCCAACAGAACAAGAAGGTGCAACACTAAAAATTAAAAGGTTACTTATTTCCAAAGCTATAATTTCAAGAAATAACCTCCCATTGTGTACTTTTATTTATTTATTTATTTATTATTATTATTTTTTTTTTTTTTTGCAGTTTTTGGCTGGGGCTGGGTTTCAACCCACCACTTCTGACATATGGGGCCGGCACCCTACTCCTTTGAGCCACAGGCGCCACCCCACTTTGTGTATTTTTATTGCACTCACTGGTACCATGTTCTACCAAGTCATCTATGTTAGAAGCCACAACATCATTTGATTCCTTCCTTTCTCTTTACCAGCTGATCCTGATGCATTTCCCTCCTGCAGACATCCTGGATCACTCGCTCTGGCCTCACTACAATCACCTACCTGGCTCAGGCAACTACCACTGCTTGCTCATATGACAGCAATAGCCTCTCACTGGTCTCCCTACATTCTCTTAAATTATTCTTCTAAAATTATTTCTCAACACAGAAGCTAGCATGATTATTGCAAATGAATAAACCAGTTCCCTCAAACGCCTTGTAGAAAATCCTGTGCTATTCTAAAGCCTCTCTCCCAACACCATTACCCTTTATCATGTCACCATTTTATTCCTCTTACCACCATATCTAACTGTTTATTTTTTTTCCAGCTGAACATAAACTGCACAAAGGATTAAACGACTGTGCCCCTTCTATGCCAGGCACAGAATAGGTGCTAAAAACTATTGTGAAGTGACTGAATGAGCACTGAGTGTAATCTTTTGCCATTATTCTGTTTAAGGAAATTGCTTCATTGCTTGCTTATTGAATCAACTTAGGAGGTCCTGTCACCATAAAGTCAAAAACCACAGGGAGTGCACGGAAGAGATCAAAAATGCACTCTAATGATTAGGCCCCCCCATAGAACCCTTCTTATACCTTGAATAAAATCTACTTAACAATTCACAACTTTCAGAATTCGTATGGAAAAAGGCTAATATGATCCTATAGTTTCTTACTCTTCAGCTAAGTGTAGCTAACAGGGCAATGGGGTGATAATCTCCATTATCCCTTCCTCTTTTCAAAATTGGTCATTACCTGCTGCAAATGAAAAGGGCCCTCTGGTGCCCTGAGACTTGTCAGCCTAGGTAGTGCTTTTTTGTTTGTTTATGCTAATTAAGTAAGTTACAAACTTGTTACTTAGCAATATTCTTCATGGAGATGTTCAGTGCTGGGAGCTTAATAACATGCTTTGAGCCTAAAGTGGTCATTATTGAGATGTAAGCAGGTGATATCCACAGAATGGAGACTATTCTCATTGTTTCTAAGGTCTGGCATGACAAAGCTCCCAGACCATAGAAAGCTGTTTACAGAATGATGTGCTGAATACCTTAGTGGTGTTTCACTGCCTGTTGACTTAAATGGAGCACAAGAAAGGACAGCTTTTAAACAAAATGATCTTAACGCATATTTCAGCGTAGTGATCTCTGTATTCTGCTTGTGGTTTTAAAAATCTTTTCTTAGTTTTAGCATATTGCTCATTTATATGAAGCTGTTCCCACACTTGCCTTCAATTGGTGTGAATAAGAACTTCCTAAATCAATCTGTTCAGTGTATGTGAAAAAACGACCCCACTAAAAATCTAATTTCTCATGGGCTTTAATGGAACCCATCAATATTGTGTCTTAGGAAAAAAAATCCATAATCTTATTTCTTTTCAAACAGAAAACAAACTATCAATTTTTTCAATAGAATTTTACTGTTTTAACCGTTTTTGCTGTGTCACACATCAGGCTCCTGCCTCTGTGTGGCAGAGATGAAAATATGCTGATTTTATGCAACTACAGCTGACTAAAGGACTCTCATCAGAGGCAGAAAAAACAAATGTAAACACCATAAAATATTTAGATTACAGAAACATTAAGAGTGATTCTGGTGATGGGAATGAATTATGCTTAGTGGATGGACCATCTATGGAACAGCAAGGAACGGATAATCCTCAAACATTATTATAGACAAGAGACACAAACCACAGGTCAGAATAAAAAGCAAGGAATCTGGCATGTTAAAAAGGTAGCCACCATTTACATTCATGGGATGTAAACACAGTGAAATCCAGATCCTGTCAGTGTGGGGGTGTGGGTGGTTTGCATTTTCCCCCCCAAGCTTAGTTATTCAATATCCATTTTCTCTCATTAATGAAGCCTCTAAATATTTAAACTAGAAAACATGAATAGCCACCCTTTCTGAAAAAGCCTGTGCAAGTCCCACATGGGGATCAAATGCATACACGTTTGCCTTTGGTTGCTGAGTTCTCATTCAATCTGGAATAATTTCCTCATCCATGATTTTCATGTTCACTTGCTGCCTTCTAGATTTCATACATTCTGTATTTTTGTTGGTTGCATCCTCATCGGGTTATTTAATGGACTCTTTATCCCGTTATTTCCTGTAAACTACTTTAGACTAGAGGTTTTATTAGATTCACGTTCAAATTTTGGGCTAATTTTAAAGGTGGTTTGGGTATTTCTTATGCCTTTACATTATACATTAGGCAATGTATAATGTCTGGTTGTCTCTCATTTCGTTAGGATTACTCATTGAATTTTTGTGCTGTCAGCTCAGTATATCCATTATAAAGTCCCCATGTGATTTTCTCCTCCTGGTTTTACAAACCATTAGTTATTATTGCCCAGATCCATTAATAGGGAACACAAAATGGTGGTATTAAAATTCTATCACACTTCATTCATTTATTAGCTGGAATTTTTCTACAAAGAATAACTTTCCTTGAACAACAATTTGATTACCATGAGGTGCTGTACATAAAGTAATGAATAAGAATTTAGCTTTCCCCTTATTTATCATCATCAACTTTTTAAAGGCAATATAGTAATAGGCGAATTGTTCAGACTGATGAAAAGTTATCTGAGGAAACAGTATAAAATAAATACCAGAAAAGACAATTAAAGGGGAAGATGGCAGCCGAGTAACAGCTTCCTTCCATCTGGGCACCGTGAGTCTGGGGAGATAGGACTCCAGGCATCTCTGGCTGGTGGGAACTGCCTATCATCACTCCTATGAGGATACAGGGAGTCAGCGAGAGACTTCTGGACCCCAAGAGGAGACTAAAACAGTGGAAAACTGGCAAGTGGTCGCGTGTGTTCAATCCGTCTAAACCCGCCCACAACTTCCACAGGCACAAGAACTTAAAGAGCAAGAGGAAGTGAAAGGAAAATTAGGGCAAGGAAACAGATAAAATAAATCACTCATGAGGAAGAATCAGCAGAAAACTCCAGGCAACATGAAGAACCAGTCCAGAACAACCCCGCCAAGGGACCATGAGGTAGCTACTGCAGAGGATTCCACCTATACAGAAATGTTAGGAATGACAGAAAGGGAATTTAGAATACACATGTTGAAAACAATGAAAGAAATGATGGAAACAATGAAGGTAATAAAGTGGAAAATAACCAAAAGGAAATCCAAAAACACAATCGAATCAGAGATGAACTATATGAAGAATATAAAAAGGATATAGCAGAGCTGAAGGAAATGAAACAGTCAATCAGGGAACTTAAAGATGCAATGGAAAGTATCAGCAACAGGTTAGAAAGTGCAGAAGAAAGAATTTCAGAGGTAGAAGACAAAGTTCTTGAGATAACTCAGACAGTAAAAGAGGCAGAAAAGAAGAGAGAGAAAGCAGAACGTTCACTGTCAGAATTATGGGACTTTATGAAGCGTTCCAACATACGAGTTATAGGAATTCCAGAAGGGGAAGAAGAATGCCCCAGAGGAATGGAAGCCATACTAGAGAATATTATAAAAGAAAATTTCCCAAACATCACCAAAGATTCTGACACACTGCTTTCAGAGGGATATCGGACCCCAGGTCGCCTCAACTCTAACCGAGCTTCTCCAAGACACATTGTGATGAACCTGTGCAAAGTCAAGACAAAAGAAAAGATTCTGCAAGCTGCCAGGAGTAAGCGCCACTTGACCTACAGGGGCAAATCCATCAGAGTGACCGCAGACTTCTCTAATGACACTTTCCAAGCAAGAAGACAATGGTCATCTACCTTTAATCTACTTAAACAGAACAATTTCCAGCCCAGAATTCTGTACCCTGCTAAGCTAAGCTTCAAAATTGACGGAGAAATCAAATCATTTACGGATATACAAACATTGAGGAAATTCGCCACAACAAGACCAGCTCTACAGGAAATACTTCAACCTGTTCTGCACACTGACCACCACAATGGATCAGCAGCAAAGTAAGAACTCAGAAATCAAAGGACAGAACCTAACCTCCACACTGATGCAAAAGATAAAACTAAGCAACAGACTCTCACCAAATAAGACGAATAGAATACTACCACACTTATCAATTATCTCCATAAATGTTAATGGCTTGAATTTCCCACTGAAGAGACATAGATTGGCTGACTGGATTAAAAAACACAAGCCATCCATTTGCTGTCTGCAAGAAACACACCTGGCTTCAAAAGACAAATTAAAGCTCCAAGTCAAGGGTTGGAAGACAATTTTTCAGGCAAATGGAATTCAGAAGAAAAGAGGAGTTGCAATCTTATTTTCAGATACATGTGGATTTAAAGCAACTAAAGTCAAAAAAGACAAAGATGGTCACTTTATATTGGTCAAGGGAAAAATACCACAAGAAGACATTTCAATTCTAAATATTTATGCACCCAATTTAAATGCTCCCAGATTCTTGAAGCAGACCTTACTCGGTCTGAGCAATATGATATCTGATAATACCATCATAACAGGGGACTTTAACACACCTCTTACAGAGCTGGACAGATCCTCTAAACAGAAATTAAACAAAGATATAAGAGATTTAAATGAGACCCTAGAACAACTATGCTTGATAGATGCATATAGAACACTCCACCCCAAAGATAAAGAATATACATTCTTCTCATCACCCCATGGAACATTCTCCAAAATTGATCATATCTTGGGACACAAAACAAATATCAACAGAATGAAAATAATTGAAATTTTACCTTGTATCTTTTCAGACCATAAGGCACTAAAGGTGGAACTCAACTCTAACAAAAATGCTCGACCCCACCCAAAGGCATGGAAATTAAACAATCTTCTGTTGAACAACAGATAGGTGCAGGAAGAAATAAAACAGGAAATCATTAACTTCCTTGAGCATAACAACAATGAAGACACAAGCTACCAAAACCTGTGGGATACTGCAAAAGCAGTTTTGAGAGGAAAATTCTTCACTTTAGATGCCTACATTCGAAAAACAGAAAGAGAGCACATCAACAATCTCACAAGAGATCTTCTGGAATTGGAAAAAGAAGAACAACCTAAGCCTAAACTCAGTAAAAGAAAAGAAATATCCAAAATCAAATCAGAGATCAATGAAATTGAAAACAAAAGAATCATTCAGAAAATTAATGCAACAAGGAGTTGGTTTTTTGAAAAAATAAATAAAATAGATAAACCATTGGCCAGACTAACGAGGAATAGAAAAGTAAAATCTCTAATAACCTCAATCAGAAATGATAAACGGGAAATAACAACTGATCCCACAGAGATACAAGAGATCATCTCTGAATACTACCAGAAACTCTATGCCCAGAAATTTGACAATGTGAAAGAAATGGATCAATATTTGGAATCACACCCTCTCCCTAGACTCAGCCAAGAAGAAATAGAGCTCCTGAACAGACCAATTTCAAGCACTGAGATCAAAGAAACAATAAAAAATCTTCCAACCAAAAAAATGCCCTGGTCCAGATGGCTTCACTCCAGAATTCTATCAAACCTTCAAGGAAGAGCTTATTCCTGTACTGCAGAAATTATTCCAAAAAATTGAGGAAGAAGGAATCTTCCCCAACACATTCTATGAAGAAAACATCACCCTGATACCAAAACCAGGAAAAGACCCAAACAAAAAGGAGAATTTCAGACCAATCTCACTCATGCATACAGACGCAAAAATTCTCAACAAAATCCTAGCCAATAGATTACAGCTTATCATCAAAAAAGTAATTCATTATGATCAAGTAGGCTTCATCCCAGGGATGCAAGGCTGGTTTAACATACGCAAGTCTATAAACGTTATCCACCATGTTAACAGAGGCAAAAATAAAGATCACATGATCCTCTCAATAGATGCAGAAAAAGCATTTGATAAAATCCAGCATCCTTTTCTAATTAGAACACTGAAGAGTATAGGCATAGGTGGCACATTTCTAAAACTGATTGCAGCTATCTATGACAAACCCACAGCCAATATTTTACTGAATGGACTAAAACTGAAAGCTTTTCCTCTTAGAACTGGAACCAGACAAGGTTGTCCTCTGTCACCTTTACTATTCAACATAGTGCTGGAAGTTCTAGCCAATACAATTAGTCAAGGCAAGGAAATAAAGGGAATCCAAATGGGAGAACAGGAGGTCAAACTCTCCCTCTTTGCTGACGACATGATCTTATACTTAGAGAACCCCAAAGACTCAACCACAAGACTCCTAGAAGTCATCAAAAAATACAGTAATGTTTCAGGATATAAAATCAATGTCCACAAGTCAGTAGCCTTTGTATACACCAGTAACAGTCAAGATGAGAAGCTAATTAAGGACAGAACTCCCTTCACTATAGTTTCAAAGAAAATGAAATACCTAGGAATATACCTAACGAAGGAGGTGAAGGACCTCTATAAAGAAAACTATGAACTCCTCAGAAAGGAAATAGCAGAGGATATTAACAAATGGAAGAACATACCATGCTCATGGATGGGAAGAATCAACATTGTTAAAATGTCTATACTTCCCAAAGCAATCTACCTATTCAATGCCATTCCTATCAAAGTACCTACATCGTACTTTCAAGATTTGGAAAAAATGATTCTGCGTTTTGTATGGAACCGGAAAAAAACCCGTATAGCTAAGGCAGTTCTTAGTAACAAAAATAAAGCTGGGGGCATCAGCATACCAGATTTTAGTCTGTACTACAAAGCCATAGTGGTCAAGACAGCATGGTACTGGCACCAAAACAGAGACATAGACACTTGGAATCGAATTGAACACCAAGAAATGAAACTAATATCTTACAACCACCTAATCTTCGATAAACCAAACAAGAACTTACCTTGGGGGAAAGACTCCCTATTCAATAAATGGTGTTGGGAGAATTGGATTTCTACATGTAAAAGACTGAAACTGGACCCACACCTTTCCCCACTCACAAAAATTGATTCAAGATGGATAAAGGACTTAAATTTAAGGCATGAAACAATAAAAATCCTCAAAGAAAGCATAGGAAAAACACTGGAAGATATTGGCCTGGGGGAAGACTTCATGAAGAAGACTGCCATGGCAATTGCAACAACAACAAAAAGAAACAAATGGGACTTCATTAAACTGAAAAGCTTCTGTACAGCTAAGGAGACAATAACCAAAGCAAAGGGACAACCCACACAATGGGAAAGGATATTTGCATATTTTCAATCAGACAAAAGCTTGATAACCAGGATCTATAGAGAACTCAAATTAATCCACATGAAAAAAGCCAACAATCCCTTATATCAATGGGCAAGAGACATGAATAGAACTTTCTCTAAAGACGACAGACGAATGGCTAACAAACACATGAAAAAATGTTCATCATCTCTATATATTAGAGAAATGCAAATCAAAACATCCCTGAGATATCATCTAACCCCAGTGAGAATGGCCCACGTTACAAAATCTCAAAACTGCAGATGCTGGCGTCGATGTGGAGAGAAGGGAACACTTTTACACTGCTGGTGGGACTGCAAACTAGTACAACCTTTCTGGAAGGAAGTATGGAGAAACCTCAAAGCTCTCAAGCTAGACCTCCCATTCGATCCTGCAATCCCATTACTGGGCATCTACCCAGAAGGAAAAAAATCCTTTTATCATAAGGACACTTGTACTAGACTGTTTATTGCAGCTCAATTTACAATCGCCAAAATGTGGAAACAGCCTAAATGCCCACCAATCCAGGAATGGATTAACAAGCTATGCTATATGTATACCATGGAATACTATTCAGCCATTAAAAAAAAATTGAGACTTTACATCCTTCGTATTAACCTGGATGGAAGTGGAAGACATTATTCTTAGTAAAGCATCACAAGAATGGAGAAGCATGAATCCTATGTACTCAATCTTGATATGAGGACAATTAATGACAATTAAGGTTATGGGGGGGGAAGCAGAAAGAGGGATGGAGGGAGGAGGGTGGGGCCTTAGTGTGTGTCACACTTTATGGGGGCAAGACATGATTGCAAGAGGGACTTTACCTAACAATCGCAATCAGTGTAACTGGCTTATTGTACCCTCAATGAATCCCCAACAATAAAAAAAAAATAATAATAAATAAATAAAAAGACTATTAAAGGGTGTTTCATGTCTTTTTTTATGTACTTACCGTCTCACAGAATAGCCTCGCAGCGCCCCTCACTCCCACCCCTACTCTGGGTGTTAGCAACTACCTGTCAGCCTTGATGGAGATGCAATGGGGAACTAAAGGTGAACCAAAGGTGTGACTATATTGGTATGGTGATTACCACCCCAAAATACACAAGAGATGTTACTAAATAGAGACATACAGTGAAATGTTTATTGATGACATGTTGTCTGAATTTTCTTATAAATCATCCTTTCAGGGTAAAAGGAAATTTAAAAATGGAAACAAGATTGGCCATGTGTTGAAAACTATTGAATCTGGGTGATGGGTGTACATTATACTAAACTATTCTCCCAAACATTTTAAAATAACAGACAATATTACAGGTTTGCAATTATGATGCAATATTTTGTTTCATGCTAGTATTTATATCCACAATCAATACCAAATAAATGAGCTACAAAAATCTTCCCAAATTATTCTGACTTTTGAAATTATTGCTAACCTTTTAATTATTACTAAAAATTGAGATAGTCTCAAATTTACAAAACTATTGTCAATAGGAAACAAATAACATTTTTTTTAAAATACTAACATTTAGGAGTGAAATTTTCAGTCCAATGTCCCATTTCTATGGTGTACTTTAGTGTTTCCCATACACCATTCTATTACAGAAGGACATTCTCTTACATGACCCAGATCCACCAAAGTCAGAAAACCAACACTGATATATTACTACCATGTAATCCTCAGACTCCATTCTAGTTTTTGCCCCAGTTGTCCCCAAATGCCATTCATAGCATCGTGTTATCAGGTGTCTTTAGTTTTTTCAAGTAGTAATAGTTCTTCAATTTTTTTTTTTAAACATTCAAGATCTTGACAGATTTTGATTTTGAAAACATTATTTTCAATTTGAGTTTAACTAATGTTTCAATTTGAGATCCAGGTCTGCATTTTTGATAGAAATGTCACAAAAAAGTATATTCTGCTCTTATTGCACCCTCCCAGATGGCACACAATTTAGAGTCACTCACTCGTAATGACAGTTACTTTGCTGACTTAACTAGGGTAGTTTTTGCAGGGCTTCTCAACTATAAGGTGACTCACTAAAATCAATAAATAGTTTAGGGGGAGGTTCTGTGAGTATTCATCAATCCTTGAATTTTATCTTTGACTTATAATATTTATATCAGTATAGACTCATTTTTCAATTTTATTCAGTGGGTTGTAATACATTACTGTAACTGATTATGTTGCTATTATTGCCCCAGTGCAAGTTCCTCTAAGCTGGCCTTTGACATCTCCCCATTATTATTTCAGTACTGGCTTATTTTATTCTAAACAAGATGCTCCACGCTCATCATCTACTCCTTTTTCTCTATCCTAAGAATCAGTCATTTCTTCAGGGATCCCTCGTTCTTTTAGAAAACTAAGATACACAGGTCAGTATTTGAATACTATGTACATTAAGTGCTGCTGAGATGTCACTGCTTCTATGCTGTCTCGGTAGACAGACAGCAAATACATGTATGCTTATGTGTTCTCTTATGTGTTCTACATAAATAGAAAACGTAAGATAAATTTATGGCATCACTTCCAATTCCAACCCAATGCCACCAGGGTAACCTTAATTTTCTCCTTTTCCATATTTTTGATTCCTGTCTCTAACAGTAAAAAAAAAAAATGGCTTTTATTATTCCTAGATTTACTCCTTAGATAATTTCCCTGAATGTAATCACCTCCTATCACAGCCATAACCCTCTCCTCACACAGGTACCTCTCTCACACTACGCCGTCTCCCACATCGCATGCCCAGCTACCAGTCCCATTCCAAGTTACCTTCCCACATAGATACGCTCCTCACCTTTCTTGGGATCCCGTATCCTATGCCAGACTGCCCTTTTGTGCAGACATACTCCTTACCCTGGCCAGGTTCAGACATCTTCTCTCATGAACCACCTTCATGTAATCAATCATGGCTTCCCCCTCCCAACACTGAAGGCAACTTGTCTGAATACCCTCCTTACCCTGCTTACCATAACAGGCCCCTTCTCTGTGGGGACAACTTCATCACCTGGACAACCTCAACACCCCACATACAGCCCCTCCTCTTTGTCCTTCAGGGTCTAGCATCCTATGCAGAATCACCCCTCTGCCAGCTCAGCAAAGCTTCATTCTCATCCTCTGAGGCTCCATCATCACATTCCAGGAGGGCAGACTCTCTGTGCAACATCCTTCACAGCTGCTCTGTCTGACATCTGCCGTGAGCAGCAGTTCTGCATGGGTGTCCTCCTCACCCTGTTTGGCTTTTTTTTTTCTTTTTAATTAAATGTTTTATTTAGAGATAATTATAGATTTAACATGCTTAAGTGTAAGAAGTAACACAGAGAAATCCACATACGCTTTATCCAGTTTCCTGCACAAGTAACATCTTACAGAACCATACTATCACAAACTAGAAGATCAATATTGATAGAACCAACCAATAGTTTACAGATTTCCCAAGTCTTACATTTAGTAACATGCATGTGTATTTAGCTGTATAAACTTTATAACCTGTATAGATTGGTGCATACTTTACTGCAGTCAATAGAAAGAACAGTCCCATTATTACATGAATCCTTCATGTTGTCCTTTTATCAACACATCCACCTTCCTCCTGCTCCACCACCACCTCTAATTCCTGGTGGCCACTACTCTGTTCTGTTTCTATAATTGTGTTATTTAAGGGATGTTATACAAATGGAGTCATAAAGCATGTGGCTCTTCAGGATTAGATTTTGGTAATCAGCCCAATTCCTGGACAGCCATCTAAATTGCCAAATTTATAACCAATCCATTCCTTGGTTTTGCTGCACAGTATCCCACAGTATAAATGTACCAAAATTTGTTTAGCTATTCTCCCACTGATGGATATCTCAGTTGTTTCAATTGGGGCTATGATGAATAAAGCTGCTACAAACATTTGGATATAGGCTTGTGACACCCTGCACTGACCTGTACTCTTACACAGAAACCTTGCTCAGTCTGTTTCAGGCCAACTTCCGTTCTGCGCTACCATGTTCCACAGCCCCTCTCTCCTTATTCCAAGTACAGATATCCTCCTTGCTCTGTACTACCTACTGGAGTTTAAGACAAAATGATACATAAAGGAGATTCTAGGAGGCTGGAGTGAGCGTAAACATTGCAGAAAGGTTCCTTTGGCAAATGTGTTTCCAGCACCAGCTAGCAGAGTAACTGACAGCAAGTGGTCACTCAGTCAATACCTATGAATGAGAGAAGAGACATTTGAAAATTTGTTTGCTCAACAAAATAGATACTATTTAATCTAGCAATTAAAGAATCCAGTATCCTCAGATTAAGAGTAAGAACAAATGATGCCTTTCCTGTTGGGAAAGAATACAAAATATAAGGGCAGAAGAAGAAGTTGGACAGGGCAGCCTGGAACCAAGTGTCCTTTGATTCCAGATCCTTCCTCCCATATCCAGGTAGGACATTCTGCATATAGATATCCTCTGTGAACCCGTAATGGATCACTCACTTATATGCCCAAATGCTACGAAGAGAAATGCTTATGATCTACCTTTTCAAAAAACTTTCTCTAATTCTGGAATTAAATTTAGTCACTGGAAATTAATTTTCTGAATGATTATTTTTCAAAACTTTCAATTGATTCAATAATTAAGGATTCCCCTCCTCCCACCACCACCACAAACTGTGGTCTCACTCTGAATTTCCAAAGGCCAATTAGTTACCTGTGAACTTGGTAGAATTGTTCAGCTGAATGTCAATTTCTTACATTTCAAATTTCTGTTCTACAGCAGACCTCACTTCTCAATGCTTTGTAAGTAATTGGATAAATGTTCCCTCAAAGGCAGTTTACTGTCTTCTATACATTTGTCAGCTTACGGCCTGCCTCTCACAGGCAGACAACTGTGGTGAACAGTCTTAAACTCTGTACAAGGTGATTTTTCTGACGATTTTCGAAGAATTGATCATTACATAAATTAATCCAGAGCCCCAAATTCCCACCTAATAGCAAATTATTTATCCTCCAATTTCCCAAATATTGATGTCTACCAGTATTTCTCAAGATAGCCGTAGTGAAGGAACAGTTTTTGATGTTATTTATTTGCTTTTTAAGTTAACTTCCTGCTGATTGATACTTTGTAAAATACAATAAATGTGAATTACAAAAAAAAAGAAAATTAAAAAATAAAACACAAAGTAAAGAATTAAAAATATAAGCTCTAACTCTTTATTAGATCAAGCATATATAAAAAGCACTCTGTCAAATTGCTCTGGGAGTTCTAAGTACTTATTCTCAATTTGAGTTCTTATCTTGTCAGAGATGAGTAACAAACAGTACAGTCTGGCGCCAGTCTGCAGACCATACTGAGTGACACCGGTCAACCCTGATCCATCTCACACCTAATTATATCTGGCTTTGTATTACTTTCTAAGACTTCATTTATTTGCAAATCTCCTATATTGTATTAGAGACCTTAAATGCTCTGAGAGGTCAGAGACAATGTTTTCTATTTTGTTAGCATCCCCCAAAGCATTGAACCCAATAAAGCTTAATAAATTCCTATTGATCAATAGAAAACAGCTCACTCTATTCCTTTGGTTCCTTCCTCTGCTTTTCTCTCTATTGCATTCTCCATCTGAATATAATTTATTTTAAATCCTTTTTGGAAAAAGGCACAAACTAAAAATTGGTGGCCTGCAGCCTGGATATAAACAATAAATGAGTTTTGCTTGTCCTGCACAATTTATTAAAATAACTCTAACATATTAAAAAATATTGGCAACCCAGGCGGTGCCTGTGGCTCAGTGAGTAGGGCGCCGGCCCCATATGCCGAGAGTGGCGGGTTCAAACCCAGCCCCGGCCAAACTGCAACAAAAAAATAGCCGGGTATTGTGGCGGGCGCCTGTAGTCCCAGCTGCTTGGGAGGCTGAGGCAAGAGAATAGCATAAGCCCAAGAGGTAGAGGTTGCTGTGAGCCGTGTGAAGTCATGGCACTCTACCCGAGGGCAGTACAGTGAGACTCTGTCTCTACAAAAAAAAAAAAAAAAAATATATATATATATATATATATAGGCAACCCTGTGCTTGCATTCACACACAACAAAAGCATAGCATTAAATAGGGCTTCCTCTTTTACGAGGGTGAGCCTCTCAAATTCTCCACGGCCCCTACTTGGCTGATCCACTTATTTAAGTTACCTGCTCAGGATCTTAAAACCTTTTGAAATTACAATCACCACTCTAAATTAATAAAGTAGATAGCAACAAATACTTCACAACAGAAACACAAAAGCACAAATAAAGGGCCCTTTGTGATGGCAGCTATGTTTGTAGGTCCAAAACATTTTGTCACTCCCTGTAAGCCTCACAAAGCCACATGAGAAAGACAAAGTAGAAAAATGTCACCAATCACAGGAAACAAACTGAGGCTCAGATGCTAAGGACCTTCCTTCAGACTCCACAGTAACTCCACAGCCCCTCCACATAGCAGTACATTGAATAGCCACAAACTAATTTCAGTGAATTTATTTTCTAAACATTTTTTATACTAACTATAATGAAAAACAAGGGTTTTTTTTTCCTTCTAATGAAGAAAAGTTACTTTCATATTCATCTGCTCAATCTTTTTTTTTTTTTGTAGAGACAGAGTCTCACTTTACGGCCCTCGGTAGAGTGCCATGGCCTCACACAGCTCACAGAAACCTCCAACTCCTGGGCTTAAGCAATTCTCTTGCCTCAGCCTCCCGAGTAGCATCTGCTCAATCTTTAAAGTGGATCTGTGACAGGAGTTGGCTTCTTTAGGTTTCATACTGATAGATTCTTTTTAAAAAGTTCTTCTTATCCACTACTTGGGACTCTTATTATTCCCCCGTGAGCTAACTAAACCTGATTCTTTATTTCTAAATCAAAGATGCTCCACTGGGCCCAGACCCAAAGCAGAATCCTTTCAGGAACAGATGAGGTCCTGCAAAGAAAGCCCCGCATTTTCACAAGGCTAGGTCACCATTTGGAATGCCTTTGGTTCACTCAGCAACAGAAATGTCAGCTTCTTGGAGAGGTCAAACCCAGAATCTTACTCAGAAGCTCCAGGAGATCACAATTTGAGGAATCCTTCTGTCAGGTTAATATTGTAATAAAAGCATCCTCAAGCATCCATTAGCAACACTCTGAAACAGGCTATGGGACACTAATGTCTGGAGATCATATCACACAAGTGATCAACTCACAGCTTGCCCCAGCCTAAACAAGAGCTCTTGGCTCTCTGTGGTCCTGGGGGTCATTGAAGCAACTTGATTATGACCATTTTACTACACAAGTGTGTTTTCTGTCAGAGTGGCTCCCAGCTGCATGTGGCTATTTAAATTTAAACTGATTAAAATTAGATGAAACCAAAAATTCAGTTCCTAGGCATAATTTAAATACCCAGTAGTAACATGAACCTGTATTACACAAAGATCTAGTCTTGGCCTGAACTACAGGTAGAGGGCTTGAACCCAGACATTCATTTCAGCCTTTCGTACTCTGGTCGGCTGCAGATGGGTAAGTCCAAGAAGCTAAAGAAGGTGCTCAGAGACCTGGTGGCTGTGAGCTCTGAGCAGCTGACACCACTGGGGATGGATACCCTCTCCAGTGAAAAAGATTGCGGCTCTAACATCATCTACTATAGAGGACTGCAGATTGTACTACTTCACTGAATAAGAACAAAAGTGTAAGATCGCACATCCAAAACTGGACAGGTAAGATGAGTCATTTGCTCTTTATTAGCCTTTCCTTCTACCCTTGGGAACTGTATCGGTTCTCCATTTTGCTACTCAATGATAATCTCTTGAGGACAGGGACTGTGACTCTTTTTATCTCTCCAATATCTGGTGCATATTAGGGGCTCAATGAATACTGAATGAATGTCAACCTTAAAAGTGGATTAGGGTGAAAACAGATTCTGTTTTGCCAGCTCCATTCAAGTCTATCCCAGTTGCTCTACTGGATCTGTAATAAGATCCTCCCCCCAAAAAGATTTTTTTAATAAATTATATAAATTTTATAATTTTAGTAATTAAATACATTAGCTTAAAAGACATAAAGGCAAGGTGCCAAGAAGACCAATGAGAATAGAAATGTGTGACTTCAGTAGCTATTCCAATTCCATCTGAAATGACTTAATACTGAAAGGTTGCTTAATAAGTATTTTATTCAAAATTCTGACTCAGCTGTCAATTACCCTACTGATTACAACCTGGGTTCTTTAGTGACAGGATTGGGGCATTAAAATAAAAAAAAATACATATAAAATTAACATCTACTTATGTGTAAAATGTTCAATTGATATTCCTAACTTCACTTGATAAAAAAGTTAACTGGAATAAACTGAAAACTCACTATATTTAAAATTACTGTCCTAACACCAAAGGCAAAGAGACAATACTGCAAACTAAATAAGGTTTGTGCTTTGAGTGTGTAAGAGGGCACACACTATGATTTTACCCTGTTTCCATGTATAGAACATTTGGAGAAAAAAGTTTCTATATTTTTATCCATTTTTGATGTATTAATATCTTTGCAGATGGGGGCACTAATGCTAAAAATAATATTGATCAGACTATTCTCTTTTAATTTTTCTTAAATTATTTTTTTTTCTAAAAATGTGGTTTGGGTTATATAATAGCATCGACAAACGTACATAAGCACACACTTTTTTTTCATAAGAGAGAAAAAAATCTACCACATATTTCCATTTATGCACTAAATTATATTTGATTATTTCAAGAATCATTTGATGAGAAGGTAAGAGAGAATAGGCTGATTTTATAAAAGTCTCTCTTCCTCTCTGGGTTTCCCAATTTCCATTAAAAAAGAAAGAGAGAGGAGAGACTACTGATCTCTCAAATTAATGAAGAACCTAGAAAAATAAAATACCACATAAAATAAAACAGGGTAGGGACAGACTCTTTCTCTATCAATTTTACCCTTGTCATTTGATCTATATCAAATTTTCTGTGAACTTTTACATAATAGATTCATATTAATCAAAAACCTTAAGACAGAATTATTTAATTATAGTGGCTTCAATTGGAGCCACTGTTTTGTATTTTCAATTGGAGCCACTGTTTTGTATTTTAACCAAAATTATCTGTAGGAAAGAGAGCTGCCCATTTAAGAAATGAAGTTAATACTTAATTGATACAAGAACAACTCTCTCTCTCTCTGACAAAGTTTTAAGTTACGTTTGTTCAAAGACATTCCACGTGGCTGTAAGAAGCATATCCAGGTTTGACGTTTCTAGCGCCCCATTTCCTTTCTGCCCTGTTGGGGCAAATACCTTGTTGAGGGATTAAGTTAAACCAATAAGCAAAACACATTTTTAATAAATGGAGAACTGTGCTCCTCCTTTGTTCATTTCCTTTTTTCTTGTTCTGATACAAATAGTATCAGAACTATATACAAAATATATAGTGCAACACAATTGATTGATTCTTTGCCTCACAGCAGTCTTTTGTGACAATACGGCCAGGCATAAAACTGTGTGAAGTTGTGTGTGTTCTCTGCCCTCAGAACAAAACTGTATTCTACATGAAATTAAAAAGCCCAAGTCAAATAGGCCACATGCATAGTTATCCAAATCTGATTTGCAATAATGGGACTGCATTATTAATGCAAACTACATCCTTTTGTCACTGCCACTGATGCTTTCTCATAAAAATAGTTGATAGTTTTCTTGTGTATTCCATATACCTGAAATGGTGAGGGAGGGGGGAAAACACATTATCAGGCTTTGATAGCAGCTGTGAGCTATGAATAGGCAAGTCTCATAGGTATTACAGGACAATCTTTTTAGAACCATAATCTTTTATCAGAAATGAACTACCATGGTAGACTATATCCATCTCATATAGGCCAGGGCTCTCGTGGTTGCAAGGAATAGAAAACCCACAGATCTCACATCAGGCATGGCTTGCCCTGGGGGGTCATCTGATAATCCCCACCTGGTTCTTCCATCTCTTGGCTCTGTTCTCCTCCTTACAGACTTTACACTCAGAATCCATGTGGTAGCACAGTGGATTCCAGAAACACCATAATAACATTTGCTCAGGTCTGAATGCAGGATAGAAATATGAGTTACATTTTTCAGCAAAGTCTAGAGATTGTCTCCAATTGATTGTATTCCAATCAATGAGCCAATCCCTTAAGCAAGTAAAACCAAATGCTGATGAGATTGCAGGACCTCAGTGACATGCTCACATGAACCCCATGGACCTGGAGTGAATTAATATTAATATGTTAATATTAATGAATTAACATTAATGAATTATTAATATAATATAATATTAATATTATGTTAGATATTAATATAATATTAATATTAATATATTAATATTAACATAATTAACATATTAATATTTTCCTTTTCTTACAAAGGAAAATCACATTTTTACTTACAGAAATATTGTTGTTTTCCAAACTGTGTGGCACAGTCCCAGGTCCTATAGAGCCCCCTGGAGGCAGTGAGGAAAGAAACTATTGGAAGGGGCTCAGGCCTCCCAGGGACGCTTACACTTTACTAGAGGACATTTATTTAAGCTTCTAGTTTATAATTTAGATTTAATAATAACTATAAATGTTTTGGATGAAAAGACAAATCACAGACCAGGAGAAAATATTTATAAAACACATACACATTTGATAAAGGACATAAAGAACTCTTAAAAACCAACAGTAAGGGAACTGACAATCCAATTTAAAAATGGACTAAAACATACAAATAGACTTCTTACCAAAGAATATGAATAGAAAATAATCTTAGGAAAAGATGTTTCACATATCATGTCATTAGAGACTTACAAACAGAAACAATAGTGAAATAACCCAATGGCCAAAATCTATAACATTGACAATACCAAGTGCTGACAAGGATGTGGTGCAACAGAAATTCTCATTCCCTGCTGGTGGCAATGCAAAATAATACAGCCACTTTGAAAGGCAGTTCAGCAATTTCTCACAAAATGTTTCTGGGGTTGGGCAGGGGGAATGCAGTTCTCTTTTAAAAAGTTGAGCATTTATTTTAAAACTCCTTTGAAGCGGGACAACTGTGTTCTCATTTAACTGAATCAAGCCCTGGCTACATGTTCCCTGTTAGTTACATACAGAAATGTTGCTGCTATAAGATTATTGTTTCCAACTGCTCCCCTCCTCAATCAGTTTCTCTTCACTTGCCAATACTCAGATGTGCCTTTAAGCACCCTCAGCACCTTATATTTTCCTTAATTAGTACTAACTGGCCTAGAGTTTAGTGCTTGCCCCGGCATAGCACCTTGCTCATCAACAGATTTAGTGTGTTGAAATCCAAATGCAGAATAACTACGAGGTGAGCTTCAGTTATAGCATTCCGTTGTGATATTTAATTACTGGACAGTAATTAGCAGTTTTCAAATATAACATTTACTACTCCTTTTTATTACACTTCATTACAAAGGAATTGCACAAATAATTGCTTTTCTCTGGATAAAGTCTGGAGCAAATCTTGATATTTTACCTAAGGAACAGATATAACCTACATTCATTCCCCTATGCCAGCAGTTCTCTACCTGCGAGTCGCAATCCATAGGAACTGTATTAAAGGGTCATGGCATTAGGAAGTTTGAGAACCACTGTCATGTAGTATTTTTCTACTGAGCTAAACATTTTTATCATAGCTCTATTAGGATAGGTAAAATGAACTGTAATTTAGCCAGCTGTCTCCTGTGTCCTGTTGTCAAGTGTATATACATGTTATCCTCCAAAAATGGGAAAACTATGCATCAAGAACTCCCTCAGCCCATCTGCCACCAGCTCTTCATCTCCAGCTATCATACACTGAAGATAAAAGACATTTGCTTTCTGTATATAAAAAGAAAATTTCTATACTTCATCTCTAGTCTGTTCTAATAGGATAGATGGTCCTTTTGAAGGGAGGGAAAACATTAGGGAGCTGCAGCAATGAACAGGTAGAATTCCAGACTATATACTCAATAAATATACATAGAGTGAACTGTAAATAAGGGCAAGGCAGAGTCCCACAACTGCTTAAAATAAATGGATGTGTTTATTACAGAATATACTAACAGACCTGCTAATATACTCAGAGGAGTTACAATTCCAGTAAGACATCACAGTTTGCCAAACCATTCCAGGTCTGGAGTAGGTAGAAGCCTAAAAATGCATGTTCCGTGTCAGTCATTACACAGCATGTATAAGTAAAAGCAGCTTAGCTTATTGCCATCAGGTCCTCAGGGAAGCAGAGCTTAGAGAATGAAATCATCAGCTGGAATGTGCAAGGCTCACAATTATAACATGGTTTGTAGACTGGTGCAGCGTAGAGGGACAGAATAAGGATGCCTGGGTACTCAAGTAGATAGATGGGTTTTTGCTGTGACATTAGGTAGCTGACCAATAGTTAGAACTATCTGAGGGTAAAATAGACTAGTTTTAGGAGCATATATTACAAGTACTGAAGCATAAATAATCAAGTAGGGATACTAAATGACTTCATTCATCAGAGTTCTAACCCATGTCACTTTAGATATTTTAATAATCCTAATTTTTTTTTTTTTTGGCAGTTTTTGGCCAGGGCTGGGTTTGAACCCACCACCTCTGGCATATGGGACCAGCGCCCTACTCCTTTGAGCCATAGGCACCACTCCAATAATCCTAAAAATGTAAGCTAATTGTAACAAAACATGAGGGTGTTAAACAGAGGCCTATGGGGTCTTAAAGGAAATTTCTGGGCATATTCAATTACTTCAGAGGTAGGGTGGTATTGGCTCTACTTTCATCTCCACTTTCCTTTGTAGAAGCACTTGTATTCCTCAGCCTATTTTTATGAGCAAAGATTGGGAGACTTATTTTTTCAGTACCCCAATCTAATTCTTTAATGGCTACTGATATTGCCTCTGAGGATCAATCCTAAAGCTATACCCCAAGCTGTGTCAAGGAAAGACAGAGGGGAGGAGGCTCAATAAAGAGAATCTATAAGAACAGGAACTGAGAAGAGGAAAAGAATCAAGGTCAAAATCATTTATTCCTTCCTCCTGACTGCATGAGTCCTTCTCCCACCAAAGAAAAGTAAGCCTGGAGTTTGGGTTACAAGAGCACCAACCTTCCTCCCAAATCTCCATAAATCTACAGCTCTAGTACCCTCTCCTATGGCTCTAGTTTATAATTCTTAGTCCTGCTTTACCAAGATAACCTGAGTGGCTCATCCTACATTAATAAATCTTCCAGCCTAGTAAAATTTCACCTCTGTTCATCAATCATAACAGGGTGCCAAAATCTACCTTTCAAACAAGGTATGTAAGGGCATTTCCAACAAAGAGAACCAAATTACTTTAGTTATGTTAATTACGACTATCTGCAACCACCTACTAGATTGTTTTCCTTAGATATCAAGATGCCATCTCATGCTCATCAAGTCTAGAAGCAAACTTATCACTCTTGATTTCCTTATTTTTTTATGCCTTTCCTTTTTTTTTAATATTTTTTTTTATTGTTAAATCATAGCTGTGTACATTAGTGCAATCAAGGGGTACCATGTGCTGGTTTCATATACAATCTGAAATATTCTCATCAAAATGTTCAACGTAGCCTTCATGGCATTTTCTTAGTTATTGTATGTACACATTTGTATTCTGCATTTAGTAAGTTTTGCCTGTACCCATTCTAAGATGCACCATAAGTGTGGCCCCATCTGTTGCCCTCCGTCCTCTCAAACTTCCCCCCTCCCTTCCCCTTTCTTGGCCCTCTCCCAATAGTCTTGTGCTATAGTTGGGTTATAGCCTTCATGTGAAAGCTATAAATTAGCTTCATAGTAGGGCTGAGTACATTGGATACTTTTTCTTCCATTTCTGAGATACTTTGCTAAGAAGAATATGTTCCAGCTCCATCCATGTAAACATGAAAGAGGTAAAGTCTCCATTGTTCTTTAAGGCTGCATAATATTCCATGGTATACATGTACCACAATTTGCTAGTCCATTCGTGGGTCGATGGGCACTTGGGCTTCTTCTATGATTTAGCAATTATGAATTGGGCTGCAACAAACATTCTGGTACAGATGTTTTTGTTATATTGTCATTTTTGGTCTTCTGGGTATAAACCTAGTAAAGGAATTATAGAATCGAATGACAGGTCTATTTTTAGGTCTCTAAGTATTCTCCAAACATCCTTCCAGAAAAAACGTATTAGTGTGCATTCCCACCAGCAGTGTAGAAGTGTGCCCTTTCCTCCACATCCACACCAACATCTCTGGTTTTGGGATTTTGTTATGTGGGCTACTCTTACTGGGGTTAGATGATATCTCAAAGTAGTTTTGATTTGCATTTCTCTGATGATTAAGAATGATGAGCTTTTTTTCATGTGTTTGTAGATCGTGTGTCTGTCTTCTTTAGAGAAGTTTCTCTTCAAGTCCTTTGCCCACCCTGACATGGGATCACATGTTCTTTTCTTGCTAATACGTTTGAGTTCTCTGTGGATTCTGGTTATTAGACCTTTATCGGAGGTATAACCTGCAAATATTTTCTCCCATTCTGAGGGCTGTCTGCTTGCTTAACTTACTGTGTTCTTGGCTGTGCAGAGGCCTTTTAGTTTGATCAGGTCCCAGCAGTGTATTTTTTTTTTTGTCTTTTTTTTTTTTTATTCTTGGGGATTCATTGAGGGTACAATAAGCCAGGTTACACTGATTGCAATTGTTAGGTAAAGTCCCTCTTGCAATCATGTCTTGCCCCCATAAAGTGTGACACACACCAAGGCCCCACCCACCTCCCTCCTTCCCTCTTTCTGTTCCCCCCCATAACCATAATTGTCATTAATTGTCCTCATATCAAAATTGAGTACATAGGATTCATGCTTCTCCATTCTTGTGATGCTTTACTAAGAATAATGTCTTCCACGTCCATCCAGGTTAATACAAAGGATGTAAAGTCTCCATTTTTTTTTTATGGCTGAATAGTATTCCATGGTATACATATACCAAAGCTTGTTAATCCATTCCTGGGTTGGTGGGCATTTAGGCTGTTTCCACATTTTGGCGATTGTAAATTGAGCCCCAGCAGTGTATTTTTGATACTGCTTCAATTGCCTGGGAGTCCTCCTCATAAAATATTCACCCAGGCCGATTCCTTCAAGAGTTTTCCCTGCACTTTCTTCAAGTATTTTTATAGTTTCATGTCTTAAGTTTAAATCTTTTATCTGGTGAGAGTCTATCTTAGTTAATGGCAAATGTGGGTCCAGTTTCAATCTTCTACAGGTTGCCAGCCAGTTTACCCAGCACCATTTGTTAAATAGGGAATCATTTCCCCCACTGAATGTTTTTAATTGGCTTGTCAAAGATCAAATAATGGTAAGTAGCTGGATTCATCTCTTGGTTCTCTATTCTGTTCAAGACATCTACTTCTCTGTTTTGTGCCAGTACCATGCTGTTTTGATCACTATCGATTTATAGTACAGTCTCAGGTCTGGTAGTGTGAGTCCTCCTGCTTTGTTTTTGTTGCTCAGTAATGTTTTGGCTATTCGAGGTTTTTTCTGATTCCATATAAAACTATGTATTATTTTTTCAAGATCTTTAAAATATGACAATGGAGCTTTAATAGGGATTGCATTAAAATTATATATTGCTTTGGGTAGTATAGACATTTTAACAATGTTGATTCTTCCCAGCCATGAGCATGGTATGGTTTTCCATTTGTTAACATCTTCGGCTATTTCTTTTCTTAAAGTTTCATAGTTCTCTTTGTAGAGATCTTTCATGTCCTTTGTTAGGTATACTCACAAATATTTCATCTTCTTTGGCACTACTGTGAAAGGAATAGAGTCCTTGACTGTTTTTTCAGCTTGGTTATTGTTGGTATATATAAAGGCTACAGATTTATGGGTGTTGATTTTGTAGCCTGAGACATTCCTGTATTCTTTGATCTCTTCTAAAAGTTTTGTAGTAGAATCCCTAGTGTTTTCCAGATATACGATCATCTGTGAAGAGTGAAAGTTTGATCTCTTCTGACCCTATGTGAATACCCTTTATCGCCTTTTCTTCCCTAATTGCAAAGGCTAAAACTTCCATTACAATGTTAAAGAGCAATGGAGACAATGGGCAACCTTGCCTGGTTCCTGATCTAAGTGGAAATGATTTCACTTTAACTCCATTCAATATGATATTGGCTGTGGGTTTGCTGTAGATGGTCTCTATTAGTTTAAGAAATGTCGCTTCTATACCCATTTTCTTAAGTGTTCTGATCATGAAGGGATGCTAGATACTACTGGGATGTCCCTTCTATACCCATTTTCTTAAGTGTTCTGATCATGAAGGGATGCTAGAAAAAGCTTTTTCTGCATCAATTTTTAGTTTAGTTTTTTTTCTGCATCTTATTTTTCAGTTTGTTTATGTGCTGTATTACATTTATAGATTTACATATATTGAACAACCCTTGAGACCCTCGTATAAATCATACTTGTTCGTGGTGTATAATTTTTTGATATGTTGTTGGATTCTGTTTGTTAGGATCTTATTGAGTATTTTATCATCTATATTCATTAGTGATATTGATCCATAATTTTCTTTTCTTGTTGGGTCTTTCCCTGGTTTGGGGATCAAGGTGATGTTTGCTTCGTAGAATGTGTTGGGCAATATTCTTTCTTTTTCCATATTTTGGAAGAGGTTTAGTAATATAGGTATTAGTTCTTTTTTAAAGGTTTGGTAGAATTCTAACATAAAGCCATCTGGTCCTGTGCTTTTCTTTTTAGGGAGATTTTGTATAGTTGATGCCATTTCAGAACTTGATATAGGCCTGTTGAACATTTCCACTTCATTATGGCTAAGTGGTGTACTTTATGGTAGGTGGTGTACTTCTAGGTATTGATCGATTTCTTTCAGATTTTCATATATATGAGAGTAGAGTTTCTTGTAGTATTTGTTAAGGATTTTTTGAATTTCTGAGGGGCCTGTTGTTATTTCATTGTTACCGTTTCTGATTGATGAAATTAGAGATTTTACTCTTTTTTTGCTTAGGTTGGGCAAAGGTTTATCTATTTTATTGATCTTTTCAAAAACCAATTTTTGGATTTATTGATATGTTTTATAATTCTTTTGTTTTCAATTTCATTTAATTCTGCTCTAATTTTGGTTATTTCTTTTCTTCTGCTGGGTTTAGGGTTGGAGTGTTCTTCCTTCTCCAGTTGCTTGAGATGTCCCATTAAGTTATTAACTTCCTCTCTTTCTGTTTTCTTGAGAAAGGCTTGCAGTGCTATAAATTTTGCTCTTAGGACTGCCTTTGCAGTATCCCAGAGGTTCTGATAATTCATGTCTTGATTGTTGTTTTGTTCTAAAAATTAGGTGATTTCCTTCTTAATCTCATCTATAACCCATCTATCCTTCAGCACAAGGTTGTTTAGCTTCCATGTATGCAGGTTCCTGTTGTTATTGAGTTCAACTTTTATTCTATGATGGTCTGAGAAGATGCAAGGAATAATTTCTATTTTTTAAAATTTGCTGAGGTTAGATTTGTGGCGTAGGATGTGGTCTATTTTAGAGTATGTTCTGTGGGATGATGAGAAGAATGTGTATTCAGTTTCATTGGGATAAAATGTTCTGTAGATGTCTGTTATGTCCAGATGTTGAATGGTTAAGTTTAAATCTAAAATTTCTTTGGTTAGCTTCTTTTTGGAGGTGTTAAAATCTCCAACTAGTATTGAACTGGAGAAAATGATGTTGCTCGTGTCTGTTAGAGTTTCTCTTATAAATTGAGGTGCATTCTGGTTGGGTGCATAAATATTAATAATTGAGATATCATCATATTGAGTATTACCTTTAACAAATATGAAGTGTCCATCCTTATCCTTCCTGATTTTGGTTGGTTTAAAGCCTATTGCATCTGCGAATAGGATTGCAACACCTGCTTTTTTCTGCTTTCCATTTACCTGGAGTATAGATGACCATCCCTTCACCTTGAGTCTATATTTGTCTTTTAATGTAAGATGCGATTGTTGTATGCAGCAGATATCTGGCTTGAGTTTTTGGATCCAGTCCACCAACCTGTGCCTCTTTAGAGGAAAATTTAAACCATTCACATTAATGGAGAATATTGATAAGCCTTCAAGAGTCTGGTGGACATTTTTAATCCTTTTGCAACTGTGGAAGTTGGAATTTGATCAAAATTTTCTGGGTGGGTTTACTTTTGTAGTGGAGGATTACACTGATCTTTATGGAGGATAGGTCTGAGAATATCCTGGAGAGCTGGTTTAGTTATGGCAAATTTCTTCAACATGTGAATGTCATTGAAGTATTTAATTTCTCCGTCATAAATGAAACTCAGTTTAGCTGGGTACAGGGTCCTGAGTTGAAAGTTATTTTGTTTTAGGAGATTAAAAGTCGATGACCATCCTCTTCTAGCTTGAAAGTTTTCAGCAGAGAGATCTGCAGTTATTCTAATATTCTTGCCCTTGTAGGTGATGGTTATCTTTCGGTCTGGCTGCTTTCAGAATTTTCTCCTTCATATTAACTTTAGTGAAATTGATTATGATGTGTCTGGGGGATGTCTTATTTGGGTTGAGTCGTGCTGGAGTTCTGAAACTGTCTGCTGTCTGAATTTCAGAATCTCTTGGCATGTCTGGAAAGTTCTCCTTCATAATCTCATGGAGAAGAGATTCTGTGCCTTGTGAAGCCACTTTGTCACTTTTGGGGATCCCTATAAGTTGAATATTGGTTTTCTTTGAATTATCCCAGAGCTCTCTGAGAGAGTGATCTGTTTTTGCCCTCCATTTCTCTTCGTCTTTGAGAGTTTGGGAGTATTTGAAAGCTTTGTCTTCAATGTCAGAAATCCTTTCTTCTGCTTGCTCCATTCTGTTACTGAGGGATTCTACTGTGTTTCTCAGATCTTTGAGGGCTGCAACTTCTTGCCTCAATGTGTCAAATTTTTTGGTCATTTTGTCTTTGAATCTGTTGAATTCTTGAGATATCTTTTGGGTTACTGCTTTGAATTCTAATTCAATCTTATTTGCT
Source organism: Nycticebus coucang (assembly GCF_027406575.1). NCBI lineage: Eukaryota > Metazoa > Chordata > Mammalia > Primates > Lorisidae > Nycticebus > Nycticebus coucang. The sequence goes on along the minus strand of NC_069796.1, from coordinate 57,996,821 downwards.
GTCCAGATTCTGAATTCAATTTCTGACATCTCAGCTATTTGTTTGTGCATGGGATCATGTGCTGTGTCTGCCCCATTGGTCCTTGGGGGAGTTGTTCTACTCTGATTATTCATACTGCCAGAGTTTCTCTGTTGATTTTGCCTCATGATTGTTTTTCACCATTGCCTCTGACTGTCCTTAGAGTTGGGGAGGTGTCTCTCCAAGATTAGACCCCAACGGGATCACTCTATTGTTGCTGGATCTTTGTAGGAAGTGACCCTGTGTAGTTCCTCTGGGGCTGCCCAGCTAGGGAGTTCTTGTTGTGGAAGCAGCTTCAGCGTGTGACACACCCAGATCCAGCGACAGGGCAGGAGGTGGTGCACACTCTTCTGGGAGTGCTTGGCACCCAGTGACTTTGGCACAGAGAGCCCAAGGCTCCAGCAGTCTCTGGCCAGGAGAAGGGCTCTGCACAGATGCAGGGAGGGCTCCAGAGAGCACGCGGTTACCATTGTCCCTGTCCAGACGAGTGGGCCGGTGTGGAGGCAGGGAGGGTACAGTAGGGAGGATGCAGGGTTGCGTGGCTCCTGCAGATCCTGGTCAGGGCATTCAGAGGCCTGGCAGGCATGGGTCGCATGTCTGGGATCGCGGTGCAGCTCTTATGGAGGTCTGGGTGGCACCAAGCCCAGAAGTTTGAGGTTGCTATGAGCTGTGATGCCACGGCACTCTACCCAGGGCAACAGCCTGAGGCTCCAGTGTGCGAAAACCGGTCTCACTCTGCACCTGAGGGTTGAATCTATGAGGCAGCTCAGTCCCTGCTTTTAGGTTGCTTATTCACTAGGTTACTAGCTCCCACCCAATCCTTGCTCTGCGACCCTGAGGGTGGGGCTTGCCAGGGCAGTTCTCTCACAATGGCTCCCTGCGGCCTACAGCAGAATACTATTAGCTCTGTCCAGCTCAGCAGTTCAGTCTGGGGCCCTAGACAATGCCCAAAGTTCTCTGCACTCCTGCTCAAGCTCTCTTCAAGGTAGTTCAACTGAGTGCTAAGTCCAAAAACACCAAAACAGTTCACAGGTAAGGCCTTTCTGGTTTGCAGTCTCACTGCTGCTTGTACTTATGGTTGCCAGCCGGATTAGGTCAATGGAACACACACCTATGCCTTCCCTTTTGAACAACTCTCCCCATAGCCTTTCCATTTGTTTCCCTGTCTACCCTCAATGTTGAGAAGCTGATAACCTTTAGAGAATCTTTGGATATCCCAAATATCTTATATGCTTTTTAAGAACACTGATGGTAAAGGTGATGATTGGTAAATATGCTGGTTCTAGAGAATTTATTTATATGACCATTGTTTACTAAAAATTCAACACTGTGCAAGGCACTGGAGCCCTAACAAGTTCATGATCCTGACTATATCCTGATTCCTATACTTACCTACAAAATAACTTTAAATTTCCCAAATCCTCAAGCATTTTCTTTCCTTTGTTATTTTATTTATTTATTTATTTAGGTATGTATTTATTGGAGAATAAAAAAATACATTGTCCTCGTTAGAGTGTAGTAGAAATTCATTGCTCTTCCACAAAACTGAGACAAACTGTAGAGTAAAAGGAGAAGATAGTCTACTCTTAGCCTTCAAAGTTTTTTCATAATGTAATTTGTGTATTTCTTCCTGTTTTTGAGTCTAAGTCAAAAATTGTCTTCCGTCAGTTGTAATAACTATTTCAGTAAACACTCATTCTTATTCTCTATAATTCAGTGGAGATTTAAAAAATACTATTGAGAGAGGCAATAATCAAATTGTAGTTTTGCAACTACAGGCAAATTGAGCATTCATTCTCTTAACAAATTGTTTATTCCTATTTACCAAGAACAGCAAGCACTTAAGAATGCTGAGCAAGTGGTCCTGAAGACAAAATTGTAGGAGACACAGAATGTCATTTCATGATTCTGCATATTCCTCAGCTTTAAATTCCCAAATGACAATATGAATGCTTTCATATTTTACCAGGATAAATTATTGCAATTCTAATAATAAAAATTGCAATCAGTCTTTTAAATAAATTGTGCTTATAAGAGGTTTTGTGTAAGTAGCTTTATGTGTTCAACAAGCACCCTATTAATCTTTACTATGTGCCAATAATTTTATGTTTATTAAGAAACTAATATATGGGGGGCACCTGTGGCTCAAAGGAGTAGGGCGCCGGCCCCATATGCCAGAGCTGGTGGGTTCAAACCCAGCCTTGGCCAAAAACTGCAAGAAAAAAAAAAAAAAGGAAACTAATATCTCAGCTGGTGCAGTGGATCATGCCTGTAACCCTAGCAACTCTAGGAGGCTCAGGAGGAAGGATCCCTTGAGGTCAGGAGTTTGAGACCAGCCTGAGAAAGAGCAAGGCTCCATCTCTACTAAAAATAGGAAAATTAGCCAGCTATTATGGTGTATGCCTATAATTCCAGCCAGCTACTCATGAGTCTGTGTCAGGAGGACCACTGGAACACAGAATTTAAGGTTTTTGTGAGCTAGGCTGACTTGATGGCACTCTAACCTGGGCAACAAAGTGAGAATAAGTCACCAAAAAAAAGAGAAAAAAAGAGAGAAATTAATATTTCAAAATAGCTTGAGAGTTAGAATTCTTATCATTAAGGAGTATTTTCAGTCAAGAAGCAGATCTTGTATTGGATAGTAAAGTTCACCTAACTCTGAACTCTGAAACAGCAAGAGAAAAAAGAAATTTTTCAAACTAAAGAATCTTTGACACTTGGATAATGTCATGTTGATTTCTAGTGGTGTGAATAAATTTGCATTGGAGGTTAATAACAAGGCTGACAGTGATAAAGTTATTTTCATTTCTATTTCAGAGATGATAACATAGACACAAAAAAGGTAAGTGACTTTCCCACAATAAGCAAAACATCCTACCTATTATACAATGTATGTTCCATAATATTTAACCCTTTCTGTAAAACATCCTTAAATTTCTTAAAATCCTAAATCAAGGAAGGTGCTGTCTATTCTAGCTTGTATGATCTGTACACAATTTTTTTTTTTTACATCTTTTAGAAGAAAGGCTATTGACCAAATTTATGTCTTATAAACCACATTTAATCAAAAGTCCCAATGCTTGGGAAAAATGAATGTGGCCTTTTGATTTGCTCCAGATTTTGGATTAAAGGGGGTTGTGTGATTATCTGTATTTTCTGGTTTGAATTATAACTCATGAAGGATGTCCAAGGTGCACTTAATTTCTACAAATAGCTTCGGTCTTTTTTTTTTTGCTTTGGTTTTCCTAGATAACCAACAACCTTTATTCTACTATCCATACATTGTTATTTCTTCAGCTGATTTGAGACAGACTAGTAACATCAAAACCCACTGGTTTTTATAAAACTGCTAAATGCCATTTCATAAAATTAAAATGTGGCAACTGGGACTAAAATTAACTTAGACATAAATCTCATTAGAGTTCAGTTGTTGATGGTGATGCTGATGGTAGGTTACAACACCACAAGTCTATCTGATCTTTTGCTTGCTTATAAACTTATTTTAAAAAAACAAATATTTTCCCCTATTGTATGGGCATGTCCCTTAATGCTCTGTCCACTTCAGAGCCTAATTGAGGAATAATGGTTTTGCCTTTGACATAGGTCAAGAGCAGAAAATTAATGATGGTAGGCTGCCAATTCTTAAGAGAATTGGCTCTGGGTCTGAGAGATTAGGATTGAATCTGGCTCTAGCATTTACTGGCTGTGTATCCTTGGGCAAGGGTCTCTGCCTCTCTATACCTCAATGTTGCCACCTATAGACTAAGGGTGAAAATTGTACCTATGCAGATTCAATCAAATGATGAGTACAAACATTAGCATAATGCCTATTATATGTGTACTATACGTGAGCAATCAGTAAATAAGAGGTGCTTATGTTCATACAAATTTGTATCTTCTCTTTGTTGACATTTGTTTCAAAGGCCAAGCAGAAGTCAAAGAAGATAAAGCTCATAATTGGATTCCTTAATTATGAGCCACTTTTAATTTAACCTTTATCACATGCATACCTTATCATATATGTTGATTTATTTAGAAAGACATCCCCCGTTGTGATTACTGTTCATTCATGGTCATCCTTGGATGCCCTTGGAAGCAATTGTCAAACAATCCACATCCTGCTGTTTCTGAGGCATCACTAATGACACCTCCATGCTCTCCTTTCTTATAAACATAGCATTCTGGCCCTTGTCATCACAAATTCAGGCTAAATCCAGCCTATTTCCCATGAACCTACCTCATTTGCATCAACTGGTTTCTTAAGAAATAAATGGATCCAAAGTCTTTTCCAGAGAACTGAAAACATGCTCTAGGGGACTTCTAAATCCAAACCACGAGCACCAGAAAACATTCACTGACTTTCCCCAGCAGCCTCATTTTAGAATTCTCCATTGCTACAGCAAGCTAACGTAACTCAGTTTGCTTATATTAAAGCCAGTTTCTTTATTTGAAGAGGGAATTTTCATACTATGTTAATCTTTCATGGAATCCAGTTTCTAGATACTCCTATTACTCTAACCACCCACCCAGAAATATCCACTGATCACTTGATAGGAATAAATTTCTTCAGAGTCAGTCTATTCAATTGGCTCCGAGTTTTCACAATTGTGTGCTATAAATTCTACTTTTAATTCAAGGAGACAAAATTTCTTAATTCCTATAAGCTTTATCAACTTTCTCTGTCTGATATAGTAAGCCAAGTAGAAAGAAACTTTGCACTGACAGTCACTCACTTCCCTTTGCATTCTTCCAAGTAGACAGTTTGTTTTCATATTTATGATTATTTCACTGTTTATAACGGGAACAATAAATCTCAATAGTATGTAGGTGTGGGTGGGTGGATGGGGTTGACGAGGGAGGTATATTAGAATCGCCAATGTGTGAGTGGGTGAGGTAGCTCATGCCTGTAATTCTAGCACTCTGTAAGGCCCAGATAGGAGAATTGCTTAAGCTCATGATTTCAAGAGAATTGGTTGAGCTCAGGATTTCAGGAGAATTGCTTGAGTTGAGGATTCCTATTTTTTAATAGAGACTAGGTCTGAATCCAGTCCCTATTAAAAAATAGGAATCATTAGTCAGGCATTGTGGTGGGAGGCAGGAAGATCACTTGAACCAAGGAATTTAAGATTGCTGTTGCCATGGCACCGTAGCCTGGTCAGACTTCTTTTAAAATAATAACCAACAAGGTGAAAGAAAGACATGTTTCAAGAAACAAATTAGTAACACATGATTGACAAGAAGGTAACCTAAATGGTTCTTTATCATAACATAACACATGGGGAAAACATTTCAAGCAAGTGAGCAGTCCAAATAGTTTCCAATGAAATCATAAGAGTTATTTACTTTTAATTACATATCCTTTAAAACCCCCAAATTTTATTTTCTTCTTTCTCTTTGTAGGTGTTTAAAAATTTATTTACTATAAAATTTCAATTAAATTAAAGCAGAACATTTCTTCTATGTCCCTCAAGATGTGAGTTTTGTAAGTTTGAGAAAGTGCAGAATGAAATCCCATTTCAAAAGCTATTCACTTTACTTCACTGAACGGTTCTTTAAAATACCAACTTCTATTTGAAATTTTCTACCACTAAAAATAGCAATGCACCTCACTAACTACAAAAAATGATATCTTCAATACAAACTAATGAAAGATGTTACAGATATGAGTTTCTCACAACTTGCCTGTCTTCCTCTTCCTTCCAAAATAAAATATTTAAAATTAATTGGAATAAATCGTATAAAATTGAATCTATACATGTAGAATCTCAAAATAGAAATTATTGACATTTTCCACTTTTCCTTTACCAGTCAAAACTTGTAAATACCCATAGGTGGAATCTAGCCACACATAGAACTTTAGAAACCACCTAGTCGAATATCTTTGTTCCTCACGGGAACACCTTCTGGTTGGCTTTTGAATGAATGTCTGAGATCAATGATTTCCAATGACAGGGAGCTCTTTCCTTATAATAGCAACATCTACTTTATGAATGAAAAAAGCAGAGCTGAAATTTTCCTTCTGAGATTTATATGCTAAAATTAAGAATGTTGCAGGAAGAGGTGAGAACAGGGCTGATATCCAGCTTAATGTACTTGAAGAGTGAACTGATTGTCTTCATGTTTTGACTGGTTACATTTCCATGTTTTACCAGGTGGAAAACAAATTTCCAGAGCTCACCTTGGCAAGGTTATCCCTAAAGCTTTCCCCGTTTTTCAATAGATTTGATAGAGGTCATAAGAGATTTTCTCCTACATCATTCCATGTATACTACTGACATATCTAGTCCACCATTCACACCATCCCTTACTAACACTTTCTGATAAGGTACAATTCTGTTGTGTAGATAATTCTAGGCCTATATCTGAAGCTTTCAATTTTTACTTAGGTCAGAAAAAGCTGGTCTATTTATCAGACTCTGTTGGACATAGGAGTGAATTCTTCATAGCATCAGGACATGTTAAGATTTAAAAACATAAACACACAATATCAAAATGGAACAAACTCTAAGGTACTTGCTAGGACTCTGAAGTGTAAATTGAAAACCTGAGGAGCAGCATATCTATAGCCATAAAACTCAGGAAATATACACTCATAAAAGCAGTACTTTGCAAAGCAAATAACAAATGAAACTAGAAAAGCTCCTTCCCTAAACCTTGAATCACCATGACAGCCCTAGTATGTATGAATTCTTAAATACTTAGAAAAATGATACTAGGTTTTAATTGAAGGCAACAAGGTGTATATATTAACTATCTCCTGTATTCCCCCTCCGGTATTTATAAACACCTGTAAAGGGGTTGAAATAGCCCAAGAAATAAAGTATCATAGCCCTACACCTAAGGATTCAAATGCAAAAATCATAGTTTAAATTGGCACTGTGACTACCAACACAAAATGTACATTAATTGCCTTGGTGTATTTGTGAATTGCTCCTCTACATACTTTGATGCAAAATACTTCTTGAATATAGAGCTAAAATTTCAAAGCAGACAAGAATATTAGCTGTTTCCACCATTACTAAGGCTTATGGAGGGCCTCAGCTGTCATTGAATCAACTGAGGTCCAGATGGCAGAAATGGCATTTGCAGCTATGTCACTAAGAGACAGCAGTAAGCACTGAGGCTCTGGCTTCTAATTTTAGCCTGACCTCAATAAAGTATTACACAGTTACGGCCACTTGTCAATGAAGCTTCACCTATTGAATTCACAAGAACTCATTTTAACAGACATGGTGTTCCTAAACATGTGAATGTATTTTGTATTCAATACAAGAAATATGAAAATAGCATCACATCCAGAATACTTTCATGACAAAGTAGGTTTGCATAACTTATATCTGACAAAAATGGAAACTTGGCTTCAATTAAAGAAATGTATATACACACATATATACATATATATTTGTGTAGGCAAGTACATGTAAATTACCAAAGCACTTATTTTTTCCAATTTTACCAAATTGAATAAACACTTCTTAAAATCCTTTTTTTCCTAAAATTTTTGCAACTCTTTTCTCATTTCATTCTTACAACATTTTTATAGAAAAAGCTGAATGGATGTATGTGTTCTTATAAATGATGAATAAACTGAGGTAGAAAAAAAATTAAATCAATTTCACAAGGTTACAAAGTGAGAATCCAGGTCTTCTGACCTACAGCTTTGAAAATCTCATCTATATAGTAGTCTAAAAAATAGAGCAAGAAACTGTGTGGAAACATTTTTATAAGATTAAATTATATTTCTTTCTTATAAATGTCTCATCTCTTTGAAGTAATGACACATTTCTTTTACTAGATAATGACAGGAAAAGACTATGAGTAAGTGAATGGGTGCTTTTACTATTACTATGTACAAAACACTGCTAGGTGTCCTATTGAAAGGAAATGGAAATGGGGCAGTGTTAAGTATAAAGAGAGCATACATTTTTTATTTTTCTGGAAATTTAGGATAAGCATAAAAATCACAAAAATATCCTAATGCACTGTTTATATCAGCATGCACAGGTGTGGAACAGGCACTCAGTCATTCTTTCAGAAACTGAAGATATTTTAAAGATGATTATGGGCAGTTGTACAAACCATGACCAGGAAATAGGATAAGAATGGGATCCAACTTGCAAATATTCTTAAAAAGCCTGTTACTATCTTTGGGTATATAGAATAACTCATTTATTTTTAAATTAATTTATGTATGCTCTGCCTCATTAAAAATTTGAGACAGAGATGGAGCAATATGGTGGATTAGAAATGGTTACTTACTAGCCATTCCTAGCAAGACAGGGGAAGTAGAATTCTGGCCACCTCTTGCTGGAGGAAATTACAGAGGGACATAGCTCTGAGGGCACAGTTAAGCAGTGGTGGATCCCAGGAGCAGAAGAAGAGGTCTGAAGCTGAGGGGAGCTATTACAGAAGACAAGTGCCTGCATATGAGCAGGGCCCAGATTACCAGCCCTCACACGGTCTGTGAACAGGAAAGGGCTATCATACAGCTTTGATTTTGGACTAAATAACTCCAGTGAGCAGTTTAAACCCCTTAAATAAGTGAGGGGACTCAAAAAGCTTTCAGCAGCAGGGACTGAATACAGGGTGGAGTAGATCTCCCATTGTCTTAGCTGCTAACTGGGTGGGAAGGCCAAGCCAGAGGAAGAGTTAGCAGGGTCCTAATGAGTAGCTGCCTCTGGGATATGTGCTGAGCTCAGGCAACTGTGCTTGGGGTGAGCTGAGCGGATCCTGCACCCTTGGGAAGGCCATGTTGTGTCTGGGGTGCCTGGGAAGGAAACTGGTAAGAGTGCTAGCACTCCAATCACATGGGGTCTGAATGCTAATGAAGAGACCAGCCCTGATTGAGGGCAAATAAGTTAGGAAGCTAGGACCCAATCTCCTCTAGAAAGTGGCTTCCAGCTTTCATTCTATATATAGAAAAAATAGCCTGTGTTCTTCCCTTAACACCACAGCATCACCTGGTGTCCAGGCAAAGTATTGCAATATATTTATATACATTTACATATATGTTTCTTCCATTTTTGCTCCTTTTCCTAAGTTTTTTCTACTATTTTTTTTCTTTTTTCTTGTTGGTATGCTTGTTGTTGTTATGGTTTCATTTTTTTTGGTCTGGTTTTATTTTTATTTTTTAGTTTTTGCGTTATTCAATAGCAAGGGCTCCTACATTTTTGTTATGGTTTTTCAGTCTCTTTTATTCTTTCCTCCTTTTTTGTTTCTCTCCTTTTTTCACTCTTTTGGTAGAGACTTTCCTACTTTTATCATCATTCCCACAAAAATTTCTCATGTAAAGCTATGATATTGTCTTTTTTTCATCTTTTATAATTGTATTTTTAATTTTTTTTTACCTATTTATAGTTTTTAAATTACTTTTCTGAGTGTTATGGGGTCATGGCATTGGTCTGGCTCAAGGAGGTCATGAACTCACAGTCTAGAATTTCTTTCTAGCTTTGGACTTTAGAAAGATGGTATTGGTAAGTTCCCACCATGACATAGTACTGTTTTGTTTTTGTTTTTGTTTTGTTTTCATCTTTCTTTTCTTTTTCTTTCATACTTGCTGAAGGTGGCATCTTGCTTTTGCCCAAACTGATTAGGTGCTCTTGACCTCAAGGGACCCACCAAGCCTAATCCCTCAAAAGGCCTAGATTTGTACTTGTGGTCATAACACCACCATTTCTCCTGCCTCTTCCTTTTTCTATTTGTGTTCTTCTAGTCTTCTTCTCTTCAATTTGTTTCTTTTTACCCCTCTTTCTTTTTTCTTTCTTTCTTTCTTTTTTTTTTTTTGGCCTTATACAAAAAGGTCACTTACACACCTAAGGTCTGAGACAAGGTAATTTAAAGAGAAGGAAAAAGTAGGGGAAGGTAGTGTATAAGAAGAAACCACACATGTGGAGGAACCAACAGAAAAATTCTGGCAACATGAAAAATCAAAACAGAACAACCCTCCCTCCCCCCCACCAAGAGACCATGAGGGAGCTACCACAGAGGATTCCATCTATAATTAATGAAGGAAAATGTCAGAAAGGGAATTTAAAACATGGATAGTGAAGGCAATAAAGGGAATTGATGAGAAAGTAGAAAAACAGAACAAAAAATGGATGAAAGATATGAAGAATTTAGAAAGGCTATGACAGAGATTAAGACACTGAAGGAGCTAATCAGAGAACTTAAAGATGCAGTAGAAAGTATTAATGACAGATTAGCCTGTGGAGAAGAAAGAATATCAAAGCTAGAAGATAAAGCTCTTGAGCTAACACAGGTAGTTAAAGAGGCAGAAAAGAAGAGATGCAAAGCATAGTATTTGCTCAGAATTATGGACCTTCATGAAGCATTCAAATATATGAACTATAGGTATCCCTGAAGAGGAAGAGCAATGTCCCAAAAGAATGGAAGCCTTACTGCAAGATATCATAAATGAAAATTTCCAAAGTTTCATTAAAGATTCAAAAACACTCCTTTTAGAGGGATATTGAACCATGAGTCATCGCACTACAAATAGAGCATCTCCAAGACACATTGCAGTGAATCTGTCCAAAGCAAAGGTGAAAGAGAAAATTCTGCAAGTAGCCAGGAAGAAGCACCAAATGACCTACAGGAACAGATCCATCAGGATGACAGCAAACTTTCCGGATGAAACTTTTCATGGCAGAAGAGAATCGTCATCTACCTCTGACCTTCTTAAACAAAATAATTTTCAGGCCAGAATTCTATATCCTGCTCAACTAAGCTTTAAAATAGATGGAGAAATCAAACCTTTTATGATATTCAAACATTCAGGAAATTTGCCACAAGAGCAGCTTTACAGGAAGTACTTAGACCTATTCTCCACACTGACCATCACAATGAATCACCAGCGAAGTAAACACCCAGAAACTAAAGAAACAGCTTTTCAGGAAATACTTACATCTATTCTCCACACTGACCATCACAATGAACCAACAGCAATGTAAACACCCAGAACCCAGCTTCCACAACAGCACAAAGGACAAAACTAAGCCAGGAATTTTCACAAAATAAGATGAATAAAACTAGCCACACTGATCAATTCTCTCAATAAATGTTAATAGCTTGAATTCTCCTTTGAAGAGGCACAGGCTCACCAATTGGATTAAAAAGCACCAGCTATTGGGTGGTGCCTGTGGCTCAAGGAATAGGGCATATATATCAGGGGTGGTGGGTTCGAGGCTGGCTCTGGCCAAAACTGCAAACAAACAAACAAAAGAAAACCCACCAGCTATCCATATGTTGTCTCCAGAAAATACACATAAACTTGAAGGTTAAAACAAGACTCAGGGAAAAGAAATAGAAAACAATATTTCATGCAAATGGAAATCAGAAGAAAGAAGAGGTTGTAATTTTATCTTCAGATACAAACGGATTTAAAACAATGTTAAGAAAAAGATGGCCATTTCATTCCAGTTAAGGAAACAATACAAGAGGACAACTCTAAATATTTATGCATCCAACTTACATGCACCCAGATTTATGAACCAGACTTTGTTCTGAGCAATATGATATTCCACAACACCAAAAAAGCTGGGGATTTTAACACACTTCTACCAGAACTGGACAGATCCTCTAAACAGAAACTAAACAAAGATACAAGGAACATAAACATGACCCTAGAACAAATGGGTTTATATACATACACAGAATACACCACCCCCATGCTAAGGAATATACATTCTTCTCGTCAGCCTAAGGAACATAGTCCAAAATAGATCATATCCTAGGATACAAATCAAATATCAACAAAATTAAAATAATTAAAATTATAACTAGTATCTTCTCAGAGCACAAGGCAATAAATGTGGAACTAAACTCCAACAAAAATTATCACCCCCACACAAAGGCACAGAAATTAAACAACCTTATGCTGAATGACAGTTGAGTCAAGGAAGAGACAAAGGAGGAAACTGTTAAATTCCTTGAACATAATAACAATGAAGCTACAAGTTACCAAGACCTGTGGGATACTGTAAGACCATCCTAATAGGAAATGTATTGTATTAGATGCCTAAATCCGAAAAACAGAAAGAGATCACATCAATAACCTAATGAACCATCCATCTTAATGAAATGGAAATGGAAGACCAATCTAATCCCAAATCAGCAAAAGAAAAGAAATAGCCAAAATTAAACCAGAAATAAATGAAATTGAAAAGAAACATTCAAAATATTAATGAAACAAAAAAGTTGGTTCTTTGAAAAGCTAAACAAAATTGATAAACCTTTCACCAGATTAACTAGAAACAGAAAAGTAAAATTTCTAATAGTCTCAAACAGTTACCACAATGATATGAGATTATCTCTGATTACTACAAGAAACAATGCTCAGAAATTTGACAATATGGAAAATATCAACCAGTATCTGGAATCACACCTTCTGCCTAGACTTAATGAAGAAGATATAGATCTCTTGAACAAACCAATATCAAGCACTGATATTGAACAAACAGTAAAAAATTTTCCAACATATTGTCAAGACTAATATGAACCCAGTAGCTAATCTAATACACATCACATAGGAATAAAACTCAATTCAATTCAAGTAGAAGGGAGAGAAATGGGGAAGGGGGAAGAAGAGGGGTATGGGTGAGCTCCCATTTAATGGGCACAATGGAGGAATATACAGTACATCTTTTGGGTATGGGACACAACTACAAGATGGAACTTACCAAACAAATTCAAATATTGTGATCTGGTTATTTGTACCCTCACATTAACCTGAAATGAAAAAAAAAAAAAAATCATTGAAGCCAGTTAAGCTAGTAGAGTTCAAAATTTAAAGCCTCTCTGGATCAAAGTATTCTCAGCCCTTCACCTAAGCAAAAAGATGAACAAAAACTGATTTTTGTGCAAAAATAAAACAATTTAATGTTAGAGATAGTAAAATATGCTGAAATGTTATCCTACACCAATTCTTTGTACTTGACATTCAAAGCTAAAAGAAAAAAACCAAAATGTATGATTTTATGATTAGCTTAGAAAATCTATTTCTAGAATTAATCCTTGCTGATTTATAAAGGCAAAACATTATATTTCTTAGAAATATTAAGATTTGATTTTGAGATAATCTCTAAAACCAAAATATGTCTCACTGCAATATTAAAAATCAAACCAATTGTTTTTATAATTGAATAAATTAAATCTGACATCAAGACACTTAGCTTAAGTATATTTATAGTAGCATGCCACTTTCAGAGAGACCAATGTTTAAAGAGCCAAGCACACTGTTTTGGATTTTATCAAAATATTTTCACCTCATCCCTATGATAAAATGTTTTTAAGGACCTTAGATTACAATAGCAGAATAAATAACAGAATACAAATGACCAAATGTTCTCTACTTTCTTTTGAACAACAGTCATGTTAAAGTGCAGAGGTGCTGTGCATGATGTTAGAGACTCACAGGTGGCACCATAAGAGGGAGCTGGGAATAAAATAAGTATTACCACGGTTCTGTAAAGATGTTTGCATAAACAAACTAATATTTCAGATTAAGACATTCTTATTTATTTTATTGATAAATGAAAATTGTATAATTCATTGTGTGCATGTTTTGAACACTGGGGAACTGCTAAATTGAGTAAATTATAACGTGAAATTACCACACATGCTTTTGTTTGTTTGTTTTGTAGTAAGAACACTTAAAAATCTATTCATAGTAATTTTCAAGAACATAAGACCTTGTAATAAAACATAGTGACTATGTTTTGCAATAGATCTCTTGAACTTAATTCTCCTAATTGAAATTTTGTATCCATTTGCCATCATGTCCTTAACCTCTCTCACTCCTAGCTGTTGGTAACCACCATTCTAACCTCTGTTTCCATGAGTTCAACAATTTTAGATTTTGTGAGATCATGTGGCATTTGTCTACAGTGCCTGGTAAATTTCACTTAACACAGTGTTCTCCAGATTTATCCATATTGTTGTAAATGATAGATATATTTCTTTTTAAAGAACAAATAGTATTTTATTGCGTATACATGCCATTTTTAATCCATTTATACATTGATGGACACTAAGGTTGACTCTGTATCTTGGCTATTATAAATAATGCTACAATGAACATGGGAATGCAGATATCTCTTTGACATATTAATTTAATTTCCTTTGGATATACACCAAGTAGTGGAATTGCTATATCATATGCTAGTTCATTTTTTTAATTTTGGAGGAACCTCCATAGTGTTTTCTATAAACATATTCTAATTTGCATTCCAACCAGTAGTGTGCGTAGGTTCTCTTTTCTCCATATCCTTGCCTTTTTGGTAATAACCATTCTATCTGGGATGAGGTGACACTTCATTCTGGTTTTAATTTGCATTTTTTTATAAAGATGGGAACTATTTTCCATATACCTGTATGTCTTATTTTGAGAAATATCCATCCAGTTTCTTTGATCATTTTTTTAATCGGGTTGTTTCCTTGCTACTAAGTTTTTTGATTCCCTTATATATTTTAGATATTAATCTCTCATGCTAAGATTCAGATTTTGAAGCATGTCAGGTTTTAGATTTTTATATATTGCATACTCAGCCTATACTAACTAGTTTTATAGTTTCAGGTCTTATATTCATTTAAATCTAAGATTTACTTTGAGTTGATTTTAGTATGAAGTGTGAGATGAGGGTCCATTTCCACTCTTCTGCATGTAAATACAGTTTTCCCAACACTATTTATTGAAGAAAATATTCCTTTCCCCATTGTGTGTTCTTGACACTTTTTTAAAAAATGAATTCACTATAAATGTATGGATTTGTTTCTGGAATCTTATTCTGCTCTGTTAGTGCACGTGTCTATTTTTACACCAGTAATGCCCTGTTTTATTCACAATAGCTTTGTAAGTTTCAGTCAGATAATGTGCTGTCTTTGACTTGGTTCTTTTTCTCTAGAGTGCTTTAATTTAGGATCTCGTGGGGTTTCATATGACTTTTAGGATTAGGTTTTCTATTTCCATGGAAGGTGTCATTGGAATTTTGATAGAGGATGCACTGAATCTACAGATCACTTTTAATAATATATGGACATTTTAACAATATTAACAGAATATTTTAAAATATCAATTCTTACAATCCAGGAGCAAGGAATATTTTTCCAATTACTTTTGTCTTTAATTTCTTTCATCAATGTTTTATTGTTTTCAAGTCTTTTATTAACCTGCTTAAATTTATTATGAAGTAGTTTTTGTAGCTATGTTCAGTGAAATTGTTTTCTTGATTTTTTTTCAGATAGTTTGTTGATAGTGAATAAAAATGCTACCATTTTTTGTATGCTGTTTTGGCACCCTGCAACTTCTATAAATTTATTCATTTTAATAGGTTTTTGTGTGTGTGTGTGAAATCTTTGGGATATTCTGTATATAAGTTCATGACATTTGGAAACGGGGACAATTTCACTATTTCACTTCTTTGTTTCCAATTGGATGACTTTTCTTCCTTTCTCTTTCCTAGCTGCTTTAGCTAGGACTTCCAGTGTTAGGTTGACTAGAAGTCCGGTGAAGGCTATGTTAACCAGTTTGTTGTAAGTATTTCAAATTGTATACAAAACCAGCACATTGTACCCCATAATTGCATTAAAATACACAGTTATGATTAAAAAAAAAAAAGAAATGGTAAAAGTGAAAAAGTGAGCATTCTTGTTTTGGTTCATGATATCAGAGGAAAAGCTTTTTTTTTTCCAGTTTTTGGCTGGGACTGGGTTTGAACCCACCAGCTCCAGCATATAGGGTCAGCACCCTACCCCTCTGAGCCACAGGCACTGCCTAGAGGAAAAGCTTTTAACAGTATACTGCTGAGTATGCCAGCTGTGGGTTTGTAATATATGCGTTTTATTGTGTTAAGATACATACTTTTTATATCCCATTTTTTGAGAATTTTCAAAATCATAAAAATATATTCAATTTGGTCTAAACCTTTTTATGCTTATATTGAGATGATCATATGTTTTTTGTCCTTCATTTTGTTAATGTGGTATACCACATTTATTAGTTTGTATATGTTGAATCATCCTTGTATTTCAGGGAAAAATCCCTGGAATCCTTTTAATGTGCCAATGAATTCAGTTTACTAGCTTTTTTTTTTTTTTTTAGGATTTTTGCATCAGTGGTCACCTAGGATACTGGCCTGTAAATTTCTTTCTTGTAATATCCTTGTTTAGTTTTGGTATCAGAGAAAGCCATTCTCATGAAATGGGTTTGCAAGTACGCCTTCATTTCTTTTAAAATTTTTTTGAAAGATTGTATTAGTTCTCTAAATGCTTAATAGAAATGGGCACTAAAGCTATCAGGTCCTAAGCCTTGCTATAGGGAGACTTTTTATAATTGATTCAATTATCTTATTATTGATCTATTGACACTTTCTGTATATTCATGATTCAGTCATGGTAGATTATATATTTCTAGGAATTTATTTCCTCTAACTTATCTAATTTGTTGGCATATAATTTTTGATAATATTCTCTAACAATCCTTCATACTTTTGTATTCTCGGTTGTCATGTCTCCTATTTCCTTTCTGATTTTGAGTCTTCTTTCTTTTCTTTAGCTAAAGTTCTTCCAATTTTCTTTATCATTTCAAAAACCAACTCTTAGTTCTGTTGCTGTTGTCTATTATTTTTCTAGACTTGATCTCATTTGTTTCTTCCCTGGTCTTTATTATTTCCTTTATTTTACTTACTTTAGACTTAGTTAATTCTTCTTTTCCTGGTTTACTGAGGTGTCACATTAGGTTGAGATTTTTTGTCTTTTCTAATTTAGGTGCTTATTGCTATAAACTTCCCTATTAGGAAATGTTTTTTCTACATCCCATAAACTTTGTTAAGGTGTATATCTATTTATGTTTCTCTCAAGACAATTTTTTAAATTTCTGTTTTCATTTTTATTTGACCCATTTGTTCAGAAGTATGCTGTTTAATTTCCATGTATTTGTTAATTTTATGAAATTACTTCTGTTATAATTTCTAGTTTCAAGACATTGTGGTAAGAAAACATACTTGATATGGCTTCGGTCTTAAATTTGTTAAGATTTCTCTTATTGAACAATATATGATCTATCCTGGAGAATGTTCCATGTGCATGTCAGAAGAATGTGTATTCTGCTGCAGTTGAATTTAATGTTCTATATGTGCCCCTTAGGTCTATTTGGTATAAGTGTTGTCATGTGCTAAGTTTCAACTAGGTTTGAGTTTCATTTCCACCACTCACTGGCTAAGAAACCCCAGACAAGCTATTTATTTTTTTATTTTTTATTTTTTTTACTGTTACATATATATGTGTTTATTAGGTTTCCATTCTTTGCCTTCACAAAATTAAAGAGGCTTAAAATTTAATAACAATAACAATGTTTAAGATAAGGACTAGAAACGAAAACTTCATAAAGAACGAACAAACATAAATACATTCAGAAAAGAAATCAGAGAATTGCTGCATAGAAATATTAAACAATAATAATAATAATGCAAAGAAAGTAACATTGACATTGTCAAATAAGAGTATGTCTATTATAGAATGCTTTGACTCTGAGATTCAGTATGGAGTCATCAGTTAACTTCTTCTTATTTTTTTTTAAGTCTCCAAAAATAGACAACTAATATTTATAAATAAAAGTAAAAGATAATTTCAAAAAACAGATCATGCCAAATCTTATAGACAATAGAAAAAGAAGAAATACTTCAAAATCATTCTACTTGATCTGGGTACACCTGATATTAAAATTGGAGAGAATATATTGTTATAAAGGGGAAATTACAAACATATTTCACGTATAAATGAGGGTACAATATCCCAAACAACGTATTGACAAGTTGAATTAAAAATTAATGTTTAACTAATGTACTTCGGTCAAAATTAAATCCAATTTATGTGAGAATTAGTCATTATTTTCTTTTCTTGTCTTTTTTTTTTCTTCTTTTACTTTCCCTCATGCACTCCCTCCTTCTCTGTCTGGTCTCCCCTTCCCCCATGCCCACCCATGTCATTAATTGTCATTAATTGTCCTCATATCAAAATTGAATACATAGGATTCATACTTCTCCATTCCTGTGATGCGTCACTAAGAATAATGTGTTCCACCTCCATCCAGGTTAGTACAAATGCTGCAAAATCTCCATTTTTTATGGCTGAATAATATTCCATGGTATACATATACCACAGCTTACCAATCCATTCCTGACTTGAAGGACATTTAGGTTGTTTCCACATTTTAGCAATTGTGAATTGGGCTGTGATAAACAGCCTAGTACAAGTGTCTTTATAATAAAGTTGTTTTTTTTTTGTTTTGTTTTTTCCTTCTGGATAGACTCTAGTAATGGGATTGCAGGATCAAATAGGAGGTCTAGGTTGAGTTCTTTGAGGTTTCTCCATACTTCCTTCCAAAAAGGTTGTATTAGTTTGCAGTCCCACCAACAGTGTAAAAGTGTTCCTTTCTCTCCACATCTGCGCCAGCATCTGCAGTTTTGAGATTTTGTGATATAGGCATTCTTGCTGGGGTTAGGTAATATTTCAGGGTGGTTTAAATTTGCATTTCTCTAATAATTAGGGATAAAGAGCATTTTTTCATATGTTTCTAGCCATTAGTCTGTCATCTTTAGAGAAGATTCTATTCATCTCTCTTCCCTATTGATGTATGGGATTATTGGTTTTTTTCTTGTGGATTAATTGAAGTTCTGTATAGATCCTGGTTATTAAGCATTTGTTTGATTCAAAATATGCAAATATCCTTTTAGAATATTCTTATAGAATTCAATGTTCTGTATGTGCCCCTTAGGTCTATTTGGTATAAGTGTAGTTTTTAATCAATTCTCTTATTGTGTTTTTTGCTTTGGATGATACGTTCAAGGCTAATAGTTAGTTTTTGAAGTCCCCTACTATTTTTGTAACATATTCTATCTCTCTCTTTAGATCTGTTAATATTTGATTTATATATTTAGGTAATCTGATATTGGATGCATACACATTAACAATTGTTATATTCTCTCAATGAACTGACACTTTATCATCATAGAATGACTTTGTCTTTTTTATAACATCTGACTTAACGTCTATTTTATCTGACATAAGTATAGTTGCCTCTGCTCTCTTTTGGTTTCCATTTACATGGAATATCTTTTCTATCACTTAGCTTTCAATCTATGTGTGTCCATAAATGAGAAGTGAGTCTTCTGTGGACCACATATATCTGGATTTTGTTCTTCAATTCATTCAGTCATTGTGCCTTTTGGTTGGAAAAAATAATTATTGACAGGTAAGGATTTAATATACAATTGCTATTTTGTTAACTATTTTCTGGTTTGGTTTGGTTTTGATTTATGAGACAGAATCTCACTCTTTTGCCCAGGCTAGAGTACAGTGGTGCCATCATAGTGTACTGCAACCTCAAACTTTTGCACTCAAACAATCCTCCTCCCTCAGTATCCCTAGTAGCCGGAATGCAGGCATCCCCTCCATGCCTGGCTAATGTTTCTATTTTTGTGGAGATGAGGATCTCACTCTTCCTCAGGCTGATCTCAAACTCCCGGCCTTAAGCAATCCTGGTACCTCAGCCTTCCAGAGTGCTAGGGCCACTGCACCCAGCCTCCTTCTGGTTGTTTTATTGCTTGTTTGTTACTTTTTTCCTCTGTTTTGCCTTCCTTTGTGATTAGGTGATTTTCTCTCATGGTAGACTATTATTCTTTACATTTTACCTTCTGTATATTTGCTATAGGTTTCTGCTGGTGGGTCTTATAAGGCTTACATAAAATATCTTAAAGTTACAACAGCCTATTTTAAGTTGACCAAGTTAACATTCATCATATGCAAAAATTCTACACTTTTATTCCACCCTGATGCCAACCCCCTACTGTTTTGTTCTAATGTCACAAGTTAATCTTTTTATCTTGTTATATCTTAACAAAGTATTATTGATATTTTTATTTTCAATAAAGTTGTCTTTTACCATCATTGCAGTATTAGAATATTCAGGATTTGACTATATACTTAATTTTAATTTTACTAATGAGTTTTATCCTTTCATATGATTCATGTTATTTATTAGCATCCATTTCTTGCACATTGAAGTATCTTCTTTAGCATTTTATGTATTTCAATTTTTTTTTTAAGGACAAGGTCTTGCTCTTTTAGAGTGCACTGGTATAAACACAGCTCATTGCGACTTCAAATTCTCAGAGTTAAGCAACACACCTGCTTCAATCTCCTGAGTAGGTAGGACTACAGGCATGCACCCCTCATGCCTGCCTAATTTATTTAAAAAATTTGTTGAGAGGATACCTTGAACTCCTGGCTTCAAGTGATCCTTTTACCTTGGCTTCTCAAAGTGCTAGGATTATAGGGATGAGCCTCTGTACCTGGCCTCTTTAGCATTTCTTGTAAGCTATATCTGGTGGTAATGAACCCTTTTAAGTTTTTGATGGCTGAGAAAATATCTTTTTTTCTAAAGGATAGCTTTTCCAAGTAACGTGGTTTTGGTTGACAATTATTTTTCCTTCTGCAGTTTGAATATATTTTCCTGCTTTCTCTTGCTCTGTAGGATTTCTTTTGAGAAGTCTGCTACTAACCCTGGTATCTGCTTCTTTTCCCTGGGTGCTTTAAGGACACTTTGTCTTTGATTTTTGACAGTTTGATTGTAATATGTTTCATGATTGTCTTGCTTGTATTAAAGCTTAAATCTGTTGAAATTTTTATGTTATTATTTCTTTAAATAATATTTCTACCCCCTTTTCTCTCTTCTACTTCTTGAACTCCTGTAACTTGTACATTTGCTCTTTGGTGCTGTCCCATAGATTCTGTCAACTTTATTTCTTTCTGATTCTTTTTCTTATTCAACTGTATATTTTCAAATAACCTGTCTTCAAGTTCACAGTCTTTGCTCATTTTTCTTTGCTTTCCCCAAAAGAAAAGTATCTCTCTCTCTGGGCTGTGCTGCCTGGAGGAAGAGTAATGAAGGTAGTATGAAACTGTCTCTCCTACTGTCAATTAAAATTTTTTTCTTTAATTTTATGCTACATCTAGGCACTATAGTATCATACCTGATTTCCTTAGCTCTTTTTTTTTTTTCCTCTTTCCGAGACAAGCTTAAGCTGTCACCCTGGGTAGAGTGCTATGGAGGCATAGCTCTCAGCAACCTTCAACTTGGCCTCAAGAGATACTCTTGACTCAGTTTTTCTATTTTTAGTAAGGACGAGGTCTCAATTTTGCTCAGGCTGGTCTCAAACTCCTGAGCTCAAGCAATCCACCAACCCTGGCTTACCAGAGTGCTAGAATTATAGGCGTGAGCCATCATGCCTGGCCTTTCCTTAGCTCTTACAAAAGTAATTTGATGAACAGTTATTCAAACTGATGTTTCTGCAGGGGAACAAATTTTAGAATACCCTATTCCACAATCTTACTGATACCCAACTGGGAGTTTATCTTTATGGAAGTAAAAGCACCAATCCAGAAGAATATATGTACAAAAAATGATGAATGAAGAAACAATTATAAGAGAAAAAAAAGGAGTACGATATTTGACAACAAAATTATTGACTATTTTAAGGCACATACATGGTTCTTGGTTGTAGAGAATCAGAAGAGACTACCTTTCCCCTTTAAGTGATTAACATTTTCAATAGAACTGGACTGTCACAAAGCCTTTGGATGACTGAGGCCTCACCTACATCACCCACACCCTCTTGAAAATCTCCAAAGGTTATGAATTATAAGACTTCTAACATTCCTAAGAGCCGCAGTCAGAATGAAAGCCTATGGCAGTTAACCCTAAAAGTCAGAAGCTATAGAGAACATTACCTGAGCTTTAGAGTCTTAAAGAAAAAATGCCTTTTTCAATATTTGCCCACTACTTAACATCTACAAGTTCATTGTAACTGATTTCTACTGGTCATTTTACAGCCAAGCTCTTGAAGGGAAGAATAATTGGGCTTCCGTTCACAGCAAGAAGCAGACTGATTGACCTGAAGTTGCTCTCATGTAAGAAGCATTCTTGGATTAATTCCACATATTCTAAATATTTCTTTTCTTTCTTTCTTTTCTTTTTCTTTTCTTTTTATTTTATTTTTATTTTTTTTTTTTGCAGTTTTTGGCCGGGGCTGGGTTTGAAACCGCCACCTCCAGCATATGGGGCCGGTATCCTACTCTTTTGAGCCACAGGCACCGCCCTATTCTAAATATTTCTTTACACAATTATTAAAAATTGTAGTTTTATAATTTATATTTTTTATTCTTTTCATGCATTTATATTTTATTTCTTCCAGTTAAATTGTATACTTACTGATAATGCTGAATTCTGTATCCTTTATTTTTTTCACATCTAAAAATGTGGTTCTGTATAGGGGGGTTCTCAAAAGTGATACTTTAACAAATAAAAGAATATGATTAAACACACCAGCCACTTTGGCCTTTTACTTATCCCACTTTTTGATTTTCCTATTCAGAAAAAAAGGATCCTAACAAGGTGACCGGCCTGTGTGTATAGGTTTGTTATTATAGAACAACAAATATACATCATCAGTAAACATGGTTTTCCTCCAGTATCTATTTCCTATAATTTTAGATAAACAGTGCCTTCTTTATCTCACGAGCTTCCAACTTCCATGATACAGAATAATCAATAGACTATTTGCAAGAGGTATTAAAACAATAATTTTAGGAAAGACTGTAAAAACTCAAGAACAAGGTAATTTCTATGTAGACTTAGATATTCCCTATGGAAGTGCCATGGGTTAAATGTGGACAGCAAAGATAGATAGTATAATTAAAAGCAAGAATACATTTCAAACTATAAAAGACATTAAAGATAAGTAGCCCTAACAGCTCACATGTAGAAGGGAGAAAATTGAAGTCCAGAAATAACAAATGACTTGCTTTAAGTTGTAAAGGACAGAGTTTGAACTAAAAACTATGCACCTCCTTGCTATTTAACTATAGTTTTTTTGTTATAATTTGTTGCTTTTTAAAATATATATAGATTTAGTTAACTTCAAGAAATCAGGGTGCACATGCAGTGACCTCTGATGAATAGTAGGATTCATGCCCTTCCATTCAGCTGACTTTTGCCTTTTTCATAAAGTGGGATCTAAAATTTCCAAAGGGCATTTGTAGGCAGGTGTTTCTCTGATCTAAATCATCGTTTCTAAATACATTTCAAATAAAACACAGTTGGCAAGCTCCAAAGGATATGTTCACCAGTAAAAATACATTATATTAAAATCTTTTCAATACAATAAACATTTCAGGTTAGGTCTTATCATTCACTCATCTGATATTTGGGCCTGTAAACCTGTGCTATTCTTCAGCATAAATTCTGCCACTTATCTGCACAATATACTCATTGTGTCTTACATTTTTTATTCTTTGCATTTGTTTTTCCTATCACTTTAATCCAAATATAGTCTATATTAGTTCTTCTGGCTTTTAACCCACACTGAGGTTGGGTTAAGAGTTTAAATTCCACAAAAGGAATATAATGAAAGGTTATAAATTACCCTCAGAATTCAAGGCTTAAGAAAAGAAACCAACCAAGAGTGCCAGGTAAGCCTGCATAGCTGAAAGTTCTGAACAGTCTATTCTAGGTGTGCACCAGCATCTTTGGATTTATATCTCACTAAGATGGAGGAAGAGAATACCAAAGAAAAAAATCTATATGCTGTTAAAGGAAGAGGAGAAATAAATATTATCTAGGTGAAAATAACATACACCCATCTCCTGCTAAGATCTTTAGATTCAAGAGAAGACTTGTGTGTTCAAGGAAGACTTCTCTGTTTTGGGGGGGGATCACAGAACAAAAATAATTTTATTCTTACATTACTCATTGCTAGAAAATAAAACTTGCACAGGTTTGCATTCCAATTACAAAACTCTTCCACTGATTTTTCAGTAGTTACTTAAACCTCATCTTCCTTTTTCACTGAGATCTTGTCTCTTCACTGTGTAGATATTTGGAGATAAAGAAAAGCACAAACCAATTGCCTTACATGCCCTGTATGACCAGCTATATAACTGTATTTATTCCTTGTAATGATTTCATGATGTACTGTCATCACCCTTTTTTTTTTAGATGAAGAAACTGAGCCTACAAAGGGTGATATAACTTGACAAGATCTCATATGCTGACATGCGCACAGGAGGTTTTAATAATAAAAGAAATTATGTTTGACTCACAGACTACATCATTCATTTGGCATATAATCATGTAGTATCAATCCAGGAAGCACTTTAGTTTATAGTATTGTGTGTGTGTGTGAGAGAGAGTGATTGAGGGTGTATGTGTGTAAGTGTGTAAGTGTTGCCCCCTTAATTAAACTAATATCTTTCACCAAAATACTTATATTATCTGTGTTCACCAACATGCTTAGTACATTGTTATATATACCACAAGCCCTCATGAAGTGACCCTGAATGAATTTTATCTGATTCACATGAGCTTTAAAATCAACATTCTAACTATCTTTTGGGAATCACAGACATATTCTCACCACCTAACAGAAAAGTTCTCTTCTGGCCACTCTGTAAGAGAGAGGTTAGGCTCTTCACTCTTTGGTAGGTTTTTCATCGGAGATACAAGTCCAGTAACAGTCGTTGAAGAGTAAAAAACCTAACTTTCCACCCATGACCCATAAGTCAAGGTCAGAACCAAAACACAATGGGATGATTCCTTTCACAAGCCATGCTTTCCGCTTTTTAATTAGTATCTCCAAAAGCCATCAGTATAGTTACAAGTTTAAGTAGTCTACAGTTGCAAGTGATAGGAAGACTCTGGAATAAAAGCTTAATGAGACTTAGTCTCCAAAATACTAAACATTGTGTAGCACATAATATACAGGTAATAAATATTCATTAGACTAATACATAGGAATCATAATATACAGTATTTTCCAACTTAAAGACATTTATATTTCTAGTCATACAAACTCAATCATTACTTTTAAAAAAACAATTAGGCTGGCCGTGGGGCCTCACACTTATAATCCTACCTCTCTGGGAGGCAGAGATGGTAGATTGCTTGAGCTCAGGAGTTTGAGACCAGCCCCGGCGAGAATGAGACCCTGTCTCTAAAAATAGCCGGGCCTTGTGGCAGGTACCTATAGTCCCAGCTACTCAGGAGTCTGAGGCAAGGGGATCACTTGAGCCCAAGAGTGTAAGGTTGCTGTGAGCTATGATGCCATAGCACTCTACCCAGGGTGACAAAGTGAGACTGTGTCTCAAAGGAACCCGTCATGTTTATGTTATGTCTAAACAGAGTACTGGCTAGAACTCAAGTATCTAAATCCTATTTCCTCTACTGCCACTGATTAACTATGATATCGGGCCAGGGATTTCACAACTAGGCCTTTTAAATGCCCTAATGGATAAAAGAAGACATTTGTACCAATAAATTAAAATACTTACTTCCTGCTAGAAGTCTCCAGGAACTGTCTATAAATTATTTTGAAGGAATTTAAGAATCAGATAGGAATAGAAATGATGATCCAACTTTACATTGGGAACACAAATGTGTTTAGTAAGTGTGGGATGATTGTATAAATGAATAAGCACCTGGGACATACAATCACTAAACATCTTTAAAATTCTAAGAATTTATAGTCAGATAGCCTCAACAAAAAAACAAATAAATACCTCAAAACCTATTCTTTTAATTCTACCCCTCATCAACGTCAAATATTAAACTGCATAGAAACTGCTCCTTTGTTTATTATCTACGTATTTATTTTGGAACTGCTCCTTAGTGTTGATTATTTGTGTAGTCCACAAGAGAAGATGGTTACATTGTGGACCTCATTTTCTTAATAATCTTGGAACAATTTCAATTCTAAGTACCTACAGTCTAGTCTTGACATCCAGATAGAGTTTGTAAAAAAGAGGATATAGACATAATGTAACTTTAAAAAATGGTACAGAAAATGCCACAGCAAATAAAATAATAAAAAGTAGAGTAGAACCTTTGTAAGTTGACCACTCAAGGGACCGTAACAAACTGGTCAACATATAGACATATAGAGGGGGTTAACCTAAGGAACTCCCACTGAATACATGTGTTGCATGTCTGGTTTATGAAAATTAGGTCAATTTAAGGAGGTCATCAATGTGGGGATGTGGTCAACTATGGAGGTTCTACCACATATATGGATTTGCACTTAAAATTATAAAGTATGGCTTCTCCAGGTGGCTTCTATAAAACAGTAAATCTAAAAAGTTATTTTATTTTATTATTAAATCAGAGCTGTGTACATTAATGCAATTGTGGAGTACAATGTACTGGTTTTATATACAATTTGAAATATTTTCATCTAACTTGTTAGCCTTAACAGTATTTTCTTAGTTGTTAAGACATTATATTCTACATTTAGTAAATTTCACATGTACCCTTGTAAGATGCACCACAGGTGTGGTCCTCCAATTACACTCCCTAATTAAAAAGTTTTTATGATAGAAATCTTTTGGGATAGATGGTCACACACTTCACATCCTCCTAGAGAGTCTGTCCCAAAGCAAGCAAGTATAACAAAGCTTTGAGAAATCTTACTTTGTTAAAGCTTGTGTTTCTTAAACTTTCTTGCCCATATAATTCAATTTTTACACAATAATCAAAACCTTCACAACTTGGGCAATATAGAATACACTTTGAGAAATACTTATGGCTCATAGGACACAGAGAAAAAAGGGCAGATCACATCCTTGCCTATGGCCAACAGCAGAAACTCCAATCAGTTTTAAGCTTCAGTTCTTATAAAGAAAAAAGAACCTCTGATATTCCACCATATTATCCTTGGAATACACCATATTCCCAGGATAATACACCATATTCATTATCATTACTGGTCACACATTTGTGTTCCCAATGTAAAGTTGAATACCTTGATCTAGATACCCCTGTGATACCCTAAACTGAATAAGCCAGTGAGGACAACAGAATCATAATGATAAACACAAAACCATGAGCCAGTTTGGTTTCCATTCTTTCCCTGGGGAAGTATTTCTTTTAAGCCTACTATGTGCTAGAAGTTATAATAAGAACAATACTAAGTTCTGGGGAGTCAAAGAACAATAACATAATATAAGAAACCATCTAAAAGGAGTTAAACAGTGAGGGGCCACACTCAACCAAGAGATAATTTTACTGGTAAAGGCCATAAAAGAAATCCCTATGTGATAGCTTCCCTCAAACAAGGAGGCAATGAAAGTATTAGAAATGTTTTCAATCAGAGTTATGAAAATGACTTAATTTAAAATTGTGTACTTATTTGCAATTCAACAACAACAACAAGGTGAAGTTCTTTGTCCGAGTGGACCCAGAGCACTGTTTCAAAGTCAGGAGTTTCTGAGATGGCTGTTCTCCTATGGCCTCATTAGCTGACTCACAAGCTACACACTAGAGCAGTGCCCTAGATTCCCATACACCAACTCTGACATTTATAAAGCACTTTCAGTCCTGACAAGATAAAAAACTCAGCATTCTTTCAAATCTCATAATAACTCCCAAATATCCCTGGCTCAGGCTGAGAGAACTGAAAGTGATAAAGCACTTATTAGATTGGAAAAAAAAAAAAAAAAAACCTAGAGAATTATAGGCTTGTCCTCTTCTGTCCTGTAGCATGAGGCATTCATCTCATTTTAACAACACATTAGTTTCCTCTTAGGAAGTGCTCATTCAGTTATCTCCCAGACTGGACTCATTTGCAACAGCCATGGTCCTATGATGTTCACAGCTTTACCAAAAGACTGGTTTCCCTGTTAAATTGTGGGCCTCCAACCCAAACTTCCATGGTTATGCTTTAATATCAACAAGAGGCCCCTTGGCATTGTGTGTTGATTGGAGCCTGGCTCATTGCCAGAGTGGTAGTGAAGAAGGATGTCAGCATGTTTGCAAAGACTATTGCTTATGCAAAATGATACATGCTGTTCTTCAGTTTTTCAAAATATCAAACATACTATTCTTTAAATTACCATAATAAATGACATTAATTGTGTACTTATGTGTCACACTTCATTATACCATTTCATTTTGTTTTATAGTAGACAACATGGAGCATTAAATTTACCACTTTTAGTTGTACAGTTCTGGAATGTTAAGTACATTCACATTGTTGTCCAACAAATCTCTGGAAGGTTTTCATTTCGTAAAACTGAAACTCTATATTCATTAATCTTTAATTAATTCCTCCACTCCTTCCCTCAGCTCTTGTAACCACCTTTCCACTTTGTTTATGTGGGTTTGACTACTTTAGATATTCGATATCTAAATGGAGTCATGTAGTGATTTTTTTTTTTTTTGTATCCATGTTGTAGCATGTGACAGGATTTCATTTTAAGGTTGCATAGTATTCCAATGGGGGGATGTCCAGAAAATATCCAGCCACAACAATATGACAGATAGTATTAATAATGGTGGATTCTTTCCAACAGCCTGTGTGTGTGTGTCTGTGGACACCACATTTTATGTATTCATTTGCTATTGGACATTTGGGTTGCTTCTACCTCTCAGCTTTAAGGAATAATACTTCAAAGAACATAGGTATGCAAATTTCTCTCCCAGATTCCTGCTTTGAATTCTTTTGGATACATGCGTATACCTAGAAGCAGAATTGCTAAATCATATCATACTTCAATATTGAGTTTTCCAAGGAAAACATACTAGCGTCATTTTACATTTTCACCAACAGTGTGCAAGTGTTCCAATTTCTCCACATCTTGCCAACACTTAATAGTTTTTGTTCCTTTGATAGTGCTCATCCTACTCTGTGTGAGATGATTTCTCACTGTGTTTCAAATGCATCCCTCTTACAACCAGTGATGTTGAATGTCTTTACATATTCTTTGGGCGCATCTGTGTGTCTTCTTTGTAGAGTCATCTAATTATATCATCCTTCACTCACTTTTTAACAGAGTTGTTTATAGTCTGTTTTGAAATAAGAAAGTGTGAATTCTCCTGCTTTGTTCTTCTTTTCCAGAATTGTTTTGGCTATTCAGGGTCCATTGAAATTCCATATCCATTTTAGGATGTTTTCTCTTTGTAAAGAACATCATTGGATTGGATTAAGTCTGTAAGATCACTTTATGTAGTATGGACATTTTCACAGTATTAAGTCTTCCAATCCATAAGCATGAGATGTCTTTTTTATTTATTTGCATTCTCTTTGCTTTCTTTTATGTCATACCATATTAACAGGACCTTCAGTAGATTACTAGAACATTAAAGTAAAAAGAAAATTTGTTTAGTAGTTGAGGTACTACTAACCTAAGGTACAATTTACCTGAAGTCCACCAGGCCCTGAGAATGGACACAACCTTTTGAGTACACATCTCTGGGGATGGGTGGAAAAAAACAGTAGAGCTTGTTAGTTGAAGATTCCTTTACCTATGGAGCACAAAAGCATCTAATATGTACCTGGCACTGGGAATACTGCAGCAAAATTGAGAGAATGCCCTGCCTTCATGAAGTTTATAGATTTTTAGTGAGTAAATGATCTGTAAAAGCTCAACATTATTGCTAATCCAATGCCATTATCTTAAAAAGGAAGAAATCAAGGCACAAAGAGAGAATTTGCTAAAGGGGAGAAAGCCTAAAGTTGATTTTCCTATTTGGAGTCCAAACCACTATTTCAATGTTCCTTTCTCCTCCTATGCATTGCTTCTGCTATTGTTTTTTCTTTTTATTGAGACAGAGTCTCACTGTGTTGGTCCCCGTAGAGTGCTGATGTGTTACAGCTCAACAGCAACCTTAAACTCTTGGGCTTCAGTGATTCTCTTGCCTCAACCTCCCAGATACCTATTTTTTTTTTGTTGCGGCTGTCATTGTTGATTTTAGCTGGCCCAGGCTGGTTTCGAACCCGCCAGCCTTGGTGGCTGGTGCCCTACCCACTGAGCTACAGGCACCGCATGCTTCTGCTATTGTTATTGAACAGTAGAGTTTGAGGTTGGTGAGGCAGCAACTTGCCTTGTAGTTCCTGTTTCCAGAAAACCACATAGAGCAGGGCATTAGGTAAAGGACTTTGCATGCCTCATTTAATTTATTCCTTCTAAAACCCGCAAAACAGCCACAGTTTCTACTCCTGAACTGAAAATTGTCAGATGGCTGGTTTGAAGTCAACACCCAAAGAAAAAAAGTCAAGAACTTCTTTGGGCCTCAATGAGCTCTTCTTATGTAAAAATGAGTCGACTAGATGAGGGAGAGTATGTTAGCTTTATTCAAGCCCTCACTACCCTGAAATGGCAAGGTGCTTTAAAGGGAAGTGTTGAAAAGCCTGTAAAGAACAAGCTTAGGTCCAGTGAGGGACGTTTTCTTGGCTCAGATGCGAGGTGTGTATTTATATGCCTTTGTATGTTAAGGGGGTGGGTTATGGCCTGTATGCAACCGTTTCTTCCTGTAATTACTAAACATTAAGCTGGCCATGGTGCATGTCTACAGTCCTTGCTACTCAAGAGACAGAGGTAGGAGGATCCCTTGAGCTCAGGAGTTCAAATCTAGCCTGAGCAACATGGCAAAACCCTATTTCTAAAATAAAAAGTAAGGTACAAATTAAAACCATATAAAACAAAATACCAATGGCCAGAAAGTCGTACTTCTAAATTTATCCACCACATGAAATATTTCTCAAGTCTACAACTCTAAAATTTGAAGCACAGACGTCTGTCTCACCTCAAGTAAAAAAGGAAGTTGTGAGGTTTTCTTAGCACTGTCCATTAAAACCCTAGTAAGAATTTTTTTTTTTTTCGTACCATTTGAGCCCTCCATAAACAACCAAGATGAAACCATTAGTTCTTTCACATAGAGGGCCATGATCCAGTTTGAGCAACTTCTGGGATGCAGTCAAGAGAAGGGAAAAGATTGAGGGTGTTGAAGGGAAGCTAAATATAAATCTCAATCCCACTACTTACTAAGTTACCAACCATTCCAGTCTCACATCTGTCCCCTTATCTATATACTGGGGACATTAAAGTGAGATTGTTGGGAAAACAAAGTGAATTAATAAATGTAAAGTTCCTAACATGGTGTCTCATAATTCCAATACTAAGGAAATTATTATTACCGAATGAAAGGGAAAATATTTTTATTTCCTATGTCTATATACTATTCCTGCAAGTTTCTACTTGGACTTTCTCCATGAACTCTGAGACTTCTTATCTATTGTCTGCACCTTCCCTTGTTGATAAAGATCATTTGTTTATGTTTCCTTTGTTTCTTTCATACATGCACAGTGTCTAAGAATGAATGAAAAAATAAATACAGTTATGAGGCAGAAAAGAACAGATGTTGACAAATCTTAATATAAAAAACTATTCACCCGATTACCTAAGTAGGTGAAGTGAGCTTGATCTAGTCATTCAACATGTCTACATATATCAAAACATCACATTGTACCCCTTAGATATATACCATATATACCATTATACTATGCATATACCATTATTTGTTGATGAAACATTTATACCACTGTAATAGTCTAAAATAAATAAAATTTTTCAAAAGAATTTAAAAAAGAACCAAAGAGAAAGAGAATAGAGGAGAGCTATGAACCCACATACTTAAGTATATAGGCACAAAAAAAAATCATATTACAGTCAAGAAAGGAAACGTAAGCCACAATTTCTCAAGGCTTTTGGTTTCAAGTTCACTGAGCAGTACGGTGCTTCCTCCTTTTGCTTGGCCTTTAATTATTTGCCATTCCTTCATTCTTATTAATCATTTTTTACTTCTATGGCTTACTTTCAACCCACTTTTACAGCTATAAAAGCCAAGCTATTTAGCCAAAATAAAATAAAAATAATTCAATTCTAAATGATTAATGGAGATTCTATATGTGAGATAATATAGTAATTCAATAGATGATTTAAAAAAATTAACCAAGACAGTCTTATGCATTAGGTGAGAAAAACTTTAAATTCTTAATATTGCTGTTTCAAACTAATCAGTGATGTTTGGAAAATAACTATCTTCATGTACTGCAATTGGAACCATCAGTGGGACAGTTTCTGGAGGACACTTCAGTGTGTTCAGCAGAAGGCTAAAAAAGGGTCTATACAATTTCACCTCAATGGTAATTTTAGAGCAAATTTTCTAAGGGAATCATTAAAATGCAAAGATTTATTTATAAAAAGCTTTAAAAAGCTTTATGTTCATGTTGGACAATTAGAAATAAAGTAAATATCTGACAGTAGGGGATTATTTAAATAAGTGATGGTCATTAAGAAACATTTACTGGGAAAGTGATTAATGGCACAAAGAGATGTTCATAATAGATTAAGTGCAAAGGCAGATTATGAATCATTGCTTAGTCCATGTGCAATTTCAATAAAAAAAAGTGGAAAGCCTCTTCTTTAATAGATACAAAGTTTATGAAAGAGTTAAGTATGAGAAACTATTTTAGCCATAGTGGGCTAAGGCATATTTTATTCTCAAAGAACTAAAATATGTATTATATTGCTTGTTCTATCTAGTCTTTTAAGACATAAACATTAATGAAGCATTCTAGGAGTTAGTGCACATTACTTATTTTTGGTCTTGTCCCTTTCATTATAACACAAATGTTGACTAGCTTAAGGCCATGTATCCACTAGTGGTGAAAGACACGTCTCCAGCTTTCCTGATCCCCAATTTAATTTTTGCCAAATTATATTAAAGTCATGACCAATATAGTGTATCTTTAGCATCAACACTTTTACCTTTTTCCTTCATTTTATAAAATAAAGACCAAACTCCTTTAATATTAAGCAACTGTACAAATTCTGATGTGCAAAGATTGTGACACTGACAAGATTGATCAGTTGGCTGGTAGATACCATGACAATACTATAGCTTGAAATGTTGTTCTTTAGATAATGCATAAAGCCTACATTTGGTTAGTGAAATGTAGTTTGGGTTGTATGAGTAATGCTCAAGCCAAGATGAAAACTGAAAGACAAAAATCAAGAATCTACTCTCAATATGGGCATACTAGTAAGGGTGACTTAATGATTTCAAAAAATGGAATATAAAACAGAGAAATGGGTCAAGAGATACAAAATTGGACAGGCCAAGAGGAACCCTGAGCTGTCACAGAGAAAGGGACCCAACAAAGTGGCTACAGCCCCTGGGGCTGGGAAAACAGAGGGATGAAACTAGAGTTCTCATAAGAAGCTCCAAGAAGCCCCCAGGTATCTGGGACCTAGACCTCCATGAAGAGACTTCCTGGCTGATGCTGGTACCTTCAGAGATTAAGAAGAAGACTCGCCAAGCTGGAACCTACACCCTTGAGATTCCCGTAGCCTAAATTTCATTCTGGGAGTGTAGGATCAGATGAAAACTGACACTAACGGATACAGAAATCGACTACCACTTCCAGTATTAGAACCTTTACTGAAGTGCAGGCAACAGGATCATGAACAATGATAAAATGCAGTTTTGTTTGCTAGTCTACCATTTCTAGTTTTTCATCTTGCTTCCTGAGTGAGCAGGACCTATCAAGGAACCAAATGCAAGCAAGCAGATTGTCGCCCAGTGCCAGCCACAAAAATCACAAAATAAGGTTCAGAAGAGTAGGTTTAGAGTTGAGTGATGACAGTTTAGAAAATGTGTGTGCATGTTCAAAAAAATAAATAAACACCACATATACTCTAAGATGCTAACAGCAGTTATTACCAGTGAAAGGAGATTATGAATAATTTAATTCTCCTGGTGCTCTCCTGCATTTCCCAAAAAAAAAAAAAGTCATAAAATTTTTCTAACATTGTTCAAAAATGCTGACTTCTGATTAAAAGAATGTTAAAGGATATCATCTAACATTTGAATGTGAAAGCCTCTGCTGTATTTGTCAGGCTTTTTAGAATGCAATTTCTCATTTACAATAATTTCCCTAATGGCACCAAGAATAAAATGCAAACCTCTGTTTACCCAGCTAAACAATGATTAACGCGAAACATATGGACGCATACTGTAAGACTAATGAATTGTTTTCTCTCTTCAAACATGATAATGGTTTTGTGAAATAGGCTAGCACAGAGTTTAAATAAGGTTACTATATCAAAACCATATATTAAGCAACTAGTTCATAATTTTGGCACCACTATTTTCAATGAAAATGGTAAAATAATTGTTAGAGAAATAAATTCTCCCTAAAGAACATCAAAATTTAGTAATAACTGGTACTTTTCAGTCTGTTTCTGTAATTTCTTTCAAGAGCATATGAGCAGTAAAGGCAGACAGACCCAGGACTCCAAAAGGACTTAATGTCTTTTAGGGTTTTACAGTATTATAATACTATAGCATATTATTAATCAATTTAAGGTATCATATCACTAATCAATTTAAATTCTATTATAAAATTAGTCATCTTAATGTATTATATCAATCAATTCAAATTCTAATTACCTGCCATTGTGTGAGCTACTTCATCTGCAGCTCATATACGTAAAATAGTTTAAATTCCTAAACGAGAATGTAATACAGTTGACCGCTTTTCTCCCCAATGTATATCATTTAAGTTATAAAATGGCTTGTAATTTCCCAATAATAGTAAAAGTTGCAGAGTTTCATGTCTTATAAAAGACATGCCTTTTTTACAGATAGTATTAAATATACAAATAATTCACTTCAAATGATTGAATCTATTGAAAGTTTTAAATTTTAAAATGCTCAGAGAACAGTCTATCTGTATTACGTGTGACCCCATCTACAATGGAAAATGTCTGTTGGTCTTCCAACTTTTTGGTACAAGTAGGTCCTTGAGGTGCTAAGCCAGGGCTGGGGTGTCAACTATGCGAACACTGCCACTCTGTCACCCTGCAGCTGTCAAAGTCCATCCCTGAACTCCTTTCCATGGAAGCCATTTGTGACCTTGAAAAGGTATCCATAGGAAACACAAGGCTCCAGAAAAACACTCTCAATGAATGAGAATAGGTAGAAAACATGAAATTTTGGGGGTGCTCAGGTCTTTGTAACTGAATGAGTGGCTCTCCACTAGAGAAAGTTGACATTCTGACATCAGTCTTTGGGTGAAAAGAGGATCCTGTGGCAAAACTTGAATACTAGGCCTAACACTGTGTCTCAGGAGGGCACGAGACCTCTCATCCCTGAGCTGTACTAAGTCTAGCCGGTAAGGAGGTTAGACAGGCTGGGACATAGCAGGTGGACGGGAAGGATGCATTGTCTGCCATGCAGAGGCAAGGAGGAAGGTCAACATCTTGTGGCAATCACTAACTTGAAGATGCATAAGCAACCTTGTCAGATCCATTATTTAGTTTCATAAAATAATAGAAAATTAGAGAAGGGAGAAGAACAAATTCTAGCTTAATCAGTCAAAATCAGCAGGCTAAAGGCATGTTCCTGTACAGCTGGGGTATGAAGAGGAAAGTGGTAACAGTAGTAACCTGAGAAAGCTTTAGAAAAAGAATATTTTTTTTTCTTTTTTTGAGACAGAGTGTCACTATGTCTCTCTCAGTAGAGGGCTGTGGTGTCACAGCTCACAGTAGCCTCAAACTCCTGGGCTTAAGTGATTCTCTTGCCTCAGCCTCCCAAGTAGCTGGGACTACAGGCACCCGCCACAGTGCCCCGCTATTTTGGGGGGTTGTCGTTGTTGTTTGGCAGGCCTGGGCTAGATTCAAACCCACCAGTTCCAGTGTATGTGGCTGGTGCCCTAGCCACTGAGCTACAGGCACTGAGCCTAGAAAAAGAATCTTAAAGCACAAAAGTCGAACTGCTCTTCTCCACAACAACGCTCCAAGAATTAAGGTTTGATTATATGAAGAGACTTAGTTGATTGTCATGATCAGATCGAGTTAGACAAGGATCAGCAAACTACTGCCTGAGAACCAGAAATGGTTCTCTTTTGCAGTTTTAAGCAGTTATAATCAATAAAAAGAATGTTTCGTGACATGTGGAATTTATATAAAATTAAAATTTCAGTGTTCATAAATCACATTTTATTGGAACACAGTCAGACTCATTAACTTACATATGGTTTGTTGTTGCTTTTATAATTACAGAGTAGTGCAAGACAGATCACGTGGCTACAGTCTAAAATATATACTAACAGGATTTTTACAGAATTTTGTCAATTTCCATGTTAACTCAACTAGTAAAGTGTTTTGTAGGTGTGTGTCCATTAGTTAGAAATTTCAGATTAATTGAGAGTGCTAAAATTTCACTGACTGATCATTTCTAGGACACATGTTAAATGTCCAAATGCATCACTATCAAAAGATCATTCCTTTTGGGATAAATTGCTCCAAAGTTATCAAATATAGACCTTACCCATATCTCTAATAATTTCCTCTTTCTTACAGAATAGCAATCCTCTGAGAAAAGAAGAAAAATGGAAATGGTAATTGTCTTTTTCTCCTTGGATAATTCCAAAGTCTCTTTTCTTTCTACAATTTATATAACCTGACAACTTCCTCAATCATTATGATTCATTTTGGAGGGGTATTCCTTTTATCACAGTTTTCTAAAGAAGAGACAGATGGCACTTAACTAGGGAATCCCAAAACTGTCTGTTGGCTACTGATTGTCAGCCAGGAGCTCCTGCTGCAAAGGTGTGAAAGTGATTGGCTGGTTCCCACTGAGCCTAAGACCCATTGGTTGCATCCAACTGAGCAACAACTCTGACTGACAGTTCTACTGTTGCCCTCCTTGAGCTCTGCCTGTGACTTCCTGCCTTTAGCAATGCACCTGTTTAGCCACTAAGGACAGAACCAAAAGAACCATGAGCCACATCTCAAAGTTTTGTTTTCCTTGTGTTCTTTTAAGGAAATAGGCAGGGAACATAAAGGGAACCCTGGCCACTAGGAAAGACAGACTTAGATAGGCAGAACAATTGTTGGGCATATGCAGTCAACACCCTACAAACCTTGGGGTTTAAACTCAGCCCAATGGCATAGCTAACATATTTGGACCATAACTTAGAGTCATTCTGGAAAATAAAGAGATGTAGCCACATTATGAATTAATAAATTGGGGCCCTATTAATGGATCTATCTTTGAGTTTAGCAGTGATAAACCCATCTTTTGGTGCTCAATCAAGGTTAATGGATAAAAATCTAGAATAAAAATCTAGAATCCCAATGCAAGGAACTGAAATGAAACCTTGATGTCTTTAAAATCCAAATTTTGGGATCTTCAACAGAGTACCCTGATTATCTTGTCTTTTGTCATCTCTGTAAGGTATAACTAATTATTAAACTAGGAATCAGTCTTGCCAAGTTATCATCCCAGATATTTATGTACTCTAAGAAACTAAGAGCCCAGCGCTTAACTCCTTTCACATAGAAATGAACTTACCTTTTGACATGCTCTTCTAACTCAGAGGATTAGTGGGAAAAGAAAAGAGCCCTTATTTTGTGTATGCTATTCCATTGAAACATATAAAAATCATACCTATTTAAAGTGGTGTTGTTGAGAGAAAATTCTCAGAAGCTAACTTTATCAGGTTTGAAATTTTAAAGAAGGTAGTAACAGGTAACTACTCTCAATAAATCTGAGTTGGTCCAGGAGACATTTTTAGAGTTGGCAGGGGTCTTCCTTTAAAACAGGACATCTTGATATACCAATTACCATCTTTATCCTGCTTCACCTTTTTTCCCATAATATATCACCTGCTGACATAATATACAATTTACTTAGTAATTACATTTATTATTTTTGTTTTTCTGGTTAAAATATAAGCTCCACAAGAGGAGATATTATTCTCTCTTGTATGCCAAACACCAGGCACATTGCATATATAGTAACAAACATTATTAATTTGAGAAGTTTTTATTTATCCTTTTTTTTATTTCCAAAGAAAATAACAATAAATTACAAAGGGCAAAACGTAAAAGTTCCCCTTCATTTTCCATTTAAGCCTTTTATAATCCTATTTCTCTCCAAAGAAATTAACAACTATTAACAGTCTGGTAGATAGTCTTCCAGGCATAATCTTTTCTCTCTCTGTGTGTGTATCTGTCTGTCTATCTATCTGAAATGCATGGTAAATAGGACCTTAGTTCTTGAATTATTTAACAAACACTTAGTGAGCACCTAAGAGGCTAAGGACCCTTCTAGATGATTTTCTTGATAATGGCATTCACCCTAGCTGAGCCTGGGTATAGATTCAGAGGTTGCCAGTATTAATGGAGCAAATTTACATTATAAGATGAAACTTTCC
Source organism: Nycticebus coucang (assembly GCF_027406575.1). Lineage (NCBI taxonomy): Eukaryota > Metazoa > Chordata > Mammalia > Primates > Lorisidae > Nycticebus > Nycticebus coucang. The sequence continues at coordinate 57,958,695 of NC_069796.1, read as the reverse complement.
AGGTCCTTCTGACCACTTAGATAGGATAACTGAACTAGCCAGGCCAAATAATGCTCAGTAAAGCCAATTTCACTCTAGGTAACAGAATGCAATACAAAGCCCAAGTGCAGGTCTTTTATAAATACCAGAATGGAAACCAAGTGTAAATAGGCTTATCCAGATTGAAGATCTGGCTGTATTGTGGTAAACATTTTTCAAAGAAAACCTCGCTGCTGTCCAGTAAACTTTCACTGAATAAATGAGAACACTGTATCCTCTACTGCTCCTCCCTGGTGCTCCAGCAGCCACAGATTCAGTGGCCTTTAATTGTAGCTCATTTACTTAATGTAGAGTTCAAAGAAATTGCTGCCATAAGGAGTTTTAAGATGCCCTGCTCTCAATGACATGCTCCTCTGTTTGTACATTAGCAGTGACATAAAATAGAATCTAACGAACTTCGAATGTCCAGGGCTTTGTGTTTCGTTTTGTTTTGTTTTTGCCTCATTTATTTTCCTGATTTATTCTTATCCTTTCATGCTCTCTTAGTCTCCTCCACTTTCTGTCTTTAAACATGTAATTGACATGTGTTCTGATGGATAAGCCCTTGGTCGTGGTTTTCAGTAAAAAAGGTTCTCTCCTTTACAACATTTTACGAAAGAGATTTTCTTAATTAAATGATGTTAGATGATCCACCAAGGTCCCCTTCCAGTTCTAAAATTCCATGACATGTGTGTGTAACAAATCCTAAGGAGATCACAGAATTTATCACTTTTCACTATTTTTTTTTTTTAGCATTACAAGCCTGCTTTTCATTTCAATGATATTTTATAGTCAATTTGCCCTTAATTTTTCATCACAGAATCATTTCCAACAACCAGAGGTTTTTCAGCTTCCAAAAATTCAGAACATTTGTGTCACTGGCAAGTCCATTTTATACCCTCCCCTTAATAGGAGGGGAGGTTCCCTGGATATTAGAGGAGGAAAAGAGAAAGGAAGGATAACTTTCTTTGCCCTGGCTGGACCCATAGCAGACACCACCAAAGACTTAGAGAACACATTTCCTGCTGAGGTAGAGAGTGTTCTCAGAAACCTTTTACAGTATATAAGGGTCCAGGTAACCAGGCACTCCTGGGGGATATGAGCAGGTACTAGAGATTGATCCTCTTAGAACTAGCCTGGGTTCTCCTTTAAAACAAAGCATCTTTAAGTATGAACCACCACCTTCATCCTGCTCTGCTTTTATTTTTTTTCATAGCATTTATCATATTCTAAATAACATGATTTACTTTGTTATTATGATTTTTTTTCTGTCTTACTAAAATACAGTATAATCTATACAGGGTAGCATCACTGTCAATTATTTTTAATGATGTGTGCCAAGGACCTGGAATAATGCCAGACTGATAGCAGGTGCTCAGGAAATACATCTAAAAAATGAATGAGTGAATGAATGTCTTCTTCCATTAGCATCACAATCTCAGAGCCTCAACCAGGGTGAAGCTAATCAGAAACTGAGGCATCGAGGCATTAAGGGTGAAAATTTTAAGGAAGAGTTAACTGTCAGGCCAACCCTGCACTAGCATGACCCTGATGATGAGGCCCCCTGAAATTCTGTACCCTAATCCTTGCCTCGCCCCAACCTTAGCTCTTAGAAAAGCATGGATTTCCCATCACACCCAGTGGGTACTGAAACACAGTCAGTGAGTGAAGTCAGTGGCCTGGATATGGCATTTCTGATGAACTACTGTGCCATTCTAACAATTTCGTTGGAAAATCAATACTTTAAATTAAGCAGTAATGCAGAGATGAATTTTTCATTAAACCATCCCTGGCCAGTTACTTCCTCATCTCATTTAAGGCACTTCCCAACCTTTCTGTTCCTTAGCTTTCCCCTATTCTGCTGAACAAAATTGTTCCAGCAGATTACACAGTGTTTTCTAAGCCCCAGGCACTGTTCTAAGTGCTTTAGCATTTGTAATGCACCTAATCGTCATATAACAACATGTGATACATGCTGTCAGTACTTCTACTCATGTACAATAAAACTGGCTCAGAAAGGCTGTGTAATTCCCCTGAGGTCACACAGCCAGGAAGGGCAGCCACAGGACTGAAAATCAGATGGATTGACTCCAGAGACAACATGACTACTCAGAATGCTGTCATTATTTTAGCTAAAAGAAAACTGTTTTCATGTACATTCAAGATTCTCCCAAATGACTTCTCTTTATTCAGCTATTCTCCTTATAGAGAAGGCCTTTTCCAGTGATTCCTTTCCTCTTGAAATCACACCTATTCCCTATCAATTCTTCCATGGAGCCATCTTCAAACATTCTACTATGAAGCATTATCTTCCCCTTTATGGTGGTAATTTAACTTGGTTTATGATTATCTCTATTATTCCAGCTATGTGAGATTTTTTTCTAGAACCAGATATTAAATAGTTTTAAATACTTAACCCTTATTAAGCCATTTACTCATTGCCCCTTTCCCTCATTAAAGTACTGACCATTCCCTCTTCCATTCTTGCTTCTGGAGAGAAGAAAAAACAAAACACCATAACAAAAAAACAGAGGTACAATCTTGGCTTTTGAATTTCAAAAGCCTACCACATTCTTTAGGAGAGAAGAGAAGTTTCTGATAGAGCAAAGGCCATTGAGTTGGGAAACCTTTTGATGAGGAAAGATCAGAGCTATCTGGCTAATTCCCCACTCCACACAACAAATTGAATATGAATTCCTTACTAGGAGGAAAAGTAGAGGGGAGGCAAAAGGGAAACATATTTCAGGTTCATGAAAAGGGGAGTCTTGAAATAAATGCATGCATGACTAGTACATATTAGTCTGGACACACAGGAGAGCAAAGGGTAGGCTAGAGCCCAAGAAAGCAGAATAACTCCAGAGAAAAACTCACAGTTGTACTTGATTGTATATGCAGGCAGAGAGGGCAGGAAGCAGCCAAGCAGAGCATGGATCAGGAACAACACAATGGCCTATTTGCTCCAAAGTAGCAAAAAAACAGGTGAAGTCTTAAACAGTACCCTGATGCTTTCTTAAGCTAACATTGGAGTAGTAGAATGATCTCATGTGTGTTAAAGTGATATGGGAAGGAATGAGAGAAAGATCTACTTCAATTGTACAGATGAAGGATGATTCAGCAGTGTCCTGAAGGGGCAACAGATGATAGGGCAACATGAATATCATGGCAGACGTTGGCATAGACCAAAAACAGCCAGTCCATGTTCACCCCCAGCTGCCCACCAGGAATGACCTTAATACCACAGATCTCTGAGGGTCCCCCATGTTTACATATTACCTTCACTTTGCACTGGCATGTTTCTCTTGATTATCATCAACTCCCTAAGTCAGGCCATAGCATATGAGGGGTGTAGCAGGCATTTGGAAATACATAAATGAAACAGAGAAAATCCCACAAATTTGGAAATCTATTTCCAAATATAAAACCCTCCAATGGCACTGGTAACTTCAGAGTGGCCAATTAGAAGAATTTAGAAAAAGATGCTTCTAGCATAGCTCTTATTCCAATCACAGATGTTTGGTGCAGATCAAAAGTATCCCAAGTCCAGGGTGAGCTCTGAAACACAGCAATTAAAAACACAGTGATGAAAGCACATGGGAGAATGGAAGATACTTTTTTTGTTTGCTTGTTTTTAAAAATCATAGTCCACTGAGACCTTAAAAGTCCCACAACAGAAGTGACATTTGTTGAGTTCTGGCCAGAGAGGACTTTTGTGAAATTTGTTAAAAATGAATCACACTGTTTCTGGCAAGGTTTCTGTGGGAAAAGTTCGATGTTAACTTAGAGTTAATTTGTACATATCAGACACCTGGAGGCCTTCATTTTTGATCAAGGGCAAAAAATGATAATGCATAATTTTTAAAAAGGAGTAGCTGAATATTGAGAATAGAAAAAAATTAAAAGATGACATGTACATAGTAAAATAAAGCAAGTCATTTTACTGTTTGACCTATCACCAATGAAGGGACACTTTGAACTAAAATCCTTAGATTAGTTATTATTTAAGTTAAAAATAATAGCATTATTTTAGTTCTAATAATTTAAATAATTCTTTCCTTATTTAAAAAGGAAAGAAATGTAAAAAGTGAGTTGCCAAAAGGAACGGTTGTTCCATGAATGGTAGTTTGAAGGCCTGTATTAGGACGTAGAAATATTGCATATTGGAATAGTAATCTTAAAAACCCAAGCCCAGTCTACTTTGTGAGTTTCTTGTTTTAATAATTACATGTAATTAGTCCTTCCACATAAATAATATGCAGGAGCCAATCTCAGTCTTGGGGCAATCGTGGGCAGCATTGTGTCTTTTAGTTGTTTGATGTAACTGTCCTTTCTTTGAGTTGCTGGCCCTATTTCACTTGTATTCCTACCTTAGTGTGGCTTTTGTCTTTGGCTGATAGGCAAAATGATTGAGCTCTTAGCTACAGCAAATTAGCAGAGCAATAAGGAGTAAGGAGGTAAGGTAGGGTGATCTTTGGACCCAGTGGTATTCTTTAGACTTGCACTGAATCAATCTCTTTGAATCAATTGTGCCTCATTAATATGACACTCCATTTTTTAAGTATTTTAGGAGGCCTCATGTATTTGGGACAGGCCAATAAAGAGGCAATCTATAAAAATGTGAGGGCTCATTGCAGTGTCCGGACCCCAGGGGGAGCATGGACTGGGATAGCTTTTTCAAACTATGCTTAAAAATACTATATCAAACTACTATTTGTATACCATTTAATAATCCAGAACCTAACAAGAAGACTTAAAATGATCAACAGCTGTATCCTCCTCAGCCTTCCCCAGTTTCCACATCCAAAGGACATTTTCCAATCTTGTTAGTTGTTCCTTGAAATACAGATGGTCCTTGTCTTACAGTGTTTTGACTTAACAATCTCTTCATAATGTTGTGAAAGCAATATGTGTTCTGAGGAAATTGTACTCTCAGCACTTAAATGATCATTCTTTTTTTCACTTTCAAAGCAGTATTTAATGAATTACATGAGGTATTTAACACTTTACTATGTTATAAGCTTTGTGTTAGACAATGTTGGACAACTATAGGCTAATGTTAAGTGTTCTGAGCACATGTAAGCTACACTAGGTTAAGTTATAATGTCTGGTAGGCTAAGTGTATTAAATGCATTTTGAATTACCACATTTTCTACTGAAGATAGGTTTATTGTGACTTAATCCCATTGGAAGTCAAGGAGCATCTGCATGTGCCTTTATTATTCCAATTAACATGATTATATTACACTACTGATTTTTAACAATTATCCACTAGCTTGCTGCCATGAAAGATAAAGTTTGAACTCTTTTGTATCACCGGTCACTCTGCCCTCCCCACTACTTCCCCTCCCTCTTCCTTTTGATATAATTTCATCACATTTTTAATTTAATCTGCAGCTATACGTGATTTTTTTATATCATTATTATAACTAGGTAAATGTTGTTCAATACTAAGCCAAGTCAAGTGCTATGACTTCAATTTCATTCCATTTTTAAGTTTCTTGGAATTAATTGCCTTTATTTTCTAAATGTTTGGCTTTCTTGGAAATCTGGTGAAGTGTTCAAAGGCACTCCAATTTCCCTCTCCTAGGATATTGGCCTCGACTGGGCCAACTGGGGTAATATGGCTCTGCTCCACATATTTCCCTCCAGGAGGCTAGCACAGATATGTCCTCATACTGATGGCCCAGAGAAGATGGTGGAAGTGAAAATGTGCAAGTGTTTTCCCAACCTCTGCACATGTTACATTTGCTAACATCTCACTGGCCAAGGCAAGTCCCGGCCATACTCAGAATTGAGTGGTAGGACAATAGACTCAAACCCCTTGGTCAGAGCAACTGCAAAGTCACATTGCAAATGGGCATCAGACATAGGAAAGATAAAGATTGAGACCATTAATTTAACTATTATATCACAGTCATAAATCAGGTGACTACATATGAATAGGACTGTTTCCACATTCTCTAGCTTGTTTTTTTTTTTATCTATTTGTTCCACTCCTGTGTCAATCAATACTGTAGTCTTAATTATTATAGCATTAGGTCTTGACACGTTAAGTCTTCCAGTATTTTTTTTCTTCATGATTACTTTGACTATTCCTAGTTCTTTGCATTTCCATTGAAATTTTACAATCAGTGTGTCAATTTCCACAAAATATCTCCTATAATTTTGATTGAGACCGTATCGAATCTGACAGTGTTGAACATTACCTGACCTCCATACTCCTGAAAAAGCAAAACTTAAGAAATTTCCCCAACCTTTCTGTGTTCCAGGAAACAGCTTCCTGCAAAGAATTTTTCCCAATATGGCTTAGAGAAGACTCCTGGATGCTCCCCTTGTTTACCTAGGACAAAACCAACAGTCCTCCAAATTTCTATTCTTTGCCTCATAAATGATTACCTGACTTCTTCGTAGTCAGTGACAGAACACCTGCCAACTGGATTTAGTTAAACTTTAGTCAGGCTTCTTTCCTTGCTCTAGCTCCCTAAACAGTGACTTTCTCCTAAGGTTAAACAAACATATACAAAATGAAGGGCCCCTCCCCCAAATCAGCTGAACACCAAGAAAAACATTCCCTGAACAACTGTCTGATCATGCCCCTTGCCCATCTTACCTGCCAGCCCCAGCCCTTCAAACCTGGTCTTTCTAACCTTGTTTAGTAACACACTGCACAAGAAAAGCCTGACTTTTGCTATGCTTGCAAATCTTATGGTTGGGGACCCTCACCCTATTGCCATTATCCTTCCTCTTTATTTTAATAATCTCTTTGTATAAAACCTCTCTTTACCAAAGTTCAAACTTGGTTTTATTTGACAAATGAAATTGGTTAATTTGAAAATAATATATATATGATATAAAGTTTTTCAGTTCATGAACATGGTATAGACTTCCACTTTAGTTCTTCCTTAATATTTTCCAATAAGGTTTTGTATTTTTCCATGCTTAGATTACATATCTCTTTCTTTAGCTGTATTTCTAATCAATCTTTTATACTATTATTGAGGTGCAGAAAATAACCCCCCAAATATGGTGCTTTGGCATGCTGAGTGCTTTGAAAATTGAAAGGTCTCAGTGATAAGCTTCAAAACCACCTTCCTGTCTCTCTGATCCTCCTCCCAAAGCACCGGGAGAAATACTCTCTGGAATTTCCTTATCTGACTAAAAAAGTTAATTTTCAAAAGAAATGCAATTTTCTCCCTCTCTAGAACTCTCATCAAATAACCAAGGAAGATCAATGACGAGAGAATAGACCTGGGGTGGTCACACCACTCAAACAGACTTTTCATCTATTCTCTCTATTCATCTGAAGGGAGCTCTGAGTGCTTACCTGGGGAATTTTATCTGCATAAATGAAAGAATCTTTCTTCTCACGCAATTCTGCCTCTCTTTTTCACTTGAAACTGTCCTGTCCAGCTGCTGAAGATATTGAAGATATTAAAGATTCTAACTTAATATAACTTGTCCTGTCCAGGTTCTAAAGATATTCATTTACAAAACAATATCTACCTCTGGGTCCATACATCTTTCCCTTAGGAAGAGTATTTAAGCCTCAATCATTAGCCTCTCTTACAGTCTCACAATTATTGGATTGCTCCCAAGTCCATGTGTATGTTAAAATATATTTAGCATGCTATGCCATATGCCTTTTCTTCCTATTGATAGGCCTTTTTTCAGTCCATTTTCAGTAACTCTTGAGGGGGTAGAGGTGAAGCTTTCCCTTGGCCCCTCCACAGTCATAACTGGTATTTTTAAAGCTAATTTTTTAAATGATTGTAATTGGACAATATATTGATCTTTACCAAAAATCACTTACAAGATTTTGTCTATAATTTTTTTTTTCATTTACACAATCCCTCGGTGAGGCATTTCTTCAGAGAAGATTCCTAGTGTTCTCCTCACTTGTTCCAAATGATTAAAACTCCTACTGCTCAACACACAGTTACTCAGCACCAGCCAAGTGAAAGAACCCCAGTCTTTCAGGTAACAATATCCTTATCTCATTCCCCATCTTGGGGTAAAAGCTTTCAATACATACAAAAATAGTAGTATGTTTGCTGTAGTTTCTTTCTAATTGTCACATTTTTAATCAGACTGAGGGCATTCTATTATAGTTTGCTAAGAATTTTATCAAATAATAGCACATACTTTTTTTGGCTAGAATACAATATTAGAGGTAAAAACGGAGGCACATTATCTTTATGTGACTCTTTAAACGTAGCAATTAGTTGCTTCAGAAACTTCAACTTAAAACCTTTAGATCAAACTAAAATACTATGGGTATTTCCTTTATCACTTCTGTTAAGAAGAATATATCTTCTTGTGTTTTTTTAAATATATTTGCATATTTCATCAACTACTGTATCATATAAAAAAGTGGGAAAATTAACAAGTAAATATGCATCCACTGGGGGAAGGAGAATAAATTATATCATCTAAGGATTATATATCAAAAGCCATACCATGTACACATGATTTGACTCCGAGTCATTTTCTGAGAAGTGGCATTTTAAAGTATCAAATCCTGTAAATATGCAACCACACATACATAACAAGATTTATTAAAATGTTAATAGCAAAAGAAAATAGAAACAAACTAAATTTCTATCAAATAGATAAATATTATAGATAAAAACTTATGGTACAACCATATAATGGGATTTTTATGTAGCCATAAAAAATTTCATGTAATTGCATTTATTGCCATTAAATATGGTATCAGCTTATTAGATATTTTAAAAAACAAACAAAACAGCACAAATGGTATAAAATTATTTTTGTAAAAAAACTATATGATATACCTGCATACTTAAAGTGTAAAGGTACATATAAAATGTCCACCGTGAACACAATAAATTACACAATTACACAAAATGTCTATAATACTTATGCTTGTACATATATGTATGTATACGCTTATGTACGTATGTTCTGAAGATTGTCATTTATTAGCCTAAGACTTTGCTTTGGCTTTGATCAGCATATTCATTTCTTAAAACAATGACTAAAATTAAAACTGTTAGAAAAATATTAGTAGAAAATTTTAAGCACTACTAGAAATTTAAACAACATATATTGACAATCGTTAATGAATTCAATAGAGCGTGGGCTCTGATCTCTGCAATCACCAAACTGTCAAAATAAAGATTATCATTTCTTAAACATCTACATGCCTGACACTTGCTAAATATTTTGCACATATTATCTAACCTTGTCATTCTGTTAAAAAAAAAAAAGACAGCTAAGGCTCTACAGGTAAAATTTATCATTTATCTATAAGATTATATTAAGAAATTCATTGAGAATATTTTAATATATATGGCAAATCAAAGAAAATTAACCTGGGATGTATATGTATAAAGAGACATCACTCTCTAACTTGTAAAGGGGGTTTGTTGTGATCACTTTTATATTCAACTATTCCAGTTTTAAAATTCTGCTCAAAAAACCAAGATTTTGACATGCCACTAAACTGACATTGTAACAGAAGAGATTGAGCTGTTTCCCTATAAATCACTGCCCATGTTGGTTCCCTTAAAGCATGATCAAAATAACATTCTCCACAGTTACTTTTAAGGCAATAGTATACAGTTGGTGGTACTCAACTTAAGATATTTTGACCTTAGGATGGTGCAAAAGTGGTACAATTTTATTAGAAACCGTGCTTTGAATACCAATATAAAAATTCAGGCAGAATTTTTAAGGCAGATAGCATACAGTTGGTGGTACTCAGCTTACAATATTTTGACTTTAGGATGGTGCAAAAGTGATACAAGTTAAGTAGAAACCGCACTTCAAATACCAATACAAAAATTTAGTGCATTACCCCAAAAATGTATGAAACATTTAAAACTTCATTATGAAATAGGCTTTGTGTTAGATGACTTTGCCCAACTGTAGGCTAATGCAAGTGTTCTGAGCAAATCTAAGGCTGGTTAGGCTAAGCTTTGAAATTCAGTAGATTAGGTATATTAAATGCATTTTCAACTTAATATTTTTTAATTACGATGGGTTCATCAGAATGCAACCTCAGGGTAAGTTAAATAGCACCTGCTTAATTCATTCTAAACTCTGCTTATCCTTAATGCCTTCAAGTAATAAATAACTATTGATTTTTCTCTGTATCCTATCAAATTGGTCACTGTCCTTCATCAAAAACATATTAAATATTTAAAGGACTACCCTGCCCAACTCATCTACAGTGACAGAAAACAGATCGCTGGTTTCCTGGGACTGGCAAGAGACTATGAGGAGAGGGAAGAGGAATGCTCAAGCATTGTTTTGGGGATGAAGAAATATTCTATATGTTGGTAGCGATGGTGATAATTTCATATGTGTATACATCTGTCAAAACTAATTGAATTGTCCACCTTAAATAGATACAGTGCTTTGTATACAAATTACATATTAATAAAGTTGATTAAACAAACAAAAACTCCTTAGATAACTGGTATACAAAATCCTCAGCAGAAATGTATTATTCAAGCAACATCTACTTTCTGTGTCCATGTTTTCTGAACCTTATATTCATAATTTTTCTAATTCAATATAATAAATGCACAAGCCAGACCACTGAGGTACTTTCTATTTTAAAAGGCTCCATGATTTAGACAAGATTATTTTTAATTCATTTGTTTTTGTTTGTTTTAGAGCTAACCTTGAAATACCTATATTTTTATTTAAAGAAAAAACTGTATAGGTTCCTTTGCATTTTAAAAATCTCTACTCTGACAATTTGTCACCTTGTAATTATCTAAAACTGAAGGCAAAGAAAAAAGTCAGTAGGTATAGAAAGAGAAATTATTTGCGGACACATTTAAACTAAAAACCTCACAGTTCACCAACAAATTTTCTACTATAATTATAAAGCATATTGTTAGAATCCTTTAGAGCCTAGAGCAGAGGATGAGAAAAGCACTCAGATTTCTAAACTTTTGTAAAATCAGTCAGAATAGTTATTACTTTACATGGTGGGAAGGGATTCCTGAGTCTTGAAGGATGAACATGTGGGTCTTCACCTTCTCCCAGAAGTAAACAAAACAGCACACCATTTTCTTAAAAAACAAAATAAAAAAAAAAAATACCTCTACAAATACCTAAGACACTAGAACTAGACTGAAATTAGGATTTCAAAAATAGAAACAGCTTGCTATGGGATAAAAAGAAATTGCTTCTTTTTGTTGTTTAGTTTTTGGTCTCTTCAATATTTTTTGTTTTTTTATCTCCTGGCACATTAAAAAAAAAATTGGCATAGCTTTTCCTTGGAAATGTTCTTAATCTCCCCCCATTCTTCATATCTATAGGATATTGCTATTTGAACAATGCCTATAAGCAAACAACTCTACATATTGTTACATATGTTGTCCTTAGAACTGACTCCAGCATATTAAAATATAAGTAATAGACAATTTTGTGTGGCTGGGGTTGATAAAATAGAATAAACTATGACATTTCAAGTCTATGAATTCAGTAGATTCAGCCATGCTGCTACGAGGCACTGAGCCCATTAGCACCAATAATAAAATATATTAACTGACTTCCATACTCTGTCACACGAAAGGTAAAAAGCAAGAGAAATCAGAAGAATTGCAAGGCCAGGTGTGATGGCTCATGCCTGAAGTCCCAGGACTTTGGCAGACCTAGATGTCAGTATCACTTGAAGCCAAGCGTTCAATACCAACCTAGAAAACACAGGTGAGACCCTGTCTCTGTAAAAAAATAAAAAATTAACCAGACAAGGTGGTGTGTACTTGTAGTCTCAGCTACTCAAGAGGAAGAGACAGGTGGATCCCTTGAGCCCAGCAGATGGAGACTGCAGTGAGCTATGATTGTGTCACTGCACTTCAGCCTGCGTGACAACAAAACCTTTTTTCTAAAAGCAAGCAAGAAAAATGGCAACCAACTTTCTGAATGTCATTAATTTGGCATGGAGCAATTATACTATGCCAGTCAAGTAAGTTCTTTTATTCATTCTCAAAATAAATGATTCACTGAAAAACAGCTACATGCATGTGTATTTAAGTAAGAATTTGTCCGCTTGAGACGAGCAAAATCTTTACTCTTCAAAATAATTGAGGGCACAGTAATTTTGTATTCTTAAAATATAACCTCATTTGCCTTGCTCATTATTGATTAGTACCATCAAAATTATATTAATTGAACTTCATAGGAAATCTAACATCATATCTTTCTAAGCCCATGACTTCCAAGTGAATTGATTTGGAGTATATTTCCATTTTTTTCTTTCATGCACAACCAGTTACTATTTTTTTAAAAGATAAATTAAAACCAGAAAGTCCTTGTACTTTATTTTCCATTGAGTCACAGTATCTTAAATGATACATTTTCCTCAGCAAATTATTATACTTTGCATAATATTCTTTGCAGGAGGGCAAGTAAATGATGGTGCTGATGAAAACTGGGTCTCAGAGTTGAACAGAGATGAGACCACTCTTCTTCAAGAGTGATAAATTATCACTCTTGGTGGTAAAACTTAGTGCAGATGGTGATTTGGTACATATATATATATAGATAGATAATTTTTTTTTCCTGAATACAATGCCTTCACAAAAATAAGAGCCAGATGAATTTATGAAATCTTCCCTTATTTAGTTAGTTCATTTTTCATTACTTATTTTACTACTGACATGCATAGGAAACCCTTGAAGGAACATTCAAGTTTATATGACTGATTAATAATCAGTGTTTAAATCTAGAAACTATTCACTGTAAATATTCTTGATCATTTCAATAGTCTCGTTCCCCTATTCACTCACCAAATTGATTCCAGGTTAACTATTAAGCTGATGCAACTGAAATGTACAAGTTTCCCTTCAATTGACTTTATATGGTTGCTTCATTTAATATATCCTCTCATAGCTTAATTTTACTCTTTCTCTATTTCTCATCTCACTCACAATATGTTTATTCTTCCTGCTCTCCTAATCACATTTTGATCTTTTTAATTATTGTTCTCAAACTCCGGCCAGTGGGTGTCCTCTAAGAGGGTTCATTTTTAGCTATAGTCTATTATCTGTATATATTCTGTCCCCTTAGAACTATTTTTTTTTTTAATAATCTCAACCATTACCAATGCTCATCTGGAAATTCAGATAAGAAATCATGACGTCTTCTTTTTAATCACTCACATTGGCAACTATCCAAGTCCCATTGGTGGGACCTTCAGAACACTGTTGCGATCTTGCTCTCTTCATTGCCACTGCCACAGCTAGTATGAAAGAAAGCATTAATAGAAAATAATTCTTGAGCCAACCAAGTGCTCCAACTGCCTCTTTTGGTTAATTATCATTATCATCTAGGTATGTGGCTCTTGGGTACTTGGATGAAATAATTAATAACTGCAATTTTTAAAACAGATTATTAAGTTTACCTAGGACTCTGAAACATGGCAGGACACAGGAAGCCCAAGCCTGTGTCTCTCAGTGGATCTCAGGGCCCTTCTCCCGTAGGTCACTGTGCTCCAGTTCACTGTTTCTTCCTTGGGTGCACTTCACCGGCTCCTCCCTGAAAAGCCCTTTTCTTAGATCCCCTGGTACTTACTGGCTCTTAACTCGAAGGGCACCTTCTCAGAGAGAACTCCTGCAAACTGCTATCTAAAGCAGGCCTCTCCTCTACCAACCTGTTACCTACTTTATTTAATAGTTCTTATCTCTATCTGCAAGTACCTTATTTGATTTCTCATTGGTTGTCTTCTCTAATTAGAATTTCTACCTTTCGAGTACACGCTTATTTTTTTGTCTTAAAACGTAGCAGCTCACACATAGTAAGCACACAATAAATAGTGAAAGACTGAACTGTTTTAATGAACCATAATATATCGCTGTATACTTTCAAATGTGCTTTCAGATCCATTAATCCCTTGATGTAAATTTGGCAAGAAAACTGTCTCTGACTGAGGATTCCTAACTTTGTAGGTTATGTAAGTAGTAATTACAGATGCAAAACAAAGAACTCAATTTTCCGTATGATTGATCATCATTAAAAAAACCTACATACTTTAAAAATGTATACTATCAAAGGGATAAGGATTAAATGTCAAGTACAAACGATATTATTACTTCATTGTTCTAAAGCAAAGAAAATAAATATAGATACAATATTTAATATTTTTGGGATATTTTAGAATTTCCCCAATGTTCTTCTGCAGCAAAATTACTTAAGAGGACATTGAAATGGGGGTAATCGAAATGACTCTATGCATCAAAGTAGTAATAAAATAAAGACATCAATTTAATCTATATATTGAAACAAATGCAAATGTTTATGTCCTTAACTGAGTTTATCCCCCTCTTTTCTTACATATAAAAGCACTTAACAAAGTAACAATTATTTTCTCTTTTCAATTTTATTCCTTTCAGTTGAATAACTATTTGTATCTCACATTTATTTTTGTCAAGAAAAGAAATGACATTAATTTGGGCATTTGTGTGTATACGGATGCACAGAAGTACTAAAGCTATCACCAAGATCCTTGCGATGGAGGCTAGTAAAAACTATTTCAAAATAATTTTACACTGCACACTAGGTAATGATATTTTTGGCAAGTATATATGGTTCTTCTTTCATCCATCTATTTTTATTTCCATATAATAAAGTAGGTTATAATGAAGCAGCATTCAAATTTTTAAAAATCCATGCACCTTCACTAAATTTCTTCCAGGATTATGAAATCACAATTTTATTATAAGTCCACTCTTTGTTGCTTAATATTGACCTATGTATACACATGTTAGAGATCATTAAAAGTTAATGGGTTACTTAAATAATATTTCAGCTCAAGTAAACAGGACCAAATTCATGTTAACCTAGGGGTTAGAATATATTTTTATGATTAGTTCTTACAAAATTTATCAAGATCATAGCAATTTCAGTCTGACAAACCAACCTCTAATATGTAAATATTTGCAGCATAGCTTATTATCGTCAATCTTTCCTTATTCCCATTCTGCCAATAATATGTATTAAGTTAAAAAATAGACACATATGCTAAAGTGAGCATTCCAAAATTTGCTATAAATTATTATCATAAAATTTGCCTTATAAGCGCTCACATCTCCTGGGATTGGTAAATGTTTAGCCAGAAATAAAGAGGTGGCAGGATGATGCAGAGAAAGAGATGGATGTGGAGGAGAACTCAAATGTCACAGAAGCCCCCTTCAGATTAAAAGGTTATTTTCTATGAGTCTTAGAGGGATTTCACTTGACAGAAAGTTTAATGGTAATAATTCAATTAAGAGCTACTTTATATGTGGGTCATCAGATCAGAGGATTTCAGAGCTAAGAGAAGCCTTAAGAATCATCAAAACCAAGCTCTTTATTTTATAAATGATGAAACGGAGATCCAGAGAGGCTTAGGAATTTGCCAAGATCACAGGAGGCAGGGTCCTGATTATCACTAATGCCTCCTGACTCCCTGGTTCAGAGCAGGGGCTAATAGTACTATTGAATGTGGAGGAGTTACTCCCTGCTGTAACCTTATTAGGGTCCTCACTCACACGGTACAGGTCAAATCACACCTACCTCGTAGGGTTAGTGACTGGTTTTGTCTCCGGCTTCATAACTTCCAGAAATCGCCATCATCGTTACTTTCCCACGATTGCTTTTCATTGAACTGTACATGTCCTGGGACACTATCACTAGAGCTGGGTTTGAAATGCACAAGATCCCTGAACTGTATTATATCCTTTGGTATTATACCCATTTTTAATTTTACTCATTGATTTTTAAGTAATTTTAAATTTACACAAAGTTGTGAAATAATACAGTATCCTACCTGTATATATACCTGTCACTGACTTTTCCAAATGTAACATCTTATATAATCTTATTACCTTTAAAAGACATGAACATTTGTAAAATACTTCTTAATTGAAATGTTGCCTAACTACAAAATTTGGATTTTCCCAGTTTTTCCATTAAAGCCCTTGTGTTCCAAGATTCAAATCAAGATCACACATCACATTTAGTATAACCTAGGTCAGTTGTTCTCAACCTTCCTAATGTCTCCTAATGCCGCAACCCTTTAATACAGTTCCTCACGTTGTGGTGACCTCAACTATAAAATTATTTTCATTGCTACTTCATAACTGTAATTTTGCTACTGTTATGAATCATAATGTAAATATCTGATATGCAGGATGTATTTTCATTGTTACAAAGGGGTCGTGACCCACAGATTGAGAACTGCTGACCTAGGTCTTAAATTATACCTTATCTTAATCTAATTAAAAATGTAGCTGTCTAGATCTTTGACAAAATCAAAGGGGTTCACACATATGCAGAGAACATTTTGGAAAAACAAGTGTATATCCAAGCAGGATTTATGTGGAGGGTCTCCTCCATGCTTTACAGTAGGTGCTACAGGCTTGCAGTAACCAACTCTGCTGCAATTGAAACTGGAATGCAGTTACTTCTTCCAGGAACTACTTAGCATGTCAGAGAAGCAATCCTTTGTATTTTAAGTCTTGAAGTATCTTTCACTTTTAAAAAGCAGATAATGGTACAATGAATATGCTTGGGTACTTCCTAAGAGAATCACAAACTTTTATTTCTAATGCTCTCCCACAAATCATTTTACCACAAGGACATTTACACCAGAATGTTTACTGCAGCTCAATTCACAGTTGCCAAGATATGGAAGCAGCCCAAGGGCCCCTGACTGGATTAACAAACTGTGGCATATGTAGACCACAGAATACTATTCAGCCATATGAAAAGATGTGCTTACCTGGATGGAGTTGAAACACATTCTTCTAAGTATCACAAGAACAGAAAAAAAAATCCAATGTACTCAATACTAATATGAAACAAATATACAAACAACTACACACCCACATGAAAGAAAAACACGAGTATAGTCTAACTAAGGAGAAGAGAGAGGGAGGGGAGAAGGTGGTTGGCAGGAATTGACCTGATGTGCACAATGTGAAGGTGTTCAGATGCCCCCAGGTGAAGGGATCAACTACAGCTTGAACTTAACCTTAGAAATGAAAACAATGTAACCTAAATATTTGTACTCTCATATTAATCTGAAATTATAAACAAACAAAACAGAAAAAAAGCATTGCTTAAAGCCAGCCTATAAAAAATGCAGTTACCATGTTCTCCTTTTTCAAGAGAAAAACAAATATTGCCCAAACCTCAAAGATACAACTTTGAATTTAAGAAAAAAATCCTGTCAACAGAAATCACACAGATCCTAAGATTGGTCACTTATTTATAAAGAAAGAACATTCTTCCCTAGCTTGGAAGTGACCTAAAAGTGTACCTAATGAATGATGTCCAGCAACACTTTACAAATGCCTACACTCTTCTAAGAACTAATTTCAAACCTTACAAAGAGAAAGAACATATGGAAAACTATGGAAAAGCAGCAATTTCTTCTCTAGCGAAAGCCACAGGGGATTTATGGGGAGATGGCATGTGATTACAGCCCGGAGCTTAGCCAGGGCAGGAGGACAACAGAGTGACTTTCCTAATGTAACAGATGCTTCATCACCATCCTACGAAGCTGCTTACTTGGCACTGCATTGCCACTACAGAGGAGAAAGGACCAGCGAGGGGCCTTCTAGCACCCTCGACTGTGAGCAGTTAGAGGACGATGATTGGTAAGACATCACTCTGGAAGTTCTCAGCATCACAAAACACTTGCTTCCTGGACAAAGGCTGAGAAGTGGCATCATCTCCCTGCCATCCTCCCAGTCTGCCACTGCTGGTACAGGAACCAGAGTTTCTATGCTCAGACATGCTGCCAAAGGCTTCTGTTTTTTATCAGGGTCAAAATTTACCCATTACAATTCAGGTGGCCAAACCATAATAATTCTGCTCTTTAGTTTCCATAATCTTATTCTCTTTCTAGTCCCCAATCCTAAAAATGGTACAATTATCTTGGCTATAAGAAATTCACCTTTCTTCTGGTTTGAGCCATTCTGTAATATTTCAGGGATTTTCTTTTCTTATGAACTGCCTCTCAGGATCTTGTTAATGGTTAAGACCTGGTGGCTCCTGCTTGGTGACTCTACTTCCCTTCAGCTCTTGCACATGCTGCTGCTTTTCCCAGGCCTGGCTGCAGACCCCATACATTCCACCCCCAAGGAGCTTACCTGCCAACACTTTTCCCTATCTTTAGCTTTCTAAGATCCTTGGAGCCAATCACATCATGTCATACCACTGCCCAGGGCCCTCAACGGCCCTCTGTTTAACTTAGAATGAAATTCCAATTCTTGCCAAAGCCTGGAAGGTTCTTTATGATCCAAGTGCTGCCTCCATGACTAACCTACCAGATCCCCTTTGCTCACCCAGCTCCTGCCACACCAGCCTCCTCCTTGTATTTCTGATAAGCTAAAGTTCCAGCTTTGCCCATGCTATGATGCTATTTAGTCCACATCACCTATCTCTCTTCAGAAGTCATATGCTGGTATGACACTATCCTGTGATGACCTACTGTTTGCCTCAACTGAAATAGGACACCACTTTTCAGCCCCTGCTCATTTTTCTCACAGCCCTTCTCACTATCTGGCATCTTACAGTCATTTTCTCATTGATAGCTTGTCCCCTGCCAATCAGAATATAAATCCCAGACAGACACTCAGTTTTTGATTCAGTATCAATAATCCTTTGAGGTGGATATTAATATTATTATTTTTCCATCATACAGGTGAGAAAATTAAGTTCAGGGAGTTTAAGTGATTTGTAGAAACTCAAAATAATGAAAATTGTCTTTCCATCCAGAGAGAGGAAAAAAGTTTACAGCAATGTGTTGTTATGTAAATAAGAAAATGTGACAAGACCTCTGCTTAGCTGCTAATCCAGGACCAGTGAGCACCAGGAGCCCTAGAGGAGGCCTGAAATAAAGTTACTCAGCAACATTTCCTCTGTTTTCCCGTAAACAAATCTCCTTTGAGGAGGCCTGCTCATTTTTCAAGTGGTCAGGGCAGCAGCTGGGTTGCAGATAATCAAAAAGCCTGAGGGCAATTAGTTTTTAATGTTTTGACAGTGAGAAAGTGGGGAAGCCTCAGCATTTTAGGCATTGTTGTCATGCTTGGAAGGTTGTTTATTAGGCTTTGAGATCAGATGTTTCTCCTGTTGTCCGAGGACTGAAACCCTGAGTCTCACATCCTCAAAAAACACACCCATCACCTTAGGACATGCAGCGGGTGCATGGGCAGGGCCCCCGGGCAGCATCTAGTGATTGCTGATCCCAGGTGTGTATTTCTTCTTGCTGAACTGGTCTACTTGAGAGCTCAGCCTGGGCTTTACTCCCTCTTCTATCTCCCAAAGCACCTGGCATAGAACAGATGTCCAATACATCTCTGTTACATTCG
Source organism: Nycticebus coucang (assembly GCF_027406575.1). Lineage (NCBI taxonomy): Eukaryota > Metazoa > Chordata > Mammalia > Primates > Lorisidae > Nycticebus > Nycticebus coucang. Next base: position 57,939,343 of record NC_069796.1, on the reverse strand, counting down.
ATTGGCAGTTCACTTAATCAGTCCAGGCCTGGTTTTCTTATCTTTGAAATGGGAAGAGTGAAGCTATGTACAAGGACTACCAGAGTGAACAAATAAATTCAAACAGGTATGTTTTTCCTTAGTAGTACACATGAGATGTGCTGGCTTTCTTTAGTTATCAGAAGTGAAACAAGCCAGGTGCCGTGGCTCACGGCTGTAATCCTAGCACTCTGGGGGGCCAAGGTAGATAGATTGCTTGAGTTCACAAGTTCAAGACCAACTTGGGCAAGAGGGAGATCCTGTCTCTAAAAAGTATCTGGGTATTGTGGAGGGCACCTGTAGTCCCACCTACTCAGAAGGCTGAGGCAAGAGAATCACTTGAGCCCAAATTGTTTGAGGTTGTTATGAGCTATGATGCCACAGCACTCTACTGAGGGTGACAAAGTGAGACTCTGTCTTCAAAAAAAAAAAAAAAAAAGAAAAATGAAACAAGTGTGTGGTGAACCTTTTAGGGGGTATGGCATCACTTCACTGATTTTGTAACATAGTTTTAGAGAGGTAAGAGTTCAAGTTTTTAATAGAGCTACTTATTGAGAGTGGACGTTCTTAATGTAACGAAGGAAGGAATTTATATTCTACATGCACCAGAGTTAATAAATATTCTAGTTCGCTCAATCTAATCATAAAAAACTCATACTGCAAATTGAATAATATTGCCCTACAGCAGTCTAATTGTAGACTATTCACATATTTTAACCAGACAGGGAAAAATGATGATTTTATCTTAGTTATCATTTGGTAATTTACGCTAAGCTAGGCATTCCATTGAATGATTTAAATAGGTTATCTCAGTTATTCCATAGTGTATCCTATCCTGTATGTTTTTCCATTTCTCTGAAGCACAGACAGCTCAAGGTACTTGCTCCAGGTCACAAAACCAATGAAACATCAATCCATCCTCACAACAAAGCTATGAGCACCTCCGGTGCACAAGGCCTTACACACAGCTGCTGACGAATTCAGTAAGGAGGAAACAGACACTGCCCCTGTGGAGCTTGAGATATAGTGTAAGATAATACATTAAGTGAGTAATTCCACCGATAAACACATAATTACAAACTGCAGTAAGTGCTGGGAAGGAAAATTACAGGGTACTATGAGAACCAGGTTCTGCAAGCAAAAAGAAACAGAGGAATGTTTGTAGATTGTCAGCTGGGGAAGGGAAGTCAGAGAAGGCGCCTGGGAAATGAAACTGACATGTGAGCTGAGTGACCACTAGGGAAGGAGGGCGATCAGAGTAGGGAGGCTAAAAGTGTGTTCTGTTAGTCTCTAAGAACTAAGCATCTGTGTAGATCCTAAGTTGGAGAAAGGGCCAAAGCCTCAGAATGAGGGTAAAAGAAATCAGAAATCAGAAGAAAGTGGAGAAAAGAGTGAAAAAAAGTCAGAATGAGGAATCAGAGAAAGCATTTCTACTAGCAAAAAGCTTTAAAATTGCTGGTTTACTGTGAAGCGTGTCTGTCTTCACTATGTAGGTCTGAGAACTGTTCATAGGGTAGGAAGATGCATACCAAGGCATTTGTTTTTCTTTCTTTTTTTTTTTTTTCTATTTTTGGCCGGGGCTGGGTTTGAACTCGCCACCTCCGGCATATGGGACCGATGCCCTACTCCTTGAGCCACAGGCGCCACCCGACTGCACTTGTTTTTCAGTGGGAAGAGTTAAGTAATGTATGAACAGCTGTAAGTGCAGACAAAATCCAAAGTTGTTTAAAACTTCTTCTTGACAATGTTACATAGACTTTATTTCCTAAATCAGTAGACATGTCTGGCATAGGTCTTAGTTCACTTAGAAAGACTAATATAAGAGCTCTGCTCAAAGGTGCTAGAATTAACTCAGCTTTATCAACACATCTTGAACCTTGTAGGCACAGAGTTTCTCACAAATGGTTTACACTATGCCCTATAAACAACACATAACAATTTAAAAAGAACAAAACAGATACACCAAAGTAAGATATTTCACTGACATATTAATGGAAAAAGAGGCAAATATAGTAAAAAGAAATTTCTAACTAAAGTCCATAGCCCTCAGATAATCCAAAAAAGCCATACAGATAATACAGACATAGGAAACAAAAGAGAAGCCAGAATCTAAGACATTTAAGAACAGCCCAGGGCAGATACTAGAGGAACATTTTCCACCCAAAGTTAAATCTAGAAATAACAAAAATGCTGGGCTGTCATATTTAGCAAACATATCTGATGGAGATGCTATTTTGTAAAAACTTCAAAAATTTTTTTGGCAAGACACACTTGTCTAAAATTCTTCAGACACAACTAAGACTCCTTCTTCTGAAATAGATCTGTTACTAAAATTCACAATCAAGAAATACTTAAGACCAAAATCAACAAGTAAGCCAGAGAAAATAAAGGCATTTCTTTCTAAACTAGCCTATCTGTAACTTTCAAACAGTTTGAAGCAGTTAGCCTTAGAGAGCAATATTTGCAAAATCTCTAAAACTTGCATAGAAAAACCAAAAGCAACTGTCAACATCATCTAGACCTGAGATGCTCTTACCAAATCATCTACCTACAGGTTCAAGTGTTCAACCACAACAATCAGCAGATTTCCAGCCAGTGTGTTTTGCAAATTGAAACATCTGGGTTTCATCTACTTGCATTTTTGACAATAACAAAACATAGAAAGTCTTCAAGTAAAAATTTGTTAAAATAGAATTTGGCTACCTTTCATAGGGGTCACAAGCTGAACAATTTCCTTACTAAGCTGGATAGGTCTGAAACAGATTCTGTGTCTTAGACCTGCTTAAAGTTTTTTATTTTATTTTATTTTTTTTATTTCTGAAAGTTTTGATTTTACACAATATTGAGTAGCAAGATTAAAGAGCAGATGGAACATAAAGGGATATAGTGCTACCACTGGGAGTGTCCATGGTAAATATCCCTCCATGGCCTTACTGTAAACTATTCTTAATCTCCCAACCTCACTCCTTATACCTCTGTGAATCTGCAAAAGTGCAGGTTTACAGTTACCTTCCCTCCTGAAGTGCTTGGTAGTCCTTCCTATTATTACTGTACACACACACACACACACACACACACACACACACACACACACACACATACATATGTTATATGTTACATGTGTTATATGTGCGTAATACATTTGTAAACATATTGGACATCTACTATATTTTAGGCCACTATCAAATCTCCTAACATTTTAAAATTCATTTAATTGGCACAACCCTAAGAAATAGAAAACATTATCAAGCCACTTTTCCAGAGAAGAAAAGTGAGGAAAGTAATCATGGCAGTTATTATAATCTTTCCCAGTTATTTCTGAATTTACAAAGATAGCTGCTCATGTTTATAAGCCCTGAGAGAGCTGGGACCCATAAGGCCCAGCTCTGTGTCACTCAGAAAGCCAGGCACAGAATCTTGTGCATTACATGTACTTATACCAGTAAAAGTGTTTTGATTTGATATTGAAAAGAACAGAAAGCAAACCTTAGTTAAAGTAAGTCCTCTATAAATGACATTTCAGTTCAATATTGACTTGGAAATAAAATCTAAGATCCATTCATATTCACATGAATATAAATAAGAGGCATTTCTGTGTTGGTTGTTTTTTTGGTATTTCCAGCATGGGCAGGAACAGAGTAGACGTAGACAGGAATGTGGGCTCCATCACTGGAAGCAATGATGCTGACACCCAGGTTCGGTGCCATTTCATGAAGGAGCTGTAAGTGGAAAATAAGGCTGAAGAGGCAGAGGGAAAAGAATAAATATATATATAGACATTCACATTTCTATGGATTAAAAACCCAATGAAAGAATAAGAAACCAGTCCACAAATTGATAGAATTTTCAGTGCAGTCAACCTAAGCTTCAATATTTATTCGAGGAGGAAAATTGAGCCTCAAGTTCAAAAATGACTCTCAGACCCCATTCTCTGCCCAAATACACACGTATTTACCTTTATGGGTGACTATGTGGCTGTATTTAAATTTTCAGCACTAAAAGCTACCAGACTGTAAATAGACTCATTTCAACCATTTTATAAAATTGTATTAGCTTTCCTTTCCTGCCATCCTCCATGGCAGGTAAAATTCTGACATGCGGAAAACGTAAATGATTTCTCTTGATAATAGTACTGGTCGGCCCCCAAACCAGAAATCAGTTCATTCTTTTTTTTTTTTTTTTTTTAATTTATTTATTTTTTTTTCTTTTCATTTTTTTTTTTTTTTCAGTTCATTCTTATTTCTAAGAGCCTGTTGAGTGATGCCTTGTCATGGCTTTGTGCTAATAGAGTAAATTTCAGCATAAGAAGCCCATGAAATATACTACCTCAGGACAAAAGAGAAATAAACAGGGTGTTATTTAGCACCATAGAGTACATCAGATCAAACGGGTTCTTTGGTGGAGGGAGAAAGCTCAGTAAGCACAGCTGAAGACTGAACACGCTGCCCTCTGTGAGCAAATCCTGTGTGGCTAATGCTGGCATCTGCCATGGACCTTGAGACAGAGTACAGCAAGGTCACACCAGCTAGCAATTCCTCCCTAAGTCTGCTGAGTTCTTCCAGAGTCCTGGCCCCCAACCTGGTTCTTCAACAGTCAGTCCTCCAGAGGAAGGGACTTCACTGCCACACATCTCACTCCACAATCTGCACACACAAGTGGTGAGATGATATGCATGTCTGAACTATTACCTCCCATTACGCTAATATTTCCTCATCATCCCTCATTCAGGGAATCTAACATTCATCTAAGTGGAATCTAACATTTTCCAAATGGAAGAAAGTTTACCATGGATCAATGACAGAAAAAAAAAAATGAAGATGGTAAAATGTTTGGCTATTAAGTTTAAAAGTCTCTACAGTCTACCTTAAGACAGAAAAGATTTAGAGAGAAGCTTGGCTACATTTGCCACCCCAATTCCCAGCAGGCGAGCCTACAAAAAGGAGACTGCTGTTAGCTGGAGGAGCCGCAGAGAAGTTAGATAAAAGCCAAGGCGATTAGATGTTAACATGATGATAAACTGCGCTCTGCCTCCTCCCCCAGGCTCAGTGTGTGTGGACACTAGAGAACCAGATTAGTTTTAAGGATTTTAGAGTACAGGGAAATTATGGTTCATATCCTGCATGGAATTAGGGAGGCAGAGTGTTTCAGCTGCTCCCTAAGCCAATGTTCGGATGTGCATATGAATCACCTCCTGCAGACCCACAGCAACTTGAGGCAACAGTAAAACCTTCCCATCCCTGAGCAAGGAGAATGTACCTGTTTCAAGAATAAGCTGGAAATCTAAATAGTCTTAAAGGTCATAATAAAAGGGGAAGTGATGGGTACTGTGCACCATCTCTTTAGAGACTGGGGTAGGACACTGGAGGATAATTGCACATCTCTGCAGAAACTAAAGAAAAAAGGACCAAATTTGAGATTTTTTCTGAGATTTACTCAGCTCTACCCGCTACCCTAGTCAATGACCACTTGGCTCAAGGGAGAGCTGTAGCCACAACCATCAGGGCCTAGTAGAATAAGAACCCACCTGGCCCCACACGGGGGCTGCACTGCAGCCTGGCTTCTGTCATACACGCTGCAGGAGGGTCTCTGATGCCTGAGCCCAATGCCATCACACACAGCCTCTGCCTTCTCCCTTCTAGATTCAGGTGCAACACTACTCATTGGACACAGGACGTGGCTTCCCCAGAAGGTGCCTCCAGGGGCTCTTTGAAAAACCCCTAAGTGTAAAGTGCTGACTAGTGGGAGGAAGCCATCTGCATGTATTTGCAAAACTGAAGCCAATTCTGCCACCTGAGTACCTTTCATGTGCTTCCTTTCCTCCTCCCCTCTTTTCTGCTCACTCCCATCACCCTAAAACTGCACACTTGATCACTCATTAACATGCAAGTTTTGTCCCATACTGTGTTTCTAATAGACTCTAAGGCACCCTGGTACTTAAAATTACTCCCAGGAAGGAATAAGAAAAAAAAAATCCTGAACTAAACCTTAAATTAACAATAAATGGCTGCATTTTACTGAATTTAGCAGTCAAAACCTGACTGGGACGGCGTCATCAAAATTAAGGCCGTTACATTTTCATACCTCTGACTGTGATTTAGTAATAAAAGAGTCCTGTACTCAGAAAGATTCAGAAATTCAAACTTTATGAAAATCCTTTACCTAAAGGCAGGAAACACAACCATTATGATTCAAAAGTAAGGAACACCCACGAACTAGAGAAGGAAAGAAGATAATGTTTGTATCTATGCTGTGAACATGTGTGGTAGCTTCTCCACCTCTTCAGTATCACTCATTTCTTCTTTTACAGTATTACTGGGAAGTACAAGCAGAGGGTAAAAAGTTAACATAGACGGGAATGGGTTTGGGCGTCTAGCATACCCAGCCTTCGTTTCACTTTTGCAGTTTTCCAGCGTCACACCCTCTGCCAATTCACTAAAACTCTTAGTGTTGTCATCCATAAAATAGAGATCATGGAATATACATTGTGAGGGCAGTACAGAGTTCTTAGTCCTGCGCTTGGAAAATACTAAGCATTCAGTTAATGTGAGCTTTGATTATTTTTACCAAGGTGTTCAGTTGAATGCAAATTGAGAAAGGTATCAACTAAACAAAGGGAACTTCTCTCAGTGGGAATATAAATGTGAATGTTAACTACAAAATTAGTTCTTACCTCCCTATGTTAAAATAAACAATAGAGTGTCTTTAGGATAAAACAGAAATTCTTGAGGTTTAATATGTTTGTGCACTGATCCCCTTTTTTCAAAAATGCTCATGGTAGACATCTAGAAAGAAACAGATATTTAAATAAAAAGACACTTGGTAAAGAAATTATTAGGCCCTAAGAGCAACCCAGTTTGCTACTTTTGCCAATCAAGTTTTACCAGGACACAGCCACAAGTGTTTGTTTATAAATAGTCTATGGCTGTTCTCTCATATATAGAGAAAATTGCATCATGACAGAAAGCTTGTGGGACATAAATCTGAAAATGTTTACTATCTGTGTCTTAAAAAAAGTTTGCCAACTTCAAATCTAAGAGAAAAAATTAAGGGAAATTAAATATAAAACCTGTGAACTGGAGAGAACTCAGAAAATATCAAGTGAGGTGGCTTCAAATGATAAGCTACTATTATCTGAGATAGGTCTACATAAAGAAGAGTCAAAGAAATAATAAACTTAAATAAAATGTATGTTAGCAAAAGACTAAGGGCATAAACACAACATAAGGCTAAATGCTGAAACTAAGAATGCATATGCAATATCTCCCCCAAATGCTTACAATAAAAATGTTTCAGGTTAGGAAACATAGTAAAGAAAGCACATATGGTTAAGAGACCCCTTCCTATATAAACTGAGCGCAACAATAATTATATTTTTAATGGCTGTTGATTTATTTGCTTATTACAGAAACATCTGGAGACTATAAAGAATACTTTCAAATAAATGTGATTCCATGGTGTTTTATTTTATTACTTCAATAAATGAATTGAAGAACCAAAATAAGGGAAGTAACCAAAAAATCCTGTTAAATATAAAGGTCAATTATTTAAGAATTTCAAATAAGATATATAAGACTGATGCTGGTACAGATCTTTGTCTCTGCATGGATATATCCTTGTTAAAAACCAGATTTCATTACATTCTAGTTTCATATTGTATTATTCTAAAAATTTAGCTTAAAAGGATGACAAATTTCCTTTTCTGAGATAGTTTTATTTATTATGTAATTGTTGCATCTTCTTGTAAAGTTCTTATGAAAAATCTGACTTAAAAACTTAAAAATATGTCTAAACTGATTCAGGCAGATTTGAGTTGGTAAATTATACTGACTCAAATACTGAAAATTAATTTGCTAAAGAACTCATTTCTTTGTTTAAAAAGATAATTTTTTATTACCTCTCAAACATTAGCCTTTCACAGGACTTAAGAAAAATGTCAGTTTTTCTTGGTAATCAAAAACATTTTGTAAAAATCTACATATTTAGTAATATAAGATTTGTTAAAGAAGTAAAGATATTCTCATGTAGCCATTAACATGTGGTAGATTAAAAGCATGGAAAATGTTTACAATATTAAATGAAAACTTTACAATGGATTCCAAGTTTATAAGAAAATATCTGTATATACCTACAAAAATGCACTGTGATTGCTTCTAACAATGGAAAATTCTTAATAATTTATTTTCCTTTAGATATTTTCTGTACTTTGTAAATTTTACTTATCCCATGTTTATTCTACAAGTAGGTAACATAAGTAATAAGTTTTATTAAACCTTTCATAAAAAAGATTCAAATAACCAAAAATATTGGTTATTACAATCTGAAAAAAATATAGCCTCTTCTAAAGCTAAAGTTGTTGAGTTTTATTTTTTTATTCATAGGTAGTTGGGAGAAATAACATAGTATGTGTGGTACCTGGGATTTTATATTTTTTGTGGCTAGTTTTCATCTGCTCGACTCTAATCTCAAAGAATAATTGAAAACAAATCATCTCTTAAAATTTAAAATTATTCCAACTACTTAATACATATTCATATCATTTTAAAAAAAGCAAAACCCAGATATTTTTATTCTTTAAGAAAGATTCATAGCCTTTATTTATGACTATATTCTGATGAGTAACAACCATAAATTTTTATATTAATAGCACTAAACATTTTCTAAGACTGACTAATTTGATCTTTCAAATAATCTTGTGAAACAAGCAGAACAGATATTACCATTCCTGAAATGGTGGCAATAAGGCTCAGAGTGCTGGTCACATAAGCCAATAAAAGTGGAGAAATGGGATGGAAACCTAAAATCCCATTTTTTTTTTTTTTTTGAGACAGAGTCTCATTATGCTGCCCTCGGTAGAGTGCTGTGGCATCGCAGCTCACAGCAACCTCAAAATTTTTGGGCTTACACAATTCTCTTGTTTCAGCCTCCCAAGTAGCTGGGACTATAGGTGCCCCCCTCAATGCTTGGCTATTTTTTGTTGTTGTTGTAGTTGTCATCATTGTTTTTAGTAGGCCTGAGACAGGTTCAAACCTGCCAGCCCATGTGTATACGGCTGGCGCCCTAACCACTGAACACAGGCGCTGAGCCCCCATTCAGTTTTAAAGATAGCATATCATTTCTTAAAATTGTAAGTGTTTTTACTTGAGATGGTAAAAAAAAAAGTACATCACCTGTATCTATGTATTTAATAAAGATGACCTGAAGTTCAATGACAACTGTTACAGTGCAGAATGAAATTTGCAGTTAGACCTAGAAGATCCCAATTCTAGTTTTTTCTATGACGTGTATTCATGTATTGCTCTTTTTCTTTTTAATCCTCATGTTTTGGTTTATGAAATTCCTTTCTGTTTACTAATGCTAAGTGTCTCCTAAATAAGTTTATAACCAACAAAGCAAATAGTAAGGAATATTTTGCCCTTGCCGATGGAGTCTTATCTTTTGTGTCAGTGCCATGGAAGGCTTGTTTGTGAGAACTGCATTAGTGGACCCTCTGGTTCAAAATATTTCTGCGTGAGTTGGGTTAATCTGGAGCATTGAAGAATTAGCAGATTTGAGAGCAAGTGGCAAGTGGAGTCAGATCATTTATACTTTTGGCTCCCTCCCCTTCCCCCTTCAGAACAAGAAGTAGTTGCATTTCCCTGCTGTTGCTAGCCCCAGAGTATAGTGCTATCCAGGATTTCTTTAAAGAAACTTTAAAGTAAAACTTTTTTCACTGGCTGATTTGACTCCACAGGAAACAAGTTATTTTTTCCCAAAGGAGGATGAAACTAAAGAGTGTCTAGGATTGGTGGGGACTTAGAGAAAGGAGGCTTGTCGGAGATCATCCGGTGAAATTCAACACCCTTATTCTATAGCTGTGGAAATAGTGGACCACAGTGTGGTGAGGTCAAGATCACTAACTTTAGTATCTGAACTTTCAACACCCAATGCATAGTCCTTTCTATCAGTGGGAATTTAAGCACTAAATTTGAGGAGCCTCAGAAGTTCTATAAATAATGAAATGCCCTAAGAGAGATGTGTATCTATAATGTTCTACAATTCACAAATAACTGAAAACTGATTTTCACAAATATCTATATGTGTGTACATATATTTGTAATATAGATATATTTGTATATTTATTTGAGGGGGTTACTGGTTAAACTGGTACCATAACATAATAAAAAAAATCAAATACATAGTTTCCTATTCATTTGGATCACCAACTTTGATATTATACACTTCTTAAAAAATATTAAATTGGATAACTCGCATTTTGAATTTTGAACATAAACTAAGCTAATATTTTGATATAATACTTCAAAATTTGGATATAAATTAAGAAGTTAATATTTTGCTGTCACATTTATTTTAAAATCATAAAATTGAGATACTCAAAAACTAATTATACTGTATTTCTTCACCATGACAAGCTGAACAGCCAAAGGACGCCATTCAAAGCACTTAACTATTGTATTAATTATAGCTATTTTTAATGTATCCTTAATAAAAAGTTACATTTGCAAAATCCATGGACTGCAGCACCAATTATGAAAATTATGTACACCCAAGTAAAACAAAGCTACAGAACAGTGGTGTTTCCCAACAAGGAAGATACCCAGAATGTAGAAAATAACTTATTTATATACTACCGCAAATAGTTTGTATTTTTGATTGTATATTTAGAAAAATATTTTTCCCTGGTCTCAATATGATATTCTAGTATATGTTGTTGTAGAGTCCTTGGCAAAGTAGAGACAAAGGGCTAGTGATCGATTTTGAACATGTGAGATTGATAGAGTTTCTAAAGAATGTTGAGTGGATAATTACTAAATAGACCTCAGCAACAGGTAAGCCCTGGAGTTCAATATCTACTTCTGCTCATTCCTAACTACAATTCCTAGGGTAAGTTTTATAATTTGATGGTTGGTTTCTCATTTGGAAAACAGGGAAAATAATACCAACGCCTCCTAGTGCTTGTGAAGACTAAGATAATATTTCATAAAGCATTTAATCGTTTCAGCACAGAGTCAGGACTAGGGAAATTTTATTCACTGATTACTATTTTTTTCCCTTTTTTCTTTTCTTGAGTCAGGGTGTCACTGTGTCACCCTAGGTAGCGTGCCGTGGCATCACAGCTCACAGCAACCTCCAACTCTTGGGCTAAAGCGATTCTCTTGCCTCAGCCTCCCAAGTAGCTGGGACTACAGGCACCTGCCACTACACCCAGCTTTTTGTTGTTGTTGTTGTTGTTGTTGTTGCAGTTGTCACTGTTGTTTAGCAGGCCCAGGCCGGGCTGGAAACCACCACCCTTGGTGTATGTGGCCAGGGCCCTACCCACTGAGCCACAGGCACCGTGCTGATTTAATTACTATTACTCTATTGACTGCAGTTATTCATTTGTGGCTAGAGAAGACATTAAAGATCTCAATGGCTACAATGAGGCATATTACCTGAAGCCTGTTTCTTCAGTAAGTTTAGTGTATCTCATTCTTCTTGCCTTAGAGAGAAATCACGAGGAGTTTGCTCACAAAAGCATTAAGAACCTCAAATGTAATAAATCTGTGAGCATACTTCAACTAAAATTTGTCAAGCATCAGGGATCCGTGATGATAAACCATTTCTACACAACATGTGACAATTTCCACTTTCTTGAATTTGCCCAGAAGGCAACAATAAGCCATTCTTCCCTAGAACCAAACATGACCAAGAAATGTGAAAATATTACGAAGAATGTCAACACCAGAACTCCACTGTGGCCAACCTGAATGTGAAGTCACAAGTATTAATAGTAGTCCATGATTTCCAATTACCAGTGCATTTATACTTTCCTAGTCCTCACTTCTGGAAATTCTAATTCAGTAAATCTGGGTTATTCTATGTTTTAATCCTCTTCATGGGATTCTGCCGCACAGTGAGATTTGGAGATCCCTGGATAACAGATAATGAGTCAGGAAGCCTTAGTTCTATTCTCACTAACTTCACAGAAAGCTAATTGCAACATCTCTCTCCCCTTCTGGCTTCAATTCATATGTTTTTAACATGAAGGGGTTACCTTACAACATCCCTCAGGCCTCTTCTGTAATCTGCCATTCTGGGAGCTTACAATTCTTCCCTGCTGAAAGTGCAAAAGCTAAAAGTAAATGGAAATAGCTACAAAGAGGAAATGATACCCTGATAAATGTAGAAAAGATCAATTCACATTTCGCCGATCAGATAGAATTTTGGCAGGTCAAGTGATTTTTGATAGCTCCTTGGAAGGCTCTCCTGCCACACAAAGCAAAACATTATCCACAACCTTCTGTTTCCTCTTATTTCAGAGGTGTGCTGCTGCTGTAGCATGGCTGTCTACTGAAGACTTCATCAAGTTAAAGTTAATGAGGACCTGAGACTTGGGAGGAAGCCCAATGCCACCTCAGCTCTCCTGGTCACAGCAAGACAGCACAAGCCAGCTGTGAAGGAGGAGAGCCACTGGCTTCATCAGCGGCCCCCAGTCCCCCCCCACACTCACACAGAGTAGCTGCAAAGCCACCCTAGCAGAAGCTGCAAGAGCGAAACCCACATGTCCCTGGCTCTAGGCCTAGATCACAATGTTACGAGACTTTCCCACTATTTGGTTTTGGTTTGTTTCTTCTCCATTAAAAATAAAGGTTGTGGCATGGAGGCCCAAGTGCCATAACTGGATGGAAATATAAATTTGGTTAGCCTCCACAGTGTTTTTATCATACAAGTCTACATTAAAAATTGGGATATTTTACATAAAAATCCAATTTTCCAGATTCTCCTAAGAAACACTAATGGGCAGGCAACACAGAACCAGTCACAATCTTTTAGAACTGAATAATGTGACTGCACCATTTAGAGCAGTGGTTCTCAACCTTCCTAATGCCACGGCCCTTTAATACAGTTCCTGTGGGTCATAACCCACAGGCTGAGAACCTCTGATTTAGAGGACACATATATTCTCAAGGCTATCTGGGACTTCACCACTCCCTATTGTACCCCTAACAACAGTCTAATATCTATGGCCATTTGTTACCTTGTTCATGATATATGAATTTTCTTAATAGAGAAATAGTTGGGTGGCTACGTTTACAACAAAGGCAGGGCTGAGGAGAGAGAAAAGCTGATATCAGAGAGCAGCAGGTTTCAGTAAAGCAGATTGTTCTATGTTCTAAATCTGGGGTCCTCAAACTACGGCCCACGGGCCACATGAGGTGGTGTGATTGTATTTGTTCCTGTTTTTTTTTTTTTTTTACTTCAAAATAAGATATGTGCATTGTGCATAGGAATTTGTTCATAGTTTTTTTTTTTTTTTAAACTATAGTCCAGCCCTCTAATGGTCTGAGGGACAGTAAACTGGCCCCCTGTTTAAAAAGTTTGAGGACCCCTGTTCTCAATGTTCTACCTTATAGACCTTTCTTAAATGTTAAAATGCAAACCTGACCTACTTCCCACTTCACTCATTAGCATTCCTTGCCTTGATCCTGTAAACATTGTGTTTGTAATCACTTTATGAAAAAATCTGAGATATATCCAGAGCCGACTCTAAAATCAGGTAACAGGACAAGGAGCAACATGTCACAGGGCAGTGAGCGCTCTTCAGCCCTCTTGAAATGAAAATCCGTTTTAAACAGAAAGAGTGATTTGGGCAGGTCTGAGGGAAGAAACCTTTGACTACCCTTACCTGTTGAGAGCAGCAAGCTTGGGTGTTTAAGCGCAAAGTTTTTTTTTGGCAGTTTTGGCTGGGGTTGGGTTTGAACCCGCCACCTCCTGCATATGGAGCCGGGACCCTATTCCTTTAAGCCACAGGCACTGCCCCAAGCACAAAGTTTCAGAGTAGCCAGCCTGAGTTATCTAAAAATGATCCAGTTATTTACGATCTCAGTCTGTTTCTCACACGGAAATAATTAATAACCCTGCTTCCCATGATTCTTAGAGTGCTCAAAGAAAACACACTCATAAAGCACTATGTACTATCTGGCACTTAGTAAATGCTTAATAAGGTATATTAATATTGCTATTATTAATTGAAAAAACGCATCATGGCAAAAGCTGGTATGTATCATCATTTTGAAAAGAGTTTATTTTCGAATTAATCACAAGTGGCATCTGTATGTATATGAAAAATAGCAGCAAGTATATTGTTTAGACATTATTTCTTCAGTCCATTGACCACACTGACTATTTAGGAAGTTCTAAGCTATCTTCCTCACTGCCTTCAGGGACTTTGAGAGCTACCATGGGAGAAGGAAAGTCATCATTCAAATCCAAGACCTCCAGCTAAAATTATGTTTCTGCATTCTTCTTTTGGTGGACAGAAACTGGAGATGAAAGAGTAATAATGAAGGGAGGAAAAAAAGAAAGTGTCCTTGACCAAGTTATTAGACAGGTTTGAGTCTCAGGTTGGGGAAGTGACCAATCGGTGCTTCCTAGAGTCCTGTCATTCCACACAAGTAGCCCTTGGGGCTTCTAAAGAGTAGGGATTGAGGAGCAGCCCGAATGGGTGGGCTTTAGACTCAGCCTTGCTTCCGAGAGCAGCACAACTCTTATGGAGGTTCTATGTAATAGTTCATTTGTAAAAAAAGTGTGTCACTGCTTATCAAGTGTTCAAAAGCAGCTAGATAATCAATTCCAAAAGCAATGGTTCTCAGATTTCACTGCACATTGGAATTGTCGGTGCCTGCTGTGGGCATGCCATCGCCACAGAAATAAAAACAGCCGAGAACATGGACTGAAGGTATAAATGCCTGCAAAAGGTGGGCTTCCCACGGATGCCGGGAGAGTCCCAGGTAACCTCTGTCTGAAGCCTTACACAACAGGTGTGGGGCCACATACTAGGATCACCTGCTTAATGATCACTATGTGCTCTTTCCCCACGCAGCTGGCTCCCACCCTGCTGTACCACAAATGTTCAAAGTATAACACCTGCTTGTCAACAAGCTGCCTGCAACTTCTTGAGGGCTTGTCTCCTGGGAGCAAAACATCTCCATGCCTGCTCAGAGACTGTCTTGCTCCCAGTGCCTCCCTCAAGAACTGGTGACCGCTTCCACAAGCTTGGTGCACGGTCTCCTACAGGAAACAGACTAAAGAACTCAGAAATACTGATGCAGGGGACTTCACCCAGAGATCAAGTTAGCTGGCTTTGGGTGTGGCCTGAAAACCCAGATATATAAGATCTCCATGGATATCCATATGCAGTTGGGATCCAGACCCATTGCCCTAGACACAGTGATCATCAACCTTCCTAATGTCACGACCCTTTAATACAGTTCTTCATGTTGCAGTAACTCTCAACCATAAAATCATTTTTGTTGCTACTTCATAACAGTAATTTTGCTACTGTTATGAATCATAATGTAAATATCTGATATGCAAGAGACCCCCAAAGGGGTCGTGACCCTCAGGTTGAGAACTGCTGCCTTAGAGCCTCCTAGCACCAACAAATGCTGTTTCTAAATGAATTGCTATAAAATCCTATCCAAAGAGAGGATATTAATGGAGGCATAATTAAAAGATTCCTATCCTTTGCTGTGTTTCTAATGAGAATATCAGCCAAGACAAGGCCAAGGTCATCTACCAGTCTGCTCTGAGTTTATTCAATGCAAAGTTCCTATGAAACATAAGGAAATAAAAAGTTTGATCCCTTCAGGAGCAGAATTTCAGGCAAGTTCAAATCATTTAAAGGATGCCAGTGATGTTAACTTATTTTCTACAAGACTTGATTTCTAATTACTTTCCTTCAGGGAGACAGTAAAAAGAAAATGTAAATGCAGTTTTATGTAAAATTCTTATAAAAAAACAAGGTCCACATTAAAAGCCTCATTACAGCCTATATTCCTACACATGGTTGATTAAGAAAACTGAAGTCCTGCTCTTGCCAAAAAGGAAAAAAAATATATTTTTTGACTCACTTCACTATGATGGTTCCTTTAAGAGGTTATTTAAATGACTCTGTGACAGGTTTGAAGTATTCCAATTCACAGAGGGAATGGAAAGCTCTATTCAAGAAGGGTTCCCAGAACCCAGTTTGAAACATTTGAACAAGACAATCCAGTGAGATAGCAATGATTACCTAGGACAAATTAATGGACACAAATACATGTTTATATGAGCTTATGCCAAGTGATATTTAAATTATTTAGAAAATAGACAGTATACTATTTTCCTTTCCCTACTTTTGATAATCAAAACCTACGAAGATCATTTTCTAATCTAGTGGGAAAGAGATGTCTCCCAACATATTTTTGGTAATAGAAGATAAAAAGCAGGCCTACAGTATTTCTAACTTGGAAAATGATATGTATTGAGTGGTCAAGGGGTATTTTGATTGCCTTTACTTCAACAAGTCATAAACTCACAAGCCATTAGCTAAGTCAATGCAATCTAATAGAAATGCAACATGAGCTCCACATTTTCAATTTTCTAGAAGCCACAATAAAATGTAAAAAGGAGAAATTTCTTTTTATTTATTTATTTTTATTGTTGGGGATTCATTGAAGGTAGAATAAGCCAGGTTACGCTGATTGCATTTGTTAGGTAAAGTCCCTCTTGCAATTGTGTCTTGTCCCCAAAAGGTGTGGCACACACCAAGGCCCCACCCCCTCCCTCTCTCTGCTCTTCCTTTCCCCACCACTCCCTCCTTCTTTCTCTCTCTGCTCTTCCCAAAAGGAGAAATATCAATATATCTTAACCCAACATATCTAAAGTATTACCATTTCAATATTTAATCAATATTTAAAATATGTTGAAATAGATTAATTGCATAATATGTGAATTATATTTCAATAAAGTTGTTAAAATGATTAAAAACATTTTATATTCTTTTTTATACTAAGTCTTGAAAATTTTATGTGTATTTTATACTTACAGCACATCTTAGTTTGAAATATACATTTTCAGTGTTCAACAGCCACAGGTGGGCAGTGGCTCCTGTATTGAATATGTGATACAAATGATCCATATTCAAAATTGTTGACTTACGTGAAGGGACTACCAGGTGCATTCAGCCTACCTCCTCTTTAATTCACTCCTTTACCCCACGATAAACAATACCTGAAATTGTCCAGACTTTAGCTCTCCATCTTCTGAGTCTCCAGTAAGATCAATGTCAGCAGGAAGTTTAATCAAAGAAACAAGTTAACAAGCAAAAGTAATTTCAAATGAACTCATGTTTTGTTTTTTGTTATTCACTATTATTCAACATTATAAAGGGGAAATACTAATAACCTCAGTTCTATTTTCTTAAATATCATTGTTTTTATTTCTTCTCTCTGCACTGGCCATTTAAAAATCAATGCTTCAATACAAATCAGTAACTCCAAGAAACATCTCCTTTGGCTTTAGTTCTTAAGCCATGAGTTGTGTTCCCTGGATCTTCAGTCACAAAATCCCAACAGAACCAATCAGGCAAGATTGGAGGGCTTTCCTTGGAGACAGCAGAAGGAAGAATCTGAGCAAATGGAACTAAAATCATCTTCAATAGAAAAGAAAATGGAAAGAATAGAAATATGTAGACATAATTCTGGTCTTGTTATATCTGAAAAAAAACCTGGAGAAACAAGAGGGAGTGGAAGCTCCTCCCTGCAGAAATTAGAGTGTATTCGTGTATTCATTGGTCTCTTAAAGCATACACTGTACTGGATTCTTGTTTTGTTTGTGAATTTCCTTTCAACAGGAAGTCACCTCAGTCAATATTCTGGAAGAGACCACAGGCAGCACGCCAGTGCTCAGAGGAGTAGCTATCCTTTCACTCTAAGAAGGATACTTCTTTCAGGAAATAGCCACAGCATTATGGTATCTGGAAACAGTTTTCATCCGGATTAGAAATTCTGTACTCTAAGTAGAAATGTAATATAAAGAATCCAAGTACATTAAATAAGAGTGGTGCCCATTTCTAAAATGGATAAGGAATCTATTATCTCACTGTACACAATCTGCAATTGTTTTGGGCAGACAGGGCTCCGTTAAATTCTATACAGGTTGTAGAATAAGATCTAAGACATGGCATCCACTCACAGCCGTGTAACACATCCAAAAAGAATGGCCTGTTGCCGTTAGTAGTAACATTGTGGAGGTTACTGCCATAGAGACAGGAAAGTTTGTCTCTGTTTTTCTTTGAAGAATTAAGATAGAAAAATGGAGAAAGCAGGGACTTCTTATATCTACCTTTCAACTTCTGTGGATCCCTTAACCATCTTTCTCCATCCTCTCCTATTTATATATTTATATATTTATAAATATATCTATATATTTAGATATTCAACTCATAGACAGGGTACCCCAAAGATCACCAAACATAGGAAAATTAACACTCATTTGACATTATATTTTACATTTTTAATATTTTTGTATTTATATATCAACATGGATAGAAGTAGTTTGTAAGTATTTTGTAACATTTTATAAATAAAGGTATATTTAGCATAATTTCCTGTTTTCCCTGTGTATGTATGGAGACCTTTCGGACACCCTGTATTACTGTTACTTAATGGTATATGCTTTCCTCTATTCTTAATGTAAATGAACACTTATAAAAACACTTTATTTTTTTCCAAAAAAAAAAAATGTTTACCTACTGAAGACATCATATCTTTTGTATTTTGGTTATGTTAGGAGCCTTTGAAGTAGAGAATTATTCAACCTCCAAGCCACATGAAACTGGACTACATATTTGACTTTCTTAGAGTCTTTCTAGTTCTTCATTATGAAACAAATGCAAAAAATCACTAAGAGCATTTCAGAAAAAACAATGAACAATTAATGGCCTACCTTTCAGAAAGCAAAACAAGGTCATTACAAGAAAAAGCAAAATCCCCTCTCAAAAGCCTGAATTGTAAGAGCCTTGAAGAAAACACTAGTCTAAAGATCACCCTGGGAAAAGCCATAGCTTGTCTCCTTAAAATCCTATGTCCTTAACACATTCTGTGGTTATCACAGGACTTGTTAACTCGATGTGAAATCCTTGCAGATTTACAAAACTCCACACTTAAATATGTGCTTGACACTGTCCCAGGCACTTATGAATTATCATTAAACTAAACTAACATGGACATCATGCTATCCATTAACCAACAGAATAGTCCAGTGGAAAAGGTAACTGCAGAGCAGATCATTAGAATTCAGGGTTTCATCTACATTATGACATAAGAGGATCAGGACATGTTGATCAAATTGAAAGGGTAAGGAACCAGCCCAGAGTAGAGAGTTAAAGAAAGCCCGTTACAACATAAGCTGAGCCTTGAAAGGTGTTTTTAGAAGTTTGTTAAATCATGTGAGTGGGGGAAAGAGAAGTATCCCAAGTGGGTAAACTAGCATTGGTGAAAGGATGGGGTTGCTAGTGTGGTGTTTCAGAGGAGCTGAAAGGAGTTGCAGAAGAAGGGGCAGAATTCAGAGATAAACAGGGGTGAGAGAGCCCTGAATACCCTCCTGAAGCCTGAGAAACCCTCGACCTTTACTCTAACAGGAGCCTACCAGAGTAAGACAGAGAAGAAATGCAAAGGGTCTGCATTTTTAAAAGGTTACTCTTACTGAAGTATGGCAAACAGATGAGAGAACAAGGATGATGCAGGCGGACTAAAGGGCCCTGGATTTCAAATCCTAGCCTTAAGTTATCAACTACCCGTGAAGTGAATGGAGCCGGCCAATACATTTCACTTAGCCCACAGACCATTTTAAAAGTAGGTGATTTCATGTACAAATCTGCATTTCTAGCATCTCTGGATGGACAGCCTTGGAAACCATAGGTTCATTTAAGTACCCAGCAATAATTAGCCGCGCTGCTTCATGCTACCCTCCTATAGGCAGGGCACAGGCCCACTGGCTCCTTCACTAGCCCTTATAGAATCTACAGTAAGTGACCTCCAGATGACCATCTACTGGTCAGACTTAAGATGGGCAGGAGTTAAAGAGTTTACATCTCAAGGGCCGCAGACTGAGAAAGCAGCAGCAAGGCAAGAAAGTACCTAACGGGTAACAGCCCAAACACAATTCAGTCTATCAGAGGACTCTGCTGAAAGACCACGGGTCAGTCATATCTACAGGAGCCAACGTTAAAATGAAGGCCTTTGGGAGAGGAGATTGTGAGGGAGACTTACACATATTAGCCAAACAGGTAAAAAACATAGATGCCCAACAACCACCAGGACCACCCAACTTCTCTTAATTGGACAGAAATTTTTAGACTCCTGAGGCTGGAAAAACACTCCAATCATTCTTGAAAACAAGTCTAGTGAAAAGGTGCCCCAGTTTCCAGGTGTTACATTGGCATACAGTCCACACAGGGGAGGGGTGGTTCTAGCAGCAGAGAAACAAAGGTTTCTACTATAAGCTTTAACAAAGTCCAAGTGACACTGTTTTCTAGTTTTCCTAGCCCCCAAGCATGAAATAAACAGGATGATACTTTCTCCTTACTATCTTCCCTTTTATTTCATTTGGGAGTATGTGTGGCATTGTGTTAAAAGGTTTACAAAAGATCTAAGAAAGACTTCCATAAGTCAGGTAACCTTTTACGTGAATTCTACTTCCTTTAACATTTGAATGTAGCTTCATTAAAAGACAGTAGAATTCTGCCCAGCTATTTATTGGACAACTTGCAAATTGCAACATCAGACTTTATAGGAGATTTAAGTTTTTCCCCTTCTAGTATTCATTTACTGATCTTTCTTTTCCTGTGTTCTCAGCTCTAATTTCCTGTCCCTGAATTATAAAAGTATCCAATAACATTTGAAAGTTAAAACATTAATTCAACAAACATCTTGACAATTTGCTATATGCCAGTCCTGCACCGACTTGGTTTCTAGTGGTGCAGTGCAGCAGAAAGATTTAACAATTCTAAAAATGTGATTATTGCTGTAAAAGAGGGATGCCATGAAATGCAGACAAGGTGAGAGAAAACCAGCTGCTCAGAGAGTCAGAGAAACCCTTATAATGCTCCAATTCTCTTAGAAACGAAGTCGTTCAAACTTGGCAATTTAGAGTAAAATGTATCCTTTCAATGTTAGTCTCAGACATTGTCCAACAAGCACAGACAAAGATTATTTAACTTGAGGAGGACACAGTGGTTGACTTTGCCATTTATTAGTTCATAAGAGAAGTTACTTGTTAACAGGAACACTGTTTTGCAGAATAGCTAATTCCAGGAATACAATTATTACCCTATAGGAGTAACTCACTTTTGTAGCTGATTCCAATTTATTTCCAAATACCTTTTGTTGTGAAAGATAGATAATCTGTTCCTTTAAGCGTTCTTTGACCTGGCTTTTCCATCTTCCAAACAGTCTTATTTATAAATGAGTTGAGTAAAACCTTTGATATATATTATCTATTTGAATGAGGCTCACTTTTTTACTTCTGAATATTATGCCTTGGCAAAGGAATTCTTGAAGGATGAATAGGAGTCTAAGAGTAAGAGGGTATTTCTTCCTTGAAAAGTTTACCCCAAATATCACATGTATCCTATAAAGATATATAACTATGACGTACCCATGATTAAAAATAAATTTAATAAATAAAAGTTTTCCCAAAAGGAACATATGAAAAGCTAAGAAGGAAAGAACAAAAAGAAAAAAGAAAAGAATAGCACTAAAATGTTAAAATATAACAGATCAGTTTCCCACCTTCCCCACCTAAGTAGGCTTCCCAGAAGAAACACTGTATTTAACTGATTCTGTACTTAAGCCTCTCTAATGTCTAGTGGTCAGCTCACTAATTTTTTCTTTTTAGGTTTATATTGTTCTCATAATGTTTTTCCCTTGATATTATTATCTCTATGAAAGGTCAGGACTTAACTTACTTGAGAATTCACCTCTCCTGCCCAAGTTTGTTTTGCCTTCAGGAGTTATAGTTGTAATTTTATAAAATATAGCTAAACCTTTGTTTTGCTTCATTAAGGAAAAAGGTTCTCATCTTCCATAATGTTAAAGATAGCGAGGCCTGGACCTTCCTTCACCGCTTCTTCCCTTGATAACATCTACAATCATCTGTCAACTGCGCCCTTGCTTTCATTGCCAAGGTTTAAAACATTTGGTTAATGTGCTTCTGTGTTTGCTTTATCGGTTGATTTTAAAGTTGGAAAGGACAGTTTATTATGATTATATAAAATGTTCACTGGAGAGTCAGCTAGTATACTAAGATGACTTATTTATCTCTAGATACAATGCCTTAACCTCCAAACAACAAACAAACAAGAATTTTTTCATAATAGTACATCTATTGCCCCAAATCATGGCACTTTCTGTTATGCTTTTTTCTTTTCTTCTTCTTTAGAAAATATGCACATGGTTCTGTTTTTGTTTCTCCACATCATGTAGTTCATTTGGGAAAACTCTATTGGTAATAATCTTCATTTTTCTTTTTGAGGTTATCCTTCTTGCAGTTCTTTTCTTTAGTCCAAATACCTTCCAGACAGCTGTGAAACTGTCTCCTTCAACTTTTGTGGGACGTTCTTCATGAGTTTCACTATTTCTCAGGGCTGTTTTTTTTTTTTTTTTGCTGTTTTGTTTAAAATTATTCCTTGAATTTAATTCTTAATTTGAAAATATATATTCAGAAAGGGTATCTGGGAGGTGTAGATATCTTGATGCCTTGAAATACTTTTATCTTGCCCTCCCTTAGAGTTTGGCTTAAAACCAAATTCTAGGCTCAAGATGCAGAACACGTAGGGAACTGCTCTGCCACATTCCTGTCTCTAGCGCTGCTGATGAAAAGTCTGGTACCTGTTTGTTTCTCTGCCTCTTACTGAAGGTTTTTAAATCCTTCTTACAATTTTGGAAAGCTGAAGATGCAACAGGAACATCTATTTGCTTCTGATTTATGTTACTTGACTCTTGTGTAAAGGCAGGCTTTAGTCTCCCTTCAGCCTGAATATTATCATCTAAATTTATTTAGTAATCAACCCCTATTTATGTAGTATCTTATATTTACCTGTGCATCCTTATGGGAGAAGGACCACTGTAATCATTTACTATGTTTGTCTTTTTATTTCTACTACATACTTTCTTTTTCCTTTGTCCTAGGAGATTCATATTTTTTAATCTTTCCATTAATTAACATAATAGTCCTGTGTAATTTATAGGAGATATGTCCTATTCTCTTATTGTTTCTTTGCTTGTGTTGTTCTATCCTCATTTTAAAGATGGATATTTTTACTATCATCAGGGATGTTACAGAGTAAGAGGGCTTTAAATGCCCTCTCTGTCTCTCACATCATCTGTTTCTGCAATAGTTGCACACTGCTTATTCATAAAATCTATTTTCCTTTAATGATTCTTGTCTTCATCTGTCCCCACTGCTATAACAAAGTACCCCAGAGTTGGAAATTTGTCAATAATAGAAGTTTATTTCTCATATTTCTGAAGGCTGGGAAGTCCAAACTCCAGGTAACAGCAGGTGCGGTATCTAATGAGGACTGCTCCCTCTACTGTTGAGAAGGCACCTTATTGTTGCATCTTCCAGAGGGGAACGGTGCCATGTCCTTACATGGCAAAGAGCAGAGCATTCCCTCTAACCTGGAGCCCTTTTATAAGAGTGCTAATCCTAGTCACGAAGGCCAAGTCCTCTTGACTTAATCCCCACCCAGAGAGGAAATTGTTACATTGGAGATTAAGTTTCACATAAATTTTGGAGGAGATTTCACATATCATTCAAACCATAGCCTTCTGTGCCTTCCTCCCCACCACCACTCAACTTTATGTCCTCCTGATATTTATATCACATTAATTTCATTCCAATAGCCCCCAAAGTCTTAGCTCATTCAGCACCAACTTAAATTCCTAAGTCCAGATTCTTATCTAAATCAGATATGGATGGGTAAGACTCAAGGTACAATTCTTTCTGAGGCAAACTGTTCTCCAGCTGTGTAGCCATGACACAAGTCATATGCTTCCAAAATACAATGGTGAGACAGGCAGAGGACAGACATTCCCACTCCAAAAGTGAGAAATAGATAGAGAGAGGTAATAGGTCACAGGTAAGACCAGAATTGAACAAGGCAAATAGCATTAAATCTTCTTTAACTCCACATCCTGCACTCTGGACTCATTGGAGCAAGGTCCTAGAGCACCCTCTTCCTAGGCTTTGCTGGGTGCAGTCCTCACAGAACTTCTCATAGGTTGGGAATAAGTGACTGCAGCTCGTAGGCTAGGAGTGCATACATTCTAAGTGCCTCTACAATTCTGGGGTCTCCTGTAACTTTACGAGGCATTTCCCTAGTCAGGATTCTCTGTGGTAACCCCTCCTCTATGCCTCTTTTGGGCATTGCCCTTACAGGGACTCTCTGCAGAAGCCCCACCCCTAAGGCCATTCTCTGCCTGGGTCCTGAGGCTTTCCAGGCATCCTTTGAAATCCAGGTGGAAAACTAACTATGCCTTTACAACTTGTGTAGTCTAAGCCGGCAGAACTACCACCATGTGAGTGACACTGAGGTTTATGGCTTATACCCTGGGGAGTAGTGGCCTGAGCTAGCACTAGCAGTGTCCTGGAATGTAAGAAGCAGAGACTTGAGGCAGCCATGGGAAGCAAGTGGAGGTCCCACAGACACTCTAATCCCCTCCCTTGAAACCATTCAGTCCCCTAGGCCCAGGCTCTCTGCCTGTATCTTATAGGAGTAGCAGCCTCTAAGAGCTCCCAAATGCAATCAACACAATTCTCTGATTATCTTGATCAATAGGATGAGACTAACTTCTGGCCATACTGATTTCCTTATCTAACAATTACTCAGCACATCTTTGGTTTTCTCTCTTAATATTCTATTTTATTCTTTAGTTAGCCAGGCTGAGAATTTTCTAAACAATTATGTTCTGCTTCCTAGTTGAGTATAAAATCTGTCTGCAACTTATTTTTGTCTTCTCACAATTTACTACATAAGCAGTGAAGAGAAGCCATGCAGCACCCTAAATGCTTTGCCTCAAGATCTTTTCCACTAAATATACAACTAGGCCACAGCTCTTGAATTCTGACTTCACAAAGCAATAAACTATAGACACAATTCAGCCAGTTCTTTGCCACTTTGTAACAAAAGTGGCCTTTCCTCTGGTTTCCAACCACATATTTCTCATTTCCATCAAAGACCTCATCAGATTGATCTGTAATATCCAAATTCCTACCAATGTTATATTTGGACCACTTACATAATCTCTAAAATTGAGGCTTTCTCTCCAGCTCTCTCTATAGCTCTCTCACTAGAACCACTCTTAATGCTCAGTCCACAGCAACATACACTTTTCCTCGCATTTAGTGCAAAACCATTCTAGCTTCTACCCATTATCCAGTTCCATTATTTTTAGGTATTTGTTTTAGCAACAATTCCACTTCTCTGATTCCAATTTACATTTTACCATTTTGCACTGCTGTAACAAAATGCCACAGACTTGGTAATTTGTTTTTCATGGTTCAGAAGGCTGGGAAGTCTAAGCCAGCTGGTGTCTGGTGAGGGCCGCCAAGGAGGCAACTTGTTGCTACAACCTTTTGAGGGGATGAATACTATGTTCTCATGTGGCAAAAGAGTGAAAGAAAAATAAAGCAATCCCTTCAACTTCAAGCCCTTTTATAAATCATGGTGCTAATCTCATTCAGTGGGGCTGAGCCCTCAAGACCGAACTATCTCCCCAAGGCTATCCCTCTTAATATTGTGGCAATGAGGATTACAGTATGTTCTAACATGAATTTTGAGAGGGACACCAACATTCAAACCATAGTAATTGTTTTTCTCATGTATGGCCTTAGTTTCCTTTATAAGTTGTTTCTTATTTTAAAATGGGAGAGTGAAAGGTTCCACTATGGTTAGGATAGAGTAGCAGAAACAAATTTCAAGCTTTCATTTCATTTCATTTCATTTCCAAGGCTATAAGAAATACCATGTATTCATATAACCCAAATGCATACCTCTCTTTGAAGGTATTACTCAGCTTCAGATTCAAATAAATCTAAAAGAATCAAACTCCAGAGGGACATGCACTTCCGACATAAGCCAGGAACAGAGGTTGTTCTCATCGTTGGGACCAGGTAGTAATACTGGTGGTAGGGTAAGCAGAGAAGGATGGCCATTGCTTTGACTAGAACAAATTGACCAAACTTTTGATGAGCCTATAATCTGACATATTGGCTTTGAAACTAGAAAATCTCAAATCAAAAAAATTAATTCTAGCTAGAACACAGCCCTAAACGTAAAAGCTAAAGCTATAAAATCTCTAGAAGAAAACTTAGAAAAATATCTTTGTGACTCTGAGTCAGGCAAAGATTTTTTTAGGTAGAGCACAAAAAACACGAATCGTTAAATAGACAAGTAAGCAAACTGGACTTCATCAAAATTAACACCTCCTGTCCTTCAGAAGACACCATTAAGAAAATAAAAAGTAACAGACCAGATGAACAGATCCGCAATATATAAATGACACAGTATTAAAAGAGTTCCTACAACCCAATAATGAAAAAGATAAACAACCCAATAAAAAATTGAGCAAAAGATTTCCACAGACATTTCACAAAAAATACAAAATTGGCCAAAAAAGAACAACTAAAAATGCTTAACATTATTAGCCAAGAGGGGAACATATAATACACTAAGATCATTAAAAATTAGCAAGACTAACAAACAATAGCAACTATTGGTAAGAAAAAAAAAATAGAGACATTTTGTGCATTGCTTATGGGAGTAAACCACACTAAAGTACCATTGATGTTTCCTTATCGAGTAAATATGCACCTACCTCATTCCACACTTGAGTGTTTACCTAAGACAAATTAAAACATATGTTTGCACAAAGACTTGTTCTCAAATGTTTACGATAGCATGGTTCTTAATATTCCCAAGCAAAAAAACAGCCCAGATGTTCATCAAAAAAATAATAAATAAAAAATTATAGTATATCAATTTAGAGAGAGATAAATCTACTGATAAACAAGATAACTCAGATGGTTCGGAAAAACATGTTGAATGAAAAAAACTACAGACTACAGACAACATCTTATTTACGAGTGAAGTTACAAAATGACCCATATTTGAAACAAAATTCATGTACAGTCAAAGTGACCCTTGAAAAGTCACTAGAAAAGTGTCCAATATTTCACAATACACACATATCACAAAGCCGTCCTCTAGGGCAAAAATCAAATTGAACACCATACGAAATAGTTACTGTATGTATTTTACATCGAGCATAATGCTAAACACATCTTCAATTAGTTAAATCCTATTTTATGGTGTTAGATGGTCACACTATGAAAAGTGTGATCATACTAATGTACACAACTATGATTTAATAAAAAATAAATAAATAAATAAAAATAGGCAAAATCCCTGTATAGGAAAAAAAAAAAAAAGAAAGAAACTGAAAACTACTAAATTAGCAAATCAACATCTCCCAAGTCACTGTCTGTCTGGAATATGTTTCCGTTGCATAAAATGAGATATATATAATGTTTCTCCATATTTTTGTCAATTATATAAAGTTGAATTGAAATAGGTAGAATATAAATAATAAACATTATTTTATATGCGGGTCCATTTTTCCATTTTCCACCCATGGATATGACGGCAGCCTGGCTGAGGGCTCCATGGACATGACAGAGCTGAATACTTGCAGGCTTTGCTCAGGGATGGGCAAGTGGGAAACTAAATCCAGACTTGTGATGGCCTCCAAGGACAGAAGGGAAAAATTTTCCCTGGACACACATCCCAGTGAGTAACTCTAATCATCCCTTGACAAATTCATTCAATGTCTTCAGAAAAGAGCATTGCAATATTTTCCTGGAGCTTATCAACTGAAAATGAATAGCACTGGAGAAGAGGAAAAAACGTCATTCACACCACAGACCAACTTTCAGTTCATCCCTTCTTTCTGCTTTTTTCCTCTTTTTGACCCACACTTAGTTCTATTTCCCAATTTGAAGACTTCTACTGAGTAGTTCTCTGATTTCCTTACTGAGCTATGTTTTATATATAAAAATTAAATTTCCTCTATACATCTTCCAGATATATTTTAAATTGTATTAGCTATTTATCCTCTTCTTATTCTTTTGTCACTTAGGGTTTAACAAGTACCTATACAGAAGGAAGCAGAAACATTTGAGTTTAATTTATAGCCCTAAGTAAAATTTCAGATATCAATGCTGTGAATATCATTAAATACCAAAGATCTATATTGATTATTCTCTATGTTCATAATCTCTTAGAGGACACAAACTTGCTTTTATGGAACCTTGGTCTTTATGTGTGCATCTTATCTCCTAAAGAAGAATATGATTGCATTCACAGACAACTAAAATGAGGGTCACAATGCTCTTCACATCACTACAGGAAGGATTCCTAACTTTTAATCCATTTATGGACTTAAGTGGATTCTAACACACTCTGAAATTGCATATGGACCATGTGTATTTATATATGGTCATCTGTATCTGGGAAAAAAAATCCATATTTTCATTACAAAAACTGATGGAATATAATGTGATGGAAGAAAGATGTCAAAAAATTAGTGACCAGATATATGGGCTATGTTTCTATTTCTGGGGAAGGGAGCTTTCATCAATTTTAGAAGAGCTAAGGATCAATTTTCCATCAGAATTTTTTAATATTTTTGTTAGGCCACCAATAATGATATCAAAATGTTATTCGTAGTCAAGATAATGGCTGTCAGAAAAGAGTCAGGAGGTCTAGGTCACCAAATACAGACTTCAGGAATCTCAAATATATTGAAACAGTATCTTAAAGGAGTAAGTATTAAAACTGGAAAAAATCTCCAGGGCTATTAACATTGCTTTAAACAAAAACTGGAACAGTTCTGTAAAAGGACCATGTGTAGTAAAGTATCGCAAAAACGTGCTTCTTGGTTTCTAAAGTCTAGTGGATTAAGTCTGGTAGCTTGCTAAACTTTCTCAAAATTCTAATACAAGAACCTAACAAATTAAAATAATAAAATACAAAAATAATCAATAAATCAGGCGAAAATGACCTCTTTCAAAATTAAATCCATTCCACAATATATTTATCCACTCATTCAATCAATGTCTGTTAAATACCTTCCATACGCCAAGGCAGAGGTGAAAACTTGAAGATACATTTCCCAAAACAAGAATCTCTGCCCTGCAGAGCTTTCATTCCACTGAAGGAGACTGACTTATAAACATAAATATTATGATTTCTTTTCACAGTAAGTGTTAAAATACAGGTTCAAAAAAAAAAAAATGCAATAGGAAAGTGTCTTACAGTCCACAAGGCCTCCAATGACCTGGATCTTAAAAGAGGGTTTTCCTGATTCACTGTTGTTATCGTTGAGGGGGCACCACAGACAAAAGAACAAGCAGGTGTGACAGGGTAGTGATATAAAAGCACATGACATATTACTGGAAAATGGAGATGTTTGTCACAGATGGTGGAAAGACTGAGGGCAGGGAAAGGAAGAAATTTAGCAGAAGACGACGATGCCAAAAGCTGAATGGAATGGGAAGAATGCACACTGCACTAGGAAGTTTTTAGATGGTTTTTCAGGCGGGGTGGGAAGTGGTATAGTTTTCAAAGCATTTTCTCATTTACCCCACTTTGATCCTCACAATAGACGTATGAGATGATCAGCTCTTCAATCCAGGCTAACTACGTGGAAAATACTGGTGCAAACATCTGACAGGTTTCATGAAAAAGAAATGGCCAAGTGGGGTGGGTTTAAGAACAAAGCAAAGGGAAGAATAATAAACACATTGAAGAAAAAAAGATCTTTCTGAGATCATTTTCAGGATGTGATATTGTAGGGCAGAGATTTTTAACTTAGGTTATATTTGCCTCGTCATGAAAACAACATATATAACAATTGCTAGAAAAAGTTAAAATTGGCCACTTCTGTTGATAGGGACAGAGGGAGAGAGGGGGAGACTACTTTAACCTGGCAAATAAGACCTAAATCTGTACAAGGTTTGGAACACAGCAGCAACTGTGGTTTTGTTAAGTTTCAAAGGCCTTGGGTAAAATTCAACCCAGGTAAACACACAGACTGCAAAACATTATGCTCATGAGGAAAAACAGAAGTCCTTTTTTATTTTCTTTTTCCAGAAACTGTCAAAAGGAGACGATTCTTAAAATGGTAAGTATTTGAATTAGAATAAAAACTAAAGGCAAAAAAGCTGCTACCACACTGAGAAGCAGAATCAAAGAAAATTAAAACAATTGTCCTTTAGTTGTTAGCACCCCAAAATCCTGAATTGGACCCAATATCTACATTTTTAGGGCCAAAGATCAGATGAGAGGATTTATTTCACCAGGGTGGCTTTAACTGAATCTTTCTTTCCTCACTTTCTGAATCTTTCTTTCCTCACTTTCCTTATCCATAAAATGAGGGTAATATAATAAAAGCCATTATTGGTGGTAGAAAGAGAATAAAAATGGAATAGAATATATAGCTAGAAAAATGAGACCATATCCTACATAAGACATCTTAATGGTATTCCAACATCTCACTGTACTCACTAAGTGCTAAAATTTAGCACAAAGTCTTGCGCAGTGTTTGTATGTATAAATTTTGTTTTTAGCTTACTCTGTTTGGACCTACATATTCCATGTTTGAACTGTCACTTACAGATAATTGTCACATGTTCCCAGAAAGAATTGCTGTATCACGATTATTGATTCGCTCTAAATTGAATGAAACTTTAACACACACATTTTTCTGAACTCCAGGACATCTGCAGCCTTAGCTTATCCAAAACCCATTTTACCTGTGAGGAAACTGAGACCCCAAAAGTATAGGTAAGTGTCATGTAGGTATCAAGTGGCCAAGCTCAGTTTAACTCCTGGCTCAGGATAGACACTTGTTATATACAAAGAAAGCCTGAGGTAGAAAGCAAAATCCTAGATTCTCCAGCCACAGTCTTCTCTCTTCTCAAGACAGTGTGACTAGGTTCTGCTGATCATCTCATGTTTGACACTAAGATATTTATTATCTGAGACAAATTTCAATGCATGATGAATTTCAGGAGAAATTCAGTGAGGGTTGAAGAAAACCATAAGAGAAGGGCTGTCATAAGACTTGATAAGTTAGCCACAGCTCTGCTGCTGTGCTGTGAGGCACAGAAAATATAAAAACCATCATTTCCACATCCTAAGGAAACAGACAAGTGCAAAAGCGATCCACATGAATACCAAGACTTCTACAAAACTAGTATAAGACTTATTGATGAGAAAAGATCCCAGAGGGGAAAATACAAGCCTATAGGCCATGGCACACAGATACCTGTGTCAGTATCTGAGCCACCACCTCTCTGCCTTTAGTGACGAGTATCAGAAACAATAACAAAATCTACCAAAAGCGTCTTTTAAGTTCCCCTTTATGACAGTTCTTAGAGGTACACAGAAGGTTTCTGCTTATATAACAAGTTGATAATACACTAACTTGTCCATATAGGAAAAGTACTGTTAGCTTGTACCTATTTGCAATTTTCTGGTTTTTAAATTGTTCTGTAGAAATCAAGATTTTAAAAAGCACAGCTAGAAAAAATACTGATGCTGAAGTCACATGAAAAACTAATGACAGTGATACAGATTGTGAAGGTACACAAAGGAATTCAGCTCTTCACTGTTCCCAGGACAATTAACCTTGCCAATATCTGTTAAACCTGCTAAATCGTTTCAGGCTCCTCTTTCAATCACTCTGAACAGATAAAGCACAATATTTACATTTAAGGATGTTTCTTCTCAACACAATTTCCTACGTATTAATTAAATGCCTTTCCCCCTTAGGCAACAACAGGGTCCACTTTATTCAGAGATTCCAAAGTCTTATAATATAACACTGATACTTTTTTCTTTTTTTGTAACAGCATTCTTTTTTTTAGGTAAAATTAAATGAATGCAGAGATATACACAGAGGACTCATATGCCACATATGATGGGGACTCGTGTTATTCTCTTGCTTAGGAATATGACTGTTTAGAGCATCTCTCAAACCAAAACGGCAGCTTAACATTTATAGAGGGCTTATAACAAACCAGCATATAGGAACACTTACAAGCATAATTCCACTTCCTCCTCACTTTATGTGAGGTAGGTAGGAGAATCAAACCCATCCAATGAATGAAGAAACTGCTGGGAGCAGTTCAGTGACTTGCAATTGGTCACCCGTCTAGACAGTGGAGAAACCTGGACTTGAGCCCAGGCAGCCTCGCCCAGGACTCTTTATTAAGTGATACTGCCTCTATCAGTCACCATAGGAAGTTTTCTAAATTGTATATGTCACGGGATCTGGTATGACTATAGATAACACGGTCCACAATAAAGAAGGTTGGCCTTGAAAAGACAGACTTGTATTAGGGTGCTTTAAAGCAATGATTCTTTAGGGCAGAAGTAATACTGTTAACTTTTTATCTTCCCACCGTTACTAGAAAAATGCATAATTTACCTATTCACCAACCACTGTCCCTAATTGGCTACTCTGGAAGCCTCTTCCAGGAAACTCTGGAAGAGCTCTGGACTGAGACTAGCTGGAGACTGTTTCCTTATACCTGCTCTAGAATTAAGACTGAGTCATGGGGACTTATATCAAAGATATGCAATGACGGTTAAGCCAGGTTTTACAGAAAAATGAACTGACACTTGAATTTAGTTTCTGTGACTAGGCAATATGAATTTGGGTGAGTTGTTTTACTTTTCTCCATATCAGTTTCCACAACTCTCAATTAGGAATAATGATACCATTCCCAGAGAGTTGTTATAAGGATTAAACGAGTTTATGAATTCAAAGAAAAACAGTTTGAATAACATTATTAATGGCAATCTCTAAAACAATGCATTTTAAAATTGAAATTAATTTACATACAGTGAAATACTTAATAGGTGTGAAATTTAATCAGAACATTTCCAATGCCCCAGATAGTACTAAGCTATCATCACAGTGTAGTCCCTGTTTATTCTTTAATTTCAGATAAGAAAAATATAAACAATAAGACTTTGTTGATGTTTAGCTTTTTTCACCCACCATACTATTTTTGAGACAGATCCGTGCTGTTACATGTACCAGTCACCTGGTTCCTTTTATTGCTGATTGGTACTCTACTTTATGAATACACTAGAATTTATCCATTTTCCTGATGGACAGCTGAGTTGTTTTCAGCCTTAGGTTATTATGATTAAAGCTACTGTTAACAAATGTGCACAAATACTTTCAGTTCTCTTGGATAAATGCATAGAGTAGAATTTCTGGGTCTTAAGGGTCTATGTGAATTTCTTTTTTTTTTTTTTTTTTGTAGAGACAGAGTCTCACTGTACCACGCTCGGGTAGAGTGCCGTGGCGTCACATGGCTCACAGCAACCTCTAACTCTTGGGCTTACGCAATTCTCTTGCCTCAGCCTCCCGAGTAGCTGGGACTACAGGCGCCCGCCACAACACCCGGCTATTTTTTTGTTGCAGTTTGGCCGGGGCTGGGTTTGAACCCGCCACCCTTGGCATATGGGGCTGGCGCCCTACTCACTGAGCCACAGGCGCCGCCCGGTCTATGTGAATTTCATATTCCACTTTTTATTTCTTATAAAGCTATCAAAATTGGACAACTTTAAAAGAAACTGACAGATTGGTTTCAAAGTGATTGGAGCACTTAACAATTCTACTAGTAATGTTTGAAAATTGCTGTTATACCATATCTTCTTAAATTTTGATGTTATCATCCCTTTTATTTTCAGCCATTCTGATAGGTATAAAAGTAACTTATTGTGGTTTTTGTGTGTGTGTTTGTCTGACAATAAATGATATTAAGCACCATTGCTTGTGTTTATTGGCTATTTATATCCTGTTTTATGAAATGCATCTTCATATATGTTAAATATGTAGGTAACAAATATTTCCTTCCAGGCTGTGGCCCACTCTATTTTCTTGGTAGTATTTTCAGAGGAGTAAATACTTTTAATTTTTAGGAAGTTCACTGTATATTTCTTTTCCCCTTGTGGTTTTTGTATTTGTGTCCTTTTAAGAAATCTCCACTCTGGGGGGCTGATATGAGTGGATTGCTTGAGCTCAGAGATTCAAGACCAGCCTTAGTAAGAGCAAGACCCCAACTCTACCAACAATAGAAAAACTAGCCGGGCATCATGGAGGGCACTTGTAGTCCCACCTACTGGAGAGCCTGAGGCAAGAGGATCACCTGAGCCCAAGAGATTGAGGCTGTTGTCAGCTATGATGATGCCACAGCACTCTACCCAGAGTGACAGAGACTCTTGTCAAGAAAAAAATAAAAAAATCAGGGAAAAAGGAAAGAAAGGAAAAAGGAAAGGAAAGAAAAGGAAAGGGAATTCTTCACCTCCTGAACTTACAAAGATAGTCTAGCTTTTCTTTTAGTATGTATTTGCTGATTTAGCTTTCATATTTCACTGTATGATCTGACTCAAATTGATTTTTATGTACACTGTGAGGTAGAGGTTAAATACTTTTTCATATAAACATTCAGCTGTTCCACACTATTTGTTGAAGTAGTTTTTCCAGTCTCCACTGCATTTGGGCTCTTATTGAAAGCCAGTTGACTATATGTGTATTCACTTACTTCAAAACTCTATTCTGTTCCTTTACTATTTACAATAGCAGCTATTTTAATTATTATTTTTATATCTATTTTTTCTTTTAGATTTTAAATGCTATGACTAAAACACCAGTAACTTTGTTTACAGTTTTTCAAATTTTTTCCCTTTTCATGTCATTTATATGTAAATATATATGTAAATTTACACACATATATGTAAACACAATACGAACACACACACGAAGCCATATTAGCCATTAAGATTCTTTTATTTTCCTAGTTTTAGACATGGGATTTTTACATGCTCCTTTGTTTTTCAGAGATCAGACAATAGGTTCAACAGTGGTTTTCAAATTTTAGCAAAAGCATATGAATTATCTGGAAGGTTTATTGAAAAACGTTTCATAACTGCCACTCCAAGAGGTCCTTACTTTGCAAGTCTGGAAAAGGGCCTAAAGATGTACATGCCTAATAAGCTCAGATGATGCTGATGCTGCTGGTTATGGACCATACTGTAAACAGCATTGACTTAGATGAATTAAATGGCTTTTCTAACATTCATGCAAAAGCTTTACTGGAACTGCAATTTGCCTTTTTAAAAGTCCAGTTCCATAGCCACTAATTTATATTATCTTCATATGAAAAGACACCAGAAAAATCTGTTACCCATGCTAGAGCATTGGAGCCAGAAAGCATTATGGTGGACTGATGTTACCAATGTTCCCTCATTTCCTTCTTCCTTACGTGAACCTGGGTTTCGGTCTACAAACAGGGGCATACACCCCTTATACATCCTCTAGTTCAGTGGTTCTCAACCTTCCTAATGCCGTGACCCTTTAATATAGTTGCTATGGGTCGCGACCCACAGGTTGAGAACCGCTGCTCTGGTTGAAGACAGCCCCTCAGCTCACCCTGCAGAGTAAACATTCTTCTCACTTCAGCCTCTGTCAACAAAGAGCTTTCTTTTCCCTTTAATGGTTGACTGATTGCTGAACTAGAAACATTTTTATAACCAAGTCCTTCAAAACTTTGCTGAATTTATGTTTTAAGTAGTTGGCATCTGAGTGAATATTCTTGACAGAACACAGACATTTTGAATTAAAGTTCAACACTCTCAGAACACAGAACTCAGGCATCAAAATCCTAATGCAAACTCCTAAGCTTCTCTTGCCTTTTAGGACAAGCAGAGAAGAGCTTTTGAGCTTTCCTTTTTAATAGATCAAGAATGAATAGGCAGAGAGGGCTGCACCACAAACACATCTATTACGTAGAATGTTTATTCTTGTGCAAGGACTCAAAAAAGTACACTAGGGGTGTGTGTGTGTTTCTTTTCTGATTGTTCACCAAAGCCACCTATGTGGCTTTTGGAACCATGTTAATGGTTCCATAATTCCTATTTAACTTCAGCAGCCTTTAATATGCTCTTTAATCCAAAGAGAGAAAAATAATTGATCTCCTTCACAAAAAAAGAGAAAGAAAATCCCCCCAAACAGAGGTGGAGGAGAGTTTGTCCAAAATGCTCCCCTCACATGTTCCCCAGTCTCTGAGCACCAGTACCTGACCAGTGCGAACATCAGAGCTCAATAAATCCTTCACTGCATTAGGGACTATGAGGTAGAAAGCTATGTGCTTCATCCTGAAAGGAAAGTCCATTCAGGCCCAGCTAAAAGCAACACACATTCAAGCAGTGAGGAATTCAGAGGAAAAATGACAGTAGGCCTGTGACTATAACTAATTGGGTTTTCACCGGCTCTGTACCTCTACCTTGCAGGAATGCATATTATAGGGGAGGCCCCCTGTGTCCCATGGGAAGGAAGCCAATCCTACACCTTATCTGTATTGTTTCCCTGTTGGCAGAAGCCTTTGGGTTATGAATAACTATTTTCCTTTCTTTCTTGAAGAAGAATAAAAGGTCAGCAAGTGAGTTACCAATGGAATTTTCAGAGACATTCTACAATTTCTCGTGGACATGCCATGTGGTCCTGAGCTGTGTAAGCAACGGTCCCCCAGTGCTTTTAACCAGCAGTGAATGCAAAGCTACTATTCTATATAGCAGGTGAACATGGAGACTTAAATCCTAATAAGTCTGGAAATAAGTCTGCCCCATGACCCTTTTTTGCTACACAGCCTTAGAAAAACTTTTTACTTATCTACCTTCTGGTCTTCCAGAACAAAAATCTCTATTCCAGATGGTTGTTATAAGTTGTACTTATGATTTTTTTTCAAAGCTCATAGCATAATGCCTGACTCACAATAAACACTCCACAAATGGTAGTTCTGAGCATTCTTTTTCCCTCCTTCTTTCTCCATCTGTCCCTGCCTCCCCAACACCCTCCACGTCTATACACACACACACACACACACACACACACACACACACACATATATATGTATACACGAAGAGTAATTAGGCACCATTCAACAAACCATATATATGTTATACATTCATATGCTTGTATGGATGGTATGTATACTATGAACGCACAGATATACTTTGTTGTTTGATGTCTAATTACTATTACTGTGACAATTATCATTGGAACTAGAAAAAAAGTTGAGACTTTTTGACTCCAATTTAAGAGCTTAGCTCAGCATGGGTATGTACCAAAATAAATGCAGGTCCCCTGAAAACCCCTGCCAAACTTTGTCAAAATCTTCTGTGGACATTAAAAATAGAAATAAACAGCATATTACACAGTAGGGCTTTTTCACTTATCTCTTTACCCACAGTCTCATCACATAGGTATTACCCCGATTTTTCTTCCTATCTTGGACGCCTCCTCACCCCCCTCCGCACTCTTTGTCTTTGCCCTCTGTCCACCTCTCATTATTGAGACAACGTAGCCTTTCCTCAGTTTCTCCCATTGTATCCTTATCTGTCACACCACATCATCGCGCAAGCTGGTACCAAAAGAAAAGGCTGTCCCTTAAAAGGAAGAAGGGACAAAGGAAAAAAAGTAAAGAGAAGAAAAAGAAAGAAGGTATTGGGGACAGGAAAGGCTGGAAATATGATTAAATATGTTTAAGTATGTCACGTTTGTTTCAGAAAATAAGATATAGAAGTCACAAATCCATACCTTAGCAGTCCTAATCTTCTTGAATCTTGGACATAAATTTCAGGAAAACATTGGGATTAAGATAATCTCTTCAGGCCACCACCAAAGGAATTAGTTTTCTTAACCTCTACACGAGTCTTATCCAGCCTTCTTCTCCACGTCCCTGAGGATGGATGATTCTTCCAAGTCTACAAAAATCACAAGAGAAAGAAGATAGCCATAAAGAAAAACAAACAGACAAACCTAAGAAACAAAAATAAGAGATGATATTAAATTCAAGGCCGTTTGGTTTAAAGAGACTAAACAAAAGATTCTTTAAATTCTGATTGGCACAAAAATGCATAATGCCTTTAGCCCTATGGTAAAGTGAGCAAAACGGACAATGCATCACTCAACCTTGAAATACTTCCCACTTCCCTCACTTGACTTCTAAAGTACCATACTTACCTGTTACCACTGGCTATTGTGGATCTGCTAGATCTTTTCAACCTCCCAATTTCATATAACAGGCAGGACTTAGTTATAAGCCTATTTTCCATGGATATTCTCTCACCAGGCAGGATCTTCCAGTTTCACCACTGGAGATACCACGTATCCACTGACAACTCCAGGCCCAGATATTTCTCTGAACTCCAAACTCCTAAGACAACTTGATACAGGGTTCCCTGTTCAGGGTTGGACATGAATCTCCCTCTGACTCCAATTTTCTAGACCCCATTCTCTGGACTCAAACAAGATCAGAGAAAAGCAGCCTGACGGGCATCTCATCTGGGCCGGCCCCCTGGAGTGAAAAAAAATACACGCTGCTGTCTCACTTCAGACAGGGACCGTAATGACCACATTCATTTGCTAACAGTCACCATGGGCAGTATATTTTGTGTCTGTCAGCCCCTGGCCAAGTGTGACATACCTGTCCAACACCCCCCTGCTCACAGGCAGCATATGAACCCCTGGAAAAAAGGCCCACGTGGGTGTCCCACACAGGTTCCCTCACCTCCTAGGCCGGAGGTTCTGTTGACCTTCTTTTCCTCTTATTTCTCTCCCTGTCAATTACCTCAGTCTTGTCACTTATCCACATGGTTGGTGGCTTCATTCTTCAAACCCTGAGACAAAAGGATCTGACACAGAGAAATTCTAGCAACAAACTGACTATTCTGCTGAGATTCCAATAGACACATCAGATATGTCCCCGCAGAAGTCCTGACTAGCACCACCACCACCAACTCCCTCCCAAGAAAAGGGAAAGCCCTCCTCTTCCCTGCTGATGTCCTCCCAGTCAATGGGAATTTCATTCACCCAGTTGGTCAAGCCAAACCCTTTAAGTCAACCTTGAGTCCTCTCTGGCGTATATTCCTCGTGCTCTCAACTCCATCAGCACATTCTGGTAGCTCAGTCTTAAGAATAGATGGAGCACCTGACCATTCTCACTTCCCCCTGTGCCACCAGCTCTGTGCAAAGCCTCACCATAGGTCCACAAGGCTGCATGGCAGTCTCTCCCAGGCCAGTGCTGGCACGCTCCACCAGCCCCCAGCAAGAGAATGACACTCCTTTGCTCAGGGCCTTCGTCTTACTCAGAGTCAAGTTGCTACACGGCCTCCAGAGGTCCTGTGTGCTGCAATTCTGCTACCTCTGTCCTTGTTTTCCACTCTTCTCCCATCATTTCTCTCTCTCCAGTCATGCTGTTCCTCTAACATACCTCCGAGTCTATCAGTAACCTTTAAACTCGCTGTTCCCTTTACCAGGAAACTTATCACCCTCACTACATCAACTTTTTGCTCAAAAGTTACCTTTTCAGTGAAACCTCTGGTATTTATCCCATTTAAAACTGTAAACTCTTTCCATATCTCTCTTCTCCTTTTCTCTAGGTTTAAAACTTGGCAGAGTTTTGCTTCTGACATATTGCATGTTTACCTGCTTATTATCTGCCTACCTCAATAAAACATAAGCTGCCTGCATGAAGGAATTTCATCCCTGCTATCCTGTGCAGTCTCAAGCCCTTCATTCACAGCCTAGCACAGAGATGAAGCTCAGGACATATTTTTTTGAATGAATGAATTAAATGAACAGAGAGGAAGGTTAAGGAAACTTTAAGGCCACTCAGCTTCTATTAGCTGAGCCTAGTTTGAAACAAAAGCATTTTATCTCCAGCATGTTTGATAAC
Source organism: Nycticebus coucang (assembly GCF_027406575.1). Taxonomy (NCBI): domain Eukaryota; kingdom Metazoa; phylum Chordata; class Mammalia; order Primates; family Lorisidae; genus Nycticebus; species Nycticebus coucang. Next base: position 57,899,644 of record NC_069796.1, on the reverse strand, counting down.
TACGTAACACTGACTACGTGAATGTCCTCTAGTACATGGCGTGGGTAGAGAATTGGTATAGGAGAACACACGATACAAAAGATGTATAGTATGAACAGGCATGGACCCAGGACAGTGTATCTCTGTAAGTTGACAAGTGTAAAGCAACTGGTCAGCATATGGAAGTGGTCAACATAAGGAACTAGCTGTACTGATACATTCAGGTAATGCACGTCCAGTTTATGAAAATGAAGTCAACGTAAGGAGGAGGTCAACTATGCAGGTTCTGTGGTAAACGAAAACCCTGAAACGATTTCGAGAAGCACCTAAACACCATGACATGTACTGGGATGGTCCTGCTTATGTGCTAATATTGCAACCTCCTTGTCCATTTCACAGTACCTTCTTAAGGTTTTCCTGCCTTTCTTTCACACCCCTATTTCTTGTTCATCCTTCAAATCTCTGTCCCTGAATTACTTGAAAAGATATGAGAAAAAGTCATAATGTTAGGCAAGACACAGGGAAGAAATATGTTTAGGGAAAAGGTATGGGGCAGATATCAAAGGACTGTGTATCTGAAGCTAATTTGGTCACCAATTTGCCATGTGCCTTTCAAGTGGTCCCTACCTCTCCCTGGGAATCTGTTTCCTCGTTGGGCTAAATACATGTTCTCTAAGATCTTGAGCTCCAAAAGAATTATAATTTTCTATTTTTAATTAATAGAAAGTTCCTTTCTTTTCATGAGCCTAAGATTGATTGGGAAATATGGTGCAATGTTTAAGAGCGAGGCTTTGGGTTCCACCACTGTGCTAATGCTTCTGTTCTACCAGTGGGAAACACTGGCCGAGACAATTCACACATTGCTGACGGGTCAGGAATTACCCGGAAACATGGATAATTTCTGTGTAAAATTGCTGGCTAACGATGTGTTAACATAGCAGCTGTTCCCTGATTCATTTTTCTCGGTCTCAATTCACACTTGTCCCAAATTCAGCCTATTTTATTCTTTTTCCCTTCATCTCTCGGCTGTTTATAATATAGAATCACTTAGCACCTCTAACATCTTAACACATTTTTTTACCAGCAATGCTATGCAAAAACTATCCATGTGACCGGATAACTTGTGACTGGTCAGCAATGTGTTAATTTATCTTCCGTATGTGTCTCGTACGTTAATTTCTCTTTCTCTTTTTTGTACAAGGCAGAAGAAGGGTAAGGGGCATATTTGTGTTTCTATCCATCTACCTCTTTAGGGTATTTAAGAAAATGAAATAAGGTCACACTGATAAACAATTCGTTATTGTTGCATAAGTACTAACAAATACTGTATTTGCTACTCTTTTATTTTATTGTTGCAGGTTTACATTCTGCATGACAATTCATGAATTTATCTACTTTCATCTTATTTCCTAAAGCCTGAATCCGTTCTGTCTTTTGTCCTGAGAAATTGCCACTGTGACCCTTAATGACTTTGGGCAACTTTCTATGTGCCATCTCTAGGCGCAGATGTACACATTACCCCAAAGGCCCCTACATTCTGGGGCAGATGGCGGAACTCTGGAACATGAGAAAGTCATGTTTTCTGGTTCATTTCTTATTCTCTTGCTGATACCCGGCAATTTGGGGGATGATCTTGGCCCTAGTTTTAGAACGTCAAGCCACAGTCCACAATTATTCCTGCATTCCAAAGCCAAGACACACAACTTTGGAAAGCAAACGATTCAGCACAATGATCTATGGAGTTATTAAATCGATTGTGCTGACTGCTTTGAGAATTCAAGTCTCAAGTCTATCTTTCTTTCTTTTTTCCTAAGTGATACTAAGAAACTGTCTGTGTTCAGGGAGTAACAACATAAAAATATGTCGCCTACCTTCCAGGTCTAGCTCCATCCCAACCTAATAAACAGCTAAGATGCTTTAGGGAAAAGTTACTTTTCATTCTAAGTCATTCAAGGGCATGTTCCAAAATATATTTGTTACAACAAATGTTTAAGGAGCATCATATTTGCCATGCACTTTGTTAAAGACTAGAGGTATGCCAGAGGATAATTTAAACTTTGTTTCTACCTTCATGAAGTCTTTGTTCCTATAGTTTCTTTTCTTTTTCTTTTCTTCTTTTTTTTTTTCTTTTGCAATTTCCCAACTTCTGTCCAGATATGAAAAGAAATGACAAATTCACCCAAGTAGTTATAGAGGTTGTGCTGACATAAATATCCTAATTTCTGCATGGTAGAAAGAGATAGTTCTATAATTCTTTCTTTTCTTAGGAGAATAGCTCATTTTCTTAGTTTGTTTCTCATCCTACCCCCATCCAACATACACCTCTCATGATTTGATCCTGGTTTATTTCCCTCCTTCAGCAAAAAAAACAAAAACTATTCATGAAATCCACAAACATACTATCCATTAACAACCTGCCACCTGGTATACAGGAAACGTCACAGGACTCAGGACACAGCCTCAGCTTTTTTGAATTCCTTGGAAACTGTAAAGAAATTAATGCTATCAACTGGCAAAATAAACTGAGGAAGTCCATGCTAGGAATATCATTGAAGGAAATAATGTCAAGAAAGAACAACAGACATCTTAAATCAGCAGTGTCTGCCTGGGGTAAGGTGCTAATACTAGCGGTGGGTGGCATTTCTGCCTGTCAGACAGCCTTGAGTGCTTCAGGGAATATGTCGTTTTTCTAGAGGTACCAATTAGTGGCTACTCTGATGGCAGAGTGTGAACTACACCCCTCTGTTGGTTAGGCTATGTTAAAAATGATCCCTGTGAACAGAAAGCACACACAGACGATGATTCACAGACACAGAGGCAGATGCCTCCCAGGAGGGCAGGCATCCAGGGAAGGCAGGGCCAGGGAGAGTGGGAGAGAGAGAAAGGTATTAGAAGTCTAAAATAGATCTTGATTTGGATTTTTGAGTGGAAGTCTGCTGAGGGAAAGAATACACTACGAATGTAATTCTATTAACTGTGAATTAAAATCTCAAACGATGCCAACAGGTCCGGGTTGTACTTGGAATTGGAGAAGCACTGCTCTCAAGACTTAGCTCCTGGGAGAAGAAGCGTGACTGTAGGTGCACCACCGAGGCAGACACACCTCCACAGGGCATGTGGGCTGTTAGCTTCACAAGATGCACGTCAGTTCCATTTGCACAGAAGGAGATTGAGGTTTAGTGACATTAAGTAATCAAACTGAGACCACATAACTAGAAAGTGACCAAGTCAGGATTCAAACTCGGAACTGATCCTGGAGCTTTCTGGCATTCACCAAAGCTGCAGAAAAAGCACAGTTGATTCTTGATTTTATTTCTGGTTGAATCTAGTTCTGACACTTGGAAATGCCACAATTTGAACTTCTAAGGAAGAAGACGGTCCCTTAATGGTATATTAAAAATTGGCCCAGCTCAGTCTACCCTGAGAACAGGGGAGGAATCCAAATAGGAGAAAGCAGCTTTCCTCAGAAGCTCTACAGCAACTCACATACCATGCACTGGAATGGTGGTACCTGAGTAACAAAGATATGACACTAACCCAGGAGGGAGTCACCACTGGGGGTCAGCCTCAGTTGTAAAATACTGGTTACATTTTCTATTCCCTGACAATACTAAAAACAAGGTCAGGGCTATAAATCCTAAATACTTAGAATATCTAGGGGCTCAGGTAGATCAGATCAAACACCAGTTTTGGTTGACTGAATATTAACTATCATGCCTTCTCTTTATTTCTAGTCTGGATACCAAACCATCAAACTACAGCGAACAGAAAAAAGGAAACTAGTGCTACTGGATTTTAAGGATTACATGAAACATGAGTGACTTTTAGAAACCCACCTCTTGTCAGTGCATTAGCACCTTATTTTCCTACCTGGTCAGCCTTTTTAGGTGGATGGAAAATCAAAAGGACTCTGGAAAGGAAGTCACTGAATGTTAGAATGAGATTTTAGGACATTTCCTGGCACCTAATTGCTCATTTGTATAGTCTTCTGTGCTAGTTATTATGTTTATCTCAGAAACTTTAAAAAGTAGGCTAGATGCTGACAGTGTATAGGAAGCAAAAGAAAGTGTGTTTTTAAAGTAGAGCATACACAGAATAACAGCCTACCCTTAGCCTCCTGCAGGTACATTCATCAACCACCCCTCCAAGTTTGACATTTGCTATTTTAGATATCTAGAAACTAAGGTCTACCCTTTGACTTAGCAAATTGGTCTTTGTCACCAGAGAGGACATCCTTATTCCCAGAGTCAGAGTCTTGGAGTTCACTAATGCATTCATTCTTTGCTAGATTCACAGACTCAGACACGATGCCCCGTGAGCGTTCCACACATGCCTGTGCACTTACTCGCCTCATCAGGCCACTCCACATGGTCTCAAGTCCAGACAGCGGCTTTCTGTCCCCTCAAACCCAGACAAGGGCTGACTTCACCATGCCCGCCTTCCGTGTAGCATGTCAAAATAGACCACATGATTACACAAACCAGTGATTAAATGGCCAAGGGACATGTTGCGTGGCAGCTTTCCATACCTCTAGGTACACAACACAGTAAAAAAAAATGACCAGAACCATTTACATCAGCAAAAACAGATCATCTCATTTCCCAAACACTGGCCTCTGATCTCCTGACACAGGCGAGTGCAATTCACAGTATTGCAAAATCATTACTGTGAACAGACACAAAAAGGAGGCTCAGAAAAAAAAACAAACCCTATTATTCTAGGAGGCTGTCAACAAGGACACTACTTTATCTTGATACCATAAAATGCAAAGATAATACTTGCTAAAAGTATTAGATCCCTCCTGGTTTTAATTCGTGGCTCAGCTACCTATTAGTTGTGTCCTTGGAGAAGTTATTTAACCTCTGAGTGCTTTATCTGCAATACAGAAGTCATGGTAATACCTGCTTCAAAGAGTTCTTTGTAAGGATAAATTTCAAAGCACTTAGAATATTGTCTAACAAGGAGTTAAATATGTAAATGTTAGCCGCTAATATTAATAGTGAAATGATGTTTGGAATTTTATTTTTGTTTTAATAAAACTCTTAAATATAAACTCAGCCTGTCTGATACAGAAAGAAAGGAAGGAGAAATACTAATAAAAGACATGTCATCTAGGCAAGACATGTAACCTGTTGAGAGCTGGGTAAAAGTTCAGAGGGGTGAACATTAAACATAAAGACAATCTCCTCTAGGGGCCTTGAATTAACACAATGGTGCCACATTGGGTCTAAATTTTCTTACCTATTACATGGGAATAATAACACTTTAACTATTTTTACAAGGATTTTAGGAAGATTATAAAATAGTAATAGGTGCACAATGTGTGTCATGTCTTAGCTACTAGACAAAATTATTCACAGCAAGGGCTTTGTTTCATGTTCATTTCTTTGGGGCACAGAGTATGGATGAAATATAGTCATTGTATAGAAATACCATCCTTATGGAACATGAATGAGTCATTTATGCACACCGATGGACTGAATGATGTCCAAACAAAGCTACACCATTTTGCCACCAGCTCTGTGGTGGCCAACAGGAAAGGCTGGTCTATGAATAGACCATGTTGATGTGTTGAGTAAACCCAGTGAATCTGAAGATCAGAAAAGAGGAAATACTGTCCAACCACCAAGCCTTTAATGATAGCATAACTGGTCATCATCGTCATGAGTGGTAAACAATAAGAAGAGTCTTAGACACTATTAGTTATTGAGCTTACTATATGTGCTGAATTTGTGCTTTCTCATGAAATTTTCTTAATAAAGTCAGGAGGCAGTGTTAGTAGGATTCTCATTTTGCAGATGGGGAAGATGAAGGCTCATCATGTTAAAGTATCTTATGAAATATCAGAGCATGGATTGGAACCCGGGAGAATCTTACGTCCAGGGTCTAGACTTCTAATCACTGTGTTATGCTCTTTCTTGCTAAGTGTTGTACTCATCTTTGGCTGATAAAAATTACAAACATGGGCAGCACCTGTAGCTCAGTGGGTGGGGCGCCAGCCACACACACCAAGGCTGACAGGTTAGAACCTGGCCTGGGCCAGCTACAACAACAATGACAACTGCAACAACAACAACAAAAATAGCTGGCCATTGTGGTAGGAGCCTGTAGTCCTAGCTACTCGGGAGGCTGAGGCAAGAGAATCACTTAAGCCCAAGAGTTTGAGGTTGCTATGAGCTGTGACGCCACAGCACTCTACACAGGGCAACAGCTTGAGACTCTTGTCTTCAAAAAAAAGACAAACATGTTTTCCAAGTTTATTATTCATTTTCTTACAGGGCTTATCATATTTTGTGAGGGGTAGTATTTTTATTTCATAAGAACAAAGAGATAATACATATTCTTCTGTATAGTATAAAGATCTTCTAAATATAGAAAAGAAAAACTAATAAATTAGAGTATGGAAAATTGGGCAAGGGGATATCAAGAAGCTTAAGGGAAAAGAAATGCAAATAGTCAATGAGCTCAGCAACACAATAAGAAGAATGGAAATTAAGGATAGTGAAAGTAGAGCATCAACCAGAACAATAACTGGAAAGAATTAAACCACTACAGATATATTTCAATGTATGAGATCATAATAATACCAAGAAAAAGAAAACAAAGAAAACCTCTCATTGGTCATCCTTGTGGCTTCCAATCAAATACTGATAACAGTTCCCATTTGTATAAGTTTTCTACCAAAAAAGAAGAAAAAATTTTTAAGTATCAAAATTTCATAATCCCTAATAAAATTGATCTAGGGAATTATTATCAATGGATAACATTAAAAAACAAAGAAGAAATCACCTGCCTCTTGATGCCAGAAAACATGCAACTTGAATCAGATCAAGCACTAGCTTTTAATCCCAATTTACAGGGAATTCGGGTAACTAAATAATAAGATATAAATAATATCACAAGGATGAAATCAGCAACATCCAGACTACAGGACTCACTGCAGGACAAATAACTGTCTCCATAAACAAATTATGATGAAAACAATGGAGAGTGATGGAGAGCCTATGGATTCAGAGACTTAGGAAACATGAAAGACAATTTTAATGAATGGGATTTATGTGGATCTTGATTTATAAAGAGCATGAACCCCATGTAAGAAAAAATTGTAATGATTAATTTGGGGAGTGATCAGATATTTTACAATATTTAAGAATTTGTAGTATCTTTGGTATTATGTCATTCTTATAACAAGGATGTCACCTTGTAGAAACAAATTATGAAATAGTTAGGTAAGAAGAGGTGCCACAAGTCGGAATTTGCTCCAGTAGGAGTTGGGTGATATATAAAACAAGACTACTAGGTCATTGTAACTTGAAGCTGGTAACTTGACCTAGTAACTTGAAGCTGGCTTATAGGCAGACAAGATTTCATTACCCTGTGCCCTGTAAGCCAATGTATGTTTTAAGTTTCCATAATAAAATTATAATAAAGAGGACTATTTGTCAGATATAGGTAGATATAACATCTAAGTGAGCAAAGAATTTACCACAATGGTAGTAACAATCTTCTGCTCTGAGTAGTAAGATTTTATATAACTTTGACCTTCTAAATTTTCATTTTTTTCTTTTTTTTTTTTTTTTTTTTTTGGCCGGGGCTAGGTTTGAACCCGCCACCTCCGGCATATGGGACTGGCACCCTACTCCTTGAGCCACAGGCGCCGCCCTAAATTTTCATTTTTTTCATAAGTATAGTATATAACTTTTACCAACAGAAGTAGAAAAGTTATTTTAATTTTTCCATATGAGGCTTTAAACATTGATCAGGGAGCAAGTATTACAAAATCTTAGGATTCATTAAAACTAAGTGATAAGTGCACAGGTATTTATGATATCATTTTCTTTAATTTAGTAAATATAACTTTTTTTTTTTTTTTGCAATTTTTGGCCAGGGCTGGGTTTGAACCCCTACCTCCGGTATATGGGGCCAGCACCCTACTCCTTTGAGCCACAGACACCACCCCATAAATATAACATTTTATAATACAAATTATAAAATTTGAAAGTTAAAATGCTATCCTGTTTTTCTGTGTTAGGTTGCATTGAATATTTTTTCTCTAAAATAATTTCTAAATAATAATTTATAAAATAAGAAAAGTGTATCACATAATGTAAAAAATTTTTACTATAACCATCAATGTATTATAAGAAAGATTTCTTGTATCTTTTCCAACAAAACTGTGTAAAAGAGTCTAGAAATCTACTCCATGAGGTAGGTCATAAGAATATTAGTCAATCTATGTATCTTTATGCATTTTTATTTTTAAAGGAACAAAAATATGACTTGTAATTCATTGAAGGTATTTTACTTTAATACTGTTCAATTATTAGGAAAATGTCTTACACTCAGTTTAAAATATTTTTTAGAAAAGAATTAGATGGGCTCATAGAGATTAGCCAATTGAATTTTATTATCTCATAGACAGAAGGAAGATGGCTTATCCAAAGTTCCAGGAATGGTTGGGGTCAGATGGATGACAAAAAACCCAAGCCTCTACTAGTTCCCACTTCTTATAACCATAGTGCACAATATGACATCTTACAAAATGCTTTTGTGATCGTGGCAAAATTACAACATCTATTTTTCGAAAGGGGATATGCCAAAGATGTGGTTACAGAAGTTGTGGCTCGCATGAGGGTGCTCGTGACAAGAAAGCAGGGGCAACATTTTTATTTAGAGACTTACTTACTAGAGCAGTTTTAGGTTCACAGAACAAAACCTGAGTTGAACATACAAAGGGTTTCCGTATACTGCTGTGTTCCACCCCCAACCCCACAAATGCACAGCACACACCACCAACAATACCCCAACTGGTATGTTATATTTGTTACAATTGATGAACCATTACATTGACATGTGATTATCACTCGAAGTTTATAGCAAGTTTCACTCTCACTGTTGTGCATTCACATTCACAAATGTGTAATGATACGTATTCACCATTCCAGCACCACACAGAATAGTTTCTCTGTCCTTAAGAATCTGCGAGCTTTATCTGTTTATCCCTCCCTCCTTCCAAATCTATAGTAAGTACTGGTCTTTTTACTATCTCCATTGTTTTGTCTTTTCCAGAGAGTCATTTTATTGAAATCATAGTATATACAGATTGTCTTTTTTTTTTTTTTTTCACTTAGCAACATGCAATTAAGGTTGCTTCATGTCTTTTTAGGGCTGGGTAGCTCATTTCTTTTTAGCATTGAATAGTATCCCATTGTATGGATGTACCACTACTTATTTATCCATTCACCTAATGATGTACATGTTGGCTGCCTCTAACTTTTGGCAATTATGAATAAATATCCTCATGAAGAGTATTGTGCAGTCATCAGGTTTCACTCATTTGGGTAAATGCCAAGAATGTGACTGATAATCATAAGGTAAAAAAAGGTTTAGTTTTGTGAAAAACTGCCAGACTGTCTTCTGCAGTAGCTACACGTGCACAAAGGGGTTTAATTCAAAAGTTAGCACTTAAGTGAAAAATCACACACAACCAATATTAGCCTTAAAAATATCTTATGTAGAGAGAAACTTAAGGCTTGCATTCTATATCTCAAAAGCCAGGAAGCTGTCAGTTCTGTGACGTCAGGGAATATTTTTGGTGTCCATTGTTATCTCCAGTACTTAAAACAGTACTGGTACATAGTATGTTCTCATTAAATTTTTGTTTAAAATAAATCCAAAGGGAAAATTTTTTCTTCCAGTTGTAGCACAGAGTTAGTTGGTTAAAAACAAATGGAGTGAAGATTCCTCTATAGGGGTCATTCTATGTGAAAAATTAGTATTTTAAACAATAAGATCTCAATTAGAAAAAGTCTTTGCGCTATAAAAAGTTCATGGGTGATGTAAGGACTGGGACGGAGACAGAGGAAAGCGCAATCTCATCTCTCCTCTTACTCTGGGGCATGTGCTCATTGCATGCAACAGAGAATGGAGTCTTCTATACTCTTGAAATAGTTTTCTATTTGCTATGCACGTACAGTTGAATTTACATAAATTAAATGTACATAAGCTAAGACTCCACTATAACTGCAAAACCATTGCACGGGAAATAAGCCTTCATTGAAATCACATTAGATGCCAGAAAGATTAGATTAGATTTGGAAATATATTTAGCCCCATCAAGAGGTAGATTACAGAAAGTATATGAAATAACACAGATGCACGTGGTAGGCCAGGAGGTGCCTGGCTAGGAAATGGAAAAGCCACATCACCTCGCCAAGGAGAGGAAGGCTGTCACCTAACTTCAAGGCACAGAGGATAAGTTGTTCAAATATCTAAACTCTTGCTCTACAAACTTAAGTGGCCAGGCACACAAGCAATTCGTCTATTCATCTGGCCTCGGTTTCCCCCTGGAGAAGACACATACTAATTTCTTCTGATATTTGGTTGTTCAAAAGAGTGAAACTGTGAGAGACAGATCTAGCACACTGGCTCTCAATCCTCAAACAAGTTTACCTAACAATTGCAATCAGCATAACCTGGCTTACTGTACCCTCAATGAATCCCCAACAACAAAAAAAAGAAACAAAACCATAGAAACAATTCCCGAAATCGAGGTGGGAAGTATTGGGGATTTATTCCAATGCTATTACCACAATAGGTTTGCATATTCTAAGCCTTCCCCAAACTGCATGCTTTCCACCCACATCACAAGCTAAGTACTATTTAATAGATATTAAGAATCCACAGGACCTTACGAATTACATACATGTGCCTTAGGTGGCTGGCTATTATTTTTCTCTCACCCTTCCTTCTAGGCAAATGTGAAGCTAAATTAGTCACTTATCATAAAGTTCTCTGAAAACATTAAAGTCTAAAGAAATGCTTGATAATTGTTCGTAGCCATCTGGCTCCAAGTGATGCTCATGAACTTGCATGAACCATTTGGTAAAAATCCAAAAATGTCTATCTTAATTTTATATCTCACTTACTGAAAGTTCCAAGCTGAGAAATGTCTTAAGATGAGAAAACAGTTTATAAAAAGGAAAACAAATGGCTAAATCCTTGAGTTCATTCATATTCACATAGGAAAGCTTACAAAAATCCACCTATATCACCCAGTTTTGACTGGTGAAAATAAAGTAGCATCACACACTTTCCCTCTCCAACATAAGTGCACGTGTATATACATATACATACATAATATGCATTGTACAAAAAATAAATTACGTTGCTTTTCTGAGTTCTTTCACATGACTAGCAATAGATCAATGCCTCTCCCATGAAGGAAAGTGCTGGATCTGCTGTAGCTCTCTCCTCTCTCCTACACTGAGCCACTAAAAGCAGATATCCACTTGCCTGGATTGTGATAATAGCTTTGTGACTGTTCCCTAATCAATTCATCCTAGGCTGATCCCAATCCATTATCTACCTGATAGCTGGAGGAAGCTTTTAGAAATAAATGATTTCCACTTATCTGTCCAAACTTTTCAAAGGCCTCCAGTGCTTTTAGAATAAAACTCAAGTTCTTAACGCTTAAGATGACCCTCTAAGACCTAGTCTGAGACGATGTCTCCAGTTCTGTCTGTATCACACGCTCTCTTGCTGTACTGGCCACTGTTGCTACCACTGTGAAGTGTCATGCTCTGTCTCATCTCAGCATCCTGAGAAGACTGGAAATAAAAAATATGATCTTTGCCCCATATGCTTGCAAAAGGAAAATATAAAACCACATTTTGGGATAATTTGTGAACGTCTCACTTTCCCCTCCACTTTTTCCTCATTCATGAGGTTGTATCCACTGGCCCAGAGATGTTCTCATCTGGACCTTATTTAAAGTAATTTCCTTCCTTTGATAGTACATATTACTATAAAAAGTTTGCTAGCAATATTTCGTCTCATTCATATATTTTCTCATTCTTACCTCCCTACCCCAAATCTCAGATATGTCACAAGATATTTACCCTCACCATTTCTATAAGGCGGCAACCTGGGTGCTAAATGCCCTTCTCAAGGAGGGTTGCAATCAACTGAGCCATGAAGAACATTACTTATATTGTAATGATTTTATGACAAGCTCCAGCTTCTGAAAATTACTGGATATTACTCTAAAAATAAAACATTCCAGATAATTACCCCTTAAAACAGAACAAATCATTAATTTGAAAAGTTATCTTGGATATGGAGAAGAGAGTACTTATTTCTTTTAAGTTGCCAATGTACATGAAAAAACTCATTTCTGAGAGGGAATAGGAGAACAAAGAATTGCTTCATCCTTTCTGTAATTCATTTAACTGATGATCATAACCAATCTAATGCTGTACAGTCTCCCAGAAAAGAATTACAAAGAGTGTGTCATGAGGAAAAGAAGGACAGAACATTATAAGTGAGTGAAAAGTTATCTTCTTAATTTTGAAAGAAGATGATATTTGCGGAATTCTTTAGAATAGAAAGTCAGTGCAAATAAGTTAAAGTAGAAATATGGCTGTTATAGTTACAAGGGAAGAAATATATTAAAGCCTTATACAGGTCAGAGCAACAGAATTAAATATTAGTAACAGTAATAATAAAACTTAAGTCCCATTCACATGAACTAACACATTTTTTTTTCTAACAAATTTATGAGGAAGGTTCTATCATGATCTCTGCTTCAAACGGGAGGAAAACAATAAATCTTTGCGAAGTAGCAGCGCTGGGGGGTTTGAGTCAAGGTAACTTACTCCCGAATCGACACTCGGGAAGTACACTGCTTCTCTTGTTTCATAGGGATGAAAACAAAGGGATATCTTAAATTCTACACTTTGCTACTGAACCTCAAAGCAAAGGGATATCTTAAATTCTACACTTTGCTACTGAACCTCAAAGCAGAGGCCAGTTAGTTGCTCCTGCTACTGCAAGAACAATAACTCAGAATAACTCAGAATATCATATATATGTGGAACACTAAGTGCAGGAGATCTCCTGACCCACCTCAAATGATGTGAGATTCCTGACTCCTAAATGGTAGTTGTCCTTACACACCATGCTCCCTAATTTGGTAAATATCTATGGAGTATCTTTGAAGCACTTGTCATGGAGTGCTTACCTTTTAGACACTGGGCGATAATGGTTTAGCAGGGTAAGTACAAGACCATGTGAGGTTACAAATGAAAGGATCACCCACACTTGGGGTGTCAGAACGAGGTAGCCTCCAGGAGACCAAGGCCAGAGGTTTAGACGGAAGTTAAGAGGAAAGGAGATATGAAGACCATGGGTAGAAGGAACTGCAGGTCTGCAGGCTTTCAAGGAAATGGATTTTGAGGATGGTGCATTCTAACCAATAAAAATGGAAGAATACACTGGGATGAGATCACCCACAGCTAAGCAGGCTACATTACCAAGGCTAAATCCATAGGGTGCAAGCCTTCTAGCTGGAATGGTGTTCCTCTCCTACCGCCCCATCCCACTCCACTTCCCCATGTACTGCCCCAAACACCATAGAAATAGCAAAGCAAAGAACCAGACAACTCCGATTCTGAATGACTGAAATTTTTCACAGGACCTGAAAGAAAGGGGATGAATCCAGCAAGACTAGAAGTGAAAAGAGATAAAAAAATGTGCTCCACCAATAACAGTCAAGATGAGAAGCTAATTAAGGACACAACTCCCTTCACCAAGTTTCAAAGAAAATGAAATACCTAGGAATATACCTAACGGAGGAAGTGAAGAACCTCTATCAAGAAAATTATGAAATCCTCAGAAAGGAAATAGCAGAGGATATCAACAAATGGAAGAACATACAATGCTCATGGATGGGAAGAATCAACATTGTTAAAATGTCTATACTTCCCAAAGCAATCTACCTATTCAATGCCATTCCTATCAAAATACCAACATCGTACTTTTAAGATTTGGAAAAAATGATTCTGCGTTTTGTGTGGAACCAGAAAAAAACCCCGTATAGCTAAGGCAGTTCTTAGTAATAAAAATAAAGCTGGGGCATCACCATATCAGATTTTAGGCTGTACTACAAAACCATAGTGGTCAAGATAGCATGGTACTGGCACAAAAACAGAGACATAGACACTTGGAATCGAATAGAAAACCAGGAAATGAAATTAACATCTTACAACCATCTAAACTTTAATAAACCAAACAAGAACATACCTTGGGGGAAAGACTCCCTATTCAATAAATGGTGTTGGGAGAACTGGATATCCACATGTAAAAGACTGAAACTGGACCCACACCTTTCCCCACTCACAAAAATTGATTCAAGATGGATAAAGGACTTAAATTTAAGGCATGAAACAATAAAAATCCTCCAAGAAAGCATAGGAAAAACACTGGAAGATATTGGCCTGGGGAAAGACTTCATGAAGAAGACTGCCATGACAATTGCAACAACAACAAAAAGAAACAAATGGGACTTCATTAAACTGAAAAGCTTCTGTACAGCTAAGGAGACAATAACCAAAGCAAAGAGACAACCTACACAATGGGAAAGGATATTTGCATATTTTCAATCAGACAAAAGCTTGATAACTAGGATCTATAGAGAACTCAAATTAATCCACATGAAAAAAGCCAACAATCCCTTATATCAATGGGCAAGAGACATGAATAGAACCTTCTCTAAAGAAGACAGACGAATGGCTAACAAACATATGAAAAAATGTTCATCATCCCTAATTATTAGAGAAATGCAAATCAAAACCACCCTGAGATACCATCTAACCCCAGCAAAAATGGCCCACATCACAAAATCTCAAAACTGCAGACGCTAGCGTGGATTTGGAGAGAAGGGAACACTTTTACACTGCTGGTGGGACTCCAAACTAATACAACCTTTTTGGAAGGAAGTATGGAGAAACCTCAAAGCACTCAAGCTAGACCTCCCATTTGATCCTGCAATCCCATTACTGGGCATCTACCCAGAAGGAAAAAAATCCTTTTATCATAAGGACACTTGTACTAGACTGTTTATTGCAGCTCAATTTACAATCGCCAAAATGTGGAAACAGCCTAAATGCCCACCAACCCAGGAATGGATTAACAAGCTGTGGTATATGTATACCATGGAATACTATTCAGCTATTAAAAAAAATGGAGACTTTACATCCTTCGTATTAACCTGGATGGAAGTGGAAGACATTATTCTTAGTAAAGCATCACAAAAATGGAGAAGCATGAATCCTATGTACTCAATCTTGATATGAGGACAATTAATGACAATTAAGTTTATGGGGGGGGGAAGCAGAAAGAGGGATGGAGGGAGGAGGGTGGGGCCTTAGTGTGTGTCACACTTTATGGGGGCAAGACATGATTGCAAGAGGGACTTTACCTAACAATTGCAATCAGTGTAACTGGCTTATTGTACCCTCAATGAATCCCCAACAATAAAAAAAAAAAAAAAAAAAGTGGAGACTTTACATCCTTCATATTAACCTGGATGGAAGTGGGAAACATTATTCTTAGTAAAGCATCACAAGAATGGAGAAGCATGAATCCTATGTACTCCATTTTGATATGAGGACAATTAATGACAATTAAGGTCACAGTGGGGGTGGGGGAACGGAAGAGCAGAGAGAGGGAAGGAGGGAGGGGGGTGGGTGGGGCCTTGGTGTGTGTCACACCTTTTGGGGGCAAGACATGATTGCAAGAGGGACTTTACCTAACAAATGCAATCAGTGTAACCTGGCTTATTGTACCCTCAATGAATCCCCAACAATAAAACAAAACAAAACAATGTGCTCAATATGGAGGAAGACAAGCAGCTACAAGGTGACTCAGAAAGGTGAAATCAAAGGCACATCAGTGGTATGTTATGCCAGACAGCGAAAACTGCTCCTGAGAGTTTCAGGAATTCTGTGAGCTGGTTATTTTCGCAACACCGTAAATAGGGCTTTTCTTTTTGGAACTGATTTAGCAGCACATTACTGCGTATACTCAGGGAGGATCTGTTGCTGTTGTTGTTAGAGGGAAGTTGCCAGTTTTGAAACTACCCATTCCAATAGCTTCTGTGTGTACTGGGAAGTGTAATACAAACCTCAAGTAACCACTTGTCATCCATTTTCTTGGCCTGCTGTGCTGATTTAATGCATTCACAGAAAAATTTAATACTGAACTAAATACTCACAAACTCTCTTATCCACGAGATTTTATCCATCTTTATACATAACACAGCTCCCAAAAATTTATGAAATAAAACCAGTACGTTTGTTTAGGAAAAGCAACAAGATGTAAAAAATTTCATTTGTAAATCTTAATACTCCCCAAGATAATGTCAATGCCCTCAACACTCTTAAATAAAATTAGGAGTTTTATATGGTTGTTTCAAATAAATAGAATTAAGAATACATCATAAAGATATATTTCATATAGTATTTGAAAAATAAATAGCTAGTAAATTTTATTAGTAATATTTGTAACAGATACAGTTATTTAAATGCTTGCTATATGTGCCAGGCTTTCAGTCTTACAACAAACTCTACTTGGTTTGGATTATTATTTTCATTTTACAATTGAGGAAATTTAGACTTACAGGTTAAAGAGTTTGTTCAAATTTCATAGCTATTAAAAGGCAAGAGTTCCCAGCCACGGAGTCTACGGCAAAAGCTGTTAAATCCTATACATGACTGCTTAATAAGATATTTAAATGCCATTAGATAATGCTATGGAATGCATATAGTAAAAAGTCATTTAAATTAAAATATTGAAAATTAACATCATTAAAATTAAATATCAATAATGTTTACTAGAAGCCATGCAGTGTCCTTGTTCTTGTTTTTCTGTCATCATTATTGGTAGCACCCAGGATCAGAAAAGATTCGTTTTCTTTATTGCAATAGAAACTGTTTTAAGTGGTCTATACTACACCAATACAAATTAAACAATCACTCTATTCTTTTTATAAAATAGTTCAACCAGTGCTCATATTATGGTAAACAATTAAAGCTACCAGAATATTCTCTTTTTATTTCCTACCTTTCTATCCCCATCAGTTGAGTAGTATATACCAAGAAGCAACTGTGTTTATTCCCAAATTTATTTCAGTTATTCTTGTTTGTAAAAGCACATGTTTCCACAACACTTATTATAAACACTATGTAAATCAATAAAATGTGTGAAAAAAAAAAGCCAGAATTCCTGTTTCCATGGAGAGTAAGTTGAAAATAATGATAGAAATACAACTATAAGATGGCAGAAAATATTAACTTGCATTAAAGATACATCTACAAAAAGAAATAGGAGTTAAGAACGGGAATGGCAAAGAGACTACTACTTTCAGCTGACTTGAAGAGTTTCAGGGAAAATAAAGATAGCTTCATGGAAAATTTGTTTGGCTTAATTTTAATGAGTGACCAGCATTTTGGAAGATGGAAATGATACAAATTTAAATTAATATGAGCAAATATGGACCACTGGTAGGTTCTAATTTAGAATAGAAAAAAACATATTTTTATCAAGAACTATTGAATTAGAACAGAACAATAAGAAAACTGCTCATCTTGCTAACTCTAAGTATACAGAGATTTCAACCTGAAATTATGAATGAGCTTCTAGGGCAGCAGTTCTCAACGTGTGGGTCGCAACCCACAGGAACTGTATTAAAGGGCTGTGGCATTAGGAAGGTTGAGAACTACTGTTCTAGGGGTTCCATGAATCACCTTCAATGTATGGAAAGCGTATTGCTATTTGTCTTTTTTAAGAGAGAGACCACAGCTTCTGATTTAAAATAACATTTGGAACCACTGACCTATAGATTTATTTTTAAGATAAATTAATGGACTAATGAGGTAGCTACTGACGGTTTCTTAGAAGTAGTAGTATTAGAAGTTAGTTGTAATTTCCAGCTTTATTTGTTTTTAAGTATTCATAACAGACTTTGGGAAGTAAAAAAAAAAAATGATGGGCAGAAAAATAGAGTGACATAAATCATATTCAGAAAAACTCTTAGACCTAAGAGTTCACAGAGATCTGAACTCTTATCACAGAGATCAAACACCAAGGGCAATTAAAAAAAAATCAGCAAAAGGATATATAGGGTATACAGTTTCTAAAAAATTGCTAACAATTTTTGCCAGGGTAAAAAATTTAAGTCTTTCACCCTTAAGACACTGGATACACTAAAATAATACATCACTTAGGGATTCAAAAAATGAAATGTAAATGTCTAACTGTTGCATTTTCATACACTCTACATCCCTAAAAAGGGGATTAACTTTGTGAATAAATCAGTGGGAAGGAAAGAGAAGCAGCAGAATCTGCTCCCCAAAGAGATTTATGTGATACAGGTAGCCAGTCTAATAAGCTCTGAAATTCCGTTTTTATTAGTATGCTTCAAAGTCATGAACAGTTAAATAGACATCACCAGTCAGTGTATATTTAATTACATATCAGTACTCCATGGAGATTAAAAATGTCTGTTGTTCAGTTATCCCCATATAGCAGACTTCATTTTCTACTCATTCAGCATGGCAGAGGGTAATCACAAAATAAATTTTTCCAGATTAAAGTTGGTTTGATAGTACTCCATGGAGCTGATTTCAAAGGAAAGATAAAATATACTAGTTTCACATCTCAGAGAGAAAATATTCTTTTGCTTTATCCCTTTGTACATTCACATTGATTCCAAAGTTTAGAACTCGCCTTTCAGCCCCTTCTCCCTATTATTACTTTTATACAGCAATCTCAGTTTACACACAGTTAGGCCTTGAGATTCAAGTCATGTAAAATGGCTAAACTTCCCCTTTAAGTGACCTCAATGGTGGTTTGGAGGTCCTATCCCCGCACATAAGCAGATGATCCTCGGAGATTTGGATCACCACACATAGTCACCAACATAACATTGTTCAGCTGGGATCCTAAGTGATCCTTGCAAGGAGAGATGGTTCCTCAAAATAGAGGGGGGAAAAATGACAATTTAAGTCCTGAATTTAAGACAGAAAAAACAACAAAGATATAGATACATTTACAAAACATATACGTGGTGTTTAGAAAAGATTTACTTGATTACCCATCGTGCAAGTATTTTCCTTCATCCTTTTGTAATGAACCTGACCATGAAAAAACAAATTTACGTCTGTCCTTTGTGTCATTATGAGCTGAGCTCATTCCATGCAGAAAACCTACAGTTTAATTGCTTGATTTAAATTTGACTAGTAGAATGCATACTGAAACATTACTCTTTTAATTATGTTAATTTATAACTGCAAAGCTAAATTTACAAAGGCAATAACATCAGTTATTTACTTGCCCATTAAAGTTGAATATATATATAACCAAGCTAATTGGCTTCATAAGTCTGCCAAAAAATTAAAAACAAGTTTGTTCACTGATCTGCATGGGGAGGGCACAGATTGCATGTTTTTTTTTAATTTTTACTGGATCTCATGAAAATATGTGTAAAGTACTTTATCTCTGTGGTACTCCACATGTTCTTTTTTTTTTTTTTTAAATTTAATTTTTTTATTAAATCATAACTGTATACAATGATATGATTATGGGGCATCATACACTCACTTCATAAACCATTTGACACATTTTTATCACAGTGGTTAACATAGCCTTTCCGGCGTTATCTCAGTTACTGTGCCAAAACATTTATATCCTACATTTACCAAGTTTCGCAAATACCCCTGTAATATGCACCACAGGTGTGATCCCACCGATTCCCCTCCCTCCACCCACCCCCCCCTTTCCCACTTCCCCCTGTCGTTAAGTTGTAGCTGGGTTATAGCTTTCATGTGAGAGTCCCAAATTAGTTTCATAGTAGGGCTGTGTACATTGGGTATTTTTTCTTCCATTCTTGGGATACTTTACTAAGAAGAATATGTTCCAGCTCCATCCATGTAAACATGAAAGAGGTAAAGTCTCCATCTTTCTTTAAGGCTGCATAGTATTCCATGGTATACATATACCACAATTTATTAATCCATTCGTGGATCGATGGGCACTTCGGCTTTTTCCATGACTTAGCAATTATGAATTGGGCTGCAATAAACATTCTGGTACAAATATCTTTGTTATGTTGTGATTTTTGGTCTTCTGGGTATATGCTCAGCAGAGGAATTACAGGATTGAATGGCAGATCTATTTTTAGATCTCTGAGTGTTCTCCATATATCTTTCCAAAAGGAATGTATTAATTTGCATTCCCACCAGCAGTGCAGAAGTGTTCCCTTTTCTCCGCATCCACGCCAACATCTCTGGTCTAGAGATTTTGTGATATAGGCTAGTCTCATTGGAGTTAGATGATATCTCAAAGTAGTTTTGATTTGCATTTCTCTGATGATTAAAGATGATGAGCATTTTTTCATATGTCTGAAGGCCGTGCGCCTGTCTTCTTCAGAGAAGTTTCTCTTCAAATCCCTTGCCCAGCCTGCGATGGGATCCCTTGTTTTTTTCTTGCTGATGCGTTTGAGTTCTCTGTGGATTCTGGTTATTAAACCTTTGTCAGAGTTATACCCTACAAATATCTTCTCCCATTCTGAGGGCTGTCTGCTTGCTCTGCTTACTGTGTTCTTAGCTGTGCAGAAGCTTTTTAGTTTGATCAAGTCCCAGTAGTGTATTTTTGAAGCTGCTTCAATTGCCCGGGGGGTTCTCCTCATGAAATACTCACCCAGACCAATTTCTTCAAGGGTTTTCCCTGCATTCTCCTCTAGTATTTTTATAGTTTCATGTCTTAAGTTTAAATCTTTAATCCAGTGAGAGTCTATCTTAGTTAATGGTGAAAGGTGTGGGTCCAATTTCAGTCTTCTGCAGGTTGCCAGCCAGTTCACCCAGCACCATTTGTTAAATAGGGAATCTTTTCCCCACTGAATGTTTTTAATTGGCTTGTCAAAAATCAAATAGCGGTAAGTAGCTGGATTCATCTCTTGGTTCTCTATTCTGTTCCAGATATCTACTTCTCTGTTTTTGTGCCAATACCATGCTGTTTTGATCACTATCGATTTGTAGTAAAGTCTGAGGTCTGGTAGTGTGATTCCTCCTGTTTTGTTTTTATTTCTGAGTAATGTCTTGGCTATTCGAGGTTTTTTCTGATTCCATATAAAACGAAGTAATGTTTTTTCAAGATCTTTAAAATATGACAGTGGAGCTTTAATAGGGAGTGCGTTGAAATTATATATTGCTTTGGGTAGTATGGACATTTTGATAATGTTGATTCTTCCTAGCCATGAGCATGGTATGTTTTTCCATTTGTTAACATTTTCAGCTATTTCTTTTCTTAGAGTTTCATAGTTCTCTTTATAGAGATCTTTCACGTCTTTTGTTAGGTAAATTCCCAAATATTTCATCTTCTTTGGCACTACTGTGAATGGGATAGAGTCCTTAACTGCTTTTTCAGTTTGACTGTTGTTGGTGTATATAAAGGCTACCGATTTATGAATGTTGATTTTGTAACCTGAGACGCTGCTGTATTCCTTGATCACTTCTAGGAGTTTTGTAGTAGAGTCCCTAGTGTTTTCCAGATACACAATCATATCATCTGCGAAGAGCGAGAGTTTGATCTCTTCTGACCCTATATGGATACCCTTGATCGCCTTTTCTTCCCTAATTGCGGTGGCTAAAACTTCCATTACAATGTTGAAAAGCAATGGAGACAATGGGAAGCCTTGTCTGGTTCCTGATCTGAGTGGAAATGATTCCAATTTAACTCCATTCAATATGATATTGGCTGTGGGTTTGCTGTAGATAGCCTCTATCAGTTTAAGAAAAGTCCCTTCTAGACCAATTTTCTTGAGTGTTCTGATCATGAAGGGATGCTGGATATTATCAAAAGCTTTTTCTGCATCAATTGAGAGAATCATATGGTCTTTGTTTTTTAATTTGTTTATGTGCTGAATTACATTTATAGATTTACGTATATTGAACCAGCCTTGAGACCCTGGGATAAAACCAACTTGGTCATGATGTATAATTTGTTTGATGTGTTGCTGGATTCTGTTTGTTAGGATCTTGTTGAATATTTTTGCATCTATATTCATTAGTGATATTGGTCTTTAATTTTCTTTTCTTGTTGGGTCTTTTCCTGGTTTGGGGATCAGGGTGATATTTGCTTCATAGAACGTGTTGGGTAGTCTTCCTTCTTTTTCTACATTTTGGAACAGGTTGAGTAATATAGGTACTAATTCCTCTTTAAAGGTTTGGTAGAATTCTGACGTGAAACCATCTGGTGCCGGGCTTTTCTTTTTAGGGAGGTTTTGTATAGTTGATGCTATTTCTGAACTTGATATGGGTCTGTTCAACATTTCCACTTGATTCTGGTTAAGTCTTGGAAGGTGGCGTGCTTCCAAGTATCGGTCTATTTCCTTCAGATTTTCATATTTCTGAGAATAAAGTTTCTTGTAATATTCATTAAGGATTTTTTGGATTTCTGATGAGTCTGTTGTTATTTCGTCTTTGTTGTTTCTGATTGATGATATTAGAGATTTTACTCTTTTTTTCCTGATTAGGTTGGCCAGAGGTTTATCTATTTTATTGACCTTTTCAAAAAACCAGCTTTTTGATTTATTGATCTGTTGTATTATTCTTTTGTTTTCAATTTCATTTAATTCTGCTCTAATTTTGGTTATTTCTTTTCTTCTACTGGGTTTGGGGTTGGAATGTTCTTCCTTTTCCAGTTGCGTGAGATGTCCCATTAAGTTGTTAACTTCCTCTCTTTCCGTTCTCTTGAGGAAGGCTTGCAGTGCTATAAATTTCCCTCTTAGCACTGCCTTTGCAGTGTCCCAGAGGTTCTGATAGCTTGTGTCTTCATTGTCATTTTGTTCCAAAAAATTGGTGATTTCTTTCTTAATCTCATCTCTGACCCAGCTATCATTCAGCATAAGGTTATTTAACTTCCATGTTTTTGTATGGGTATGCAGATTCCTGTTGTTACTCAATTCAAGTTTTATTCCATGATGGTCCGAGAAGATGCATGGAATAATTTCTATTCCTTTAAATTTACTGAGGTTAGACTTGTGACCTAAAATGTGATCAATTTTGGAGTAAGTTCCGTGGGCTGATGAGAAGTATGTGTATTCAGTTTTGTTGGGATGAAATGTTCTGTAGATGTCTGCTAAATCTAAATATTGGATGGTTAGGTTTAAATCTAAGATTTCTTTGCTCAGCTTCTTTCTGGAGGATCGATCCAACACTGCCAAGGGAGTGTTGAAATCTCCAACGATTATGGAGCTGGAGGAAATCAAGTTACTCATGTCTGTTAGAGTTTCTCTTATAAATTGAGGTGCATTCCGGTTGGGTGCATAGATATTAATAATTGAGATCTCGTCATATTGAGTATTACCCTTAACAAATATGAAGTGACCATTCTTGTCCTTCCTTACTTTTGATGGTTTAAAGCCTACTGTATCTGCAAATAAAATTGCAACACCTGCTTTTTTCTGATTACCATTTGCCTGAAATATGGATGACCATCCTTTCACCCTGAGTCTGTATTTGTCTTTTAAGTTGAGATGTGACTCTTGTATGCAACAAATATCTGGCTTAAGTTTTTGTATCCAGTCAGCTAACCTATGCCTTTTTAGAGGACAGTTTAAGCCATTCACATTGATGGAGAGTATTGATAAGTCTGGTGGAATTTTGGGTATCGAGTTTTTCAAAGGTCCAGTGGACATTTTTAATCCTTTCGCCAGTGTGGAAGTTGGAGTTTGATCCGAAGTTTCTGATTGAGTTTACTTTTGTGGTATAGGATTGGGTTGGTCATTGTGGAGGATAGGTCTGAGAACATCCTGAAGAGCTGGTTTACTTATGGCAAATTTTTTCAACATATGAATGTCATTGAAGTATTTAATTTCTCCATCATAGATGAAACTCAGTTTAGCTGGATACAAGATCGTGGGTTGAAAGTTTTTTTGCTTTAGGAGATTAAAAGTTGATGACCAGCCTCTTCTTGCTTGAAAAGTTTCAGCAGAGAGATCTGCAGTTATTCTAATATTCTTACCTTTGTACGTTATAGTTTTCTTTCGCCGGGCTGCTTTGAGAATCTTCTCTTTCATGTTAACTTTAGTGAAGCTAATTATGATATGTCTGGGAGATGGCTTATTGGGGTTGAATCGTGCTGGGGTTCTGAAGCTGTCTGCTATCTGAATTTCAGATTCTCTAGGCATGTCTGGAAAATTTTCTTTCATAATTTCATGTAGAAGGGCCTCTGTGCCCTTGGCTGCCACTTCATCAGTCTCCGAAATTCCTATAACTCTTATGTTATTTTTTTTCGAATTATCTGAGAGCTCTCTGAGTGAGTGATCCGTTTTTGCTCTCCATTTCTCTTCCTCTTTGAGAGATTGGGAGCGTTCGAAGACTTTATCTTCAATGTCAGAAATCCTTTCTTCTGCTTGCTCCATTCTGTTACTGAGGGATTCTACTGTATTTTTCATATCTTTGAGGGCTGTAAGTTCTTGTTTCAGTGTGTCTAAGTCTTTGGTGGTTTTGTCTTTAAATTCGTTAAATTCTTGAGACAGTTTTTGAATTTCTCCTCGAATTCCTAATTCCATTTTATTAATCTTGTCTGCAAACCAAATTCTGAATTTGACTTCTGACATCTCAGCCAGTTGTTTATGAATGGGATCTTCAATCACATCTGCCGTATCTTTTCTTGGGGGGGTTGATCTATTCTGGTTATTCATGTTACCAGAGTTTTTCCGCTGATTCCGCCCCATGGTTTACTCCCTTTGGTTTTTCCCCTGGGGTTTTATCGAGGGCCCGTACAGTGTTGTGGCCTGAGAAACTGGGGCCCTGTCTGGTGTGGTGGAGCAAAGTGGTTCTGTCTTGTTTTCAGCTGGTTTCTGTTCGGTCCTATTGCAACTTCTACTCTGGCTTGAAGTCTCAGCTGTGTGGAAAAATCAGCAATTAAGTCACCCCGCCTGCCCACCTCTGGCCCCAGTTGGAAAAGGAGAATCAAACCTTCCTACAATCGCACACCCAGGGCACCGCCTGAAAAGTCCTCAGTCTATTAGCCCAGTTCAAAAGGTCCGAATCAACTGTCTCAATCGGCACTTGTCTCGGGTGGAAGGGTTCAAGAGGTCTCTGGGAACTGGATCACAGGGGCCTGGTGACTCCTCTGACACAGCTCACCCCAGTGCAGCATGGAGTCAGGAGGAGCCACCCAGCAAACAGAGCAGTCTGGGAAGGTTGACGTCTCCTTCCCCACTTTGCCCCTCCGTCGGACCCAGTCACTGGTATCTCTGCAGATGGCTAACCCAGTTGCCTGCAGTGAACAGACACTCCAGGGGTTTGCACCTGCCTGAATCGCGAGGAAGTCTGCCAGGCCCCCGCAGACTGCCGCTATCTAGCAGGAGGAGATGGGGCCTGACATCTTTGAGTGTTTGATGCAGGTGATGGGAAGGAGGTGTTCACTCAGGCTTAGCCCCGTCCCTGATGGATGCTGCTAACAGAACAGAACAGAACAGACAACTTTGTGAGGTTCTGTCTCTGTTCCTGTCGTCGCCTACAGGAGACGGGCTGTTTTGAGTTCAAACGTCTTTGCTGCTGGAGAATTGCGTCTGAACACCTCTCTGGGTCGGCCCCGCCCTGGAGGCTTCCGGGTTTGTGAGCCGTGTCACCGGTGGCCTCCTCTGGTTGCCCAGGGAGACAGGGGGTGTGGCCTCAGAATATCCAGAAGTGAGCGTTCTGCCGTTAAAGAAAAAACGGCTGTTGATCTACCTCCAGGGAACTGCTGCTCTGGTGTGGGCACTCAGGCGACCCTTTTCTCCTCTGTCCCGCGCCCCAGAGTCAGCATTGAGCGGCCGCAGTTTGTGCTGGGTCCACACCCCTTAAGAGATCCCCCAAGAATCAGAACTCTTGGGGCGATGGGCCCCCAGACCCGGATTGGGAGTGGGGCGGGGGGAAGCTAGAGTTTCATTCAGTTTCACGCAATACTACGGTCCGGGGAGGGCTCCTGCACTGCACCGCAGGGAAGTGCCGCCAAGGCTTGATTTCCCCTCAGCAGAGTGCCCTCTCCTCGCTCACGTGTCCCAGAGTCAGTGCTGACCTGACGCAGCTCAGGCACTGTGCACTCCCCTCGAGAAATCACCGAAGGAGCCGAACTCCTGGGGGATAGGCCCTCAGACCCCGAGTGAGAGTAGGGGCTCTCAGCTCTCAGCGGGGAGGCCAGAGTCTGATTCAGTCTTGGGCCCCGTATGCCCGGGGAGGGTTGCTGCACTGCACCGCAGGGAAGTGCCACCAAGGCTTGATTTCCCCTCAGCAGAGTGCCCTCTCCTCACTCACGTATCCCAGAGTCAGCGCTGACCTGACGCAGCTCAGGCACTGTGCACTCCCCTCGAGAAATCACCCAAGGAGCCGAACTCCTGGGGGATAGGCCCTCAGACCCTGAGTGAGAGTAGGGGTTCTCAGCTCTCAGCGGGGAGGCCAGAGTCTGATTCAGTCTTGGGCCCCCTATGCCCGGGGAGGGTTGGTGCACTGCACCGCAGGGAAGTGCCGCGAGGCGTGACTCCCCCTCAGCCCGGTGCCCTCTCCTCACTCGGCGCGCCTCAGAGTCAATGCTGACCAGTCGCAACTCGGGGACTGTCCACTCCCCTTGAGAAATCACCCAAGGATCCGAAGTCCTGGGGGACAGGCCTCCAGACCTCAGTGGGCGGGAGGGGAGCGCCGGGGATTCAGGGTTGCCGGCAAAGGATTCCCAAAGTTTTATTCAGCCCTATGTCCGGCAGGAGAACGCCACGGCACCCCAGTAGGGGAGGTAGGTCCAGTTTTTAGAAGGTCTCTCCCGTGGAGTGTAGTGGGAGGGGCTTTAATTTCTGCCCGCTTGTTCAATTGTGGGGCTCCAGAGCCGGTCTCATGGGGGAGGGGGACTCCCGTCCGCTTGGTGGTGGATTTTGTACCTTTTGTTTGCGTCCTTGTGATCACAACTTGCCTCAGCGGTGTTGATGTGCGTTCTTCAGCCTTCTCTCTTGGTGAGGCTCAAGTCCACCAGGATACTTACTAAATTCCTGTCCCTTAACTCTCCTTCTGGACGGGAGCCTTTGTTGAAAGCTGGCTTCAGTCCGCCATCTTGTCTCCCCTCTCCCACATGTTCTTTATTCCTTCAGTGTTTAAAACACATTTCAAAGAAGACGACACAGGCAACCAGCAGTTATTCAAGCTTTCTCTATATCACACTCTACACATACTATCTCATGTAAGCCTCGAACGGAACACAATTGTAACTGGAATCATCTCCTGTATAAAGGTGAAGCAAGTAAGGTTTAGAAAGATTAAAAAAACCTTTCAAGGCACGTTGTAAAACGATCAAATTCAGGGCTTGCTCTGGGAAGAACTAATGTCTTAGCATTTTTGCTATACTGTTCTAATAATTGTTATTCATGGCAGATAGAATAATTACTGACACATTTTGATTCCTTAAGGAGAGTTACATTAATGTCAATATCAAATTATTTAATGAAAATTTTACTCATAGGTCCATTTGTATATTGACTTAAAAAACAACTAAAAGTACAGATATCACAGATTAGCATTTACCCAACGACCTTAATCCAGGAGAAGAGAAGGAAAAAAATCCAGGAAACACAGCTAAACCTCATTGCAAAAGTGGAATTCAATATTAGGCTTCTTTGTTTCAATTCAGCAAGAGGATTTAGACATTAAAGATTATAATGCCCATATCACTTGTACTCTCAGGCATAATGTGAAGCTCATAATGTGAACTGAAATAGAATAAGAGCTATGAAAATTATCAAACATGGTGCAATGCAAATTAGAACAGTCTGAGTCAGATTGTTTTCCACCTAAAGAATTTCTATGGAATTTATGCTGAATTTATGTGAAAACAATTTAGCTGTATTCTCATGTAATCTGAAAAGATTTCTCTAATATGTAATAAGTTCAGCCAATATCTGGTCCAGAGAAAAATTTAATTAGTATGTAACTTTAACAGGAATAATTAACCAGAAGACTTTAATTAATACTCAATGAAATATTCTGAAATAAGAACACCTCCAAAGGAGCTTGGGTCATTGATTTATTAATATTTTAATTAAGTTCTTATACACAGGAAAACTAAAATATTAAGAATGTATGTATTCTCGCACGCTTTAATACAACTAAATTGCTAATGTTATAGAGCAATTATGGCCATATTAATAGTAATGAAAAGCAAATTTATGCATTTTTAAGAGAGATTTAGATTATATTTTAAATGTCTACAAGTCTACTGAGAAGTAATACAATATTCTACCTTATGTAGCTTCCAGACACATTTCCAAATATGACAGGATGATATTGGAGTTTTTCTATAGCAGTTCTAAATCTAATCATAAATTACCTTCTTAGACTACTTTGAAACACTTCATATCTCATTCCTTATGATGGAGTTTTGCTGAGGGCCAGAATTGAAACCAACAGATTAGGTTTAACTTAATACTTTGGTTCTTTTTAATTCAATGTTTAAGCAGTATGGCGCTATTTGTCTTTGAGAAAACACAGGCCATTTTGAAATTGATGAAAAAGACCATATACATTTTTACCTGCCTCACATCATTAAAATGGAAACTTTTTTTCTAAATTACACATTAAACTGGGAAGAAATAAAGACATGAATCAATGCATTCAGTACATAAGTACTAAAAGGATTTTCAAATCCTGAAGTCTCAGTCACCCACAGCAGAGCAGCATTATTCAGCGTCAGAGCAGCTGTTACATCTTATGGTCCAGTCTTTTCTTTTCATTTGTGAAATCTAGGGTGGCATTGGGAACTTACGTGTCATTTTCTATCCAACTCTGCTAATTGCTAATTATTTCGATATCATGAAAATCTGGATTTGAAATTTCAGAAAGACCTTGTGATTAAAGCAAAAGTAGCTAAAATTAACCAAATTAGAGGATCCAATTCAATTAACAAATTTTGCATTCTGATTACTGTTGGGAATTACACAAAACCCTCATAGCAAACTATAGTAAAGGCATACATGACCTTTGGGTGAATTATTAAATCACATTTTACTCACTAAAACATGATAATCATAGGTGGAAAACATCACTTAATTTAACATGGTTTGGGCTCTTTTGAAATATAAACTTTTATAAGAGATTATGAAAGAGGAAAAAAAGTATCTATACAAGGTAACACACACATACATATCTATAGGCACTCTTTAAGTTCCTAAAGAATTGTTACTTAAAAGCTCGTGTAATACTCTGTATAAACTATTATTGCTTTTTGAGAGAGAGATAGAAACTACTAGAATTTGCATGCATACATTAGGTAGCTTGAGTAAAAAATATCCCCTAATGTTTTGGGAGAACTGAAGAGTTACAGACATTGTTAATCAAAGAATTTATGATTCCACTCTATGATTTTCTTTAGATCTTTTTTCTTCCTGTTATATTTGTCTCTCTTTCAAAAGTCTCTAAAAGTATATATCTTTTCTGTAGTTTGAATTACAGCTGGAAACTACAATGTCTTTTAGTAAAAAATACCAAAGAAAGCAATAAAGGACAGGTGGAAAATGCTGTGTAATTTCAGCAATGGAAATATATCCCCAGAAATGGCACAGTGTCTGAAGCTTTCATTTTCAAATATAAAAGAGATAGACACCTGTAAGTCAATAAAGGCACAATAAGATTCATTAGGGGAGACCTCTTGTTAAGGCAAAGTTATATTTCTGTACTCTCACTGTCGTTTCTGGGACAAACGATATTCCCTCCACCAGATTCACAGTTTTCCCTGGCTTCTCACATTTTCCTAGTTGACTCAGGACAGACAAGTGAGGGAAAGGAAGCTATACAAAATCTGAAATTTCACTGCATGTACCCGAATAGGTTTCATTCTGTGTGCCCTAAATAGATGAGCTAGAGATGACACAGGTGGCACTGTAGGAAAATGTGGAACTGTATCTTGCCAGGCCATTCTGCCATCTGAACTTCGCTTTCAGGAGTGCAGTCTTTCTGTGTTTTCCTCTGCCTCAGTCAACTCAGGCTGCTAACGCATAGACTGGGTGGCGCGAACAACAGAAATTCATTTCTTCCATTGCTGAAGGCTGAAGACAGCTGCTGCTCACTGTATGCTTACATGGCAGAAAAGAAATCATCTCTCTCATGTGTCTTATGAGGGCATTAATCCCATTCATGGGGCTCTACTCTCATGACCTAATAACCTCACAAATGTCCCACCTCCAAATACCATCACATCAGCAATTCACGCTTCAGCATATAAATCCAGGGAAAGCAGGTGTGGGTTCACATACATTCAGTCCTAGCATTCTTTGCAATCAAGGTTCGGTGGATTGTTCTCATCTTGGTCTTTTGCTATTAGTGTATACACCATTTTGAAAAAAAGCAAAGGTATTCAAAGAATTTTTAAGAATGTGTCAATTACCATAACTCTACAGAGCTTTATATCTCTCCTCAAGTCTTGCCAGTTGCTCAGTTAGTATTTGTTGAAAAATAATTTACTAATCTCTAATTTATCTTTTTTTAAATTTGGAATTTTAATCTAAATTGTGTGATTAAAGAA
This sequence comes from Nycticebus coucang, assembly GCF_027406575.1. Lineage (NCBI taxonomy): Eukaryota > Metazoa > Chordata > Mammalia > Primates > Lorisidae > Nycticebus > Nycticebus coucang. The sequence goes on along the minus strand of NC_069796.1, from coordinate 57,869,278 downwards.
AAACTCCATTGCAATAGGGAAAAGTGAAGATGGCTAAGTAATTTTATACTGCAATGACAATCATGCCTGGACTCCTAATAATAAGAAATAAAGATGGCTACGAACCACAAAACTCATGCATTCACATACACACAATGCACTAAGGACATCTACTGACAAGTTTACTCATCTCCTTGTCATGATTAAAGTTTTGATATTCCAGGAGTCTGATAAGCTAAGAGAAACCATGTTTTCGTGAAGGATTTTTTCTGTTTTAAGCCAATCCTATTCTTTGTTGTCTTCTTAAAGCTATTAAGGCAAAACGAACTTTTTTTTGCCTCTAAATTGATGGTCATGGCTAGTACTTAAGGTAATCACACTTATCTGAAGACCTTTACAATAACAGTTATTCTTTTAGATTCCCTCCCTCGTCATTTTTTTTGGGGGGGGGTTTGTTTTTTGGCCATTACTCTGCAATAATATGTCACTGTCACCAGGAGACCGCTCTGTTTCCACATGGGCCTGTGAAGATTAGATGCAAGTGGAGGGTCACAATATACATATACTCTGTCCCATAAATAAGAGTTTATATATGACATATATGAATATATACATTTATTTGTGAAACAAAAGTGATATTCTCACCAAAATATTTACCAATAGAAGATTATTAAGTAACTATTTTGACAATCTTGACAATCTTTCACTGCATGAACTGATAAAAATATAGGTAGGTGTCTTAGCCATCTATCACTACATAACAAATTAGCACAAACATAGAGGCTTAAAACCCATTTATTATTGTTTATAATTATATTTACTTTTAAAATTTGGAAGTTTTATTGGGACCCTACCTTGAGTCCAGACTATGTTAGGTGCTAGCAAAGAATTGATTAGCAAGATGAGTCATAATAATAAATACTTGGTCATGAGACGTAAAGGAATTCATGTAGGTAGTAGACTGACAGAGAACATAGTAACATGACAATCTGTACAGGTGGACTAGATCCACTTTTCCATGTTTCATTTATGCTAAGCACAACTATTAATCTTGGAAACAGTACAAGAGACAACCAAAGGAGAAGTCTGATAGGTAAGAAGGTGGCAGGGCTAGGTGGCTAGGACCCAAGGATAGGAGGAACAGAATAGCAGCCAGATGTTTTGCTTCTTCCTTATAAAAAGAGGAAAGCCACTCAGACCTGGCACTTCCCAACAATTCCCAATTTGGTGTAAAGACTTGTTGACGGGATGGAGCACAGGGAAGACAGATCACATAGTCCCGTTTCTCCTTGGAATATAACAAGAGTCCTTCAGACAATATCTGGCAAACCCAACACAAACCAACAAGGGGAATCAATTGTCAGGCCAGCCAATAAAAAAGTTGCCAGGAAAGGCACAGACCCAACATGTCCCTTTCCTGCCAAGAGAGACCAAGGTGAGTGGACAGACCTAGCAGGAGAGACTCACCACACTAGGCAGCCTGAATGAGCAAACCGAATTGTCTCCATGGGGTCAAGACCCTCCCTCCACCCAGACACTGACGTGAGTGTCAGAACCAGATAAAGGGAACAAGAGCAGGAAGAGACCCACAGTGAGAAGCTGCTCTCTGCCTGTGGACCGAAGAAATGGACTAGGACCAGTAAGGGCATACCATAAACCCCGACCCTCTCAGAGACACACTGGCAGCCTGACACGGGGAACACCTTCTGCCCCCAGGAAGGAAAATGTGAGGCAAGAGAGAATTCCAGGGGTACCAAATCAAGCAAGCATGCCAAAGTAGCACCACAAACCTGCTGCCACTGTAGCCATAGTTCACAAAATTTGACCAATACATGTGTGTTAATTAAAACTAACAAGGTGACTGACTACTTAAAGATTTAAATACGACTCAGAGTCTCCTAACACAGTAGATAAAACACCCAAGAAACAGCTAAAACTTACCCATCTTACTAAGAACTAAGAAATACAACTTGACTGTGAATGATGCCCCATGATCATATCAATGTACACAGCTATGATTTAATAAAAAAAAAGAACAAAAAAGACAATCATTGATGCTAACACCAAGATGAATCAAACGTGAGAATATTAAAGCAGTTCTGATAGAAAATTCTTCAACAACAAATTACAAGCTCTCTCAATACAAATGGGAACAATTATAATCTCAGCAAGGAAATGTTATAAAGTATAACCAAATGGCAGTTACAGAACTGGAGAAGTACATCAGAAATGAAAAAGTTTATGAATGGGCTTAATATCTGAATGGAGATGACAAAGGACAGAATCTACAACTTGAGGACTGAATAATAAAACTCACTCCATCTTAACATAGAAAGACTAGACCAAAATAAATAAATAAATAAATAAAACCCCCATCAAAGAAAACAGTGCCTCCTCAGGGATGAATAACAAAAGATAAAACAAAATAACAAAATAATAAAAGATTCCACAGTTCTATCATTGAACCCACAAAAGGAAAAGGGAAAGAAAGGGGAGTTGAAAGAATATTTGGGAGGGGAGACAAGATGGCGGACTGAAGCCAGCTTTCAACAAAGGCTCCCGTCCAGGAGGAGAGTTAAGGGACAGGAATTTAGTAAGTATCCTGGGGGACTTGAGCCTCACCAAGAGAGAAGGCTGAAGAACGCACATCAACACCGCTGAGGCAAGTTGTGATCACAAGGACGCAAACAAAAGGTACAAAATCCACCACCAAGCGGACGGGAGTCCCCCTCCCCCATGAGACCGGCTCTAGAGCCCCACAATTGAACAAGCAGGCAGAAATTAAAGGCCCTCCCACTACACTCCACGGGAGAGACCTTCTAAAAACTGGACCTACCTCCCCTACTGGGGTGCCATGCGTTCTCCTGCCGGACATAGGGCTGAATAAAACTTTGGGAATCCTTTGCCGGCAACCCTGAATCCCCGGCGCTCCCCTCCCACCCACTGAGGTCTGGAGGCCTGTCCCCCAGGACTTCGGATCCTTGGGTGATTTCTCAAGGGGAGTGGACAGTCCCCGAGTTGCGACTGGTCAGCATTGACTCTGAGGCGCGCAAGTGAGGAGAGGGCACCGGGCTGAGGGGGAGTCACGCCTCGCGGCACTTCCCTGCGGTGCAGTGCAGCAACCCTCCCCGGGCATACGGGGCCCAAGACTGAATAAGACTCTGGACTCCCCGCTGAGAGCTGAGAACCCCTACTCTCACTCGGGGTCTGAGGGCCTATCCCCCAGGAGTTCGGCTCCTTGGGTGATTTCTCGAGGGGAGTGCACAGTGCCTGAGCTGCGTCAGGTCAGCGCTGACTCTGGGATACTTGAGCGAGGAGAGGGCACTCTGCTGAGGGGAAATCAAGCCTTGGTGGCACTTCCCTGCGGTGCAGTGCAGGAGCCCTCCCCGGACCGTAGTATTGCGTAAAACTGAATGAAACTCTACCTTCCCCCCCCCACTCCCAATCGGGGTCTAGGGACCCATCCCCCAAGTGTTCTGATTCTTGGGGGATCTCTTAAGGGGTGTGGACCCAGGACAAACTGCGGCCGCTCAGTACTGTCTCTGGGGCACGGGACAGAGGAGAAAAGGGTCGCCTGAGTGCCCACACCAGAGCAGGAGTTCCCTGGAGGTAGATCAACAGCCGTTTTTTCTTTAACGGCAGAACACTCACTTCTGGATATTCTGAGGCCACACCCCCTGTCTCTCTGGGCAACCAGAGGAGGCCACCGGTGACACGGCTCACAAACCCGGGAAGCTTCCAGGGCGGGGCTGACCGAGAGAGGTGTTCAGACGCAATTCTCCAGCAGCAAAGACGTTTGAACTCAAAACACCCCGTCTTCTGTAGGCGATGACAGGAACAGAGACAGAACCTCACAAAGCTGTCTGTTCTGTTCTGTTCTCTTCTGTTAGCAGCATCCATCAGGGAAGGGGCTAAGCCTGAGTGAACACCTCCTTCCCATCACCTGCATCAAACACTCAAAGATGTCAGGCCCCATCTCCTCCTGCTAGATAGCGGCAGTCTGCGGGGGCCTGGCAGACTTCCTTGCGATTCAGGCAGGTGCAAACCCCTGGAGTGTCTGTTCACTGCAGGCAACTGGGTTAGCCATCTGCAGAGATACCAGTGACTGGGTCCGATGGAGGGGCAAAGTGGGGAAGGAGACGTCAACCTTCCCAGACTGCTGTGTTTGCTGGGTGGCTCCTCCTGACACCACGCTGCACTGGGGTGAGCTGTGTCAGAGGAGTCACCAGGCCCCTGTGATCCAGTTCCCAAAGACCTCTTGAACCCTTCCACCCGAGACAAGTGCCGATTGAGACAGTTGATTCGGACCTTTTGAACTGGGCTAATAGACTGCGGACTTTTCAGGCAGTGCCCTGGGTGTGCGATTGTAGGAAAGTTTGATTCTCCTTTTCCAACTGGGTCCAGAGGTGGGCGGGCGGGGTGACTTAATTGCTGATTTTTCCACACAGCTGAGACTTCAAGCCAGAGTAGAAGTTGCAATAGGATCGAACAGAAACCAGCTGAAAACAAGACAGAACCACTTTGCTCCACCACACCAGAAAGGGCCCCAGTTTCTCAGGCCACAACACTGTACGAGCCCTCGATAAAACCCCAGGGGAAAAAACAAAGGGAGTAAACCATGGGGCGGAATCAGCGGAAAAACTCTGGTAACATGAATAACCAGAATAGATCAACCCCCCCAAGAAAAGATACGGCAGATGTGATTGAAGATCCCATTCATAAACAACTGGCTGAGATGTCAGAGTCGAATTCAGAATTTGGTTTGCAGACAAGATTAATAAAATGGAATTAGGAATTCGAGGAGAAATTCAAAAATTGTCTCACGAATTTAACGAATTTAAAGACAAAACCACCAAAGACTTAGACACACTGAAACAAGAACTTACAGCCCTCAAAGATATGAAAAATACAGTAGAATCCCTCAGTAACAGAATGGAGCAAGCAGAAGAAAGGATTTCTGACATTGAAGATAAAGTCTTCGAACGCTCCCAATCTCTCAAAGAGGAAGAGAAATGGAGAGCAAAAATGGATCACTCACTCAGAGAGCTCTCAGATAATTCGAAAAAAAAAACAACATAAGGGTTATAGGAATTTCGGAGAACGATGAAGTGGCTGCCAAGGGCACAGAGGCCCTTCTACATGAAATTATGAAAGAAAATTTTCCAGACATGCCTAGAGAATCTGAAATTCAGATAGCAGACAGCTTCAGAACCCCAGCACGATTCAACCCCAATAAGCCATCTCCCAGACATATCATAATTAGCTTCACTAAAGTTAACATGAAAGAGAAGATTCTCAAAGCAGCCCGGCGAAAGAAAACTATAACGTACAAAGGTAAGAATATTAGAATAACTGCAGATCTCTCTGCTGAAACTTTTCAAGCAAGAAGAGGCTGGTCATCAACTTTTAATCTCCTAAAGCAAAAAAACTTTCAACCCACGATCTTGTATCCAGCTAAACTGAGTTTCATCTATGATGGAGAAATTAAATACTTCAATGACATTCATATGTTGATAAAATTTGCCTTAAGTAAACCAGCTCTTCAGGATGTTCTCAGACCTATCCTCCACAATGACCAACCCAACCCTATACCACAAAAGTAAACTCACTCAGAAACTTCAGATCAAACTCCAACTTCCACACTGGCGAAAGGATTAAAAATGTCCACTGGACCTTTGAAAAACTCGACACCCAAAATTCCACCAGAATTATCAATACTCTCCATCAATGTGAATAGCTTAAACTGTCCTCTAAAGAGGCATAGGTTAGCTGACTGGATACAAAAACTCAAGCCAGATATTTGTTGCATACAAGAGTCACATCTCAACTTAAAAGACAAATACAGACTCAGGGTGAAAGGATGGTCATCCATATTTCAGGCAAATGGTAATCAGAAAAAAGCAGATGTTGCAATTTTATTTGCAGATACAGTAGGCTTTAAACCACCAAAAGTAAGGAAGGACAAGAATGGTCACTTCATATTTGTTAAGGGTAATACTCAAAATGACGAGATCTCAATTATTAATATCTATGCACCCAACCAGAATGCACCTCAATTTATAAGAGAAACTCTAACAGACATGAGTAACTTGATTTCCTCCAGCTCCATAATCGTCGGAGATTTCAACACTCCCTTGGCAGTGTTGGATCGATCCTCCAGAAAGAAGCTGAGCAAAGAAATCTTAGATTTAAACCTAACCATCCAATATTTAGATTTAGCAGACATCTACAGAACATTTCATCCCAACAAAACTGAATACACATACTTCTCATCAGCCCACGGAACTTACTCCAAAATTGACCAGATTTTAGGTCACAAGTCTAACCTCGGTAAATTTAAAGGAATAGAAATTATTCCATGCATCTTCTCGGACCATCATGGAATAAAACTTGAATTGAGTAACAACAGGAATCTGCATACCTATACAAAAACGTGGAAGTTAACCTTATGCTGAATGAAGGCTGGGTCAGAGATGAGATTAAGAAAGAAATCACCAATTTTTTGGAACAAAACGACAATGAAGACACAAAATATCAGAACCTCTGGGACACTGCAAAGGCAGTTCTAAGAGGGAAATTTATAGCACTGCAAGCATTTCTCAAGAGAACGGAAAGAGAGGAAGTTAACAAATTAATGGGACATCTCACGCAACTGGAAAAGGAAGAACATTCCAACCCCAAACCCAGTAGAAGAAAAGAAATAACCAAAATTAGAGCAGAATTAAATGAAATTGAAAACAAAAGAATAATACAACAGATCAATAAATCAAAAAGCTGGTTTTTTGAAAAGGTCAATGAAATAGCTAAACCTCTGGCCAACCTAATCAGGAAAAAAAGAGTAAAATCTCTAATATCATCAATCAGAAACAACAAAGACGAAATAACCACAGACTCATCAGAAATCCAAAAAATCCTTAATGAATATTACAAGAAACTTTATTCTCAGAAATATGAAAATCTGAAGGAAATAGACCAATACTTGGAAGCACGCCACCTTCCAAGACTTAACCAGAATCAAGTGGAAATGTTGAACAGACCCATATCAAGTTCAGAAATAGCATCAACTATACAAAACCTCCCTAAAAAGAAAAGCCCGGGACCAGATGGTTTCACGTCAGAATTCTACCAAACCTTTAAAGAGGAATTAGTACCTATATTACTCAACCTGTTCCAAAATGTGGAAAAAGAAGGAAGACTACCCAACACGTTCTATGAAGCAAACATCACCCTGATCCCCAAACCAGGAAAAGACCCAACAAGAAAAGAAAATTATAGACCAATATCACTAATGAATATAGATGCAAAAATATTCAACAAGATCCTAACAAACAGAATCCAGCAACACATCAAACAAATTATACATCATAACCAAGTTGGTTTTATCCCAGGGTGTCAAGGCTGGTTCAATATACGTAAATCTATAAATGTAATTCAGCACATAAACAAATTAGAAAACAAAGACCATATGATTCTCTCAATTAATGCAGAAAAAGCTTTTGATAATATCCAGCATCCCTTCATGATCAGAACACTCAAGAAAATTGGTCTAGAAGGAACTTTTCTTAAACTGATAGAGGCTATCTACAGCAAACCCACAGCCAATATCATATTGAATGGAGTTAAATTGGAATCATTTCCACTCAGATCAGGAACCAGACAAGGCTGCCCATTGTCTCCATTGCTTTTCAACATTGTAATGGAAGTTTTAGCCACCGCAATTAGGGAAGAAAAGGCGATCAAGGGTATCCATATAGGGTCAGAAGAGATCAAACTCTCGCTCTTCGCAGATGATATGATTGTGTATCTGGAAAACACTAGGGATTCTACTATAAAACTCCTAGAAGTGATCAAGGAATACAGCAGCGTCTCAGGTTACAAAATCAACATTCATAAATCGGTAGCCTTTATATACACCAACAACACTCAAATTGAAAAAGCAGTTAAGGACTCTATCCCATTCACAGTAGTGCCAAAGAAGATGAAATATTTGGGAATTTACCTAACAAAAGACGTGAAAGATCTCTATAAAGAGAACTATGAAACTCTAAGAAAAGAAATAGCTGAAAATGTTAACAAATGGAAAAACATACCATGCTCATGGCTAGGAAGAATCAACATTATCAAAATGTCCATACTACCCAAAGCAATATATAATTTCAACGCACTCCCTATTAAAGCTCCACTGTCATATTTTAAAGATCTTGAAAAAACATTACTTCGTTTTATATGGAATCAGAAAAAACCTCAAATAGCCAAGACATTACTCAGAAATAAAAACAAATCAGGAGGAATCACACTACCAGACCTCAGACTTTACTACAAATCGATAGTGATCAAAACAGCATGGTATTGGCACAAAAACAGAGAAGTAGATATCTGGAACAGAATAGAGAACTAAGAGATGAATCCAGCTACTGACCGCTATTTGATTTTTGACAAGCCAATTAAAAACATTCAGTGGGGAAAAGATTCCCTATTTAACAAATGGTGCTGGGTGAACTGGCTGGCAACCTGCAGAAGACTGAAATTGGACCCACACCTTTCACCATTAACTAAGATAGACTCTCATTGGATTAAAGATTTAAACTTAAGACATGAAACTATAAAAATACTAGAGGAGAATGCAGGGAAAACCCTTGAAGAAATTGGTCTGGGTGAGTATTTCATGAGGAGAACCCCCCGGGCAATTGAAGCAGCTTCAAAAATACACTACTGGGACTTGATCAAACTAAAGAGCTACTGCACAGCTAAGAACACTGTAAGTAAAGCAAACAAACAGCCCTCAGAATGGGAGAAGATATTTGCAGGGTATATCTCTGGCAAAGGTTTAATAACCAGAATCCACAGAGAACTCAAACGCATCAGCAAGAAAAAAACAAGGGATCCTATCGCAGGCTGGGCAAGGGATTTGAAGAGAAACTTCTCTGAAGAAGACAGGTGCACGGCCTTCAGACATATGAAAAAATGCTCATCATCTTTAATCATCAGAGAAATGCAAATCAAAACTACTTTGAGATATCATCTAACTCCAATGAGACTAGCCTATATCACAAAATCTCAAGACCAGAGATGTTGGCGTGGATGTGGAGAAAAGGGAACACTTCTGCACTGCTGGTGGGAATGCAAATTAATACATTCCTTTTGGAAAGATATATGGAGAACACTCAGAGATCTAAAAATAGATCTGCCATTCAATCCTGTAATTCCTCTGCTGGGCATATACCCAGAAGACCAAAAATCACAACATAACAAAGATATTTGTACCAGAATGTTTATTGCAGCCCAATTCATAATAGCTAAGTCATGGAAAAAGCCCAAGTGCCCATCGATCCACGAATGGATTAATAAATTGTGGTATATGTATACCATGGAATACTATGCAGCCTTAAAGAAAGATGGAGACTTTACCTCTTTCATGTTTACATGGATGGAGCTGGAACATATTCTTCTTAGTAAAGTATCCCAAGAATGGAAGAAAAAATACCCAATGTACACAGCCCTACTATGAAACTAATTTGGGACTCTCACATGAAAGCTATAACCCAGCTACAACTTAACAATAGGGGGAAGTGGGAAAGGGGGGGTGGGTAGAGGGAGGGGGATCAGTGGGATCACACCTGTGGTGCATATTACAGGGGTATTTGCGAAACTTGGTAAATGTAGAATGTAAATGTTTTGGCACAGTAACTGAGATAACGCCGGAAAGGCTATGTTAACCACTGTGATAAAAATGTGTCAAATGGTTTATGAAGTGAGTGTATGATGCCCTATAATCATATCATTGTATACAGTTATGATTTAATAAAAAAAAAAGAAAGAATATTTGAAACAAATATTGGCTGAAAATTTCCCCATTTTCATAAAACCACAGATTTATGAAGCTCAGTGAACATCAAACATGGTAGACTCAGAGAACCCAGAGCAAAACACATGATAATTAAACATGTGAAAACCAAAGATAGTGAAAAAAATGTTAGAAGCAGCCACAGAGACATGACGCACTGCATACAGGAAAACACCAAGTCAAATAATAGATTTCGCATCTGAACCTATGAAAGCCAGGAGAAAAATATCACATTTTCCAAATGCCAAAACAAAACAACAATAAAAAAGAATGCTATATCAGATAAAAGGTAAAAATGTCCTTTAGGAAATAAGGGAAAAAATTTTTTTCAGAAAAAAATAAAAACTAAAATAACTTATTTTTAGGTAAGCTGCACTTAAATATTTACTAAAAGAAAGTACTTCAGAGGAGACAAGATGGCTGACTGAAGCCAGCTTTCCACAAAATTCAGCAAGTAACCTGCTGGATTTCAGCTGCACTAAGAGAGAAGGTTGAAGAACGCACGTCAACCCCACTGAGGTGAGCTGCGACCACAAGGATACAAACAAAAGGTACAAAATCCATCACCAAGCGGACGGGAGTCCCCTCCCCCATGAGAACAGCTCAGAGTGCCCCACAAACAATCGGGCACAGTTCAAAGGTCCTCCCACTACACTCCACGGGAGAGACCCTCTAAAAACTGGACCTACCTCCCCTACTAGGGTGCCCCGGCATCCTCATGCCAGGCATAAAACTGTATAAACTGTATATAGTCTCTACCTGGAATTCTGAGCTACCAGCACTCCCCTTTTTTTCACACTGAGGTCTGGAGGCCAGTCCCAGTCGGTGGAGAGGGGAATGCACCGGAGTGGCAGTTCCTTGAGGCACAGTGCGACAGCCGTCTTTTGGTGACAGTACGGCCAGGCATAAAACTGTATAAAGCTGTGTGTGTTCTCTGCCCGCAACCCCAGGCTCCCAGAGCTCCTTGCACTCCCCTCTGCTCTCGCTCCAAGGTCTGGAGGCCTGTCCCGCAGGGGTACGGATTCTTGGGTGATTGCTCAAAGGGTGTAGACAGTGCTGCGCTGCAGCCAGTCGGTGCAGACTCTGGGGTACAGGAGCAGAGAGAGGACAGTTGGCCAGAAGGGGGCTACACCGGGCAGCGGTTGCCTGAGCCATAAAACAGCAGCCCTCTTTTGCTAGCAATACGGCTCACTACCAAATATTCTGAAGCCACACCCCCTGTCTCCCTGGGCAACCAGAGACTCTGAGTATAGGATTTGCCTGAGGCTACTCCAACTTGCAAACTGGGCAAACTCCCAGGGCAGGGCTGACCCAGAGGTCCCCTTTACTAAACCTAAGACGCACATGGCCCTCAGGGGATCATCAGCCTATAGACAATACAAGAGCAAAGACAAGCTGATTTGGAACTCAATTCGGCTTCTCTTCTGCAGGGGAACCGCAGAGTTGTTCTGTTCTATTCTCTCAGTAACATTAATCAGGGGCGAGACTGGACCTGAGTGAAAACCCACTAACCTTCATCAAACACCCGAGGTTGTCAGGTCTCACCTCCTCCTGCTAGAGAGAGGCAGAGCGCAGCAGCCTGGCAGACTTCCTTGTGATTCACGCAGGTGCAAACACCTGGAGTATCGATTCACTACAGGCAACTGGGTCAGCCAACTGCAGGGCTATCAGTGACTGGGTGTGACAGCGATGCAAGGTGGGGAAGGAGGCATCAACCTTCCCAGACTGATCTATTGGTTGGGTGGCTCCTCCTGACTCCACGCAGCACTGGAGCAAGCAACACCAGAGTAGTCACCAGACCCCTGTGATCCAGTTCCCAGAGACCTCTTAAACTCTCTCACCCGAGACAGGTGCAGACTGAGATAATTGATTTGGACTTTTTGAACTGAACCAATCACCTAAGGACAAATCAGGTGGTGTCCTGGGTGAACAGTGGTAGGAAGGTTTGATTTTTCTTTTCCAATTGTTTGCCAGTGTGGGGTGGGGTGACTTAATTGCTGATATTTCTCCACAGCTGAGACTTCAATCCAGAGTACCTGTTTCACTAGGGTGGAACAGAAACTAGCTGAAAACAAGACAGAACCACTTAGCCCCACCACACAAGACAGGGCCCCAGTTTCTCAGGCCACAACACTGTACAGGCCCTCGACAAAGCACCAGGGGAAAAAATCCAAGGGAGTAAAACAACCATGGGGCGGAATCAGCGGAAAAACTCTGGTAACATGAATAACCAGAATAGATCAACCCCCCCCAAGGAAAGATATGGCAGATGCAATTGAAGATCCCATTCATAAACAACTGGCTGAGATGTCAGAAATCGAATTCAGAATTTGGATTGCAGACAAGATTAACAAAGTGGAATTCGAGGAGAAATTCAAAAGTTGTGTCAAGAATTTAACGAATTTAAAGACAAAACCACCAAAGACTTAGACACACTGAAGCAAGAATTTGCAGCCCTCAAAGATATGAAAAATACAGTAGAATCCCCCAGCAACAGAATGGAGCAGGCAGAAGAAAGGATTTCTGACCTCGAAGATAAAGCCTTTGAAAGCTCCCAAACTCTCAAAGAGGAAGAGAAATGGAGAGCAAAAACGGATCATTCTCTCAGAGAGCTCTGGAATAATTCGAAGAAGGCGAATATACGAATCATAGGAGTTCCAGAAAGAGATGAAGTGGCCTCGCTGGGCACAGAGGTACTTCTGCATGAAATTATAAAAGAGAATTTTCCAGACATGCCTGAAGATTCTGAAATTCAGATACCGGAAAACTTCAGAACCCCAGCACGACTCAACCCCAATAAGACATCCCCCAGGCATATCATAATTAACTTCACTAAAGTTAATATGAAGGAGAAAATCCTCAAAGCTGCCAGGAGAAAGAAAACCATTACCTTCAAAGGGAAGAATATTAGAATGACTGCAGATCTCTCTGCTGAAACTTTTCAAGTCAGAAGAGGGTGGTCACCGACTTTTAATCTCCTAAAGCAAAATAACTTTCAACCCCAGATCATGTATCCAGCTAAACTGACTTTCATTTGTGATGGAGAAATTAAATACTTTAATGACATTCATATGTTAAAGAAATTTGCCATAACAAAAGCAGCTCTTCAGGATATTCTCAGACCAATCCTCCATAATGACCAACCAAATCCTTTACCACAAAAGTAAACTCACTCAGAAACTTCAGATCAAACTCCAATTTCCACACTGGCAAAAGGATTAAAAATGCCCACTGTACTTTTGAAAAACTCGATACCCAAAACTTCACCAGACTTATCAATATTCTCCATTAATGTCAACGGCTTAAACTGTCCTCTAAAGAGGCATAGGTTAGCTGACTGGATACAAAAACTCAGGCCAGGTATGTGTTGCATACAAGAGTCACATCTTAACTTAAAAGACAAACACAGACTGAGGGTGAAAGGATGGTCATCCATATTTCAGGCAAATGGTAATCAGAAAAAAGCAGGTGTTGCAATTTTATTTGCAGATACAATACGCTTTAAACCAACAAAAGTAAGGAAGGACAAGAATGGTCACTTCATATTTGTTAAGGATAATACTCAATATGATGAGATCTCAATTATTAATATCTATGCACCCAACCAGAATGCACCTCAATTTATAAGAGAAACTCTAACAGAAATGAGCAACTTGATTTCCTCCAGCTCCATAATAGTCAGAGATTTCAACACTCCTTTGGCAGTGTTGGATTGATCCTCCAACAAGAAGCTGAGCAAAGAAATCTTAGATTTAAACCTAACCATCCAACATTTGGATTCAGCAGACATCTACAGAACATTTCATCCCAATAAAACTGAATACACATACTTCTCATCAGCCCATGGAACTTACTCCAAAATCAATCACATCTTAGGTCACAAGTGTAACCTCAGTAAATTTAAAGGAATAGAAATGATTCCATGCATCTTCTTGGACCACCATGGAATAAAACTTGAGCTGAGTAACAACAGGAATCTGCATACTCATACAAAAACATGGAAGTTAAATAAATAACCTTATGCTGAATGATAGCTGGGTCAGAGATGAGATTAAGAAAGAAACTGCCAACTGTTTAGAACAAAACAACAATGAAGACACGAACTATCAGAACCTCTGGGACAACGCAAAGGCAGTTCTAAGAGGGAAAGTTATAGCACTGAAAGCCTTCCTTAAGAGAATGGAAAGAGAGGAAGTTAACTTAATGGGACATCTCAAGCAACTGGAAAAGGTAGAACATCCCAACCCCAAACCTAGTAGAAGAAAAGAAATAACCAAAATTAGAGCAGAATTCAATGAAATTGAAAACAAAAGAATAATACAACAGATCAATAAATCAAAACGCTGGTTTTCAAAAAGGTCAACAAAATAGATAAACCTTTGGCCAACCTAATCAGGAAAAAAAGAGTAAAATTTATAATCTCATCAATCAGAAACAACAAAGACGAAATAACAACAGACTCATCAGAAATCCAAAAAATCCTTAATGAATATTACAAGAAACTTTATTCTCAGAAATATGAAAATCTGAAGGAAATTGACCGATACTTGGAAGCACGTCACCTTCCAAGACTTAGCCAGAATCAAGTGGAAATGTTGAACAGGCCCATATCAAGTTTGGAAATAGCATCAACCATACAAAACCTCCCTAAAAAGAAAAGCCCGGGACCAGATGGTTTTACATCAGAATTCTACCAAACTTTTAAAGAGGAATTAGTACCTATATTATTCGACCTGTTCCAAAAGGTAGAAAAAGAAGGAAGACTACCTGACACATTCTATGAAGCAAATATCACCCTGATCCCCAAACCAGGAAAAGACCCAACAAGAAAAGAAAATTATAGACCAATATCACTAATGAATACAGATGCAAAAATATTCGACAAGATCCTAACAAACAGGATCCAGCAACACATCAAACAAATTATACATCATGACCAAGTCGGTTTTATCCCAGGGTCTCAAGGCTGGTTCAATATACGTAAATCTATAAATGTAATCTAGCACATAAACAAATTGAAAAATAAAGACCATATGATTCTCTCAATCAATGCAGAAAAAGCTTTTGATAATATCCAGCATCTCTTCATGATTAGAATACTTAAGAAAATCGGTATAGAAGGGACATTTCTTAAACTGATAGAGACCATCTACAGCAAACACACAGCCAATATCATATTGAATGGAGTTAAATTGGAATCATTTCCACTCAGATCAAGAACCAGACAAGGCTGCACATTGTCTCCATTGCTTTTTAACATTGTAATGGAACTTTTAGCCACCAGAATTAGGGAATAAAAGGTGATCAAGGGTATCCACATAGGGCACAAGAGATCAAACTTTTGCTGTTCACAGATGATATGATTGTATATCTGGAAAACACTAGGGACTCTGCTACAAAACTCTTAGAAGTGATCAAGGAATACAGCAGTGTCTCAGGTTACAAAATTGACATTCATAAATCTGTAGCCTTTATATATACCAACATTAGTCAAGTTGAAAAAACAGTTAAGTACTCTATCCCATTCACAGTAGTGGCAAAGAAGATAAAATATTTGGGAATTTATCTAACAAAGGATGTAAAAGATCTCTATAAAGAGAACTATGAAACTCTAAGAAAAGAAATAGCTGAAAATATTAACAAATGGAAAAACATACCATGCTCATGGCTGGAAAGAATCAACATTATTAAAATGTCCATACTACCCAAAGCAATATATAATTTTAATGCAATCCCTATTAAAGCTCACTGTTATACTTTAAAGATCTTGAGAAAACAATACTTCATTTTATATGGAATCAGAAAAAACCTCGCATAGCCAAGACATTACTCAGAAATAAAAACAAAACAGGAGGAATTATACTACCAGACCTCAGACTATACTACAAACTAACAGTCATCAAAACAGCATGGTATTGGCACAAAAACAGGGAAGTAGATTTCTGGAACAGAATAGAGAACCAAGAGATGAACCCAGCTACTTACTGTTATTTAATCTTTGACAAGCCAATTAAAAACATTCAGTGGGGAAAAGATTCCCTATTTAACAAATGGTGCTGGGTAAAGTGGCTGGCAACCTGTAAAAGACTGAAACTGGACCCACACCTTTCACCATTAACTAAGATAGACTCTCACTGGATCAAAGATTTAAACTTAAGACATGAAACTATAATGATACTAGAGGAGAGTGCAGGGAAAACCCTTGAAGAAATCAGTCTGGACAAGTATTTTATGAGGAGGACCCCCCCGCCTCCCGGGCAATTGAAGCAGCTTCAAACATACACTACTGGGACCTGATCAAACTAAAAAGCTTCTGCACAGCCAAGAACACAGTAAGTAAAGCAAGCAAACAGCCCTCACAATGGGAGAAGATATTTGCAGGTTCTGTCTCCGACAAAGGTTTAATAACCAGAATCCACAGAGAACTCAAACGCATTAGCAAGAATAGAACAAGGGATCCCATCGCAGGCTGGGCAAGGGATTTGAAGAGAAACTTCTCTGAAGAAGACAGGTGCATGGCCTTCAGACATATGAAAAATTCTCATCGTCTTTAATCGTCAGAGAAATGCAAATCAAAACTACTTTAAGATACCATCTAATGCCAGTGAGACTAGCCTGTATCACAAAATCCCAAGACCAGAGATGTTGGCGCAGATGTGGAGAAAAGGGAATACTTTTGCACTGCTGGTGGGAATGCAAACTAATACATTCCTTTTGGAAAGAGATATGGAGAACACTTAGAGATCTAAAAATAGATCTGCCATTCAATCCTGTAATCCCTCTACTGGGCATATACCCAGAAGACCAAAAATCACATCATAACAAAGATATTTGTACCAGAATGTTTATTGCAGCCCAATTCATAATTGCTAAGTCATGGAAAAAGCCCAATTGCCTATTGATCCATGAATGGATTAATAAATTGTGGTATATGTACACCATGGAATAGTATGCAGCCTTAAAGAAAGATGGAGACTTTATCTCTTTCATGTTTACATGGATGGAGCTGGAACATATTCTTTTTAGTAAAGTATCTCAAGAATGGAAGAAAAAGTACCCAATGTACTCAGCCCTACTATGAAACTAATTTAGGGTTTTCACATGAAAGCTATAACCCAGTTACAACCTAAGAATAGGGGGAAGGGGGAAAGGGAGGGGAGGGAGAGGGAGGTGGGTAGAGGGAAGGGGATGGTGGGATTACACCAGCGGTGCATCTTACAAGGGTATATGTGAAACTTGGTAAACAGTCTGTGAAGCTAGTGAATGACGCCCCATGAATATATCAACGTACACAGCTATGATTTAATAATAAAAAAGAAAATATTGAAATGTAATACATTAAAACACACACACAAAAAACAAAGTACTTCAAAAAGAAAGGAAAGGAAAAGAAGGAATCTTGAGAAGTATCAGGAAGGAAAAAAAAAAACAAAGAAGACAGCAGAAATATATATAGTAAATACAGGAGACTATCTTTGTCCCTGAACTTAATAAATAGTATTTGATGATTGAAAGAAAAATTACAGCACCATCTGCTGTACAAGACAATGGTCCTTAAAAAAAAGGAAAATTAAAAAGACCAAATAGAAGTTAAGTTTCCACACTTCACTTGAAGTGATAAAGTGTTGATAACAGGGGACTGTCATAAGTGTCCCCAGCCCCAGGTATGGTAATACCAGAACAAACACTACAAAACTACAAAAATGGTACACTCCTACACACTATTAATAAAGATGAAATTTTAAAAGTTCAACTAACCTGAAGGAAGGCAAGCAGTGAGAAACAGGAATCAACTTAATTCCTATTGATAATTAGGCACTACTATATCAATTTTTGAAATTTTCTACATACTACATACTTTTCAACAACTTAATTAGGATATGATCCCCACACCATTAAATTTACCCTTTTAAAATGTAATGACCGACTTCTAGCACCATCTTTAGAGGTGTGCATCCATCACCACAATCGATTTTAAAACATTTTCATTATTCTAAAAAGAAAGCCAGACCATCTGGAAATCAGCCCTAAGTCCTTGAAAAAGATATCTCCAGGCCTAGATAGTTTCACTAGAGAATTCCACCACATTTAAAGAACACCGATTTTAAATAATCTCTTCCAAAAAATATATGATAGGCCACTTCTCAGTTCATTTTGTACGTCCAGCATTACTGGATAGGCAGAACAAAATGAATGAAAACTGTACACAAGTATATCTTATGAATTTAGATGCAAAAATCCCCAATCAAATATTAGCAAAACAACTTCAACAATAAGTGAAAAGAATTACATACAATGTAATTATGGTTTATTCCAGGTATGCAAGGCAAATTCAACATTCAAAAAACAATCTGTGTAATCCATTGCATCAAGCTAATAAAAAAAAATTTGATAATACCACTTGACACATAAAAAGCATTTGACCAAATGGAATAATCTCCATTCATGACAAAATTTGCAGCAACTTATGGTAGAGGGAAGTCACCACAGCTTGATTAAAAGTATCCATAAAACTGTGTATCTATCATCATTACTTAATAGCAAAATACTAAATGCTTTCCCTCTAAGATCAGGAAGAAGACAAGAATGTCCACTCTTACCAGTCTTATTAAACATCATACTGGAAATTTTAGTCACTGCAACTAGGCAAATAAAAGAAATAACAAGCAGAATAAAAAAAAGAGATAAAATTATATTTATAGATGTCATCACCATCTGCATAAAAACCCAAGGAATCCAAAAAAAAATCTTAGGATAAGTGAGTTCATCAAGGCCCCAGATTATAAAATAGTCATGTCCATGATAATACCACTCTTAATGCTCCTGATTTTGTCTCATCTCACAAGCTAAGCAGAATCGAGGCTGGCTAGTACTTGGTTGGAAGATTAAAAAGTCAAAGCAGAAAAATCAGTCATATAAACTAACAATGAATACACAGAAACTGGAACTAAGTACCTAACATAATTTATAATAACTCCTAAGAAAATACAATACTGTGGTGGCATAAACTTTACAAAATATGTATAATAGCTATAATTTTGTATTAAAATTTATAAAATGGTAATGAAAAATAAAAGAAGTCTATGGAAATGGAAAAATACATTCATAGATTGGAATATTTATTATAGTAAAGGTTTCAAATATCCCCAAATTCATTGGTAAGTTTAAGGCCAACCCTATCAAACTCAAAGCAAAGAGCTTGTGTACACTCACAAGATTATTCTAAAATGCAATTGAAAAGTCATAGGTTCTTGAATATCTACAGCAAGCTTTACAAAGAAAAGTGAAGTAGGAGGAATTACTCTATACATTAAGGTTTAATAGGCAGCAAAGTAATCATGTGTTATTATTAGAGGGAGAGTCACATAGATTAATGATGCAGAAGGCCTAGAAATAGGTTCACACAGATATGCTCAATTGATTTATTTCAGAGGTGCAAGAACACTTGAATGAAAGAAAGACAACATTTTGAAAAATGTTACTGGAGGAACTGGATATCCACAGGCAGAGAACTAAAAATAAACCCAGACCTAACACTCATATCTTACACAAAAATTAGCTCAAAATGAATCATAGAATTAAATGTAAAACATGATCCCGTAAAACTTCTAGGAAATAAAAGGAGAAAATCTTGAAGGTCTAGCCCTAGGACAAGAGTTCTTAAACATGATACAAAAAGCACAAAACATAAAAGGAAAAAAAGCTACACTGAGTCTCATTGAAATTAAAAACTTTAGCTCTGTGAAATTCCATACAAAGATGGAAAGAAAAATATTTGAAAACTATATATCCAATAAGACTAATACCTTGAATATACACCAGTCTCACAACTCAAAAAAAATTAGTTAATCTTTGTAACTTCAAAAGAGTGGTTGTCTTTTAGATGATCTTCCCTGAGGCCAAACCACAGAATCCTTAGAATCCATGGCAGAACTAGAAGCTTCTGCTTTATTTCCAACCCCTGCAGCCAGTCCTCTAGTTGAGGAGCAGATTGACCTGACTGAGTGTAGACAGCTTGCAGGTGAGGTCAAACACCAATGGAGGTGGGATTTTCAGGAGAGATAAGTTCCTAAGGAAGTAAGTGGAGGCTAGGACTGCAGGGTTGAGGAGTCTGGAGGGGAAATGTAGGCTTAAAGAAGACTACTGGGGAGGGCGGAGGGATAATCTCCACTGACCTGGTGCAGACTGCGTAGGAGGGCAGGAATTACCGTATGATATATTCCAATAGTTGAAGATGAAGGCTCCACAACAGTGAAAGGCATTTGAGGACAAGTTTCCTGGGGCAGAGAAGTCCCTTAAATTTCTACCACCCTGGAATCTGAGTTTAATATTTTGATCCTAAAGAAAAAGATAAATTAACTATTCACTGGGGTTTGGGGCTTATTGCTAAGAGAAGGAACATTTTGTTGCTCAACTGTCCTCCTTCTATCCCAATAATAAAGATATAGGGTTAGGGGACACAGAAGTAAGTTACTGGGACGAGGAGGCAGTGGGTGAGTAATGGTGCTCTGAGGCATCCAGGCTGTGGGCTTCAGAGCTGGCGATATCTGAAACAGGTCTTAAAGGACGACGCAGAGCTTGTCAAGTGGTGATTTAATCCTATTATCTCTGTCCAGCTCATGCAATTAAAGCCAATATTCTATTGGAAAGAGGTCACAGCAAGCCATATATCTATTTTAAAAGTGCTTAATTGGTTTCAGTCACCTGAAGATCCAGAACAGGATTACAGAAGTGAGGGAGAGACTAGAAAGGGACACCTAGTCAGGTGAACCTATTTTCTTCAAGTTGAATTAATAATATTTTATCTATAACATCCTAGAAGTATTAAAAGAGATATTGCAAGTAAAGTATTGTGCCTAATCTTGAGCCCATCTTCTGCAGTAAAGAAATGGCAATGATTGTATTCAATGGTTCCTCTGTGAAGTCTTGAAGCTTCAGACCACATCATAAAATGTGTCTAGCAAATGTCTGGTTGGGAGCTACGATAACATTTTGCATCTTACTGTCCAGACACAGTGTTCAAAGTCCAGAGTGCTCCACTGCCACAAAGCTTACAAAAATATGAATAAAAATGAAAATATCTGGAGGAATGAAAGAAATCGGGGTAAATTGCCTGCTACTGATACAAATGAAATTATTAAAAATCATTAAATACCAAACTTCATCCTACAGCTAGCTAATAATTTCAAGAAAGTCTGGAGGCTGGTTTCTAAGTTTTGACACTGCCTCAGGAAAATGTCCAATTCTTTTTTTTTTTTTTTTTTTCAGTTTGATCTTCCCCACATTCCTTTACAATTCTTTTGAGCCCTTTTGTATTGAGAAGTCTCATTTTCTACTCAACAAAGTGGTGGTAAAGTTTAATACCATGTATTACAGAAAATTATGGTAAATGAAGCACCTATTTGAAATAGTGAAAATGAGGATTATTCCCACTCTTGGGGAAACAAAAACAAAAATAGCAGTGAAAAAGAAAAAAGGAAAGAAAAATAAAACCCCCTCCAGTATCAAGGTATCAAGGATGAAGTCGAAGACACATGGAAAAAAGGAGACAGCAAAGAAACTTGTGCATTTTGAAGCAACCAAAACAAAACAGGAATGTCAGGAGCCACCCATTTTGAATGCCCAAAAGGTATCTAACTGCCTCTATTTCAGTATGCTGACCACAAAATAGTAGTCTGCCCATTATTGAAGCTTATCCTAAAATAATCAACCAAATCCAAAATAAGTTCTACTAGTCTACTGTATTTTGCACATCCAAAGGACAAATTTGGAAGAAGTTCTAGGGTTTGAAGTAGACAAACAGATTAGTTTGGGATTCCATGCGGCTGAAGCCCCAAAGCCTAAAATAGCTTTTAAATAGCTATCCAGATTGTTATCGCAATCAGCAGTTTAAATCTGGGGATGAATTGGCAAACTGAAAATGGTAAAGTTGGTCCAGTGGGCTCTTCAGTTTATTCTAGTCAGCTATGAGATTCCATTACCCCCTGCCTCGGAGATTTTCTACATCAAAGATTTTTGTACTCTTCTTAACATCATCACCCTAATACCTGTCTCATTTTATATGTCAAATATTAACAGGGCTGTTACTAAATCTACCTTAATTACTAGTTTTCTTTATACCCATTAAAATACATCATTATTCTACAGTCAAATTAATCACTGAACAATATTAATAGAATTTGTCTGCCTTTCTTGTCCTTGCCCTTTATACAGGTTAATCCCAAATCTTGGATCTTTATATTCTAGTCTCTCAATCCCAGTCTGGACTGTAATCCTGAAAGACAATGCCAAACTCCAAAGTCCCAAAATGTTGAAATCCCGAAAGATCAAAATCCCTAAAATCTCTTTTGGACAACCTCCATGCAACTCAATTGCCTATAATCTATCCCTGTGATACACTCTTTCACATGTTAAATTTTTCTTTTCATTTTTTTCTGTATACTTTTTTAGATTTTTTTCACTATTTTATAATGTCAATTTTTTTTTTTTATAATTCACTATGCTATGTAGATGCTTGGAATTACTTCCAATATTGAAGGTATAAATTACAAAAAGAATTTTAGGGAATTCTAATTCATTTTATGCACTTGTAAATTGGACACCATGTAAGTGTGTTATCAGAATGTAGACTTTGTAAGCATCATATGTGTATCTAAAAACAATGCAACTTCCTCAATAAAAGAAGAGTTGTCCTTTTTATACAACTGCAGTTGTGAAGCACAAAATTTCTTGATCTTGGCTTTTTGGGCAACTGCATATTGGGGTTGATCCATCATGTTTTCTGATCCACTCATCAAAAGCCTTAGGCTTTCTGTAGTGGTATTTCAGAGGGCCTTAACCATAAAGCTGGGTTACACAATTGCTGACCATAGTGACATGTGTTTATACATTTAACTTCCTGATGTATTTCTTTATGAACGTGGCTGGGCTACTTATAACTATTATACCCTTGCAACTGTCGGTAGTACACCTGAGTGTTTACACTCAGAAAAGTACCTATTATTGTGTATTTTATTGCATACAATGGCCCAGATGAAGTATTCTGTTGTGTCTTTATGCATTTCATAAACAAATGTACTTTTCCAACTGCAAATCAGTATCATCTAAATAATTTTTTACTTTTCTTTCAGAATTAAATTTTCAGGATGTCGATGTTTTGGGATTTTGATATTTGGAATTATGACATTTGTAATGGTCTTCTGAGGTTATGATCGGCTCCCCTCAATCTGCCCCCAAGCTGACAATCCCACCAACTCCCTACCTTCAGCCTTTCATCCACACCTTCTGCGTAACCGTGCTAGGCATTTGGGCTACAGCTGAGATACACAAGTTAAATGTACCTCAAGTAGTCCGTATTCTGGCTACAGGAGACAGACAATAAATTTGTAAACATTTACATAACCTGGGCAATTTAAGGCCAACAAAAAAATAAGTCAGATTGCTCACATATTGTCCTCCATTCCTCCTCCTTGTTCTTCCCCAGGCTCTGTTAACACAGCATCCCTCCCGCTTCTGTCCATTAACTTGTATCCTTCCCACTCACCCTTCAAGATCTAGCTGGATCCTCCTCCTCCTGTGAAATGTCTCTTAAACCACTCCCCTCTCCAGTCCTTAGCAAGTTCTCATTCTATTAAGGTTTCAGACTAGTCAAGCTTTGCTCCATACAGCCCCTGAGCAACTTTTTTCATTTCAAATAAGAAGTTATATGAAGAAAATCGCTGTGGCTCTAAGCACAGGTGAACTAACCGCATTACTTAGTCTTATGTCTACATTAGATCTGTCTGCTCATTGAGACAGCATGTTCTCAAGAGAGCATGTCACCTGGTCTCTTGCATTTCCCAGAGCACAAAGTACAAGAACTAGATCTCTAATCATGCCAACCAATTATTCTGTCCAAGAATAGAAAACCCAGACCGTGTTGTGTGATTTCACAGAGGTGAGGACAGATGGGATAAGAAAGACAAGCCGTCTTGTCCTAACTTTGCACCTAGTCCCTCCTGTAATTTTCTATAAGCAAGTTTCCTGAATTTCATAAATGAAACTAGAAAGATGGAAAAGTAGGTAAGATGGGGCATTATGGTCATATTCTAAGGAATTTCAAAGTTCAAGAGGTTGAGAAGAGAAGGTTGGTGGTCAGTCACTTGTTTCAATAAAATTTCTAGGAAAGAATTCTGCCAATTAAAAAATATGAAAACACCTATAGCAGCTTGTCACCACTTATCTTTCACCTGCAAGTCTCTATGATTGAATTATCCAAAGACACATTTTAACATGACTCAAAAGACCACCCTAACACTTGTCCCCAAAACTGTCACATCACCTATGAAACAGTTCACAACATGAGGTATTTCTTGCCTTTGTTCTTACTTTTCCTTTACGTTAAGAGTAAATTTCCTCTGCTCCTGGTTTTCTATTTTTTCCTAAATCACAGAAATTATGCATTGTCCTTCAACTACCACCTGGAACAGCTTAGATTTGTTCTCTGATTCCCACATTTTAACACTATCCCTGAAAGTAGCTTTATTCCTACTCAGGGGTCCAATTTATTAACAATCATGGAACAAGTTCACTTTTAGATCTTTTCCTCCCATCCTTATGGCAAAAAGTAAAACTAAATGGAATATTGGTTCTCAGGATGCAAGTTCTAGCCTATGAATTTCAATATACCCCTTAGCCTACTGTACTGTGTTTCTTGGTCTACAATAGCAGTTAGGCAGTATAAGGCTGAGCACATGAACTAGCAGGGCTTGTTTCCCCAAGTCTCAACTAATAGACAAGAGAAAATTTTTTTATGAGGTCCTGTAGGGAAGATGAGTTAAATTAGGCTTTCTCAACTGAAGGCCCTGAGATGCCTAATTGTTTTGAAGAACTATGATTAAACCAGCAGGTGCCATATGTTTCTAAGTAATCATTATTAGTGTTTATTGGAGCCATTGTTGTCCTGGCTACTATGCAGCTTCCTATGCAAGCAAGTCTCCGCAAATATGTGGAGGGAATGTCACAACTACCTCGGTTCTTTTTTGGTTTGTCTGAAGTCAGTGAGAATGCTAATTCAAAACCATACTTCTTTCTGGCTTCAACCATTGGCTCTACAAGTACTTTTCTATTCCTTCCATTATGTATGCTGAAAACGAATTCACACACCAGCTCTTGAGTTCACGTGTGAGACAATCATCTCTTTAGCACTGTTGCTCTGAAGAGGAATTTAGTTCAACCGTCAGGTTCAGGCTTAAAAGGAAACAAGTCAGTCCTATAAGAAACTAGGAAGCAAGCATTCTGTAGGAATTAGACAAAAGTTTGATTAAACTCCATCTCTGTCTCTCTTTTTGAGCTGAGCTTTGTTTTAATTGTTGAAGGATCCTCAGTTAAAAACCTACACCCATGTTCTCTTAGCCTTGAAGAATACTAGAGATTGGGCACGTTTTGTATAGTTTGGAATAATATTGATGAACGATTGGGAAATTATAGTAAAAACGTTGCAATTTTGCAGGGATTATAATTTTAATAGGCACATTAATAATGGCTCTCTAAGACTAGGGCTTTGGTTCAAGTAAGGGAGAAGACTTGAATAGATTTTAAATCTATTCTCCTGGGAGTCTTACAGAGCAGACAAACAGGAAGCCAGCTGATGGCAGTGGAAGGGACAAGGCAGTATATAGCAAACAAATCTGGGTGGCCCTTCCCTATGATTTGTTATACTTTCAGAAAAACATAATGCATTCATTTCTAGTACTTCAATAAAATGCTTTTAATCACAATTATTTAATGCTGATCTTTCATTTTTTAATATTATAAATTATTCTTTCCCATTCTTTACATTATTTTATAACATCCAGATTGCACCTTTTCAAACAGCTATATTTCAAGTAAACTTAATCCATCTGAATTCTTCCAGTGCCACCCCCACTCCACTTTCAAACAAGATTCTCATCCTTGTTTCCTATTTCTATTCACCAAACCAACATATATTCGAGCAGTGATGAAGCTACATACATTTCTTTGCAGGTACCCAGGCCTTTTTATACAGCCCCTTTGGTTAGCTTCCCAAAGTCCCTTGTGTGAAATGTCATTAATGAACTAAATGTTTGGAGGAACTCAGACACCATCCAATTAATCCTCTATTCTACCATCTTACTTTGGGTCCATAGTTCTTCTAGTCAGGAGGACAGACATACTTTTTAATTGTTTCAAACTTCTCTGCAACTCAGTCATCCAAAAAAACAATTCTAGAGAAATTTTACTAAACTCTCATCAGATTCTTGCTCAAAAATTTGACAGGTACTTCAGTGTCTGCTAATTCAAAGCCATACTTCTTAGCCTTGCACAGTGAGGCAGGTTGAGAATCAGACTCCATATTTCTCCTTATCTTCACTTCCAACTGCATCTATTCCTGCCTACCCTACACCAGCCCAGTGAGTTAACAAGGCAGGAATTGGATTACATGGGGTTCTAAAAACTTAACTTTTAAAATAATTTAAACAAAAAAACCCAGGCTATTATGTCAAGGTAATTGTTCTGTATGAAGAGTTTCTATTTTACATGGGATTTAACTCACTAACTTTGAAGCATCTTGGGAGACTATTTGACCTAAACAGTTTTATGACAACCATATATATAAAATAACTGATGGCCTGGAGTTAAAATAAAGGAGGCACCTCAGCACTCCTTTGGGAAGTCAAGTCAAATCTAAGGTCCATTAACAGCTAAAAAGAACGACAAAAAGGAATAGATAAAAAGGCATCAAACTGAAAAATAGTTTATAGACTAGTTTAAGTGGCATGGGTAACCACAAAAACAACTGAAATGTATTGCATATGTACTATTTCCAGACACTATGCTGTTAAGCCTGTGTACTGGAATTACTATGTATTGTTTCTCTGTTTTACAAATAGAGAAAACGAGACTTTGAGAAGGCAAATCACTTTGCCGGTGCCACATATAGTCTGAGTCACAGAGCTAGGATCAGAAACGGTGTTCCCTCCAAACAGTATGTTCTTCTTCTTTTTTTTAATCACAGCTCAATTTATAATCACCAAAATGTGGCAACAATCTAAATGCCCTCCAACCCAGGCATGGATTAACAAGCTGTGGTATTTGTATACCATGGACTATTTTTCAGCCTTTAAAAAGGATGGAGACTTTAACATCTTTTACATTTACCTGGATGGAGTTGAAATACATTCTTCTTAATAAAGTATCACAAGAATAGAAAAATAAATATCCAATGTACTCCATACTAATATGAAATCAATATATAAACAATTACATGCTACAATAAAACACTAATACTGTGCAGTTCATGGGTAGAGGAAGTGGGGGTCAGGGGAGGAAGTTTGACAGAAGGAGGGAGGGCATGAGGCGGGATCTCACCTAATGTGCACGTGTGAGAGTATGTAACACGACCCCTGGGTGAGGGGCTTCTGTACAAATGGAACTTTACCCTGGAAGTGAGAACACTGTAACCTAAAAATTGTACCCTCATATTTTTTTTGAACTTTTTTTTTTTTTTTATTGTTGGGGATTCATTGAGGGTACAATAAGCCAGTTGCACTGATTGCAATTGTTAGGTAAAGTCCCTCTTGCAATCATGTCTTGCCCCCATAAAGTGTGACACACACTAAAGCCCCACCCCCCTCCCTCCGTCCCGCTTTCTGCTTCCCCCCCCATAACCTTAATTGTCATTAATTGTCTTAATATCAAGATTGAGTACATAGGATTCATGCTTCTCCATTCTTGTGATGCTTTACTAAGAATAATGTCTTCCACTTCCATCCAGGTTAATACGAAGGATGTAAAGTCTCCATTTTTTTTAATGGCTGAATAGTATTCCATGGTATACATATACCACAGCTTGTTAATCCATTCCTGGGTTGGTGGGCATTTAGGCTGTTTCCACATTTTGGCGATTGTAAATTGAGCTGCAATAAACAGTCTAGTACAAGTGTCCTTATGATAAAAGGATTTTTTTCCTTCTGGGTAGATGCCCAGTAATGGGATTGCAGGATCGAATGGGAGGTCTAGCTTGAGTGCTTTGAGGTTTCTCCATACTTCCTTCCAGAAAGGTTGTACTAGTTTGCAGTCCCACCAGCAGTGTAAAAGTGTTCCCTTCTCTCCACATCCACGCCAGCATCTGCAGTTTTGAGATTTTGTAACGTGGGCCATTCTCCCTGGGGTTAGATGATATCTCAGGGATGTTTTGATTTGCATTTCTCTAATATATAGAGATGATGAACATTTTTTCATGTGTTTGTTAGCCATTCGTCTGTCATCTTTAGAGAAAGTTCTATTCATGTCTCTTGCCCATTGATATAAGGGATTGTTGGCTTTTTTCATCTGGATTAATTTGAGTTCTCTATAGATCCTAGTTATCAAGCTTTTGTCTGATTGAAAATATGCAAATATCCTTTCCCATTGTGTAGGTTGTCTCTTTGCTTTGGTTACTGTCTCCTTAGCTGTACAGAAGCTTTTCAGTTTAATGAAGTCCCATTTGTTTATTTTTGTTGTTGTTGCAATTGCCATGGCAGTTTTCTTCATGAAGTCTTCCCCCAGGCCAATATCTTCCAGTGTTTTTCCTATGCTTTCTTTGAGGATTTTTATTGTTTCGTGCCTTAAATTTAAGTCCTTTATCCATCTTGAATCAATTTTTGTGAGTGGGGACAGGTGTGGGTCCAGTTTCAGTCTTTTACATGTAGACATCCAGTTCTCCCAACACCATTTATTGAATAGGGAGTCTTTCCCCCAAGGTAAGTTCTTGTTTGGTTTATCAAAGATTAGGTAGTTGTAAGATGTTAGTTTCATTTCTTGGTGTTCAATTCGATTCCAAGTGTCTATGTCTCTGTTTTTCTGCCAGTACCATGCTGTCTTGACCACTATGGCTTTATAGTACAGACAAAAATCTAGTATGCTGATGCCCCCAGCTTTATTTTTGTTAAAGAGAACTGCCTTAGCTATACGGGTTTTTTTCCGGTTCCATACAAAACACAGAATCATTTTTTCCAAATCTTGAAAGTACGATGTAGGTACTTTGATAGGAATGGCGTTGAATAGGTAGATTGCTTTGGGAAGTATAGACATTTTAACAATGTTGATTCTTCCCATCCATGAGCATGGTATGTTCTTCCATTTGTTAATATCCTCTGCTATTTCCTTTCTGAGGAGTTCATAGTTTTCTTTATAGAGGTCCTTCACCTCCTTCATTAGGTATATTCCTAGGTATTTCATTTTCTTTGAAACTATGGTGAAGGGAGTTGTGTCCTTAATTAGCTTCTCATCTTGACTGTTATTGGTGTATACAAAGGCTACTGACTTGTGGACATTGATTTTATATCCTGAAACGTTACTGTATTTTTTGATGACTTCTAGGAGTCTTGTGGTTGAGTCTTTGGGGTTCTCTAAGTATAAGATCATGTCCTCAGCAAAGAGGGAGAGTTTGACCTCCTCTGCTCCCATTTGGATTCCCTTTATTTCCTTGCCTTGCCTAATTGTATTGGCTAGAACTTCCAGCACTATGTTGAATAGTAAAGGTGACAGAGGACAACCTTGTCTGGTTCCAGTTCTAAGAGGAAAAGCTTTCAGTTTTACTCCATTCAGTAAAATATTGGCTGTGGGTTTGTCATAGATACCTTCAATCAGTTTTAGAAATGTGCCACATATGCCTATACTCTTCAGTGTTCTAATTAGAAAAGGATGCTGAATTTTATCAAATGCTTTTTCTGCATCTATTGAGAGGATCATATGATCTTTATTTTTGCCTCTGTTGATATGGTGGATAACGTTCATGGACTTGCGTATGTTAAACCAGCCTTGCATCCCCGGGATGAAGCCTACTTGATCATGATGAATGACTTTTTTGATGATAAGCTGTAATCTATTGGCTAGGATTTTGTTGAGAATTTTTCCATCTATATTCATGAGTGAGATTGGTCTGAAATTCTCCTTTTTGTTTGGGTCTTTTCCTGGTTTTGGTATCAGGGTGATGTTTGCTTCATAGAATGTGTTGGGGAAGATTCCTTCTTCCTCAGTTTTTTGGAATAATTTCTGCAGTACAGGAATAAGCTCTTCCTTGAAGGTTTGATAGAATTCTGGAGTGAAGCCAACTGGACCAGGGCATTTTTTAGTTGGAAGATTTTTTATTGTTTCTTTGATCTCAGTGCTTGAAATTGGTCTGTTCAGGAGCTCTATTTCTTCCTGGCTAAGTCTAGGGAGAGGGTGTGATTCCAAATATTGATCCATTTCCTTCACATTGTCAAATTTCTGGGCATAGAGTTTCTGGTAGTATTCAGAGATGATCTCTTGTATCTCTGTGGGATCAGTTGTTATTTCCCCTTTATCGTTTCTGATTGAAGTTACTAGAGATTTTACTTTTCTATTTCTAGTTAGTCTGGCCAATGGTTTATCTATTTTATTTATTTTTTCAAAAAACCAACTCCTTGTTTCATTAATTTTCTGAATGATTCTTTTGTTTTCAATTTCATTGATCTCTGATTTGATTTTGGATATTTCTTTTCTTCTACTGAGTTTAGGCTTAGATTGTTCTTCTTTTTCCAATTCCATAAGATCTCTTGTGAGATTGTTGATGTGCTCTCTTTCTGTTTTTCGAATGTAGGCATCTAAAGCAATGAATTTTCCTCTCAAAACTGCTTTTGCAGTATCCCACAGGTTTTGGTAGCTTGTATCTTCATTGTTGTTATGCTCAAGGAAGTTAATGATTTCCTGTTTTATTTCTTCCTGCACCCATCTGTTATTCAACAGAAGATTGTTTAATTTCCATGCCTTTGTGTGGGGTCGAGCATTTTTGTTAGAGTTGAGTTCCACCTTTAGTGCCTTATGGTCTGAGAAGATACAAGGTAAAATTTCAATTCTTTTGATTCTGTTGATATTTGTTTTGTGTCCCAGGATATGATCAATTTTGGAGAATGTTCCATGGGGTGATGAGAAGAATGTATATTCTTTATCTTTGGGGTGGAGTGTTCTATATGCGTCTATCAAGCATAGTTGTTCTAGGGTCTCACTTAAATCTCTTATATCTTTGTTTAATTTCTGTTTAGAGGATCTGTCCAGCTCTGTAAGAGGTGTGTTAAAGTCCGCTTTTATGATGGTCTTATCAGATATCATATTGCTCAGACTGAGTAAGGTCTGCTTCAAGAATCTGGGATCATTTAAATTGGGTGCATAAATATTTAGAATTGAAATGTCTTCTTGTTGTATTTTTCCCTTGACCAATATAAAGTGACCATCTTTGTCTTTTTTGACTTTAGTTGCTTTAAATCCACATGTATCTGAAAATAAGATTGCAACTCCTCTTTTCTTCTGAAATCCATTTGCCTCAAAAATTTTCTTCCAACCCTTGACTCGGAGCTTTAATTTGTCTTTTGAAGCCAGGTGTGTTTCTTGCAGACAGCAAATGGATGGCTTCTGTTTTTTAATCCAGTTAGCCAATCTATGTCTCTTCAGTGGGGAATTCAAGCCATTAACATTTATTGAGATAATTGATAAGTGTGGTAGTATTCTATTCGTCTTATTTGGTGAGAGTCCATTGCTTAGTTTTATCTTTTGCATCAGCGTGGAGGTTAGGTTCTGTCCTTTAATTTCTGAGTTCTTACTTTGCTGCTGATCCATTGTGGTGGTCAGTGTGCAGAACAGGTTGAAGTATTTCCTGTAGAGCTGGTCTTGTTGTGGCGAATTTACTCAATGTTTGTATATCCGTAAATGATTTAATTTCTCCGTCAATTTTGAAGCTTAGCTTAGCAGGGTACAGAATTCTGGGCTGGAAATTGTTCTGTTTAAGTAGATTAAAGGTAGATGACCATTGTCTTCTTGCTTGGAAAGTGTCATAAGAGAAGTCTGCAGTCACTCTGATGGATTTGCCCCTGTAGGTCAACTGGCGCTTACTCCTGGCAGCTTGCAGAATCTTTTCTTTTGTCTTGACTTTGGACAGGTTCATCACAATGTGTCTTGGAGAAGCTCGGTTAGAGTTGAGGCGACCCGGGGTCCGATATCCCTCTGAAAGCAGTGTGTCAGAATCTTTGGTGATGTTTGGGAAATTTTCTTTTATAATATTCTCTAGTATGGCTTCCATTCCTCTGGGGCATTCTTCTTCCCCTTCTGGAATTCCTATAACTCGTATGTTGGAACGCTTCATAAAGTCCCATAATTCTGACAGTGAACGTTCTGCTTTCTCTCTCTTCTTTTCTGCCTCTTTTACTGTCTGAGTTATCTCAAGAACTTTGTCTTCTACCTCTGAAATTCTTTCTTCTGCAAGTTCTAACCTGTTGCTGATACTTTCCATTGCATCTTTAAGTTCCCTAATTGACTGTTTCAGTTCCTTCAGGTCTGCTATATCCTTTTTATATTCTTCATATCGTTCATCTCTGATCTGATTCTGTTTTTGGATTTCCTTTTGGTTATTTTCCACTTTATTAGCAATTTCCTTCATTGTTTCTATCATTTCTTTCATTGTTTTCAACATGTGTATTCTAAATTCCCTTTCTGTCATTCCTAACATTTCTTTACTGGTGGAATCATCTGCAGTAGCTACCTCATGGTCCCTTGGTGGGGTTGTTCTAGACTGGTTCTTCATGTTGCCTGGAGTTTTCTGCTGATTCTTCCTCATGTGTTATTTCTTTTATCTGTTTCCTTGCCCTAATTTTCCTTTCACTTCCTCTTGCTCTTTAGGTTTTTGTGCCTGTGGAAGTTGTGGGCGGGTTTAGCCGGATTGAACACACGCGACCACTTGCCGGTTTTCCACTGTTTTAGTCCTCCTCTTGGGTCCACAAGTCTCTTGCTGACTCCCTGTATCCTCATAGGAGTGATGATAGGCAGTTCCCACCAGCCAGAGATGCCTGGAGTCTATCTCCCCAGACTCACGGTGCCCAGATGCAAGGAAGCTGTTACTCGGCTGCCATCTTGCTCCGCCTCTGTACCCTCATATTAATTTGAAAAAAAAACTCAAAAATAAATAGATAAATAAAATGTCTTAGGTGTGTAGTTTAAAAATAGATATAAAAAATAAAAAAAGATGGAGACTTTGCGTCTTTTGTATTAACCTGGATGGAGGTGGAACACTTTCTTCTTAGCAAAGCATCACAAGAATGGAGAAGCACACTCTTTTATCTTGCACTCATCACAGGGCCCACTGCCAACACACACTAGGAAGTTAGACAAATCCAGTTGCCACTGTAACGTAGCAGAATCTTATCTTTGTTGCAATTCTGGATTTCTAACACCTCTACAATTGACAAAAGTTTAAAAAAGCCTGACTCAGATTTCTCAAATCTTTCTCCCCAGCCCTCAAGTCCTTCCTTCTTAGGGGATGAATCTCAACAAAGGACAGAAATGCCTCCACTCACAAAGTAAGTTTCCTTAGCAACAAGGAATCTACATGAACTTACCTCTTTTCCTGGTCTCAATCCCTCTCTCTTTCTCTGCTGGGAAACTAAGTTAATTTAATTAACTTGTGTTCCTCTAGCTAGGGCTTCATTTAGCTTGTTAAGCCTAGTCATTCACCAGATGGGACAATTTAATCACTAGGATTGCCCTTGAAAGAAAGAAGAAAGAAAAAGAAAAACAACCTCTTTCTTGGTTTTAAAAATAAAACATATACTTGTAGAAATTTTGGTCCCCCCCTTTTAGTTTTTTTTTCTATGCATAGGCAGTGTATATTTAAAAATAATTTTTATCTTGGAAAATTTCAAATATACAGAAGTAGGCAGACTAGTGTAAAGAAATCAAATGTATTCATCACTCATCAAATCACTGTTACTAACTCATGGCCAACCTCATTTCAGCTGCACTCCTACACGGCTCCTTCCTCCAGGTGATTTTGAAGCCACCCCAGACATCGTCTCATTTCAACTGTAAATATGCCATTACATATCTTTATAAATATACTTTTCGTCAGTCATAAACTAAAATCATTATTCCACTAACAAACTCAACAAAAGTTAATTTAATTAGATATCCATATTTAAAGTTCATTCTAATTGTCTCATAAATATTTTTTTAGGTTGTTTGAACCAGGATAAACTTTAGGTCCACATGCTGCTATTGGTCAGTATATACCTTGAAACTCAGCTACTCAGAGTGTAGTCAATGCCCAGCAGCAATCCTAGGAGCCTGTCAGAAATGCTGAATCTCTGTCTTCCCAAATCAACTAAAGCAGAATCTGCATTTCAGCAAGATCCCAGATGATTCACATGCATATTAATTAACCTTTTAGAATCAATGGCTTTAAAACTCTTTTATTTTTATTTATTTAGTCTTTCTTTTTTTTGAGTCAAAGTCTCACTTTGTTACCCCCAGTAAAGTGCCATGGCATTCTAGCTCACAGCAACCTCAAACTCCTGGGCTCAAGCAATTCTCTTGCCCCAGCTTCCTGTAGCTGGGACTACAGGAGCCCACCACAATGCCTGACTATTTTTAGAGACAGGGTCTCACTCTTGCTCAGGCTGGTGTTGAACTTCTGAGCTCAGGCAATCCACCTGGCTCAGCCTCCCAGAGTGCTAGGATTACAGGTGTGAACCACCTCACTCAGCCCTTTAAAACTCTTTTAACCTGTAGTTTCTTGCTCCCCCTTGCTTCAATCTTATTTTTTTGTAAAATAGTTTCAGGAAAAAACTAGATATGTCTCCTGGACTTTCCCACAATGTGACTGTTACTAATTTAACCCTCATAGTATTGTATTTAATAGAAATTGGTGATTATATCAATTATCAGTTTTGATCAGAATCATTTTTGATTTGGGGAGTAGCATAACATATGGTGTGTTCTTCTATCAAGAAGCACATATATTCCAGTTGACCCTTTTTCTGATGTTAGCAACCTTAATGATTATTTCTATTAGTACATTATGCACAGTCCAATGGCCTAATGCTTTCCTCATTTAATTTTTGTAGATTTCTGAAAAGAGTATCTTTTCCACCTCAATGTTCTGATTCCCTCAAGGTGTAGTCTGTATAAGAAGGGCAAGATGAATGCTTGATTCTTTCTCTTTATCTATTATTTTCAAAATAATTGGTTACTAATCATACTAAAAGTGACCAGTGAAAGTTGTTTATTTTTAGCATTCTTTATTTTATTTTATTTATTAAATCATAAACACATAGATCATGTATACACTAATGCATTTATGGGGTACCATGTGCTTATTTTTAGCATTCTTAGGAACTCACGGATTTAGACATATCTGATTTTTTCCAGTCATTATGGCCATTTTATATATATATATAGGTGACCAAATCCTTCCACCATTGGCCAGCAGCAGCCTAACTCAGCTTCTTACCCCTTTTGATGTATTCTCATCAGGCTTTGATAATGTTCTGTTCGCTCTCATGACAAGATGATGGTCCACACTCAGTTCATACATTTTCTACCCCAGATCTGTCTAGATCAGTAATTTCTCCAAAAAGTCCAACTTAACTTAGTGATGTTCATTTTTTTCTAGCCCTTTTCTGAGGACTGAGCTACTAAATAAACTCATCAAAATTCAATCTGACACTTACAAATCAAATTGAGAACTATAATGATTTCCTTTAAACCCAACTATCTCACAGCTGGTTTTCCTTCCTCATACACAAAATATTCCACATGTCAATGACCCCAACATAATTCCTCATTTGCCCCTCATTTGCCTCAAGTTGTCTCCAATCTTTTGCTATAACAAATACTGCTGCAATAAATAGCCTTTTATTTGCATCTTTTTATAGTTTTGCACGTTTATTTTTGGGATAAATTTGGAGTAATTGAAGCAGTAATTGCTATATCAAATGATAGGCAATGCATATATTAATGAGTTGATATCATAATGCAGTATGTTGTTATACATGACTTTTTCTTTTTCTTTTCTTTTTTTTTTTTTTGAGACAGAGTTTTACTTTGTTACTTGTGGTGGAGTGTCATGACATCATAGCTCACAGCAACCTCAAACTCCTGGGCTCAAGGGATTCTCTTGCCTCAGCCTCCCAAGTAGCTGGAACCACAGGCCCCTACCCCAACACCCAGCTACTTTTTTTTTTTAAGAGATCAGGTCTCGCTGTTGCTCAGGCTGTTCTCAAATTCCTGAGCTCAAGCAATCCACCCACCTCAGCCTCCCAGAGTGTTAGGATTACAGGCGTGAGCCACTGCATCCAGCCTACATATTTTTCCATTTGTGAACATTTTTCTATGTCATTAAATGTTCTTCTACAGTTTCACTTTTGATGGCTATGAAATAATCCATTTAATCATTTGTATTATTAAAAAAAAATCATTTGTATTAGTAGGTACCTGTTTTCCACAGATGACAACCTCAAATGCTTTAATGATGATCTTTACAGATAACCCACTTGCACTGACTATTTCAAACCTCCTTGGTTATGAGCTAGTTTTCATCCTGGCTTGATAAAACTGCTTTGAACAACATCTTAATCTAAGAAGCTATCAGCCATAGCATTCCATAGATACTGCAACAAGAGGACTCTTACAGCTACTTTCAAGGAAAGCCCAATTGTTACAGCAGGAATGAACACTGGACAAAGTGCACCATCTAACCCAACTTTGTCACAAATTCTGACTGATGAATCTAGTCCACATTGGTTAGGCTATGTGATTTTCAAAATTTTCCTTTAGCTTTACAAAAGAATACAGTTCTAATACACTTTAAACGTTTTAGTGTTCTCTAAGTTCTGAGAAGTCAAGGCTGTTATTTTACTTACTTATTCTTTATTTTATCCGATAAAGCAGCTAATACCATGCTTTAATCATGATGAGTTTTGCTACCTGCATGCTGAATTAATTTTTCAGACTCTTTTCTGGCTGTTGAACCAGAATATATGGCTCTGAATCTAGAAGAGATGCATGCCTAATTTAAGTCCTACAAATATTTACTGACTGGCTCTTATTTACAAGGCATCGAGCTAGTTCAAATCTAATTTTTACATAAATTAGGTTTGTTAGGTTTCCATTAAAATGTATAGTCTGAACACTGTCCTCTGAAATACCCTTCCTTTGCCATCTAACTATAGTACAGGTACAAGAGAGATGTACTTCGTTAAAACTAGGTCACTGTGACTGGGTGACCACAGAGTAACAATCTTCAAATTCATGTCCAACTACAAGGAGAGATTTACTTTTACCGTAATTTCTAATTATGTCTCTGCTCGTAGTGTCTTCTTATAACATTAACTGGAACAGGAGACAGAATAATAATCCAAGGACTTTAATAAGCATATTTCTAGTTTTCTCTGACATCATTTGGAAGAAACCCAATTTACTGACAGAGGTGGCCAGTGTAGATGTCAAAGACACACAGGAATGAGAAGCCATCATCACAACCCTTCTCTGCAGAATCTATCAGTAGCCACCTTATTTTGGGAGGCAGTGAAGAGAAGAGAGGAAGGAGAAAGGGAGGATCAAAACAAGAAAGAAATAGCCTAAGGTCTAAATTCTTTTTGGGATGGGGGAATAGATAAATGGAAACTGGCACTGCTATAGGTAAAGCACTGGAGAAAGATTTTTCTCACACAGCACGTGAAGACAAACATCCTGTAACTTCTTTAAACGTAGAAACTTTGGTTTTTCTAAATTATTCTTGACCTTCTATCATACCAACAAGGGTAGGGGGAGAGTGGTTAAAACAGGCTCATTGTGAAACATACCTATAAACTGAGTGTGTAGAATAATATTAACAACAAAGATGTTGGCCAGAGTTTTCAAGTTTAATTTATATTTGAGGCAAAAGACTCAGTCTCAGTATCACATGTTTTCTCAAAGGGACAGCCTCTCCCTCTGTCACCTAAGGTAGAGTGCAGTGGCTCTATCACAGCTCAACGCAGCCTTGAACCTTGGCCTTAAGCAATCCTTTCACCTCAGCCTTCTGAGCAGCTGACATTATAGAGTCTTGCCCTCAAACTTTGATTTATTTACTTATTTTTATTTATTATTATTTTTTTGGCAGAAATGAGGTCTCACCATATTACTCAGGCTAGTCTTGAATTCTCAGCCTCCCCTGTTGGACTCCCAAAGTTCTGGAATTATAGGAGTGAGCCACCACACCTATAATGAGCCACCACACCTCCAGCCCATGTCCTGAGTCTTTTTTAAGAAAAATAAAAGCATAGTATCCCAGTGTGTCTATTTATAACATAATATAGAATTATATATACTAGAAATCAGAATAATTTAAGACAATATTAGATTTAAGAACAAAAATACAATTTAGAACTTAGAAAACGCAAAAGAAATGGAATGCTGAATATCAGCAAGTAGATGAAAAAGAAAGGCCTGTGGCTCAAGTGGCTAAGGCGCCAGCCATGTACACCTGAGCTGGCGGGTTCAAATCCAACCCAAGCCCACCAAACAACAATGACAGAGGCAACCAAAAAATAGCCAGGCGTTGTGGCAGGTGCCTGTAGTCCCAACTACTTGGAAGGCGGAGGCAGGAGAATGGCTTGAGCCCAGGAGTTGGAGGTTGCTATGAGCTGTGATGCCACAGCACTCTATCCAGGGTAACAGCTTGAAGTTCTGTCTCAAAAAAAAAAGAAAGAAAAAGAAAGGCCTTTGAAAATACACTAATGTTTCAATCAAATATACAGAAATGTTTGCAAAAAATGTTTTGAAATATTTAAGTACTGAAATTTATATTAATTTAGAATTTAATATCCAGATGTTTTGTGTCACACTTTAATCTTGTGAGAAACAGTTAATAGGAATATCAGATAATGACCCTGAATATTTCAAAGCCTTCAGAACTAAATAAGCTCTGGATTTACATTTCCAATTTCTTACTTGACATCTTTACCCAGATACATCAAAAGCATCTGTAATTTAGCATGGTCAAACCGAAGGCCAAATTTTCCCTTGTGTGATCGTTTGAATATTGTTTTCCCCTTAACTCACATACTGAATCCCAATGTCTAATGTGGTACTATTAATAGATGAGGCCTTTGGGAAGTGATTAAGTCATGAGAGTTCACTTCAGTGATCACCCTTGTACCTTCTGTCATGCAAGGACAAAGCGAGGAGATGTCATACATTAGAAGCATGGACTCTCTTGAGTACAGAATCTGCCAGCACCTTGACCTTGAACTTGCCAGCCCTCTAGAACTATGAGCAGTAAATTTCCATTGTTTTTAAATTATCCTGTATAAAGTATTGTGTTCCATCAGCCGGAGTGCACAAGGATGTCTTGCAGACTGGATTATTTTCAGTCTTCCCCCATCTCAGTACAATGGCACCAACATCAAACCCGGAACTCGGAGCAGGCTTCATGAGCGTGTGGCCAATGGAGTCACACAGAGCCCCATGCTCAGGAGGGTCCTGCTCTGGGAGTTTAATGTTCTGTGGTTGCAATCTTTAAATTCTTTTCATTTGATCTTCCAATTTGTGTCTTTTAAATGAAATTTGGTGGGACAGTGGAACATGCCAAGAACTTGCAGTTTGGCTCACATGTGCTTCTGCCTCCCTTGTTCCTTGGCATCTGAAGCCTCCTCCACTTTCTCCCTTCCTGTCACTGCCCAAACACGTCTACTGCCCTCTGCTCAGGACGGTGACTGTGCTAGGGAGTGGGGCCTGGGAGTGGTGCTGTGTGCCCTCTGCTCAGGACGGTGACCGTGCCAGGTGAGGGCGGCCTGGGAGTGGTGCTGTGTGCCACTGTGGTCTTTCATCCTCAGCAGGGGCTGGGAAAGGGAAGGGGCCAGAGTGAGCACACCTTCGCCACCCTGTGGTGTCCCAGGCAGGGCATGTCAGTGGCTGTAACTGTCCCAGCTGGCAGTACCATATTGTATTTTCTGGGCTATTAGGTGGGGGCAAGGCTCTTGCCCACCCCCTATCTGGGTACAAAGTATGCCCTGGTGCAGACGTTGCAATAACCTTGGGGGTTGCTTGTTGGCAGTAGTTGAGGCACAGTAGTTGAGGCACAGGTCTATGGACTTCCCCTTGTTCAGTGAGGGCACAATATGTTGGCCCCACTGTACCTTCACCACATCTCTATACAGAACCCCAAGGTGCCAGTGAGAGTCTGAACTTTGTCCTGCAAGATTCGCGTGCCCAAGAAAGCGTAGCGTTAAATAGCAGATAAAACACCATTGAGAAAGAACACAGAAGGAAGGAAACAGTTTTACATTTCAGTACCTTTAAAGGCACTCTTTTCCTACTCATTGAATAAGGAACCCCACATACAACCCCCTTGTACAAATTATGCACCAGCCCTGCCAGGCACTGTTATTTATTTCCATATGTTTTCCATCTATAAGCGCTGTTGTTTCTACCACCAAAATTTATGCTGTGTTCACATTTCTTCATTTCCATATCGCTCGCATAGCCTATTTCATGAACGTTCCAGACAGCCCTGGTCAAGCAGTCTACTGTTCTCATAACACTTATAATAATCTTTTAAAAACTCCAAGCCCCCAAGTCTTCTTTCTATCACACTTAGCACACAGTTCAGAGGCCTCCTTGGGATCTGCAGTGCCCTGTGGTCTGATTCCTGCCAACCTCTGCCCTGTCACCTGTAACACTGAGTTCCCTCCCACCATCTGAATATACCAACTCTTCCTCCCTCACCCCCTCCCTCTAGCTCCACCAGTATTTTGCATCCCTCCCCCTCTGCTCAGAACACCCTTTCCCACTCCCCACCCAGCACAGACCCTAGGCCCCAAACAGGCAGGCAGGGCTGGCTCCTGCCCCTTCTTCAGGTTTATCTGGTTAACCTCCCTGCTAAGCCTTCCAATGGCACAGTGCTGCCTCCTTCATGCCACACATGCTGATTTATACAAGGTTGGACAATTAAGTTTGTGAACTCATCTTTAGAAAAAGCACAATATACCTCATTTCTGAATATCACTATGGTCCCCACATAGCTGAGGGGAGTACTTCAAAGGTGGATCACAGTGGTTTTTGGCAATGATGCATATAGCACTTTTTTTTTGAGACAGAGTGTCACTATGTTGCCCTCAGTAGAGTGCCCTGGAGTCACAGATCACAGCAACCTCAAACTCTTGGGCTTAAGCAATTCTCTTGCCTCAGCCTCCCAAGTAGCTGGGACTACAGGTGCCTGCCACAATGCCCAGCTACTTTTTGTTGTAGTTGCCATTGTTGTTTAGCAGGCCCAGGCCAGGTTCAAACCCGCCAGCCCTGGTGTATGTGGCCACCGCCCTAACCAC
The DNA here is from genome assembly GCF_027406575.1 of Nycticebus coucang. Taxonomy (NCBI): domain Eukaryota; kingdom Metazoa; phylum Chordata; class Mammalia; order Primates; family Lorisidae; genus Nycticebus; species Nycticebus coucang. Next base: position 57,828,319 of record NC_069796.1, on the reverse strand, counting down.
TGAGTGACAGGCACGGAGCCAATCTAGCATTTTTTTTTTAAAGATGAGTTTGCGAACTTAATTGCGCAACCTCATACATTTGTTTGTTTACTTTCTAATTGCTTCCCCCTCTAGTTTATAAGTTTAGTATGTTTGTTTTCTTAACCAACCTATATCTGGGATATCCAGCCTGCAGAACATGAAGAAAATACAGTTCTATTGGCCTTTTGTTATGGCATCCACCTCTGGCTGACTATTCCGTCTCACACGTTTGTCCTTCTGCCATGGAATGATGCAGCAATAAAGCCATCACCAGATGCTGAGCAGATGCTGGCAATGTGTCCTTGGACTTCCCAGTCTTTAGAGCCATCAGGCAAATAAACTTTTCTGTATAATTGTCCAGAATATTGTATTTCATTGTAGCATCAGAAAATGAACTAGGATTCTATGTGGATGTGTATGCCTATTTATGTGTGTGTGTGCAAATGGAATGATACAAAGTATTATAGTATTCTTTAGTGGTAGTAATTTGATCAATTTTTAATTGTTCCAGTCTTTATTCATTGATTTTCTACAAAGAACATACTTAACATAATTGATAGCAAGTCTTTCTTTTGAAAAAGAAACCTTGTCAATTTATGGAATACTTCTGATTTTAATGCCTTACACTCAACTATTTCCATTATCTCACCTTTTCCCCAGCAAACCAGCCATAGTTATGATCAAACAGCTATCTGTGAGAAGAGCTGCCTTATAAAAAAAGAGAGGGACTACAAACATCAATTGTCTGCTGGGCCCCAAGCTTCCATTCATTTCTAGCTGAAGCAACCCCTGATTCAATCTAACTAATTCAAATGAAACTTGCCAGGCAAATTAACCCAGCCTTCTATGGAAATATTCCTCTAAATATTAAAAAGAATAATAGTCTCTTCCAGCTTGACTATGAAAGCATTCCAAAAACATGACAGTGAAGGGCCATAATTAAAATATGACATTTTGATTTTATTCCACTCAATAGCCTTTTGAGGACATCAAATGTGCTCAAAGACATAGGCTGGAGTATTCCACTCTCTCTTACTGAAATGTTCTATTCTTTGTTCCTGACCAATTATCTGAATTTTATCTCTTCTTAAAGACCCTTCTCTTCTCCAATTTTTCTAAGATTTATTATCTGACTTCAGAGCAGAGCAAATAGCTCCTTCCACCGAAAATGCAGGGTGCTTGATGGCTCTTTGACTGAATCCATATAAACATCTAACCCTCAGTTATTTTAATATGTTTAAATTCTCTCCCTAACTAGCTTATATGGCCCAATGGGGTAGAGTCCTTTTTAAAAAATTTCCATAATCTCCACAGTGTTTTACTCTTGGTAGGCACTGAATAAATGTTTGTTGATTAACTGACAGATCTGGGGTTTCCCTTTTTCTTTGAACAAAACTGTTGAAAGTATAGTTAATACTTATTGAAATGGATGCCAGCTTTCTAAACATGGTAATGATTCCTTTCTAAAAGAGTCTTGGATTTTACTTTTTCCAACTGGCTCTAAAATGGGTAGGTTTGGTTTGTTAATTTACAATACAAATAAGAAATCTTTTCCTTCCAGTCTCTGCCAGAAGGGTTGAAATACTGAATAAGAACTGAAGGTTTCCACACTCATGCACCAGGTGACTGAAAAAAAAAAAAAAAAAAGCTGCTTTCAAGCAGTACAATTTCTCTTTCTCTACTGAGAAAATATCTTAAGAAACAAGAAACTGCCAGCTAAAAGTTGTGTCTTTGCCCCCACTTTTCAAGGGCTGAGCCAATAAAATGAGATAGTACAGAAGTGAAATTTTGCCAAACCTCTGAGAAATAAAGCATTGGCTACTGGAGATGCAAGAAGGTTGGTGACATTTAATTGAGGAATTGTCCAATTTTCCATCTGGTGGAGAAAAAAAAAGTCAAGGTGAAACAATTGGGCTTCGATGTGTGTGTCTAAGCTAGAGGAAGGTGCCATCCAATTTCATTTCCTTAAGGCAAAGGATCTTATTTAGGAACAATACAGCTCTGTTCCACAGTCTCAGAATGCATTTAGAAACACTGGAAATTTCAAGTCTCATCTCTTGTTCTCCAGAAAGACATTTAGAATATGTTAACTTCTTCTTTTTTTTTTTTTTATTAAATCATAGCTGTGTACATTAATGCAATCATGGGGTACAATGAGCTGGTTTTATATACAATTTGAAATATTTTCATCAAACTGGTTAACATAGCCTGGTTAACATAACACGGCATTTTCTTAGTTATTGTGTTAAGACATTTATATTCTACATCTAGTAATTTCACATGTACCCTTGTAAGATACACCATAGATGTGGTCCCACCAATTACCCTCCCTCCACCCACTCTCCCTCCACTCCTCCCCTCCCTTTCCCATATTCTTGGGCTATAATTGAGTTATAGCTTTCATATGAAAGCTATAATTTGGTTTCATAATAGGGCTGAGTACATTGGATACTTTTTCTTCCATTCTTGAGATACTCTGCTAAGAAGAATATGTTCCAGCTCCATCCATGTAAATATGAAAGAGGTAGTGTCTCCATCTTTCTTTAAGACTGCATAATATTCTATGGTGTACATATACCAACATTCGTGGGTCATAGGCACTTGGGCTTCTTCCACAACTTAGCAATTATTAATGGGGCTGCAATAAACTTTCTGGTACAAATATCTTTGTTATAATGTGATTTTTTGTCTTCTGGATATATACCTAGTAGAGGAATTGGAGGATCAAATGGCAGATCTATTTTTAGATCCCCAAGTGTTCTCCAAACATCTTTCAAAAAGGAACGTATTAGTTTGCATTCCCACCAGCATTGCAAAAGTATTCCCTTTCTCTCCACATCCATGCCAAAAATCTCTGGTTTGGGGATTTTGTGATGTGGGCTAATCTTACTGGAGTTAGATGATATCTCAAAGTAGTTTTGATTTGCATTTCTCTGATGATTAAGGATGATGAGCACTTTTTCACATGTCTGTAGGCTGTGCACCTGTCTGTCTTCTTCAAAGAAGTTTGTCTTCAAGTCTCTTGCCCAGCCTGAGATGGGATCACTTGTTCTTTTCTTACTAAGATGTTTGAGTTCTCTGTGGATTCTGGTTATTAAACCTTTGTTGGAGACATAACTTGCAAATATCTTCACCCATTCTGAGGGCTGTCTGCTTGCTTTACCTACTGTGTTCTTGGCTGTGCAGAAGCTTTTTAGTTTGATCAGGTACAAGTAATGTATTTTTGGTGTTGCTTCAATTGTCCATGGGGTCCTCCTCATAAAATATTCATCCAGGCTGATTTCTTCAAGTGTTTTCCTTGCACTTTCTTCTAGTATTTTTATAGTTTCAGGTCTTAAGTTTAAATCTTTAATCCAGTGAGAGTCTATCTTAGTTAAGGGTGAGAGGTGTGGGTCCAGTTTCAGTCTTCTATATAGGTCACCAGCCAGTTCATTCAGCACCATTTGTTAAATAGGGAATCTTTTCCCCACTGAATGTTTTTAATTGGCTTGTCAAAGATCAAATAACGGTAAGTAACTGGGTTTATCTCTTGGTTCTCTATTCTGTTCCATACATCTACCTCTCTGTTTTGGGGCCAGTGCCATGCTGTTTTTATCACTATAGATTTATAGTATAGTCTGAGGTCTGGTAGCGTGAGTCCTCCTGCTTTGTGTTTATTTCTAAGCAATGTCTTGGCTATTCGAGGATTTTTTCTGATTCCATATAAAATGAAGTATTATTTTTTCGAGATCTTTAAAGTATGGCAGTGCAGCTTTAATAGGCATTGCATTAAAATTGTATATTGCTTTGAGTAGTATACACATTTTAACAATGTTGATTCTTCCCAGCCATGAGCATGATATGTTTTTCCATTTGTTAACATCTTCAGCTATTTCTTTTCTTAGAGTTTCATAGTTCTCTTTATAGAGATCTTTCACATCCTTTGTTAGGTAAAATCCCAAATATTTCATCTTCTTTGTCACTACTGTGAACGGAATAGAGTCCTTAACTGTTTTTTCAGCATGACTATTGTTGGTATATAAAAAGGCTACAGATTTATGAGTGTTGATTTTGTAACCTGAGACATTGCTGTATTCCTTGATCACTTCTAAGAGTCTTGTAGTAGAATCCCTGGTGTTTTCCACATATACAATCATATCATTTGTGAAGAATGAAAGTTTAATCTCTTATGACCCTATGTGGATACCCTTGATTGCCTTTTCTTGCCTAATTGCGATGGCTAAGACTTCCACTACAATGTCAAAGAGCAGTGGAGACAATGGGCAACCTTGCCTGGTTCCCGATCTGAGTGGAAATGATTTCAATTTAACTCCATTCAATACAATATTGGCTATGGGTTTGCTGTAGATGGCCTCTATCAGTTTAAGAAATATCCCTTCTATACCAATTTTCTTAAATGTTCTGATCATGAAAGGATGCTGGATATTATCAAACGCTTTTTCTGTATCAATTGAGAGAGAATCATTTGGTCTTTGTTTTTTAATTGGTTTATGTGATGAATTAGATTTATAAATTTACGTATGTTGAACCAGTCTTGAGAGCCTGGGATAAAACCCTCTTGGTCATGATGTATAATTTATTTGATGTGTTGCTGGATTCTGTTTGCTGGGATTCTGTTGAATATGCTTGCATCACTATTCATTAGAAATATTGGTGTATAATTTTCTTTTCTTGTTGGGTCTTTTCCTGGTTTGGGGATCAAGATGATGTTTGCTTCATAGAATGTGTTGGGTAGTATTCCTTCTTTTTCTATATTTTGAAGAAGGTTGAATAATACAGGTACTAGTTCTTCTTTAAAGGTTTGGTAGAATTCTGATGTGAAGCCATCTGGTCCCTCCTGGGCTTTTCTTTTTAGGGAGATTTTCTATAGTTGATGCTGTTTCAGAACTTGATAAAGGCCTGCTCAAAATTTCTACTTCATTCTGGCTAAATCTAGGAAGGTATTGTGCTTCCAAGTATTGGTTAATTTCCTTCAGATTTTCATATTTCTGAGAGTAGAGTTTCTTGTAATATTCATTAAGGATTTTTTGAATTTCTGAGGAGTCTGTTGTTATTTCTCGTTACCATTTCTGACTGATGAAATTAGAGATTTAACACTTTTTTTTTCCTGGTTAGGTTAGCCAAAGGTTTATCTATTTTATTGACCTTTTCAAAAAAAAAAAAAAAAACAACTTTTTGATTTATTAATCTGTTGTATAATCCTTTTGTTTTCAATTTCATTTAATTCTGCTCTAATTTTGATTATTTCTTTTCTTTTGCTGGGTTTTGGATTGGAATGTTCTTCCTTTTCCAGTTGCTTGAGACATCCCATTAAGTTGTTAACTTCCTCTCTTTCCGTTCTCTTGAAGAAGTCTTGCAGTGCTATAAATTTCCCTCTTAGAACTGCCTTTGTGGTATCCCAGAGGTTCTGATAATTCATGTCTTCATTATCATTTTGTTCTAAAAATTTGGCAATTTCCTTCTTAATCTCATCTATGACCCAGCAATCATTCAGCATAAGGTTATTTAGCTTCCACATTTTTGTATGAGCATGCAGATTCCTGTTGTTATGGAGTTCAACTTTTATTCCATGATGGTCCAAGAAGATGCAAGGAATAATTTATATTCTTTTAAATTTGCTGAGGTTAGACTTGTTACCTAAGATGTGATTGATTTGGGGGGATGTTCCATGGACTGATGAGAAGAATGTGTATTCAGTTTTGTTAGGATGAAATGTTCTGTAGATGTCTATTAAATCCAATTGTTGAATGGTTAAGTTTAAATCCAAAATTTCTTTGCTTAGTTTCATACTGGAGGATCTATCCAACACTGCCAAAAAGAGTGTTAAAATCTCCAACTATTATGGAGCTGGAGGAAATCAAGTTGCTCATGTCTGTTAGAATCTCTCTTATAAATTGAGGTTCATTCTTGTTGGGTGCATAAATGATAATAATTGAAATCTCATCATGTTGAATGCTACCCTTAACAAATATGAAGTGACCATCCTTATCTTTCCTTACTTTTGTTTAGAGTATGTTAACTTCTGACCTACTCTACTACACAGCAAAAACTGGTAACAATTAAGAACAAGCCACAGCATCTGATTTGTGTTAAATTACTGGATCTTCCTTTTGTTAGCCATGGGGTTGGAGTAAGTGTCTTTGCCCGTCGGTTCCTCAGTTCTGTCATCTGTGAAATGACTGTTATAATAGCAGCTTTCATAAAAAAAGAGAATCACAATTTGGTAAGGCAAGTGACACTTTCAGGGTATCAGACACAATAATTCTTTAAAAGTGGAGGTTCTATGATTATTATTTTCCATTACCAAGGCAACTCTTTTAATTACTTATAAATTCAAAATCCTCAGTCTACAAAACTTCAGATTCAGGAAAACCCATTTCTATTTTGCATTATGATTTTCTTTATAACAGTCATCCTTCGACATCTGCTGCAGGAAATGCCTCATTTCTCGAAGGTTCATCATTTTGAAGTGAACGCACCTTCTTCAAACACGTTATCTTTCTTATCAGTGTAAAAAACACACCATTTCTAGAGATTTTATTAGACTAGTACTCAATAATGAATAAATAAACAAACCACTTCAATACCATTGAAGATTAATGAAAGAACTTGACGTATACAGGAGCACTCTTCCCTTACCACCACAATCTCTCTTCTGGTACTTCTACCTTTTCCCACAAAACAGCAACTTCTGCCTTTTTGTAAATATTAGCAAGAAAATTTCTGCCTATGCTGCTACCTCTCCATGTTCATTCATGACCAGTTAAGAACATAATAATCTCACCAATAAGGAAAGATAGTAACCAGAGTATAAAGCCATCAGCCCATTCCAGGACTCAGGATGCCACCCTGTGGTAAATTGGCCTGATTCAGAGGTGCTGATGGTCCAGCCCATCTTTTCCAGATTATCGTAGATGCTTCTGTTGACTTTTCAGTTGCTTCATAACTTATAGAGGGATAATGGGTATGACTTGCCCATATATACACAGCTGATAATACTTTTACAAGTCCTAACATTGAGCTGATGCTGGGAAGGTGCCAAGAAGACATAATATTTCAAAATATGATACTTCCAAAAGAGACACAGAACATCACAGTTCATGCTTCAGGACAACAAGAGGAAAATCCCAAGAAGCTTGCCTTCTTTGAATTGAGATTCTAAATCTGATGGTATTTTATTAATAGCCTACTATAAAATCAAAATGGGTCTTCAGCCAGTAAATTACTAAATTAGAGGTTTATACATCATAGTACCAAGCTCCATCAGGATGGCACCAGGTTCAGTAGAGGATGTTAAAAGCTCTAAAATAATTTGATATAAGACTTAATAGTAGGTGCCTCACTGTAAGAGATTAAAAATGTCATCTAAATGGAAATGAAGGCATGCATCTGCTCATATTCGCGGGAGGGTCAAATGCTATCCCTCAAAGCCGGATGGGAGATCCTGAGCACTACACCGCACCATCTAGGTCTTTGAGCCCATTTGCTCTGACAGCAAATGCAGAACAGTGTAAAGGGGTGGCTGTCACAGTCCCCGATTTTAATTCAGCATGGATCTAATCAGTTCCTGCTTGGTATGCAGTGTGTTCGTGGCACAGGCTCCCCTGAGGCATAAAAACACACATCAGCTGGCTTGACATTAGTATTTTTATTTGACTTCCTCTAGTAGATAATTATAATCAGGGGCAGATCTAGATTTTGTAGGGCCCGAAGCTTACGCAATTTGTGAGAATGCTCTTTGTGAAAGAGAGAATACAAAACCATAAACACATTTTTTTTTTTTTTTTTGACAAAGTCTCACTATGTTGCCCTCGGTAGAATGCCGTGGTGTCACAGGTCACAGCAACCTCAAACTTTTGGGCTTAAGCGATTCTCTACCCCCAGCCTCCCAAGTAGCTGGGACTACAGGCGCCGGACACAAGCCCAGCTTTTATTTTTGTTGCAGTTGTCATTGTTGTTTAGCAGGCTCAGGCCAGATTTGAACCTGCTAGCCTGGGTGTACGTGGCCAGCACCCTACCCACCCAGCTATGGGGCGCTACCCATAAACACAAAATTAAGTGGACATCCTTAGAAGGGGCTCTTGCACGCAGGGGAACTAAAGCTTAAGTTTCGTCAATAAATCTTCCTCTGGTTTATATAAATGTTCCTCTGGTTTATATATGGCAATGCCATATAAAATCTCAATAAACTCATCTATAAAATGGTCTGCTCAGTGTTACCAAAAGGAATATGCAAGGGGTGAAACACAGATGATGACAGCGATGATTATTTACACAGAGCTTACCTCCGTATCACTTCCTGCTCTTGCCACTGGCCGGTCGAAGCCCACACTAGAAGCTTGAGGACCGCTTTCTCCTAACAGTGTTGTCTTAGAGCTCCACACTCTACTTCCTTATTTGTGTACTTCTCTCCCACCAAAATAAATAAATAAATACATACATACATAACACAACAACAACAAAAACCCCAAACAACCCTTGTCTGGAACCTGCCGCTAGTACAAATGGCCTGACACTCACTGTAACTTATCTTCACAGTGTGCCATTCAGAAAAATCTGAAGGGACTGAACATCAATCTCTTTCAGTTCTAGAGTAGTTTAAAGGATATTTTTTTCTTTTATACAGCAGTCAAGACAAGAGCCAACTGAATCTTTTCTGCAAATATATTTCCCTTGACATGCTGCTTTTCTTTTTCTTTCACCATCCTGAAATGGGAAAAGGAAACTATTCTCTAGGTGGTGCAAGGAGCTTCAGTGGATGCCCAGACAGGTACAGAGGCTGAAATGAGAAGATAGGATTATTTCAGTCTACGAGTCGGAGTAGTTATGTCAGATTTCCAAGTGTTGCTATTCCTTAATTGCCTAGCTGATTTTTTAGACAAATGTTCCAATTGTCTAACTTTTGTTGTAATATTTGTACAAAAAATAGCTGAAATATCTACCACCTACCTTTACCCTTGTAGGCCCTAGAAATACAGCCAGGATTTTGTGAGAAATAGCACGTGCTTAAATATTATCATGCAAAAAGAAAACTCCCCCGTGAAAACTTTCTGTTCTCCTCATCAATGGAAGCATATTATATCTAATTTTGGTTCTAGGTGCTGAGGATCTTCAGTGGGGGTGTACAGGGATAAAAATAGCAGATAGTTACTTGAAATCTTCTTTTAAAATTAGAAATCAATATTGTCAGTTATAAATGTATATATTAATTGTGTGTAGTAGAAGGTAGGAAGAGCGCTCAGAACTAAGTGTGGTGGTGGTTTCACTAGAGGGGTTCCAGGTACATGGCAGCGAAACTCTAAGTGGTCTAGTTGGTGCTCACAGTGGGTGTGGGGCCGAGGGGGTGGACTATTAAACCAGGCTTCCTAGAGGAAGGTGAGATTTGAATGTGGATCCTAGCTGTCTATGTGCATATGGGGGCATAGATACCATCTTCCAGAAAGATAGAAGGGTTTGGAGGCAGGGAAGTGCCATTTCTTTTCTCAGAAAGAAGACAAAGATGACTGAATTAGAGAAAGAGAAAGAAGGAGCCCATAGAAAAGTGATCAGAGCCCAAAATGGGCAGGGTTTTCTCGGCCATGCTGAGGATTTGGCTTTTTACCTAATGTGAGTCATTTTGCACATTTGTGAAAATAATGTTAGTTTGAAGAAAAAATCAAAACAGCCTTAATAATAACATTAGCATCATGAAAAAAGCCCTTTGTAGGATCTTCCGAGACTTTTCAAGGAACCTAGAGCAAAGATCCTCAGGGTGCAGGGTGAGGGGAGACACATTTTTAATCCCCTCATTCCTCATTTAACAAAGTAAGGAACAGAGTAAAGCATGCTGGTGGGCACGCTGCCTCTGTAAATTTTGCTTTCTTTACCTGTAAAGGAAAAGCTTTAGCCATGTACTTTTTTATGTGTGTGCAGCCATTTTTTTTTAATTTTCTTATTTTGAAGTAATTTTAGATTTATAGAAAAGTTGCAAATATAGTAGACTTCCTATATACAATAATATATACCCTAATATTTCCCTCTAACATCAACCTCTCATATAGCCATGTTACATTTATGAAAAATGTGAATTAATATTAGTGTAATACTAAACTACAGACTTCACCCTAATTTATCAGTTTTCCACAACACCCCTTTCCTGTTCCAGGCCCCACTTCAGGATTTCCCACTGCGTTTAGCTGCCAAGTCTACACGGTCTCCTGCAATAGCCGTGGAGCTTCTCCATCCAGCCTTGTCTTCCAGGACCCTGATGCTTTTGAAAAGCACTGGTTGGGTATTTTGTAGAATGTCTCCTTGCCTTGAGGTCTCGCTAATACTTTCTCACAATTGCACTGAGGACATAGATTTCAAGAAAGGATACTTTCTCATTGGTGTTATGATTTCAAGTTTCCCACCAGCTCTAGGTTTTACAAGAAAATCCATTTCCCTGGTCTCTATCCTCTATTCATTCTGCCAGGTTCAGAATAATCTACACATTAGACACAAAAGAAGATTATGATGGCTGTAGGACGTCTCGTGTCCTCGCTGGTTTTCTTTTTAGGAGCCTCATGAACCTCTGATTATCTTCAAATTTTATTTGTTCTATTCATTTCCTGCAGTTTTTTTTTCCTCTTTTCTCTGTACCCTGAAGCCACTACAGATGCAATAAGTCTACATTGACAAGATAAGTATTAAGTTTCCTAGAAAACTTTTCTTTTTAACATGATTATTTTTGGTCTTTAATACCCCTGGGGAATCTCTTTTTAGGTGGCCTAGTCTCTCTACATTGGCAGAGAATTAACATGCGCAAGACCTGTGTCTACAAATTTTCTAGACTTCACTGTTTGCTCTTTAAAAAGACAATGACTCATTCCCAATTATCTCTTCTCTCCTAGACAGAGATGTCTGCTGGAATTTAAATCACAGCCCATCAACAAGCGACCTTGCCTACAAATAGAATTTGTGAAGGTGGAACACAACAGAAGCAAGACTTCTTTGTGTCCTTAGGTAAGTCTCTAAATAAGCTCACAAAGGTGGCTTCCATTTCAGATAAATATGAAGGACAAAATTGAGTCCTTATGGAGTTTAGGGAATTAGAATCTGAGAACTGTGTGGGTGTCACAGAGGAATACAAAGACTTCAAGAAATACCTGGATTTGGGAGAGACACAGAGCAGAAAATGATCACAGTTCAGTTTCACAATTTTCACACCCCTTGCTTCCACTGTCCAGCCTCAAAGCCAGGCACTTGCCACCCCTCCTAGATGGCCCTCTGTCCCACCTTCTTTCTGCCCTTCCCAGGTCAGCTCTCATCCACCTCCCAGGCTAGATCTGGTCCTCCATCCTCCCTTATCTGCTTTCACAATTCCATGTGCTTTTCCTTCCTAGCACATGATGAAATGTATAATTATATATTTGTGTCATAATGTACTAGCAGTAATGCCAGCTAACAATTACTGAGTATATTATACACATATATATGACAAGCACCACACCTCTCACAAGGTCTTCAAAACGAAACCCTGGGGACCATGGGAGACAATTTCATTAAACTGTGGCACTTAAGTAAACTGTAAGTGATATGGGGGCAAGTTGTGCGTCTGTTTTGCTCTACCCTGAATCACATCTGGCAAAGAGCCTGGCAGGAAAAAAGTACATGTTTATTTAAGCAAATAACCACAGCATGCTATGGGAGAAAAGAACACATGTTCCACAGTGAAACACATCTGGTTTCACATCTCAGATCTGTGATTAGCTGTCACTGCAAACGTGAACAAGGTTTTCAACTTCCTCATCCATCTAAGATAAAGAAACTGCATCAAAAACAACCTTTAGGGGAATTAAATGAGATAACATAAGGGAAAGCACATGCTTGAGTCCACCATGTATTATATGCTGTATTAAGAACGGCTCTATTCTTTAAAGGAAGCCAGTGTTTAGAGTTCCAATAGTTCTGCAGACAATTTCCCTTATGATGGTATCATTATTCCTATACACCATTTGACACTTTGCTCATCAAAATGCTATGCTTCAAGATACTCGCTTTGCATTCCTTCTGTGATATTATTCCCAGAATGAAGATGGGTTTATTACAATTCACAGCAACAGATATCCAGTGGAAGTCAACAGGAAATAAAGAACGGTTTTGTAATCAGTTTACTGGACTACCAGAGATGCGAGTTACGCTTCTCCTCTGTCGCCATAGAAGCTCTAAAATAGCCAGCCTAATTCTGCTCATCAGACTTACCAACTTACCTACTTCATCTACTCTGTTAAAGCTGTACGAATAGATGGTAAAATTCATTCCCAAATTAAAAGAAGCGTAAGATAAAAAGGAATGGTGGAATTAGCATTTCAAAGTAGAAAAGCAAACAGGAAAACTCACAAAGGAAAACTTCAAGAAACACCTTAGGATCAATTCCTTTGAAATGCTTCAATTCCTAAAATAATAGAATTGTTATCTAATGGTATCCCTTATGTCTCCTAATTATCTTATAAAACTTACATAGGAGACATGCAAAAGGTAGTCGTGATAACATAAAATTGCCTAAAAAAAAAAAAAGACCATGAGATTAGAGGGTGCTCATAGAAAAATAACAAAATATTCTTATATTTATGAAGCATTTTCAATATGCCATGCTCCCAATTAGACAACATTATTATAACTAACTTAGTTTTCAATGGATCCTATGAATCCACATTTATTCAACAAATATTTACTAAGAGCTTAATATGCATCAGGTACTTTGCTTAGAGCAAAACAGGCATAGTCCCTGCTTGTATGAAGCATGAAATACAGGAGGCAAAACACATATTAACATGTTTCTTAATGCTTCTTGCATAACTCAGGGTGACCAACTCTGAGTTGCTTGGGACTTTCCTGGGTTTAGCACTGAAAGTTTGACATCCTAGAGAATAACTTTCTCAGTCCTGGGAGAAGGCAGACAGTGACTTAGCAAAGTCAATACCCAGTACACAAGCTATAATTATAGCTAGTGTTATTACAAAGAAGTGCAAAGTTATATGAATTATATATGATTATCTCCTTTAATAGATAAAGATACTGAGATTTATAAAAGTTAAATAATATACTCAAGTCAGTATGTGGTAAAGGAAAGCCCTGAATCCTGGGTTTTCTGAACCATGCCTAATTACGTGGCCTGATTCCACGTTTGAGCCAAAAAAAATCTTCCACTACTTTATACTTCAGAGTCCATATCTAAATTTGCACTGCTTGCTTGATCAAATTCTTATTTTTGAAACAGAGTCTGACTTGGTCACCCTCGGTAGAGTGCTGTGGTGTCATAGCTCACAGCAACCACAAACTCTTGGGTTCAAGTGATCCTCTTGCCTCATTCTCCCAAGTAGCTGGGACTACAGGTGCCCTCCACAATGCCTGGCTAGTTTTTCTGTTTTCTTTTCTTTTTTTTTTCCCATCACTTTTATTTTTATTTATTTATTTTTTTTATTGTTGGGGATTCATTGAGGGTACAATAAGCCAGGTTACATTGATTGCAATTGTTAGGCAAAGTCCCTCTTGCAATCATTTTTTCAATAGAGATAGGGTCTCACTCTTGCTCACACAATCCACCCATCTCAGCCTTCCACAGAGCTAGGATTACAGGCTTGAGTCACAGCCCAGCCTCTTCCATAGTGGAGGAATATTCATCAGAACAAGGAAAGAGATTAAATTCAGATCCTATCTACAGGTCTGTGCATGCTAGAAACACCTGCATATCCTCTGTCATCTTCACCTTTCAGCCATGAGTGGCTCCTGGACAAACAAAAGAAAACGTTTTCCAGCTTGACTGGAGTCTTTTATGGAAGACAAAAGTGTTTCTTCAAGTATGAGGAAGGGAGCAGGAGAGGGAGGGTGTCAGAAATTGGTAAGGCAACCCTAAATACTTCTGGGCAGTGGATGGAAAATGCCTAGAAGTGGATAGGGTGGCGCCTGTGGCTCAGTGGGTAGGATGCCGGCCCCACATACCAAAGGTGGCAGATTCAAACCCAGCCCTGGCCAAACTGCAACAAAAAATAGCCAGGTGTTGTGGCAGGTGCCTGTAGTCCCAGCTAAATTGGAGGCTGAGGCAAGAGAATCACCTAAGCCCAAGAGCTGGAGATTGCTGTGAGCTGTGACACCAGAGCACTCTACCGAGGGTAACAAAATGAAACACTCTCTAAAAAAATAAATAAATAAAAGAAAGAGAATGCCTGGAAGGGGGTCTCAGCAGCTCATTTTGAATAGCAAGACACAGTTTTCCTTTGGCAGATACTCAGTGAAAAAAAGATTGCGCCTTATATTGAACAGTTAGATTTGTTGGGCATTTTTGATATGAGATAAGAAATCAAGTAGTCTCAAAAACTAACAATGTGGGGCAGTAGAAACAGGTTAGGAATCCCCCCATCATATGTTCACCCCACGGACAGCAGGGTCTTTAGTCTGTTTTGGGCACTGCTGCGCTCCCTGCAGGCAGAATGGCATCTTGCACACAGCACGCACTCACTTGCATTCAGCGAGTGGACGGATGAGCAGACAGAGGTCAGTGTTGATAGTTGGCGAACATGAAAAAGCTGCTTTACCGTTCCTGGGCCTTGGCTTTCTCCCCCATTAAAGGGGAGAATTTACTCAAATGATTTTTTTTTCGTAGAGACAGAGTCTCACTTTATCGCCCTCATTAGAGTACTGTGGCACCAAGGCTCACAGCAACCTGTAACTTCTAGGCTTAAGCAAGTCTCTTGCCTCAGCCTCCCGAATAGCTGGGACTACAGGCGCCTGCCACAACGCCTGGCTATTTTTTTGTTGCAGTTTGGCCAGGCTGGGTTTGAACCCGCCACCCTCGGTATATGGGGCTGTCGCCCTACCCACTGAGCCACAGGCACTGCCCTAACCAGATGATTTTTATCACTTCTAACAAATTCAAAGTTCTAAGCACCAAAGTGTCTATTTCAGGTTAAGTATTCATCAACAGGATGAAATATTCCTAGATGCCCAACGGGAAAAGAAGAGCTAAGTGAAGTATGACACAGTCATAATTATGAGGAAAAGAAATTGCCATTAACACTGATCTTGTAGAAAGGCATTTATTGACAAGGAAATTGCTCGTGATACTATTAATTTCTTTTAAAGTTTTAATTTTTAAAAAAGTTATAACAACACAAGCCATAGAATATGATCCATGTCTGTATAAGGAGTAGGCCTAGAAATTAGAAAAGATAGACACTAACAGGTTAGCAATGCCTATCACTAGATGGTGGATTTAAGGGTGAGTGTATTTTCTACAGTTATGTATCAGCCTCATCTAATTTTCCTCTATTAGGGACCTGGCTTTTCTTTCTTTTTTTTTTTAAGTTTTTTTTTCAATTTTTTTATTAAATCACAAACACATAGGTCATAAACACATGAATGCATTTATGGGGTACAATGTGCTGGTTTCACATAGAATTAGGAACACTTACATCACACTGGTTAATATATACCTCATCTCATTTACTTAGTTTTTGTGTTAAGACATCTATACTCTATACTAATAGATCCGACATGTACCCTTGCATGCCTAATAGGGTTTAGGATCTAGGCTCTGGAATCTAGCCACCAGGACCAAATCCTGGGTAAATACCTTATTCACTGTGTGTCCTCAGGTAATTATTCATCCTCTCAGCTTCAGTTTCCCCCTTATTAAATAAACAGTAATACCCACCTCACAGATTGATACTAAAGTTTAGGTAATCTATACAAAGTGCTTGATATACATTGTATACTTCATAAACGCTAGCCCTTGGGTCTCACCCAAGAGCAAATGCATCAGACACTCCAAGGATGGAGCCCAGCAACCTGTATTATGACGAATCCTCCAGGTGATCCCGCTGCACAGTTCAGCTGGGGAACCACTGCTGGGTACAAACAGTACTGGCGGCAGCTCAGTTCTCCCAAAGCCTAGGTGCTGCCACTGCCTGCTCCCCACTGTCCAGGCTGCTGAGTGGACAGGGATAGACTTCCTTATTCCTCTCGTACAGGTCTTATGCCACTGGTCTAGCCTCAGTCTGCTTCTCCAGGCTCATGTTCCACTGCTTTTTCACTCAAAAAATAATAATAATAATAATAAAGAAAAGAACAAATTGTTCTGGTAAAACTAGAGCACCTAATTCTCCCTAGACACAACCCACAGTATGGCTGATTCTACTTGTATATTTCTAGGCATTTATTTATACGATTTTCTAAAGTTGTCACGTCATTTCTTTTTCCTTCCCATGTTAGATGTCCAAACGCTGCTCATCCTCCAGACCCAGGGCCACTTGTGAAACTCCTCTCAATATAACACCAACCTCTTACAATGAAGACTGCTCCCTTCTCAGAATATCCAAAAAATTAAACTGCCCAACTCTTTCCTCATTCACTCCCTTGGTATTACCATGATGTGTTCATTTCCTAGGGCTGCCCTAACAAACTACCTCCATAAACTGGAGGGTTTAAAACAACAGAAACGTATTTTGTCACAGTTCTGATGGCCAGAAATTTGAAATCAAGGTGTTGGGAGGGTCACACCTTCCTCTTAGCTTCCAATGTTCCCAGCAGCCCTCAGTGTTCGGTGGCTTGTAGCTATGTCACTTCGATCTCTGCCACTGCCATCGCGTGCCATTTTCCCCAAGTTTCTATGTTTTTTTCTATGTTTCTTTTCCTCTTATAAGGACATCACTAAGTAATTATTGGATTAGGAACCACTTTAATTCAATATGACCTCATCTTAATGTGATTACATCTACCAAGACCTTATTCCCAGATGAGGCCACCTTCTTAGATTCTAGGGTTTAGGACTTCAACATATCTTTCTGGGGACCACAATGCAACCCATGACTATTTGCATAAATGACATATCACCATTAATTGTTAGCAAGTTCTTTAAAGGCAATGGGATAGCTTATTCCTATTTTCTCTTCCCTATACATACCCCCATCTACCCACTTACTTCCTCATATGACCTACTTCAGAAAAGTAACTCCTTTAGCATATTATTAATGAAGAGAAAATGAAAGACATGGGTAGACTATAATTAAGCACCAGTTATCTTAACTAGTAGCTAAGCACAAAATTGTGTGACATGGTCCCCCCTGTGTGGGAAATTGGGAGGTCAGGACAGTAGCTTTTTGAGGGCTGGATTATTCAAGGATTCCTGGAGGAAGAAAGGCTCCTTAATAAATAGATACAACTTGGGGATAGAGAGAAAAGAGGGTGCAACTTCCCAAGTAGTAAAACTTTATGAATAAAAGATTGTGGAAAATAAAATTTTTAAAAAATTCCATGTCAGTAGGACCAGAGCCCTGGAGAACAGATCTGAATTGGTAGGTGACTTTTGTGCAGAAATGGGAACTAATCCATCATCTATTCTTCTTGTTAGTTCACTGATCATTATTTAGCATTTTCTCTATTTTTTCCTGCTAGTTTATTACTCCCTAGCCAGCTTCTAAATTCTGTTTCTGAGTGAAAATAATTGAGTTGGCAGCCACGTGTGCCCATAGAACTTTCAACATCATTCTCCTGATACTAAATATCTTCTTGTACTAGAGAATGAGGATAGATACCACGTCTATCTTGATTTCTGTAGTATCTCTAGTACTTGCCATGTTGAACAGGCTTAACAGACGTGTCTTGTGTGAATGAATGACAATAAGACAATGGTAAGAGAGAGAGAGTGTGTATGTGTGTGTGTGTGTTTATTAGTGGTCATGCTTTCCTGCTAACAATAGATTCCTGACTACAGAAAAATAATCACACAGCTCCATCAGTAATCTATTAGACAAAGCCTGTGCTTATATATGTTTCATATTTCATTGAACACAGCATTTACTTAACCAACATAAACTACACTAGACAATTCTTTTTTTATTTTTCTTTCTTTTTTGAGACAGAGTCTCAAGCTGTCGCCCTGGGTAGAATGCCATGGAGTCATAGCTCACATCAACCTCAAACTCTTGGGCTTAAGCAATTCTCTTGCCTCAGCCTCCCAAGTAGCTGGGACTACAGTTGTCTGCCACAATGCCTGGCTACTTTTTTGTTGCAGTTGTTTAGCTGGCCCGGGCCAGGTTTGAACATGCCATCCTCGGTGTATGTGGCTGGCGCTGTAAGCACTGTGCTACAGATGCTGAGCCAGTACTAGACAATTCTAACGCAGAACCTGCTTGCATTCAAATTCAAACCAGATGATGATGTTGAGAATGGTGACCTTAACAAATTACTTCTCAAATTGTTGTGCAAAAAAAGATCAGAAAATCTTAAAAGCTAGATGGAAAATGTATGATCTTTTCATGTTTTTTTCCCAAATTTCCTCCAGCTTATACATACTTAAAATGTTTTAAATAAGCAACATATATAGTTTGTACTCTTGTGCTGAGTGGATATCCTTCTAGTTAGATGCATTAACATTGATGATTTTTTTCTTGATAAGCAACAGTAGTTTGGACAACATCATCCTTTATTCTCTTCCTTGAGCACGATTGTTAATTTTTTATCTTATGATTCAAACAAAATATTACATCTCTTTCAAAGAAAAAGCTCTCCATAGTTTTCTCAAATCTCATAATACATGGTACATACACTTTATTTATTTATTTGTTTGTTTATTTATTTATTTATTATTTATTTATTGCAGTTTTTGGCCGGGGCTGGATTATGAATCCACCACCTCTGGTATATGGGGCTAATACCCTACTCCTTTGAGCCATAGGCCCTGCCTGATACATACGCTTTAATGGCTTATCTAGTACCACTGCTATCATTAAGAAAATAAAAAATCATATTCTGATTGATAGAACTCACTAACATTATCATTATGGTAAGTATTTGTTGACCAATTCCTATATGCTAGGCAGAGTTTTCTATACTCTTTAAGGCAGAAAGTTCTCTAATTTAACCATTGTAACACTGAGCTAAAAATTATGATTACTTTCATTTTATACAGATAGAAACTGAGATATTAGAGAATAAATAACTGGGCTAAGTTCACAAAGCTAGTGATTGAATAAGTCATATTTTAATTTGGTTCTGGCTGACTCTAGAACATATGTGTTATTTCATTCTATGGTCTACAAAGTAAATCATAAGAAAATCAGTTGATTTTATGGAAAAATATCAGACAGCAATGTTCAAAGGCTATGTATGGGTTGAGTCCACATTTTCCCCATGTCTTCAGTACTACCATTATGGCTCTCAATAGAAGTGATTGAACCAGAAGGTATTTAAGATTCAGAAGATAATGCAGTAAAATACATTGTCTTTATAGACTATGCTATTTATCTGAAGGTTTCCTCCAAAATTTGTATGTTAAAACTCCACTAATGTGATAAGAGGTGGGGAATTTATGCGGTAATTAAATCCTGAGAGCGTCACCTCATGATCGAGGCTTCACACAGATTTCAGTCTGCTTTTGCCCTTTCACTGTCTGCCATGTGCAGACACAGTGTTCAAGGCACCATCTTGGAAGCAAGGACTGGGCCTTCACCAGACATCAAACCTGTTGGCACCTTAGTCGTAGACTTCCCAGCATCCAGAACTATGAAAATAGTTTTTTATTATTTATAAATTACTGAATTTGTGGTACTTTATTATACAGGTAGCAGTGGATCATACTAAGACAACCAGACAACTTTATTTTATTATAAAGTAATCATTTTACTTTATAAATATTTACATTTACCTTAATTTTGAATATCAACTGATGCATTATACAAACAAGTAACATCATTCTTAGCTTTTGTTTACTCATTCTTTCTTTCTTCTTTTCATTTCTTAAATACATAGTCAATATACTGAGATCCTAGCAGGTGTGAAGTTGTATGGGGAATCCCACATAGAATGTTAAAATGTGGTCCCCTCCACTATGGGAGACAGAGTGTAATTACAGTCATCATGATATTTGTATCCGACTGTCATCATATTCCACTAAAATTCTAATCAGTGTCAGACCCATAAGAGTTATAGAGCAGGGGCCATATTCCTATTGGCACTATTACATTTCCTTTGCCTCCAAGTGTGCTGGTCTTCAGTCTTTCCATTCATTCAAAACTCATCCTAAAGCCTTTCTTCACACCACAGTGTTTATGCTGAAATAAAGTATCCTTCTTTCTATAGAAATTTGTTATATAGCATAGATTTAAAGACCTAATGTAGATAATACACTACAAAGAAAGTTTGAAAGATCAGCCAGGAATGAATAAAGAGTTTATTTAATTTAAAGGGCCAAAAGTTTTTCTGATATTCCTAAAATTGCATGCCCTTTGCTTATCTGGCTTGAAATACCAAAGTGATGTCACAAAAAATGCCTTCCTTTATTTGAGAAAAATATGTTGCCGGTTGACAGCAGGTAGATAATCATTTATTCAAAATGACCCTTGTACATTAAGCCAAGGATCTGTAAACTATGACCCATGGGCCAAGTCCTTTTTGCTGCTTGATTGTCTAAATAAAGTTTTATTGAAACAGTCTCACCAATTCATTTATGTACAAGCATTCTCCAGGCTTATGGCCAGACTTATGGCATTCTGTACTTGTGAGCAAGTTCTCAAGACTTCCCATAAGTATAATTTATAATTAAATAAACGAATTAATAATTTGGGAACTATCTTCTCCTGCACATGTAAACGAACTCGTGTGGCACAAGTGGTTCATTGGTGCAGCATTTTTATGCTAGCACTTGCAGTCAGTCTCAGTATTTATATGGTCACTTACACACATTTTTCTCTTAATTTTTTTACTTGATTCTGTGAGTCTCTGTTTACTCTCACGACCATGCCTCCAAAGTGAAAGGCCACTACAAGTCCAGGAGAACCTGTAGTGAAGAGAAAGGTGATTACAATGAAAATGAAAGTTGAAATGATTAAGCATTTGCGGAAAGGCTGGATGCCATCATTTGGGAAAGCATCAGGCTTCAGACACTCAACTATCAGGGCGATTATAAAGGATAAAGTGCGAATAATGGAACATGTGAAAAGACATGCTCCAATGAAAACATCAATTATTACTAAGCAGCATAGTGCATTAATTATTGAAATGGAAAGATTATTGATTTGGTTAGAGGATCAAAATAAGTGTACCATTCCTATTAGCCTAGCATTGATGCAACATTAGGTGAGTGTTAGTTTTTAATGTTCTCTTTTGAAATTTCTCCTATTTTCTTTTTGCATGAGTTATATATATATATATTCTGTTTCTCTGAATTAAAAGAAAGAGCACAATTGTTTTTGTAAGTTACTATTACAATACAGGGATATTATTATTATTATAGTATTATACTGTGTTATCATTACCCCATATGAGCCATTGCCATGTTATTATTATTACCATTATCATTATCATGTATGTGCTGTTCACGAGGGATCCTAATTATACATAAATCCTACCTGAAGACATTCTCAGGAACATATCTTGTCATGACCTAGGGACCGCCTTCTGTTCTTTTTGTGCTACAATGACAGAGCTGAGTCATAGAAGAGACTCTATGTCCAGCAATGTCTGAGATATTTGCTATCTGGATCTTAAAATGTTTTTGGCCTACTCCTGGTTTGAGCCATCAGTCAGATTCTTCCTGAAGAGCCATATCCCACCATCTATGAACTGTCTTACAACTGCCTATTCAGAGTTTACCTGGGGAACTTCAACAGCACCCAGGTTCCAGGGAGAACAAAGTAATGTAAATGTTGGAATCAGCTGCGAATTGGGCTTAATACTACCAGGAAGCTGATGATTAAACTTGGCTGGGCATGTGGCTCATGTCTGTTATCCCAGCATTTTGGAAGGCTGAGGTAGGAGGATCACTTGAAACCACAGGTTCAAGACCAACCTGGACAACAAAGGATGGCCCCATTCCTACCAAGAAATAAAAATAAATGCATTAGCTAGCCACGGTGGCATGCTCCTACAGTCCTGACTACTCTGGAGGCTGAGCTGGGAGGATCACTTGAGTCCAGGAGTTCAAAGTTACCATCAACTATGATAGCACCACTGTACGCTAGCCTGGAAAACAGAGCAACACACTGTCTCTAAAAATAAACTTAACAGGTTTCACTTAGGTTTTTCTAAGGATGAAGTCCTTGAATAGTTTGGGTTCAAAGAACTCTTTCACATTAAAAGATAAAGCTATACAATTAAGGGTATATAGAGTCACAGAAGGGTATATAGAGTCAAATTATATTGTCAACCCTGAGATTTCTAGCTCCTTATTATTTTGGGAGCTCAGACTCAGTCTCATAACCCCAGCTCCACCAGCCTCCTTATTATAGGATTTCATGTATCCCAATCCCTCAGAACATTTATTTCATGTTGTTTTTATACTATTATATCTGCAGTTATTCAATTCAAATTTGTCTCTAATACATTGTAACATCTATAATAATTATCACCATATCTATTTCTTGCTCCTTAACATTTTATGTTTGTAGACACATAGATCTTCCATAAATATCTATTGACTGATATTTATGGTCAGTTCAGCAACAAGTAATTTTTGCCCCTTACCATGTACAATGTTAAGTTGCTTATGCCATTCTACCTTCCTCAGAGCCCAGAAATGGGCCTCGCATTTATCAGGAATCAGTGACTGTTCTTTGATAAACTGAAAGTCCAACTAAGTTTAACAACAGCTGACTAGAGCCTTCATCTCTAGTACTCGCTTTATTGATGATGATGTCACCTTTTAGCACAAAGAAACCTGGTGACAACTGTTATTTCACATGAGTGATAATATTTTTATTTCCTCTTCTGAAATAAAGGGCCACTGGACTGTGAAAACAACAGGAGCAAAATTACCGCCAGATTGCAACTCTGTCCTTTCACCTGGGAGTCACTTCAACAGTTTGCTTGTTTGGCCTTTCAGAATGTGCTCTTTGCAGATGCTGAGACTAGTCTGAGAATTCTAGTGGCAAACAGTATACTTACAGCAATTTCCATAATAATAAAGGCTTACAAAATAATACCACCAAAAAGGAGATTAGGAGACTTGATGTTTACGGCAGCAGTGAGAAAAAATGTACAAAGTATCTCATGTTTATCAAAATGCCCATAAGCATATTGTGCTATAAGATATTCCATGAAGGAAGAGTTCTATGACCAAATGGATTTATAAAAAACTGCAAAGAATGGTTCCATCTTGAGAACGAAGTATGATACCATTTTCAAAGCTCAAAAAAAGTCCTGCAGCTATAAAAATAAAATGCAGTTTGACTCAGAGTGGTAGAGATTGCTCCTGCTCATGCATAGCTGGGTTTTCATACCTTTTCTGGGCAAATGGAAGATTCTCAGCCTCTTGCCATTAGCCAGGTCCCTATAACTAGCTTCAATCAATGGGATATGAATGGGTGTGATACATGTCACTTCATGCTGAGATGACAGAAATCTCCTACGTGACCTCCCAGATCTCACTTCCTATGAGATCGCTGTGGCATTCCGTTACAATGGCAGAGCCATGTCATAGAGGTGGCATGGATCACTGAGACACTAGGTAGGAGCCAGCTGCCCTGGATAGTTCTCCCACTACCATAGATATTTGCATAAGCAAGAATTAAGTTAAACTACAGATATTTGAAAAATAATTTATTACCACATTATAGCCTATCCCAATCCACAGTGTTTCCAAAACTCCATTTGGCCACAGCTTTCTTCATCCTCATAAAGCAATAAATATCACAGGAAAATTTATGATACTTTAGAAATCAATATACAGTCTAAAATAGTTTTCCCAGGAACCATAACTATAGGATTTTGAATTCTCAGCCACAGCAATTCCTTAATCAAATATATTCCAACCAGTAAAAGAGAGAGAAGGAGGACCTAGAGAGCCTTTTCAAAGTGGAGGAGAGGCCCTAGGAACCTGATAACTGGGATGGAAATCCAAAAATCAGAGTTGTTTTTTTTTTCTGCATCTGCATTCCCCACTAACTTTCCCAATCTTGTAGACCAAGTGCTATCTCTTCTTTCAACATTTCACATAGCATTTACTGAATGTATCCTTAAGAGTACCATATGACTTACCTATCACTGTGAAAAGTTTTCAGACAGACTGTATTATGGTCCGTTATTTCACTTCCAAGAAACTTCAGCAATATTTATGATCCCCCTACACAAGTTTCAATGTCCTTGGCTCATGGGTGTTGCTGGGAGGGTTTCATTTGTTTCCTTCTGTATAGATTTTACATTTCTTAATTTTTATGTATCTCAAAACTTTCCTAATGACCCATGTATAAGCCACAATTTGTGACTTAACACTGTACATCCTTCCACTTTGATGGCCCATCCTAACAGAGCAGCTTTGCCACACATTGCCTTAGACTCCTGGCATGCTCCTCAAACTCCTTGTGTTGACAGATATCAATTCACTTCTACAGAAGAAAGGTCTAAAATTACTTAGCTTCCTCTACCTGTCAAAATTTTGGTTGCCACACTTGGAACCCCAGAACCCACAGCTTCAGCCATAGCTAATTGAATCAGGATTGCTCTAGGAGCCAGGTAGCAGCAGTAAACCACAGGGGAATTGTAGTCGTGTGGTGACTTGTCCCAAGAGCCATTCTGCCAGGGGTTCTTGACACTGGATTCTCACCAGAAATCTAACCAGGTCTTCCCGCTTGAAAAGACTGAACTCAAGAAAGATAGCAAGCCAGGAGTAGCAAGAGGAGCATTCAGAGTGGGAGCTCTGATTCATAACAAGAGACATAAGGATGGCAAAGCTTCTTGAAAATCTAGCTTGGTAGACAGCTGAAGATGTATTGAGCAATAAAGTTACTGTGCATTTTGAATGATGCCCAGATCTCCATAGCGTCTTGCTGTGGCATCAATGAGAAAATAACAGAATGTTCTCACCCTGTGAGGAAACCTGAGCCCCTCTCAGTCCTTTGTGACCTGAAGTAGCTAAACTGCTACTCATCAAACTCATAGTCCAAATTGCTTGAGAGAAGTGACTGGTGTTAATCATTTTATTAAGCCCCTATAGTGCAAACCACAGAGCTCTGTTTAACATCAGAAATATTTGTTGAGATATATACTTAATAATCTCAGGTGCAGACAGCATTTAATGAGGCAGAAAAGTTAGAGCTCAGATTGTAACTCCAATGCTTGATTGGCTGAGTGAGGAGAATATTAAGCATATTTCTTGGCAACAAAGGAACACAATTTTCTCATGGAAGGCAAAACATAAAGCACCTGAAGACTCATTTGTGCCACCTGGAAGCAAAACCGTCCTTCTTTATTAGCTACTATTTATTGAGCTCCTACTATGTGCCAGTTCTCTACTGGGTGCTTACACAGTGCCCTAATGCTCCCAGGAGTCCCCAAACAAGGATGTCATCACTCCTATTTCATAAGTGATGAAATGCAAGTTCAGTGAGTTTAAATAATTACTGGACGCCTCAGTGTGTGGGTCACAGAGTCATAATTTACATTCGGTTCTTGCCAGCTCTTTCTAATTCGAAGTTTGCACTCTTCCCACTGTGCTACACTTAGGGGGGAAAAAAAGATGAGCTTTTTAGCCAGGAAACAAGTGACAGCTGGGTGGAAAAGCACGCTGTTGGACCATATTTTCACTTTGTGCAATTCATAGTAATCTGACAGCAGAAGATTATTTTCCAGGGTGAGTTTCTCATATAGCAAGGAAAGAAAAGTAATTACTATGAGATTCTACTTGTATCTTTTTTATCTTGTCATAAAAAAAAGAAAAAGGCAAAATTACACTGAATATTGTTTTGAAATAATTAAAAATATTTAAAGGAAGTTAACTTTGTCCCACGCAATCCTTTCTATAGATATAGGTCCAAATGCTTCACACACACACACACACACACACACACACACACACACACAAATTCCTACACACCATAACCAAAACCTATTTTTATCCATTACTGGGAAAGTATAATGAATGTTTGTCAACCTGTTTATAAGCTGTTTATAAAATATATTATGTTTATGTGCTCTGATAATGTCGCAAAAAATTAAGCAATAAAAAATGCTAGAGTTACTATTTCTTCAACAAAATATGTTATCCTATTTTAGAAGTCACAGTTGGACACATGTATAATAATTCCACTGCATTATATTTAAATGTTTTAAGAATAACCATTAATAGTCAGGATATAATTTCATTTTTCTATTGTCTTAAAGATGAGCTTATTTTAGGACTTAAAGTCTGTGAAGCCACTGAAATCACCATACCACAACTGGTATGAAATCACCATACCACAACTAACAAGGTATTAGCAACATCTACTTAGCCATAAAATCCAGTAATTTTGTGACAATTATTGTTGCTACATGCTACAACATGGATAGACCTTGGAAAATGTAAGTGAAAGAAGCTGGACACAATGGCCACCATTCATATGACCCCATTTATGTGAAATGTCCATAAGGAGCAGATTCGTAGAGATAGGAAGTAGATTCCTGGTTTCCTGGTCCTAAGGGAAAGAATGCGAGAGTCAGGAAGGAAAAATGGGGAATGACAGGTAAAGGGCATGGGGTTTCTTGGGGCAGGGGTGATAAAAATATTCTGCAACTGATTTAGATGATTGTACAGCTCTGTGAATATACTAAAAACCAATGAATTGCATACTTTAAAATGGTGGATTAGGCCAAGTGTGGTGGCTCACGCCTGTAATCCCAGGGCTCTGGGAGACAGAGATGGAAGGATCACTAGAACTCAGGAGTTAGAGACCAGCTTGAGCAAGAGGGATACCCCCGTCTCTACCAAAAATAGAAAAAAAACTATCAGGGAGTTGTGGGGGACTGTAATCAACGCTACTTGGGAGGCTGAGGCAGAAGAATCCCTTGAACTCAGGAATATGAGGTTGCTGTGAGCTAGGCTAATGCCACAGCACTCTAGTCTGGGCAACAGAGTGAGACTCTTTCTAAAAAAGGGAAGGAAGGAAGGGAAGGGAAGGAAAGGAAGGAAAGAAGGAAGGAAGGAAGGAAGGGAGGGAGGGAGGGAACTGTATGGTATATGAATTATCTCTCTATACAGCCATTATATTAAAAACTCATTCCCCACAGAGCCAAGTAGCAGCCTCCCTGATTCACTCTTCCCGTGCTTTGTGCTTCTTCCTCGGGCTCCTGAGATGTGCAGCACCTCCCCTACACCAGTCTTTGCTCACTCTGTTCCTGCTGTTCCCACTGGACACCTTCCTATCCCTACTGCTGTCTCTAACTTCCCACATGCCACCCAGGGCCTGATTAACTCTCTTGTCCCTGAACATCCTATTGTAATTCTCATGTGACCAGAGCAATCCCTGCAGAGCACTCATGATAACCATGCAATACCCCCAAAGAAACCCAGTGCCCATTACCTGCCACTCCCTACTTTCTCTTACTGACTCCCACATCCCCTCCAGAACCATGAAACTGGGAATCTACCTCCTGTCTTTATGGATTTTCCCATTGCAGACATTTCATATAAACAGCATCATATAATATGTGGTCTTTGCGTGTAACTTTTTTCACTTGACATGCCTTTTAAAGGTGTTTTACACTTGCTGATAGCTCCTATGTAATCCATGTTTAATAAATATTTGAGTGATAAATTAAATAAGAATAAAAAAACCTTTATATCCCCCTTTTCCTCCTGTCTGTTTGATCTATCAAACAAATAATTATACTATCCTTTAAAATTTTCCAAAAAATCTATTCAATCAGGAGTATGCTCATAGAGCCATTGGCATTAACCAAACACAAAACAAGGTTTGTTTTGTTCTTGGTGATTTCTTCCAATAGATAAATGTCCTCAAAGAAGATAACTAACAGAATTTCATAAACAATTTGTGGCTGATGGAAGAAATGTCTTTTCTTTATGTGAACAAGGTTTGTTTTGTTTTGTGTGCAAGTTTTCCTTTATTCCAGGCATAATACACTCACCAAATATCTCCAGAGAGCCACCTGTGTGCAGAAGGAGAGCACAGAGGTTAGGATGAAGTTCATAAGCTGTTTGTAAGCTGCTCATAAACTGAGTTCAAATGCAGCCTCCTTCATTTGCAAATTACTTGACTCCTTTCAGTTTCATTTATCTCACTTATGAAATAAATGTAACACCATGGGAGCTGTTCTGAGAACTAAATGAGATACACCTGGAAAACAGTTAGTATAGTGCCTTATTGATACATACTAATGATGATGATGAGATATTAACTCATTCTACCTTCAAACAGCTTGAAGTCCTCTGGGGCAGAAGGAAGTGGTATAAAGACATCACTATAAATAACTATAATTCAAGAATTGGAAATGACCCCATTGCTATGAAATAATCCTATGATAACCCTTGCTAAAGTTCTCTAATGTAACCATTTAACAGTGTTTTCTATTATGAACAGCATTATTTGTTATAAATTAGAAAAACTAGAAGCAACCAAAATATACATTCAAACTGAAATCAATTAACTTACAGTGTGTGCCCATACACTGTAATAGAATGTGGATGTTAAAAGTATGAAGCAGGGTCTTTGAAAACTAAGGGCCAGCACAGCCCCATTCTTAGCTCTCTCAATTTTCTCTAAGGCTTTTGGTTTAATCTGTCAGCAAAGAGAAATAAGCCATTGCATTCTTTGGTTAGTCTTCAAAAATTGTTTGATAAAGATATTTATATGCAAAAATGAAGAGGAGAAATATGCTCTCAGTTGCTTTCTAAAGATCTTTCGGGTATATTTTAAGTGGAAAGGATAAAGAATAAAATAATATGTGCAACATAAGCCCTCATATGATTATGAAATACATGAAAATATGTAATAATAAGTCAATACAAATAGTCAGTCAATCTACTTAGAAGAATCAGGGAATATTCTATCATAAATCTAGGCAAGTGGAGAAGGGAAACCTAAGACGAAACTTCCAGGCAGAACCAGCAAGGGCTTAGGAGGAGAATAGCTCATGGATAGGGCTATCTCAGCCAGATGCAATCTGAGAAGGTATATAAGGAATAAGAGTTGAGATTTGTACATAGCAATTAACATACCCAAAACATTTGTATCCCCGTAAAATTCTAAAACTAACAACAACAACAACAAAAAAAAAAGGAGTTGAGATTTGAGACATGAAGTAGGCCATTGCGGAGGGTGAAAGGCATCTGGACTTTTCTCTGGTAGGCCTTGGGCAGTTGTGGAGGAAGAGTAGAGAAAGACATAACTTGGTCAGTGTTGCATGGGGTAGGCAGGGATTGGGATAGTCCTAGGGAAGAGCATATAGCAAAGAGTGAAGGGAGCAGAGAATGAAGGAAGGCTTGCTCGATGTTTCCATGAGTTCCCATGTTCTTCCCCTGAATTTTACAACTGCCACATTGATACAGCTTTAGTTCTATTCCCTGATACAACATGTTTGCTGTCCCATGAAACTAGTCACATTAACAGAGCTGGAGTTTCCTTGCCAACATTCCCAACAGATGTTCCACACATCCCCAAATTACTAATCTTCTTTCAATAATCAAATTCTTGGCAGATACCATTTTTCAAAGAAACGTTATTTTCCCTGTTAAATGAAAGGAAGTTAGATCATTAAAGCAGTTCTCTGAGTACTGCATTTTAAATGAAAAGGTTTTTTCAGCCTTTGGAAAAAAGAATATCAAAAGTTAAACTGAAACATCTAGGGAAAACGCAAATTAATATGTTAATTCTGTCAACATTCAAGGTTTTGAGTCCAAGCCTAGCAGTAAAATAGCATATGGTGATTTACTGCTCCCTAGCTATCATTTTAACTACAGTTTTTAAAATCACAAAATAAATGTCTCAAGTGAAGTTGTCATCACTCTTTCAATGTGAAACATGCAAGTATCGGAATCGCTTTGTTTTGTTCTAAAAATCAGCTTATTATACTAGGAATCATCAGTGATTTCATTAACTATGTCAAATGAGACTGAACTAGGGAAATATGATGGATTAATATGCCATAATTTTGTCTTTACAGTGACAAATTTACTGTTTCTCTGTGGACATTATAAATTTCCATGACTGACAGATTTTTTTTTCTATAAAAAAGACAATGAAGCTTCTGAGTTATAGGTAAATGAAATTACATGGTTAAAATTCATTGAAACTCCTGGAAAAACTATGCCTTGTCAACTTCTAAGACCTAAGGATCCAATATACAAATTTATACACACACACATATAAATACATATGCATATATATATATACACACACACACATATATATTTATACTAAGAAATTGCCATGAGTGCTTTGGTGAAGAAAAAAGGTAAATGTTCACATCTGAATGCTGAAGTAGGTCCATAAAAGGGTAATTTGCTATGAGAGGCAAAATTACACATATCCTATAACCTTCCAGAGTTAAACAGCTTTAGAAAGTCTTTGTTTCTTAGAAGCAAGCTTAGTGCTGAACACTTATTAGGTGAATGGGAGAAATGTATTGAATGGATAGGTAGATGGATAATGTGCAGATGGATTAAAACCACTCCATTCTCTGGTCTTCATTCCCATTACAAGTAATTCAGCTATAAACATGAACATAAGCATTCAGTATGACAATACATGTAGATACAAAATAAGTATATAGTATCCATGCCTAATTCATGGACGGTATTTATATATTTGTATACAACATATATCCATCTGTACCTGTAAACACACACACACACACAAAAAAAAACACCTTCATGTAGTTATTTCTATGTTTATATAAATGCTAACTGTAAGATATAATATGGGATATTATAGATATGAAACTTATTTTTAATAGACATTAGCTGATATCGACATCCTTAATGTCAATTAAGTGTTATAGGCATTCTTAGTAAAGGCTGGAAATGAGAATTTCCCACTATCATAAGTAGGATAGTAACATTAATTTAAATGTCAATGGGAATGTCAAGAGAAGAGGTTATAGCCCCTTTTTTCTCTAATACAATAAATGCCATATAATTATATTATTGCTAATGTAATAAGTTGAGGAAATATATAAAATCCACATATGAAAAGAATGAACAATATTACTGCATTCTTAGAAAAATATTTCAGTTTATGAAATGAATATTTCAGGGTAATACAGGTAAATGTCTCTCAATAATTACATAAAAAAAGGATTTCTTACATGTAAGAAATAACTGAAAAGGAAACTCAATGGGTAAAACATTACAGTTGTAATAATAAAAATGATAAAATATTACCAATGCATTTAAAAGAAATACACAGAAACATTTTATGAATAGCTGGATATTTTGAATAAATGTAGAAAATGAAACTATACAAGCTTGAGTGAATTCCTCTGTAAGCAAGGTGTAGAAAAAAGGGAGGCGCCTGTGGCTCAAGGAGTAGGGCGCCGGTCCCATATGCCGGAGGTGGCGGGTTCAAACCCAGCCCCGGCCAAAAAAAACCACAAAAAAAAAAAAAAAAAAAAAAAAAAAAGCTTCCTATCTTTGACTTAAAGTTGAGTTGAAATAAAAGATTAATGCATTTGATCACATAAAAATAATGAATGAAAAACCTTTGGTATAGGGAAAAACACTATAAGCAAAGTTGAAACATAAATAAAAAATTAGGAGAAGATATTTGCAATATCCCTAATAGACATGCACAAATTATGTCTAACCATTGAGAGGGGAAAAAAACACCAAAATCTTACAGAACAGGAGGCAAAAAATTTATTAAAAATTTTACAATAGTTTTCAAATGTAGGAAAAGATGAAGTTCAACTTCACGTATAAGAGAAATGCAAATTTTTCAACCATAAGATTAACCAAATTCAAAAGCTTAACGGTATACTTTATTGGCAAGACCATAAGAAAATGGGCATTTATATATATTCATGGTAAGAACTGAGGGTATAACCCCAGTGGTGAAGAATTTACACATGGGTAGCAAATTCTTTATGCTTCATTCATTCAGAAATCACAAACCTAAGAATAACCCAAACACACACTTTCAGTAATACCAAGCACATATGCACAAGGTCACTCATTGCAGTGTTATGTACAATTGTACAATATTGGAAATTATCTCAAATTTCCAAACATAGGTGATTAGTTGAATAAACTATGGCACAAACACAAATGGGGAACTCAGTAGCTATAAAGAAAAATGAGGAAGATCTCTATAAACTACACAGAAGGTGATTTTCAAAATACATTTAAGTACACAAAGAAAAATACAAGAGAGTATATATAGTATTGCTAACTTTGTGTAAAAAAAAGAAGCAATAAGGAAAAAATAAGCTAATTTTTGTAAAGAGAAACACAGGAGCTGTAAATCAGAAACTGACAAAACTGATCATCTATAAAGTAGCAGAAGGGAGCTGCAGGCTGAAAGGATAAGGGATGGAGCAACCTTTCAAAATGATACATTTCTGTGGCATAATTTTGACTTTTTAAATCTTAATATTCTATGTATGTGAAAAATAAAATTAAATCAGCAAGAATGGGGATAAAACCTAAAGCTAAATGTAAACAGAAACAAATGAACCGAACTGCCTTTTAAATGAATAACACAGAATAGAACAAGAACAAATCCACGAGACTTTGAAACATAGGACTTGAATTAAATATCTTCAGCGTAGGAAAAAGAAAAAGTGAAACCAAACGTTGAACTGTTTTTAGAAGGTTTGCTTTTTATAGAGGTATGGATCTGAAACTATTTCATGTGTATTGCCAAATTGAGCAAATGAGTAGATATGTGATGTTGGGATCAGGGTTCCCCTTGAAAAAGAAGGGAGATTAAAATCTGTGAAATTTTAAAGAATTGTAAGTTCTTTGTTTTGTTTTAAAGATGAGGTCATTGTACTAAACAACTGCAGTGATATGTTAAGTAAGAAATCATTAGGACTACATTGGTTTTGAAATATATATTTTTAATTACATTATATATTTTAATTATAAAATCTCTAGCTATATATAGATGATAGATAGACAGACAGACAGATAGATATAGGTATAGACAGACATCTGTTTGTTTGTTAAACAGGCTTAGAAGCAATAGCATTCCAGTAGTAATGAGCTACCCAGAATCCAGATCTTGGAAGATAGGTACCATTTCCCAATAAATAGAACCAGCGCTTCTTGAAGAAGTATTTGCTTCTATCCTGGAACATCTTGTGCCAGAAAGTAAGAGAATAAGAGAATAACGCTCAAAGAGTGATGGGGACATATCAAAGAGACATACAAATCAATTTCAAGGGGCTCCTACTGGCCAAGTCAGAAACAAATTTAGAAGCAAAATACTTAAGAATCACTAAGGTATTTGTATCCTATTGAATAATTAAGAATCCACAGATCCATACTGAAAATAAATGGGTAAGTTAATTAATAAGGGGAAAGTGAGGACTTTTCCTTACCTTGGAGTACCAACTCACACTGTGGAATGTATAGGGAGTTGGAAAATCACCATTTTCCAGCCAATTGGCTTAGACCAGAATTATCAAAGACAATGGTCTCAATGACCTCCTCAAAGACTGCTTCTTGTCTGCAAAAGGAAAAGCACTAAATGACCAAACTTCCTGTGGAGGAAGTGGGCAACACTCTGACTAGTCCCTAATTAGCAATATCTATGAAGGGCAGGCAGGTGTCTCATGCCTTCAGATGTGACACTCTGGGAAGAAGACACAGTTACATAGTATTCTGATGTACAATGCATAACCTGGATCCTTCTATGAGGAACCATCTTCAGAGCCAAAATGTAGAACACCAGAGAAAATAACTGGCTTTTTAATTAGTCAAAAATGTCAATGTCATGAAAGACAAAGGTTGATAACTGTTCTAAATAAAAAGAGACTAAAGAGAACAAATAAAATCACCTTGGACAGATTCTGTACAGGAGGAAAAATTCAGTAAAGGGTATGATTGGGACAATATATGGCAAATTGGGACAAGATTTAAATACAGACTGTAAATTAGATAAAAATACATAAAACCAACTGACACTTCCTAAGCTTGATAAATTTACTATAATTATACGAGTGAATGTCTTTGTTTTTAGAAAACAAAGATTGACATATTCTCAAATTAAAAAAAACTAGCTTAATTTCCTCAAATGAAAAAATAAAAATGATATATACATGTGGATGATAAAGTAAGTGCTGCAAATGTTAAATAAATATGATATGAGTAAAGGGTATGCAGGAATTCTTCATACTTTGTGTGCAATTTTTCAGTAGCTTTAAATCATTTCAAAATAAAAGTTTAAAAAGGAAAGAATCCTATATTTCATTGAAAGAAATACACAGTAAGAAAAGCCAAGGCAACTCTGAAAGAACAAATTATCAAGAAAAGTCATGCTCTACTAGACACTGAATCTCATTATAAAGTTTTAAAAAATTACAATGTTATACTATTCTAA
Source organism: Nycticebus coucang (assembly GCF_027406575.1). Taxonomy (NCBI): domain Eukaryota; kingdom Metazoa; phylum Chordata; class Mammalia; order Primates; family Lorisidae; genus Nycticebus; species Nycticebus coucang. The sequence continues at coordinate 57,794,030 of NC_069796.1, read as the reverse complement.
GGATTGACAAGCAGATCAAAGGAAGAGAACTAATGGACCCAAAAGAGACTTTATAATTATTTATGTTAAAGCTGGAAATTTTATCCCTTGGCAGAGGACCTATATTTTCAATAAGTAATGTTAGAACTATTTTTTTAGACATTTGAGGAAAAATTAAACTATATTCGTATCTCATAAATAACCAAATTACATTTCAGATATAAATGAGAAGCATAAACACACGCACACAAAAATAAAAAAATGTAAGGAAAACAATGAAGAATAAATATCTAAGAATTGGCAGTATTTTTTAAAAAGTAAAAACACCTCATAAAACTTTTTCTTTTCTGATACAACTGTTAAGGAAAATATCTGTTTGTCTAACACAGAAATAAAGATGGCTCTATGTAAAAAATGCCATAATTAAAATGAAGTATGAATAAAAAATTGGGAAAAATATTCACATATGTATCAGTTACAGCAGATTAAAGCTTAGCTTAACATTTAAAAAGGTGAACACTAATATAAAAATGCGCAAAAGATATGAAGTATCAATTTAAAAAGAAACAAAACAAATTCCTAAACATATGTTCAAACACAATACTAATCAAAGAAATAAAATTTAAGTACTCAAATAATTTTTCTTTATCAATGGTAAACATTAAAAAAAAAGATAGTGTGGGAGGCGGAGTAAGATGGCGGCCGAGTAACAGCTTCCTTGAATCTGGGCACCGAGAGTCCGGGGAGATAGGACTCCAAGCATCTCTGGCTGGTGGGATCTGCCTATCATCACCCCTGTGAGGATACAGGGAGTCAGTGAGAGACTTCTGGACTCCAAGAGGAGGACTAAAACAGTGGAAAAACGGCAAGTGGTCGCGTGTGTTCAATCTATCTAAACCCACCCGCAGCTATAAGTTCAGTAGCACCAAGACTGCAAATCAGAAAGGCCTTACCTGTGAACTGTTTTGGTGTCTTTGGACTTGGTACTCAGTTGAACTGCCTTGGGGAGAGCCTAAGCAGGAGTACAGAGAACTTTAGCTGTTGTCTAGGGCCCTAGTCTGAGACGCTGAGCCAGACGGAGCTAATAGTGTTTCGCTGTGGGTCACAGGGAGCCATTGTGAGCGATCTGCCCCGGCAAGCTCCACCCTCAGGGTCGCAGAGCTAGAATCGGGTGGGAGCTGGTAACCCAGTGACCAAGTAGCCTAAGGGTGGGGTATGAGCCACCTTGCAGACCAAACCCTCAGGGGCAGAGTGAGACCGGTTTTGGCACACTGGGTAAATGGATAGCCACTTCAGCAGTGATTCCAGCGACAAGCACTTTCCTGGGAAAGCTTCTGCTCTGCAAGTTTACAAGTTTAAAGTGCCTTTTAAGTGGGCTGAAGAGAGATTTAGGGTGTCTTACCTGCTGGGGTTTGAGAAATCAGCGGCCTCCAGTCGTATCAGAACTGTGATTAACATCTCATACCCCAGAGTACCATGTGTTCCCCAGACAATATTCAATAACATATACCTACTGCTTTGTTTTTGCTTGTGTTTATTTATTTTTTTTTATTGGTTTGGTTGTTGTTTTTGTTTATTTTGATGTTGTAGATGTTGTTTTGTTTTTTAAGTTCAACCTTTTCCATACAGACCCTTTTTCTTTCTCAATTTTTCTACTTTAATTATAATTTCCCATTGCTGCCTATTTCAATAATTAGAACTTCATTTTTGTTAGTGTTTCTACCGCTATATTTGGTTTTCCACCCAATTTTATCTCGTAAAGTTTTCTGTTTCCTTGTTTTGGTTTGATTTATAGCATTTTTGTCTTTCCTCTCTACTTGGTGTAGGTGGGGTACTGTGTCTGATCAGGTTAGCAAAGAGCTGCTGACCTCAAGGGAACCGCCCAACTGGGCAACACCAGAAGGTGGTTTTTTTTTAAGGTTGTATCAAAGTACCCTACTGTACACCTATATTGCTCTGTCTCCCTCTTTCTGTGCCTCTCTTCTTCTTGTCAATATTCCCTTTACCCACGTCCTCTCCATTCTCTATTTTTTTTTTTCTTATCAATCAGTCCTCCTTTCTTTGATCCCTTTTTTGCTCTTCAACCTTCCACCCTTCTGGTCCTGTAACCCTTAGTCCACAGGCACGAGAACTTAAAGAGCAAGAGGAAGTGAAAGGAAAATCAGGGCAAGGAAACAGATAAAAGAAATCACTCATGAGGAAGAATCAGCAGAAAACTCCAGGCAACATGAAGAACCAGTCCAGAACAACCCTGCCAAGGGACCAGGAGGTAGCTACTGCAGAGGATTCCACCTATAAAGAAATGTTAGGAATGACAGAAAGGGAATTTAGAATACACATGTTGAAAACAATGAAAGAAATGATAGAAACAATGAAGGAAATTGCTAATAAAGTGGAAAATAAGCAACAGGAAATTCAAAAACAGAATCAAATAAGAGATGAACGATATGAAGAATATAAAAAGGATATAGCAGAGCTGAAGGAAATAAAACAGTCAATTAGGGAATTTAAAGATGCAATGAAAACTATCAGCAACAGGTTATACCATGCAGAAGAAAGAATTTCAGAGGTAGAAGACAAAGTTCTTGAGATAACTCAGATAGTCAAAGAGGCAGAAAAGAAGAGAGAGAAAGCAGAACGTTCACTGTCAGAATTATGGGACTTTATGAAGCGTTCCAACATACAAGTTATAGGAATTCCAGAAGGGGAAGAAGAATGCCCCAGAGGAATGGAAGCCATACTAGAGAATATTATAAAAGAAAATTTCCCAAACATCACCAAAGATTCTGACACACTGCTTTCAGAGGGATATCGGACCCCAGGTCACCTCAACTCTAACCAAGCTTCTCCAAGACACATTGTGATGAACCTGTCCAAAGTCAAGACAAAAGAAAAGATTCTGCAAGCTGCCAGGAGTAAGCGCCAATTGACCTACAGGGGCAAATCCATCAGAGTGACCGCAGACTTCACTAATGAAACTTTCCAAGCAAGAAGACAATGGTCATCTACCTTTAATCTACTTAAACAGAACAATTTCCAGCCCAGAATTCTGTACCCTGCTAAGCTAAGCTTCAAAATTGACGGAGAAATCAAATCATTTACGGATATACAAACATTGAGGACATTCGCCACAACAAGACCAGCTCTACAGGAACTACTTCAACCTGTTCTGCACACTGACCACCACAAGGGATCAGCAGCAAAGTAAGAAATCAGAAATCAAAGGACAGAACCTAACCTCCACGCTCATGCAAAAGATAAAACTAAGCAATGGACTCTCACCAAATAAGACGAATAGAATACTACCACACTTATCAATTATCTCCATAAATGTTAATGGCTTGAATTCCCCACTGAAGAGACATAGATTGGCTGACTGGATTAAAAAACACAAGCCATCCATTTGCTGTCTGCAAGAAACACACCTGGCTTCAAAAGACAAATTAAAGCTCCGAGTCAAGGGTTGGAAGACAATTTTTCAGGCAAATGGAATTCAGAAGAAAAGAGGAGTTGCAATCTTATTTTCAGATACATGTGGAAATAAAGTCAAAAAAGACAAAGATGGTCACTTTATATTGGTCAAGGGAAAAATACAACAAGAAGACATTTCAATTCTAAATATCTATGCACCCAATTTAAATGCTCCCAGATTCTTGAAACAGACCTTACTCAGTCTGAGCAATATGATATCTGATAATACCATAACAACAGGGGACCTAAACACTCCTCTTACAGAGCTGGACAGATCCTCTAAACAGAAATTAAACAAGGATATAAGAGACTTAAATGAGACCCTAGAACAACTGTGCTTGATAGACGCATATAGAACACTCCATCCCAAAGATAAAGAATATACATTCTTCTCATCACCCCATGGAACATTCTCCAAAATTGATCATATCCTGGGACACAAAACAAATATCAACAGAATCAAAAGAACTGAAATTTTACCTTGTATCTTCTCAGACCATAAGGCACTAAAGGTGGAACTCAACTCTAACAAAAATGCTCGACCCCACACAAAGGCATGGAAACTGAACAATCTTTTGCTGAATAACAGATGGGTGAAGGAAGAAATAAAACAGGAAATCATTAACTTCCTTGAGCATAACAACAATGAAGACACAAGCTACCAAAACCTGTGGGATACTGCAAAAGCAGTTTTGAGAGGAAAATTCATTGCTTTAGATGCCTACATTCGAAAAACAGAAAGAGAGCACATCAACAATCTCATAAGAGATCTTATGGAATTGGAAAAAGAAGAACAATCTAAGCCTAAACTCAGTAGAAGAAAGAAATATCCAAAATCAAATCAGAGATCAATGAAATTGAAAACAAAAGAATCATTCAGAAAATTAATGAAACAAGGAGTTGGTTTTTTGAAAAAATAAATACAATAGATAAACCATTGGCCAGACTAACGAGGAATAGAAAAGTAAAATCTCTAATAACCTCAATCAGAAATGATAAAGGGGAAATAACAACTGATCCCACAGAGATACAAGAGATCATCTCTGAATACTACCAGAAACTCTATGCCCAGAAATTTGACAATGTGAAGGAAATGGATCAATATTTGGAATCACACCCTCTCCCTAGACTCAGCCAAGAAGAAATAGAGCTCCTGAACAGACCAATTTCAAGCACTGAGATCAAAGAAACAATAAAAAATCTTCCAACCAAAAAAATGCCCTGTTCCAGATGGCTTCACTCCAGAATTCTATCAAACCTTCAAGGAAGAGCTTATTCCTGTACTGCAGAAATTATTCCAAAAAATTGAGGAAGAAGGAATCTTCCCCAACACATTCTATGAAGAAAACATCACCCTGATACCAAAACCAGGAAAAGACCCAAACAAAAAGGAGAATTTCAGACCAATCTCACTCATGCATACAGACGCAAAAATTCTCAACAAAATCCTAGCCAATAGATTACAGGTTATCATCAAAAAAGTAATTCATCATGATCAAGTAGGCTTCATCCCAGGGATGCAAGGCTGGTTTAACATACGCAAGTCTATAAACGTTATCCACCATGTTAACACAGGCAAAAATAAAGATCACATGATCCTCTCAATAGATGCAGAAAAAGCATTTGATGAAATCCACCATCCTTTTCTAATTAGAACACTGAAGAGTATAGGCATAGGTGGCACATTTCTAAAACTGATTGAAGCTATCTATGACAAACCCACAGCCAATATTTTACTGAATGGACTAAAACTGAAAGCTTTTCCTCTTAGAACTGGAACCAGACAAGGTTGTCCTCCGTCACCTTTACTATTCAACGTAGTGCTGGAAGTTCTAGCCAATACAATTAGGCAAGACAAGGAAATAAAGGGAATTCAAATGGGAGCAGAGGAGGTCACATTCTCCCTCCTTGCTGACGACATGATCTTATACTTAGAGAACCCCAAAGACTCAACCACAAGACTCCTAGCAGTCATCAAAAACTACAGGAATGTTTCAGGATATAAAATCAAATGTCCACAAGTCAGTAGCCTTTGTGTACACCAATAACAGTCAAGATGAGAAGCTAATTAAGGACACAACTCCCTTCACCATAGTCTCAAAGAAAATGAAATACCTAGGAACATACCTAACGAAGGAGGTGAAGGACCTCTATAAAGAAAACTATGAAATCCTAAGAAAGGAAATAGCAGAGGATATTAACAAATGGAAGAACATATCATGCTCATGGATGGGAAGAATCAACATTGTTAAAATGTCTCTAGTTCCCAAAGCAATCTACCTATTCAATGCCATTCCTATCAAAATACCAACATCGTACTTTCAAGATTTGGAAAAAATGATTCTGCGTTTTGTATGGAACCGGAAAAAACCCCGTATACCTAAGGCAGTTCTCTGTAACAAAAATAAAGCTGGGGGCATCAGCATACCAGATTTTAGTCTGTACTACAAAGCCATAGTGCTCAAGACAGCATGGTACTGGCACAAAAACAGAGACATAGACACTTGGAATCGAATTGAACACCAAGAAATGAAACTAACATTTTACAACCACCTAATCTTTGATAAACCAAACAAGAACATACCTTGGGGGAAAGACTCCCTATTCAATAAATGGTGTTGGGAGAACTGGATGTCTACATGTAAAAGACTGAAACTGGACCCACACCTTTCCCCACTCACAAAAATTGATTCAAGATCATAAAGGACTTAAACTTAAGGCATGAAACAATGAAAATCCTCCAAGAAAGCATAGGAAAAACACTGGAAGATATTGGCCTGGGGAAAGACTTCATGAAGAAAACTGCCATGGCAATTGCAACAACAACAAAAATGGGACTTCATTAAACTGAAAAGCTTCTGTACAGCTAAGGAGACAATAACCAAAGCAAAGAGACAACCTACACAATGGGAAAGGATATTTGCATATGTTTAATCAGACAAAAGCTTGATAACTAGGATCTATAGAGAACTCAAATTAATCCACATGAAAAAAGCCAACAATCCCTTATATCAATGGGCAAGAGACATGAATAGAACTTTCTCTAGAGATGACAGACGAATGGCTAACAAACACATGAAAAAATGTTCATCATCTCTATATATTAGAGAAATGCAAATCAAAACAACCCTGAGATATCATCTAACCCCAGTGAGAATGGCCCACATCACAAAATCTCAAAACTGCAGATTCTGGCGAGGATGTGGAGAGAAGGGAACACTTTTACACTGCTGGTGGGACTGAAAACTAGTACAACCTTTCTGGAAGGAAGTATGGAGAAACCTCAAAGCACTCAAGCTAGACCTCCCATTTGATCCTGCAATCCCATTACTGGGCATCTACCCAGAAGGAAAGAAATCCTTTTATCATAAGGACACTTGTACTAGACTGTTTATTGCAGCTCAATTTACAATCGCCAAAATGTGGAAACAGCCTAAATGCCCACCAACCCAGGAATGGATTAACAAGCTGTGGTATATGTATACCATGGAATAGTAATCAGCCATTAAAAAAAATGGAGACTTTACATCCTTCATATTAACCTGGATGGAAGTGGAAGACATTATTCTTAGTAAAGGATCACAAGAATGGAGAAGCATGAATCCTATGTACTCCATTTTGATATGAGGACAATTAATGACAATTAAGGTTATGGGGGGGAAGCAGAAAGAGAGACGGAGGGAGGGGGGTGGGGCCTTTGTGTGTGTCACACTTTATGGGGTCAAGACATGATTGCAAGAGGGACTTTACCTAACAATTGCAATCAGTGTAACCTGTCTTACTTTACCCTCAATGAATCCCCAACAATAAAAAAAAAAGTGAAAAAAAGAGATAGTGACCAATTTATAAGGGCTTAGAAGTAAGCATTCTAAAAACACAAAAGCAAGGATAGCAGGCACAAATGTGTTTGGGTAAAATCTGACAGTATTTATTAAGAACTTCAAAATTTCTAACTTCACTTTGATTTTAAATTCTACTTCCATAAAATCTGAAGGAAGATATCAACATGTGAAAAATACCAAAATGTTGAGCTACATGGCAAAGAAAAACTAGTATTAGGGTGTGTACGTGTGCATTGATATGAAGAGAGAGAGAGAGGATGAGATGCTAAAAGCCCATTAAAATAAATATTTAATGTATATTGGATGATATGGAAAATGCTTATGATATATTATTAACTAAAAGACTTATAAAGTTCTCTCTATATGCATATATTAAATCATCTTAACTTAGTAAAGAGATAAAACTCTAGAGATATAAAGACATAGATATGTATAAAGAGACACATATTCTGGAAGTTGTACAAGGAGAATCCTTAAATGTCATCACTGATTTCTCTGTATCGTGAGGTTTGAGTCATTTCCATTTCCACTGCCATATAATCTTGAACTGTTCAAATTATCCACACTAAAGTAACAATTATCATAACACATAAAAATGACATAATACATTTTCAGGCACAGACTTTAAAATGACATGTGTACTATTGATTGCTTCTCTGTAAGGAGGCATAAACATGTAAGACAGGATGTGAAATCTTATATGCTAAAATTTAAGTAGCATTTTTGATAGGATGATAAGAATTTTTTCTCTTAATTGTCTACAATTTTGCTGCAATGCTCTTTGATCTAAAAAATGATGATCATCAGCCTTGCAGCCCTAACCCTTGGGGGCAGAGGGAGACCAGTTTTGATACACAGGGTAAGTGGATAGCCACTTCAGCAGTGATTCCAGCGACAAGCACTTCCCTGAGAAAGCTTCTGCTCATCCACAGGCATGAGAACTTAAAGAGCAAGAGGAAGTGAAAGGAAAATTAGGGCAAGGAAACAGATAAAAGAAATCACCCATAAGGAAGAATTAGCAGAAAACTCCAGGCAACATGAAGAACCAGTCCAGAACAACCCTGCCAAGGGACCAGGAGGTAGCTACTGCAGAGGATTCCACCTATACAGAAATGTTAGGAATGACAGAAAGGGAATTTAGAATACATATGTTGAAAACAATGAAAGAAATGATGGAAACAATGAAGGAAACTGCTAATAAAGTGGAAAATAACCAAAAGGAAATCCAAAAACAGAATCAAATCAGAGATGAACGATATGAAGAATATAAAAAGGATATAGCAGAGCTGAAGGAACTGAAACAGTCAATCAGAGAACTTAAAGATGCAATGGAAAGTATCAGCAACAGGTTAGACCATGCAGAAGAAAGAATTTCAGAGGTAGAAGACAAAGTTTTTGAGATAACTCAGATAGTCAAAGAGGCAGAAAAGAAGAGAGAGAAAGCAGAACGTTCACTGTCAGAATTATGGGACTTTATGAAGCGTTCCAACATACGAGTTATAGGAATTCCAGAAGGGGAAGAAGAATGCCCCAGAGGAATGGAAGCCATACTAGAGAATATTTTAAAAGAAAATTTCCCAAATATCACCAAAGATTCTGACACACTGCTTTCAGAGGGCTATCGGAACCCGGGTCACCTCAACTCTTACCGAGCTTCTCCAAGACACATTGTGATGAACCTGTCCAAAGTCAAGAAAAAAAGAAAAGATTCTGCAAGCTGCCAGGAGTAAGCACCAGTTGACCTACAGGGGCAAATCCATCAGAGTGACCGTAGACTTCTCTAATGAAACTTTCCAAGCAAGAAGACAATGGGCATCTACCTTTGATCTACTTAAACAGAACAATTTCCAGACCAGAATTCTGTACCCTGCTAAGCTAAGCTTCAAAATTGATGGAGAAATCAAATCATTTACGGATATACAAACATTGAGGAAATTCACCACAACAAGAGCAGCTCTACAGGAAATACTTCAACCTGTTCTGCACACTGACCACCACAATGGATCAGCAGCAAAGTAAGAACTCAGAAATCAAAGGACAGAACCTAACCTCCACAATGATGCAAAAGATAAAACTAAGCAAGGGACTCTCACAAAATAAGACGAATACAATACTACCACACTTATCAATTATCTCAATAAATGTTAATGGCTTGAATTCCCCACTGAAGAGACATAGATTGGTTGACTGGATAAAAAAACACAAGCCATCCATTTGCTGTCTGCAGGAAACACACCTGGCTTCAAAAGACAAATTAAAACTCCGAGTCAAGGGTTGGAAGACAATTTTTCAGGCAAATGGAATTCAGAAGAAAAGAGGAGTTGCAATCTTATTTTCAGATACATATGGATTTAAAGCAACTAAAGTCAAAAAAGACAAAGATGGTCACTTTATATTGGTCAAGGGAAAAATACAACAAGAAGACATTTCAATTCTAAATATCTATGCACCCAATTTAAATGCTCCCAGATTCTTGAAACAGACCTTACTCAGTCTGAGCAATATGATATCTGATAATACCATAATAACAGGGGACCTTAACACTCCTCTTACAGAGCTGCACAGATCCTCTAAACAGAAATTAAACAAGGATATAAGAGACTTAAATGAGACCCTAGAACAACTGTGCTTGATAGACGCATATAGAACACTCCATCCCAAAGATAAAGAATATATATTCTTCTCATCACCCCATGGAACATTCTCCAAAATTGATCATATCCTGGGACACAAAACAAATATCAACAGAATCAAAAGAATTGAAATTTTACCTTATATCTTCTCAGACCATAAGGCACTAAAGGTGGAACTCAACTCTAACAAAAATGCTCGACCCCACACAAAGGCATGGAAATTAAACAATCTTCTGTTGAATAACAGATGGGTGCAGGAAGAAATAAAACAGGAAATCATTAACTTCCTTGAGCATAACAACAATGAAGACACAAGCTACCAAAACCTGTGGGATACTGCAAAAGCAGTTTTGAGAGGAAAATTCATCGCTTCAGATGCCTACATTCGAAAAACAGAAAGAGAGCACATCAACAATCTCATAAGAGATCTTATGGAATTGGAAAAAGAAGAACAATCTAAGCCTAAACTCCGTACAAGAAAAAAATATCCAAAATCAAATCAGAGATCAATGAAATTGAAAACAAAAGAATCATTCAGAAAATTAATGAAACAAGGAGTTGGTTTTTTGAGAAAATAAATAAAATAAATAAACTATTGGCCAGACTAACGAGGAACAGAAAAGTAAAATCTCTAGTAACCTCAATCAGAAATGATAAAGGGGAAATAACAACTGATCCCACAGAGATACAAGAGATCATCTCTGAATACTACCAGAAACTCTATGCCCAGAAATTTGACAATGTGAAGGAAATGGATCAATATTTGGAATCACACCCTCTCCCTAGACTCAGCCAAGAAGAAATAGAGCTCCTGAACAGACCAATTTCAAGCACTGAGATCAAAGAAACAATAAAAAATCTTCCAACCAAAAATGCCCTGGTCCAGATGGCTTCACTCCAGAATTCTATCAAACCTTCAAGGAAGAGCTTATTCCTGTACTGCAGAAATTATTCCAAAAAATTGAGGAAGAAGGAATCTTCCCCAACACATTCTATGAAGAAAACATCACCCTGATACCAAAACCAGGAAAAGACCCAAACAAAAAGGAGAATTTCAGACCAATCTCACTCATGCATACAGACGCAAAAATTCTCAACAAAATCCTTGCCAATAGATTACAGCTTATCATCAAAAGTCATTCATCATGATCAAGTAGGCTTCATCCCAGGGATGCAAGGCTGGTTTAACATACGCAAGTCTATAAACGTTATCCACCATATTAACAGAGGCAAAAATAAAGATCACATGATCCTCTCAATAGATGCAGAAAAAGCATTTGATAAAATCCAGCATCCTTTTCTAATTAGAACACTGAAGAGTATAGGCATAGGTGGCACATTTCTAAAACTGATTGAAGCTATCTATGACAAACCCACAGCCAATATTTTACTGAATAGACTAAAACTGAAAGCTTTTCCTCTTAGAACTGGAACCAGACAAGATTGTCCTCTGTCACCTTTACTATTCAACGTAGTGCTGGAAGTTCTAGCCAATACAATTAGGCAAGACAAGGAAATAAAGGGAATCGAAATGGGAGCAGAGGAGGTCAAACTCTCCCTCTTTGCTGATGACATGATCTTATACTTAGAGAACCCCAAAGACTCAACCACAAGACTCCTAGAAGTCATCAAAAAATACAGTAAAATTTCAGGATATAAAATCAATGTGCACAAGTCAGCCTTTGTGTACACCAATAACAGTCAAGATGAGAAGCTAATTAAGGACACAACTCCCTTCACCATAGTCTCAAAGAAAATGAAATACCTAGGAATATACCTAACAAAGGAGGTGAAGGACCTCTATAAAGAAAACTATGAAATCCTCAGAAAGCAAATAGCAGACGATATTAACAAATGGAAGAACATATTATGCTCATGGATGGGAAGAACAACATTGTTAAAATGTCTCTACTTCCCAAAGCAATCTAACTATTCGATGCCATTCCTATCAAAATACCAACATCGTACTTTCATGATTTGGAAAAAATGATTCTGCGTTTTGTATGGAACCGGAAAAAACCCCGTATAGCTAAGGCAGTTCTCCGTAACAAAAATAAAGCTGGGGGCATCAGCATACCAGATTTTAGTCTGTACTACAAAGCCATAGTGCTCAAGAGAGCATGGTACTGGCACAAAAACAGAAACATAGACACTTGGAATCGAACTGAAAACCAAGAAATGAAACTAACATTTTACAACCACCTAATCTTCGATAAACCAAACAAGAACATACCTTGGGGGAAAGACTCCCTATTCAATAAATGGTGTTGGGAGAACTGGATGTCTACATGTAAAAGACTGAAACTGGACCCACACCTTTCCCCACTCACAAAAATTGATTCAAGATGGATAAAGGACTTAAACCTAAGGCATGAAACAATAAAAACCCTCCAAGAAAGCATAGGAAAAAAACTCGAAGCTATTGGCCTGGGGAAATACTTCATGAAGAAAACTGCCATGGCAATTGCAACAACAACAAAAATAAACAAATGGGACTTCATTAAACTGAAAAGGTTCTGTACAGCTAAGGAGACAATAACCAAAGCAAAGAGACAACCTACACAATGGGAAAGGATATTTGCATATTTTCAATCAGACAAAAGCTTGATAACTACGATCTATAGAGAACTCAAATTAATCCACATGAAAAAAGCCAACAATCCCTTATATCAATGGGCAAGAGACATGAATAGAACTTTCTCTAAATACAACAGACAAATGGGTAACAAACACATGAAAAAATGTACATCATCTCTATATATTAGAGAAATGTAAATCAAAACAACCCTGAGATATCATCTAACCCCAGTGAGAATGGCCCACATCACAAAATCTCAAAACTGCAGATGCTGGCGTGGATGTGGAGAGAAGGGAACACTTTTACACTGCTGGTGGGACTGCAAATTAGTACAACCTTTCTGGAAGGAAGTATGGAGAAACCTCAAAGCACTTAAGCTAGACCTCCCATTTGATCGTGCAATCCCATTACTGGCCATCTACCCAGAAGGAAAGAAATCCTTTTATCATAAGGACACTTGTACTAGACTGTTTATTGCAGCTCAATTTACAATCGCCAAAATGTGGAAACAACCTAAATGCCCACCAACCCAGGAATGGATTAACAAGCTCTGGTATATGTATACCATGGAATACTATTCAGCCATTAAAAAAAATGGAGACTTTACATCCTTCGTATTAACCTGGATGGACGTGGAAGACATTATTCTTAGTAAAGCATCAGAAGAATGGAGAAGCATGAATCCTATGTACTCAATTTTGATATGAGGACAATTAATGACAATTATGGTTATGGGGGGGAACAGAAAGAGGGAAGGAGGGAGGTGGGTGGGGCCTTGGTGTGTGTCACACTTTATGGGGGCAAGACATGATTGCAAGAGGGACTTTACCTAACAATTGCAATCAGTGTAACCTGGCTTATTGTACCCTCAATGAATCCCCAACAATAAAAAAAAAATGATGATCATCAGTGAAAAGAGTGTTTGACACTAAGAGATCAATTGTGATAAGAACAAATAGAAATGACAGACAAATGTGAAAGTAAATGCATTGAACAGATGACAACGTGTACATTTGGCAGTGACGTCTCTCTCCTCCCTTAAATTCCTAATGTGGTATTGAGCCTTGACTTCTGGTAAGGTCTTAAATATATCATTGAGAACTTTTTTTAACCTGTAATTTAAATGGAATTCGTTTGGAGCTAGTCCGTTATTATGTTACGAGGGCAGTATTTTTAAAGTTATTAATGTTTTGTTTTTTCTGCTTTTCTATATACTTGCTGATGTCCCAGTCTACACAAATCATCCATCTGCTTGATGAGGTTACATATTTACAGAAGAAGTTCAGAGAAGGATTTAGGTATCAGATTTTACATTTGAAAATAAACTTCTGCAGATGATTCTCATGTGGTATATCAGACACCAAGTCCACAGAACGCAACCTATATATACATATTTCCCATGTACAGATAGGGTTCAGCAAACGTTTTCTTTAACATTCCATGTAGCAAATGGTTTAGGCTTTACAGAACATACACCCTCTGTCATAACTATTCTGCACTGCAACATGAGATAAAGAGGTGTTGTAAATAAGCTGAGGTCTACACTGGGGCCAAGGGCTCTCTCACTCCTACCCACATAGTATCCTTGTCTACTCGGAAAAGGTCCCTTTCAAGATCCCTATAAAAGTCTGGAATGTGGCTACATAAAGTTAAATGTGGTGGCCCTTTGTAGTTATATGGAAGGTTTAATTCATAGACTCAAACCACCCTTAGTTCCCAAGTGGCATGAAATCTAAATAGACAGGATTAGTTGATGGAGGCCAGTACAGAGTCTGAGTGTGTCTTGCAAACAGAAGCCCACATGGGCACATGTAGCCATAAAGCCAAGGGAGACGAGGATACAAGTTACACCACTCATAGACCTGAACCTCTCAAAAATGGGTAATCAAACTGCCTCACAGCAAACTCCAAAGGAATTCTGCCCAGGAGATCAAGGGGTTCCCATTTCCCTTAACCTGCATTAAAACAACATAAGTCATTGCCATTCAAAGTGAAGTCCCTAAACCCCAAGTGCCCCCTGGAAGCTTGTAAGAAATTTAACATCTCAGGCCCATACCACATCTCCTGACCTATTTAATACATTTAGCAAGATCCCAAGTGATCCCTAAGCTTCTTAAAGATTTGAGAAGCACTGATAGAGGCCACATCCTCACTCCTGCTGCCAAGCTCCGTTTCAGCAAGAGAAATGGTCCCTCAAGAGAGACCAGAGCCCTTACTGGTAATCTGAGGAAAATTATTAACTAAATATTCAATCTAAAGTCTAAGCCTCCATAATTTAAAGAGGGTATTTGTGTGTTCATACAGGGTTGACTTGTGGATAAGAAATGTACCACACGGTGTGGCATGAGCAGGTCAAGTCAAACCAGGACTTTCTCACTTGAACAAGATCTGGGGTCCAATTTTGGCTCCACTCTTTATGAGCTGTGTGACCTAAGCTGAAGTCACTTAAACTTTCTAAGCCATATTTCCCTGATATGTGGTATAGAGATAATACAAGTCTACAATCCATAGCTCACAACTCTGAAACCAAAAGCTCTCAAAAACAAAAGGTTTTCAAAACTTGTTTGGTAGCAAACCTAACCTGACATGTACTCACCTGGTGATACGACATGACCTGAACCAACATGGGACCCCGGACAGTCTTTATTCCATTAAGGATGACAATATATACGTTTCACATGTTTTGTCAGCATGTTAACATGTTATGTTCAAAAGAGAACATGTTTTGCTGCTGAAGACCCAACTAGGATATGTACGTTATCTTTCTAAAATTAAAAAAAAATTCTGAATTCTGAAACACATCTGGCCTAAAAGATTATAGATAAGGGACTGAAGATTGCAAAGCTGTACAGTTTAATATCACAGGGCCATTGTAAGAACTTAATCTATTAAGTGTCCCAAAAGTCAACGTATTAGCCAGGAGTTGTGTCAGGCACCATAGTCCCAGCTATTTGGGAGGCTGAGGCAAGAGAATCGCTTAAGCCCAAGTATTTGAGGTTGCTGTGAGCTGTGATGTCACAGCACTCTACCCAGGGTGACATAGTGAGACTCTGTCTCAAAAAAACAAAAAAGTTAACATACATAGGGAAATGGGAAATTGTAGCTAAATGTACCTTTATATATAAAATATTCATTGCAAAATTTTATAAAACATTCTTTCCCTGTTGGCTACCTCTTTCTGTACACACATGAACTCTTCTCTTCCACTCAGGAAGAATATGGTCCAAGATATCTGTTGTTATAGTTTTTCCTGTGTATGGTGACCGTTGGGACACCCTATATATTAATCCCCTTCTCTTGGTCTTCTATTGCTATACACATATCCCTTTATGTATTTTTTAAAAGCCACCATGGTAAAAATGCTTGAAAAAGTATATTTTTCAATTATCTAAACTTTTCATATCTTTCAGGAACATATTCATGGGAAACATGCCTCTGGTAAAGAAATGAAACAGAATAATGAAGTTATCTGAATGAGCTAAAAATATGAAACAAGCCATAACAATATATATCAGTAACAGCACCTCCTGGAAAAGGCAGTCATGAATAGTAAAGACCATGAGCCTTGGTGTTAGATACACCTAGATTCAAGTCCCAGCTTTGCATCTGACTGTCTGCATGCAAGCTGATAAGTAACTTGGATAAGTAAATTAATTTCACTGAACCTCAATACTAATAGGAAACCAAAAACATAGTAAGTAAGTTAATTTCACTGAACCTCAATACTAATAGGAAACCAAAAACATAAATATAAAACAGAGTTTAGCAGTGTACTTCCAGTCCAAGTTTGTGCCAAAGATTAAATGAGATAATATATATAAAATGAGATAATATATATAGATAATATATATAGAGATAATGAGATATAATATATAATGAGATAATATATATAGCATGAGATAATATATATAGATAATATATATAGAGCACAATGCTTGTCAAATTATTATGTGGTTACAGTAATAATTTAATAATCGGAGCTGCTGTTATTATAGATTAAAGTTACAGTTGACTAGATACTATCATCATCTAGATACCATAATTCATTAGACATCAACTATCTGAAAAATTATTTCAGTCCCACATTTGATTATGCATTGAGTGACAATATGTTTATAAACTTAATTGGATTTTAACACTAACAAACAGGTTTGTAAGGGCTGCCTAACATGTTTTGACATGCTAACAGCTATTGGACATATCTTCACATTAAATTATAACTTTGTAAATTATTTGTCAAAGCCACAAAATAATTACTGCATTAGACTTTCAAATTTAAAATCCTAACCCAAAGATTAAGATACTGTTTAATAAACAGAGAATCTAATTGCTACTTTGTGTAGAATCTCTATAATAGGCCCAAAGTTGTATGTACCATTTATTCACTCCAACTAAACTTGGGAAAAATTAAGAAACCAATGACGCACATTTGATTTTACATATTAGCACATTTTAATTAAATCTCTCACAGTTTATAATAATATATGTGGGTCTAATTAACTAACTCATCAAGCTTGTAAGTAGACCAAAGAGTAAAATATTTGAACTTAAGCAAAGCAAAATCATTACCGAGGAAAATTTGCCAAAACTTGTTTGAGTCTATAAGGACAACTGGTCCTTTTGTCCATGCTGATTCTTGGCTTTCTGCAAATAACAGAAGCCTGAGAATATGCATTGCACAGATAGTGAATTAATAACAGGGACAGTTGTTAGCCTATGAAGAGATAGTGGTTCAAAAGTTCAGTGGTGCCACAGTGAGCCATAACTCAGAGGACAGATTGGAATAGGTCAAAGGAGAAGCTGGAAATTCTTGAAAATGTATGTAAAAGATCAGAGTCAGGGCAGCCCCTGTGGCTCAAGGAGTAGGGTGCCGGCCCCATATACCAGAGGTGGTGGGTTTAAACCTGGCCCCAGCCAAAAACTGCAGAAAAAACAAAGAAAGATCAGAGTCAGAAAAAGCAAGTGGATTGTTGGCAGCATCTGGACCAGCTATGAGCTGCTTATTTCTTTATTCACAACGTACTGTGTATCGCCATCTGATCTATGATAAACCAAACAAAAGCATGCACTGGTGAAAAGAATCTGCATTTAATAAATGGTACTGGGAGAACTGGTTAGCCACATGTAGAAGACTGAAACTGGACCCGCACCTCTCACCACTGACAAAAATCGACTCTTGCTGGATAAAAAGAGTTAAATTTAAGTCACGAAACAATAAAAATTCTGGAAGAGAATGTGGGGAAACACTTGACAAAATTGACCTGGAAAAATATTTTATAAAGAAGACCCCCTTGGCAATTGCATCAACATCAAAAATAAATAAATGGGACAGATCAAGCTAAAAAGCTTCTGCGCCACTAAGGGTACCACAAGTAAAGCAAACAGACAGCCTTTGAAATGGGAGAAGATATTCGCATGCTGCAAATCTGACCAAGGGCTGATAACTAGATTCTACAGAGAATTCAAATTAATCAATAAGAAAAGAGCAAACAACCCCATTGATCAGTGTGCAAGAGAATTGAACAGAAAATTCTCTGAAGATGACAGATGAATGACCAACACACACATGAAAAAAATGCTCATCATCTCTAATCATCAGAGAAATGCAAATCAAAACCACCTTAAGATATCACCTAACTCCAGTAAGATTAGCCCACATTACAAAGCCCCAAAACACCAGATGCTGTCATAGATGTGGAGAGAAGAGAACACTCTTCACAGTTGGTGAGACTGCAAACTAACACACCTTTATGGAAAGAAATACGGAGAATCTTCAAGGAACTGAAAGGTAACCTTCCATTTGATTCCACAATCTCATTTCTAGGTATCTACCCAGAAAAGGACATTTGCACCAAAATGTCTATTGCAGCTCAATTCACAATTGCTAAGATGTTGAAGCCACACAAGTGCCCATAAATACCCATGAATGCAATAAAAAACTGTGGCATACATATGCAACGGAATACTATTCAGCCATAAGCTACTTGGGAGGCTGAGGCAAGAGAACTGCTTAAGCCCAAGAGTTGGAAGTTGCTGTGAGCTGTGACATCACAGCACTCTGCCTAGAGTAACATAGTGAGACTCTGTCTCAAAAAAAAAAAAAAAAAGAAAAGAGAAAAGAAAGAAAAAAGAAAAAAAAGGAAAAGAGGGAGACTTTACATTTTTTGTGTTTACCTGGATGGAGCTGAAACACGTTAGTCTTAGTAAAGTATCTCAAAAATGGGGAGGAAAGTATCCAATGTGCTCAATACTAATAGGAAACCAATATATAAACAAGTACACAAAAGAAAAAACATAAATATAATCTAGCAAGAGGGAAGGGAGAGGAGGCAGAGGGGAAGGGGGAGGAGGGAGGCGACTGGCGGGATCTCACCAGTCTGAGAGGGGGCACAGCGTGAGTGCCTTCATGCCCCCAGATGACAGGTTCATCTACAACTTGAGCTTTACCTTACTTAGAATTGAAAACAATGTAACATGAACATACCCTCATATTAACTTGTAATAAAAAATAAAATAGTTTTTAAATGTACACATTTATCTAATGTGTGCTGAACTTTGTATCAGCAATTAATTTTGAGGAGGGACAGCAGCAGGTAATACATGCACAAAGCCACGGGAGCAGGATCCAAAGAGCACTAGGAGGTCAAGAGACTAAACTAACAGTCAGGAGAAGTCTCCACCAGTAATCAGAAGACACCTGGCCTAGGTCCTGGGCAGGTGTAGGTATATATACAGTAGAGGTCAAGCTAAATTAGCATCTCCGCTGTGGAGATTGGAAGGTTGAGAGGTGGAGGTACACGAAAGGAATTATAATTTATAAACTTGGTTGTTCGGAAACCAAAGAGTCATTTTACCAGTAAAAAGTACATATATCTTATGATAAATCTCATGTAAAAGCCTAACAGGGATTTTAATGAACATACCCTGTGTTGATAACTGTTTTATAAGGGGAGAAGCATCTGCCCACAGGGGACATACTTATATCTTCCACTACCTGCTGAATTGAACTGGTAGTGGGATTGGGGAAACCTCCCCCTTCTTTCCAGTTACTGGCCAAATATGCAATATCCATGATAGGTTTAGGCTGACCTTATACCCTCTCCTCTTCCAACCTTCTTATTAACCTCAGATAGCTCTAAAGATGGTCAAGTTATAATTTTGAAAAGCTCAAACACATGACTCTCATATTAATATAGACTGAATAAGTGCTAACGATTTTATTTAACTCATCAATGAGACAATAACTAAGATGGATATTGGCTATGTCCCCAAAAAGACATGTCCAGGTCTTAATCACTGGTACCTCAGAATATGACCTTATTTGGCAATAAAGTCATTGCAGATGTAATTAGTTTAAATAAAGTCACACTGGGGTAGGTTGGGCCCTTTACTCCAATATGACTGGTATTCTTAGAAGAAGACTGTGGGTAGGCAGATATTCAAGTGCTGCAGCCATAATGCAAGGAATACTAAGCTTTGCTGGGAACCGCCAGAATCTAGGAAGAAGCAAAAAAAAAAAAAAAAAAAGCATTTTCCCACAAATTTCCGAGGTAGCATGATCCTGCCAACACCTTGATTTTGGACTGTGAGACCTGTCATTTTGGATTCTAGAGTTGTGAGACAATATATTTCAGTTGTTTTAAGCTACCCAATTTGGGGTCATTTGTTGCAGCCTGCCTAGGACACTAAAATGCTGGGTAAACTGGACTCAAACAGTATTCCAGAACCTGAATATTTATTGGAATTTTATAAGAAAAAAAAAAAAAAGAATCTTAGAATAACACTGTTAGAGATACAAAACTGGTTTATATCCTCCAGGGCAGTTAAATCATTACCTTGCAGTGGGGGAGGAGAAACTCTGTCTCTTGCACAAATATCTACAAGTTCACTGAGCTGTTGTTAAACTGTGGTGTATGTATGGCAAGTCAAACAAAAGTGCGTTGCCCTAGATGATTTTAAAAACTCATGGGTGCGCTCATTAAATGATGTTCCAATATGACATTCAAAGGACTTGCTACCCTGTACCCCAGCCCTTTTGCCTTATTCCCAACATCTGGACAATTTTTTTTTTTTTGACAAATCCTTTATGTGCGTGTCTGCTCCACTTGAATTTGAACTTAACTAGCATGCTAACCTGGAGACTCCCTACCTACTTGCTGTCTGTAGACGAAGCTTATCATCCTGTCTACCATTCACAGCAAGTTATTCTGGTCCCGATCCTAATAATGGTCAAGCTCTTCCCATTTTAAATAAGGACAGCTCTTTACCAACTCCATTCTACTGCTCAACCAGACTGGAGACTTAATAAATTGTAGAACATTCAAGTGAAAACAAATCAACAACAAGGTCCTATGACTGAATCTGGGAGAAAATTAAGACAATTTTACTATAAAAACCTAGCTGCTTTGTTTTTCACTGAATCCCTAGAAAGATGAAAGGTTTTCCTTTACCTCCCTGGAGGATCTGAAGATTAAGTCCACCTGCCTTCTAAGAGAGTAGACAGGGACTAAAAAGGCATGGGGGTCGTGGCATAGTCAATATTTGTCACCCAGTATGGACAGGCCACCCACCTACCAAGCAGAATGGAAGCTGCAGCTGCAGAACTGGGACAAGGGCCTGTCTGGAGGTCTCATGCCAGCGAGGAAGTGAAGGATTCGTGGGAAATCTAGACGAGCCTGGGGCACAGACCAGTGAAGTAGAGAGGGCACTGAAGGGGCTTCTTAGAGTAGAAGCTACTGATGAACACTGAAACTACTTTAATAAATTCTTAAGGTATATAGCCAGACCAGCATGGATCCCCAAAGTGTCAACATGTAAGAGATAAAAACTGAGCAGAGACAGAAAAGAAAATGACTTGGTAAAGTTGAGAAGGGAGAAGGAAGGAGTTCTTTGAGTTCCTCCAAGGCTGCAGTTCCCAGCCCCCAGGCCACAGAACAGGACAGATGTGGTCTGTCAGGAACAGGGCCGCACAGCAGGTGGTGAGCACAGGTGAGCTAGTAAAGCCTCATCTGTATTTACAGCCATTCCCCATCACTCACATCACCACCTGGACTCTGCCCCCTGTCACATCAGCAACAGCAGTGGCATTAGATTCTCACCGAAGCACGAACCCTGCTGTAAACTGTGTGTTCGAGGGATCCAGGTTGCAGGCTCCTTATGAGAATGCCCGATGATCTGGTGGAGCTGAGGTGGCGACGCTAGTGCTGGGGAGTGGCTGCAAATACAGATTATCATTAGCAGAGAGGTTGGACTGCACAGAGACCATAATAAATCGATTGCTTCCAGACTCTCACCAAAACCATCCCTGCACCATCCTCCAGCCCGTGAAAAATTATCTTCCATGAAAGTGGTCCCTGTTGCCAAAAAGGTTGAGGACCACTGCTCTAGGACAACCAAGAACTCCCCCCGAAAAGGGAAATGGAGTGTAGGTTGGGGGTTGTTTATAGGAACTCTCCCTACCTCATGCCCAACACACATATTTCCTATAATTAGATTGCTCAAGTTTGAGAACCCCTCAGCTGGGGCAGTGTTTGATGACACCCCTGGATGGTAGATTTACATTTTAGAGATTAATGTAGAACAGAATCCATCCTCTTGTCTCTTTTTTTCCAACCAGGTAATGCAGCCAGAATTGAAGGGTATAAATCCGGGAATACTTTTTTATAATATATTTTATCATGGGGTAGTAGATATTAGGGAGAATGAATTTTCCTTTTTCATGTTGAGTGAATAGAATAAAATTTTTCTGGCTGTCAGCTATGGCAAATGATTAGATACATGGCATGGCTCAGTAAAGTGGTGCAGTTTCATTTCCTGGGAGGAAGACAGGTTTAAATCCACCACAGTACACATTTGTAACACGCTCACAAGTGCTGCTCGAACAAGTTAGTGAATATGAGAAAAGCTTTGACCTCAAATGAAAAAAAATTAAAACGATTTGTCATTTTAACTTTGGTACTGAATTCAAAATCAATGCTAGGATAGAAAATGTCATAATGCATATAAATGTTGTCATTGACCTTGTTTAGGAAAATAGGGTGAAATATTAGCAGTCACTGAATGAATCTGGCTCCTACACATGATCATCAGGGTTCCCTCTTTCCAACACCCCCACTACTTTATAAGGATGATAATAGTAGCAACTCACACTGATCGAATGTTTACTCTGTACCAGAGATTGTGTTAAAATTGTATCCTCTCATTTGATCTTTATAACACCCACCAAGAGTACATATTAGTCTTCCCCTGGTTTCAAAGATGAGGAAAATACAGATCTAAGAGATTGTCACTTGCTAATAATAAATGGGGAAACTGGAATTCAAACCCAGGTCCGTCTAGCTCTAAAGCCCATGTCCTTAAACACTGATGGTGCCATCCTATCCCTGAGCAAACAGTGACAGTCAGAGGTATGCCACCTAGTGATGCATGTGGGACTGTGAGCTCCAGCGACAGAGTGAGCCCAAGAAGCTGGCCCCTTGGCCGAAAACAATTCCTGACGTTACAAAACAAAAAAACTGAACACTACTCTTGAAAGCTACCTAATTTTCATTTTAGTGTGATTTGATTTCCTTCTTTAGCGTCTTTCTAAATTTTGTTAGAATATCCTCAGTCAAATACAGATGAGGTCAAAACCATCCTAATGGAAGCTGGAAAGAAGGTCAATCGGAAGCCCATTAGGAGATCAGGATGAAGGAGACATGGCTAATGCAGAGACTGCAAGGAGTCCTGGGCTCCTTCTCAACTGTTTCGGACTTCTTCAGTGTCAGTTGCTTCCTGAAACTCTGTAACTCTAGAGTCAATTGCCCATTATCCACCTGTGAATTCTTCACTCTGAAGATGCATCTTAAAGACTGTGAAGCTTTATGGCTAAAGTGTCTCCAGTCTCCACCCTGCCGACTTCAGGGCAGCTGCACCAGGCCTGACAGTCCTGGCCACGCCGTGGAACGCCAACAACCAAGCTGCAGTGCCCAAACTACGGCCCACGGGCCACATGCAGCGGTGTGAATTGTATTTGTTCCCGTTTTGTTTTTTACTTCAAAATAAGATATGTGCAGTGTGCATAAGAATTTGTTCATAGTTTTTTTTTTTTTTTTTTTTAAACTATAGTCTGGCTCTCCAACAGTCTGAGGGACAGTGAATTGGCCCTCTGTTTAAAAAGTTTGAGGACGCCTGGACTAAACACTCCCCTCCTGGGAAGCAATGGTTTTTCTTTGATCTATTTTCAAGTCTGTGCCCCACCTGACCTCGTGTCCCCTCGTGCTCCCAAAACTGAGGCAAGAATGGGTCCGATCTGAGGAACGGGAGCTAACTCAATTTGGCTAGAGCCAAGAGTATGTATGTTTATTTCTTTTAAAAGGTAGGCTCATTCACC
This sequence comes from Nycticebus coucang, assembly GCF_027406575.1. Taxonomy (NCBI): domain Eukaryota; kingdom Metazoa; phylum Chordata; class Mammalia; order Primates; family Lorisidae; genus Nycticebus; species Nycticebus coucang. The sequence continues at coordinate 57,770,156 of NC_069796.1, read as the reverse complement.
CAGTTTATAGAGCACTTATACTACATAAAAATGGTTTAAAATCCTTTGAAAGGTAGCGTGCCATTATGGAAGAACACCCAGCACCAAATTTTGCTTAATCTAAGCATTATGATTTTTCTTTCACATTCAAGACACAGCAAAGAGGAGTTGAAAATGCTTGAGCTTTAAATCAAAGCTGATGTGGGCATAAATGTGGGTTCCACCTCTAACTGGCTTGGTGACCCTCGGTAAGTTACTACTTCTGTCAGTGTTCTGTCTCCAACAGGGACAATCACAGTACTCACCTTGTGGGTTGTTGTAATTTCAATAAAACAATATATGAAAAGCATCTCACATAATACTAGGAACACTGCAGTTTTTCAGTGAATTAGAGGGGATCATCATTATTCTTAACAACAGTAGCAGCAGAAATATTATTAATACTACAACTAAGAGTAGCAGAAATGCTGTTCTAGAAAAGAGCAAGGTACACATGTTGGATACATCTTGAATAATACCTACCCCTAAACACAAATATTGTATGTAATATAATGTGTAAGAATTACACATTATATTTGTGTAAGAACTTACACAAATATTATGTGTAAGAACTACACATATTTATGTATTTTAAAATGTGCTTTGCCTCTAGCTACAAATAGCACCTTCCCAAATAAGGCCTGGCCTAACTAATTAAGATACTTTTCATTTATTTATTCTTTGAAGGCACTAATTTAAGAGAACTGCTTAATTTTCTTCTTTATTAATCTATTTAAGCATGTGAAACATGAATAGGCTTCTCTGAGACCCTAATAACATGAGATATAAGATAAGACCACTTGCTTTCAAATTAAAACAAAATCTATATTTCTATCTTTGTTCCTAATGTAGTGAGTAATGGAGCCCTATTGCTTTGATCTGCCACTAGAAAAATATCAAAACATCTTTAATATGGAAATCAAGGCAGGAGCTTATGGGGTCATCTGTAGCAGGTTTTCTTTCCCTAAACAACAGTAATTGGAAAATCTATGGGGACCCTGAGGATCATTACTTTAAAAATAATTCTACCACTAATGGAAATCCTGTAGCTTATCCTTAGTCACATTTCAAAATGAAATTTAGATATTAAATAGTATTGATTTCAGTTCAGAAGCTATTTTGACCACCTCTATGTCAATCCCTCTGACTTAGAATGGGGATTGGTGGAAATCATCAGGTCATTTATCTTGTCAACAATCTCGGCAACATGCACAGATGTATCAAACCTAGAGGAGGCTGCTTTTAGTTCCCATTGCCACTGAGCACTGACTTCCCATAATGCCCTCCCATCAGCCCCAGCCCAGGTCAGACAGCTCTGGAAAAGAGTGAGAAGGAATTTGAAAATAAACACTATCAGAATTGATGCTAAAACGATTTAAAGAAGAGAGGCGAGAATGATATTCTTTTCTAACCAATGTGATGAACTCTAAAAACCTTGTTCACAGTCCCAGAGTTTATCTACACATATCCTTTTCTTTGTTCATTCAGTAAAAACCTATCTAGTTTTTACCTTGTGCTAGGCACACTGCTAGGTGCTGGAATTATAGTGATGAACCAATAACAAAGGAAGCCCTGATGAAGCTTAGAGGAAGGCAGAAAGTAAACAACTAATTGTACAAATAAATACTGACTTTTATCTTACGACTCCTGTAGAGGAAAATAACGCAGTGCCAGGAGAGGGACTAAAAAGGACCCTGATAGGTAGGAATGGACTTCACAGAGGAAATAACATTTAAGATAAATTATGGGATAAGGGAGCCTTGGCCAGAGAGGAAAAACATTCTTGGAGGAGGAAATGTGCATGGTAGGAAGTTGGGGGAGTCAGGAGAGGGTGGCACTGTGACTCTGATGGGTGGCATCATTTTCCCATGATGAGGATGTATGCTGGAGACCACTTTGAAGGAATCCCTTGACTGTGGAGTTTATTTCCTAACCTGCACAATGGCTTTTAAGCAGGGAGTTGACATGAGTCATATATACAAACGATAAAAACCTAAAAGGTGCAATGAGATTACTCCATTTGATTTGTACTCCTAGCAAATCTCCAGAATGCAGCTTTTCCTCTTGCTGAATGGTCTAAGGCAGGGTTGTTTTGGAAGGGGGTAGGTATTGGTTTTTAAATCAAGGATTGCTTCCCTGGATCTTCAGCAACAGAATCAGCCAACATGGTTGATACAGAGCCTCACTGAAAACCTATTGAATCAAAGTCTCTAGGTACAAAGAACAGGAATCTGCTTTTTAAAGCAACACTCTGAGTGAGCCTAATAGGCTTTAAAATGGCATGTACTGGCAGGTGTACCTACCATGTGTTGGTAGGTACAGTGATGTAAGACATATTCAGAGCAGGCTCCCAACATGTGGATGAGAGAAGCCAGGGGAGCCTAAGCAGAGGAAAATCTCAGGTGGGGTCTGAATGGGAGAACTGCATCTCTTCTTCATGGGAACATGGGAAGGGGCATGCACCCAGAATATCTCATCCCTAAAACATATCCACTAGAATATTCATCTGTTACTTTGCTATGGCTGCTGTAACAAAGAACCACAGGGTTGGGTAGCTCAACCAACAGAAATTATTTCCTTCTAATTCTATAGGCTGGAGGTCTAAGACCAAGGGGTCAGCGGGGTTGGTTTCTCCTGAGGCCTCTCTCCTTGGCTTGCAGGGGGCTGTCCTCTGGGGTCAGTATGGTGGTCTCTCCCCAGTCCTCTCTCCTTGGCTTGCAGGGGGATGTCCTCTGGGGTCAGCAGGGTGGTCTCCCCTGAGGCCTCTCTCCTTGGCTTATAGGGAGCTGTCTTCTGGGGTCAGTAGGATGGTTTCTCCTAAGGCCTCTCTCCTTGGCTTGCAGGGGGCTGTCTTCTGAGTCTTCATATGGTTTTCCCTCCACATGTGGGTGTGTGTCCTAAATTATTCTTTATACAGACACTTGTCATATTGGATTAGGGCTCATCTTAATCACTTCATTTTAACCAAATTGCGCTAGCTCCAAATGTAGTCAGATTTGGAGGTATTGAGGATTAGAACTTCAGCATATGAATTTGAGGGGTACACATTTCAGTCTATAATACTGTTTTGCCCTTCTTTCATTTCATAGTTCAACCCCATATAGGAGGACAATCTTCTTCATCCCTTTTGATTGTGGGTCTCCGTGTGAGGTAAAGCAGCAATATCTTCTGACCTAACTTGTGGCTCCTCCAAAGAACATACTTTTCAAGGATCAGACAGGCTATCTGGGGGTGCTCGCGGTCAGTACATTAATTCTCAGTGGTCATTCTGGATCAGTCACAAGGGTTTGGGCTCTGAGTCCTGACATGCTTTATTTTATTTTAATTCAAATAAATCAGTCACTCCTGCTATTTCTTTATTTATAATCATTTATTCTTATTCTTCATATATTTCACTTAAAATGTATTTTCTGGCCTAAATAATGCATTTATCTAATGGAAAAAATAAAACTCAGCTCAAGAAAACTATATGTTTAATAATACCTCTTATAGAACTAAAGTATTTGAAAACTGCATTATTAATTAACATAAATATTGCTTAAATAGAAAACATTAACAGTTCAAAATTGAGAATAGGACATTGAGGTAGGCTATTCAGACCCAAAGTTGTCCTTAATAACATGAAGAAAACATGCTTATGTCATTTTTCAATGAATCAAATGGAATATAAACACTGTTTTCTAACTAAAAACAAAATTCTAATGAACCATTGACAAGATTTTAAAATTTAGCCAGATTACCCATAAAACAAATTAGTCTCTATTTTTTTACTCAAAAAGTAGTGAGAAAAACCTTTTCCACAGTTCAACTGTACTTTGCTTAGAAGACTTTTTAAAAAAAATCTTAATGTGTTTGAACAGCTGTGTCAGATCTAAATGCAGAATGTGAGAGAATGTAGCAGCTTCCCCCAAATGCTGTACATCACCATTTATATATCAGCTCCAAGAGCACATCACTGCATCCAGAAACAAGATGAGCAAAGGATGATGTAAATAGCAACCATGTAGTAGACCCAGACATTGCCCAACAAAGCCCTTCCCCATTTAACTCTTTCTGTTCAGCATTTAAATGATAGGCATCACTTGGATGGTCCCAGTGGAAAACAACAAGCTCTGAAAGTTTGCATGAGAAGTGGCATGGATGGATTCTTAGGCATCAACTTCCAATCTGGTTGTCCTCAAAGCGTGGCCCCTAAACTAAAAGCATCAGCAACACTTGGGATCTTATTAGAAATGCAAATTCTCAGCCTCATCCCAGACCTTCTGAAATAGAAATTCTAAATGTATGTGTGTTGGTGGGGGATGGCAACAATGCATAACTTAACAAGTCCTCCAGTAGATTTTGATTCCTGCTCAAGTTTCAGAACCATGGATCTTATCCAAAATCAGCTAGGGTGCTGGCCCTAGCCCTAGCACCTGGAAGGTGCTTCTGCATTAGGGTGGGTGTGTTGGGAGGCATGGGAGAGGAGAATGGGAGAAGATGCACAAAGGCAAGAAGGACGGCTGGAGGCAAACCCAGGGAGGAAACCAATGAAGCACATTTTAGGCTTCTTGTGCTGGCATAAATGTGAGCACCTTTGTTTTCTTGGTATTAGAGCTTCACATATGGCTTTATTTGAAAACTTTTTTTTTTTGGGGGGGGTAATTTTTTTTAAAAATTTGAAAGCCATTGTTATAGGCAATATTTCCCTTACAACAGGGAAAGTGGTGCCTCATGCTTTACAGGTCCTTGTTCAGCCCTTCTCTGCTTACACCCTTCCCATACGGCAAAGGGCCTGTGCCCACTGGATTTGAGGTCACAGAACTGCCTGCTCAAATATTCTGAAGGATGCTTCCCAGTCCTGTGTGTCTGGCCTCTTGCTTAGGGCCATTTTCTTGAGGGTAGACTATGCTCCCTTTACACACCCCTAGGACCAAGGAGTCACCAAATGGTAGCTGTATGGGGATGGGCCTGGGGAAAACAGAAGCTAGAAACATAGAGCAGGCTGTTTTCACATGTAGACACACGAGGCTGCTCACAGATTGGAAGAAGGGGCAGCCAGCCTAGGTTCTGGAGTCGAAGCTGCAGGTACCTCCAAGTTCAGTCTCCACACTCCAAGGAGTTCAAGAATCCTAAATTTAGGCCTGGCCATTCAAATCATTATGAAGGTAGGAAAACAGAACCAACATTAACTAATAGTTTGTTTATATGATGCATAACTTTCAAATCATGACACATAGGTAGTTGGTAGGTCTCCATTTGTACTTCTTCCTAAGTACCACAAAAGTCCAGGGGAGCCTGGCCACAGAATGTGGAAAGCCAACGTGTTTTTGTGGGTTGCCTGTAGTGCCATGACATTTTATTTGATTTGTGATTTTATTTTATGTAGTAGCCGGACATTCACCCATCTCTTTCAGGAAGAGTATCTAGAAGAAATGAAAACATCTCTGTCTCTGTCAATGGGTTTCTAAGAAGAAATAAAAGTCATCTGTGTTGCCAAGACTTAAGGTTCTAATGAGGCAAGCGATTTTTTCAGGTGAGCCACCTAATTCTGTGACTGGGGCAGGGACCTTACCTGTCTTGTCTATTGCTCTATCTACCCCCAGTGCCTAGCCAAAAGCCTGACGCAACGTAAGTTCTCAGTAAATGTTTGTTGAATAAAGGAAAGAAAAGTGAGTAACTGAACAAGCCATTTTAAAAGGATTAGATTTCCCAAATTATAGTAAGTCTACCTTCACAGTCATTTATTGAGTCCTTGTGGTGTGACGGGCGGGGCATACCAAGTTGCAGAGGACACCAAACCCATCCTGAAGCCATTTACTATTTAGTGGGGGAAACAGTGCATGATTTCCAAAGAATCTGGTGAAGACATGGCTGTTTATCCTGTCTATTCAAGGCAGCTGTTTATCAGAGGCTTTATCTTTAATATTTACTGAAAATTCTGGGATCACATTTCCAAGGGGCCTAAAGTATTAACAGATTAGTCAGAAGTGCAATTCTACTCTACATATAAGATATGATCACTGCTTGGACAGTTAGTTCCAAGAAGATCCTCAAAGAAAAACTAACAAAGGCTGTCTGCACTATGTCTGTGTCTCTGCCCCTTTCCACTGTATGCCCTGTGTGTAGAGGATCCCAGCAGCTAAGTTATGTACAGCATAAGCAGTTATGATGCTTTCTGCAAAATTTCAGGACTTAAGGCATCTTCTAGGGGAGAAAGACATTTTATGTATACTGTTTTATACAGCACAGGCATTTTTCTGCATGAATCCTTGCAAGGTGTAGTCATCTGAGCAGCCAGCCTTTCAATTTGTGGTTGTTAGGACAGATCTACACCACAGAGGAAATTGTACCATCAAGGGGTAACATCAGTGGATCACATCTTTTGGCCATCAGTAAAAATTCCTCACATTTTTCTGATTAAAATATAAGCCAGTGTGAGAACCCAGAGAGAGAAGAAAATTACCCTAGTAAGCAATTTTCTCAGGAAACACCTACATGGAATTTGAAATAAGCTTTAAATTGAACTAAAATATAGACTTTTTCTAAGTTGTTTCCTTGCCTGAAAATAAAAGATACTTTGAAAATTATGTTTAAACCCAGTCTCTGGGTGATAATGCTGCCAGATGCCTCAAACCAGATCACACAGCTGTTTAGCTGACTTTAGAATCTACAACTATTATTATTTTTTTTTTATGGTGGAGGAAACTGTTTTCAGGAAGTTTGATGATTATGTTAAGCTGCAATAACTTCATCACTTTGTAAAATTATTTAGAATCTACAACTATTATTATTTTTTTATGGTGGGGGAAACTGTTTTCAGGAAGTTTGATGATTATGTTAAGCTGCAATAACTTCATCACTTTGTAAAATTATTATGCAACACAAATTTTCATATTTATTAAAAGCATCCTGGGGGTAACGCCTGTGGCTCAAAGGGGTAGGGTGCTGGTCCCATATGCCAGAGGTGGTGGGTTCAAACCCAGCCCTGGCCAAAAACTACACACACACACACACACACACACAAAAAATAATAATAATAAAAATGAAAAAAATAAAGCATCCAGCATCTGAAATGCCCAAGGCAAACAGTGTCATTGTGAGGCACAGGGCAATGGAGTCCCTCCTGGAGGCAAGCCCTGACACATGTACACCTGATGCTTGTACGTTTCCTTCCCAACCTCGTCTACTAAGATGTGTGTTTTAAAATAATCCATACTTTGAATGGACAATAGGGAAGTTCAAATCCAACATAAGAAAGACAGTGTGGAATAAGTGACCTACAAACCAGTTCTCTTTCGTGGAACTTTAAGGAGTCAACAACAAGTTGGTAGTTTTTAAAAATCACTACTTCTCTATAGTGTTTCCAGATGCCACTTGCAGGGGAAGATACATCCTCGATATTCAAATTCAAAATTAAATTCAAAATTGAAATATTCCAAAGTGTAGATGTCTTCTGAGATTCAAACAAGTGACTTCTATCTTTGAACACAGTGCATTTTTAGACTGAATATCCAGTAATAGTTCCACAACGTATAGACAATTGTGTGTGAAACAAGAAGAATGGTTCCTCTGGAATGAGCCAAGAACTGCTTAAAATGAAGAAGGGGACAAATTTCCACACCTTCTACTTTTTTGTGTGTGTTTTTTTTTGTTTTTTTGGCCAGGGCTGGGTTTGAACCCACCACCTCTGGCATATGGGACCAGTGCCCTACTCACTGAGCCACAGGCACCACCCTCACACCTTCTACTTTTTTTGTTCTTGTTGTTGAGTGTACTCCATTCTGAATGGTATGTTCCATGATGGAAAACACATTTCCAGGATGTTATTTTGTTTCGTTATCTCATAAAAATATGAGGGATACTGAAATCTTCCAAGCAAGTTTCCCAAGCTTACCACTAAGATGCAGAATTTCTCAGCTCTCAAGAGTTTGATGGAATTTTCACTATATCGACAGCACAACCAAACAGAAAAGAACAGGATTTGGGGTCCACTATTAGCAGTGTAACCTCTAGCTTTCTTATGTGTGAAATGAAATTAATAATGATGTTCACCATCTTGGGTTGTTGTGAGAATTATTTATATCTTAGAGGGCTGAGCTCAAATCCAGGCTTTATCTCCCAGTGGCTCTATGGTCTTGGCTGAGTTGCTGTCGATGCTCACCTATGCTGTCTATCATTAATCTAGGGATGAGGCAGAAAAGGAAGGTATAGAGAGGCTGAGTGCAGCCAGTATTACTGATATAGATCCTAACACTCTGAACAAGGAAGTTTCCTGGCCCAGGGCCACCTGGGGACAGATGAATTACCAACCCAGATGCCTTACAAACTCTGCTTACCTTTCGGTGGCAATAGTTTGTGATAGACTTTTATGGCCTGACCACAAGACAATGCTGGTCAGACAGGCCAATACAAAAAAACTAAGGAAATCTGATGAGCAAAAAAAATGGTCCCTGCATAATTTTTGCAATATCTGACACTACAGACAAACAAAACAGTCCTCAAATAATCTGCAGGGTTGGACATCCCTGCAAGCCAAGCCAATGTACACCTTCTAGGCATTGATTGATGATTTTACTTGCAATTCCTCTCTCTCTAAACTGTATACAACTGTAATCCAGCCACTTGCTGGGCCACTTGCTCAAGACTTTTTGGGTGTGGCTCTCCAAGCCCTGATCACACATGTTCAGCTCAGAGTAAACCTCAATAAAATTATTTTCCAGAGTTTGGGTTATTTTCCATCAAGAATTTGGTACTTTTTCCATTTAATGTGGAAACTATATCTCTTCTTCTTGAATCTAAGTGGAAATTCATGTCTGTTTCAACCAAAAGAGTATGACACAAGTGATGCTGTGAAACTTCCACTTTAGAACTCAGTTATCCTGTGAGGAAGTCCAAACATAGTGATCTTACAGAAGGTCCCCAGGCAAGATATTCCAACCAACAGCCCACATCAGCTCTAGACATGTAAGTGAATACACATTCTGATTGTTGAAAAAATGTACCAGGATTTGTTATAATCAGATATAATAAAACACACAGACATGGAAATGATTTTCAAAAAGGAAGCAGTTTATACAAAGAGCTCCTTAGAAATAGGAGGCATGACTTACAATGGAGGTTGGCTCACACAAGAAAGCCCCAGGATCAGTAGGGGACAGAAAGAACAAGGGGGAAATGTGAGCAAGAGGCTGTATTGTGCTTTCCATGGGAAGGAGTCGGTGAGGCAAGGTAAGCAGGTTTAAGATAGGCTATTTTGAATAATTTCAAATGTCTCTGGGTATAGAAACTGTCTTTAGTTATTTGGTACCTGCCTTGGGGTGGGAGAATAGTGGTCCAAGTGCAAGAGCTCTAAAAAAGGAGGTGGTTAGGGATCAGTTGGTTTGCATATAAAGGGGCACTAGAGTTTGCTATGTCTGGGAATTAGCTAATCCTGGGAGGGACAGTCCCTACAGCAGCAAAAAAGACTACCATGTCAAAGCATCATAAAAGTAGAAAATAAAAAGACATCAATAATGCATAGATAATTCCAATCCCAGCCATCAAGTCAACCCCAGATTTCCAGTATTCCCAGGCAATGTATAGCAGAGGAACTCTATTCTTATGTATTCCTGACCAACAAGACCATGAGCGTAGTAAGCTGGTTGTTTTACACCATTAAGTTTTCAAGTAGCTTTGCTATATAGCAATAGATGACTGACATAACTGTTTTGGCTGGAGTGATAATTCCAATCAGTTCTACTTCATTTTACCTTGTAGAAGAGGGAATTCCTGATTATGCTGTTTCTCTTGGCATTACATTTTTGCCAATTAGTGCTCATGAATAATACGAAAATGTGTTTAGGTTATTTTTCTCTCTGCTTGCAGGAAGTATTCACACAGATTAGTGATGCTAATTTTCCAATGGTCTCATGAAATTCTGTATTATTAAAAAGAGACAAGCTACAGTTTCTAAATCTACACCACCGGAAGCAGCCCTAGTGAAATACATGTGCCCTGACCTTCCTCAGCAAAAATAATAGAGCTGCAGTCATTTGTGTAACTCATAACAAACCAGAAGAATAAATTCTCAGATGTGTGCACAAAACAGTAAGAGAGAAGGAAGCAAGGTTTCAAGAGTCTGTTTCTGTCTGATTCTGTTTACTTTTCATGATGACAAAACTGTGGTCTTAATTTGAATGTAGTAGCCAACCTAGAAGAGAAAAAAATACCTACATATTTTGTAGAAAGGTGATGAAAATTAAAATTCAAAGGCATATACCAATTTGAAAGAGGATCTGAGAGCTTTGAATATTCAACCACAGAGTGGGTGGAAAGGGAAAATCTCCATGCTAATATATAGAGACAAATAAAGTCAAGGCATGGAAGTAAGAAGGAGAGCAAGCTGAGTTCTTATCCTCCAATGTTATCAAAAAACATTGCCTCTGGAAAGTTCTGAACACAATCCCCCTTTTGAGAGAATAATTTTGCATCATAGAAAAAAAAATATGTCACATTTTCTCCTTAAGAAATAATAGTCAGGGGTCATAAAAGCCCCAATCTGAGAGGAATGACAGGTGTACCATACTAGACAACTTCTATTTTATTTCAACAATATATTAGTTTATGTTTAACTCAGTATTTTTGGTCATGGAATCTGTAATTTGTTTGAGATTCAGAACAAAAAAATATGAGTCCAATATAACTGCAAAATGTTTGTGATTCTATTCATATTTTAAACAGTCACTCCATGAATGTTTATTGAGCACCTAGTATGGAAAAGCTGATGTAATAGGATGTTCATTTCAGCCAACACAGGCTTCCCTCAGGAACTAAAGCAGGGACTGCTCCACACAAAAGCAACTCATTGATTTCTTCACTTAAAATTTGAACTGAGATTCTGCCATATGCCAAAACCATGAAAGGTTTATAGACTAGCAATTCCCAAACCCTGGCTAATCACTGGATCATTAGGAGATTTTATTGAAAGATCTAAGTATAAATGAGACAAGGTGGAATTTTCAAAATGGTCTTCTTCAAAATCAAGAGGTGACTAAAATAAGAATAGTAGTAGTAATAGCAACAAAAACCAATAGCATTCAAAACTCCAGATTAAAAGTACAGCTTTCTGACTGTACCACACATAAAGTCCCTCGAGGATTGCTGGCCCAAGTCTGTTCTTCATCCTCCCTAAAATCCAAAGCCAAGTTTGGACCCACTTGCCTTCAGCTTCTCTTACTCTGTCTACTCTGACAACGTGGGCCTCCTATTACATCTCCTAAGTCACTAAAGTCTTTCAAGCCATAAGACTTTGCTCCTTCCAGAAACTTCTCTCACTCATGATCCAGTCGTGTGCTCTCCATCTTTTGGATCTCAGATTTTTACAACCCCCCAATTAGGGTATTCTTGCTGTGCTATGTGGTCAGAGGGCCATGTACATCCCTTCCAGCCATCTCATGATGGGAATAATTATTGCTAGGGTTGTTTGCTTGATTTCTGTATCCTCCAACAGACTCTGAACTTCCAAATGGCAGACACCAAGTTTCTTTGCTTTTTATCCCAAACCTAAAATATCACCTAGCATCCTATTAGATGCTCAATAAATATTCAAGGAATGCATGGGTAACAAATGCCAAAAATCTTCCAAAACTTGTGTCAGAGCATCTTCACTTGTTTTATAAGACTCAGACCAAATTATACCTTCTCTGAAAATTTTTTCTTACCATTCCTCTACATGAAAACCCCAAGTCCTCTAAGTTGAGACCCTTGAATGCAGGAAAAGAATCTAATACATCAGTCTAAGAGCAGTGTTTACCACAATCCCTAGCACTTTGTTAAAAATGCAGCAAATTTGTGGTGCATCTCACTCACCAGTTAGGATGTTTTTATTTCCTTCTTTCTAAAGACAATGAAGTCTCCATCTTTTTTGTTGTTGTTGTTGTTGTTGTTTTTGGCCGGGGCTGGGTTTGAACCCGCCACCTCCAGCATATGGGACCGGCGCCCTACTCCTTGAGCCACAGGCGCCGCCCAAGTCTCCATCTTTTTATGGCTGCATAATATTACATGGTATACATATACCACCATTTGTTAATCCATTCATGGGTCGTTGGGCACTTGGGCTACTTCCATGACTTGGCAATTATGAATTGGGCTGCAATAAACATTCTTGTGCAAATGTCTTATTATAAAGTGATTTTTGGTCATCTGGGTATATACCTAGTAGAGGAATTGCAGGATTGAATGGCAGGTCTACTTTTAGTTCCCCGAAGGTTCTCCACACTTCTCTCCAGAAGGGACGTATTAGTTTGCATTCCCGCCAGCAGTGTGGAAGTGTTCCCTTCTTTCTACATCCACACCAACATCTGTAGTTTTGGAATTTTGTTATGTGGGCTACTCTTACTCTTTTATGATTACATGGATGAATTGGATCATATTCTTCTTAGTAAAGTATCTCAAGAATGGAAAAAAAAATACCCAATGTACTCAATACTATTATGAAATTAATATATAATTACCCACACTTTCAGATGAAAGATAAAACACAATTATAGCCCAGAAAGAAGGAGGGGGGACGGCTCGAGGAAGAGTAATCAGTGGAATCTCACCTACTGTGCATATTGCAAGTGTACATATCAAATATATTAAGAGTAGAGTATCAATGTCTAAACACAACAATTAAATGAGGTGAATGCTTTGTTAACCAGTTTGATGTAAACATTTCAAATTGTATATAAAACAGCACATTGTACCCCATACATGCAATAACGTACACAGTTATGATCTAATAAAAAAATAAAGACAATGAAGAATCATGGCTGATTTTTTTTTTTTGACACAACCACATGTAGTGTCAAAAGCTAAAATATTTGTTGGTCTTGAACTTACATTGTTCAATGGGTGCAACAAGAATAAGAACAAAGAATGGCAATGGAGTTTATAAACATCTTTTAACATCACAGACTTATATTTTCAACATTCTACAACTGGATAACAAAGAAATAAAATTTCTGGAAGAAGGTCGGTGATAGTTACACATGAACAGAGTTCAAATAGTGCGTACTGCACATCAAGCATCATTTGCGAAAAATTAAAAAAATCATTTTTTATTCAAAGGAGTTTCTTCTTAGGCATTGCTCCTTTTCTCCTTTAGCACACCTTATAATCTTTTATAAATACCTGGATCACACACTGTGCTTCTTCCAGAGCTTGGAATTATCTCTGTGAAATGTAATCTCCTATTGGCAGCCACTTGCTGTTGGCCAAGAGCACCATTCACCGGAATCTCTTTGAGTGTGAGTTCACACTAAGTGCCATGTACCTCAATATGCTGTTCAAGAAAATCTGCTTGGTCCTTGAGGTATTAACCTGCCAATTACAGGAAGCTACTTCACACTCCCTAGGAACTGGTAAGCTGTACAAAGCAGTGAAAGCCTTTAAATGGAATGTTAAGTGGCATTCCATTTATTCTTGTGTGTGTGTGCCCATAACAGGACACTTCTGAGGTTCAGAAATTGTTCTAAAGAGAACAGTGCTTTAATTTAGGTAGCATTTTATATCCTCAAAGTATTTATACGAATATCAAGCAATTAAAAAAAGAGGATAATGTCACTGATGTAAGAAATGTCTCAAAGTGTAGGCCTAGAGGACGGGTGTGGTGGCTCACGCCTGTAATCCTAGCACTATGGTAGGCTGAGACAGGTGGATTGCTTGAGCTCAGGAGTTGGAGACCAGCCTGATCCAGAGCAAGATCCCATCTTTAAAAAATAGCCAGGCATTGTGGTGGGCGCCCCATTTGTCACAAACAATTTCTGTAAGAATCAAATGTTAGCACAGAGTGCTTGGTGCAGTAGGCAGTCAATAAATGTTTGCAATTATTGACTGAATCAGGTCCATAAAATAAAGACAATGGAAACAGGGAAAGGCCATAGGAATAAAATGATAGAAACATTCTAATGTTACATATGACCCAAAAGATGTTAGCTTTACTTGTAGAAGCTAACAAGTAAAGTAAATAATACATGCATTCATTGCAATTTTAAGTCTTATTTTGTCCTTGATTCATACAGAAATTGCCCCTGCCCTGAAACATGACAGTTCCCTATAACAATGTATGGGCTTTCCTTAAGATCATGTATGGGCTTTCCTTATTGAAAACAGAGGAAAAAGAAGCAAAACTTGACAAATCTGTGCATCTTTGTAAAAGCACTGCTAATTTTTAAATCTTTATATGAGATATTCAGAAATTCTATGGCTAACTTTTTTCCCCTTCTGTTATTGACATTAAACATGTTGCTGTATCTTCAGGAAAAATACACGAATATATTTTTGTGCAAAATAGCTTAGGGGAGGGCAACACTGCCTTAGAGCTGCTCAAAACCCTTAGTTTAGAAAACAGTGAATCCTCACAATTGTACAGCTTACAAGCATGTTTTTTTCACTATATGGAAACAAGTCAAAGGCATCAAATGCGGGCCCTGACAGCTGTTGTCTCTCATGTTCAACCTGACATAATGAGTTTCAAGACTTCCAGGCTATTGCCCAGAAGTGGTAGAGGGGTTTGAGTTATTGGTTTGGAAGATTGAAAAAAATTGAACAAAAGGAAGAAACAAACATCGTCTCATTTTTATTCTCAAGCCATCAGTCTAGCATTTATTTACTCCTGGTGGAATTCTAGAAGTCAAATCACTGTTCTTCATGTAGCAAAATATGCAACAGGATTTTAGTCCTGAATTATACATGCCTAGTGCAACAGTGGTGAGATGAGGTTGACACACAGGGGTGGCTGATCAGATGAATTTTGCTCACCACATTTTGAAGGTATATTATTTCTTGCTTCCTCATAAACTGAAAACCTTCTAATTATTTTGAGTTATATTTATTTAAAGCTCGATTATCTATTTACAGAATGCATAATAAATTTCACTGCTTTTGAATTCTGTGCTATCATTCCAATAGGAGTTAGTAATTTATACATTAAAATTCCACTTGGAAATACTCAAATCCACAATCTTTGATTAAAAAGCAGATTCAAGGGGTAAAGGAATGAATGATAAATTTAACCTAGTATGCTGAAGAAGATGATAATGATACTAAGTTAGAACAGGTTGGCAACTGATGACTCAAAGCCCAAATTGAGATAACCACCTATTTTTGTATAGCCCTTGATCTAAGAATGATTTAAATATTTTTAAATGTTTGAAAAAATTCTAAGAATATAATTTCATAATTCAGGAAAAGAATATTACAGTCAAATTTCAGTGTCCATAAATAAAGTTATATTGGAATGAATATATAAATATAATCATGTTTTGATCCTGTAAGAACAGTGATCACACAGCTACAAAGCCTAAAATATTTTATTACCTGATTCTTTGTAGAAAAGTTTTGGCAATCTATGAGCTAAACAAATAATAACTAACTTCAGTGGGCTTTTACTCATGCTACAAGTTTCCAGATTTTTTGGTAAGGATTAATGAATCAAGAAAATTTTAAAAAGTTTCAAATATCACTAGAAAAAGAAAAGGAGCATAGCAGATACTCGATAGATAGATGCTATTCTATAGTCTTAATAATAGAAAAGAGGAATTAGGTTCATTGTCTTTTTAACATTAGCTACCTTTCACTGTTATACTTCCACTGTCAATTGGAAATAAATAAGTGTTCTTTAAAAACTATAATAATAATTGCAACAGATAATTTTTTTAAATTTTAAAACATTAAGGGAGTACATTTTTTTTTTTGCATAGATACATTGTATAATGTTCTTTTTTGTTTTTTTTTTTTCAGCACAGCTTTATTATGTACCATAAAGCACATGGCTAATGAAAATTCTATGAAAGGACTAAATTATGGCAGAGACACAGACTATTATTCTACAGATGTTTTACATATATGAAAAAACTGAGAACTGTTTTCCTTCAACCCAAGACTATATTACTCTGGGTGTGTCTATGTCCTCAGAACAGTGTTTATTGTGCCAGATGGGTAAGTTTTTATCCTTCACCCTCTCTCCCTTCTTAGTTTCCAATGTCCTTTACATTTCTCTGTGTCTGTTTTGCCCATCAATTAGTTCTCAATTATTAAGACAGAACATGTGGTGTCTGCTTTATACTTCATTTAGGATAATGGTCTCCAGCTCCATCCAGATTGCTACAAAAGACATTATTTCATTCCTTTTTAGGGCTGAGTAGTTCTCAGATGATGGCCACTTAGGTTGCCTCCACATCTTTGCAATTAAGAATTGTGTTGTGATAAACATTTGAGTGCAGTGGTCTTTTTGATAGAAAGACTTCTTTTCCTTTGGGTAGCTACCCAGTAGTGGGATTACTGGATCAAATAGTAGATCTGCATTTATTTCTTGAGGAAGCTCTATACTGTTTTCCGTAGAGGTTGGACTAATTCAGAATCCTATCAACAGTAGGTAAGTGTTCTTTTCTCTCATCATCCATGTCAGCATCTATTGTTTTTGACTTACTAAAAATGGCCATTCTGATAGGGGTAAGATGGTATCTCAATGTGTTTGTTTGTTTTTTTTAATTTGTATTTTCCTGTTGACCATGTTTTCACGTATTTGTTGGCCATTGGTCTCTCTTCCACGGCTGGAGTGCAGAGGCACAATCAGAGGTCTGAAGTCTCAAACTCCTGGGTTCAAACAATCCTCTGGCCTCAGCTTCCTGAGAAGCTAGGGCTACAGGTACAACCCATCCAATTAAAAATGTATTTATATATACTCATTCTATAATAAACCTAGCTAAGCTTTTTTAAAATTTAAGTCATTCATTTGTTCTTTTATTCATTTATTCATTCACAAAGGGAATCTACTTAAGAATTTATCTCTATACATCGTTATCAACTGTAATCACCACGTTGTATAGTAGATCACCTGAATTTATTCATCCTAACTGAAATTTTCTACCTTCTGACCAACATCTCCCTAATCTAGCAAACCGGCCCCTGGTAACCACATACTACTCTCTGCTTCTACAAGTCTGTGTTTTAAAATATTCCATGTGCAAGTGACATAATGCAGAAATTGACTTTCTGTGCCTGATTTATTTCACTGAGCATAAATTCTTCCAGGATTACCCATGTTGTCCCAAAGGATAAAATTTACTTCTTTCTAAAGCAATGGTTCTTAACCTTCCTAATGCCATGGCCCTTTAATACAGTTCCTGTGGGTCACGACCCACAGGTTGAGAACCACTGTTCTAAAGGCTGACTAGTAGTGCCGTGTGGCTGTGTGTGTTTATGTGTGTGTATTTTAAATGTTTTCACCATAAAAAAAAGTATGTGAGGTAATGGAAATTTTGAATATTTTAATTAGCTTGACCTAGTCATTTTATGATGTAGGCATATATTAAAACATCATGCTGTATACCAGAAATATGTGTAATGTTTAGTATTTGTCAAATGAATGAATGAATAAAAACATTATTACTATAGATTAGACACTCATATTTTAGGCATTTGATGAAATGAAGATCTCAGAACTCCTAGAGAAAGAGAGATAGAGAGATTTTCACCAGAAAGTGTAATTGCTAGAGATTATTCCTATCATCATGCTCTGTGAAAGACCACAATGAGCAATGGTAAGTAGTCCATCCTCTTCAGAAAAAAAGATCTAGGATTGAACTCACGTTCTGCCATTTACTGGCTGTGGAACTTACGAAAGTCACTTAAAGCCCTCCTGAGCCTGTCTCCATCGGTAATGTGGGAATCATAATATCCACCTCATAAGGCAGATGATGATCACGAGAGACAGTCCAAGTACGATACCTGCGCAGCCTGACCCATAATCAGTTTACAGAAGTTGTCATTATATTATTATTGCTATCAGCATACCAAAATGCAAACAATATATATTCAAATGTCAATGAGGAAAGGTATGGGATGTTTGAGCTGGAAATGGAAGGTGAATAGGAGTTGGCCTGAAAACCATAAGGAGGAGAATGGAGCATTTGGAGCAGAGACTTAGGAGCAAAGTGCTTGGCAGAGAAGACAGATGAAGGAGTAAAAACTTCTGAGAGAACTGGTAGACAGTGGGATTGAAAGGCCAGGCTGGGGCCAGAACATAAAGGGCCTGACAAATGCCATGCTGATTTGGGGGCTTCATACTACACACAAAGAGAAGCTTCTCAAAGACTGTATGCAAGGCACTGACATAATCAGATCTTTGTCTGAGATGGTTAATTGGCAGCAGACCAGGAGATGGGCTGGAGCTGGTAGAAACTGTGGGTCACAAGAAGCATTAGGAGGCTATTACTCTAAACCAGCCAAAGGATAATGAGGAACAAAATGAGGACAGTGACACCAGAACACATGGAGGAGGATAGATTTTAGAGATATTTTGGAGGTAGAAAGATAAAACTTAGACACCAGTGGAAATTAGAAAGTTAAGAAAATTGACTTAAAATTCACTCTGGATTGTCTTGATTGAGGGCTTCAGGGGCTATTAAATGCCATTACCAGAGATAGGAACACTCAAAAAGTGTATTAATAAAAGTAAGTTCAAATTACGAAAATATGATCTTTTTCGGAAGTAAATTATTTCTGTCAAGTCCTTTCTAAAAACTCACCTAATTCTCTGTTTCTCGTATGACATCAGGAGCTGGGAATAAGGATTGGCCACCTTCTGTCTTAATAAACCATCATATACCTTAAGACAGTTGTTTATGCACCTAAGTGATAAATGTTTTCCAGCTCCTTTGCCAACATTCTATAAGCATTTCACAGCCAGGAAACACGGCTCATCCTTACTGTCATCTGCCCCCACTGCACCATGCCTACAGGGCCGTGCAAATGGTTAAGTGCTCAATAAATAGTTGTTATTTAGATTGATATAAAATTTTACATCCTAAGGTCAACTTTAAACTTGTGAAGAATCACTGTACAAGCTCTGAAGAAAGCGCTGTGGAAAGAGGCCTCAGAAGGGAAGGGCATGGAGCTGTTTGCAAGAATGCAGGTACTAGGTGATTTGTGTACTTGTTAGAGATAAAAGATGGCATTCCACAGCACGAGGCCTACACCTTCCTCAGTGTCTCTACACAGGGTCAGTTCTCAGTCTTTGACCCAATTTCCCATGTCCTTCACTATTTGTTTCTCTCCTGTTCTTCAAGATGGTGCAGTGATTATCTGAGGGCATTAACTCCGGGCATCAACACTACAGGGCCTAATGCTACACTCATCTCAGGATCTCAGGCCTCTAGGAATCCTCCTGCACTTCCTTGGCATCCTCAATCTCACATGTTCCCAGCCATTGCCATATCCCTGGAACCCATGCACATGAAAGACATACCACACAGACTGGTAAAGTGTGGCCCTGGTGAACAGAGCTTAGTAGAACATTGATGCCTTTAATATACTAATATGTAATAAAAATATTCAGGAGCAGAAGAACCTTCAAAACATTTCCCATATTGACCTGAATGTTTTAAGTGAGTATACCATTTCCAGAATTGAAAGACAAAGGAGTACACTGGCCTAACCATAGTTAGCAAAGAATGTTTTTAAATCTTTGATAATAATAATGAATGAATGAGGGAATCAATCAATCAATGCATGAAAATGATGAACAAAATAGAACAACAAAAAAAATCACTTACATTTTCTTCCTCAGAAATAATTACCTTTCCTGGGGTTTCTTAATCCTTAGGGCTGATTCCATCAAGAGGAAAGGAAGGAAACAAAAAGTTTAAGACCACCAGGAGGAAATGATGAAGAGTTCAAAGTACACTTTCTTTTAGAAACCTACTGCTTGTTGCAGACCCCAAGATGAGGCATTCCTGGGAAAGATAAAAAGCATTTATGACCAAACAAGAGGCAGCGCCATAGGCACAGCTGTAGCCATGAAGCACATGCCTCTCTTCTGTCCATTTTATGAACCCAAATCAATCAGCACCCCAGCTCCTTGAGGAACTGCTGTGTTCATGTGAACTGCTACCACTCAAAAGTAATAGAATGAGAGCGCCATTAATTTAAATGGTTTGAGGCCATACAGTCCCCCATTTCATTATCTCCATTTCTAGGGAACCCATCTACCAAATTCTATGACATCTGTGGAACTGGAGGGAATATACACAAATATCATTCTATCATTTCTATCATTGTCTTCATTAAAATAAGTCATAGTCAAATTGACAGGCTTTTGGGATTTATATTAGGCAGAATAATGGCCTCCCAATTATGTCTGTCCACATCCTAATCCCTAAGGATTAAGGATTATATGTCAATAGGATGGGATCATCCTAGAGTATCCGGATGGGCCCATGTAATCATGGGAGCTCTTACAACAAGAAAAGGAGAAAAGAGGAAGTGACAGGTGAGGCAGAGAGAATATCAAGAGATTCTAAGCACAGGAAGAATTCAAGACCATAGGCTAAGGGATGTAGGTTCTAGGAGCTCAGACAGAGTAGACCCTGGACAGTAGCCAGAAACCACACAGACTTGAATTCTACCAACAATCTGAAAGGTCCTGAAAATAGACCTTCCCCAAGATAAGAGCCCCAGCCTAACAAGACCTTAACTTTGTCCTCATGAAACCTAAAGCAGAGAGTCCAAATAAACCATCCCATGCTCCAGACTTCTAGCTCATGGAAACAGTGACTTGATACCATATTGTTGTATACCGCATACTGTTTTAAGCCGTGAAATGTAAGATAATTTACACTACTGCAGTGATAGACAACTAATGCAGGATTTGTTCTATTAACCCAAGAATATTAAAGTTCTAACACTGGTGAGCCTAATTTTAATTCATTCACCATCTATTGTTAGAGCCTCACCCATTTTGCTCAGGCACATGGTGGTAGCCTTTGCAAAAACTATTTTCACAGTGATGGGCAAAAATAGGCATCTGTTTCTGTGCTTTTTAGTCCAGTTGAGGACAGAATAAAGAAACAAAATTTGAATTTATAAAAATTTATTGACTGTGATCAATAAAATAGAGAGTGAGCCCTTGGCATGAAGGCAGTCTACATCAGAGGTTCTGATGGAGGGGCGAGATAATGAACACCTTTCCTGAGCATTGACATTCAAGCTGAGATATGCAGTATAGGTAGGAGGGAAATGAGGGTGCAGAGATTTGGGGGGGGGCAAAGACACTAGCAAAAACCTTGAAGCAAAAGAGAAGGTAGGAACGTGAGAAACTGACGTGCTGAGATGGACAGCAGGGTTCCCCAGAAAGGCTGCTAATGGCTTCACAATGAGTCTTTGTGACCTAATGATTTTCCATAAAGAAAATAATAACATGCATCAAGCTTCAAAACAATAGGAATTATTTGTTGATTCATGGTTACAGAAACTGTCATGTACATGAAATTGCACTTAAGCTGTTTCTGTGGGCTGTTGGCTTTACAATTTTAGTCCGTGGCTAAAGAAACAAAGTCCATGGCCTACCCTTCAAACCTCAGATCACCCAGAGATTTAGAAAAATCACTGGGAGATGCACAGAAAGTGGGTTATTCTCTCTGAGGCTCAGTTTACTCATCTACAAAATGGAAATGATAGTTTAATGGAAACAGAAGACACAAGAAATATTTGTTGAGTAAATAAGTGACTCAATTGCTGCCCTGCTTACGAGGCTCAACCGGAAAGCAAATATATGTATGTGTTTTGTAAAATATTTTTCAAAAGCAAATAATCATTGTTATGAGTAAGCCTAAAAATATCTTCCTACAAGGAAAGATTGTTCATCTTTCTGAAGTTAGATAAATAGTCCTGCTAAGAATACTGACAAATGAACTAGAACAGGTCAGTAAAGACCATAGAGTTTTCATCCATGGACATAGCTATGACTGGACTTGCAGCCACCTGCTATGGCCAGCCTAGAGGTGTCAGTAGAGGGCCAAAGAATTAGGCTGGACAAAGCATCTCAAGTCCGGGGTTTCCACCTAAACCTGCTCTAACTAGAGCAATAAAAAGGCTACAATCATGGCATTACTCTTACATATACATGGACTATGATGTGACTTAAAATCTGCCCCAAACTAAAAGCTGTAAAAATTTGACTCTTCCTTGAAAACCTTCCTTGAAAGGGTTGTCTTTCTGATATCCCAATTCTAAAACTTCTAGCTAGGGAGTTTTATATCACAGAAAAAACACCATTGTGTTAAACATATGAGTTTTGGGGTCTAAGAGACCTGTATTTGAGTTCCAGCTCTTGCAGCTGATAGGAAAGTTGAACTGCTGAAATTCAATTTTCTCATCAGTAAAATGGGATTAGTAAGAGGATCTAACATGCATGACTATACTTTATACAGAAATATGTGGCAAATACTTTCAAAATCATTGCCATTATTGATCTATAATCCCTATGCTTAATTGAAAACTTGAATTACTTCAAGACAGAAAAAAATGTTTAAAACACATAAACAGTACTTTACTAATTGTTTGGCAGTCTGTTTCTTTTCTCTCTACTCATAAAGACAGAGAGAGAGAGAGAGAAATGAACCAGATCCTGCCTGTGGAAAATTCCTAGCTGAGCTATTTGTCTTCACTGTGGTTGTCTGTCCAAGGCAGAAATGAAAGGGCAAAACTCAAGATTGTATTAAGTACAGAAAATCGTACATCCTCTGTTTCAGAGCCCAATCTCAAACGCTGGCATTTGAACTACTTTGGAGATAGGAACTGTCACAATTTCAAAAAAGCCGCCACCCCCAGAAAGCAGCCCAGACCAAGTCATTCATTGCAGTATCATAGCCGAGACCTTGGAGGGAAGCCCACAGTTCAGGCATGTGGTAATTAGGTCTCTAAATTCAGTCCACTGGCTGGGAAACCTGTCAAAGAAATTCTTATCTTGGGGAACATTAATTACACATAAAATGACAGAGTGGACATGCTGGGAGCTAAGCAATAACCTGGAGAGAGAGAGAGAGGCAGGGGAGAGAGAGAGACAGGGGGAGAGAGAGAGGAAGAGATGGAGAAAGAGCAAGCACGCTGAAGGAAGGCATCAAGGGCAGTGTGAGAACTAAACCCACCGGTCCCAGCAGTACAAACAAGTCTACTGGGATTGGAAAAGAGTATCTTTTCATTATCTGAATGGATTTACATTGTGTTCCTTTGTAGGAAGTGGAAATACACTACAAAATCAGCAACTGAGAGGTTTCTAGTGTTTGATTTACTTACCAGTGCAAGAAGTTATTTGCATTCTCCTTCCATTTCATGCATTTGTTCAAATATGTATTGAGAATGGACATATCTTAGACAAAAGCTTTTCAGGGAAAAGCAGATAAAGTCCTACCCTCATGCCCTGACACTCTGAAGGGAAACAGGAATCAAATGTAACAACACATAGAACAAATGGATCATTACACACTGTGACAGGGGCCTTAAAGGTGGGTGCTATGAGAGACCAACAAGGTCAGGGCGGGCCAAACATTGGGACTGGGAGAGAAAATGAAAGGAGGGTGCAAAACAGACATTAAGAATGAGACGAGGAAGATGTCGGGAGAAGTGAAGGTCTGAGTCTTCATTTTCTCCTTTAGACCAACCCATGTCCTGTTCTAGGTACTAAGGAGGATGCAAAAGAAAAGCAAAACCTTGTCCTTGCCTTCTAAAGGGTCTTGATCTCCTGGTGGCAATATATGAAACTAATGATTAACAGTGCCAAGGAGCATATAATAGATCACCAAACACAAGTTTCAAGGGAATGCCAAAAGAAAGGGGAGACTTGAGGAGGGCTCCCAGGATGGGAACAGATTCATTTTAGGAGTGGGGGAACAGCCTAGCAAGGCAGAGTCTAGGAAAGCACGCTGTTTTGGTGAAGGGAGATGGCAAGGAGATCTAAGCTGACCATAGCAGAGGTCAGGGGCACCGAGAAATAAATTGGATACATAAACAGTGACCACATGTGCAAACATGAAGTTACGGCCATCTAAAGTTTCCTCTAAACTTGAGGTTAAAGAAAACGCCAGAGAGAAATAGTAACTGAAATGACCAAATCCTGAACATAACCCCCTCCTTCCTTAGTCCTACCTTGCTATAGGTTCTAACAACTGTCAGTTTGTAATCTCAACCACTTGCACCCATGCCTGACATGGTATTTGAGCTTAGATCCACAGGCAGCGCATCTATGCAGTACCATGTTCCCAAGCCTGGGAAGCTGTGTGCACCTCTGAGCTCCATCCCACTTCAGCCAGCCACTCAGCCCCTCCCTTGTTTATTGCAGTCTCCTTACTCAGACATGGGTCCTTTTTTCTACCTTTCTCTCCTCTCCCATGGGGCAGATAGATTCTTCCAGAGGTGAACAAGGACCCAGGCTTGGCTTGAGTTTGTTCTTTCCCCTTGGATTTTGTAAGTTGGACTACTGCTTTCCATACAGTGCCATCCTTACAGGGTTAGTTCCCTGCAATGGACCATTCTTCTATCTTGGCTTAGAGACCATGTATTTCCCAGCATGCCCCCAAGGTGGGGCCAATATCTTCTGAGTAATCCATTTTGTTTTTCTATGTTTCTTTGGGAGAATTATATTTGCATCTTCCCATCAAATATGAATATATTTCATATCACTTTTTAAAGGCTAAATGAAAGGTTTTATCCAAAGTAATGATCACCTTTACAGTCTATGCACTAAGGGGCCTTCCAGAGGTGTCTGTGCAAGTCAATAAGAAATCTGTAGCAGTCTATGTAAGTGGTAATCAACCTGAGTACTTGTCATGGTCATGTACACTCTGAGTCCGTGAGGGCTGCTATAAAAAAATACCATGGACCGGTGGCTTATAAACAACAGAAATGTATTTCTCATAGTTTTGGATGCTGACAGCCAGCATGGCTGGCTTCTGGTGAAGACCATATGTTGGGTTGCAGACTGCCGGTTTCTCTTTGTGTTCTCACACAGCAGAGTGAGAGAACTCGGGTCCCTTCATCTCCTTATGAGGGCACTAATCCCATTCATAAGGGCTCCACCTTCATGACCTAACTACTGCTCCCAAAGGTCCTACCTTCTTTTTTTTTTTTTTTTTTTTTTTTTAATTTTTTTATTAAATCATAAGTGTATACAATGATATGATTATGGGGCATCATACACTCACTTCATAAACCATTTGACACATTTTTATCCCAGTGGTTAACATAGCCTTTCCGGCGTTATCTCAGTTACTGTGCCAAAACATTTATATTCTACATTTACCAAGTTTCGCAAATACCCCTGTAATATGCACCACAGGTGTGATCCCACCGATTCCCCTCCCTCTACCCACCCCCCCCTTTCCCACTTCCCCCTATTGTTAAGTTGTAGCTGGGTTATAGCTTTCATGTGAGAGTCCCAAATTAGTTTCATAGTAGGGCTGTGTACATTGGATATTTTTTCTTCCATTCTTGGGATACTTTACTAAGAAGAATATGTTCCAGCTCCATCCATGTAAACATGAAAGAGGTAAAGTCTCCATCTTTCTTTAAGGCTGCATAGTATTCCATGGTATACATATACCACAATTTATTAATCCATTCGTGGATCGATGGGCACTTCGGCTTTTTCCATGACTTAGCAATTATGAATTGGGCTGCAATAAACATTCTGGTACAAATATCTTTGTTATGTTGTGATTTTTGGTCTTCTGGGTATATGCCCAGCAGAGGAATTACAGGATTGAATGGCAGATCTATTTTTAGATCTCTGAGTGTTCTCCATATATCCCTCCAAAAGGAATGTATTAATTTGCATTCCCACCAGCAGTGCAGAAGTGTTCCCTTTTCTCCGCATCCACGCCAACATCTCTGGTCTTGAGATTTTGTGATATAGGCTAGTCTCATTGGAGTTAGATGATATCTCAAAGTAGTTTTGATTTGCATTTCTCTGATGATTAAAGATGATGAGCATTTTTTCATATGTCTGAAGGCCGTGCGCCTGTCTTCTTCAGAGAACTTTCTCTTCAAATCCCTTGCCCAGCCTGCGATGGGATCCCTTGTTTTTTTCTTGCTGATGCGTTTGAGTTCTCTGTGGATTCTGGTTATTAAACCTTTGTCAGAGTTATACCCTGCAAATATCTTCTCCCATTCTGAGGGCTGTCTGCTTGCTCTGCTTACTGTGTTCTTAGCTGTGCAGAAGCTTTTTAGTTTGATCAAGTCCCAGTAGTGTATTTTTGAAGCTGCTTCAATTGCCCGGGGGGTTCTCCTCATGAAATACTCACCCAGACCAATTTCTTCAAGGGTTTTCCCTGCATTCTCCTCTAGTATTTTTATAGTTTCATGTCTTAAGTTTAAATCTTTAATCCAATGAGAGTCTATTTTAGTTAATGGTGAAAGGTGTGGGTCTAATTTCAGTCTTCTGCAGGTTGCCAGCCAGTTCACCCAGCACCATTTGTTAAATAGGGAATCTTTTCCCCACTGAATGTTTTTAATTGGCTTGTCAAAAATCAAATAGCGGTAAGTAGCTGGATTCATCTCTTGGTTCTCTATTCTATTCCAGATATCTACTTCTCTGTTTTTGTGCCAATACCATGCTGTTTTGATCACTATCGATTTGTAGTAAAGTCTGAGGTCTGGTAGTGTGATTCCTCCTGTTTTGTTTTTATTTCTGAGTAATGTCTTGGCTATTCGAGGTTTTTTCTGATTCCATATAAAACGAAGTAATGTTTTTTCAAGATCTTTAAAATATGACAGTGGAGCTTTAATAGGGAGTGCGTTGAAAGTATATATTGCTTTGGGTAGTATGGACATTTTGATAATGTTGATTCTTCCTAGCCATGAGCATGGTATGTTTTTCCATTTGTTAACATTTTCAGCTATTTCTTTTCTTAGAGTTTCATAGTTCTCTTTATAGAGATCTTTCACGTCTTTTGTTAGGTAAATTCCCAAATATTTCATCTTCTTTGGCACTACTGTGAATGGGATAGAGTCCTTAACTGCTTTTTCAACTTGACTGTTGTTGGTGTATATAAAGGCTACCGATTTATGAATGTTGATTTTGTAACCTGAGACGCTGCTGTATTCCTTGATCACTTCTAGGAGTTTTGTAGTAGAGTCCCTAGTGTTTTCCAGATACACAATCATATCATCTGCGAAGAGCGAGAGTTTGATCTCTTCTGACCCTATATGGATACCCTTGATCGCCTTTTCTTCCCTAATTGCGGTGGCTAAAACTTCCATTACAATGTTGAAAAGCAATGGAGACAATGGGCAGCCTTGTCTGGTTCCTGATCTGAGTGGAAATGATTCCAATTTAACTCCATTCAATATGATATTGGCTGTGGGTTTGCTGTAGATAGCCTCTATCAGTTTAAGAAAAGTCCCTTCTAGACCAATTTTTTTGAGTGTTCTGATCATGAAGGGATGCTGGATATTATCAAAAGCTTTTTCTGCATCAATTGAGAGAATCATATGGTCTTTGTTTTTTAATTTGTTTATGTGCTGAATTACATTTATAGATTTACGTATATTGAACCAGCCTTGAGACCCTGGGATAAAACCAACTTGGTCATGATGTATAATTTGTTTGATGTGTTGCTGGATTCTGTTTGTTAGGATCTTGTTGAATATTTTTGCATCTATATTCATTAGTGATATTGGTCTATAATTTTCTTTTCTTGTTGGGTCTTTTCCTGGTTTGGGGATCAGGGTGATATTTGCTTCATAGAACGTGTTGGGTAGTCTTCCTTCTTTTTCTACATTTTGGAACAGGTTGAGTAATATAGGTACTAATTCCTCTTTAAAGGATTGGTAGAATTCTGACGTGAAACCATCTGGTCCCGGGCTTTTCTTTTTAGGGAGGTTTTGTATAGTTGATGCTATTTCTGAACTTGATATGGGTCTGTTCAACATTTCCACTTGATTCTGGTTAAGTCTTGGAAGGTGGCATGCTTCCAAGTATCGGTCTATTTCCTTCAGATTTTCATATTTCTGAGAATAAAGTTTCTTGTAATATTCATTAAGGATTTTTTGGATTTCTGATGAGTCTGTGGTTATTTTGTCTTTGTTGTTTCTGATTGATGATATTAGAGATTTTACTCTTTTTTTCCTGATTAGGTTGGCCAGAGGTTTATCTATTTTATTGACCTTTTCAAAAAACCAGCTTTTTGATTTATTGATCTGTTGTATTATTCTTTTGTTTTCAATTTCATTTAATTCTGCTCTAATTTTGGTTATTTCTTTTCTTCTACTGGGTTTGGGGTTGGAATGTTCTTCCTTTTCCAGTTGCGTGAGATGTCCCATTAAGTTGTTAACTTCCTCTCTTTCCGTTCTCTTGAGGAAGGCTTGCAGTGCTATAAATTTCCCTCTTAGAACTGCCTTTGCAGTGTCCCAGAGGTTCTGATAGCTTGTGTCTTCATTGTCATTTTGTTCCAAAAAATTGGTGATTTCTTTCTTAATCTCATCTCTGACCCAGCTATCATTCAGCATAAGGTTATTTAACTTCCATGTTTTTGTATGGGTATGCAGATTCCTGTTGTTACTCAATTCAAGTTTTATTCCATGATGGTCCGAGAAGATGCATGGAATAATTTCTATTCCTTTAAATTGACTGAGGTTAGACTTGTGACCTAAAATGTGATCAATTTTGGAGTAAGTTCCGTGGGCTGATGAGAAGTATGTGTATTCAGTTTTGTTGGGATGAAATGTTCTGTAGATGTCTGCTAAATCTAAATACTGGATGGTTAGGTTTAAATCTAAGATTTCTTTGCTCAGCTTCTTTCTGGAGGATCGATCCAACACTGCCAAGGGAGTGTTGAAATCTCCAACGATTATGGAGCTGGAGGAAATCAAGTTACTCATGTCTGTTAGAGTTTCTCTTATAAATTGAGGTGCATTCTGGTTGGGTGCATAGATATTAATAATTGAGATCTCGTCATATTGAGTATTACCCTTAACAAATATGAAGTGACCATTCTTGTCCTTCCTTACTTTTGATGGTTTAAAGCCTACTGTATCTGCAAATAAAATTGCAACACCTGCTTTTTTCTGATTACCATTTGCCTGAAATATGGATGACCATCCTTTCACCCTGAGTCTGTATTTGTCTTTTAAGTTGAGATGTGACTCTTGTATGCAACAAATATCTGGCTTAAGTTTTTGTATCCAGTCAGCTAACCTATGCCTCTTTAGAGGACAGTTTAAGCCATTCACATTGATGGAGAGTAAGGATAAGTCTGGTGGAATTTTGGGTATCGAGTTTTTCAAAGGTCCAGTGGACATTTTTAATCCTTTCGCCAGTGTGGAAGTTGGAGTTTGATCCGAAGTTTCTGAGTGAGTTTACTTTTGTGGTATAGGATTGGGTTGGTCATTGTGGAGGATAGGTCTGAGAACATCCTGAAGAGCTGGTTTACTTATGGCAAATTTTTTCAACATATGAATGTCATTGAAGTATTTAATTTCTCCATCATAGATGAAACTCAGTTTAGCTGAATACAAGATCCTGGGTTGAAAGTTTTTTTCCTTTAGGAGATTAAAAGTTGATGACCAGCCTCTTCTTGCTTGAAAAGTTTCAGCAGAGAGATCTGCAGTTATTCTAATATTCTTACCTTTGTACGTTATAGTTTTCTTTCGCCGGGCTGCTTTGAGAATCTTCTCTTTCATGTTAACTTTAGTGAAGCTAATTATGATATGTCTGGGAGATGGCTTTTTGGGGTTGAATCGTGCTGGGGTTCTGAAGCTGTCTGCTATCTGGATTTCAGATTCTCTAGGCATGTCTGGAAAATTTTCTTTCATAATTTCATGTAGAAGGGCCTCTGTGCCCTTGGCTGCCACGTCATCAGCCTCCGAAATTCCTATAACCCTTATGTTATTTTTTTTCGAATTATCTGAGAGCTCTCTGAGTGAGTGATCCGTTTTTGCTCTCCATTTCTCTTCCTCTTTGAGAGATTGGGAGCGTTCGAAGACTTTATCTTCAATGTCAGAAATCCTTTCTTCTGCTTGCTCCATTCTGTTACTGAGGGATTCTACTGTATTTTTCATATCTTTGAGGGCTGTAAGTTCTTGTTTCAGTGTGTCTAAGTCTTTGGTGGTTTTGTCTTTAAATTCGTTAAATTCTTGAGACAGTTTTTGAATTTCTCCTCGAATTCCTAATTCCATTTTATTAATCTTGTCTGCAAACCAAATTCTGAATTCGACTTCTGACATCTCAGCCAGTTGTTTATGAATGGGATCTTCAATCACATCTGCCGTATCTTTTCTTGGGGGGGTTGATCTATTCTGGTTATTCATGTTACCAGAGTTTTTCCGCTGATTCCGCCCCATGGTTTACTCCCTCTGGTTTTTCCCCTGGGGTTTTATCGAGGGCCCGTACAGTGTTGTGGCCTGAGAAACTGGGGCCCTGTCTGGTGTGGTGGAGCAAAGTGGTTCTGTCTTGTTTTCAGCTGGTTTCTGTTCGATCCTATTGCAACTTCTACTCTGGCTTGAAGTCTCAGCTGTGTGGAAAAATCAGCAATTAAGTCACCCCGCCTGCCCACCTCTGGCCCCAGTTGGAAAAGGAGAATCAAACCTTCCTACAATCGCACACCCAGGGCACCACCTGAAAAGTCCTCAGTCTATTAGCCCAGTTCAAAAGGTCCGAATCAACTGTCTCAATCGGCACTTGTCTCAGGTGGAAGGGTTCAAGAGGTCTCTGGGAACTGGATCACAGGGGCCTGGTGACTCCTCTGAGACAGCTCACCCCAGTGCAGCGTGGAGTCAGGAGGAGCCACCCCGCAAACAGAGCAGTCTGGGAAGGTTGACGTCTCCTTCCCCACTTTGCCCCTCCGTCGGACCCAGTCACTGGTATCTCTGCAGATGGCTAACCCAGTTGCCTGCAGTGAACAGACACTCCAGGGGTTTGCACCTGCCTGAATCGCGAGGAAGTCTGCTAGGCCCCCGCAGACTGCCGCTATCTAGCAGGAGGAGATGGGGCCTGACATCTTTGAGTGTTTGATGCAGGTGATGGGAAGGAGGTGTTCACTCAGGCTTAGCCCCGTCCCTGATGGATGCTGCTAACAGAACAGAACAGAACAGACAACTTTGCAGGGTTCTGTCTCTGTTCCTGTCGTCGCCTACAGGAGACGGACTGTTTTGAGTTCAAACGTCTTTGCTGCTGGAGAATTGCGTCTGAACACCTCTCTGGGTCGGCCCCGCCCTGGAGGCTTCTGGGTTTGTGAGCCGTGACACCGGTGGCCTCCTCTGGTTGCCCAGGGAGACAGGGGGTGTGGCCTCAGAATATCCAGAAGTGAGCGTTCTGCCGTTAAAGAAAAAACGGCTGTTGATCTACCTCCAGGGAACTGCTGCTCTGGTGTGGGCACTCAGGCGACCCTTTTCTCCTCTGTCCCGCGCCCCAGAGTCAGCACTGAGCGGCCGCAGTTTGTGCTGGGTCCACACCCCTTAAGAGATCCCCCAAGAATCAGAACTCTTGGGGGATGGGCCCCCAGACCCGGATTGGGAGTGGGGCGGGGGGAAGCTAGAGTTTCCTTCCAGTTTTACGCAATACTACGGTCCGGGGAGGGCTCCTGCACTGCACCGCAGGGAAGTGCCGCCAAGGCTTGATTTTCCCTCAGCAGAGTGCCCTCTCCTCGCTCACGTATCCCAGAGTCAGCGCTGACCTGACGCAGCTCAGGCACTGTGCACTCCCCGCGAGAAATCACCCAAGGAGCCGAACTCCGGAGGGATAGGCCCTCAGACCCCGAGTGAGAGTAGGGGCTCTCAGCTCTCAGCGGGGAGGCCAGAGTCTTATTCAGTCTTGTGCCCGGGAGGGCTCCTGCACTGCACCGCAGGGAAGTGCCGCCAAGGCTTGATTTCCCCTCAGCGGAGTGCCCTCTCCTCGCTCACGTATCCCAGAGTCAGCGCTGACCTGACGCAGCTCAGGCACTGTGCACTCCCCTCGAGAAATCACCCAAGGATCCGAACCCCTGGGGGATAGGCCCTCAGACCCCGAGTGAGAGTAGGGGTTCTCAGCTCTCAGCGGGGAGGCCAGAGTCTTATTCAGTCTTGGGCCCCGTATGCCCGGGGAGGGTTGGTGCACTGCACCGCAGGGAAGTGCCGCGAGGCGTGACTCCCCCTCAGCCCGGTGCCCTCTCCTCACTCGGCGCGCCTCAGAGTCAATGCTGACCAGTCGCAACTCGGGGACTGTCCACTCCCCTTGAGAAATCACCCAAGGATCCGAAGTCCTGGGGGACAGGCCTCCGGACCTCAGTGGGCGGGAGGGGAGCACCGGGGATTCAGGGTTGCCGGCAAAGGATTCCCAAAGTTTTATTCAGCCCTATGTCCGGCAGGAGAACGCCACGGCACCCCAGTAGGGGAGGTAGGTCCAGTTTTTAGAAGGTCTCTCCCGTGGAGTGTAGTGGGAGGGGCTTTAATTTCTGCCCACTTGTTCAATTGTGGGGCTACAGAGCCGGTCTCATGGGGGAGGGGGACTCCCGTCCGCTTGGTGGTGGATTTTGTACCTTTTGTTTGCGTCCTTGTGATCACAACTTGCCTCAGCGGTGTTGATGTGCGTTCTTCAGCCTTCTCTCTTGGTGAGGCTCAAGTCCACCAGGATACTTACTAAATTCCTGTCCCTTAACTCTCCTTCTGGACGGGAGCCTTTGTTGAAAGCTGGCTTCAGTCCGCCATCTTGTCTCCCCTCCGGTCCTACCTTCTAATATCATTCATATAATTTCATGTCAGAATTTCAACATATGAATTTGTCAGGGACATTAGCTTTCAGTCTATAATACACTGCCATCTGAGCCAGCCCCAAGGGGTTCCCCAATACGGCAGAGAGCATGCTGTGATGGTCACTACTGACACTCTTTTGGGAATTAAGGATTTTTCACCTTGCTGCTAGGAGAGCTTCCAATAGGGAGCCTTCAGCTATCAATCTTCTGAGAATCACACTTATAGGATAGCCCATGCCCATTGGCCAGTCCAGCAGGGGTAGTAAAGCCCAATGTCCTTACTCAACTGACCACATTGTGGAAAGCTTATCCCAGCGTCAGAGCTGGGATGGGGCTGACAGATTTTTTTCAAACTGCATCACAGCCAAATCGCTCCCCATGCAATCCTTCTATTCCTGCCCTCCCACAGGTATATATCTCAACGGTTCCTCTAATAAAAGTCCTACATGCTAATCTCCATTGCAGAGTTTGCTTTCTGGGGAAAAGGATCTCTAACAAGCAGAACTGGAGGAACAGTTACGTAGATGTTCCTAATGAATTCATCTTATACCTCAAGCATTTCGTTGAAGCCTGCTGTGTGCCAGGCATTGTGCTCTTTTAAGAAGTTTATAGCTCTGCTAAGGAGCTCAGTCTTTCTTTCCAGTATACGCACATTATACACTCCTCTACAAAGGCTAATATTCTAGTTGTTATTCCAGGGAGTTTGATCCTTAATATCCAAGCGAGTTGCAAGGATCCAACACAGACCATCTGTTGTTGTGCCAATCTGTTTAAGCAAGAGAGTTAAAATCCTGGGAGAGTCTGGAATCACAAGTTTCTTGCATTCAAAAATAATGTGGCAGCATTTTCTGCCCAGCTGTGAAACACTGCATGACCAAGAAAACACAAGTCCCCTAGGAGACACCCTGTGCTACATGCTAATGAAATCGGGACCAGGACCAGTCCAGCTTTATGATTTTAACTGGTCATCTGAGAGGTCAGTTTTATAAATCAGATCTTTAGTGATTTTCTTTCTGTAAATACGCTGTCTTTTTAGGACAGCTTTGTAGCTCCACAATTTTCCTCTTAATATTTTTTTCTTTTTAACTCCAACTTCCATCTTCCACTGAATTCTCTCCAAAGAAATAGTTCTGCTCCTGAAGATCTAGTTTGTAAAAATAATGTAAAATGCCTACATTTACCACATACAAGCTTGAGGACTAACAATTTCTACTGTTTTAGAGCTTCATTCAGAAGAAGTCAGCATGACAGGCCAGGGTTGATATTTATATCTGGCAAGAGCTATGTCTAGACAAGGGAAACAAAACCAAATTAATCTTTGTCATGTGTGACTTAAAAGCAAAAGCCACCGGGCCCTGCAGATTAGTTAACACATTTCATTGGTGTAACGGCACTGCATAATCTTTCCCACCTGCAGGCAAACTATTGACACAGTTGCCATACTGTCATTGAGATTTTCACTATGACTTGTGTTTTCATTAGTTCAAAAGATTATAAAAAACCAAGAACTCAAATGTTTTTCCTTTTTTTCCTATCTTCCTCACCCTATACCACCCCCAACCATTATACACTGTGATTTGTAACCCCTGGCCAAAAAAAAGGTACTGAATCAGAGTGATCTTCTAAAGATGGTCTGGACACTACATTTTTAGCAAGCACATTGTGATTGTTATGTACAAGAAAATTTTGGAGCCCATAGACTTGATCAGAAAAATTATAACTAGAACCACAAATACAAATGGACTACGCCACATTCTGGTCTTTTCAAAGATATGACTATTGTAACCACTTTAAATGGGGCCCTTCTACTTAGGAAAACATCCACAAGAACCTTTGGTTCCTCATTCTTTGCCTTCATAGTTCCCTGGCCTCTTTGGCTACACATTTTGGTGCTTCCCTGCCTAGGAGGCAGCGTGTGCGAAGACTCTGAGCTGAAGTCAGCAGGTGCTATCACTTTTAGTTTTTGTTTCTCTTCCCAAATGTGAATTCAAATAATATAACCTAATGGTATGTACCCTCAGAAATACAAAAATAAAACTTATTATTAAAAAATATAAATTAAATAAAAATATGGAAAATAATGTAACAGACACCTTTGCAACCCTCCCCCCAAATTTGGCAAACATTTACCTTGTGCTTCAGTGCTATTTTTTAAAAAATAAAGTGGTATCTGACCCTTTTAAGAACCCTCCCCATTGAATCCAAGTTCTTTCCTATTCAGAGGTAACCATCATTCTGCAAGCAGTATGCACCTCTCTCCTACAGCTGGTTCCTTTTATGCTTTTACTATATGTATAAATGTCCACAATAATATATAGTCTTGTTTTGTATGCTTAAAGCTGTTATATAAATGGTTATCATACCGTGACTATATAGAATTTATCCCAAGAATGAAAGAAGGGTTTTAACATTTAAACATCTAGTACTAGAAACTATAACATAAACAGATTAATGAAAAATATGTTTTCTGGGTACAGGAAATGAATTTGAGAAAAATTCAATATCCATCCATGAATTAAACAAAAAAAACACCAATTTTTTCTTCAACGTATTAAGATACAAGGGCTTCTCCACCTTGACACTGCTGCATCTTGGGCAGGATAATTCTTCACTATAGGGAACTGTCCTATGTATTGTTAGATGTGTAGCCCCCTGGAAAAAATAGCCCAGAGTCTGAGAACCACTGTGTTAGGTAAGTTATTTAATTTCCATAAGTGTCAATGGGAGCAACATGTGCAATAAAATGATATGAAAGTAATAAGTAATAAGCAACGATACTTGCTGGCACTTTTCCCAATCATCTGTCAATAAATGCACTAGCTTGATGGCATGGATGGTGATGCCCAGGCCGTCATGATGATGATGACAATGATGGTGTTGGGGCAGGGTAATACTGCTGAAGCACCACAGCATGGGCTTGTTTTCAGGACTCCCGCTGCCCCCCGCCCTTCTTCTTGTATCACTCTGCCTCTGCAGTCGTTCTCTCCAGGACAGATGACACAGCAGAAGTGCAGACACCAGGAGGAGGGGGAGTCAATTCCCAGCTCCAGAGAACAGGTGGTCTTTTGGGCACAGAAAACAGAATTGAGGAAAGATGTACTGAATTAGAGGAAAATTTTCCACTCTGGTCTAGAACCTACATCCTGGGCTGAGAGGAAAAGAGATGGGAGTTTTGCCAAGAGGGTAAATGGTCAGAAAGGTTGTCCAAGATAGGACCAGATGGGATGGGTCAGGCCAAAGGGAGATAAGGTTTCCTCCCATCCTCTGTGGGGATATCCCATCAAGGCCCCACCGTTCACCCCACACCCTTGGGAACCAGGTGAACTCTGCCACATCATCTGCTCGTTTAAGGGAAAGATGTATGTCATCTGAATCAAAGCCTTCAACAGTGGGTGTTCTGGTCTGGGTCCAGCAGGGAATACCCACCCTGCATGCTGTAGTGGGTGTTCTAGTCTGGCCCTAGCAGGGAATATTCAGCCTACACTCAGCACCCCGTGTGCTCACTGCTGCTGGCTGTCTGCTGGGAGCTGGACCTGTGTCCTAGACACTGTTGGATACCCACTGAAATGTGATCTCTGGAACACCCTTCCTGGACCTTTAGGTGGCCCATGATATGCTGGGCAAAGAGTCTATGTGAAGTAGAAACTCACCTATTCAATGACTCACTCTGAGACAGAATACAACTGACTTCCCTGCTGCATTATAATTTTGTTGCAGTTGCCTTTTATCGCCATTACCAATATTTGATGCAGAGCAAGCAATGTAACTTGACTGGGTCTCAATTTCTTCGAGCATACATGAGCCCAAAAGTAGCTCAGCTCTAAAAATCTTTATGATTTTTCTCTCTCCTTTACCACAGACTAACTGTTCTTCATAAATATGTAGTAACTGCTTGAGGAATATTCAGATGTCATCAGTTTTAAGTCACGAAAGATTGAGATGTAAAAAATAAAATAAAAATGAAAAGTTGGGCTACTTTAACAGATAGCATGAATTGACTTCCAGAGAGCACTCGCTTATAAAATGCTAAATTAATGGCACTTTTACTCAGTTTTTATTTACTTCTCTTACTTTTATCCGCTATGATTTTTAAACAATGCCTATACCTAAAGCTAGAATATGCTGGAGTTGAAATGGCCCACCTAGATTTTTACAATCAACAGTGAAATGAACATCAGAAATGACAAAATACATTCTTTTTAGGGATGGCAGCTGTAACCATTATTCCCATTTTCGAGAGAAAGCAGCTGAGGTTTTATAAAGTAAAATACTTCACACATGTAATTATTAAATAGAGAATACAGAATTCAAGATCAAGTCTATAGAATTCAAAGTCCACATTGATCCTTGGAGAATATACAGGAACAGATCCTGTAAATTATATTCCACATATCATTTATATTCATATTATTAAATTGCAGACTCCGTTGAATGGCCAAACACAAGGCATTTCTTTTCCTCGCTTGCCTGATCAGTTTTACTCCAATCTCCTTCACGTAGAAAGCCCATCAACATGGACAAGCTCGAGGTGAACCAAAAATTTCATTCATTAGAGAAAACTTGTGGGCAAAACAAAAGCATGAAACTTGCCAAGAAGTTCATGCTTGTGTTGTTGTGACTGAGCAACTGACGCTCCTTAAAAACCTTCTTGGGGTAGAGATAATTCAAAAGGAATATATAAAAAAACGAGTCATTCATCTTTCAGTACTAATTTTAAATAGTTAGAAAATGAGAAAGTCTGTGCAAATATGCTATGGGTTATTAAATCCTGGTTGGGACTACTCTGCAAATGGGTGTGGGTAAATATCACTGCAGAATGATAATCACTCAGCTCCAACCAGTTCCCATATTACAAAAGCTGCACTCAGAGTGGATTTTCAGCTTGAAATAGTGTATTATAATCAGACCATTTCTGCTTTTCTGTGCATTGTAATAAGGACAGGTCTAAGAGACCTGAGACTAAGAGAGAAAAGGTCTATACATTTGACTACATAAAAAGTTTTAAATTCCCATGACAAAAGGAAAGGGCCAAGGAAGGGGAAGGGAGGGGCGAGGTTTTGGTGGAGGGAGGGTAATGGGTGGGGCCACATCTATGGTGTGTCTTAGAATGGGTACAGGCGATTGCACTAATGTACACAGCTATGATTTAACAATAAAAAAAGAAAAGAAAGAAAATAATAATAAATATTAAAAAAAAGGCAAAGTAAGGAGAAATCATTACCAACTTATGTGACATTTAGGGTTAATATCTAAAGTTTCTTCAAAAGAAAAAAATACCTGTTTGAAAAAGGGTAAAAGGCATAAAGATAAAATTGACAAAAAACAAGGTGACCAAAAACCATCTGAAGATGTTCTGGAGATCACTATTAAGCCAAGAAATGCAAATATTAAAATGTAGAATGAGTTGCTTTGCCTTTCAAATTAGCGAAAAATAAAAATGCACAATATCCCGTGCTAGTAAGAGTGGAGAGAAATAAGTACTCTCAAGGAGAACTGCTAATGGAAAGTCATTTCTTAAATACGTGAGAAATTTTAAATGTACCTACTTTCTAATTAATCAACACCATTTCTGGATATTTTTATTATGGAAATAGAAAATATCTGCTTAAAAATATTAAACACATGTCATGGGCACTTATTGTAACACTAAACATTTGGGAAAAATGAAATGGCCATTATTAGGAGAATGGCTACAAGAGTTACAGTTCATTCTTAAAACCATGCAGACATTAAAAATAATTTAATTTGGCCAGGTGTGGTAGCTCATTCCTATAATCCCTGTAATGCTAACGCTCTGGGAAGCTGAAGCAAAAGGATCACTTGAGTCCAAGCATTCAAGCCCAGTCTGAGCAAGAGTGAGAGTCCAGTGCTGGAAAAAAAGAAAAAAAGAAAGAAAAATAAGCCAGACATGGTGGGGACATCAGTAGTCCCAGCTTTTCGGGAGGCTGAGGCAAAAGGATTGCTTGAGCCCAAGACCTTGAGTTTGCAGTGAGCTATGCTGATGCCCCTGCATTTTAGGCCAGGAGATAGAGCAAGACCCTGTCTCTAAATGAACAATAAATAAAATAAGGTTGATATAGCTATGTGTATACTGGTATGGGAAATGGCCACGAGGTATTATTAGAATATAAAAGTCACAAAACACTGCCATATGCATTAATGATGATAACAACAATAATTATTACAAAATGACCTTTAATAATGCCTGCAAGGGTACAAACTAATCTGCTACTGGTGGTTCTCTTTTGATAACATATCACAATGGGCAGTGTAAATGTTTCTGTGTTCTTTGAGTTGTTGACAATTTGTGTGCATTTTATTTTCCTTCAATTAGAAATAGCCAGAGAACATTTTAAAAAATTTGATTTCATCTTTTCACTTTAAAATGCTTGTAGGATATGGTACAGCAATTGAATATATTTATATTCTAGGAATATTCTACATGTAACCAATAACAGTTTGGAATTTCCTCCTAGCAGGGAATTTCAGGCAGTCATCTGTTTGAAAGTGAGTAATTAATTGAATCTATTTTAGAAGAGTGTCTTTTTTAAAAAAAAAAATACAATTGTAGAGTCCATGATTAGAAAAGTTTGTTTGTTTCAATATTTTAAGTCACTTTTTTTCTAGGCATTTTTTTACCTAAAAGTAAAATTTAGCCATAAGTAAAACAGCAATAATGATTTCTGCCTCATTTCCCCAGATACTTGTGCTAAGGAAATGAGTCAATCATTGCAAATAAAACAACTGCAAACTGAAGGATGCTCAATAGGTAGGAAAGATTCTGTGACTTTGGACAACACCCTGGAAATACTATATCATTATTTCTTCCAAGTATAAATTATTTATTTCAGTATTTACCCCATGACACCATTGTATCTGCAGGCAGGTATGCAGTCTCTAGATTTACAACACATTGTGCATCAGCCAGCCAGTTGTGAAACACTAGGCTAATCAGAGAAAGAGTTGGCCAATTTCAATGCCAGGAAATTAAAAGATCAGGGAGTGATGTTACCATTATCAGCCATATGGCAACCAAAACTTTGTCACAACATCCTACATGGTGCTGCTGCTGTCTCTGACATTAGTCACATCCTCTGGATCCTGGAAGACACAATGACTATCCCAAATGCATCAGGTAAAGATAAACAAAAGGAGAACTTCACTGTCAGACATCCCTGCTTACTAGACACGTGATGTTGAGCATGGAATCCATGGCAAGGCAAACACTATCCTAATACTCACTTCCAAGTCCCCTGCCTGACTTTCTTCCACTAGAGAAATTGTAAAACCTAAATACTAAATTCCTCAGGCTTCTTTGCAGCAAAGGGTGGCCAGAGGACACTGATTTTCCCAACAAGACGACAGAGGAAATCTGTAAAATCCACTGTGTTTCCTAGTGAAAAAGCTGTATGAAACAGGTGTAATCTTGCTTGCTCCTCACTGAAATGCAGACAGGCTTTCTGGATCTGTGGAAAGCACTCTAAGACTATGAAGAAAAGATGGAGAAAATCACAGAAATGCTAGCATTGACATCATTGAACTACCTAAACCCAGTGATTCACTAACTCTTTTTTTTTGTTTTCATTAAATCATAGCTGTGTACATTAATGCAATCATGGGGTACCATGAGCTGTTTTTATATATAATTGGAAATACTTTCATCACACTGGTTAACATAGACTTTCTGGCTTTTTCTTAGTTATTATGTCAAAACATTTATATTCTACATTTAGTAAGGTTCACACGTACCCTTGTAAGATGCACTATAGGTGTGGTCCCACCAATTATCCTCCCTCCACCCATCCTCCTCCCTCCCCTCCCCTCCCTTTCCCCCTTTCCCCATATTCTTAGGTTATAATTAGGTTATAGCTTTCATATGAAAACTATAAATTAGTTTCATAATAGGGCTGAGTACATTGGATACTTTTTCTTCCATTCTTGAGATACTTTGCTAAGAAGAATATGTTCCAGCGAACTCTTTCTTAGAGTTTTTGTCAAGTTAGAAAAATAAATTCCTGTTTGGTTCGGTCACTGCTAGATAGATGTTCTGTTACTACTGAGAAATCTATTATGTTACTTAACCTCTCTAAGCATCACTTTACAAATATGTAAAATAGGGACAATAATGCCTCCCTTTCAGGGATGAAAACACAGATATATGTATACATATGTATGTGAGATGGTCACAAAATTCATATTATTACTAAAATGACAGTCCTCAGGTTCTGACAACCTATATAATTGCAACAGGCAGGTTAAAATTGACCTTGTTTTAAAAGAGGCTTAGAGACAATGGGCTGCTATATAATTAGCATTTTTTGTTTTTTCTCTAGTTGCTTTATTTTTCTTTATGCTTATTTGTGTTGAGAATAAAATATAATGGCAGTTATTTATTTATCTATTTGTCATCCAAGAATCTTCCCTAAAAGAAATCCTTCACAAAGCCAGAAACTTTATTGTGTTTGCTGCTGTAACTCCAGCACTTTAGAATCATGTTTTGTACAGAATTCACATCTGATATTTATCAACTAATAAATGAACAAATTAACATATGTAAAAGGTTTAGCATATAAATTTCCTACAGAATAGGAGCTGTTGTATTTGTTGTCTAAAGTAGAGAGTGAAGATTCTTGCAAAAGTGACACCTGCTGGGGCAGACAGAGGTAAGGGTCAGAGGAGGAATGTGGTCATTTAGACAAAGGATGAGTGAGCTAACGGGCAGAATGGGGTGGCAGGCGGAAGAGAATGGGAGGCTCTTTTTGCAGATCCCCTTTAGTCCCAGGTAAAGGAGCCCTCTGACACCCAATTTCTCCACATTAGGACTGCCATTTGGTAATATAGGAGATTAACAACAAGAATAACAAAAGAACAATTATAACAATAAACTGTCATATGAATACGGCCATCTCTCTCTCTCACACAATGTTTTATTGTACTCCATTCACTTGTTTTTGGGCCCTGGTCGACCACCTATAACTGTAACTGTGGAAAGAGTAACTGCAGAGAAGGGGAGCAGGGAAGGCTACTGTATTTATATACACTTGCTTAGTAAAAATATGACATTTAAATATCTCAGCATAGAGTCCAAAAGCACCTATGTGACATGTATGACTTAAGCAAACATTCCAACTAATTTTGAGTTTCATTTCATGAGAAATGTTTCACGTGCTGTTGACAGGGAGCTGTCATTTAGGAAACTCAGCAATTCCTTTTTAAAATTAGAATGTACACAAAAAAATACACACTTCCTTCAACTTCCTAACTGCCTTTGCTTAACTCCGAAGAAGTGATGATCATTTCAATTCCTGTTTCCTATAAAAATGACCACCAGATCATCCCA
This sequence comes from Nycticebus coucang, assembly GCF_027406575.1. Lineage (NCBI taxonomy): Eukaryota > Metazoa > Chordata > Mammalia > Primates > Lorisidae > Nycticebus > Nycticebus coucang. Next base: position 57,728,294 of record NC_069796.1, on the reverse strand, counting down.
ACCACCCTGAAATACTGAGGCAGTTTATCTGTTTGTGAACAGAACCAGGCAGGAATAAAAAAGAAAAACAACCTTTATAATTATGGATGTTTCTTCTTGAAAGGGACACAGCAGTATTCCTTGAGAAGCTAAAATGTATGGAAAGAAGGAGGCAAGACACGGAAATCACTTCCAACGATGTTTAATTATGAGGAAGAAAAAAAGCGGCGCTCAGAGCTTCCTCCCTAAGGGTCTCTGCAGCTCCTAGTTCCAGAACCTCCACCCCATTTCCACCAAATTAAGAGGAAATGGGTTGAGGAGATCGAGGCAGTGAAAGCAAATTGTCCATTCACTCCTGGTTCCTCCGAAGTCATTACTGCACGTATTCCACAGGATCATAAATAAAACTGATTGGGTGTGTGGCTAAGAACATTAAAGAAACCTGGGGCGCCTTTAAGGCACATTGTGCTGAGAGAGAAGTATTAAAAAGTGAGGCATTTCCTCTCTTCACATTTAAATGTGGTGGCTTGGGAGAGAAACCATACTTGAAATAGATAGGAGTAATTTTCCGTCATTATGGAAACCTTAAACAACCTCTGACTGCTTATACCCTCATCTCTTAGCATCCTAGTAAATTGCAGTTATTTGTTCCAAACAAACAGAAAGGCCCATGTGATAATGGAGCAATTTAAGGCTGGAAGAATACAACACCTGTAATTCAATTTCATGGCAGCTGGTTTCACAACATGCTCCTCTACCTCCGCGATAACACGGGAAACTTCCCTCCAAGTGTGATAACTCTCCTCTCGATAAGCTGAGAGCTCAAGATGGTAAGTGGACCTGAAATGGACAGAGACACTCAGCACAGACAAGGTGTAACTCAGCGTCAGTTCCCACGCAGCTTGTCACCCGCGAGGTGCTCAGGCAAGCAGGAAGTGATTAAACTCTCCCAGTGGTGCAGGTGAACCAATGAGAGGTTCTAGAAGAAAATAATGCCCGCTGATTATCACAGTCATTCTCCAACAAGCAGGACAGCAGTGGAGGAGACACAGACAGACACACACGCTCACAAACACACACACTCGAAACCTAAACTGGCCTTTGTAAAAGAATTGAAAATAAAACACAAGCCTGCTACTAGCAACAGCTGCTTAAAATTGGATGAGTAGAAGGGAACCACACAAAGTTAATTAACACATGGTGATGGTCTGCCATTCCATGCAAGCCAGCATTAATACCAGTGAGTGAGCCCTTCCCCGTGCTAGTCAGTGTCAGTGAATTCTCACAACTCCAACAACTTCGGACAATTATTATCACTTTCATTTTTAGAAATGGAAGAAATGAAGTTAAGAGAGGTTACATCACTCACCTAAGGTCACACAGCTGGTAAAGAGTTGGAGGTGGAGATTCAAATGCTGGCAGAGTGACCTAGAGCTTGTGCATACTGCCATCGCCTGCAACTTTTTATGTCTCCAAAGAAATGCTGCCAAAATGCTGTCATAAAAACAATTTGACTGAAGTGCTATTCCCACGTATGGTCTTATTAATTTCTTGTATCAACCCAGCTAGTAAGAAAGGGCATTATCCTCACTTAATAGATGAGGACACTGTGACTCAGATAAGCCAAGAAACTTACTCAAAATTCAACAACCATTACAAGAAGAACTTGAATGCAGAACTTGATATTAAAATTTGCTTCTTCTGTAGGTCTAAGACTGGAGTGTATGTCGACATTCAGGATGCTGGCGCCAAGTCAGTGTGTTCTCCCATTCACTGGGCTGGTGTTTATTAAAAGGGTGATGGTTCTATTGGACTGGACAAAAGTATTCAAATGTGCCAGATACTTCTTGGCACCATACATTCTTTTTTTTTATTCCATTTTTATTTATTTTTTGTTTATTTATTTTTTTATTGTTAAATCATAGTTGTGTACATTAGTGCAATCAAGGGGTATAATGTGCTGGTTTCATATACAATCTGAAATATTCTCATCAAACTGTTCAACGTAGCCTTCATGGCATTTTCTTAGTTATTGTATGTAGGCATTTGTATTCTGCCTTTAGTAAGTTTCGCCTGTACCCTTTCTAAGATGCACCGTAGGTGTGGCCCCACCCCTTACCCTCCCTCCACCCTGACTTCCCCCCTCCCTTCCCCTTCCTTGGCCCTTTCCCCATATTCTTGTGCTATAATTGGGTTATAGCCTTCATGTGAAAGCTATAATTTAGCTTCATAGTAGGGCTGAGTACATTGGATACTTTTTCTTCCATTCTTGAGATACTTTGCTAAGAAGAATATGTTCCAGCTCCATCCATGTAAACATGAAAGAGGTAAAGTCTCCATCTTTCTTTAAGGCTGCATAATATTCCATACATATACCACAATTTGCTAGTCCATTCGTGGGTCGATAGGCACTTCTTCCATGACTTAGCAATTCTGAATTGGGCTGCAATAAACATTCTGGTACAGATATCTTTGTCATATTGTGATTTGTGGTCTTCTGGGTATATACCTAGTAAAGGAATTATAGGATTGAATGGCAGGTCTATTTTTAGATCTCTGAGTATTCTCCAAACATCCTTTCAGAAGGAATGTATTAGTGTGCATTCCCACCAGCAGTGTAGAAGTGTGCCCTTTCCTCCGCATCTCTGGTTTTGGGATTTTGTTATGTGGGCTATTCTTACTGGGGATAGGTGATATCTGAAAGTAGTTTTGATTTGCATTTCAATGATGATTAAGGATGATGAGCTTTTTTTCAAGTGTTGTAGATCGTGCGTCTGTCTTCTTTAGAGTAGTTTCTCTTCAAGTCCTTTGCCCACCTGAGATGGGATCACTTGTTCTTTTCTTGCTAATACATTTGAGTTCTCTGAGGATTCTGGTTATTAAACCTTTATCAAAGGTATAACCTGCAAATATCTTCTCCCATTCTGAGGGCTGTCTGCTTGCTTTACTTACTATGTTCTTGGCTGTGTAGAAGCTTTTTAGTTTGATCAGGTCCCAGTAATGTATTTTTGATACTGCTTCAATTGCCTGGGGAGTCGTCCTCATAAAATATTCACTCAGGCCTATTCCTTCAAGAGTTTTCCCTGCACTTTCTTCAAGTATTTTATAGTTTCATGTCTTAAGTTTGAATCTTTAATCAAGTGAGAGTCTATCTTAGTTAATGGTGAAAGGTGTGGGTCCAGTTTCAATCTTCTACAGGTTGCAGCAAGTTCACCCAGCACCATTTGTTAAATAGGAATCTTTCCCCACTGAATGTTTTTAATTGGCTTGTCAAAGATCAAATAATGGTAAGTAGCTGGATTCATCTCTTGGTTCTCTATTCTGTTCCAGACATCTACTTCTCTGTTTTTGTGCCAGTACCATGCTGTTTTGATCACTATCGATTTATACACAGTCTCAGGTCAAACATTCTTAGTGGTATGTGTTTTTAAGCTTATCAAATTTATTAAGCTTGATTTTAAGTTTATCAAATTTAGATATTGAATAGTGATCAAAAATATTATTTAATTTAAAGAAGGAAATCTATCACTTCATGAAGAGAGCATCAATCAGGATAACTATTAAATGTGCAGCATGAGCCACAGTAACCACAGGCAGGTTCTGGACACAATACACATAAAGGCAAAGACAGCACCTAGAAGGGGCTCCGTCTCCTGGGATGGGGCCAGGATCATGGCTCAGTGCCTCTGATACCAATGAAGTAGCTGAAGGCTAGGATGTAGGTGTGAGAGAACCTGGAGATGCGCGGCTGATGGTAGCATCATATACCACGGATGTCTATTCAAGATCAAGTAAAGCAAGGTCTCACTTTAGGTTCACAGAAGTCAGGGAGAGCCACCATACCACTATCTTCTCCCAGTAAACAGTGCAGAAGGACACCAAATAGGCTATCTGAAGCTCATGGGGGTAGGTGAGGGGACTCTAGCCCCTTCTACAGGCTTCATCCTCTTGAAGTCAAGACAGCCACGAACAATTCCAGAACTCACTTGTCTGACCAGAGAGGGCTGCTATAATGCCCAGAAGCTGCGTGTCCTGGTGCCCAGCAATAACACTAAATCTACATTGGGATTCATTTGTACCAGTACCTGGGGTAAGTTGAGAATACAGACAAGGGTTGAATGGATCCAATCTTAGCTCTGTCATGAATTTTCTGTGCATTCTCTGTCCTCTCCTTGAAGGCCCAGAGGCACACCTATGCAATAGGGGGCCTTAATAAAGTTTTTATGTATATGAGAAAATTAGTATACTAGAGCACAATATAACACAATAGAGTATAGAGCAAAAGTGTATTAAAGAATATTAGTCAATCCGTATTTTCTGCTGAACCCAAAAGTCAACCCAATATACATACCCCCCAAAGTGTGTTTCTCATCTTTCCTTCCCTTTCTACTTCCATGGGTAGAAAATATGATCATGAAGCACTAGGTCAAAAGGAAATACCTAACTGTCTTACCGGAAAACACCAGCCTCATCATAAGAAAGCAAAATAGATCTAGAATGTGTGCAGATGGTTTTTCTAGTTACTGCGATAAGTACTAAGAGAAAGCAGCCATTCCCTTTTGAAGGTATCCTCACAGCTTTCAAGGATATCAGGTCAGGCTAAATAATGAAGGTCGTGGGGATATGAAATATGAACAGAAACTCAGCATCTGCAATGATACGCAACAAGCCATCAAAGTCTGAACGCTTCAATCTCATTTTTTTTTAATTTTTCCATTGTGGGGAGGTATTTTTATTTTACTATAAAGAAGATAAATTATGTGTGAGAAAGTAAAACATCAAACCTTTACATGTTTTACTTTCATTTGCCTACTGAATACAATAGCAAAGCAGAGAATAAGGAAGGCTGGGATTCTGAGGACTGGATCACCTTTTTTGCTCATGGAATTTTACACAAGCCGCTTCTCGAGTCTCATTTTTCTTATCTCTAGAATGAGGAAATAAGAATAAGTTTTTCCTCAAGGGCGTTGGTGTAGGGATTAAATAAATGTGAAATCTAGTTAGAGCAATGCCTAATGTGAAGTGAGACTGCTCAGGAAATGCCATCATCACCACAACCGTTTTTGTTCTAGAGCATTTTATAAGCTGGTGAGGGCAACTTTCAGACAAAATATGAAGACTCAAGGTGATTCATACACAGCATAGGGGATTTGATGAATTATGGACTCAGTTTAATCCTATAGTTATAATTAGATAAGTGCTTCAGAGAGAGAACAAATAATTGGTTTAATAAAGTTATAAAATTATAAATACAAATTTTAAAACTAGTGGATGAAAAAATATTAGATTATTCCAGATATGTTGTCAGTGTGTGGAATATATTTTTTGTTGCTTTTTCAATTCCATCCAAAAATGTTTTAATGAACACACATGATGAGCTGGCCAATGGGCTGTGTACGGTGGAGACAAGGAGAAGCTTTGGAATTAATTTGATGGTACGTGAGGTATCAATATCTACAGTAACAGAAAACCTTTGTCTGAATACTAGCATTGATTATTGGAAAGAGTTCAAATTAGTTTAGAGCCAAGTTCAGGTGACGAAGGTAGGTAATAAAACTGAGGCCTGCTTTAAATGCAGTCAGATTTTTTTGTGTGCCTCAGAAGAATTCTGAAAGTAATTTTCAAAGGGCTTTTGCAAATGAGCACCAGCAGCAGTGCTGGTATGAGAGCTCGTGGATTGCTAAGGTGACTGCTTTGAGGAGGACAGCTTATGATTTCAATACATAAGGCCTGGTGGTTTCATCAGGAATCAGTCTCTTAAAATGTTCCCTTGCAGCAGAGACACATTTTCTGTTCCCTTTGTGTCTTCTCGGGCCACTTAGTATAGTTTTGAGCACACAGTGCAAGCTCAATCAAGCACCTATTCTACCAGCTAGGAAAGATGCCCCTAGGTGGTAACCCATGCCTTAGTCCCCCCTAATTTCTCTGGATGGTTCAGGACCTTTTCTTATTTCAGTTTCACCCCACTCGACTGAAGCACGGCCATTGCTTTCTGTGGGAATTGTATTTCCTGCTGTTCCCACTGCTGTCTCTGAATGCTTTGTAGGATGCATAAGCTTGCAGGACTCTTAGGACACACAGTAGCTACAAAGAAACCACTGGACAGTGTCTAGACCGGGGCAGTGTGAGTCCTCAGCATGATCCAGATTAGAAGAAGGGCAGGAATAGTCTAGCCTGTGCCATTTGAATGCCAAAGCCCCAATATGCCATGGACTAGTAATTAAGAGGCGGGCTCTGGAAGGAATGGCTCAGAAACATTCCCAAAGGTGGATAGAAACTTTAAAGTTTCTCAGACATCAGATAGAATTATTTTCCTATGTTCAGTAAAGCATCAGAGGTCTACAGTGAGTAAAACAATGATTAAGAAAATTAGATCTTAGCTCTTAAATCTGAGTTCAAATTCTGACTCTTCCGCCTGAGTACTCTGAGACCAAGCCCAGATCATATAACCTCTCAAAGCCTCAGTTTTCTCATCTTTAATATTGGGATTCTAATATTTCCTAACTCATTAGATGTTGCAATGATTAAAAGCAATAAAGCATTTGATACACAGTGAGCACTCAACAATTATTTGCAGTTATCACTAGTACTAATTAGAAAGTCTTCAGAACATAACTATTTGCTTAACCCCTTATATCAATCTGCATGATATTTACCGAACATAAATGCCTCGAGCTTTTACCACACCAAGTACCATTCTGTTTTCATGTGTTTGAAAAAAAATTGTTGTCTTCAATGATGAGAATTTGCATTACTCTCCAAAAAGTTTAGGGGATTAAAAAAGTGATTTTGCAACAAAACAAAACAAAAAAAAAAATCCACCCGTGGTTTCCTCCATGAGGCTGCACACCTATAAATGACCTCACTGCAGCCAAGTGGCAGCATAAGACTTTCAGTTTGTAATAAACATACATTTTACATGATTCTGAATTATAGTCATTGAAGTCCTACTTTGAAAAACAACGCATGGGGAGAGGAGAGAATGACAGGTGTTGTCTTTGGAGAATGATCTCCCAAATTTGGGAACAACTGGGATGGAAAGGCCTCGTGTGGGATTATGTGAAGAGTTTTGCTTGGGGCTAGGTTGAAAAATCACCCCTACCATCTCCCCTCAACACAGCAATTTTTACCAAAATAGCCAATGACACCACTTGTTATACATATATGCTTTCTTAGTGACAGACAAGGGGATTCTTACATACATTGCTTCATTCATCCTCCAGCAACCCTCTGAGGTAGGTGTTATTATTATCCCCATCTGGCACATGAAAAAATCAAGGCTTAGACTTTCTAAATGTCACAATACTTCTAGTAAACGGTTAAACTAGGACTCAAATAGCATTGACTGTAAAATTTATATTTTTAACTATTTTTTAATTGTTACCCTGCTTACATTGGTTTAATGGATACTCATCATCATCTGCCTATATTAGATGCAGTGATTGGCGTTCTTTTCCTTATAAGTAGTAGACACTAGTCTTACTCAAAGAACACAAAATCTGGTTGAGAACTGAATACGCAAAGTAGACAGTGGAACAGAGAGGAGGTGAAGAGCGTGATGTCTGAGTTCAGACTGCCGAATTTACACCCCAGCTCTGCCAGGACCCAGCAGGGGAGCAGCGGGCATCTCACTTCTTTAGGCCTACATTTCTTCACCTGTCCAATGCAGATGACAGAAATAATCTCCACCTCTTAGCTTTGTTGTGAGAATTAATTCAGTTCACACACATAAAATATATAGCACAGGAACTAGCACAAAGCAGTAACTGAAAGTTAACTTTCAGTGATATACTAAGTACTTCAGAGTTTAAAAACTACCTCTCTATACATTATCCATTGTAACCCTTATGACAACCCTAAGTCACTTCTCAGGGAAGCCCTTTTCGTTTAATTCAAAACTGTATCACTTCCCATTCCGTCCCCTTCCTTCATCTATTTTTCCCCACAGCGCTTATCTGATCAAATTTTGGATTTTGTTGTTTGTGTACTTATAATCTTTTCCCTACACTAGGTTGAAATCTCGTTTGTACTGTTCACAGAAAGTCTGTCCCGCTCTGAGGACAGCACCTGGCTTCTCATACATGAATAAATGTTCAAGACACTACAGGATTAGAGAAGCTGAGTATTACCCAAGGTCATATAACAAGTATGAAAAACTAGTAAGAGTCTGGACATAAACTCAAATCTTTAGACACTAAATCCAGTGCTCTGAAATGTCCTTGAATATCCCCTCTCTTCTCAGTATAACAAGAGAATTTAAAACTAAATATGAGGTAATTATCAAAATAGTATTGTCAATCCCCAAATGAAGAAAGAATTGGTGTTGCGTGAATGTCTCCCAATTGACCGGTGATGCAGAGAAATGAGTCCTGCAATGAAATAGTCTGAGTAATAAGGAGGTCCATTTACACTCTCATGGCAAGTGGCAATCTTTATTTCTTCCACTAAAGCTTATATAGGCACATAACTTAATCAATAAACACATGACTTAAACCTTGGCCCCAGGCCTTTTACTGCCTGATACTTTTGGGCCTAGGAACAAATCTGATTAACTGATAACCATTTTACCAACATTATCTAAAGCTATCCTTATGGGCTGAGGTTTAACCGCTTTAACTGATAACTACTTCACTAAAGTTATTCTTAAATTAAGTAATCAAAAACAACCTCAAAACAAGATTCTGGGGAATTAAGCAGTTTGAATGCTTGACCATCTGGAGGCTATTAATCATCTTTAGGGAGTAGTCTGGAAAATCCTGAGATATACAGGTGACTGTCTGCAGCCCTGCCTCCACAAAGCTCCACTCTAAATCACTTTTACATGATTAGGTTCTAAGCCACATATGGAGTTCTATCCAGGATTTTTTCCTTTTTAACTCACAAAATACTTTAAAATTGCCTTCACAAAATGGAACCGTTTAGGGGTTAACTTATAGGCTTTTCACCTATAAATTGGGGATAGGGAAAATACTGGAGCATAATCAGTTATTATGAACATATTTTGACTCAAAAATACATTATTTAATTCATTAAAAAATATAATCTTCATAGAATATTATTCATTCAACAAAGGCATTGTTTACCATGTTCCAAATACTATATACCAGGCTCTGGGGATAAATTTAGAACAAAATAGACAGGTCTATTAATTGTGGATTTCTGCTAACCTTATCCTACAATATACCTTTAAGCAATAAAATATGTGTAACCAAATGGAAAAATGCTATTCATCTAAAATCAAACCTTCTCTTAATACTTGATATGTGATAGAGAAAAAAATACACATTTCACAAGTCATGTTCTACATGGTATCTGAAGCAATGAAGAGAACTAGTGTTTTAGAAAAAGTAAAAAAATAAATCACTCTCTGGATAAAATGTTAACAGAAGTGACTTCTATTATAATGACAAGAAAATCTGCATGCTTCTCTCGTTCAGTGTGGTCCTTACATGAAAGCTTCCCTGGCAATGGAAGAACAACAACTAATATTAAATTTTTAAACATATTCTAAAATTACTCAGTCAAGTCATTTACATTTCATCCCAAATATGCCCTTTACCTGTGAGGCCTGGCAGTGCCATGCTAGCAACACTGTGGCTTCTTTCCATAGAGTGGATGGACCAAGAAGCAGAGAGGGTAGCAAAGTGAGTTGAATTGTAGGCAATCCCGCCCCAAACTTTATACAAGTTCTAACCCTGTAAATGTGACTTTACTGGGGTAAAGGGTCTTTGCAGATGTCATAAAGTGAGGGATCATGAGACAAGATCATTCTGGATTGCTACGTAGAGCCTAAGATGATGACAGTGCCCTTAGACGGACAGAAGACACACCCCAGGCAGAGGAGGGGAAACACAGGGACATGCCCCACAGACCAAGTGAAGGTGAAGGCAGAGCCTGGAGTTGTGCTGCCACAAACAAAAGAACGTGTACAGGCACCACGGGCTGAGGGAGCCAAGGCAGAGTTCTCCTCCAGAGCGTTAAGAGGGAAGGTGGTCCTGCTGACACCTTAACTCCTAACTTTTGGCCTTTGGAGCAATGGAAAAATAAATGTTTGTTGTTTGAAAACACTACATTTGCAGTAGTTTGTAATGGCATCCCTAGGAAACTAACAGAGTAAATATTCTCAGAATGATGGAAATAAAGACACTAGTGCCTACATTATAATCCACATGCGCTCAAGGAATGAGTGGCTGTCACCTGTCAGGGAAGATTCTTCATGCATTGGTAGTTCTGATTTCTTCTCCTCGGAGTTGATTAAATCTATTCTGATTTTTTTAACTCGATGTTCCATTGCTAATAAATGTTTCTAACTTCCAAAATAATCTAGTTTTAAATAAGCCAGCTGCCAAGTCAATAAAATCACGTCTTGCAAGCTGGTAATAATATCTGCGATGGATTTACAAGAAAAAGCAAGGAGGGTTTACATCATGAACCCAAGTACTTCAGCCAGAGACATGCCCACCCCAGATGAACCAGAGGGCATTTGGAGGTGGTGGCAGGTGGGAGAGACAAAACAAGCACAGCAAGGAAACAATTTCAGTGGGATACTAAAAAGAGGAATCCAAATTTTTAGAGTGGAAATGCAATTATTTCAATGTCTGCCTCCTGCAACTATTAAAAGTAATAGTGATTCTTTCTCCTTTGAATTGCATTTCTGATCACTGTTAATTTTATACACTATCTTTAATTCCCCATAGTTTTATATTGCCAGTTAATTGTCATGTGGCTATTTTTATAGCTAACTTGGTAAACTCTTTGAAGGTAGGGACTATGTCATATTTTCTTTTCTTATGCCCTTGTTTCTTTTCTGGGCCCAAGTAAAGAGTAAATTATTGAGAGATAACTATTAGTTTACTTACCTTTGCTTTCCTATTCATATGCCTCTACTTTAACATTTCAGCTCTTTTGACTAATGAATACCAAGCATTGCTAAATCAGTGGAAGAGCAGATCTAAAGCATACATACGTGTCACGTGCATGTGTGTGTCCACACAAGTCTCCGTCTCCTTCTGTCACACACAGACATGAAACAGAAATATTTGCCTATGAATCAATTCTGTCAACAACTACCATCACCTCTGAGTTCTAATATTATAATACGTTAGGTAATTATTTTTCATAAAAAGACCCAGAAAGATAAAAATATCTTCAATGTAGCTTACAATGGAGTGTTTGCATAGATAATATTGGAGCTTCAAGGCAAATGCCCAGATCTGAAATATTTCATGCTGCGTAGTATATGATTAGCTACAATCCAAACCTAGTTCATGAATACTTCAAATACCTTTGGGAAAATTCATAATAATATTTACTTAGCACTTATTCTAGTCCAACCATTGTTCTAAATCCTTTACATTCATTGAATTAACTTATTTATTAAATCATCAAATACTTAGGGAGTGTGTAATGGTTAATTTTATGAGTGAACTTGACCAGACCACAGGGTCCCTACATATTTGGCCAAATATTATTCTGAATGTGTCTCATCAGGTTAGCTACTACATGCTTCTTGTGTGCGTGGGGGGGGAGGTGTTGTTTTATATGAGGTGTGCAGAATTCTGTTCAGTTGAATGCTAATTTATGGTCTTAGAAACGAAGGTGTGCCTTTTGCTCAGGAGTGAAAGTTCAAGAAGCAACAGAAACCTGTCTGTAATTACTGATAAGACAGAGATACTTTCAAAAACTCTTTGAAGAAAGCCTTTATTTTCTTTTACGAATATGAAAAATCATCCAAGAAGACTTCAGTTCACCTCACGAAGAGCAGTGAAGTTTTGAAGTCAACAGATATGATTCTAGGTCTCAGTTTGACAGGACTTGTGAAATTAGCCTATTTGCTTAGCTTAACTGTGCCTCTATTTCTGCTACATGAAATGGAAATGATAAGAGCATCTGTCCCCAGACAGAGGCACCAGCTATTGGACAAGGCGATGGGTATAAATCTCCAAGCACAGTGGCTGGATCATATTACGTTCTCACCAGGTCTTAGTAAAAATAATGAGTAGAAATGTTTAGGCTAAACTTTAGGATCAATTTGATATTTTAATGCATGTCTGAAAAATCAATATTAAGTCTAGCAGACAAGAAGAAAATGAAATCTATTGGGAGAAAGACAAAATAACCTGCTAGCCCAGGTCTGAGGGAAGAAGCACAGAGACCCTGAAAACAAGCTTTCACTAAATGTCTAATTGGTACCACGTGCTTAACGGATATCACAGCTCAATCAGTTCATTGAAGTCTCACAGTCACAATATGTGGCTGGTATTTTCAAAGTAACTTTTTGTGTCAGACTTATGTTTGGTGCTTCAAGTCAGCAGTGAGCAAAATTAAAAGTTCCTGGCCTCATGGAGTTTGTAGGCACTAGCTATGATTGAGTGATGGAAGGAAGTCTGTACAAACTTTTTTAGGCTCTGGGGGAAGTGGCTTCTGATGTGACTATTCCACTTCACCACTGTAAAGGATACGCAGAGATAGGCAATATGTAAATGAACACATGCAGGCCATGTTCCAATAAACCTCTACTTACAATAACAGAGACAGCTGGGTGCAGTGGCTCACGCCTGTAACCCTAGCACTCTGGGAGGCAGAGCCGCCGGGTGGATTCCCTGAGCTCATGGGAGACCCCCATCGCTAAAAATAGCCAGGCATTGTGGTGGGTGGTCTAAAAATAGACCCAGCTACTCTGGAGGCTGAGGCAAGAGGATGGATCACTTGAGCCCAAAAGATTGAAGTTGCTGTGGGCTATGACACCACAGGACTTTACTGAGGGAGACAGCAGATGTACTTAACAGAACTCTGGATATTAGAAATAGCAACTAGCTCCCAGTTCAGTGGAATTAAGAATAACCTCAGTAAAGGGAGAGGGTTATTAAGTGACCTGTGTTTTGAAGAACCAATAAGGCTCCCTAAAAAGGCAAGAAGTGAAAAGAAAACTCCAGGCAGCAGAAACAGACAGTGAAAATCATGGAAGCATTAAAGGACACAGCTTGCTCAGAAAGAGTAAATGTGAGGAGCCATGATAACTAGGAGACTGAGGTCAGAGGAAAATGAGGAGAGAATTAGAAAAAGCATAGTTCTTCGGTGGCTGAAAGCAAAGTTCATATTCTCTTTCAGTATTTCTAAAGGTCGAGCTGCGTTTCCCCTCCCAAAGCTAAATGATAACAAGATGCAGTTCAAAAGCTGGTCATCTCAAATTGCCATCTAATCATTTAATTAAAGCCCCATGCTGGCACCAGCCATCCTCAGGGCCCATTTTTCATCTGGGCAGATTTCATTACACTTTTTAAAGCAAATTTGCCTTTTCAAAGGCGCAAAAATGCAAATGACTAGTTTTGAAAGGAAATGCATAACACTCTGCATGATGACAGGGATTTTCTTGGAAAGCAGTAATGCACAGAGAGCTATCTTTAGGGGCTGAGGGTGGCTTATCAGCCCTATGGGAGCTCAGCATGATATTTCATTACAGCCCCGGGATGCAAAGGGAAGTGAAATATCGAACCAGAAAGCAAACAGCCCGCCCCATCTGCTTCTTCAGCATCACTGAAACCACATTTTGAAACAGGGTACATCCTTTGGACCAGCAAGACCGAGGCAGACAGTGACAAATGGAGGACATTTAAAGTGTGGCCCAGAATATGATGAAAAGCCAGGAGGAAATGACGTATTCAAAGACAGGAACAGGAATCACCACGCCTAGAGGCCAACTAAAATCAAATATTAATAGGCAGATTCAATTACATTCAAAACAATTCTCAGGGTTAAGAAAATATCCACTTTGAGGCAATATGGCTCATGTCGATGGTATTCACAATGAGGGAACACAAGTGACCTTAGCAATATAAATCGGCCTCTTCTCCCTTAGGGTTGGTGAAGCCATGATAACTAGGAGACTGAGGTCAGAGGAAAGCATCACTGTTCCCCAATCATTTGTGCCTTTCTCCTTGAAAGATGAAACTCCAGCACAGATTTTATGACTCTATAGACTCTGAAGTCAGAGGCAATTAGCCCAAAGAGGAAAGAGAGGTGCAAGTGAACACCTATTAATTTCTTTTTTGCCATTAAAGGATAACTTCAGGATGTTAGATAAACTGTTCCATCCTATGAAAGAATCACCGTCTGTTACAGTAGCAGCATTTGTGGTGAGGTTGAGAATCGGAGGCAAAATTGAAACTCATAGACTGTTTCAATTTGTGGTCAGAGGATGTCGGCATTTCAAGTAGAGCTTTTGACCAGGGAAGTTCACTAGCATTGGAACTGGTTAACTTAGCTAAGGCCTCAGCCTCAGTTGAAGAGCTCAGGCTATGCCCTGTACAAAAGGGATGTCCATCCCTGTCACACCCTACCCAAAATGTGGCATTCAGTTCAGAACACTGCTCCACCTTAGAAACATAGGAAAAAAATGGAGAACAGGAGGCCCTCTGACATAGCCTACCTTACATGTTTTTTTTAATTTTATTATATTGAAATATACACACACCAAGTACACATATTATCAATATAAACCTGCACCTTGAAGAACTCTTACATAAGCACATCTATAAGCACCTGTTTACTGGTGCATAATAATCAGCACCCAGAAATTTCCCTCATATCCTTTTAGGAAAACCTTTTTCTTAACCTCTAGTATCATAGGGTATTTTTGTGTCTTATATAAATATAATCACATAGCATATCCTGTTGTCTGAACTCTTTGGGCCAATATTTTACGTGCGAGATTTGTCCCTATCACTGGGGCTAGTTATATATTATTCTTCCTCATGTATGAACAGAGTCCCAGTATGTGAATACACCACTGCTCACCTATCCTACTATTGATGGTTGCTTGGGATATATCCAGCTTTGAGCTACCAGGAATAGTGTGACTGTAAGAATGCTGTACATGTCTTTTGGTGAACATGGCAGATATTTTGATATTTCCACTTTGATGTGAGAAAAATTGTGGCATAGCTTTGACATAGCTGTGTCAAATTTGTCATGTTGGAACAAAATCCCAACCTTTGTTTGGAGTCAAGCATAGAAGGGACATTCCTAATTTCTACTCTGTTTCTTACCTCCCTCCCCCTTCCTGCTGCCACTCAACCACCATCCTGAACTCTGCTCCTGCACTTGACATCCCATCCAGTTCAGGGGACTATATTTGGAAGGA
Source organism: Nycticebus coucang (assembly GCF_027406575.1). NCBI lineage: Eukaryota > Metazoa > Chordata > Mammalia > Primates > Lorisidae > Nycticebus > Nycticebus coucang. The sequence continues at coordinate 57,713,173 of NC_069796.1, read as the reverse complement.
ATGTGCAGTAAATTAAAGGAGTCTGGCAGTCCCAGCTCCTATGCAATATTAATAGCCCTCCTAAAAGGGACAACAAAATATGCTTTTAAAACCACAGAAGGATTCTTTAAGGGAGAATTTTTAGGGGAAAGTGTTTCTTCCCTTCAGCACAAGAATCAATAATTATAACAGACTCTGATGATTTGAAGGATATCAAATGGTAGCCATTTTTGAGAGAGAAAAAAATATATAGCCTGCTATAATTCCAGCCATCTAGTGGAAAAGGCTATGGGAATGCAAAGGAAAGGAAGATAAATTCTGCCAGGAGCAGGCTCAGGTATATGGAGGAAGTTTGAGAGTCTATGGGGAAGGGAGACATCGGGACGTTTGTTGGAGTCTATCTACCCTGTTTCCCTGAAAATAAGACATCCTCTGAAAATAAGACCTACTTACAGGAAAGATAAGACGTCCCCTGAAAATAAGACCTAGCGCATTTTTGGGAGCACACCTTAAAATAAGACACTGTCTTATTTTCAGGGAAACAGGGTAGCAATGCCAACCCCTGGGTCCTTTTTAATCATATTCCAAATATCCCATGTTTGATTTGAGTTGTGCTCACCCAACCCTGCCTTTAAGGTTGGACACCAACTGACTTAACTATCTAAGGAATCTCACCTCTTTAGCCATAGTGATGGTTCCAGAATGGGCTTAACCATATTCTGAGCCATTGTGTGTAACTCCTTCTCTTGGCTACAGACATAGGGTTTAGGACATTAGGACACACAACAACCTAAGACAGTTCAATCAGAATGAGATTCAGGCTTTTTTGTGAAGGCTGAGACACAGACTCTCTTCCCTTGTCTTTCTAGGCTAGGTGGTACAAAGCGGGAGGTTTGGAGAGAAACACTGGACATAGAGGAGGTGTGAATTACACAGATCTCGAGAACGGGATTAATTCAAAGGACAGAGTGGAGAGACAGGTTCTGATAACACTGCTTTTGTCCTAGTTGAAGATGCACCTACAGTGAGATAAACTCTTGACTGTTCCTTACATAGACTTATCTCTTTTTGCAAAAATCCAATTTGAGTGAGGTTTTCTGTGGCTTACAATTGAAACTTTCAAAGCTAAAACATGTGAGAACTGGGCCCAGAAAGTATAAGAAGGATTCAACAGGTGAAGCTAACATGATAGGAATGAAAGACATAAAGGAAGATAGATCTGTGAATAAGCACTTAGCCTGAAAAGACAGAACATAGTGGGAAGCAGCTTATACACGGGTTAAGATGGTTCAGGAGTCAACAAGTTTTTCCTATCAAGGGCCAGAGTGTAAATATTTTCAGCTTTGTAGGCCAGATGATTTCTGTCACAGCTACTCAGTTCTGCCATTGTAACATGAAAACAGCCATAGACAATAGGAAAAGAAACGAGGGTGGCTGTATTCTAATAAAACTGCATTGATGGACACTGCAGTTTAAATTTCATATTACTTCCATATACCATAAGATACTGTTCTCAATTTGACTTTTCAATCATTTACAATTGTAAAATCAGTCTTAGTTCATGGACCATTAATTTGCTGACCTCTGAGATAGAGTGAATATAATTTTGTGATTCAAATTCTTCCTCCACCATATCCTGGCTACATAACATTGAATAATTTACCTAATCTCACTAAACGTCAGTTATTTCGATGATAAAACAGAGATTCTTGTGGTACAGAAGTCACAGTTCTGTTCCAAGAATTAAATAATTGAATTCATACAGAAACATTGAGCAAAGTGTCAGATACATAGCACTCAACATCTAGCTATCATTCTTAGGATTGATTATGAACATCCTTTGATATCAGGCTATGTATCTTAGTAAGAGAAAGCCATCAATATTTCCTGAGCAGAAAACTTCCACAGAACTTGCCTTGGGAAGTTTGTAAAAGTATCTGTAGGAAGGGAAGATGGAAAAGGGTTAGTTACCTACTTAAATTGACCTAATGGGTGAAATGTGTGTCATCCATCTAGCTTAGGATACTCAGATGTGCATTAGTATTACGTTTTTCCTTTCAAGGCAGCAATCACTGTTTAGGAGAAGAAGAAGGAAGAGGATCTGGGGGCGGGAGGGGTCAGGGGATGCTCCCAGTCCTGTGTAATGCATTTCTTTAGAAATAAATTCTGACACAGAGACTCAGCTGAGCTGATAAAATTTTTAGAACACACGGTCACTTCTGCTTTGAACTGCATTTGTTGCTTTTGATAATTTATTCATTCTCTAATTAGTTCAGCCAAAGATATAGACTACGTCTTTTTCTATGAGCCCAGATGGTACCCTATCACACAGATGATGCAGAATAAGACCCCATACTGTATTCGTCAGACACCCCACCAGGTAACTGATAACCAAAAAATGGTTCAGTAGGGATTTGCATTTAAAATCTCTTAAGGTTCTCTGGCTCTCTCCACCATTCCCCTCTCCAACACACACTAAAGATTGTAACCCCATTTAAGATTATTAGCAAATCCCAGGCTTCATAAATATCGCAGGGGAGCTAATGAGATGATTTACAAAAGGTTTGCAGCTCATTGTATAAGAGAGCACCAAGCTGGTTTGATTTCTCTGGTCTACGCTACAGAGAAACCAATTAGAGTTTGCTTTTCCTTGAATGATGCAAATGAAAAACAGTATAATTTGGATGAATAAACCTGTTAAGGCAAAGAAATATGAATTCATATCAATAGCACGAAACATAAGCAATATAAGCTGTGGATTTTTCTCAAACCCCTGCAGACTTATTCCTTGCTTAATAATCAAAATGTGTTTGTTGAGTACCTACTGTGTGTCTGGCATTACACTAAAAATTATAAATATATTATCTTAAGAAATTTTTACAACTACCCAATGAAACAAGATCCATCTTCTTAGTTATAGACGAAAGAAGCTTCATCCTAAATTCATAAAGTTCGTAAGCTTGTGAGCTTTCAGCCCTCAAGCTTTCCCTTGCCAATCTCTCCCCTGCCCACAAATGTGTCAAATGGTTTATGAAGCGAGTGTATGATGCCCCATGATCATATCAATGTATACAGTTATGATTTAATAAAATAAATAAATAAATAAATAAATAAAGAAGTTCTCTTTGATGTGCTCGCTTCGGCAGCACATATACTAAAATTGGAACGATACAGAGAAGATTAGCATGGCCCCTGCGCAAGGATGACACGCAAATTCGTGAAGCGTTCCATATTTTTGCAATATGAAAAAAAAAAAAAAAAAAAGAAGTTCTCTTTGATATAGGTGCCTGCTGGGTGTAGTGGAAAGAGAGTTAAATACGAGTCCCTCATGCTCTTCCTGACCTCTGCCCGTGCATCCCTGCCATGCTTATTGTTCAACTTACCTTGACTGCAATCATTTTCAGAAGTGCCTCTTCAGTACATTTCTCCCTCTCTGGGAGATGGATATTTTTATACCCATTTTATAGATGAAAAAACTGAGGGTGGGAGAAGTCAACTAACTCGTTCTTCCAGATCCAAAACCAGTGGATGAATGAGCCCTACTCTTATCTAGGTCTAGGTCCAAAGATGGTAGCATGTCCAAGACTGAAGAAAATCATTAAGGTTTGCTCTGTAATCCCATTTTTCATCAAGAAAGTCTCACCTTGGGGGTAGGAACAACTGTATAAAAATTAACATAAATTTTAAATACTTTCCGATACTTTCCAAAAATGCATTTGTGTATATACATTTAATTTTGGTGTTTATAATCATACTGAGCTAATAATGTGAGCCTCAGTTTCTTCATCTGTCAAATAGGGGTGATAACACCAATATCACTAGATTGTTGTAAGAATTAAATGAGAAAGTACAAGTAAAGTATCAACACGACAGTAGCTAGTGAAGGGAAGACATTTGCCTACCTGTCTATCATTCCAGGCGTGTCCATCCATCTGTCCACGTATTCCCCACCAGCCCTCTCTCTATGCATTACATAATGTTTGTGGACAGAATTAAGAGGCCTAGACTGGGCAGCTGGGTTCCTATCACTGGTTCTACTGCTCTAGCATCTTCCCTGCCAGGGTTTGTGACCCTCGCACATAAAATGAGGGACTTTGCCCTATCAGCCCCCAAATGTCCAATACTCTCAGAGTCCATACAACCTCATCATTGTTATAGTAATGCCATCACCCTGTGTGACAGCCACAATCAGTTTCCCCTAGCAGCAGGCCAAAGGAGGAAAATTACGTGCAGTTCTGTCTCAACGATGCAGCTGCTTTGCTGTCCACACAGTTTGCAGATATGTTCCAACCAGTCTGTTTAGTAGCTAATGAATTTCACAAGATGATTATTGTGGTTATATAAACAGTAAATTTCAAACAACTGGGACTATGTTGTTTTGGCATGAAAACTTACTTTTAGCAAGTTAGGAGTACCAATCTCCGTTTAAATCTCCATGAAGATTGGGAAAGGAGGTGTCAGGGAAGGCACAGCCCTATTTGCATGAAAGTCATTGTTTTTAAGGTTTCAAAATGCCATTTAGAATCAAGTCATCATATTTGTCAATAATACAACTACTTCGCAGACATTTATTTAAACTCCCAGAACGAAAAATATAGTAGAAAACAGTAGAGTCTTGGAAATTGGCTAGATTTGTTTTCAAATCCAGGCTACACCCTAAACTAGCAGTATGTCTTTGGGCAATAAACCTAATTTCTTTGTACCTCAATATCCTCATCTATAACATGAAAAAAATGGTATCTAATTCACAAGATGATTGAGAGAACAAAATAAAATACGTAAGGCATCTAAAATAGTGCCAGTGATTCAAAGTGACTGAAAGTAAATATGTCCAAAAAAAAAAAAAAGACAACAGGAGCTTTCTCCTGCACATCTGCTGCCTGCAATTTGGCGTTTCCTGACCCACTGAACACCGTGAGCGACCCAGATGCACCAGCCATAAGCATAAGAGTCAGCCTCGATACCCTCTGACTGCTGTACCCTCTGCTTCCTACCTGCTGCTTCAGGCTACTCTGCCTGTTTCACTGATAAATCTCCCAGATTCATCCACCACCCTCATCTCCATGTCAGCAGCTCCCTGAACGCTCCCACAGTTCTTATCTGAACTGTGCTGCCCCATTCACACCCACCCTGTATCTGTTCCACCCTGTACTTGTTCTCTACAAGGCAGCTAAAGGGACCCTATAAAAAGTAAAAGTCAGCAAGGCTCCCTGCCTTGCAGTCCTCCAAGATTCTTCCATATGCTTTTGATGAGACCAAATTTCTCACTGTGGCCTTCAAGGCTCTGCCTGTGCTGGCCCCAGGCAATATCTCCAGCCCTACCTTATATCAAAACCCACCTCTTCCTGGGGTTCAGTGACAGCTTGCTCTTCTTAGATTCATTGAGGTTCCCAGCACTACCTCCCACCACTCAATTTGTACTTAGGTGTGAGCATTCTACTTGCCAGCCCCACAGAAGCCTTAAATCTGGAGAGATCTCATCTGCAACACCTCAGGCTAGCTCAGCCCTCTGTGCCTGATTTTCCCTTCTGGAACCTTCCATCGCTCATAGTTACGTGTTGGTGTGATTCTTTACTTACCCATTTGTGGTCCTCACTACAGTGTAAATCTATGGGTGGGAGAATCCTTTTGTTTTGTTTTTAGCATCTGTTTCCTGGTTGCTAAAACAGAGCCAAGCCCAGAGTATACATTCAATAAATATTTTTGAATAAATGAATAAACATTGTCTCCTACCCTTCTTCCTTTCTCTCCCTCCCTCCCTCCTTTGTTTCACAAATATTACCTGAATGTCTGCTACATGTCAGTTTCTCCATTTGTTAGTATTAACATTGTTTTCTGAACTCTGTTTGAATGTTTCCAATAGCATGGATCTTATCAGTTCCTGAAATTGTCATTTGCAGGCAGTTTTAGTTGACATTAATTCTTCTTTAAAACAAGTTGAAATTTAAGTAACTTCTGCCCATTTGCTGATGTGGCTTATTTTTGTACCCAAAATCAGAAAAAAAATCAAACCATTGCGATCTATGAAAACTCTCTATGTTTGTCAACTTGGGCCACCATCGATAAGGTGAGATTTACACTCAAAATGCAAGGTTCCCGTGTTCAACAGCATGTCCATGGGAAGATAAAAGATAATCTATTTAAACATTTGCCTGACTTCAAAAAGATATGCTCAAAATCAGTTTACAAAGATAGGAAGAAGAGAAGCAAATGTAACTGGGAGTTGAAAGACAAATTTTGTGGAATCAGAGATTTATAATACTCTCCTGTAATGTTTTTGTCAGATTATCTGTCTTTGCCACTAGACAAGTTTCTTAAGATAGGGTTCATAACTTCATAATGTATGTACATATCCCAGCACTTAAGGTCTTTGATGGGTATTTCTTGAACAAATGAAACACCAATGACTATAACAATGGCCGTGATTCTAAGCTGAATAATTAAAACTTTGTGTTCTAGGCTAGACTCTGTATTTTTTATCAAATGAGGTATTTTATAGCTTAAGATAAAACAATGTCTAAAATAGACTAAGTTTTTAGAACTTTGTAGAACTGTGTGATTCCACTTGATTAAAAATAAAAGAAAGCGTATGTGTATACAGAGAAACACAGCATGTGCCTAGTCATTGCCTGGTAGGGCATCTGCAAACCCTTAGCAGTTGTCCTTCTTGGGAACGTGGTATGCCTACATAATGCACATAAATATATTTACTGCTTTCTCTCCATATAAAGCTACATAGTTTTTGGCTTGTTTGGGTTATCTCTTAATTTATTACAAGTACAAATCCTGTATATTACTTTTGTAATTAAAGGAAACCATTCACAGATGTAGGGCACAATTAGAGGAAAGCAATCAGGCTGATAAAGGGTCTAGACCCCACGAGAAATGAGTAGCCCCCTGAAAGAAATGGAGACATTCAGCCTAGAGAACGCCAAGGCAGAACATAATAACTATCTAAGGATAGTTATAATGCTGACAGGGTTGTGGTCACGCAGAATGGAGCAGGCTGCCCTCTGCAGGGCAGAAGGAGGATCACGGAACAGGCAGAGGCTTACAAAGTAAATTTCAGCTCAAAGTGAGGAAACTTCTTTCCCACTTTTGAGCTCTTTAATAGTAAAATGGGCTGCTTTGAAGTAGCCAGTTTTGTATCACTTAGTAAATATCTTTGAAACAGAGAGAATATATTTCAGCAGTCATTAAACCCCTAGTTCTGAGTTTAAAATTGTGTTGGTATATACATTTTCAGAGCAGTGGTTCCATCACTTGCTTCAACTACTTATAAGGTGAAGCAATCCCATATAACAGAGGACTATTAGGAGCTGGATGACTTATCATTACCAACATCAAGGAAGTTACATAGCTTTGAAATTTTAATCATCTCTTCTATACTAAATATGAAAAATTAGAAATAATGCAGTTCTGGGGTTTCATGGTTCCCCTTCCATGAAAAGTATTCAGCTTTTTTAATTAGTTACTACAGTTTACTAAGAGCAAGAACCACATTGTATATATGGCTATCTTTCTTCTAGATCAAGCATAGCTCTTTATACAAAGTAGGTACATAATAAATGTTGACTATATACACAAAGAAGCAGACTCCTAGAGTAGAGTTTTCCCTGTTCACTGCTTGATGTGGTCATTACATTTCACTGGTAAAGCAGAATTCAGTATAGGGCTTAGTGAAGGCATGGTGAGGGTGATAATAGTAATTAAAATGTTACTGAGCACTCACTATGTGTCAAGCACTCTGTCATTGCTTTTATATGCAATAGCATGTGAAGTTCTCATAGCAACTATTTAAAGAAAATGAGGGTTAGATTAAATAACTTATTATATAGCAGTACTGATTCAAACCAAGACAGATCAACTATAGCATCCAAACCTTAACTTCTATGGCAAATTCTATGTTGGGAGTAAGATTACCTGGACTTTATTTCCAACTCTGTCATAGCTTTATGAATAATTTAGGAAAGGTTCTTTTCTGTCCTTTACTTTTCAAATCAGTTATGTGGAAAGCATTATACTAAGAAAAATCTGGAAGGCTATATAGAAATTCATAAAGAGTATGGACTGTGCTTATCATTCTGAACACATTTTACTCTACATGGTTGACAGAATTGTAACACATGTTTTAAAATCCTTGTTGCTAATCCTAACATTCAGTCATCTTGGGGTTATCTGTGTTTACTGGCTTGAATATCATCACATTTTCCTATTTCCTTATATGTCTATGTCTAGTAATTTTGGTAAGTGTTCTATATATGGTACATAATGTCTGTGTGTGGATTCTGTTATGTTCCTCTGAATAGTTTTTGTTATTCTTTTTTTTATCAAACATTTAACTTGACTTTATAGAAACTCCCAATCTGCCACCACTGCAATCTCCATTCAATTTTTTTTAGCCTTAACACTTGCACAGTTTAGGAGTCAAAGATGTGAGAAGAATTGGGAGCTTCCCCCAGGGTTGCTATCCTCTTTCGAATTCTCCTTTTCCCTCACTTTTCAGCCTCTCAAGTTTTCTCAAATTCTGTTTTCCAGTTCCTCTTGCCAACAAGATTATAGGTTTCAGACTACACAGCAGGAAAAAAAAAATGAAAAACGAATAAAACAGAAAACTCATCCATTACCATTCCTTTCTTTCAAGTATCAAATTCTCTCTAATTTATGTCTATTTTTATCTACTTTTCATAATCTTCACATAGTTTTTGTTTATATGTAATATATGTATGATATATTATGCAGAACTTGTTATCTTTGAGAGAGTTTGTCCAATAGGCGTTATGCCACCAAAGCCGTAGACTTGGAGATCCATGCCCTGACCCTCTCTTTGACCTGAATGTACTTTCCATTATAAAACTAAATAGATTATAAGTGACCTTTGAGCCCTTAGAGGCCTTTTTCTGCTACATTTTATCCCAGTGTATAATCCATATATTTTTAGTTTCTAAGTGCGCTGTAACATGAAATGGATTTGAGAAACACTGTCTTAAAATTATTTCACCTCTTATATTGTAGTTTGATATTATACCAGACAGGGTTATTATTATAATAATCTCTACCTAGAAAGGTTATTATAAGTATTAAATAATTAAATGTGTGAGACACTGAACATTGAGATTGTAAGGAAAACTTTAGTATACTAATAATGTTTACTTTAAATTATTAATAATTATGAATGGTAATATAACTAATACTGACAGAATTTCCTCTCAAATCAGCTCACATGATGCATATGTTACTATGTCTTCTTTACCACAGAGGAAACTGAAATTCAGGTATAAATCAAATAACTTGCCCAAGCTCAAACGGTGTTGGAGCTGAGGTTTGTATCCAAGTAATCTTTTACTAAAGTTTGCTTTCTCAACAACTGTAATTTGGAAGGTAAAATAACAGAACTGGGAAAGCAAAAAGGTTAAACTGATTTACTGTAAAAGGGGCAGGAAGACAATGATAAAGAAAACCTGGATCTGTAAATAAAAAGGATGGAGAAAGGAAAGAAAATGCTGAGAAGAGAATGCATTTTGGAGAAAGAGCATAGGAGAACTTGGAGCCCTTATGTGAGACATTTGGAGATGAGTAGAATATGGAAGATGGATGGAACAAGGGTCTCTTTACAAACACTGTTATGCAACATCATAACCCTTCTCAGCCAGGTTTCAAGGTCTGCGATTAAGATTTAAATTGCTTTTAATTCCTTTTGGTTTAGGACATGAGATTTTTTAAATAGTTTAATTGATGAATATAAACTATATATATATATATATTTATGATGTACAGCATGATCTTTTGAAATATGTATATATAGTGGAATGGATCCATGATTAACAAATTTATTACATCATTTACTTATTAATTATTATTGCTGTTTTTTGGTGGTAACCACACTTAAAACCTACTCTTTTAGCAATATTTATGAATCCAATACATTGACATTAATTATCATTACCATGGTATACAACAGATCTCTTGAACTTATTCTTATCTAACTGGAATTTTGTATCCTATGACCAACATCTCCCCACCTGCCTCCCCATCCCCACAGTACTCGGTAATCACCATTCTATTTTCGACTTGTGTCTGTGCTAAACATGACATCATACTGACATTGGTTGCAGCTTCAGATGGGTGATACTCATGATGCTGATGTCAAGGATGGTAATGAGGCTTATGAGGTATGGTGATAAAGGGAGAAAATACAGGATTTGATGTTTAAATCTCAATTCCATCTCTCATAAACTATTTTTTTTGGGGGGGAATTCCTTAAACTCTCAGTGTAACAGTTGTCTTAGCTGAGAAATGGGGATAATACTGCCTATTTCACAGGTCTATTGGTACATGGATCTATAAAGTGTCTGGTGTTAGGGGGATCAAAAACTATTAATTCAATATCGTCACCCTTTCCAGTCTTTCTCAAGCTCTTAAATCAAAGCATTTGCTGCGGGGAACAGCTATTGCCTTATGGGAAAAAACACTCCCATAGTATTAGCACTTTGGTAAGTGGCCCAATTAAACAAATGCATCTATATTTCAATAGACCATACATGATACCCAATAGGAGAGAAGAAAAAGTCAGAGTGATTAATGAAGCCCCAGTCACAGTGAGCCTGATGCCTCATAAGCAGCCACATTTGTTTACTCATTTATAATCTGTTTACTTTTCCCTTTTGAGTCTCAAACTCAGAAGGGTCTGTCAGAAGAGAAATTCAATCTGGAGCGACTCCCTAAGCACATTTATCCTAGGGCAGACCCCGGTTTATTTCAGGCTGACAGCTGGCACCTGTGGCCTGCAGTGAAATACTTCCCTAACACTGATGGAAAGAGAAAGGTGGCAAGGCTGCCACCAAATGCCACATTTGATTGATAAAGTGATCCAAATATCACAGGCACCAAGAATGTCATTAGCAGTCACTGCTTCTCCTGTAGTAAGCACCCCACAGTCCAAGAAGGCAAGAGGGAATGTAGCCCATGATTCTCTACATATGCAGATGTGTACACATTTCTGTGTGACCTGAGATAGTTGCCATCACTGTGGGGCAAAGAAAGAACACTGTGCCTAGAATTCAGGGTTCAAAGCTGAATCAAAAGCCTGACCAGGACCTTAATAAGCTATAGGCCAAGGACAAACCATCAAATGAACCTCAGCTTGAACTCTACCCATGTCCTTTCTGCATCCTAAGCAGAAAGTGAGATTCACTTTCCCAGGGAATCCTCCCCTAATCCTCCCCACCATCAGGAAAGTTTCAATCTGCTTACAATATAGTTCAACAACACCATGCATGGTGTTCATATAACATTCGTGGCCAGGTAAGTGTTTGTTACTTACTGATTTCATGTCCATCTTCCCCACTGAACCGTAAGCTCTGTGAGGGCAGGAACTCTTGTCCAAGTTTCCCCCAAGTTCCCTGCACATCTATCTTCCCCACTTGTTCTCAGCTCAGCATAGCAGCTACCCCAAATATCTCATCTCAAGTGCTCCAGACTCCCCAAAGACCTTTCTTCAAAACACTCATCCTTTCTGGCCTTTTCTTTTTCCTACCCCCTCATCTTCTTTTATAGATCCAGGCATTTCTCCATCAACTATCCTTCCATCCCTGTTAATGTAAATCAGTTTAAAGTTCTGGCTTCCCCAGTTCTATTTCTTTGTTTTCCAAATTATACTTTTGGGGAAAGTTGGTCTTGATAGGAGATTGTCCGGATTCAAACTCTTTTGTTTGTTTTGTATTTTGTTTGTTTTGTTTGTTTATATTTTGTTTGTTTGTTTGTTTGTAGCTTCTGGCCAGGGCCAGGTTTGAACTCACCACCTCTGGTATATGAGGCCGGCGCCCTACTCCTTGAGCCACAGGCGCTGTCCCAGATTCAGTATTTTTTGGAGGTGTGACCTTGGGCATATGATTTGACACATTGTCCTTTGCTCCTGTCCTCATGCTAAGCTAGTTCTCATTCACTATTCCCTTGCCTGGATGTTCCTTACATGGCTCCTTAATTAGTCGGCTGCTTCTTATGGTTCAGATCAAATATGACCCCTCAGAAAGCTTTCCTTGAGCCTGTGTCCTTCTCTTTCCATTGCATTGTTTCTTTAAGTTATTTCCATATCATTTTTCGTCAGCTGATAGGATCTCATTTATCTTTATCATCTAACTTTCCTCACAGCAATGAAGTTCCACAAGGATAGTGACTGCTCCTAACTTGTCAAATACACTAGCCCAGGCCGGAGGATAGTACCTGGAAAAAAACCACACTTTCAACAGGTGTCTTGTGAATAAATGAAGTTAATAACAAACTAATTGATGATTGAATGAAAGAATGAACAAAAGTTATAAGGATACAGTCAAGATTAAGCAAGAGAAGATACATAAAAATGCCATGTAATGGCCAGGATTCTTAGTTGTAAGCAACAGAAAAAGAATCTGCTCAAAGGGTTTTAATTGACTCATAGAATCACTGGGGGGAGGGGACGGGATTCAAAACCTGCTAGAGACTTAAGGTCAGGTATTGCCTCAAATCCAGTTCCAGAATGATGTGTTGAGAATGTCATTACTGCCACCATCCTCAAGCATTGGACATAGCACCTTGCATCACCAAGTTGTCCAGGTGTGAACACTGGACAATTCCTGTTCCAGGAATCTTATCGTACTGCACGTCCTGCACAGAACAATTTCTCCAGGTTCCAGCTTTATCATGTCATTAGTCCACAGTTCAAGTCTGAAATAGGTACAACTGAGGGACAGACTATAAGCCAGATGCTCACCCCATTCTAATAGATTGGAGAAAGCAAGCAACCAACATGTTCAGTTTCTGTAATGAAAGAAAAACCATGGCAACCTGAATCAAACAGTAAGTAGTTTTCCAAACACAAGAAAGAGGTTCAGGTGCTGAGCAGTCAAAACTAATGACAAATTTCCACTACAATACTCAATAAATATTAACCACAAAACAATCTAGTTACCAAGAGCTTCTCCCTTACAAAACAACTGACAAATTATTGAAAAGGGAAGATACAAACAAAAACTACTGCTTAATTCTTTGAAGCTGTACCAAGTTAGAAACACACATTTGACAACCTTTTCATGAGTCATTCAGTTTGTCAGGTAGTTGGATATTAAATGTGCGCGAGTATTGATTTAAGGGAACTCTCGCCCTGCATAGTTCAGTGCTACGCAAGAAAAGATCATTAAGGAGGCTTCTTGCCAACACAGCTCTGGGGATGTGAGCGGGATGCCAAATAAGCCAGGCCATTTTCATGGCTTGCTGCTCTCCAAGGAAAAGAAATCCTCAATTGCTTTCCAAAAATGCAGATGTCAAATACTATTTACTGAGACAGCTGCTGACTTAATGCAGCTCTTCACTCAGCAACATTCTCTAACGAGAGTTGGTGATTGGGCTTGGGGACCCACACAGCATTCTCTGATGCTGTCTAGATGGAATTATCAATCAAGGTGCTCAGATACTTCCAACCAAGCTTGGTCAGTAATTATCTCTGGAATTTGAATCTTGATGGGTACCATAAAAGGACAGAAAACAACAGGAGATGATATTCCCAATAGCAGCATCCTAAAGTTCCTGGCATCTAGATCATGACTTAATTCCAATTTCCATTCTCATGGAGCTGACGTCTTAGATTTTCCTTAATTCAGCAAGTGTTTCCCACAGCTGGGGTCCAGTTCTCTTGCTTGTGATCAGTGAGCTTTTACTGACACCATTTTATCTGGAGATATTCTGAGGATGACTGACAGAATACTAATGATTGAAGTTTAATTAAGTACTTATTATATCACAGGCCTTGGGGCAAATGTTTTATAGGCTTCTTGTCATTTTAATCCTCACAAACCATCCAGGGAGGTACACATTTTATTTGTATTTTGCAGCTGAGACAGTCACAGCTTAGAATGGTTAAATTGCCTGGCCGAGGATGCACTCAGAAGTGCCAACGCTATCTGTTCCATCTTACACCAAAACCCATGCACTTGACCCCTGTGCACTGGACGGTAAGAATGGGATTCATTAATTCACTCATTCATTCAATATTTAATAGCTAAACATTTATATTATGCCAAGTTCTGTTCTAAAAGCTTGAGGAATAATAGCAAAAGACCAAGAAGATTCTCTATGGTTATAAAATTACATTTCCATATGTAACATTTCAATGGTGGAGATGAACAATACACCAGTAAACAATTGAGCATTGTAGTTTCTGATAAGTACAAAGGAAGAAACTAAAGAAGGTTAAGGGAATAACGTGCCACATGTATCTGATAAGATAGTCAGGAGCCATGCAAATACCTGGAACAGAGCATTCAAGACAGAAAAAAATGTGTTATCCTCCCTGGGGCAGGAGTGAACCAGATGTGCTGGAAAAGCAGGAAGACCTCTATGGCTCGAGGAAAGTAAGAAAGGATAAGAGAGGTAGAAACTAAAGTCAAACTGACAGCCAGAGGCCAGATGAGAGCAGAACTTTGAGGCTTGGACTCCAGGTGTAGCTCTATTTCTAACAGTGGTTCACCCTGAGGAAACCCACTGACCTCTCTGTGTTGTTTCCTAACTTGTAAAATGAAAATGTGGGAGTGGGGGACCTGAAGGTCTTTCCTAGCCCTGATATTCTGTAGTGAGATAAAGAATATGATGGATGGTGTGAAACTTACTCAATGTAGAATATAAATGTCTTAACACAATAACTAAGAAAATGCCAGGAAGGCTATGTTAACCAGTTTGATGAAAATATTTCACATTGCATATAAAACAAGTGCATGATGCCCCATGATTCCATTAATGCACACAGCTATGATTTAATAATAATAAAAAAAAGAATATGATGGATAACAAGGAAAAGGTAAAACTGAATAATAAATCCAGCCTCCCACAGTGGTCACCTTGAATGTCTCCATCATTTTGCAAATGAGTCAATGTGAGGGTTTATAAATAAAAGGACTCTTTCCAACTATTGTAGGCCCATCTGATAACTATGTTTGTTTCATGAGTCATTAAATACAAAGAGATAAACCAAACGCCTGATTTTTAAATCAAGGAAATTAAAAACATTTTGAAAATCAGTGAAACATCCTACTACACTGGTGAAACATTTTGATGTGATGAAAGTCCAGCATGAGATAGTTACTGGGCATCTCTGTGTATTGAATCTTTCCAGAACAATACATCCTAGAAAGAGGTATTTTTGAGGGTACAGGCATCAAACTGTCTTTGAACTAAAACAAGTCAAAGTAATAGATAAAATTTTGTCAAATGAAATTGTCTACTATCAGTAATACATGACATTTTATCACATGTACATCATCTATAGATTTAATACATGAAATGTGTCACATTTGTCACATTCTATATTACATACAGAATGTGAAACTAATCTAAATATATTTACTATGACTATCTCCAATGATATGACATTTGCCTAGGAGAATACCTCTGGAGGAAATCTTTTTGGTAAGTAGGGGCCCAGAAAACATCCAGAGTCAAGCTTGCTACCCCAGGCTATTCAAGTTCAAGAACATCTATTCATTCCCTCAACAAACACATCAGGAAGAAAGCCTATAGTTACAAAATAATTACCAATTAAATACATGAATGAAGAAAATGCAAAGGGCTACAGTAAAATAGTATAGTGTTTTGGGAATACATGATAGGCTGACAAACTATAATACTGTTGAGTCAACCAGGGAAGGAAGAGACTTGTGCTATGGTCTGAATGTTTGCCTCTACCACCAAATTCTTATTTTAAAATTATAATTCCCAACGTGGGTTATTAAGACGTAAGGCCTTTGGGAGGTGACTGGGTCACAGAGGTAGAGCCCTTCTAAATGGGATTATGCTCTTATGAAAGATACCAGAGTGAGACACCTTATACCTTCTACCATTCTAGGACGCAGAGAGAAGGCATCACTTATGAACCAGAAAGTGGGCTCCTAACAGATGCCTTGGACCTTCCACCTCCAGAATCGTGAGAAATAAATTTTTGTTATTCATCAGCTACCAGTTGATAGTACTCTGTAGAGTACCATCTTAGTCTCTAAGAGAAGCTATATAAGGAAAGACAGATAGTAAGTAGCCAAGAGCAAATCTGAGCCAGGATTCCTGAGTTTGAAGCTATACATCATTATGTCAAGTGAAAGCTAAGAATAGCTAACATACTTCCAGACTTAATTTAACCTGGACTCTATTCAGTGACAAAATCTTAACTACACTTGCTTATGTTAATTAGGAAAAGGTGTTATTAGTGAGACATCAGAAACACATGTTCAACACACAACTGGATCATTGGGTTTCGTTTCTTTAATAACTCCTGAGTGCTTAAAAACAAGCCACTACAACTTTTAATCCTTATAAAGAAATAATTGTATAAGTGACATTAAATGCAGGTAACTGCAAGCTATTTCCCATATTTCTGATGCATGTGGAACTAAGTCTATTTAGGTTGAAATATATTCATACGCAAGTATTTATAATGCTACAGTAAAAAACGTAAAAAAAAATCCATTAAGATGTTGAGGCAATTTTGAACAAAATAGTTATTTGAATAGTTTTTACTTCTTTCTATTTTCTTATAACCTCCAACCACCTCTCCCCTCCGAACACAGAATATAGAGGCCTAAATAGAATAATAATAAGTTTTATTCAGTGATAATAACCAAAAAAGACTTTTACTTTTAAGAAGCTTTTAAAGGGAGGGAGACAAGATGGCGGACTGAAGCCAGCTTTCAACAGAGGCTCCCGTCCAGAAGGACAGTTAAGGGACAGGAATTTAGTAAGTATCCTGGTGGACTTGAGCCACACCAACAGAGAAGGTTGAAGAACGCACATCAACACCGCTGAGGCAAGCTGTGATCACAAGGACGCAAACAAAAGGTACAAAATCCACCACCAAGCGGACGGGAGTCCCCCTCCCCCATGAGACCGGCTCAAGAGCCCCACAATTAAACAAACGGGCAGAAATTAAAGGCCCTCCCACTACACTCCACGGGAGAGACCTTCTAAAAACTGGACCTACCTCCCCTACTGGGGTGCCGTGGTGTTCTCCTGCCAGGCATAAAACTGAATAAAACTTTAAAAATCCTTTGCCGGCAACCCTGAATCCCCAACACTCCCCTCCCGCCCACTGAGGTCTGGAGGCCTGTCCCCCAGGAGTTCGGATTCTTGAGTGATTTCTCAAAGGGAGTGGACAGTCCCCGAGTTGCGACTGGTCAGCATTGACTCTGAGGAATGCGGGTGAGGAGAGGGCACCGGGCTGAGGGGGAGTCACGCCTCGGCGGCACTTCCCTGTGGTGCGGTGCAGCAGCCCTCCCCATGCATCAATACGGCCAGGCATAAAACTGAATGAAACTCTAGCTTCCCCCCCACTCTCACTCGGGGTCTGGGGGCCTGTCCCCAAGGAGTTTGGATCCTTGGGTGATCTCTCGAGGGGAGCGCACAGTGCCCAAGCCTCGACTGGTCAGAGCTGACTCTGAGACACGCGAGCGAGGAGAGGGCACCGGGCTGAGGGGGAGTCACGCCTCGGCAGCACTTCCCTGCGGTGCGGTGCGGTGCAGCAGCCCTTCCCGGGCAACATTATGGCCAGCCGGGCACAAAACTGAATAAAACTCTAGCTTCCCTGCTGAGCGCCCCTACTCTCACTCAGGGTCTGGAGGCCTATCCCCCAGGAGTTCGGATCCTTGGGTGATTTCTCGAGGGGAGTGCACAGTGCCCGAGCTGCATCAGGTCAGCGCTGACTCTGAGACACGTGAGCCAGGAGAGGGCACTCTGCTGAGGGGAAATCAAGCCTTGGTGGCACTTCCCTGAGGTGCGGTGCAGCAGCCCTCCCCGGGCGGCAACAATACGGCCGGGCATAAAACTGAATGAAACTCTAGCTTCCCCCCAACTCCAATTCGGGGTCTGGGGGCCTGTCCCCCAAGAGTTCAGATTCTTGGGGGATCTCTTGAGAGGTGTGAACCCAGCATAAACTGCGGCTGCTCAGTGCTGACTCTGGGGCATGAGACAGAGGAGAAAAGGGTCGGCTGAGTGCCCACACCAGAGCGGCAGTTCCCTTGAGGCAGAGCAACAGCCGTTTTTTCTTGAACGGCAGAACGGCTCACTTCTGGATATTCTGAGGCCACACCCCCTGTCTCCCTGGGCAACCAGAGGAGGCCACCGGTGAGCGGAGGATTTCCTGACACTGCTCACAAACACGGGAAGCTTCCAGGGCGGGGCCGACCCAGAGAGGTGATCGGACGCAAACCTTCAGCAGCAAAGAGGACACAAACCTCCAGCAGCAAACACGTCTGAACTCAGAACAGCCCGTCTTCTGTAGGTGATTTCAGCAGGAACAGAGACAGAACCCTGCAAAGTTGTCTGTTCTGTTCTGTTCTATTAACAGCATCCATCAGGGACGGGGCTAACCCTGAGTGAACACCTCCTTCCCATCACCTGCATCAAGCAATCAAAAATGTCAGGCCCCAAATCCTCCTGCTAAATAGCGGCAGTCTGCGGAGGCCTAGCAGACTTCCTTGCGATTCAGGCAGGTGCAAACCCCTGGAGCGTCTGTTCACTGCAGGCAACTGGGTTAGCCATCTGCAGAGATACCAGTGACTGGGTCCGACAGAGGGGCAAAGTGGAGAAGGAGACGTCAACCTTCCCAGACTGCTCTGTTTGCTGGGTGGCTCCTCCTGACTCCACGCTGCACTGGGATGAGCCGTGTCAGAGGAGTCACCAGGCCCCTGTGATCCAGTTCCCAGAGACCGCTTGAACTCTCCCATTTGAGACAGGTGCCGATTGAGACAGTTGATTTGGACCTTTTGAACTGGGCTAATAGAATGAGGACATTTCAGGCGGTGCCCTGGGTGTGCGGTTGTAGGAACGTTTGATTCTCCTTTTCCAAATGGGGCCAGAAGGGGGCAGGCGGGGTGACTTAATTGCTGATTTTTCCACACAGCTGAGACTTCAAGCCAGAGTAAACGTTACAATAGGATCGAACAGAAACCAGCTGAAAACAAGACAGAACCACTTAGCTCCACTACACCAGACTGTGCCCCAGTTTCTCAGGCCACAACACTGTACGGGCCCTTGATAAAGCCCCAGGGGAAAAATCAAAGGGAGTAAAATATGGGGCGGAATCAGAGGAAAAACTCTGGTAACATGAATAACCAGAATAGATCAACACCACCAAGAAAAGTTACGGCAGATGTGATTGAAGATCCCATTCATAAACAACTGGCTGAGATGTCAGAAATCGAATTCAGAATTTGGATTGCAGACAAGATTAATAAAACGGAATTAGGAATTCGAGGAGAAATTCAAAAGTTGTCTCAAGAATTTAACGAATTTAAAGACAAAACCACCAAAGACTTAGACACACTGAAGCAAGAATTTGCAGCCCTCAAAGATATGAAAAATACAGTAGAATCCCTCAGCAACAGAATGGAGCAAGCAGAAGAAAGTATTTCTGACATTGAAGATAAAGTCTTCGAACACTCCCAATCTCTCAAAGAGGAAGAGAAATGGAGAGCAAAAACGGATCACTCACTCAGAGAGCTCTCAGATAATTTGAAAAAAAGGAATATACGAATTATTGGGATTTCTGAGAATGATGAAGTGGCCTCGAAGGGCACAGAGGCCCTTCTGCATGAAATTATGAAAGAAAATTTTCCAGACATGCCTAGAGAATCTGAAATTCAGATAGCAGACAGCTTCAGAACCCCAGCACGATTCAACCCCAATAAGTCATCCCCCAGATATATCATAATTAGCTTCACTAAAGTTAATATGAAAGAGAAGATTCTCAAAGCAGCCCGGCAAAAGAAAACTATTACGTACAAAGGTAAGAATATTAGAATAACTGCAGATCTCTCTGCTGAAACTTTTCAAGCCAGAAGAGGGTGGTCATCAACTTTTAATCTCCTGAAGCAAAATAACTTTCAACCCAGGATCTTGTATCCAGCTAAACTGAGTTTCATCTATGATGGAGAAATTAAATACTTCAATGATATTCATATGTTGAAAAAATTTGCCATAAGTAAACCAGCTCTTCAGGATATTCTCAGACCTATCCTCCACAATGACCAACCCAATCCTATACCACAAAAGTAAACTCACTCAGAAACTTTGGATCAAACTCCAACTTCCACACTGGCGAAAGGATTAAAAATGTCCACTGGACCTTTGAAAAACTCGATATCCAAAATTCCACCAGACTTATCAATACTCTCCATCAATGTGAATGGCTTAAACTGTCCTCTAAAGAGGCATAGGTTAGCTGACTGGATACAAAAACTCAAGCCAGATATTTGTTGCATACAAGACTCACATCTCAACTTAAAAGACAAATACAGACTCAGGGTGAAAGGATGGTCATCCATATTTCAGGCAAAGGGTAATCAGAAAAAAGCAGGTGTTGCAATTTTATTTGCAGATACAGTAGGCTTTAAACCATCAAAAGTAAGGAAGGACAAGAATGGTCACTTCATATTTGTTAAGGGTAATACTCCACATGATGAGATCTCAATTATTAATATCTATGCACCCAGCCAGAATGCACCTCAATTTATAAGAGAAACTCTGACAAACATGAGTAACTTGATTTCCTCCAGCTCCATAATCGTCGGAGATTTCAACACTCCCTTGGCAGTGTTGGATCGATCCTCCAGAAAGAAGCTGAGCAAAGAAATCTTAGATTTAAACCTAACCATCCAATATTTAGATTTAGCAGACATTTACAGAACATTTCATCCCAACAAAACTGAATACACATACTTCTCATCAGCCCACGGAACTTACTCCAAAATTGACCACATTTTAGGTCACAAGTCTAACCTCAGTAAATTTAAAGGAATAGAAATTATTCCATGCATCTTCTCGGACCATCATGGAATAAAACTTGAATGGAGTAACAACAGGAATCTGCATACTCATACAAAAACATGGAAATTAAATAACCTTATGCTGAATGATAACTGGGTCAGAGATGAGATTAAGAAAGAAATCGCCAATTTTTTGGAACAAAACAACAATGAAGACACAAACTATCAGAACCTCTGGGACACCACAAAGGCAGTTCTAAGAGGGAAATTTATAGCACTGCAAGCCTTCCTCAAGAGAACGGAAAGAGAGGAAGTTAAGAACTTAATGGGACATCTCAAGCAACTGGAAAAGGAAGAACATTCCAACCCCAAACCCAGCAGAAGAAAAGAAATAACCAAAATTAGAGCAGAATTAAATGAAATTGAAAACAAAAGAATAATACAGCACATCAATAAATCAAAAAGTTGGTTTTTTGAAAAGGTCAATAAAATAGATAAACCTCTAGCCAACCTAATCAGAAAAAAAAAAGAGTAAAATCTCTAATATCATCAATCAGAAACAACAAAGCCGAAATAACAACAGACTCATCAGAAATCCAAAAAATCCTTAATGAATATTACAAGAAACTTTATTCTCAGAAATATGAAAATCTGAAGGAAATTGACCGATACTTGGAAGCACGCCACCTTCCAAGACTTAACCAGAATCAAGTGGAAATGTTGAACAGACCCATATCAAGTTCAGAAATAGCATCAACTATACAAAACCGCCCTAAAAAGAAAAGCCCGGGACCAGATGGTTTCACGTCAGAATTCTACCAAACTTTTAAAAAGGAATTAGTACCTATATTACTCAACCTGTTCCAAAATGTAGAAAAAGAAGGAAGACTACCCAACACGTTCTACGAAGCAAACATCACCCTGATCCCCAAACCAGGAAAAGACCCAACAAGAAAAGAAAATTATAGACCAATATCACTAATGAATACAGATGCAAAAATATTCAACAAGATCCTAACAAACAGAATCCAGCAACACATCAAACAAATTATACATCATGACCAAGTTGGTTTTATCCCAGGGTGTCAAGGCTGGTTCAATATACGTAAATCTATAAATGTAATTCAGCACATAAACAAATTAAAAAACAAAGACCATATGATTCTCTCAATTGATGCAGAAAAATCTTTTGATAATATCCAGCATCCCTTCATGACAAGAACACTCAAGAAAATTGGTCTAGAAGGGACTTTTCTTAAACTGATAGAGGCTATCTACAGCAAACCAACAGCCAATATCATATTGAATGGAGTTAAATTGGAATCATTTCCACTCAGATCAGGAACCAGACAAGGCTGCCCATTGTCTCCATTGCTTTTCAACATTGTAATGGAAGTTTTAGCCACCGCAATTAGGGAAGAAAAGGCGATCAAGGGTATCCATATAGGGTAAGAAGAGATCAAACTCTCGCTCTTCGCAGATGATATGATTGTGTATCTGGAAAACACTAGGGACTCTACTACAAAACGCCTAGAAGTGATCAAGGAATACAGCAGCGTCTCAGGTTACAAAATCAACATTCATAAATCGGTAGCCTTTATATACACCAACAACAGTCAAGTTGAAAAAGCAGTTAAGGACTCTATCCCATTCACAGTAGTGCCAAAGAAGATGAAATATTTGGGAATTTACCTAACAAAAGACGTGAAAGATCTCTATAAAGAGAACTATGAAACTCTAAGAAAAGAAATAGCTGAAAATGTTAACAAATGGAAAAACATACCATGCTCATGGCTGGGAAGAATCAACATTATCAAAATGTCCATACTACCCAAAGCAATATATAATTTCAAAGTACTCCCTATTAAAGTTCCACTGTCATATTTTAAAGATCTTGAAAATACAATACTTCGTTTTATATGGAATCAGAAAAAACCTCGAATAGCCAAGACATTACTCAGAAATAAAAACAAATCAGGAGGAATCACACTACCAGACCTCAGACTTTACTACAAATCGATAGTGATCAAAACAGCATGGTATTGGCACAAAAACAGAGAAGTAGATATCTGGAACAGAATAGAGAACCAAGAGATGAATCCAGCTACTTACTGCTATTTGATTTTTGACAAGCCAATTAAAAACATTCAGTGGGGAAAAGATTCCCTATTTAACAAATGGTGCTGGGTGAACTGGCTGGCAACCTGCAGAAGACTGAAATTGGACCCACACCTTTCACCATTAACTAAGATAGACTCTCATTGGATTAAAGATTTAAACTTAAGACATGAAACTATAAAAATACTAGAGGAGAATGCAGGGAAAACCCTTGAAGAAATTGGTCTGGGTGAGTATTTCATGAAGAGAACCCCCCGGGCAACTGAAGCAGCTTCAAAAATACACTACTGGGACTTGATCAAACTAAAAAGCTTCTGCACAGCTAAGAACACTGTAAGTAAAGCAAGCAGACAGCCCTCAGAATGGGAGAAGATATTTGCAGGGTATATCTCTGACAAAGGTTTAGTAACCAGAATCCACAGAGAACTCAAACGCATCAGCAAGAAAAAAACAAGGGATCCCATCGCAGGCTGGGCAAGGGATTTGAAGAGAAAGTTCTCTGAAGAAGACAGGCGCACGGCCTTCAGACATATGAAAAAATGCTCATCATCTTTAATCATCAGAGAAATGCAAATCAAAACTACTTTGAGATATCATCTAACTCCAATGAGACTAGCCTATATCACAAAATCTCAAGACCAGAGATGTTGGCGTGGATGTGGAGAAAAGGGAACACTTCTGCACTGCTGGTGGGAATGCAAATTAATACATTCCTTTTGGAAAGATATATGGAGAACACTCAGAGATCTAAAAATAGATCTGCCATTCAATCCTGTAATCCCTCTGCTGGGCATATACCCAGAAGACCAAAAATCACAACATAACAAAGATATTTGTACCAGAATGTTTATTGCAGCCCAATTCATAATTGCTAAGTCATGGAAAAAGCCCAAGTGCCCATCGATCCACGAATGGATTAATAAATTGTGGTATATGTACACCATGGAATACTATGCAGCCTTAAAGAAAGATGGAGACTTTACCTCTTTCATGTTTACATGGATGGAGCTGGAACAAATTCTTCTTAGTAAAGTAGCTCAAGAATGGAAGAAAAAGTACCCAATGTACTCAGCCCTACTATGAAACTAATTTGGGGCTCTCACATTAAAGCTATAACCCAGTTACAACCTAACAATAGGGGGAAGTGGGAAAGGGACGGGGGGTGTGGTGGGTAGAGGGAGGGGGATCGGTGGGATCACACCTGTGGTGTATCTTACAGGGGTATTTGCGAAACTTGGTAAATGTAGAATGTAAATGTTTTGGCACAGTAACTGAGATAACACCGGAAAGGCTATGTTAACCATTGTGATAAAAATGTGTCAAATGGTCTATGAAGCGAGTGTATGATACCCCATTATCATATCAATGTATACAGTTATGATTTAATAAAAAAAAAAAAAAAACTGGAACGAAACAACTCTCAAAAAATAAATAAATAAATAAAATAAAATAAAACTCCTCAGCAATATGTAAATAGAATCCATTTTACTACCTCGCAAATGTAGTTGGAAGCCAAGAAATCTGATGAATAAATGAATGATTCAATAAACGGATGACTTAAAGCTAAAAAAAAAAAAAAGAGAGAAGCTTTTAAAAATGTAAAAAAAAAAAAAAAGCTATTTCTTTTCTTTGGTATTTAATAATTTTACCTTCTCTGTGACTTTCTTTGAATACCATGTGATTATTCAGTTTAGCAACATATTCCATCAGCACATAAGAAAATTCACATGCAACCATCTGTAAATGTTAAGCAATTCCAACCATCAGAGAAGATCAGAGTGATTTGGCAACAATAAATGAGAAGAAAGGAGGAAAATAAAAATAAATAACTCTAAAAAAAAAAAAAAAAGAGTAACTGAACCTGTAACATTAAAACAAAATTATACTGTATAAGGATTAACACAAAACCAGATACAAAGGCTAGGAATAATAATAATTAGGATCGTTCTCACTTGTATGTGACCTTTCACCTCAAAGTCATTCTGACTAATGAAGGAAAAAAATACTTTACTACCAAAGTTTTAAATGATTCTCAATAGTTACAGGTACAAAGAGCATCTGATAATGGCAAATTATTTGGGGTTTTTTGTTGTTTTTTTTCTATGTTAACCAGTGTGATGAAAGTGTGTCAAACGGTCTGTGAAGCTAGTGAATGATGCCCCATGATCATATCAATGTACACAGCTATGATTTAATAAAAAAAAAAAATGGCAAATTATTTGAATTGGAAAGGACTGTTCAGATCATCTATTCCTGTTTCCTAAATAACAACAGTTGGGAATAACATTCATTTCAGATTATCATACTAAATACAGAATAGAACTTATTCATTATTTTGAACTCATGAACTAAAGTATGACCCCACTCCCAGGGCTCCACAGGTGAGACATGAGAATCAGGATGAGGTTCACTGAGTCAAAAAAGGGAGTAGTCAAAAGACCATTCACATTTGCCATAATACTCCAATGGTATCACAGAACCTATTGTGTGTTCTTCTATCTAAAGTCTTCTCCTCCTCTCTTACTACCCTCCAGCCACAAAAATTGCATCTTGCCTCCACAGTTAGCCAAACGCCTTTCCCTTCAGTTATCATCTCTGTCCAATCCATTCATCTCAGACGTCGATATCTGACTTGTACATATACACTGCACATGCACATTCCACTAGAAATGACTCATCACCATCGTCTTCTGCAAAGGCCTCCTCATGTCGTACAGAGGGCTTTCCAGGTATCAGACACCTGACATATGGTAAGAGAAATACAATGATAAAGGACTGAGAGAATTTCTTATACTCAAGATACTTTTCTAACTTTGGCAAGAGAGGTGGTAAGTTTGAAAGGGCATAGGGAAAATGTATGGACCACATACCGTCAGAAAAAGTAAGAGCATCCCATGGGGATGTAAGTAAAATACTAATCAGCACAGCAAAGCAAGGAGTTCAACGTGCAGGACCCTGGAAATTTTGTACACAGGGTATCTTTGGGCTTTAAAGGACACAAAATATTTTTCTGCAGAAGAGAGAAAATTCTGAAAGACAGAAAAAAAAAGTAAACATAAATGCACTATGAAGTGGAATGGAAATAGTATTAGGTCGCATAGTAGGCACACAAAAAACTACGTGCTGAATAAGTGACTGTTAGGATAAAGGCTGCAGTGCAGTGAGCTGGGGATAAATGAGAACAGGCAAAGAGATTGAGATTAATGAAAAAGAGCACTGAAGTCCATGCTACGAAGTAGAGACTATATCTTGGTAGCAGTCAGAGTCATCAAAAGTTTCACAAAGGGAAGGAATCCAGATTTCTGTTGTATAGAAAGATAACTTAAGGAACAATGTGGGGGTGGGTGAAATATAAGAGATTAGTGAAGACCATTTCAAGAACTGAGCTACCTTAAGAGTTGAGGCTAAATGTGAGGTGTGAATGATACAGATAAATAGAAGAAGGCAAAATGGGAATTTGGAAGGGAATTATGAGGTTAAATTGCCAAGTTTCTGAGACACGATATGGGATGTATAGAAAGGGAGAATAAAAAGTTTCTCTTTTCTTAATCATTGAGTTCATACAAAAGCATTCACTGAGATAAGGAATTCCTGCAATTCCACTGAAGGGTCCTCATTCAAACCACTGAGCCAGGGCATACAGTACTAGGCCCTGATCCAGTGAAGAGAAAAATCAAGCAAAGTTCCAGCCTTCTGGGATAAAAAGCACATCCTGCCAACCAAAGATCGGCATTTCAAGCATGATAACAAAAGAATTCACAATGATTAAAAACAGAAAAATAACTTTAAAACACGTAGCAAATTAGAATTAGATTAGGATTAGAAGGTCATTATTCTAGGATGACATTCAGAAAATGGATTTTTTTTTTTGTCACCCTTGGTAGAGTGACGTAGTGTCACAGCTCACAGCAACCTCCAACTCCTGGGCTTAGGTTATTCTCTTGCCTCAGCCTCCCGAGTAGCTGGGACTACAGGCTCCTGCCACAACGCCCGGCTATCTTTTTGTTGCAGTTTGGCTGGGGCTGGGTTTGAACCCACCACCCTCGGGACAGCGCCCTATTCACTGAGCCACAGGCACCGCCCAAGAAAAAGGATAGATTTTGCTGTCCTCTTTATAAACTTCTATATTGTTTGATGTTTATTATAATGAGCAAATTTTTATAAACATTTAAAACATGAATATTAAAAAAACATTAAATACATATACAAACTTCGATTGACACCCTCAACCAATCTCCAAAGGATTCAGAATATAAAGGGAATTCATGTATATTTAAAGATGCCCTTGAAGGTGCTTGTTTTTAGTTGTTGCCTAAAACATGCTCAGTTTATTTGTCCTCAATGTTGCTGGAAATTTTGCAAAAGAGAAACCCCAATTGTTAGGTTTTTTTTTTTTTTTTTTTTGCTTATTATTGAATATGAGAATGCTAAGACATTTGTATTTTCTTTCTTTTTTTTAAGATTATTATTTTTTTATTGTTAAATCATAGCTGTGTACATTGTGCAATCAAGGGGTACAATGTGCTGGTTTCATATACAATCTGAAATATTCTCATCAAACTGTTCAACGTAGCCTTCATGGCATTTTCTTAGTTATTGTATGTAGACATTTGTATTCTGCCTTTAGTAAGTTTCGCCTGTACCCATTCAAGATGCACTGTAGGTGTGGCCCCACCCATTATCCCCCCTCCACTCTAATCTCCCCCCTCCCTTCCCCTTCCTTGGCCCTTTCCTCATAGTCTTATGTTATAGTTGGGTTATAGCCTTCATGTGAAAGCTATAATTTAGCTTTGACATTTGTATTTTCTTTCGTAAGTCCTGTATGTTTTTTTTTTTCCTTTTCTTTAAAAGAATAAAGGCAAACCACATTTAGTTTGCTATATATCAAGAGTCAATTGATTGATACACAATGCCATCTAAATGTGATATTCTCCTTTGGAGAAGCAACTCAATTTCTGCATGTGTAATTCATTTAGAAAGCCATTACCACAAAGGACATTTCCCTGCAACGTCTATATTAAATAAAAAGAGCCACCTAGGACGTGGGGCATCAAAAAGTAGCTATATATCTTTTTTTTTTTTTTCCAAGCTCCTTAGTGGAAAGGATCATGAAATACTATTCACAATTGCCTCCTTAGATATATTTTACAGCTATAATATTTAATTCTATAATGCTGCAGACCTGCCATTTTTTCCATTTCATTATTTTTCAATTAACATGTATATTTTTCTAATTACAAAAGTAACAAGCTCAAAGCAGAAAAATTAGAAACTATTAAAAAAATTATGAAACTTGAAAAAGTACTGAGAAAGAAAGAAAGAGCAGCCTCTGACAGAAGTTGGCACATCACAGCCGACAATGTTATTCTTCTGTTTGGATATAAATCATCTTACAAAATACCAACTTCAGACAAGATCACTCTGAGACCATGACAAAGCCACTTCCTAATTTTATCTAAGTACAAATAATAGTGAGTTTACTATGCCTCCCATGAAATATAAAATCTCTCCTCTCTCAGCCAAAATGTTTGACTGCTACTTCTTTACCTGTGACAGCTCTATCCTCACCCTAGTCTGCCCTCCCAAGGAATAAGATTTATTAGGATGGCCAGTCATAGAACTGCCTCCGGTTCTAACAGCATTAAATCTACAGCAAATCCCTACTTCCTTAAACCATCCCTCAGTCACTGAAGCACAGTCCAAACCCTAAGGTAGGCCCTTTCTCATACCCTTTGCTGAGACACCCCAGGATTCTCCATTGTGTGTGTCCTCAGTGGTTGCAACTTATTCAACTACACATATTTTCCAGTCATCTTTAGCTGGAAGGCACTAACAGTATCTAAGATGGTATCACTGTCACATTGTAATGCATCTCAGCTGTTCCACTGTAACACAGACTATAGCTAACAGTAACTAATACTAACAAAATATATGTTTCTCTTATAACTGTGAATAACCTGATTAATTTTCATCACTATTCTTTTGCTAAAGTAGTTGTTGGCTCAATCTTTGCTGTATTCAGAGAGTGCTGTATTTGGGACCAAAAGTCCTAAAGTCACACTGAAACAACCACAATTAGTAAAAACAGAGAGAGAATAGAGTGAAGTAGTTGGAAGGTGAGTCCCAAGAGATTGTCAACACAAATTCATGACGACTCTTTCATACTAGATTTAGGAGTTGAATAGTGTCCTCAAAATTCCTGTCTACTCAGAACCTCAATAAGTAACCTTACTTGGAAGTATGGTCTTTGTGGTTGTAATTCATTAAGATGAGGTGCTACTAGCTGGGTGCCATAGCTAAGTGGTTAGAGTGCCGGCCCTGCACACCAGGGGTGATGGGTTTGAACCTCACCTGGGCCTGATTAAAAAAAAAAAAAAAGAACTGGGTCCTACAGGATTAGAGTAGGCCAGAGGCCAATGAGTGGAGTTCTTTTTTTTTTTTTTTTTTTTGTAGAGACAGAGTCTCACTGTACCGCCCTCGGGTAGAGTGCCGTGGCGTCACACGGCTCACAGCAACCTCCAACTCTTGGGCTTAAGCGATTCTCTTGCCTCAGCCTCCCGAGCAGCTGGGACTACAGGTGCCCACCACAACGCCCGGCTATTTTTTTTTTGTTGTTGTTGTTGTTGCAGTTTGGCCGGGGCTGGGTTTGAACCTGCCACCCTCGGCATAAGGGGCCGCCCTACTCACTGAGCCACAGGCGCCACCCAATGAGTGGAGTTCTTATAAGAGGGAAGTGGGGACACATAGACAAGCTGCCATGTCAAGACACAGACACACCTGGAGGGAAGACGGCCAGGTGACAACAGAGGCAGAATTGGAGTGATGTTGCCACAGTCAAGGGATGCCCAGGATTGACAACAACTACAGAGGCTAGAAAGGATGCTTCCCTACAACCTACAAGGAGAACATGGCCTTGGCTGGCACACTGATTTCAAATTTCGAGCCTCTAAAACTGTAAGTAAATTTCTGTTGTTTTAAAGTCACCAATTTGTGGTGCTTTGTTATGCCACTTCGAGGAGACTAATACACCAGAATAAGAGTTTGGCCTTTCCCTCAAAATAAAAAAAAATGAAAAAAAAAAAATGAAACTCAGCACCTTTCCCTTAAAAAAAAGAAAAGAAAAGAAACTCAGCAGGAAGTTTTTAGTAGCCTAAGAAAAGGGACTCCATAATCTGAAGGTAGCATATTCTTTATTATTATTAATTACTATTTCTATCATTTAAGGAAATGATATTTTAGCATCAATGTGGGCAGGAAATAATCTCAGAATATTAATGAATTTCAATTCAATTTTTATAATTTCTTAATTTCCTCATTTTACTAAGGACTAGTAAAAATTTAGTCACGTGTTAGCACAATTCCACCCCTGACTCATTATATCCTTGCTAATTCTAATCTATTGTAAAATTAATAGTCCTCGCATCTTCTTTACAAAGTATCATTACAATAGACATAGAAAGGGACACAGATGAATAAATGGCCTTTTACAAGCCCTTTCCTAGAACTCAAACATCTTCTCTTATTTGCATTTCTTCAATATGTCCACCTATACAAGTTACTTAGGTTTATTAAAAAATAAATCATAAAACTTCAGAAAGAAAGCAAAATCTGGAGATTCTATGAGTTACTTAGAACTAGGGAGCAGAAGGGGACTTGAGTACCTGGCTGGTATACAGCATAACTACTATTGTTTGAAATTATATATTTTTAACTCCAAACTTACTCTTCTTTCTACTACTCTACTTTGCCTTCTTTGGTTTTCTACCTGCTACATACACACTTTGTGTTATAAACTATAAGGTTATATGTGAAAAGAATAATTGTCAACTCACTAGTTAAAGCAGGTAAATAACTCCCTATTGTTGGGGGGGAAGCACAAAATAGTCAAGTAAAAGGCACTAAAATACTAAGTGTGTTTAGCAAAGAAATATTGCTTCATTAGCCAAATATGTTTGTCCAATTCCCCCATCCCTTTTCCTTGCTTCTCTGTAATTCTATTTGAAAATGTAATGACATTCCTCAGATCCCAGTGGCTGTCACATTAACATATCGATTGGGCAATCTTTTTTCCCAGGGCATTGTGTGAAAATGTCCATTCACAAGGAGCCTGTTATGTAAAAAGCATGAAATAAATAATTATGAATGTCCATCCTTGCCATTTTTCAGCTCCCTTTGCTGAAGTAAGAAATCAGTCTTCAAGATTCAGCCTCTGACAACTTTTAGTCTTAAACATTAGCATGGACAGAAGACCAGGGTTCCACTATCATACTAACAAAGCACAGAAATGCATTCCACAGATTTTTCTTTAAACCTTTTCCATAATGCCCCCATCTAAATTTGAACATACACACCAAGTATGTGCCCTTTTTTTGTAAATTACAAATTTATTCATATATTATGTGCTTTAGAATACATTAAAAGATAGTAGCAAAAGCTTAAAATACATAAATATAAATCTTTTAATGTTTTCCTGCAGTACCTGACTAAATATCTTGTTCATGTTCATGTAGTGTGAATACCCACATTTGAGACCATAGTTCTATCATAACAATGATGTTCACTGTTAATAGTGGACAGAATCATCTGCTTGTGCCCAATCCTGATTCAAGTGGAAACCATGTTTCATGCTGTATAGTTATGTTAATAGGACTCATCAAGAAATCAATCTCTACGTCATTGTACACATTTGCTCATTACCCATTCGAGCACTGGGGCATTGTCTGATATCCAAATTTTTCAGTGGGCATTGATTGGGCTGGAGCGTCTGGTGATTTATTGGTCTTCCCAGATGAAACAGTCAACCTCAAATGCCCTATTTCTCTCCAACTTACTTTTAATTGGGGGCTAAAAATACACAGTTTGGTTTGAAATGCGTCCAAGCTTTTACACCAAAAGATTTACATCTATAGGGGAGAGGAAATAAGTATCCTGAGTCTGAGGATATAACCTGAGAGATGATGCTGAAAAACACCCACGCATACAGAAACTTTCTGAACCTACTAGAAAATATTTATCAAATATAATTTCATAAACTGCAAAATTCCTTTGAAGTTTCACTTTTACTTGAATATTGTATTCCTGCCTAAGCTGTTTTTAATCTTAATATCAGAATTTTTTAAAATCATGGATATCAAAGAAATAAAGGTCTTCAGGGAGGCAGATCACATTTATCCTTCTGCTGTGGGTATCTGCATGATACCCAGTATTTTGCCTATCTAGTTATAGTGAAAGGGGGTTTGTGCAGGAAAGAATGAGGAACTCGAAAATAGCCTCTGCTGAGATGAAACAAAAGGAGGGCCACAGCCCACAACTTGAAAAATCAACATGCCACAGTCAGGTGGGGGGCAGGGGACGGACAGGGAAGAGACCCTTGCACCATAAACTTTATGGCACCATAAAAATGGGTGAGAGGTCATCTGAAATCTAGTGGCAGCAGGGAATGAGTGAGAGGTCAACTGAAAAGTACACATTCCTGAGTCTCGAGCTCGAAGATGGCAGCCAAGTAACAGCTTCCTTGCATCTGGGCACTGTGAGTCTGGGGAGATAGGACTCCAGGCATCTCTGGCTGGTGGGAACTGCCTATCATCACTCCTATGAGGATACAGGGAGTCAGCGAGAGACTTCTGGACCCCAAGAGGAGGACTAAAACAGCGGAAAACTGGCAAGTGGTTGCGTGTGTTCAATCCGTCCAAACCCGCCCACAACTTCCACAGGCACAAGAACTTAAAGAGCAAGAGGAAGTGAAAGGAAAATTAGGGCAAGGAAACAGATAAAAGAAATCACTCATGAGGAAGAATCAGCAGAAAACACCAGGCAACATGAAGAACCAGTCCAGAACAACCCCGCCAAGGGACCATGACATAGCTACTGCAGATGATTCCACATGTAAAGAAATGTTAGGAATGACAGAAAGGGAATTTAGAATACACATGTTGAAAACAATGAAAGAAATGATGGAAACAATGAAGGAAATTGCTAATGAAGTGGAAAATAACCAAAAGGAAATCCAAAAACAGAATCAAATAAGAGATGAACGATATGAAGAATATAAAAAGGATATAGCAGAGCTGAAGGAACTGAAACAGTCAATTAGGGAACTTAAAGATGCAATGAAAACTATCAGCAACAGGTTATACCATGCAGAAGAAAGAATTTCAGAGGTAGAAGACAAGGAAATAAAGGGAATCCAAATGGGAGCAGAGGAGGTCAAACTCTCCCTCTTTGCTGATGACATGATCTTATACTTAGAGAACCCCAAAGACTCAACCACAAGACTCCTAGAAGTCATCCAAAAATACAGTAATGTTTCAGGATATAAAATCAATGTCCACAAGTCAGTAGCCTTTGTATACACCAATAACAGTCAAGATGAGAAGCTAATTAAGGACACAACTCCCTTCACCATAGTTTCAAAGAAAATGAAATACCTAGGCATATACCTAACAAAGGAGGTGAAGGACCTCTATAAAGAAAACTATGAAATCCTCAGAAAGGAAATAGCAGAGGATATTACAAATGGAAGAACATACCAAGCTCATGGATGGGAAGAATCAACATTGTTAAAATGTCTATACTTCCCAAAGCAATCTACCTATTCAATGTCATTCCTATCAAAGTACCTACATCGTACTTTTAAGATTTGGAAAAAATGATTCTGCGTTTTGTATGGAACTGAAAAAACCCCGTATAGCTAAGGCAGTTCTCAGTAACAAAAATAAAGCTGGGGGCATCAGCATACCAGATTTTAGTCTGTACTACAAAGCCATAGTGCTCAAGACAGCATGGTACTGGCACAAAAACAGAGACATAGACACTTGGAATCGAATTGAACATCAAGAAATGAAACTAACATCTTACAACCACCTAATCTTCGATAAACCAAACAAGAACTTACCTTGGGGGAAAGACTCCCTATTCAATAAATGGTGTTGGGAGAACTGGATGTCTACATGTAAAAGACTGAAACTGGACCCACACCTTTCCCCAATCACAAAAATTGATTCAAGATGGATAAAGGACTTAAATTTAAGGCATGAAACAATAAAAATCCTCAAAGAAAGCATAGCAAAAACACTGGAAGATATTGGCCTGGGGAAAGACTTCATGAAGAAGACTGCCAGGGCAATTGCAACAACAACAAAAATAAACAAATGGGACTTCATTAAACTGAAAAGCTTCTGTACAGCTAAGGAGACAATAACCAAAGCAAAGAGACAACCTACACAATGGGAAAGGATATTTGCATATTTTCAATCAGACAAAAGCTTGATAACTAGGATCTATAGAGAACTCAAATTAATCCACATGAAAAAAGCCAACAATCCCATATATCAATGGGCAAGAGACATGAATAGAACTTTCTCTAAAGATGACAGACGAACGGCTAACAAACACATGAAAAAATGTTCATCATCTCTATATATTAGAGAAATGCAAATCAAAACAACCCTGAGATATCATCTAACCCCAGTGAGAATGGCCCACATCACAAAATCTCAAAACTGCAGATGCTGGCGTGGATGTGGAGAGAAGGGAACACTTTTACACTGCTGGTGGGACTGCAAACTAGTACAACCTTTCTGGAAGGAAGTATGGAGAAACCTCAAAGCACTCAACCTAGACCTCCCATTCGATCCTGCAATCCCATTACTGGGCATCTACTCAGAAGGAAAAAAATCCTTCTATCATAAGGACACTTGTACTAGACTGTTTATTGCAGCTCAATTTACAATCGCCAAAATGTGGAAACAACCTAAATGCCCACCAACCCAGGAATGGATTAACAAGCTGTGGTATATGTATACCATGGAATACTATTCAGCCATTAAAAAAAATGGAGACTTTACATCCTTCGTATTAACCTGGATGGAAGTGGAAGACATTATTCTTAGTAAAGCATCACAAGAATGGAGAAGCATGAATCCTATGTACTCAATCTTGATATGAGGACAATTAATGACAATTAAGGTTATGGGGGGGGAAGCAGAAAAAGGGATGGAGTGAGGGGGGTGGGGCCTTAGTGTGTGTCACACTTTATGTGGGCAAGACATGATTGCAAGAGGGACTTTACCTAACAATTGCAATCAGTGTAACTGGCTTATTGTACCCTCAATGAATCCCCAACAATAAAAAAAAAAAAAAAAGAAAAGTACTCATTCCTGTATCACATATGTCAGGTGTGAGTACGATCTATCATTGGTACAATGTAGAATCCTTACTTTGGTACAGTATAGAATCCTTACTTTGCATATAAAAAAGCTAATCATGGAAATGGGTAACAGGTCCACTGGAAACTGTGCTTTCCTAGGAGGCTTTCCCCTTTCCTTTCCTAGGAGGCTTTCCCCTTTCCTTTCTGTAACCCATAATAAAATCTGTCCCATCACTTACTTGTGATGGTCCATAAATTCATCCTTCAATTTCCCAAGACCAAGGACCCAGTAGAGAAATTCCAGTAACAACAAATGGAGAGTAAGAGCTGTAGACTGAACTGGGAAGCAGGGATTCAGTCAAGTCCCTGCTGTGGTATTCATGGCCCAACTATGGGACTTTAGCAAGTCCCTTAACTTCTGTAAATTTCATTTGATGGTATAAAGAGAAAATTCATGTCTGCCAACACTCTTCCTTCTAGGTCACCTCGAAGATCTCATCTCATAAACCCAGAGCATTAAAACTCAATGGACTCAGAGTGATCATCAGTGATTTTAAGGATAAAGAAATGGAGAGGTAGAAAGGCTGACCACTTGCCAATGTCACAGAGCTGGTATTTTCAAACACTGGACATGGACATAAAGACTTTGATTTGTGAATAAAAATTACTTCAGAAAAGAAATTAATTTTCCCCAAAGCCCTCAAAATCTGAGCCCGGCCTTAAATACAAGTCCACTGCCCTTCCCAGAGTAGACATCTCTCATCCTCACCCATAAGAGGTACTTCAAGCTGCTTAAAATGAACTGAATTACTCTAGCTGAGGGCTGACTTAGAAGCTATTTTCAATGGCATTCTTCTTACTGTCGTTTTAAAGCCTGACACATACAGTAAGTATTGTCTGAAGCTTCAGAACAGGTTTGTGTGTGCTGAGGGGTATTATTTTTCAGTACTGACAGTTTGACTCAAACACTATCTGTTGAGATGGATGATCAATGCTCATTATTTAGTTTTCACAAGTGCTGCTTTTGACCTGAGTTCAGGTTTCTTCAAAGTTTTAAGAAAATCCTCACAGGTTTCACGCTCGGTCTGTGTTTGGAATCTGAGCCTCCTGTCTACCTCACTCCACTCTCCAAACTCTCAGCTCACTACCCCTCTATGGCTACACCCCATCAGCACTCACATATGCTCAAATCTTTCCTTTCTTAAAGCAAAACCTCCTCTACTGCACCCTATCCTCTTCCATTCAGAGCTAAACTTCTTGATAGAGTCACCTGAACAGTTTTCTGTTTTCTCATCACCTACTAAAATCTGTCTTCTGCCTACATATCTCCTCAAAACTGTCCTCTAATTACAACTAATCTCTTTACCAAGAGATGTCAAATTACAACTGACATTTTTGAGGGCTTCCTGAAACCCTGGACACTGTTGACATACCATCCTTCCTGGGCTTCTGTGATCTATCTCCCTTGAGTTTACAACCTAATTAGACACTCTGCCTGTCCTGGGCTCCTCTTTCTTCCCTTGCCCCTTATGTTCTGGTACTGCTGCTTTAGTCCTTCTCTTTTCACTGTTAACACACACATTACTTCTGTTATCTTCTACATAGTAATGAATGCCAAGTTCACCTCTCCATCCAGACCCAAGTGTAAAATATCTCTTAGATATCTTTACTTACCACAGAGTGGTAGATCTCTGGTGCTCTAGCCAGACACCTTCCTCAGGCCTGGACTGCCCAACTGTCATCAGCTGCATGGAACATAGCTCCCTACTGCAAATAGCTGTGTCCCTCACTGAAAATTGCTCTCCCCTTGGACAACTGCCCCCTTCCATCAGGCAGCCCACAGCAAATGTCTGGCTAATAAATGTGGGGATTTAGGCCAGACCCTCTTGCCTCAATTTTCTGTACTCTGAAATGCCATCCAGAGCTTCATGTAAGACTGGTTGGTATCTCAGTTGCAAAAGAATTTTGGGTCTGATTTCTTCTTTGCCGATTCCTCCCTTTTTCCCTTTTCTATAGGACTGTCTCCCTGAGGATGCCCCAGTAAACATACATGCAACTCTCCATCTCAGGGGACTTCAAGGAAACTCATCATCCTCCCCTATAAACACTGCCTCCTCCTTTGTTTCTTCACCAACATTCTGTGCCTTGGGAAAAACCACCATCATCGTCCTAGTTCATCAAGTCAAATATCTGGAAGCCATCCTTGGCTTCTTCCCCACGTATCAGTCACTCATTATGTCTTCACAATTCATTTCTACTATGTAAGTAGCTTTGAGATTAATCATACTTTCTCCACTTTTATTACAACTTTTTCAGTTCAAGAAAATACCTCCTCTCCCAAGACTACTGGAGTGTGTACCAATTAGGAAGCCAGGACTGGGTGTTGATCATGTTATTGCTGTGGTACCTGAATCATGTCTCTGAGGCAACCAGGACACACCATTCATTGCTTCTATCAGAGAATAACCTCTTCCAGGATTCTAAACTACCACATATTTCCTTCAATATGTCATATAATATATGTATTTTTTTAACTTGGGGGACTTGATTTTTATTTTTATATATATATATTTTTTTATTAAATCATAGCTGTGTACATTGATGCGATCATAGGGCACCATACACTGGTTTTATAGACCATTTGACACATTTTCATCAAACTGGTCAACATAGCCTTCCTGGCATTTTCTTAGTTATTGTGTTAAGAAATTTACATTCTGCATTTACTAAGTTTCACATATACCCTTGTAAGATGCACGGCAGATGTAATCCCACCAATCCCCCGCCCTCCATCCCAATCCCTCCTCCCTCCCCTCCCTTTCCCCCTTCCCCCTATTCTTAGGTTATAACTGGGTTATAGTTTTCATGTGAAAGCCATAAATTAGTTTCATAGTAGGGCTGAGTACATTGGATACTTTTTAATCCATTCTTGATATACTTTACAAAGAAGAATATGTTCCAGCTCCATCCATGTAAACGTGAAAGAGGTAAAGTATCCATCTTTCTTTAAGGCTGCATAATATTCCATGGTGTACATATACCACAGTTTATTAATCCATTCGTGGATCGATGGGCACTTGGGCTTTTTCCATGACTTAGCAATTATGAATGGGCTGCAATAAACATTCTGGTACAAATATCTTTGTTATGATGTGATTTTTGGTCTCCTGGGTATATGCCTAGTAGAGGAATTATAGGATTGAATGGCAGATCTATTTTTTAGATCTCTAAGTGTTCTCCAAACAACTTTCCAAAAGGAATGTATTAATTTGCATTCCCTCCAGCAGTGTAGAAGTGTTCCCTTTTCTCCACATCCATGCCAACATCTCTGGTCTTGGGATTTTGTGATATGGGCTAATTTTACTGGAGTTAGATGGTATCTCAAAGTAGTTTTGATTTGCATTTCTCTGATGATTAAAGATGATGACCATTTTTTCATATGTCTGTAGGCCATGCACCTGTCTTCTTCAGAGAAGTTTCTCTTCAAGTCTCTTGCCCAGCCGGTGATGGGATCACTTGTTCTTTTCTTGCTTATACGTTTGAGTTCTCTGTGGATTCTGGTTATTAAACCTTTATCAAAGACATAATCTGCAAATATCTTCTCCCATTCTGAGGGCTGTTTGCTTGTTTTACTTATTGTGTTCTTGGCTGTGCAGAAGCTTTTATATATACCAACAATAGTCAAGTTGAAAAAACAGTTAAGGACTCTATCCCATTCACAGTAGTGCCAAAGAAGATGAAATATTTGGGAGTTTATATAACAAAGGACATGAAAGATCTCTATAAAGAGAACTATGAAACTCTAAGAAAAGAAATAGCTAAAAATGTTAACAAATGGAAAAACATACCATGGCTGGGAAGAATCAACATTGTTAAAATGTCCATACTGCCCAAAGCAATATATAATTTCAATTCAATCCCTATTAAAGCTCCACTGTCATACTTTAAAGATCTTGAAAAAACAGTACTTCATTTTATATGGAATCAGAAAAAAACTCAAATAGCCAAGATATTACTCAGAAATAAAAACAAAGCAGGAGGAATCACACTACCAGACTTCAGACCATACTACAAATTGATAGTGATCAAAACAGCATGGTACTGGCACAAAAACAGAGAAGTAGATGTCTGGAACAGAACAGAGAACCAAGATATAAATCCAGCTACTTACCATTATTTAATCTTTGACAAGCCAATTAAAAACATTCAGGGGGGAAAAGAGTCCCTATTTAACAAATGGTGCTGGGTGAACTGGCTGGCAACCTGTAGAAGACTGAAACTGGACCCATACCTTTCACCCTTAACTAAGATAGACTCTCACTGGATTAAAGATTTAAACTTAAGACATGAAACTATAAAAATACTAGAAGACAGTGTAGGGAAGACCCTTGAAGAAATTGGTCTGGGTGAGTATTTTATGAGGAGGACCCCCCCCCCACCCTGGGCAATTGAAGCAGCTTCAAAAATACACTACTGGGACCTGATCAAACTAAAAAGCTTCTGCACAGCCAAGAACACAGTATGTCATACAATATTATCATTGTGTACAAATGCCCTGCTGTCAGAAAGGCTGCAAATACTATTATGGGTCACCCTGCACATGCTTCTCCTCCCCTCTGTTAGCTGATACTCTCCTTGAAGACAGGCACACTTTGTTTTCTGTCTTTCTGTATGCCTAAGGTTTACATACAGTAGGCACTTACAAATATGTACTGAGTGAATAAATAAATGAGTCAATCCATCTTTCAAAAGAAGGAATGAATCAAAGGATAAAAGAAAGAGAGGCAACAATGAAAATAGGGAAAGGAAAGGAAACTAGTTTCTCATCCTTCCAAGGGTCTTGTCCTTGGCATGGAATAAATTGCCAGGATGAATGCTCTATTTTAGAAGCTAAGAGGAATGTTGGCAAAATTCTGGGGAACAGGTTTTAAAAAACAGCCACATTTCCTTATTTTGTCTCTTTTAGTCTATAGTCTCCAAAGAAGCTTATAGTATCAGGTTTTGCAGTGAAGTAGTTTACCTAACAGAGAAGAATCAATAAATACTAATTAATGATCATTATTAAGGGGAAATAAGTAGGTAGAAGAGCAAACTAGAATGACTAAATAGGTTTCATCTGAGGAAAACCTCTATCTAGAACACAAGTTTTATACCACTCGTTCTGCCTGTTGCATTATAATTCTTTTCTATGGTGGAAAAACACTGGCCAATAAGTGGAAAAACAGATGTTCATGTCTGAGCTCAATCATGTACTAGCAGGGTGACTTTGGGGGAGGCACTTAACCTCTTTGAACTTGCATATTTTTGTTTTGAAGAAGGAATTGAACTAGATGATATCCATATCCCCTTCTAGCTCTCAGATTCTACTGTTCTGTCCTACATTATTTTTAGCTCTCTCAATGCCTGTCAATCCAGTGTATTCAGCAAACAGGAAAATGAATTTAAACTGGCCAGTGTTTTATTGGTGTCAGCCAAAAATAAACTTTAGAACAAGGACTAGAAACCTGCACTGTGGAAACAATGCCTGTCAGCAAGCCATGTTGAGCCTTCCTCTTCTTTATCTCTTAAAGTGCGTGCTTCAAACAGGAAAGAGATGATGAGGAGACACGCATACTTACTCCCTGAGCTGACATACGGAGGATAAGGAAGGAGACAAAACACAGACATATCCACAGCTCTTGACTGCTCGGGATTGCACAGAAGGCAAGGCTGAGAGTAACTGGATCTGAAATGGAAATCCAGTAGCTATTGACAGGCAATAATTGGATCTATGCAATGATCTTATTCTCTCTCTCCCCTCTTGTCCTGCTTAAATTACTAGAAAAAAAAAAATCTGACTACTTTATAAGATAGGGAAGACAAGTCCAGTGTCCTAGAAGTATGTGGCCCCATAATTTACTGGCTACACTATATCACATTACCCATTTCTAAACTCTATTCTGTGGAGCTCCATCTATTGGCTGGTTTTCAGGAGACCAGTGTTACTGTTTTCTTTTTCTGTTGTTTATAGGGGAAGGGCATTCATATCGGGACTTTAATTTCATGAACCGACTGATTTTCCATTCTTTTGAGGAGGGTAGAATATACAAGAGAATTCCCTGAATAAGAAATTGGATGATTTATAGTATTTGGTTGTCTAGTGAATTTCCTGAGGCAGTACAGATCAGGAAGCACAGTAGGGTTAGAGATCAACAGAAATACAGCCAAAAAATATAATACAAACATATGCTCTTCCTAACAAGGTAAATGAAGCCATTAACTCCTGTTATAAAAGAATTCTGTCTTGTGACCAGACTTGCTAAAAGAAGCCAAAGGGCTCTTTGGATAAAAAAAGAAAGAAAAAGAAAAAGGCTGGTCCAAAGGTAATGCGTTGTCTCAGTTGATTGTTTACCATCAGTTATACATCAAACTCCTTGCTCTACCCTACCCCCTTCCTCACCACTATCCTTGACTAGTCTTAAAAAATAAAAAGCGATTTAAAAAAAGACCCTCCTTTCTTGGAAGAGAAAAATTCACAGCCCGTATCTGTGGAGGTGGAAACTCTTGGCCATGTTTCTATTAGAGTAGGCTCTGCCATGACAGCAAGGTGAGTTGTCTCCTAAAAAGTTTTTTCTCCTACTATCTTCATATTCCTAGAAGCAAAGTTCCTAAGGACATTTTGTTTACTATCTAGAAAAGTCTACTTTCTAGTTGGCTAGGCTGCAGGTGATGTTCCCATTGAAAACTCATTTTTCAATTCTAAGGCTCAATTCTCAACTTCACTCAATAACCAGAAAATGCTAATAATGTCCAATATGAATAATTAACATTAAATTATCTACATACTGTGGACCAGATCCTGTGTCAGAAGTTTTGAATGAAATCAACTATCCATTCATTCAGTCTTTACCCCAGCTCTATGGTGGGGGTGGCGGGGGGGTAAATGCGGCCATCATCCTCATTTAACACAGGAAGCAACCTAGGCTGGCCCTCAGGTATGTAGCACTATTTCCATAGGAATTACACGATCCCTTTCAGGTAGCAGTTAGTGAAGATGTTCTCCATTTTATCCTGATCACATGAAGTCACAGATGAGAAATACAACCACATCATCACTGAAACATAAGAACGGTGCGTGTCTGGGGGACAGAAGAGAAAGTAAGGACCAAAATATGAAATTCAAATGCAAGCAGCCTTTGATACATGGATCATTACAAAGGTTTTTAGATACCCAAACATCAAGAAACAAAATCTGCACAGATGGAACCAAATGAAGTCTTCCCAGCAACAGCCATAAGCGGAACAAGTTGAATCTCACAAGGGTACATCAGAAAGAACACTGTTGATGGTGTTTCTTGAAAGTGAAATAATGGTCCATAAACACAGACTGTCACATAACTTTGATAATAACCCACATATAGAATGGCTGATTTTATTTTCATTGGATCAGACTTGGAAATGTCAATACACATGTATTTTTTAAACAAGACAGGGAAGTTACATAAGAGTGAGAATGTTAACGTTTAAGCAAAAAGCAAACAGAAGGAAGCCAAGAGATAGCCCAGAGGAATGATTTTAGGCAGGTGGCTTCCTCTCCAGTCTGACCTTTCAGCTGACCTAGAATGCACACACTCCTTGCCCTTCCCACTTCACTGGCCAATAGTGAGCAGGACAGGAG
Source organism: Nycticebus coucang (assembly GCF_027406575.1). Classification (NCBI taxonomy): domain Eukaryota; kingdom Metazoa; phylum Chordata; class Mammalia; order Primates; family Lorisidae; genus Nycticebus; species Nycticebus coucang. The sequence goes on along the minus strand of NC_069796.1, from coordinate 57,670,494 downwards.
GGAACCATACTGAAAGAATTTTGAAAAAGTTTAAATATCCCATAATTATTAGCTGTTATTGTTACTGTTGAATATCCAATTTCAATACAACTTTCTTTCCCTGAGAGTATGTGAATGTCAATTTGAATAACAATCACAGCACAGTCTGACAAACTGCCCAGACTTCTCCAAAACGATGCACATTTTGTATCGTGGCCATAACATGATAGTCCTCTTAGAAGGAACGTGAAAGAAAGAAATTAGACTGGAAAAATGAAGATCCATACAGAATTGATATTTACACTAAACCTGCCTTCTAAAACCGCTCCCCCCTCATACACATGTCTCTTATCAAATACCGAAAACAAGGCCGTGATAAGCAGGGCAATGAGACAATTGGATGAAGATTTAGTATCAGAGATACCATGTCAAACTTTTTAGAAATAATAGTTCATGACTTTAAAGAAAAAACAAATAAAAACAGAATTTATCCACTAAAAATAAGTAGAATTAAACCAAGAGTTATTTCTGAAATAAATTATATCCAACTTCTGCTCCTTATTTTTTGTTATAGATCATTAAATTCTTTACTTCTCTCCAAAACCCCTCTTATGAAAAAACATCCATAAACAGGCTCAAGGGAAACAACAGGATTCTGTTATGAAACAGTGACAAGATTATTATTAATAGTCTTTGCTGGCACCATGGGTCCATGTGTGTATGTTTGGGTTTCACACTTGCTAAGAAATCAAATGTACAAGGAACATATGGCCTGGTTGGGGAGCGCAGTGTAAAAAAGGTTGCTTAAATGAAGATAGTTAAGTCTGTAGTGTTTTTCTCCTATGTACCTATGCAGACACTTACCCCTTAACCATGAAAGGGAGCTACTAACCTTCTGTCATTTTTCCTACTTTTCCCTCTCTCTTTCACATACTGATTCTGGTATATTGGACCCAGAGGACAGTCAAGAAGTGACTTAGGGTTCCCAGTGAGAGAAATTAAAGATGGCGGCCTAGTAACAGCATCCCTACAACGGGGAACAGCGAGTCTGGGGAGACAAGACTCCAGGCATCTCTGGCCGGTGGGATCTGCCTATAATCATCCCTTTGAGGATACAGAGAGCCAGCAAGGGACTTCTGGACCCCAAGAGGAGGACAAAAACAGTGGAAAACTGGCAAGTGGTTGCGTGTGTTCAATCGGCAGCAACCGTAAGTACAACGAGCAGTGAGACTGCAAACTGGAAAGGCCTTACCTGTGAACTGTTTCGGTGTTCCTGGACTTGGCACTCAGTTGAACTGCCTTGGGGAGAGCTTGAGCAGGAGTGTGAAGAACTCTGGGCACTGTCTGAGGCCCCAGACTAAGCCACTGAGGTGGGCAGAGGAAGCCATTGTGAAAGAACTGCCCCGGCAAGCTCCGCTCTCAGGGTCTCAGAGCAAGGATTGGGAGGGTCAAAGTAACCTACTGACTGAGCAGCCTAAAGGCAGGGACTGAGCTGCCTTACGCCTTAATCCTTAGGGGCAGAGTGAGATGGTTTTGGCAAACTGGAGCCTTGGGCTGTTGCCCTGCGTAGAGTGCCGTGACGTCACAGCTCATAGCAACCTCAAACTCCTGGCTTGGCGCTGCCTAGACCTCCATAAGAGCTGTGAGCGACCCCCAACCGGTGACCCGCACCCACTGGGCCTCCGCATTCCCTGACCAGGAACCGCGGGAGCCACGCAACCCTACGTCCTCCCTCCTGTATCCTCCCAGCTTCCACACTAGCCCGCTCATCTGGATAGGAGCTCTGGTAGCTGCATGCCCTTTGGAGCCCTCCCTGCCTCTGCGCAGAGCTCTTCTCAAGGCCAGAGACTGCTGGAGCCTTGGGCTCTCTGTGCCAAAGTCACTGGGCGCCTGGCACTCCCAGAACCGTGCGCACCACCCCCAGCCCTGTTGCTGGATCCAGCTGTGTCACAAACCGGAGCTGCTTCCACAACCAGAACTCCCTAGCTAGAGCAGCCCCAGAGGAACTACACAGGGTCACTGCCTACAAAGATCCAGCAATAATAGAGTGATCCCATTGGGGTCTAATCATGGAGAGACACCTCCCCAACTCTGAGGACAGCCAGAGGAAACAGTGAAAAACAATCATGAGGTGAAATAAACAGAAAAACTCTGGCAATATGAATAATCAGAGTAGATCAACTCCCCCAAGGATCAATGGGGCAGAAACAGCACAAGATCCCATGAACAAACAAATTGCTGAGATGTCAGAAATTGAATTCAGGATCTGGATAGCAAATAAGATCGAATTAGAATTCCAAAAGTTATCTCAAGAATTCAACAGATTCAAAGACCAAATGACCAAAGATTTCGACACATTGAGACAAGAAGTTGCATCCCTCAAAGATCTGAGAAACACAGTAGAATCCCTCAGTAACAGAATGGAGCGAGCAGAAGAAAGGATTTCTGACATTGAAGACAAAGCTTTCGAACGCTCCCAAACCCTCAAAGAAGAAGAGAAATGGAGAGCAAAAACAGACCACTCTCTCAGAGAGCTCTCGGATAATTTGAAGAAAACCAATATTCGTCTTATAGGGATCCCCGAAAGTGATGAAGTGGCATCACAAGGCACAGAGTCTCTTCTCCATGAGATTATGAAGGAGAAATTTCCAGACATGCCAAGAGATTCCAAAATTCAGATAGCAGACAGTTTCAGAACTCCAGCACGACACAACCCAAATAAGACATCCCCCAGACACATCAAAATCAATTTCACTAAAGTTAATATGAAGGAGAAAATTCTGAAAGCTGCCAGATGAAAGAAAACCATTACCTAAAAGTGGAAGAATATCAGAATAACTGCAGATCTCTCTGCTGAAACCTTTCAAGCTAGAAGAGGATGGTCATCAACTTTTAATCTCCTAAAACAAAATAACTTTCAACCTAGGATCCTGTACCCAGCTAAACTGAGCTTCATTTATGACAGAGAAATTAAATACTTCAACAACATTCACATGTTGAAGAAATTTGCCACAACTAAACCAGCTATTCAGGACATTCTTAGACCTATCCTCCATAAAGACCAGCATAATTCTCCACCACAAAAGTAAACCCACCCAAAAATTTTTTGACCAAATTCCAACTTCCACAGTCGCAAAAGAATTGAAAATGTCCACCGGTCTCTCAAAAGGCTTATCAATACTCTCAATTAATGTGAATGGTTTAAACTGTCCTCTAAAGAGGCATAGGTTAGTGGACTGGATACAAAAACTCAAGCCAGATATCTGCTGCATCCAAGAATCGCATCTGACATTAAAAGACAGATATAGACTCATGGTGAAGGCATGGCCATCTATATTCCAGGCAAATGGAAAGCAGAAAAAATCAGGTGTTGCAATCCTGTTCACAGACGCAATAGGCTTTAAAACAACCAAAATAATTAAGGTTAAGAATGGACACTTCATATTTGTTAAAGGTATTACTCAATATGATGAGATCTCAATTATTAATGTTTATGCACCCAACCACAACACACCTCAATTTATAAGAGAAACTCTAACAGACATGAGCAACTCGATTTTCTCCACTTCCATAGTAGTTGGAGATTTTAACACCCATTTAGCAGTCCTGGATACATCCTCCAAAAAGAAGCTAAGCAAAGAAATTTTAGATTTAAACCGAACCATTCAACATCTGCACTTAACAGACATCTACAGAACATTTCATCCCAAAAAAACTGAATACACATTCTTCTCATCAGCCCACGGAACATACTCCAAAATCGATCACATCCTAGGCCACAAATCTAACCTCAGCAAATTTAAAAAAATAGAAATTATTCCTTGCATCTTCTCAGACCATCATGGAATAAAAGTTGATCTAAATAACAACAGGAACCTGCATACCCATACAAAAACATGGAAGCTAAACGACCTTATGCTGAAGGATAACAGGGGTTATAGACGAGATTAAGAAGGAAATCACCATATTTTTGGAACACAACAACAATCAAGACACAAATTACCAGAATACTCTGGGATACTGCAAAGGCAGTCCTAAGAGGGAAATTTATAGCACTGCAAGCCTTCCTCAAGAAAACGGAAACAGAGGAAGTCAATAACTTAATGGAACATCTCAAGCAACTGAAGAAAGAAGAACACTTCAACCCCAAATGCAGCAGAAGAAAAGAAATAACCCAAATCAGAGCAGAATTAAATGAAATTGAAAACAAAAGAATTATACAACAGATCAATAAATCCAAAGCTGGTTTTTTGAAAAGATCAATAAAATAGATAAACCTTTGGCCAACCTAACCAGGAAAAAAAAGAGTAAAATCTCTAATTTCATCAATCAGAAATGGTAACGATGAAATCACAACAGACCCCTCAGAAATTCAAAAAATCCTTAATGAATACTACAAGAAACTCTACTCTCACAAATATGAAAATCTGAAAGAAATCGACCAATACCTGGAAGCACACCACCTACCAAGACTTAGCCAGAACGAAGTGGAAATGTTGAACAGGCCTATATCAAGTTCTTAAATACCATCAACTATACAAAATCTCCCTACAAAGAAAAGCCCAGGACCAGATGGCTTTATGTCAGAATTCTACCAAACATTTAAAGAAGAACTAGTACCTATTCTACTAAACCTCTTCCAAAATATAGAAAAAGAAGGAATATTACCCAACACTTTCTACGAAGCAAACATCACCTTGATCCCCAAACCAGGGAAAGACCCAACAAGAAAAGAAAATTATAGGCCAATATCACTAATGAATATAGATGCTAAAATACTCAATAAGATCCTAACAAACAGAATCCAACAACACATCAAAAAAATTATACACCATGACCAAGTCAGATTTATCCCAGGGTCTCAAGGCTGGTTCAATATACGTAAATCTATAAATGCAATTCAACACATAAACAAACTTAAAAATAAAGACCATATGATTCTTTCAATTGATGCAAAAAAAGCTTTTGATAACATCCAGCACCCCTTCATGATTAGAGCACTTAAGAAAATTGGTAGAAGGGACATTTCTTAAACTAATAGAGGCCATCTACAGCAAACCCACAGCCAGTATCGTATTGAATGGAGTTAAATTCAAATCAATTCCACTTAGATCAGGAACCAGGCAAGGTTGCCCATTGTCTCAATTGCTCTTTAACATTGTAATGGAAGTTTTAGCCATTGTAATTACAGAAGAAAAGGCGATCAAGGGTATTCACATAGGGTCAGAAGAGATCAAACTTTCACTCTTCGCAGATGATATGATCGTATATCTGGAAAACAATAGGGATTCTACTACAAAACTTTTAGAAGTGATCAAGGAATATAGCAATGTCTCAGGCTACAAAATCAACACCCATAAATCTATAGCCTTTATATATACCAACAATAACCAAGCCGAACAAACAGTCAAGGACTCTATTCCTTTCACAGTAGTGCCAAAGAAGATGAAATATTTGGGAGTATACCTAACAAAGGACGTGAAAGATCTCTACAAAGAGAACTATGAAACTCTAAGAAAAGAAATAGCTGAAGATGTTAATAGACGGAAAAACATACCATGCTCATGGCTGGGAAGAATCAACATTGTTAAAATGTCCATACTGCTCAAAGCAATATATAACTTTAATGCAATTCCTATTAAAGCTCCATTGTCATACTTTAAAGATCTTGAAAAAATAATACTTCGTTTTATATGGAATCAGAAATAACCTCAAATACCCAAAACATTACTGAGCAATAAAAACAAAGCAGGAGGAATCACGCTACCAGACCTGAGACTGTACTATAAATCCATAGTGATCAAAACAGCATGGTACTGGCACAAAAGCAGAGAAGTAGATGTCTGAAACTGAATAGAGAACCAAGAGATGGATCCAGCTACTTACCATTATTTGATCTTTGACAAGCCAATTAAAAATATTCAGTGGGGAAAAGATTCCCTATTTAACAAATGGTGCTGGGTAAACTGGCTGGCAACCTGTAGAAGATTGAAACTGGACCCACACCTTTCACCATTAACTAAGATAGACTCTCACTGGATAAAAGATTTTTTTTTTTTGTGGTATTTTTAATTTTCTAAAGCCTTGATTTTATTTTATTTTTTTAAGCTCTCAATGTATCTTTATTTTATTTATTTATTTTTTTATTGTTGGGGATTCATTGAGGGTACAATAAGCCAGGTTACACTGATTGCAATTGTCAGGTAAAGTCCCTCTTGCAATCATGTCCTGCCCCCATAAAGTGTGACACACACCAAGGCCCCACCCCCCTCCCTCCTTCCCTCTCTCTGCTTCCCCCCCATAATCATAATTGTCATTAATTGTCCTCATATCAAAATTGAGTACATAGGATTCATGCTTCTCCATTCTTGTGATGCTTTACTAAGAATAATGTCTTCCTTCATATTAACCTGGATGGATAAAAGATTTAAACTGAAGACATGAAACTATAAAAATACTTGAAGAAAGTGCAGGGAAATCTCTCGAAGGAATCGGCCTGGGTGAATATTTTATGAGGAGGACTCCCCAGGCAACTGAAGCAGTATCAAAAATACACTACTGGGTCCTGATCAAACTAAAAAGCTTCTGCACAGCCAAGAACATAGTGAGTAAAGCAAGCAGACAGCCCTCAGAATGGGAGAAAATATTTGCAGGTTATACCTCCGATAAAGGTCTAATAACCAGAATCCACAGAGAACTCAAATTTCTTAGCAAGAAAAGAACACGTGACCCCATCTCAGGGTGGGCAAGGGACTTGAAGAGAAACCTCTCTAAAGAAGACAGACGCAAAATCTACAAATACATGAAAAAAAGCTCATCATCCTTAATCATCAGAGAAATGCAAATCAAAACTACTCTGAGATATCACCTAACCCCAGTAAGAGTAGCCCACATAACAAAATCCCAGAACCAGAAATGTTGGCGTGGATGTGGAGGAAAGGGCACACTTCTACGCTGCTGGTGGGAATGCACACTAATACGTTCCTTCTGGAAGGATGTTTGGAGAATACTTAGAGACCTAAAAATAGACCTGCCATTTGATCCTATAATTCCTTTACTAGGTTTATACCCAGAAGACCAAAAGTCACAATATAACAAAGACATCTCTACCAGAATGTTTATTGCAGCCCAATTCATAATTGCTAAGTCATGGAAGAAGCCCAAGTGCCCATCGACCCACGAATGGACTAGCAAATTGTGGTACATGTATACCATTGAATACTATGTGGCCTTAAAGAAAGATGGAGACTTTACCTCTTTCATGTTTACATGGATGGAGCCGGAACATATTCTTCTTAGCAAAGTACCTCAGGAATGGAAGAAAAAGTATCCAATGTACTCAGCCCTACTATGAAGCTAAATTATAGCTTTCACATGAAGACTATAACCAAACCATAGCACAAGACTATGAGGAAAGGGCCAAGGAAGGGGAAGGGAGTGGGGAGTTTTGGTGGAGGGAGGGTGATGGGTGGGGCCACATCTATGGTGCATCTTAGAATGGGTACAGGTGATTGCACTAATGTACACAGCTATGATTTAACAATAAAAAATAATAATTAAAAAAATAAAACACATGTTCCCTCATAACAATCTGAAATTAAATGAAAAAAAGAGGTTAACAATAATAAAAAAAAAAAAGTGACTTAGAGTTTGCTTTTATCAGGAGACCTTCCCAGGCCTAGATTTCTAAGCACTATAGGACATACATTACACATATGAAATTTTCCCATACCCTAATTTAAATATAATATTTTTGCTGTAAAATTTTTAAATGTTTAAGATAATTTAGGCTTTGAACTTCTTTGGTAATGAGTCATTCATCTGATATATGATTGGCTATGATTGCTGGAGAATTTGATTCTTGCTGAGGGATTATGAACAACTGAGAAAATCTAATCCATAAATTGTCTACAGATATAATACAATTTTTAAGAATATAGATGGAACAATAAATGAAATGGATACAATATTATGTTCTGTAGACATTTAATTAAACGTTGATTAATTTTGATTCTGCAGATTTGATCCTGCATTCTTTAGCAAATGATTTATATTTTTTCTTCTATGTCTTGTTATCTACTCCTCTTGGCCTCATATGTAGTTAATCTTCGAGTTTGTCATGGATTACTTTAAATCATGAATTCTCAATGAGGGAAATATCACCTCTAAAGGGAAGAAAATTAGTTCTTAGGGAATGAAAAACCTTACTCTGTATATGAATCCTAGGTACACATACAAAGCATAAACATAAATCTCTGATATAAAAATTGCCTCAGATGGGGTGGCAATTAGGGAAAAAAGTCTCAAAAATCTCTTTGAGGGGTAATTATGAAAAAATTACTGAGAAACACCACTTTGGATTGTTTTCATAGGGCTCATGTGTGTCCCATTTACTTCCCAGCAGAGTGAAAGCTATTTACAAGTAGGGACTGCATAGTCTATTTCTTTTCAATTGTTTATACCACCTGCTCTAGGGTCCCAACAGTTTTTGTTTGCTACCCTCCTGCAAATATAGTGGTCTAATTTTATGCGACTTTAAATTATGCAAATTTAAAAGAACACCATAGTAAATACTCAGGATTCAAAATTTGAAATAATACAAATTGCTTCAAAATAAAAATTTGCCAAGAATTACATGGTTTCAAACCCAGCGGGCCAAGTGAATTGTTAATTATGTTTACTGCCAGGTGATCACATTATAGGCACAGAAATTCCTTCCTTTTATAAAGGAACAGACTATATAAAGTGACCAAGAACACATTTCTCTAATAAAATGAACTGCCATATAATGCAATCTGTTGCAGCATACTTGTAGGAAACTAATACACATTTTAAAAGTAGCAAATTTGGAGATGTTTAAAAAAAAATGTTTACTTTCACAACCAATGGCAATAAGAGCCAAGAGGTATACTCTCTATGTCATCATCTGAAGCAGCACACCAGGCTCTCACTACATAGCCTAGTGCCCAAAACATAGTAGGCATGAAAATAAATTCAGTTAAACAAAGGTAAGAGCTTTGTCAATTACAGAAGAACTATGCTGAAAGGCGACCCAGCACCTGTTGTGATGACAGTATGTACATGTTCCCATTTGTTACCACAACACAGCTACAACTGCATCAAAATTTGATGGCAAACCTACTGAAACCACGATAGTAGTTCAAGACACAGCCCTGGGAAAGGGAAGAGAAGATTCAAGTTCAGGGTTTTCTTCCATTCACTAGCATTGTGACTTGCGGCAAGTTGCTTATGTCTCCAGATCTTGATTTCCTCATTAAAAAGTTAAGGGAATTGGATAAGAAGTAGCAAAGGGCCAACATTCTAACTGTAAAAATTCATGAGTTCTATGCCCAATGAAAGCTTATCAACAATTTCTTATAATAAGTCCCAGGTTTGAATTTCCATTCTATATTCCTGAGCCTACTCAAGATTAGCATCAGGGAAACTGTTAACATGGCCTTGATATCTCTACTTCTGAATTTTGCAAAGTGAGCCCAGACTATGCAGGAATCTTCCACTCAAATCAGGGCATGTCTGCTAACATCAGCTATATTTCTTTAATACTATGAACTTTGATCTATTTTTTTTTAAATAAAGAAATATGATTTCTAGTGTAATTCAATATAATGAATACAAATTTATCCTATCATGGTCTGAAGAAGGGAATGGCAATTTCCTGAATCTCAAGGTGCCTATAATTAAGAAAAGGAAAGCAGAAATATACAATTAAATAACAAGAAGAAATAATGTGTCTTCGAATTTTTAATTGAACATACATAATGCCAAAGATAGATATAAGAGAAAGATAATTGGTGCTATAAGTGGTCTGATTGGGAAGAAGTCCTTTTTTTTTTTTTTTTTTGGTTTTATTTACACAGAGTCTCACTCTGTTTCTCTGGGTAGAGTGCTGTGGCATCATCATAGCTCACAGCAACCTCAAACTCCTGGGCTCAGGCAATCCTCATGCCTCAGCTTCTCAAGTAGCTGGAACTACAGGCACCTGCCACAATTCCTGGCTAACTATCTCCTATTTTTAGTAGACACAGGGTCTTCCTCTTGCTCAGGCTGGTCTCGAACTCCTGAGCTCAAGCAAACCACCCATCATGGCCTCCCAGAGTGTTAGGATTATAGGCATGAGCCACCGTACCTAACCTGAGGTCATTATTAAATGAAATTTCCAAAAAAGGTTCAGTGAAGGAGGCATTTCCCAAATGATAAGGATCCTGAACTACCAGGGCCTTAGGGGTAACTTCACTATTCTCCCATCATATTTTATTTTCTTAAACAATCCAGCTATTAGATACATCTTTTTACTGATGCAGAAGCCAACATCTCATTAGACAACCCATTTCTTTTTTCATTGAATGTTTAATAATACAATGTTTGTCTCAAGTTGACTTTTTTCTTTCCTTTTTTTTTTTTTTTTTGATGTCTTTTCTAATTTTCTTCTTCCATGTTGCTCTCTGGAGTCCCACAGATCAAGTAGAATCCCTCTTCCAGACAAAATCCTTAAGCCCTTTACAGATAGGATCATCCCCAACCTGTCTCTTTATCAGGTGATCACTTCCTCCTAGAGTGTCTCTCACACATATTTGTCTGTACCCATCCCATCTTCCCTCACCATCCTTGTTTCTGCTCATTAGGTAGCCCTCTTTCCTAAGTCTCCTTGATTCAAGTAACCCAAAGTTAAGTTATCTAGGAGTAGAAAAGGTTGTCAGGAACCAGGTTAAAAAGAGAGAAGTTTAAAAAGACAAATGCTATATTCCGCCACAAAATAATAATAATGATAAATAAATAAATAAAACAATGCAATAGTTGGGAGAAATTCAAGAATAAAGTATAGATTCGGGTATGAAAGTGTTCAAAGGAGGACAATTTTTATTAGGTTATCTTTCTAAAGACTTCTTTATCAAGAATGAAAGGAGGGTGTAAGGAAGGAAATTAGGAAGAGAGGAATTTAGGGGGAAAAGTACTTAAGGTAAGGATGTTAGAAATAAAAATGTAAGGGAAATGGGATGGAAAGAAGGTAGAAAGGAAGGGGGGAAGGAGGGAGGAAGGAAGGAGAGAAAGAAAGGAAGGAGAGAAGGAAAGGAAGAGGGGAAGAGAGAAAGGAAAGAGGGGAGGGAAGGGGGGAGAAAAACAGGCCAGTCAACACTAAGATGAATTGTTTTTTGCACAGGTTTCTGAAGAAAATTAATGTGAACAAAATGAATGCCATATAGTGAGAGAAAAATACGTTCAGTACAACAATCTGGCTTCTAAGTTGTGCTTAAAATACAGCCATGAGAACCTCGTACATTGGAACAAAATGATTGTGTGGTCACTGCACACCGAGCAGGCTGTGCTGCTTAGGCCTGGCCCCATGAGAAGAAATGAATCCCCAAGACATTCTGGACAGAACCTGAGGTGTTCATGCCCCAGTAGGAAGCGCACATCATTAAGAGAAAAATATGGAAAGCAGTTTCTGGGTTGGTGTGTAATTTCTCAGTGTTATTGCCAGCCCAAGAAGTCATTCGAAGGCGAAACAAGCTCACAAAGCCCTGGAATACACACAGACAGAGCCTGTTAATAAAGCCGCCCTTCCCCAAGTTTGCTGAGTCTCCTGATTCCTCTGCAACTCCCTCTATAGAGATGCTTGAGCACACCTGGGCTTTCACGGGGCTGCAGCTTATTTTCCTATCTTTACTATGGTAAGCTCAAGAGACTTCAAATCTCTTATTAATTACGAAATTCGAGGAACAAGGGAAGTATCACTTCTCTCGGTGAGTGAAGACACTGACTAAACTTGCCAAGCAAGCCTAATTCATGGAGAGGACAAGCCCTTACTTGGAAAGAGGAAAGTGTGGTGGTTTTTTGTTGTTTGTTTGTTTGTTTGTTTGGTGTTCTTTTTTAAGACAGAGACTCACTATGTCACCCTCAGGAGAGTGCCGTGGGTCATAGCTCACAGCAATCTCAACTCTTGGGCTTAAGCAATTCTCTTGCCTCAGCCTCCCATGTAGCTGGGACTACAGGTGCCCACCACAATGCCTGGCTATTTTTTTGTTGCAGTTGTCATTGTTGATTTTAGTTGGCCCAGGCTAGGTTTGAACCCTACCCACCGAACTACGGGCACCACCAAGAAAGAGGAAAGTTTTATGCTAAAATCCATGGGCCAGAGTGGTCACTGTGATGGAGGCTTTCTAGTCCCCCTATTGGGGCCATCCCTTTAGAGAGGAGGCTGCAGGTGACAGCAGAAAAAGCTATTCCCACAAGATACCCTGTCATATGCAGAGTACAACAGAGCAGGTGTAACCTGGGTGACAAAAAGTAACACTAACTGGACTCTATGGCCATTCCCTATTTTTTCATGTCACACAGCTCAGTTCTTTCCTTGGCAACAAAATGCTTTCAGAGTTTTCAGGAGATACCCAATTCTGTAAGACTGGGTGTTCTCTTGGTGGGTGCTGGCAGCACTGGAAGAGAGAGGCACCAATACTTGAATTCAAAGCAGAAAGTATCAAACCGCGGCAGGTGCAAGAGAAAGAGAATCTGGTAGCTACCACATGGGGAATGTGGCTGTTGGAGAAGCCACTCAAACCCTTCCAGGACTCTCTGGAAAATTCTAGACACAAACAGATCTGAGCAGGAACGAGAAAGTATAAAATACACGTACCATTATAAACTTATTTGTGCTCAGAAGTGAGCAAGTCAGGAGGATGTTTAGATTTCATTCCACTTGTCTTTGCATATGACTTGGTAATTTTATGCAGGTCTTGGTAAAGAATTCCTCTGGAGCAGTATGTGTGGTATACTCATAGAAGTAAGATGATGTTCTATAAATTTTAAAAATAAAATATAGAAATGAAATCTTTGGAAAGGATTTGGAAATTCACATGCAAGCAGCACTATTCGAAGATGGTGGACAGTACTCAAGAACCTGCAAATATTTTAAAACCTTATCAATTCCAGATTTTATGGATTGATAAAGGGCTATGGCCCTTCTAAAAATGCCAATGTCAGGATTGTTATTACACAGGTAATTACATATACAGTGCATTGCCATTCAGCTGACATTCACCCTGCTCATCTCTGAAATGGGAGCCACTGAAGTCTGCTCTGTGACGGGACAAGCAGCTAAATGCCAAATCAGGCCCTGAAATCATCCTCTTGCAATTTTTATGCAGATGTTCAGGTCTCCTTTCTGAGAAATAAAGGCCAAATATTTATGCAGCAGGTTATAAAGAAATAAAGAAACAGAACACAAATGAATCATAGGGTAGAGGGGGTATCTTCCATTTGGACAATATATTTCTCTAAAATTGGGAAACATTGTGTAAATGATTCATTTTTTCTCTTCTTCTTCTATTATTGCCAAGTGACAAATTTGTTAACACTTATTCCTTTTTTTTTCTTTTTCCTCCAACAGGAAAAATAATTCTATCAGGAAGCAAAAGGGTACTCAGTCTTTTAGGCAATTCTCTTGCACTGGTTCACTCAAATTTCTCATCTGAATACCATGCTTTTTCATGGTCCTTTGTGGATATTTTTTACTATCAGGATTGACATGATGTGCAACCATCAAGCTACTACCTTGGCTAAAATTCCCTGTACTGGGGGAGCTAATAACCTCCTTCGGACCAAAGCCCAGAAGTGGCTTTATGCTCTAATTCCACTTGTCTGTCATGTCACCTCTCACTGCTGAATTTCTTACACTCTTTCTTTTACTAAAATCTGTCACTAGAATCCTCCAACCTTATTATGAAAAATAAAAAGAAGAGGAAGTCCTTAGCAGTTTTCCTTCAATAACTGATTTGGAAAGGATTGGCAAATGGAGGGACTTTTTAAAAAAACAACATATTAAGCAGAACCCCCACCTATGAAGTGGTAAGAACAGGATGTTGACTGAGGATTAGGGGGTGGGAGATGGACAGGTAGTGATGGCAGAACTATTAATAGAACACATGTAGACACTTCCCATCTTCACCTTTGTACCTTCCAGAAAACAAAATGCACGAATCATAATACAGCTTCCTGTCTTAAGAAAGAGTTGAATATTTTTCCATTAGAAAAGCAAAGAGCCTACAGGGCATCATCAGCCTGTCACTTAGCTTTAGTTCTTTGACTATTAAAAAATTATATTGTAATTTAATCATAATACTCATTCTCTAGGAATAATTTATAGGTTAGAAGCATTAATCTCGAATTCTCTTTAAAAATATCCTAGAATTGTTAAAATTTGGAAAAATTTGGCCTTATCTTTTAAGCAGTTTAGAATACTCTATGTGTCTAACATGGGAAGAATTTTAATACTTTTAAAGTCTACTACAAAGATGGGAGACAAAGTTCAGAGGCCTCTCACTTTGCTAAAGACTTAGAGAAACTTGAAGGTTACACGGTGATTCTTGATGCTCAAGTGTTGGTAATCTCTCTGAAGACAGACACTCTTCTTATGCCCTTGGAGGCAATTCCCACTATTTATTCAGCCCCATATAAAATATTCTATCATCTCTACTTTGGTGCTTATAATCTCATTTTTCAAATGCATTTCATCCCAGAAGTGACATTCTGGTGATCTGCAGACAGATATTTAAGTAAAAGATACAGCTCTCCCTCAATAACCTGGGCTTGTTCTCTGTATGAAGGCATTGTGGACGGCAAGTGAATAAAGGAGAAAATGATGCTTATTTATAGGTATTTACCTCACTATTCCATCAGGCCCCACTTCCCACAAAGTATTAAAGAAGATCCCCTCAGAAAATGCATACTTTCTTTCTTTTGAATGTTTACCAAGCAAACCTATTGTTTTTAAGGTTTATTAGAATAAAATAGCTTTGGGTACTACTGGCACTTAGTGATTCACAGGCTAAAACCAGACTTGCTTTCAGATAAAACAGAAGGAAGATCCACTATCCTCTCTGTTCCTTAAAAAGAGTTCAAGAGGAGACCTGTTTGGGGAACATGGAGGAGAATCACAGACAACTGCAGACAGATTATCCCCAGCCTCTCAGAACCTAACATTTACCAGATGATTAGCCTCAAGCTAGGGGAGGGAAGGGGGAGGTGGGTAGAGGGAAGGGGATTGGTGGGATTACACCAGCGGTGCATCTTACAAGCGTATATGTGAAACTTGGTAAATGGTCTGTGAAGCTAGTGAATGATGCCGCATGATTATATCAATGTACACAGCTATGATTTAATAAAAAAATAAATAAATAAAATTAAAAAATTAATCATACTTCTTGTGTCCTTCTTCTCTTGATGAAGAAACCACTGATGATTTATAGTGTGCATGTCCTATTACAATGTGTTTGAAAAATAAGCTAGCCATCCATTCCTTCCTTTATTTTATAAGTATTTATTGACCATCTACTGCAGTGCAAGGTAGATTGTACCTTCTGAAGTTGATAAATGCAGGGTTGCCACCTGTAAAAGCAAACAGATACCCGTTAGTGAATTTGTTATAGTCTGGGGTCTGAGTCTCAATCTGCCTAGCAATGATGACACCTCGTTCCTGGGTCCCTCTGAACTCATCAATGCTGAGTCCCTGGAACAAGGCCCACAAGAATCTGAGGCCAAGAGGAAAATAATTGCAGTGGGAACCAGGCATTTTAAAACAAGGATACCCTAACCAGTGTGTTCTTCAGAATTACATAGACAGAGGTTTAAAATGTTTGCAAATTAAGAAAAGTCAGCCCCTCAATGTCCCCATCAGTAAAACAGCAATCAGAACTTACTCCACAAAGTGTTGCTATTAAGGAAAAATAACCATTTTATAGTGTTTATCAGTAATTCAATAAATATGCACCAAACATCATACTAAGCACTGGGGACACAACAGTAAGTGAATCAAATATCCGCTGCAGAGGCTGTTGGAAAACAAAGGGGTGCAACCATCACCACTAACTGCAGAATACTTTCATCATCCTTAGAAATTCCTGTGCCCACTGGCCATCACCCCGCGTTATTCCCTGGCTACCACAAATCTGCTTTTTGTTTCTATAAATTTGCCTATTCTAGAAATTTCAACTATGTGAAATGTGACACTAAGTGCCTTTCATGTCTGATTTCTTTCATTCAATATTATGCATGTAAAGCACATGCATGTTGTAGTATGTATGTATCAGTATTTCACTTGTTTTTGTAACTGAATAACATTACATTGTATGGACATACCACATTTTGTTTCTCCATCCATTAGCTAATAGACATTGGGATTATTTTCGATTTGAGGCTACTCTGAATAATGTTGTTATGAACATTCATGTACAAATTTTTATTTGACCATGTGTGCTCAATTCTCTTGAGACTCTATCTAGGAGTGAACACCCTATGTCTTGAGGTCACTCTGTGTTTAACCCATCGAGGAACTACCAAAATGTTTTCCAAAGTAGCTGCCCTATTTTACATTCTTGCCGGAAGTACACAGGGGATTCAATATCACCACATCGTCACCAAACACATGCTATTATCTGTCTTTTTTGTTACAGACATGTTGCTGGGTTTTGTGTTTTTTTGTTTTTTTTTTTTTTCACTTTAAAACATAGAGAGGGAATAATAAAAATAATAATCTGTATACTTTGTTAGCACAATGCTGTAAAACGAAGAAATGTCTTTCATATTTCCTACACTTTTCTCTACACCCCTTCAACAAAGACAGAGAAGAACCTGTTATGTCTGCGGTATCTCCAGTCTATAACGTAGTGCCAGGCAGACAGCAGCTCTCTGTTGAATGGCTAAATCCTACTCTGTTATAGATGAAGGCACTGAGACTCAGAGATGATTGTACAAGACTGTGGATGTACTAAATGTCACGAATTTAAATGGTTAACATTGCCAATTTTATATTCAATGTATTTTACCACAATTTTTAAAAAGGAGGTTGACATTCTATACAATGAAGCCTATTGTAGTGGTGAATTCAAGTCTATCAAAATCAGGCAAGGCCTTGAGGGAGTAACTTACAATATAGGTTGCCAGGGAAACTTGCTCCTTTTTGGAAGAAGATACTCACCAGCTGCAGAAATATATCATGCACATTTCTGGAAAGCCTCTTTTCTTACAATTTAAGTCAAATCATGGGAAACAAACAAAAAAAAAAAAGACACTCTTTCCAAAGGCACCTAAAGATACCCATTTTCACACTTCCTCACAGATGCACACAGTCACACGTTAGCACACACATGCAACGGAGTGAGAAATTCACTGGGAATACTCAGAACGGCTCCTCCCTGGTAGCTGTGGAGTCCAGGCTGGCATTAAGTGCACTGTGAAAGACCTTCGGACACAAAGCTCAACCTCAAAGACCCGCTGAGGACTCTGGGCTCCCCAAAGCCTTTCCTTCTAAGAGAACTTGCATGGTTGACTTGAAAGTTGTTTTCTATTTCAGCCAGGAAGAAACTAGATAACTGAAGTTGAATTAATTAGAGAAAACCAATACATCATACACAGGATTGACCATTCTCTACAACTTCTTTGTGAACTTTGTACATAGGAGGTGTTTTACGAATATATATTAAATAAAGTTCAGTCTACCATAACTGATGGTCAGAAATGAGTTCATAATGTATTGGCTAACCCCCCCCTCCAAGTTTTATTATTAATGAGTAAGTATGTTGCCCACGCCAAGCAGAGCCCCTGCTATAAATCACTGTCCCCTTTGTGAGAAGGTGCTTTACGCAGAGGCTCCTCCTTGAAGCCATGGAGTTTTACTACATTCAAGGGCAATTAACAGACAGGTCGGTTAGAGATTTTTGAAGTGACCTTGTTGAAAACAAAATAAACAACAAAAACTCTGCCCCCTGAAAGCAACTGAAATTAGTCCAGAAGGAGCTCGAGAAAGACTATATGGATGGAATGAAATAGTTGTTTTAAATAAAGGAAAAAGAGAAACTGGACAAATCGAGAGAGAACAATAAAGAAAGACTGATAGACCCAGCCCAGTCCATGAAGTCAGGGAAGCACTACTGCCTGTACAGAAAGGCTGTCTCTGTTTCTTCTAAAACAGAATACACACACCCTATAAATAAAATCAAATTGTAGAACAAATTTTGATCTTCATTTTCACATTCCAGTGATGCTTAGCTAGCTCAACTACATACATAATCACAGCCCAAAGATGTGGTTGAAAATAGTCAAAGTGCAGGGATAGAGCTCAGGAGAAATAAAATTGACAGTATTTAACTCCCGTCTATAACATGGTAGCAAACAGATCAACATAAAGTGAAGCTCTCTTACACGTTAGGTGTGGAGAACAAAACAGCCCTGGGCACCCATCTGCAGAATTATACTGCGATAATTGCTTATGAATGAACAATTGTAATATCCTTAACTTTGAGAAAACCAAGGGACAGCAAAATAATAATTAAATGTTTATTGAACATCTACCAAATGCCAAGCTTTATGCTAAATTATCAAACTTAATCTCCATAATAATTCCATTGGGTATAATAATCATCTCCAAATCGCAGATAAGGGTACTAAGGTCAAGGAAGTGAAGTCAGCAGCCTTCACTGCTTAGGTCACAGAACAACTAAGAGACCCCGCTGGGGTTCCTGAGCTGGTTTGCATGTCTATATGGACCACATTTGAATATTAACACTCATCTGCCAACCACTTACCATATGACCCTGAGAAACCAATTAGCCATGCCACGCTTCCTCAGTTATAAAATAAGCATACTGGAATAGATGACCATAATTGCTTCCAGCTTGAAAATGCTATTTTTTTAAATTTTTAATTATCACGGGTATCTAAGAGTCATATGCCTTTATAGGGTACATGTGATGTTTTGATCTAGGCACATGATCAAATTAATCAAATCGTGGTAACTGGGATATCCATCATGCATCACATAAGTCGTTTATTATTTCTTTGTGTGAGGAACATTCCAATTCCACTCATAGTTATTTTAAAGTATACTCTTATTGTCGACTGTAGTTATTTTGTTATGCTGTCAAATATTGTTTATTCTATTTATCTTACTATAAACCATTTCCCTTTTATACCCATACCCCTTCTATCCTTCCCAGCTTCTGGTAACTATCATTCTACTTTATGTCTCCATGAAATCAATTGTTTTTAATATTTAGCTCCACCATATGAATGAGAACATGTAAGATTTGTCTTTCTGTGATTAGCTTACTTCATTTGTGGTAATGTGCTCCATTTCCACCTGTTTGTTGCAAGTGGTAGGAATTCATTCTCTTTTTGTGGCTGTACAGTAATATTTCATTGTGTATATAGACCATAATTTTTTATCCATTCATTTACTGATGACACTTAGTCTGATTCCAAACCTTGGCTATTGTGAATAGTGCTGCAATAAACATGGAGTGCAGACATCTGTTCAATACACCGAATTCCCCTCCTTTGGATATATACCCAGCTTATAGGATAGTTCTATTTTCAGTTTTTTGAGGAAGCTCCATACCATTCTCCATAGTGGTTGTACTAATTTACAGCAAGAGCATATGAGGACTCCCCTTTATCCACATCCTCCCCAGCATTTGTTATTCCCTATCTTTTTGATAAAGGCCATTTTAACTGGGATGAGATATTATCTCATGGTAGTTCTGATTTGCATCTCTCTGATGACTAATGATGTTGAACATTTTTTCACATACCTGTTGACCATCTGTATGGATATTCTATAAATATTTTCTCCCAGTCTGTGGGTTGTCTCTTCACTGTGATGATTGCTTCTTTTGCTGTGCAGAAGCCTTCTGTCCAAGGTATGGATAAATAACTTTTGAGTGTAAAGAGAGAACATTATTAACAATGCCACGTAGGGGCTGCACCTGTGGCTCAAAGGAGTAGGGCACCAGCCCCATATACTGGAGGTGGCGGGTTCAAACCCAAATCTAGCCCTGGCAAAAAGCTGCAAAAAAAAAAATACCAAGTAGCATTTATATGAGCCCTCACTATGTCTGGCACAGTTTGGCAAACTGTGTCATAGTAAGTGACCACCAGATCAGTTGAATTAATGAAACAATGACAACCTTTTAAAACACATTTTCTTATTTAATCTTCATGTATCTAAGACATACTTACCACAACTATTCCATTTTTATAAATGCAAAAACTGAGAAAACTGAGCCTCAGAGTTGAAAGTGACTTGCTCTTACAAGGCTCACAGTAAGTGTTAGAAATAGCTTCAAGACAGTAAGTTTCAAATTAGAACATCGGATCTTGACTGAGAAGATATAGACTGTGGGAGCCTACAGTTTCCAGCTGGTTAAATCTTTAGACTCGGATTGTTTGATTTTTTTTTTTTTATATCAACTCAGGACAAATAGAGAATCAAGACAGATCCCAGGAAATCTATGAATAGTTATGAATGAGAAACCTATATTTTGGGTCAAATCCCACTAAGCCATTACCTTCTCTCATTTCTATTCTTGATGAACAAAGTGGGGATAGACTATCAGTACAGGTTAACAAGTAAAAAGGTCAAATGTTAAAGAAGGCATGGAAACCACCTTAGAATAAAAGTGCAATACAAACACAAATGTTTCTTTTTAAACGTTCTAAAACGTTCATTTTCTTGACTAGATGCCAAATAAGAGACTCCAGAAGCTGTGAGATACGTGAGGTCAGGCTATTAAAAACTAAATGTAAGATGCACCTTAGGTGTGGTCCCACCAATTACCCTCCCTCCACACCCCCTCCCCTCCCTTGCCCCTTTTCCCATATTCTTGTGCTGTCATAGGGTTAAGCTTTCAAATGAATTAGTTTCATAGTAGGGCTGAGTACATTTTGCATCTTAGAAGGGCACAGGTGAAACTTACTAAATGTAGAAATGTCTGAACACAATCACTAAGAAAATGCCATGAAAGCTGTTAACCAGTTTGATTAAAATATTTCAAATTATATATAAAATCAGCACATTGTACCCCATGATTGCATTAATGTACACAGCTATGATTTAATAAAAAAAAAACTAAATGTAAATTTATACCTTTACCAGGTGGCTTTATAAAAGGAGCACAGAACTTAGTTAAATTTCTCAAGATATTCCAAAGAGTAGGGTTCTTGATCCAGACCTGCTGGTGATGCCAATTATTATTCCAGAGGCTTGGGTCAGTCCCTGAGCTTCTGCAGGCTCCATTTTTCCAGGTCAGAGTTCTCTCTGGAGGTCCCAGGTCCTGGTCTCCTTAGGAATCTCGGAGTTTCTGATTCATTTTCAGAATATTAATACATTAATTTACATTTCACCTTTTTGATTGACATATCCATCTGGTTATTTCCCGACTTTTGAAATGTAAGATATATCCAGAAACCACAGGATTTGGCAATGAAGTACAGTTTTAATTATCTACATAATGATGAATATATTATTACTTTGATTAGGCTGATGGTAACACAAGTGTATTCATGTCAAAAATCACCAAATAGTTTTACGTTAATTATGTTCAGTTTTTTGATTACTAGTTATATCTCAATAAAGTTTAAAAAATATTTCCAAAACTTTTATTGAATATTATAAATAACTTATTTATAAGCTATATTTTCAAAGGGTAGTGTGCTCTTTAAATTACCCTATGAAAAATCTTACTTCTATATTTTAAGAATTATTACTAGGACAGTTCCTAACATTTATTAAAAGACTACTTGCAAAAAGATGAAAATTATGTGCAGGGTTGTATAGTTATCTTGTTGCTATTATTATTTTAAATCTGTATTGTTTCTAAGCTTATTATATACTCTATTTTATGATGCCTTTATTAAGATGATAGGAAAGGGGGACACCCATAAGTTCTCAATTGCAAGAGACTTACAGAAAAGTTTAATAGTTGGGGAAGATTTGCCCTATTTTGATTATTCTGGGATGTAAACACCAAATGATAATTTCTAGTATCATGGAAGACTCCCAAATGAACAATGCAAATTCACTTTTAGTATGTTACATATATGTAGTCGAAAAAGCAGGTTTCCCTTTTAGAGGAATAAAGGAAAGCCAAGATAAATTAGTAAAAAGTTAATCATAAATTTTATAAAGAAACATAGTTTCATATATGTAGTCGAAAAAGCAGGTTTCCCTTTTAGAGGAATAAAGGAAGCCAAGATAAATTAGTAAAAAGTTAATCATAAATTTTATAAAGAAACATAGTTTCGGGCGGCGCCTGTGGCTCAAGGAGTAGGGCGCTGGTCCCATATGCCGGAGGTGGAGGGTTCAAACCTAGCCCCGGCCAAAAATCACCAAAAAAAAAAAAAAAAGAAGAAACATAGTTTCATTATTTAAGTGTGAGCAAAAGTTTAACCATGCTATGTTCCTTCTGATTAGGGCTCTTCGATAATCCTGATTTAATAATAAGGTATTGATTCTGTCTTATTTCATTTATTTATTTTATTTATTTAGGCGGAGTCTCACTCTGTTGCCCTGGGGTAAAGTACCATGGCATCATAGCTCACAGCAACCTCAAACTCTTGGGTTCCAGCGATCCTCTCGCCTCAGCCTCCTGAGTAGCTGGAACTTCATACAGGTGCCTGCCACAATGGCTAGTTTTTCTATTTGCAGTCTCTTGCTCTTGATCAAGTGGTCTCCAACTCCTGAGCTCAAGCAATCCACCTGCCTCTCAGAGTGCTAGGATTACAGGCGTGAGCCATTGTGGCTGGTGTATCTGCATATTAATTCTTTCTAAATTCCATGTGAATTGTGTGTAAATAGGAATTTCCAGAGTGTTTAGAGCTTTATTCTCTTTAGTATTTACAATAGTTCTCCAATAGTCTTCTGTGTGTACCATTTAATTGGTCATCAAATCATTTCTCAAATATCCTGAGAAGCTTGAGTGTCAAGTTCATTGCCCTTCTCAGTTAGCATAAATTCTAACTAATTATGATGGGGGGGTGGGGGTCCTAAACAGGAAATTGTACATGCAAAGAGCATTTTAAAATTATCCTGATTTATTTTTCTCGTGGTTTCTAATCTAAAGCATGCTTCTAAAATATCATCCCCAGCACATGGGAAGAAACACATTCTTTTAGGGTGGAAGTGTTAATTAATGTGCATGACAGAGAGAGAGCAAGGAAAAGGTTAGAGCTGATGCTTCTGCTAATAGCATTTCTAAAAATAGAGGATTTTTGAAACAATGCTCTTTTATGTTAGTTAACTTTTTCAAAGCCCAAGGATTAGTACTAACTTTGGTGAAAATAAAATTTTCTCTTACACAGATATTATTTACATCCATTCTCATTTCAATAAATTCTGTCATTTATTTCTCATCAAAATTACTTTTTAGGGGGAAAGCTGTGATGATTTTTCTCTCTCACATAATTCTACTAATGGTTTTTAGGGTTATCATTATAAAGGCATACAGGGCGGCGCCTGTGTCTCAGTGGGTAGGGCGCTGGCCCTGTATACAGAGGGTGGAGGGTTTGAACCCGGCTCTGGCCAAACCGCAACAAAAAATAGCCAGGCGTTGTGGCGGGCACCTGTGGTCCCAGCTACTCTGGAGGCTGAGGCAAGAGAATCGCCTAAGCCTAAGAGCTGAAGGATGCTGTGAGCTGTGATCACAGCACTCTACCAAAGAACAATAAACTGAGACTCTATCTCTGTTAAAAAAAAAAAAAAAAAAACGGCGTACAAATAAAGTGACCTCTCTTCAGGGTTGTTTAATACCACATTTTCCATAACAACTTATGCCATAGCCACGCTAAATTTTCTTCTGGTTGTCACATAAAGCTCTTCCATCACCCCATGTCCTTGCTGGTCCCAGGTCTCTCCACCTAAAATGTCCCTCCATTCTCCTCCAGGTCAGCTCCAGGAAGTCCTTCCACACATAGATCAAGCACCTCCTTTCCTGGTAACCTCATTCCTGACTCCCTACTATGGTAGACCCTAGCAGTAGTTCTAAACTGTCTTTTTTTTTTTTTTTCCTGGCTTCCATTTAAAAGGCTAAAAATTAAATACTGGATTTCTTAGTTTCTCCTGCAGCTGGAGGTAGCCTTTTGAGCCACTTCTATGCAATAAGACATGAACAATACCTGTTTAGCAGACTCAAGGAGTCATTTTCCTCCCTAATAAAAGGAAAGAAGTGTTAAGAGGACTACCTTCTCTCCCCACTCTGCCTGCCCGTCTTCTTCCAAAGCAACCTTATGAGCCTTCAGTAGCTATGCTGCAACTCCAAGGGGAGAATGCAGAATAGGGAGGATGGCAGAAAGAAGGTTCAGGAGGGATGCATGGTGATGGTATCATGTGGGACACTACACCAACACTGGGACTGCCTTCTAAAAAGGTCTGAAGCATTTCAGCATTATTGCTTTGG
This sequence comes from Nycticebus coucang, assembly GCF_027406575.1. Classification (NCBI taxonomy): domain Eukaryota; kingdom Metazoa; phylum Chordata; class Mammalia; order Primates; family Lorisidae; genus Nycticebus; species Nycticebus coucang. The sequence goes on along the minus strand of NC_069796.1, from coordinate 57,646,273 downwards.
TGTTTCTTAAAGAATCTAAAGGATATTCCTAGCCAGGAGAAATTACTCAATGCTGTGACTCCCACAGCATTTTTGTGACTCTTATTCATATCTGTTCAAATGTGTGCCTCGTTTAAAAGACAGAGAACTCCTCGTTTCCTAGCATAGGACCTAGCACAGAGAAGAAAATAAAAGTCTGTTGGATGAAGAAATGAATGAATGAATGAATGAATGCATCCCTTCGCGAGTACTACTGGGGTGCTGCCCCTATCCCTACTACCACTTCATTGGATTTTTTTCATATCTGCTATTAAAGAAAAAACATGCTCCAAGTTGTAGCTTTCACTCTTTACAAAAGTCTTCTAAAATGTATTCACCTGGGACACGTCACAGACAATTTACTCACAAAGTAGCCGTTTAAAAGTGTCCCCAGCACAGTTACCAAATGAGAAGAGAGGAGAAAGCCTTCAAAGTTGAATTTAGGAGTCCAAATGAAAGCATTAGGATGGAGTTCAGGTGTTCATTCACCCATTCAGAATTTATTGAGCTTCTGCTATATATTATGTTATCTACTAGATTCCAGCAATTCAGCATGATTCAAATGGATGTGATCTTATGTTATGAACTAGATACTAGCGATTCAGCAGAAGGATTCAAACAGACATGATCCTGAAATCTCACAAAACTTAGAGTGTAGAAGGAACAAGTATAGTCACACACCACAGACCACATGTACCACAGTGGTCTATACCAACTTTAATGGAGGCTAAGACATTCTTATCACATAATGATGTCTTGATGATCTTGATCCTGTGCAGGCCTAAGCTAATGTGTGTGCTTGTATCCTAGTTTTTAACTAAAAAGTTAAAAAAGAAAAAAAAATTTAAATGGAAAAAAGCTTAAGAGAACAAAGATAGAAAGATAATATCTGTGTACCGCTGTACATGTGATGTATGTAAGCTAGGTATTAGTACAAGAGTCAAAAAATGTAAAAAATTAAACTTTTTGTAAAGAGGTTACAGTAAGTAAGGTTAATTTATTACTGAAAAAAGAAATTTTTTCTTAAATTTAGTATCGCCCACATGGACAGTGCTTATAAAGACTAAAGGAGTCACAGTAATTCCCTAGGCCTTTCATTCCCTCACCACTCACTCATTCACCCAGAGCAACTTTCCCTCCCACAAGCTCCATTCATGGTAAGGACCCACACAACTGTACCATTATTTTATCTTTTATACCATATTTTTACATTATGTTTCCTACAATTGGACATGTTTAGATACATAAATACTTCCCACTGTGCTGCAATTGTCTATGATATTCATTCTAGTAATGTGTTGTACAAGCTTGTAGCCCAGGGCCATAGGCTGTACCATACAGGTTATACCAGCTAGATTTGTATAAGCACACCCTGTGTTAGAATAGCAATGAAAATCACTGACAATGCATTTCTTAGACCATATTCCCATCCTTAAGGGATACACGGTTGTTTCTAACCTCCTCCTAGAATATGGATCAAACATCATTATATTCTACACACTTAAATGCCAATACGTGATTTTGCTGAAAATTTTATGAAGAAAAAAGAGCCATACATATTACAGGCTATGGAACCTAGAAAAAATTCTTTTAGATCATCTAAGACACTGATTTTCAAACTTTCACATTGTTGTTTTTTTCCAAACACAAATTTATGTGAGGAGTAAGGGAAAAAATTCTGCTTCTTAGGCTGGCAAAGCCCATCGTGATCCTTAAGGCATCTCTATAAAACCCTCAAATTCAAGAGAGCATAGTGTATAAAAGTCTGATTTATTCCAACTCCTTCATTTTAAAAGGGAGTTTCATTTTGAAATTCAAAAGACTGAAGTGGTCAAATTAATATCTCAAACTGATGACAAAGTTGGAAACAGAACTCAGATCCTTTGATTCCATATTCTTTTATAGCCCATAATTAATTGATTACCAACACTGAAAATCAAGTGAGATGTGATAAAGGCCAGAGGCTTTGGTATGGATGTTAAAACATTAGAATGTCCGAACATATTAATATTTCATAGTGGAATACAGAAAACCAAACAGCCTGGGAAAATTCAGGGTACATATGGTTGTCTCACTAGGTTAAGTCCAAGCATAAGACAAAGGATGTGTTTGGGTCAAAGACCATATATCTCAGAGAATGGTTGCAGGCCAGTTCTTTCATGAAAACAGGAAAGTTTAACTAAAATAATGTCAATGTTTCTCATTTTCTGGGCTGCATGAGGCTTTGTTCTGCCACTTACTCCCTGAGATATCACTTTAAACCCACTTCCTTGCAATGCACTCCTGCTTTGTTGTATAAAAGACAAAAGGGAATGTAATGTCTAAATGGGTCTGCATCCCACAGAGAATTTACTTAGATGACATTTAAATCTGTTTTTCAGGGATTTTTTTTGGTGCCATTACAAGAAATCATACAGTCATTACACTTCCAATTTGACAGTTCTGTCACAGTGTGAAAGGCAGAAATTAGGTCCAAATGTATTTATTTAAATGCAAGGTTTCACTTGCCACCAGGACATTTGTAAAGACTGATAGACTACAGTATGCTGCGATGTCTGCACTATTGTTATTTCATGAACCTCTGGCTATGGATCACCAAGCTCAAATATTTTAAATTCAGATAATAAGCCTGTTAAAGAGCGTTTAAAGTACCATCTCTCCCTCAAGTTATCGGAAGAACTCCATTTAATTCACAGAGCAACCACATTTCAGAAGGAAAGAGAAACTATGGCTATGAACAGGTTTTGAAATACATCTGAAGACAAAGGACCCCAATCAGACAGCTCTTAATCAATCAGTCAGGTGTCAAAACTTCTACTAGCACATTTCTACCTGAGAATTGAATTCAAAGTGTCAGTTCCACTTGGGGAAGGTACAACTCACCTAGACATATTGTTCCTGTACCTTATTTTTGTAAGGGTATTCACAGCCCTGTCTTTGTGTTCCTCCAGTGGTAATGGTCAGGAGTGAAGCCCTGAGCCTGGGGAAGGCACAGCTTTCTCTGACTGTTGAACCTCCGCTTAGTGACCCCCACATTGTAATCCACCTCCCCAAGCCCTTTATGCAATCAACAGGAGTCAAGAGGGAAGAGTCTTATTCTCAAAGCTGCCTATCTCAAGCCTTCTTGCCTCTACCTTTAGGGTTCAAGAATGAAGCCTGACCCCTTTTTCCTTCCAACACTCATATTTACCTCTATTTCCATCCAGCTCAAGTCCAACAGCAGGAATCCCATTATGCCTGTCACCCCTGCTTACATCTGTCACCACAAAAAGGCCTATGGCTTCAAGGCTCCCCTCCTTTCTCTCCTTTTCATCCTCCTTATGACGATAGGTAGGTGGACCATATGTTGTGAAGTGCCCAGGACAGAGACAATTTATACCTGCCCTGAGTACATGCATTCAGAAGGCCCCGTTAACTCTCATAATCATCCCCTACACGTAGTCAAGGCACAATCCCTATATCATCTTCATTCCCCCATCATCCTCAATTGTAGAAACCCTTCCTCTGTGACCTCTGAAATTCATGGTACAACATCAAAAGACCCTCAACCTTTTTTTCTAAATATTCCTTACATTTTTCTCCTTCTTGCTTGAAGAGAAATTTGGCTGCGCCTTGAGATTGTTGCTATCTTTGTAGCCCCTCAGGTGGCAGCTATTTTTTCTTCCAGAGTTCTTAAAACCTCTGGACATAGAAACAAAGTAAAGTGTTTTTGCTTTTCATTGTCAGTTCTAGATCTTCTACCCCTAAACACGTCTTTGAATGGTGTGCCATAATCTGGCGTCACTACCGTTTTCTTATCTCTTGATCCCCAGATCCAATGGACCCTCATTTCTCTGTAACTTTCTCATTCAGGCTTACTATCATTCTCTTCTACACTACTCCTGCCTTAATTTTGGTTATGTTAATATTTTAATATTGAAATATGCATGCATAAATAACTCAACATCTATCTCAGTCTCTTCGTCAATAATATTTGCTTCTACACTATTTCAGCCATTCACTGCCACACTCCCACTAGGGTCATACCCTAGATCAGATTCCAGCAAAATTTTTCTATAAGAGGTCAGGCAGACATTTCAGAATAGATGTTCTCTCTTGCAGTAACTCAACTATGCCAATGTAGTACAAAAGTGGCCCCAGATAGTGTTTTATGTGGGTGTGGTTGAATTTGTCCTGTAATTCACCAACCCTTGCTCTAAACTTTGCCAATAACAATAGCTGCAACTCCTCCATGATCTAAGTTTCAGGCCTTCTACTCTCTGAATAACTCCTTTCACAGTTCTCCCTCACTCCCATTAACCAATAGACCTTAACCTCACTTAAAAGCCATACCACTTTGTCACAGGCCTCACCAACCCCCAAATATTTTCTCTTCTATTCTTACTCAATTTGTACTCTGTTTTCAGTCATTATAATATATTCCATCACATATAACTTCAATTCCCTTACCCCTCTCTCAAGTATATTTTTCACAGTACCTTAGAGAGACTCCCCATTAAATACAAATATTTCTTTTTTCTATGACCCATACTCATGCAGCTAAATGTGGCTGAAATACACAGTCATGGTCTTACTAAATTCTTGTGTAAAGAATTTAAGAGCTCTCAAAACAAAACAACCATTCTATAATCACTTATTTAATAACTCTCCAACCCTTTAGATAACTACTTAATTATTTCACAGTACTCTTTTCTCTTTAAACTTTCAACTACTCTCCCCCATGTGCACTCTGAGTTAATAGAACTTGCCTCCTAATTTCCTAAAAACACCTGAAGCAATCAAGAGAATCTGCACCTGGGTTTCCCATCTAATTCTGTTCATATACTACATTTACCTGATCTGTATCCTTTGTCTTCCTTCCTATGGCAATACATAAACAGCTTGCCCTTCTATCTAAGGCTAACCCATGCATCTGGATACTATATCTAGTCTCCTCTCAGCTATTCAGAACACAGCTCCAGCAATTGTCCCTTCTTACTCGTTTTTTCTTATCAACTTTATAAATCCTATCAGCCTGCAAACATGCTATCATATCAGTAATCCTTAAGAAAAAAATTGCTCAAGCCCACTTCTCTTCCCAGCTACTCCTTCCCTGTACTGAAAAGCTCTTTTAAAAGCTGTCTCTATTGTAGTCAGTAATTCTCCTCCCATTTTCCCTTAAATCCGTTGAAGCTTTCAATCCTTTTCCCATTAGCAATATCTTCCACATTGCCACATCCAAAGGTTAATTCTCAGTACCCTTATAACTAGACATATTAGCAGTATTTAACATGACCTGACATCCTCTCTTACAAGAAACAGTGGCAGAGTCTTATGGAAAAGATCAAGTGAGAAGGAATCAGTGAAATAACTCTGGAAATAACAAAAATCAAAGCAAAAGAATGCCCTCCTCTCAGGTAAGAGAACACCATCTCTCTAGCAATGGAAGCCAATCAAAATGAAAACATTAAAATAAAAGATAAAGAAATCCAAATACTAATTATATTAAGCTCAGTGAAACCCAAGAGAAAATGGAAAACCAACTCAAAGATACCAGCAAAATAGTTTAAGAAATGAATGAAAAATCCACTAAGGAGACTAACATATTAAAAAAATAGAAACTCTAGAAATAAAAAAAAAGGAATTAAAAAAATTCAAAACACAGTGGAAAGTTTTTAAAATAGACTAGGCGAGGCAGAAGAAACAATTCAGTGCTGAAGGATAACTCTTTTGAAATAACTCAGTCAGTCAAAAATAAAGAACAAGGAATTAAGAGGAATGAATAGAGCCTACAAGAAATATGGGTATATAAAATGCCCAAATATAATAATTAGAGGTATCACTGAGGGTGCAGAATAAAATGCAGAACGGCTGAAAAAACTGTATAAGGGAATAATTAAAGAAAACTTCCTGGTCTTGCTCAATATTTAGATACCCAGGTACAAAAACTCAATGAACACCTGGGAGATTAATTGCCAAAAGGTAATCACCAAGACACACAGCCATCAGACTGCCCAAAGTCAACATGACGGAGGAACTCATGCAAGCTGTGAGGGAAAAATATCTAATAATTACAAAGGAAACTGCATACTTCTCAATGAAGATCTTACACGCCAGAAGTGATTGGGGCCCCACCTTCAGTCATCTTAAACAGAACAACTGACAGCCTATAATTCTGTATACTGCAAAACTAAATTTCATACACGAAGGAGAAATAAAGACTTTCCCAGACAAGCAAACGCTGAATGAATTTGTCAAGTCCAGACCTGCCCTGCTGGAAATACTCAGAACTACGTTATACTTGGATCAGCACAATGGACCCTCTCCAGTGTAAAACTACCCATAAGCTAAAACTCAGACCTCAATAGAACAATAGCACAAGAGATAAAACAAAGCAGTAAGGTATTACACAACAGGATGAACAGAGCAGCATCTAACATATCAATTCTACAACTCAACATGAATGATCAGAATGTCCCCAGTCAAGAGATATAGGCTAGCTGAAGGCATGAAAAAATATAACCCAATTTTCTGATGTCTCCAGGAAACATTTCTAGTCCACAAGGATTCATATAGACTCAAGGTGAAGGGATGGAAAAAAAAAATATTCTGTGTAAAAAGAAACTGAAAGAAAGCAAGCACAGCCATTCTCATATCAGATAAAATAGACTTTGAATCAACAATGGTAAAACAACAACAAAAAGACAAAGATGGTCATTATATAATGGTAAAGAGAGCTATCACCAAGATGACATAATAATATTAAATATTTATGCACCTACACAGGTATGCCCAGATTCATGAAGCAAATTCTAGATTTAAGCAAAGAGATAAACAGTATTATTGTAATTGTTGGGGACTTCAACACCCCACTAACAGAACCAGGAAGATAATCTAAGCAGAAAATAAATAAACACAATACTTAAATGAGACTCTAAAAGAAATGGGCCTAACAGACATTCACTGAACACTCTTTCTTAAAACTACTACATATACATTCTTTTCATCAACACATGGAACATTCCCCAAGACTGATCATATCTTTGGCCATAAAACATGTATCAACAAATTCAAAAAAACAGAAATCATACCATGTATCTTCTCAGATCATAATAGAATAAAACTAGAAATCAACTTCGAGAGAAACACTCAATTCTACACAAAATCATGAAAACTAAACAATGATGCTGAATGATTATTGGGTCAATAATGAAATTAAGATGGAAATCAAAAGATTCCTCAAACTGAATGAAAAAGGGGACATAAGATATCAAAATCTATGGGATTCAGCAAAAGCACTCCTAAGGGGGAAATTTATAACCTTAAATGCCTACATCAGAAAGAAAGATCACAAATTAATAATCTAATAACACATCTCAAGGAACTAGAAAAGGAAAACCAAACCAAAGCCAATGTCAGAAGAGAGAAAGAGAAACATACATGTCGTCCTGGGTGTGATTGTATTTATTATAGGAAATAGTCAGGCATGATGGCTTACAGCTGTAATCCTAGCACTCTGGGAGGTTCAGGCAGGTGGATTGCTTGAGCTCAGGAGTTAGAGGCCAGCCTGAGCAAAAGCAAGGCCCCCATCTGTACTAAATAGAGAAAACTAACCAGGCATTGTGGTGTGTAATAGTCTCAGTTACTAGGGAGACTGAAGCAAGATGATGTCTTGAGCCCAAACATTTGAGTTGTTTCCAAAAAAAAAAAAAAAAAAGAAAGAAAGAAAGAAAGAAAATGTATAAGTAGCAGGTTCTATACCTGTACCTAATGCAGGCCTAAGAGGGAGAAGCCCTACGGACTCAGATCTTTTAGATAAAGAAATAACAAGTCATGAGGAGGTGGAGCAAGATGGCAGCCGAGTAACACCTTCCTTGCATCTGGGCACCGTGAGTCTGGGGAGATAGGACTCCAGGCATCTCTGGCTGGTGGGAGCTGCCTGTCATCACCCCAGAGAGGACACAGGGAGTCAGCGAGAGACCTCTGGACCCCAAGAGGAGGACTAAAACAGTGGAAAACCGGCAAGTGGTCGCATGTGTTCAATCCGTCTAAACCCGCCCGCAACTGTAAGTTCAGTAGCAGCGAGACTGCAAACCAGAAAGGCCTTACCTGTGAACTATTTTGGTGTCTTTGGACTTGGCACTCAGCTGAACTGCCTGGGGGAGAGCCTGAGCGGGAGTGCGGAGAACGTTGGCCTTTGTCTAGGGCCCCAGTCTGAGCCGCTGAGCCGGACGGAGCTAATAGTGTTTGGCTCTGGGTCACAGGCAGCCATTGTGAGCGATCTGCCCCAGCAAGCTCCGCCCTCAGGATCGCAGAGCTAGAATTGGGTGGGAGCTGGTAACCCAGACACCAAGTAGCCTAAGGGCGGGGTCTGAGCTGCCTTCCAGCCCTAACCCTCGGGGGCAGAGAGAGACCAGTTTTGGCACAAAGGGTAAGTGGATAGCCATTTCAGCAGTGATTCCAGCGACAAGCACTTCCCTGGGAAAGCTTCTGCTCAGCAAGTGAACAAGTTCAAAGTGCCTTTTAAGTGGGCTGAAGAGAGATTCAGGGTGTCCACCTGCTGGGGTTTGAGAAACTAGCAGCCTCCAGTCGTATCAGAACTGTGATTAACATCTCATACCCCAGAAGACCACGTGTTATTCAATAACATATACATACTGCTTTGTTTTTGGTTGTGTTTTTTTTTTTTTTGGTTTGGTTGTTGTTTTGGTTTATTTTGATGTTGTTGATGTTGTTTTGTCAACAACAACATCAGTTGTTGAAAAGTTCAACCTTTTCCATACATATCCTTTTTCTTTCTCAATTTTTCTACTTTAATTATAATTTCCCATTGCTGCCTATTTCAATAATTAGAACTTCATTTTTGTTAGTGTTTCTACCGCTATATTTGGTTTTCCACCCAATTTTATCTCGTAAAGTTTTCTGTTTGCTTCTTTTGGTTTGATTTATAGCATTTTTGTCTTTCCTCTCTACTTGGTGGAGCTGGGGTACTGTGTCGGATCGGGTTAGCAAAGAGCTGCTGACCTCAAGGGAACCGCCCAACTGGGCAACCCCAGAAGGTGGTTTTTTTTTAAGGTTGTATCAAAGTACCCTACTGTACACCTATATTGCTCTGTCTCCCTCTTTCTGTGCCTCTCTTCTTTTTGTCAATATTCCCTTTACCCACCTCCTCTCCTTTCTCTATTTTTTTTTCTTCTTATCAATCGGTCCTCCTTTCTTTCATCCCTTTTTTGCTCTTCAACCTTCTCACCCTTCTGCTCCTGTAACCCTCAGTCCACAGGCACAAGAACTTAAAGAGCAAGAGGAAGTGAAAGGAAAATTAGGGCAAGGAAACAGATAAAAGAAATCACTCATGAGGAAGAATCAGCAGAAAACTCCAGGCAACATGAAGAACCAGTCCAGAACAACCCCGCCAAGGGACCAGGAGGTAGCTACTGCAGAGGATTCCACCTATACAGAAATGTTAGGAATGACAGAAAGGGAATTTAGAATACACATGTTGAAAACAATGAAAGAAATGATGGAAACAATGAAGGAAACTGCTAATAAACTGGAAAATAACAAAAAAGGAAATTCAAAAACAGAATCAAATAAGAGATGAACGATATGAAGAATATAAAAAGCATATAGCAGAGCTGAAGGAACTGAAACAGTCAATTAGGGCACTTAAAGATGCAATGGAAAGTATCAGGAACAGGTTAGACCATGCAAAAGAAAGAATTTCAGATGTAGAAGACAAAGTTTTTCAGACAACTCAGATAGTAAAAGAGGCAGAAAAGAAGAGAGAGAAAGCAGAACATTCACTGTCAGAATTACGGGACTTTATGGGGAAGCGGTCCAACATACGAGTTATAGGAATTCCAGAAGGGGAAGAAGAATGCCCCAGAAGAATGGAAGCCATACTAGAGAATATTATAAAAGAAAATTTCCCAAATATCACCAAAGATTCTGACACACTGCTTTCAGAGGGATATCGGACCCCAGGTCGCCTCAACTCTAACCGAGCTTCTCCAAGACACATTGTGATGAACCTGTCCAAAGTCAAGACAAAAGAAAAGATTCTGCAAGCTGCCAGGAGTAAGCGCCAGTTGACCAACAGGGGCAAATACATCAGAGTGACCATAGACTTCGCTAATGAAACTTTCCCAGCAAGAAGACAATGGTCATCTACCTTTAATCTACTTAAACAGAACAATTTCCAGCCCAGAATTCTGTACCCTGCTAAGCTAAGCTTCAAAATTGACGGAGAAATCAAATCATTTACGGATATACAAACATTGAGGAGATTCGCCACAACAAGACCAGCTCTACAGGAAATACTTCAACCTGTTCGGCACACTGACCAACACAATGGATCAGCAGCAAAGTAAGAACTCAGAAATTAAACGACAGAACCTAACCTCCACACTCATGCAAAAGATAAAACTAAGCAACGGACTCTCACAAAATAAGACGAATAGAATACTACCACACTTATCAATTATCTCAAAAAATGTTAATGGCTTGAATTCCCCACTGAAGAGACATAGATTGGTTGACTGGATTAAAAAACACAAGCCATTCTTTTGCTGTCTGCAAGAAACACACCTGGCTTCAAAAGACAAATTAAAGCTCCGAGTCAAGGGTAGGAAGACAATTTTTCAGGCAAATGGAATTCAGAAGAAAAGAGGAGTTGCAATCTTATTTTCAGATACATGTGGATTTAAAGCAACTAAAGTCAAAAAAGACAAAGATGGTCACTTTATATTGGTCAAGGGAAAAATACAACAAGAAGACATTTCAATTCTAAATATCTATGCACCCAATTTAAATGCTCCCAGATTCTTGAAACAGACCTTACTCAGTCTGAGCAATATGATATCTGATAATACCATAACAACAGGGGACCTTAACACTCCTCTTACAGAGCTGGACAGATCCTCTAAACAGAAATTAAACAAGGATATAAGAGACTTAAATGAGACCCGAGAACAACTGTGCTTCATAGACGCATATAGAACACTCCATCCCAAAGATAAAGAATATACATTCTTCTCATCACCCCATGGAACATTCTCCAAAATTGATCATATCCTGGGACACAAAACAAATATCAACAGAATCAAAAGAATTGAAATTTTACCTTTTATCTTCTCAGACCATAAGGCACTAAAGGTGGAACTCAACTCTAACAATAATGCTCCACTCCACACAAAGGCATGGAAATTGAACAATCTTCTGTTGAATAACAGATGGGTGCAGGAAGAAATAAAACAGGAAATCATTAACTTCCTTGAGCATAACAACAATGAAGACACAAGCTACCAAAACCTGTGGGATACTGCAAAAGCAGTTTTGAGAGGAAAATTCATCGCTTTAGATGCCTACATTCGAAAAACAGAAAGAGCACATCAACAATCTCACAAGAGATCTTATGGAATTGGAAAAAGAACAATCTAAGCCTAAACTCAGTAGAAGAAAAGAAATATCCAAAATCAAATCAGAGATCAATGAAATTGAAAACAAAAGAATCATTCAGAAAATTAATGAAACAAGGAGTTGGTTTTTTGAAAAAATAAATAAAATAGATAAACCATTGGCCAGACTAACGAGGAACAGAAAAGTAAAATCTCTAGTAACCTCAATCAGAAATGATAAAGGGGAAATAACAACTGATCCCATAGAGATACAACAGATCATCTCTGAATACTACCAGAAACTCTATGCCCAGAAATTTGACAATGTGAAAGAAATGGATCAATATTTGGAATCACACCCTCTCCCTAGACTCAGCCAGGAAGAAATGGAGCTCCTGAACAGAAAAATTTCAAGCACTGGGATCAAAGAAACAATAAAAAATCTTCCAACCAAAAAATGCCCTTGTCCAGATGGCTTCACTCCAGAATTCTATCAAACCTTCAAGGAAGAGCTTATTCCTGTACTGCAGAAATTATTCCAAAATATTGAGGAAGAAGGAATCGTCCCCAACACATTCTATGAAGCAAACATCAACCTGATACCAAAACCAGGAAAAGACCCAAACAAAAAGGAGAATTTCAGACCAATCTCACTCATGAATATAGATGCAAAAATTCTCAACAAAATCCTAGCCAATAGATTACAGCTTATCATCAAAAAAGTCATTCATCATGATCAAGTACGCTTCATCCCAGGGATGCAAGGCTGGTTTAACATACGCAAGTCTATAAACGTTATCCACCATATTAACAGAGGCAAAAATAAAGATCACATGATCCTCTCAATAGATGCAGAAAAAGCATTTGATAAAATCCAGCATCCTTTTCTAATTAGAACACTGAAGAGTACAGGCATAGGTGGCACATTTATAAAACTGATGGAAGCTATCTATGACAAACCCACAGACAATATTTTACTGAATGGAGTAAAACTGAAAGCTTTTCCTCTTAGAACTGGAACCATAGAATGTTGTCCTCTGTCACCTTTACTATTCAACATAGTGCTGGAAGTTCTAGCCAATACAATTAGGCAAGACAAGGAAATAAAGGGAATCCAAATGGGAGCAGAGGAGGTCAAACTCTCCCTCTTTGCTGATGACATGATCTTATACTTAGAGAACCCCAAAGACTCAACCACAAGACTCCTAGAAGTCATCAAAAAATACAGTCATGTTTCAGGATATAAAATCAATGTCCACAAGTCAATAGCCTTTGTGTACACCAATAACAGTCAAGATGAGAAGCTAATTAAGGACACAACTCCCTTCACCAGAGTTTCAAAGAAAATGAAATACCTAGGAATATACCTAACGAAGGAGGTGAAGGACCTCTATCAAGAAAACTATGAAATCCTCGGAAAGGAAATAGCACAGGATATTAACAAATGGAAGGACATACCATGCTCATGGATGGGAAGAATCAACATTGTTAAAATGTCTATACTTCCCAAAGCAATCTACCTATTCAATGCCATTCCTATCAAAATACCAACATCGTACTTTCAAGATTTGGAAAAACTGATTCTGCGTTTTGTATGGAAACGGAAAAAAACCCCGTATAGCTAAAGCAGTTCTCTGTAACAAAAATAAAGCTGGGGGCATCAGCATACCAGATTTTAGTCTGTACTACAAAGCAATAGTGCTCAAGACAGCATGATACTGGCACAAAAACAGAGACATAGACACTTGGAATAGAATTGAAAACCAAGAAATGAAACTAACATCTTGCAACCACCTAATCTTTGATAAACCAAACAAGAACATACCTTGGAGGAAAGACTCCCTATTCAATAAATGGTGTTGGGAGAAGTGGATGTCTACATGTAAAAGACTGAAACTGGAACCACACCTGTCCCCAATCACAAAAATTGATTCAAGATGGATAAAGGACTTAAATTTAAGGCATGAAACAATAAAAATCCTCAAAGAAAGCATAGGAAAAACACTGGAAGATATTGGCCTGGGGAAAGACTTCATGAAGAAGACTGCCAGGGCAATTGCAACAACAACAAAAATAAACAAATGGGACTTCATTAAACTGAAAAGCTTCTGTACAGCTAAGGAGACAATAACCAAAGCAAAGAGACAACCTACACAATGGGAAAGGATATTTGCATATTTTCAATCAGACAAAAGCTTGATAACTAGGATCTATAGAGAACTCAAATTAATCCACATGAAAAAAGCCAACAATCCCATGTATCAATGGGCAAGAGACATGAATAGAACTTTCTCTAAAGACCACAGACGAATGGCTAACAAACACATGAAAAAATGTTCATCATCTCTATATATTAGAGAAATGCAAATCAAAACAGCCCTGAGATATCATCTAACCCCAGTGAGAATGGCCCACATCACAAAATCTCAAAACTGCAGATGCTGACGTGGATGTGGAGAGAAGGGAACACTTTTACACTGCTGGTGGGACTGCAAACTAGTACAACCTTTCTGGAAGGAAGTATGGAGAAACCTCAAAGCACTCAAGCTAGACCTCCCATTTGATCCTGCAATCCCATTACTGGGCATCTACCCAGAAGGAAAAAAATCCTTTTATCATAAGGACACTTGTACTAGACTGTTTATTGCAGCTCAATTTACCATTGCCAAAATGTGGAAACAGCCTAAATGCCCACCAACCCAGGAATGGATTAACAAGCTGTGGTATATGTATACCATGGAATACTATTCAGCCATTAAAAAAATGGAGACTTTACATCCTTCGTATTAACCTGGATGGACGTGGAAGACATTATTCTTAGTAAAGCATCACAAGAATGGAGAAGCATAAATCCTTTGTACTCCATTTTGATATGAGGACACTTAATGACAATTATGGTTATGGGGGGGAAGCAGAAAGAGGGAAGAAGGGAGGGGGGTGAGGCCTTGGTTTGTGTCACACTTTATGGGGTCAAGACATGATTGCAAGAGGGACTTTACCTAACAATTGCAATCAGTGTAACCTGGCTTACTGTACCCTCAATGAATCCCCAACGATAAAAAAGAAAAAAAAAGAGAGAAGATTATAGCTATGGGATCAAAAGCACAATCTTCTGAAAACAGGTATTGCAGAGGGGAAGCAGGACAACAGGGGCAGACACTAAACTTGAAGATACAGCAGAAGAAAACAGCCCTGCACTTAAGATATTCAGATCTTACACTGGTTCTCCACAGCAGACCCTGTTGGCACCCTGCGCTATTTCCCCACCACCCCTTTCAGAGTCCACCTGCATCTATAGTGGATGCTTCTTGTGCCGCCTGACAACTCCCTGCCTCAAGCACCTGCATTCCTCTGCTATCCTGGGAGCTTGTTCATCCTGTGTACCAAGAAGCCTCCAGGCTAAATCAACCAAGGAGGAATGGGATTGGGTGGATAAATGCCTCTGCTTCTCCTTCATAGGCCAGGGCAATTCTAAGGTGTGCTATACATTATCCCCCAACATCCCCAACAGGATTGAGCCCCAGTTGGCCCCAGTTGTAATCTATTATCACATTGACTTACCATTTATCAGCTTTTCCTTCCTCCTCGCCTCACTTCCTGACTCCATAACTTGCACATCCTCCCAATTAAATTATCTGCACCCAAGTCCTTGTCTCAGGGTCTGCTTTTAGGGAAACACAAGCTAAGACATGCCCCAAATATGTCAGAGGAAAATCCCTGACTGTATTCAGAAAGAAAGAAATTCCACATTTAATGGTGTGATATTTAATCAAGTAAGTGGTTCCCATGTTTTGAATTAAGGAGCTTCGAGGCAACACTGAAGTGGGTAATAAATAAGTCTTCCCAAACCTCATCCCTTTCACCACTTCTCCCTCCTTTGGGCTCCACTATTTACAGTTTATAATTCCCAGAATGCCCCAGGCCATGATTCCTATTCCTCGGCCCCCCCTCTTGTCTTTCAGTTCCACGTAAAAGGGATTGCACCTTAATGGCTTTGCATCACAAGCGCATTGCCCAGTTCTTTACACGTAGAAGGCTCTCGATACCTTTGCTAAATAAATATTGGGTTAATCATTGGGTCCTAGAGCTGACTCTGCCACTGACTAGCTGTGCAACCTTGGACAAATCACTTAACTAGTCTGTCTTAACTAGTCTAACTACCTCCATACAAAATAAGAAAACTCAGCTCGATATTCTCTAAAACCAAGTTATTACACAAATCCAAATAGGCAAAATTTCTACCCACTGACTGATCTCTTGAGCCTGGTTAACACAGAATACAGCTATTAGGAGAATAGCCAAATATTTATGGGCCACACTGATCTATAACTATGGTTTTCCTCAAATCCTAGCATTTATTTTTTTTTATTAAATCATAACTGTATACATTGATATGATCATGGGGCATCATACACTCGCTTCATAGACCATTTGACACATTTTTATCACAATGGTTAACATAGCCTTTCCGGCGTTATCTCAGTTATTATGCCAAACAAATCCTAGCATTTAAAAGCCTCTTTGGGGGCCTAATAAAATTCTACAGGTGATAATAATAAAACCCCTTCATTGTCTGGACCTATGCTGTCCCATGTGGCTATTAGGCCATTAAAATGTGCCTGGTCCCAAATGAGATGTAAGTGAGTATGAAACGCACACTGGATTCTGAAAATTTAATCCCAAAGAAAATAAAAGAAAGTAGACTATCTCAACAATTGTGTTCATCTTCCATGAATATGTGTATATGTTAAAATGGTCACTTTTAGTTCTGGGTCTCTTCTCCAATATTTACTCATGGAGAGGGACCCATCTCACTCTTCCAGACATATTCTATTCTTGTACCTTGTTTGCCTTTGTTCTGCAATAAATGTATGTGATCCAAAAAAAAGATCATTTTTGGATATATTGGGCTAAATAAAATATATATTAAGATTAACTTGGGAGGGGAGACAAGATGGCGGACTGAAGCCAGCTTTCAACAAAGGCTCCCGTCCAGAAGGAGAGTTAAGGGACAGGAATTTAGTAAGTATCCTGGTGGACTTGAGCCTCACCAAGAGAGAAGGCTGAAGAACGCACATCAACACCGCTGAGGCAAGTTGTGATCACAAGGACGCAAACAAAAGGTACAAAATCCACCACCAAGCGGACGGGAGTCCCCCTCCCCCATGAGACCGGCTCTGGAGCCCCACAATTTAACAAGCGGGCAGAAATTAAAGCCCCTCCCACTACACTCCACGGGAGAAACCTTCTAAAAACTGGACCTACCTCCCCTACTGGGGTGCCGTGGCGTTCTCCTGCCGGACATAGGGCTGAATAAAACTTTGGGAATCCTTTGCCGGCAACCCTGAATCCCCGGCGCTCCCCTCCTGCCCACTGAGGTCCGGAGGCCTGTCCCCCAGGACTTCGGATCCTTGGGTGATTTCTCAAGGGGAGTGGACAGTCCCCGAGTTGCGACTGGTCAGCATTGACTCTGAGGCGCGCGAGTGAGGAGAGGGCACCGGGCTGAGGGGGAGTCACGCCTCGCGGCACTTCCCTGCGGTGCAGTGCACCAACCCTCCCCGGGCATACGGGGCCCAAGACTGAATAAGACTCTGGCCTCCCCGCTGAGAGCTGAGAACCCCTACTCTCACTCGGGGTCTGAGGGCCTATCCCCCAGGAGTTCGGCTCCTTGGGTGATTTCTCGAGGGGAGTGCACAGTGCCTGAGCTGCGTCAGGTCAGCGCTGACTCTGGGATACGTGAGCGAGGAGAGGGCACTCTGCTGAGGGGAAATCAAGCCTTGGCGGCACTTCCCTGCGGTGCAGTGCAGGAGCCCTCCCCGGGCACAAGACTGAATAAGACTCTGGCCTCCCCGCTGAGAGCTGAGAGCCCCTACTCTCACTCGGGGTCTGAGGGCCTATCCCTCCGGAGTTCGGCTCCTTGGGTGATTTCTCGAGGGGAGTGCACAGTGCCTGAGCTGCGTCAGGTCAGCGCTGACTCTGGGATACGTGAGCGAGGAGAGGGCACTCTGCTGAGGGAAAATCAAGCTTTGGCGGCACTTCCCTGCGGTGCAGTGCAGGAGCCCTCCCTGGACCGTAGTATTGCGTGAAACTGAATGAAACTCTAGCTTCCCCCCGCCCCACTCCCAATCCGGGTCTGGGGGCCCATCCCCCAAGAGTTCTAATTCTTGGGGGATCTCTTAAGGGGTGTGGACCCAGCACAAACTGCGGCCGCTCAGTGCTGACTCTGGGGCGCGGGACAGAGGAGAAAAGGGTCGCCTGAGTGCCCACACCAGAGCAGCAGTTCCCTGGAGGTAGATCAACAGCCGTTTTTTCTTTAACGGCAGAACGCTCACTTCTGGATATTCTGAGGCCACACCCCCTGTCTCCCTGGGCAACCAGAGGAGGCCACCGGTGTCACGGCTCACAAACCCAGAAGCCTCCAGGGCGGGGCCGACCCAGAGAGGTGTTCAGACGCAATTCTCCAGCAGCAAAGACGTTTGAACTCAAAACAGCCCGTCTCCTGTAGGCGACGACAGGAACAGAGACAGAACCTCACAAAGTTGTCTGTTCTGTTCTGTTCTGTTAGCAGCATCCATCAGGGACGGGGCTAAGCCTGAGTGAACACCTCCTTCCCATCACCTGCATCAAACACTCAAAGATGTCAGGCCCCATCTCCTCCTGCTAGATAGCGGCAGTCTGCGGGGGCCTGGCAGACTTCCTCGCGATTCAGGCAGGTGCAAACCCCTGGAGTGTCTGTTCACTGCAGGCAACTGGGTTAGCCATCTGCAGAGATACCAGTGACTGGGTCCGACGGAGGGGCAAAGTGGGGAAGGAGACGTCAACCTTCCCAGACTGCTCTGTTTGCGGGGTGGCTCCTCCTGACTCCACGCTGCACTGGGGTGAGCTGTCTCAGAGGAGTCACCAGGCCCCTGTGATCCAGTTCCCAGAGACCTCTTGAACCCTTCCACCTGAGACAAGTGCCGATTGAGACAGTTGATTCGGACCTTTTGAACTGGGCTAATAGACTGAGGACTTTTCAGGTGGTGCCCTGGGTGTGCAATTGTAGGAAGGTTTGATTCTCCTTTTCCAACTGGGGCCAGAGGTGGGCAGGTGGGGTGACTTAATTGCTGATTTTTCCACACAGCTGAGACTTCAAGCCAGAGTAGAAGTTGCAATAGGATCGAACAGAAACCAGCTGAAAACAAGACAGAACCACTTTGCTCCACCACACCAGACAGGGCCCCAGTTTCTCAGGCCACAACACTGTACGGGCCCTCGATAAAACCCCAGGGGAAAAACCAAAGGGAGTAAACCATGGGGCGGAATCAGCGGAAAAACTCTGGTAACATGAATAACCAGAATAGATCAACCCCCCCAAGAAAAGATACGGCAGATGTGATTGAAGATCCCATTCATAAACAACTGACTGAGATGTCAGAAGTCGAATTCAGAATTTGGTTTGCAGACAAGATTAATAAAATGGAATTAGGAATTCGAGGAGAAATTCAAAAACTGTCTCAAGAATTTAACGAATTTAAAGACGAAACCACCAAAGACTTAGACACACTGAAACAAGAACTTACAGCCCTCAAAGATATGAAAAATACAGTAGAATCCCTCAGTAACAGAATGGAGCAAGCAGAAGAAAGGATTTCTGACATTGAAGATAAAGTCCTCGAACGCTCCCAATCTCTCAAAGAGGAAGAGAAATGGAGAGCAAAAACGGATCACTCACTCAGAGAGCTCTCAGATAATTCGAAAAAAAATAACATAAGGGTTATAGGAATTTCGGAGGCTGATGACGTGGCAGCCAAGGGCACAGAGGCCCTTCTACATGAAATTATGAAAGAAAATTTTCCAGACATGCCTAGAGAATCTGAAATTCAGATAGCAGACAGCTTCAGAACCCCAGCACGATTCAACCCCAAAAAGCCATCTCCCAGACATATCATAATTAGCTTCACTAAAGTTAACATGAAAGAGAAGATTCTCAAAGCAGCCCGGCGAAAGAAAACTATAACGTACAAAGGTAAGAATATTAGAATAACTGCAGATCTCTCTGCTGAAACTTTTCAAGCAAGAAGAGGCTGGTCATCAACTTTTAATCTCCTAAAGCAAAAAAACTTTCAACCCAGGATCTTGTATCCAGCTAAACTGAGTTTCATCTATGATGGAGAAATTAAATACTTCAATGACATTCATATGTTGAAAAAATTTGCCATAAGTAAACCAGCTCTTCAGGATGTTCTCAGACCTATCCTCCACAATGACCAACCCAATCCTATACCACAAAAGTAAACTCACTCAGAAACTTCGGATAAAACTCCAACTTCCACACTGGCGAAAGGATTAAAAATGTCCACTGGACCTTTGAAAAACTCGATACCCAAAATTCCACCAGACTTATCCTTACTCTCCATCAATGTGAATGGCTTAAACTGTCCTCTAAAGAGGCATAGGTTAGCTGACTGGATACAAAAACTTAAGCCAGATATTTGTTGCATACAAGAGTCACATCTCAACTTAAAAGACAAATACAGACTCAGGGTGAAAGGATGGTCATCCATATTTCAGGCAAATGGTAATCAGAAAAAAGCAGGTGTTGCAATTTTATTTGCAGATACAGTAGGCTTTAAACCATCAAAAGTAAGGAAGGACAAGAATGGTCACTTCATATTTGTTAAGGGTAATACTCAATATGACGAGATCTCAATTATTAATATCTATGCACCCAACCAGAATGCACCTCAATTTATAAGAGAAACTCTAACAGACATGAGTAACTTGATTTCCTCCAGCTCCATAATCGTTGGAGATTTCAACACTCCCTTCGCAGTGTTGGATCGATCCTCCAGAAAGAAGCTTAGCAAAGAAATCTTAGATTTAAACCTAACCATCCAGTATTTAGATTTAGCAGACATCTACAGAACATTTCATCCCAACAAAACTGAATACACATACTTCTCATCAGCCCACGGAACTTACTCCAAAATTGATCACATTTTAGGTCACAAGTCTAACCTCAGTCAATTTAAAGGAATAGAAATTATTCCATGCATCTTCTCGGACCATCATGGAATAAAACTTGAATTGAGTAACAACAGGAATCTGCATACCCATACAAAAACATGGAAGTTAAATAACCTTATGCTGAATGATAGCTGGGTCAGAGATGAGATTAAGAAAGAAATCACCAATTTTTTGGAACAAAATGACAATGAAGACACAAGCTATCAGAACCTCTGGGACACTGCAAAGGCAGTTCTAAGAGGGAAATTTATAGCACTGCAAGCCTTCCTCAAGAGAACGGAAAGAGAGGAAGTTAACAACTTAATGGGACATCTCACGCAACTGGAAAAGGAAGAACATTCCAACCCCAAACCCAGTAGAAGAAAAGAAATAACCAAAATTAGAGCAGAATTAAATGAAATTGAAAACAAAAGAATAATACAACAGATCAATAAATCAAAAAGCTGGTTTTTTGAAAAGGTCAATAAAATAGATAAACCTCTGGCCAACCTAATCAGGAAAAAAAGAGTAAAATCTCTAATATCATCAATCAGAAACAACAAAGACAAAATAACCACAGACTCATCAGAAATCCAAAAAATCCTTAATGAATATTACAAGAAACTTTATTCTCAGAAATATGAAAATCTGAAGGAAATAGACCGATACTTGGAAGCACGCCACCTTCCAAGACTTAACCAGAATCAAGTGGAAATGTTGAACAGACCCATATCAAGTTCAGAAATAGCATCAACTATACAAAACCTCCCTAAAAAGAAAAGCCCGGGACCAGATGGTTTCACGTCAGAATTCTACCAAACCTCTAAAGAGGAATTAGTACCTATATTACTCAACCTGTTCCAAAATGTAGAAAAAGAAGGAAGACTACCCAACACGTTCTATGAAGCAAATATCACCCTGATCCCCAAACCAGGAAAAGACCCAACAAGAAAAGAAAATTATAGACCAATATCACTAATGAATATAGATGCAAAAATATTCAACAAGATCCTAACAAACAGAATCCAGCAACACATCAAACAAATTATACATCATGACCAAGTTGGTTTTATCCCAGGGTCTCAAGGCTGGTTCAATATACGTAAATCTATAAATGTAATTCAGCACATAAACAAATTAAAAAACAAAGACCATATGATTCTCTCAATTGATGCAGAAAAAGCTTTTGATAATATCCAGCATCCCTTCATGATCAGAACACTCAAAAAAATTGGTCTAGAAGGGACTTTTCTTAAACTGATAGAGGCTATCTACAGCAAACCCACAGCCAATATCATATTGAATGGAGTTAAATTGGAATCATTTCCACTCAGATCAGGAACCAGACAAGGCTGCCCATTGTCTCCATTGCTTTTCAACATTGTAATGGAAGTTTTAGCCACCGCAATTAGGGAAGAAAAGGCGATCAAGGGTATCCATATAGGGTCAGAAGAGATCAAACTCTCGCTCTTCGCAGATGATATGATTGTGTATCTGGAAAACACTAGGGACTCTACTACAAAACTCCTAGAAGTGATCAAGGAATACAGCAGCGTCTCAGGTTACAAAATCAACATTCATAAATCGGTAGCCTTTATATACACCAACAACAGTCAAATTGAAAAAGCAGTTAAGGACTCTATCCCATTCACAGTAGTGCCAAAGAAGATGAAATATTTGGGAATTTACCTAACAAAAGACGTGAAAGATCTCTATAAAGAGAACTATGAAACTCTAAGAAAAGAAATAGCTGAAAATGTTAACAAATGGAAAAACATACCATGCTCATGGCTAGGAAGAATCAACATTATCAAAATGTCCATACTACCCAAAGCAATATATACTTTCAACGCACTCCCTATTAAAGCTCCACTGTCATATTTTAAAGATCTTGAAAAAACATTACTTCGTTTTATATGGAATCAGAAAAAACCTCGAATAGCCAAGACATTACTCAGAAATAAAAACAAAACAGGAGGAATCACACTACCAGACCTCAGACTTTACTACAAATCGATAGTGATCAAAACAGCATGGTATTGGCACAAAAACAGAGAAGTAGATATCTGGAATAGAATAGAGAACCAAGAGATGAATCCAGCTACTTACCGCTATTTGATTTTTGACAAGCCAATTAAAAACATTCAGTGGGGAAAAGATTCCCTATTTAACAAATGGTGCTGGGTGAACTGGCTGGCAACCTGCAGAAGACTGAAATTAGACCCACACCTTTCACCATTAACTAAGATAGACTCTCATTGGATTAAAGATTTAAACTTAAGACATGAAACTATAAAAATACTAGAGGAGAATGCAGGGAAAACCCTTGAAGAAATTGGTCTGGGTGAGTATTTCATGAGGAGAACCCCCCGGGCAATTGAAGCAGCTTCAAAAATACACTACTGGGACTTGATCAAACTAAAAACCTTCTGCACAGCTAAGAACACAGTAAGCAGAGCAAGCAGACAGCCCTCAGAATGGGAGAAGATATTTGCAGGGTATAACTCTGACAAAGGTTTAATAACCAGAATCCACAGAGAACTCAAACGCATCAGCAAGAAAAAAACAAGGGATCCCATCGCAGGCTGGGCAAGGGATTTGAAGAGAAACTTCTCTGAAGAAGACAGGCGCACGGCCTTCAGACATATGAAAAAATGCTCATCATCTTTAATCATCAGAGAAATGCAAATCAAAACTACTTTGAGATATCATCTAACTCCAATGAGACTAGCCTATATCACAAAATCTCAAGACCAGAGATGTTGGCGTGGATGCGGAGAAAAGGGAACACTTCTGCACTGCTGGTGGGAATGCAAATTAATACATTCCTTTTGGAGGGATATATGGAGAACACTCAGAGATCTAAAAATAGATCTGCCATTCAATCCTGTAATTCCTCTGCTGGGCATATACCCAGAAGACCAAAAATCACAACATAACAAAGATATTTGTACCAGAATGTTTATTGCAGCCCAATTCATAATTGCTAAGTCATGGAAAAAGCCGAAGTGCCCATCGATCCACGAATGGATTAATAAATTGTGGTATATGTATACCATGGAATACTATGCAGCCTTAAAGAAAGATGGAGACTTTACCTCTTTCATGTTTACATGGATGGAGCTGGAACATATTCTTCTTAGTAAAGTATCCCAAGAATGGAAGAAAAAATATCCAATGTACACAGCCCTACTATGAAACTAATTTGGGACTCTCACATGAAAGCTATAACCCAGCTACAACTTAACAATAGGGGGAAGTGGGAAAGGGGGGGGTGGGTAGAGGGAGGGGAATCGGTGGGATCACACCTGTGGTGCATATTACAGGGGTATTTGCGAAACTTGGTAAATGTAGAATATAAATGTTTTGGCACAGTAACTGAGATAACGCCGGAAAGGCTATGTTAACCACTGGGATAAAAATGTGTCAAATGGTTTATGAAGTGAGTGTATGATGCCCCATAATCATATCATTGTATACACTTATGATTTAATAAAAAAATTAAAAAAAAAAAAAAAAAAGATTAACTTAAAAAAAAAAAAAAGAAATAACAAGTCAAGTTTGAAAATCCCTGGTTGGGATGAGAAAGAGGGTGGGGTTAGGGATGGTAGGATGGGCTCTGAGCTGGCCCTGGCTATGGAAATGGAGTAAGGCCAAGGACAAGAAGGTTCACATAACATACAATTTCCACATATACAATCATGTGCCTCTTAATGGCAATTCAAAGATATCTTGCATACACGACAGTGGTCCAATAAGATTACTGGTAAGATTATCTTCCGATAAGATGGAGATGAAAAATTTCTACTGCTGACAGACATTGTAACTCTCTTTCACAGGGTAATGAATTACTCATGTGTTTGTGGTGGTGATGGTGTAAATAAACCTCCTGTACTTCCAGTTATGTAAAAGTATAACCATTCAATTTTGTATAGAACATAACACTTGATGATGATGAACAACTATATTACTGGTTTATGTATTTATTAAACTATACTTTTTAATTGCTATTTTAGGGTGTACTCCCTTTTATTTATAAAAAAAGTTAACCTCACAATAGCTGCCAGCAGATCTTCAGAAGAAATTCCAGAGGAAGGCATTGTTACCATAGGAGATGACAGCTCCATATGTCTTAATTGTCCCTGAAGACCTTTCAGCAGGACAGGATGTACAGGTGAATGACAGTGATACTGATGATCCGGACCCTGTATAGGCCTAGGCTAATGTGTGTGGTTGGGTCTCAGTTTTTAACAGAAAATTTAGAAAGTAAACAATATATATATTAAAGTGAAAAAATGTTTTAAGTAGAAAAAAGTTTATAAATGAAGGATATAAGAAAATATTTGTGTGCATCTATGCAATGTGTTTCTGTTTTATGCTAAGTATGATTATAAAAGAGTCGAAAGTTAAAAAATAAGATTATAAATTTAAAAAGCTATAGTAAGCTAAGGTTAATTTATCATTGAGGAGAGAAAAGTAATTATTTATAAATTTAGTGTAGCTTGAGTATATAATGTTTATAAAGTCTACAGTAGGTACATCACTGTCCTTGGTCTTCACGTTCACTCACTGACTTACCCAGAGCAACTACCAATCTCATAAGCTCTATTCGTGGTAAGTTCCCTATACAGGTGTGCCATTTCTTTTATTTTTAATACGGTGTTTTCACTGTATGTTTTCTGTTTAGCCATCTTTAGATACTCAAAGACTTCCTAGTGTGCTACAACTGCCTACAATGTTAAGTACAGTAACATGCTGTATGGTTTGTAGACTTGAAACAATAGGCTGCACCATATAGCCAAGGTATGTAGTAGGCTGTCCCATCAAGTTTGGTTTAGATACCTTCCATGATGCAAAAAAACAAAACTGTCTAATGACACATTTCTCAGAACATTCCCATTATTAAATAACACATGACTGTATTACCTTACTTAATATTCAACTACATCTATGATGTCTTAACTATTGCCCTATTCTACAAATAAGGAAAATTAATAAAGTCAGGTAAATTTGTTTTATTCCTCAGGCTAATTTGTGATTGACTGGGATGCAAATCCAGACCTTTTCCATTTTTAATATGCCTTTCTATGATAAATGAACTCAATAAACAAACCACAAAAATACTCAACCACTCATACAATTCAATGTGTCATGCTAAGTATGTAGATAATTAAAGAACTCTGACTTTAATATCAGGTATCTCAGCATTGGGAAGGCTGAAGTTTGTTTTTTTTTCCCTTTTCCTTTTCTATATGTTAGTGTTTGTTTCCTTAGAGCAGAGTTTACCGTTAGTACATAACTGTAAACTTTACATATGTACTATTTGATGTGCATAGGTGTTTTGGATTTTTTTGTTCAGATTCTTAAAAGCATGCTTTCATTTAATAAGTTTTAATTGATATATAGTAATTGCACATATTTATAGGGTACAATGTGATGTTTCAATACAGGTACACATCATATAATGATCAAGTCATAGTAATGAGTATATTCAAATCTCTACTTTTGTGTGTGTGTGTGTTGAGAACATTTAAAATCCTCTCTTCTAGCTATTTTGAAAAATGCAATACATTATTGCTTACTATTGTTACCCTGTTGTGCAATAGAACATCAGAAGTTATCCCTCTTAGCTAACTGTAACTCCTGAATAAAGTCTCTGGTCCTGTCTTACCCACCAGAGGCTGAGTGGCAGCCAATGTACTTGATGCCATAAGATCTATGAACATGAAACCCCGACAGCATTTCCAGTGATTCTGCCTCCAGCCACCTCCTCTCCCGTCCCTCATTCAGCAGGTCTCTCTGATTTCATTTATCCTTTGAACATAAGACCAAATTCTGAATGAAATGCATTTAAATTAACAGTTTTCCTATCTGGGAGGTACAGATTTCTAAAGAATAATTGTTAGGTTGATTACTTAAACACTCGTATTCTCTTATTAATCACTTTAATTACCACGTCCTGCACCTTCTATGCAGCAAAAACTCCAAGAACCTTACCTCTCTTAAGAATGATAAGGCTTGCACATGGAGCCCAAAACTTTACATTATAGAAATATTAGCTCTTAGAGTAAGAAAGTAGGTCCCATTTTAAGCAAACCACATGACCTAAAGAGACCAAAGTTTAGAAAAGAGAAAGGAAACATTTTTATTTTTTAAAAAATTATTTAAAGAAAAAAAATCTACCATCTGAAGTTACTTGAACATTCTCTGTGTGGGTGAGTTCATTTGTTTGTTTCTTTTTTAAATAAATTCACTATTTATGGAGAATAAAAATGGGCCACACGTTGGCTATGAACACCCACGTGGCTGAGATGTGCTCTTTCCCCTCCAGAGACTCAAAGTCTAGTTGTGGAGACTGATGTGAAAAGAAAGCAAACAATAGTACACTGTGAACTAACTTAAAATCTTAAGCTCCCCAACTAAATGAATGGTCCTCTCTTGGCCACAGGTACCCCTCAAAACCTTAAAGCTGAGTTATCTGTCAGCCATGAGGAGGGAGGTCAGATGTGCCTAATTATGCCCTCTCCATCTGGAGCTATTCTTTGTAACAATAAAATATTAAATCCCTAACAGGACCTATGGCCACCCAAGATAAAGCTTACACCACACTTGCAGGCCATCAATTTATTTAATAGATCACTTGAGTTTCAGTAGATGTCAGGTGGCTTATCTTTTGTCTCTGATTAACAGACATCCTTATGTTAAAACATCTCAAGCCTTTAGCTAAAACTTCATTTCTTCAACCAATTACAAATCAAAGAATCCTTAAACCCACATGTAATCTATAACATCCCCCACCACCACCACCACCACCTTCAAGATCTCTGGTCCTTAAAGGCCAAATCAATGATGTACACCTTCCATGTATTGATTTGTGATTTTACATGTAATTCCTGTCACCATGAATCTATAAAACCAAACTGTAACCACCAGCCATTGTAGGTACAATTTCTTAGGACCCCTTAAAGGCATGTGTTCTGACACACTGGACACACAAACACTTGACTTAGAATAAACCTCTCTAAACTATTTCACAGAGTTTGGGTTTTTCTATAAAAGTTTAAAAATTTGAATTGATATACAAATGTATAAATACAGTGCTCCAAGGGTAAAGGAGAAAAAGTAGTCACTCCATGATTAGAAAGAGCAGAGAAAGATGAGAGATGCTTGGACTAGGTCTAAGTGGACTAGTAAGTTAATCAGATGAGGAAGTGGAGGCCAGGCAAGGTAGACCCAACAGGTGGAACACAGGCATGGAAGTGAAGGAGGTCATGGACATTAGGGGAACCAGTGGCAAGAATGGGTTCAGGACACATTACCTCGTAAGTATTTTACCTGAAAGAATCTGAGAAGACCAGAGAAATAGGGAGGTCACTGTCTGACCTCCTCCACTCTTCTCCCCTGAAGCAACTCATTCAAAAGGTGCCCTTTATTTACCTAGAAGAAAGGAACATCTTTATCTGAGGACACATGGACATGAAGAAGAGTTTGAACCAATACTCCTTGTGAGTTCACCCCACTTATTACTATTATTAGGCTGGAGTAAAAGTAATTGTGATTTCGGATGGTAAGCTTTAAATCATTATAACTAGGCTCAAGTGCATCTTTATTAATCAAAACAGGCATCATTATAATCAACATATTGTTGCCAACAAGAAAGAAATTTATTTCTTCCTGTAGAGTAAAAATCCATGTTTTAGGATTCAACAAACTCTTACTAAACATTTTCTGTATCCCGCTGGGGATTACAGATTGTGGAAGAAGTTGCCTTGCAAAAAGTTGTCCATTAAGTTGCTTCAAGAAGGGTAGTTGGTTGGCCAGAGATTAAGTGAATAGATGCCAATGAGGCAAAACCTTGTAGCCCAATTCACTCAACTATTGAAGCATTGGTTGTGCAATGGTTGGGCATTGTTGTAGAGAAAAATTAGGTCATCTCTGTTGACCAATGCTGGCTGCAGGTGTTGCAATTTTCATGGCATCTCATTGATTTTCTGAGCATACTTTTCTGATGTAATGGTTTCCCCAGGATTCACAAAGCGGTAGTTGAGTGGATCAGACCTGCAGCAGACCTCCAAGTGGTGAACATGAGTATTTTGGGTGCAAATTTGGCTTTGTAAAGTGCTTTGCAGGTTCCTCTCAGTTCAATCACTGAGCTGGTCATCACTGGTTGTCCTATGAAACCCGCTTTTCATCACCCATCACAATCCAATCAAGAAATGGTAGGTTGTTATGTAGAATAAGAGCAGATGACACTTGAAAGTGATGATTGCTCTGATTTTCAGTCTGCTCATGAGGCAACCATTTATGGAACCTTTTCACTTTTCCAATTTGTTTCAATTGCTGAATGACCATAGAATAATCCATGTTGAGTTCTTGGGCAACTTCTTACCCAATTGTCAGAGGATCACCCTGATGACTGCCCTCAGTTAATTGTTGTCAACTTCCAATGGCCAACCATGACACTCCGTATCCTCAAAGCCCTCTTTCCTTTAGCAAAACTTCTTGAACCATCACTGCACTGTACATTTGTTACAAGGTCCTGGGCCAAACGCTTTATCAATGATATGAGTTGTCTCTACCGCTTTATGACCCATTTTGAACTTGAATAAGAAAATCACTTGAATTTGCTTTTTGTCTAACAATATTTCCATAATCCATAATAAATATAAACAGCAAGTAATAAGTCATTAGCAAAAAAACATAAAGCAAGAAATACACATTGAAATGAAGTATAACCATATTTATCTAAGAATGTATTCCAGGATCAAATGGCAAGTTTCAACAATGCAAAAATGCAATTACCTTTGTACCAACCAGAATAAATCATTCATTGTTTGTCCAGTCATATTTCTCCATGACTATCTACTTTGTCATCAAAGTGAAGCATGAAAAAAATACATAATTTAATCATTTATTTGGGTCCTCATTTTCTACTCAAGGCTCCCATGACATAAAAATATATATTTCATAAATATATGTTTTACTCTTTTATCTTTTGTTATAGGGGCCTCAGAGTGGATCAGTAAAGAAAGGACATTTTTCCTTCCCTACAGGAATATGAGAATATTGGATGGCCAGGGGGAAGTTGGGGAGATGGTTGTGAAGAATCAATACATTTCAGAAATAAAGAACCATGGAAAGTTTCTGACCCACTGAATATTTTCAATATATCACCTTGAGAGTTGGTTGAAAATGTTATGAGTAGGGAGCATAGGGATCAGTGACTACAAACAGCCTTCATATCAGAAAACAGATTTGTAGAACCTGGGATGAACAGAAGGGAACTGATGCAGGAGATAATTGCAGAGACAGACAGATTGAACTGGGTTGCAGAACCTCAGAGCAGTTCATAGAGCTTTGACGTCCAATAAACCATTGGACGTCTGCCATTCACTGTGTAACACTGCACAGTTTTCCTCATCTGAACATCACATTTCTCATCTTTAAAATACAGGCAGTGTTACTGAGAGGATTAAATAAGTGATTAGTGAAAATAAAAGCTTAGCCTATACTGAAGTTGACAAAGGATATTTTTACCTTAGTTATTATTCCTAGTGCCATAATGAATACTTGATGGAGAGAAGAGAATAAGAAATAATCATGTAGCTTGGAAGTCTGGTAAATGACGATGCCATTAACAGAGATGGGCAATAACTACAATAGCTAACATCCACTGAAGAGTTTGAACATGCCAGACAGTGTTTTAGAAACTTCACAGGCATAATCTCCTTTACTCATTATAGGAATCACAGATATTATTATTAATTACAATTTACAGAGGCAAAAACTGAAGCACAAAGAGGTTAAGTAGCTTGGATTACATAACCAAGAAGTAAAGGAAACAGGCACTTTTCTCTAAGAGTCCTCATTTTCACCACCACTCTACACAGAGAAGTTCCAGGATGGGATCAGTTTAACCTGCTTGGAAACACTTAATGGACTAGCGGAGCAATATAGTTGGAGATGCTAATATGTTTGTAAGTCATTTTTCTCCTCAAAAGAAAGACTAAGGAACACAGAACTAAGAAAACAAATCAAGAAGAGCTATATTGATAATAGAAGATTAATCAGAATTGCAGCAGAGGCTCAAATATTACTTTGCAGAGCAGAGAGAAAATATGACTGGAATAATACAAGTTGGATTTCCAGGCAGCTTCTCAGGAAGCAATCCCTGTGTGAAGGGGACAGAGGCATCTGTATCACTCCATTCTCCCAACATTTACATCCCCAAAGGCAACCAGGAGATGCATAGTTGGAGCCCTGTTGGGGATGTCCATCAGGAGATTTCAGATGGCAGAGAAAGTATGTGGCTTCCCTGCCAAGAGCTTCACCAGGGGCTTCTGGGAAATCTGCAGCCAGCATGCCCCATGGGCTTCTGAATGACAGAGCTTACTTGGCAGCCAGTTCTGAAGGGCACATCCAGAATCAGTGAGCCTTCCTATTCAGTGACTTTGCCCCTGGACATCCTCCCTGACAGAGCACTCACAGAAGGCTGCGAGGAAGTTGGGTGTCTTAGCTGTTAGTCCCAGGAGCTTGGCTGATAAATTCTTCCCCACCATGAACTTGTCTCTCCTCTTTAATGCCCAAGCATTTTTCTTCAATCTTCAGAACAGTAACATCCTTTTGTAGCTACCTCTAACACGTAAAACATTTTCCTCTAGGGTAGCATAGCATCTGGATTATCTGCTTGGCCTGTGACTGACTTACTGTAAGGTCTCACACACACACACACACACACACCCCTCTACATTCAAGTTTGCACCAAATGAACCCATCCTTCTGGTTCTGACTGGACGGGGATGAACATGTGACCCAAGATCCATCAATCAGGTTCTCTCTTCTACTCATTTGGCATCTCTGAATGCTGTGAGCTGATACAAGCTAGGGACTAAAGAACCCCCATTTTGGAGATCACCTTCTGGCACAGAAAGACAGATGCAGGAAGCAGATGGCCAGGAACTCTGGATCCTCATTCCAGCCCCTTCTAAGACCTAGTTGCTCATTCTGCTTTTAAATTCTATAGTACACCCCTGTAATTACCTATCATTGGATTTAAATTAGTTAAACCTAAACAGCCTCCACCAAGATATGCAGTAAAGAAATTTTGTGTGAATGCAAATTTGGCTAGAAATTTCATTCTCTAGAAGCCCAAGATAAGGCAGAAGTGAGCACTCGCCCACTGTAATAAATTTTCAGCCAAAATAACAGTGATGATGATAAATAGAGTTGTTTATACTTTTTACATTTCAAGTGCACATACTAGTTTATGTAATTTAATCCAGGATATTGGTATGGCACTAAGAACCCCGTTTATAGATGGTGAGACTGCAACACAGAAAAATGCCATGATCCACCCAAAGTGAGGCCCATCTTCCTTATCTTAGATCTTTTATGTTCTATGTTTGGAATAAACGATTTGAAAATTCTTGATGTTATTTGCAGTCGATATTTCAATGGGAGGATCTGTTGTTGAAAGCCTAATCATCATTTGATCTGTGAACTTTTCTTTTTTGAAAATAACATAGAAGATAAATTCCTCTGAACTTGCTTATAGTGAAAGTACCAAGTTTTCCTTAAGTAAACTGGTTGTTAATGTTGTTAAAGGACAGAGCTTGACTTTAATATGCAAGATTATTGACCAAAATTCAAAATATGAAAAATAAACATTCAGCTTGTAATATATTTGCAAGAACACAAGAATACAAGCATACTGTTATCCCTATTATTTTATTTTGATCATGCCTAGACATAATGCCATAATGCTAACTCAATAATCTGACAATTTTCTTTCTTTCTTTTCTTTTTTTCTTTTTTTTTTTCTTTTGGAGACAGAGCCTCAAGCTATCACCCTGGGTAGAGTGCTGTGGCATCATAGCTCACAGCAACCTCCAACTCCTAGGCTCAAGCGATCCTCCTTCCTTAGCCTCCCAAGTAGCTGGAACTACAGGTGCCCACCACAACACCTGGCTATTTTTTGGTTGCGGCTGTCATTGTTATTTGGTGGACCCGGGCTCTATTCAAACCCACCAGCTCAGGTGTATGTGGCTGGTGCCAAGCCAATCTGACAATTTTCAAGTGGTTTCTCTCCACCCGCTAACTCCCCCCAATTTACTTCTCCAGGCTTTTTCATAAAACTTGGTAATTTTATGATTTCTTGCTTCTCTTTCAAAAAACACATTGTCTCGACATCTCTTTGGCCAGGTGACTTCGTGAGGTGACATCTTTTGTCTCTGTATTCTCAGCACCTAGTACAAACTCCACATAAGGAATTATTGACTGTTTGCTGGATGACAAAAGGTGAATATATTTTATCCACCCAAATGGATTATAAATAATCTCAGGGACAAGAAGCACGTCACTAGAGACTTTGTGGGCATCAATTCCTGTTTCTTAAACACATGTTATTTCATTTGCAATACTAAATGCTAAGGAGAGTAGAAGGATGGACACAAATCGCCAAACATTCCTACTCTGATAATGGCTGCAAAGAATATACGTACATGAAATGGGTCATGGCTATTATCGTTATCATCATCATCTTCATCATCCTATTTTTGGTCATTTATTTTACATCGGGCACTGTGTTAAGCTCCATACCTATTATTTTTTTCTTTAATTATCACCACAACCCTTACACAGTTAGGTATTATCACTAATCCCATTTCACAGAGTAAAAACTGAGGTTCCACGAAGTTTTAAGTTGTGTGCTCAAAGTCACATAGCTAATAAGTGATGAAGCTTCACACGCAAACCTGCACATCTCTAGAGTCCATACCTACTTAGATGCCAGAAATAACTATACCCATTCAGACAAGGGAGAGAACAATGAGGCAAGATAAAGACAACGCTTGGTAGATCTCAAAGAGTTTCAACCTCTGCATCTTTACTTAGACCTAAGGCATATATGATAAAACTACAGCAATTCTATGTGTTCTCTCTTAGAAAAAGCTCTTCAGCAATAGCACATCTGAAAGTTGATGATTAGCCGAATTTACTGCCAAAGGTTAAACTAGAAGGCTCCCAGGCAAAAGCAGAGAATAGGATAGGCCTGGTTGGGATTTATTGCTCCCGAGGAGAGTCACAGCCCCTGCCCCACTAATCCAATCGTATATCAGCGGGGTGACTTGCTGTTGACTCTTCTTGACACCAAAAAGACAAACAAGTGGCTTGAAAGTAAACAAAAGCAGAGTCTCATGAGTGCCCTCATTTCGCACAGGAGAGCCATGAATCGCCGTGGTGAAGGATTCATCATCTTTAGGTGTCACCTGGGTCATAGCAGAGGTGTTAAGTTGTGTGTAGGATGGCTTATATCATAAATACAAAGGGAGGAAGTCAAGAAGAATACAGACAGCGGTAATATCCCAAAACTATTAGTGAGACTGAAATCCCTTTATGGGCACGTTTGTATAAACAAGATGGAGTGGAGAGAACCCGGAATCCAGAGTCGAAAGATGTGAATTCCAGCTCCAGTTCTGCCAATAATTACAGAATTTTACTAAAATGCTTTCAGCTTTCATTTCCCAATTTATCCAATAGAGGCACACCCCATTATGTTGTGCTTCATTTTACCGAGCCTTCCAAATTTGTCCTTTTTACTATTGTAAGGTTGGTGGCAACCCTGTGTCCAGCAAATCCATTGGTGCCATTTTTCCAGGAACATGTGCTCCCTTTGGGTCTTCTGAGCTGTACTTTGATAATTCTCACAGTATTTCAAAATTTTTCATTATTATTATATCTGTTATGGTGATCTATAATCAGTGACCTTTAGTTGGGACTACTGCAATTGTATTTGGGCACCACAAATCACACTGATAGAAGACAGAGAACTTAATAAATGCTGAGTGTGTCCTGTTGCTTCACTAAATAGCTGTTCCCTCTTCTCTCCTTCTCTCCTTGAACCTCTAGCCCGAGATACACCACTATTGAAATTAAGCCAATTAGTAACCCTACAATGGCCTCTAAGTGTTCAAGTTTGAAATAAAGGATCACATGTCTTTCACTTTAAATCAAAAACTTTAAATGATTAAGCTTTAAGAGAAATGAATGTAAAAGAAAGCCAAGATAGGCCAAAACCTAGGCCTTTTGTATCAAATAGTCAAGTTTTAAATGCAAAAGAAAAGTTCTTGAAAAAAAAAAAAAAGTTCCAATACATCTATTTTCAGTATGATTTGCTACTACTCTGGTGCACACATGGATGATAAGAAACTAGAACAGCCTTATTGCTTATATAGAGAAAGTGTTAGCAAGTTGGATAGATCAAACCAATACAACATTCCCTTAACCCAAAGCCTAACTTTGGCTTAAGTTAGGGTGAGGTCCTAACTTTCTTCAATTCTGTGAAGGCTAAGAGAGGAGAGGAAGCTGCAGGGGAGAAGTTAGAACCTGACAGAGGTTGGTTCAAGAGGTTTTAGGAAAGAAGCCATCTCCATAACATAAAAGTGCAAAGTGAAGCAGCAAATGTTGATGGAGAAACTATACCAAGTTATCCAGAAGATCTAGCTAAGATCATTGAGGAAGGTGACTCCAATAAACAACAAATTTTAAATGTAGGAGAAACAGCTTTCTATTGGAAGAAGATGGCATATAGGACTTTCATAGCTAGAGAGGAGAAGTCAAAGTCTGGTTTCAAAGCTTCAAAAGACAGGCTGACTCTCTTATTAGAAGGTAAAGTAACTAGTGACTTTAAGTTGAAGCCAATGGTCATCTACCATCCAAAATTCCTAAGCCCTCAAGAATATTGCTAAATCTATTCTTCCTTTAGAAATGGCATAAGGAAGCCTGGAATGACAACACATCTATTTTCAATGTGATTTGCTGAAAAAAATTAAGCACACTGTTGAGACCTATTGCTCAGAACAAAAAGATTCCTTTCAAAATATTACTGCTCATTGACAATGCACATGGTCATCAAAGAGCTCTGATGGAGTTGTATAGGATTAATGTTTTTACCAGGGCTGATAGTACCCTTTCTGTACCCATGGGTCAAGAAGTAATTTCAACTTTAAAGCTCAATTACTTAAGAATTGGTTGAGTGTGGTGGTTCACACCTGTAATCCTAGCACTCTGGGAGGCCAAGGCAGGTGGATTGCCCAAGCTCAGGAGTTTGAGACCTGAGCAAGAGCGAGGCCTCTGTAAAAAAAAAAAATAGCTAAGCATTGTGGTGGGTGCTAGTATTACCAGTTACGTAGGAGGCTGAGGCAATAGGGTAGCTTGAGCCAAAAGTTTAGGTTGCTATGAGCTATGACATCAGAGCACTCTACTGAGGGTGATGAAGTAAAACCGTACCTCAAAAAATGAATAAATCAATGGATAAATATTTTTCATGAAGCTATAGCTTCAATAGATAGTGATTTCTTTAATTTATCTGGACACAGTACATTGAAAACCTCCTGGAAATGATTCACTATTTTAGAAACCTTTAAAAATACTTGTGATTCATGGGACAAGGTCAGAATACAACATTAACAGGAGATGAGAAGTGGATTCCAATTCTTATGAAAGACTTCAATGGGTTCAAGACTTCAGTGAAGCAAGTAATTGTAGCTGTGGTAGAAACAACAAGAGAACTAGAATTAGAAGTGGAGCCTGAAGAATGAGGTGTAAAGTAGATGAACTGCTTCACTCTCATGATAAAACTTCAATGGATGAAGAGTTGCTTTTTGATGAGCCCAAAGTGGTTTTTGGAGATGCAATGTGTTTCTAGTGAAGATGCTGCCACCATGTTGAGATGACAACAAAGGACTTTACATAGTCAAATAAGAATATTACATAAACTTAGCAAAGCAGCAGTAAGGACTGAGAGGATTGACTCCAGTTTTTTATTTATTTATTTATATTAAATCGTAACTGTGTACATTAATGCATTTATGAGGTACAATGTGTTGATTTTACATAAAATTTGGAATGCTTACATCAAACTGGCTAACATAACCTTCACCTCACTTATTTGTTGTGTTAAGAGTAGAGTATAAATGACTCCAGTTTTGAAAGAAGCTCTCCTGTGAGTAAGATGTCATCTAGTAGCATAGCATGCCACAGAGAAATTCTTCATGAAAGGAAGAGCCCACAGATGCAGCAGTGAACTTCACTGTTACCTTCTTTTTAGAAATTGTCACAGACACCCCAACCTGCAGCAACCACCACCCTGATACATCAGTAGTCATAAACATCAGGACAAGACTCTGCCAGGAAAAAGATGAGAACTCTCTAAGAGCTCAGATGATCATCAGCAATTTTTAGCAATAAAGTATTTGTTAGTTAAGGTCTTTACATTATTTTTTGACATAATGGTACTGTGCCCTTAATAGACTATAGTGTAATGTAAACATAACCTTTATATCCACTTATCCACTAGGAAACCAAAACATTCACATGAATGTTTTGCTTAATTGCTATCCCCACTTTACTGAGGTAGTCTGGAACTGAACCTGCAATATCTCAGAGGTATTCCTGTAAATGGTTTTCTGATAAATCCTTTTATTTCATAAATTTTTTAAAAAATTAATTGTAGGTGTGAGCATGTTATTTATGGAAATTGTGGTAGATCAAAAGTCAAGACACCTGGACTCTAGGCCGGTTTACCATAGGCTGGTTTACCACATGAGAAATTCCTTCCCTTTCTCTGAGCCTCAGTTTCCCTATCTCTAAAATAAATACAAACGGCCTCCAAAACCTCTTCTACCTATGGACTATGTGTATCTATAGTTTTTTAATCTCACAATATGAAATGTTGGAAGAAATAGCATGTGTGATCATTTTGCTTCTAAGAAAAATAATTATTTTCTGGTTACTTAGGAGTTAAACCCAAGTAAAATTCTGAAATGAAAACAGCAGAAATATAGATCTGGTTCTGACAAAACTAAGAAATCTATGTCCTTATCCACTGGGGAAATGGATGGGTTGGATTTTTATAGGGAAATACAGAAATAACATTTCTAAAACTTTCCTGGTGAGAATACGAACTCAAATGCAGGTTTGCTGGCTCAAGTTCAGCTGTGTAGAGTCACCAACGTCAGAACTACTGATAAAACTTCATGGTACAAACTCAGGCATAATGACAATGTAAATAATAACATTTCTTTATCCCACTGTCTCTTCTTCCATAACATGGTGCCTTGAAAACGTGTGTGTGCATATGTGTGTTGTTTAAAGCATGCCTACATATCTCTGACTGACAGGTTTTGGCAGTGCTATGTGACAGACACCAAGGGAAATGTGTGTTAAAGTATCAAAGTGAATTTTCTTTTTTTTTTTTTTTTTTTATTGTTGGGGATTCATTGAGGGTACAATAAGCCAGGTTACACTGATTGCAACTGTTAGGTAAAGTCCCTCTTGCAATCATGTTTTGCCCCCATAAAGTGTGACACACACCAAGTAAACAGCCTATTAAGTAGGAAAATTCAAGTTTTATGCACATTCCACCTTCTCCACATCTGTGGGAAACAACATCCACTCAAAAGTTAAGTCAGAATACCAGCTACTGCTAAGGCAATTCTATTTTCAAGAATAATCTTTTCAAGCATTATTTTCAGCAGTGATAGCATCAAAAACTTGAGAGGTACCTAGCGTTTATGGAGCGTCTCATGGACCACGAAGTGTGCTAAGCACTTTAAAGGCTTATTAAATCCACACAAACACCCAGAGAAATTTTAAGGATTTACTCCCATTTTAAAGGTCAAAAAAAAAAAGAAGAAGAAAAAACTTAACAGAGGTCAGTTTTTTTTTTTTTTGACCTTTAAAGTCAAAGGTCATGCATATATTCAGCAGCAGGCTGGCTTTTGAAACAAGTTGTGGTTAACCGCATAACTCTGTGCTCTCAGAGTTTCTATATCCTGCTGTTGGGTCTCTACACAGTGTTTTTCAACCTTCTGTATCTCACAGCACACCTGCAGGGCACACTTGAACCTATAGTTAAATTTCCGTGGCACACTTACATTATGTTGATCAAAAAATAATAATAATAATAATTAATGATCTTTAAAATTTTTCACAGCACACCAGTGGAAAATCACTGCACTAGACAAATGTGGATGAGTGACTGAAAACTCCCTCAATCCAGATCTTCAGGTAGAACATGGAAATGAAAACAGTGACAAAAAATCCTTTTGTCTTCCTTACTATAAACAGCAACACAAAATATGAAGACCTAAATTAAATCAAATTTTGCAATGTCTATAAGAATAAAGGATTTAATAATAATGGTTTTTATTATTTTCATCATCATTTGAACATAATAAGATGTAGTAGCTGGAAAAGGAAAACAATGCCTTTACTCCATGTATTTTATCTTTATCTTCCTTCAAACTGCATCTCAGATTATAAATCAGGGGCTTTAGAAGCCCAAGACATTACTTTTTATATAGAGGAACATTTGCATCCAAAGGGAATGCTATGATTACTCTATTGTTCTAATCACCCATCTTTGAGTTATAAATTTGGAGAGGACAAATTTATTTTCAACAAAATTCATCAAGAATGTTCTCCATTGCATCATTTTGATTCTGAAGGTGATACAATCAGCTATGCCTAATTCACAAATAAGTGAACTGTAGCACTCAATTCACAGGTGGGAAGCACGAATGTTGGAGCCTATCTCTAAACTTCTTGTAGCAAGAGATAATAAATATTCTTGCTCTCTCTATATATATATGTGTGTGTGTGTATACTATATATATACTAATATATAGTATATATAAAATATATATGGGAACATATATAGTATATATAATATGTAGTAAATATACATAATATGTACAGTATATATCTAAACTATATATATAGTTATTTGCAGTCAAATGCATTCTAAATGCTGCGGACTTCCACTGTCAAATCAAAAATCCCAGTTTTGCCATAAGACGCTGCTGAACATAAATAGCTTTAAAATTATGCAGACTCACCCCCACTAATGGCTCCTTCCCTTAGAGGATTGGGAGGAGGATGGATCATAAGAAATATGATGCTTTCAGCAACTTCACCTTGTCTGCTAAACAAAAAGTGATACTTTATTAAGATAATAGGAAAGACAAATGGTATTAGAAAGTCTGACCTTTTCACATAAGATCTGGAATAACCCTTTTGCATAAACAATGCAATTAGCATACTCAAGGTTCTGAAAAGTCTTGTAGCAATAAAACCTGACTAACTTTATTTTGCTTATTGGGGTTTGTTTCTTAAACTTATTTAGGCACAAAATGCCTTTTCTCCCATATAAAATATTAATTGATCCAGCAGAATGAATGCTCCTAAAACCACACTTTGAGAAGCATTAATTTACAATAAGAATTTTACCTAAGTACATGGAACAAAATATATTAAAGATACTTTACCATTTAAACTTGCCTATTTGTAGGAAAATGTTTTAAAATTAGAATAGCTGACAATTATTGAATGCATACTCTGGACTGGGCATTATTATAAGCCCTTTAACTCATCAAATGCAGATACTATTACAAACTTCATTTAAGAGAAGAGGAAAGTTATAAACAGATAGCCCCTATGATTCCTGATGTACATGGCTCACACTGTTCATGTCTGCAGAAAGGAATAACTTTGTCTTACACTTCAAACCTAGAGCTAATTCCTATTACTAGACATGCATTCCTCACATCAGAATGAATTGGCCATGAGTAACTTGGCAAACCCTATCAGAATACTATGCATGGAAATTCAGTGTCAACTGTCATCTTAAAATGTAGGTTGATGCTCTCAGGATATGGCAGTGTTGGTATGATTTGGAGACACTTCTAATTAAAGACACAGTTGGATTGAATTTAATCCTGGCACAGAAAGCCACAGAGCTCTTTTTTATAGCATTTGCATTTGTAGAAATCCTTTGGGATTGTTTAGCCTTTAAGAATTTTAAGGCCCATAAGAGCTTGAAAGATCTTTTGCAAATAAAAGATAGCTGAAGTTTAAAAGGTTTTGGTGTATGTTGGCACAACCATAAATTTCCCGAAGATAGGGAATGTATTCCAAAATGCTGAGAATATAATGGGCATAAAAATGATTATGTTTTATGTTTTTATCAGTATTTCTAACTACAGTAGTATATCCTTTACCTAGTTTTTTCACATGATTGTTAAATAGAATTATATCTTCACTCTTAAATACAAAAAAGGTCATCAAATAAAGGTGGGATATTCATGTCCTTATAATGCTTCAAGATATTTTGTCTCTTATTTGTCACTTGGCTAGCAATCAATTAATGAAATGTCATTTTAATGCCCTAAATAAACATAGATAGACAAACAGCATGCTGGAGAGGGGTATTTGCACATATCATCACTCACGGAGCACATTAAGGAAAAAAGGAAGTTAAGTTTTAGATGAAGATACCACGGCTGCAACTTTTGAAAACAAAATATAGAAATTTTGCTTCTCAGGTCAAAGTCTTGGCCTAAAGCATATTACTTTTTAAATTAAATTCCTACATTCTCCTTCACATAAAGGGTTGTACTGAAGCACTTTAGAAGGTAAATTGTATATAAATATAACACAACCACTTCTTTTCATGTGGTGCTTTCCAATGTGTTTTGTATTATTTTATTTTTTAAATAGTGTGATACTGTTCCTAAAATGGACAGATATACAAATGTTCTTATACTGATGTCAATCCAGATACAGGCAGAGAGGGAACGAGCATTCATCCATGCAAACTACAGAACAACTTTGAAAAGGAAGCAGAAGGGTGCAGTTGAGGCGGTCAGAGCCACTATACAGATGGCATTTTTATGTGGCTTCGATTTTTATTTGTTGATCAATACAAATTGGAATAAATGATTACAATGATGTGGATCCCTTCATAGCTACATTTCTACAACTCTAACAGATCCTACCACCTGAATAACAGAAGTGTTGCTCATAGTAGTGGGGAGTAGGTTTCTTTGCATCTACTCCTCAAATGGCAGAACTGTCCCAACAATGACAGAGTGCTGGTTGCCACTAAGGCTATGAAGAGAGGTCGAAAAGGCTGTAACAATTTAAACAAACAAACAGAAATGTTGAGCCTGCTTGAAAATCTGAATTCTGGTTAAAAATAATAAGCTGGTTTCTGAGAATACAGAAATTCCTTTAAGTTGTCAAAGCTTGATGCAAGGCAGATGAAGACCTAAAGAAACATCACAAGTTTTGAATGAGTCCTTAGGGATAGATATACCAGATTTTAAAGTTAACATAAGTTTCCAAAGTAAAAGAAAGCTTTGTAAAGTACTCTTTTTTGTTATTTTAAAAGATCTGTTAAGTTTATAGCTGACATACATTAAAACTGCATATATTTCACAGGTATGAAGGCTGTCTGGAAAGTACTCAGCCATGCAGGTTTTTTATTTTTCACAGTACATGGCTGGATACTTTCCAGACACCCTGTAGTCTGATAGTTTTTTTACCCATGTTCAGGCCTATAATACTTTCCCTTCAATGAGGATGATGACCATATCCATCAGACTCAAGGTTCCTTATATCCCTCAGGAATCTCTCTTTCCTATCTCTCCCCAGTGATGACCTTCCAATCCAGGCAACCACTGACATGAATTACATGTTGCTAGAGGTTAGCTTGAATTTTCTGGGGTTTTATATAAATGAAATTATACAGCATACATTTATTTTTTGTCTGTTTTTTTTTTCACTGAGGATACTCATTTTGAGATTCATCCATGTTGTTGCATGCACCAATAGTTTGTTGCATTGCCAAGCCATGTTCTATTGTGTGAATATGTCCCAAATTGTTTATCCATTCTTCTGTTGCTCAAATTTTTGTTGTTTCCAACTTTTGGCTACTACAAATAAGGTTGCAGCAAACATACATCTAGAGTTCTTTTGACTGCACATACGCTTTCTCTACACTTGGCTGAATACTAAGTGTATGATGGTTGGATATATGGTAAGTGATTTTAAGTTTAACTTCTTAGAAAATTGTTAAACTGTTTTCCAAAGCAGTGGGACCATTTTTCATGCCCATTAGTAATGTATGAGGCTTCCAATTACTCTAGATTCTCACCTACACTTGGTATTTTCATATTCTTTATTTAACTCTAGCCTAAGGGTCTGAAATGGTAGCTTCTTGTGGTTTAAATGCACACTTCCCCAGAAGACTGACGTTAAGCATATTTTCATGTGTTCATATTCTACTTACGTGTGTTATGGTAAAACATCTGTTCAAATCTTTGCCCTGTTTTTCACTGGGTTACTTCCCTTGTTATTATTGAGTTCCAAAATTTTATTTTTTATTGCCTAAAACACATCCTTTGTTCATATCTGCTTTGCAAATATTTTGTTTTAGTTTGACTGCCTTTTCCTTTTCTTAACTATCATTTTAGAAAAGCAAAAATGATTTTTTGCTTTTGTGCTTTTTGTGTCACATTAAAATATCTTTACAAACTCAGAATCACTGAGATTTTTCTTCTATTTTTCTTCAGGAAGTTTCTAGAAATCCATTAATATTTTTGTTGTTGTTACTGTCATTTTTAATATATATCTGTAGTCACACTATAGAAAATTGTAAAATGTGCTCCTTTCTTTCTTTCATATCACCATGAAAACTTGTTCTCTGCAACAGAGTTGAGCCAGAGGGTGATGTTCATTTTTTATAAGATGAAGAATGCTCTTATCTCCTTCTTTTTGAAAAACTTACTCAGAACAAAAAGGGGGGGAAATGTGCAGTAGTACATAAAACATATATTTTAAACACAAAAAACACATAAATTGTTTTTTTAAACACAAAAAATTGCTTCTAAATTCCAGAAGCTTCCTACTGCTATAAGCAATGGTGTAAACGTCCAAAGAAGTCTATGGTATAGTGAATTGTTTCCTTGTAGTGTGTTGCTACTATGTAAAAATTGATCCAGGCTAAAAAAAAAAAATTTAAAGATTAAAAATAGATGCCCTAGTAACTCTTCTAGATAGTATTTAAAACTGAAGACTAAATAATTTAAAACTTTGGGTAAGCTGTTTCCTGTCTTCCTTTACAAGTATATTTTTGCCTAGTCATAAAATTATAACTGCAAAGTGGTGTGGATTTATTTCTCTTTTAACATTTTAAGTGGTATATTTTTTAAAAATTATGTGTGCTCTTTTGGTGTGCTCTTTCCAAAGAGAACATGGGTTACATTATTTTTTAAAAATGGAGATAATAGTATTTCAACTAAATTTAAAAAACATTTTTGTTTCCTCTTATGTGCATAACCAAATGAGGTACAAAGTATCAATGGCAGCCACAATGACATACAAAACTGAATGCTAAAGGAAATTGGCCCTTAAATATTAACTTTT
Source organism: Nycticebus coucang (assembly GCF_027406575.1). Taxonomy (NCBI): domain Eukaryota; kingdom Metazoa; phylum Chordata; class Mammalia; order Primates; family Lorisidae; genus Nycticebus; species Nycticebus coucang. The sequence goes on along the minus strand of NC_069796.1, from coordinate 57,602,627 downwards.
TACAGGTATTCTCTTAGTTGGAAACATGTTTAACTGCATGCAAACCACATTTAAGTTAGAGATCAAGAAATGAAGAGATGATTAAATTTTTTTATCAAGAATTGATGGGCTTGGGAGGCTGAGGCAAGAGAATCGCTTAAGCCCAGAGTCTGAGGTTGCTGTGAGCTATAACTCCATGGCATTCTACTAAGGGTGACATAGTGAGACTCTATCTCAAAGAAAAAAAAAAAAAAAAGAAGTGATGGGAGGTTAGAATTAATAAAGCATAGTGTAGAGATTATCTCAAAGGTAACTAATAATACTTTGGACAAGTAATGCTATGGGAGGACAAGAAAAAAACCAAAGAAAGAATTCTTGAACAGAAGCAAGGAATCAGTGGTAAATAAGCCTGGCCTACTCCATGCGTGACCATTGTGCTAGACCCTGGGCCCATAAGGATGAAGGAATACAGGAAATGTTGTCCTTAGGTTATCCATCCATTAGTAGAAAGAATGGCCCTGGAAAAGGAAGAAATAAAACAGAGAGTTTTGCAGAAACTTGGCTATCAAGTAGAAATAGGAGAACAAGTGAAACCCAAAATAAGCAGGAAAAAAGGAAATAATAAGAAAAAATTTTTTAAAACTTATAAAGTTAATAAAGAAAAAAATATAAAAAACAAGCTGCAAGAAAATTAAAACCAAAACTCAGTGTTTTAAGAAGATAAATAAAATAGAAAAATCTCCGTGGAGATTGATCAGGAAATAAGGGAAATGATACAAATTACCAATCATGAATGAGAGAAATGATATTACAACAGATTCTTCAAATGTTAAAATGATAAGGTAATATTATGAACAATTTTATACTAATAAATTTGACTACATAAATATATAATTTCTTTGAAAGACTTAAATTACTAAAGCCCATTGAAGAACAACAAGATATCCTCAATATCTTACAGATATAGCCAAATATCTAATTAAAGAAATTAAATTTGTAGTTAAAAACGTTCCCAAAAGAAAACTCTAAGCCTAGATGTTTTCATTGGTAAATTCTAGGACACATTAAGGAAAAAATAATGGCAATTTTAAGATATGTTTCTAGAAAATTAAACAGGAGACATTATTTTCCAAGCCATTGTATGAAGCCAGCATTACTCCAATACCAGAACCTGGCAAACATACTAGAAGGACAGAAATCTATAGACCTAACTAAATAAACATTTTTAATATACAAAAAGGATAATATATCACAATCAAATGGTACTTCCAAGACCACCAGTTTGGTTTGATAGTTAAATACCAATTAATTTAATTTACTGCATTAACAATTTGTTTTTAAAAGTATGATCGTGTCAACAGACATGGTGAACGCATTTGATATTCCCAATAATCATTCCTAAAAACACTCTAGCAAACTAAAAATTTAAAGGAAATTTTCCAGCATGATAAAGGACATCTACATGTGAATCCTAGTAAAAGTGGAATGTAAAGGTCTTAGCAAAATAACTAAGAAAATGCCAGGAAAGCTATGGTAACTTGTGTGATGAAAATGTGTCAAACGGTCTATGAACCAAGTATATGGTGCCCCATGATCATACTAATGTACACAGCTATGATTTAATAAAAATAAATAAATAAACAAATAAATAAATAAAAAAGAATCAAAAAAAAAAAGCATACACATAGAATTATACCTACTGGCTAAAAACTGAATGCTTTCTTCAGAAGATCTACAATAAGGTAAGTATGTCCACTCTTTATTATTTCTCCTTGACATTATCATGAAGGGTCCAGTGAGTCTTATAGCATGAACACTAAAAAGGAAGAAATAATATCATTTTTATATGCAGATGACATAATCAACTATACAGAAATTCTTATGAAATCTACAAAATATCTGCCAGACTTGATAAGTGGTTGTTTTAGGATTGGAAGAGGAAATGGATTAAAGAATTCTGTAGGGGCATGAGAAACTTTTTGAAACGATGGTGTGATATTATGAGACGTATTTATACCTCATATATACATGTTTTCATAAATACACACACATATGTATGAAAACATATCTGAGGTTGAATAATCAAGTTCACAAATTCATCCTAGAAAAAGAGCTATCTATCCCATGGCTGATATCATAATGGTCACCTTCAAAGTACTCCCCTTGGGAAGCTATGCACTAATGACGGCACCCAGTTCAAAGCACTTTTTCTAGGATGAGTTCAGGAACTTAGTTTACACACCCTCATTGTGATGACAGCTCTGACAGTCAATTCAGAAAAAAGAGTTCCAAAACTGCTTTAAAGAGTGGACCAGGTGTTGGTGCCAGTGCTTAGTTTCCCAAAAGGAATACTCTGAAGGTGACCATGGTGATACTCAGCAATAAAGTGTGCAGTGCTTCTTCTAGGATGAGTTTGTAAACTTAACTGGCAACCTCGTATTAAAATATCAAATTGCATACTTCAAAATCATGTATTTTATCATATGTCAAGTACGGCTCAATCAAACCTTAAAAAAATACTATGCTAATAAAGATCTCAAATGACTTATATTTCAGTAACATGTCTTTGTGCCAGGTATAAATATTAAATCCATAGATAGTCTTTCTTTTCTATAGAATTCATGTGGCCAGGTGAAACAGTTGTGTCTAACGAGATACAAGTAGAAGTCTCTGCCAGGGAAGGTTCTGAAAGAGTCTTTGTTTTCCTGATAAAAATGAATATCCAAATATGACCGCCCTTCAGTCTGTACCTTTCTGCCACCTTCAAACTAAACAAGATACCTGGGAGTGTAGAAGCCAAGTACTCTCAGATGAAAATTTTTTAAATGTTTTGAAGAAAAGTTTTACTTTCAGAATAACTTTAAAAACTTAAGAGTCACTGGCCCTGACAAGCAGTTAAATCAGTAACAGCCACTGACTACCTCCCTGGATGATGTTTCTGAGAAAAATAAAGCTCACTTGTTTATTTCACTATTTTTGAGAAGGTATTTGTTTTTGTTTTTTTCTTGTTTATTTGTTTTTTGTTTGGGGGGGTGGTAGCTAAATGTACTCTTTTTTCTTTTTTTTTTTTAGTTCTTTTCTAATTCTTTTTTTTTTTTTTATTGTTGGGGATTCATTGAGGGTACAATAAGCCAGGTTACACTGATTGCAATTGTTAGGTAAAGTCCCTCTTGCAATCATGTCTTGCCCCCATTCTTACAGATACACTTCCCATATTCCTAAAACGAATATAACTCTTTCCTACCCTTCTTGCATTTATAACCTCTTTCATTCTCTACCAGAATCTTACTCCCCTGATTCTCTTATTGAACATTTCTTATCCCCCCACTTTTTCCCCATCAAGTCTTAAACTACAACAGTATTTCTGTGAAATTCTTGTATTCTTTCACCAAGTTATGGAAGTTCAAAAGTAATTCAATGGCCAATAACTACATGAAAATATGTTCAATAACATCAGCCACCAGAGAAATATAAACAAAACCATAATATAAGTATTACCTCCTGCCCACTAAGATGGCCATAAAAAAAAAAAAAAAGATAACACGTGTAGATAATAACAGCAAGTGTGAGAGTGGATGTGGAGAATGAGATGCTTATACACTGCTGGTGGAATACAAAAAGGGTGTAGCCCCTTGGCAAGCAGTGTCGGAAGCCATATAAGGTACAGCTCGGCCTTACTTCCTCTTCAAGTAAAAAACAGTTTTACCTTTTCCTGGTAACTTTACCTGGCAACTAGCCAACCAATCACCTTATGCCCCATCTTACTTACTCTAGCCAATTCCCAGTTAACAACTCCTCTGAACCTCCCAACAAGACACACCCACCTTCCCCGTAATGCTTATAAGGCACAAGTTTTTTCAATAAAGTTGGAGACTTGATCAGAAAACTGTCTTGTCTCCCTTTCTCGCGCCCCTTGTTTGTTTTTCTCCTTTAGGTGGTTCCTGCGCCCCCCGTTGCTGTCCCGCGGGTCGGGACAAAGCAGTGTGGCAGTTCTTTAAAAGGAAGAATATAGAGATACCATATTACACAGCAATTGCACTTTTAGGCAGACTCCCGAGAGAAATGAAAACATATGTGCACACAAATATTCATGTGTACATAAATGTTCTTAGCAGCATTAATCATAATAGCAGAAAAGAAAGCAACCCAAATGTTCATAAACAAAATGCGGTCTATTGGTTCAAAAGAATTATATTTGGCCATGAAAATGAATAAACTATTGACACCTGTTATGACGTATATAAATCATGACAACATCATAAGTGAAAAAAGCTATTCACAAAAGACAACATACTATATTACCCAATTCATATGAAATTCCACAACAGTCAAATTCATAGAGGCATGAAGTAGAAGTGACGGCCAGGGATTGGGAGGAAGAGAGAAATAGGGACATTGGTCTTCTTTGGGGGGTAATTAAAATGTCCTAAAATTGATATGGTCATGATTGTATAATTGTGAATATGCTAACAACCAAGGAATTCACTTTTTAAAAGAGTGAATTGTATGGTATATGAATTATATTTCAATAAATAAGTTACATTAGAAAAAGTAATTCAACAGTCTTAGTAGAAAGAGTTTAGTTTTATTCCCTTCACCAGGCCCTATACTGTAAAGTAGATTTGTCCATTTCAATCATCTTCCAGTGGTAAGTTTTGCAAAGGAACCACTATCAGGAGGTATCCAAAAAGCAGAGCTAGTACCAAGTGCAGGTTTTTGTATGGCTTGCTGCACTCTGGCAAAATACCAGTTATTTATCCATTTAGTCTTTTGGTTTGGTGATGTGTAAATCATGGCAATGTCACAGAGATGAAGATAAATAAGAGTATCTCACGTTCACACCATGCTTATAACACACACCTTAGATCTAATGATCCAAAAGGTCTCTTTGAGCTCTAAAATTTTATGAATTTATGATGCCATTAAGTCTCAATAACACCACCAAAGGAAAAGCAGGCTTATATTATTATAAGATCATTGTCTTTTAACAGATGATAAACCTGTTCAAAATTTTGAACATTATTTCTGAACAATAATATGGTTAAAGTATATAAAGTAGTAATACATAGCATGTATAAATATAAAAGTTTATGTGTATATGTGTATATATATACCTATACATTCTGGACAGAAGATTTACTTAGCTGATTATCTAGAATGTTTTCTTAAAAATTGCTTTTAAAAACCAGAAAATTACTCATGTGCATATTATTTTAACAAGCTTTTAAGAACCAAACATGAATTCATATTTTTCTTCTAAGCATCTCTTCATTTACAAGCCCATGCTTACATTCATTAAGATTCTCCAAACCAGCCAGGTAACTCACACCTGTAATTCTAGCACTCTCAGAGGCCAAGGCGGGAGGATCATCTGAGCTCAGGAATTTGAGACCAAACTGAAGAAAAGGGAGATGCCTGTCTCTACAAAAAATGGAATAGATCAGCCAGGCATTGTGGTGCACATCTATAGCCCCAGCTACCTGGGAGGCTGAGGCCAAGGATAACTTGAAGTCATGAGTCTGAGGTTGCTGTGAGCAAGGCAGAGCATGCCACTCAGCCTGGGGCAATTGAGTGAAACACAAAACAAACAGTAACAACAAAGGCTTCCTCAGCTTCCTCAGACCCCAGCTCAGTAGACCCACTATTTTCCTGATAATTCCATCCTATCACAAAAAAAGGTCGCCTTGCCCACCTTCCTCTCTTGTCTTGTTCTCTTTCTTTCTTTCCTTCCTTTGTTATTATAAATTCATAACACCTTAGGTCTGCCAGTCCTTTAAGCAGATTCTCAAATGCCTCTTTCTAAAAGAATATAAAGCTCCTTTTAGATCATCTGGCAGGAGACAGTGCTTTATAAAACTCCGGTACACAGTAGAGAAAATATATCCCTTTTAAAGTTTAAAGATTTTTGTTCCCTCTCTACAAAAGATATTCAGAGAAGAAAGTTCCTTTTAAAATGCTTGTCCTGTCCCTTCATTAATATTTACAGTTTCTCGTATGCTGGTGCCAACTACTGGCTGCCTAAGCATGCTTCTACCGGAAGGGGCAGTTTTCCTCTAGCTTTTTCATGGATCTTTCAAAGAACAGATCAATATTCACTTGTTGGGTTTTGGTTCTTGAAGACACCTAATTTGCCTTTGATTCTTCTTTCGTAAATATTTTGTTGTACTGTAGCCTTCCTTTGAACTCAACTTGCTAAGAAACGGATCTGTGTTTCCTCATCCACATGCTTCCATCCTGTTTCTTGTGATTGTATGTTCTTTGTGTCAAGGGGCCTCTAGTAGCGTGGCTGTGAAATGAGCTATTTCCAGGCTGTCGTGGGCCCATTTGGTGCCTTTGTGCAATTTAGTAAATGGAGCCCTTCCCTACAGCAGTTGAAGCCTTGCAGGTGCCTGGCCTAGTAAGCAGAGTAAGAGCAGGTTTTTAAACCCCTCATTGCCTCGACTCTGCTGCACCTGGGCAGAGCAACCTCCACAGAGCCACTGATGTGAGCACTGCCCAGAGCTGCCCCCTATTCTCTCTCCTTTCACAAGCCTCTGAGAACAACATCTGGCTCCATTCAAGCAAGCTGCCCAGACCCTGGATAGCCTCTGAAACCTAACCCCTTCTTTGGTTAGGTTTCTCTCTCTCTGCATGTTCTCTGAGTGGAGCTATATTTCAGCCAGCCAACAGCAATCCCCTTGACTGAGCCTGAATCAGTCACAGCTGTGGGTTGCAAGGCCATGGTTCAGAAGGTAGGACAGGATCCCACACGTTCATGTCAAACATCCTTTCATTCAAGTCTTAACATTTGCTATCTGCAAGAACTTGAGTAATTTTCTCAGCCTCTCTGTGCCTCAGGTTTCTTATCTGTACAACTGGGATAAGAATAACCACTGCACAGTGCTGCAGGGAGGAATAAGTAAGAAGTTGTATTTAAGGAATTTAGCACAGTGCCTGGAGCATAAAGAGCTCTCAAAAATGGCAGTTGCTATAAGTCTTCTACATGTTATTTTTAAGAACGTTTATTGATGGATAAACTGCCCAAAATCAGCAAAATATTTCCACCATTGAATCTGTTGCCCTAAGACAATATTTTGCCTCCCTAGCATGGCATTTTTAAAGCTAAAGTTCTTGAAGCCCAAAGGACAACTGCAAATGAATATTTAGAAGTCTCTGACTCCACTGATTTTTAAACTCTGAATTCAGGCTTCTTTCCAGAGAAATCTGACATTCATAACAGAGAAGGCTTAGAAAGGATTTTCCTCACTTTTCTAACATACAAATGAGAAGGATTTTTTTAATAGTCTGTGAATCAGCATTTGCTGAGCAACTACTATGTGCCAGATGTTGTTCTAGGAGTTCTTACATACGTTATCTTATTTAAATCTCACAACAACCTTAAGCACAAGGCAACATTATCTACGCTGCAGAGGTAACAAAACAGAGTCTCAGAGGAGCTTGCCTCCATTAAGGTCACCCAGCTAAAGAGTGTCATTAGAATTCAGGTTTACAATGCTTAAAGAATTTCTTACTATTATGTTACTCCAATTGTTATTTACATGAAATTCTGATTACCCAGGCGATATGGGATTCAGAAGAGGTAGTCCCTGGAGAAATAGAGGGTTGGAATTAACATTCCTGAGTGAAGAAGGAAGGTTACAAATGGAAATATCAGCTCTAAGGCCTGCTGGACTGATGGTAACTGACTTGGACATCTAGAACTCTATCCACTAGGGAGGGAGGGTGGACTATCTCTAGAATGGTTGAGACCATAGAAGATGCCCTGGGAACATAGTAGCCTTACTCCAGTACCTCAAGGGGCAGTAGCTATATTGTACTATTGACTGGAGTAGGCTCAGCACCTGTAGCTAAGCAGTTAAGGCGCCAGCCACATACACCAGGGCTGGCAGGTTCAAACCCAGCCTGGGTCTGCCAAACAACAATGACAACTATAGCCAGGTGTTGTGGCAGGCACCTGTAATCTCGGCTACTCGGGAAGCTGAGACAAGAGAATCGCTTGAGCCCAAGAGTTTGAGGTTGCTGTGAGCTATAAATGCCACAGCAGTCTACCAAGGGTGACAAAATGAGACTGTCTCAAAACAAAACAAAACAAAACAAAACAAAACAAAAACCAGTGGGACTGGAGTAATGACAGGCTTTGAGGAAGCTCCAAGTTTTTTGAGATCTGCCTACACTGGCTTCAGTAAAGTAGTTAGCTACTTTTGTTTTGAAAAAGAGGCATAAGCCCTTCAGCAGATTTTTTTCTTATACATTAAGTTTTGATATAGATTTGTTGCCTTACAATAAGAACATTTTGAATACCAACAAATGCTGCATCTCAATATTTTCCTTGACTACATTATATGCCTAAATCTTGTGTACACCAGACCAGCGATGCTTTCAACTTTAACGGCAATCTACCAACAGACCAGGAGAAGTATTTCACAGCTATGTCAGCTGATCCCCTGGGTGCAGCATCTGACATTATATGGTACTCAGAGAAGTACTTAATAAAAAATTTAGCACAAACAGGAAGACAGCCAAACTGCTCAATACTTGGCAGAAGAAATGTACACAGTGTACATTACCATTTCCTCACAAAAGCATAGCATCCTTTAACTTTCGTCCACAATTCTGGGAAAGAACTCTATTCAAAGTAATGTGTCCGAATTGGGTGGAGTACATACCTTCTGGGTGAAGGGCGTAGTTACAACTTTGACTAAATCTGCACAAAACAAAGTATGTCAACAAACATGTGTACCCCCTAAAATTCTGAAATAAAACAAAACAAGGACAACAAAACCGAAGTCACTTGTCTATTGACTGCCTCTGTGTTTTAACAACAATGTTATTGGACTTCAAAAGGTATGTTCCTAGCATTATAAATATGGTTTAATATTGGGACAGGATTATAAAGATACCAACAGGCTATAGAGTTCTCTGTTTTATGCATTTGTGTGAATTTGGAGAGAAGACAGCACTTATGGCAAGGCATAGGGTCCTAAGGATTGTTGACATTGATTTCACATAAGTTATTTCATTTAATTCTCAGAGCCACCTTATCTGTAGATATTCTCATTCTCCTTGTATACATAAAAACTAAGGCTGCTGCAGGTATTACTGCCCAGGAAACAGTAACTCATTAATTTCTTCTTGTTCCTCAGCCTCATCTCTCTTAGGCAACTGCACCTTCAGATGCACAAAGCTATTGGTGCTGGAAAAGGCAGATAGCCCTCTGCTTGCTCAGAGAGGACTGTGAATCCATCATAAGGTCCTGTTGCTTCAATCGTCTGTCTGCTGGCCTCTCCTCTGACACACCTGCCCAGCTCTCAATACCTCTTGCCTTGGAGTCTGTCAATTTCTCCTACTTGGACTCTCTCCAACTTGTGCTTCAGCTCTCCAACTCAGACTCCACGCTGCCCTCAGAATCACTTGTCACATCACAAATCTAATTGTGGACTTCTTCCACATAGTCTTGGATGGCTGCCACCTGCAGACAGAATAGCTTCCCCTTTAGTCTCCCTCTTTTTACCATCCCTCTTTCAACCATCTACACTCTAACCCGCCATTCCTTTTACTTATTTATTTTTTCATAGACCGTTTGTCACATCTTCATCACACTGGTTAACACAGCCTTCCTGGCATTTTCTTAGTTATTATGTTGAGACATTTATATTCTACATTTACTAAGTTTCACATATACACTTGTAAGATGCACCGCAGGTGTAATCACACCAATCACCCTCCCTCCACCCATCCTTCCCCCTCCCTCCTCTCTCTCTCCCCCTTCCCCATATTCTTAGGTTATAACTGGTTATAGCTTTCATGTGAAAGCCGTAAATTAGTTTCATAGTAGGGCTGAGTACATTGGATACTTTTTCTTCCATTCTTTTTTTTCTTTTCTTTTTATTATTATTTTTTTATTGTTGGGGATTCATTGAGGGCACAATAAGCCAGGTTACACTGATTGCATTGGTTAGGTAAAGTCCCTCTTGCAATCATGTCTTCCCCCAGAAGGTGTGGCACCCACCAAGGCCCCGCCCCCTTCCCTCCTTCCCTTTCTCTGCTTTTCCTTCCCCCACCATAACCTTAATTTTCATTAATTGCCTCATATCAACATTGAGTACATAGGATTCATGCTTCTCCATTCTTGTGATGCTTTACTAAGAATAATGTCTTCCACTTCCATCCAGGTTAATACGAAGGATATAAAGTCTCCTTTTTTTTTTTAATAGCTGAATAGTATTCCATGGTGTACATATACCACAGCTTGTTAATCCACTCCTGGATTGGTGGACAATTAGGCTGTTTCCACATTTTGGTGATTGTAAATTGAGCTGCAATAAACAGTCTAGTACAAGTGTCCTTACGATAAAAGGATTTTTTTCCTTCTGGGTAGATGCCCAGTAATGGGATTGCCAGATCGAATGGAAGGTCTAGCTTGAGTGCTTTGAGGTTTCTCCATACTTCCTTCCAGAAAGGTTGTATTAGTTTGCAGTCCCACCAGCAGTGTAAAAGTATTCCCTTCTCTCCACATCCACGCCACCATCTGCAGTTTAGAAAGCATAGGAAAAACACTGGAAGATATTGGCTTGGGGAAAGACTTCATGAAGAAGACTGCCAAGGCGATTACAACAACAACAAAAATAAACAAATGGGACTTCATTAAACTGAAAAGATTCTGTACAGCTAAGGAGACAACAACCAAAGAAAAGAGACAACCTACACAATGGGAAAGGATATTTGCATATTTTGAATCAGACAAAAGCTTGATAACTAGGATCTATAGAGAATCCAAATTAATCCACATGAAAAAGGCCAACAATCCCATGTATCAATGGGCAAGAGACATGAATAGAACCTTCTTTAAAGAAGACAGATGAATGGCTAACAAACATATGAAAAAATGTTCATCATCCCTATATATTAGAGAAATGCAAATCAAAAGCACCCTGAGATACCATCTAACCCCAATGAGAATGGCCCACATCACAAAATCTTTTTCTTCCATTCTTGAGATACTTTACTAAGAAGAATATGTTCTAGCTCCATCCATGCAAACATGAAAGAGGTAAAGTCTCCATCATTCTTTAAGGCTGCATAATACTCCATGGTGGACATATACCACAATTTATTAATCCATTCATGGATCAAGGGGCACTTGCACTTTTTCCATAACTTAGCAATTATGAATGGGGCTGCAATAAATGTTCTGGTACAAATATCTTTGTTATGATGTGATTTTTGGTCTTCTGGGTTTATACCTAGTAGAGGAATTATAGGATTGAATGGCAGATCTATTTTTAGATCTCTAAGTGTTCTCCAAACATCTTTCGAAAAGGAATGTATTAATTTGCATTCCCACCAGCAGTGTAGAAGTTTTCCCTTTTATCCACATCCGGGCCAACATCTCTGGTCCTGGGATTTTGTGATATGGGCTAATCTTACTGGAGTTAGATGATATCTCAAAGTAGTTTTGATTTGCATTTCTCTGATGATTAAAGATGATGAGCCATTTTTCATATGTCTGTAGGCTGTGCACCTGTCTTCTTCAAAGAAGTTTCTCTTCAAATCCATTGCCCAGCCTGCGATGGGATCACTTGTTCTTTTCTTGCTTATACATTTGAGTTTTCTGTGGATTCTGGTTATTAAAACTTTCTCGGAGACATAACCGGCAAGTATCTTCTCCCATTCTGAGGGCTGTTTGCTTGCTTTACTTACTGTGTTCTTGGCTGTGCAGAAGCTTTTTAGTTCGATTAGGTCCCAGTAGTGTATTTCTGAAGCTGCTTCAATTACCCGAGGGTTCCTCCTCATAAAATACTCGCCCTGAAGACTGATTACTTCAAGAGTTTTCCCTGCCCTCTCTTCTAGTATTTTTATAGGTTCATGTCTTAAGTTTAAAACTTTAATCCAGTGAGAATCTATCTTAGTTAATGATGAAAGGTATGGGTCCAGTTTCAGTCTTCTACAGGTTGCCAGCCAGTTCACCTAGCACCATTTGTTAAATAGTGAATCTTTTCCCCACTGAATGTTTTTAATTGGCTTGTCAAAGATCAAATAACGGTAAGTAGCTGGATCCATCTCTTGGTTCTCTATTCTGTTCCAGACATCTACTTCTCTGTTTTTGTGCCAGTACCATGCTGTTTTCATCACTATCGATTTATAGTATAGTCTGAGGTCTGGTAGCATGATTCCCCTTGCTTTGTTTTTATTTCTGAGGAATGTCATGACTATTCGAGGTATTTTCTGATTCCATATAAAACAAAGTATTGTTTTTTCAAGATCTTTAAAGTATAAAAGTGGAGCTTTAATAGGAATTGCATTAAAATTGTATATTGCTTTGGGTAGTATGGACATTTTAACAATGTTGATTCTTCCCAGTCATTAGCATGGCATGTTTTTCCATTTGTTAACATTTGCAGCTATTTCTTTTCTTAGAGTTTCATAGTTCTCTTTATAGAGATCTTTCACGTCCTTTGCTAGATAAACTCCCAAATATTTCATCTTCTTTGGCACTACTGTGAATGGAATAGAGTCCTTAACTGTTTTTTCAGTTTGACTATTGTTCGTATATATAAAGGCTACCGATTTATGAATGTTGATTTTGTAACATGAGACGCTGCTGTATTCCTTGATTACTTCCAAGAGTTTTATAGTAGAATCCCTGGTGTTTTCCAGAGATACAATCATATCATCTGAGAAGAGCGAAAGTTTGATCTCTTCTGACCCTATATGGATATGCTTGATAGCCTTCTCTTCCCTAATCGTGATGGCTAAAACTTCCATAACAATGTTAAAGACCAATAAAGACGATGGGCAGTGTTGTCTGGTTCCTGATCTGACTGGAAATGATATCAATTTAACTCCATTCAATACCATATTGGCTGTGGGTTTGCTGTAGATGGTCTCTATCAGTTTAAGAAATGTCCCTTCTATACCAATTTTCTTAAGTGCTCTGATCATGAACGGATGCTATATATTATGAAAAGCTTTTTCTGCATTAATTGAGAGAATCATATGGTTTGGGTTTTTTAATTTGTTTATGTGCTGAATTATACTTATAGATTTACGTATATTGAACCAGCCTTGAGACCCTGGGATAAAACCGACTTAGTCATGATGTATAATTTGTTTGATGTGTTGCTGGATTCTGTTTGTTGTGATCTTGTTGAATATTTTTGCATCTATATTCATTAGTGATATTGATCTGTAATTTTCTTTTCTTGTTGGGTCTTTTCCTGGTTTGGGGATCAGGGTGATGTTTGCTTCATAGAACGTGTTGGGTAGTCTTCATTCTTTTTATACATTTTGGAACAGGTTGAGTAATATAGGTACTAATTCCTCTTTAAAGGTTTGGTAGAATCCTGATGTGAAGCCATTTCTTCCTTGGCTTTTCCTTTTATGGAGATTTTCTATGATTGATGCTATTTCAGAACTTGATATTGGCCTGTTCATCATTTCCACTTGATTCTGGCTAAGGCTTGGAAGGTGATGTGCTTCCAAGTATTGGTCAATATCATTCAGATTTTCATATTTCTGAGAATAAAGTTTCTTGCAATATTCATTAAGGATTTTTTGAATTTCTGCGGAGTCTGTTGTTATTTCGTCTTTGTTGTTTCTGATTGATGAGATTAGACTTTTTACTCTTTTTTTCCTGGTTAGGTTAGCCAAAGTTTTATCTATTTTATTGACCTTTCATAAAATCAACTTTTTCATTTATTGATCTGTTGTATAATTCTTTTGTTTTCAATTTCATTTAATTCTGCTCTAATTTTGGTTATTTCTTTTCTTCTACTGGGTTTGGGGTTGGAATGTTCATCCTTTTCCAGTTGCTCGAGACATCCCATTAAGTTATTAACGTCCTCTCTTTCCATTCTCTTGAGGAAGGCTTGCAGTGCTATAAATTTCCCTCTTAGGACTGCCTTTGCGGTATCCCAGAGGTTCTGATAATTCGTGTCTTCATTGTTGTTTTGTTCCAAAAATTTGGTAATTTCCTTCTTAATCTCATCTCTGACCCAGCTGTCATTCAGCATAAGGTTATTTAATTTCCGTGTGTTTGTATGAGTATGCAGATTCCTGTTGTTACTGAGTTCAACTTTTATTCCATGGTGGTCTGAGAAGTTGCAAGAAGTAGTTTCTATTCCTTTAAATTTACTGAGGTTAGACTTGTGACCTAAAAGGTAATCCATTTTGGAGTATGCTCCGTGGGCTGATGAGAAGTATGTGCGTTCAGGTTTGTTCGGATGAAATGTTCTGTAGATGTCTGCTAAATCCAAATGTTGGATGGTTAGGTTTAAATCTAAAATTTCTTTGCTCAGCTTCTTATTGGTGGATCTATCCAACACTGCCAATGGAGTGCTGAAATCTCTGACTATTATGGAGCTGGAGGAAATCAAGTTGCTCATATCTGTTAGAGTTTCTCTTATAAATTGAGGTGCATTCTGGTTGGGTGCATAAATATGAATTATTGAAATCTAATCATATTGAGTATTACCTTAACAAATATGAAGTGACCATTCTTATCCTGCCTTACTTTTGTTGGTTTAAAGCCTATTGTGTCTGAAAATAGAATTGGAACACCTGCTTTTTTTCTGGTTACCATTTGCCTGAAATGTGGATGACCATCCTTTCACCCTGAGTCTCTATGTGTATTTTTTTTTTTTTTTTTTTTTGTAGAGACAGAGTCTCACTTTATCGCCCTCGGTAGAGTGCCATGGCGTCACACTGCTCAGAGCAACCTCCAAATCCTTGGGCTTAGGCGATTCTCTTGACTCAGCCTCCCAAGTAGCTGGGACTACAGGCACCCGCCACAACGCCCGGCTATTTTTTTTGTTATAGTTTGGCCGGGGCTGTGTCCGAACCCGCCACCCTCAGCATATGGGGCCGGCGCCCTACCCGCTGAGCCACAGGCATGTATTTTAAGGTAAGATGTGACTCTTTTATGCAGCAAAATATGGCCTGAGTTTTTGTATCCAGTCAGCTAACCTGTGCCTCTTTAAAGGACAGTTTAAGCCGTTCACATTAATGGAGAATATTGGTAAGTCTGGTAAAATTTTGGGTATCAAGTTTTTCGAAAGTCCAGTGGACATTTTTAATCCTTTTGCTACTGTGGAAGTTGGAGTTTGATCTAAAGTTCCTGAGTGAGTTTCCTTTTGTGGTAGAGGATTGGGCTGGTCATTATGGAGGATAGGTCTGAGAATATCCTGAAGAGCTGGTTTGGTTCTGGCAAATTTCTTCCACATATGAATGTCATTAAAGTTTTTAATTTCCCTATCATTAATGAAACTCAGTTTAGCTGGATACAGGATCCGGGGTTGAAAGTTATTTTGCTTTAGGAGATTAAAAGTCGATGACCACCCTCTTCTGGCTTGAAAAGTTTCAGCAAAGAGATCTGCAGTCATTCTAATATTCTTCCCTTTGTAGGTAATGGCTTTCTTATGTCTGGCTGGTTTCAGAACTTCCTCCTTCATATTAACTTTAGTGAAGTTAATTATGATATGCCTGGGGGATGTCTTACTGGAATTGAGTCGTGCTGGCATTCTGACTGTCTGCTATCTGAATTTCAGAATCTCTTGGCATGTCTGGAAAATTGTCTTTCATAATTTCATGGAGAAGGGCCTCTGTGCCTTGCGAGGCCACTTCATCACTTTCAGGGATTCCAATGAGATGGATATTAGCCTTCTTCAAATTATCCCAGAGCTCTCTGAGAGAATGATCCATTTTTGCTCTCCATTTCTCTTCCTCTTTGAGCATTTGGGAGCGTTCAAAAGCTTTGTCTTCAATGTCAGAAATCCTTTCTTCTGCTTGCTCTGCTCTGTTACTGAGGGCTTCTACTGTATTTTTCAGATCTTCGAGAGCTGCAAATTCTTGCTTCAGTGCGTCAAAATCTTTGGTGGCTTTGTCTATAAATTTGTTAAATTCTTGAGACAACTTTTTAATTTCTCCTGAAATTTTTAATTCTGACTTTTTAATTGCTGCTTGAATTTCTAATTCCAAATTTTCCTCCATTTTATTAATCTTGTTTGCAATCCAAATTCTGAATTTGATTTCTGACATTTCAGCCAGCTGTTTATGAATGGGATCTTCAGTTACATCTGCCATATCTTTCCTTGGGGAGGGGGGGATTGATCTATTCTGGTTATTCATGTTGCCAGAGTTTTACTGCTGATTCTGCCCCATGATTATTTTACACCATTTGATTTTTCCACTGGAGCTTTTTTGAGGACCTGTACAGTGCTATGGCCTGAGAAACTGGGGCCCTGTTTGGTGTGGTGGGGCTAAGTGGTTCTGTCTTCTTTTTAGCTGCTCCCTATCTAACCCTAGTGAAACAGTTAGTCTGTGTTAAAGTCTCAGCTGTGAAGAAATACCAGCAATTAAGTCACCCCACCCCCACAGGCTACAATTGGAAAAGGAAAATCAAACCTTTCTACAACCACATACCAAGGACACCATGTGAATCGTCCTCGGGCAATTGGCTCAGTTCAAAAGGTCCAAATCAATTGTCTCAGTCAGCACCTGTCTCAGATGGGAGAGTTTAAAAGGTCTCTGGCAACTGGACCGCAGGGGTCTGGTGATAACTCAGATATGACTTGCTCCGGTGCTCCATTAAGTCAGGAGGACCCACCCAGCAAATAGATTAGTCAGGGAAGGTTGATGCTTCCTTCCCCAACTTGCGCCTCTGTCACACCCACTCACTGATAGCCCTGCAGGACTGTGACCCAGTTGCCTCCAGTGAGCAGATACTCCAGGGGTTTGCACTTGCCTGAATCACAAGGAAATCTATATCTGCTCAGCCAGGCTGCTGCTCTCTGCCTCTATCCATCAAGGGGAGGTGAAGCCTGACAACCTTGGGTGCTTGATGGAGGCTGGAGGGTGTTCACTCAGTTCCATCCCCGCCCCTGATTGATGTTACTGACAGAACAGAACAACTTTGCAGGAATTTGTTTCTGTCCTAACCCACCATTCCTTAAACGTTCACTTCCAGGTGGGAAATTTCCATTATAACTTACCTCCCAACCCAATCCTCAACTTCCTACTCCCCGATTCCCTTTTCAGTCTTCATTCCCTAGCCCAGTGCCTGGTACACTGCTAACCCTCAAACATTAGTAATTCTTCTTCTTTTTTACCTTCCTTGTTGTGGTCCCATGACATTTGGTTTCCTGGCACTGGTCCACCTTTTAATCACTATTGTTACTCACCTGGCTCCCCAGGAGGACAGGAATCCCCACACGGGCAGTTCTTAGCATCTTTGCGTTCAGCTCATCTCACTGCCTGACAGTCTGGTACATCACAAACCCCTAGAAGGGTTCTTTGAATTAAATGAGGACTTTGGCAGAATGGTAGAAAATCTTGAGGCCCTAAAAGCAGATCCTAGATTTCTTGAGCCACTTTCTGGAAGTACTGATGGAAACCTCCAGTTTCAGCAGCAGTCTTTACCAACACACCATCTACTCAAAATGGAAAGAGCCATTATGTTACAATATTTTTACTCTAAAATATTATTCTATACTAGGGCTACATATATCAAGGTGGGGGAGGTGTCACTTTGATTAGCAAGAACCCCCCAATCACACAAGGTTTCATTTTTTTTTCTTTAAACCAACACCTCTATTGAGTCTTACGACTTTCGACCTTCCCCTTCCAATCCAAGTCCCTCCACAGGAAAGTTGTAAACACAGCTGAATCATTAGTGTGACATACTCATCACTCTCCGTTTATTTCCTGCTGAGAATATTTATCTATTTTCTGACCCTGCAAAGATTTTCATCCTGAGTAATTCACTTTGAAAGCAACAATTGTGAAAATGGACTCTATTCATTCTGTTGATAGTAATAAACTAAACTAATAATCGAATATCGTGAGTCCCTGGGTCAAACCAGCAGACATGGAGCAAGGATCACCTGCAAAAAACACTGATGGGAGAGCGTTTCAATGGGATGTTTATACATGTCTACCCTGAAACCGCTTGTGTTTATTTGTTTGTTTATTTTTCTATGGGATCAGTTTTCTTAGATTAAGAATTAGGGGCAGGTGAATGAGGAGTGTAAAGAGGGGCTATTTGGGAGAAATAATTCCTTGCAAGGATGGGGCAGAGGACATAATCATCAGAAAATTAAAACCTTTGATTCTTCTCTTTTTCTGCCCATCTCTAGACATGCTAGGGCTCCTTATGAAAAAAAAAAAAAAAAAAAAAAAAAAAACCCGGAACAGGAAAGCCATGTTTATTAATTAGCAGATCCCTTAAAAGTATAGAATGAGGAAAGTGATAGGAGCACATAATGTAAGTAAGATTTGGGGAGTTGTCTGCTGATTCATCAAGGATGGTCAAGAAGAAACTGGGGGATCACTGGCTGATACTGTGACCCTTATAGCCCCCCCAATTTATGTTCCAACCATTGCTCTAAACATTCAACAAGTGGTACCTCCTTTAATCTTTATAATAACCCTGGGAGTTAGGTGTTATTGTTATCTAAATTTTGCAGATAAGGAAATGGAGGCGCAGAAAGGTTAGTGACATGTTCAAGATCACACAGCAGCAAGTGGAAGGGCTAAGGTTGAAACCCAGGTTATCTGACTCCAGAGCCTGTGATTGAACATATCACACTGTCCCCAAGTTCATATTCTGTGCTATGTAGTTTTTAGCCATTATTTCATTCAATTATTTTAATTTTTCATGTTTCTTTGTTACAGATGAGAACACTAAGGCTAGGGGAGATAAAGAAACTGGACACAAGAACATGGCTTGTGAATCATGGAGCTGGTGCTCAGATCTGGTTATCTGACTACAATATGCAAGGTCTAAACAACTACATTCTGTGAAGGAGCCAACATCCACATCTATAAAATGGGTATAATGACAATGTTCCTAACTCACAGTGTCATTGTAAGGACTTAAAAAATTAAAGTCACTTTACAAATTGCCAAGTGTTATACAAATGTGAGGAGATGGGGAAAGCAGCATCACATAATGTAGTTAGAGTAAATTCATCCATTCATTCATACAGGAATTTTTTTTATATATACAGAAAAAGTCTCACTTTATCACCCTCAGTAGAGTGCCGTGGCATTACACAGCTCACTGCAACCTCCAACTCCTGGGCTTAGGCAATTCCCTTGCCTCAGCCTCCCAAATAAGCTGGTACTACAGGTGCCCGCCACACGCCTGGCTATTTTTTTGTTGCAGTTTGGCCAGGGCCAGCTTTGAACCTGCCACCCTTGGTATATGGGGCCAACGCCCTACCCACTAAGCCACAGGTGCTGCCTTACAGGAAATATTTTTGATCACTTACTATGTGTCAGGCAGTTGGCTGGCCGATCTAAATTGTTGACATCCAAAGTCTTCTACCTTGAGATTCTCCAATTTAGTTTATAGCCTCATTACAAGAGATATCCCCTATCTTTCCTTATTCTCCAAGACCACTGGTCTAGGATTCCTAGCCACAGTTCTGTCCATTCTAGAAAATGCTAGCCTCTATAATAATTATTGTTCATGTTCCTTGCTCATTCAGGGAAGGGCCACCCCTTCGTGCTGAGTTGCTTCCTCTGTCTGCACTCTAAATCCTGTTTCCCTCCTCCCTGCCTCTTTCATACCCATCAAACCAACACGTACATTCTTTCCTGTTTTGTCACCTGCTGTGTCATCGCCATCCACTCTCAACTAAGGGAAGCCTCCTGTCACCTAAAATTTAAGTTACTTCAGTTATAAACCCATGCCTACTTTAACCTATTTTAGTTTTTGTTTCCTTTTATTCAGAAACCTCTCCCATATATACACTATCTGTGCTATATCCCTTCATTTCAGTCATCAGCTCTTAGCACCTGCTTCTACCACACTCCACTGAGACCTCACATGAGGCTGCCACTTTATTCGGTCTTCTGCGGCTAATGGTCTTCCTTAGTTCCTATAACCTCCGATTTGATTTGTGAATTTTACAGAGCCCCTCCTGAACACTCTCCACTCCTTGATTTCCCTAAGATTGCATTAGGGCGTAGGAGCAGTACTACAGTCAGAGCAATTGCAGATTCAGGACTGGCTTGGCTACTTCCTAGCTGTATGAACTTGGACCAATTATTAAATGTTTCTAAGTCATTCTTTTTTCATCTCAGAAACTGGAACCTCTTCTCGTTCATAAAATTGTTCTGAGAATGCAATGATCTACTGCATGTTGAGCCTGGCACATACTAGATCTGCACAGGTATTAGCCTTTACTGTCACTACTATCGCTACAGCTAAGATCATCCCTGAGGCTGTGATCACTGCTGCCTCAGCAACTGCTACCAAAGTGCCTCTGCTTCTTAAATCACCACCCTTTCATCCCAACAGAGGGGATCTTCCTTAATAAACCTTCACACTTGCTGTTAAGAAATCCATCTTTACATCTATCATAGTGTGCTACACAGTTTTTAGATTATCATCAGTTGGCAATGGTGACATCACCACTGGTTCACCATAAACATCAGAATGTTCTCCAGATACTACCAATCTCTGGGAGATGCCATGTACTCCTGGGAACCTCACATTTGAAAGCTGGGGCTCCTATGAGATCATTTCTTTTGAATTTCCCCACTATCAATTACACACTCGGTGTTTATCTTTGCCTTATTTTTCTATTCTTCTCTCCTTTTCCCCATGATGTTAGCTCCTCCTGCTTGCTGAATGGACAAATGACCTGCAGACTTTCTTTGGCCCTGTTCTCCTTCCTTTGGTGATGTACTCACCACGAATACCAGTTTAATGTAACTTTTATCGTCTTGTGTTCTGTTTAAGAACATAAAACAGTTTGCTTTTGATATCAAAGTCAGACTACTTGCTTTGACATTCAAGCTTCTCCATCATCTTCCTGATCCAACATTTTATTTGCAAACAGCCAAATGGTTGCCCCCACTGCCCCTCAAAACTAGGCCCTCACTGTTGAGCTTATTCTTCTAACCCAGTTCTCTGTGTTTTTTCACACAACCAAGTTTACACTTCCTTCAAGGTTCTACATAAAGTCTGTAATTGTGTGTATGTCTTTGAGGGTGTGTGTGTGTGTGTGTGTGTGTGTGTGTAAGGGAGGGGAGGAGAGACCAGCTTTTCAGACTAACTTTGGGTTAGAATCTTGTCTTTGCTTCTGACAGGCCATGTGACCTCAGATGAGTTATTCATGCTCTCTAAGACTCAGTTCCCTCATTTGTAAAACACATACTACCTGCAGCAGCACTTCTCAGAGGATGACAGAAGGGAGGTACGAAATTCACTGAAGTACAATGGCATCTCACTGCATTGTGCCATGGAATTAGTTCTGAGATGAACTATTGGCCTTTTTCAACAAATACCAATTTCACTTAAAATGACAACTGAGATAAACTATGATTATTTGGGACTTGTATATTTAGATTTTTCTTTTTTTGAGACAATCTCTCTCTGTCTCCGTGGGTAGAATGCCATGGCATCATAGCTTACAACAACCTCAAACTCTTGGGCTCAAGTGATCCTCCTGCCTCACCCTCCCAAGTAGCTAGGACTATAGGTGCCTGTCATAACACCCAACTAGTTTTTCTCTTTTTTTACTTGCTCTTGTGCAGGCTGGCCTCAAACTCAAACTCCTAAGCTTAAGCAATCCTCCTGCTTCCGCCTCCAGAGTGCTAGAATTACAGGTGTGAGCCACCGTGCGTGGCCTAGTAGATACTTTTTTGAAAATGAAAGAGAAGAACCTGTTGTTTCAAGGATAACTGGATTTTTACCAATGATAAAATTTGATCTCTTAAGTGAAAATCAGAATTTTGGGAAACTGGCACATGCCTGAGCAAGCAGCTTGATGCATCTTAGTATGTAAAGGTTTTCTGATTAGAATGGTGGTGATAACAACAGTATGATTTTTAAAAATATAATGAAATGGCCTGACAATTGCAATCAGTGCAACCTGGCTTATTGTACCCTCAATGAATCCCCAACAATAAAAAAAAATAAATAAAAAATAAAATAAAAAATATAATGAAATGTGTCAACACTTGGAGATCTGCATAAAACAATGCGCCAATATTTTCCAGATGGCCAATGTATGGTGTTACAACCTAATGTATGGGTAACATGCAAGATAATTAACTGATTTCAAGTTAATAGAGTAAAAAAAGAATTCACTGATTTGTCTCAGGTTCTCCAATACAACTAACTTCCTAGAAACTTCCACTTTAATATTTATTATCACAGGAAAATATTCACAATTATCTGAAAAGAATATTAAAATACTTCTTCCTTTTCCACTACATATCTGTAGGCCAGATTTCCTTCATAAGCTCCAATCAAAACAACTTATCACAATACATTGAAAGAGCAGATACAAGAAACTAGATGTCTTCTAAATTACATGTGAAAGAGATTTGTGAAAAACATAAAACAATGTTGTTCTTGCACCATTTTAAAAATTTTAAAATTATAAATTTATATAAAATATGTTACTTGCTAATTATTATTTAAAATGAATACTTTTTAAGTTTCTGTTTTAATTCTTAATACAGTAAATATCTATCTATCTAAATAAAACCCAAATAAATAAAAGCTCTTTGGGGTCCTTAATGACTTTTAAAAGTCTAAAGGAGTCCTAAAACCAAGAATTTTGGTAAATGTTGTCACAGAGTTCTCCTGATGGTTAAATGTGATTCCTTGTAGAAAATGCCCAGCATAGACCCTGGTGGCTAGTGGGGGCTCAGTAAATATCAAGTTTCTGACAAGGAATAAGCATAACGTGGGCCAGAATATAGGTTCATATATCTTCTAAGTTAGCATGTTTGTGTGTATGCACATGTAATTGTTTTTGTAGTTTATCCAATGAGATTACAATAATTTATTCAGATGTACTTCTAGAATTGCACTATTTACCTGAGCATTTAGTAGGTGCTTAATTAATGCTTGATATAGTTAAAATCTATATATAAATTCCATTGCAGCCACACTTTAGCCTGTTCTCAATGTAGGAGCAAGTAACATCCTGAGATCACATCTCTTACCTGTTCAAAAATCTCCCTAAGGTTCTGGATGTAGCTCAGAGCAGAGCCAAGGTCCATCCTTTGAGCACCACACTCTGCTCTCTCACCTCTCTGAACTCAATTCCTCCTGAGCTCCTTCCTAGTTTGGTTGCTCTGTTTTGGCCACCCTTGTTTCACTGCTATTCTCCTGACACATTAAACCTTTTGCATGTATTATTTTCATTGCTAGAAACCTTTCTCCCAGAGAGCCTTCACTTCTTCCAGATACTAGGAGGTCATCCCTCGAAGCCCATCAAAATTTCCATTTGCCCTTGAGCATCGCATGTCCCCCACACACACATACGCCCCCATCCCTTCTCTCTTCAGCAGTTGTCACTACCTTACATATTAATAATTCCTATATGATTTTTTGTCTGTCTCTCCCACTGGAATGCAGTTTCCATGATGTCAAGGTTTTTGTCCATTTTTTATATAATGTGCCTGGCATGTAGGAGATGGTCGATATGGTGAATAGATGAGGAATGTATAAACAAATGAACAACTATTAAGACATTACCAATTCATATCCCTTCTCAAGAACTTAAAGGAAAGAGGTATCTCTCTGAGCAAGATCTCTGGCATACATTTACAGAGGGTCATGACCTTCATCTCCAAATCTCCTAGAGAGTTCATTTTAGTGTCCATGGAAAATGTAACAGTTTCAAGAACATTGGCAATTTTCCTGGATGAAAGTATGAATTTTTCTTGTCCTGCAAGTGAACTAACAATGCCCCAGAGAGAAGAGGGTAATTGACCAAGGCCATCCCAGCAGGGAAAGCAAAATCAATTGGGGAAATACACATTGTGATTGGTCAAAGTGCAGCATCTTCCACTTAAACTTGAAGGTAAGCACATAATACATAGTTTTCTCATTAGGGTAGACCGTTCACTTTACTCTGAGAACCTATGCATAGTGGTTGAAGATCTTGAAGAAAACCCACCAGGAAGTCATTTAAAAATCAACATACACCATGAAGGAAGCAAATTTAATTCAATTTCAAGAACACATTAAAAAAATAAATAAAGCATAATGAGAACCTGCTGCCTCAAACTGCAGCCAGGTGGGAAGCCAGACTGCAGGGGTGGCCATTACTCAACAGCTCTGCACCTGCTTGCCTTGGGAGAATGACTCAGGCCCAGTGTTATCACAATGTTTTTTGTCTATTGTCTTCAGCTGGCATGCCTCCCTCTTCAGTCACACCACATTATTCTAAACGTCCACTCCAGATACATTCAGATCTCTGCAAGTTTCTTTCAAAGCTTCTCTCAACAGACATGGAGCTCATTGCTTCCCTGAAAACATTTCCTAAAATGATTCCAAACATTTCCTAAAATGATTCTGGCCCACATTATACTTAGTCCTTGTCAGATTCCCCATAGATTCTCTCTCCCATATTCTTTAAAGCAACATTAGTCAGGGATCCAACAAAAAATCTCTAGGATCCTTTCACAGTAAGTTGCTGACAGCAAGGAGATAGTGTCACATAGAGCCCACCCAGTGGATTCACGGGGGATCCACGGGGACCATATCTTCACTGTGCCCCTCACAAGTATACAGATAAGCTATCTAACCTCTGCCTCATTTCCACTTTCACTTAAAATGAGAGTATACATATCTTTATCTTATAAACTGCTGGAAGAATTAACTGAGATAGGGCAAGTACACGGACTGTGAACATCCAGAGCTGTGTTCAAAGGTCAGTTGATAAACTGAAAGATTGTACAGGATCAAGATACCATTTGTGCCCTAGAAATCACACACAGTTCTCAGCAAGATGCTCCAACTATGGAAGTGCCACGAGAAATGTGTCAAGTCTCCTAAGACATACCTCTCTGGGACGAAGCTCACTGAAAGGAATAGCAGGCAGCATCACCCACGCTGCTTACATTTTTCTTTCTGTCTCCTTTTCCTGGGAGGGGATGGGGGAGCGCAGCAAGGACATAAAACACAGACAGAATGGAACTCTGCTGCAAAGCACACGACAGGGCTGGTAGAAAACACACACTGTGTATGCCTTAGCATTGTTGTTAATGATTGCTTTTATCATTACTTTCACTTTATTTATTTGTTTGTTTTAGAGACATGATCTCACTGTATTATCCAAGCTAGAGTGCAGTGGTGCAATCATAGCTCACTGTAACCTCCAATTCCTGGGCTCAAGCAATCCTCCTGTTTCAGTCTCCCAAGTAGTTGTGGACTAACAGACATGTGGCAGTCTGGCTAATTTTTAAAAAAAAAATTTTTCTAGAGCAAACATTCCATCTATGTTAGCCATTGTCATTAATGATTGCTTCTTTTATTTATCTGTTTATTAATTATTTAGAGATAAGGCTGTCAAGCTAGCCTGAACTCCTGGCCTCAAGTCATCCTCACACCTCCACCTCCACCTCCCAAATTGCCTGGAATTGCAGGTGGCTGCCCTGACCTGCCTGTTTCTGTTATCTATCTACTGTAGGGGGGCTACAGAAGGACTTACAGAATCTGTGGCAGCCCAAAAGTAGCTGTAGCGGGGCTACAGAAGGACTTACGGAATCTGGGGCAGCCCAAAAGTAGCTCTTTTGCCTGTGGAAGGAAACAATGAACAGGATACATCAAGCCTGGAGGGGAAATAAGGCTTTGATCTTCAACCAGACGCCCCCCTCTCACTCATCAACACCACCACCATCCCTGGTAAAATCTACTTCTCAGGCCTTTTCCCCATGGAATTTCAAATAAGCCAGAAAGTCAGTGACACAAATAGAAAAAGTGAGTAACTTCTATGTGGGCTACAGATCCAACAAGAAAGGGGGAAAAACAAAAACAACTAATAGAGCCCTTAACTACTGACTGCATCACTCCCCTCCCCCAGGGGGATGGAAGTCAAATAAGACGAAGACATCATACAGGAATAGTACAGTGAAATATCACTTCTTCAGAGAGGCATTTGGCCCCTAAATTAAGCTATTGTCTCTCAATATTTGCTCTTGTGTTACCAAGCACAACCCCAATCCTACTACTTACCACACTTGTTTTAATTAATTAAGTCTCCCCCACTACGCTGCAGGGCATTAAGGGCAGAGACTGGGTTTGGCACATTGTAAGTACTTGACAAATAAATGATAAATGAGCCATACATGCCTATGCGTGTGTATACTCAAAACTATGTGTGAAAATATGTGTGTGCATTGTACACTTTCAGAGTCTCTGCTATTTCCTCAACTGAAGCTTTCAGATTAAACCATTTCTAGGCTCAGAACTCATTTTTATTTGCCAAAGAGTAACCTACAACTTGATTTTATAAAAACCTTGAATTATACTTTAGATCTCCGGCTGCTTTGTCTGTGACAGTCAGCAAATTGTTTTTATTTCAGACTTTCCACTTCAAAAGCTATATTCCCTAGATTTTATTTTACTCTTTTAAAAATACCTAATGCAGAAATGTTAAATATCTTAAGTTCATCTCTTGAGAGCCTCCACGTAACTATACTCAAATACAGAAGAAACAAAGATTCCCACAAAGCATGCCTTTCATCAGAATGCTTTGCAATCTAGGGAAATGAGATTCAACAGCTTGCAAAAAGAGGGAATGAATTTTCAGACACACCTGAAATTCAATACCTTAGTCATTTACAAATCTTCCTCCATCATTTTCATCTTTCTTACTTTAGTACTCTACTCCCAGTTCTGATAGTGGTTGTCCAGTGACTAATTATATCACTACAGAAGAATATTTAGAAAACATAACTACAAATATGACTCTGCCAAACCTGAATTGAGGTTTGACTGAGTTTCCCAACCAAAAATCACGATGAAACCAAGATACAACCTTTCTAAAATGATGAAATATACCACTAAATTAAAAATGTTTAAATGTTAGGCCTGTCAGTTAAATGCTGGAAATAGCCATTTAAAATTTTAGAGCTATTCGAAGGTAACTTTTTAAAATAAATTCTACTAGACACAAAGAGGTCCAAAATTTATATTTTGTGATAGTACTGGGCGATCAATCTGATCTTTCTCAAGTATCTCCACATACTGAGTATAAGGGAGAAGAAAAACAACTGGTCTTGCCTCTAGCTGAGAATATACAATTTATGTAAATATTCAGCCTTTCAAGTAAATTATTTTTTTTTCCCCTCCACAATTTCCTCTCCAAAAGGCGTTATATTTATGGTAAGAAGGGGCTGTGCCTCTAGTGATCTCATGATGACAAGGAACAGATTTTCAAATTTTTCAAATTTTCAGGGAACCTTCTGAATTCTCAGGGCTCTGCAGTGGAGTGCATAGATCTGGTATTTAAGTATTTGGTCAGCTCCCTACTCTAAGTCGTGACTCTCACCTGGATTTTGGAGGGTAGGGGTGAACCTTTACCCCTACCACTAGGATTTGTGTTTCTAACCTTCTGGCCCATTTTTAAAGTCACAACCGTGGTAGCCTCAGTAGCCACATAAAGTCTCATGACTGTTTCTGAGCACTGGGAACACTAGGCTCAGGCCTGCCTTTTACCCCAACTCGAAAGGACATCCACACCACAGACCACCAATGAGCAAGAGGAGGTACAAACTGCCAATACAACAGCATGGAAAAATCTGAAAGCAACAAGAGAACCACAAAAGACTAAATACTAGGTAATTCCTTTTATATGAAATTGTAGCAAGGGCCAAGAATTAGGGGAGGAGACTGATTTGATTACAAAGGGACAAAAGAGAACATTTTGAGGAAATGGAAATATTCTGTATCCTGATTGCAAAGTAGTAGTTGTATGATTCAATATATTTATCAAAACTTATTGACTTCTTCATGTCAAAGTGGTGAAATTTAATATGCATCTGTAAATGATACTTCAAGAAGGCCTGACATGAACAAAGAAGATTTATGACAGTAGAAAATATATAAATTGTTGCTTATCTGATTAATCTTTGAAATTAAAGCCCTCTATTGCTATAAGGAAAAGAAAATGTACTATCTGATGGCCCATAACACTTTGAAGTCTCAAAAGTGTTAGTAGGCTATTCTCAAATACAACATTTCTCAAACTTCAGTGTGCACAGGAACCTGATTCAACCAACTCTTAGTAGGGCCAGAGATTCCGCATTTCTAAAAACTTTCAGCTGATGCTGATTCAGCTAGTCCATGGATGACACTTTGAACAAGGATCTAATAGACTCAAAGCTTCTCTTCCAATCAGAAGCTGTGGTTGCTCATTATATATTAGTTATATCTGTGCCAAACACAGATCATGCAAGTGTTACTTGCTATCTTAATTAAATAACTTAAATATTACATCAAACAATATGTTTTCAGAGGGAAAAAATTTGCTAAAAACAAAGTAGAATATTTTGCAAAGACCCAATAAAGATGAATTCATAAATCCAATACTCTTGAATTAGATGTGAACAACTACAGAAACCTAAATTTAGGTTTCTGCACACTTCACATTTGTGTTGACTAAAGTGTAACTGAGAGATAAACTTCAGATATTTACTAGTACAATTTGATAAGTTTTGACAAACACACACAAAGCCATCACCACCATTAGCATAATGGGCTACCTACCCATCACACTCAAAGTTTCCTCACATCCCTCTGTAATCTCTTCCTCTAGGCATCCTCCTCATATCCCCTACTGCCCAGAAATCCATGGGTTTGTTTTTAGTCACTATTGATTCCATTGTCTAGAATGTTTTCTATAAACAGAATTATCTTTTTTGTGTATGGCTTCATTCATTTATAATGCTTATTTTGAGATTCATCTTTATTTTTCTGAATATAAATAGTTCACACTTTTCATTGTTGAAAAGTCATGGATGTACTTTGTTTATCCATATACCTGATAATAGGCATTGACGCTGTTTCCAATTTTGTCTATATAACAAATAAAACTGCTATAAACATTTGTGTGCAATTGTCTGTGTTGCCATATATTTTTATGTCCTTTTGGTAAATAGGATTTGAATAGTCAGATAATACATGTATATTTAACTTCTTTTAAAACTCCTAAACTGTTTTCCAAAGTGGTTGCATCATTTTACATTCTCACTAACAGTATATGAGAGCTCTGTTTCTCATCCTTTCCAATAACTTATGTGGTCACCCTTTTTAATTTGAGACACTTTAATAGGATGCAATATCTCATTGTAGTTTTAATCTGCATTTCACTAACAACTAATCACCTTTTCATATTTGCCTTTCATACATAATATGTATTGTTGATGAGGTGTCTGTCCAAATCTTCTTTAATTTGGTGTTTGTTCTTTTATTAAGAAAATGAGAAAATGCATTCAATGTTTTCCCCATTTATTAATTCAGTGTTTTGTCCACTTATTAAGATATTTATGCCATCTGTTCCTCTTTTTCTGCCTTATTTGGATTGATTGTTAATTATGATTGTATTTTATCTCTTGTCTTGGCCTAACTATAACTCATGCAAGTGATATTTTGCTTTAGAATTTATAGTGCATGTGTATGTGGTACGTGTATACATCTTTGTGCACATGTGAATCTATGTATATATTTGGGAGTTTTTTAGTCTATTATGTGTTTCATTTTGAATAGTTTTATTGCTACCTTTTCAAGTTCATTAAAATTTTCTTTTGCCACATTTGACGTCAATCTCATCTATTATATTTTTCATTTCTAACATTTTAATTTCCATCTCTACAAATTTGTTTTGGAAAAATGTGTAAGATCATTTCCATATCTATATTTCATTAAGTATTTCCTCTTCTTAAACATAGGAATGCAGTTACACCTGTTTCAATGTACTCATCTACTGAAGATCTCTGGATTTCTGCCCCTCTGGGCATTTCTGTCCTGTCCAGTGCCTTGCCCTGCAGAGTCTAGTAGGTTGGCCTCCCTGAACTCACAGTGCCATCGCCTCAAGTCAGAAAGACTGCTGACTCCACCTGGTTTTCCGCTTTCTGAATTTCAACCTGGAAATTCACTTCAAGTCATAAACTGATAAATTTATTATAACATGAGAAATTGTGATAAATAAGCTAAAATTATATAACCTGACGGTCTACCACTCTATGAACACATAAAATTTTAAGTTTTTAGTTCATCAGTGTGGACCCCTAGCATGGGCTCTAAGTCAATTATATGTCAACTTCCCAATCAAAGCAAAATTCTGGAAAGATAACCAACATAAGTTTGGATTCCCCTGGGAGCTGACCACAATGTAGGGATTCTACTGCAAAAAGTTTATTGAGAAAGTGATTCAGGAAAGGCTAGTAAGAGAGCTCGAGAGTGAAATAGGAAAGGGAAAGCAATTAATAAAGGGTATATTATCAGATAAATTAGCTTAATGCCATCCTGCAATCCAGTTGTAGAACAGCCTCAGAGCTATCTCACCTTAGGGTTGAGAGAGTTACAGTGTTTATAACTCTCACCAGATGTTAGTTGAGAGTTCTGAAAGTGAAATGGGTGTTAACTTGGGGGAACTTCTGACCTGCCCTGAGTGTCAGTTGGACAATCCCTAAAACCAGACAGAGATTAAGGTGTTAGAAGTTCAAGGTATGTCCAGAGTGTGCAACCAGAATGAACCTCAGGGAACGCAACAGTGAAGAAATGCAAGTGGTGGACACAATACCCCATACCTTGAGGACAGCATCTGTTTGAGTTAGACACCCTTAGTTCTAGTCATGGAACCCACCTCAAACAATAGATGACTTAGAGAGGAGACTAGACATTTCTAAAACTTCTTTATTTTCTCTCTATAACATATGAGCAATAATACCTGCTCCAAGACACCTATGGCATTAAATGACTCACTCGAGGCAAAGATTTGGTACATTACCTGGCACAATCAGTGCTTAGCAAATATCAGCCATCATTATAATAATTTCTACAATTACTATGTTTAAAACTACAAATTTGTATGACATATGATATTTATATTAGGAGATGAGAGTCCATCAATATTAGAAGTTTCTCACTAAAGTTTTATTCTGGGTCCCAAATCAAATATTATTAAATGTGCTATGAATTTTTTTATCTTATAGAAATAATTTATTACTTTATTTTTAATACCTGAAATATTCTATGTTTGAAATATCATACAGAAGCTGTGATAATATAAAGCAAATTATCAGTAGAACTTAGGATTTGTTTTTTTGTACCCAAGAAAAAGAATCACTTCTTAGGGGAAAACTACATGAAACTTGATTACTTGTGTCTCAGAAACACCGCAAAGAGGAACATAAATGGGGCAAAAATAATAAAACAAAATAAAACCTACATAAAACTATAATTTAGAGCTATGGCTCTCAACCCAGGGGACATTCAGCAATGTCTAGAGATTTTTCTAATTGTCACTACCAGGGGAAAAGGTGCCACTGGCATGTAGTGAGTAAAACCAGAGATGATTCTACACATCCTGCGGGCACAGAAAAGTCCCTGAAACTGAGGTGTTGCTTTGATTAATGGACCCCAATTTAAAGTCCATAAACCACTATGGTATCTAAATAATAAAACTCCTTCCATTATATAAGTTTTTCTCTATTAATAAATTCACAAATGTTAAAAAAAAAATAGAACATTCTTCCGATGAAAGGAAATGTACATCAAGAAGCCTGTGAATGCTGGGGAGCTATCCCTGCTACAAATTTGCTGTGTCTCATCCTGCCAGATGAAAAAAATTTCTACAAGCCATCAACAAAGCCAGGTAATTAAAATGTTGGTGTAGACATGACCTTTGTTAATTCACCCTGACTTGTAATAGCTGAAATAATGACAGAGAGGAACTAGGGAAACTAAGGTCAGAACTGTAGCACATGGGGCTAAAATATTCCTTCTCAGATTATTTAAGCGAAATGCTGGTCTATTAGAAAGACATATATTGCTTTTTTGTTTTCATTAGTAAACCCTGTGGGAACTTTGACACAAGTACAAGCTAGACTTGATTACTTGGTTTATAGAACATAGAGAACATTATCAAAGAGCTAATGACAATGTCTATTCATTTAGAAATCCAAGCAACCTGATGACTTTTAATCAAATTTTAAAGGCACAAGAACAGAAAAAAAATTGAGAATGAATGTTTTTACTTTTAACTAGTGGAAGGCAAAAAGGCATGTCAATAATTGTTCAAATAACATCAGAACTGAGGTTAGGACATGTAAGCAGAGAAACAAACACATTTTCAGCAAGGCAATTTTTTTTTAACCGACAAATTCTACAAAACTCAACAAGAAACTGTGATCCAAATCCATTTTTCCTACTAAAATTGCTTTCTTACAGCACAGTTGTAGCAAGATTAAAGAGTTCAAAATCCATTTTCTACTTTAAACAAGGTAAACAAAATAAAATATAAAGGGCCCAGTACTCTGAGCTTTTAATTTACATCTATTAGTGCATGCTAATAATCAACTCTTAAATAACAGTACTAATATTGTTTTCATCCCCCTGATCTTTCTATCCATCATAACTAGAATTCTCTCAGCCTTAATGATTAGACATTTAGAGATCAAACTGGAAAATGAAACATAGTGATTTAAGTTAGAGAAGGAATTACTAGGAACATCCTCTAATTCATACAAAATGTAAATAAGAGGGGTGAGAAGAAAATTTTTTTTTTATTGTTGGGGATTCATTGAGGGTACAATAAGCCAGGTTACACTGATTACAATTGTTAGGTAAAGTCCCTCTTGCAATCATGTCTTGCCCCCATAAAGTGTGACACAATTTCATTCAGAAATCAAGACTCAACCTGTAAGAGCTGGCACTTTTTCTCTATTATGTGGACATCAAGCACTTAAAATACTCTGAGATGTAATTTAGTGTCTGTGATTTAAGATGTCCATACATCAAGTCCTATAAACAACAACAAGAAGCATGGTAAAAGCATATAAACCCACCACATTAAAGGGACAAATTATAACTTCTCTAAATTTCTTTCTGCTTCATCTATCTTCTGCCCCAAAGTCAATCTTCATTCTTTTGACCACAACAGCTTTCAATGAACTGTATTTTAACTTTCTATTGCTGGGAAAACCTCACACCCAGATTTGTTCCTTTCTTCTACTTCTTTGACAGGTAGTACTTTAATGAAGAAGAAAAAAGTTCTTCTTTAAAATAATCCTATTTACATCAGAGAAATAAGGATAAAAGTTATGTATACTTCTAGAAGTCCTTATTACAAATGCAGAACATATGAAGCATATGAATTCGTAAGTTTTAAACACTCTCCATTCACTCAATGATCTGGAGACCGCTCTATAGTAACATTTGGGGAAAAAAATTACAAAGAAAAGGCAATTTGGAAAGTCACATGATTGTTCTTTAGGTGGAATAAGACCTAGTTCCCTAGCTTCAAATGGTGAAAACGTTTTGGTTTTTGTTTCTTTTTAAAGCAAAATTGATGGGAGTGGAGAAGGAGGCTGAGCAATGCTGGCACCACAGCAAATCTTCTCCTTACTCAGGACACGGGCTCCTTCAGTGCTCTGACATCCCATCATGTTCCTGCCTCTGGGCTAGCAGCAGAAGTCATCCAAACAAAGATGACAAGTGGATGAGCTCCCCAGGAGCTCAGTGATTTGGGGGCAGACACAAGAAGCACGATTTGAAGACTAGAAGATGTTTCAGCATCCACAATGAGCATGCGTAAGGAACACTATGGAGTAGTGTTGATACAGCCAGGTTCAAACCCACGACAGGCGTGCATATGGAACACTATGCAATAGTGTTGATACAGCCAGGTTCAAACCCACGACAGGCGTGCATATGGAACACTATAGAGTAGTGTTGATACAGCCAGGTTCAAACCCATGACAGGTGTGTGTACGGAACACTATGGAGTAGTATTGATACAGCCAGTTTCAAACCCATGACAGGCCTGTGTACAGAACATTATGGAGTAGTGTTGATACAGCCAGGTTCAAACCCACGACAGGTGTGCATATGGAACACTATAGAGTAGTGTTGATACAGCCAGGTTCAAACCCATGACAGGCGTGTGTACGGAACATTATGGAGTAGTGTTGATACAGCCAGGTGCAAACCCAAGACAGGCATGTGTATGAAACATTATGGAGTAGTGTTGATACAGCCAGGTTCAAACCCACGACAGGTGTGCATATGGAACACTATAGAGTAGTGTTGATACAGCCAGGTTCAAACCCATGACAGGCGTGTGTACGGAACACTATGGAGTAGTATTGATACAGCCAGGTTCAAACCCATGACAGGCGTGTGTATGGAACATTATGGAGTAGTATTGATACAGCCAGGTTCAAACCCATGACAGGCGTGTGTACGGAACATTATGGAGTAGTGTTGATACAGCCAGGTGCAAACCCAAGACAGGCGTGTGTATGAAACATTATGGAGTAGTGTTAATACAGCCAGGTTCAAACCCATGACAGGCCTGTGTACAGAACATTATGGAGTAGTGTTGATACAGCCAGGTTCAAACCCAGGACGGGCGTGTGTACGGAACATTATGGAGTAGTGTTGATACAGGCAGGTTCAAGCCCATGACAGGCGTGTGTACGGAACATTATGGAGTAGTGTTGATACAGCCAGGTGCAAACCCAAGACAGGCATGTGTATGAAACATTATGGAGTAGTGTTAATACAGCCAGGTTCAAACCCGTGACAGGCCTGTGTACAGAACATTATGGAGTAGTGTTGATACAGCCAGGTGCAAACTTGGGAACTGTGGTCGACATACCATCCATTTCAACATTGCTATACTGTTTCCCACAGATTCAGAATGAGGGAGAAAAACTCTCCAAAAACATCATGATAGTGACAGAAGAAGGAGCGATAGATGCCAAGCAGGCAAAAGTCCATGAGGCCAGGATGACTTATTTATGTTTAAAATGTGAAGAGGCTTCCAGACATAGAGACAGCACTTTATAATGAATATGTCTGTGCAACAGTAGTATTGTGGCCACTTTTCACGGACACGCAGGTAAACAGCAATAGACCCCCCAAAACTATCTGAAGTCACCGCTGCAATCACTAACTTATCCCTCCAGTGGTCCTAAGGCACTGATGAGCCTACTGACAGTGAACTGCTCAAGGCAGCCAGGAAAAAAGCACAACCATAAAACTACCAAGATGTCAGATCACCATTGGCAGTATCTGGGATTTATCCCCACTAGAAACCCCTTTCTCTTTCATCTAAGAACACAATGAACTTCACGGTTACTCCTTATGTTCCCCCAGAAAGCTAAAAGGTACAGTCTTTCCGTCAGCTCAGATCATTTATTGGCTATAAATCTTGAAAACAGTACAGATCAATCCCACACTGTCTGTTGCCATATTCATGTCTGATCTGTAAGTCAAACTCTTAAGTTAATAAGCGTGACTGAGACAGGCAAAGTTGGGGACACAGGATGAATTTCTCAGAAAGAGAAAGATACCAGTTGCTTGGAATTATAATTAGTAAAGCCTTTAATTAACTGACACTGTAAAATTAGAGGAAATCAGATATGATAGATGATCTTTGACAGTAACAAAAATCACAATTCATTAATGATTGTAATAAGACCACCCCCACCCATTGATTTCATGCAATTTTACTAGGCTGTATCCAAGTGAAACCAAAAAAAGAGATAAACATTTCCAGTTCTACTTGGGTTTCTTTCATCAAATTGCAACTTCTTTGAGGGCAGGAACTGTGTCTCAGGCATCTTTGTATCCTCCATCGCGTCCCTGACATAGGTCCACCATGTGAAAGGAAGGAGAATGCCAAGGGAAAAAAATCAAGGAGAAAGGAAAGGAGCAAGGAGGGAAAGACAGAGCCCAGCAGGCGTCGTGGCTGCACCCGCCATGGCGAAGACTACATAATCCCTCCACAAACGTGTGTGGAGCTGCTCCCCAGCAGATGGTGCATTCCGTGACTGATCCGCAGTATGGTGTCTTTTGATATTTCTTAGTTGGCCCACAATGTCACTTTTGATCATCTTTTCAATTTGCCACCCTTTCATCAGCCAAAGCAGAACCAGCCTACTCTGTGTGAGTGATACATTTTCTTTTTTTTCTTTATCTTGAGGTCATTGCAAAAAATGTCCCTGTTTCTTCCACCCTGTAGGACTTATATCCCTCTCTGAGCCTTTTTTAAGTCTAGGCAGGTTTCAGCAATATCACCAGCCCAGTAAGGGCCCTTGGATAAAAGAGCTGTCTGCCTAAGCTTCTCAATTTATTAGAGCCTTCAGACATGAAAGAGTAAACCAATTCCTAGTCAGCAAAGTTGCATTACAGAAAAAAGCAAATAAAACCATCAAAGGGATTACATACATAGTATAAGCCTTGAATCCAAAATTAAAGAATATAAGGAAACAAGGTACTTAATCAATTAGCATGGGCCTAATGTTCTCTTTACAGCCAGAAACCAAGCAATTAAACTAGGAGCAAATGACAAACAAGTATTCAATCCCTGATGTTTACGTAGCGAATGATATGGTCATTCATTCTAATGTCCAAGTTTAAAGTCGCTGACTTAATTTTTCAAATGTATTGAATTAGAATCATTAATTTTCTTGACTGTGTCAACTCATTCAAGGTCATTTTCATCCATTAAATCAGAAAATAGCTTTATACCTTCACTAAAATTTGTCCTTCTGCCAGTTACGATATTTAAAAGGGATAGCCAGCATTTTGGGTATCTGTTAATACATCTATTCTTTGCTGACATAATGAAATGATATAAACAGAATCCATTTCCATTTTAATGCAAAGATAATGTATCTGATGACTTTTTTACATACTCTATATCTCACACTATATAATCAAAATTGCTACTCAAACAAAATAACACAGTTAATGCCATTACACTCTCCTAATTAATATCTTTCCAGAAACTTACATAAGAAAGTGAAGTTCAGCTGTGATCAGGTAAATGTGATAAAAATGTGTTTTTGGGGCGGTGCCTGTGGCTCAAGGAGTAGGGCGCCGGTCCCATATGCCGGAGGTGGCGGGTTCAAACCTAGCTCCGGCCAAAAGCCACAAAAAAAAAAAAAAAAAAAAAAATGTTTTTGCAAATTCTTTATTTAGATTATATCTAAATAAGCAATGGTACATGCATGTAGGTGTGGGTGTACACTTGTGTTTCTTAACTATAAATCAAGCACTTTCATTATTAAAAAATTAGCATTTTAGCTCACTAATATTTCAGTTGGTGAACTTAAATAGTTACGGTGGGTAAAGAGGGGAGAGAAGAAGGAAGGGAGGAGAGAAAGAGAGAGAGAATATAAACATTAGCTTCTAAAAATTTTCACGTTGCATCCCAGGAGCATCTTCCATAAGCTAGGAGAATTTGGTTACTACTGTATCATTAATTCAATTAAATGTACAGAACGGGAGGACATGCTCTGCTGACTATTTTTATAAAACTGGGTAATTTGGTACTTTTTGTACATTACAAAAAATACAATGCCCAGATTATTAATGAGGACTACTCCTTACCTGAAGTAATATATTTGCCTTTAGGAATTTAATAGGGGAGATTTTTTGATATAAATTAACTTGTTCGTGACCAAAAATACTAAAAATTATGCTATGCTAATTCATTCATTCCTTCACTCATTCATTCATCAATTATTTACTAAATGCATCCTATATGCCAGGGCTCACATAAAGTTAAGGAGGCATGGCCCTTTCTTTCCTTGTTTCCTTTCTCTATTTCCTGTATTGACATGCACACACGAACATCTTCTGCTGTAAAACACTGTCCTAATAGCCCTAGTGCAGATGATGGGAAGACGTGCACATCCCTTTTCCTCACTGATTTCACATAAAGCTAGATAAAAGCTATTTAGACAGGCTTTACACTAGAGAGGATATGATAACTTGCAGAAAGATGCTATTAAAGCAGAAATCTGCAAGGTAGTAGAGGAAAAAATGAATCTTTTGAGAATGGAACACTTAATTGACAAGAAAAAAGATGCGAAGGCTTTGAGTAGTGAAGAATATTCCATACAAATGTGACTATACTAGCAAAGGTGTAGCAGTGGGACAGAGTATCCATGTCCTCGGGGTTGTTGATGTTGAGTGACATCCTAACCAATGTCTTTTCCATCCAGACTTCTTTCTGCCCTAAACCATCCTCTTTTCAGGTCCTGAGATGGGACACTACCATTGACACATAGGTGTACGTACACAGAAACATAAGTGCTAGATTTTTTATTTTAAACATCAAAGCCAAAGTTGAGGTGGTGTACAGGTACTGCAAAGCTCATTAAGTTTCTTCATTCAGTCTCTGTAGAAATGTCCTCTTCTCCTGCTTTATTTTCTTTCATTAATCACCTCCTTATATTTCTTTCTTTTTTTATCATCTGTCCCCCCGGACTCCACATGAAATAGAAGCTCCATGAGACTAGTGGACTTATCTTCTCCAAAGCTTCACTCCATGTATTCATTCATTTATTCATGCAATCAACTAAATTTAATTGAACTCCAAATTACATGAATGCCACAAAATGTGAAGATGAATGAGAAAGCAATTCTGTTTTCAAAGATCGCACCACTCCCAAAAGTTGATGTTTGGTTATCTCTTCCTCCTCCATAATAAGCTACTCCAAAAGCAGTGGCTTGAATAACAATTTATGATTTCCTAACTCTACTAGTAAAAAACTAGGACACTCTATAGTGAGGAAAAGCTAGTTTTTACTCTATGAAGTCTGGGGCCTGAACTAAAATGGCTTGAACAGCTGGAAGGCTGGAAACGTCTGAGGGCTGGAACAAGCTAGGGCTGGCTGGGCAGCCTTCTCTCTCTCCATATGGTATTTCCACACAGCTGGTTTGAGCTTCCTCACCGTAGGGTAGCCTCAGGGTACTCGGACTTCTTACAAACTGGCTCAGAGCTCTTAACTTCAAAGTAGAAGCTGCCAGTCCTTTTAAAGGCAAGGCCCAGAATGCCCCAACATCTCTTCTGTTACATTCTATTGTCAAAGTCATCACAGTTAAGCCAGAGTGGAGGAAAGGGGGAACTAGAACTCACCGCTCCATGGGAGGAGTGTCAAAGAATTTGTAGCATCTTTAATCTACTACAGTGAGCTAAACCCATCCCCAAATAACTATGTCATGAAGCAAAATGTAAAGTCCCAGTAAGGGAGCAGAGCTGGAATCCAAAGGAGGACTTGGTGTCTGACAGACATGATTTTGAGTTCTGCTGCTTAACCAGGTATGTTGTCATTAGAGAAATTACTTAATCACCCTGAATTTTTATTTCTTCATATGTAAAAGGGAGGTAATGATTATACCTCCCTTTCAAACTTTCAAGGGCTGTTTTTAAGAAATACATGAGATTAAGTTTGTGCACACCCACTCACACACACGTGCACACAGAGCACACACTTGGTCCAGACACTGCGACGTGATAAAGAGTTAATGAATGCTAGCTGTTGTTCCCACTGAGAATGGTACAAATAAATGAGACTTTCCACATGTCTCAATCATTTTATATTTCATATTGCTAAACATATGCTTTTGGAAATAATCGCATTTTCAAATATGATTAGGAAAATGAAAATTCTTACTCACTAAAACGTCAAACTCAATTACTAGCAGTTCAAAAATAAGTCTAAGAGAAAAATGTATCCTTCATTTGAGAATTGTATTTATTTAAAATCTATATTACAAAAAATCTAAAGGATACCACTGCAGAGTGGCTAATTTTTGACTTTTAGACTGACTCCAGACAGATGGGCAGTAAGTATGTAATATATACTTACTGTAACATTACATACTGTAAGAGTATGTAATATATATTCTGAGTTAGATATTATAATAAAATTAATATCACCAAATCCCTATACTCATGGAAAATGGTACCAGAGGAGTAAATACTCTAAATTTCCTTAAGTTAATATAAATTATCATCAATAAAATTTTTAATAGAGGTTGGAAACATCTAGTTATTATCTGATGCTGGAGATGACGTCCAAATGCTGATTTCAACCACAGGTATTATCTTCCATGGATGATTCCAAAGCTGATTTCTTTGCCAACCAAAAATAAATTCCCACAGTCCATTCTTGTCAGGAGTGTAGGAGAAAATAAAAAAACAAACTATCCCGACCAGAGGACACAGGCAGGTCCCAAGAAAAGTGAGCACATGGCACAGAACATCAGAGATAACAGCGAGACAGTAGGACCCTGAAAAGACAGCATAATTCAGACAGAATTCTGTCCTGGTCCGCTGTGAGTCAGAAGGCATTCTGTCCTGGTCCTCTGTGAGCCCAGCGCGGCATGAAAAACAGGTTTGCTGATAATGAATTGGCTTTGCCAGGGACTCCTAGTCTCTGCCTCCCAGGAGGCTGTATGAAATATGAAAACCCATTTGATGTCTTCCTAAAAGTCTTCCATCCTATCACCACTGTGGTTACAACCATAAAAAATCCCCAAGCTCTACTGCCAGGTGAAGGTTAAGTGGGGTAGAAAGCTTACACATTTTGGAGAAAGAGTGCTGTATGACAAAGTTGTTCATTGTCATAACTTCATTTGGACAAGAAGAAAATGAAAAGGAACATGAATTTGTAAAACTAGTCCTGGGCCTTATCATTTGACCCCTTCTCTTCTATAAAATCCGCCGAGAAGAAGACACATATCCCACAGCTTTCTACCATCACCAGCAAATTACCAAGTTACGAAGATGATGTGGAAGGCAGCTGGTGTCTGGAATTTGTGAAATAAAATTCAGTAATAATTATTTTAAGTTGAAAAATGATTGTCAAGTGTTTTATTAGAATGTGTATTATCTCACAGAAGCCAAGGAAAGTTAGCCCATTTCAAAGATAAAATCATGGAGGTACAGAGCCACGAAATGACTCATGTCCTCCTGTGAGTAAGTGGCATAGACAGGATGACTAAGAATTAACCACACTACTATAATGCTTCTTAGGGTGCTATTTTTTAACCAAGCATGTGAACTTAGGTGAGTCATTGCCTTTCATCTCTGTAAAAACCATTCTGTTCTGTTGCCGGCATTTATACTGGGAGAATGGCAGCACTAAGGTTCCTCAATGAAGTTTTGGTGGAAAGCAGTTAAAAAGTAATGGAGGGCGGCGCCTGTGGCTCAGTCGGTAAGGTGCTGGCCCTGTATACCTAGGGTGGTGGGTTCAAACCCGGCCCCGGCTGAACTGCAACCAAAAAATAGCCAGGCGTTGTGGCGGGCGCCTGTAGTCCCAGCTACTCGGGAGGCTGAAGCAAGAGAATCACTTAAGCCCAGGAGTTGGAGGTTGCTGTGAGCTGTATGATGCCATAGCACTCTATCAAGGGCCATAAAGTGAAACTCTGTCTCTACAAAAAAAAAAAAAAAAGTAATGGAAAAACCTGCTATAAAGATCCGTTGCTCTTCTTTTCTATCCACTATCTAATCTTTCCTTTCTTGCCATCATTGTAAGTCAGTCTTTATTAATGAATTATACCTCTTTCCAGTATCCCCGAGTCACCACTTTGTTCCAATCTGTGATAAACAGCCTTGTATCTAAAAATAAAACCACAACACTTAAGTCTTAGCAGCACCTTTTGGCAATTAACAAACTTATCTAGCATTAGGTTTTACTTATAAAGCATAAGACAGAGTTTTATTAACAAAAATGGAAAACTACTGATGAAAAGAGAAAATATAGCACAACATAAGTTTTGTAAAAATAAAAACAAAAAGCTCCAAACCCCAAAAGTTCAAAAGGAAGCTGCCATAACCAACTGGCCTGGGGCTTTGTGCAGAGAAGAAATGCTAAGTCCCAAGAAGCAGCACAAAACCCAGATAAATGCAAGGCCTTCATGTGTTGAGGATGGTTATTTCATTCCCTTGAATATTGCCATTTATTCTAAATTTGGAAGGAAATTAATTTTGAATTTCAAAATATCAGTTTTACTAAAAAATACTCAAACCATCATAACTGTAACTGGTTGTGTTAGTTCAAAGTCTAGCTGTGCAGTCATCCATGCACAGAAACCTGCTTCAAGTTAGTTTAAGCCAAACTGGGAGCAGAAAGGAAGTGAGTGTAAGATTTCTACCATCGCAGGCTGGGCAAGGGACTTGAAGAGAAACTTCTCTGAAGAAGACAGGCGCGCGGGCTTCAGACATATGAAAAAATGCTCATCATCTTTAATCATTAGAGAAATGCAAATCAAAACTACTTTGAGATACCATCTAACCCCAGTGAGACTAGCCTATATCACAAAATCCCAAGACCAGAGATGTTGGCGCGGATGTGAAGAAAAAGGAACACTTTTGCACTGCTGGTGGGAATGCAAATTAATACATTCCTTTTGGAAAGAGATATGGAGAACACTTAGAGATCTAAAAATAGATCTGCCATTCAATCCTGTAATCCCTCTACTGGGCATATACCCGGAAGACCAAAAATCACATCATAACAAAGATATTTGTACCAGAATGTTTATTGCAGCCCAATTCATAATTGCTAAGTCATGGAAGAAGCCCAAGTGCCCATCGATCCACGAATGGATTAATAAATTGCAGTATATGTACACCATGGAATATTACGCAGCCTTAAAGAAAGATGGAGACTCTACCTCTTTCATGTTTGGATGGATGGAGCTGGAACATATTCTTCTTAGTAAAGTAGCTCAAGAATGGAAGAAAAAGTACCCAATGTACTCAGCCCTACTATGAAATTAATTTAGGGTTTTCACATGAAAGCTATAACCCAGTTGCAATCTAAGAATAGGGGGAAGGGGGAAAGGGAGAGGAGGGAGGGGGGAGGTGGGTAGAGGGAAGGGGATTGGTGGGATTACACCAGCGGTGCATCTTACAAGGGAATATGTGAAACTTGGTAAACGGTCTGTGAAGCTAGTGAATGATGCCCCATGATCATATCAATGTACACAGCTATGATTTAATAAAAATAAATAAATAAATAAATAAATAAATAAGAAAAAATATATAGGTGTCCAGTGTTAGCACATCCAGGGAAAAAGTGTTTCTGTGCTTTGTGAAAGACTGGGACCAAGAACTAGGTAGCTGCTGGGACTCTAAGGGGCAGGCCCAACCCTGAGGCCGTGCCATGTCCTAGCTGTAGGCCCCTACTCCATGTCTAGATTGTATTCCCAGTTCTGTGGTTGCAAGAAAAGAGAACTGGATCATCTTGCCTTGAGCCAGAAGTCCCGTCTCCTCTTATATTCTTCTCTTGCCATAAGCACAAGAAGATCACATAGTTCAGTTAAATTAAATCCCCTGCACATGTACATGCTGACACTTCAACTTGTACATACTTGGCAGACAGAGAGGGAGAGGACAGTTCAGGCTGCTGACCCATTCACTGAGCCTACGCCCTAGTGTGTGCCTGACCTGGAAGACACGAACCTGCTGTTATCACTGTTCACCTTGGTAGAGTACCTTGCTAAATAAATATCATTCTAGTATTAAAAATATGTATTTTCTTATGACACATTCCCTAGACTCGAGCCACATATTTTATGTAGTCCTCAAGAAATAGCTACCTAATCAAAAACTGAAGAAATAAGGGCCTCATTAAGGACCAATTAGTTGTGGTATGAAATGGAACCTTCCTACATGTTTTTCAAGATTAATTTTGAGTAGACATGGCTTTTACCCTGTGCCTTTCTAACATCATCCTCACATAAGGTAACCATTCCTTTGTACAAATGTATCTCTTTGACCAGCACCTATTTTTTTTTTTTTTTTGAGACAGAGTCTCACTATGTCGCTCTTGGTAGAGTGCCGTGGCGTCACAGCTCATAGCAACCGCAAACTCTTGGGCTCAAGTGATTCTCTTGCCTCAGCTTCCCATGTAGCGGGGACTATAGGTGCCCGCCATGACCAGCACCTATTCTTGAGGGTGGAAGTTGATTATTTGAGAAATGGAGGATGGAATAAAAACACAGCTTTTAAAGTGTCTTAGAAGAACTGAAGGCAAACTAAAACCTCTTACATGAAGTTTAGAATCAGGTTAGAGAAAGGGTTCATAGAACAACGGACTGTTATAGACAACTTGTTAACAGAGATAGTAGATGATGCCCTGATATTCAAAATTCATTATTTTGAAGAACAGGCACATATTTTAGAAATTTTCATTTTTAGTTTTTTTTACTTTCATAGTTACCTAAAAGCTGAATTAATGATGAATACAGTGTGGTACTTAATCCATTAATTATTTGAAAGACATTTTATGATGCTCTGCTAATTTATAAAATTCTATTTTGTCAATTAGTTTTCATAATATAGCTCCTCGCCTGAACTGACAATACCCACCACCACTGGACACCAACAAGCATCCTTTGAAATCAAAGTAACTTTATGTAAAACACAGTCCAGAAAACTCCACAGAACACTAGTGAAAGCAGGCATATGAAAAAGGATGACAAAGACAAATTACATTCTAGTGTTATTGTAGAAATTTTCTTGCTCTCATGAATCCCTTCAAAGAGTCTCAGAAGCCCCCATGACACCAGAACACACTCAGAGAACTGCTGCTCTCATCCAACTTCCAATTCACAAGGTACACAGATTCCATGACATCACAGGGAACAAGCAACAGGATACCGAATATGAGAAACTCTACACAACCATGATCTGCGTCCTTCAACAAATAAATTGCCAGACAAGAGAGGAAGGAGAAATTGTAGATTAAAAGAAACTTAACAGACTTCTACTACATGAGAATCTTGTTTGAATTCTGATTTGAACAAATCAATTCATTTAAAGAAAGGGATTTATAAGATAACTGGTGAAATTTAAGCACGGATTACGTATTTGAAAATATTATAGTATTGTTAAAATCTTTTAAGTAGGATAAGGACATTCTGGTCACTTTTGTAAAGTGCTTATCTTTTAGAGATACTC
This sequence comes from Nycticebus coucang, assembly GCF_027406575.1. Classification (NCBI taxonomy): domain Eukaryota; kingdom Metazoa; phylum Chordata; class Mammalia; order Primates; family Lorisidae; genus Nycticebus; species Nycticebus coucang. The sequence continues at coordinate 57,557,904 of NC_069796.1, read as the reverse complement.
GCTGAAATAGTTACAGATAAAATAACATGATATCTGGAAAGGGCTTCAAAATGATTCATTGGAATAGAAGAGGGAGTGCGGGTAGGAAGTTGAAGCTGGGCAGTAGGTTCATGAAGTTTATTACACTGCTTTCTCTAATTCTGTCTATATTTCCATTTCTTCACAATAAATTTAAAAAATGAAATAAAAAGGAAGAAGAGACACAAGTCCCCAGATATGTCCACTGGAATATGGTGCCCAGCAAGCCAAATGCCTTTTGAAGTCAACCAATGCCCTCTGAATGGGAGCTGAGGACAATGCAATTTCAACCACTCATGGGATGGCCCCTATTTTGGTCAGAAATGACTATTCAAGGTGACATAAAAAGGGTTTTGCTGATTTCTGCATGAGGAAAACAGGCTGAATTATGGTAATTAAGCTTTTGTTCTAGTTTGTTATTTTTCTGACAATAGGCTTTCTAGGTGGTTCTGCTCTGTGCTATCATTCAGGAGCCAAGTGAGAGGAGCAGAGGAAAAAGGGAGTTACTGGATGCCATGACTGATGTCCCTTCTTATGTAAATTTGGGGAAGAATTGGGTTATAGAAACATTTTATAGTGCTCTTGCCCAGTCACATACTATGTATTTTAAAAATTCCATGTGATGAAAAATATCGTAAATACATCTTTTAATCATGTGACACACAGGGAAATACTATTTACAACTATAATAAGGAGTGGATATGCATAAATATAAAAAACATCATGTTCCATGGAAAACATTTCCAGGAATCTGCTCACCAGACAGTGCTAAGGAAAAAAATAGCATATCACAAATCAAATGCTAAGTAGGATCCCATTTACACAGAGGGCAAACAAGCAGAAACAAAATGATAAAAACACTACACAAAGAGGGCACATGTGCATTTCTGTACATGGAGCATTCTGAGAGTAGTAAATGAGTATGTGTTCACCCAAACTCCTTTTTACCTTGTAACTACGCCTTGGGTTCTCCATTGGCCCTAAACGTCACACCAGAACTGGAGACAGAAAAAGACATCCAATTCTGGACATTGCTGTTTTTTAAAAGCTGAAATCCACTTGCAGAAGCACTTTTGATTTGCTTTCTATCCTAGAAAGAAGGGAAAATACCTTTCCATGAATAAGAAAAAGAAAGTATCTTTCTAGGGGTAGAAGAATAAGCCAGAGGGGAAACGAGTATTGCAAACTAGTCATAACCCTTGGAAAGAGGTCATGCACTCCACCTGCTCCATGAAGGTTAACTTCAAGGGGATGGGAGAAACAGAAGTCTCAGAGGACTACAGGGCTGGAAAGTACAGCTGCCCAGTGTCTGCTTTCCTTCTGAACCCTGAAGGCAACCACTTCGAAAGGAGTTTCTCACTCCATCAAGGCACGAGGGAACTTGAACAGGGATGACTGGATTGAAATTCCCAGCATTTAGCTAAGTCCCAGAGAAGAAGGAGAGGCCAGGGAAACTGAATAGTCCTAAACAGTTAGGACTCAAACTTAAAAGAACTGTGCTAGGATTGACTACATAGCTCCCCTTACCCACAGGGGATACATTTCAGGACCCCCAATAGATGCCTAAAACCATGCACACCACTGAACACTGTGTTTTTTTCTCTGCTGTAAAGGGTGGGTAGCATATACAATGTGGATACTATTGAAAAAAGGGTGATTCACATGCCAGGCTGGATGGAGAGGATTTCATCATGCTACTCTGAATGGCATACTATTTATTTAAATAAATATTTAATACTTTGTCACCCTTGGTAGAGTACTGCGGTGTCACAGCTCACAGCAACCTCAGCCTTTTGGTTGGGCCCAAGTGATTCTCTTGCCTCAGCCTCCCAAGTAGCTGGGACTACTATAACGCCCAGCTATTTTTAGAGACAGAGTCTGGCTTTTCCTCAGGCTGGTCTCTAACCTGTAGCTCAGGCAATCCACCTGCCTTGGCCTTCCAGAGTGCTAGGTTTACAGGCGTGAGCCACCGTGCCTGGCCTGAATGGCACACAATTTAAAACTTATAAATTATTTCTTTCTAAAACTTTTCATTTAATATTTTCAGATGGCAGGTAACTGAAATTTCAGATAAGGGGGACCACTGTAATTGTGTTTTCTGTCATTAGGTGAAAAGGGCTGATCAAAATGATTACAAAGAAAAAAAATGGCAAAAATCTTGAATATAATACTTTTGCTAAAGAGTGGATTTCCTGTGCTTCTGCCTCAGGAAAAAAAGAGTAACTATGGGAGATGACAGATATGTTAATATGCTTGACCATAGTAACCATCTCACTAAGCACATGTATATCAAAAATCAAATGTAATCTTAAACACATACAGTTTAAAAAAATGAAAGGGAAAATATGATGTATGTGGGGAGATACATATTGTTAAATGAATAGAAACAATAGTTCTCTAGGGGGACAGAAGGATTTGAAGACCATGTGAAGGAAAGTCTCACTTTTCACACCATTTATACTTCTATAAATTGTTTGTTTATCACATTGAGCACATATTACTTTTCTGACAAATGTTTTGTTTGTTTTCAGAAACACTGATTACAGTCAATGTTCCTCCCACACATTTTCCCAGATAACTGGTAAGGCAGGACTCTTTGCCAAAGGGCATTACCCCAGGACACCACATCTTCATCACAAACTTGGTATCAGAGGAAGAGAGAGTAAGCCTCAGTGACTTACCTTGTGGCAAAGAAAAATTGAAATTGTGAAAAACGTTAAAGAATTGTCAAAGGTAGCTGATACGAGCAGACACACCTCTTCAGCAACCATCCAAACACTAATTTTTCATGAAGATGGAGAGAATATTAACACATAAAACCCTTTCAAACAATCACAAGACAGGTCTACAAAACACTGTCTCCTAAATTAGAGCACCACCTCCGTGCCCATCATCAATGAGTCATACTTCACTTTCTGTATACTTTTTATATTTAAATTGCTATCCACAGATATAGGAAACTGCATTTCTCAAAGGCCCATAGACCTGGGATTGGTAGTCATTCTGAGTACAATATTGGCATGTAGCACAGTTCTCAAAAACACCCATTTCATATCAATAAGGGTTTACTGGGCACCTTTAATGTACAAGCTTTGGTATTGGGGCTTAAGGGTACAAGAATAACCAAGATAGTTGAGTATTTCATGTTGTAAAGGAGGGACAAATATGTAAACAACTAATAATTATATAAGATAAAATAATGCAAATGCCATTAATAATAAGAAAAGAGCCAAGAGAGTATGTGGGAATGAGTATTTAATTCTACATGGGAGTCTGAGCTGCACTGTAAGGATTTCAAAGGCAGAGAAATAGCAAGGTAGGACAGTGAAGGCGAAGGGAACCACACCAGGAGCAAAACTAAGCAGGTATGAACGTGAGGCTGAAGTCCTTCTACAACTCAGAGCTGGGGCTCTAAGAAAATGAATTCTATCCACCCCTTCACTTGATCTATTAATCATTTTCATTCTGTATTCACTGTCTCACATAGCCAGAAGCTAAGTAAGATAACCCAGCCTAAAATTATGAAAAAGATAAAATGAAGTAGAAATGTACTCAGAAAATGTGGGTTCTTTGAAAAGTCCAGGTACTCATACATCATCCTGGAGCAACTTGGAAGGCTCCCCAAACATGGCTCCGTGAAATGGACTGCTGCTTCCACTGCTAACCTGAGAAGCACTGAAACACAGCACGTAACAAGACCGGGGCGGGCAAAACGAGGAGGTAGCCTTTTCCCCCACAGTTTATAATTTTTCAAACTGGATTACAGCTGCACTTAAATCATAATTCCAAGTGGCCAGCTGTGATGCACTCAGAACAATTCTGTTGATTCTTTTGGGGTCCATCACAGCGTGTGGAATAGCAGTACCCTCTGTTGGAAAGGAGGTCTCCTGACGGCTCCTTATCTTCCAACTTGCAAATAAACCTTTCCAAATTGCAGGGAAAAAAGGGGCAGCTGCTCAGGCAGCGCCTGTGGCTCAAAGGAGTAGGGCGCCGGCCCCATATGCCGGAGGTGGCAGGTTCCAACCCAGCCCCGGCCAAAAACTGCAAAAAAAAGGGCAGCTGCTCTATGTGATTCATCAAATCATTCCCCAAATGGGAAGAGATTTTCCTCTCCATTGTATTTCAGGTTACAAATATAAAATGTGTTGTCTATAGAAGTAAGCACTGCACAGTGATTACTTCTTTGTATTGAATATCAGACTTCAGTTCAGTGGTTCTCAACCTTCCTAATGCCTCAACCATTTAATACAGTTCCTCATGTTGTGGTGACCGCCAACCATAAAATTATTTTCATTGCTACTTAGAGTTAGTTACTTAGCAACGAAAATAATTTTATGGTTGGGGGTCACCACAACTTGAGGAACTATATTAAAGGGTCACAGCATTAGGAAGGTTGACAACTACTGCTTTAGTTCATTACCTCTGACTTCCTTAAAAACTGATGTACATATTCATTGACAACAGTTTGTTAAAAGTATACAAGGTTCCTAGAAGAGCAAGGCTGAAAAGGTACCTACAAAAAAAAACTACACACCATACAGCTTTCAAATAAGTCTTACTGAAATTAAACATGGTATTTATTACTTTAAAAAACTATAATTCTGTGTACAAAAAGTAGTCAATTACTATTTTGTTTCATTGACCTATTCAGCAACATTATTTTGCATTTTTATGTCTTTAACATGTGACTTAATAAAAGAATACTGCATTGTCAATGAGCTCACATGAGGGGAAAAGGACAAGCCAGCTAACAGTTACAATCCAGTGTGACGGGCAGGCATCAGGAGAGAGAACCGCTAACTCAATCCTAAAGATGGGAGTAGGTATAGAGGAAGGTAGCAATGCTTGGGTTGTGTCCTGAAGGATACGTAGGAGTCAACCGTGCAGATGAACAGAGAAAATAGATTTTCAAATTTAGGAAAGAGGAGGTACAAAGGCATAGAGACATAAAAGAGACTGAGGAATTTAGTGACCACTGTGTTCACAAATATTACAGCCATATAGTGCACTACCTCGTGGGGAATGGTGAGAGGTGAGAACGGGACCGAGAGAGCATCGTTCATCTCAGGATTACAAAGGATGATTAGGTCCTTTGTTCTGGATTCGGCTCCAGTGACCTGCCACTCGCCACTTGTACTTCTGTAGTAGCTCCCATTTTAAACCCTGGGTTCCCTTCATACAAGACTAATCTCTCTTTCATTCGTGAAACACAAATCAACTTTTTTGAGATGAAATATGAGACTGAAGAATTGAAGAGTTGACCAGATATTAAGATTTTCACTAACAAAAATAATAAAAACTGAGTTAGTGATGAGCTAGAATATTCAGGGTTAATTTGCTTGCCTTTGCAACATTTGTGACGGAAAACAACCACATCTCTGAATTTATCCTGATTCCAAAAAGGACACATCCAACAGCTGGGCCCTTAATGGCTTTTGCAAACACCACAAGACTTCTGAGTGCAAGTGAAGAGGGACAGCTCTCTTGAATCCCTAAGATCGTTACCTAAGCCTCCCTTGAACTTTCCTAGAGAACCTCTACTCTCCTCATCAGGCTGAGCACCACTCATATCCGCTCTCCCTACAGACTCTGTGGAAGAAATTGCTACATGCGATCATGATTCTACTGATCAGACCTGATTGCAGTACAAGAGAACAAAATCAACCAAGTTAGTTTCAGCTGAGCTAGTTGGGAGGTTAGAGCGATTGGAAGGGGTTGCCTGGCACTTGCCAAATAGAAAAATCACAACTCCTCAGAGAAAGCAATTCAATTTGCAAGCTCTAATTGCAAGCTGAAATTAAAAATAATGGAAGGCACAAAGCAATTGCATACAAAAAAATCCAGGTAATGCCAGTGAAAAGGGAAAAAGCATCCTTCAATAGGCAAGTGTACTTCTCAGTCTGCTTTCTCCTATAAATCTGACGATTATTTCTACATTTGCCACTATTTCTTCAGTGAGAGGTTAAAAGAGGCAGTGCAATTAATCTTAAGGGTAAAATCAGAGGCAAATCTCCCTCTTTCATATTGTGTGCAACTTTGAGGGGAGTGAGGAGGAAGAGAGAGGCCCAGATGCTCAAGAGAGTTAGTCAATGGGAACAGAAATCAAACCTGCAAGAGCAAGGAACAGTTCAAGTAACAAGAAAAAGTTCATCTCAGTGGCTTTAGGACAAAAGACCCATGCACTTGGGAAACAGAGTCAAACAAAGCCAAATACAAGCTACACCCCTTATAGCTGATTGACTTACTGAAAGACTGAATCAGATATAGTGAATGTAGGGCCGTCAGCCCATGTCTGACACATAAGAAGCACTTAATTAATTTAAAATTGAAAAAAGAATGTCTGGCATACATCAAATAAAGCAATAAGTGTTTGTGGGATAAAGCAGTAAAGCAGCAAAAAGAAAAATTATGTTCTTTTGTGTCTGAAAAAATGAGGGCCAATAATACTAACAGAAAATAGTAATTAATGTGGCTCCTGGAAGAAGGCTCTATACTTCCCCACCTTCACAGCAGGCTGCATGAGAATTACTTATTTTATATAAATAACTGAATTTGTCAATGATTTATAGAGTATTTATTTCATAATTATAACATTTCATAGTGGGAGAAGTTTTTAAAATGTGAATAATCAAATCTCTTTTTTTGTTAGTATATAAGACAAGGCCAGAAAAATTGTAATGATTTTAACTAAACTTGTCAGAGCAAGAGCTGAGCATACTGGTTAAGTTCACTGACTGTTGTTATGGACTGAATTGTACCCCCCCACGAAGTTCACATGTTGAAACCCGAACCCTCAAAGTGACTATATCTAGAGATAGCACCTTTAAGGAGAGAATTAAGGTTAAATGAGGTCATGAGAGCGTGGCCCTCATCCAACTGGACTGATGCCCTTTGTCCTTATAAACTGAAGAAGAGACATAAGGAGTGTACACATACAGAGACCAGGTAAGGACACAGCCAAAAGGTGACAATCTGTAAGACAAGGAGAGAGACCTCAGAAGAAACACACCCTGCTGGCACTTTGATCTTGGACTCACAGCCTCCAGAACTGTGAGAAAATAAGTTTCTATTTTAGGACACCCAGTCTGTGATGTTTTGTGATGGCAGCCTTAGCAGACTAATACACTACAGTTTCCTGACACAGTAGATCCAAATCCAATCTCAACCCTTTGCTATTGGAATGACTTGGGGCAAGACTGAGCCACTTTGGGCCTCTCTTCTTCCCTCATCTATGAAATAGAAATGATGTCACTGTCCACTCCATAGGGAGAAGGAGACTCCAAGAGGTTTCAGAAAGAAAATATTCTAAAACTTCATGAATTTTCAACTCTACTCAACTCACTTTATCATGGAGCCATGTGGAAACTGTTTTCTGGACTCTGGGCTCCCAAAGGAACAAACTGAATGACTTAGAATGTTTATTGCCAAATGTCAAGAAAGATGAACAGTTAGTTCATCTTGCCCGAGAACTAGGGAATTTTCATTTCCTTGGAGCAACTCACAGGAGACTTTTTTTTTTTTCACCTCTTGATTATCTTGACAAAGAACAGAATGAGAAATTATTTCATCACTGTCTTCACATGGCATTTCAAAAACCATGGCCAGATCTTCTAGGTCTCCCTCCAGTGGGGCAGAACCAAAGACAAGACAGAAGTGGCCTGTGTCAGAACAACAGGAGGATTCCCTGGCAGAGGCAGTTCTTCAACACCACAAGTCAGGGATAGGAGTATTTCTCAGACATGCACCATACCATTTCCTATATACATCTACCATGGACATTCTGTTGTTGTTACAGAATCATTTATATTCTGATTTTACCCCACTAGCTAAGCCTCACTCTTCTCATGTAAATGAGGAAACTAACACCTCTTGCGGAATTATTGTGGAATTATTGTGAGGTTGACCATGATGTATATAAAATGCCTGACAAATAGTGGAAATCAAGAGATTGGTAGCTATCACTTATTGTTGTTTTCATAATCATAGTGCAGATTGCAAAATGGGCACAGAGAAATGAAACAACCCTTATAGGGTCACTAACAGTTAATAAGCGGTGAACTCAGATGTGGCAGAAGTGCAAAGTGTTTGTTGCTCATCTTCCAGTCTCTCTTTCTTACTAAGAGAACTTGTTACAAAGAATGCGTCGGGCTGAAAGATTATCCCATATTATCTAGCTTCCCCTTTAGCTATAGGGAGCCTGTGAAGCACAAGCAGATTTTAGATGAAACATACACAAAAAATCTCCTTAACAGCAAAACAAACAGCTGGCAAATGCCTTTCTTGCCTCTCTTCATTTCCTAGAATGTAGACACTTTGGCTGACAGAGCTGCAGCAGCCACATTAGAACACAAGGCTACTCTGAGGATGAAAGTTGTTCACTAAGGATGGTGTAACACCAAGATACAGAGAACCTGGGTCACTGATGACCTTGGGGCTACCACATAGCCCAGGTGTGCCCACTTCTGAATGTGTTTTGTGTGAAAGAATCAACTCTTCGAGTTTAAAATACTATTATTCAGGGCTTCTGTTCCTAGCAGCTGAATGTGCTTCCATTTCTGAAACTAGAGAATGCATATAGGGTGACCTACTAGTCCTATATCCTGAGAAATCCCTCAGTCTGAGGAAAGTAGAGATGGTCAACCAAAAAGCATGTTTTCTCTTAGAAGAACATTTTAAAAACATTTTTAAATTGCATCCTCCATAAGGAACATTTTTTTTTTCACTGATCAGAAAATAAATGTTTTGGCTGAGTCCAAATCAATAGGCATTTCTTGAGCACCTATAGAGCAGTAGAGAGGAAACATGAAAGGCCCATTCTTGACCTGAGGATCCTGCAGTCTGGTCATAGTCATCCATTCTCTCCTGAGTCCGTGCAGTCTAAATTGTATCATTCATTCAGCCAAGATTCCGGAGTACCTTCTAAATACCTGCCATGAAAAACCCCACCATCCTTGGTCTCATGGGGCTTGCATTGCAGTTGAGGGAAGAGACAGATAATAAACGAGTGAAAAACAAGTAACATAACTTCATTTTGGGTGCGTCAAATAAAGTTCCTTATACTGGGCAGAAAAGGAAGATCTAGCTAAAGAGGTGATATTTGGACTGAGACCTTTGTGCCAAGATGGTGCCGGTCATTCAGATAACGCGAACATCAAATGTGAATATGTGAGCCAGAAGAAAGTCTGGAACACTCTAACACTGAAAAAACAGGGACAGTGGAATGTGTGCAGCAAAGCTTAGAATACAAAGAGACAAAGTCATAGAGATAAAAGAGTCAGATGCTGCCAGGTCTTATAGACCATGACAAGAAGTTTAAATTTTATTCTATGGGCAGTAAGTAAAAATCGGAGGCCATTGGAAGACTCAAAAGCAGCAAAGTAAGGGGATCTGATTTATGTTTTAAAATGTAACTCCAATTGCTGGGTAGAAAGCAGATTCCAAGGCTAAAAGAGCAGCATAGAGAGACAAGTTGGGAGCCCAAGGCTATAATCAATTGGAGACACACAGGTGGCTGACATCTACGGCAGCACGGAATTTGGAGAGAAATATGCAGATCTGGATATATTTTAGAGCTAGAGTCACTTGACTTACTAATGGATTATATTTTATACCACTAATAAGATTCACCTTTTCAGTGGAGCTTTCTTTGAAATCTCCTATGTCATTTACAAAGTCAAACGTCTAAGAAATATCAAGCATTTGCATTCCGTGATACTGGGCTGACCATAAAAATTAGCAGTGTACAAACTAATTCCTACTGTATGAACAGGCAAAAATTTTGCCCCTCTCTGACCTATTTCTAGCTACTTTATCATTCTCCTACTTTTTCATTAGCATTTAACCTTAAAATCTTAGCGCCATATGGAAACAAAGTCCAGGGAGCACACAGTCTAATCCAATGATACCCTAAACCAAGCAGTTGTTTCACAATGAAAATGTTAATTCTGAATAAATTATAAACCTCACCAGAAGGGCATAACACAGTATGCCACTTACCCACTGAACACATGTTCCTGTCTTGCCTCTGTTTTTGTCTACAACACCTAGTTCACAGGAGCAAAGCGGTGAAATCATTGCTTGGGAACTTTCCCCTGGCTCCTTAGCAGCTAATGAATTCTTCAAGTTCTCTAAGGCTAGAGAAAGTTGGCTTTTCTTTCTCTACTCTGTATCACCTTCATTCCCCTCCTTATCGCTCCTCCTTTTTCACAGAAGTGCATCAATCATCATGAATGACTGGGAATCGAATCTAAAGGACTGCAGGAGATCCTGGTACAACTGGAATCAAACTCTAACACAGGCTTCCATAGCTGAAAACACTCAATTGGTTAAAAAAAAAAAAGACAGTTTGGCACAGAGCAAAGCAGATTATCAATGATAAAGAAATGAAGGAAAAATGTCTTTGCATAACTACCATGGATCTGGAGCTGGGAGGGCCCCTTTCCTGAGTGGGGTCTCACTGGTTTTCAATCTGCAAAGCAAGTCTAGAGAAGGCATTGTCTTCTCAATTTTCCAGACAGGGAAACTGAGTTTCTATGAAATCAAGCATTTTGCCCACAATGAGCTATAGTAAGTGGTAGTGATACAATCAAATCAAGATTCCAACAACTCCAAAGCTTGTGCAATTTTACTACCTTGAGCTACTCTCTCCTCAGAGCAACAGCTGGAGTGATGCATCTGGGGTCTGAAGTCATAGGTTCAAATCTTGACCACTCCCCAGTTTAGGGACTCTGAATTAAATAACCTAATTTCCCAGAGTCTCTGCTCCATGATCCTGACTGGGCTTGGACAGAGTAACACATGTGAAGGAACTCAATACACAGTAAGTTTTATGACAAATCATTATCAATTTTAATAAATGAAATAAATTTTGAGCATGTAAATTGTGATGCATAAAAATAAATTGAAATTATTTTCCCAATAAGCAATTGGCCTCTAAAGAATAAGTATTTTCTCACGTATTTAATAATATAAAGACTTTAATAATGGCATACTGGATAACAGATATATCCACTTGTACCTGCCAATTTTTATCTGTCTTCATAATAATGACAATAATAGGATCTCACACTTATTGAGTGTTTACCCTTTCCCAGATTCTGTTTTAAGTGTTAACTATTTATTCTCTACAAAACCCTAGGAGGTAGGTGTTACTGGAGCTCCCATTTTGCAGATGAAGAGACAGGCCTGGGGAGTTGAAGGTGGAGTGACTTGCTAAGTGAATCCAGACAGCCCTGCGGCCTAGTCCAATTACTGTGTCTGACAACAGTCCATACTGAAAATCAACCCTCCCATAACTAATTACTCTTCTTACAGAAACATATTGTTTCTTGGAGATGGGATGCCTATCTCCGGTGAATGCTAAAATATTTCCAGGCAATGTTCCTGGAGTGGAAATAGTCAAGATTAATACTCAAGGGGCAATTTCACTGGTCTTACATGGCAATTTAAGCCTTCCTAATCTGACTTTTCATCGGTCCTGGTGATTCAAGACAGGCTAATGACTTCCCCTGACAGTCTGTTCCAGCTGTTCGTGTGTGGTAATCTGGGATTAGAATAGGAACATCAAATGTGAATTTCCAGCTGAACAGTTCTGAACTCCCCAGAGGAAAGCATTACATATGGGCAAATTAGCAGTAATGACACTGTCAGGAACAAAGGGCCAGGAGATGCTTTGTCTAACATTCAGAAGCCAACGTTTCTACCATTACTTACTTTTTAAACTTATACCAAAGAGAAATGTGCAACCAGTCACAAGAACTCTTCTGCCGCTCTTTGGAGCACCTTACAGTAGGTCAGAACCTGGTGCTAATACACACTGCACCTCAGTGGAGGCGCAGCACAAGCCACTGAGCTCCTGAGCTGATTCCCAACTGCTGAACAGTGACAGACAGCTATTATGGTTACTTTTCTGTGTCAAATTGACTAGGTCATGGGGTTTCCATATTAAAAACTATTTCTGAGTGTCTATGAAGGTGCTTCCATAAGAAATTAGCATTTTGGGAGGGAGACAAGATGGCGGACTGAAGCCAGCTTTCAACAGAGGCTCCCGTCCAGAAGGAGAGTTAAGGGACAGGAATTTAGTAAGTTTCCTGGTGGACTTCAGCCTCACCAAGAGACAAGGTTGAAGAACGCACATCAACACCGCTGAGGCAAGTTGTGATCACAAGGACGCAAACAAAAGAACGCTCACTTCTGGATATTCTGAGGCCACACCCCCTGTCTCCCTGGGCAACCGGAGGAGGCCACCGGTGAGCGGGGGATTTCCTGACACCGCTCACAAACTCGGGAAGCTTCCAGGGCGGTCCCAACCCAGAGAGGTGTTCGGACGCAAATCTCCAGCAGCAAAGACGTTTGAACTCAAAACAGCCCATCTTCTGTAGGCGATTTCGACAGGAACAGAGACAGAACCCCGCAAAGTTGTCTGTTCTGTTCTGTTCTGTTAGCAGCATCCATCAGGGACGGGGCTAAGCCTGAGTGAACACCTCCTTCCCATCACCTGCATCAAACACTCAAAGATGTCAGGCCCCATCTCCTCCTGCTAGATAGCGGCAGTCTGCGGGGGCCTGGCAGACTTCCTTGCGATTCAGGCAGGTGCAAACCCCTGGAGTGTCTGTTCACTGCAGGCAACCGGGTTAGCCATCTGCAGAGATACCAGTGACTGGGTCTGACGGAGGGGCAAAGTGGGGAAGGAGACGTCAACCTTCCTAGACTGCTCTGTTTGCTGGGTGGGTCCTCCTGACTCCATGCTGCACTGGGGTGAACCGTGTCAGAGGAGTTACCAGGCCCCTGTGATCCAGTTCCCAGAGACCTCTTGAACTCTCCCACCCAAGACAAGTGCCGATTGAGATAGTTGATTTGGACCTTTTGAACTGGGCTAATAGACTGAGGACCTTTCAGGCGGTGCCCTGGGTGTGCGATTGTAGGAAGGTTTGATTCTCCTTTTCCAAATGGGGCCAGAGGTGGGCAGGCGGGGTGACTTAATTGCTGATTTATCCACACAGCTGAGACTTCAAGCCAGAGTAGAAGTTGCAATAGAATCGAACAGAAACCAGCTGAAAACAAAACAGAACCACTTTGCTCCACCACACCAGACAGGGCCCCAGTTTCTCAGGCCACAACACTGTACGGGCCCTCAATAAAACCCCAGGGGAAAAACCAAAGGGAGTAAAATAACCATGGGGCAGAATCAGCGGAAAAACTCTGGTAACATCAATAACCAGAATAGATCAACCCCCCCAAGAAAAGATACGGCAGATGTGATTGAAGATCCCATTCATAAACAACTGGCTGAGATGTCAGAAATCAAATTCAGAATTTGGATTGCAGACAAGATTAATAAAATGGAATTAGGAATTCAAGGAGAAATTCAAAAATTGTCTCAAGAATTTAATGAATTTAAAGACAAAACCACCAAAAACTTAGACACACTGAAGCAAGAACTTAAAGCCCTCAAAGATATGAAAAATACACTAGAATCCCTCAGTAACAGACTGGAGCAAGCAGAAGAAAGGATTTCTGACATTGAAGATAAAGTCTTCAAACGCTCCCAATCTCTCAAAGAGGAAGAGAAATGGAGAGCAAAAACGGATCACTCACTCAGAGAACTCTCAGATAATTTGAAAAAAAGCAACATAAGGATGATAGGAATTTCTGAGAACGATGAAGTGGCCTCCGAGGGCACAGAGGCCCTTCTGCATGAAATTATGAAAGAAAATTTTCCAGACATGCCTAGAGAATCTGAAATTCAGATAGCAGACAGCTTCAGAACCCCAGCACGATTCAACCCCAATAAGTCATCCCCCAGACATATCATAATTAGCTTCACTAAAGTTAACATGAAAGAGAAGATTCTCAAAGCAGCCCGGCGAAAGAAAACTATAACGTCCAAAGGTAAGAATATTAGAATAACTGCAGATCTCTCTGCTGAAACTTTTCAAGCCAGAAGAGGCTGGTCATCAACTTTTAATCTCCTAAAACAAAAAAACTTTCAACCCAGGATCTTGTATCCAGCTAAACTGAGTTTCATCTATGATGGAGAAATTAAATACTTCAATGACATTCATATGTTGAAAAAATTTGCCATAAGTAAACCAGCTCTTCAGGATGTTCTCAGACCTATCCTCCACAATGACCAACCCAATCCTATAACACAAAAGTAAAATCACTCAGAAACTTCGGATCAAACTCCAACTTCCACACTGGCGAAAGGATTAAAAATGTCCACTGGACCTTTGAAAAACTCGATACCCAAAATTCCACCAGACTTATCAGTACTCTCCATCAATGTGAATGGCTTAAACTGTCCTCTAAAGAGGCATAGGTTAGCTGACTGGATACAAAAAAATCAAGCCAGATATTTGTTGCATACAAGAGTCACATCTCAACTTAAAAGACAAATACAGACTCAGGGTGAAAGGATGGTCATCCATATTTCAGGCAAATGGTAATCAGAAAAAAGCAGGTGTTGCAATTTTATTTGCAGATACAGTAGGCTTTAAACCATCAAAAGTAAGAAAGGACAAGAATGGTCACTTCATATTTGTTAAGGGTAATACTCAACATGATGAGATCTCAATTATTAATATCTATGCACCCAACCAGAATGCACCTCAATTTATAAGAGAAACTCTAACAGACATGAGTAACTTGATTTCCTCCAGCTCCATAATCGTCGGAGATTTCAACACTCCCTTGGCAGTGTTGGATCGATCCTCCAGAAAGAAGCTGAGCAAAGAAATCTTACATTTAAACCTAACCATCCAATATTTAGATTTAGAAGACATCTAAAGAACATTTCATCCCAACAAAACTGAATACACATATTTCTCATCAGCCCACGGAACTTACTCCAAAATTGACCACATTTTAGGTCACAAGTCTAACCTCAGTATATTTAAAGGAATAGAAATTATTCCATGCATCTTCTTGGACCATCATGGAATAAAACTTGAATTGAGTAACAACAGGAATCTGCATACTCATACAAAAACATGGAAGTTAAATAACCTTATGATGAAGGATAGCTGGGTCAGAGATGAGATTAAGAAAGAAATCGCCAATTTTTTGGAACAAAAAGACAATGAAGACACAAACTGTCAGAACCTCTGGGACACTGGAAACGCAGTTCTAAGAGGGAAATTTATAGCACTGCAAGCCTTCCTCAAGAGAACGGAAAGAGAGGAAGTTAACAACTTAATGGGACATCTCACGCAACTGGAAAAGAAAGAACATTCCAACCCCAAACCCAGTAGAAGAAAAGAAATAACCAAAATTAGAGCAGAATTAAATGAAATTGAAAACAAAAGAATAATACAAAAGATCAATAAATCAAAAAGCTGGTTTTTTGAAAAGGTCAATAAAATAGATAAACCTCTGGCCAACCTAATCAGGAAAAAAAGAGTAAAATCTCTAATAATCAGAAACAACAAAGACGAAATAACCACAGACTCATCAGAAATCCAAAATGTCCTTAATGAATATTACAAGAAACTTTATTCTCAGAAATATGAAAATCTGAAGGAAATAGACCGATACTTGGAAGCACGCCACCTTCCAAGACTTAACCAGAATCAAGTGGAAACGTTGAACAGACCCATATCAAGTTCAGAAATAGCATGAACTATACAAAACCTCCTAAAAAGAAAAGCCCGGGACCAGATGGTTTCACGTCAGAATTCTAAGAAACCTTTAAAGAGGAATTAGTACCTATATTACTCAACCTGTTTCAAAAGGTAGAAAAAGAAGGAAGACTACCAAACACGTTCTATGAAGCAAACATCACCCTGATCCCCAAACCAGGAAAAGACCCAACAAGAAAAGAAAATTATAGACCAATATCAATGAATATAGATGCAAAAATATTCAACAAGATCCTAACAAACAGAATCCAGCAACACATCAAACAAATTATACATCATGACCAAGTTGGTTTTATCCCAGGGTCTCAAGGCTGGTTCAATATACGTAAATCTATAAATGTAATTCAGCACATAAACAAATTAAAAAACAAAGACCATATGATTCTCTCAATTGATGAGGAAAAGCTTTAGATAATATCCAGCATCCCTTCATGACAAGAACACTCAAGAAAATTGGTCTAGAAGGGACTTTTCTTAAACTGATAGAGGCTATCTACAGCAAACCCACAGCCAATATCATATTGAATGGAGTTAAACTGGAATCATTTCCACTCAGATCAGGAACAAGACAAGGCTGCCCATTGTCTCTATTGCTTTTCAACATTGTAATGGAAGTTTTAGCCATCACAATTAGGGAAGAAAAGACGATCAAGGGTATCCATATAGGGTCAGAAGAGATCAAACTCTCGCTCTTCGCAGATGATATGATTGTGTATCTGGAAAACACTAGGGACTCTGCTACAAAACTCCTAGAAGTGATCAAGGAATACAGCAGCATCTCAGGTTACAAAATCAACATTCATAAATCGGTAGCCTTTATATACACCAACAACAGTCAAATTGAAAAAGCAGTTAAGGACTCTATCCCATTCACAGTAGTGCCAAAGAAGATGAAATATTTGGGAATTTACCTAACAAAAGATGTGAAAGATCTCTATAAAGAGAACTATGAAACTCTAAGAAAAGAAATAGCTGAAAATCTTAACAAATGGAAAAACATACCATGCTCATGGCTGGGAAGAATCAACATTATCAAAATGTCCATACTACCCAAAGCAATATATAATTCAACGCACTCCCTATTATAACTCCACTGTCATATTTTAAAGATCTTGAAAAAACATTACTTCGTTTTATATGGAATCAGAAAAAATCTCGAATAGCCAAGACATTACTCAGAAATAAAATCAAAACAGGAGGAATCACACTACCAAACCTCAGACGTTCCTACAAATCGATAGTGATCAAAACAGCATGGTATTGGCACAAAAAAGAGAAGTAGATATCTGGAACAGAATAAAGAACCAAGAGATGAATCCAGCTACTTACCACTATTTGATTTTTGACAAGCCAATTAAAAACATTCAGTGGGAAAAAGATTCCCTATTTAACAAATGGTGCTGTGTGAACTGGCTGGCAACCTGCAGAAGACTGAAATTGGACCCACACCTTTCACCATTAATTAAGATAGACTCTCATTGGATTAAAGATTTAAACTTAAGACATGAAACTATAAAAATACTAGAGGAGAATGCAGGGAAAACCCTTGAAGAAATTGGTCTGGGTGAGTATTTCATGAGGAGAACCCCACGGGCAACTGAAGCAGCTTCAAAAATACACTACTGGGACTTGATCAAACTAAAAAGCTTCTGCACAGCTAAGAACACTGTAAGTAAAGCAAGCAATCAGCCATCAGAATGGGAGAAGATATTTGCAGGGTATATCTCTGACAAAGGTTTAGTAACCAGAATCCACAGAGAACTCAAACGCATCAGCAAGAGAAAAACAAGGGATCCCATCGCAGGCTGGACAAGGGATTTGAAGAGAAACTTCTCTGAAGAAGACAGGCGCACGGCCTTCAGACATATGAAAAAATGCTCATCATCTTTAATCATCAGAGAAATGCAAATCAAAACTACTTTGAGATATCATCTAACTCCAATGAGACTAGCCTATAGCACAAAATCTCAAGACCAGAGATGTTGGCATGGATGCGGAGAAAAGGGAACACTTCTGCACTGCTGGTGGGAATGCAAATTAATACATTCCTTTTGGAAATATATATAGAGAACACTCAGTGATCTAAAAATAGATCTGCCATTCAATCCTGTAATTCCTCTGCTGGGCATATACCCGGAAGACCAAAAATCACAACATAACAAAGATATTTGTACCAAAATGTTTATTGCAGCCCAATTCATAATAGCTAAGTCATGGAAAAAGCCCAAGTGCCCATCGATCCATGAATGGATTAATAAATTGTGGTATATGTATACCATGGAATACTATGCAGCCTTAAAGAAAGATGGAGACTTTCCCTCTCTCATGTTTACATGGATGGAGCTGGAACATATTCTTCTTAGTAAAGTATCCCAAGAATGGAAGAAAAAGTACCCAATGTACACAGCCCTACTATGAAACTAATTTGGGACTCTCACATGAAAGCTATAACCCAGCTACAACCTAACAATAGGGGGAAGTGGGAAAGGGGGTGGTGGGTAGAGGGAGGGGGATCGGTGGGATCCCACCTGTGGTGTATATTACAGGGGTATTTGCGAAACTTGGTAAATGTAGAATGCAAATGTTTTGGCACAGTAACTGAGATAACGCCGGAAAGGCTATGTTAACCACTGTGATAAAAATGTGTCAAATGGTTAAAAAAAAAAAAAAAAAGAAATTAGCATTTTGGCCTTAGACTCTGTAAAGTACCTTGTCCTCAGTGTAGATGGGCACTATCCAATCAACTGAGAGCCCGAATAGAACAAAAGGCAGAGGAAAAAGGAATTCTTTTTTTTTTTTTTTTTAAATTATAGATTTATAGGAAATTGCAAAAACACATACAGGGAGATCCCATGTAACCTGTACCCCCAGTGGTAACATCTTTTTTTTTTTTTTATTGTTGAAGATTCATGGAGGGTACAATAAGCCAGGTTACACTGATTGCAATTGTTAGGTAAAGTCCCTCTTGCAATCATGTCTTGCCCCCATAAACGGTGACACACACCAAGGCCCCACCCACCTCCCTCCTTCCCTCTGTTTCCCCCCCCATAACCATAATTGTCATTAATTGTCCTCATATCAAAATTGAGTACATAGGATTCATGCTTCTCCATTCTTGTGATGCTTTACTAAGAATAATGTCTTCCACGTCCATCAAGGTTAATACAAAGGATGGAAAGTCTCCATTTTTTTTAATGGCTGAATAGTATGTCATGGTATACATATACCACAGCTTGTTAACCCATTCCTGGGTTGGTGGGCATTTAGGCTGTTTCCACATATTGGCGATTGTAAATTGAGCTGCAACAAACAGTCTAGTACAAGTGTCCTTATGATAAAAGGATTTTTTTCCTTCTGGGTAGATGCCCAGTAATGGGATTGCAGGATCAAATGGGAGGTCTAGCTTGAGTGCTTTGAGGTTTCTCCATACTTCCTTCCAGAAAGGTTGTACTAGTTTGCAGTCCCACCAGCAGTGTAAAAGTGTTTGCTTCTCTCCACATCCACGCCAGCATCTGCAGTTTTGAGATTTTGTGATGTGGGCCATTCTCACTGGGGTTAGATGATATCTCAGGGTTGTTTTGATTTGCATTTCTCTAATATATAGAGATGATGAACATTTTTTCATGTGTTTGTTAGCCATTCGTCTGTCGACTATAGAGAAAGTTCTATTCATGTCTCTTGCCCATTGATATATGGGATTGTTGGCTTTTTTCATGTGGATTAACTTCAGTTCTCTATAGATCCTAGTTATCAAGCTTTTGTCTGATTGAAAATATGCAAATATCCTTTCCCGTTGTGTAGGTTGTCTCTTTCCTTTGGTTATTGTCTCCTTGGCTGTACAGAAGCTTTTCAGTTTTATGAAGTCCCATTTGTTTATTTTTGTTGTTGTTGCAATTGCCATGGCAGTCTTCTTCATGAAGTCTTTCGCCAGGCCAATATCTTCCAGTGTTTTTCCTATCCTTTCTTGGAGGATTTTTATTGTTTCATGCCTTCAATTTAAGTCCTTTATCCATCTTGAATCAATTTTTGTGATTGGGGAAAGGTGTGGGTCCAGTTTCAGTCTTTTACATGTAGACATCCAGTTCTCCCAACACCATTTATTGAACAGGGAGTCTTTCCCCAAGGTATGTTCTTGTTTGGTTTATCAAAGATTAGGTGGTTGTAAAATGTTAGTTTCATTTCTTGGTTTTCAATTCGATTCCAAGTGTATCTATGTCTCTGTTTTTGTACCAGTACCATGCTGTCTTGAGCACTATGGCTTTGTAGTACAGACTAAAATCTAGTATGCTGATGCCCCCAGCTTTATTTTTGTTACAGAGAACTGCCTTAGCTATACGGGGTTTTTTCCGGTTCCATACAAAACGCAGAATCATTTTTTCCAAATCTTGAAAGTACGATGTAGGTACTTTCATAGGAATGGCATTGAATAGGTAGATTGCTTTGGGAAGTATAGACATTTTAACAATGTTGATTCTTCCCATTCATGAGCATGGTATGTTCTTCCATTTGTTAATATCCTCTGCTATTTCCTTTCTGAGGATTTCATAGTTTTTTTATAGAAGTCCTTCACCTCCTTCGTTAGGTATATTCCTAGGTATTTCATTTCCTTTGAAACTATGGTGAAGGGAGTTGTGTCCTTAATTAGCTTCTCATCTTGACTGTTATTGGTGTATACAAATGCTACTGACTTGTGGACATTGATTTTATATCCTGAAACATTACTGTATTTTTTGATAACTTCTAGGAGTCTTGTGGTTGAGTCTTTGGGGTTCTCTAAGTATAAGATCATGTCATCAGCAAAGAGGGAGAGTTTGACCTCCTCTGCTCCCATTTGGATTCCCTTTATTTCCTTGTCTTGCCTAATTGTATTGGCTAGAACTTCCAGCACTACGTTGAATAGTAAAGGTGACAGAGGACAACCTTGTCTGGTTCCAGTTCTAAGAGGAAAAGCTTTCAGTTTTACTCCATTCAGTAAAATATTGGCTGTGGGTTTGTCATAGACAGCTTCTATCAGTTCTAGAAATGTGCCAACTATGCCTATACTCTTCAGTGTTCTAATTAGAAAAGGATGCTGGATTTTATCAAATGCTTTTTCTGCATCTATTGAGAGGATCATGTGATCTTTATTTTTGCCTCTGTTAATATGGTGGATAACGTTTATGGACTTGCATATGTTAAACCAGCCTTGCATCCCTGGGATGAAGCCTACTTGATCATGATGAATGACTTTTTGATGACAAGCTGTAATCTATTGGCTAGGATTTTGTTGAGAATTTTTCCGTCTGTATGCATGAGTGAGATTGGTCTGAAATTCTCCTTTTTGTTTGGGTCTTTTCCTGGTTTTCGTATCAGGGTAATGTATGCTTCATAGAATGTGTTGGGGACGATTCCTTCTTCCTCAATTTTTTGGAATAATTTCTGCAGTACAGGAATAAGCTCTTCCTTGAAGGTTTGATAGAATTCTGGAGTGAAGCCATCTGGACCAGGGTATTTTTTGGTTGGAAGATTTTTTATTGTTTCCTTGATCTCAGTGCTTGAAATTGGTCTCTCCAGGAGCTCTATTTCTTCCTGGCTGAGTCTAGGGAGAGGGTGTGATTCCAAATATTGATCCATTTCTTTCACATTGTCAAATTTCTGGGCATAGAGTTTCTGGTAGTATTCAGAGATGATCTCTTGTATCTCTGTGGGATCAGTTGTTATTTCCCCTTTATCGTTTCTGATTGAGGTTACTAGAGATTTTACTTTTCTATTCCTTGTTAGTCTGGCCAATGGTTTATCTATTTTATCTATTTTTTCAAAAAAACAACTCCTTGTTTCATTAATTTTCTGAATGATTCTTTTGTTTTCAATTTCATTGATCTCTGATTCGATTTTGGATATTTCTTTTCTTCTACTGAGTTTAGGCTTAGATTATTCTTCTTTTTCCAATTCCATAAGATCTCTTGTGAGATTGTAGATGTGCTCTCTTTCTGTTTTTCAAATGTAGGCATCTAAAGCGATGAATTTTCCTCTCAAAACTGCTTTTGCAGATCCCACAGGTTTTGGTAGCTTGTGTCTTCATTGTTGTTATGCTCAAGGAAGTTAATGATTTCCTGTTTTATTTCTTCCTGCACCCATCTGTTATTCAACAGAAGATTGTTTAATTTCCATGCCTTTGTGTGGGGTCGAGCATTTTTGTTAGAGTTGAGTTCCACCTTTAGTGCCTTATGGTCTGAGAAGATACAAGGTAAAATTTCAATTCTTTTGATTCTGTTGATATTTGTTTTGTGTCCCAGGATATGATCAATTTTGGAGAATGTTCCATGGGGTGATGAGAAGAATGTATATTCTTTATCTTTGGGATGGAGTGTTCTATATGCGTCTATCAAGCACAGTTGTTCTAGGGTCTCATTTAAATCTCTGATATCTTTGTTTAATTTCTGTTTAGAGGATCTGTCCAGCTCTGTAAGAGGAGTGTTAACGTCCCCTGTTATTATGGTATTATCAGATATCATATTGCTCAGACTGAGTAAGGTCTGCCTCAAGAATCTGGGAGCATCTAAATTGGGTGCATAGATATTTAGAATTGAAATGTCTTCTTGTTGTATTTTTCCCTTGACCAATATAAAGTGACCATCTTTGTCTTTTTTGACTTTAGTTGCTTTAAATCCACATGTATCTGAAAATAAGATTGCAACGCCTCTTTTCTTCTGAATTCCATTTGCCTGAAAAATTTTCTTCCAACCTTTGACTCGGAGCTTTAATTTGTCTTTTGAAGCCTGGTGTGTTTCTTGCAGACAGAAAATGGATGGCTTGTGTTTTTTAATCCAGTCAACCAATCTATGTCTCTTCACTGGGGAATTCAAGCCATTAACATTTATTGAGATAATTGATAAGTGTGGTAGGATTCTATTCGTCTTATTTTGTGAGAGCCCATTGCTTAGTTTTATCTTTTGCATCAGTGTGGAGGTTAGGTTCTGTCCTTTAATTTCTGAGTTCTTACTTTGCTGCTGATCCATTGTGGTGGTCAGTGTGCAGAACAGGTTGAAGTATTTCCTCAAGAGCTGGTCTTATTGTGGCGAATTTCCTCAATGTTTGTATATCCGTAAATGATTTGATTTCTCCATCAATTTTGAAGCTTAGCTTAGCAGGGTACAGAATTCTGGGCTGAAAATTGTTCTGTTTAAGTAGATTAAAGGTAGATGAACATTGTCTTCTTGCTTGGAAAGTTTCATTAGAGAAGTCTGCGGTCACTCTGATGGATTTGCCCCTGTAGGTCAACTGGCGCTTACTCCTGGCAGGTTGTAGAATCTTTTCTTTTGTCTTGACTTTGGACAGGTTCATCACAATGTGTCTTGGAGAGGCTCAGTTAGAGTTGAGGCCACCCGGGGTCCGATAGCCCTCTGAAAGCAGTGTGTCAGAATCTTTGGTGATATTTGGGAAATTTTCTTTTATAATATTCTCTAGTATGGCTTCCATTCCTCTGGGTCATTCTTCTTCCCCTTCTGGAATTCCTATAACTTGTATGTTGGAACGCTTCATAAAGTCCCATAATTTTGACAGTGAACGTTCTGCTTTTTCTCTCTTCTTTTCTGCCTCTTTTACTATCTGAATTATCTCAAAAACTTTGTCTTCTACCTCTGAAATTCTTTGTTCTGCATGGTCTAACCTGTTGCTGATACTGTCCATTGCATCTTTTAGTTCCCTGATTTTTTCATTTCCTTCAGCTCTGCTATATCCTTTTTATATTCTTCATATCGTTCATCTCTTATTTGATTCTGTTTTTGAATTTCCTTTTGGTTAATTTCCACTTTATTAGCAGTTTCCTTCATTGTTTCCATCATTTCTTTCATTGTTTTCAACATGTGTATTCTAAATTCCCTTTCTGTCATTCCTAACATTTCTGTATAGGTGGAATCCTCTGCAGTAGCTACCTCATGGTCCCTTGGTGGGGTTGTTCTGCACTGGTTCTTCATGTTGCCTGGAGTTTTCTGCTGATTTTTCCTCATGAGTGATTTCTTTTATCTGTTTCCTTGCCCTAATTTTCCTTTCACTTCCTCTTGCTCTTTCAGTTCTCGTGCCTGTGGACTAAGGGTTACAGGACCAGAAGGGTGAGAAGGCTGAAGAGCAAAAAAGGGATGAAAGAAAGGAGGACCGAGTGATAAGAAAAAAAAAAAGAAAAATAGAGAAAGGAGAGTGGGTGGGTAAAAGGAATATTGACAAAAAGAAGAGAGGCACAGAAAGAGGGAGACAGAGCAGTATAGGTGTACAGTAAGGTACTTTGATACAACCTTAAAAAAAAAAAAAGCACCTTCCGGGGGGTGCCCAGTTTGGTGGTTTCCTTGAGGTCAGCAGCTCTTTGCTAACCTGATCAGACACAGTACCCCACCTCCACCAAGTAGAGAGGAAAGACAAAAATGCTATAAATCAAATCAAAACAAGCAAACAGAAAACTTTACGGGATAAAATTGGCTGGAAAAAGCAAATAATAGCGGTAGAAACACTAACAAAAATGAAGTTCTAATTATTGAAATAGGCAGCAATGGGAAATTATAATTAAACTAGAAAAATTGAGAAAGAAAAAGGATCTGTATGGAAAAGGTTGAACTTAAAAAACAAAACAACAATCAACATCAAAATAAACAAACAAAAAAAAACACAACCGAAAACAAAGCAGTATGTATATGTTATTGAAAATTGTCTGGACAACACGTGGTCTTCTGGGGTATGAGATGTTAATCACAATTGTGATACGACTGGAGGCTGCTAGTTTCTCAAACCCCAGCAGGTAAGCACCCTAAATCTCCCTTCAGCCCACTTAAAAGGCACTTTGAGCTTGTTCACTTGCTGAGCAGAAGCTTTCCCAGGGAAGTGCTTGTCGCTGGAATCACTGCTGAAGTGGCTGTCCACTTACCCTGTGTGCGAAATCTGGTCTCCCTCTGCCCCCGAGGGTTAGGGCTGCAAGGCGGCTCAGACCCCGCCCTTAGCCTACTTGGTCGCTAGGTTACCAGCTCCCACCCAATTCTAGCTCTGCAACCCTGAGGGCGGAGCTTGCCGGGGCAGATCGCTCACAATGGCTGCCTGTGACCCAGAGCCAAACACTATTAGCTCTGTCTGGCTCAGCAGCTCAGACTGGGGCCCTAGACAAAGGCCAAAGTTCTCCGCACTCCTGCCCAGGCTCTCCCCAAGGCAATTCAGCTGAGTGCCAAGTCCCAAGACACCAAAACAATTCACAGGTAAGGCCTTTCTGGTTTGCAGTCTCGCTGCTACTGAACTTACAGTTGCGGGCGGGTTTAGACGGATTGAACACACACGACCACTTGCCGATTTTCCACTGGTTTAGTCCTCCTCTTGGGGTCCAGAAGTCTCTCGCTGACTCCCTGTATCCTCTCAGGGGTGATGATAGGCAGATCCCACCAGCCAGAGATGCCTGGAGTCCTATCTCCCCAGACTCACGGTGCCCAGATGCAAGGAAGCTGTTACTCGGCTGCCATCTTGTTCCGCCTCCTCGGAAAAAGGAATTCTTTCTCCCACCCCTACTTCTCTTTTTTTTGTGTGTGTTTTTTTTTTTTGTTTGTTTGTTTGTTTTCTTCACTGTTTGAACTGAAAAATCCATCTCGTCTTCTCGTGCTCTAGGACTGAATTATATCATGACTTTTCTGGGCCTCTAGCTTACAAAAGGTAGCCTCCATAATCACCTGAGCCAATTCCTCATAATAAATCCCCTTTTAGATAGATAGACAGATAGATAGATAAGGAAGGGAGGGGAGAAAAGTAGGGAGGGAGGAAGGAAGGGAAAGGAAGAGGGAGGGAAGAGAAAGGGAGGGAGGGAGGGAGAGACAAAGGAGACAGATAACATGGATATCTCTCTTATAGTGGTTTTTTTTTTCCTCTGTAGAACTCTGCCTAATACAATTGTGAGTGATGACTGCTCAAGAGTTCTTTAATATGACCTCAATTAGAAAAACAGGAAACAGGAGGCAAGCACCTCTCTATAACTTTTCAAAACACAATATGTATGCAGATTTGATCAAAGAAAGTAAGATTTGCTCCAATTGATACTTAGCAAACATCTACTGTGTGTGAGGCCCTAGGCTAGATGCTTTGTCTTATGCAATACTCATAAGAACAAATAAAATTATAAACGTGCATTTAAGTTAATATTAAAATACAATGGAGAAAACTCTACAGTCAAGCAGAAATGCTTTAGAATTCTCCACACATCTCCCATACAATGCTGGGGATTAACTAGACAACTGCCTATGGATTTTTCTTTTATTCCATCATTTAATCTAGTTCAGTATTTCTCAAACCTCAGTGTGCAGAATAATCATTTTTCAAGGTTATAGACACCAAATCATATTTACTGTGCTTCATGGTCAATTTTGGGACATTTCAAGGGTATTTTCAGGGCCTCTGTGTGCAAGCCAGCAGGATACCCCCAGCACGAACGTGCCCCAGTAAGCGAGCAGGGAGAGCTGAAACCTACCCATACCATCTTCTTCAGCAGATTCAGCTGGGGGAGGGGGACTTTTCTGTAATTCATTTTCCCAAGGAGAGGCCACCTTTGTGAAAGTCACACAAAGTACACATTGAGCGGCTGTGCTCTTCATTATGCTGACTATCTGTGATTCATGCCTTAGGAACTGACTTTAGAATTTAAATAGTTAGATGTAAGTACACTGTCCCTTTGTTTATTTATATACCTTTCTCTCCCCACTGGGATATGAGCTTCATATACTCAGCTGCCCTATTTAATCATCTCTGTATCCCCAGCATCTTGCTCAGCTCCTAAACACAATGGAGTGTCAGTAAAGAATAGTTGGTACATGATGAAGTTTAAGTAAAATTTAGAAAATAGATTAAACTTAGCCAACATCCAATGATAAAGTTAGTATATGCCAGGCATGTAGTAATTACCATATAATCCTCACAAAATTCCTCTAAGATAGGCATTATCATTGTTATTTCCATCCTTATTTTTAGCTGAGCAAATATATGTATTTATTTCACATTATTAATATTAATGTATGTAAGTTTTAAAGCCATGACATCATCTTGCCTTGTCTCTGAAATATTAAATAATAAACAGTGCTCCTGGTCATTATATATTCTTCTGAAGCATTTTTTTGTGTGTGTTCTACAAAATAAATATCCCATGATAACAAAGTTTTGCTCTGCCATATGAAAGCATTCTCCTCTTGTGGGAAATTTAGACTCTTCCCAATCGCCACTGTTAAAAATAACTCTTTAATGACTATTCTTATATGTAAGCCTTTGCCTTAATCCCTAGTAATTAACTAAGAATAGAATCCTAAATGTGAAATAACTGGGTCAAAGAAAATGTGCTTCCAAGGGTCAGGATACATACTTGCTTTCTTAAAATGTACCTTCAATTTATGTGTACATTTCAGGTAGATTCGGTGTAATTCACTTAGAGTTCTACTTTTTCTGGCTTTTATTTTAGACTGGTGTTTCTAGCACTATCACTACCATTAAAAGCTAAAATTTATTGAGTACTCACTGTGAAGCTGGCCTTGGCAATTCATAGGCACTGCCCCACTTATGCCTCACAACAAGCTTAGGGAGTCACTGTGGGTGTTCATCCCACCTTGTCTGTGAGTACAGAACTTTAGGAATTAAAGCCATGGACTGTTTGTTGTCAAAAGCTGTGATCTTTATCTGTCTACCAGCATTTCTTTTTCAAGAAGGAGACTTGCAAAAGACTCCCTTTTTCAAGAGGAGACTCTCAGGTAGTGGTTGATACATCTATAACACTCATCTATATGGTAGTTTATAGGTCACAAGGCACGGCCACATACAATGTTTTAATCAATCATCAAACCACCTCTATGTACCAAAGACAAGACTTTTCTTTCCAATACTATTTATCTGTTAGGTTGAAGAGACAAACTCAAAAAAAAAAAAAAAAAAAAAAAAAAGAGAGAGAAGTATTACAGTGTTTCCAAGGGATTCTATGAGAAAATGACAAAGATTTTTATTAAAGCGTGACCTTTCAAAGAGCAGTGCTAAGAAATGCATAAAGATGACCCAGTGACGTAGGAAACCAACTGGTATTGCCGATTCTCACAGCCACAGCACTTAGACATTCTGGCCTTGCAATTCAATAAGACCTCAAAATAACAATGATATTCATCCGCCTGCAAAGCCCTCTGACTGAAATCAATGCATGTCACAGTTTTGTAACTGTAATTGTACATTTTAAAATATAGTTCAGGTAAGGGAAAGGCTAACATCTTTTTGATCACTTATAATTACACTCTGATTTTTGATCATGACATTCCTGAGCAAAATGTTGAGGTCCCGAGAGTGTCATTGGCACATTTGTATCTTCCTTCCCAAAACCCTCTACTCGTTTCCCAGAGACTGAAATCTTTGTGTTTTCTGTGAGCATAATCCAGTTCTACAGATGTTTCTTTCCACAAACCTTGAGAAAAAGTGTCACATGGTGATTAAGCACATGGACTCTCAGACTTCCTGGGTCTGACTCTGCCACTAATTATGGAAGTATTTACATCTCTATCCTTCAGCATCCTCATCTGTGAAGTGGGGATTACAATTATAATACAGCTGACTTTATACTGTTATAAGGATTATGCGATTTAATACATGTGAAAATACATAATAAATGCTATGTGTTTGTATTATTATCATTCTTTACCAAAAGTCACTTTTCACATGACACATTCCTATTCTTCCAGCTATAAAGTGAGACAGTGACTGATATAATTAAATCCTGCTGAACTCACAACAGCCCATTGATTTGGCATATTACCCTTGGGTCATTTTCATTTGGGAAGAGAACTACTGATGATTTCAAAGCTAAAAGAAAAGAAATGTATCTCTTGAGATAGAATTTCAGGTTCATGAGGAAGATATATATGTGTGTATATATATATATATATATATTTTTTTTTTTTTTTTAAAGTAAATAGATCTTTAATGTATCTCAAAATACATTTGGGATTTTGGAGTGTTCAAACTGGAAGAAACTTTGAAAATAACCAGTCCATTCTTCTCATTTTACAGGTGGGAAAGCTGAGCTCCAGAGAGATGGATTTACTTACCCCCAATATAACCTAATATCCTTTGGCAACAATCTCGTTTCATGACTCTCAAACTAGTTCTCTTTTCTCTTTCCACTAAAACATGCTATACTTTCTCATGTCCACAATTTACAGAACATTGTTAAAAAAAAAAAAAATGGAAGATGCAAGTAAAACAAAAAAAAAGAAAAGTTCTACCTACCTCTCAATTCGTGTCAAAAACAAAATGTCGGAAGTAAAGTTAGCTTTAATTTTGTCATTCTCCTTTTTAAATATCTCCAATCCCAAAGCAAGGAGTCCAAAATTCCCAAGCTCCACTGCTCAGGGCTGCCTCTCTCTCTGCCCTTCTAGGAGTGTTCCAGCCTTCTCCCTCTCACTGGAGAAATGTCCAGCTGAATCTGAACCTTGTCCCTTCCTTCCATCTCTCCTCCTCATACCTGTTGCTATTACTTGCCTCTTGCCATCCTTTCTTCTAGGATCACCTTCCTTCTACCCTTGGATTCTACCTACTGGAATCCTGCCAATACTTTGAAAGATGAGCTCTGTTTTCCCCCCAACCCAACAAAGTAATTCCCTTTCTCTTCTACCTGTAAATAAAATGTATTTATTCTCTAGTTAGAGAATTCTCACAATTTCATATCTCGCTGCTCTTTGTATAGATAACACATCTCTCTTGCTATTTTGAAAGCTTGCTAAATCATAAGCTAGTTCATTTTAGTATCCTTCCTAGCAATCAATATGTTGTTTTTATAAAATGTTTGCTGAATTGAATAAGGAATAAATATATTCTACATTCTTGATTCTGTAAAAGAAACCCACAGTGCAATTTTCCTTATAATGTCTCTATTCTAAAACAGTTTTGCTTTATTCCAATGTATGATTTTAACATCAACCATAGACTATTTTTTCAAGCATTCATTGCTCCTACTGTAAAACACATTAACGTTCCTTCAGCTGAGGGGCTTCTGCATCCAGCAGAATGAAGGGGCCATATAAGCAGACCCCCTCCCTGCCATTTCAACAAGACACAGCGGCATCATTTACTCACTTCTGCATTAAGATATGCTCAGGCTTCATATGGGAAGAACAAAAGAATCCCCCTGGTTCATTCTTGAGCAAATAATTCCCTCTAGTGCAATGTAACATCTCCTGTTCCTTAAATAATTCTTATTTGGAAACAAAATAGTTTTCATTACTTAAAAAGCTAAATGAGAGTAACACATGATTTCACATAAGTGGAAATATCAAAGAGAACTACAAAAATAATCATCTATACAAGAAAGAGAGAAATACTAATTAAATCAATATTAAAGTGGCACTCTAAGCTTCTAATATCAACAAAAACATTTCTAATGATTACACCTATTGTTAGCAAGAAAAATAGCTCCCATATACACTGTTGGTGGCAGAGTAAAATTGGCAAAATCCTAAAATCAGAGTGGAAAAATAGCAAAACCTATAAAAATGTTCTAATCCTTAGATCCAATAAATCTATTTTTGTGAATATGTACTCTAAAAATAATTGGACAGGAGAAAAATAGTATACATGTACAGCAATATTTATTGCAGCATTACCAAAAATAAAATAAAATCAGGAAACAATCTAAATAAGTAACAATAAGGCAATGATTTAGTAAATTGCAATCGATCAATATGATGGAATTTTATACTGCTAAAATTATTGTAACTATATGGAAATGTAGCAAATGTTTATGGCGTACAGTTAAATGAAAATGCAAAATACAACACGGTACCTACACTATGATTGCAGCAATGTAGTGAAGGCGGAGAGCACTGTGGAAAAATGAAAACAGTTGTGCAGTAGTATTTAAGCATCGGGCTAATGAGGGACTTACTTTTTAAACATGTAATATGCTTAAACCATGCTAAAAATTAGTAATTTTTATTATCCAAGCCACTTTTATAGCAGTCATTTACTCACCAACACACATAATTTCTATTGTTTTTTCCACTATCACCTTAACGGCTTAGCTAACATGTACTGGGACCTGTATGAGACTTACTCCTCCCGTTAAGAGTTAAGTTCAAGTCCATTCAACATTTTTCTCAAATCTCATATTCTTTAGAAAACTAGAAAATTATAGTGATTCTCATGGACTCATATACTATCTGCTCCAAAACAAATTACAGTAGATCCTTGAACAACACAGATTTCATCTGTGCAGACGCACTTACATGTAGATTTTCTTTCACTCTGCCACCGTTGAGACCCTAAGACCAACCCCTCCGCTTCTTCCCCCTCCTGAGCTATTCAGTGTGAAGGCAATGAGGATGATGATCTACCTCTACTTAATGAATAATGACTATATTTTCTCTTCCTTATGATTTTTTTTAACATTTTCTTTTCTCTGGTTTATTTTATTGTGAGAACACAGTATATAATACATACTACATATAATGTACAAAATATGTGTTAATCAACTTTGTTATCAGTAAGGCTTCTGGTGAACAATAGGCTTTTAGTAGTTAAGTTTTTGGAGAGGTCCAAAGTTATATTGCAGATTGTCAACTGGGAGGGGGTCGCACCCTAATCCATGTGCTGTTCCAGGATCAACTAAAATTTATTGACTTCTATTAGTTGATGCATTACATCCAAGCATTCTTCAGTTAAATTATATGTGTTTTTGTCTTTATAAACAAATGTTAAATTCTCAAAAGAAAAGATCAAGTGGCCTTCTTTATTGTTTTTTTACTATTTTCAATTGAGCAGTTTGCAACAGTTTTCATACAGGGTAAGCCCAGTAAATTTGCTCAATGGCCTGAACCCTAAACTTTCTAACTTCAGAATATCTAGTCAGATAGTTTATAAATACAACCACTAATAAATGTTTTTCAACATGCTAAACCTACGTACTTTGGCTGGTACTTTTTTCCTCTTTGATCTTAATACTTTACTGCCAATTTTTGTTAATAACTATAATAACCTTTATTAGGAAAATAATTCAAATAAATTTTGTTTTATTACATATCATGAATATGCCTTCAGACTGTCCAACTAATATTTTAGGAGATCTTTTGGATTCTAACTTCATGCTGAGAGCAGTAATTAGTCCAGCTTTACAGATACAGATAATTTTCTCAAAGAACTACCTTAAGAATATAGAACAAAAAGGCAAATTAGTATAGAAAATAAATGACTAAGATGATTATAAATTTAAAGGGTGAGAGAATATGGAAACCTAAGATGTATGGTCTGGTCAGAACATGATTTGTGCTGATAAACAAAAACACATGTATGAAATAAATAAAAAATAAATAAAAAATACACCAGGGCAGGTGGGTTTGAACCCAGCCCAGGCCTGCCAAACAACAATGACAATTACAACAAAACAATAGCTGGGCGTTGTGGAGGGCACCTATAGTCCCAGCTACGTGGGAGGCTGAGGCAAGAGACTAGCTTGAGCCCAAGAGTTTGAGGTTGCTGTGAGCTGTGACGCCAAGGCACTCATAGCAAGGGTAACATCGTGAGACTGTCTAAATAAATAAATAAACAGAAAAACTAAGCAAGAGAATCGCTTGAGTCCAAGAGTTGGAGGTTGCTGTGAACTATGACACCATGGCACTCTACCCAGGGCAACAGGTTGAGACACTGTCTCAATAGATAGATAGATAGATAAGATAATACAACTTATAGCGGGAACACTAATATAAAATTAAAACTAAACGAAGTACATTAGTCTTTAAGAAATATGTTGAAACTATTAAGCAACAGTATTAAATAGTAATATTTAGTATAGTAGAATGTCTACTTGATACCAGAAAGGATTATATATAAACTGACCAAACATAAGAAGTATCATTAATTGTTTTATTTATTCTCTAGAAAAAGTCCCATTAATTGAAAAACATGTAGGTTCTTTATTATTTTATAATTAAGGTTTATATTCAAAACAATTTTGTTTTGAATTTTGTTGAAACTCTTTCTAAAATGGTAGTAACTTTTATCATCATAGAAAATACTGTCAATAGAGTTCAGTTTATGATTGATGGTTTAGGATCTTGAAGAAGCATTATTTTGTGTAGTAAATAGATGTTAGGTTTAAGGTACTATATCAGGGGCTTTAACAGCATGGTACTGGAACAAGAACAGAGAAGTAGATTTATGGAACAGAATAGAAAACCAAGAGATGAATGAACCCAGCTACTTATCGCCATTTGATCTTCGACAAGCCTATCAAAAATATTCAGTTGGGGAAAGACTTCCTATTTAATAAATGGTGCTGGGTGAACTGGCTGGTGACCTGCAGAAGACTGAAATTGGAACCCCACCTTTCGCAATTAACAAGAATTGATTTTCACTTGATAAAAGATTTAAACTTAAGACATGAAACTATAAAAAAATACTAGAAGAAAATGTAGGGAAAACACCTGAAGAAATTGGTCTGAGAGAATATTTTATGAGGAGGACCCCATGGGCAACTGAAGCAACACCAAAAATCTATTACTGGGATCTGATCAAACTAAAAAGCTTTTGCACAGCCAAGAGCACAGTAAGTAAAGCAAACAGACAACCTTCAGAATGGGAGAAGGTTTTTGCAAGTTATGCTTTCGACAAAGGTCTGATAACTAGAATCTACTAGTTCTAGGTCTGAGAACTGAAACTAATCAATAAGAAAAGAATAAATAACCCCATTTCTATGTGGGCAAGAGACGGCGCATGGCCTACAGACACATGAAAAAATGCTCATCATCCTTAATCATCAGAGAAATGCAAATCAAAACCACTTTGAGATATCATCTAACTCCAGTAAGATTAGTCCCCATCTAAAAATTCAAAAACTACAGATGTTGGCATGGATGCGGAAAGAAGGGAATGCTCCTACACTGCTGGTGGGAATGCAAGCTAATACGACATTTTTGGAAAGAAGTTTGGAGAATACTCAGGAATGAAAAGTAGACATACCGTTCGATCCTGCAATTCCTCTATTAGGTATATACCCAGATAATCAAAAATTATTCTACAACACGCCTGTAGTCCCAGCTACTCGGGAGGCTGAGGCAAGAGAATCGTGTAAGCCCAGGAGTTGGAGGTTGCTGTGAGCTGTATGATGCCACGGCACTCTACCGAGGGCGATAAGGTGAGACTCTGTCTCTACAAAAAAAAAAAAAAAATTATTCTACAACAAAGACATTTGCACCAGAATGTTTATTGCAGCCCCATTCATAATAGCCAAGACATGGAAACAGCCCAAGTGCCCATAGACCCATGAACGGATTAACAAATTCTGATACATGTATGCCATGGCATACTATGCAGCCATAAAAAAGATAGAGACTTCACATCTTTTATGTTTACCTGGATGGAGCTGGAACATATTCTTCTTAGTAAGGATCTCCAGAATGGAAAAAAAAAGTATCCAATATACTCAATACTACTATGAAATCAATATATAACCATCTACATACTCATACGAATGGCAAAACATAACTATAGTACAGAAAGTAGAAGGGAAGAGGGGAGGGGAGATATGGAAATAGAGGGTATTTGGGGGGACCTCACCTAATGTGCATGATGCAATGGTACATTTCAAAACTATTTAGAAATGAGTATAATTGTGATGGATGTGTTACTTAGTTCAATGTAAGAATTTCACACTGTATATTAAAGCAGCACCTTGAATCCCATAAATGCATAATGTACAAAGTTATGATTTAATAAAAAATAATTTAAAAAAATAAAATTGACTTTGGTACGCTCTCCCTGTGTCCTCGTGCATATTGTTGCACTTACCACCCTGTATGTCTTCATGCAAATATCCTGAAAAATGTGGCACCTATGGGCTGAGCAGTGTGAGGTTACCACAATGAATGACTCAGCCACTCTCCTTGTTTCCATGAAGCTTAGAGTCTAGAATTAGAAATAGATATTAATCAACAATTATGAACATAATTCTGTTAGTGATAAGTGCCATAAATGGGAAACACGAGAAACACTGAGAGTATACAACAAGAGATGAACATGTAGTCTTGGAGGCCAAGAGGGCGTCCTTGGAGAAGTGATGCTACAGGTAGTTTCTGAAGGCTGAGTGGAAATGAGCCAGGCAAATGGGAGATAGGTGAACATTCCTGAATGCAGAAAGAGCAAAGAGAAAAACTGAGATGGACAGGACCTTGGTATGTGCAAAGTGCTGTTAGAAACCAGAGCCGTGCAGCTGGCATGTTCTCTTCCAAAAGGAAGAGCACAGAATAAGATATGACTGTAAACTATGAAGGGACTAAAAGGCATTGGGCCCTAAGGCCAGATGAAGGATTTGTGATTTTATCCTAAAAGTAATGGTAACCAATAATTAGCCACGTAGATGCCCATCTCTCTGCACTTGACAGTGAATACTTGTCTCATAGTCCCACAGTTCCAGAATCTCAGAGAGTGAGAATTCATTGTTTGTTGAATGACTGAAAGAATGAACATATTGTCCTTCATCTCTCCATCAAAAGAAAAATAAGATTCTGAGTTACAGAGGTCTCTCATTTACTCGTGGTAGAAGGGAGGAAGTGTTAGTCACTGACATTTTACCATGTATCTTTCTATGATGGCATTATATTGCAACCCATGTCCAAAGGGACACATTAAGAGGCTACCATACAAATGGCCTCCTCTATAATCAAAGCACAAGTCTGCCCAAGGCAGGATCCCAGGACAGTCTCCTCGAAAAAATATCAAATCTAAACCAAATGTTCTGAGGTTACAGAGTCAACCAACACAAACTTTCAGAAGAATCTGAAACAGAATGCCAACTCAATACAAAAAATATCTAGAAGAAAAGTGCCGTACTCCAGCAGCGATCTGGAAGTGTGATGAGAAGTGATAACATTCAGGGCTTCAATTAGGGTCTGTTCACGGGGTGTTTTTCTGATCAGTGGGCATTTTGTTTTTATTCTCTAACTAGCAACTAGCCCTTTGCTCTCGGCTGAATTCAAGCATGCACAGGCCTTTTCTTTTCATGCATGCAAACAAAAATCTCTTGCAGCTTCAAACATATTGCCCTCTCCACTGCAAACTACTTGATACTTTGCCTTTCTTTCTTTCCTTTTTGAAGACAAACTTTTATCTCCTGAGTCCCCTTCTCTACCTTCAGTTGCTTAGCATTGCCTACAGAATAAAATAAAACTTCTAAGCTGGCCACATAAGATCCTATGCCTCCCACCTACCCCCAAATGCTTGCCTAATGTCCTCACATACCCTTCCATATATTCACTGTGATGGAGCCATTGTTTTATTTAATAGAGAAATGGCAGAGACAGCTAGCTTCATGTATTTCTTTTTATTTCCTTCCTTTTTTCTTTTTTTATTTTCATCCTATCATCAGACAAGTAGCACCACAACTACAAACAAAATGCCTGAAGATACGGGAAATATGAGAATCTAATACAAACATCCCTGGTGTCCCATTTGAATCAGTACTTACCTTCACAAGGCACAACTGTGATGATGGCTGGTTTGTTCCCAGAATGGCTGCCCAAATAAAACAATGGTAAAAGTATCCCATGGGGGTGGCTACTTACCCATATGTAGTTAAGGACTTTCTGGGAGAACCAGTTAGAAATACAAATTTCTCTGCATACTCTCATAGACTGTGTGCAAACAGGCTGGTGGGGCCTAGAAATGTGCATTTGCAATTAGCAGTTTCCATGGTTCTGATTTAAATGCCCCATAGATGATGCTTTGAAAAACACACATCTCCAATGTTGAGGTAAACTTCCAATGTTTCAAATAACCTGTCCTTCTAATTAGTTACATTTCTCTATTGGGAGGTTGAAGGGAGAATTTAGCTGCATACCTGTTTAGTGACCAGATTTTTTTTTCTTTTTTTTTTGAGGAAATTAAGAACTGACAATAACTTGAAGTAAAAATATGTAGTGGTTTATTTGGTTTCTCATGGTCTAAGGTAACTTGTTCCCAGCCCCAGCCTTCTGCTTTCAATACAAAATTACCATGGTGAGCTCAGGCCGACATTGGCTTGGAGCACTGTTATGAAAAGAAGACTATGGATTAGTGCTTCTTTATTGGACAAATTTATTCCTTAAGGAATATGTCTCTTCATAAGAACCTAGATATATTCTAAAACACCTCTGATTTCCAGGCATAGAACTGGGTACTAGTTTTAAAACCCTAACCTTTTTTTTTATTTTTGGTTCTGTGAAGTAAACGTCCCATATCATGCTTGTACGTATGATTATACCTAGCATCAGACAAGCAAGAATGAACATTTTTTGAAAACATAATGATTGATTGGTAGTTCCCTTGAAGTAAACATTCTATATAATGCTTGTACATATGATTATACCTAGCATCAGACAAGCAAGAAAGAATATTTTTGGAAAACATAATGATTGAGGGGTAGTTCCCTGGGACCTGCAATCTAGCCCTGAATGCAGTTTATCAGTTAAAAGCAGACACTAAAGGAAGATTACCCAGAGAAAACCTCTCTGCCCCACAAAAATCGCAATTGGTATTTTTGAACAAAATCATTTTATACGGTCTTAACTGAGAAAGCTTTCAGGTATCTACTTTCCATCAAGTGAATGTTTTCCCATAACTAATGTTTGATGGGTTTCATCACTTCATATTACTGGTTCCTAATTTTTTTTATTCAAGAAGGTTCACTGTAATTATATAAAGGCAACTAACATAAATGACGCAACCATAAGAAGATATCTATCCAATTATAAAATAAATACATAAATACATAAAAATGGGTAACTAAAAAACTCTTAAGATATCCTATGAAATAGATTTGACATTTGGAAGAACATTAAAAGCAACAATAAAATAATATGCAGAACCTTCCAAAAGCAAAATATCTCACAAAGCTTCTGATTTATTTTAAAAGAGCAGGAAAGGAGCCCAAATTATTTAAAGGTATGTTGAGTTCTGCAGAGAAATAAATGTGAGAAAGACCATGTGATCATGGTATCTCCCCTGCCAGGTACAAGGGTATATGTGAATCCTAGTAAATGCGGAATGTAAAGGTCTTAGCAAAATAACTAACAAAATGCTATGAAAGCTATGTTAACTGGTGTGATGAAAATGTGTCAAACGATCTATGAACCAAGTGTATGGTGCCCCATGATCATACAATGTACACAGCTATGATTTAATAAAAATAAATAAATAAATAAAAAAGAGAAAGACCATGTGACTAAAAAATGAAGAAAAGTACATAAACACATAGTTTAGTTCAAGCAACATTAAAGTTTACAATGGCTTATTTTATTGCATATTGAACCTTTCAATTTATAACCCCACTACCTTTAGTGAAAATAAAAATATGAAAGCATATGCATTCTTTGCTAATTATAGCTAATTAAAATAATAATGCTACAACAATTATCATCACAGCAATAAATGACCAACCTGTAAACCAATAGGCAGGAAACAGATGAGGAGAGAGCTTTAACATTAAAAAAGAAGGTTCCTTTTACTGTGCCTTTCAAAAATGAAATAAAAAACTAACAAGGCCCAATAATGGCCATTGACTTGCCAGTATCACCCATTCCAGAATGTCTTCCATCAGATGACTATTATACAGTTATTTCTTCATTTATTAAGTCTCTATGTATTAAAGATGATGCTTTTATGAAGTAACATAAATATCTTTACCAGGTTTATGCATACTTGATATTCATCCAGTGCCCACAATTTTCACTTGCCTTTTCAATATTGTTTATTTTCCACGAGACGCTTATCTTTTCTAGTTATGCTGGGCACTTTTCTCCATCCTCCTCCCTCCTCTCTTTCTCTTCATGTTTCTTCCCCCTGTCTCCTCTTCTCTATTACTGCTCACTTCTCATGTATTCATTGCTTTCTCTCCCCCTATTTGTCAGTCTGGAATTCATAATCACACATGCAAACAAGAAAGTGAGCAAGACTGCTCACTTACTACAAAAATCAGTATATAACACCCTTGTACAAAAAATCTGGTGACATTAACCTCAAAGTTTAGCAAGACATTATCTCCAGACTAATTTCTTTATTAACAAACTATGCTGGTCATCTGATTTTAAACTCTCAACGAGATCAGCTCTGTCCTTACCCTATTAGAGTTAACAATGATATGGAGAAAAATGCTTCAATATATTTTCTCTCTTATTTCCTAGTGCAACCACTCAAATCCCCAAATGCACTGCATTGTTTCCAGTGCCAGTCTGTGAATCTCTTGAGGATGGTAGAAACCACGTACCTTCAACTCCTAACACAGTGCCTGGGTCTTCTCCAGGTCAAGTGGGCTCTCAGAAATAGTTCAGACTTGAGAGTAATTGACCAATTATCAGCCAATCTGTGTATCCACAGCTGGACAGCTGAGTTCTGTCACAATGTACTTAATATACGTTCACCTCACAAAAGACATCAGATTGACAGTAGCTAATGTGATAAAAACATGTAATAAACTAGTACATAAACAAGTCTAGAAGTCAAGGTTTTCAGGATTGGTAAAGGTGGCTCCATCATGTCATGATTTTCCAGAGACAACCCCAGATCTTTTTCTATATAATTATGTGTGACTAGAACATGCACCACCTCTACTTTCCAGTTTCTTAGGTGAACAATGACAACATTGGAAAGTACTCGGTAAACTTTTCAGTCATTATCATTGTTGTTTTAAACATTACTGTTTTATGAAGGATTTTATCTACTTAAGAGTTCTACTAAAATCAGAATGATAACCCATTGGCTAGATAATCTCTAATGTTTCCCTCATTTTTAAGTGGATGGGTCTGGTTTTGTTTTGCCTATTTCTCACAGATGAGAATGTTGCCCCAATGTCTTGCAGTCTCTACTGGATTTTCTTGAATAGGGAAAAAGTATAGAACAGAGGAGTTACTAACCTAATCCAGGTGGAGACTAGGAAATCTTCACAACAGCAGAGTGAAGGTGTCTCTGCCTCTCACTCTGACTCCTCCTCTCCCCTTCGGCCAATAGGGGCAGGTACACATTTTCTTTTTAATGTTGGGGATTATTAAGGCTACACAGAAGCAGGTTACATTAACTGTGTTTGTTAGGTAAGGACCCTCTTATATTTGTGTCCCATCCCAAAAGGGTGCAAAATTTTAATGAGAACAAAGTGCAGCCAGATTGGTTTACTGTCCAGCACCCACTGATGCTATAAGCACCTCTTAAAAATAGCATCCTGGTGGGTGTTGCTTTTCAATGGTCAGAAATAATAGAATTTGGAAACAAATGAAGATTTTTTAAATGCCAAAAGCAAAGCAAAAAGAAAAAAAAAAATAAATCCCAAAGTCAAGATGCCAACCATTCTCACTCTGAGTGGAAGCAATGAAGCCCATGGGTACAGGGCCTGCCTGTACACAAGTCAGGGAGATAAAATCACAGAGGAAGAAGAGGACCCCAGAACTCCTTCTGGGGTCTCCAGTGCCAAAGGCGGTTCATCTCTTCCAAAGCTGATTTTATTATCAGTTGCCGACATAGCAATTGTAGTTACTATATATCCAAAGGGTCAACTCATTACTACTATATGGTAATATTTTTGCCTCTAACAATAAATACAGCTTTCTTTCCT
Source organism: Nycticebus coucang (assembly GCF_027406575.1). NCBI lineage: Eukaryota > Metazoa > Chordata > Mammalia > Primates > Lorisidae > Nycticebus > Nycticebus coucang. The sequence continues at coordinate 57,517,662 of NC_069796.1, read as the reverse complement.
AATTATTTATCTTTGGAGAATATCACCCTCTTCCACCCTAGCCCCAAGATAAGCTGGAGAGAGAGAAGAGAAAATGATTTTCTCTCCATAAAACGTGTCTTTTTGGAGTGGCATCTGGTATTCTAAAGATTCTAAAATATTTCTTCCACTATAAGCTAACAAACACATGAATAGATATGCACCAACTTCCCATAAGAATACACCAAATGCTTTGTCATAAAACAATGAAAATTCTTTTCAACTAAAATATCTAAAATGACCAAGAAATATTTTATGGACTGCGCTTGGCAAACTAATCTGAGAAAGCTTGGAGGGAGTGTTTTATGGGATTTATGAACTTATCTCAAGCAATGGATCTTAGTTCTATCACAAGAAACACCATTTACTTCCAGTTTGGCATTTGGAGTTTGTTTTAATTTTTAAACACACAACCTACTGGCTGGCCCAATACGCAAACATATTAACCACAGTTGGAGCATCAGAGGAATTAAATCACAAGTGAATCCCAGTTATTTTCCTAGAAAGCTCACAGACGAAGCTGCTGGAGGTAGCCCCCGCCTTGGCAGAGCTTCCTCACTTATTATAGAAGCAAAAACAAACAAAAGGAAATGATCCCAAACACAAAACCTTATGTGCTATTATACATAGTACATAGTCAATTTCACAAGGATTTAAGTAGATGAAAGAGAACAAAAATTAAAAGCTATACCACCAGGACCAGTGGGCAAGAGATGAAACTTCAGTGAGAGGAAGCTGTTTTTTCTTCATTCCAATAAGCCTTTGAGTTCAGGAGAAAAAAATCTACAAGGATATTTCCTTTATATGTTTATAATAAGCTAAGAAAACAAATAATTTGTATTTGGGGGGAGGGGTAAATAGGCTCTTGCCACATTGCCCCAGTTGGTCTTGAACCCCTGGCATCAAGAGATCCTTCTACCTCAGCCTCCCAGAGTGCTGGAATGACTGGCGTGAGCCACGACACCCAAGAAACAAACCATTTTCATTTGTGTGTATAATGTATGCAGCTACCTATTATGCACATGTGTTATTATTTATCCATCCACTTGCTCATTCACAACTATGATCTCAATGGTGCACAGTCTGTGCCCTAGCAGTCAATCAAGTCCTACACTAAGAACCTCAATTTATAAACTCTTCTGTGCTCATTATTCTATGTTCTGGGTCTTGGTAGTCTGTTTTAGTGAACTAATCACATGACTACAAGTGAAATTAATGTAAATGGTTTTCAAAGAAGCAATGACATAAAAACCTTTGCTGATTCAAGGTATTTTCAACAAGTAATTATACTCAGACTGTACATGAAAATAGCCTACATGTAGTTAATATTTCTAAATATAATAACATATCCAGGTATATTACATATATAATCAATTTCATCATGATGTGGATCTATAATAAACATTCTCACTTTCTCTGTGCCAATAGTGCATTTAACATTATCTAGAAAAAGAATACTGAAAACTGTTAATTCAACAAATTAATTCAAGTTTTTTAAACAAAATCGCATGAATGTCTTCAAAGCCTATCATTCTAAGAATATCAGTTTGTACACAGTAAAGACATCAGTGGAAGAACCAATTCATTTCAACGCTGTTGGCTAGCCATGCTGGCGGCCTCCCCACGTGACTATCACTGCCTTTCATGAAGCCCTTGCTGCCTGGCATGGTCCAGGGAAACTGCCCTGATATGATCTGCTTCCGACTGCTCCCCAGCTAGCTTTGTTTCCCACCTGGTGGAATGTGCTGGAGAATACCCCACTTGAGGTTTGTCTTCCAAAGTAACAAAATCAATCTTGTCCTCATGCTACTGTAAAAATCTGTCAACTCTCCTTTGCTTACAGGGTCATTTAACGCCATGGATGCGTGCAGCTCTTTGGTATCTGGCCCTACACTTACCTGCATGCTCTCTGCTGGCTCCCTCCTCCCTACCATGCCCCTACCTAAAGTGATTCATTCATCCTCCCATGCATCACATCTATGGGTTTCATGTTCATTTTCTCTCCCTTAGAGGTTCTCAGCCACAGGCTATTTTATTCTGTAGAGACTATTTCACAATGGGCAGAGACTTTTTTTTAGTTGTTGCAAATAGAGGGAGTGATACTACTGGCATCTAGTGGTTAGAGGACAGGGATGCTGCTAAAATCCTTCCATGCATAGGACAGACCCCCACAGCAAAGAATTATCCAGGCCAAAGACCCATCTATTATTAAAATGTTCTCTTACCCAGTATGAGAAACCTTGCTCTACCGGGAAAGCCGTTCCTCCACCTAGCCAATCCCCCTGCTTCTCAAGGTCCAACCCCAAATCCTCTTTTTCTTGAAACTGTCCACTCTACAGGATGCAAGTCACTTCCACACTTGCTTCCTACCACATTCACTTGAGATTATTTTTGTCCTCCCTGACACATGATAAGTCTTACTATTCTTTCCAGCCTTTGATTGAAGATACTCTATAAATGTTAAATAAAAAATTATGATCCTTTACCATAATTCTCTCTTTGTTCTTCTAGCTCCACTCTGCTCAACATAGTAGCTACTAATCATGTATGGATTTAAATTTAAATTAAATTAAGCTTCACTAAAGTGGTAGGACACATGTTCACACACACATCTGGTAAGCAATTGGTGTTTTACAAATATTTGTGTGGACAAATGAAGTAATCCTGGGTGAGCTGACTTCCATTTACTCTATTTCTATGAGTAATAAAAGCATAACCAATATACATACTATCAAAAATTCCTGTTTACTATTGGTCAGCCTACAACAAGTTTGGTCATGAATGGGAAGATACAGCCAGAGTGAGTAGTGGATGAACTAAAGGGTATGAGGAGAAATAACACAGCTATATGTCAGGAAATTGACATTCTAGAGGCCAAGAAATAGTTGTACAACCTGAGTCTGTCCTGAATGGCTTCCTGGAATAGCTGAGCCCTGAGCACCAGCAGCCATAGCAAGAAAGGCACACAGATGATGCAATTATAGCATGTAACACAGATCCCAAAGGGAAGATTCAAAACCTACAGACGGAGGGATATACAAACTGGAATAGGAGCCCGGCACAATGGCTCCCACCTGTAATCCTAGCACTCTGGGAGGCCAAGACAAGTGGATTGCCAAAGCTCACGGTTTTGAGACCAGCCTAAGCAAGAGTGAGACCCTGTCTCTAAAAACAGCCAGGCATTGTGGTGGGTGCCGGTAATCCCAGCTATTCGGGAGGCTGAGGCAAATGAATTGCTTTAGCCCAGGAGTTTGAGGTTGCTGTGAGTTATGATGCCACAGCTCTCGACCAAGGGTGACACAGTGAGACTCTGTCTCAAAGAAAAAGAAAAAGAAAGAAAAGAAAAAAATGAAACTGGAGTGGGAAGCCTCAGAACATACTAACTGAAGACATTCTTTAAAGGTCCCATAATTTGAGTTCAAGTTCCTCCTCTAGCATTCTCTAATAAGGTCATTTGGGCAAGTAGGTTTGCCCTTTTGAACTTCAGTTTCCTTATCCGCTAAATGTGAATAGCAGTTGTTGTACCCTTCACTGCTTTTTTTGTGGGAAATAAATGAGATAATGTGTATATGTATTGAACACAGAGATAGACACTGTAGAAATATTATTTTCATGATTATCAAAGGTATTATTACAAAATCTTTAGGACAGAAAAACTATAAAGGTCAGGTCCAACTCCAATCCTACAATCCAATCTTCTAACCACAATTCCTGAGTTCTTAATCTTCTCTACAATATCTCTGCCAAACCTGGTCCAGCCTCCACTGGAAATTCTTAAGTGATCATGAACCTACTGGTTTTTGAGGTACCCCTTTCCATATCAGATGACTGTGTGACATAAAATCACATGTTTCTCAAAGGGTCACTACTGATATTTGGACACAGCAGTTCTTTATTGTATCAGGCTTCCCCATGTAGTATAGACGATTAAACATCTGTATCCCACCCTCCACATCTCAATATTACACATCACCTCTCATCCCTAATGGAACAACAACAACAAAAAAATGTCTTTAGATAGTTCCTATGTCCACTAAAAGGTAGTACCACCAGCTGCTAAAAGATCATGGCTCAAGCCAAAATCTGCCTTTTGGATTAAATCATGAGAAAGCATTATAAGAACATTCAGAAATAACTGAGACTTCAGGAATTATATGATTTCTATGGCAGTGTCTCCCTGCTTGCTCTCAGATCATCCACCCTCCCTCTGCTCTGCATCTTAGGAAATGACATCCCCCAGGCTCCTGTGGCCAATGTCTAGGTAGGCTCAGCTAGCAAGACCCAGGACAGCACAGGAGAGGAGAAGTCACAGAATTTATTCCTCTCTCGCTCTGTCTTGTGCAGTGCGTCTTCTCTAGCTGAAACAGCATCTCCTTTGTGGCCCAGATCCTTATCAAGTGCCGCCTTCTTTGCAGTCTCACCTCCTACTCGGCAGCCCTGCCCATATTCTCGTCCCTGTCTGATGACTCCAGCACCTTGGCTTTGATGTTGTCTCTCCAAACTTCCTGTTAATTTCTTGGTGGACTCAAGCCCCTCCCTGGCTGCTCTTTTGACCTTTTCATTTCCTAGGTAATAAATTCTCTGTGTCATTAAATTCCCTCCGTTACGTGTTCCTGAATGCGATAGTGATGGACAACAAACTGAGAGATGACGTGGTTTTCCTGTCTTCGTCTTGAATGTTTGAACAGAGTAGCTAGAGAAAGTGATCATATCTGAATTGCTTTTGTTGCTTGTGGAGCCCTAAAGTAGTAACTTTTAAGGAAACACATATTTTGTGATTGTTTCTTTCTTAAGGATACAAGTTTAGAAGAAACCATCATAGCAGCAACTATTTTCCTCCCCATGGACTCTTTCCTTTATGAAAAAAGACAGCATTCTTCCAAAGGACACTGATTCCTCAGGCAGAAAATATCTATGAGGAGTAGAAGATGGAAGATAAAGTTCAAAGGGCCAGCATATTGACCAATTTCATTTCCCCATCTCCTCTCTATCTCTGATAATACAGGAGAAAGAAAAAGTTTAATTCCTAAAGGTAACCAACATCCAATGCGAGTAGTTGCTAAAAAACAAAAAGTGCTCCAACTTCTAAGTGGAATGTCTTATATATAAGACTAACAAGCTTGGTTTAAGATACAGAGAACATAGAACACCTCCAAATTATAGACACATAAGCATATGATTTTGCCAGCAAAGCAACAAGAAGTGGTGTTTGTATGGTTCTGTTTTATCTCCTAAGACATTTTCTCCATTATCATTTTCTATATAAATTCACTTTGCCAGTTAGAAAAGTGTCTTAGGAATCCTCCAATTTCAAACAACAGAAATTCATCCAAGCTAACTTACACACATAGAATACATGCAAAATTTGTTTACTGTCTAGAGGTAAGTTTATGAATCCTAAGGAGAGGAAATTTAGCCAAGTATACAGAGAAAAAGTGGAGCCAATAACAGGAAAACCACCAGGGACCAAGGAAATTCTCTCACTATGTCACTCTCTCTCAATCTGAGATTTGTCTGCCCTCATCTCTGTGTGAAAGGGCTCTCTGGCTTCTCTTTGGATATGGCTGGGATGGCCGGCTATTTCATGAGAGTAGCCTTAGCATCCTTGTTAGCCTGCCCTCAGTTCAGGCCACTGACTCTCTAAAATCCCCATTTGGGGCAAAGTACTTCTGTCTGACCCAGGTTAGGTAAAGAGTCTACTCCTGCTCCTATTAGCTGTAGCTGAGAAAAGAAGATCATATAGAATAAGAAGGACTGCTTAGACCAGCCCTTTCCTCAAAGCAATTCTAAAAGACAATATTAGGGAAAGGAGAGGAGAATAAATGGTGAAAGAGATCCCCTAAAGTATCTGAACTCCAACAAGGAATTATTAAAATGATCCTGATTTTCCAGACAAGAAACAGGCACCAAAGTGGTTATGTCACCTGTCCCATGTTGTATAGTTAATTAATTGGAGTCACTACTTGAATCCAGTCTCCAAAATTCATTCTCCTCAATTCCAAGTTACCACCTATGCAAAGGAATCTGTGACAGGCAGATGTGGTAACTTATAACTTATTATTACTAAGGAACTGACCAAGTGCTCTAAAAACATGGTGACCTACTCTATTTGTCCTCCCTCCCCAGCTTGGCCTCTGTCTCTCTCAGCACAGCAGCTGCTAGCAGGTGTCCAGGAGGGCTCAGAATCTACTGAAGTCCCTGAGCAGAGAACTTGAAACAAATTCTGTGCAAGAGCCAGAGAGCTTCAGAGCCCTACATAAAGCATGGTAATTGCAGAACTGCTGCTGTAAAAGGCAGCAGAGTAGGGTAAGAGGAGATCCACATTCTCCCTTTTGAGAATGCTGAGTCTCCCTGAGCTCTAAACAGCCAAGAGGAAGTAAATGAATGAGATATGTGTATGTATGTCTTCCTGACTCTTTGTGGCTTGGAGAGTGGAAGAGGACCAGATGATAAAGTGGTTTCTTACTATTGAGATAGGAGAATCTTAACAGCTTGTCTCTCAGTCTTACACCAAAAGGCAAGAAATCTTTGTTTTTCAGCAGATATGGGGTTTTTACGATTAAGGATATTTCAATAACTAAAACTGAATCTGAATCCCAGTGAGTCAACAAAGAGAAACCACTGCCCTTCTCAGAAAACCAACAGCCAGAGAGGTGCATCATGTACACCTGTACTCCAGGAAGAAAGATGAGCACCAGAATGACAAAATACTACAAATCATCATTCTTGAACCACAAAATTCAACGAAAGAATTAAAGATGAGAATGACCTTACTATGGCAATGACCATTTGAGGCCCAGAAGATCAATGCAGGGACTATCTCAAAGCACAAAAGAAAAATTAAAAAATAGGGAAATTATAAAGCAAAACATTAAGAGACTAAAAGCTGCCCTTAGATTCAAGAAAATATGAAAGGAGAAAAGGGAATGGATGAAGAAAAGGCGATAATAAAAATTACTGCCAATGCTGGGGAAAACAAAACAAAAATTCTGTAAACTGAGCAAATATCTGAACCTAAAGATCAAAAGGGCTGTTATTTCCAAACAGGATTAATGAAAATAGACACAACCTTAGGCATATTCTGATAAAAATCTCTGAATCCTTGGGATGGAAATAAAAATCATATGCAGTAAGGTAAAAAAGCAAGTTTACCTGCAAAGAAAACAAAAATTAGATATCAGGCTTTTCATCTCAACACTGGAAGCCACAGCACCTTTAAACTAAGTTCCAGAAGGGTCTGCAGCTCAAGCATCTTCTAACAGCCAGGATACAATCAAGATGAAAGACAATCCAGGACATGCCGTACCAGAGTCTATCCTACACAGACCTAATCTGAAAGAGATGCTCGAAAAAAATATTCCAAATCCATAACAAAGGTGCCCAAACGGAGTTATATTGTTTGTTTTTGGTTTTTTAAACAGGGAAAGATGAATACAAGAGGACATAGCATGGAGCAAGGAAACAATACAAGGGCTCTCAGGAATGGACAATATAAGCGCTAATAAGCACAATTGGTAACTGTAAAGGAGATTCATTTTATTCAACTATTCCAGAAACAGGGTAGGTATCGGAGATAGAAATGGGAGAAGATAAAAACATTTGAAAGGAACTATGCTGTAGGTATGGCAGGCAGAAGGAAATGGGGAATAAAAGTAGCCTAAAGTTATTGCCCTTTGTGGGAAGCAACAGGGATGAAAACAATGCATATTGGTTGTGGTTCTATTTTGCTACCATATTAACAGTAGTCATCTGTATTTTATTGAAATAGCATAAAAAGGATTAGCAATTGTTATTGGATAAAAGAAAGTAGAACCTCTATGTAAATAAGACAATTGCTTGTATCTCAATTTTAATCCTCATTGTATAAAAATATATATTCAAAAGATAGGAGAATCATTTGTTGCTTATTTAATATATAAGAAAAAAAAAAAAAAAGATAGACCGGGGTGATGCCTGTGGCTCAAGGAGTAGGACGCCAGCCCCATATGCTAAGGGTGGTGGGTTTGAGCCCAGCCCTGGCCAAAAACTGCAAAAAAAGAAAGAAAAAAAGACCAATAGATATTGATTAGAGAGGGTCCTTTGGTCCTTAGACAATAATGAAGTATAAATTGTAATGATGACTATCTACCAAATAAAATAAGAAATGTCTTAATTATAACAGGTGAAACGATAGTATCTAAAAATCACTCAGGAAATTACCTAGAAAAAGAAAGGAAAAAAAATAACCAAACTTACATCTACTTCTCTGAATTTCTTCCCTAGGTCTCCTGTTCAAATCACTGAACTTGCACTGAAATGAGCACATGCACCATAGCAAGTTTATAAACCATGGTGAAACAGTCCATTTTTTCATAGAAATTACAAGTGAAGGTTACAGGAGGCAGACAGTACACAGCCAGATTGCTTCACCCAAATCTTCTCATTTCCTTTGTTTTAAATGGCTTTCTTCAAACGCATAGTTTACACAGCTGTTTCTTGGCATTCCCACGTCTATCACCTTCACAGAGGCTGAGATCATTGATTAAAAACAATACCACAATGCATGGTATTAGAAAAGAAAATTTGCCTAAGGAGGACAACTGAGTTACATGTATCTTATTATGGAAGAACTCCTAGTGTAACCTGGTAAAAATAGTTACATCCCATACCCTACTGTTTCAAAAGACTGACATTAAAATTCATGCAAATTCTTCCACAGAAAAAGCGAGATAGATGGTATTCATCACAAGGTAAATCTACTATACTGAAGAAATATAAAGTTAAATAGTCCATAAAATCTTTCTCTTTAAAGGTTTTATAAAGGAACGTGTATAGGATAATCTACGGCCACGTGGTTATGATATGTTTGGAAACATTTCGTGTCACTGTCACTTTATTAAAAAGAAAATCCTAAATTAGTAGAGTTGGGTGAACATTAGCCATTTGGAACATGTATCTGGTAGCAAGTTACACAAAGACATTGGCATACTATTATAAAAATAAAGAGACTCAATAGTTTGACATTCTTATGACAAGAAGAAAAAGGGAAGAATTGTGTGAAATATGGGAGGTGTACGGACTGGAAAAATGATGTAGAACATATAGAGTAGGTTTAAGTAAAAAGGAAATACCTTGAAACTGTGACCTAGACAATGGGTTGTTTTTGATTCTAGTTTGTTTTCCCAGTGGCTTAAGAATAACTGGATATATCAAGAGTTTGTGAATTTTTTTTCTCCAAGCCTCCTGTCAGCATCACTGCATGGAGAAAATTATGAGCAATCTCACCTACATGATAGCTTTTTTAGTTCTTTTGGGTTGTTATTTGGGACAACTCAACATCTTCATTAATCTCTCTGAATCTTGCCACTGTAGAGGTGGTTTATCATCTCACAATGAGGTGGAATGGAAAGGAAAAAACAATTTTATCAGATTTATCGGGGTTTTTAAAGATTTGCTAGCCCAAACACTCCATTGCACAGAAGAGGAAACAAATGCTCTGAGATATTAGGTTACTCATCTAAAGTTACGGATACTTTGAGCCAAAATAAGAATGTAGGTCTTCCAACTCTCAGGTTAATGCACTTTCCAGTATTACACATTTATCAGCAAAGGATCTTTAATGGAATTCATATGAAACATAGATCTCTGTACTTCTATCCACTTACATAAAGGTTTACTTAAATCTAGTAAAAATTCTGTTGGCCTTTTCCCCTCCAAATAAGTCATTAATGCCATCTAAAATGTATATAATAAAATGGTCTTCATTATTCTAGTAAATGTTGTAAGGGTTAAAACTCCTCTTGAAATATTTTTCTTTTGTTTGGGATTCATTGAGGGTACAAATAATTAAGTTACACTGATTGCATTTGTTAGATAAAGTCCCTCTTATAATTGTGTCCCACCCCGAAGAGATGTGCCATACACTGTGACCCTTCTGAAATATTTTATAATGCCTAGGTTTCTAACTTTATTAATTGTAGTCTTTGCATCTAAGAATCACCAAATAAAGTAGAAAGTATTTCCTTTACCTCTATCTAGAAAAGATTATGAGGATTCATTATATTCTTAAATGTTTGAAAGATATCATTAACAAAGTCATCTTGATCTAGAATTTTCCATATGGGAAAACTTATAAATAATAGATTGCAATTTTTTGTTATTCCTGCTAGCTTTGGTAGTTTTTCAAGGAATTTGTACATTTCAGTTTCGATTTTCAAATTGATGTAATATCTTTATCTTTTTAATATATGTAATGTCCTTTTTATTACAAATATTGCTAATTTATATTTTCCTTGACCATTGCTGCTATTAAAATTATTAATCTTTGTGACTAACCAACTTCTGGTTTCATTGATATTTTTCCATCATATATTCCTCCAACATGTCTACATTATTATCACAATTGTATTATTGATTTTGAATCTATATACACTCCTAATCTACTTAACTCCAAATGACATTATTTTACATTACTTAGTACAGTCAATATTTAATTATATTGAGCCATGTATTTGTCATTCCATTTTTCTTTATTTCTTCCTGCATCTCTGTTTCCTTCTCCTTAAGGAAGTTCTTATACTATACATTTTAGTGCAGGTGCCAGTGATATATTAATTCAGTTTTTATCTTAAATCTCCTTATTTTACTTTCATTTTCACTGAGTAAAGAATTATGGGTTCACAGTCATTTTCCTCCATCACTTTTAAGATGTAATTCAACTGTCTTCCAGCTTCCATTGTTCTTGTTCACATGTCAGCTGTTGATAGCATGATAGCTATTTTGAAAACAGTGAATCTTATTTTTCTCTGCCTGCCTTGCCCATTCCCTGGCTGCTTTTCTTGTTATTAGATGTCATCAGTTTTACTATAATGTCCTAATTTCATTTTCTTTGTATTTTCCTTCTTGATATTTACCGAGCTTCTAAAATTAACAGGTTAAAGTCTTTTAGCATATTTGGAATATTCATAGCCATTATTTCTTTGAATATTCATTCTACTACAAATTCTATTTTTTTCACAATACTCTGATTACTTGTGTTAGACATTTACATTATATTTCATATCTCTTACTATCCTTTTTTATTTTACATTCTTTTATTTCTTCCCTGTACTTCAATTAGATAGCCTCTATTCAACTATCACTTTTTTTATTGTTCCTATATTCTGCTATGCTTAATTTTCTCTTATATCCAATTAATGAGTAATTAATTATATTGTTTGATTCTATAATTTTCACTTGATTCTTTTTACTTATTTTACTTCTCTGAAGAAACTATTAATGTTATTTATTACCACTCAATTTTTTCATTTTCTTAAACACATAAATAACAGCCATTTAAAAATCATGTCATATAATTCCAATTTCTCTATTACACACGAATACATTTTACTGGTAGTTTTTTTCTCTTTCTTTTTGTCAGTAATACTTAATTCAATGTCAGACATCATGAAAAATTATAAAGGCTTCAGATTATGTTATCTTCTTCCAGAGAGATTTTCCTGTTTTTATTCTAAGCAGAAAGAGAAGTGATCACCTCAATCCAACCAGAGACTAATCTGCTCTGAGGCTAGACTACAATTTAGGTAAAGCTGAGTTCACCTTTAGAAGTCTACACATCTTAAGGTATAGGCCTGTAAAGCTTTCAACTGAACATCTACTATATTCATCATACTTATTATCCCCACATGCTTTGAACACTAATCTTTGTTTCTTTAACACTACTTCCCAAGAGACTACTTGCCTGCTTTCTTTTATCTTTTTTCATCCCAACTTATTTAATTTCAGAAGTCAACAAATGTATTGAGAGGAAAATAGGCAAACAAGTGTTTTGAGGTTCTGCAAGTCATTTTTTCCACCAAACAGGTGTATTGAGGTTCTGCAAGTCATTTTCACCACTTCAGTCCATTAGATCACCATAAATTCTATGGGATTTTCTTTCTCTTAACAGTAGTCCTCTGCCTGAGCACAGCCCCTATTCTCAGCTCTCTATGTAGAGAAGTAGCAGATATGCAGGGGAAAATTAAACATCAATCATCAGCATACCTGCCTAGGATTTCCCATCTCTGAAATTTTAACCAATCCAATCATCATTTCAAAACCTCTCTGATGCTTTTAAGCAGTTTTTTTTTAATGATTAGCTATATTTGCCAGTTTGTTTCAACAGAAGCATTATTCTACCACGAGTCACTTCATTCTATCCAGAACCCTCATATTGTTTATTGTAACATGTAATAAATCCCATCAGTTCTTTCAAAGGTTGTCATGAAAGATAGTCTTATATTAAGTACCTGAAAAGAGCTTAGTACAGTGCAAAGGAATTTATAATACTACCTAAAATATTGTAAAATCATTGTATTATAGCCTAAGATTAATACTGCACTAAGGATGCATGTCACAGGCTTTTATATAAAAGACACAGAGGAACAATGATGCATACCTGTCATATTCAGCAATCAATCTTGATTCACAGACCTGAAGGTATCAGTCTTTTACACCAATTCTGTAATATTATGAAGAAATGATACAGTGTATTTCCATGTTGCTCATGCTTTCAGGGTTTAGAGTTGCTTTTATTTTGAGTTTTTTATATTGTTAGAGAAGAGACACTCATAAAACATGTCAAAATCACTTAAAAATAAATGCCATATTTATAAAATTCCTAAAAATATATCATTTTAGGAGACTGGTTTTATACTTTATTACTTAATCTTATAATAATAGATCAGGTCATAGTTTCCATGCTAGTATTTTAAATCCAAAAAGTATTGTAATCCTCTGGAAGTTGAACTTTCCCTGATCCATTCACACAGATAAGGAAGACTAAGGTTTTAAGATTATCTCTTTTTCTGGACCGTATTCTCAACAAATCTATGCTATTTTGCCTGACTTTCCAACTTTTCTAAACCTCTGGTCTTTGTTACATAATAAGATGTTCTTTTCTTACTCATGACAGAAGAACTATGTGCTATCTTCTAAACCTGGGAAAGCTTCATCTTAATTGTAATAACATAAGACTAAAATTTTATTTTCAACATTTAGATTTTATAAGTGTCTTTCAATTTCTTTTCTGTTTTCTTTTTTTTTTTATTTTTCAATTTCTTGAGGCAATCATAAGGTAAACATCGTATCCTGCATGTTGTTTTCAGAGAATGTAATCAAGCTTCTTTGATCTTTATTGCTCTTTGAATTTATGCAAAGTCTGAAACTTGTGGCACTAAAGGTCATCTATACTCTTGCTAATGAGAAAAAGAAGCAATACCAAGAAAATTCACAGTGTACACAGGGGTATAGTAGAATATAGTACAATAGATTAATAATCAAGGGTCCTAAATTTTAGGCTGGGTTTCACCAATTACCAATTTTGTAACATGGTAAATCATTCACCTTCTGTGTACCTCTGACTTCTTATCTATAAAATGGAGCTAAAAACTCCTAACATACTTTGTACATCATTGTGAGGACCAAATGAGAGGCGCTTTTAAAATATTCATCTTTGAAATTTAAGAAATTATCATATAAATGCAAGAATCAGTATTTATATAACTTTAAGAGGCATTTTTATCCTATTTTAGAAAACAAATCATCTTCAAGCACTTGAAAACCTTTTCAGCTTTCATTTGCATAAAATTATTATTCTAATTACAAATTATTTTCCTGTATTCATTAAAGCAGGTTCATCAGGGCATCCATTAGGCAATTCTTTATTGCTTTAATGTAAATTATGTATATAAAAGTAATAAAACTGTGTTTCCTTTTCAATATTAATTTCGGAGGGTCTTTATTCATCCAACTAAGAGAAATGTTACTCTAAATTTGGTGCCGTCTGTGAGAAAAGCCTAAAATTGTGAAGTGGGTTAACGCAGTTAACAATACTCTCTTTGATGACAGTACCTAAATATTATGGACCTAGCCTCTGTTTGATTGTGCAATTGCCATTTCACCCTTAAGAGACAGAGCATACATTCAGAGAAGAAAGGAACATGACTATTTATCACTAACTAGTAACTTGTAACTCCTAATTTGTACAATCTTGATAAACACTAGCTTTGTACCTAAACTTTTTACACTGGCAGAAAAAGGAAAATGATATTTATCTCCTTATGTTTACATAACAGCTAAAAGAAGCATATGTCCCCTTATAGCCTGTCATCCCGTTTCTTTTTCACACTCCCCTTCTCCAACCACACTTGCATTCCTTGAGCACACCCAGGTATTTTGACTATTTTGTGTCTTTGTTGTTTTCTCAGTCTGGACTATCCTTCTCTACCTGTTAAAAACTTCCTTGATCGGGCGGCGCCTGTGGCTCAGTGAGTAGGGCGCCGGCCCCATATGCCGAGGGTGGCGGGTTCAAACCCAGCCCCGGCCAAAACTGCAACAAAAAAAAAAAACAAATAGCCGGGCGTTGTGGCGGGCGCCTGTAGTCCCAGCTGCTCGGGAGGCTGAGGCAGGAGAATCGCGTAAGCCCAGGAGTTGGAGGTTGCTGTGAGCCGTGTGATGCCACGGCACTCTACCCGAGGGCGGTACAGTGAGACTCTGTCTCTACAAAAAAAAAAAAAAAAAAAACTTCCTTGATCTTTAGACTATCACACCTGGCCTTCCTATGATTCTACATGTTCTGCCTACTGATGAATGAACTGTTTATTTATCTGCTTTTCCAACTAAAGTATAAATTTCTTGAAGGCAAAGTCAGTGTCATATTCATCTTTCTATGGTCCATACACCATGATGCTTGGCATATGGTTAAAAGGCCAGAATTTAATTGCACATTTAAATAAATGAATAGATAAATGGATGGATGGTTCCTACAGAACACTAGAGAAGGACATAGCGTCTGAAAGCAAGGCAGACTGACATCCACAAGCTAACATACATAGCAGAGTGAAGTAAATTCAAATTGTAAGAATTCTACCTAACTTATACCTTTATCTTGATGTAAAAATATTATCCAGCCTTATCTGGTATGAAAAATACGGAGATTATCACATAAAACTTGATTTAATTGTTCACATAAAACTACTATGGACATTAAAGAGATTTATATCCATCAATATTCTGTCATTTTTCGTGTCTCTCGAAGTCACTTTTTACTTTTAAAAGTCAAAAGCAGGTGGACTCAGGAGAAAAAAAGAGATCAACAATAAAACAATAATAGAACAATAATTAAATTAATTACTAAAGAGCCATGTAACTTTGAAGTAGCAAAATTATTAAAAATCATGCTTTTGAGAAAGTATTCATAATGTAAACAAATCTTCCCAATAGAAGGATTGCTTGAATAAAACGTGTTATTTTTTAGGATAAACAGTTATACTTAACATTTCTTCACATGCATAGGTAAACAGAAGGAAATACAATATCATGTTAAAAGTGAATATCTTTGGTTGGTGAGATTGTGGATGAATTTTTTTTTTTTATTTACTTCAAAATATTTTTGAGTTTTCCACATGTTCTAAAAGAGATATTGTTTGTTGCTATTATCTAGGAAAAAATACCTATATAATATTTCAATTTTAACAGGAAAAAATTAAAACTTTAAAAGTTTTAGGAAGGCGGGCTTGGTGGCTCATACCTATAAATCCCAGCATTTGGGAGGCCAAGGCCAGTGGATTGCCTAAGCTCACAGGTTCAAGACTAGCCTGAACCAGAGCAAGACCCCATCTCTAAAAAATAGCCAGGCATTGTGGCAGGCACTTGTAGTCCCAGCTACTTGGGAGGCCGAGGCAAGAGACTCGCTTAAGCCCAGGAGTTTGAGGTTGCTGTGAGCTGTGATGCTACAGCACTCTACCGAGGGCAACAAAGTGAGACTCAGTCTCAAAAAAAAAAAAAAAAGTTTTAGGCAAAATATAGAATGGGTGTGATTATCCCTGAAAGAGAAACCAGTGTGCCTGTATTATGTGAATCTAAGCAACCCACTTAATGCTTACAGCCTCAGTTTCTTCATTTGTAAAGAGCTGCTGTGGTATGTGAGTATTATAATGCTATGTGGCTATAAAACCCTGGAGTTCTAAGCAAAAAACAGATAGCTTTCAAGAGCCTGGGAAATCTGTTCCATCCTTTACAACAGAACATAAACATGAACCAAGCAAACAAGGAAACCAAAGTAGCAACCACAGGACTCCCCCAAAGACCAGATACTATCCTGTTACAACACTGTCACACAAATTCCTTACATCCACTGAGTGGCCCACTGCCTCCTGAGCTGATTCCCTTGAAGGCTAATTAATTGTATGCTGCATGGAGTATGGGGTATCCTGTAGATGCTAAGGAGTCATTTGGAAAGGGAACATAAAAGTTATACCAAATAATAATATGCAATTTATAGTCTGGATGTGGCACATACTGTATTGGCTTACTTTTATTTCACAGTTAATCTCCCAGCTCACAAAAGTTTTATCGGATGGAGGCATGTGCAGTATTCCCTTTATAAAATTTTATGGTCCCTTGCTATTTCCAGGGGTTTGTTTTATAGGCACAATTTGCTGCTTTAATCTCACCCAATTGTCATGTTCTAAATCATGGTGAATAAAAATGTCCTAAAAGAAGAGATGTGCTAAGGGAAGTACTTAATTACACTTACTTTCTGATTTAAATGTGATCCAAGCATTGCCAAGTACAGGGCACCGAGTAACCAACAGCACACCTCTGCATAAACCAACCAACACAAGTCATTCCTGAGCTTTTAATAGCAAAGCCCACTCGCACACGATCGCACTCTGCTGGCATTCTGATGAAGGTGAGTCTTCCCGTCTTCCATCAGTAGCAGTGCAAATTAAGGCAGCTAATGAACTAGCTCTGGACACCAATGTTCTCAAAGTGGGAAAGCATGAGTTTTGTCTTTAAGGCCATCACTGAACAAGGCAATTTCTGGGACATCTCTTAAAGGAGAGTCCCCCATTTTCACTCAGCCAAATGCTAGTGCTGATGAACATTAGTGTAGAAAAGGAGAGATTCACCTGGGTAAAGGCTATTTATTTCTAGATGTCAATTATCCTTTAACAAAATTCAGGAATGCTTAAGACACATATAAGCTGATTTATAATGCTCTCTTTAGGTGTGTGGCGGAGGAAGATGACAGAAAGAGAAGCGGTGGTGGTCCACAATAGCTAGAGTTTTTTGTGTTTCCCTTGCCCTGGCTTCAGATGATACCACACAGCATTCCCTTTTATAAAACTCTCTTCCCTTGTTCATCTTGCCTAACCAATCATAAATACCTCAACCAATCTCTGCTTCACCATGATCGTTTCAAGGATGGGTTTGTGACCCAAGGTAAGCCAATCCTAAGCCTCGTCCAACTCTTTCTGCAGAAAAGATGGCCTCTGACTGCCCGGGTAGCTAAGCAGGGACCATGTGAGTCCCAGACTATTTCTGCCTGGGAGTGGTGCCAAGCAAGAACACAGACCTTACCAAACAGTATAAGCATCTGGGTCTAGCCATGCCTAACACGTTGCCCAAGTTATGTGCATGAATAAATCCTCATTTTGTCTTACACTTGTGGGACTTTGGTTTCTGTAACTTGAAACAGAATGAGTCCTGACCAAAAGAAGACATTATTGCAAATGGAACACTGCATGTGTTCTCAGAAGCAACACTATTCACACTTCTTTTTCTTTATTGAACATTTCCTAAGTAGCCCAGCAAAAACAGAGGAAATATGATCACATATTCTGAACAGATGTTGTCATCAATGACAAATATTGCTTTCACATACCCCAAGGTAACATTAGCTAAATCCCTAAGGGCCAGTCCAGCACATAAATGGGAAAAGTATGGGGTAAGAACTAAATAACTGGAAACTTGTAGCAGTCACAGTAATAATATCCGGACCACACGAGTTTTTTTATAGTGAAAAAGGCTTCGTCTGCAGTTTTATTGATCTTCTCATGAAACTTACCTTACTGTTTATAGATAAATATACTAAAGTACAACGACGATGTTTGTGAAGACACTAGTGACAAAGTTGACCTGAGTGATTCTCACACACGTTTGTATTTTTACCACATATACACACGCATATGTAATCAAGTATACTGGTTTGTGTGGTTCAAAATTAACCTTCATCATACATTCTTGTAAGACTTTACTTTTTACACTGAATTTGTGCTTTTCAAAATGTTTCCAACAGAATGAAAGGAGGAAGGGAGGATGGGGAGAGGTGTGGTGTAACAGGAACAAAGTTACAATTAGAAAGAATAAATAATAAATTCTGGTGTCCTACTGCCCAGCAGCGAACTACGTCAACAATAAGGTATTTACATTCCAAAATAGCCAGAAAAAAGAACCCTGTATGTTTTTACTATAAGGAAATGATAAATGTTTGTGGTAATGAATAGGCTGATATCCCTGATTTGACCATTACACAATGTACACGTGTATTGAAACAGCATACTGTGCCTCATAAATATGTACACTTACGTGTTAATATTTTAAAAAATAAAATAAAAATAAAAATATATATCCATGGAAAGTGAGAGAGATGTCATTCATTTCAAGATTTCTTTAGTATTTCATTGTGCAAATAAATCACAGTTTATCTATCAGTTTTCTTATTATGGCCTGTTAGGTGGTTTCCATTCATTCATTATTCATTCATTATCACAAACAGTATCGCCATGAACACTCTAGTATTATACACATCTCTTACGTGAACTGTGTTGAAAATTTCTCTGGAGGATGAACAAGATAGATAAATAGACAGACAGACAGATAGAGGTGGATATAGGTACCATGGAAGTATAACTTCAAATTCACTATAAATTCCAATGTAGACGACCCCGTTTACATTCCCATCAGCGATATTATGATCTTGAACATTAATGAGAAAAAAACAAACCGTATGTTATCAATAACCGTATGTTTAAATATTAAACATTTTTAAAAATCTCATAATGGTAAAAGAACTCAAAAATAATACATATAATCTGACCCATTTCATCCTGCTCTCCTATTAATAGCTAGTATCAATGTATATCCGTACAATTTTTGAAATACTTTCCACATATATATGTATAAGTTCTACAAATAAAGATTCAGGACAGAGGATACAAAACCATTTTTTTTAATTTAAAGAGGTTCCTTACATCTAATCATATAGCCCACAAAAACACTTCCACATTATGTCCCTCACCTCCTCTACCACAGTCACCTTCCAAATGGTCTCTCCTAGCTACAGCCCAGGTGATCCATCCAAAACAGATGGACAATGCCTCTCCCTTCCTAAAATATTTCAGAGGCTCCCCACACAAATCTAAAACTGTTTAGCAATGTCGAGGCTCTCAGCTCTGCATGCTTACCTTTCTAGCTCCACCTTTGGCCTCCAGTCCTTAAATCCTCTATGCTACATTACTTAACTAATTTTTAGTTCTGCCCTCTCTGTTTTCTACCCCCAAGTCTTTAGACACACCAGGAAAGACCTCTCCCTGTTCATTTTCAACCCCACAATTGCTCTGGACCAACTCCTATTCCATCTTCAGGTAACAGATTAGATATGACTTCCTTCAGGAAACACTGCAACCCCCAAGGCCTGGAGGGATGTCCAAGGTGCCCAAAGTACTAGGGCTTCTGTCAGCATGGCACCAGCCCGTGTGCCTCACTGCTGCATCTTTGTTTGTTTCTTTCTGCCAGACAAGGAGGTCCTCTCAGAGCAGAGACCAAAGCTGGTTTACCTAGTTCAGTGGCTCATATTCATCTCAGCAAATATCCCAATGATTTAAATTGTATAATGACATAGCCTGTAATCACAGGAGAGACATCACAAGAAAGAAAACCAAAAGATGCTCAAATCTAGTCTCTTTAGTTTCCACTTCTTAAGTTTCCTCTGTTATACATATAATTGTAGGTTATTCTGGTAACTTTGCTATAACCATACGTTATGTTCAAAATACATATCTTCATTTCCACACAGGGGAGCGAATGCTTTAGCTTGGCTTCTACTTTACTCAGATTTGAGGTTAGAATGTCATTTCAGCATGAATTAATTCCAGAGTGCAACAAGTGTTCTTATAATTAATCTGGGACAATTATCCTCTTATTCTAGGTTGCTTAGTTCCATTGTGTTTTATTAGGGCCCATGAGGACAAACACAGAATATTTTCAGTGTCTATGCTTTCAGCCTCTATGGCGGGGGGGGGGGGGAACTCTGTAGATCCTAACTCTTAAGGACATAAGAATTCTATACTTGGCCAAATAAGTTACCATTAGCTAGATTACCTGTCATCAAGAGCAGCTCCATGGGTCACAGAAGTTCTAAAGTTCAAGACTATGGGGCGGTGCCTGTAGCTCAAGGAGTAAAGCGCCAGCCCCATATACCGGAGGTGGCAGGTTCAAACCTGGCCCTGGCCAAAAACTGAATAAATAAATAAATTAAAAAAAAAATGCTTCTAAAGTTCGTTCAAGACTATGATTCTAGTTCCACTTAACAGCTCACTCTGGGGAGTCATCTATGAATTCAAGTAAATAACCTTTCAACTTATTTTTACTTTAGATATATATAACTCCCAATTTTTAAAAGTTCTTTACATTCTGTTGAAATTTCTTGCTTCTTCCAGGCTTTACGAGAGTATGGAGTGGGAAATTGAATTTCCCACCAATAGCTCTCACAATCAAGCAGCACTCTCCTAATAGACAGGTGCGTGCACACATGATTTACATATCCTACGTCATTTCATCTTCACGAATCCTCAGAGAAATACTAATTTCCCAGTTTTCAGATAACACATCTGAAGCTCAGAAGTGACAAGCTCTTCCTCTGCCCCTGTACTTCCCCAGCTCATTCTAGCTCCTTCTAGCTCCAGGATGAATCCTTTAATTTTAGACAATTCTTACTTAAATGAAGATAAAGCCTATTTTCTTAAACATTATTTTTTTCCAAAAAGTAGGACTTAAAAATCTTCATTATATCCCTTAGAACGTTAAGGTAAAAGATTCCTCTTCAGTATAAGAGCTCTTGTCACCTAAGAGGTCTGCTCTCACCACCCTGAGACAGTCTTGAAACCTCTCCTAATAATAAATGAGTCTGTGCTTGTCCAACTTATCTCGTCCCTAAATGGGCTTTATTTAGAACTTATTTTGGCTGCAAAATTCCTTTTAAAATGGAATCTTTCATGAATGCCAAATGCATATTAATAAAAAATAATAAGGTGTCACTCTGATTGAAATGAATGTATAGAACCTGTCATTACTAACTTAGACTCTACCTCTCCATCCACACTGCCCTTCGTCTCCATGGGACTCTTCTTTCAAAGACACAAGGATAAGCCACTAACTAAATTCCTCTTTCTCCTTAAGTGGTCTGAGTAATACAAGGATTTTGAATAATTGAGAATGTCTGCTAGATTATAATGTGGTTTGTAAACTATCAGGACAGAGACGGAGCAGCAGTCATACTCTAGAGCCCATTCTTCCTGTATCCTTTCATTTGACATTTTGCTGACTTGTGTGAGGTGTGGGTCCTCACCAAGGACCTTGGAAGTAGGCACCATGACCTGTTTACCAGCAATATCTCCAACACTATTAGAGAAAAATAATATTTCTCTTTTGAGGGTATCCTAAAATTTAAGAAATGATCTAAAACCAATTGTTGACTTTAAGGAAACCTGACTTCTCCCAGCATTACATAAGTAAACTTACATCTGAGAAGACCAGGCTAGATAATGCCTAGAGTTGCCTCAAAACCTAAAATTCCATCACTTTAATTGAATTGAAAGTTTCACTTTACTTCTCAAACTGAATACACAACCAAAACTTAAATATATAAACAGGAGGATAAGCCAGAATACTGAAACTTAACACTCAAACTATAGCACTGTGCAGAAGAATGACCAAGTCAGTCATGTGATAATTATGGGCTCTTTTACAAAGGCTGAGAGACATTTTGAAAATGCCAAACTGATTATATGATGATGTTACCTTGTTCAGAGAGTTTGCAGGTCTTTTATTCCCTTCAAATGAGAGGTCACTTTT
Organism: Nycticebus coucang; assembly: GCF_027406575.1. Classification (NCBI taxonomy): domain Eukaryota; kingdom Metazoa; phylum Chordata; class Mammalia; order Primates; family Lorisidae; genus Nycticebus; species Nycticebus coucang. The sequence continues at coordinate 57,495,708 of NC_069796.1, read as the reverse complement.
TCTCCAAAGTGTATTGTGAACACAAAAAGTTGGAGAAGCCCTGTTAGAAATCAATGTTAATTGAGTAAATCATTCATACTGAACTATGTATCTGTAGAAATCCTGTCTGTGCCTTTGCACCTAATGAAACTGCATTGCACCTCCCATCATTATGGAATGCCACCTTATCTAAGGCATGGGCACTTCCATCAATTCAAATGCCACTGCACCTCATTTCCAAAGAGCAGCAAGACAGTAAGTGTAAGCAAGTGTTGCATAAGCACTAGATGGAAATTTCAAAGGATAAGTAAGTACATTGATACTAAAGTGGGGGATTTCAAAATTTCTTTTCAAACAGAGCCAATTAAGATACAGGAACCGTGACAGGAGTGCCACTACAGAAAAAGAAAAAGAATACATCATCCATGTCACTATTTTAACTGGCTCCACAAAGAGAATATTTTCTAACCATTTGAAACCAAATCCTGCCAGAATGCATAAAATTTACTCAGATATGTAGACAATACAATATGGCTCTGAAGACCTCAAAGCTTCCCCAGTATCTTTTCAAAAAGCTATGTCAATTTGTTTAAGGGAAAGAATGGAATGTCATGTGTGAGCTAACCTTCCATGCTATAATGGGACAGAGAAAATAGGAATTGAGAATTTGTCTACATTGTACATATAGAAAAATTGAACATAATGATCCAAATCTACTAAGAGATTATC